>NC_069080.1:97503544-100003544 GCF_025698485.1 Gossypium arboreum
ACTTAAGATGTACATTGCCCTCAATGTACAAAGATAGATATATTGAAATATATAGATATATAATCATAAGATAGGGAGAGAAGTGAAATTTCCTGAATGATGAATGAATTTCTTGAATTGGAGTTATGGAGAATAATCGGCCAAGGCAATGATAAGAGTGGAGGAGGATACTCCGGTGGTGGTAGAGGTTCATTATTCCATAAGTCCTGTGCCAAAAGAATATTATATCTAGTGGTAGCTATGGTCGTGGTCGAGTAGGACATGACAGTCGTGGAGAACCTTTGCCAGTGGAGTTTTTAGTTCCTATGCGATGATGAGCTTTGGAGCTCTTTATAACTGGGATAGAATCAGGAACTTATTAGGAAATATAAGGAAGCATAATTACTCGTAATGAAACAGCCGAAACTATAAATTATTCAAGAAAAATTATAAAAACTAAAATTAAAATAATATTAAAGGAAAATGAAATAAAAAGTACTTAAATAAGATAAATAAAGATAAAAGTGAAAATAAAAATAATAAATAAAAAGTTTTTAAACATCGTCATCGCCGGATGATTCGCGAGGTGGTAGTGGCGATGAGATGTGAAGGTGTTGACAAATCTGACGAAGTGTAGCATCAATGTGATCAAAACGCTGAAAACACTGCTGCTCAAATCAAGTAAGGCGCTCAGAGATGTCAGAGTATGAAGCTGCCGTATGAACTGGACGATGAGGGGGTGGTGGTGAGTCGATGGGTCCTCATGCCGTGAAGGGACATCATCAGTAATGTCCTCTAGGTCCTCCTCTTTGGTGGACTGGACGAGGCGGTACTGAAGAGGGTAGGTGCCATGTCGTTTCTCGATCATCCTCATATGTAGCATGCTCGAGATGCCCTGGGGGGACATTTCGCCAATGAGAGTGAGGGAAGATGATTGTGCCGCTGTGTTGAGGAGCCTAAAGTGCCGAGCCAATTGAGTCACATAGGGCCCGATAGAGATGACCCCTCTCCTATGTCACTCCATTTGATGGCAGATGGTAAGAGAAATGAAGTAGTCAAGGTCGAAGACGTACCCGTTCGCCATGCTACATAAGAAATAGGCGTCATGAGTGTTGACGACGCCAGTGCTCTCTCGCCGTCCCGTCAGAGTGTGGGCCAAGATGGCTTATAGGTATCGCATGGATGGGGCGAGGGCTGATGCCTTAGAGCGGCTAGGATCATAGGTGGCCGAGGCAGGGACGAGGTCCTTCCAGCACTTTGAGAGAGAGTAGTGGATGTGGCAGTGGAGGGTGTTAAGTTTATTATCGTCCATAAACTCCTCCGTGTACAGCCCTAGTGCAATTCCAAACTCCGGTATGCTCAACCGGTGCACTAAACCACCAAGGCAGAACTGGACCATTCCAGGATCGTCGAAGTTTGTCATGATGACTTGGAGATGGAAGGTCGAGCAGAGTTCCATCATGAGCTTGAGGTACGTCGGCTTGATGATCTCAAAGAAGAGCCCCCATGGTTCAGTCGTCAGGAGGGCTCGGACCACGTCAGCCATCTGAAGTTGTTCAAGTGCGGCCCAGTCGATGCAGTGGCCCACACCTAGGGGTCGGGCCCGTAATATCTGAAATAGTTCCTCCTGGGGTCAGAAGGAGAACCGAAGGAACGAGTGCCTAATCTCCGTTATAGGACCCGAGGATGACGCTACCCCTTTCCTCTTCTTCGAGGCAGGGACAGCGGTCTTCTTACCATACAAGGTTGACATTGTAACCCTATAATGAAGAGTCGAAGTTAAATACTCCCCAAGAATGTACGCGTGTTAAAACTGAATAAGAATATTTCATGGGGCTCACGTACTAGACTAAAACAACCAAAGCAGATATATCAAGTCATTAATCATGAGTAGAACTACGATAGTAAAGCAAACAAAAATATCTAGAAATTGAATGCATGTGGGTTTGATAATATGAAATATGGTGTGGGTAAGCATGAAATCCATGGAAACACAAAAAGAAATGGATAAATGTATCCTAATGTATTGACTAAAATGGAAAAGTTCTATCATAATAACTATGATTATTTGCTCAAAATAAAACAAACAATCATGAAATAAGTAAAAGAATGAAAAAAATAGAGGGAAAAGATGAACAAACGCAAGAGGAAGGAGCTTTTGGTCATCGAAAGTGGTTTTGTGGGCGCGCACGGGCGTGGCAGGTAGAGCGTGTGAAGTTGCAGTGGCTAGGGTTAGGGATTTTGGGGAAGAAAATGATGAATAGTGAGGGGTATTTATAGATTTTGGGGCACACGGGTGTGGCCTAATTTTTACCCGTATGTTTCATGATTTTTTAAATTTGGGTGCGTTGAGAGTCGACACATGCCCGTGCTCTTTGGGCTTGTTGGTGCACATGGTCGTGTCCTACGGCCATGTTCTTCGTTCGCTTCTCCTACACCCGTGTTCCAATGTGCACGTCCGTGCTAAATTCTCAGTTTCAACAACGGTGTAAAGACACGGGCGTGTCGCACGTCTGTGTTGGTTTGGCAGACTCGCCCACGGCCACATCACATGGCCGTGGGAATTTTTTTATCCTGTGTTAGGGAAATTTTTTTTCCTTGTTTTCACACGACTGTATCGCACGGCCGGGTCTCCTCTCATAGTGTGAGCACGGCCTAAGGCAAGCCTGTATGCTCGACCGTATGGATTAGAAAACCTGTGTTTCAATGACTAAGTTAGTGATTAGATGCTAAAGACTAAAATTTTAAATAGGTTAACATCGTTAGTGCTCGGGTTGCCTCCCGAAAAGCGCTTATTTATAGTCTAAGCTTGACTTACCTTTCTGGTGCATGGTCATGGTGGTGCGGGGAGTTTACACTCCTCATCCCTGCTATCAATTTTATTAACATAAAGTTTAAAACGAGTAGTGTTTACCTTAAAAGTGCCGAATTTAGGATGAATTACCTTGACTGTACCATATGGGAAAATATTGAGTACTGTAAGAGGGATTACTCCGTTAGGTTCAGAAGTGACAATGCGAGGGTCTGCTGCATCTAGTAGTACTTTGTCTCTAACCTTAAGTTGATTTGGTGCGTCATTGAGCTCGTCATGGTGTGGTTTTGGCTTATCGTGTGTCCTTGGTTTATGTGTTTGCCATTCATTTAGTTCCTCGATTTGTAGCCTTCGTTCTTCATAGATAGGTCCTTTGTTGCTGCTTGAACATGGCTCATGTAGGTTCTTCGAACTTCTTTCTTGCAAAGTAGGTTGCACCACATGGTCAGCTTTAGTAGAATAATTTATACAACCACCTTTAATTTTTGATGTGTTACTCGTATTACGAGCTTGAAGGCTGATTGTTTCATCTCCCACACGAAGTGTGAGTTCACCTATGCCAACATCAATTATTGTTCTAGTGGTTGCCAAAAAGGGCCACCCTAAAATTAAAGGAACGTTACTATCCTCCTCTATGTCTAGAATAATGAAATCAATTGGGAATATAAATTTGTCAATTTTTACGAGTACATCTTCAATAATCCCCCTAGGGAATCCGATTATTTTATCGGCTAATTGAATACTCATCCTAGTTTGTTTGGGTTTCCCAAGACCTAGTTGCTTAAACATTTTGTAAGGCATGAGATTGATACTAGCCCTCAAATCAGCCAAAGCATTATTAACATCTAGGCTACCAATTAAACAGGGAATTGTAAAACTCCCTGGATCTTCTAATTTGTTAGCCAGCTTATTCTGTAGTGTGACATCCCTAATTTGACTCTAGTCAGGAAGTGGTTTCGAGACCACAAAACCGAGTCACACCGGTAATTGATTGTTATATTTCATGTCTATATTATGTTACAATTTGTGTGTGAAATTTTGATGCTTTGATTTTGTCAATTGAATGCGAATTTAATCAAAAGGGCTTATGTGAGAAACATTGAAAATGTGTTGGTTAATTTTTAAAATGGCCAAATTGTTGCATGGATTAAATATGGGGACTTGCATGTCAAAGTCCCCATTTTTCATGATAGTGGCCGCCATGTTATGGATCAAAATATATTATATGTTAATATTTTATATAAAACAAAAGAAATAATGAATAAGGTTGATAAAATACTAGTTAGTGGAAAAAAAAGGGTTAGCCTATGTATTCTCCTCCATTGCAGTAACTAGGGAAAGGAGAGGAAGAAAAGTCTTTGGGAAGAAGGTTCGGCTAAGGTGGATAGCTAAAGTAAGGTAAGTTCAATGTCATTCTTGGAAAAACTTATGCACCATTTGGATGATTTGTTTCAATTCTACCTATTTTATGGTTTGAAGATAGGTTTTGTATGAGTTAAGTTTGGTTATGGTGGATTGATCAATTGGGTTTTACAAGGAAAGTATGCCATGGCGAATGTGTCTTGAAGAAGATGTCATATGCGCTTATTATAAGTATATGTGTATTCGGCATAAGAGTATAAATGTTAATTAGTTTATATTTGAAGCCTTGAAGAGTAGGTTGTGGAAAATTAAAGTGTTGAAGGTTAAGTCTAAGTAGTTGGGAGTTAAAATGTTGGTGATTTAGGTACGGTCTTGGCATGAAAATATACTTATGGGAATGGTTATTCTACTTTTTCTAAAATGTCACTAAGTGCCTTTATGTTAAGGAAATATTCGCTATGTTACATATATGTAAGTTTAATTTATTCATGGTAACTTGGCATGTGGATTGGATATATGTTAGTTAATACATGCATTTGGAGGTGATGTGTTTAATAATTAGGTATATGGTTTGGTTTCATTATTGAGTATAAGGGTTAAGTGTTCTAAATTGCCTTTGATGTATACGTGGTTATATTGAAATATTAAAGCTATGTTAGCCAATTGAGGATTTCGGTCAAAATGTTAAATAAATCCGATTATGCATGGTATTAAGCTAGTATTATGTTCGTCGGTACATAAGTAGAGCATATGTATGATGTTTAACGTCGAGTTAATAACATCAATTGTACTTAATTGTATGGTATGCATGTATTAAATCGAATAGCTGAATTGATAAGTTATTTAATAAAATCTATTGTTGAATCAAGCTTAAGAGCAAAGAGGATCAAGTCGGATAGGAGAAAAGAAAATAAACGAATAGCCGTGGATATCTAGTCGTCGACCACTTCGAGGTAAGTTTTAAGCGATTAAATGTTGAGTAAATTCAACCATAATAGGACATAATGAGTTGATTTAATAAGATATGATGTGGTCATGATATGTCTTAAACCCAAATGGTAAGTTCATATGTGTTTGGACTTGGAAATTTAAGAGCAAATTGTAATAATTTGCTTGGACAGCAGCAGTAATGTGATTTTAGAAAATCACTATAAATTTTTGGTGTGGAATTATGGGCTGAATAAAATATGTAATCAAAGCTTAGTTGGTCTAGTTTCCTATAAAAGAGACCGTGGAAGCAAAGAAATTTCCTATAAAGAGATATTTAAAGTTGTGTGGGACAGGGTCAGAATGACTCCGAAATCCCTGTTCTGTTTTAAGAAAATCACTATAATTTGTAAAAAAATGGTTACAAGATAAAATTTATATGCTTAGACTCCTTAATGAGTCTAGTTTCAAATGAAATCAAATGGAACATACTTTGAATTCTGTACAATGAGAATTTTGATTCATAGTGAAGACTGGTCAGGTTAGTCAAACAGTGAAACAGGGGAAACTTTAAGAAAAATCTGGTATTGATTGGCCAAACCTAAAATTCTGAAAAATTTATCAATGGAAGATGTACGAGTCTATATTCAGGGAAAATTAACGGCAAGTGATTCGAGCCTTGTAGCTCCGGTTATAAATAATTTAGTGACAATTGCTCAGGAAAAACAGCTCGTAGTGTATATATGTGATAAGGCCTAATGGCCGATGTGATGAATGTGAAAGTGTATATATGTGATAAGGCCTAATGGCCGATGTGATGAATGTGAAAGTGTATATATGTGGTAAAGCCGAATGGCTAATGTGAAATACATGTGTGATATGTATATGTGGTAAAGCCGAATGGCTAATGTGAAATACATGTGTGATATGTATATGTGGTAAAGCCGAATGGCTAATGTGAAATACATGTGTGATATGTATATGTGGTAAAGCCGAATGGATAATGTGAAATATATATGAGATGTGTATATGTCGTAAAGCCGAATGGCGAATGTGAAATGCGTATGAGATATGAATATGTGGTAAAGCTGAATGGCTAATGAGAATGTTGTAACCTGCGATTAAATGTACATGAAACTTGGAAATATATTCCGGGTGAGACCCGATGACTACGTGTGGAGATTATGTCCGGGTAAGACCCGATGACTACGTGTGGAGATTATGTCCGGGTAAGACTTCGTAATAAGAATTGCTTATAAATATATTCAATGCAAAAGGTTAAACAGGTATGTACTCCGAGTTTATATATGATGCATACGAGAGCAATCTATGGGACTATTCCTATGATTATGTGACATCGGATTAGTGTGAGAGGTTATGTGAAATCATACGATATATCTATGTCACATGAGCTCACTTTTATGTGAGAGTTTATCTGCCTATTGTATATGATGAGATGTGCATATTCGGTAAAGGGATGGTATGCCCGAAGGAAGAGTGAAATGAAATTACGAACAACTACGTTATAATTTGATTGTTATCTGTTGACATTGCTTAAAACTTACTAAGCATTGTAATGCTTACTCCGTTTATTCTGTTTCCTCTGTCTTATAGGTCTCATTCTTGCGGCTACTGGCTCGGGGATCGTCGCAACTAGTCACACTATCACCATCCACCGTTTGGTACTGCTACGTTTTGGAATATCTTATGGCATGTATAGAATAGACTAGTAGTGAGAGGATATTTTGGTCAATGTATAGGACTACCTTTTTGTTGTAGGTCATGTACCTTTCGGTTTTGTGTAAATTTGGATAGCCATGCGAAAATGGCTTAAGTATACCTTGATCGTAGCATTATAATCATTTGGTAAGTTGCCCGTCGAGAGGCATGGAAATGTTGGTAACGGTTAGCCATGGGAATGGTTATGCATGATCACTTTTGGTACATGTATGATAAACCTTAGTTGATCCATGGAGGATCATGGAATAGGTAAAGTTTACCCTTAAAATAGATGCTGGCAGCAGCAGTGATGTGGATGTGAAAATCACTAAAAATAGTAGGAATGGAATAAAATAGTGAATAAATTATGTAATTGAACCTTGATGAACCTACTTTCATATGGAAGAAACGAAACAGCCATATGAATCGGATTTTGTTGAGATATTCAAGTTCTCATGAAACAGGGCCAGAACGGTTTCTGGATCCCCTGTTCCGACTTTGAAAATTCACTATAAATTAACCAGAGAATTAGAATTTATGCTCTATATTTACAGATTCCTTGTGAGTCTAATTTCTTTAGAAACAAACGGAATAAGTTTTGGAGCCCTGTACAGGAAGATATCCAAGTCGTAATTCGTAAAGGTCAGTGTAGTCGAACCCTGAAACAGGGTGACTTTAACTAATAAACTGTACTAATTGGCTTGACCAAAATTCTATAAAAAATGTGTAGATGGAATTATGAGTCTAGTTTCATGAAAATTTACGGAACTGGTTTCCGAGTTCTGGAACTCAAGATATAATTTTTAAGGTGACAGTGACGCAGTTAGGCAGCTTGTCTGGGAATGTTAAAATGGACTGTGAAAGTTAATCGGTAAATGCTCAATCAGTGAATTTAGTCTGTGAACCCTTCGTGTCCAACTCCGGCAACGGTCTCGGGTACGGGGTGTTACATGTAGTATGGCTGAGCAAACCGCATTTAGATCCACATGCGACGCTTCATCCAACTTTCGCTTATTTGTTAAAAGCTCTTTTAAGAATTTGATTGTGTTTGGCATCTGCGAAAGAGCTTCAATAAACGGTAACTTAATATATAACTTCTTTAATAATTTAAAGAATTTACCGAACCGTTCGTCTGTGCGGTCTTTCCTTGTCGTGTTGGGGTATGGCACACGAGGTTTGTACTCTCTACTTATCGGTTTTTGGTCATTGTGGTCCACTTCACCTTTACCTTTACTTACTATAGTTTCTTGCCTCGGTTCTAGTTCAGGTGCAACTAACCCTTCCTCATCTTGAATGGTAATTGCATTGATTTGCTCCATTGGGTTAGATTCAATGTTACTAGGTAGACTACTTTGTGGTCGTTCAGATATCAATTTAGCGAGCTGACCTATCTGAGTTTCGAGCCCTTGGATCGATGCTTGTTGATTCTTAAGTGCTGTCTCGGTATTCTAAAAACGAGTTTCTGACACAGAGATGAATTTTGTTAGCATCTCCTCAAGGTTTGGCTTTTTCTCTTGTTGGTAGGGTGGTTGTTGGAAGCCTGGAGGTGGTAGTCTCTGATTCCCTTGGCCTCCCAATGAGAAATTTGGGTGGTTCCTCCAACCTGTATTGTAAGTATTACTATAAGGATTATTTTGAGAGCGAGGATTATTACCCATGTAATTTAACTGCTCGTTCTCCATGTTATGGCCATAGGGTGGGTATTCTGAATTGCTTGATCCACCTCCACTTGCTTCGCACTGCATTGCTGGGTGAACCTGTGAGGAACCAAGAAAATCATCAATTTCTCTGTTCAAAAGTTCTACCTGATTAGAGAGCATGTTGATCGACTCGACATTAAAAACGTCGGCTGTTTTCATTGGCTTTGTTCTCATGACTTGCCACTGATAATTATTCAGTGATATCTCTTCTATAAATTAATAAGCATATTCAGGTGTTTTATTATTGATAGTTCCACCAGTGACTGCGTCAATCATCTGTCGAGTCGAAGGATTCAGGCCATTATGAAACGTTTGAACCTGTAGCCAAAGTGGTAACCCATGGTGAAGGCATCTTTACAAAAGGTCCTTGTATCTCTCCCATGCATCGTAGAGTGTTTCTAAATCCGTCTGCACAAAAGAGAAGATATCATTACGTAATTTGGCTATTTTAGCCGGCGAAAAATATTTTAATAAAAACTTTTCAGTCATTTGTTCCCAAGTAGTGATTGACCCTCGTGGTAACGAGTTCAACCATTGTTTAGCTTTATTCCTCAATGAAAAGGGAAACAACCGAAGGCGAATGGTATCATCAGAAATGCCATTGATTTTAAAAGTGTCGTAAAACTCTAGGAAATTTTCTAAGTGAGTGTTGGGATCCTCGTCCTGCAAACCATCAAACTGAACAAACTATTGGATAATTTGAATGGTATTAGGTTTTAGTTCAAAATTCTTTGCAGCAATAGTAGGTCTAACTATACTTGACTCAGTTCCTGTTAAATTAGGTTTAGCATAATCATACATAGTGCGTGGAGTAGGATTTTGATTAGTAGCAATTGCCGGAGGTAGCGGATTTTCTTGGTTTTCAGCCATCTCTTCGGTTGTGGTGGAACTATCATCCTCTTGCTCTTCCTCTGTGTATCGTAAGCTTTGCCTTATTGCTCTTTGGTTCTTGTAAACTGTGCGATCAATCTCATTATCAAATAGTAATGGTCCCGACGGGTTTCTTCTAGTCATACTCTATAAAAACCTGCCAGGAACGAGAAAAATTAGAAAAGAAAATAAAAATTTAAATTGCAAATAAAGTAGAATGGATAAAGTAATAAAAATTGAGTGTTCCTAATATACTAGTTCCCCGGAAACGACGCCAAAAACTTAATACATGATATTCGTGACAGGTTTTAAAAATTTATAATTAATCGTTCTTGAAACTAACTATTATCACGATGAAGGCAAATGTACCTTTGGAACAGTACTATAGCTTTAGCAAGACCGGATTGTTGAACCCAAAGGAACCAAGAGTACTAGTAATTACTTTCTTTTTATTATCTAGCCTAAAAATTAAGGGATTTGTTTATCTAAACTAATTAACTAAACTAAGAGTGCATAGAGAGAAATTGGGGAAAAGCTTTTGGGAAAATTCGATTGATTAAGACAATACCCAAGGAAAAATCCACCTAGACTTCACTTGTTATTTGACTCTGAATCAGACGATTTATTCATTTGACTTGATCTATAGAAATCCCTAAGTTATATTATTATCTCTCTCGAGACTAATAACGTCTAACCCTAAGTTGATTAATTGAAATCTCTTTCTAATTAATGCCCTAGTGTTGCATTAACTCGATCTATGGATCCCCTTATTAGGTTTCACCCTAATCCGGTAAAATCTTATCACCCTATTTCTAGGCTTGCAATCAACTCCCCTAAATTATGACAAATTTACTCTTAGACAGGGTCTCTTCCTCCTCTGAATAAGAGCATTAACTCAAATCAATATCCTGGAATATTAAAATAAGAATTAAGAACACATAATTAAGAAGAAGTTAAATATTTATCATACAATTCAGATAATAATAACAAGATCCGTCTTAGGTTTCATTCCCCTTAGGTATTTAGGGGGTTTAGTTCATAATTATAAAAGAAAACATCTCAGAAGAATAAAGAATACAAAATATAAAGAAAACCTAAAACCCCTAAATGGAAATTGAAGGGAGATATTTAGTCTTGACGATGAATCCGGCTTTTGAGATGGACCAATCGGCTTCCCTTGAGTAATTCCTTGCTTCCTACTTCGCGTCCGCCTTCTAAGTGCCTCCTCAAGTGTTTAAATAGGCTTTAGAATGCTAAGATCCCTAAAATTTGGCCTTTTCCGAATAGGACTATACTTGGGCTCGGTAGGGACACGCCCGTGTGACACACCTGTGTGCGATTACTCCAGCCCATGGTCAAGGCTATTGAATAGGCACGGGAGTGTAGTCTACCCATGTAAGTCGTGCTTCAATCCTAGCAAATGGACACGGCCGTGTGACATGCCCGTGTTAGGAAGTACAGGCCGTGTTGATTTCCCACATGGTCTATTTTCTCCGTTTTTGGCCCGTTTCTCGCTCTTTTTACTCTCCTATGCTCACCTAAGTATAAAACATGAAATTAAAGGATTAGGAGCATCGAATTCACCAAATCTAAGGAGAAATCATCCATAAATGTGCTAAGCATGGGATAAAAATATGTATAAATTATGGTTCATCATTAAGCCTTTACAGTTTCCCCTTGCTTTCCCAAGTTCAAGTCATGCCACCCTTCCTTTTTTTTTCCTTTTAATTTTGGTAATATGAGTAGTTTACCATGCAAACCCTCCAAAATTTGTTAAACCTAGCTATTTAATCCCTTTTCCTAGTCATAATCGAATTTTGTTTCCCTTTTCGACCTAAAGAGAATTGTGTTCCCCTAATATTTATATTTCCTCCTATTTTATTTTCTTTTCTTTACTTTCCATAATAATTTTATGTATTTTTGGTAATTATTCTGTTTCCCGAATCAAATCATCCCCTATTCCACTGTGTTTTTATCGGTTTAGTGAATCACCGTCAATTTCATTCCCAATTTTTCCAAGAGTCAGTAAGTCCAAATAAAATCCCGGTAATCAATTTGAAAATCTCATAGAATTTACATCTTGTGTTAATCTTTCATTTGAATGAATGGATCTTTTATGAGTATTGATAAATCTTGAAATATGTTATTAATTTTGGCATAAATATCATTTCAAGGACTCAATTTAGGTATCCTAGACTAGATCTAAACGAGA
Source organism: Gossypium arboreum (assembly GCF_025698485.1). NCBI lineage: Eukaryota > Viridiplantae > Streptophyta > Magnoliopsida > Malvales > Malvaceae > Gossypium > Gossypium arboreum. Next base: position 97,515,126 of record NC_069080.1, read on the forward strand.
GGGACGTCGCTCGAGATCCCGGAGACAAGTATGTGTTCTTTTACGAGCGAATCGTGGCAAAATTTTGCCTAGGATAGGGCTACACAGGCTATGGACCACATGACTATGTCCCCCTAAACCCCAGGACAGTTTGTTTTTCACACGACTGAAACCTTTCCATACGGTCTGCCACACGAATGTGTGGACCACATAACCCACCACACGACCATGTACCCCTATTTTTCAGATTTTATAGTTTTTCCTATTATTTTTAGATTTTATAGTTTTGCCCCCTTTTTTTAGAATTTTACAATTTTGACCTTATTTTTCAAATTTTATAGCTTTACCTAGAATTTTATGATTTGTTTAGTTTAGTCTCTAAATGGTTTTCAAACTATTTTTAATGTTTTATTTTATTCAATTAAACCCCTGATAATATGAATAATACTAAAATCCATGATCTAATTGACTGAACAAATGTTATGTGGATATTTGCATGAAATACACATGTCTATTGTATCTGTATTTGTGATTGTCCATACAACATGCCTTATGCTACCGATAAACTGAACACTTAATAAGCTTGACTTTTGGTTATTAAGTTGATCTGTTATAAGCATATTATTTGCTGCTGTATTGAACTATTATAAGCATATTGATTGCTATCATATTGCTCTGTTAAAAACATAATTACATGCTACCGTATTGATCTGTTTAAGCTTGCCATATTGCATTGCATGGGTGGGACGATGTGAAAAGAGAAAGTTAAGCAGTTTATCTGCATCATTGAGTGGTTTATCCATACTGTTTGAGTAACTTTTATTTGCACCGTTTGAGTGGTTTAACCACATCGTATTAGCAGCTTCAGTCTACAAATATGTTGTGCATCCATAACTTTTTAGTTGCTTGTTTGCAGAAACCTTTTAACAAAAAAACTCGGTGGTTCATCCATTCTTTTTATTACTAGTGGTTTATCCGCAACGAGTGGTTTTTCTACAACGATAAGTGGTTTTATTCACAACATGGTGTAAAGGTAGAGGAGTTCTAAGGAACTCACACTATGGTGTGTAGCGGTGGGGTAGGAACCTTTTCTGATAAATTGAAATTGCATTGCATTTATAAGCATTTGCATTACTGTGGATACCGAGATAATATGATAATGAGTTAATCTGAAATACTGAAATTTCAAGTTGCCATTCAAATTGTATTTATCCTTTGAAATTGATATTATGTATGTTGTGTCTACTATTTGCATCAATTTTCTTGTGATGGAACTCACACTAAGCTTCATCGCTCACTTCCCTTTTTATTTTCATCTTTACAGATAACCCACCAGGTTAGGACGTGGACTCGACATACGAAGGGCTCGGCTCAGATTGACCGTTCTACTGTAAGAATATTTTGAAATTATTATTTGATATTTTTATTATTTAGAGACTATATCATTTTATTTTGAACAGTGGCGTGGGACTTAGGTTGGTTTTAATTAGCATACATGTCTTTTAAATTGTTCTTTTAAAATGTTGAATTATGGATTATAATCAAATATGCATGAAATATAGATTTTATTAAAACTAAGTTAAAAATCACTTTTCCACTTGAAGATTATAAATGATTTTTTTAATAAATAAACCAAAAATTAATTAAGTTTTTCAATGATAATGATTCATTACAAGAAAGATGTTAAACTAATTGTTTTTTACTCATGGAATTTTCTAAAATAGACTAAGTTTTCTTCTAAAATAAATAAATATTTTAAATCGACTATTTTATAAACCCAGATCGCTACTAGGCCATCTTGATAGATGATGTAATCTCCCAAATTCGGATCTAAAGTTTAGGTCGGGCTGGGGAGGTTACACACACCCTGTGCACTCCAAATGATTTGCCATGTAAATGATGGGTTTTCTTAAGTATGTTTAAACTCTATGAATGGATAGTATTTTTGCCTTGAAAACTCTTGCTACCAAGGATGTGGGGTTGGTCACCAATCACCAACCTACTTGCCCAAAATCACTATGTTGAATTGGGCCGCATCATGAAATCTAAGGCCTATTACAACTTAGACACACATAAAACACACTAATTCACACAACTCATGCCTCTAGAGTTATCATTGTTTTGACACCAAAATCAAATAATAAGAATTAAAACTCGTTACAAAATGATTTTGGTAATAAGAAACAACTCATGGTATAAGTATAAAGTGATTGCTAAATGGCTTTAATATAAACATCCTTACCTCTTTTAGAAAGCATTCAATTGCTCCAACTTCATATATGTTCTCAAAGATGATCCTTTATACATTGTCTTTATACCTTGAAAAGAACATTTTTTGTTATTGCCAACAATAGTCGGTAAACCTAAATATTTATTAGGGTATCGAGTGATACGAACACTCATTACATTCTACACCCACCACATGTTTACACTCTAAGGTAGTACTAAAATTAAACAAAATCATCGATTTGTCAAATCCACCTTCTAACCTAAACATGATTCATATTAATCAATAATTCCCTTAATTTCCCACATTCCACTAAGAGTAGCTACACCAAGGATAAATTTTATCATCAGAAAGTCTCATTTCTCCTCCCTTCCATCTTCATAATAATCCTAACTCATTTAGTAATGTTTATTAAAGATGATAACATTTCTGCTATTGATTATGAGCAAGTACAGGGACATAGGGTCCTTTTGTTGAGATCCCTAATTGCATAACCAAATCCACCAATCTTTGATTAAAGCCTAACTAAAGCATCATATCCTTGACAAAGTGCCACTCCACCTAATTTATATCCTTACTCATATCAAGTTTCAAGGTAAAATTCCCTCTCAACCCCTTATTTTATGTTGCAACATGTGTAGGACTTTGTAGACAACAAACACAATATTTGTTATAAGTAAACCTAGGAAAAAACACTCAATGCCTCATCAATACAATACTCAAGGATTGGCTTAAACATGTTAACCAATTTCTTAGCAATCTTATACAAAACATCACACAAACTATGTGGCATCCCAAACCCTGGCGAGACGGTCCGACCCAAATTTCAAATGTCACATTAGCCACCGAAGTGACTTTTCGTTTAAACCACCGCAAACACACCAACCAACTAAACACACCTAACAAATATTCAAAGAATATTTAAAATCCAAAAATCATGCTTCTGTTGCACTACTGTGATCATCCAATCAACAAGAAAACTAAATTTATAATTTAATATTTAATAGGCAATTACTTTAAAACTTCAATTAAACATACATGCATACCATAAGGTATTTTTAATTGACTATATTTGAAAGGACTTTGGAAACTGTTTTATTTAAAAAAACATACGATTAGATTTAATTCATAATTTAGTAAAATGTTGGAAAAACTCCATTTCACAAGGTTTGAAATTAGTGTTGTAAAATTATAAGATACGTATTGTTTTGGAAGATTTATCTAAACGTTACACACAACTTCATAAAATCATCATCTAATTAGTTCACAGGCAACTAGCAATTTTTGTAATTTGTCCAATTTTACATTTCATGCAAACTAAACACATAATTATTTTACCAAATCATACATAAAACATATAAGACTTACCTTTTAGACCAACGACTGCACTTACAAGTTTGTCGAACAATTATTCATACGATTCACCAAGCATTCACAATCCACCATTTAATCAACTATCTAAAACGATAATAAAGTTCCAAATCAACAATTAAAGAGTCCATAATTTGCAATTACAACCCAAAAATTGTAATTAAGTCTAATACTAAATTCCATAAATTGGTCCCACATTGTCTTCCTCATTTGGATTGGGAACACATCAACATACCCAGTGTAACCTTGTTGTGGATTGCTTAGATAGCTTACTTCCACACCTATTCACAAGCTATAACACTACAATGATTTAAAAGAGAGTGTGAGCTTATTGAAGCTTTGTGAGTGCTCAAACATACAACTAAACACATCATTCATGTTAAAAGTAGGCATATTATGACGGTTCACATATTATTACAGCTCGTATTGAATAGTGGCTCACACGATATAGTAGTTGACATGAAATAAATAGTTTAGATAAAATAGGCAATTCACGAAGAATACGAGTTCATGTAAAACAATAGATCATATGAAATAACAGTTCATACCATATCACAACTCATATAATTCAAGTAATGATAAATTGGAATATTGTGATTTTGAAACATATATGTGGACTCTATCATCACACATTGGATAAATGGATCTCTATATAACGTCTCGCTATTGACTCAAAGTGCCCCGCGCTATCTCCGATATATGTATAGCACGAATGCTCACACTCTCCAATACTGTCAACTCTTAAAGCCCTACTTTATCTTTGATGAATGAAGTTATACTCTATATTCCCTTCTCTCTCCAATGCTGTCTTCAAGCTACAATGCCCTATCCAACTAATAAGGGTGAGTACGCATTATCCTATGACATGCCAACTATATCCAATGGTTACAAGAGATCAAAAAGCCAACATGCCATTTTTAGCACATTCACAATACTCAGCATAATATAGCTCGCCATTTAGTAGAGCTCGCAAAATAGCACAATTCGTAGTGTACATCAGTCATATATGATATGGTTCATAGTAAAGAATGGTTTGCAAGTAATATAGCTCAGATGCAATATATCTTATACACATAATATTCTTCTCATAACTCACATAAGTCATAATTCGTAAAACTATTTTTCCTTATGACATAGCTCGTATATTTTATAACATAGGTCACATGCCATATAACACCAAGTATCATAATACATAGTTCACAATATAACACTGTATAGTTCACAATTTACTTAGGTCATATATAGCACATAGATGACATGATAACAGGGTTCATGTAAAGAGTAGGATTCATAGATGGTATGAGTTCGCACATGCAGTATGGGTTCACACATGGTATGGGTTCACACATAGGTAGGGGTTCTCATATGTGGTTGGCTCGCATACATATAGATTTGCACACACATAAAGACTTGCATATGAACATACTGGGTTCGCATAATTCATAATAGTTTCACATATCACTCAACATAAGTTTATATGTCATATAACAGGTTCACATATCATTCAATCATAGATTCGCATGTCACATACAATCACACAACATGAGTTCGTACTTTACATACAATCACACAACATAGGTTTGCACTTCTCTTACATGAGGGCTCAAATAACTTCAAGTGATAGGGCTCAAATATGTCTGGTGATAAGGTTCGCACAACCTATAACTTGCACAACAAACTATAGGGTACACTTATGGCATGGCAGAGTTATCATATTTTACGTAGCATGCTTACACATATTAATAAGGGAGGGGTTCGCATGCCAACTTAGTAGGGTTCGCGTATTAATAAAGCAGTGTTAACATAGCATGCATAGTTTGCAAGCCATACATAGCAGGTTCGCACATCTTACCTAGGCTTACCTTAGCATGTGTACTAGTGTTTAAATGTAGTATGCTTATTACTCACCTTAACATTTTCTTCAACTACAATGCTCAAATAAGATTTTCTTGGCCTTTGACCTAGCTAGTGAAGGCTCCCAAATAAATTATAACGACCTGTTTTTTAGTGCTGCCAAAAATAGTGGTTTGAAGACCACAACTCCAATGAGTAATCTTGTATAATGAATATTTAAATTATATGAGTTAATAGTAATTTTATAATGAATTTTGATCTGAGGAATTTTAATCAATTGAATTAAAAGTTAGTATAAGTGGTACGATCAAAAGTCAAGTGGTATTGAAAATGAGGTATTAGGACCTCGTTTCCATAATTTAAAGCCATAAATATTTTTATTAAATATTTACAGAGTCTGTAACACCCCTAACCCAGCCTAGACGTTATGGCCGAAACTGGGAGTGTTACGAAGAAGGGTTTTAAATTACATCTTTTAAGTTAAAACGTATCATTTTATTAGTTTACCAATCAGAGTCCTAATATCCGGAAAAAAAATTGTGTTTATAATCTTATTTGAAACCATTTTAAGTTATCAAGAATTTGCAACAGAAGTTTGAAAATTGTTTTATTCGAAACCAAACTCGTGTTTCCAAAAAACCATTTCTTAAACCATTTGTTTGTGTAAAGTGTTTTTGTCAACACTACGGAAAGAAAGAAAAACAAATTCCGAATCTAAAAGTTAAAACCATACAGTCCAGAGAGTCCCAAAAATTACTAACTCTCAAGAAAAACTAGATTTTAAAATAAAACTGTTATTTCTAAATAAAAATAGTTCTCTATCGAGTGGTCATCGCTGAGCCTCCGTCGTACCGACCTGTCTAAGTCTGTGGATTACCTAAACAGTACAGACAAACTGATGTGAGTTTTTATAAACTCAGTGTGTAACCTAACAACACAACATTCATAGAATCTCAAATGCAGATAGAAATAGAATTAGACCTAAGTCTTTAACATATATAGATATCAGAATCAAATATACAAAACAAATATACATAATCCTACCCCTATCCTCTACACACCATCTCCGACCATCCCATCACACCATGTGGGGCTAAAAACACCCACCCATCCCTACACACCATATAGTATCGATGCGACACATAACAAAATAATATGCAGCCAAGCTACTAGATAATAGGCGAAAGGTCGTCGTACAAATCACTTCCACCACATATGTAAATCCCACCCCAAACAGAGATACATAATACAGATAAAAAAATAACAGATTTAACATGCTTAACACGCTCGTATACGATAATATACATACTTAAATAGTGAAGTCAGACATACCTATCAGTATCCTACTTAGATTAGATTATCATAATATCAAATCACATAAACTAGAGTTTGGTTAGCCCTTACTGACCCTACGGTAGGTCCACAGTCGATCGGAACAACCCGTACGACCGTAGGAAAAATTTTAGAATTTTGGGTCCACATGCCTATGTAGGCCTACACACCCAAATTGGCCTTGCCCGTGTGGCCCACACGGCTTGGCCCAAAACCCACACACCCGTATGACTCACTCGTATGGTCCCGCACACCCAATTCGACGTAGCCTGTGTGGCCCACGCAGCCACATATTCGTCGTCACACGTCGTGTCTCACACACGACCACACCTACAATAGTCACATGGCCGTGTGTCACATACGGCCAGCCACACGACCAGGCACGCGCCAGTGTAGTGTCGACGGTGCCCTTTTTTGTCTTTTGCTAAACTTCAATTTTTCGTGTTTAGGGTACACACCTGGTTCGTTTTTGGAGCAAATGCAATATTGAGACCACTAGAACCTATAATTTGATTAATACCAAGTCAAAAACTAAAACAATTGAAGAAGTAAAAACCTCCAATACCGAAGTGCTCACCTTAGTCGAAACGATGCTCCTCAACACCTAACTCGTTGAATGTAACACCCTTTACCCGTATTCAACACTAGAACTAGATACGAGGCATTACCGGGCTTACATCGCAAGCAAACATACAATTCCAAGTCATAAATTTCATCCAAGTTAAAAACCATTCGCATTCAAACATAAAGTCCCTAATACGAGCCTATGAGGCCCAAAACATGCTTTGGAAGTGGTTTGGGACTAAACTGACAACTCGAGAAATTTTTACAAAACTTAGAATTTTTTTTGCTATGAACAGGGGTCACACGCCTGTGTGGTTTGGGACACACCCGTGTAGGTAGGCTGTATAGTCACACACGCCTGTGTCTCTAACCCGTGTAACTCCCTATTTTGCAAAGAATAAACAAATTGAGATCACACGACCAAGTCATCGTCCGTGTGCTAGGCCGTGTGGTTAATTTAAATTTCATAAAATAGGTACAGAATTTACACGGTCGGGACACACGCCCGTGCTTGAGTCCGTGTTCCTCATACGATTGAGACACACGCCCATGTCTCTGCCTGTGTGCTCAATTCTAAGCATTCTATTTCTCAAAACTAAAGTGTAGGGGACAAACGGCCAGAACACATGCCCATGGGGGTAGACCATGTGTCACACACGGCTTAGACACACGCCTGTGTGTCTACCTATGTGGACAAAATAAAGGCTATTTACCGAGCCATTTTTCACCCTTATTTCCATCAACACTCACACAAATTCAATGGCATAAATCATGGCATATTTAGACAACCAAAAAATTCACAAACAATGCCAAATCATGTCATATCATTATCCATACTCAACATTTTTACAACATTATATTTTGTCAAACCAAATCATACCAACTCTCATTCTATAAGTTTCAGTATGGCTACCAATAACATACATAATTTTACTTAGTTTTCCTAGCACACCAATGAGCTAATCTTAAAAATTTAACAACCAAAACCATTAAGCCACATTTAACCATTTACCAAGCATTTATAAACCACATACACAAGAGATAATTGCACATGCATGCATATATATATATATGAGCTTACAACCAATTCAACCAAAATGAGCTAAGTTACATGGCCAAGTACCACATCAAGCCTTTGACAATTATAAGCCAATACATTTGGCCAAATCATAATGACACATATAATAAGATGACCAAGTTCTTGTACATGCCATATTCTTAAAATGTTAAGATCATCGATACCCAAAATGACAGTTGATAGTGTGATGCGAACTCCGATAATCTCCAACCCGAGCTAGCTTGGTGACACTATAAAACATGGAAAATAAAACGGAGTAAGCTATATAGATTAGTAAGCTCGTATGAAAAATTAGCTAACCTTACCATACATTGACATGCAAGTAATTTAACCTAAGGCAATGTAATTTTTCCATAATCTCATGATCAAAAATCACTACCATCACAAACTTACCTTAAAATCGTCATATCACGAATTAATAATCATAAACTTTAAGTACATACCTGTACCATCTTGAAATAATTTCATACACATTCTCATCCTTTTCATACCTAATGAACCACTCAGAATAATAAATTTGAATACTAGGGAAACCTTGCACACAAGGTGCCACATGTGTAGCCATTGCTACTTCTATCTCATATCACATATATGCTCGCTCTCGAGCCAACAACGGGCCTGCTCACACACGCTGTCAGTCAGGACATAGCTACTCAGTGCTGCTCACACAAGTTGTCAAGTAACCAAAACTTATGCCAGTATACTCAGCCATCTGCAGGACGTACAGGACCAGCACCCGGATCACATAACATAAAACCCTAAGGACATGTCACTTGTATCCTAATCTATTCCTAAGGTTCGATTGGGATCTCTCGCTTGCCAAATTGTCGTCAAATGTGTCCGTAAGGTCGATTACACAAATCATGCATAAATTGAACCATTTAAAGTACATTTAAAGTAAAGCTTATTTAACATACTAGCTTACCTCGGTTACAAAAATGACTAAAGAGATCTATTCATCAATTACTCTGGTTTTCCCTCGATCTAGACCCGAAATTCATTTTATTGATCTATAATACCACATTTAACTTATTTAATCATCACATTATTCAATTCAGCCCAAAAACACATTATGGCAAAATTTACATTTTTACCCCTAACTTTTCAACATTTTAGCCCTAGGCTCATAAAATGAATTTCATTTAATTTATTCACACCCTAAGACTAGCTGAATGTTGTTTGTACTCATAACAGCCCACATTTTTCATTTATTCACACTTTTCAACACATTTTATAGACTTTTACAAATAAGTCCCTATTTAACTTTTTTTATCGAAAATCACTTTACAAACGTTGTTTAACTAACAACGAACATGTATTTTCTACCATCAACCATCAAAATACATGCACATCCATCAAGGATAAATTTTAGCCTCTAAACTTTCTTTCAAATTAGTCCATGAAATAGCTAAATCAAGTTACAACGATCTCAAAAATATAAAAATCGTTAAAAATGGGACAAGAAAGGACTTACAATCGAGCTTGAAAGCTTGGCCAAGCCCTAACTATGTTTCCTCTTCTAATTTTCTGCTATGGGGATGAAATTGAAGAAGATGACATCTTTTATTTAGTTATTTTGTCTTTATTTACCAAATTACCTATTTACCCTTCAATTAAACTTTGAAATTGTACCTATTCCATGTCCATTTTTGTCCATCCAAAAGTATAATGGTCTAATTACCATTTAAGGACCTCTAATTTAGAATTTATTAACAATTTACTACCTTTAGCCTATAGAAATCAAATTTTGCACCTATTGCAATTTAGTCCTTCTAGTCAAATTGAGTACTCAATCGATAAAATTTCTTAACAAAATTTTCACACAATTATTCTATCACGTTGTAGACCTTAAAGAAACAATAAAATAAATATTTCTACTTTAGATTTGTGGTCCTGAAACCACTGTTCTGATTTAATCCAAAAACGGATTGTCACATTGAAGGATTAAATGCTTCTTGAGATCTCCTTTAGCCGTTCAAACAAAACTAACAATTAATCCCATATTCGGGTAAATACTAATGTACTTTTCACGACAAAAATATATGAAATAAATAACGAGATTAACAAAATAAAACGCTACTTACAGAAGACCCAACAACAGATCAATTTCTCGTCCACAATTCATTCAAATAGCACAAGAATAAAAAAACCCCAACCAAAAGAAAAAGAAAGGGGCAAAAAATAGATGGATAAGAAAAGAAGAAAGAAAACTTGAGAGTTTGGAAAAAAGTCAAAATTGAACAGAAATTTTGTCAGGAGAGAGAAAACAAAATAAAAATAAAATCAAATAATTTGACTAACATCCTACTAAATCTCAAGCCCCATTATCCCACTAACTCTCAACTACCTTAGAATTCTAAAGCCACCCAAACACCTTCAAGCAACCAGAGCAAAAGTTATCATCTACACTCACGCAGGGATTCAAACACACGACCTCTAGCAAGCTAACTCCTTACCACTCGAACCAGCAGCCTCATTCTGATATGAGTTTACAAACAATATTACATAAGCCTACTCAAAAGGGATAAGGCTAGGATAAAAAATAACAAAATTTGCCAAAAGTAGGACTTGAACCCAAAACCTCTCACACACACCCAGAACACTTAGCCATTAAAGCAGACACATATTTATGTCAGGATTTAGAGAAACAAAAATAAATTATTCAGGGTGTTACAGAGTCGTATTATATGTGAATTGAAGTTTGGTTTGGTAATTTTGATGATTTATTGCTTAATTACGGTAAAAGGATTAAATTGTAAAAGAGGAAAAGTTAATTGCTTTTGATTTAAAATAGTAAAGGGAACAAAAATGTAACTAAACTATTGTAAAAATGTCCAAGCAGTGGTGGATATGACTAAATCCATTAACTTTTGGGCTCTTTGCTTTCTGAGTCCTAATTAGTTTAGGGTTAAATTGAAAATAAGCTTGCTTAGTTAAAATTAAAATAATTGAAGGAACAATTATGAATTAAACCTTCCTTCATTGGTAATTGTACCATTTATTTAAACTATGGACATTTTTATGCATTTTTTAATGATTTTATACGTTAAAATTTAATTTGGTAAATAAGTAAATGGTAAATTAAATTAATAAGTTAAAGTTAATATGATCACATTTTCTTTTCTTCTTCTTGTTAAGCAAGCCAAAAATCCTAGCTAGGGTATTGAAAGTTTCAACCAAGATTTAATTCTTCGATTAGGTGAGTAAACCTTGCCTACTTTTAGTAATTTTTATGTTTTTGAGCTCGTATTAGCTTAATCTAGCTAACCCAATGACTAATTTGTAATACTGTTAAATATTTTAGAGTTTTCCATTGATGATTTTAGTATATTCTTGAAGTTTATGATATAATATTAAGCTTGGCTGTTAAATAGGACTATTTTGTAAAGTAGTTTTTGTTGATTTTAATGTTCAAGGACTAAAATGTGAAAATAGTAAAAGTACAAGGACTTGATACAAAATAATAGAAATTATGGGCTTTAATGAAGGGTTAATAGATCAAATAAGCTTGGATTTAATAGAAAATGGCTAAATTGCATGATTTTGACCTAAGGACTAAATTGCATAAAAGTGAAATGTTGGGGGTAATTTCATAAAAATGTCAAAAATGATCTAATTGCATAAAATGAGTTAATTTTTCTGTTGGAATTAGTGAATTGAATAAAATTATTATTTTAGATCAAGAACAAGTGGAAAATTGAGGAAAAGAAAAAATTACCAAATAATCCCTGTACCTTTATCATTGTTGCAATTTAGTCAGCTAAGTTCGTTCGGTTTAATTTTAGTACATTTATAAATATATTATATGAATCTAATTACATAATGTTGGATTATATTGATTTGTATAAATGAAAATGGAAATACTGAATTGGTACAACGTCGATCACTGATTGAGATACTTTGAACCATTACTGCAAATCAATCCTATAAGTTCATACTATACTTTTATGTTTATAAGGATTCTTGTGTATTACATGTTTATTATAATTAGATCCAATGTTTCACTTAACTATCAAATAATTTGAGAATAATAATAAATGAACATTGTGAGTATGTGATGTACCTAAATATCAGTCTTTGCTCCAATATATTTATTTGGCTTTGTGCCAAGCACACTTTGTGCCGGTGTATTTATCGAGCATTATGCCTAGCAGGATTTGTGTCGGTGTGTTTATCAGGCTTTGCGCCTAGCAGGCTTTGTGCCAGTGTTGTCAATCAGGCCCTGAGCGAGTGATCATTTAGCAGGTACTTTGTACAGGTGATATAGACCGTAGCGATGGCTGAGATCTTGCATCTGTTGCGGATTCTCTATAGCTTGTGTGAGTAGCATCATGAGCCAGTGATTATTTAGTTGGTACTATGTACAGGTGATACAAACCGTAACGATGGCTTGAGATCTTGCATCTGTTACGGGTTCTCTGCAACTTGTGTGAGCATCATCGTGAACCAATCAAAGTTCTGAAGTTAACTTGAATGAGTGATACCTTGAAATTACATGAAATGAGATCTTACTAAATGACGATTTTGAATTAGATGTGAATTAATGTACTGTATAATACTCACCTGCTGTGAGTTGTGATTGACAGAAACTTTTTATTTAATTTTATAATTTGATTTGTTATGTTAAATTTGGTAAGATTTATTGTTTGATTTAACGAACTTACTAAGCTTCAAGTAAGTCTACTCGTGCCTTGTCCTTTGTTTTGTAGATTATATTTTTGTGATCAGGAGATAGGACCGACTCGCAGAATCACACTATCCCTTTGGTAGTATTTGTAAATATCTTAGTTACATGGCATGTAATAGGACAAATTATTATGTTTGTAATGTTTCTTAGCTATGTGTGACATTTTGGGATGTTAGATGTTGTGGAATGGTAACCTTATATGGTATGCTAGTTAAAATCAAGGTTGAGCTTGGGTGCTTGTTCAAGGAATGGTAAGTATCATGTTTAAATATGGTATGATAAGATTTGAGATAGATTAGGTTATATGGCCTACGACACGACTATGTGACCCAAGTCAGATAGTTACACGGTCTATGCACACAGGCGTGTTGGATAACCATATGGCCATGTCTAGAGCCACACGGTTTGGGCTCTATCACACAGTCTGTGTGGTCACATGGCTGTGTGACCCTTCTTTTGGAAAATTTTTAATTTTGTCCCAAATCTCCTTTTTTGCTCTGAATTAGTCCCTGCTTGTTCCTAAATTATTTTTATTGCCTCGTAAGGTCGATTTAAGATCCGTGAATGCATGCATTGCTATGTTCTGAATTATTTATGAATATTGTTAATAAATTAGATGAATTGGATGCTATTTGTATGGAATGTTTTGAATTATACAGTAATACTTTGTAACCCTTTTTCGCTAACAGTAATACTTTGTAACCCTTTTTCGGTGATGCAAATGTGTTATGGGTGTTACATAAATTAGCACTTTACAAACACATCAAACGCATTGCAAAGGCATTACAATAGCAACTAACAAGATTAACTCATGCTAAAATCACAAATCACAATCTCTATATCTCTATATCAAGAACTTAACTAGTTTTGCTGAAATAGGTGTTTAACCACTTAAATCTTGTTTCTAAGCTTAGATTTCAACTTCATGCCTCCTAAATATCATCTAATTACAGATCTAAACCATCCATTTTATCCTATTACACTGGTCTAATTTCTTTGAAAAAATCAAGCTTATGTAATGATTCAAAAAGGAAAAAGTTTGATTTGTTAAAATCACTTAAGGATTTGTTAAATCAAGATAAAGAAACTTTTTAATTAAATCAACATGAGTTAGAAATCACTTTGAAATAGAAGTTTAATTAAGTGATACGAGATCTACCATTTTCAAGCCAAAATTCAACTTAAAATCAAGTGATCTATTAATATCTTGATTAAATCATTTAAATCTTGAATTGAAATAATAAATCACTTAGTTTAATCATAAAAAATTCAGAATATCACCTTAATTTGTAAAATTGATGAGCTATGAAGCTAATTCGAGCTAAAAATGTGTGAAGATCTTTTTAGGATTTAAGGATGAAAACGTGATTAGTCTTCAAAATTGAAAAGAAATTTTGTGTTTGTAGAGCTTAAAATAATAAAGGATGAGCTAATTTCAATAGAAAAGTTTTAATTTGGTGTTTGACAAATTTTTGAAAGAGATGTAGAATGGGAGGGAAGGAGACGGTGAGCGGTTTAAATAACTTACCAAATTTTAAAAATTAGGGCATTTGCCCCTTTATCTACCTACAGTTTTCTCCCTTTTCCAAATAGGTTCTTACTTTTCAATTAAAATCAATTTCAAAATTATTTTTCAACCAAACCTTATTTTTAAAATTCATTTTAACCAAATTAATTCTCGGTCACCTAATTTTATTTTCTTAATCTAAAATTTTTAATTCTAATTTATTAACCTAATTTTAATTAATAAGGTGCTTACTCTATATTGCTTCCGAAATCTCTTCTTATTGAAGATGCATAAGAAGAAACTAATTCTATCATACTTCAAGTTTTTTTCTCATCCACTTTTTGAATGGTTGACCATGTGAGATAGGTGATGACTTGCATGTGAGCTAGTCAAATTCATAAGAATTGACTTCTTTCTTTTTGGTATTTTTCCATTGCGAATTGTTCTGCTAGGGTCTGCCATATTTCAAATTCCAATTCATCAACACACTTGATACATTCATCTGGAGTACAGGACAATTCATCAAATACTCTGATTGTGTTCTCGAGCCAGAACTCAGCCCTCTCTACATCATCATCAATTGTAGCCCGAAAATCTTCGGCCCCGTGTTTACATATCTTATCCAATGGCAGCTTACTCAATCGAATCGGATCTATCACTTGTGGCACAATTGGGACTTGTTGAGGAACGTGTGGGGGTGGAGGTTGTTGAGTACCCGAATTTGTTCGAATGAACTTCATGAACCACTCACTCATCATTTTGAAAAAAACTTGCTTAGCCTCTCCCCCTTGGCTACTTGAAATAGGCCTAGAATCGACTGGCGCTTCGCCTTGAGCGGGAGCGGGCACATTACTTTCAACATTGTTAGCTATTACTCGATTGGGATCCATTTGCTATACATAAAACACATTTTAACTATCAGGAATCATCACACTATCACATTATATATATGGCATGTATAGATAGACTCTCACACACTATGTTAGTCCTAGAATCGACTAAACTACAGCTCTAATACCAATTAAATGTAACACCCCTAACCTGTATCCATCGTCAAAATAGGCTTAAGAGGCATTACCGATCAACCATAACAAAAATAATACATTTGTGCAATCATCATTAAAAACCCATTCATCTCAATCATTTTCTCCCTTATAAAGTCCTACGAGACCTTAAAACATGCTTAGAAATGGTTCAGGCCTAAACCGATATCATTCACAAACTTTGAGAAAACTTATAAAATTTTCAAACTTTTAAAGGTCACACTCCCATGTGAACAGGTTGTGTGCCTCATACGGTTACCAGACACGCCTGTGTCACAGGCCGTGTGAAAACAGGGCATACATTTTGACTTGCACCACACGGTTGAGGACACGCTCGTATGCCATGGCCGTGGGTAAACTAGAGAGGTTACTGACTTGGGTCACACGGCCAACCACATGCCCATATGCCAGCTCGTGTGCCACACACGGCCAATGGACACGCCCATGTGTCTAGGCCATGCCAAACCTGTAGGGTATACTGAATTTAATTCGAAGGGTACCCCAGGGGACACACGTCCATGTAGCATGACCATGTGTCACACACGGCTGAGTCACATGCCCGTGTGGACAAAAATAGGACACTTGAAAAGCTAATTTGCCACCCTTCTCACATGTACACAAAGTGACCCATAAGATACCATTTCAATACATATTTTAACAACCAAAACATGCTATTCCATTCACACATCATGCCATCTGTCCACAACCATTTCAAATACTCAAATCCATATTCAAAATATACCAACTTCCAAGCAATGATACCACAACATATAACTATCCAAAAGAGCATCCATACCAGCATTCCAAACAAGCCAACACTTAGGACATTATATACATCACATATATCATTTATCAAACATATAATTCAAGCCAACTTAAATAGCCATATTCAAACATTTACAAGCCAAATCTCATGGCTATAATCACAAGTCAAAACATATCAAGATAACAATAGCCTATGCATGCCATATACCATATATACAAAGCTTCAAAAGTACCAACGAAATGATAGATAGTGTGATGACATTTCCTGACGATCCTCAAGTCTGAGCTAGCTTCGATAATCTATAAAACATAGAAAGAACACACAAAGTAAGCTTTAAAAGCTTAGTAAGCCATATACAAATAAAGTCATCACATGAATATTTGCATATCAATTCAATATGCTAAACATAACTAATCACATTCAAATTTACAAGCCTTTCTCATTGAACAAAAATTCAATGTCTTAATCAAGTTCATCAAATACTTTTCTTTTTCAATACTCATATGAATTTTGTACGTACCTGAGTCACTTAGCTCATTCTTGAATTGACTTTGCTCGTTGAACCGTTCAGAATAGTTAAGGATACTCGAAAATCACATAAGCTCGAACAATGCCATATCCTAGATATGGTCTTACATGTTATCACATATCGACACCACTGTCCCAGGCAGGGTCTTACACGAAACTGATTAACGATGCAAATGTCCCAGACATGGTCTTACATGTAATGTCAATACAATTTTAATGTCCCAGACATGTTCTTACATGAATCACATCTCGGAAACCTAATGTCATGACATTTGTATCCTATACTATTCCTAAGGTTCGTATGGGACTTTCAGATATCATAACTTCGCCGATTCTTGGTTGTATTTTCTCATTCAAAATTCATAGCAATTCAATGATAATGAAACATATATAATTCAATTCAAAGACATTTATTTGCATATGAACTTACCTCGTAGTCGGAATAGAGGAATCGGATCGACTATTCTATAACTTTCGATTTCCCTCTATCTAAATCTGATTTCTTTTGTTCCTAATCTATATAAATTCAAAATTAAATTTTCTATTCCTCAATTCATTCAATTTCATCCAAAACACACAATTTGGGACATTTTACACATTAACCCCTATAATTTCACATTTTCTCAATTTAGTCCCTATTTCATAAAAAACACAATTTACAACAATTTCAACTAAACCCAAGCTAGCCAAATATCTATAGGCTCCATAACAGCCTATATTTATCAACATTTCACAAATTTAAAAAAACATTTTACACTTTTCACAAATTAGTCCCTTTTATGCAATTTCACGAAAAATCACTTTACAATACTTCAATATCTATCATCAAGCTTTCAAAATTCATCAACAATCATTCAAAAGCTCAAGAATTCATCAATGGAAACTCACAAATTCATCAACAATTTCAAAAATTAGGGTACGGGCTAGCTAGATTACTAAGCAACGATCAGAAAAACATAGAAATCATCAAAAACCGATCAAAAATCATACCTTAATCAAGATGAACAACGGCCGAACCTTAAATGAGCTTCAAGCTTTTGTTTTCTTTTGATTTTCGATGAAAGCATAGAGAAGATGACACCAAAATTGATTTTGTTTCTTTAATTAACCTTTTATTTTGCTAATTACCATAATATCCTTAATGAAATTATATTAAAACTTTTATATACGTGACCATAAATGTCCATTAACCATTTTAAAGGTCTAATTTCAACATAAGGACTTCATATTTAATCAACCATAGCAATTAAACACATTTAACATATAGAATGCCACTTTTGCATTTTATGCAATTTAGTCTTTTTTCTCAAATTGAGCTAATAAACGATAAAATTAGCGCACGAAATTTTCACACATATATATTCACATGTTGTAAACAAAAAAAATAATATCAAAATAATTTTACGACCTTAGATTTGTGGTTCTAAAACCACTGTTCTGATTTAGCTAAAATCAGGCTATTAGAGAACCCGTAAGGTAGATAAATCTTTTCTCGATAATATCTGGTGAGTTCCTTTCACTTGGGCTCTAGATAAATTCCAACTAAATCAATAATAATGTAGTCTTTCAATTAAGTTAGTTTATTATAACTCAGTTGTGCATGAACATGCTAATAAACTGGAAACATAATAATTGTATGCGCATGAATGATTGAAAATGAATATTCTTTCTTGGCACACAAGCTTCGTATCCAGAATGATTAAAAAGGGGAAATGGAGGAACCTATTGAGATGTGACTTTGATGGGATAAATGTATGGAGAACATGAAATGATATGTGATTTGTAAGACCCTAAACTCGGCCTGGACTTTACTGCTGAATCTGGCATGTCACATTGAAACTACGTTCAAAAATCGGTCTTGTCGATAAAAGTTTATTTCTAAATTTCAAAGCCCTTTTTTTATTATTATTGTCATTTATTTAAGATGTTTTCTTAAAAGTTGTCTTTGTTTTATTCGGTTATTTTAAAAAAATACAGAAGCTTCTAAAGTTTGGATTTGAAATGTGTGATTTTCTTGAAAACGTTAATTATTTCAAAAACTCATTCTCCTATTCTAGCAGTTTGAGATAACAAAACGAAAACCTAATTAGGAATTAAAAACCTTAAATGGCCTTATTACATAAATAAAAACCCAAATTGAAATTTTGAAATAATTAAAAACAAATCCAAATACAATATTCATGTGGCCACCTCCGAGTCCCTCGCAGCTCCAAATCGTCTATGGCTAGGGATTACCTATACAGTTAAAAGGAAGGGTGAGTTCGTGAAAACTCAGTGTGTAATCCCCTAATAGACAACAAAAATTAGAATATGCAAAACAGTCTGGGCCGTAGCCTTATTCAGTAACAGAGTAGACTGGGCTTTAGCCCTATATAGTAGCAGAATTGGCCCAAACCCAAAATAGAATCAATACAGAGCAAATAAGTATCCCAACCCAATCCAACCAGCACACCACCCGTACTAGCCAATACACCATGTGGGGATTCGATCGACCCACCCAGCCAACACACCAATAACACAGTAAAGCTGCTAATAACAGAAAACATGGCGGAGCCACTAGAGTTAGAATATGTGGCAAAACCACTAGTACAAAACTTCCTCCAAATCAGATCCCAACCCCATGCAGTATGTCATGTCATAAATATTACGTGTATGCAAAGTCATACTCAGTACAATCATATATGTAAATCATAATCACATCAGTCATACAGAGCACAAGGGCATAATCGTCATTTTACCATATAGGGGTATTACGGTCATTTTACCCTATAGAGGGTATTACGATTATTTTACCTATTCTGGGGTTTTAGCTCAGATAACGACCTCTCTGAAGGTCTACAGTCGCCTCGAGCAACACAAATAACCTAAATAATCATAACGGTGTAAATGAGCCCCAGGCCCACTACTCGGCCCAAGTGGGCCCACACGCTCGTGTGGCCCATTTATCCCAAATTCATTCACGACTATGTGACCCACATAGCCCAGTTCAATATTTATCACCTCGTGGATTTAATCTATGTGGGGCCCACGAGCCCACTGGGCCTACATGGCCCATTTTGGCCCAACGACGATCCAAGTCCACGGAAACACTCGTGGTGGCCTTTACAGTCTATCGCCCATGATTTTTGGGCTCAGTTTACCCCACGAGCGATCACACGCTCGTGAGGCCTCAAATGCCAAAGTTTTGGGACTTCAGCTTTTCGGCTTTTCGGTTTTTGCCATTTTACAGTAAAAAGAGGGTGTGATTACACACCTGTATACGAAATTGAGCTAAGATCCACGAGTTCTAAACCCTTGATCGGCTAAAAAATTAGTTTGCTTACCTTAGGCCACTAACTATAATTGCCCACACGTCCGTTGCCAATTAATTGAATTACTACAAGTGCAATCCATCCATTGTTATTGACTATAATAATGGCTAAACAAATAATAATCTAATGAAAGAACATGAAAACCCTTCTCTGAACAGAAAATACCATTCGGTTCCACACTTACAGACAGTGCAATTGTCCAAGATTTGATGAAAGGAGGAGTCGGCCTACACCTCTTCACAAGCTTAAACCAAAGGTACTAGAAATAGCAGAAACACCATGTACCGAGGGTATCCCTATTTGAGCAACGACAAAACAAGAAGATGTTAATAGAATAAGACCCTATCAAAGGGAAAAGCAAGATGAGTGTTGGTATAAGAAAAAAGAGAAGAACCAAATATCGAAGAAACACTTACCAGTAATATTCAACCAACAAAAACCTGACTGAGAGAAAAAGGAGAACAAAGTACTCAGTCAAGCGGAGAATCGAATCAAGAAAGAAGGACAAAAAATAAATTAAAGAAAGAAAGATGGGGAATTCAGCTATGAGAAAATTTGAAAGAAAACCAGGTAGAGTCCTAACGCTATTCGTCCAAAGCAAGAAAAGGTAGAAGAGACAACTCACAATTGAGTGATTCGGCAGAGATTGAACAGAGAAGAAAGAGACTTGGGCAAAACAACACAAGGCTTCAGTATTTTGACAATTAAAGGTTTCAGCACATTTGCTAAATATCTACAAAATAATAGAATCTCAATGAAAAGAAAAGGCACAAATGGTTACTTGCAATTTCGGCACTAGAGAGAAAAGATAGAAAAAAAGATTAAGAACTCAGAAATTCAGAAATAAAGAAAATGACCAAAAGTGAAAGAGAACCCACCTAGCCGAATTCCCATGTTTTTCCCCTTACTAAATCGGCACTAAGTCAAAACCGAATAGGCACTCATAGACTCCCAAATTCAGCCAACTCCACCCCTTGTCACACTCTACGGTTTTCTCCACCAAAATCTCCTCCATATCCATAACAACCATCATCCAAACCCTTGATTCTCTCCCTTTGACCATGTCCACAACCACCTCAGCAGAATTTCAATCCAACTCTACCTCTCTCACCTTATGGCAATAAAATAAATACACCTTATATGCCATTGGTTTTGAACCCAAGTTCTCCCAATTACCAAGTCACGTCACTTGCCACCAAGCCATAAGGCTTTTTGTGACACATTTTACCCACAAATATTTATAAGGCCAACAAGCTAAAGCCAAGGTTCACTTAAGGGGAAAAACTAAAATTTTTGCAAAAGCCTAGACTTGAACCCAAGCTTCTCAAACACACCCAAATCACTTAGCTAATAAAGTAAACATGACAATTACGTCAAAGCTTGCAAAAATAAAGACCCTAAGTTTTTGGGGCGTTACATGATTTCCCTCTGGTAGGGCATGTTTATGTAAACCGTGATTGGTGAATGCCTTGGTCTTGTGGGGGAACACGTAAGTGTTCAAATTAAGAAGGAGGATTTGCAAAGGTTCAACTGGATAAATGAATATTGGCTCTACAGAGCAATATCGTGAATTTGAAACCATAGCTCTTTGGAGCATTGAATGGATCAGAAGATAACGTAAGGAAAGAGTCTACAAACTATTCCACGCAAAGTAGGTATGCATAATGTAAATTTTTTGCACATGAACAATGCTTAACTAGAATGGATATTTGTGTGATATGTACTTAAATATGATAAGTATCTGCATATGAACTAGTTCTAATTATGCTTTGAAATTTACCTAAGTTGTATGATTAGATATAGCTAACATTCGCATGTAAACTGAAGCTATTGGTGACTTATATATATAGAAGTGGATAGTGTCTACCAATGAACAGTGATTGACTTGTGATATGTATTCACCAACAGTTTGTATAAATTTATAATGGTGCATTAGTTTGCAAGCTAATTAGTGATATCAAATGTTTTTATTATTTATCTTGATTTCATTTTATTGAGACCTTGTTTAAAAGGTTATCGAGTATCCTTGTAACTCACTAAGTTTTTTCTGTACTTACCTAGTTTCCTCTTCCATTTTAAGTTTTGTAGTACATTTTGGATTCTTGTAAGGGACTCAGCTAGAATTCGGACTTGATTGTGAGTCATTTACTGTTTTGTTGTAACATGTATATCAATTGGGGTGGCCTGTAATCTCTGTCTCTTTTGTTTGAACGTTGTATAAAATAAGTTTGGGATTTCCTTCTTATAACAGTCTGTACATAATGAATTATGGTACTTTGCCAAATTATTGACTTTTATGTTTTGTGTATGATGGTATACTTTTTATTTACCTTGGTTTCTTCCCTAGAAATTATAATCTACAAAGTGACTTTTTAAGACTATTTTGCTAAATCATGTTGAATGGCTTAACTATTGAAACCTTTGTTATTACTATATCACAATGATTTTTTTTATAACATCACTATTCGATGGTTGAACGAATGAGTCGGGGCGTTATTACTTTATTGGTATTAGAGCTTTGATTTAGTCAATCTTCGAAAGATCAAATTTAGTAGCATGCCCTGATATGCATATTACAGGTTTTTGGCTAGTCCCTTATTGTAATACTAAATTGAGTTTATGTTGTGTAGCTAATCTTGATGTCAAAAAATTCCCGAGCTACTATGGTGAGGAGATAGAGAGTAATGCTCCTCCATAATCTAGAGGCCCTGCCCCTTGGCAATTAGGACAGTTGTAAGAGGCAAAGCCCATGAAGCTTTGCTGGAGAGCATTAGGCAGTGGTTTGATAGATTTGTGAATGTTACTCCATCCTCCAATCCTCAACGATTGAATGAAATGAAACAACAAGTGACTTTCATACCTCCTGCTCTAGTTACAAGCTCAGTTTGAGGAGACCATGTGAAAGAGAATCTTAAAAGAGAAGCCAAGGAATTTAAAAGAGGGAAGGATGATGACCCTATTGTGGCTAAAAATTGGCTTTCACGGGTGTACTGAGTGATAGAAGAGTTGCAATGTACCCCACCAGAAATTCTTTGTTGTGTAGCCTCCTTCCTCAAGGACGGCCTTACCAGTAGTGGCATACGGTGGTGAGCATCACTCTAGAGAACAAGTGAATAGGGAATTCTTTATTGAAAAAATGAAGAGGGTGTTTTTAGATCTCAAACAGGGGAGGGTGATAGTCTTTGAGTATGAATGTGAATTTATCATGTTGAGTAAGTATGCTCTAGAATTGGTATAAAAAAAATAAAGACCTTTGTGTTAGATTTTAATGGGGATTAAACGAGGAACTCTGAGTATTGATATCCGCACTTGAAATTAGGGACTTTGCTATTTTGTCAGCTAAGGACCAAAGAACGAAATTGATGATCAATGAGGAGAATAAGGTCAGGTATCATGAGATGAATAAATGTGGAGCTACTGGTTTATTTTTAGTTGTTAGGATTAAGAGGCCTAAGGATACAAAAGGTTTCCTTCTACACCCTGGCGAGATCTTCAAACTGCTTGTTTCCACCAAGATCATAGTGTTTGACAAGCCACTTCCGTGGCGAGCACTGGTGGTACTAAGATGAAAAAGGCCCCTACTTGCAACACTTGTAGAAGAAATAATGTGGGGACTTGTTGGAAAGCTACTAACGCATGCTATGGATGCGGATCACCTAATCATTTTGTGCGGGAGTGTCCAAACAAAGGTAGAGAAAATACTGAGTAGTTAGTGAAAATAGTTCACGAAATTCAGATTGAAAAGACATCGAGAATAGCTACGGAATTAGGTACTATTTAGGGAGTTTAGAGAAGGACTACAGTGAGATCGAAGGCCTTAGCTAGAGCCTATGTGATGTGAACCAAAGAAAATGCAGAAGCTTCAGATGTTATAGCAAGTATTTTTACTTTATTTAGCATTGGCATTCTTGCATTAATTTATCCGGGGTCAACCCATCATATATTTGCATTAAATTTATAGATGAAAAGAGTTTCAAGTCATTTCTACTGAAACCAGTGTGTTAGTTACTAGCTCTCTAGGTCAGATTATGGTCGTTAATAGAGTAATTCAAGATTGTTCGCTAGAATTTGGTGGACATATATTTTTGGTGAATCTATTTTGTTGGGTTTCCATAAGTTTGATGTTATTCTGGGCTAGGATTGGTTGACTCAGCATAATGCAGTTTTTGATTGTCGGTCTAGAGGTGTACGGTTGCTAACTGAAGATGAAAATAAAGTGCTTATTACTGGGATAGAGCACGATATTAGGGATATTATGATTTTGACAATCTCGGCTTGAAAATTAATTTTGGGAAGCGAAGAAGCTTACTTAGCCTATATTTTGGATTCAGTGGCAATACGTAAGGGTCTTGATCAAGTACTGGTTGTAAATGAGTTTTCGAATGTTTTTCCTTAGGAACTTCTAGGCATACCACATGATAGGGATGTCAAATTTTCTATTGAGATTGCACTTTGAACAACTCATATTTCATGTGTTCTTTACTGTATGGCACCTTTAGATTTGAAATAATTGAAGGCACAAATACAAGAATTGCTAATAAGGGATTCATTCGACCCAGCGTCTCTCCTTTGGGTGCACCAATTTTGTTTGTGAAGAAAAAGCATGGAACTCTTTGCTTGTGCATAAACCAGCTAAATAAGGTTACCATTAGGAACAAGTATCCGCTACCATGAATTGAAGGCTTGTTTGATCAACTAAGTGGAGCTAAGCTATTCTCCAAAATTGATCTTCGATATGGGTACTACCAAGTTAAAATAAAAGGTGATGACATTTCAAAGACTGTTTTCTGCACTTGTTATGGGCACTACAACTTTCGGGCAATGCTTTTCAGTTTGACGAATGTTTCGACTGTATTCATGAATTTAATGAATAAGGTGTTTCAATCCTATTTGGATATTTTTGTAGTTATTTTCATTAATGACATTTTATTTTACTAAAAAATTGAAATGGAGTACGAAGAAAACCTATGAGTGCTGTTGTATACTCTTCGTGATAATCGATTATACAAAAAATTTAGTAAGTGTGAATTTTGGCTAAAGGAAGTTCATTTTCTGGGCCATGTCATTTCTATGGAAGGTGTCAAAGTGGATCTCGAGAAGATCAGAGCTGGTTTAGAATGGACTTACCAAAGAACGTTTCTAAAGTAAGACGTTTTCTGGGTTTGATGGGTTACTATAGAATATTTCTGAAGGGATTCTCCATGTTGGTAACACCTATGACTCGACTATTAAGGAATAATGAAAATTTTGTGTGGACCGAAGCACGCCAGCTGAGTTTTGATAAGTTGAATTTTAACCGAGACTCTAGTTTTGTCTCAACCAGAATCCAGGGTGGAAATTATGGTGTTCACCTACAACACCCCTAACCCATATCCGTCGCCGGAGGGTTACGAAACATTGCCAGAGTTTACAATTCAATTACAATTAATTTATGTTATTTACTATTCATTTCTGAAATCTGATCACAGTAAATCATAATGTCTCTTATATGGGTCCTCGAGGCCCAAATTACATATTAGAATCGAGTCGGGACTAAACCGGGATCGTAGTAAATTTTTTACAAAATCTCAAAATTTTTCTTAGGTGCAGGGGACACACACCCGTGTAGCCAGGCCATGTCATGCGGGCATCCGATGTGAGGCACACGGCCGTGTTCCAGCCCATGTTCTTACCCGTGTATCTCTCTGACTTGGGTTACACGGTGATCCACATGCTTGTGTATTAGGCCAGGTGGACAATTTAATTTTTGAAAATTAGGTGCAGGATTCACACGGCCATGTCACATGCCCGTGTGCTAGGTCGAGTGACTCACATTGTTGAGACACATGCCTGTGTCTCTGCCCATGTGACCAATTCTGAGCATTCTGTTTCCCAATTTTTTTAAGATGCAGAGGACACATTGCCAAACCACAAGCTCGTGTATATGGCCGTGTGTCTGCCCGTGTGGACAGAACAAGGCCATTTTCCAAGCCTTATTTCTCACTCTTTTTACCTTGCACTTACATCAACACTTCAATATATTCACCAACCAATTCAAGGCATATAAATCAATCAAATTATCAAATTTTATGCATGACATATTTACTCATGCTTTCAAGTATCATCTTTACATTAAAATTATATACTTACCTGAACTTAATTGCATCTAATATATTAAACCAAACATATTTATATACTAAATATAATAAACATCATGCATAAGTATGTACTAAATTTACTATCACTAGCTATTCCAATGGCTAGTTACAACCAAAACATTTACATTACCCTCATTTATTATCATTAGCCTATACATGCCATTACACCAAGGTAAGATTCCTATTTATACCAAAACGAGCTGGAGGATAGTGTGGTGATGCTCCGACTGATCTCCAACGTTTACGAGCTTTCGAGCACTATAAAACAGAGGAAAGAAAATCGAGTAAGCATTTCAAATGCTTAGTAAGTTCGTATAACAAAAATTAAACTTACCATATATTTTCATTAAAGAGAAGCACACAAAAATGCATCCAAGCAATTTGGTTAATAGCCTAAATCACAACTTCATCAATCATGTTAGTCAAGTAATTCACATAACACCAAGAACATGGATGAGCTCATTATGTAATGATTTTCATATACATATGCTTTCCATATCATTATTCCATATTACATGTACATTTCCATGGAAAATCATTTGAAGTTAATTTTAGCCATGTCAGAACTTTACTCGTTGAATTTATTTGAAATATCGATGGATACGCTCATGTAGTACACTTAAAGTGTACAAAACTGAAATTTATTAACTCATATCTAGGGGTACCCAATTAGGGTACATAATCAGGAAGCACACTCTCGAGCCATATATTAGGATGCTCAAATGAGCCATGTAACAGGATGCTTATTCGGGCTAAATAGAATACTCCTAAGAGTTTAGAACAGGAAGCTCATTGAGCTTAATAGATAACTCTGAATAGTTATTAACAGGGAGCTCCAGATAGCATAATAGGGAGTTCAAGCGAGCCATGTTAGGAAGCTCATAAGAGCCTATATCAGAACGCTCACGAAGAGCTTATATCAGGACGCTCACGAAGAGCTGCGTTTGTGTCCACAATAAATGCTGGACCACAACCAATCGAATCGTGTAACAAGACACTTACAAAAGGCCGCGGTAGTGCGCAACACATGCAGGATCACTACCGATCAGGATGCTTGAGAAGGCTTTTAATAGGATGCTCGTCCGAGCTATAATGTCTGCAACATATGCAGGACTATAATCAATACGGGAAAATGTTGTATCCACCACATTTTAATATTCAAACGGGACTTATCATATATCCAGCTTTATCAGTCATGTACTCAATTCAAATCAACAGCAATTACACAATTCATACATACAACATTCAATTTAAGCATATAAATAAACACGATTTAGTTACACGAACTTACCTTGGTACTTGTTCATACACAGAAATCTACTAATCCTAACTTTTTCTTTTCCTCGATCTACCTTCATATTTGAGTTTCTCGGATCTAAATAAATGAATTTAAAATCAATTTAATCCATTTCATGCTCAATTGAATTCAATTCACTTCTTAGGCAAAATTACTATTTTGTCTATATACTTTTCATAAATGACAAATTTGTCCCTAAGCTTGGAAAGTGAAACTCATGCAATTTAATCCTTATTTAAAGCCTAACCAAATTTTACATATTACAATAACAGCCCATGAATTTCATAAAAATAAGAATCTTTCCACGGGTTTTACCACTTTTCAATTTAGTCCATAAATCACAATTTCATGAAAATTCAGTTTGTAAAAGTTGTTTATCTATCTACAACCTTTCATTTCAAAATTTCAACATATTTATCTATGGTAAAATTTCTATACTTTGATATCTTTGCAAATTAATCCCTAAAATAGATAAATTAAGCTATTCCAATTTTAGAATTATAAAAATTACTAAAAACTGGACAAGAATACTTACCCAATTAAACCAAGAAAGCTTGCTTTCTCTTTCTTAGGGTTTCAATAGAAATTTTGGGGGAAGAAGATGATATATAATATCATATTTTTTTTAATTTATTTATCATCTTTTAATTATTCTCATTTCCAATTTAGTCCTTATCCTTTTCTAATTTTTTAATGGATGAATCATCAAAAACATCTACTAACTTTTCTTTAATGGTCTAATTACCATATAAGAACCTCTTATTTTCAATTCCATAACTATTTGATCCTTTTAGCTACTAGAATTCAACTTTTGCATTTTATGCAATTTGGCCCTTTCCCTAATTAAACATGATATCGATAAAATCTTCTTATCAAAATTTTCATCATCTTTCCTATCATAATGTAGACCATGCAATGGCATTAAAATAAATTTTATTTTTAACTCAGATTTGTGGTCCCGAAACTATTATTCTGATTTCACTGAAAATTGGCTATTACATCACCGATGCATCTTCATGCAATGTGGGAAGGTTATAACTTATGCATCTCGCCAACTCAAGCCACATGAAAAGAATTATCCAATGCATGGTCTTGAATTGGTTGTAGTCATACTTGTACTGAAGATTTGTAGAAACTATCTACACGAGGAGAAGTGTCGCATATTTTTCGACCACAAGAGTTTGAAGTATCCACTTTCTCAAAAGGAATTGAATCTATGTCAATGATGTTGGATGGAGTTGTTAAAGGATTATGATCTGATGGTTGAATACGATCTTTTAAAGGAAAAATATGATAGATGATGTGTTGAGTAGAAAGTCTATAGTAACGTTGGCTTCATTGCGAGCTAAAGTCTACCTGGCGGATGACTGGTCGCTTCTCGTTGAATTTATGGTACGACCTATTTTTCTACCCCAGATCATGGAGTCTCAGTTGAAAGATGAAATATGCGATGAGTTGAAGCAACAGATAGGGTCTGACAACATAAAAAATTTTAGTTTCGGAAATGATGGTGAATTATGCTTTATGAGAAGGTTATATGTTCCTAAAGGGAATAATTTAAGATAAGAAATTCTAAAGGAATCTCACAAAGGACCTTTGTCACTTCATTCAAGGAGCGTTAGATGTACCATGATTTGAAGAGTTTGTTTTAGTGGCACGAGATGAAGAAGGAAATATTCAAATTTGTAATGAAATGTCTAACTTGCCAGAGAGTCAAGGCTGAGCGTCAAGTTCCTTTGGGGACACTTTATCTGCTAGAAATTTCAAAATTGAAGTGGGATAAGATTTTCATGGATCTTGTTTTGAGTCAACCCCTCAGTGCTTTGAAGAAGAACTCAGTTTGAGTGATAGTGAATAGGCTAAATAAGTCAACTCACTTTGTGATGACTCACAGGACTCACTTTGTGATGACTCACAGGACATACTCTTTAGACAAGCTTGTAGAGATTTATATCTTATAAATCGTCAAACCGCATGGTATTCCTTCATCCATTTTATCTGATCAATTCACGGTTCACATCTAGGATATGGAAACAGTTACAAGAATCCTTGGGAACTAAACTGTGATTCAACACAACTTTCCATCCACAAACTCATGGTCAGTTTGAAAGGGTAATACAAGTGTTGGAAGATATGCTCATGAGTTACAGAAGTGATTTTCAATTGCATTAGGGAAGGTATTTACCTTTAGTAGAGTTTCCTACACTAATAGTTATCACTCTAGCCTCAAAATGTCTCCTTTTGAGGCTTTATATGTAAGAGGTCTTTAATCTATTGGATGGACCTTAATGAAAGAAATCATGTTGGCCTTGATTTGGTTCATGACATAAAATGAAAATTTCTAGTTATTTGCAATCATTTGAAGATTTCTCAAAATCGCTAGAAGGCTTATGTTGATCAAAAAAGGAAAGAGGTTTCTTATGTATTTTGTAGTAAGGTATTCCTTAAGGTCTCGCATTGGATAAAGATAATTCATTTTAGTTTGAAGAGCAAGATTAATCTGCAGTTCATCAGACCTTACTAGATCTTAGAACATGTGTGTCCTGTAGCGTATTGTTTAGCACTTCCGTAAGAATTATCTAGAACTCACAACATTTTTCATGTCTTGATGTTAAGGTAATATTGTTCAGATCCAGATCATGCGGTGCAATTGGAGACCTTAGAGGTAGAACCAAACCTATCCTATGAAGAAGAACCAGTTCACTTATTGAATGGAGAAGTAAATTAGCTTAGAAATAAAAAGATTCATTTGGTAAAGATTCTTTGGAGAAATCATAAGGTAGAAGAGGCTATACAGGAAAGAGAAGTTGCTATAGGAGAGAAATATCCCCAATTTTTTTCACTTGTAAGAAATTTCGGGGACAATTTTTTTAGGGTGGGAGAGTTGTCATACACCAATTTTTTTCTCACCCGCGTTTTGGATGGTTGATCATGTGATATTGGTGATGACTCGCTAGTCAAATTTGTGAGAATTGACTTGTTTCTTTTTTAGCATTTTTCTCTTAGGGATTGTTCCTCAAGGTTCCGTCATCTTGTGGATTCCTATTTTGCAACATGTTCGTTCGTTTTGGAGTCCAAAATTGGAGGGACATGTACAGAAAGTGTGTCAAGTCCTGTGTAGGAAACGTGTCATTTTGCATTACACTTGTAGAGCCTTGATGATAGTGTTTGATTAATGGAATTGTGTGTGCAGGTAATATGATTAGGTATCCTACTTAGAGTGGGATTACAATCTAATTGTAACACCCTTATCCTCACAACTAAACTAGATTTGTGTGCAAGATTAAAACTTATTATTTTAAAATCAGACTGTATTACTTATTTCTTTAAATACTTTTACAACAAAGGCAATAATTTAAAATAAAGTTCATTGTCTCAACTCCGGACTCTAAGGGAACTATTTAGTTACAATATATTCAACCCTTTGATGAATTATCTAAAGGTACCCATTTCCTATTAGAATAACACTAAATTGATATTGATCTTCAGGTGAACAAAATCTAGCTTGGTCCCTCATCAAGTTTATTATTCACCCATGATCAGTGGAAGCACAAGCCAAAATTCTATAAGTTCAACAGAACTCAGTGAGTCTCTTTACTAAATTACTTAAACATAGACCCTGCCTCATTAGATCAGTAAATGAAAATAATTTAAATATGTTTAACTCCCTACTCATTCTGTGAATAATTTCCCTCATCTCAAAGTGGTAGCCTCTAATTTTACTATAGAACTCATCTATTTGCGGTTAGACTGTTAAAAGATTTTACCTTGGTAAATCCTATCACCTTTTGACTTTTTTCTATGTTCCCTCAGGTGTCTTGCCACATTTGTAGACTCTATCCCACTACAGCAAAACAGGTTTTTCGCGGCGTTTGAACAAAAAACTCCGCTAGAGTTTAGCATTAGCGGCGTTTCTAAACAAACGCCACTATGATAAAACATTAACGGCGTTTTTCTAAAAGCGCCACTATAGATCGAGCATTAGCGGCGCTTTTATAAAAAACGCCGCAAATGCTTAACCTTTAGCGGCGTTTTTGTAAAAGCTCCGCTAATAATTTCAACAAGACGCAGTCGTTTCCTTTTGGCCCTTAGTTTCATTAGCGGCGTTTTCAAAAAATGCCACTAAAGGTTGAGTATTAGCGGTGTTTTATAACAAACACCGCTATAGGTTGAGCATCAAAAAACGCCGCAAAAAAAATAGCAAGACGCTGTCATTTTGTTTTAAGCCTTAGTGACATTAGCGGCGTTTTTATAAAAACGGCTCTATAGGTCTAGTATTAGCGGCGTTTCTTATAAAAATGCTGCAAAAAGTATTTTATGTATATATTTATTATTTAAATGGTTTATTTATATTTATATTGATTAAAATACAATTTATTTTCAATTGAATATTTAAATTTTTCAGAAAAAACTAATGACATGTAGAAAAAATTTGAAAATTTGAAAATAAAAAATATAAGTTAAAAATGAAAAAATTAAAATGCTATTATTTAAAATAATTTGAAAGATTTTTGGGTATATGATTGATTGTTTGTCAAAATATATATTAAAGAAATTCTTATATGATCATAAAAGACATAATATTAATTTTAAAATATTGAATTAATTATCATTATTATAGTTTAGGGTTTATGGTTTATGAGCTAATATTTTAATTAAGGTTTAAAGATTATATATGTGTTTAGGGATTATCGGTTTAGGGGTTGTGGTTTAAAGTTTAAGGATTAGTGGGTAAAGGTTAAGGGTTTTATGGATTATGGGTTTAAGGATTAAGGGTCATGGGTTATGGGCTTAATGGTTAAAGGGATAGGGGTTAGGGGTTAAGGGGTTTAATTAATGGTTAAGGGGACATGGGAGAGGGGTTTATGGTTTATGAGTTAATGTTTTAAGGTTTAAAGATTTTGGTTTATGGTTTAAGGGTTAGGGTTTAAGGTTTAGGGGTTAGTAGATTAGGGTTTAGGGTTTTATGGTTTCATGGTTTATGTATTTATGGTTTGGGGTTTAAAGGGTATGGGATAGGGGTTATGGGGTTAAGGGTTATGAGTTATGAGTTTAGAGCTTAAATGGATAGGTGTTTAGGGTTTAGGGGTTATAAGATTAAAGGGATAGGGGTTAGGGGTTTAAGGTAATTAATTAGTGTGAAAATTTTGAAATTTTATTGTTTAAAATAAATTTAAAGTTTTTTTGGGTATATGATTGGTTTTTTAATTTATATATTAAATAATTTAAAATTTTAAAGATTTCAAATTTAGAATAAATTTCAAGATTTCAAATTTTAAATAATTTTCAATATTTCAAATTTTATCTAATTCTTTTAAATAATAGTTAAATTTTAAAAATTATTTATTTAAAAGGAAAAAATTAAAATCTTGTAATTTAAAATAATTTTAAAGTTTTTAAGGTATATAGTTGATTGTTTTTAATTTATATTATTTTTAAATTATATATTAAATAAATCAAAATTTTAAGGCATTAGTGGCGGTTTTATAAAGCGCTTAATAGGTACTTATTACCATGCGTTTTAGTAGAAAACGCAAAAATATGTGTTATGTTTTCATAAAACGGCGGCGTGTTGCTCTTGTTATTAGTGGCGTTTACTGAAAACGCTGCAAAACATGATAAATGGTTAGCAAACCGATGACATTTTATCATTTTTATTTAGTGGCGCTTTCATAAAACGCCGAAAATTTGTATTACAAATCCTTGAAACGACGTTGTTTTATCATTGTTGTTAGTGGCGTTTGTCCCAAAACACCGCAATAAGCTATGCGTTACCGACGTTTGTTTCAAAAATGCCACAAATATGTGTAATTCGTGAGTAAAACGTCGCCGTTTACTTTGTTTTTAGTGGCGCTTTGTTGAAACGCCGCAAATGGTATTCAGTTTTCTAACTAAACGAAGTCGTTTTTTTCCACCTTTTATCCCTAAAATTACACCTGAAAAACCTTAAGTGTTTTTCCCCTAAAACTTTCCCCTAAAATTTTCCCCCTAACCCTAAAATTTTAGCAATTTGATCCCTAAACCGTCTCTCCATCGCCGGATCCGATCATCTGTTGTATCACTGTCGACTCGACCATCTGCTGCGTCACCTTCGCACTCCTCTTTCCCAACCAATTGGTAAGCCGAAACCCTCACTCAACTCTTTCACCCATTTTCTTCTCGGTTCTCAAAAAAAGTCTTGCTTTTCCTTCTTTTCCTCAGTATAATGCAAATCCCATGAAATAAAAGGTTTACTATGAAGGCTAACTATTAGCAGTGGAGCATATATAGTATTAAACTTCGACTACATACGTAAATCATTCATATTATGTGCATTTCTCTAGAAACTGCTTTTGACAAGTAAAGGTGGATTTCTGCTCTAAATGCTTTTTATTTGGTATAGCATCTCACTCCATTTTAAGCATTGTGTATGTGTCGGTTTTAGAGGCTATGTGAAGGTGCAATAGGACGGTTTATTTATTAGCGGTGTTTATGTGCATGCAGTGAAACTGTTAAGGTACCGTAGTAAATGGAAGTATTGCTAGAAAAGAAAAATCTGGCCCTAAACCAATAATAATACCCATAGTTCTAAAGATGTCTGAATTTGATATCAAGGTATGGGTGCTTTCTCATTCTACTTTTATGCATCTAGCTTTAACTAGTAAAGCACATGAAGCTTGTAGGTGAGTTAAATTTGTTTTAGTAAATAAAGCTGTCTCAAATTGCTAAAATTTGAGTAAATGGAGGAGACACCGATTCATATTCACATTTAGCAAAGATCCAATGTTGGTGATGGTTCTGTTTTCCTTTCTAATCTTTCTTTTCGATAGAGACTGTCTTGTTAGAAACTTTATTATTAAAGAGAGGAAAGTCTTTGTTAAGTATTTTGAATTCTCAAGAGTGAAGATGGTTTATTTAGTGAACTTTGGAGATCAATAAGAATTTTCATTTGGTGGATAGGCTATTCTAAATGTGAATTTATAAATGATGGGTGTGCTTCATTATATTAGGCCATTAGACAAACCTAAGATACTGCCACATCTTTTGTTTTCAAAAAGATGTAATCAGGTTAGTGTAGAGTTATTCCTGATTGTAACACCCCAAACCCGGCCCAGACGTTATGGCCGAATCTGACGTGCCACATTGGAGTTGAAAACCCACGTTCCGTTTTTAGTGTTTTAAAACCATATATTTTGTTGAGTTAACAAAGTGTATAGAAGCTGGGCACCAGGTAGGTATCCGAGACAGAGGAGGTGAGGCATGAAGGCTGCTTAAGTACCAAGCTCTTAGATTGGATCCAATCTTTGACATGCCCACAACCATAACCACACTTTGTTATATCGAGTTTTAAATTTGTTTAAGTGGACGTCCTTGATAAATCGATTAATTATAGTGTTGAGATATTTTGAAAACAAGTATCGCTTTGCAAACATGTCCTAAGTCTAGCCCATTTGAATAATTATCAACCAGGTTTAAAGTTATTAAAAGTAAACTAATCCCGAAAAGAAATAAAAGAAAAGTTAAAATTGGCCTTATTACAACCCAAAAATAAATAATAATTAAAGGAAATTAAATGAAAACCAACACTTATTTAAAAGCCCAAAGACGATCACCGTGGCCACTCAATCCCTCCGCCCAAGTCCCCACATCAAGGCTCACCTGCAAGGTTAAGGAAAGGGGGTGAGTTTGGAAACTCAGTGTGCAACAAGCCCCTTTCAGAGCCCAAAACAATAGCAGCCTGTTGGGTCTAAGCCCAAAACCAATCTCAAACATGTACTGGACCATAGCCCTTTTCATATTTCATAATTCATAACACTGGGCCGAAGCCTTTTCATATTTCATATTACTGGGCCGAAGCCTTTATTGTAAACGGTATGGCCCATAGGCCCATTTCAATATCATATATAATGTCAATGAAAGAATGCAAACCCATTTGGGGAGGCTACTCAACCCACCATCCGCTACTCTCTACCCGTACCAACCAGCACACCATGTGGGGATTAACTCGACCCACCCCGCCATAACTCTCCACTGGCAGCATAGCTGCTTTATCATATATCTGGAGGCCTAGCCTCTTTTAATAATCGGGCAAAAGCCCTTTTAATAATCGGGGCATAATCCTTTAATAACTGGGGCATAAGCCCTTTTGATAACTGGGGCATAAGCCCTTTAATAACTGGGGCATAAGCCCTTTTGATAACTGGGGCATAAGCCCTTTAATAACTGGGGCATAAGCCCTTTAATAACTTGGGCATAAGCCCTTTTGCACTTCCTCCATCCATATAAAAACCCAACCCAAAGCATTTATGAACATCTCATGTGCATATCATACATATCATGTGCATATCATACATGTCATGTGCATATCATACATATCATGTTTATCAAAATCCCATGCATTAAGTTCATTTATAAACCCTAGGGGTATAATGGTCACTTTTACCTAGGGCAAAACGATCATTTTCATGTTATAGGGTTAATCTTGTAATTTTACCAAAAATTAGGGTTTCCTATGTCCATTAATGGTTACAAACAATTCATAGGTGCAAACAGTGATCCTGGCCCATTTTTAGCGAAATCGAGTTATTGGGCCAAAAACCCCTAATAGGCCCTACTTAGCCGATTTCGTCGTCTAGGCCCATTTAGCCTATGTCCATAACAGTATTAACAGTCTTAACATGCAATTTAACATATTTTCGTTTTCTACCAATTTTTACCCAAATGGGCCCGAAAGCCTGTTGAGCCGTATTGCAGCCCCTCGAGGCCCAACTTACCGTGAATGCCAAAAATCACGTTCTTACCGTTTCCAATGTTCTTGATCATCATCTCAATGAATCTAACTAACTAATGAGCATTCGCTTGCTCACGAGTCCTCGAAATGCTTGAATTATGGCATTTCGGGTTTTCGGCATTTATCGCTTTAAGCTTATGAAAAGGGTTCGTTACACACCTGTTTTGAGATATTCCTTGACGAGATCTCCTATGCGATTTCTCCTATAATCAACCACTTATAGATTAGACCATGTTAATATTAAACCAAATCGAAAACTTCCTATTATCAACACTTACACATTCGGCCACCATCCATAATGGCCTTAGGAATCTTACCTTTGTCTCGATTGATGACTAAGTCTAGCCACTCCGGTGATCCAAGCTACTCCAAGTCGACACTACACCTTGCTGCTCCTCCAATAAACAAACCAAAAAAAATATTAAAAGAAGACCCCATAAAGTCTATACCCATATTCGGCCATCTCCCTAAATTTGGGGTTTCAGCTTTTGGCCAAAGTTACACTAGGAATTGTTTAGAGTTTGAACACTTACCACAGTCTTTCTCCTTTTGAATCCGGATGCCTAAAAGGTAAAGGAATCGAACGCCAACTATTGAAAAGGAAAGAAAAGGTTGCTGGTCACAAAGAATCGGCACCCCCTATCTTTACTGGTTTCGGCTTTTTGCGGTATTTCGGCAGAAGTAGAGATTAAGGAAAGAAATAATAAATGAATAGAGGAAAGTAATGGGCTGGTTTTTGAAAAAGAAAAGGGAGAAAAGATGAGAGGGAAGATGGTAGATTCGGCTAGGGAAGAAAATAAGAAGAGAAAACTAATACAAAAGAGAAAACGGTACAACTAAGACCCTAATGCCGAAATTACTAACCTAATACCCTACTGCCGAATTCCCCTCTCTAACCCCTTCCAATCGACTAAGCTCTATCATTCTCTCAAATCCCTAAAA
This sequence comes from Gossypium arboreum, assembly GCF_025698485.1. NCBI lineage: Eukaryota > Viridiplantae > Streptophyta > Magnoliopsida > Malvales > Malvaceae > Gossypium > Gossypium arboreum. The sequence goes on from NC_069080.1 coordinate 97,552,519, forward strand.
CCTCTCCCCTTATCCCTCCTTAATCCATGCGTTTGACTTGATCCAACTCTCCTCTTACAGAATCCACTTAGGTTCCAACACTTACCCTTCCTGCACATAAAAATAAATACTCTTATTTGCCAACACAAGGAATCGATCCCAGGTCTTCCTTTATGCTCCACACGCCACCTTTTTAGGAGCTTAGTGGCGTCACCCTTGCCACTCTACCAAAGCTCTTTTTGTTATACATTTTACCCACAACTTAATATAAGGGCACCCAGCCAGAACCCCTAACTCCAAAGTCCAAAATTAAAAAAATTCTACCGGGTTTTGGCCACCTCATGGGCCTTCCATAAGCCCATTTACATACCCAAATTATGAATTCCATAATCTCATACCAAATTTTAGAAATCTATTTAAAATATCAAGAATCGCGAAAAAATCGAAAATTAGGATGTTACAACTCTACCCTCCTTAAAGAAATTTCGGCCTCGAAATTTACCTGATCCAAACAGTTGAGGGTACTGCTGACGCATTGTCTCTTCGGTCTCCCAAGTAGCTTCTTCCTTGCCATGGTTCCTCCAAAGTACCTTCACTAACGGGACTGACCTCCTTCTCAACACCTTGACATCGCGATCAAGTATTTGCACAGGTTCCTCTTCAAAGGTCAAATCCGAGCGTACCTAAATTTCTCGAATCGGCACGATATGAGTTGGGTCGAACGATATCGCCTTAGCATGGACACATAGAAGACATCGTGAATGCGATCCAGTTCCGGTGGTAACTCTAGCTGATAAGCTACCGGCCCTATCTGTTTAGTGATTCGGTAAGGCCTAATAAACCGTGGGCTCAACTTACCCTTCTTACCAAATCTCAAAATCTTCTTCCAAGGCGAAACCTTCAAAAAGACCATGTCTCCTACCGCATATTCAATATCCTTACACTTTAGATCGGCATAAGACTTTTGTCGATCCGCTGCCTCTTTTAACCTCTTCCTGATCACCTTAATCTTGTCTTCAGTATCTGCTACCAACTCTGGTCCAAGTATTTTCCTTTCCCCAATTACGCCCAACAAGTAGGCGAACGACACCTTCGCCCATATAGTGCCTCATATGGAGCCATCTGAATACTTGCTTGGTAACTGTTGTTATACGCGAACTCCGCCAATGGCAAATGGTCCTCCCAGCTGCCTCTAAACTCAATAGCACAACCCCTCAACATATCTTCTAGAATCTGAATAACCCTCTCTGACTGCCCATCCGACTGAGGGTGAAAAGCCGTACTGAAATCCAATCGCGTTCCCAATGCCTCATGCAACTTCTTGCAAAATCGAGATGTAAACCTTTGGTCTCGGTCTGAAATTATCGATACTGGCACACCATGCAACCGTACTATTTTCGCCACATACAATTTGGCCAACTTCTGAAGTGAGTAATCGTTCGGACAGGTATGAAATGAGCAGATTTCGTGAGCCTATCCACAATCACCCAAACTGAATCCTTCTTAGAAGGTGTCAACGGCAACCCACTCACAAAGTCCATAGTTACCCTTTCCCACTTCCAAAGTGGTATCTTTACCATACCGTAACAATCCGAAGGTAGTTGATGCTCGGCCTTCACTTGTTGACATGTCAAACATCTCCCTACAAATTCGGTCACTTCTTGCTTAAGCCCAGGCCACCAATATTGCTCTCGCAAGTCTCGATACAACTTACTCCCTCCTGGATGCATAGCACAAGGTCCATTATGTGCCTCTTTCAAAATCATCAATCTCAAGTCAGAGTCTTTTGGCATACAAATTCTTCCTCGAAAACAAAGAACTCCCTCACTATTTAACCCAAAGTCAGGATTCTCCCCCTTCTCAACTTGCTGAAACCGAGAAACCAACGACTCATCCTCCAACTGTTGCTTCTTAATTTGTTCTACCCAAGTCGGTCTTACTTGCAACTCCGCCAATAAACTTCCGTCGTCATACAAACTTAGACGAGCAAACATCGCCTTTAATTCAGCCACAGCCCTTCGACTTAGCGCATCAGCCACGACATTCGCCTTACCTGGATGATACTCGATCGACCAGTCATAGTCCTTTAACAACTCTAGCCACCTTCGCTGCCTAAGATTCAGCTCCTTTTGAGTTAGCAAGTACTTAAGACTCTTGTGATCCGTATATATGATGCATTTCTCTCCATACAAGTAATGCCTCCATATCTTAAGTGCAAAGATTACCGCTGCCAATTCCAAGTCATGCGTAGGGTAGTTCACCTCATGTGGCTTAAGTCGTCGTGAAGCATAAGCGACCACTTTACCCTCTTGCATCAACACGCAGCCCAAACTCGCATGTGACGATCGTCAGTACACAAGAAAATCCTTACCGACTCGGTGAATCAAACCGGCGCTCAGTCAAAACCTTCTTCAACTCCTCGAAAGCCTCTTGCTGCTTATTTGTCCAAACAAAAGGTGCTCCCTTCCTTATAAGTTTCGTTAACGGTGCTACCAACACAGAAAATCCTTCCACGAATCTCCGATAATAACCTGCCAACCCCAGAAAACTTCAAATCTCTGTTACCAACTTCGGTGGCTTCCATTCCAAAATTGCTTCAATCTTTCGAGGGTCCACCTTGATCCCCTCGGCAGACACAACATGCCCCAAGAAGGTAACTTCCTTCAGCCAAAACTCGCACTTACTAAACTTTGCATAAAGTTGCTTCTCCCTTAACACTTGCAGCACTACACGAAGATGCTCATCATGCTTCTCTTCCGTTTTCGAATACACCAAGATATCGTCAATAAAAATGACTACGAACCGATCCAAGTATGGCTGGAATACCCGATTCATCAAATCCATGAATGCTGCCGGTGCATTTGTCAACCCAAAAGGCATTACCAGAAACTCGTAATGACCATATCGAGTCCTGAACACCGTCTTATCAATATCCCCCTCTTTAACTCTTAATTGATGATATCCCGACCGAAGGTCAATCTTAGAAAACACCGAGGCTCCTTTTAATTGGTCGAACAGATCATCGATTCTTGGTAACGGATACTTGTTCTTGATAGTCAGTTTATTCAACTGCCGATAGTCAATACACATTCGCATAGTCCCATCTTTCTTCTTTACGAACAGTACCGGTGCTCCCCACGGGGAAACACTTGGTCTTATAAACCCTCTATCCAACAGCTCTCGAATCTGAGCTTTCAATTCTACCAACTCCTTTGGTGCCATCCTATAAGGCGCAATGGACACAGGAGCTGTTCCAGGTAGTAAGTCGATTCCAAACTCGACTTCTCTGTTCGGGGGTAATCCAGGAAGTTCATCTGGGAATACATCCTGAAATTCCTTAATAGTCCTAACCGACTCTACCGTTATCTCCTCAGGTTCCGTTTGACTTACAAGGGCCAAGTACGCCACACAACCTTTCCGAATCAATTTCTCGGCTCTTAAAGTCGAAGCAACATTGGACAAATAGTCCTTTCATTCCCCTATGACCATTATCTCCTCATCTTCGGCAGTTCTTAGTACCATCCCTTTTGCAACACAATCCAACGTCGCCTTGTGCTTAGTTAACCAGTCTATTCCTAAGATAAGATCAAAATCCCAAAATGGTAGCTCCATCAAATCTCCTTCAAAGATTTTATCTTATGTCATTAACGGTACTGCCCTAAAAATTTTATCTACCTTAACCGAATGTCCCAATGGACTTATCACTGATACCCCACTCACAATCTTCTCAGGAAGCACATCCAAAGCCCCAGATACATCACAAGCAATATACAAGTGGGTAGAACCCACATCAATCAAAGCAGAGTAAGGCATGCTATGGATGAAGAACGTACCCGTTATAACATCAGGAGCGTCTCCCTCCTCACGACGTCGTGCAGCATAAACCAACGCCGGTTGTCGAGCTTCAGCGTGTCCAGCACCTCTGCCAGGTGCCCCACGTCCTCATCCATTACCATTGCCACCTCTACCTTGCCCACGACCCCTCTGTGGTGGTGGTCCTCCTCGCCGTGGTTGGACATCCCTTTGCTCGCCGCTAGCTCTGAGCTGTCCTCCGAGGACACTCTCTCGAACTTATGCTCCTTAGACCCACATCGAAAACATGCTCCATTCGTTTCAAAGACTCCCCATATGCACCTTACTAAAGTCCCCGCAAGCTGCGGTCTATAAGTATTTATGCACCGCCGAATCGGTTCCTCCATCCTTGCTCTTTTAACATTTCGATTCGCGGCACTTGAGGGTCCAAAATCCTCTTGAATGGGTCGATCCTTCTCACGATTCTCATCACTCGACCGGCTTCACCTCCTCGACTATTTTTTCCTTTTTACCAATGTAGCAAAACCACGCTCCTCTCGTGGAGCTATCAATATCCTAAGCTCATCGCGAGACCATCCTCGGCGGACATCGCTCATATTCGATTGCCACTATGCCACTAGCATATCGACTCGACCTCAAAAATTACGCCTCATACTTTGCTACGCCTTATCACCTTGAGTCAGATTCAAGAATTCCTTCCGACGAGCATCCACATAGCTTGCTCCAACATACCTCCCTTTAAAATCCGTTTTGAACAATTCCCAGGTTACTTGCTCAATTGGGTTACTCTCCTTTACGGTGATCCACCAACGGTATGCCTCGTCCGTGTAGCAATGACACGACTCCTTTCACTTTTGCTCCACCGAGCGGTCTAGATCGTCCATGATCTTACTCTGCCTCTAGCCAATATTCGCCACATTTGGGGCTACTCCAGATACACCCCTAAATACTTTTGCCCCGTTGGCCCGGAGTCGCTCCGATATAGACCCCCTATTCACCGTCCCAGTACTAGTTCCAGCCACTCTTTCTAAAACCCTTAACATGGCTTGGGATAAAGCGTCATCCCCGCACCCGATCATAAGACCAGTCTCCGTTGCTTGTGGCACAGATGGCTCCTCAGCTGGCCTATGCCCTGAGGATGAAGATTCAGCTTGCACCCTTCTGCGCCCACGTCCGCGGCCTCGTCCACGAGTTCCTCTTGTAATCATATCGAATTTTCTGTTTACGAGTTTTATGAAATTAGTATAATGTTCCACTGTTTATTAAGAAAATGTCTTATGGGAATATAGCAGTTCAAGAATTGTTTTCGTATCGTCGTAGTCTAGCTACAGTCTCATTTCTACCGTTTCACAGTTTCCTCCTATCTATAGTATCATAGTAGAGTCTCAGTACTATTCATAATATCATATTATCATATATCGTAAGGAAAATATACTTACAGACTTGGTGCCAGGGATTCAGTGCGCCACCTCCTTCTCTAACCCAAAACTTGAAAAACCATGTTTTTAATCACCAAAAATAGAAAAAACTTTGATTTGAAAACTCCCTTTATTTTAAACTCTTGATTTAAAACAGAAAACTTGTACCTTTTTAACATATATTCCCCGCAAAACATCTCAAAAAAAAAGAAAAAAAACCATTTTCAAAAATACCCTTTTTAGGCCTAAGTTTCTGAAAACATTTTTGGACCTGATCCACAGCCGAGTTGTTGCAACCTGGCTCTGATACCACTAAATGTAACACCCCAAACCTGGCCCAGACGTTATGGCCCAATCTGATGTGCCACATTGGAGTTGAAAACCCACGTTCCGTTTTTAGTGTTTTAAAACCATATATTTTGTTGAGTTAACAAAGTGTATAGAAGTTGGGCACTAGGTAGGTATCCGAGACAGAGGAGGTGAGCCATGAAGGCTGCTTAAGTACTAAGCTCTTTGATTGGATCCAATCCTTGACATGCCTACAACCATAACCACACTTTGTTATATCGAGTTTTAAATTTGTTTAAGTGGACGTCCTTGATAAATCGATTAATTATAGTGTTGAGATATTTTGAAAACAAGTATCGCTTTGCAAACACGTCCTAAGTCTAGCCCATTTGAATAATTATCAACTAGGTTTAAAGTTATTAAAAGTAAACTAATCCCGAAAAGAAATAAAAGAAAAGTTAAAATTGGCCTTATTACAACCCAAAAATAAATAATAATTAAAGGAAATTAAATGAAAACCAACACTTATTTAAAAGCCCAAAGACGATCACCGTGGCCACTCAAATCCCTCCTACCAAGTCCCCACATCAAGGCTCACCGCAAGGTTAAGGAAAGGGGTGAGTTTGGAAACTCACAGCAACAAGCCCTTTCGAGCCCAAAACAATAGCAGCCTGTTGGGTCTAAGCCCAAAACCAATCTCAAACATGTACTGGACCATAGCCCTTTTCATATTTCATAATTCATAACACTGGGCCGAAGCCTTTTCATATTTCATATTACTGGGCCGAAGCCTTTATTGTAAACGGTATGGCCCATAGGCCCATTTCAATATCATATATAATGTCAATGAAAGAATGCAAACCCATTTGGGGAGGCTACTCAACCCACCATCCGCTACTCTCTACCCGTACCAACCAGCACACCATGTGGGGATTAACTCGACCCACCCCGCCATAACTCTCCACCGGCAAGATAGTGCTTTATCATATATCCGAGGCCTAGCCTCTTTAATAATCGGGCAAAAGCCCTTTTAATAATCGGGGCATAAGCCCTTTAATAATCGGGGCATAATCCTTTTGATAATCGGGCATAAGCCCTTTAATAACTAGGGCATAAGCCCTTTTGATAACTGGGGCATAAGCCCTTTAATAACTGGGGCATAAGCCCTTTTGAACTTCCTCCATCCATATAAAAACCCAACCCAATGCATTTATGAACATCTCATGTGCATATCATACATATCATGTGCATATCATACATGTCATGTGCATATCATACATATCATGTTTATCAAAATCCCATGCATTAAGTTCATTTATAAACCCTAGGGGTATAATGGTCACTTTTACCTAGGGCAAAACGATCATTTTCATGTTATAGGGGTAATCTTGTAATTTTACCAAAAATTAGGGTTTCCCATGTCCATTAATGGTTACAAACAATTCATAGGTGCAAACAGTGATCCTGGCCCATTTTTAGCGAAATCGAGTTATTGGGCCAAAAACCCCTAATGGGCCCTACTTAGCCGATTTCGTCATCTAGGCCCATTTAGCCTATGTCCATAACAGTATTAACAGTCTTAACATGCAATTTAACGTATTTCCGTTTTCTACCAATTTTTACCCAAATGGGCCCGAAAGCCTGTTGAGCCCTATTGCAGCCCCTCGAGGCCCAACTTACCGTGAATGCCAAAAATCACGTTCTTACCATTTCCAATGTTCCTGATCATCATCTCAACGAATCTAAGTAACTAATGAGCGTTAGCTTGCTCACGAGTCCTCGAAATGCCAAAATTCTGGCATTTTGGCTTTTCGGCATTTATCGCTTTAAGCTTATGAAAAAGGTTCGTTACACACCTGTTTTGCGATATTCCTTGACGAGATCTCCTATGCAATTTCTCCTATAATCAACCACTTATAGATTAGACCATGTTTATATTAAACCAAATCGAAAACTTCCTATTATCAACACTTACACATTTGGCCACCATCCATAATGGCCTTAGGAATCTTACCTTTGTCTCGATTGATGACTAAGTCTAGCGACTCCGGTGATCCAAGCTACTCCAAGTCAACACTACACCTTGCTGCTCCTCCAATAAACAAACCAAAAAAAATATTAAAAGAAGACCCCATAAAGTCTATACCCATATTCGGCTATCTCCCTAAATTTGGGGTTTCGGCTTTTGGTCAAAGTTACACTAGGAATTGTTTAGAGTTTGAACACTTACCACAGTCTTTCTCCTCTTGAATCCGGATGCCTAAAAGGTAAAGGAATCGAACGCCAACTACTGAGAAGGAAAGAAAAGGTTGCTGGTCACAAAGAATCGGCACCCCCTATCTTCACTGGTTTCGGCTTTTTGCGGTATTTCGGCAGAAGTAGAGATTAAGGAAAGAAATAATAAATGAGTAGAGGAAAGTAATGGGCTGGTTTTTGAAAAAGAAAAGGGAGAAAAGATGAGAGGGAAGATGGTAGATTCGGCTAGGGAAGAAAATAAGAAGAAAAAACTAATACAGAAGAGAAAATGGCACAACTCAGACCCTAATGCCGAAATTACTAACCTAATACCCTCCTACCGAATTCCCCTCTCTAACCCCTTCCAATCGGCTAAGCTCTATCATTCTCTAAAATCCCTAAAATCTCTCCCCTTATCCCTCCTTAATCCATGTGTTTGACTTGATCCAACTCTCCTCTTACAGAATCCACTTAGATTCCAACACTTACCCTTCCTGCACATAAAAATAAATACTCTTATTTGCCAACACAGGGAATCGATCCCAGGTCTTCCTTTATGCTCCACATGCCACCTTTTTAGGAGCTTAGTGGCGTCACCCTTGCCACTCTACCAAAGCTCTTTTTGTTATACATTTTACCCACAACTTAATATAAGGGCACCCAACCAGAACCCCTAACTCCAAAGTCCAAAATTAAAAAATTCTACTAGGGTTTTGGCCACTCATGGGCCTTCCATAAGCCCATTTACATACCCAAATTATGAATTCCATAATCTCATACCAAATTTTAGAAATCTTCTTAAAATATCAAGAATCGCAAAAAAATCAAAAATCAGGATGTTACACTGATAGTATGAAGGTGGCTTTCTTTAACTGGGACTACGTTTCGCCTGCTCCCTCATAATATCTCTTTTCTGTATCTTGTATGATTTTCTAGATTCGGACCAATGTCTATATGCAGCCATTACTAGAGGAGAGGATCACTACTCAGGCATTAGCTGGTAAAATGTCTAGTTCAGGTATTAATGACAATTTTTTTTCCTTGTCTTATTATGTTTGCATTCATACTTTTAATTTTTTTTATTAATATGCAACATACTTAGTGCCTTCACATTATAACTTACTGTTATGTTTGTTTGTATGTATAAGCGTATATGCATGCTGATAACTAAAAAGCATATGATTGAAAAACACCTAACCCCCCAATCTTACTTGTAAAAGGCTACTACACAAAAAAAAATTGGAAGTAATAAGATTCTAATTGATCTCAAATGAATTCTCTAGAAAAGGAGTAGTCCTTTTAGCTTTGTCTCTTGTTGTCAATGGAATCTTTGAATTTGTTTAAGGAACTGAAAAATGTTAGTATTCAATTTTAAAGAGATGGTTAATTTGTCAAATAAATATATGATTGGGTTAGTTAAAAGTAAGCATTGGAAATAATAAACCCTAAAAATTGTGGAGTGTCATCAACTCATCATATGCATTGACTCTTTGAAAAGATCACTCTCATTTTTCTTGCCTTTCTCAATGGTTGGCAAACTATGGTAGAAATTTCTGCATGCTTTACCTGCTTCTTTATTATAATAATTTGGTTACTATCATAATATTATGAACTAGGTATGGACTTTAATTTTTACATTTCATCATATTAAACTAGTTCCCTTTAGCTGTTGCTGAAGGCTTTTAGTCACTTCCTTGGAGAAAAATTAGCTTGAAAAATCTCATTGCTATTAGGTAAAAGGCTTAACAGCATTAAATTGAGTAGAGATATGCAACTGATTCCTCTTTAGCTGTTAGTAAATGCTTTGGGTGACTGCCATTGGGGTTCTACATGATGATACTTAGCATCGTGGTCAAAAGGAAATTTTTAAACATAGGGAAGAGTACATGGTGTTCCATTTTTGTTTCTCTAAAGTAGATCATTTATGTTTTTTTTTGAAGAGCAACTATTTATTCAATGCTAGTTCCTACTATTTTTTCCTTAACAAAGATATTTTAAAAATGAAAATCAAATAACGTAAATTTGATTATGCATTTATCCTATTATACATCTATGTTGCGATGTTGATGAAAAAAATCTTTTACAACAAATGTACTTATAAATACTTCATACAAAAACAAATAAGATTATAGTCAAAATAACAATGTTCAAATATTAAAAATTAAGAGATTTTGGGTTAAAATTTTAATATGCGTTTTTTTTTCTAGATTTGGTTTGTCTTTAAAATTAGTTGGTTTGTCTTCAGTTGCCTTTTCCTTAAGGAATTACTTAACATGCCTTTTAGTAATTCTTGTAGCTTCTATTTATTTATCATTTTATTTGTTTATTCCCACCTGTTATTAGCAAATATAATTAATATTATACCAATCATTAAATGTTGTTTATTTTTAGAACTCATTTGATTGTTTTGTCGACCAAAAACAGACTTCTGTTCTTCAAATGCAATGAGTAGGGAAGTCTCTCGACATTATTAGAGATCAATCCCAAGCATCTCCAAATAAATCCTCAAGAAAACATTCCCAATTCAATCAAGTAAACATTGTCTTCCCTAACATTTATGTTTCTTTCAACATGTTTTTCCTTTTATGTTTTTAATGTTTATGATGAAAGATTCAACATCTCTAGAAATTGAATCAGGCATTCACCTTTAACTTGAGGTTTTAGAAAGTTTAAGACTTGATTCATCAAATTAGTTGAACCATGTAACTCTCATTAAAAAGTGGCATCCAAGGTTCTAATCCTAGTTCTTATAACTTCATTGCGTTTGACAATGATGGCATGAACCTACCAAATCTGAAGGATTAAAAATCTTAATGCAAAAGCAGCTAGTCCTTATACTATTTAGAAGCATTTTTTCTGCTAGGATTAGCAATCTAGTTGAGGCATGATACAATTCACATTTTTATGAGCAGATGAGCTTTCTTATTTAAGTTTGGGATTGTGCATTTGGTTATTGCTTTTCTAGGTTTAACTAATCAAACTGTGAGTATCCTTATCATATATGTATTAGGAACTATGATAGCTATATTAGTGAATATGGACTGTAATTGATAGGCTTACTCTTGAAAGTCCTTGCAAAGTTCTCTTCATCCTTAGGGTTGGCGATTGAAATGTCTAATCCTTTATTTCATAACATTAATCAAATGTATGAATTGCAGCCCTTTAAATAAACTTGAACCAGACCTGATTCTTGTACCTTAATTATTATTTGAAGTATGAATAAGTATGAATACGTTTTTATATTTGGTTCAACTTAATTATTATTTGATTCAACTTAAGTATGAATAAGTATGAATTAATTTTATTACCATGTAGCTTGCTTGTCCATTAAAATTACAACAATAGCTGACCTTCTCTCCAACCTTATTTTAAATATTTTAAAGATTCAAAGTATATAGGCTGGAAACCTGACGGGTTGCCTTATATCGAGCTGTAAGATATAATGGATCCTCCCTAGGTGTAACAACGCCATGTATGATGAATCTTAAAAAATTCAAAAAGACTTGAAAAAAGTTCTATCGAGATCATTTACTATTGAATATTTATTACCATGTAGCTTGCTTGTCCATTAAAATTACAACAATAGCTGACCTTCTCTCCAACCTTATTTTAAATATTTTAAAGATTCAAAGTATATAGGTTGGAAACTTGACGGGTTGCCTTATATCGTCTTGTAAGATATAATGGATCCTCCCTAGGTGTAACAACGCCACGTATGATGAATCTTAAAAATTCAAAAGACTTGAAAAAGTTCTATCGAGTTCATTTACTATTGAATATTTATATAACCTTAATTTATTTCTAATTTACTTATAAAAATTAAACTACGATTCTTTTTGATATTATTATATTCAAATTACTATTTTTTATATTAATAATGTTTGATTTTAATATTTAATATTTTTAAAGGTATTTGTATAAAAAAGATTTCAAAAAAGTTCAATGGAGCTTATAAATAATTCTATCGACCTTAAAAAGATTTAAAAATTTCAACGATGAAGGCTCACTTATAAATAATTTTATCAATATAATAATATTGATCGGTGTTTAAATATATTATAATATAAAAATTAAACTACGATTCTTTTGATATATTATATTCAAATTACAATTGTTTTATATAAATAACGTTTGATTTTAATATTTAATAATTTTAAATGTCTTTAAAAGTTATAACTAATTTTTATCAAAATAGTATTAATATTGATCATTACTTAAATGAATTACATAACTTACATAACTCATATAACTTACATAATTTACATAACAACTTACATAACTCACATAACTTACATAATTTACATAACTCACATAACGTATATAACAACTTACATAACTTAACTAATACATGTAGTTTAATCTAGTAATTTCCTTAAAAGCATATAGTTTAAAGTTCAAATTTCATAACTTACATAATCTACATAACTTACATAATACATAAATATATATCATATCAAGACTTACATAATAAACAACTTACCCGTGTAACTTATTGCCAACTTTAGATTTCAACAACTATGAAATGGATAGGACTTGGATGAATTTCTCAAGGGCAAGCAACGAGTATCAAAATGGAGTTCAATCTTTTTTAGATTTTGCATTTCACAATTCAAGCCAAGAGAATATTATTCTTGGCCCGTGTAAGAAGTGTGGCAATATCTATTGGCATTATCGTGAAGTTGTCTACGAACATCTAATTGTTGATGGCTTCATTCGGGGGTATAAAAAATGGATTTCCCATGGAGAGTGTACACCTAGTGGAGCCTCTTCGATGATTAATCCGGGTTATCCTTATAGTGGTTACCGTCAGTATGTTAGAGAAGATGACATGGAAGGTATGATGCGGGATGCATTTAATATGCGGAGTAAAGATTTCCAATCATTTCCACCAAACTATGTTGCATCCAATGATTATAATATCGGTGGGAATACTTTTATGGAAACAAGAAGAAGTGTACTGGATGAACAACCAAATGAAGAAGCGGCGAAGTTCTACACGTTACTTGGTGAAATGAATGAAGAACTTTATGAGGGATCAAAATTTTCGAAAAATGTTATTCTGTATTCGCCTTTTCCACTTAAAATGTTTGGGAGGGTGGACCGGAAACTCTTTGACAATGCTGTTAGAGCTTTTAAGAGAAATGTTCCCGTTTGCAAAAATCCCTCAATCATGTAAAGACATGAAGAAAGTGATAAAAGATTTGGGCCTTGGGTACAACAAAATTCATAGTTGCCCAAATGATTGCATGTTGTATTGGGGTGATCGGAGAAATCAACAGTCTTGTCATGTTTGCAGTAAATCTCGTTGGGTGAATAGAGATGCAGAAGATGTTAATGAGGATGAATATGGGCCACAGTCAATAAGGAAGCCGAACAAGATTTTGCGATATTTCCCGCTAATCCCAAGGCTTCAAAGGCTATTCATGTCATCAAAGACAGCCGAGTTTATGACATGGCATCATGATCAACGAATGGATGATGGATTATTAAGGCATCCTACAGATTCTTTAGCATGGAAATCATTTGAAAATAAATTTCCAAGCTTTGCAAGTGATCCTTGGAGTGTAAGGCTCGGGTTAGCATCTGATGGATTTAATCTTTTAAAATCATGAGCACCTCGTACAGTACTTGGCCTGTGGTCCTTGTTCCTTATAATTTTCCTCCATGGCTCTGCATGAAGCAATCTTCTTTGATATTATCTATGATTATCCCGGAGAAAGGCCCTAAATGATATTGACATATATCTGCAGCCACTTATTGAAGAGTTAAAACAATTATGGGCGGGTGTTGAGACGTATGATGCATTGAGAAAAGGAGAACTCTTACCTACGTGCTGCTTTGCTGTGGACAATTAATGATTTCTCGGCATATGCGAATTTATCTGGTTGGAATACCAGAGGACGTTATGCTTGTCCTTGTTGTGCTGCTCAAACGTGTTCACAGTGGTTATATAATGGGAAGAAGTTCTACTACATGGGGCATCGTCGGTGGTTAGATGAAAATCATAGCTATAGATTTCAGAGGGCTTTATTTGACGGTACTGAAGAGTTGAAAAAAGCTCTTGAAAAGACCATTGGATCTGAAATCTTATTCATGTTAAAAGATATGGATTTCAGTTATGGGAAGCTGAATCAACCATCTAACAAGCAAACAAATAGACGATCGAGGGATGAATCTGATGATGAATCTGACGAGGAGGATGACCCTAATGAGGCAGACTTGTGGAAGAAAAGAAGTATTTTTTTAGTTGCCTTATTGGGAGCATCACATATTATGCCACAATCTTGATGTGATGCATATTGAGAAGAATGTCTGCGAGAACATCATCCAGACAATTTTGAACGTCGATGGTAAATCAAAAGATAATCTTCAGAGTCGACTTGATTTAGTTCACATGGGAATTAGGCGTGATCTTCATCCCAAGTACTTCCTAATGGAAAATATTGGTTGCAGCCTACAATTTTTGCAATGTCAAAGGAAGAGAAAGAAATGTTCTGCACGGTGTTGAAGGATATAAAGGTTCCGGATGCGTATGCATCAAATATATCTCGATGTGTAAGTCTTAAAGATCGAAGACTATATTCATTAAAATCACATGACTATCACATCTTGATGCAAGATCCACTTCCAGTTGCTTTACGGTGCTGTATGTCAAAGAAGGTAACGTCCTATATAATTGAACTGTCCAATATAATGAAAGCAATTTGTGGCAAAGTTCTGAATGTTGAAGAACTTGAAAAAGTACAAGATCGAGCCGCTTTGACATTATGCAATTTGGAGAAGATCTTTCCACCTTCCTTCTTCACTATTATGGTGCACCTTGTCATTCATCTCCCTCGTGAAGCAATAATTGGTGGGCCGGTTTTCTATCGTTGGATGTATCCAATTGAAAGGTGCTAATTTATTTCAAAGGCATTCACCTTTATACCTATAGTTACCATTTTTGATATTGTTGTATATGGTGTTTAGGTTCCTAAGCAAATTGAAGCCTTATTGCCGTAACAAGTGTTATCCAGAAGGATCAATTGCTGAAGGCTACTTGGCAGAGGAGTGTATGACATTCTGTTCTAGATATTTAGAAGATGTTGAAACAAGATTGAATAGACCAAGTAGAAATGCCAGACTCAATGATCCTAACTTGGCCTAAACTTATTCATTTCAAAGTTATGGAGAACCAATTGGCAAAGTTGAAATTGTAGAATTAGATGACCGATCTTGGATACAAGCACATAGATATGTTCTTTTCCACCACAATGCACTTGAACAATTACGCAAGTAAGTTCTAGAATATGATAAATATTCATCTTTTTTTGATTTGTTTATTTTTTAACGAATTAAACATGTTTTTAACATAGTGAGTACAAACAAATCTTAAGATCTTGTTCACGCTCACGAAGATTAAAACATCGTGAGATTAATAAGTTATTCGCAGAATCTTTTCATGAATGGTTAAGCCAAACGGTATGCAACTCAACATTTTATTGACAAATAATAATGTTTTCTCATAACATTTACAATTACTCAATTTACTTTTGATTCAATAGGTTTGGAGTGGGAATGTCGTTAATGACGAAGTTAAATGGCTTTCCCAAGGTCCGAATTGAGTAGTAAAAAGATATAGTGGCTTCATCATGAATAGATTCAGATTTCATACCAAATATCGTGAGAGATTGAGGAGAACTCAAAATTGTGGAGTAGTTGTTAATTCTTTAATTACAAGTTACGCTAGTGCTAGGGACAGTAATCCTGTCGAAGGAAATGTAGAGTATTACGGACTTCTAACCGACATTATTGAGTTGGATTACTATGGAAAATGGAAAGTTGTCTTATTTCGAGTGATTGGGCTGATGCTAATACTGCTCACGGAATTAAAAATGATCAGTTTGGTTTTACAATCGTGAATTTCTCTCTATTAATTCACACTGGAGGACATTTGATAGACGAGCCGTATGTATTTTCTTCTCAAGTTAAACAAGTTTTTTACTCGAAAGATCCAATTGATGAGGGTTGGTACGTTGTACTCCGAAACACCCCTAGAGACTTGTTTGACATGGGGAATGGAAGTAGAGATGACATCGTTGAAAGATCAGAAACTTTGCCTTTTCCAGAACAAAACTTAAATGAAAATATCCCTAGTACTAGTACACAATTTCAATGGGTGGACGAAGATATGTACGATTTATGATGTAGTAAGATTTTATGATTTTTTATTTATATGTAATGTTATAATTTTAACATTGGTCATGTTATATAATTCAACTATTTTATATTTACTATTGTTGTTATTTCTTACTAAAATTTTAACTATTTTATGTGTTGCAGGAAAAATGCCTAGAAGAAGATTAAGAGATCTTAGTATTGTACAGAATACTACAAATTCGGAAGAAGTATTGAACAGCAGACAGTTGTTGGATCTTCAAGCGTACCGGAGACACTTGACGAGTCTGTGGAATTTCAAAGTAATGTTAAGTTTATTTTACAAATTGTATTAAATTTTATTACTGATTTATTTTTAAATTTCAATATAGTAATAATATATTATTTTTCAGCTGAAAATGGTGGGACGCGCAGAGGTCGAGGACGTATGCTCCTAATAGATTTATATAACTTAAATTCTGTCGAGCGTGTCAAAGTAACTAGAAACAGCCATGGTCAGCCTGTTGGACAAGAATCTTGACTTTTAGCAGGCTATTTGGGCATTATAGCACGAAATGCCAATAAGTTGCCCATCAACTACTTAATCATGGCATAACATGCCCGATAGCAATAAAATCAAGCTCTCTAATATTAAGGTAACAAAACGTTAATGTAATTTATAAAACTTTGGTTTAAGTTTCATTTATATTTAATACCTAAACTTGTGTTTTTTAGGAGAGGTTTGCTTTAGAAGTCTCTGATGCCTATATCAAGAAGGCATTGGGTAAAAAATGGAGAGACCATAAAAGCATTTTGAAAAAAGAATATTTTAAAAAACCCATAAGCCTCGAAGAAAAATTGAAAAATGTCCCACCGGGAATGCTGAGGTACCAATGGGAAGATGCGGTTCGATTTTGGAATTCGAAGAAATGAGGGGTATTATGTACTTGCAAACTCTTATAAATTTTTCGGTTTATAGTATTTACTATATACGTAATAATAATTTCATTATGTAGGACCGTGAGCGAGTTGGAACAAGCAAGCAGTAAAAACAAAATTTACGCATGCCAGAGGTCAAGAAGTTTTGCTTGTGTAACTCAGGCCACGGTACTATGGATTTATTAATTCTATCAAGTATTAATGACTTTTTACTATTAAATAATATTTTTACTACTATATTGTAGGAAGCCTCGTCTGGTCAAAAAGTTGGACGCCTTCAGCTTTTTGACATTACGCACAGGAAAAAAGATGGAACTCCGATGACATCTGAGGCTGCAGAAATTATGGTATATTTACTTAATAAAATTTGATTCATTATAAATATTTATAATATTTAATTATAATGTTTTAATTCGTCGTTTTTATTAGTTTAATTTAAATAATGTTATGTTGTATTCCTTTTTATTGTATATTTCGTTTCTAACTCTTTAACTGATTTATTAGGAGAAACTTAAAGATAAAAAGGCAGAGTATGAAGCAACTGCTTCAACTGATAGTTCTGTTAATTTTGAGGATATTGATAACAGAATTATTAATGAAGTTTTGGGTCCTAAAAGGTATGGTCGGGTTAGATTTCAAGGATCTGGTGTTAACCCGACCCAATATTTTGGATCCACCTTGCACCAATACATGCCTTTCGGGAGTCAAAGTCAAGCTGAAGTTCAGAGGCTAAAAGATCAGATAGTTCAGATACAAGCAAGCACAGATGAGCAAATTTCTCAACTTAGAGTGGAGGTAGCAGCACTAGAGGCGGAGGCAGCAGCGAGGGAGCCGGAGCAGAACAGAAAATACAATGAACTCCACTACTGACTTGGTCTATGATGACTATGTTCCAAAGATTTTCAAAATCCGCCATCTTAGACATTTGTTTTCTTGTAACTTTTAACATTATTGTAAGAATATTTTGAATATTCATTTACAATTTATATAATATATTTTTGGTATAATTTTGTATTATTTAAATTTATGGTTTTGGTTGGATTTCATGGTATATTTGTTGTTTTTGTTGAATTTCTTGCGGGAGGGTTAGATATAGGTGCAAAAATACATATTGCAAAACTGGGCAAATTAGCGGCGTTTTTAAAAATGCTGCTAAAAGTCTTGGTCTTTAGCGGCGTTTTTTAAAAAAGCGCCGCTAAAAGTCCTGGTCTTTAGCAGCGTTTTTTCCAAACAAACGCCGCTAATTTTAGCGGCGTTACATATAGCGACGTTTTTTGCGGCTTTTGGGAAAACGCCGCTAAAAGTATTAGCGGCGCTTAAAAACGCCGCTAAAGGCAAAAAAAAAAAATGCCGCTAAAAGTCTGTTTTCCTGAAGTGTCCTTACTATACTTACATTTATTCATTCCAGTGTTGGATTCTTCTTTTCACCATGTGTTGATAAGGTAGTCTTTTGGCCTACCCTCTTAATGACCCCTTTGGTTATGTCCATCTTGATGAAAATTCCATAGATGATTAGTCATTGGTGAACTCCTTTTTCTTAATGTACTCTTGGATGACTTGTTGACATTCTATCTGTTGGGTTATCTAATAGAGATTGATGCCATTTTGGTGTACTAAGTCCTACTTCGTTTGAGTAGTGGCAAAATTATTTCCTTGTAATTTGCTTTGTTTGCAATACCTTTCCTTCAAGTGTCAAATGCTTGTCTGTTATGGACCACTTTTACCTAAAGCACCCAGCAGACTGTTATCCGAGTTTACGATTTCTCTTACATGTTGGTTTTATATGAAACTAGCTATTTGGCTGGTACTTCCTCAATAATTTCCCCTTAATGAGGAAGAGTCTTGACAAACATATCTGTCACTCGACATATCCCTTTTTGAAACTCTCTCAAGCAATGGGTTCTAACTAACACCTCTTTTCTTTATAGATTAACCGACGTACTTATGATAAATCTCTAGCCTATAAAGTTTCTTTGAGTGTCCTCTAGCGTTTCTGTAACACCCCGAACCCGAGACCGTTGCCGGTGTCGGACACGAGGGGTTAACAAGCCAAAACCACTTATGGCACCGACCAATTTGACATTCCCAGGCAAGCTGAAAACTGCATCGCTGTCGCCTTAAAAGCATATCTCGAGTTTCACAACTCGGAAACTGATTCTGTAAATTTTCCCTGAATTTAGACTCATATATCCATCCATGGATTTATTTCTAGAATTTTTTGTCGGGCCAATTGGTACAGTTTATTAGTTAAAGTCACCCATGTTACAGGGGTCGACTACACTGACCTTCGCGCGTTACAACTTGAATATCTCTCCTTACAGGGTTTCAATACTGATGCCATTTATTTCTAATGAAACTAGACTCAAAAAGGAATCTGTACATATAAGGAATGACTTCTAATTCATTCTGGATAATTTATGGTAAATTTTGAAAGTCGCGACAGGGGACCCAGAAACCGTTCTCACACTGTCTCACGAGAACTTTAATATCTCTCGGTATACTGTTCATATGATCGTTTTGTTACTTTCATATGAAAATAGACTCATCAAGGTTCGATCTCATAATTTATTCACTATTTAACACCATTCCTAAAAATTTTGGTGATTTTCCACATCCACGTCACTGCAGCTGGCAGCATCTGTTTTTAAGGTAGGCTTTACCTAATTTGTAGTCTCCATGGGCCAACTATAGTCTTGCCATACATGGGTCCACATATGATCATATTTAGCCATTCCAATGGCTGATCATGTGACCAACACTCCCATTCCAATCCATAATCACATCATGAAACCATATATAATTACAAACCACAAATGGTCTAATTCCATACTCCACTATTACGAACCATTTTCGCATGGCCGCACACATATACATCACAAGTACTTAAAACAACCGAGGGTAGTTCTATACATGCCATATCCAAAACTCAACTAAAGGAGTACCAAAAAGGGCTTTGATAGTGTGGTTGACTTCAACTTCTATGATCCCAAATCCGATCGCTAACGAGCAAAATCTATAAACAGAGAAACAAAGAAACGGAGTAAGCAATTTATGCTTAGTAAGTTTCGAGCCATAATATACACACAACCAAAGCATAGCATTCAAGTAGCTAAACAATAATTCATATGCACAATTTCTCAAGACATGCTTACTTCACAATCCCAAATCTTATATTCATACACAAATAACGGCCTAGTTAATGCCGATAGCTCATTTATCATTAGAGCGAATATTCATACGCACTTACTTATAGTGTGCAAAGCACACACAAAACATACCTTGTTGTCGGGAATTTCACAAGTGCATTAACTGAAAATTTTCCAGCAGCTTATAAATTTCAAATCACATACCTTCGGAGTTTATCCGGATATAGCTACTCGGTCAAAACACCTTCGGGACATAGCCCGGTTATGGTAACCCGCACAAATGCCTTCGGGACTTAACCCGGATATCACAACTCGCACAATTGCCTTCGGGCTTAGCCCGGATATCATAGCTCCCACAATTGCCTTCGGGCTTAGCCCAGATATCACAATTCGCACAATTGCCTTCGGGCTTAGCCCGGATATCACTCGAACATTCATGCACATCTTTGTTTCATTTTCACAACAAAACTTTTATGCACAATTCACTTAACAAAATATCATTTCGGCTCAATGGCCATATACAAGGGCGAATTTCGATTGCTTATTACTTCATTCAATCGAATCAAAATCTAAGTTTCGATACTCAAAACTTACCTCGGATGTTGTCGAACGATTCCGATGGCTATTCGACTACTTTTTCCTTCCCTTTATCGGATTTGGTCCCCTTGCTCTTGAGCTTAATTTAACAAATAATTTGATTCAATCATTTGAGTATCGAAAAGAAGAACTCAAGGCACTTAGCCCACATATATTCACTAGACATTAAAGTCACATAAGTACGGAATTCATGAATCGACTTAACACACAAAGCCTTCAACATGCTTACTCATGGCCGAACAACACAACCTCTTAGGCACTCATTCATGGCCGATTATGCATGTTGATGTTGAGGCCAATTACATGTTTAACACCACACGTGAATGGCACACATTTTACTAGCTAATGCTTTACATATTGTAGCTCAACACTTATAATATAGCATCAAGCACTCATATGGCCGATTATACTTAGTCATACTTGCACCAAATCAACAATAAATTCCAAGATTTTCACATCATATGTGTACTAGGCCGAATGTACTTGCAATTTCACAACCATTCTTCAACATTTTCTTCTTTAAGCAAACATATTTATCACTTACTTCATAACCAAAACATCATGTGCAAACATATACACATATAGGTGCATGGCCGAATCTCAAGGTGTTCATAACCATCTAAAACACAAATTTTTACCATTCAAGTAACAAGCATAAATCATGCTCATGAATGCACCATGGCGAATACATCACAACCATACCCTTTCAACTTCGGTCATGGTTAAACAAAGATTTCAATGCCCTACTCAAGAATACTAAAAGAAATTTCAAGAGTAGTCAATCCATCATTACATGCATCATCAACAAGCTTCACATTTAGCATGCAATGGCTTTAACACAATATCAACCTTGGCCAAATACCATTTTCATGGCATAACAAGGATTTGAACCATGGCTAACATGCACATCAAGTTAGCAACCAAAACAAGCATGAACTTCATGACACAACCTCAAACATACCTTAATCTTGATACTAGTATAGCCAAATCTCCTTCTTGTTCTCTTCCAAACCAAGCATGAAGCAAAACTCCTATCTCCTCCCTTAGTATTTTCGGCCAAAAGGAAAGAACAAGGATGAACAATTTTTTCTTGTTCTTCTTTCACTTGCACGGCAATGGGGGGAAATGCCACACTCACACACATTTTTTTATTTCTCATCCAACATCATTAATTTTTTTATCATTTAATACATCATGCATTAACAAAACATGTTTCAACATGTTTTCTTTGCCCATAAACCATGTCATGGCCGGCCACTATGCCATCTTTGGGAATTTGACATGCAAATCCCTTAATTTTGCATGCATTTTCAACTAGTCATCACACATTTCCCCATCATACTTTCAAAGTTTACTACTAGGTCCTTTCTAGTGAAATTCACATTTATAACTCTAAATCGAAACATCAAAAATGTCACACATGAATTAACACATATTATAGGCATCAAAATAAATTATAAATTATTTTTATGCCTCGGTTTTGTGGTCCCGAAACCACACCCCGACTAGGGTCAATTTTGGGCTGTCACAGTTTCTCAATGGAAGATCCTTATTTGAAAGTCCTCAAATAAACCCTTTTTTGTTTTCCAAAACATCAGGCATCACTAGTGCATCATTTCTCATTACCAATTCTTGTTGGGTTACCACTTATATGCCTTACCAGTTTCCAGGATTATTATTTTTTAGCGGACTACTTTCTCTTTTTTTTTTTATTTCTTTCACCATGTTCGACGGATTCATCACTAATCCATAAGCTAACTATCATTTCGTCAACACTTACACTTTTGTTTCAGTTCTGCTTTCCTTTCATCCGCATGATTTCCCCTAGTTATCATCCGAATGGACTATCCCATTTTTAGTGTCCCAACAAACCATTACTTTTTTAGCATCCCGACGGACTACCTCGTGTTTATTATCTCGATGAGCTATCTCGTGTTTACTTTCTCGACAAATTACCTCGTGTTTGTTACTCAATAGACTATACTGGTTGCCATAGTTGAGCCATGGTCTTACACGTTAGACCTCAATTAAGGTATCTCATTGTAGGACCTTACCACTGTCATGGTGTCACCCTATAGAGCCTGTTGACCGCCGTCATGGTGTTAACCTATAGAACAATATAACCGTTTATATCGATTCATCTCATATCTACCTTGATGCTCGAACACCGAAATGTCCCCCCGCATGGCTTAGAGCTTCGAACATCCAGTTTCACATTAACAACACTGTATAGCGATATCTAATTGGAATTTCATTTTCCCTATTCGTCCATCCATTTCTCCATTTCACTATTTCTAACATTGATGCTCAAACACCACAGTGTCCCCACCGTAAAGTAGGGAGCTTCACATATCACGGTTTGCATACAACAATACAGTATGGCAGTATCTAACATAAATTCCTGTTCCCAATTCCTAACTTCACCTATCTAGTTAATAATTTTCTCGTCGTACTCCCTTGTTATCATTATGCAATACACACATTTCACTTACATACAAGCATGGAGTATGCTATCCTTCTAAACATGGATTTCTAACTACCTCATGCATATTGGACTACATGGTTGATACCATATATCAAACAATCTTATGCACGCTCAGCATTTGAAATCAACAGAATTCGTACATCGTTGCAAAATTGTGCCAGCCACACAACATTCCTAGGATATAGTATAAAAACTCACCTGACACTTCTTTGTCCCTTTCACTTAGCCTTTCTGAACACTATAGCTTCCAATCTCCTAGAAGCTAAGATTGAAAACCCAAAATCATGAGTTAAACTCGATATTTTCAACTTAAAACTCAGCTTTCCAAAAACATGCATAACCCCTACAAAGCTTTCTAGAAATGCTTACCTTCATTCTCTCAATTTTACATATACAGAAGTGTCATTGGGAAGTCATCTCCCAGCTATTTATAGCCCTTTACGCTTGGTTATTAACCCCATAGAAACCATCCGTTGGTAATCATTTTGTCTCCCACTAAGGAACCTATAACACCCTATACCCGACCCGATTTATCGAATCTGGATATCAGATGTCACAATACTTACATACTTAACAAAAAATTTCAACTGGCGAAAACTAAGGTACTTCTTACTTATTTAAAATATTTTATAAGTCAAAAGATTTGAATGAAACGTTTATCATTTATAACAGACTCCTAAAAGCATTACAACTTAAATCTTTGATAAGACATACTTATTTGTGGTGTATAATACTATTTGCAATTGGAAAACATATTCCCAAAAGTGTATGCATAACATTGCACTACAATCAACCACATTGGCGCATTCCTGGCTCGGTCCTTTTTTGCTAACTGGTTCAAATCAAGAATTTGCATTACAAATAAACACTCTGATAAACATGTTAATCTGCATATTTTTTATGTTTAATTTGGTTTATTTTTTGAACTAAACCTTGCTAATTAAGTGCTTTTATTATTTAATCTTGTTAGGTATGCAATTAGTCAAAAACAAGCTAAAAAGGCTAATTTGAAAGACAATCATTGAAATGGGGCCAAATCAAAGAGGAGGAAGAAGCCAAGGACACATCAAATATTTTGACTTTGTAAAAGCCAAAAATAGGAAAATCCTTTTTAATTTATTTTTGATTTTATATTAAATTAGTTTAGGCTAAATTTAGTAAACCCCATGTATATAAATAGGGGCTTTATGTTCTTAGGAAATCATCCATTACTTTTGTATTCCTACTTCAATTTAGAATTGAATTATTCTCTCTTATCCTATTTCCATTTGGAATTGAATTATTTTCTTTTCTCTTTCAATTTGATGTGGGAATTTTGTTCATTTCATTTCAATTTCTTTTTTCTTTTTTAATTCGTCCAATTGCTTTCCAAGCCCTTTTATTCCCTAATCTCTTCCATTACCATACAAATTCAATCACCTTCCACAACCTACAAGCATGAATAAATTCCTACTTCACTAAATTTCATAGCTTTAGTCCGGTGTTTTTTCCGGTTGGGAATCGTAAGATAAGAAGCCAAAAATAGGAAAATCTTTTTTTATTTTATTTTTGATTTTATATTAAATTAGTTTAGGCTAAATTTAGTAAACCCCATGTATATAAATAGGGGCTTTATATTCTTAGGAAATCATCAATTACTTTTGTATTCCTACTTCAATTTAGAATTGGATTATTCTCTCTTTTCCTATTTCCAATTGGAATTGAATTATTTTCTTTTCTCTTTCAATTTGACGTGGGAATTTTGTTCATTTCATTTCGATTTTTTTCTTTTTTCTAAATTCGTCCAATTGCTGTCCAAGCCCTTTTATTCCCTAATCTCTTCCATTACCATACAAATTCAATCACCTTCCACAGCTTACAAGCATGAATAAATTCATGCTTCATTAATTTCATCTTAGCTTTAGGCCGATGTTCTTTTCGGTTTGGAATTGTGAGATAAGAATTCGTGCTAAAAATCTGTCCCATCAGTTTTCATTTTTTCCTAAGTATCGGGATAGA
Organism: Gossypium arboreum; assembly: GCF_025698485.1. Taxonomy (NCBI): domain Eukaryota; kingdom Viridiplantae; phylum Streptophyta; class Magnoliopsida; order Malvales; family Malvaceae; genus Gossypium; species Gossypium arboreum. The sequence continues at coordinate 97,577,553 of NC_069080.1, forward strand.
CCAATAATCCCTTAAAGTTAAATTCAATTTCAAGTCAAAGTGCGCGTTGGTTGGAGTCGTGTTTGCTTCCAGTTGGAGATTTAAGTCGATCGTGCTATATTCAAATTTTCGAGAACAAATCGAGGAAGAAGTGATCGAGTTTAAATGACCAAAGCGGTTGAGGCCATTAATTCGAGTTGGGTTCTTCCGAATGCAAGGCTACCAGAATCTTGAATTAGGAACACATGTATCTCGGTTAGATAATCGATAAGGGTTGGTTTGCAGGTCGTACCGAAACCAGCTACTAGAGGAAGAATTGGTGTTTAGGACGGTTTTAACTACTATAACCAGCTTATCGATTAGAGGAGAAGATTAATTTTCAAGGAACAATTCTTGATACGAAATTTACTTAGCCTAAGGCTAAGGCTTATTTTATCTGTTTACACAAATCTGAATTTATTTCCAGTTTACATTTATTTTCAATAGTATTCAATCGTTTATTTAAGCTGATTAGATTATTTTACTTTCTTAAACATTCTCAAACTCCCCCAATTTACTTGTTTATTTTTGTTACAGGTACATTTGGAGTCGCGGGCACGACTCTTGCCATGACCCTTGACACGACGAATACTTTGTTCATACATGAACACAGAAGTTGATTATTGTAACACCCGTTACCTGTATCCAAGGCCGGAACAGAGTACGAGGCACTACCAGACTTAACCATACACATAGAGGAAAACTGGGCTATAAAATTTCATTTAATTCAAAACTTTTCGAACACATGCATATAATCATATAAAGTGGCATAAATGAGCACTTACACATCCATAATCATGCAATAACATGTCTTTCACTTTAAACATATTTGCTTACCATCCTGTATATAATATACATTCTTACATTAACTAGAACTAGACATGCTAAATCTTATTCTCATTTTATACCATCATAACGTAGTTACCAATTTGTCCATTAAACATCCATATTCAAGGCAACATTACTCATTTCCATTTAATTCATGATCCACTGGCCTGCATTTAACTTATCTGATGTATTACCAATCATGCATAACAAACAAAGCTAACTATATCATCACATTAAAACATAGGACATGGCATGATTAATTAGACTTATAAACCAAAATGGATAAGGACCACATCTCATGATCATATACGATAACTCAATGCAGACCGATACGTATGGTCAAAATCATAATAATAATACATATCACAAACCAACTTCCTATACATGCCACTCATTTGATATTTCTAATATTTGAATTAATTCTCCCAAAAATGATAGTTTGATAGTGTGATTTTGCCTCCGACGATCTCCAACCCCGAGCCGACCTGCCAATACTAAAGAAATGGAGAGGATGGGTAAGCTTTACACTTATTAAGTCCATATGAAATTAATAAGCAATTACTAACATACTTTTCAAGATAAAACACTATAATTGTACAATTACACATGTTTAGGTTAAGCTATTTTATCGAGTTACAGTTACTAAATCATTCATATTTGAAGCTACAAAACTCCAAATTTAGTTTTTTTTAATTTTCCTTGAAAATAGATTCATATATCTTTCTCCCATAAAATTTCCAAAATTTTTGGTTTAGCCAATTAGTACAGTTCATTCATTAAAGTTTCCCCTATTTTGCTGTCCAACAGTTCTGACCTCTCTTCACTAAAAATTATTTATCTCATATTTCAAGACTCAGATGATGTTTCCATCCATTCCTCCTGAAATTAGACTCATTAAATATTCTATTCATATAAATTATAACTCATAATTATTTTTGTACAATTTTAACAATTTTTCCAAGTCAGAATAGGGGATCTCGAATTCATTCTGACACTGTCTCACATAAATTAGAATATCACATAATATAGAACTCTTTTGCTCCCCCTGTTTCTTTTATATGAAAATAGACTCATTAATATTTAATTCCATAATTTATTTGAAATTTAATTCAACTTACACAATTTTTGGTGAATTTTCAAAGTCACGAAACTGCTGCTGTCCAACACTGTTTTACTACTAAAATTCACTCTTACATAATTTCACTTAATCCATTTTGTCGTATCGAAGTTCACTCAAATATCGAGCACATTGCTCATAATTTTCATAAACATATACCTGCACTTATTCATTGTATAATCATGTTCACATGCATTTTCACTTAATCGATTTTCTCGTTGAACTCTTCGGAATAATAACTGATACTCAGTTGCCTGCACATATTTTCACACTTGTAGACAAGGCTATCTAATACGCATAGTAGCCTGAACTTATTACTACACATGCGACCAATTTTCCGGTACACGTAGTAGCTTGCACTTAGTACTACACACATGACCTAACCATCTGATACACACAGTAGCCTGCACTTAGTACTACACACGTGACCTCACAATAGATCATTCGTATCGTTTCTATTCAGAGGGCTCAATCGAGAAATTCCTCACTTTCCAACATGTTACAAATTTATTCATAGTCCTTTTTCAATTTGCAATTTACAACAAATAGTCATTCTATAGGCAGCCGCATTTCATATGATAACAAAATATAATAAAATAAAAAGAATTGATAAATTATTTACGTACAAACTTGTCGAAATCTCATCAGGTACAACCGTGTAGCAATTCATACAACCTAGGTAATAGTAATTTAATACTCAATTCATGTAACAATAATTTGCCATTCAATTTCACATCACACAACAAGCATTACATTTTTCCATATCATACATACCATCCATCAACTTCTCTTAAACATATTAAATCATACAATTTATGCCATATCAATAGATGATTACAATTCATGCATGGTATTGCATTATTATTAACACACGAACTTACCTCGATCTAGAAACGACAATTTACCATTTTAGTCCACAACCTTGTATTTTCCCAATTTAAGCCCGAATCTCGATTTCCTTCATCTATAATATCACATTTAGCCTAATAATTAGTCAAATTATTCATACGGGTCCAAAAATCATATTTTTACAAATTTTCATTTTGGCCCCTCAACTTTTGCATATTTTCACTTTTGCCCCAAGGTTCGGAAATTAAACTTCATCCTATTTTCTTATGTTTTATGACATGCTGATCATTTTTTCCTTCTATGGCAACATCAAATTCTCACTCTAACATGTACTTATGAACATTAGGTATTTTTACCGTTTATGCCGTTTTACTCGTTTTCATGTAAAAATCACTTAGCAAAAGTTGTTTAACACAATTTCAAGCTTCATATTCTACCATTAAACATCAAAATAAATGCATATCATTTATGGGTAAATTTTTAAACACAAACCCTAGCTCAAAATAATGGTAGAAATAGCTAAAACATGTTACTGAGACTTCAAAAATGTAAAGAACATTAAAAACGGGGCTCGGGATCACTTACAAAAGAGCTTGGAAAGCTTGAAAGCCCTAGCCATGGTGTTTTTCATGAAAAATTCAGCCATGAGGAAGAAGATGAGCAAATTTGCTTATTTTGGCATTTTTAATTCATTTAATTCCAATTTACTAAAATGCCCTTAATGAAAAACTTTTAGAAAACTATCATACCATGTCCATTTTTGTCCACAAACTTCAAAAGGGTCTAATTACCATTTAAGGACCTTTAATTTAAAAACTCAAAACAATTAGACACTTCTAACATGTAGAACTCAACATTTGCACTTTTTATAATTGAGTCCTTTTGACAAAATTGAGTGCCCAAACGTCGAAATTTTCAAAAGAAATTTTCACGAAATCATTCCATGAAATTGTAGACCATAAAAATATAATAAAAATGAATTTTCCTCATCAGATTTGTGGTCCCAAAACTACTGTTCCGACTAGGCTCAAAATCAGGATGTTACATTTCTCCCCTCTTTAGGGATTTTCGTCCTCAAAAATCTTACCAGAAAAGTGGTTTTGGTTTTTCACTTGGATTCCTCAATCCTATAATCGATGTCAAAGAACTTTCACTCAAGCTATGCTTTTACTGCCTATCTCTTTAAATTCCACATACAAAAATCGTAAGTGGTATTCACTTTACAATACTTTCACCGAAACTTAATCTGTGCCAGAAAGCTCATGTACTCAAAAGCCTGATCCATACCATCATGTTACATATAAATTCGCACTCGAATCTTTTCGGATTCAAATAGCAAAACTAGTCAGTTCATCTCGACCTTATACTCTTTATAATTCCACACAGTCAAATTCAACTCTTAGTTACCTTTCATTTCAAAGCCTCCTCTGGCTTTCCCAAGAAATCACGCTATGAATCCCGGATCTCAATCCGATTTGTGGATATTAAAATTCCATGATAACCAACATTCATAAAGACATGAAATCCTATGAATCTGGTGAGTAGACATTTGGGTATACCAGCATAATTTGCATATCTCATAACGTTTAACAACACTACATATTACTTTCCTCTTTCAAGGAGAGGAACGATCCAGACAAGAAAATCCATATTAACCTTTTCTATTTTCATTCTAATTCCCAAACGGTAAAAATAATTCTGATAATTCTTACTATACATCTTTAAACTTTCAACATTTCAAGAATTTGTACTCAAAGATAAACAATGATTGTTTCAACATTTTTAAATACCCAGATTATCTTCACGTTATCAATATCAGATCTTCTTATCGCATTCAATTCTTCTAGGAAACATACACTTCTTAATTAGACTATTCGTCTTTTTACCCGTGAAGAAATAAAATCTTATTCTCAAGCATGAACATTTCATTAGATTCTAAACATATATTCCATACAGATTGAACAATCAAGTCGACCTTATTCATTCGTAATTGATATTTCAAGAAATTCCCTCTTCTAGTGAACAGAATGATTCAACATGCATCATTCCAAATTCACTCATCATGCCAATCGAAGACCATAACAAATGCATTAGCATAAGTAATACTGATACCTCAACTGAATACATTAACTTTGATTAACTTACTTGAGAAAGGAAATCCACCATACACATTGGGACTTGAAATTTCACCACATTATCAGGATCAATTTAGAGGTTTAGTCATATTTGTTCTTTATAGACATCAATCACAAGCTGAAGGTCATGCTCTAAATGCAAGCCATGATTAACAAGTTACAAGATAAAATATCCAAAAAAAACCAAGATAGAGAAATCTGAAACAAAGAAGCCCACAGTAAATAAACCCAAGATAAAGAAATCCATGATACGATAATCCAATTTACAGCACTGCAACAGAAGACTGAGAACCAGACTCATAAAAATATGAAAGACCCCAATGGTTTTTCAAAGAAAAGAAATCCAGAATAACATCATTCCAAACCACTGACAACAAATACGACCGGAGCTATATGCTTCTCATATATATATATATATAAAATCAATCAGAGAAATGATCAGTAGAAATAGAATCATGGCACCATACACAATTTCTCATCGATTCCCAACAAAGTAAATATAAAAAATACCGAGAAAAAGTAACCATGCAGATTATAATCCAATTAGACTAACAACACATTCGTCTAACGTTAAGATCAGGGAACATTTCCTTATTTCGAACATTATTCCTTTAACTATTTCTGCCATCCCAAATTCCATAATATTCCTTTCACTAAGAAAACCAGTTCATGGGGGAATTTCAATCAATACATTTCTCGACATCATACCAGGATAGATTGTTTTACCAAAATTAACTTTTTTGCTAACTACGATGTTACGAAAGTTAAACAATATTTCGGTCAATCCGATATCTTTCTAGCTCATGTCTGTACTTATCAACCCATTCTCAATCTCTAATCATGCTTATAACCATTCCATCATTGAACTCTTTGGTTTCTCACCTGGGAACTCATTCAACATAAATCTCAAGAACTTCCATTATAAAACACCACTTTGGTAAGGGGGAAGGGGTCGTAGGGCCTCTGACTCAACTCTCATATACATATACATGTAACACAGTTTTCATCATAGCAATCATATCTCAACCATGTCATTCATTTTGAGTAACTAACATTCATATTGATTTAATGCCCACTTTCCAGTTATCTCATTTAGTTAAGTATAATTATGCATGCATTCCATGTTTTCTAGATAACTTTACATTTCTATTCATTTAATCATATAATTCATGCACATGATATCATACATGGGTGAACAAACACAGATAAGTTTATCACAATCCATAATTTTACCTCGTACACTATCATTTAGACATATCGTTACAATTATATGAATCAGTCCAAGCAATTTAACACATTTACTTAAGCTATACGAGCTTATCAACCATGATTTTTCATATAAGAATACGTGAATATTCATTCCATCTATATCTTTGGTAAGCTATATAAACACATGAATTCACACAAGCAAATCAACCATTTATATCATAGAATTATCTATTAATCATAGATAAGCTCATTTCACCATGTACACATTTCATGAATCCTCATTCGTACCTTTCCAAGTTTCAGTTCGTCATGACTATACTTTACTCAAATATTTTAGCATCACATTCAACATGGTCTGTAACACCCCGTGCCCAAGACCGTTGCCGGAGTCGAACACGAGGTGTTAACAGACTTATTCCATTTATTAACACAGTTCATTTTAAAATTCCAGATAAGCTGGTTAACTGCATCACAGTCACTTTAAAAATCATATCTCGAGTTCCAAAACTCGAAAACTGATTCCGTAAATTTTCCCTGAAACTAGACTCATATATCCATCCAAAATTTTTTTTCTAGAATTTTTGGTTGGGCCAATTAGTACAGTTTATTAGTTAAAATCTCCCCTGTTACAGGGTTCGACCATTCTGATCTTCACGCATTACGACTTGGATATCTCCCTGTACAGGGCTTCAATACTTATGTCGTTTGTTTCTAAAGAAACTAGACTCGAAAAGGAATCTATACATTTATGGAATGACGTATAATTATCTCTGGTTAATTTATAATGAATTTCCAAAGTTGGAACAGGGGATCCAGAAATCGCTCTGGCCCTGTTTCACGAAAACTTAAATATCTCATAAAATACGGCTCATATGATCGTTTCGTTACTTTCATATGAAAATAGACTCATCAAGGTTTGATTACATAATTTATTCAATATTTAATTCCATTCCTACTATTTTTAGTGATTTTTCAAATTCACATCACTGCTGCTGTCGGCATCTATTTTTAAGGTAGACTTTACCTATTTCATAATTTCCATGATTCAACTAGCCCTTTAACATACATAGCACGAAAATATGATCGTGATTAACCATTCCAATGGCTAATCATTGCCAAGCATTTCCACACCTCTGAATAACCATATATATATACAAAATGATTATAATGCTATGCTCAAAATATTTAAGCCATTTCGCATGGCTATCCAAATATATACAATACCAAAGTACTTGACTAACAACAAAAGGGCAGCCCTATACATGCCATTATTAGAGTTCAACTAAAAGAGTACCAAAAGGACTTTGATAGTGTGGGCGACTTCGACTTTGACACTCCCGAGTCCGATAGCTGACGAACCAAAATCTATAAAACAGAGAATCAAAGAAACGGAATAAGCATTTAATGGTTAGTAAGTTTTGAGCAATGAAATTAGGCACAACTGAAGTATAGCATTCATATGACTAAACGGATAATTTCATATACACATATTCTCAAAATCATACCTACTTCACATTTCCAACCCTTATATTCATACATAAGGGATCAACTTAACCAAAGGCCTAAGCTTATTAATCGATCGAGCGAATACTATTTAAAAGGAATCAACATTCCAATGCATATACGAAACATACCTCATCGTTGGGATTTTACGAAAGTATTAATTGAAATTATTACAGCAAGATCGTTCATTCCCAAACCAAGTACCTTCGGATTTAGCCGGATATAGCTACTCGCTCAAGCGCCTTCGGACTTAGCCCGATATAGTAACTCGCACAAATGCCTTCGGACTTAGCCCGATATAGTAACTCGCACAAATGCCTTCGGTCTTAGCCCGGTTATCATCCGAATATTCATGCACGATATCAATAAATCATATCACATCTATATTTCATTTTCATCACTAGAACTCAAACACAAGACACTTATCAATCATTCCCATTTTCGCTCAATAGCCACATACAAAGAGCATAAATTGATTTGCTTTATGACATGATCTCTATGCACATTCGACTACCCGTCATAGGTATAACTAATTATCTCGACATATAATTCAAGTAAAATCATTATATCACTGTTTATTTGTTATGCTTATACGTCATAACTTAATCAAATCATAAACTAAGTTCCATTACTCAAAGACTTACCTCGGATGTTGTCGAACAATTTCGACGGCTATTCGATCACTTTTTCCTTCCCCTTATCCAACTTTGATCCTCTAGGCTCTTGAGCTAAATTAAACAATTTACTTCCCAAATCAAACATAGTCATACGACATCCATATACATTTTATACTAGCCGAAATGTACCACCAAGATATACTTTACTCAAATAATTTACTTTGGCCGAACATGTATAATGTTTTGTAGCTTAATAAATTTAACATACACCATGTATTTATAATATTTTTGGCAGCCAAGTATCCATAGTCATGCACACACAATCAAAAATAAATACCCAAAATTTTCATATCCTTATGCCCTAAGCCGAATATACTTGTCATGTTCACCTACATTTTCTTTTTTTTTTCAAGTACAACATTCTCATATTCGGCATTAGTATCAAGCATAATAGCCAATTCTTCCCACTTTGAATCTATGCATCCATTTCATCATAGTTTGTTCAAGCACTCATACAACAAGACACATCCATATGACTAAAAATTCTAAGTTTAAACACAATACAACATTTTAGCACCATGGCCGAATACTTCATGGAGTTGTTAAGACCCATCCTTTTCAAATTCTCACACACACTCACATTAAATCCTTTTTATTAAGCACTCAAATTCAATCATCTTCATGCCTCATCACCATAACATCAAACACCAACCAAGAAGACAACACCCATGGCCGAGTATCATCTCCATCACATAGCAAAGATTTAAACCATGGGCTAGGTAGAACTCAAGCTAACAACTAAAAATATGCATGAATCTCATGGAACAACATCAAACATACCTTAGCCTAGTTACAAGCATGGCCGAACCTCTTCAACCTTTCTTCCTTTCTTTCCTTTGATTTTTCGGTCAAGAAGAACAAAATGAGAACCTTTTTTCTTTTTTTTTCATCACCCCCCCAATTTCCATTATTTTATTACTAACCCTTTTTATTTTATTATTTCTAACATAAAACATTAGCACAACATGTTTATAATAGGTTTTAACCCATAGCATGGCCGGCCACTAGTTCAAATTTTGGGTAATTTGACATGCAAACCCATCATCTTTATAACATGCATTAATAGGCCACTTACATTTGCCTAGCACATTTCTAAATTTTCTCACATAAGTCCTATTAACTAAATTCACATGCAATCGACTAAATCGAAGCTTAAAACTTTCACACATTCATATTCATATATTCTAGACAATAAATATCACATTCAAATACTTCGGTGACTCGGTTTAGCGGTCCCGAAACCACTTCTCGACTAGGGTCAATTTAGGGCTGTCACATGGTCGGTGTAGCTCGGTTGGAGAGTACCTTTGTCTAAACAAAATGGCTCTCATACGCGTCGGGAGACATCACACTATCACAGATCGATGGCATGTATAGCTGAACTTTTACACATGCTAGGTTAGTCTGAGAACTGACTAAACTATAGCTTTGATACCACCAAATGTAACACCCCTTACCTGTATCCAACGCCGGAACAGAGTACGAGGCATTACCAGACTTAACCATACACATAGACGAAAATCGGGCCATAAAATTTCATTTAATTGAAAACTTTTCGAACACATGCATAGTCTCATATTTAAAGACATATAACATGGCATAAATGAGCACTTACACATCCATAATCAGGCAATAACATGTCTTTCACTTTAAACATATTTGCTTACCATCCTGTATATAATATGCATTCTTACATTAACTAGAGCTAGACATGCTAAATCTTATTCTCATTTTATACCATCATAACGTAGTTACCAATTTGTCCATTAAACATCCATATTCAAGGCAACATTACTCATTTCCATTTAATTCATGATCCACTGGCCTGCATTTAACTTATCTAATGTATTACCAATCATGCATAACAAACAAAGCTAACTATATCTTCACATCAAAACATAGGACATGGCATGATTAATTAAACTTATAAACCATAATGGATAAGGACCACATCTCATGATCATATACGAAACTCAATGCAGACTGATACATATGGTCAAAATCATAATAATAATACATATCACAAACCATGTAACACCCCGTACCCGAGACCGTTGCCGGAGTCAGACATGAGGGGTTTGCAGACTTAAATCACTTGCTTTCACAGTCCATTTTAAAAATTTCCAGGCAGTTGGCTAACTGCGTCACTGTCACCTTAAAAATCATATCTTGAGTTCCAAAACTCGAAAATCAGTTTCGTAATTTTTCCCGAAAACTAGACTCATATGTCCATCTACAGATTTTTTTCTAGAATTTTTAGTTGGGCCAATTAGTACAGTTTATTGGTTAAAATCTCCCCTGTTACAGGGTTCGACTACTCTAACCTTCCTGCAATGCGACTTGGATAACTCCTTGTACAGGGCTTCAATACTTATGCCGTTTATTTCTAATGAAACTAGACTCAAAAATGAATCCATACATATATGGTATGACTTCTAATTGTCTCTGGTTAATTTATAAATAATTTCCAAAGTCAGATCAGGGGATCCAGAAACTGTTCTGGCCCTGTCTCACGAAAACTTTAACATCTCATAATATACTGCTCATATGAATGTTTCGTTACTTTCCTATGAAAATAGATTCATCAAGGCTTGATTACATAATTTATTCACTATTTAATTCCATTCCTACTATTTTTAGTGATTTTTCACATCCACATCACTGCTGCTGCCGGCATCTATTTTTAAGGTAAACTTTACCTATTTCATGATCCTCCATGGATCAACTAGAGTTTGTCATACATATACCAAAAGTGATCATGAATAACCATTCCCATGGCTAACCGTTACCAACATTTCCATACCTCTCGACGGACAACATAAAAAACGATTATAATGCTATGAGCAAAGTATATTTAAGCCATTTTCGCATGGCTATCCAAATTTATACAAAACCGAAGGGTTCATGACCAACAACAAAAGGGTAGTCCTATACATGCCATTTCAAAGTTCAACCAAAAGTATACCAAAAGGAGCTTTGATAGTGTGGGCGACTTCGACTTCAAAATCCCGAGTCCGATAGCTGAAGAACCAAAATCTATAAAACAGAGAATCAAAGAAACGGAGTAAGCATTAAATGCTTAGTAAGTTTTGAGCAAAGAATTTAAGCACATCAGAAGTATAGCATTCATATAACTAAATGGATAATTCCATATATACATATTCTCAAATCATTCCTACTTCACATTCCAACCCCTATATTCATACATAAGGGATCATCTTAGCCAAATACCGGAAGCTCATTACTCGACTGAGCGAATATTATTCGAAGGGAATCAACTATTCCAATGCACATACGAAACATACCTCATTGTTGGGATTTTACAAGCGTATTAACTGAAACTTTTACAGCAAGATCGCTCATTCCCGAATCACGTACCTTCGGAATTTAACCGGATATAGCTACTCGTTCAAATGCCTTCGGGACATAGCCCGGTTATAGTAACTCGCACAAATGCCTTCGGGACTTAACCTAGATTTAGTAACTCACACCAATGCCTTCGGGCTTAGCCCGGAATTAGTAACTCGCACAAATGCCTTCGAGCTTAGCCCGAAATTAGTAACTCGCACAAATGCCTTTGGGCTTAGCCTAGAATTAATAACTCGCACAAATGCCTTCGGATCTTAGTCCGGATATAGTCACTTAGCACAAAGCCTTCGGGACTTAGCCCGGACATCATTCGAATAACCATGCACATTTATCAATAAATCATGACACATCCGTATTTCATTTTCATTACCAAAGCTCAAACACAAGACACTTATCACACTTGCAATTTCGTCTCAATAGCCACATAGAAAGAGCATGATTTTGATTTGCTTAAAACATGATCTAATCAAATCATAATCTAAGTTTCATTACTCGAAAACTTACCTCGGATGTGGTCGAACAATTTCGGCGGCTATTCGATAACTTTTTCCTTTCCCTTATCCAACTGTGGTCCTCTAAGCTCTTGAGCTAATTCAAACAAATTTAACTTATTAAAGTCTCATTATGCTAGCTTATGGCCGAATATGACAAGGAGTTTAATAGGTCATATGGTCACCCTTTAGCTCAAATACACAATGGTCGTGCGCATTTTTAATCACATTAAGCAATTTAACACAATTCATTTGAACATCAAAAGAGGACCTCAAGGTACTTAGCCCATATATACATTAGGCATTAGAGTCACATATATATGGAATCATGAATCAAACTCAACATTTTAGCCCACACTCTCTTTTAGCCGATTATCTAAGCCAAGATAAAAGCATCAATATGCTTGCCTCTAACCGAACACATACAACACAAATCTATTTCATGTGGCCGAATATACATGTCTAGGTTGAGGCCGATTATATGCTTAATACTTCCTACAAATATGGTTGCTTGTATTGACTACATACCATTTTGTTTCAAATTCAAAACTCGGCTAATACACACATACACACTAGGAAATCAAACACTAACATTTGTTCTTCACCTTACTACCATTTCTCATCCAAATAACGTGAATAACAACCATATTTCTCCTCTACTTTCTACCATGGCCGAATGCATCACAACACCATACCATTTCGATTTTGGTCATGGTTAAACAAAGAACTTAATGTCTCACTCAAAAATGCTAAAAAGAAGATTCAAGAGTCATCAATCCACCATCACATGCATCATTACAAAGCTTCATTTTTAGCATGTAAATGACATCAACACCAAGCAAGAATGATGCATCCATGGCCGAGTGTCATTTCCATCACATAGCAAGATTTAGACAATGGGCTAGGTAGAACTCAAGCTACCAACTAAAACATGCATGCATCTCATGGAACATCATCAAACATACCTTAGCCTAGTTACATGCATGGCCGAACCTCTTCAACCCTTCTTCTTCCTTCCTCCTTAAAATTTTCGGCCAAGGATGAACCAAAGGATGAAGCCTTCTTTGTTTTTTTTCTAGTTTCGGCAAAATGGGGGGGGGGGGGAAACAACCACACACTTTTTTTGTCTTTCTTTTCAACATATTCCCTTTCATTATTTTATTACCATGCCCCTTATTTTATTTTTCCTAACATACATCACTTACATAACATGTTTGTGACATGTTTCCACCCATAGCATGGCCGGCCACTATGCTTCAATTTGGCTAATTTGACATGCAAGGACAAGCACTTTCCCACATATATTAATAGGCCATTTTAACACTTGCCTAGCATATTTCTAAATTGTCTCACATAAGTCCCTACTAATAAATTTCACATACACTGACCAAATTAAAGTATGGAACTATCACACAAGCATTTACGCACATCATAAACACATAATATAACCTTTAATTATTTATAAGACTCGGTTTCGTGGTCCCGAAACCACTTTCCGACTAGGGCCAATTTAGGGCTGTCACAACCCTCCCCCACTTAAGAAATTTTCGTCCCCGAAAATTTTACCGGTAAATAGGTTTGGGTATCGCTCTTTCATAGAGTTCTCGGGTTCCCAAGTAGCTTCTTCGATCCCGTGTTTGAGCCATAACACTTTCACTAACTGAACCCTTTTGTTTCACAACTCTTTCACTTCACGAGCTAGGATACGAATCGGTTCTTCTTCATAACTCATATCGGCTTGAATTTCGACCTCGGAGGGTTTATTACGTCGGAGGATCGATCTCAGAACGTCAAGCATCAAAACATGAAAAACGTTGTGGATTCTTTCGAGTTCAGGGGGTAAAAGCAACCTATATGCAACTGGGCCAACTCGTTCGGAGATCTCATACGGCCCAATGAATCTAGGACTTAATTTGCCCTTACGGCCAAATCTGAGTATCTTTTTCCAAGGCAATACCTTAAGAAACACTTTGTCTCCCACCTGATACTCAATATCTCTTCATTTTAAATCCGCGTACGACTTCTGACGATCTGATGCTGCCTTCAGACTTTCACGAACTATTTTTACTTTCTGTTCAGCATCTTTAATCAAATCCACTCCGAAAATTTTGCTTTCACCGAGCTCGGTCCAAAACAATGGTGTACGGTATTTACGCCCGTACAAGGCCTCGTAAGGTGCCATCTTAATACTTGATTGAAAACTATTGTTATAAGCGAATTCAATCAAAGGTAAATACCGTTCCCATGAACCACTAAACTCGAGGATGCAACATCTCAACATATCCTCAAGTATCTGAATTATTCGCTCGGATTGACCATCGGTTTGTGGATGAAAAGCGGTGCTAAAATGCAGCTTGGTAACCAAAGCTTTTTGCAATTTCTTCCAAAATCGCGAGGTGAATCTCGAATCTCTATCCGACACGATAGAAATAGGTACCCCGTGTAATCTCACAATCTGAGAAATATACAATTCAGCTAGTTTATCCAATGAAAAATCCGCACGTACGGGGATAAAGTGAGCCGACTTAGTCGGCCTATCCACAACAACCCAAATCGCATCTTTCTTACTTGCCGACATTGGCAACCCAGATACGAAATCCATCGTGACTCGATCCCATTTCCATTCAGGTATCATGATTGGCTGGAGTAAACCCGTAGGCACTTGATGTTCCGCCTTCACTAGCTGACATACTAAGCACTTCGAAACAAAATCGAAAATGTCTCGTTTCATACCATGCCACCAAAACTGGCGTCTCAGATCGTTGTACATTTTCGTACTCTCCGGGTGAATTGACATTTGGCTATAATGAGCTTCGTTCAGAATCATTGAAATGAGTTCTAAATTTCTTGGAACACACAATCGACTTCTGAACCTCAAACAATCGTCATCATCAATTTGAAATTTGGATTCCATATTCGGAACACATTCAACCCGTTTTGCAACCAATTCATCATCGACTTTCTGAGCTTCACGAATTTGATGAATCAATAATGGTTTAGCCTTTAATTCAGCTACTAACACATTGTCGGGTAGAATGCATAAGTGTACATTCATCGCTCAGAAGCAAACAAAGTGATTTTCGCTTAAGGCGTCCGCAACCACATTAGCCTTTCCCGGGTGATAATCAATGACAAGCTCATAATCTTTCAACAACTCAAGCCAACGCCTTTGTCGCAGATTCAAGTCTCTTTGAGTCATCAAATATTTCAGACTTTTATGATCCGAAAATACATGGCACTTCTCACCAAATAAGTAATGTCGCCATATTTTCAAGGCGAATACGATGGCAGCTAATTTGAGATCATGGGTCGGATAATTTTTCTCATGTGGCTTTAATTGTCTTGACGCATAGGCCACAACTCAACCTTCTTGCATCAATACGCAACCTAACCCAAGTAAGGAGGCGCCACTATAAATGACAAACTCTTTGCCCGATTCGGCCGCACTAAAATTGAGCTTCAACAAATAAGTTTTCGATTGATCAAAACTTTTCCGACATTTTTCCGTCCATTCGAACTTAACATCTTTTTGAAGTAGCTTCGTCATGGGTGTGGCTATCATCGAGAAACCTTTTACAAACCATCGGTAGTAACCCATGAGTCCCAAAAGCTCGAACCTCAAGAATATTTCTGAGGCTTCCAGCTAAGTATGGCTGAAATTTTGCTCGGTCAACTCGAATACCCGATGCGGATACCACATGGCCCAAGAAGCTAACCTCTCTAACCGTAACTCACACTTATCGAACTTAGCATATAACCGCTTATCCCGTAAAATTTGCAACACTAATCTCGTGTGCTCAAGATGTTCGCTTACATTTCTAATAGACCAAAATATCATCGATAAACACAACTACAAACCGATCCAACACGGTCTAAAGATTTGATTCATCAAATCCATAAATACCAGAGGGCATTAGTGAGCCCAAACAAGATCACTAATAATTCAGTAGTGACCGTATCTCGCTTTTGAAAGCAGCTTTGGGTATATCCGAATCTCGAATTCATGAATCGGTAATAACCCGATCTCAAATCTATCTTTGAAAACACCGAGGCTCCTTTAGTTGATCAAACAAATCGTCAATACATGGCATCGGATATTTATTCTTTATTGTCACCTTATTCAGCTGACGATAGTCGATACACAACCTCATGGTTCCGTCCTTCTTTTTCACAAACAATACTGGTGCACCCCAAGGTGAGAAACTTGGTCGAGCGAAACCTCTATCCGTCAATTCTTGCAACTGAGCTTTCAACTCTTTTAACTCGGTTGGTGCCATACGATACGGAGCTATCGAAATCGGCGTAGTCCTAGGTATAAGCTCAATACCAAACTCTACTTCCCGAATAGGTGGTAAACCCGGTAATTCTTCAGGAAAAACATCCGGGTATTCACAAACCACCGGCACAGATTCGGGTTTCTTTTCTAACTCTTTGTCATCAAGTACATATGCAAGGTATGCTTCACACCCTTTTCTTACATATTTCTGAGCCAACATCGACGATATTACAGCTGGCAACCTATTCAAGTCAGTAGACTCGACTCGGATTATCTCGTTATTTACACACCTCAAATCGATGGTTTTTCTTTTGCAATTTACAATTGCATCATGTACGGTCAACCAATCCATACCGAGGATAACATCAAATTCGTCAAACGGTAACAGCATCAAATCGGCCGGAAAACAGGAACCTCGGATTACTAGGGGACATTTCTTACACACTTTGTCGACAAGCACGAACGACCCAAGGATTTGACACCGAATTACGAACTCAAGAGACTCAATAGGTAAAGTCTTCTGGATGCTAAGGTTTCACATATATAAGAATGAGTAGGACCGTGGTCAATCAAAGCAATCACATTAGTATCAAAGAGAGTAAAAGTACCCAGTAATAACATCTGGCGAGGAAGCATCCTCGCGTGCGCGTATAGCATAAGCCCTAGCAGGAGCACGAGCCTCAGATCTGGTCGTAGCATCTCTAGATCCTCTCTGACCACCACTAGCATTTCCCATGTTTCTAGATGGTCTACCTCGAGCAGTGGTAGCACTCGGCTTCCCACTCTGATTTACATTCTGCTCGATACCTTGGGCAATCTTTGATAAAGTGGTCAACTGACCAAGACTTGTAACAGAGCGGTCATGGAATCTACAACTTCCAAAATGCCATTTGCCACAATCGGCACTGCGTCTCGTCTCGACGATCATTTCCAACACCGGCGATCAAGTGACTCATGTGCTCACAGGGGTCGATCGCGATCTCGCCTAGAAAAGCCCGGTGTCTCTAGACCGCCTAAGCCATCTCTAAATTTCTTCGATGATCGTGGAAGGGCCTCCCCGAAGACCTCTTACGAAACTCCTTTGCTCCCATATCAGCTTTTCTTTTCTCCATACTGGGCTCCTCGGCTTTGCAAGCTCGCTCGACAAGTACCACAAATTCTCGGATTTCCAATATGCCAACATACAGCTTTATATCATCATTCAATCCATCCTCGAAACGTTTACACATTACGGCTTCTGAAGAAATGCATTCTCGCGCGTACCGACTAAGCCTTACAAATTTTTGTTCATAGTCGGTAACCGACATGGAACCTTGTTTAAGTTCAAGAAATTCCTTCTGTTTTTGATCCATAAATCTCGATCGATATACTTTTTCCAAACTCGGTTTGGAAAAACTCCCAAGTTACTTGCTCTCTAGGCACAAAGAAGTCAACGATTCCACCAATAGTAGGCGTAATCACGTAGCAAGGAGATAGTACACTTTAGGCACTCATCGGTGTGCAAGATAGCTCATCGAGTACCGAATAGTGTTGTCCAACCAAAATTCAGCTTGCTCGGCATCATCACTATCCGTAGCCTTAAATTCAAGAGCCCTGTTTTCAATTCATCAACTAGGGCTTATTTGACCTTATTTGGTCAGCCATCGGAGGTATGGTAGGTGCGGGGTTGTGTTTGTCGGGAATGGAGGTTGTGGAACACCAGACGATTCGAATGTATTGGTTGAACCAATCATTCATCACGCTATAGAAAGCTTGTCTAGCTTCATCATTCGGATTACTAGCATTAGGTTGAGAGTCCGCCGGTCTGTCCCTTGTCTTGAGCAGCGCTACACTCTCAAGATCATCAGCTACCGCTCGGTCGGGATCGGGATCCAGTACTATAAGTAAACACATTTGCAAACACATTTGCAAACGTCAGAAATCACCACACTATCAAATAATCACATAATGGCATGTATAGCTAGACCCAAACGTATTACGGTAGTCCTAGAATCGACTAAACCGTAGCTTTGATACCAATAAACTTGTAACACCCGCACCGAGACCGCTGTTTGAGTCGGACACGAGGGGTTTGCAGACTTAAATCACTTGCTTTCACAGTCCATTTTAAAAATTTCCAGGCAGTTGGCTAACTGCATCACTGTCACCTTAAAAATCATATATTGAGTTCCAAAACTCAAAAATCAGTTTCGTAATTTTTCCCTGAAACTAGACTCATATTTCCATCTACAGATTTTTTTTCTAGAATTTTTGGTCGGGCCAATTAGTACAGTTTATTAGTTAAAGTTTCCCCTATTACAGGGTTCGACTACTCTGACCTTCCTGCAATGCGACTTGGATAACTCCTTGTACAGGGCTTCAATACTTATACCGTTTATTTCTAATGAAAATATACTCAAAAATGAATCCATACATATATGGTATGACTTCTAATTGTCTCTGGTTAATTTATAAATAATTTCTAAAGTCAGATCAGGGGATCCAGAAACTGTTCTGGCCCTGTCTCACGAAAACTTTAACATCTCATAATATACTGCTCATATGAATGTTTCTTTACTTTCCTATGAAAATAGATTCATCAAGGCTCGATTACATAATTTATTCACTATTTAATTCCATTCCTACTATTTTTAGTGATTTTTCACATCCACATCACTGCTGCTGCCAGCATCTATTTTTAAGGTAAACTTTACCTATTTCATGATCCTCCATGGATCAACTAGAGTTTGTCATACATATACCAAAAGTGATCATGAATAACCATTCCCATGGCTAACCGTTACCAACATTTCCATACCTCTCGACGGACAACATAAAAACGATTATAATGCTATGAGCAAAGTATATTTAAGCCATTTTCGCATGGCTATCCAAATTTACACAAAACCAAGGGTTCATGACCAACAACAAAAGGGTAGTCCTATACATGCCATTTCAAAGTTCAACCAAAAGTATACCAAAAGGAGCTTTGATAGTGTGGGCGACTTCGACTTCAAAATCCCGAGTCCGATAGTGAAGAACCAAAATCTATAAAACAGAGAATCAAAGAAACGGAGTAAGCATTAAATGCTTAGTAAGTTTTGAGCAAAGAATTTAAGCACATCAAGTATAGCATTCATATAACTAAATGGATAATTCCATATATACATATTCTCAAATCATTCCTACTTCACATTCCAACCCCTATATTCATACATAAGGGATCATCTTAGCCAAATACCTAAGCTCATTACTCGATCGAGCGAATATTATTCAAGGAATCAACTATTCCAATGCACATACTGAAACATACCTCATTGTTGGGATTTTACAAGCGTATTAACTGAAACTTTTACAGCAAGATCGCTCATTCCCGAATCACGCACCTTCGAATTTAACCAGATATAGCTACTGCTCAAATGCCTTCGGACATAGCCCGTTATAGTAACTCGCACAAATGCCTTCGGGACTTAACCCGGATTTAGTAACTCACACCAATGCCTTCGGGCTTAGCCCGGAATTAGTAACTCACACAAATGCCTTCGAGTTTAGCCCGGAATTAGTAACTCGCACAAATGCCTTCGGGCTTAGCCCAGAATTAGTAACTCGCACAAATGCCTTCGGATCTTAGTCCGGATATAGTCACTTAGCACAAAGCCTTCGGGACTTAGCCCGGATATCATTCGAATAACCATGCACATTTATCAATAAATCATGACACATCCGTATTTCATTTTCATTACCAAAGCTCAAACACAAGACACTTATCACACTTGCAATTTCGGCTCAATAGCCACATAGAAAGAGCATGATTTTGATTTGCTTAAAACATGATCTAATCAAATCATAATCTAAGTTCCATTACTCGAAAACTTACCTCGGATGTGGTCGGACGATTTCGGCGGCTATTCGATAACTTTTTCCTTTCCCTTACCCAACTGTGGTCCTCTAAGCTCTTGAGCTAATTCAAACAAATTTAACTTATTAAAGTCTCATTATGCTAGCTTATGGCTGAATATGACAAGGAGTTTAATAGGTCATATGGCCACCCTTTAGCTCAAATACACAATGGTCATGCGCATTTTTAATCACATTAAGCAATTTAACACAATTCATTTGAACATCAAAAGAGGACCTCAAGGTACTTAGCCCATATATACATTAGGCATTAGAGTCACATATATATGGAATCATGAATCAAACTCAACATTTTAGCCCACACTCTCTTTTAGCCGATTATCTAAGCCAAGATAAAAGCATCAATATGCTTGCCTCTAACCGAACACATACAACACAAATCTATTTCATGTGGCCGAATATACATGTCTAGGTTGAGGCCGATTATATGCTTAATACTTCCTACAAATATGGTTGCTTGTATTGACTACATACCATTTTGTTTCAAATTCAAAACTCGCTAATACACACATACACACCAAGAATCAAACACTAACATTTGCTCTTCACCTTACTACCATTTCTCATCCAAATAACGTGAATAACAACCATATTTCTTCTCTACTTTCTACCATGGCCGAATGCATCACAACACCATACCATTTCGATTTTGGTCATGGTTAAACAAAGAACTTAATGTCTCACTCAAAAATGCTAAAAAGAAGATTCAAGAGTCATCAATCCACCATCACATGCATCATTACAAAGCTTCATTTTTAGCATGTAAATGACATCAACACCAAGCAAGAATGATGCATCCATGGCCGAGTGTCATTTCCATCACATAGCAAGATTTAGACCATGGGCTAGGTAGAACTCAAGCTACCAACTAAAACATGCATGCATCTCATGGAACATCATCAAACATACCTTAGCCTAGTTACATGCATGGCCGAACCTCTTCAACCCTTCTTCTTCCTTCCTCCTTAAAATTTTCGGCCAAGGATGAACCAAAGGATGAAGCCTTCTTTTTTTTTTCTAGTTTCGGCAAAATGGGGGGGGGGAAACAACCACACACTTTTTTTTTCTTTCTTTTCAACATATTCCCTTTCATTATTTTATTACCATGCCCCTTATTTTATTTTTCCTAACATACATCACTTACATAACATGTTTGTGACATGTTTCCACCCATAGCATGGCCGGCCACTATGCTTCAATTTGGCTAATTTGACATGCAAGGACAAGCACTTTCCCACATATATTAATAGGCCATTTTAACACTTGCCTAGCATATTTCTAAATTGTCTCACATAAGTCCCTACTAATAAATTTCACATACACTGACCAAATTAAAGTATGGAACTATCACACAAGCATTTACACACATCATAAACACAGAATATAACCTTTAGTTATTTATAAGACTCGGTTTCGTGGTCCCGAAACCACTTTCCGACTAGGGCCAATTTAGGGCTGTCACAAACCAACTTCCTATACATGCCACTCACTTGATATTTCTAATATTTGAATTAATTCTCCCAAAAATGATAGTTTGATAGTGTGATTTTGCCTCCGACGATCTCCAACCCCGAGCTGACCTGCCAATACTAAAGAAATGGAGAGGATAGGTAAGCTTTACGCTGATTAAGTCCATATGAAATTAATAAGCAATTACTAACATGCTTTTCAAGATAAAACACTGTAATTGTACAATTACACATGTTCAGGTTAAGCTATTTTATCGAGTTACAGTTACTAAATCATTCATATATGAAGCTACAAAACTCCAAATTTAGTTTTGTTAATTTTCCTTGAAACTAGATTCATATACCATTCTCCAATAAAATTTTTAAAATTTTTGGTTGAGGCAATTAGTACATTTTATTCATTAAAGTTTCCCCTGTTTTGCTGTCCAACAATTTTGACCTCTTTTCACTAAAAATTATTTATCTCGTATTTCGGGACTCGGATGATGTTTCTGTCCATTCCTCTTGAAATTAGACTCATTTAAAATTCTATTCATATAAATTATAACTCATAATTATTTTTGTACAATTTTAACAATTTTTCCAAGTCTGAACAGGCGATCTCAAATTCATTCTGACACTGTCTCACAAAAATTAGAATATCACATAATATAGAACCCTTTTGCTGCTCCTGTTACTTTTATATGAAAATAGAATCATTAATATTTAATTCCATATTTTTTTTGAAATTTAATTCAACCTACACAATTTTTGGTGAATTTTCAAAGTCACATAACTGCTGTTGTCCAACACTGTTTTACTACTAAAATTCACTCTCACATAATTTCACTTAATCCATTTTGTCGTATCAAAGTTCACTCAAATATCGAGCACATTGCTCATAATTTTCATAAACATATACCTGCACTTATTCATCGTATAATCATGTTCACATGCATTTTCACTTAATCGATTTTCTCGTTGAACTCTTCGGAATAATAACTGATACTCAGTTGCCTGCACATATTTTCACACTTGTAGACAAGGCTATCTAATACGCATAGTAGCCTGAACTTATTACTACACATGCGACCAATTTTCCGGTACACGTAGTAGCTTGCACTTAGTACTACACACATGACCTAACCATCTGATACACACAGTAGCCTGCACTTAGTACTACACACGTGACCTCACAATAGATCATTCGTATCATTTCTATTCAGAGGGCTCAATCGAGAAATTCCTCACTTTCCAACATGTTAAAAATTTATTCATAGTCCTTTTTCAATTTGCAATTTACAACAAATAGTCATTCTATAGGCAGCCGCATTTCATATGATAATAAAATATAATAAAATAAAAAGAATTGATAAATTATTTACGTACAAACTTGTCGAAATCTCATCAGGTACAACCGTGTAGCAATTCATACAACCTAGGTAATAGTAATTTAACACTCAATTCATGTAACAATAGTTTGGCATTCAATTTCACATCACACAACAAGCATTACATTTTTCCATATCATAAATACCATCCATCAACTTCTCTTAAACATATTAAATCATACAATTTATGCCCTATCAATAGATAGTTACAATTCATGCATGGTATTACATTATTATTAACACACGAACTTACCTCGATCCAGAAACGGCAATTTACCATTTTAGTCCATAACCTTGTATTTTCTTGATTTAAGCCCGAATCTCGATTTCCTTCATCTATAATATCACATGTAGCCTAATAATTAGTCACATTATTCATACGGGTCCAAAAATCATATTTTTACAAATTTACATTTTGACCCTTAAACTTTTGCATATTTTCACTTTTGCTCCAAGGTTCGGAAATTAAACTTCATCCTATTTTCTTATGTTTTATTACATGCTGATCATTTTTTCCTTCTATGGAAACATCAAATTCTCACTCTAACATGTACTTATGAACATTAGGTATTTTTACCGATTATGCTATTTTACTCGTTTTTATGTAAATCACTTAGCAAAAGTTGTTTAACACAATTTCAAGCTTCATATTCTACCATTAAACATAAAAATAAATGCATATCATTCATGGGTAAATTTTTAAACGCAAACCCTAGCTCAAAATAATGGTAGAAATAGCTAGAACATGTTACCGAGACTTCAAAAATGTAAAGAACATTAAAAACGGGGCTCGGGATCACTTACAAATGAGCTTGGAAAGCTTGAAAACCCTAGTCATGGTTTTTTTCATGAAAAATTCGGCCATGAGGAAGAAGATGAGCAAATTTGGCTTATTTTGGCATTTTTAATTCATTTAATTACCAATTTACTAAAATGCCCTTAATGAAAAACTTTTAAACACCTATCATATCATGTCCATTTTTGTTCACAAAGTTCAAAATGGTCTAATTACCATTTAAGGACCTTTAATTTAAAAAATCATAACAATTAGACACTTCTAACATGTAGAACTCAACTTTTTCACTTTTTACAATTTAGTCCTTTTGACCAAATTGAGTGCCCAAACGTCGAAATTTTCGAACGAAATTTTCACGAAATCATTCCATGAAATCGTAGACCATAAAAATATAATAAAAATGAATTTTACTCATCGAATTTGTGGTCCCAAAACCACTGTTCTGACTAGGCCCAAAATCAGGATGTTACAATTATGACATCCAATCCCTGTGGACTCGACCCTACTACCACTCTTTACTACTATTTAGAGTTATTTTAGTAGAAATTAATTTTTGTGGTTTCGATGCCCATCAAAATTTGGCGCCTTTGCTGGGGATTGGAGAATTTTTTCTAATTTATGTTTGTTTTTCCTTATGACCAGATCAGAATCAGAAACTTTTGTTTTGAACCCGAAATTGAGAAATTGGCCCTACAACTACGGAAAGAAGCCATTTGACACGATAAACGACCAAATCTCAGATTCAAAACCATATCATACACCGAAGGGATTTCCTCGTTTGATGAACCAAACGAGATGGCTGAGCAAACGATACGCCAACTCGCTGCGGCACAGATGAACAAAGACCCTTATGTATAACCTATCCGGTAGGAGGAACGTCGTTCGAGTTAAAATCTGGTTTGATACATTTACTACCCACCTTCTGTGGACTACAGAATGAAAACCCGCACACCGACCTTAAGGAATTCCATATGCTGTGCACAAGCATGAAGCCTTAGGAAGTAACCGAAGACCAAATGAAACTTTGTGCTTTTCCTTTCTTACTAGCCGACTTTGCTAGAGAGTGGCTTTTTTATTTGCCTCCGGGATCTATCAATACATGGTCTGACATGTCTCGTTTTTTTCTTTATAGATTTTTCCCTGCAGCTCGAGCGGCTGCACTAAGGAGAGACATTGTGGGAGTCTGTGATCGCGTGATTTTGTGTGATAAGTTTTATAAATTTATAATTGATCGTCCTTGAAACTAACTATTATCGCGATGTAGGCAAGTGTACCTATTGAACAGTAGTATAGTTTTAGCAAGACCGGATTGTCGAACCCAAAGGAACTAAAAGTACTAGTAATGATTGTCTTTTTATTATCTAGCCTAAAAATAAGGTGGTTTTGTTTTTACTAACTAATTAGCTAATTTAAGAATTCACAGAGAATGGAATTGGGGGATTACTTTTGGAAAATGATTGAATTAAGACAATACTTAAGGAAAAATCCACCTAGATTGTACTTGTTATTCTGGCTTTGAATCAGACGATTTATTCATTTAACTTGTTCCGTAGAGATCCCTAAGTTATGTTATTATCCCTATTCAAGACTAATAACGTCTAATCCCTAGATTGAATAATTGAGACTTTTCTCTAATTAACACTCTAGGGTTGCATTAACTCGATCTATGGATCCCCTTATTAGGTTTCACCCAAATCTGGCAAAATCTTGTCACCCTATCTCTAGGCGCGCAATCAACTCCACTTAATTATGACAAATTTACTCTTAGACAGGGTCTATTCCTCCTCTGAATAAGAGCTTATCTTGAATCAGTATCCTAGGATATCAAAACAAGAATTAAGAACACATAATTAAGAACAAGTTAAATATTTAGCATACAATTCAAGAAAATAATAACAAGATTTGTCTTAAGTTTCATCCCCTTTAGGTATTTAGGGGATTTAGTTCATAACTAAAAAGGAAAACATCTCAAAAGAATAATGAATACAAAACATAAAGAAAACCCAAAACTCCTAAAGGGAAATTGAAGGGAGATCTTCAGTCTTGAGGATGAATCCGGCTTCTGAGATGGATCAATCGACTTCCTTCGAGTAATTCCTTCCTTCCTCTCTGTGCCTCCTCCTTTCTTCCTCCTCTAGGGTGTATTTATAGGCTTTGGAATGCCTGAAAACCCTTGAAATTATCCTTTTCCGAATTGAACTCAACTTGGGCTCGACAGGGACATGCCCGTGTAACACGCCTGTGTGTGATTAGTTCAGGCCGTGCTCGAGCCTGTTAAATAGGCACGGCCATATGGTCCACTCGTGTGAGTCATGCTTCAATTCTGCCAAATTGACATGGCCGTGTAGTCTGCCTCTGTGAGGAGGTCCAGGCCGTGTTGAATTCGTACTTTGGCCCATTTCCTCTATTTTTTGCCCGTTTCTCGTTCCTTTCGATCGCCTATGCTCTCCTAAGTATAAAACATGAAATTAAGGCTTTAGGAGCATCGAATTCACCAATTCTATGGAAAAATCATCCATAAAATGTGTTAAGCATGGGGGAAAATATGTATAAATTATGGTTTATCAATCTGTTAGAAAGAGACTGAATCACTATACGATTACTGGGAGTGATACAAAAAGTTGTGTGCAAGTTGCCCACAACATGGACTGACTGAAGAGTCACTCATAGTATTTTTATGAGGGATTGTTCCCAATGGAAATGAAAATGATAGATGCTGCAAGTGGGGGGCACTCGTTAATATGACGCCTCAAAGAGTGAGATAGTTGATTTCAATCATAGCTGTTAACTCTCAATAATTTCGACCGGCCACTGAACCCACAAGACGGGTTCATGGGTTGAGTTCTCTATCTCTAGATGATAAAATTGATAAGCTGACTAACGTTGTTCAAACTTTTCTTACAGATAAAATGGGCCTAGCACGATTGTACGAAACTTAAGCTAAGCTAGATCATCCGAAAGACTCCTGGCCGATTCTACATGAGGATTCAACAGAATAAGCGAATATTGTCGGGAACTTTCTAGGACTACCCTAGAGGTGGTATGACCCCTACTCAAACTCGTATAATGTGGGGTGGAAAGATCACCCAAATCTAAGTTATGGGTCGAATCTTCAGTTCAATCAACCTTACCAACAAAGGCTGCCTCCAAATCAACAATTACCGCCCCCAAAGTCATCTTTGGAAGCCATAGTGGAAAGGCTAGTCAATACTACTGAGAAGTTTCAGCTAAAAACTGAAATGCATTTGTAAGAGTTAGATAAGCAAGTGAGCAAGCTAGCACCCACGGTTAGCCGTTTGGAGTCCCAAGGTAAGTTGTCGTCCCAAACTGAGCCTAATCCAAGACACAATGTAAGTGCTATGACATTAAGGAGTGGGAAGGTTTTGGAGCCTGTACCTGGCACGAGTCATGCCTACAATGCTGGTCGAGGTAAGAAAAAACTTGACACAAAGGCTCTAGTAGAGTCAATACCACAAAAATCATTTGTAGTACCACCTCTGTTTCCTAGAAGACTAGTCCAATATAAGAAGGAGTGGGAAGAGAAGGAGATCCTCGACACCTTTCGAAAGGTAGAAATCAACATACCTCTTCTTGATGCGATTAAATAAATTCCACGTTATGCAAAATTCTTAAAATAATTATGCACAAGTAAGAGAAAGCTCCTAGGCAATGTAAAAGTGAGTGTCAGAGAAAATGTCTCTGCTGTTTTACAAAGAAAAATACCACCTAAATGTAAGGACCAAGGTATGTTTTCCATATCTTGCAAAATACATAATGTCAGTATTAAAAAATCCAGGTGTGACTAAGGCGCATCAATTAATGTTATGCCTTTGTCAATTTATAAACTACTTAATGCGAGTTCTTTGAAGGAAATAGGTGTAATTATTCAGCTTGCAGATAGATCCTTAGTGCATTCGGAAGGAGTGCTAGAGGACGTTCTTGTTAAGGTAAACGAGTTGATATTTCCAGCAGACTTCTACATCATCGACATGGAGGATGACAACTCGGCCAATTCGTCTGAGATACTTCTTAGGAGACCATTCTTGAATATCGTGCGAACGAAAATTGATGTTTAAAGTGCAACACTCACCATGGAATCTGACGGTGAAATGGTTAAGTTTAATGTTTATGAGGATATGGGATATCCCAATGATAAGTTACAAAGTGTGCCTTGTAAGAATGTAGACCTCGATGTTAACCAAGAGGAATTATCGATTATCCAAAACCAATATGTGAAGCCGTCATGAAAGCCTCAAAATTAGATCTAAAACCATTTCCAGAACGTATAAGGATCCAACAGAGAATAATGCAAACTTGAACGGAGAAGCTCAAAGACACCTCAGGAATCCGGGAAGTGCTTCAAGGATAGTGGGCAAAGGTCAAAACTTTTCTGCAAGAACATCCAAGTGCACGAGATGGAAAAATTAATTCTTAATGAGCCAAACGGATAACATTTATGATCGTCAAGCTAACGACGTTAAATAAAAGCGCTTTTTGGGAGGCAACCCAAAATTATTTTCATTTATTTAATTTTGAGTTTTAATAAGATTTAGGTTGTAAATAAATAAATCTTTATTTAATCTAGTGAATTTTTTGTTTTTAGGAATGTAATGGAGGTTATGAATTTTTGCAAAACTCAGATACTGATGGTAGCGCAGGCACGCGGTGCTAAATGCTGACAATTATTTCCCAACACCGACAACATCGATTGAAACACATGGGGAGTATACTTAACCTTTCTCTTTACTTGTTGTTTGAGTTACTAAACTTTACTGCATATAACACATGCTTGAGGACAAGCATAGATTAAGTAATGGGGTTGAGTTGGTAAGTAAATATTCATGATTTTCGCTGCATATCTCTATTTTGAATATGTTCAATCTTACGTTGAATTCATTCGATAGTTTATTTGACATTGAGCATTTACTCTCATACTTAGTCAATTTGGAAAATTGGGCAAATTTTTTATTTTAAATGTTCAAGTGTATAGATTAGTCGACATTTGTGTTTTGAGGTTGATATATATAGCTAGATTTTTCATATAAATTGATTGTTTGGAAAAATATTTGCTTGTGCATAAATAAATTAAGAAAATAAAAAATTTAAGGCTCAAGTTATGAGTGAAGTTTCGAAAACGTGAAAAAATTTAGTAACCAGGGTAAGGTGCTTAGGTTGTCATCTTATCTCGCGTAAAAAGGTTCAAGTGACTAGTAAATAACTTACAAACATTCCGCTAACCGAGCCTTCAAAAGTTAAATAAAAAATGTTGATAAAAAATAATAATAAAGACGGCTTGAACTGAGTAAGGGTGATTGGTACTGCTTGAACTGAGTAACCGGGATAGGGTGCTTGGGTTGTCATCCTAGTTCGCGTAAAAAGGTTTGACCATGTCTAAAAGTTTTTACTAATGTGTAGTTAATTAACAATGCCTTGCAAATTATTAGATTCAAACTCAATTTGATGAAATTGTTTAGTCCACATATTTTAGGCTTATGACACTTATTGGTCAAACTATATATTCTGCACATTCATTTATTTTTTGCCTATGTTGTTTGCATTGATTGAAGATGCGGAAAAGAGGCTTAATTTTCAGTAAATTATAAAATGAATTGTAATGTTTGAAGGAACAATATGCTTGAGGACAAGCATGAGTTAAGTAGGGGGATTTGAAACATGTTAATCTGCATAATTTTTGTGTTTAATTTGGTTTATTTTGGACTAAACCCTGCTAATTAAGTACTTTTATGATTTAATCTTGTCAAGGATGCAATTAGTCAAAAACAAGATAAAAATGGCTAATTTGAAAGAAAATCATTGAAATGGGGCCGAATAAAAAAGGTGGAGAAAGCCAAGGACACATCAAATATTTTGACTTTGTAAAAGCCAAAAATAGGAAAATCTTATTTTATTTTTGATTTTATATTAAATTAGTTTAGGCTAAATTTAGTAAACCCCATGTATATAAATAGGGGTTTTATGTTCTTAGGAAATCATTCATTACTTTTGTATTCCTACTTTAATTTGGAATTGGATTATTCTCTCTTTTCCTATTTCCATTTGGAGCTGAATTATTTTCTTTTCTCTTTCAATTTGACGTGGGAATTTTGTTCATTTCATTTCAATTTCTTTCTTCTTTCTAAATTCGTCCAATTGCTTTCCAAGCCTTTTTATTCCTCAATCTCTTCCATTATCATACAAATTCAATCACGTTCCACAACTTACAAGCATGAATAAATTCATGCTTCATTAAATTTCATCTTAGCTTTAGGCCGGTATTCTTTCCGGTCAGGAATCATTAGATAAGAATTCGTGTTAAAAATTCATCCCATCGGTATTTATTTTTTTCCTAAGTAACAGGATAGACCAATCATCCCTTAAAGTTAAATTTGATTTCAACTCAAAGTGGATGTTGGGTTGGAGTCATGTTTGCTTACAGTTCGAGATTCAAGTTGGCCTAGCTGTATTCGAATTTTTGAGAAAAAATTGAGGAAGAAGTGATCGGGTTTAAACGACCCACGTGGTTGAGGCTGTTAATTCGATTTGGGTTCTTTAGAACGCAAGGCTGCCAGAATCTTGAATCGAAAACACGTGTATCTCAGTTAGATAATCGATACGGGTTGGTTTGTAGGTCGTACCGGAACCAGCTACTAGAGGAAGAATTGGTGATTAGGACGTTCTTAACTGTTATAATCAGCTTATTGATTGGAGGAGAAGATTAATTTTTGAGGATCGATTCTTGATATGAAATTTACCGAGTCTAAGGCCAAGGCTTATTTTATCTGTTTACACAGATCTGAATTTATTTCCAGTATACATTTATTTTCAATAATATTCAATCATTTATTTAAGCTGATTAGATTATTTTACTTTCTTAAACATTCTCAAACTCCCCCAATTTACTTGTTTATTTTTGTTATAGGTACGTTTGGAGTCGTGGGCACGACTCTTGCCACGACCCTTGACACGACGAATACTTTGTTCATAAGTGAACACGAAAGTTGATTACGACATCCAATCCCTGTGGGCTCGACCCTACTACCACTCTTTACTACTATTTGGAGTTATTTTAGTAGGAATTATTTTTGGTGGTTTCGACACCCATCACACCCATAAGATTAATTGAACTTAATGAGTCTCAACAATTTTACCTTTTATTGTCACTGAAGAAATTCTCGACTTTAAGATCCTAAACTTGCTTTTAGACCTTTGCCGAAACTTTCTTGATTTTTGGTTGGCAGATAACTATATACCCATCTCTACACTTGAACACCTTATATACTGTAACACCCCTTACCCGTACTCAAAGCCGGAATAGGGTACAAGGTATTACCGAACTTAAACACAAGCAAACATACATTTTTGAGCCAAAAATTTGTGTCCAAATTAAAACTTTTTGCATTCAATCATAAAGTCCCTAATACGAGCCTACGAGACGCAAAATTTACTTTGGAGGCGGTCTAGGACTAAACCGAGAACTTTAGAAAATTTTACCAAACTTAGGAAATTTTTCACCAAACAAGGGTCACACGCCCGTGTCCCAGACCCATGTAACTCTCTGTTTGTCACCCAAGAACAAATTGAAGACACACAACCTAGTCACACGCCCGTGTGCTGGGCCATGTGGTCTATTTAAAAATTATGATTTTTCATAAAATAGGTGTAGACTTTACACGCCTAGGCCACACGCTCGTGCCTGAGGCCGTGTCATCTACACGGCTGAGACACATGCCCATGTCTCTGCCCGTATGCTCAATTCTGAGCATTCTGTTTTGCAAAAATTAGTGTGCAAGAGACATACGACTGGAACACATGCACATGGGGCAAGCCGTATGTCACACACGGCCTATACACACACCCATATGCCTACTCGTGTGGAAACAATAAGGCTATTTACCAAGCCATTTTGCCACCCTTTTATGCACACACCTACACAACACAATATAACACCAATTCATGGATATATATACAACCAAATCAGCCACAACCAAGACATCAACACCACATTCACATGTTACCATCTAACATACACAAACATTACATATACATTAACTCAAATCATGTATATTTCCCATCCATGAAAGTCATCATCATCTAAATTACTTATACCAATAGCAACCAATTTCAAATGGCCTTATACAAAATGAACTTTCAACCAATATAACCCACCACATTTAGCCAAATCAATTATGACATAACAAAATAACCAAGTCCCCTATACATGCCATAACTCAAAAATGTTGAAATCATTGGTACCAAAATAATTGTTGATAGTGTGAGTGGATCTCCGACAGTCTCCAATCCCCGAGCTAGCTTGATGACACTATAAAACAAGAGAAAGAAAGAGGAGTAAGCTTTAAAGCTTAGTAAGTTCCTATGCAAATAATAGGCATCATAATCACACATTAAACATACAACTAGTATGACAAAAATTAACATAAATTATATCAAAATCTTTAGTCTTAACTTACTCAATCGTAACCTTACCGAGGGTTCATCACTTATCAAGCTCATTACGTATGAGTTTTACGTACATACATGTAGCAACCCATAACATACCATAGTCTTTCACAACTTTAATATTCCTGTTGGACACTCAGAATATTAACGGATACTTGAAAAGCTTGCACAAAAGTGTCATATATGTAGCCAAAGCTACCTCACATCTCATAATACATATAGGCTCGTATTCAAGCTATTCACGGGCCTGCTAACACAAGCTGTCAGGTATTTGCAATTCATGCTGGACTACCCAGCTACTGGTAGGACGTACGAGACCAGCACTCGGATCACATAAACACATGGGTTCCTAATGCCATGTCACTCATATCCTATTCTATTCCTAAGGCTTAACCAAGAACTCTCGCTTGTCGAAACTTTGTTGTTTACACCAAGGGGTTAATCACAATTCATACAATAAAAAGCATTTAAAACATAAATATAACAATGCATTATTTACATATGAACTTACCTCGGTACAAAAAATAGGAGAAATAAGACCTAATCGTCAAACACTTTGTTTTTCCCCCGATCTAGGTTTGAACCTCGTTTTTTCTTGATCTATAATAACAAACTTAACTTTTTTAATACACACATTGTTCAATTCAGTCCAAAAATCATATTATGGAAAAATTACAATTTTACCCCTAATGTTTCACATATTTACAATTTAGTCCTAGGCTCGTAAAATGATTTTCATCCAATTTCTTCATTACCCAAGCCTACCCAAATCTTTATTATACTCATACCAACCCACATTTTTCATTAATCACACTTTTACTACTTATATTATAACTTTTACAAATAAGTCATTTTTGACATTTT
Organism: Gossypium arboreum; assembly: GCF_025698485.1. Classification (NCBI taxonomy): domain Eukaryota; kingdom Viridiplantae; phylum Streptophyta; class Magnoliopsida; order Malvales; family Malvaceae; genus Gossypium; species Gossypium arboreum. The sequence continues at coordinate 97,610,878 of NC_069080.1, forward strand.
CATCAAAAATCACTTAGTAAAAGTTATTTATCTAATAACAAACATGCATTTTCTACCATTAGACTTCAAAATACACAAATATCTATCATCAATAAAATTTAAGACTTTGAGTTTCTTTCAAATTAGTGGTACAAATATATAAATTAGGTTACAAGGATCTCAAAGACATGAAAATCATTAAAAATGGGGCTAGAACAGACTTACAATCGAGCTTGGAAGCTTTAAAAACCCTAGCTATGTCTTCTTAGAGGTTTTCGGCCATGGAAGAGAAGATGGACAAAATGTTGGCTTGATTTTTGCTTTTTAATTCATTTAGTTACCAAATGACCAAAATGTCCTTTTCTTAAAACACTAAAATTTCTCTTACTTCATGTCCATTTTTCTCCATTAACTTACGTAATGGTCTAATTACCATTAAGGACCTCTAATTTAAAATTTATAGCAATTAGAAACCTCTAGCATATAGAACTCAAGTTTTGTATTTTTTGCAATTTAGTCCTTTTAACTAAATTGAGTGCTCAAACGTCAAAATTTTCGAATGAAATTTTCACAGAATCATTCCATAAAACATTAGACCATAAAAATATAAGAAAAATAAAATTTTCTGTGTCAGATTTGTGGTCCCGAAACCACTTTTCCAACTAGACCCAAAATCGAGCTATTACAACTCTCCCCACTTTAGGGATTTTCTTCCCCGAAAATCTTACCAGAAAATAGGTTTGGGTATTGTTTTCTCATAGCTTCCTCAGGTTCCCACGTAGCTTCTTTTATTGTTGCCATAACACTTTTACTAAGGCTATATTTTTATTTCTCAACTGTTTAACTTCCCGAGCTAAAATCTTGATCGGTTCCTCACCATAAGTCATATCAAGTCAAATCTCAACTTCTATTGGTGAAATCACATGTGAAGGATCAGAATGATATCGTCGCATTATAAACACATGAAACACATTATGAATCCTTTCTAACTTTTTCGGTATAGCTAAACGATATGCCACTTGCCCTATTCTTTCAATAACCTCATACGGCCCAACGAAACGTGAACTTAACTTGCCTTTACAGCCAAATCTCATAATCTTCTTCCACAGAGATACTTTTAGAAACACTTTATCACCGATTTGAAATTCAATCTCTTTTCTTTTCAAATCTGCATACGACTTTTGTCGATCTGAAGCAGCTTTCAAGCAATCACAGATTACCATTACTTTTTCTTCAGTTTCTCTAACCAAATCAACCTTGTAAATCTGTCTCTCACTGAGCTCCGTCTAGTACAACAAAGTTCAACACTTGCGACCATATAATGCCTCATACAGTGCCATCTTTACACTCAACTGAAAACAATTGATATAAGCAAATTCGACTAAAGGTAGATATTTCTCCCAACTGCCTTCAAATTCTAGAACACAACATCAGAGCATATCTTCAAGTACCTGAATCGTTCTTTCAAACTGACCGCCGATTTTCAGATGAAACGCAGTACTAAAATTCAACTTTGTACCCAAGGCCTCTTGTAATTTCTTCTAAAATCACGAAGTAAACCTCGGATCTCTATCTGAAATAATAGAAATAGGCACTTCGTGCAATCTCACAATCTAAAAAATGTACAGTTTAGCTAACTTATCAAGAGAGTAGTCAGTACATACCGGAATAAAGTGAACAGATTTCGTCAATCTATCAACGACAACCCAGGCGGCATCTTTCTTTTTTGGATTCAAAGGCAAACCTGTTACGAAGTCCATCGTAATCTTATCCCACTTCCACTCGAGTACCATCACTGGCTGAAGTAAAACCAAAGTATTCGGTGTTCGACTTTTACTTGTTGACAAATCAAACATCTCGAAACAAACTCTGAAATATCTCGTTTCATACCTGACCATCAATACAATTTCTTCAAATCATTACACATTTTTGTACTACCTGGATGAACCGATAAACAACCACTGTGTGCTTCGTGTAGAATCTTCTAAATAAGTTCATCATTTTTCAGTACACATACTCTATCTCGGAACCTCAAACAATCATCTGAATCGATCTGAAAGTCTGTATCACTACCCGATTCACACTGAGCTCTTTTGGCTTGCAATTCACTAGCATCTTTCTGAGCTTCAAAAATTTGCTGAATAAATACCAGTCTAGCTCTCAATTCAGCCAAAATTGAACGATCATTAGAAAAATTCAATCTCGTATTCATAGCTCTCAAAGAAAACAAGATCATTCTGCTTAAAGCATCTGCGACTACATTCACCTTTCCCAGATGATAGTCAATTACTAGCTCATAATCCTTCAATAACTCGAGCGATCTCCATTGTCGTAAGTATAGATCTTTCTGAGTCATCAAATATTTCAAACTCTTATGATCTGTAAAGATATAACATTTCTCACCGTACAAATTATGACGCCAAATTTCTAAAGCAAAAATGATGGCAGCTAATTCCAAATCGTGTGTTGGATAATTCCTCTCGTGCGGTTTCAACTATCTCGAGGCATAAGCTAGCACTTTTCCCTATTGCATCAACACAAAACCCAAATCATTTAATGAAGCGTCGCTATAGATTAAAAATTCTTTTCCCGATTCAGGTTGTACTAAAACCGGTGCTTCAGTCAGTAATGCTTTCAATTTTTCAAAACTTTACTGACATTTTTTGGACCATTCAAATTTAACATCTTTTTGCAACAACATGGTTATAGGAGTAGCAATTATTGAAAGTCCTTTGACAAAACATCGGTAATAACCGGCTAAGCCCAAAAAGCTTTTAACTTCAGATACATTCCACGGCGGTTTCCAATCAACAATTGTCGAAATCTTACTTGGATCAACCCGAATACCATCACCTGAAACGATATGTCCCAAAAATAAAACTTCTCGAAGTCAAAACTCACTTTTACTAAATTTAAAAAATAATTGCTTATCCCTCAATGTCTGCAATACAGTTCTCAAGTGCTCGACAGGCTCGGACTCGTCTCGAGAATAAATTAGAATATCATCGATGAACACAACTACAAACTTATCTAAATACGTCAGAAAATTCTATTCATCAAATCCATAAAAATAGCAGGTGCATTAGTTAGTCCGAAAGGCCTAACAAGAAATTCATAGTGCCCATACCTTGTCCTGAAAGTAGTTTTCGGCACATCCGACTCTTTAACTCTCAACTAATAGTAGCCAGATCTAAAATCAATCTTCAAGAATACCATCGTTCCTTTTAACTGATCAAACAATTCATCAATTCTCAGAAAAGGATACTTGTTCTTTATAGTCACCTTGTTGAGCTGTTGATAATCAATACAAAGCCTCATAGATCTATCTTTCTTCTTTACAAATAACACTGGAGCACCCCAAGGTGAAAAACTCGGTCTCAAAAAACCCTTATCTGTCAACTCTTGGATATCGGTGAAGTCTCAGGTACTAAATCAATAGCAAACTCCACTTCTTTGACTGGTGGTAACCCTGGCAACTCTTCCGGGAACACATCCGAATACTCACAAACTATCGGCACTAATTCAATTTTCAATTTAGACACCTTTGTATTCAACACATAAGCAAGATAAGCTTCACAACCTTTCCTTATATACTTCTGAACAGATATAGACAAAATGACAATAGGCAATTCACTTGATTCATTGGTTTCAACCCAAAGAACCTCACCATTTTCACATTTCAATTCAATAGTTTTTTATTTACAATTTACTATGGCATCATGCAATGTCAACCAGTCCATACCCAAAATAACATCGAATTCATCAAATGGCAACAACATTAAGTCAGCTAGAAAATAGTGACCTCGAATCATCAAAGGACAATTCTTGCAAACTTTATCAATTAGCACATATTTGCCTAAAGGGTTTGACACTTTAATCATAAATTTAGTAGACTTAACAGGCAAACTCTTACTAGATACCAAATTTACACAAACATAAGAATAAGTTGATCCAGGATCAATCAATGCAATAGCATTAGTGTCATAAAGAGAAAATGCACCAGTAATCACATCGGGAGATGACGCATCCTCACGAGCATGAATGGCATAAGCTCTTGGGTGCTCTGGCCTCAGATCTCATAGTTGTATCTTTCATCACACCTTTATTGAGTTCCATTCCTGGTATTTCTCGGTGGCCTACCTCTATTGGTAGTATTACTTGGCCTTGCACTCTAAAATTGCTCTTTCTCAGCCATCGCAGGGAAATTTCGTATAAAATGCTCTTGGGAACCACACTTGAAACAAGCTCGGTCATTCATCCTACACTCATTGGGATGTCTTCTTCCATAATGCTGACATTCGGATCTGTTAGACCTAGTATTACCCACACTTGCCATTGAAGTAGCTTGAGATTTAAACTCAAATATTGCTTCCCGCGATCTCTGTGCAAATACCCAGTTGATACATTCGAACGAGAATTCATTTCTCTAGATTTGTTTAACTAAGATTGAAATGACTTACTCATTGGTCTTTTTCTTGCATCTCTAGCCTTACTCTCGGCTTTTCTTTTCTTTTTGCTTAGCTCTTCAACTTTGGAAGCTCGTTCAACCAGTACAACAAATTCTTTTAGTTCCAAGATTCCAACTAACAGTCGGATGCCCTCATTCAGCCCATCTTCGAACCTTTTACACATAATAGCCTCAGAGGAAACACACTCTCATGCGTACTTACTAAGCCTGACAAAATTCTCCTCATACTCTGTCACTGACATTTGGCCCTGTTTCAGCTCAAGAAATTCCTTACGTTTCTGATCGATGAACCGCTGACTGATATATTTTTTTTGAAATTCCTCTTGAAAGAACTCCCATGTAACCCTTTCTCTCAGTACCACAGATACCAGTGTCTTCCACCAGTGATATGCTATGTCCCTCAATAATGATATGGCACATTTCAAACATTATTCGGGTGTACATGATAATTCATCAAATACCCTGATAGTATTCTCAAGCTAGAATTCGACTCTCTCAGGGTCATCGTCTACATTAGCCCTACATTCCTTAGCCCCTTGCTTTCGAATCTTATCAACCGGAGGCTTATTCTGTCTTACCAAATCCATGCTTTGAGGAACTATGGAAACTAGTTGTGGATAAGGAGAGGGTGGAGGTTGTTGAGCATTCAGATTTGTTCGAACAAACTCTGAATACCATTCATTCATTATGTGAAGGAAGGCTTCCCTAGCCCCTCCTCCCTGACCGACCGTAGGAGGTCTACTTTCAGATGACGCTACCCCTTGAGTAGCAGCTGGCGCATTACTTTCTACATCATCAGCTACAGCTCGGCTGGGATCCATTTACGATATGAAAACACAGTTTAAAATTGTCAGGAGTCATCACACTACTACAGTTCATATATGGCATGTATAACTAGACTCTTACATACTCTACGCTAGTCCAAAAATTAACTAAATAGTAGCTCTGATACCACTAAATGTAACACCCTTTACCTGTATTCAACGCTGAAATAAGATACGAGGAAAACATACAGTTTTCGAGCCAAAAATTTGTGTCCAAATTAAAAACTTTTTGTATTCAATCATAAAGTACCTAATACGAGCCTATGAGGTCCAAAATTTACTTTGCCCGTGTGCTCAATTCTAAGCATTCTGTTTTGCAAAAATTAGGGTGCATGGGACACACGACCGGAACACATGGCCATGAGGCAAGCCGTGTGTAGTCACACGCCTGTGTGCCTACCCGTGTGGACAAAAATAAGGCTATATACCAAGCCATTTTACCACCCTTTTATGTACACACCTACACAACACAACATAGCACCAATTTATGCATATATATACAACCAAATCAGCCACAACAAATACATCAACACCACATTCACATGTTACCAACTAACATACATAAACATTACATACACATCAACTCAAATTATGTAAATTTCCAATCCATGAAAGACATCATTATCTAAATTACTTATACCAATAGTAGACAATTTCAAATGGCCTTATACAGAATGAACTTTCAACCAATATAAGCCAACATATTTGGCCAAATCAATTAAGACACATAACAAAATAACTAAGTCCCCTATACATGCCATAACTCAAAAATGTTGAAATCATTGGTACCAAAATAATTGTTGATAGTGTGAGTGGATCTCCGACAGTCTCCGATCCCCAAGCTAGCTTGGTGACGCTATAAAATAAAGGAAAGAAAGGGGAGTAAGCTTTACCACTTAGTAAGTTCCTATGCAAATAATAGGTATTATAATCACACATTAAACGTACAATTAGCATGATAAAAATCTTTAGCAAGGGTTCATCACTTATCGAGCTCATTACGTATGAGTTTTACGTACATACCTGTACCAACTCGTACTAAGCCATTTTACCACCCTTTTATGCACACACCTACACAACACAACATATCACCAATTCATGCATATATATAGAACCAAATCAGCCACAACAAATACATCAACACCATATTCACATGTTACCAACTAACATACATAAACATTACATACACATCAACTCAAATTATGTAAATTTCCAATCCATGAAAGACATCATCATCTAAATTACTTATACCAATAGTAGCCAATTTTAAATGGCCTTATACAGAATGAACTTTCAACCAATATAAGCCAACACATTTGGCCAAATCAATTAAGACACATAACAAAATAACCAAGTCCCCTATACATGCCATAACTCAAAAATGTTGAAATCATTGGTACCAAAATAATTGTTGATAGTGTGAGTGGATCTCTGACAGTCTCCGATCCCCGAGCTAGCTTAGTGACACTATAAAACAAAGAAAAGAAAGGGGAGTAAGCTTTACCGCTTAGTAAGTTCCTATGCAAATAATAGGTATTATAATCACACATTAAACATACAATTAGCATGATAAAATTCTTTACCGAGGGTTCATCACTTATCGAGCTCATTACGTATGAGTTTTACGTACATACCTATACCAACTCGTAACATAGCACAGTCTTTCACAACTTTAACATTCCCGTTGAACACTCAGAATATTAACGGATACTCAGAAATCTTGCACAAAAGTGCCATATATGTAGCCAAAGCTACCTCACATCTCATAATACATATAGGCTCGTTTTCGAGCTATTCATGGGTCTGCTCACACAAGCTGTCAGTCAAGACGTACCTACATAGTACTGCTCACACAAGCTGTCAAGTATTCATAACTCATGCCGGACTACCCAGCCACTGGTAGGATGTACAAGACCAACACCCGGGTCACATAAACACATAGGTTCCTAGTGACATGTCACTCGTATCCTATTCTATTCCTAAGGCTCACCCGGGAACTCTCGCTTGTTGAAACTTTGTTGTATACATCAAAAGAGTTAATCACAATTTAAACAATATAAAACATTTAAAATAGAAATATAACAATGCACTATTTACATTCGAACTTACCTTGGTACAAAAATAGTAAAAATGGGACCTAATCGTCAAACACTTTGTTTTTCTCCCGATCTAGGTCCGAACCTCGTTTTTCTTGATCTATAATAACAAATTTAACTTGTTTAATACACACATTGTTCAATTCAGTCCAAAAAACATATTATGGAAAAAAATTACAATTTTTTCCCTAATGTTTCACATTTTTACAATTTAGTCCCTAAGCTCGTAAACTGATTTTCATCCAATTTCTTCATTACCCAAGCCTACCCAAATCCTTATTATACTTATAGCAGCCCACATTTTTTATTAATCACACTTTTACTACTTATTTTATAACTTTTACAAATAGGTCCTTTTTGACATTTTTATCAAAAATCACTTAGTAAAAGTTGTTTATCTAACACCAAACATGCATTTTCTACCATTACACATCAAAATAAACAAATATCTATCATGGGTAAAATTTTAAACTTTGATTTTTGTTCAAATTAGTGGTACAAATAAATAGATTAGGTTACAAGGATCTCAAAAACATGAAAATCATTAAAAACGGGGCTAGAATGGACTTACAATCGAGCTTGGAAGCTTGACAAACCCTAGGTATGCTTTCTTAGGGATTTTCCGCCATGGGAGAAAAGATGAACAAAATTTTGGCTTGATTTTTGCTTTTTAATTCATTTAATTACCAAATGACCAGAATGTCCTTTTCTTAAAACACTAAAATTTCTCTTCATGTCTATTTTTGTTCATTAACTTAAGTAATGAACTAATTACCATCTAAGGACTTCTAATTTAAAATTTCATAGCAATTAGACACCTCTAGCATATAGAACTCAAGTTTTGCACTTTTTGCAATCTAGTCCTTTTAACTAAATTGGGTGCTCAAACGTTGAAATTTTCGAACAAAATTTTCACAGAATCATTCCATAAAACTTAGACTATAAAAATATAAGAAAAATAATTTTTTTCACGTCAGATTTGTGGTCCCGAAACCACTGTTCCTACTAGACCCAAACTCGAGCTGTTACATAGACAGTCCAACTAACTGGTGGATCACAGAACTTACGCATAGTTTAAATCCTATTATGAAATATTTTTAAAGATAGTAGTTGGATACACTCTTCAAGAAGATATTTGTATGGATAATATTCTTGACTAATTTTCCTACTGACTTTAGCGACTGCCAAAACATTATTCAGACCGAATCTTCAATTTATCCAGACAAACGTATTTACTCGGATAAATTTAATAATTTAGATCATTCAATAGACTTCCAACAACTTTGATACATAGTATGAAAATACCAAGAGGGATTCTTCAGCTAGATACATTACTGAGAATTCTTCTAGGAAATTATTCAAAGGCATGCCCAGATTTCATTGTAAAGGTGGTCTAACCACTCACCACTTAGGCATTACAGAACTCGTCATACAGACTTTCCATGCAATACGCCACAAAAACTTTACTGATAACTTGCCACAAAGGCTTTAATGATAATTCGCCACAAAGGCTTTACAGATAACTTGCCACAAAGGCTTGGTTTGATTTGCCACCAAGGCATTACATAGACTATCGAGTTTTACAATATGGATTTGCCTAAATTTAGTATCACCTGATGTTTTCCCATCTTCACCCCTAGGACACACAGAAACCCTAATAGACAAATACGACTCATCCGTCATTCCCAAAATGTACCATGGTCACGGTCTTTTCACATATCTGCCATACTGGTCTTTTCTCATTTTTACTGTCCTAGCAGACCTCATGTTTACATTCCTGGTGGACTACATCTTTCCATACTAGCCTGTTGGAAAAACGGGTTTGGAAAACGCAATGAGAAATAAATTTAGGGAAAAATCAAAGTTTTAAAATTTTTCTAAAATAAGATCTTGGTTGTGATATCTAAAGTAATAAACACTTAATCAAAATTGTACCTTTTCGATTCATTTAGGATGAGCGTTTCGACCGAGTAGTCTTCTCCATTCTCCTCAAGCTCACGTCTGTCGAGTGTAGGCTCGCTTCGAATCAGAAAATTTTTCACAAAAATTACCAGTGGGTTAATTTTCCAATTTCTCTAAACTTTTGCGTCATGTTGTAAATCAAAAAAATATCTCTATAATTTTTTTGGAATAATCTCTTAAGAGAATTTTCTCTCTACAACTTTCTCTTGAATTCAAGTGTGCGTAAATAATGACCCAAAGCTCTCTTTATATAAGGAGAGTTTAGAGAGTTCAACTAAGATTAAACTTAATCACTTTAATATTAAATCTTATTTAAATTAAGTTAAATATTAAGATAACCATTTTAATATTAAATTAATAAAATACTATTAAGAGAAGTATTAAATTAAATTTAATATTAAACTATTAAAATAATAATATTTTTAAAATAAAGAATCTTAACCACCGATGGCCCACCGTTGTCGGCCACCGGGATGCTGCCGTTGCAGCCACCAACACTGTCGTGTCCAATGACGTAGGTGTGACACCCTTAGGCACCCCAGTCGGTTTGGTCCAGGTCAATGACGACCCGACTGGTTCAGTCTAGCCACCAGTTGGACCGTCGGCTTGGTTGCACATACCGAGCCTGTTTCGACCAGTTTTTGGGTCTTGGTCTCAATTTTGGGCTCCTTAACCCAATTTACGATCTCAGGTCTAATTTTCAAGTTCAATTACTTATTGGGCCAATTGTCTGACTTGAAAATTAACTTCCAAAAATATCATATTAATTTTTATTGATTTGATTAATTTAATTTTACTTCATCAAAATTACTTTTCCAAAAAATGACTTAGATTTTCTAAATTATTTTTTCAAGAAAATTTTTTAATCAAATTCTCTAGTTGAACAATTCTCACAACCACCTAATTTAATTCCAGATCAAAAAAATTGACTCAATTAAATTATTCCTGAAGTCGTAAAATTTTCTTCTGATTCAAATGGAATCCAATCGAGCTTTTTTTGAGCTAGTCAAGTGACCAATCGGACATATACAATTAGGCTCTAGTGATTGCAATTATGTCCAGAAGCATTGTACCAATAATTTGCAATTACCTAATCATGGAGCTAGTCCACAAGAAGTACCATGATTGAAATCTCCCTGTATACTCTTTATGAAAGCAATTCATCCAATTGTTTTGTCCAATGACCTCATCATGTGTGTGTTACCTTCATATGATATCCTTGATTCCTTTGAGTTAAATTCATTCACTCAATACAATCCTATTTTATCTCATTATGACCATTGTGTCTTCTTAATGATTAATATGACCACTGTCAACAAATGAATGAGATAAATTGCTCATTCAGAACAAGCAACCTGTGGTCATGTTCCATATTTATCAATCGATACACTGCCAATGAGAGAATATCATCAACTCTTTAATTAAGTTATAAATTTCACTGTTGCTAGTAAAGCCATGACATACACAAGTCATGTACCTAACATATCAGCTATGGGCTTGATCATCTTTAGAGCAAAAGCCTCCACTTATATCAAATCACATGAGTTGCATACGCATGGTCAGTTACTAACTCAGGATTTAGGTAAATCACACCATGAATGTCACAAGTGAATTAATTCGCAAACAGATTCAGAATTAATTGATCTTGGGTCCAGTCTAATGCATCATTCTACCAATGAATACATCTATGTCTCTACTCATGGAGTTAATTGCTCCGATAGCCAAGATTAGCCATCTCCTAAATTGGAATTGTAGACGACATAATAGTCCTTTTTAGTATTTGAATCAAATGCTCACTTTGATTCTTTTACGGGATTATGGACTCGTTTAGATTATCTACTGAAGTAAGTTGTCTTTCTCGCAATGTAAATGTTCTTTACAATGCCACTTCTCTTCAGTTTGAACTTTAGACAATCAATGAGCTAATATTTGCTTGTCACAATTTCGCTATGCATGCAAAATATAAAAGACAAAAACTACAAAAGACATAATAGTAAAATGTGAAATTAACTTTATTTATTCATCATTCAAATAAATAGAAAATAGTTACATGTTTACTACAATATGGGCACATTTCCCAACATGGCCTTCATGTTTACTGTCTCGGCAGACGTCATCAAAACACCACCGCTAGGTCTATCATCATGTCACATACTTTCCCGACACACTAGTCAAACCCCCTTATCGCTAATTATTTTTTCTATGCATTACACAAATAACATAATGGACACATTTACACAAATTTCACTCATACTCTTAACATAATCATACTTCCTAACACATAATTTCCCATGCATGCTTACTACACATCTTTATATTCATGCAGCACATCGTACACTTCAGCACATACATATAGATGCTTCACAGAAATGCACAAAGATACATACATACATATTACAACTCCTCAAGAAGATATGCTTATTTATATGGACATCAATCAAACAAAAAATTATTATAATATAACGTGTAGGTGACGAGTCTAGAGACTTACCAAAAACCAACCTTAACCTTAGTTCAAAGCTCCTATTTTGATTGTCCATCCCGATCCAGCAACAACAACCACTTACAATATCATAAAATTTCCATCAAAATCCCCATTACAGGTAGTTTACTATTATTTCAATCGCATGATACCCCCGATCAGGGCATTCCACTCATACCCTTCTACTCTTAGTTTACTATTATTTCAATCGCACGATACCCCCGAGCAGGGCATTCCACTCATACCCTACTGTTCTTACATTTTTTAACATCATTACCCTTCTATAATCATAATATACAAATATATAATACCTACTAGAAGGTTGAATCGTCCACTTATTAAATGAAATCTTATTGCTAGCTTAATAAAGAAGAAGAGAATATTTAGGTTAGAAAGAAAAATTAGAATGTAAAGTAGAAAGAGAACCATCTAGAAGGTCTTCCCCCTTCAATAAATAAAATTCCTTGTCCCTCTATTGTGGAGTTTGACAAGTGATGAAATCTCCTGATTTTCCCACAAAAATCTAGCGGAAGGTAAAGAGAATCCAACGAATATCTTTGTTACTGTTTGACCAGTTATGATGAGGGTTTAATTAATACAATTGACTCCCAACTCATCCCATTACAAAAGCCAACTAGAACAGTACTCATGTAAACTGAATGTACTATACCTTGGTGGTGACTCACTTATGGTGTGGTCTTAAGGACAATCAAATCTCCTATAGCTTTCTTATACACTTGTTAGGCTCTTAGTGCTCAGCCAAAACTCTAGGGTGTACACTTTTTTAGGTGTACTCTTTCCTCACTTGAAGGTACCCTGTAACTAAATCCTAAATATCGCTAAAGGGCAGATACATTAACGCTAGTATACACTAATACCTTAACTTATCAACAAGTGAGTAAGGTGGTACGTTATATTACCATAGTGAGACAAATAGTTTACATACATACCTTATTCACCTTTTTGGATCTATCGTTTTTGGGGTGTGATAGAACGAACTGGTTTTAACCTAACCAAACCAGAATTGGGTTTTAATCATGTCCAATTTTGTCACTAAATTTTCCTGATTTTCCAATAGAGGCAATTAGCTTATGGCTTCTTTCAATTTAGTCCCTTAAATTTTCCTAAATTTTTGGACTTAAAAGAAATCGGGTGTGACAACTCTCCCACCATAAAAAAAAAACTTGGCCCTCGAAATTTTCTTTCATGCTCAGCCTTGGTGGCGGACATAGAAAAACTCTATTTTATTCTTATTGATTCTTTTAATTTTGATCCTCTTTTATACATTCAAGTTATTCTTGCTCAGCCAGATTGGTGGATCCCTCTACGTTTAATAAAGCATATGTACTAGCTTTTTGGCAAGTATCTAGCCTTTTTATTGTTGGATACACTTTAGTCCATAGATTCTTCGTATAATTTTAATTTGGTGAATGCTGTAAGGCCGATATTGAGTGACTGATAGCTTCTTATATTTAATCCTAGGGGAAATTTTCGCAAATTCTAGATTTATTCATAATTTAACTCTCCCCTTTTTGGTAGGCCTGCTTCCTCCTTATTTTAGGTCAGCTAAGTTTGCCCAAAAAATATTTTTACCACTCCCTAGGTAGAGTACCAAGGCTACTACTCTAATTCCAAGTATCTTCTCGAATAGTATCAATGGCTTACGAATCTCACTTGAAAAAAGGATGTTATTGAATAGACCTATGATTAATGGGAAAACAATTCCATCTTGGAAATCTTAAAGGATTCTACCTTTTCTCGATGCTAACAGGTGTCCTACCTACATTGATGAATTTGAATGGTTCCTTACCATTCATTAAATTTTTCCATAACTCCCCACGCTTTCTTTGGTTATAAATAAACTGGAATACTAATAGAAAGTTCATAAGCCTATAGGCTTTTGGCTTGACCAATCCTCACATTATCTCCTACTGCTTTTCTTCCCAGCTTTCTTTTTCTCATCTATTTACATCTCTAGGGTATAGTTCCCTGGCTACTCTTAACGTAAGCACCTCGAAGATAAACCCTTTTGTTCTAAGCCTTCTTTACCTACCCACTAGCTAACTCCTCAGGAGAAGCTATAAGCAAGATGAGGGTTCTTAATTTATAGGGACGTACCCACCAAATATAATATGATGGTTTACCTACTACCCTAGTAAAACTGTTTTCCCTATTTTTCTTTTGCTCTTAGAGTGAAACGCAGGAAGTGTTGACTAGGTGCCACTATTGGCTACCTCTTCCTCTCCTAGAGGAGATGTTTTATCATAGGGAATTATACATCTTCTCCATATTTGATCAATCTAAAACAAGGCAAGTATTTGCCTCAAGACTCGAGGGAGTCCTTTTCCTCAATCTCCTTGCCTTTCTCCAGGTCTCAACTCATGGAAAATCCTATTATAACAACATGGAGAGACCACTTCAGCATCGCTCACCTCCCCCTCTTAAAGGTTTTTGGGATGGGAACTGCATCCTGAAAAAAAGGTGCAATCTCAACATTGAGGGTTACCCAACCCTCACGGATACCAAATTTGGCATCTACTCATACCTTCCTCCCCATCTTTCCCGTCTAATTCACATTCAAACTCGACACAAGGGTCTTTCTTGTCATGCTTCAATCTTGTAGCTAAGCATATTCACTACTATGAATACTTCCAATACGAATTTCATCATTCTTTTAGTTCTAGTGGGAGATTATCAGGTGGGATAGAAGGGATCTAGTGACTTTCTTGTTTCCAAGATTTTAGGTGTAATCACTCCTTCATCCTTTCAAAGGATTATCTAAGAGGAAGTGAAAACACCATTGAGGTAGCAGTCTGCTTAATTCGCCTTTTGTATTTTTTCTCTAATGGAACTTTCTTTTCTCTAGTGATTTTACTTTCAATCACCATATTTACTTAATTATATGTTCTTTATATCATTTTCTGAATCGTCTATTTCTACCATCATCATCTGCTAATTCAGGTGAATGTATCCACTCGTGTCACGTAATAACTTAATTCAAAAAGGACTCAAGGGACTTAGCCAGATCAACATCGTGCATATAAGGGGTACTTCTCTCAATTCTTACATCCAAAGGACTGATTAAACTATGCTCTAATACTACTAATTTTGTAACAGCCTCACCCGACCTGATCATTGGATTTGGGTATAAAGTGTCACAATCGAATTTGATTCGTGTGCAAGATTTGAACTCATTATTTTAAAATCAGATTGTATTACCTATTTATTTAAATACATTTACAATAGAGACAATAATTTAAAATAAAAGTTCATAGTCTTAACTCTAGACTCTAAAGGAACTATTTAGTTACAATATATTCAACCCTTACCTGTCTTCAAATGTAGTAATTAATTAGTGTCAATTTTGCACTTAAGGAGCTTGTTTTCTAAGGAATTTAGGATTTTATACTTCGTTTTCAATAATTAGGCTTTTGGATTAAAATTTAATAAAGATAAGTGTTTTTAACTCATTTTGTAACTGTTGTGACCCAATAGGTCGACACAGGCCTGAGGTTGTGCTAATTGGTCAAATTTAGTATGTAGGATAGAGATATAAAGGCCCAATTGAAGTGGAAGAAAAGATCAAGTGATGCACAAGCTTTACGGGGTGTCAAAGCACCAAAAAAATGACACAAGGATGTATAAGGTTGTCGTGTTGTGTCACACAACGCAAGGGGTGTGGCATGACACCATGCCAATATGCTGCCCAATTATTTCGGGGTTATTTTTGTCTATGCAATCAGACTTATACAAAGACCTAGGAGGTGTCTAATACCTAATTTGGGCTACCAACACATCTATAAATAATACATTAGGGGATTGATGTAACCAAGTCGTTCTAGACACCTTCAAAAACCCTCGTAGTCTAAAATAAGTTTTAGTTTATTTTCTTTTCAACTTTTTAAGTACTTTTTTTGCTTGAATCATTTTTGATTCAAGGATTTGCTTATTTAATTAAAGTATTTAATATATTTTTTACATTCATTTTATTTATTTATTCCAATCGAGAGATTTGCTATTTTGTAATGCCCTGCATAATTTAAGTCTATTTTTGAGAAATCTGACACAAATGGGTGTCTATGTGAGGTCTTGGGTTCAAGTCTTCCTTTTTTTCTAAATTTTGTAATTTTAGATCCAGGCCTTATCCTTGTTGACTGGACTTGTATAAAATTGTTTGATAATCCATATTAGAATGAGCCTGCTGGTTCGAGTGGTAAGGAGTTAGTGTCTTGGAGGTCCTATGTTCGAGTCCTTGCGTGGGCGTGGATGATTAATTTTTGTTTTGGTTGGCTTAAAGAGTTTGAATGATCTTGAAATTCTGTGTTGGTTGGGTTGTTAGTGGATATAGTGGGATTGTAATCAATTGGGGATTTTATTTGTTATTTTATTTTACTTTATTTTTATTTTCTTTCCCAAAAAATTGCTACCTTTTTGACGTTTTTGCTTCCTTTTTTCCTGCCACTTTTTGTTTTGCTTTCTTTCTATTCTATTCAACCAATCATTCATTTTAATCGTTGGGGCTCGGTGTTGTGGTTGTGCATCTTTCATCATAGAGAAGACCATGAAGCTGTGGAATTCCCTATAATAGCTTGGTTTGTATTAGTGGTTTCTATTCGTCAGTGGTTTCGTGGGTCTCAGGGTTTGTTTGCATCAAATCAAACCAGGTGTGTTCCCAAATTGTAGAAAATTGAGCTTCGACGAAAGCTGAAAAACCATGCTGTTGACGCCACACGGGCGTGTGCTTGGCCATATGGTTGGTCGTGTGCAAGACATGGTCGTGCCTTTGATGAAGGCATGGTCGTGCGCAAGGCACGATCGTGTGGTGGTGTGAGTGTGGTCATGTGGGCCACACGGGTGTGTGGGTTCTAGGACATGCCGTGTGGGCCACACGAGTGATGTCAATCTGGGGGTATGGACCCATACGGACATGTGGGCCTATATTTCTAAAATTTTCCCTAGGGTTACACGGGTCATTCCAATTGACTGTGGGTCTACCATAAGGTCGGTAAGGGCTAACCAAACCCTAGATTATGTGATCTAATATATTCTGATAGTTTGCTCTGAGTAAGACATTGTTCTGCATGTCTGATTATTCTGCTATATATATCTGATATCTGTACGCGAGCATGTTAAGCATGATATTTTTGTATCTGTAATATGTAATTATGTTTGGGTGGGGATTGTATATGTGGAAGAAGTGTTCTTTATGGTAACCTACGCTTATATTCTGGCAGCTTAGCTGCATATTATCTGATTCGTGTCATAATGACACAATATGGTGTGTAGGGATGGGGAAGTGTCTTTTAACCCCACATGGTGTGATGGGATGGTCGAAGTTGGTATGTAGAAGATGGGGGTAGGATTTTGTATATCTGTTCTACATATTTGATTCTATTATCTGTATCTGTAAAGAACTTAGGTCTGAATTTGAATCTGGCTGTATATGTGATTTCTGTATGATTAGCATGTTTATATCTGTTGGGTTATACACTGAGTTTACAAAAACCCACTTCTGTCTGTTTGTTCTATTCAGGTAATCCATAGACGTAGGCGGATCTGTGTAGCGGAGTCCCGTGGTGACTACTAAACTATAATCAGACTTTAAATAATTGTTTTTAATTTACTTTAAGGATTATTTATGGAGGTTTGTAATAATTGGACTCTCCGGATAGTTTGGTTAAATTTGGGGATTTGGATTTTCGTTTTAACACTTTATTTGTGACGGTTATCTAAAAACATGGTTTTTACTAAAACAAAGGTTTTCCAAAAATTCGAACGAGATTTTCAAATGTAACGTTTCCTATGACTTCCACTGCAAATTATGTTTTGGAAAATAAATCAATTAAATAACACTTTTGATAATAGATATAAATGAATATGAGTTGTAAAACTTGAATAATTTTCTGAAACGACTTAGTTTTCAAAACCCTTCTTTGTGATACCTCCAGATTCGACCATAATGTCTAGGCCAAGTTTGGGGCATTACATTTTTTGTTTCCCATTTGATATCTAGTCCACCACTAAATGTCACACCCCAAAACCCGACCTAGAAGTTTAGACCGAATCTCGGAGGTTACATTGGCCTCCAAAAATGGTAGAAACAAAAACTTTAATTCAAACCAAGAAAAACATTTTGTTCATTATGTTTGAAACAATACTAAACCGGCATCAAACATTTAAAAATAAAATCCACAGTTCTAAAGTTTAGTCCAAATAACACCTTACTAAATTCCAGCATAAAAACTTGCACCACAGTTTATATAATCATTTTACAAACCGACTTAAAATTAACCGTATAAAACTTAAGAGATTTTTTTAGACCAAATCAAACCATATCTTTCTGAGACCTTTGGTATACCAAGTCCAGCTCCAAAACACGGAATGTACATGAAAGGAAAAACACTAAAGAGATGAGCTATGCGAGCTCAATGTGAGTCCAAAACATGAGCAAATGACAAAAGAAGGAGCGACACAATAAATACTTCAGACAAGCATACGTATAAAATTATCACTTACGAAAGTCTCAATCGGTATGTCAAATACAATATCAAACCACAGAAATGATATTCCAATCATGTGCAATAATCATACATATTACATGACATTAAATATATTGTCAATAACCAAAAGTTCACACAAATAGACGTATATTCAGATGCGAACGGATGCACAAGTCAAAATCCCACCCCACCTGTAACACCCCACATCCGTACCCTACGTCAGGACAAAATACGAGGCATTACTTACCATGAACACATGCATTCCTACTTTTCTGAATCATCAAGACCTGGTCAAATTTAAAAATCTGTCTAAACTTCTTCAATAAGGCTTACGAGACTCCAAACATTCATTTAAAAATGAACCGGGACTAATTTGGGTCCTTCAACAAACTCTGAAAAATAACACTAGACTCAAGGGCACACACGGTGTGGGAGGGACAACATGCCCGTGTGACCAATTCGACATGGCCGTGCTGTTGGCCCGTGTGGCTCACACGGCATAAGCATATAGGGACACGCCCGTGTCCTTTACTTGTGTGGAATTAATTTCAATTTTAAACCTACAGGGGTTTTCACATGACCTAGCACAAACTCGTGTCCATGGCCAGTCTCCCTCACACGGCCATGACACGCCCGTGTCTTAACCCTTCTACAAAAACCTGGACATTCTGTTTTTGACGTCAACAATTCTTAAGGCTCACACAGCCAAGGTACACACCTGTGTGCTAGGCCGTGTCCTTCATACGACTGAGACACGCGGCCATATCTCTACCTGTGTGTTTACTACCATGCATACTAACTTGCATATTTTACGTGCAGGGGACACACGGCTGGATCACACATCCGTGGGGCATACCGTATGTCATAGATGGCCTAAACACACGTCCGTGTGTCTACCCATATGGGCAAAAAAAAGGTTATCTACCAAGCCTCTTTGCCACCCTTACTCACATAACCTATACAATTCAATCAACACTAATATAAGAATGATCCACATAACTAAAACAGCCTCAGTAGACAACATTTCCCATATGCAATATACTCATCCATGAAAATAACATCATATATATATATATATAAATCAAAATGAACATTAGCCCTCATTCAAGGCTTTATACAAAATAAAGGGTTTTAGCCCAAGCTAACACGTTTAGCCAATTCTTAATAACATAAAACATTGAAGCCTAAGCCCTATACATGCCATACTCAAAACAAGTAATCTGACTATACCGAGTGCTTCAGGTGATAGTGTGATTGTTGGCTCCGACGTACGTTGGCCCTCGAGCTATTTAGGTGGCACTATAAGAAAATTGAAAGGAATAGGGTAAGCATGAAGCTTAGTAAGTTGCATGAAAATAAATACAACGACAACTTTACCATTCATCATCATTCTCATAACACTAAAATAGGCATAAGCATAACTTACTCGTCCCTATCCAACACAATTCACATAACATACACTAAGCTCACATCTCTTGCATTTCATTTAGGTACCTGTATCATTCACAACATGATTATACTTTTCTCGTTTAACTTAAACTATAACTCTCACCGTTGAACCATTTGGAAAGCTATTGGATATTCACTACGCCTCAAACATAGGATATAATGCCGATGCCATGTCCTAGATATGGTCTTACACTAGCTCTCACGTTAAGTCAATGCCATGTCTCAGACATGGTCTTACACTGACTCCCACTATCCGTGCCGATGCCATGTCCCAGACATGGTCTTATACTGACACATCATGAAGCCAATGCATGTCCTAGACACGTCTTACATTGGCTTACATCAAGAGGCCGATGCATGTTCCAGACATGTTTCACACTAGCTCTTGTCTCAATGCTGATGCCATGTCCTAAACATGGTCTTACACTAGCACACAAACATCCCGAATGTCATGGTCTGAATATCCGATTTATTTCCTAAGGTTCAAATGGGAGTCCTACTATCTCAATATTCATCACACATGATTATTTCCAGAAACAAGCAATTCATGCTATCTCAATTCAAGCACATATAATAACAATGTAGTTGTATTATTTACATACAACTTACCTCGTTATACAAAATATAGGCTATTCGTCCGGCTTAGTCCACCTGCTTTCCTTTTCCCCGGTCCAGGCCTGAACTTTGCAATTCTTGATCTAAAATGATAAAAATTCACAAATTTAATCATTTTAATGATCTAGGTACTCAACAATTTATAATTGGGCAAAATGACCATTTTGCCCATATACTTTTACAAAATGACCATTTTACCCCTAGTTTTGAAAATCTATTTTTATCAAATTTTCTTCATATCTTAAGCCTATCCGAACCCTTTTTACTCTTATAGCAACCCAAAATCCCCATTATTTCTCACATTTCCATCTAATTTTTCAACTTATGCAAAATTGTCCTTTTTAGGGTTTTCATGAGAAATCTCTTCACAAAAGTTGTTTATTTCACAACCATGATTCATTTTCTTCCATAAAATTTCAAAAAACAGCATGTCTACTATCATGGAAAAACCCTATACTTTCAACCATTTTGCAAAATAGTCCCCTTGGAAGAAAGCTCATGCTACAATGACCTCAAAAGTACAAAAATATTCAAGAAAAGCCCCCAAAATCACTTACTTGCAAAGGTTTTAAGTTGCTGAAAGTTTTAAGCTCCAAGAACTCTATAATAGCTGATATTTTTGGTGGTGAAGAGATGGAATTGAGAAAGAGGATAGCTAGCTTTAGGTTTAATATTATTTTATCCTTTTTGCCACCTAACATTTGACCATCCCTTAATTTAAGGCTCCATGTCCAGCCACTAATATAATATTGGTCTATTTGCTCAATAAAGACCACTAATTTAATGTTCCATGACTATTTGACACTTTTAACTATCTAAATAGGACTTTTACACTTTATGCGATTTAGTCCTTTTTCGCAATTAAGCTCACAAACGCTAAAATTACTTCACCAAATTTTTATTGCACTAATAAAAACATGTTATGATCTTAAAATAATAATAAAATACTTTTTCTACCCTCAGATTAGTGGTCCAACCAAACACCATTCCGTCCATCCAACACACCACATAAGGGCTATGGTAGGCCCGTCCACCATGCACACCACACAACCATAATAGGTTCATCCACCCTACACGCCACAACGTGTAACTATGCCACTTGAGTAACTGTATATAGCTAAGCTGATATATATATATATATATATATATATATATATAAGATAGTGCGGTGTACAAAAGTATCACAGTTAAAACTGCTAAGTCTGTCTTCCTTCTCTTCACAACCAGATCCCAAAATTTTCATGCTATGCAACAATGTACACATTACGCTGACAATATACTGAAACAGACATTAACATTTCCAGTTTGAGCATATTCATATTTGATTACACTTGTATTCTAATATTCATTTATGATAACAATAATAAACTCATACTTATTCATCACATAAACGAGCAATAAAATTAAACCCCATAAATGTATATATATACATGAACCAAACTAAATCGAGTCTTAAACACACTTACCGAGGCTTAAACGAGGGTCGGATTTCACAAAAACATAAAACAAACAATTTATGACTCAAAACAAAAGTTCTACAAAATAAGGCCACATGGCCGTGTAGAAGTGTCTAGGCTATGTGGAGGCCTACACGCCCATGTCAAGGAGACACACGCCCGTGTGACCAAGTTCCACGACTGTGTAAGTAGCCCGTGTAACTCACAGTCCAAAAATGCCAAAAATAAGTGGCTAAATCCCTAGGGGAGATTAACGAGTGGATGGAGATAGGATTAACAGAGGAATTGGGATTGCTTGAGATGGATTAGTTGGTATAAATTATGTGTTCTTAAATTTTTAGGCTTGAAAACTGTAATAAGTTATCATAGGCTAGACGAGGTTAGAAGATAAGTCAAACCGAGTAAATTGTAATTTATCCTGGTTGATAAAGTGAGGTTTGGAGTTGAGTATCAACCAATCAATTAAGTTAATTAGAGACTGGTAGGTAATAATTGCTTAACCGATGAATAATCCACTCTAGACCCCTAATCCAAAGTTAGTTGCAAACCTAGAAGCGAGTTTATCTTCCTGATTGGTTTATCAATCTATTTCATCTGTTTATTTATTATCATTTATTTTTTTATCAATCAACCTATTTTATGATTTATCGTAATATAGGAAATAATTATTACTACTTATACCTGTTGTTATAAAAGTATTTTCAGTATTTATTCCATCCTTCCTTGGGTACGATCCTTGGAAACACTTCCAAGTATATCGTTGTACAAATTATATTACAATTTGAATCGTGCAGTTGTGAACACTGCAATTCTAAATTCTCATATTTTTGGTGTTTTATTTATTCTATAAATGATAGTGTGCTTATAGACAGTTAGACCCCTTGGTGAAGTCTCTAAAGGTACCCCCTTTCCTATGTGCATGACATTAAATTAATATTGATCTTAAGCCGAACACAATCTGGCTTGGTCCCTCTTCAAGTTCATTATTCACCAATAAGCCTTACAAGCACAAGCCAAAGTTCTATAAGTTCAATAGAACTTAGTGAATCTTTTTATTGAATTACTCAAACATAGGCCCTGTCTCATGAGAGTAGTAAATGAAAATAATTTGAATATGTTTAACTCCCTACTCATTTTGAGGACAATTTCCCTTATCTCTAAATGGTGATCTGTGATTTGACTATCAAGCTCATTTATTTATGGTTAAACCATTAAGCGATTTTCCCTTAGTAAATCCTATCACTTTTTGACTATTTTCTATGTTCCCTTAGGTGTCTCGCCACATTTGTAGACTCTATCCTTACTGTACTTACATTTATTTATTCATTTATTCCCAGTGTTGGATTATTCTTTTCACATGTGTTTATAAGGTAGTCTTTTAGCCTACCCTTCTAATGACCCCTTTGGTTATGTCTACCTTGGAAAACATTCCATAGTTGATTAGTCCTTAGCGGACTTCTTTTTCTTACCGTAGTCCTGGAGGACTTGTTAACATCCCATTCGCTGGGTTATCTAATAGGGACCCACTCCACTTTGCCGAACTAAGTCTTACTTCATTTGAATAGTGGTCGGATTACTTCCTTCTAGCCCACCTTGTTTGCAATACCTAGCCTTTAATTGTCACATGCTCGTCTGCTAAGGATCACTTTGACCTACAACACCCAACAGACTATCATTTGAGTTCAAGATTTCTCTTATATGTTGGTTCCATACAGAACTAGTCATTTGGTTGGTACTTCCTCAATAGTTTCCCTTTAAAGAGGAATAGTCTTGACAATCATATCTATCACTTGGTGTATACCTTTTTAAAACTCTTTCTGTCAAAGGGTTATAACTAACACCTCTTTTCTTTATAGACTAACTGGTGTACTTATGATAAATCTCTAGCCTATAGGGTTTCTCTAAGCACCCTTTTCCGTTCCTCTACAGCGAATCCTATTATGAAAATCCTCGGATAAATGTTTTAATTTGCCTAAACACCAAACACTAGTGGCACATCATTTCCAATTACTAATTCTTACTAGGTTACGAACCATATGCCTTACCAACTTCAAGGATTACTGCTTTTAGGCGAACTAGTTTTGTCTTTTTATTATATTCCACCTCATTCGACAGTTCCATCACTAATTCGCTAGCTAACCATCGTTTTGCCAATAGTTACACTTTTCTTTCAATTCCCCTTTCCCTTCCTCTGCATGATATCCCCAAGTTATCATCCTAGTTGACTGTCCCTGTGAACTACTCGATGTTTGTTATCCCGGCAGATCAGTTTATGTTTACTGTCTTGGCGGACTACCCCATGTTTCCTCTCTTGGTGGACTATATTGGTTTCCATAACTTGTATATTGGTTTCCATAGCCAAGCTATGGTTTTACACATTAAACCTCTATTGAGGTCTCACCCCATAGAGCCTGCTAATCACTATCGTGATATTGCCCCATAAAGCCTGCTGACCTTCATGTTTTCTCTCCTGCTAACTGCTATCACGATAACGTTACTTGAAGAAGGAACCAATTTTCTAACTTGATTAGTAACTAACCTTTTTAAGCCAATTACTGGTAAATTCTTGAGTCCGTTTTTAGTTTATTATCAGAGAATGAAAGGGTAACTGGAATTGTTTATATAGATTTCCACTAGAAGTCACAAAACGAAGGAAACTTTCTTTTGGTTATTGATTGCATGTTACTGATTCTCATTTTTACATTAAAGTTTTAGTTTTTTTTTTTATATTTAATAGAGTGTTTGATTTTATTTAGCTAAAGAAATGGGAGAAGGCCCTAATGTAAAAGAGAAAGAACCCATAAAGTAGACAAAGCTTTTCTCAATAATCTCTAGTGAGTTCTTTTCACTTTTGTTCGAGAAAAATTCCAACTAAATCAGTAGTGATATGGTTCCATAGAGTAGATGAATGATTGAAAATAGATACTCTTCCTTGGCGTACAAGCTCCATATCTAGAATGAGTTAGAAGGGAAATGGAAGAAATTGTTAATATGTGAATGTGATAGGAAAATGTTTGGAGAATATGAAATGATATGTGACTTGCCTCTGGTAGGGAATGTATATGCAAACCGTAATTGGTGAATGCCCCAGCCTTGCGGGGGAACATGTAAGTGTTCGAATTAACAAGGAGGATTTGCGTAGGTTTGGTTGGATAAATGAATATTTGCTCTACAGAGCAATACCGTGAATTTGAAACTGTAGCTCTTTAGAGCATTGAATAGATCAGAAGCTAAAGCAAGGAAGCGGTCCACAAATTGTTCCATGCAACGTAAAGTTTCTGTATGTGAATAATGCTAAACTAGAATGGATATCGTGTGATATGTACTTAAATGTGATAAGTACTCACATATGAACTAATTTTGACTATGCTTTGAAACTACCTAAGTTATGTAGTTAGATATAGCTAATATCTGTATGTAAACTGAAGTTAATGGTGACTTATATATATACAAATATAGAAGCGGCAGTGTCCGCCAATGAACAGGGATCAACTTGTGATATTTATTCGTCAACAGTTTGTATGCATTTATAATGTTGCTTCCATGTGAAAGTTGATTAGTAATAAAAATGTTTTAATTATTTAGCTGGATTTCATTTCCTTAAAGATTTCATTTCCTTGAAACCTTGTTCGAAAGGTTATTGAATATCATTGGAACTTACTAAGTTGATTTCGAACTTACCTAGTTTCCTCTTCTGTTTCAAGCTTTGTAGTGCATTGCAGACTATTGTAAAGGACTCAGGCAGATTGCAGACTTGATTGTGAGCCATTCATTGTTTTGTTGTAACATGTATATCAACCGGGGTGTCTTATAGTCTTAGCCTCTTTTGTTTTAACATCATATAAAATGAATATGGGATTTCCTTCTTATAATAGTTTGTATATAATGAATAATGGCACTTTGCCAAATTATTAACTTTTATGGTTTATGTGTGGTGACGTACCTTTTATTTGCCTTGGTTTTTTCCTTAGAAATTATAACCTGCTAAACGACTTTTTAAGACTATTTTGCTAAATCGTGTTGAATGGATTAACTACTAAAACCTTTATTATTGACATATCGAAATGATTTTTACTCTCCGATAACATCGCCATTTGTCAGCTGAACAACTGAGTCAGGGTGTTACAGATTCATTTTCTCATACATACAAGTCAAGATAATATTGTATAGATGTGTTGGATTTCCTATTCTATGTGTTGTAAATAACTCTGTAAAACAATTAAAAGCCACTCGTGCAATCTTAGGATTTGAATCAAACCTCTACCCATTTAAATTTTCAATACCATAGATCTTATTAACCTTATTTCATTGAGAAGCAAAGATACGAAAATGGGTTGTGTTTCATTCTCTCAATTCAACCAATTTGTTCAAGCCCTTTGCTCTCATAAAATTAAACTTTGTCCACTTCCATATTTAGAACCAAATGTGACTCCACCACATCAGCAAACAAGTCATCTATTAGAGTCATTCAATTTAAATATTTAACACTCCACTGTAGTTTTTTCTTATTAGAGGAGAGACCATGCACCAAATGTTTGCTCCATTATCGAAGTCTAACACTCATATTTTGTATTTTCCCAGAACATCCATGGTGGAACTAGTACATAACTTGTTGGGAATGTGCCCAAATTGTAGTAAACATGTAATTGTTTTCTATATATTTTAACGATGGATAAATAAATAAAGCTAATTTCATATTTCACTATTATGTCTTTTGTGTTTCTATCTTTCATGTTTTGCATACATAGCAAAATTGTGATAAGAAAATATTAGTTCATTGATTGGCTAGGTTCAAATTGATGATAACTGGCAACTATAAGAATGTTTACATTGCGAGAAAGACAACTTACATCAATAGATAATCTAAACGAGTTTGTAATCTCGTAAAAGAATCAAAGTGAGCATTTGATTCAAATACTTAGAAGGATTATTATGTCGTCTAGAATTCCAATTGGGGAGATGGCTAGCTTTGGCTATCGGAGCAATTGACCCCATGGGTAGAGACATAGATGTATTCATTGAAAAAATGATACACGGGATTGGACCCAAGATGGAT
This sequence comes from Gossypium arboreum, assembly GCF_025698485.1. Classification (NCBI taxonomy): domain Eukaryota; kingdom Viridiplantae; phylum Streptophyta; class Magnoliopsida; order Malvales; family Malvaceae; genus Gossypium; species Gossypium arboreum. The sequence continues at coordinate 97,637,766 of NC_069080.1, forward strand.
TAATTCTGAATCCAGTTTTGAATTAATTCACTTGTGACATTCATGGTATAATTTACCTAAATCATAAGTTAGTCATTGACTATACGTATGTAACTATGTGCTTTGATATAAGTGGTGGCTTATGCTCTAAAGATTATCGAGCCCATAGTCGACATGTTGGGTACTTGACTTGTGTATGGCATGGCATTACTAGCAACAGTGGACTTCATATGAGGGTATTGTGTGAATTGATAAATATGGAACGTAACCATGGGTTGCTTGTTCTTGAACAAGCAATTTGTCACAGTCACTTATTGACAGTGGTCATATTCATCATTAAGAAGACATAATGGTGACAATGAGATCAAATAGGATTGTATTAAGTGAAAGATTTAACTTAAAGGAATCGAGGATGTCATATGAAGGTAACACACACATGACGAGGTTATTGGACAAAGCAGTTGGATGAATTACTTTTGTAAAAAGCATACAATAAGGAGTTTTCAATCATGGTACTTCTTGTGGACTAACTCCAAGATTAAGTAAATTGCGAATTATCATAATGATGCTTTTGGATATAATTGCACTTACTCAGGCCTAATTGTATACAACTGATTGGTTCCTCCACTAGCTCAACAAAAGCTCGATCAGATTGCATTTGGATCAGAAGAAAAGTCTACAACTTTGGAAATAATTTAATTGAATCAATTTATTCGATGTGGAATTAAACTAGGCGGTCGCGAGAGTTGTTCAACTAGAGAATTTGATTAAAGAATTTTCTTGAAAAATTAATTTGGAAAATCTAAGTGATTTTTGGGAAAATTAATTTTGATTAAGTAAAATTAAATTAATCAAATTAATTATGTAACACCCTTTACCCGTACCCAAGACCGGGACCAGGTACGAGGCGTTATCAGACACATACTCAGGCACTTTCGGAAAAATATGGGTTATAAAATTTGTTCCAATTTAAAACCCATCAAACAACATCTTAATGTTTCTTTTATGGGCCTACAAGGCCCAGAACATACAATGGGAATGGTCCGGGACTTGACTGAGAACCTAAGAGAATTTTCTAGGTTAAGTTTCACACGCCTATGTGGAGACAATGCACACACCCGTGTGCTTTGGGATATGCTCGTGTCCATAACCCGTGTAGAATTAATTGAATTTATTTCTTATTTCGAACCTACAGGGGTTGTCACACGGCCTAGCACATGCCTGTGTCCATGGCCTCCAAAAACTCGATCATTCTGTTTATGATGTTAGCATGCATTTAGGGGCACATGGCCAAGGCACACGCCCATGTGCTGGGCCGTGCCCTCCACACAGTAGAAACACACGGTCGTATCTTTACCCGTGTGTTTACTACCATGCATTCTGACTTAAAAATTTTCAGGTGCAGGGGACACACGGCCATACCACACGCCCATGGGGTATCCGTGTGTTACACACAGCCGTGTCTCTACCCGTGTGTTTACTACCATGCATTCTGACTTAAAAATTTTCAGGTGCAGGGGACACACAGCCGTACCACACGCCCATAGGGTATCCGTGTGTCACACACGGCCTAGACACACGCCCGTGGGTCTACCCGTGTGGACCTTATTGGGCTATTTTCCAAGCCTTTGGTCACCCTCTAACATCCATACATACTTATAAGTTTCAATAATATTTAACATGGTCTAATTATACTCTTATACAACCTTCATAAACCCATTGCATGTAAACCTCATCTCATCAGTTTTATACATGCTAGGTTATTCCCTTTTGTATTAAGGATTTCTATCTCTTATAGCACATTTAGGATTTGTTCATTATCTTAACTCATTGTCAATTTTAACCTAATAATTCCATGTGTTATGATCACATTATATATGTTTAATTGTGGTACATCATTTTCAATCATCACAAGAACATTTGAACAAAACCATGTATAATTTGTAGGTCATAACTGTAATGTCCCCGTACCCGAGACCATCGCCGGATTCGAGTACGAGGTGTTACTAAACTTAATTCATTAATTAAACAGCTTAAACAATTTATTTTAGAATTTCTAGACAAGCTGGCTAACTGCGTCACAGTCGCTTAAAAATTCATATCTCGAGTTCCAAAACTTGAAATTAAGATCTGTAAATTTTCCCTGAAACTAGACTCATATATCTATCTGCTAATTTTTTTCTAGAATTTTTGGTCAAGCTAATTAGTATAGTTTATTGATTAAATCTCCCCTATTTCAGGGTTTGACTACTCTAACCTCTATGTATTATGAATTAGATATATCCCTGTACAGAGTTTCAATAATAATGAAGTTTGTTTCTCATAAAACTAGACTCAATAAGGAATCTATACATATGAAACATGACTTATAATTATTTTTTTACAATTTATGGCGAATTTTTAAATTCAAAATAGGGGATCCAGAAATTGCTATGACCCTGTTTCACCAAAACGTAAATATCTCATTAAATAAAACTTTTTTTACCTATTTTGTTTCTTCCACATGAAAATAGATTCATTAAAATTAAATTACATATTTTATTCATTATCTAATTCTATTTCTATTATTTTTAGTGATTTTTCAAATTCACATCACTGCTGCTATGTAATTCTATTTTATAGCCAATTTCACCATTTTATGAATTTCTATAAATTAGTTAGCACATAAAGCATACATGTTATGAAAAATAATCTCGATTAGCCACTCCAATAGCTAATCATTCTCAAACATTTCCATGTCATCCATGAGCTATATCATAAGATTATATATACAAAAGGATTATAATGCTATACATGCCATATTCCCAAAATATGCAAGCCACCATACCGAGATGGTCCGTTGATAGTGTGGCGTGCCTCCAATCGTCCGATCTCCAAACCGCTTGTCAAAACTACAAGGAATGGAAGGGGAGGAGTAAGCATAAATACTTAGTAAGTTCACATGCAAATAACAAATAACTTAACAAAGCAATTATACCAACCAACATTAGCATAATATCACCAAAACATATATCACATTTCTATTCATCATTCATCGTCTTACTACATTATTGTTGTCGTATCAAGTCTCAACCCAAGGGTTAAGTACATACCTATCCAAAGTGCCCATTCCACAACACTTACCAATACGTCACTTGCATCTTGAGTATTCTTCCATTTCACTAGAATTTTACCCGTTGAACACATCGAAATATAACTCAGATACATGGAAAGTTTGCACATAAGTGCCACATATGTAGCCAAGCTACCATGTAACCCGCCCATAAGTGCACTCGGACTCAACTCAATGAGCTCGGGTGTTCTCATCCATAAGTGAACTCGGACTCAACTCAACGAGCTCGGATGCCTAGTTACATCTCACGAACTCGAACTCAACTCAACGAGTTCGGACGTTCGCATCTATAAGTGAACTCAGACTCAACTCAACGAGTTCAGATGCCCAAATATCTGAATCTATTCGTAAGGCTTAACGGGATTCTTTTCAATTAAACATTTCGATCGCCTTCTTCGGAATATAGAAATCGATATTTGCTAACATCTCATACTTATTAAAGTGTTCACATAATTTGCATATCACCAAATAATAATTCACAAAACATCATATTTCATGATAATAAGTATCATGTCATATAAATAACATTAAATCACTTAAAATAAAAATTATATTACCTTATTTACATATGAACTTACCTCGATACAAAATATTAGCAATCGTGCCTATTCCTCGTAAACTTTATTTTTCCCTCGATTGCAACTTGAATCTCGTTTCTCTTGATCTATAATGCCAAATTAATTTATTTAATACATTCATTCATCAAAACAGCCCCTAATACAAACTTTGGCAAAATTACCATTTTGCCTCTATACTTTCACATATTTGCACTTTTTCCCCAAGGCTCGTAAATTAAACCTCATCCTATTTTCTTATGTTTTATGACATGCTGATCATTTTTTCCTTCTATGGCAACATCAAATTCACACTCTAACATGTACTTATTAATATTAGGTATGTTTACCGATTAAGCCCTTTTACTCGTTTTTACTTAAAACCGAGTAGCACAAGTTGTCTAGCATAATTTAAAACCTCATATTCTATCATAAAACACCACAATACACAAATTTCACCTATGGGTAATTTTCTAAATATGAACCCTAGGTTGAATTATTGCTAGCATAAGCTAAATCGAGCTACTAGGATTTGTATCTCAGATTTGTGGTCCCGAAACCACTATTCCGATTAAGCCCTAATTCGGGATATCACAATAACCTACATCAAAATGAGCCATATCCCAAGGCCTTATACAAGTGAATATGAAGACCTTTATAAGCCTTCATATTGGCAAATCAAATGATACATATGACAAAATAAACAAAATCCCTATACATGCCATTGAAGAAAATAAAAGTATCTATAGACCAAAGCTGGACAAGTTGATAATGTCTTAATTCTCCAACCGTCTTCTAATCTCTACGATTTCTTGAGATCTGTAAGACAGGGAAAAGAGAGCAGTAAGCATTTACATGCTTAGTAAGCCCAAATAACTGGAAAGTAAACTTATCGATTAATTTACATACAATCATTTTAGGCAACCAAACCAACAAATATAGGATAGCCTCCTATCACATGCACTCGAACATCGAGTTAGTCCGACAATATTTCATCATATAAATTGTCTTAGATGAGCTCATCATTCAACATTTTCATTTCTATATCTCATGTTAATCCCGTTGAGTACCTCAGAAATCTCGATGGATTATCCATTTACCGTCAAGTCATAATAGTGATCTTCTCAAGTACGCACTCCCGCGAACCTCACATCTTACTATAGGATTACCAGTCTAGGCTACATCCCCCGTAGTATAAACTCATGGAGTGTTTTTGGGATTACTAGTCCAAGCTAAATCCCTTACAGTGACAAACACCCTTAATGAGCTCGGATCTGATACCAGTCTAGGCTAAATTCAGACCCTAATCAGATTACCCGTCCAGGCTAAATCCTTACTACACACATATTCTTCAGGAGGCTCGATCACTCAAGGAACACCCGTCTAGGCTAGATCTTTTCTATATTGAGACCAACGAATTACCCGTCCGAGCTAAATTCTTTTCTGCAACACATGCAGGATCTCGAGACATGTAAGCCATGGTATATCCATCGAATTTCCCTTTTTACCTCAACCAGGAACTTTATCATTTTTGTCATTGTTATTAACACATTTTATGGATTTTCATGCTATCATCACATACACAATTATCATACATTCATATAACATACATATAGGCATATTATGAGTTTATTTTAAGTTATTCGAACTTACCTGGTATTCGTTTCAGTTTCGCATTTCGATTATTCTGAAACCTTTCGTTTTCCTCGATCGACCTTCAAAATTTGTTCTTGTGGTCTATAACAATAAAAATAAATCATTAATATCTCACATTATTCTTTTCGGGCCTAAATTTCACCCCAGACAAAATGACCGTTTTGCCCCTAACCTTTCCATTATTTACAATTTAGTTCCTAGGCTCGTATATTAAAATGCATGAAATTTCTTGGTTACCCAAGTCTAACCAAATATTTTTCATTCTTATAGCAGCCCATATTTTTCTTTATTTCACATCTTTCTACCCACTTTTTTTACAACTTTTTTCAATCTAGTCCTTTAAGCCATTTCCATGAAAAACCACTTGGTAAAAGTTGTTTACCATACTTTAAACTCTTATTTTCCTCCACAAAACATCAAAATACAAGCATCTCATGCATGGATAAATTTCTAAACAGAACTCTAGCATGAAATATGGGTAGAAACGAAGTGAGTAAGCTACCAGGATTTTAAAAATACGAAAAACATTAAAAACGGGGGTAGAGAGCACTTACTTTTAAGCTTGGAAAGCTTCAAAACCCTAGCAATGGAGAACCCTAATTTTCAGCAGCAACATGGAGAGAATGGGCTGATTTTTGGCTTATTTTCCCATTTTATTTCATTAATATACCAAATGACCAAAACGCCCCTCAATACAAAACTTTCAAATTTCTCCATACATGCCCATTTTTGTCCAAAAACTTAGAAATTGGAAAAATTACTTTTTAAGACCTTCTAATTAATAATATAAAGCAACTTCATGCAAATTGCTTCTAGAATCCATGTTTTTCAATTTATTCAATTTGGTCCTTATTTTCCAATTGGACACCTTACTCATAGAATTTCTTCATGAAACTTTTACACATGCATATTTTCATATTCTAGACCTCATAATAATCATAAAAAAATTATTTCAACCCAGATTTGTGGTCCCAAAACCACTGTTCTGACTAGGCCCTATTTTGGGATGTTACAAATTAAAATTAATATGATATTTTTGGAAATTAATTTTCAAGTTAGAAAATTGGCTAAATTGGATAACTGAACTTGAAAATAGATCTGAGATAAAAAATTGGGTCTGATAACCAAAAATTGAGACCTAAAACATGTCAAACTTGGCTTGATATGTGAAATCAAACCGACAGTCCAACTGGCAGTTGGATCAAATTAGTCAGGCTGTCACTGGCTCTAACCAGACCAGTTCAGGGTGTTATAAGGGTGTCACACCTACAATGGCACCACTAAACATAACGATGTCAGTGGTTGCGACGATAGCATTCTAGTGGCCAACGAATGGTCGGTAGAAGTGGTTTTTCGATGGTTGAACAATGGAGGAATCACATTCCTACTAGGACTTTACTAGATAATTTGATTCAAATTAACTCTTCCAAAATTAATTTTATTTTAATAGTTTTAATATTAAATTAAATATCTTGATAGTAAATTATTAATTTAATATTAAAGTGATTACCTTAATAATAAATTTAATCTAATTTTATCTTGATAAATATTATAAAAATATAATATTAATCATAGTTGAACTCTCTAAACTATCCCTATATAAAGAGAGACTTGAGTAATTATTTTACACACACTTGAATTCAAGAGAAAGTTATAGAGAGAAAATTCTCTGAAGAAATTATTTTAGAAAAAATTTAGAGATATTTCTCTTATTTACAACTTGATCTAGAAGTTTAAAGAAATTGCGAAATTACCCCACTGGTAATTTTGTTGAAAATTTTCTGATTTGAAATGAGCCATGTAACAACTCACCTGACAAAGTCCTAGTATTCGGTTACTGTTTATTGAGATATGGTGCTTAGAATAAATTACAGGCGAGTAAGGTATTAGATATGACTAAGTATAAGATTTTGTGAATGCGTCAATCGGTGAATTTTGTGTTATGGCGAGCTTAGTGGCGGATCGCTTGTAGAGTATACAACATGCCATTAGGTTAGATGTTTTTGTTAAAGTTCGTAGTTTAATAGAACTAATACCATTTTGGTATGACTATTTAGTTAGTCGAACAATAATTGCTTAGAATGAAACTAAGTTGTTGTAGTTGATAAAACTAAAATTTATTATGAGAGTACTTGTTATAGGAAACGAGGAAGGGTTGGGGAGATGATTTGACTTTTCCACTAAACTTAGTTTCCGTGTTAATATGTATAAGTAAGTAGTGACTTCTTGATCAATTTTCATATCTTCTTGGCATTCATATTCTTTCAAAAATTTTCTCTACACTCACTCTTTCTGAAAACCTAAGACCGAAAATCTACTTGAGTTGGGTTCGCTGTACTTAGTCAACTCCTTCGCTTTTTGAGCTCATTGGTAATTGTTAATAAACCCTAGGTTATTTCAAGTTTATTTATGTGATATTAGGGTTGCATGTGTTAGTGTAAGGAAGGAAACTTCCTAGTTCTGGGTTTTATGATAATGTTTCTTGCGAACATGTTTAATCTCTGGAGTAACGATCTGATAAGTTTAACTATCCATTTTTTAGCTCAAGACAATCTTGAAGGTCCCCATGATAAGGGCAAAACTATTCTGGTGAGTTACTTCCTACTTTAATGTATGTGTAATACATTTGTTTATACCTTGTTTGAGGTGAGTATTCATACTCTAAAGGGATGAAACATTTGTATATGAAAGATGGTTGTTCAGAGTCGTGAGTCTAGTGACGGTATGTCATATTAAATAGTAAGAACCCTTCTTCATGCTTAAGCCACTACCTGTTTCTTCTAACAAGGATAATATAGCCTGAAAAATGGAAATAAACTCATGGTGGTGTCTTCAATAGAATAAGAATTGAACTGGCAGATCGTGATACATGAAAATGGTCGTGTAGCAATTGGTAGGGCAAGAGTACGTTGCAAACTAGATTGACAAATCATGACAAATAATATGAATAAAGTAAATGAAATGACTATGAAAAATGACCTAGGTATGTGGCTAACATGAAGAGGGTGGTCTGTATGGTCAAATGGGCATAATGTATATGCCAAAGGAATAGTCAACTGGCGTATAGTCTGTTTGTGATTGGTACTTGCCAACTGGTGAATTGTATGATTATGTTTAAGTTCAAAAATATTGCTTGAATTGTTAATGACTATTGTAATGTTTTCTTCTACAACTTACTAAGTTCTTTTGAACTTACCTAGTTACCTTACCTTTTTAGGCCTGCTGTTGAAGTAAAGGAAGTGTTTGGACTACGCTAAAGAACAATTGTTGTCATGAGATTTCTAGTGTTTTGTATTATGTATGACATGGAGGGTCATGTCAGGATGTTCAATTTTGAAGGATGAAATTGTATTCAAACTTATGATTATGAAACTATGAATTTAATGAAATTACAGTCAAGTATTTATGATTTTAAAAACATACTATTTTATTTAGTCTTGAACGACAAATGATTTAATTTTATTTGCTTTAATGTAGTGACACGCCATTCTTGGATCCTCCTTAAAGATCGGGGTTGGAGTGTTATAAGCCCAAACTCGACAGATGTGAGCTTGAGGATAGCAGAGAAGACTACTCGGTCAAAGATTCATCCTAGACGAATCGAAAAGGTACAATTTTAATTAAGTGTTTATTACTTTAAATAACACAACCAAGTTTTAGTTTTGGAAAAAAAAATTAAAACTCTGGTTTTGCTTAAATTTATTTTTCGTTGCGTTTTCCAAACCCGATTTTCCCATATAATTCCCATATCTAGTCCTCACATCCTTCTTCTAATATCCACATCACTTCAAATTAGAAAGCAATGAGTAGCAAATCTTCCCAATCCTCATGTTTTGTTGCCCACAGTATCCAATAATAAAGCTCAATAATTAGATCTAGAATGTACTAAGTGTTGTAAGGAATAGTGTAAAAACAATTTCCACTAAGATTAATTAGCCAGTTCTCTATCCATTTTCTCATGTATATTAGTGTCTAGCATCGTTCCTCTCTCTAGTGTAAACTATTGACTCTTAAATCCCAAGTTTATTAGGCCACGGATCTCTGAAGTCAATAAAAATTCCCGCATTTTACCTTCACATCACACCCATCCTTATTGTTTCTTAAATGACAACAATATCTCCTTAAAATCTTCAATAACCAACCATGAAAGTCACAACCTTAGCACAAGTAACGTAAGAAGCTTTAGGACTCATCCTATAGTCCCAGGGGACGAAGCTAGAAAATTTTTGGGTGCCTTTACTATTACTTGCCCCTTTGTTTCCACCCTATATAGACCTAAGATCATCTTCCTTGAATTCAACATTAATGTGTAACAGAAATAAGATTGAGCACAATAATAATCCTAAACTTTCAAAAGAGGATTTTTAAACTCACATCAATCCATTGGAAAATCCACATAGTGGAAGAATGGAAAATAACATAAACAATCATGTGAATAAAACATAATATGTGATAGTCAAATAAAAATATATAATGTATGAAATATAAATCAAGTGTGTAAAATTAATTTAATATTGAAACTAATGTAAATTATCTTCCTAGCGGCTAATGTTTAAACTTAAATTTTTGATTAGTCATAATTAAGTTAAAAAAGCATATTTTATCTTAAAAGATCCAATTAATTTTAAATATCTATTTCCATTACATATTCATTCTTCCAAGTCATTCTCTTCCCAAATAAAAGAGACCACTGTATATATTGCATTATTTTGTTTTATTCTGACAAATTAGGAAAAATCAAGAAAACTTTTTTTTTTGTTTATGTAAACAAGAAAACTTAAGGGCAAGCTAAGAAAATTAAAGCTTAATAAACTTGTTTAAGAGATATCAGTTACCATATTTAGAACAAATTTAAATTGGTTTAAATTCATGACTTTAGAACTTATAAAGAAATACCAAAATTAAGGCTATAAGAGGCTGCAAAGCAACCCCATTTTGCCAAAAATGAAATATTAGTTCCTTCCTTCAGAAAAGAAATACTAGTAATTATTCTTCCAATATATATATTAGTAATTAGTCAAGATTTGTTTGGATTAATTATTACAGCATTTGTCTTAATGGAATAGGTCCATAAATGGCATAATCCCAAATCTTGTTATCCCTTCTCTTAAAGAAAGAAAATGAAAGGGAATGAAAAGAAATTGTATATTTTGATAATTCTTTTTCAAAAGAGAAGAAAAATGTTTCACTTTTGTATTTTCTTGTAAAAATATGTAGAAAAGTTTTCTTCAAATATAAATACAAAATGTACAGATTAAAATAGTATGAAATGAGATATGCTTAAAGGTTTCGTTCTAATACATTCACGGTTAAATATTTTATTATTACAAATGATATTACAAAATTGTAAATCAAGAAATTATTACGGGTCTATCTAGACAACATAGAGTAATTGAATAAAAGTGTAATTACTAATAATTGCAATCTTTTGTAATTACAAAAAATTGTCATTTTCTTGACGTGTTTAGTGGTAGAGTAATACATCGTAATTCTTTATGTCATTTTTGGTAGTATAAATTGTAATTATACAATTATACAATTATATAATTTATATTTTTAAAAAATTAATTATTATAAAAATATTAGTATAATAAAAATAATTTTTAAGCAAGTAACAAAAATTAAAATCAAATAATTATATGTTTTATGTTAGTATGAAAAGTATTTGATAACGCAATTACTAATAAAAATAGCAAGAAAAATAAACATTATATGAAAATTTATCTAATTGTTCTAATGCATATTTGCTAGGTTATCCTTCTTTAATATTTAACATATACTCATTAGCATCATTTGTTGGTCCTTGACTGAATTTATCATCATCTAAATTTGAATTTGCGTCATTAAAACTATCAATATCTCTTTCTTCCATGTACCTATGAAGTATGGATTATCTCAATTCCATCTATGATTAAAGTTATGAAACATGCAACATGTTAGTATGATTCAACCTTATTTTTTTATGCTATACTAAGGTGATCTTATTAATATGAGAAATATTTTTTAGAACAACAAATATATAGTCAACCACATTTCAAAACATTAAAGGTTTTAAATTAAAGAGTTTACTAGCTATGTATGGTGCTTGTACCTAGCACTATTCTCTCAAATAGTATCATACTTTATGGTATCATACTTTATGATATAGTGCAAGAAAATCTTTTATATTTGCATAGCTAGCATTGACCTTATAATATTTGGGCTCATAGTCCAAATAGTCTATAGTTTTAATTATAAAACTTATATAACCTTAATTTGAAGAAAGACTTATACTAAGTTATATCCCTTTTATAATATATAAATTAAGTAAAAATAATATATAATTTATAATATATAATCTTTATAAAAAATTATAAATTGTTCAAAATATTCATAATATTTCTTATAAATAATACAATTTATTACCATAACTTAAGAATTTTTTTATAAATAGGTTATGAAAGAAAAATTATAATATTTTTATAAATAAGTATATTATTTTATAATATATAGCATGTACATATAAATGAGTTATGTCCAGAATATATAGCATTAACCTTATAATATTTGGGCTCATCATTATGTAATTACAAGTAATTATGTCTAAATCTAATTATTAAATGACTTTCTAAATACTACCAACATGTTTTTCAATTAAAAAGAAATTATTACATATTTTGTTTATTTAAAATTATTTTCTATCGTTTTAAATATGGCCTATGAATTTAATAAAATGTTTAATGATAATATATTTTATTAGAAGGAAAAGGAACACATTTTAAGAATTTTTTAATATTTGAAATTAACAGATTAAACCATAATTACTGAAATTGAAAATTTAAACAACTTATATTAATAAATAGACAGTTGATTTAAGAGAAATGAATATATAACAAATATATTTTGAAAATTTCGATAAAAAATATATTAAGCTTTAATTAAAATGATGAAATTGAGGTATTAAAAACTATGTGGACTTAGGTTTGAAATCTTATTATAATGTGTATCTTTTCAAATTTATATAAAAATATAAAATAAAAAATAAACACCTTCATAGAAATATTCTTTACTTTAGAAAGAAAATGAGTTTTGTTAATTTCATATAGTTAGAAATATAAGTGAAACTAATTCAATCAAATACTTAAATCATATTAAACCATAATGATAAAAATATTTTATATTAAAATATATTTATAAAAATGGGTGAAGCCATATACATGATTGTGGGGTCAATTGACCATGCAGAGAAAAATGAAAACAAAATTTACTCTTAGTTTTAAAAAATTATATAATTGATGTATTTACTCCTTAAAAATTAAAATATCCGTTAAAATTTTTTGAAAAAATATTTTATATAAAAATAAATGAATATTTCTCCCACTAAAATTAAAAATCTCTAATCCTTTTTATTTTCTTTTAACTGTTGTTACTTTTCTCTCAAGTTTCTCTCATTTTTTTGCACACACTCTCTAATATTTTTACAAGAAGTGTGATCAATATTTCAATACTTTCAAGTCGGTCTCCCTAATTGGTAACAATTCTTCTTTTCTTTTCAAGCTTTATGGATTAATCTCTAAAACATTAGAATCGGTCTTCCTAATTGGTAACAATTCTTCTTTTCTTTTCAAGCTTTATGGATTAATCTCTAGAACATTAGAATTGTGACTTTTCCTGTAATAGATTAAGATTTTTATACAAGATTTAGTTTTTTTATTGATTGAATGATTTTGGGATATTGATTTTGTATGAGATTCCTAACATTTTGATTGAGTAATAATTTTTAGAGGTTAACTAACACATCCGTGAAGAAATTAGGGTCGACTATATTTATAATCTGGAACTTTTTGAATATTGATTAAAATTTAGTATTTTTATTTAAAAATTATTATTGCTAGTGTGATTATTGTGAATCTTGTGTTGAAAATTGACATATTACATTCTCATGACATTGAAAAGTTCTTAAGTGATTTTTATTATTGTGAAAGAAAATTACTAGTTGTATGTTGGCTTTGTGAAAACTTTTGTGTTTAAGGTTTAAATTTATTTTTCCAATATCTACTAGTGAAGTAGAAGAACAACAACAAGAAAAGAGTGAATAGACAAAGTGAAATACAAACCAATATGGAAAAAAAAGTCAAACAAGTCAAGTTTAGCATTTAAATCCTTCTAGTCACTCAATGATTTAGAGCTAAGATTACAAATTATCATCCAAATAATAGAGATAATATAAGAAAAAAATGTCAAATAAGTCAAGTTTAGCCTTTAAATCCTTCTAGTCATTCAATGATTTAGAGATAAGATTACAAATTATCATCCAAATGATAGAGATAATATAAGTAAAGCATATTTACAAAAATAAATTACTTTATCAACCTCGCAGTCACTAACTTTCCCAAAAAAATGGTGGATCAAAAATTTTCAACTTATTATTATAAATACTATGTAATAGTCTTGCATGTAAAAATATTATATATTACTTTATCAAGGATTAATATTGTACATTAGTTTATATAATTTTATAAATGTTTTAATTTTTCAAAATTTAACAAATGATTATTGATGGGATGGTAGGAGGTTTCTTTTAAATTTGGTTTTATGTTTGATTGCCAAATAATAATTTTTAGTTGTTTCATTTGTAAAATCATATAAAAGTATTAAAACAAATATACCCTTATAATAATATTAATTGCACTTTAAAGTTAGGGTATTTTAATAATTTTACAACTGAGTTGGTGTCAAGTTGACTTGTGACACCAACTCAGTCAACAAATTTATATATACTATAGAAACTCTATCACACACATCTATGTAGGGAAACCACAGATTTAGAAAGCAGATGCCTATTTATATACAATTGATGGAGGTAATAAAGTGCGTATAATAAAATTAAAATTGCTGAGACTGTGATACAACAATGAGGAGGTAAAGAGGAGAGAGTGGTGGTTGTTGTGGAGGCTGGTTCACCAAGTCAGGCGGAGAGCTAGAGGTAGTGAAGACTAGTGGTGGCGAGAGTGCTAAGGTTGAGAACTGAAGGTATGCTGATAGAGTACTAGCTTGGTCTCTAAGGGGTGGTCATCCCTTCTTCATCATTCTTAAGAGTATTTATAGGTGAGGGTCTCGTGTAAGGTGATGTTAATGTGTTGGACTTGTCATCTAGCTATTATTATGGAACGCATGAGGTGGATGTCTTTGATGGAACAAGGATGTTTGTGATGGGATAGATCTTGTCATTCACTCTGACTTGATGATTTAAGGCAGTTGAACTCACATGGTGTTTGGTAACCAACAAATTCACGTTCTCGATGAAAGCTTAGGGACCTGCATGATGAATGACTCACACTTTTTCAGATGGTCATTCCTAGAAGGGAGGCTTGTAATGCCCCAAAATTTTATTAAGTATGGAATGCTAAATTATGTCAAATAATTTAATTTGATTCAGTGGATAGGTGTTGTGATTATATGCATGAGGTTCTGGGCTTGAGTCTTTCATTTGGAATTTTGTTAATTTTTGGTCCTATTCCTATCCCTGAATATTTGGCTTAAATCTTGTTTCCATGCAAGTTATGGTAGAATGAGCTTGTTGGTTCAGTGGTAAGATAGCTGTTAGCTTACCCTTTGGTCATGTGTTTGAATCTCTGCATATGTAAAGTGGGAATTCTTTTAGTTTCTTGGCTATGGGTTAATAATTGTGTTTAATTAGCACTCTAAATAATTTGGTAGGTTGGGATAATATCACAATATTATTTTGTTGCTAAATTAAATTTCAATTTTTCCTAATTTTCTTTCAACAAATCGTCTAAGCCTCCACTTTCCTCATGTTAGTTTTTCTCTTCTCCCGTTTTATATTCTCTTTTTCTTTTTCACATTTTCCTCTCTTTTGCTTCGTATTTTCTTTTTACTTTTGTGAGTTTTCTTTTATTTCTTCTTTTCCCATTAATTTTGTTGCTGTTGTTCCATTCGTCTTCGCTGTATTTGTGTGGAATTTGTTTTTCGATCTTTGGGTAAGGTGTGGTGTAAGTTTTGTCAACGTATTTTTTTTATTTTTATAGCCTTATTTTATTCTAGAATAATATTAGAGTTCTTGGTGTTAAATTACTTTTTGTGGTTATGTTAAGTGTTTCTTATGGTTTGTTTAGGCGAAGGTTTTGAGAATCAATTACCTCCAGTGGAGTAAGTCTCGGTCCAAACGTTGCTCTTTGAGTGGTAAGAGCTCGATTTTGGTTTTGGGATTGGAATTTTGGTAAATATATGCTATTTTGGGTGGATCTTTGATGGTTAATTAGTATGATTTAATTAAAAAATGTATCAGTAATCAGGTGTGTGAAATTAACCTGAAAACTCATTCAAAACTTGAGAAAAGTGCGAAACAGGGGCTATTTTTGAAATTACCCAGCGCCACATGACCGTGTGCCAAACTGTGTGTACCACACAGCTATGTGCTAGGCTGTGTAAAGTATACAGCCGTGTGTGCTTTCATAGCCTAGATTGTTAGACCATGTGGACCATATAGGCTGGCTTGTTGAGCCGTGTGGGCCACACAATCGTGTGGGCCCTTTTGGCCAATTTTGAGGGCTCGTTTGGGGGTCGATTTAGGAATTTAAAATTGGATCTATGGGCATCTTGGTAACCCTATAAAAGTAAAAAATTAGGTATGTTATTCATAAATAAGATTAGGGAGCATGTTATATAAGTTCGCTTTTGTAACACTCCAAACTCAGCCTAGAAGTTTAGGCCAAATTCGAACGAGTTACACCAAACATATTGAAAACTGATTTCTTTTCGAAGTTTTAACTTTGAAAACCAGAATTTCCTTTTAGTCAATTTAGGTGGTTTTGTAGTTTCGTGTTAGAAATTGACAGATACTGACGAGATTATCCAAAGAAAAGCAAGGCAAATCCAAAAACAATTTACGAACCCAAAAGATCAAATCCTAGTTATATCTGTAACGTAATCCAAGCTCACGTATGCCGTCCGATCCTAAGTCAGATGTCCACCTAGATAGACTAAGGTAAGACAAATGGTGATCTACCTAACATCGTGTAAAACCAACTCAAATACAAATAAACAAATCCTAACATAGCAACGAACTTAATAACAATTTTATAACTAGTATGAAACAGATCAAGAGTATCACAAAAATTTCCACATTGGTGGTACAACAGAATCGAACAAAACAGAACAGAGCAGAGCAGAGCAGAACAAATCAAGCAAAGCAGAATAGAACAGAACAAAGAAGATGATGTGTTATGTATATCTTGTATTTTTCAAATAGATCAGAATGCATATTTATCAAAAAAGCGTCCTACCCAAACTCTGCTACACACTAAAATAAAGTTCCCCAAGAACTCATACAACGAAATCACACCAACAGACAACTGTGGATGGTGCCACCAGAATTTTGTAGCTAAGATTGCCAGATCGAATAAATGTGGTCAAGCCACTATAGTACAACTAAGCTGCCGGAATAGAATTATGGATAAGCCACCAGATAATGTAGATCATTAACTGCCAAAAACTTCCTCATTTCATATCAACCCAAATCCCATGCAACGTGTCATGGCATATATATGCAGAATCAGAGTGATGAGTATGTAAGTCATGCTATCTTTCAATAACAAAATCAGGAGACATGAGAGTTCATGTCTCGTAAAACAGATTTATCAAACCTCAATAGACCATATTAGATTTTCCATGAAGTCACATGCACGGTTATAAATCAGAATCAGTAATAATCAGTCTAACATGTTCAGATATCGCATATTCTTCATCAACAAAGTAACGTAGAGGGTTATAAATTAGAATTAGTAACAATCAGTCTAACATGTTCAGATATCGTATATTCCTCATCAACAAAGTAACGTAGAGGGTTATAAATCAGAATAAATAATAATCAATCTAACATAATCATATATCACATATTCTTTATCAACAGAGTAACATAAAGGCATACCAACAAACTTTGCAGAATACAGATCGTACCTGAATAGTTCACACACATTAGATAATAGCACATTATGTTTTGAAAGATCCAATTCAATTAGGTTCGAACATAGCAGATATACGTACAGATCATAAGTTCATCATTAGATCATTAGATATGAAGTTATATAGCCTAATTCAGATCGTACGAAACCTATAATAGGCTTGCGTTTGTTTTAAACGACACTTGTGGCCTAAGGGAAAATTTTCAAATATTGCTTCATACGCTCGTATGATTTCACATGGCCTGGAGTACTGTCCCGTATGACTCAACACGGTCTGGCATACATCCAAGTGCTTGCCTATGTGTCCCACACGGCCTGACACATGCCCATGTCACTTGCCTGTGTGGTCCTAACTCGCAAATAGTAGGTTACACGGCCTGGACACATGCTCATGTCACTAGCCTGTGTAAACCTTACACAATTCATAACTATACACGGTCTGGGCACACACCCGTGTGCATCCCATTTATATGAACAATAAGTTTTATGACCTGCCACATAGTTGCTGCCAGGCCGTGTGTGGCATCGATAGTTTCATTTTTCGATGACTAAAATTCAAAGAAGAAGGGGTTTTTAATACCCACCTGATACGGATTCGATGTAGGAGCTAAAAGGATGAATTTTTGTCCCTAAACGACAAGCAATTACTAAACAAATGATTAATTCACAGTCAAATCGCTAAAACTAACATTCTAGAACCGAAGTTACATCGAAGAACTTTTGACACCAAACTTTAAATCGAATGAATTAAACTAGAAGGAAAAGTCAGACCCTATATAGATTCGGTGTAATGTAACATAACAAAAGAAAGGTCACTTGGAATTAAGAAACCAAAATGAAGAAACTAAATAACAGAAAAAGAATGATAGAAAAATGTCGCTGAAAAAGGAAAGAACAAAATGAAAAAAAATGACACCCATCGAAAGTTTCTGGAAGGTTTTAAATAACCAACTGAAACTAACCATCATACAACAAAATTCAAAAATAAAACATTCTCTATTGCTTTTGCCAGGATTCAAACACAAGACCAAGGATTACACAAAAGCTTAACTACTGAACCAGCAAGCTCATTCTTGACATCAATTAACTAAATTTAACTTATAAATCAAATGTTCAAAAATAAGGGTTTAAGCAAAATAACAAAATTTCTAGAAACAATATTTGAGTCCAGAACCTCAAACACATACCCAGAACACTTGACCATTGAACCAAACCAATTTACTCATAAAAAATTTCTAAGATTTAAACTCATAATTGAGGGATGACCACTCTTGATTTCAAAATCCAATTTCTTCTAACTCGATTTTTGAGATGTTACAACTTTGTATATATTATGTATTATGTTATGTTCTGTAAATATATGTTTAGACATGAATGCTACATAAGCTATATGATACATATTTGTATATGTTAGCGTGTTCGTACATATGATCTGGGGTGGGTTTGATATGTTGGAAGAAGTGTATAAGCCGGTTTTACTGCAATAATGCTGGTTAGATCACAAATTTCTGTCTAGCAACTCAACTGCATATTTATGAGTGGCACATCACTACAAATTGGTGTGATTGGATGGATGGAATCTATTAGTCCTAATTGGTGTGATTGGTTGGACGGAGAGGTGTGTAGCAGATGAGGGTAGGATATGCTATGATATTTTTTTATATGAAATATGATATGCTCTGTTATGGGATATGATAACCTCTGATATGTTATAGGATATATGATAAGAAATTTTGGTCTGATACAAACTTTATATGTATATTTGGTACGTGGGTTAAATCACACACTGGGCGTAAATTTCATGTGTTTGTATGTTTCATTCCAGGTGATCCTCAGGCTTAAGATTGGACAGTAACTCTGGAGCTCGGTTTTCACAGTATTGGGTTGCATATTGTGTTTAAGTATGTTTTGGACTTTCTTTGGACTTTTTAGACTTTTAATTTTTGTTTGGGACTTTAAAATTTATTTTGGTATTTGATTTACAAAAGACTTAATTTTAATCGGTGTTGAAGACAAAACAACATGATTAACAAAGGACTAAGGTTTTATAAGACTGAGTCACTATAATGTTTTTTCCATTGTAAAGTTTTTTACTAAGTCATTACAATGTTTTAACTCACAAATGAATTGGGTCCATATATTTTTTTAAACAAAGCAAATAACATGCGGTTTTTCATCAAAGTACTCATGGGTTTTTCATAATAGTTACGTTTTCAACGTTTTAAGCAATCTTGTTATTTTTTAGTTAAGCGAGCCTTTCACCAAAAATTAAGCAAGATTATTTTCACGTGTAATGTGACCTTCACAATTCGATCATAATGTCTATGATAGGTATGGGGTGTTACAAGGCTTGTGGGTGACCCCCGAGTTTATTGGCAACTGGCTTATTGATTGGGTGTCTTTCTAGCTTGTTATGTGTCTTGACACCGATGGGGGTATAACAAAAATGTATAAAAAAAAGTGTACCAAAAAAATTTAAAATGTATAAAAAAAAAAGTTAAAATAAAGCTTGGGTTGAATAGTAAATTTATTTGTGTGTGTTCAAATCCTCAAAATTGATTTTTTCTTGTTTATTAAATAAAAGTACTAAAATTATCTCGAATAATATAATTTATTTTAAATACGAAAAAATATTTTTATAATTTCTCTAATCGAATTGATACTCAGTTGAATCGTGAAACCAATTCAATTAATAACTTAAAAGAATAATGTAGATAATAAATATTTACATGTGAATTAGATATTTAATATGCATTTTTTTACCTAAACATTTAATGTGCACATTTTTACGTAGGATATTAAAACCATCAAGTAAAAATGTCTAGTTTAAAACCCAATTATTATTGATATATTAAATGAAATGTAAAGAAATAAATGATAAAAATAAATTAGTACAAAAATTAAATCTTGCAATTGCCCATCCTCCAGGTGGACCATCAATTAGTGGAACTAGATGAATGATCTTAGAATTCACCAATTAGAATATTAGGGTTTCTATAATCTAGATCTAATCACATTATTGGCCAAAAAAAAATCTAATCACATTATTTAGTAGTATAAAAACTAGGGTTACTTCAGAAAAAAGAAAAAAAAAAAAAGGAGAAAAGAACTAGGATTACTCACAGCTTGGGTTTGGGCCAGCCTAATCAACAATCAAACTATAATTCAATTGAAATAATTATCGAAATTTATTTATCGAAATTACCTTTTTATGCGTGCTTTAATGATATTTAGAGTTTTATATATTAAAAAAACTCCTTAAATTACTACTCTTTGATTAAACAAGCTCATAAATTATTTTTGTAGGTTCCTAATTTAATTGAATAAAATTAAAGTCAACATATTTTAAATTTTATATTAAATTTTTTTATGATGCTAAAAATTATATATACTTTAACTAGAGCGAATTTGAACATCAAGAATCTTGATCCTCACATGGAAAATTACTATTTAAATCTCCTATAAAATTATAAAATTAAAATTATTTTATAATAAAATTGTACTTTGCTCCTAAATGACGAAAAGTATTTTTAATCACTTAAAATTATGAATAATAAATTAATACATTATGTTTAATCCCTTTAAAATTTATTATTCAATTCGCCGCTCCTAAATTTTGTTCTTGGATTTGCCCCTACTTTAACATCAACATAAGATTTAAAAGAGTAATCAATTTTTCAAAAGAGTAATTAAGTGTGTTATGTATATAAGAATTTTAAGAAATTTAAAAAGATAATTTTACTTTTTATTTAATAACCTATTCTCATCAAATTCACAATAGCATAAAATGAAAATTAATGAATTTTGATTTGGAGCAACTATACATGTGAAACTTGAATTTTGGTATAAATGTATATATAAAACGCTAATTTTGATTCAATTGTACACACTTAAAAAAAATGAGTAAATGCAATTATTTTCATATCAAGTAATATAATTGTTTGTGTATGTAATTTATCAACGTAAAATTGTGCTAATTCGATAATATTATTACTAATTTGTAAATTTTGAATTAAATCAAAATTTCATGTATAAAATCGCATAAACTCAAAGTTCATATATAACATTGAACATTGAATCAAGGTTCATGTATAAATTTAATATTTATCCCAAATTTAATTTATTTATTTTTACATTGAAGTTAATAATTATTTTTAACGAATAATCTTTTATTGAAATATTTAAACTATATAGATTCTTATATGAATTAGTTTGAAAATTCCCATCATTATTTAAAAACATTAAAAATACATTAATATTAATATATTTTATAATTTAAATTTAAACAATTTTTATTCCTAAACAGTCATTTAAGTCGAACTTTACCACCCAAATTAATAAATAAAATCTAGTATAATTTTCAACTCAGCTTTAGTACAGTTTTTGGCCTAAATAATTTAAATGCTACAAGATGCTTGAAGTTGATGTGTATTTTTATATTTGAAATTTAAATTTTTATTTGTTAAAATAAAATATTTAAGTCTATTAATTAATTTGATTAAAATTTTTTGTTAAATTTGTTAATGTGACATTTTGAAATTAAAAAGAAATATTCACTTAACAATTATAAGAAAAAAAGAATAATATTATAATAGATTTATATTTAATAGAAAATTTTAACAGTGTTAACTATTCTTAAAATTTAAAATTCACATAATCAATTTAATTATAATAATGACATTATAAAATTGAAGTACCATATTTTGTAAAAAAAATTATTAAAATTAAATCTTAAATTTGAATATAATTTAAGGGTCAAAACTAAAATTTAACAATTTTTATATAACCTTTAAAAAAAGGAAATAGAGGATGTAAACTAAAATATAATCATTGTGAAGGTCTCATAATTGAAATTTAATCACGTGTTATATAGGAAGACATTAAAACTTCTATTTTATATGGAGATTTTATCCGAATTTAATAATCCATTTAAATAAAATATTTTTATTCAATTTTAAATAATTTTTGTTTTAAAACGAAACCTATGATTAGCCACACAATAATTTAGTGATAAAAGAGAAAGGGAGATGACATAAATTAAAATAGGCCATAGTGAGAAGTGATAAGTGTCAATCGCCTTGACCTTTTATGATGAGCTGTGCTACATGTGAGTTTAGAAAAGTGAGAAAGTGCCATTTGAGAAGATTATATAATTGCCACTACTTAAGTAGGGATTCATTTCAAAATATATATATTTTAAATATTTTTCTTCTGACTTTTGTTTTCTTGATTGACTATAATATTTAAGATGAAGTTAATAAAAGGGGTTACTGACTCAGCAAAGTAGATCAAAATTGGTGTAAGAAAACCCTTTTCTAAGGTCATCTCTCTCTCTCTCTCTCTCTTTTACTTATATACCACTCACATGGCTCTATCACTATTTCAAAACTCCATAGCTGAATAATAATAATAATAAAACAGCTTGGAAGAAAAGCCATGGGAAGACCTCCTTGCTGTGATAAAGTTGGTATCAAGAAAGGTCCATGGACCCCTGAGGAAGATATCATACTTGTCTCTTACATCCAACAACATGGTCCAGGGAATTGGAGATCAGTACCCACTAATACTGGTATTTTACACCAATTCCCACTTTCTTTTTTAGCGTTTATAAGTTCAATAAAAAAATGGGGATTCCACGGTTTCTTTTGGCTGATTCAAACCAACCTTTGTTTAAAGGGTTATTGAGATGCAGCAAAAGTTGCAGGCTTCGATGGACTAATTATCTGAGACCAGGCATCAAGCGAGGGAACTTCACTCCTCATGAAGAAGGCATGATAATTCACTTGCAAGCTTTATTGGGTAACAAGTAATCCTCAAACATCTTCTTTGATTCTATTTATACTCCATTCGTTTACCTTCTTTAAGTTCTCCAGTGGATCATATTCTTTGTTTGTTTGTTTATACGTAGATGGGCAGCAATTGCTTCATACCTACCACAAAGGACAGATAATGATATAAAGAACTACTGGAACACCCACCTGAAGAAGAAACTAAACAAGTTTCAGTCAGCTTTGGACCCCCACCCTTCAATTGAGAGAAAGAGCAGCTTAGAATTTGCTTCAACTTCTTCAAGTACTAGTGCTCTTGGGCTAAATCAAGTCTCTTCAGCATATGCTTCAAGCACTGAGAATATTTCTAGGCTTCTTCAAGGTTGGATGAGATCATCACCAAAGATAACTAATGATAATAATAGCTCTCTACCTCTCAAGGATACTTCTCAATATCAGAAATGGGATCAAAATACCAGCTTAGATGCTGATTCTTCAGCTGGATATAAACCCAAAGCTGAACAAGAAGGCGGCAATTTGATCTCCCATGAAGAGTTTGAGTCGATTTTATCGTTTGAGAACATTAACAATGTTGTATGGGACAAGTCTACTTGTGAATCTACATCAAAGGGTGCTTGTCAAGATTCAGGAAATGACGATGATGGTGATGATGATGATGATGGTGGTGGTGGTGGTGGTGGTGGTGACAAGGTCAATGTTGCAATGGCCCCAGAGAATTATAAGAAGCAAAAAGTTGATCATCACAACAACAATAATAAGAATAATCCGCCATTATCGTTTCTTGAGAAGTGGCTTTTTGATGAGAGTTCTTCAGGTCAAGTAGAAGAGATGAATCAGATGATGGAACTGTCTTCAGTCTTCTAAGTGTTTTCTTTTTTACCTTCTTTGTTCCTCTCTCTTAGCTTCATTTCGTTTCAAGCTTTTATTAATGAAGAAAAATAAGGAAGAAAAGTTTGGGTTATTTAATTCTCTTGATCATAAAGCATAAATGATTATTTTCTAAGCACTCAAAATCAGCAAGCTGGGTTTCAGATTTGTGAAATTGTTTCATGGAAATATATATTGTCCCATATTTACATGATCAAATTCTTCATCTTCTTTGAATGTATTTGACTATTTTTGGGTTTTCATTGGAGAATGCATAGAACAAGGACATAAAGAGATAGAAGGTATCACTAAATATATAAGATATTATTAAGTTAAATTAACGCCACACAACTTTAGGCTGATCAGAACTTAGTGGCAAATAAATGAGGGTCTCAATAACTTCAAACCTTGGAAGGCTATATAATACATTCCTACTTTTGCAGCAAGTTAATTGGAGTCTCTCTCTATGAGGAAAGATTTGGTGTAAAATTAACTTTTATACTATTTTATAAATTTGAGTAGATATAATTATATAATTCATCCTATATTCATTCAGAATATTGTCTTCTATATTTCATAATTATTTTTAAAATTAAATAAATTGTCATCCTTTTTTTTTTAATTTACACAATTTAATGCTTATTATCTTATATGAATAAAGTATAATATATAACTATTCAATTAAATAAATCATATAAAATAATTTTAATTTAACTCGAAAGTCTAAAAATCATCTTAGCTTTGAAGTCTACTCCATAGCACGTCTCTTTAGTTTTTTCGTCTATCTAGTTGCATGTTGTTTGGGGGGACGGTTTGTAGTCGGCTAGGTTTATGATTTCTTGGGTGGTTTGGCTTTATTTTCAAGGAAGAGTAATGGAAGAGGATTTGGCTTATAACACCTCTCAACTGGTTTGGTCGCCGAACCTTAGCAAAAGAATGTTACGAACAAATATCACACAATTCCAAACAATTTATAAATCATGACCACAAATACAGATTAAGACAATTACATACATGCATGATAAATGTGTTAATCAATTCATTTTAGGTAAATATTTACTATATGGAAGCTTTGAAACAAATCGGGGTTGAACATGGATCAATTTGAATAAAAAACAAATAGATGAGAAAAACTTAACAATAGGGGTCACACGGCTGTGTGACAGAGCCTCAACTGTGTGGCTCCAGACATGGTCGTGTGGCTACCCACACACCCGTACGACTACCCCACACCCGTACGGTTACTCCATACGCTCATGTTTTCAGACCATGTAACTCTCTGACTTGGTACAGACGGCCATGTCGCATGTTGTGTGTTAGGCCGTATGAAACTTGCACCTAAAAATATTAGACCACACAACCGTGTGCTAGACTATGTGTCAGCTCGTGTACACATGAAGAAACTTAAAATTCAAGCCATTTTATCTATCCAAACTTAAGCATCAAGTTATACCATTTGCATAAAGCAATACCCTTATCAAAAACACATCAAATTAGGCCAAATCATGTCCTAACCAATATACCCACAATGGCACCTCCATATTCAAATCCAAGCAACCATGAGGATTTGATCAAACGTGCCAAATTTGAACACCTAAACATAAAACCAATTCATATGGCTTTACATCATGACCTTACCATCTATACACAAACAACCAAAGCTAACAAAATAGTAGCATACTTATAACTTAACTGCTATCCACTCCATACTAACATAACCAAAGCATAATATGTATCAACCAACTCAAGTAACCATTAACCATCAAACAAAACATGTAACCAACTCATTCAAGACCACATTAGGCAGTTACCAAGAAATACAAGTTTCAATCTATTAACCATTTGATCATTACCAAAATACCTTCCATATATATATAGCTATAAAGACATAAAAATTTAACTAACCATCCAATATAAAAACCAACATTCTAAACCCAAGAATCTCTATGTACATGCCGACATCAAAATAAGGACTTCACCAACGATTGAGTTCAGGATTATCTCTGGATGTTGAGTCGCGTACAATCTAAATAGTACCTAACCTGTACACGGAAAACAAAATCGTATGTTGAGTAACTCAGTGGTATTTCTATAATTGAACAATAAAACATATTATAAATGTTATAATGCATTTTAACATGTCAATATACAAGCCCTATTACATCTTCTAATTATTCAATCTATTTCCATATCTTGAACCAAGCTTATAAACTAATATATATTATCTGCCCTTATTTCAATTTCATTATACTCAATTTCTTAGTTCTACAATATAATTTCATCAACCAATCATTAAATCACATATGTGATAGCATAATTCATCACTTCGTCATTAATTGAACTCAATTGCACAATTATAACAATATATCATATTTTCAAATCTATTCAATTTAGTCTTTATCACAAATAAGTAATTTGAATCAGTTCAATTCAGCACATTCTAACATTTCTAGCTTACCGTATGTCATTACCATGCAACGCTATTTGTGAATGCAATAATTGAAAAGGTTTGGGTTATAGAAATACAAACCGTAAACTCTGACTTATTTGTCGATGAATTTATATTTTCCTTTCTGTTTTGAGGAATCTAGGTCAATGTTAGGTACTGTAACATATCAAAATAAGGCTTAGTCAGAATAGTGGTTTTGAAACCACAAATTCGAGGTCAAAAGATTATTTTAATATTATTTTTTGTGTTATAGCATGATTATATGAGTGCATGAAAATTTTGGTGAATTAATTTTAGTGTTCGTGAGCTTAATTGCGAAAAAGGACTAAATCACATAAAGGGCAAAAGTTTTGTTTTACTATCCAAATATGTTAAATAGCTAGAGAATCAAAATTGGAGGTCTTTAAAGTGCAAATAATCCATTTGGGGAGTGATGGTCGGCCATAGGGACAAGAAAATTTGAAAACTCAATAGTTGGTGACATTTGGTGACTTGTTTTGGTAATAAAATAAAATAAAGAAAAAGTTGTCATCTTTTTCATTTCTTCTTCTTCTTTTTTCACCTAAAATGGAAGCAAACATGGGGTTTTGAGAGCTTAAGTTTTTAGCCACTTAGTTCCCTTGCAAGTAAGTGATTTTGATGGTTATTTTTTTATGATTTTTGTATTTTTGGAACCCTTGTAGCTTAATCTAGCTAATGGGGGGATTATTTTGCAAAATGGTTGAAAGCCTAGGGTTTTTCCATGTGAATATTTACGTTGTTTGCTGAATTTTTATGGAATAAAATAAGTCATGGTTGTGTAATAAACAACTTTTGTGAAAGGATTTTCATGAAAAATACCTAAATCGACCTTTTTGTAAAAGTTGATAAAAAGGTGATAAGGGTGTGAAATGAATGAAATTGTGGGCTGCTATAAGCTTAAAATAAATCTAGCTAGGCTTGATTAATGAAGAAATTAGATAAAAATCGATTTACGAGCCTAGGAGTAAAATAGTAATTTTTGTAAAAGTCTAGGGGTAAAATGGTCATTTTGCCAAAGTATAAATTATGGAATGTCTTGGTTAATGTGATGATTAAAGCAATAAATTTTATCAATTTAGATCAAGGAACCGAGATTCGGGCTTAAATCGAAAAGTATAAGGTTATGGACTAAAATGATGTAATTAGCTAAAATTGCATTCGAGATAAGTCTGTGTGATCAAATAAGCATGATTTCCATGTTATTGTTAATATACTTGAAATCTATCTTGCTATGATTGTATTGAATTTTATGTTGATGATATTGTATATGAGAAAGTGATGCCAAATGTTAATAACATTTATGTGATGATTGAATGCATTGGAAATTTGATGGAATATGATATTCTATTGAAACGAGTAAGTTGTGCGTAAATATTACAGCTTTATCGTTATTATGCACGGAATAATTAACTTTGCATGAAATGTTTGAATGTGGCTATGAGAAATGTATGATAGGACTTAACGTGATAAACTCCCAACTAAACTTTGAGAATAGATTGGATATTCATGCCATGACATTTGGGTGACATGTGTGCTAATGTAAGACATGTCTGGGACATGAATCGGCCACATTATGAGAGTCAGTGTAAGACCATGTCTGGAACATGGCATCGGCATTGAGACGAGAGCTAGTGTAAGGCCATGTTTGGGACATGGCATCGGCCCCGAGATATGAAAGCTAGTGTAAGACCATGTCTGGGGCATGGCATCGGCTTGATATGTGTCAGTGTAAGACCCTGTCTGGGACATGGCATCAGCACCGACAGATGTAAGCCAGTGTAAGACCATGTTTGGGACATGGCTTCGGCCTCGATATATGAGAGTTAGTGTAAGAGCATGTTTGGGACATGGCATCGACTTTGATGTGTGAGCCAATGTAAGACCATGCCTGGGACATGGCGTCAGTATCTTACCCTATGTTTGAGGCCTATTGAATATCTTATAGTATTTCAAGTAGTTCAATGGGTAGTTCAAAGCTTTTGATGAAGGCAAAAAGGTAAGTATATGAGCATGTTGAAAAGGTATAGGTATGTACTTGAAGCTCAAATACTATTACTATCATGAACTGATGCATCTTTGGTAAGGATGGAAATAAGTAAGCTATGCCTATGAGAATGAAATATTGATGACCTAATGATTATGGTTCTATGCTTATGATGTACCAATATGTATTTTTACCATGATGTTTAAAATGGTTTGTAAAGGTGTTATAAGCTTAGTTACCATTATTTTATACTAAATAGTTTTGGGACAACTGCATTAGTCCAAATTGGAAAATACACCAAAATAGTGAAAAGAGAATTAAAAATTGAATGAAATATGGAATTAAAACTAACCGAGTCTAGTTTCTTATAAAGGAAACATTGTAAGCAAAGGAAATTTCATATTATGAGATATTTGAATTTGTGCGAAATAGAGTCAGAACGATTTCGAAATCCCCTGTTATGATTTGAGAAAATCATTCAAAATTGTAAAAAAAATATTTATAGGTTATAATTTATATTTTTAAAATTCTTAATGAGTCTATTTTCAAGAGAAATAAACGAGAACATCAGTCGAATCTCGTATTATGAGATAATTAATTTTTAGTGAAGAGGGGTCGAAACTATCGGATAGCAAAAAATGGGTAAAATTAAGGAATAAACTGTACTAACTGGCTGAACCAAAAGTTTTAAAAATTTTATGGTAAGAATATATGTGAGTCTAGTTTCTGGAAAAATTAGTGGATCTTAATTTGGAGTTCTGTAGCTCCTGATATAAATAATTTAGTGACTATGACTCAAGGAAACAGCTTGATCTGAACATAAGTAAAAGTGCAAATATGGTTGTATTACCTTGAGGAGCAAGTTCATAATTTCTTATTATTTTTCATACAGTCTTACTAAGATATAAAGCTTACTCCCTTCCTTTCTTTTTCTTTAGTGTTGTCAGGTTTGCTCGGAATTGGAGATCGTCAGAGGCAACATCACACTATTAAGTCATTCATTTATACATGTTCTCAGCATACAACAAAACACATTTAAATTACTCCAATATCCAAATCCATGATTAAATTATGCTCGTAATGCCTCCATGCACTATCCCAATTTTTACATGCATTTCTTAATCTTTTCATACCAATTCATAACCTCTAGGTTTTTGTATCCTTCTTTCCAACTTTACACACTTATAACATTATTGTGACAATACTCATTGATCATGGATCATTCACCAAATAAACATGCCTTACCTTACATCCATCATTCACAAGCAACCAAATCAACATGAACACATTGTATACATACTTGATTAATAAGGATTACAACCCAATAGTAAAATATGAGCCATATCTCATGGCCATGTACAAAAATGATTCATCAACCACCATGAGCCATTACACTTGGCTGATTTAAATGACACATATAACCAAAAGATAAGTTACCCTATATATGCCATTATATCAAAATGAATAGTTCTTTTATACCCAAAACAAGATTGCCGATAGTGTGATCAAACTCCCACCGTCCTCCAACCTTCACGAGTCCAAATGCTCTATAAGAAAGGGAAACATAAAAAGAGGGTAAGCATTACATGCTTAGTGAGTTCATAAAACGGAAAGTAAACTTACCGATCATTTGAAAGACATAATCACAATAAGCCATGTTATCCATCAATTATAAATAATTTTCCTTAAACAAATGCACTTAAGGAACAAGTTAGTCACATAATTTTCAAGATTCATAGATGAGTTCATCACATCATATACATATTCAATTTCATATTTCTCATGTCATTTACAAATGTTTTATCTAGTGAATCATTGAATTCCCGATGGATATTTCATCACTTAGTACGCTCTAGCCGTCAATTTATCTCCAGTAGTACCCTATCCGGTACACTCTCGAGTCGTATCTTTTACAACAGAATTACCAGTCCAGGCTAAATTCTAGCTGTATCATGTACTCTAAGGGTTTTTCGAATTACCAGTTCAGGCTAAATTCTTTATATGACAAAGAATTCCCTATAGAGTCTAATCTGGATTACCAGTCTAGGTTAAATCTAGTCAACTAGGATTACCAGTCCAGGCTAAATCCTAATTTAAACATATGCTCAATAGGCTCGTTTCAGGATTACCCATCTGGGCTAAAACCTTTCCATTATAAGATCAGTGGTTTACCCGTCTGAGCTAAATCCTTTTTGAAACACATGCAGGATCTCATTTCTCGTGAGAAGTGACCTATCCATCGGAATTCTATATTCAATCAGATTCTAACCCATTTTCAGCATTTTCATACAATTCATTATTTATGCATTTCACATTCAATTCAACAAAACAATTAAAGTCAACATGCATAAACATCTAATCAGGTTACACGAACTTACTTGAATGATGTCTCGGGTTTGGATTCTGACTATTCCAAAACCTTTTGTTTTCCTCGATCTACTTCCGAAATTGGTCTTTTCGAGTCTATATAAACAAATTAAATTATTAATTCATCACATTTTTCAATTTCAGCCCCTAAACTTACTCTATGGCAAAATTACCTTTTTACCCCTAACTTTACATATTTTTACGTTTTAGTCCCTAAGCTCGTATAATGAAATACATGCATTCCCTTGATTTCCCAAGCCTAGCTGAGTTATAATCTAGCTTCTAAAAACCTACATTTTTCTTTATTTCACTTTTCTACTACCCACTTTTACATCTTTTACAACTTGGCCCCTTTTTAGGTGTTTTCATGGAAAACCACTTGACAAAAGATGTTTATCATATATCAAACTTTTATATTCCTCCATTAAACACGAAAATACAAAATTTCACACATGGGTAAGTTTTGAACATGAACATTAGCTTAAAATAAAGGTAGAAAAGGCTAGAACATGGTTTAAGGATCTCAAAAATATAAAGAACATCAAAAACAGGGCTGGATAGCACTTACAATCAAGCTTGAAATGTTGAAAACCCTAGCTATGGAGCCCCTTGAATTTTTGGCACACCATTAAGAAGATGGACAACATTTTTTCTTGATTTTTCCCTTTTTATTCTTTAATTAACCAAATGACCAAAATGCCGTTAGGGCCTTTCTTTAAAATTTTACCCATGCATGCCCATTTTTGTCCAAATTTTTAGAACTTGGTCAAATTACTATTTGAGGACCTCTAATATATAATCCAACTCAATTTTATGCTAATAGCTTCTAGAACTCAAGTTTTGCATATTTTGCAATTTGGTCCCTAATGTCAAATTAAGCATCTTAGTCATAGAATTTCTCCAAGAAATTTTTACACAAGCATACATTCTAATTCTAGACCTCATAATAATCATGAAATAATTATTTTTATTTCAGATATGTGGTCTCAAAACCACTATTCTGACTAGGCCCTAAATCAGGATGTTACAGTCTGACTTTCCAAATAACCAAAATTATTAGACCAAGCTTGAGTTTAATATCGTAAAGCCCTCATAAATATTAATAAATAATATTTACTAAATTTCTCATTGGAAAATAGAATTCTGAGACCACGGTTTTTGACACCACTAACTTTTGGGTTGGTACATGGCTAATCTTCATCTTGAAGATGAGCAGAAAGATCCAATGGAGGCAGTGGGGGATGATGTCACAAATGGTGAGGATTATAGCTTTTTTTTGGTAGAACGGGTGCTTAAGGACAGTGTTGTGTACTTTCCATCATTGAGGAATACTTTGGCAGATTTATGGCATCCGTCGGGAGGCATGACCATTACGAAAATTGGTGATTAGCATATTCTATTTCATTTTTATAATGTAGTTAATTTTAAAAGTATAATGGATGGAATGCCTTGGTTCTTTAATAGGCATCTGATTGTGTAACATAAGGTAGCGAAGGGTGAGCATTCAGATCAAGTTCCCTTCTTTTTTTCTCTATTTTGGATACTGGTTCATAATTTGCCAATTGGATTTATGACGGAGGGAATGGCGCGGCAATTCAAGAATTTTATTGGTAAATTTTTAGAGTATGATGTTGTGTTAGTGACAAAAAGGGTGAGGAAATTTATTAGGATTAGGGTGGTGTTAGATGTCCGTCTCCCATTAAAGAGAAAGAAGCGGGTTGTTTTTTAGCAAAATAATTCTACATATAAGCTTTTCTAGTATGAAAGTTTGGTTTTTTTTTTTTTGGTGGAAGAATGAGGTGTGGGGAAGGTTTTTGCCCTGTGCGATTAACAATCGGGACACAGGAGATGGTGTTTGGTTGGGACTTGTCATTGAGGGCACCATCGCGAAGGGTGGTGCTAATTATTAATAGATGGCTAAGAGAGGATTCTGGAGGTAGTAGTTAGATAAGGATGGAAGTGGATGGGATAAAGATAAGAGGAGCTTTGGTACAAATCAAACTAATCTAGTTTATCAGATAATAGGTAAAAATGTGGAGGGTTGTATGGGTAAAGGGGGTGATCGGCTGTTTAATGTCACAACAATAATGTGCAAGTGTACACTGTCGATGCAAGTATAGTAGACAGATGTGAGGCTGTCAGATATCAATCCCACAGGGATGGTTTCCTTTTGTCTATTAATGTCGGTACAATAACTAGATAGAAACAAGATAAATTGTGAGGATAGTTTTTAGAGCAACAACTTGAAAACAATAAAATATAATATAATAATGATAAACTAGGATCCCCAGCATGAATCTTCAGCAAAATACTAAGTGCTCACAAGGTATAAAAGGATAGGTGATTGTCGAGGTAATAAATTTCAACATATATCTTACCAAGAGTCACTCCTCTATTTAATCAGAGACTTAAACATGCACATTAACCCTACCTTCCGATGATGGCAATATTGCACTATTAAGAACAAGTGGACTAAATTCCCCTAATTCTCATTCAACTTCCGTTATAATGCTTGTTGGCTCGAACTGTCATTGCATTTTCCAGTGTCAGTGACTGCAATAACATTTTCTTAACATTCAAACCCCAAGATTAAATAATAAAAGCAAGATTGAATAAGATAACATTTAACCAAGAACTCATGTGTATTTCCATACAAACATAAAATAGAGTGTAATCACCAACATTTAGAAAGAAATAAGAAATAATAGAGTGAAGAATACTATTCCTAGACAACTCTTTATTCCCTCTTGTATTGTACTTAAACCTCCTCGTTAGAAGCTAATCTGCATCAATTTTCACGTTGGTTCACCCGTGAGAGGCTTAAGCTGCCATAGCCACAAGCTACAAGGTAGGATGAAGAAGATGATGGTTAAGAAAAAGCTATCCCCCCTTCTATTTTTCTTCTTACGTCAACCTTTTATGTCCTCCTTCAACAGTAAAGGTGTCCTTTCCTCAGAATTATTCTGTCCTTGTACGTATAGGTTGGTTATACTAGACTAGACAGCTCATGAATTTTTCGTTCTTATCTAGACAGCTATCAAGTGTGGTAATAATTCTGGAGGCAATATGAAATTAACTCATGCAGCGACATTAATGCAAAAGGATAGTAAAATTAAGGATAAAATAGGCTAGGATTTATTGAGTTATAAAATGCAATTTACTAAACTGAAAATGCTAAAATATATGCTAAGGATAACTAAATAGGAACAATTTAACCAATAAATAAGGAGGAAAACCTATGTTCTTTCTAGTGTTCTCACACCCCCAAACTTGAGTTTTTGCTTGTCCTCAAGTAAAATAGAAACTAGCAAGGCTACAAAAATTTTACTAAAGGATCATTCTAGCAAATTAAACCCTCTCAATTCCCAATGAATGAATCACATTCAGATGAAAGAATATTGCATCGACAATATATAAGAATGAATGAATAAGGTTGCAACTTTATCAATGCTAGCATCATGCTTCAAACCCTAAGTTTTATCTACTAATACAATATTTATTGTACAATACTAAGTATTTATATATTATATATTTTTTGGAAAAAGGAATATCATTTCATTACTATACCATTGTTCCTGAGAAGTACCGATGGAGTGAAACAAACCCTAGGGAGTACGTAATTGCGCCGACACACTCATGTAGTGACAGCCTTTGGCGAAATTTATTTTTTCTAACACTTGTATTGGAATGTTCCCTCTTTAACATTCCATACTACACCCACTTTGGAGTGTCTCTAATTTACAACTATATATATATAGGCAACTGTAAAAAGTAGATTCATTCAAGATTTAAGGAATGATAGCAGTTATCCATTACTAATGCAACCTAATCCATTCATCAAAGAATTGAAGCTACAACCTTCTATCAGATTTATCAAACTCATTCGTTGATAATTCACATGATTTAAGAATTAAGAATCGAATGTAACAAAAATTTTCAAACAATTTTCATTAACTATAATTAAACCTTGCATGCTTCATTACTGAAAAAAATTTGAAATGTGGGTGCATTTTCAAGCCCCATGTGTATTTAAAGTTTGCATTATCCCCAATACACTAACATGAAAATGCAATAAAAATGTGTACTTTATCAAAATAAAACTTACAACTATATGCACTACATGAATACTATAGCAAAAGCTTAAAATAAACTAACTCAATTATCCTCAGCCATCGCTGTGGCTGCACGATGTTTCTTCCTCATCATTTTCTTATCCTTCTTCTTTCATTTTTTATACTTGGAGTGCTTTCTCTTCTTTTCTTTGGGCTTCACGTGGTCCTCGGATTGCTCCTCAGTTTTCAGTTCTACCCCAGCATCATCGGTTGCTTCTTATGTAGGAGAGGTCACCTGGACTGGTCCAATGTAGACCACAATTGCCAATGAATTGTATTGCTCTTCACTGGTTACCTCAATAACTTCCATCAGTTTCGCTCCATCTTGTTCCAAATTATTAATATTTACATCCAAGACTCAGGCGCGATGACAATGTTCACAACATAATCTTTCTCTTCTTTTTCTTTTTCATCTTCAACAACTTCTTTTCTTCAGTTACAACTTCCTCTTCTTCAATAATAGTGTCCTCTTGATCAGTAAAAATATCATCCTCGAACAAGCTATCAATCTTTCACAGGAATTCTTCAATGTCCCTAAATTCTTCTTCTTTGTCATTATTAGAAACCTGTACACTAGGACGGGATACCACCGATCTGTCTCAGTCTTCTAAGTCGTCATCCGTGGATGAGAGTTCATAATTTCGAATGATGAGTGGAAACACTTGGAATTTCAGTAGTGGGGATGGGTCAATTGGCTTAATGTGGCTATAATACAACTGTTCCAAGCTTTGATATAAGCATAAAACAAATTCTAGGATTTCTCTATATCCTTTATTTTAACGACAAGCCTAATCTGCCTATTGTTAATGGAACTGACCATTTTTTTGACATCTTTCATTTTACGCCATAATAATGTCTTTGAATTCAGGTTTGTTCCTTTGCTGTCAGCCTTAGTTTTGCCCTTCCTTGTCTTGCTTGTTTCTACCTCCTTCAGTATCGGCATATCTTTGTCACGAGTCATTCTTTCTATAGAGGCTTTATCGATCAGACCCTTATTTTCCAGGACTTCCTCACCATCACAGGGCACGATTCCTCTTTGCTGGCACAATAACATCACCAATGATGGGAAAACCAAGATTCTAATTTGCCTTACGGTGCAATTAGTAATTTCTTGGTGGAGTATTGCACTGACCTTAATCTTTTGGCCCTTGACGATGGAACTTATTAGACACATTCTATCAAGGTTGACAATGGTGTTGTGGGTAGAAGGCTTTAGCCTGTAATTGACAAAATGAAACCATATTTTGCTTTTGCAGTGTCAAGAAGCAACGGTATATCATATAATTCTTTTGATGGAAGCTCGTCCACAATGCTCATTCGACATATAAGTCTTTCACCAACAGGTCTCATTTTTCATCTGTGATATCCACAATGAACTTGGAGTGTTCATCTACATCTACCTTGGTGTTGTACAGTTCGTTAATTTTTTTAGCATCCCATGGTATTAAGTCTTCTCAAACAAAAATGAACTCTAACTCATTGTCATAAAGGTTAGTTTAAAACTCACGTACTAGTGAAAGAGGATAGCTTCCAAGATAGGTGTAAAAAGTTTCCCACTTCAACTTTGAGATGGTTTTGTAGACTTGCTTACCCAAGTCTTGTTGTTGTGAAAGGGAAATGCCCTATTTGAGGTGGAAGTTTCGCTTCAACATGTTGTCTTGAAATCATTTATTTTCTGCTTTATTCAAAAAGATTACTGGCTCTTTTTTCTACACCGGCCTGGGGGATTCCGATTCATGAACTGCGGTAGCAGAGGATGAATGTTCTTCAGTAGATTTGGTGGCTTTCTTGATCGAGCCTCTCGTTTTTGCCATCTTTTATTAAGGGAAAATAGGTTTAAAGTTGAAAAGATATAATCTTGATAAGAGAAAGGAAATAAAAATGGTTGCTTGATTGCATTAAAGCTAGTATAGTGGAGGAGGATTTATAGTGAGTGAAAGAGGAAGATGGAGAGGCGTGTTGTTTTGTGGAGAGATATAAAGCTGGTGCTAATAGTTGTGTCCAATAGAAATTGTGCCCACTCAGAAGGATCAAAAGGCTGAGTGATTTTTGATCCAACGGTGGAATATGAATTTCCCTAAATTTTGATAAGTTATAAATGGTAGTACATAATTACGAAATGCATTGACAGCAAAATTTCAATGCGTTGAAAATGGTACCTAATTAATTTGCAAAAAAGGAAGAAAAAAAAACTTCAAAAAAAACATAAATAAATTAAACTAAAATCACGGAGTAATAATTAAAAATTAAAACTTTTAGACCAATTTAATGGTCTTTGCCTGCTTTTGATCACTGTTGCCAAAATAGTATTTCAGCCTATATCCATTTACTTTGAACTGGTGTCCATCACATAAATCTCGAATTGTGATTGCACCATGAGGTAATACGTCGACAACTTCAAAAGGTCCAGACCAATGTGAATGCAATTTACCTGGGTGTAATTTAAGTCGAGAATTAAATAATAAAACCTGTTGACCCGCAATAAACTATCACTGTAAAATAATATTTTCATGCCACTATTTGGTCTTTTCCCTATAAATCACAGCGTTTTCGTAGGCATTTCTCCTAATCTCCTTTCAGTGATATCTAACAGCCTTTTTTTAGTTGCTTTGTAGTTCATGTTCACTTGCTTAATTGCCCATATTGCTTTGTGTTCTAGTTTAACTGGAAAATGACATGCTTTCCCAAAAACTAATTGATATGACGACATCCCTAATGGAGTTTTGTATACTGTGTGCAATACCCATAAAGCGTCATCCAATCAGAAAGTCCAATCTTTCCTCGAAGGGTTTACAATATTCTCAAGAATGTTCTTAATTTGTCGATTCGATACTTCGACTTGTCCATTGGTTTGTGGATGATTAGTAGTAGCCATGCTATGATTAATTTTATATCTCTTCAGTGCTGCTGCCACTTGGTTGCAATGAAAGTGTGTACCTTGATCACTAATCAATGCCATTGGTGTGCCAAAGCGGGTTAGTATATGCTTGTCAAAAAATTTAGCACTATTTATGCATCATCCTTTGGGACTGTAATAGATTCAACCCACTTCTAGACATAGTCAATAGGTTCTAATATATAAAGATTTCGAAATGAAGTCAGAAACGATCCCATAAAATCCATACCCCAAACATCGAATTATTCAACCTCTATAATTGACTACTGCAACATTTCATTATGTTGGGATATAGAACAGGTGCACTGACACCTATCGCATTGATTCATAAAATTGTGGGCGTATTTGAATAATGACAGCTAGTAGAATCCTGATTGGAGAACTTTAGCAGTAGTTCTCCAAAATGACCTCCATAAGGCGCATCATGAGAATGCTTCAGGATTGAAAGCATCTCCTCTTCCGGAGCACAACGTCAAATGATGTCGTCATTGCATACCTTAAATAAATACAACTCGTTTCAATGATACTTCACTACGTCACGAAGAAAATTTTTTTATGGCCTATGACACCCAATGGGAGTTTTCCACACTAGATAATTAACAAAATCCGCATACCAATGAGTTGCATCTATATCAAATATATTTTCTAACTGGGAATGCATCGACAATTTGAAGTATGTTTCCATCTCCGCTGCCAACTTTCAATCGAGACGGATGGTCTACAACTTGATTTTCTGAACCCATACGGTCTTTTATCTCGATGTCAAATTCTTGCAACAGTAATATCCAGTGTTTCAGTCTTGGTTTGGCATCCTTTTTTACAAAGAGATATCTCAACATCGAGTGGTCAGTGAATACAGTAACCTTTACATTGACAAGATAAGAATGAAACTTGTCAAAAGCAAAGACTACAACCATCAATTTTTTCTCTGTGGTGGTATAATTGAATTGAGTCTCTGCAAGATTTTTCCTAGCATAATAGATGGCTTGAAATATTTTTCCCTTTCATTGTTCTAAAATCGTACCCACAGTAAAGTCGCTTTCATCGCACATAACTTCAAAAGGTTGAGACCAATCTGGTGCAACGACAATGGGTGCATTCACTAGCTGTTTTTTTAACTGAATAAAGGCATCCAGACATGCATCGTCAAAGAACAATTTTTTATTCTATTCCAGCAATGAGCATAAGGGCTTTGCAATTTTCGAAAAATCTCTAATAAACCTTCAGAAAACCCTTCATGTCCAAGAAAATTGTGAATACCTTTCACGTTTGTTGGTAGAGGTAATTTCTCAATGATTTCTACCTTAACTTTGTCTACTTGAATGCCTTGACTAGAGATGTGATGGCCTAACATGATGCCTTTAGTTGCCATGAAATGATATTTTTCCCAATTCAAGACAAGATGTGTGTCCTCACATCGCTTCAATACTTTATCCAAATTGTCAGCACCATGATCAAAATTATTCCCATAGATTGAGAAATCATCCATAAAAGCCTCTAAAGAGTCTTTGATCATATCTGAGAATATTGCCATCATGCACCTTTGATATGTGGCTAGTGCGTTGTAAAGACTGAAAGGAATACGGTGAACAGTGAAAGTACCAAAAGGGCAGGTAAAGGTTGTTTTTGCTTGATCCTCTGGTGCAATAGTAATTTGACTGTACCCAGAATAGCTGTCTAAAAAGCAATAATAGGCCTTTCCAGCAAGCCAATCCAACATTTGGTCAGTGAAAGGAAGTGGCAAGTGATCCTTCTTTATAGCCTCATTCAATTTGCAATAATCCATACAAACTCGCTATCCCATGAAAATGCATGTAGGAATTAATTCGTTCTTATTGTTGCAAACCACAGTGATGCCACTCTGTTTAGGTACGCATTGCACTGGATTACCTAATTGCTATTAGAAATTGGTAAATAATTCTAGCATCAAGCCATTTTATGATTTCTTTATTGACAACTTCCTTCATCTTCTCGTTTAATCTTCTTTGCTATTCAACCAATTACCTACCTTCATCCTCCAACTTGATCTTGTGCATGCAAAAAGAATGATTAATACGTTAAATATTGGTAATACTCCAAGCAATACCTCATTTATGTTGCTTAAGAATATGGACCAATTTCTCTTCTTGAGTTACAAGTCATTTGCTAAGTCATTTGCTACCCTTATTCACATATACACTTACCCCAATTCAAAGGCACAAAACAATACATACTTAGGCAACCAAAACATCCACATTCATGGGTTAAACATATCAACTTTATATCTTTATCTAACATATTAACTATATTTATTAAGCCCTAAATTAAACATACAAATCTCACATTCATTACGCTTCATTCAATTACTATCTAGTTACCAAATCATACTTAAATTCCTCATCTCATCAATAGGTCACAATTCCAAACATTACACAATCATGCCATAAATCATGTTTCCAAATATTTCACATTCACCAAGCATACCACGATCATATCACCACATACACTGACACATATATGAATATACTTAGGCTTACAACCATGTTGCCACTATAAGCCAACTTACATGGCCAAATAACAAAATAAGCCTTTGATGATTACAGGCTATTACATTGGCTAAAATCATATGATGCATATAACAAAATGACCAAGTTCCTATACATGCCATAACTCAAAATACTTGAATTCATCAATACCCAAAATGATAGCTTGATAGTGTGATAGGATCTCCGGCGATCTCTAACTCGAGCTAGCTTGACGGCACTATAAAACATGAGAAAAGAAGGGGGTAAGCTATATAGCTTAATAAGTCCGTATGGACATAATAAGCAACTCTTACCAATCATTCACCAAGACCAACAATGTAAACACAAGATAATATAATTTGTTATAAAGCTCACAGTTATAACTTATCCAATCACATTGTTTGATCTATCAATTTGCAAGTATAATTTAACATGTCTTGACATTAGCCTAACAATCGTAATCTCTCATTTGTAGTATATTACAACAATTAACAAATCATATCAAACCTCACAGTAAACATGCACATTGATTATGTGTACTCATATTTCCAAGCGTATATCTTAATATCTTTCAATTACTTAAACTTTTACCTTCCAGTACTTTCATAACCATTTTAATAGGCAATTATGCCAATCTTTCCTTATTCTCATATCCAATAAATCGTAATTTAAGTGAATAAAACACGCTGTATCATAACCTAATTTGGTCCAAAAGCCAATAACATGATTTTCAACCGAATTTATCATGAATTTTATACATCATAAATATAGACCAATAATCACAAGGTTTTCACAAAATCATTCTTGTGGAAATCATGAACTCACAATTTCATGAAGTCAATGCTTATAAACTTTACGTACATACATGTACCAATTCATAATACTTACATGCTCTTTCTCTTCTTTTCCATACCCATTAAATTACCCGTTGAACCACTTGGAATACTAAAGGATAAATCTCATACACACAGTATCGTACCAATGCCATATCGTAGATATGGTCTTACATATAATCTCATATCGATGCCAATAACCCAGCTATGGTCTTACACAAAGTCTCATATCAATGCCATATCCCAGGTATGGTCTTACACGTAATATTAGTAACCCTAATGTCATGAAATTTGTATCCTATCTATTCTTAAGGTTCAACCGAGACATTCACTATATCGAATCTCTATCGGTCATTTCCGTAGTATCGTATTTAATAGCATTCACATTTTATTTCAATAATATAGCATTTACAAAAATTATATCAATTAAGCATTTATACATATATAATTTAATGCTTATTAAGC
Organism: Gossypium arboreum; assembly: GCF_025698485.1. Classification (NCBI taxonomy): domain Eukaryota; kingdom Viridiplantae; phylum Streptophyta; class Magnoliopsida; order Malvales; family Malvaceae; genus Gossypium; species Gossypium arboreum. Next base: position 97,679,317 of record NC_069080.1, read on the forward strand.
ATACGAACTTACCTCGGCATAAAAATGACAAAAAGGACCTAACCGTCAAATACTCGCTTTTCCCCCGTTCCAATTCCAAACCTCATTTTTCTTGATCTATACTATCACATTTACCTTATTTAATCATTATAATATTCAAATCAGCCCAAAATCACATTATGAATACAATTACATTTTTGTCCCTAAAGTTTCACATTTTTACATTTTAGTCTATGGGCTCGTAAAATGAATTGTACTCAATTTCTTCAATACCCATGCCTAGTCGAACCTTATACATGCTTATAGCAGCGCAAAATTTTCTTTTATTCGCATTTTAACATCCATTTTACAACTTTTTATAAATAGGTCCTTTTAGGCATTTTCATCGAAAATCACTTAGCAAAAGTCGTTTATCTAACAACTAACATCCATTTTCTATCATTAAACATCAAAATAAAAAATATCCATCATGGGTAAAATTTTGGACTTTGATTATGTCTTAAATTAGTGGTAGAAATAGATAGATCATGTTACAAGGATTTCAAAAACATAAAAATCATTAAAAACGGGGCTAGAACGGACTTACAATCGAGAATGGAAGCTTGAAAACCCTAGCCATGGTTTCTTCTTGTAAAATTTGACCATGGGAGAAAGATGGGAAAAAATTGGCTTTTAATTTGGCTTTTTAATTCATTTAATTACCAAACTACTAAAATGCCCTTAATGAAAAACTTTAAAAACATACCTAACCATGTCCATTTTTGTCCAAAAACTTAACCAATGGTCTAATTACCATTTAAGGACCTCCAATTTAAAATTTCATAGCAATTAGACACCTCTAGCATGTAGAACTCAACTTTTGCATTTTTTACAACTTAGTCCTTTTGGCTAAATTGAGTGCCCAAACGTCAAAATTTTTGAACGAAAATTTCAAAAAATCATTCCATAAAATTGTAGACCATAAAAATATAATAAAAATAAAATTTTCATATGTCAAATTTGTGGCCTCGAAACCAGTATTCCTACAAGACCCAAAATCGGGCTATTACAAACTGTGTTTCTAGTGCATCCCAAGAAGTAATCAATCTGACAAGTAGCCCAAAAAACCAAGTACGAGCTCTTTTCTGTAAGGAATAAGGAAATAATTGCATCTTCAAGGCATCATTAGGAACGCCTTGTTGACTAAAGGAAGCACAAATCAATAAAAAAGGATTTAAGATGTTCTCCTGCATATTCACGTGGCAGTCTAGCATATTGTCGATTAGAATTCAATTTTTGAAACATTACTGGCTTGAGTTCAAAATTCCCAACTTGTATTACTGGCCTAACAACTCCCTGTTGTAAATCATCCAAGATAGGTACTACAAAATTTCGTATAGTCCTATTTTGTATGTGACCATCTTGCGACAACAATGGGTTATTAACAATTTGCTGTTGTATCGAGGGTATGGTTTCATTGTCTCTTGATAGAGCCATATTTCTTTGTTCTCGAAGTCCTTTCAATTTTTGGATCAAAATCGGCAAGAAAATCTAACTTGCTTCAGGTCATAAAACACCTAAAATGAAGCTGAAGAAATAGCAACAAAGAAAAACCAGTTAGTGAATACTAAATACTATATCAGGAAAATAAAGTGCAAAAACAAAAAAAAAAATCAAACAAATGCCATCCCTAGTAATGGCGCCAAAAACTTGATCAGATGTTTAAAGCCACAGCAATAATGTCTAAGTGTATACTGTCGATGCAAGTATAGTAGATAGATGTGAGTCTGTTAGATATCGATCCCATAGGGATGGTTGTCTTTTGTCTATTAATATTGGTGCAATAACTAGATATAAACAAGAAAAATTATGAGGATAGTTGTCGGAGCAACAACTTGAAAACAATAAAATAAAATATGATAATTATAAATTAGGATGCCAACATGAATTTTCAGCAGAATACTAAATGCTCACAAGGTATAAAAGGTTAGATGATTGTCGAGGCAATAAATTTCAATGTATATCTTACCAAGCACCACTTCTCTATTTAATTTGAGACATAAACATGCACATTAACCCCACCTTCCGATGATGGTAATATGGCAATAATAAGAACAAGTGGACTGAATTCCTCTAATCCTCACTCAACTTCGATTGTAATGCTTGTTGGCTTGAACTGTCACTACAATTTCCAGTTTCAGTGACTACAATAAAACTTCTGTGTTAAGAAACATGCAAACCCCAAGATTAAACAATAAAAGCAAGATTGAATAAGGTAACATTTAACCAAGAATTCATGTGTACTTCCATACAAACAGAAAACGGAGAGTAATCACCAGCACTTAAAAAGAAATAAGAAAGAATAATGGAAAATATTATTCCTATACATCTCAACTAAATCTCTTTATTCCCTCTTGTCTTGCACTTAAGTCTCCTTGTTGGAAGCTAATCTGCATCAATTTTCACGTTGGCTCAACCGTGACAGGCTTAAGCTGCCATAGCCGTAAGCTTCAAGGTAGGATGAAAAAGATGGTTGTCAAGTAAAAGCTCTCCCCCTTTCTATTTTTCTTCTCACATCAACCTTTTATGTCCTCTTCCAACAGTACAGGTGTCTTTTCCTTAGAATTATTTTGTCCTTATACGTACAGGTTGGTTATATCAGACTAGACAGCTCACACAATTTTAGTTCTTATCTGGACAGTTGTCAGGTGTGGCGACAATTCTAGACACAATCTGGAATTAACTCATGCAGCGACATTAATGCGAAAAGATGGCAAAATTAAGGATAAAATAGGCTAGGATTCACTGAGTCATAAAATGCAATTTACTAAACTAAAAATGCTAAAATATATGCTAAGGATAACTAAATAGGAACAATTTAATCAATAAGTAAGGAGGAAAACCTATGTTCTTTCAAGTGCTATCAAGGGGCGAAATAATGGCATTGTTACCAATAAAATGGGCAGTGGGTTGAAAGGTGGTATGAGCCTTAATAAGACTAAATAAATGGGACCTAAAATGGAAGAGAGGCATATTGAATTCATTGATGGGAAAAAGAGACAGAGAGTTCAGTCAGAGATGTGTGGGGTTTTGACTAATCATGTTCCAATAGAGCTAGATTTTATGAAAGAAATATCAGTAGCCACTAACAAGCAGGTCGACCAGGTGTAATGAAAATATTAAGTTGGAATGTCCATGGTTTGGGGTAGTTGTGGACTGTTAAATGTCTCAAGTACAAATTAGGACAAGTTCAGCTTCAAGTTTTGTTTCTTATTGAAAACGCTAGATGTATGTAATAGATAAGGAGGTTGTGTGGTTTCATGTATAGAATTTATGTGGATGCTAAATGATCACGTGGAAGATTATCTTTAGGGTGGAAAGAAAGTTTGTCTATTTCGTTAAATATTTTTTCGAAATCTCATATTGATGTGATTGTGGATAAAAAGGATGGCATGGCAGTTTGGATGTTTACGAGATTCTATGGTTCTCTAGTGGAACAAGCGAAAAGTGATTCATGGAATTTACTAAGGGAATTAAAACATGGTAATAATTTACCTTGGTTGGTTTTAGGGGATTTTAATGAGGTATGTTTTTCTTTTGAGAAGAAATGAGGTTGCTTACTAGAGGAGAGACAAATTAGGGCTTTTAGGAAAGTGTTGGAAGAGTGTGAACTAACTGACTTGGGTTTCTTTGGTCAATGGTTTACATAAGAAAAGGGAGATTACCAGAAAATAACATAAGGGAGCGGTTAAATAGGGGTTGCTAATCTAGGATGGTGGGATTTATTTTCGAAGTATTCAGTGAATCACCTTCTACATAGTTTTTTAGATCATTTTCCAGTGGTTGTTGATACAAGAAGGATTGAAAGGGTTTCAACCTATATTGAGATGTTTGTAGTTTCATTTTAATGCCAATTGAGTGTTGGTGGATGGTTTTTGGGATCATTTAAAAAGGTTGTGGATTTAAATAATAAGTTTCTTGTGAAGCTTGAGTAGTTAGGAGTGGAATTAAACAAGTAGACTAAAAGAGTTAAAGTGAACCAGAATCGTAGGAGAGAGCATTTAAGTTCTAGGCTTTGTGAATTGAATGAGAAAGATCCAAGTAATGAGAATCTAGCAGAGATCATGGATGTGAAGTTAGCTCTAAATATGGAAGATGGCATGGAATAATTATATTGGGAGCAAAGGACTAAATCTAATTGGATTCAGATGGGTGATCATTACACTTCCCTTTTTAATAATTTTTCTTCTAGACGGAGGAGACAAAATACTGTTAAGAGTTTGGAGAATGGGAGTGGGAATTGGGTTACTGGACAAGATGAGATGATTAAGCTGGCAACGGATTATTTTAAAGATTTGTTTGCTTTAAATCCAATGAGAAGTTATGATCAGTTGCTTGCTAGGATTAAAGCGTTTTTTATGGAAAATCTAAACAAAGAGTTGATGGCTAAGTTTAAAAGGGTAGAGGTGATCAAAACCATGGCTCCTTTGAAAGCATCCAATAAAGATGGATTTCCTGCACTTTTCTAACAAAAGTTTTGGCATGTGATAGGGGATGACGTTGAGAAATTTTGTTTGGATGTATTGAATAGTCAACTTGCGGTAGCGAAGTTGAATCGCACAAACATAGTGCTTATTCCAAAAGTGGTGACACCAAATAATACGAGTCAATTTAGACCCATCAGTTTATGTAATGTAACTTAGAAAGTGATTTCGAAAGTGATTGTTAATAGATTTTGAGGGGCCCTTAGTTTATGTATCAATAAAACACAGGGAGCATTTGTGGAAGGAAGGGGAATAACTGATAATATAATTGTGGTTTACAAAACATTCTTTAAAACAAAAACAAGGGGTTTAACTAGCTCTTTTGCTTTGAAACTTGATATGAGCAAAGCCTATGATAGGGTTGAATGGGGTTTCCTGAAAAGTGTAATAGGTGTTCTTGGGTTTTATGAAGCATGGGTTCTACTTGTTATGAGTTGTGTCTCTAGTGTGTCATATTCGGTGGTGTTAAATGGGTTTTAGGTAGAAGAGTTTTGGCCTACATGTGGCTTAAGGCAAGGAAAACCTTTAAATTCTTATTTGTCTATAGTTTGTGCTGAGGGTTTTTTAGGTTGCTTAATATGACTAGAGTGGATGGAAGGATTAAGAGGGCTAAAGTGGGCAAGAGTGGTTTATCAGTTACTCATTTATTTTTTGCAGATGACAATATATTATTTGGCAGAGCTTTGGTTGAAGGGGCAAATATTATGAAATTAGTGGTGTCTGAGTATGAATGAGTCATAGGACAGTTTGTTAATTATGATAAGTCTCTCAAATATTTTAGTGGGAATGTGGATCATGGAGTAAGGTAACAAGTAGGAAGAGTCTTGGGGTGTGAATTTCAAATAATTTGAAAAGGTAGCTTGGTTTGCCAACAGTGGGTCGTAGAAAAACAGATGCTTTTGTAGATCTCAATGAGAAGGTTATCAGGAAGATGATTAGTTGGGGTGGGTGAAGAAGTGTTCATAAAGTCAATTCTACAAGCTATTCTGATTTATACAATGCAATGTTTCATGCTGCTTGTTTCTTTATGTCGTGAGTTGGAAAATATGATGACCAAATTTTAGTGGTGTAATACAATAACTAGAAAGGGTATACATTGGTGCAAGTGGAGCGCTATGTGCACTCCTAAAGCACAAGGAGGGGTTGGGTTTTAAGGAGCCTAATAAATTTAATATGCCTTATTAGCAAAGCATGGATGGAAATTGCTTATGCAACCCAATTGTTTGTTTGCACGAGTAATTAAAGCGAAGTATTTCGACGGGGGGATTTTATGAGTGCATGCTTAGGATCTTACCCTTCGTATACCTGGCGAAGTATCTGGGGAGCCCATAGGCTGCTGGAATAGGGTTTAGGTTGAAGGATTGGAAATGGCTCGTGTGTGAACATTTGGAATAATGTATAGCTGCCTGGTCCTGGAAATGGCAAAATAAATGTTTAGAATATCGACATTAGATATAGCACTGTTACAGATCTAATAGAGGTGGAAACGTTTACATAGAAAAGGGAGGCAGTCCGAAATTTATTTAGTGATGAAAAGTTGGAGAAAATATTATTTATTCCACTAGTGAATAGCGCATAGAAAGACCAAGTGGTTTGGAGGGGGGATAATATAGGGGAATTTACAGTAAAGAGACATATGGCTTATTACAGAGGAGGATAATATAATGGGAGGTAATAATACTTTACAATCAATCAAACTATCTAATTTTTACAAAAGACTATGGAGCCTAAATATTCCTAGCAAAATCCGTATACAATGCTAGAATGTACCAAATGAATTTACGCGTACGTTGTGCATGCTGAAGTCACGTAGCCTTGTCGTGAACACACTTTGCCCGGTCTGTAAGGAGAAGGAGGAGATGGTGTCCCATTTGTTCCGAGACTGTGTCTTCTCGAGGCAAGTCCTAAAAGGAGTAGGCGTGGTTTTCTCAACAACCAACATGAAATACAATTGGAAACAGTGGTTAGCGCTATAATTTATAAACAATAGTATGGTGGTATCTAGAATGTTAGCTATTTCTTTCTGGGTTTTATGGTATAATGGGAACAAAATTTGTCATAAGGGGATTAAGGAAGGGGTTCAAGATATAGTAAGGTTTATAAATGCATATTACCTTAAAGTTGAGTAGTTGGGTAAATTGTTGATTACCTTGAGTAATCCAAGCATTTCTATTTGGGAGCCATCGGAAGGGGATGTTATAAAGTTTCATTTTGATGATTCTTGTAATCAACAGCTACACATTTCAAGATCGGGTATTATAGCACGTAACAAGGAAGGAATGGTAATGGCGCCCTACATCTCTCCGTGGGAGAATATTTTGAATTCGACCATGACAGAGGCTTAAGCGTGCTTGCAGGAAGTTACCTTCGCAGAGGATTTGGGTTTTCATGAGGTTCGTATTGAAAGATATGCCTTAACCATTATCAGGAGAATAAATTTTGTAGACGGGGACAGATCTAACATTAGCAATTTGATAAAAAAGAGATTAAGGGAAGAGTGACCAATTTCAGAAGTTTACAGTTTATGTTTGTACCCAGGGCAGTAAATGCGTCGGTGCATGGAATGGTGATAGAATGAAAGAGGCACGACTATCCCATGTACTGGATGGAGGAAGTTCTGATGGAGGTGAAAAAGCTCGTTGATAGAGATAGGAGAGGATTTGCGGAGAGTGAACAATTGTGAAGGCTGAGTCCAGGCTTAGAGGCAATTGATAGTTTGAGAAACTTGATGGCCTAAGAAAAAGGTTGATTACCAGTGTGCTAGCACTTGAAATGATGTATGGAGCTGGTGGCCTCTATGTTTTACTGATGCAAGAGGAGGGTTGGAAAGCTTTTGGAAATGAAGGGATTTTTAGATCTGGGGACATTTCTTTTTCTGTTTTTACTTGCATTGTTTTAGTTGTTGTTTCAGTTTTGTAAGGAGTTGAGTTATTTTTGTTTTTATAGGCTGTTTTGTGATCCCCTAGTCACTGTTTTGCTGGCCATTATTTGAGCAGCAAATATGTGGTCTAGCTATAATTGATTTTGTCTCCAAGCATTTATGGCATCAGTTGGCATTTTTAAAAAAATCATATAAAATTATTTTAAAAATGGATAAAACTAATTTAATTTAATTTCTTGAAACAAATACAAAAAACAAGAAAGTAGAAAAGAATAAATGACCAATAATAAGATGAAAATTTGTGTACCGTCAATGCATGAGTCTTATGCATGCCATTAAACAATAATATGATACCTTATCACTATTAAAATAAAAATGGTGGACTTGTAAATAACTACTAATAAAAATGTCATAGGTCTCAGACTTTTCACAAATTTGAAATTTAATCTTTGTACTTTTATTTTAAAAATTTAGTAATTTATTTTAGATTCTAAAATTTAGACCCAATTATTAAATTTGTTAAATTTTGTTAAATTTATTGGTGTAATTTTGTAATTAAAAAAATTCACTTAGTAACAATGTAATTAAAACAGACGTTACAATGAACTTGAATTTAGCAAAATAATTTTAAAGGTGTTAATAATTGGACTTATTTTGAAATCGATAAATAAAAACTAAATTATTAAAAATAAAAATATAAAAATTAAATTTTAAATTTACAAAAATATAAAAATTATAGCATGTTTTAACCATAATTTTATTTAACCTTAAACCTAAAATATGAAACTAGATAAATAACCTAAATTCTAAACATCAAACTTAATATAAACTTTAAATTTTAAATCATAATCTTTAAAATAAAATTTAAGAAAAATATAATAACCCTAATTAATATTTTTATTTAAATAAAATTATTAATATTTATTTAGTTCTTTAACAATTTTTTTTATGATAATGGATGAAATTCACATCAAAATATAATGATAATAACCATATATATATCACGAAAGTCTTGCATTCAAATAAGGCAAAAGGAAATTATTTTCTTTTGGGAAATCATCATTCATGAGAGGGAAACATGTGATGTTATTGACCTTTTCGGTGTCAGACCCGGCTGAAACATTGATAATATCTTATTTTCACCATGAATAACCGGAAAGAAAAAGGAGTTTGGGTGGCCTTCATGAGAAGGTTATTCACAGGTTCCTCACCACCTATCAGAACAAGCCACATTTTGGGGCTGTCCCCATGACATTTAAAGTTTTTTAATCAAGAGGTTTAAGGAATAAAAGAAGACAAGACAAGAGAAGAGCAATAAATTAAATTAAATAACAATTTAAGGGTTGCAATTTGAAAAAAGATAAAATGGTATAGCAGTTCAGTAATTAAGTAACAATTACGATTGTTGAAATATAACGCGGAACACAGTGAATAACAATACAATGTACTCAAAATAATTTGATCAACACATTTACGTCCGCCTCATTTTTCTAATCTAATAACTCAACACTATAATCTCTACTTACAACCCAAAATTATTGTAATTACGGTGTTGCGTATTTTACTAAACTCTTCCAGAAAAATGATATTTCAAATATTGATTATGTTTTGGAAAAAATTATTAATTTTACGGTTTGGATGATTTTATTTAAAATATTTTTATTTTTATAATTTTTAAAATTATTTTTGAAACTTAATTTTAGTGAAATAAATACAAAATAAATTATATTTTTTAAAATATTAGAGAAACATTTTTCCTTTGACAACTGGAATTTATTTTATATTAAGATGATATTTTATAATAAATAATGTATTATATAGAATTAATAATAGCCAACACTTAATTAAAACTTAATTTGAAGTTACATATATTATATATGTGAGAGTGAATAGTGGATGTAAGCATACATAACGATTTACAATATAAAGCAGCGGAAAAGATCGAATATAAATACCTCCAACCATTGCCTGAACCAAATGTCAAAATCTAAATGTTGTTACACCACTGTCGAGCACTTCAAACCACCAACGACGACGTCAAATTTAACTGCACGAAAAATTGAAACTGCCAAAGTCTTCTCAGCACTCGAAAATATCACTAGATGAAATATTTTTTATTTTTGAGTTTTCAGTGCTTAAGGACCTTAACTAGTAGGCATTTATAGCGGTGGTTCCCCATCAAAAAACACCAATTACATGAAAGTGGAGGGAAACGTAGGAAATACCCCACGGATCATAATGTACATCCAACATTCTCCCACTTGGTTCATATTGCCTATGAATACTTAAAGTTGAAACATAATGTACGAATCATGGTGATATCTTCTCTTAGATTTTGAGTAGTATCTTTCATGTATCACAATATATCATGTCTCAATGCTTTAGCCCAAATTTCTTAATGAATAAACCCAATGTTTATTCCAGATCCAAACTTTAGTGATATTTCTCGAAAATATTTAAATTAATGAGTGTAAAAGAATATGAGAAACATCAAACTTAATAGAGTTTCTTTATAATCGTTCTTATTGACCTGCCATAAAATATAGTAGTTAATTTGGTTCATTTTCGCACTTAAGGAACTTGTTTTCTAAGCAATTTAGTATTTTATATTGTGTTTTCTATATTTATGCCTTAGGATTAAATATTAGTAAAATAAGTAATTTTTAACACATTTTATAAGTGTTGTGACCCAATAGGCTGACACGGGCCTTAGGTAGTGCTAATATGTTTAATTGAGTGTGCAGGATGAAGATTTAAATGCCCAATTGACGTGGATGTAAAGGATGAGTGATGCACAAGTTTTTCAAACTGTTAAAACACAAAACTGATGACACAAGGTAGAAATTATATATTGTGTCACTCCATAGACATTGTGTGGTGCGACACAGGTCGACGTGCTGCCCAAGAGTATCGAGGCTATTTTCGTCCACTCAATCAACTTAATATGAAGACCTAGGATGTGCTGAAGAATCAAGTTTATATGAAGACTTAAGACATGCAAAAGACCTAATTTGGGTTGCCAACATTCTATAAATAAGATATTAGGGGTTTGAGGTAACTAAGTTGTTCTAGACGTCTTCAAAAATCCTAGTAGTTTAGGAGTAGGAGTAGATTAATTTTCTTTTGACTTTTCATAACTCTTTTGTTTTTCCTCTTAGAATCAGTTCTGATTCAAGAGTTTATTTATATTATTCAAGTATTTCAATTTATTTTCTCTTTGCCTTTGATTTATTTCTTTATTCCAATCAATCAATTTGTTGCTCCATTCCCCCTTCAATATCAAATCCATGATTATTCAAATATATTTTCTGTAACACCCCTTTCCCGTACCCGAGGCCGAGATAAGGTACGAGGCGTTATCGGACAAACATACAAACATTAAACTAAAATACGGGCCATAAAATTTCATTCATATTTCAAAATGTTCATTCACTTACACATAGTCCCTTATTTGAGTCTACGAAGCCCAAAACATACTTTAAAAAGGGTTTGGAACTAAACTGGAAACTTACAAAAATCTTGGAAATTTCATGCTTTAAGGCTCCATACGACCGTGTCCCAAAGTCATGTCCCATACACGGCTGAGACACATGGTTGTGTCTATGCCTGTGTGGAATATACCTAGGCTATTTTCCAAGCTTTGGTCAACCTTAATCTCTTGCACACTTATACAAAATCAAAGCATATAACATGGTATTCATTTAATGATTAAATATTCTCAATTAAACCACAAACATAGCATTTGTATGTCATCATACATGTGTATCTCATACTCATTTTACCTTGTTTATTATAGTACCACTTATACATTTATACCAAGATTATCATCTTACCAAATATCTTCAGCTTAATCATCAAGCATTCATATTTAAAACTAGATCATATCTTTATAAAATACCACAATTCAGATGCGCAAAATAACATGTTTTCCTGAAACATTTCAATTCAACTCCTTACCCAACAAGCATTACATTGAGACTAGTCATATATATATATACATGTCATGATACATATCATTCTCTTTCTGTTTTCTTATAAACACATATCATTTATTTCACTATATCAATATTTCATATACCATAGGTTCCATGTATTCCACATATATTTATTTTCCTCCTCCTCTCCATTCCACATCCTTAATGTATATAGCATTCTTGTAAGTACGATTTCACAATTTACTAATAAATGCTCACATCAAACTGTCCACACGATTCATAGTCACTTACTTATTTATAATTCGAGCTACAGAGCTCCAAATTAAGATCTATAAATTTCCCCTGAAACTAAACTCACATATCTTTCCACCATAAAATTTTCATAATTTTTGGTTTATCCAATTAGTACAGTTTATTCATTAAAATTTCCCCTATTTCACATTCTGACAGTTCTGACCTCTCTTCACTAAAAATTAATTATCTCACAGTACAGAACTCGGATAATGTTCTTGTTGATTTATCTTGAAAATAGACTCATTAGGGATTTTAAAAATATAAGTTTAAGCCTCTAATTATTTTTATCCAAAATTTTGTGATTTTCCAAAGTCAGAACAGGGGATCACGTAATCATTCTGAACTAGTCTCACAAAAATAAAAATATCTCAAAATATAGAACTACTTTTTTTGCTCTGTTTCTTTTATATGAAAATAGACTCATTAAAATTTAATTTGATATCTCATTTAGTCTCTGATTCAATTTATACTATTTTTGGTGATTTTTTAAAATCACGTCACTGCTACTGTCCAAAATAGTTTTATTGCTAATTCACTCTTTCACACTTTCTTTGTATTAACCTCATTTTAACATACATATCACAAATCATTTTCACCACATTTCATACATCACAAGTATAGGCCCATGATCACAAGGTTACCATAAAATCATCCTCATGTATAACTTACTTGTTTATAACCTTACCACATCCTGGTCACTTAATGAACACATCATTCACATAACCAAGTTCCTGCACTTATTCATCACAAAACTCACAAAGCAATACATAGAGAGTCTCCCGTTAAACATTTCGGATCAATCCTCGATACTTGGTGGTTTTAGCACATAGCTCCACCAATCATATAGTTCGGCTCTCTTGTACACATGGTGAACACTCAGTACCACCCATGTGACCTAGCCAATTTATCTCGTAGCTCTCTTGTCTACATGGTGTCCTTCACCTGGAACCATGCATGCGACCTAGCTACATATATCCCGTAGCTCTCTTGTCTACATGGTGTAAACATAGTATCACCCATGCGACCTAGCTACATCATAATGTCTTGTAGCTCTCTTGTACACATGATGTGCACTCAGACCATACATGTGACCTAGCTACATACTATCTCAGATCATCCAATCTTTCCAAGGTTCAACCGGATTTCTCTCTTTTCCAACAATTTCACCAATCAAGTAATTATCCACAAACATATTTCCAATATTATTATAAAATATCATAATACAAGTAATATTGATGTATTACTTACATATAAACTTACATTTCATTTAATATCAAGGCAATAACATTAAATTACACATTGCCTTATTAAAAATCATATGAACTTACAATTTCCCATAATATCCATAATCAAAAGAAATCACATTTATGTATGATAATTCAATGCACTTCATGTACCATAGACATATTTTAAATCAATTCATAAACTTGGCACCATAATCATTTAATTTAACATAATTCAATTAATTCACTAAATTTAACTTTCAAATATAAATTACAAAGATTATTGTCAGATTATTATCATACAACTTACATACTTTCAACACCTTGGAAATTATAATAAATATATCAATTTTACATTTAAACATGCATAAATTAATGCTTATTATACATATGAACTTACCTCGATATTAAAACGATCATTTTACCAACTTTCCCAACTTTCGATTTTTCTCTTATTCTAGGTTCAAATCTCATTTTTCGGGATCTAAAGCATCATATTTTACTTATTTAATTAATGTACTATTCAAAACAGTCCTTAACTCAAACTTTAGAAAAATTACAATTTTGCCCCTAAACTTTTGCATATTTACACTTTTGCCCCTAGGCTCGGGAATTAAACTTCATCCCTTATTCTTATGTTTTATGACATGCTGATCACTTTTCCCTTCTATGGCAACATCAAATTCTCACTCTAACATATACTTATGACTATTAGGTATTTTTACCGATTAAGCCCTTTTACCCGTTTTCACTCAAAATCGAGTAGCAAAAGTTGTCTAACATAATTTAAAACCTCATATTCTATCATAAAATAGAAAAATAAACACATTTCACCTATGGGTATTTTTCCAAATATGAACCCTAGCTTAAATTATTGCTAAAATAAGCTTAATCAAATTACCGGGATTCCAAAAACGTAAAGAACTTGAAAAACGGGGTTAGAACGAACTTACTATTGAGCTTGGAAAGCTTGAAAACCCTAGTCATGGCTTCTCCCATGCTAATTTCAGCCTTCATGAAAAAGATGAGTCAATTTTGGCTTTATTTTCCCTTTTTATTTCTTTTAATTACCAAATGACCAAAATGCCCTTCCTTACTAAACTTTCAAAAATTCCATCCATGTCCAATTTTTGTCCATCACTTAGAAATTGGTAAAATTTCTATTTAAGACCTCCTAATTAATATTTCAAAGCAATTTCATACTACAAACTTCTAGAATGCAAGTTTTGCAACTTAATCAATTTAGTCATTAACTTCAAATTGAGCACTTTATGCATAGAATTTCTTCACAAAATTTTAACACAATCATGCAATCATATCATAGACCTCAAAATAATCATAAAAAAATTATTTCTATCTCGACTTTTGTGGTCCCGAAACCTCTGTTCAACTAGACCCAATTTTGGGCTATTTCATTTTCTCTTCTGAATCAATCGTGTTCTCATGATTTATTCAATTGAGATTGAGATTATGAATAAAATGAGTGGTTAAATCCCTTAGGGGAGATCTAAGAGTGGATGACATGTGACTAATGGAGAATTTAAGGTTTTCCCAATAAGGATTAGTTAGTATGAATTACGCATTCTTAAACACTAGGGTTGTCAACCAAAGGAAGTTATCATAGGCTAAACGAGGTCGGGAGATAAGTCAAGCCGAGTAAACTATAATTTATCCTGGTTGAGAAAGTGAGGTTGGGAGATAAGTGAGTATCAACCAACCGATTAGTTAATTAGAGGCCGAGAGGTAATAATTGGTTAATCGGTAGCTAATCCACCCTAAAACCGTAATCCAAAGTTAATTACAAACCTTGAAGCGAGTTAATCTTCCTGATTGTTTTATTGATTTTTATCCTTAGTTTATTTTCCTTAGTTTATTTATTTTCGTTATTTATTTTTATCTCAATTATCTATTTTTTTCACATCCCAAAATTGAGTTAGTAGAATTTGGGTTAGTGAATCAAGAGTGGTCATATCCTATTTTTGGAATTAAGGTTGTGAAAATTTAGTCAAGTGAATTAATCTGGTTTAGTGGCTAAGTGTTGTGCTTGTGTGTAAAAGGTTCTGGGTTCGAATCCTTTCCCTTGAATTTTTATTATTTTTGTCCTAACCCTTATCCTTAAACATCTATCATAAATAATATTTTCACTCAACTAATGACAAGAATGAGCCTGTTGGTTTAGTGGTAAGGCTTTAGCTTACTCAGAGGTCTCGAGTTTGAATCCTGTTGGTTCTGTGTGTACAAAGGGTCGCAATCCCGCAGTTCAGATTGCAGGCTACAACTCACATTTATGAAGCTAGAATCACTAGTAATTGTTAGTCAACCATACGATGGTGACTCTGTTCCTGGGCCTTGTATATACCACTCGTCACACTATAGAAGCTAGCCATGCTCGAAGACGTTACCTTAATCGCAAGGAGGGGGATGTCAAAGGCAGGGCTAGTGACTAAAGTGAAGTCATTACAAGTAGTCGTAATGGAAGGTGCGGCTGGATCACCTTCTTTTCAAGGAGAGGTAATGCTTGTTGGGTGTTGTGGTTTGACACTACTTCACACCCAAAAAGAAGCGAGCTACGTCTGAATTAAAGTTGGAGATGGAAGCCTTTTTTCGTTTCTCTTTGGTGAAGTAAGACTAACCTAGGTCAGAACAAGTTGATAAGATCCCTTTTGACGACCCTGATTCCCTCCCATGTGGTGACATGGGGCGTAAAAAGGAAAGAGAGGGATGGTTTTCTCTCGCTTTTAGCGTAGCAGGCCCCTAGTAGGTAGCCCGCTCGATAGGCTATTAACTCAGTGGTAAATCATACCGCTGATAATTGCGTTGTTGTGCTTGGGTTGTAAGGGCTCTCAGGCATATAGATAATTTAACAAGCTCATAAGCGCCTGACCTTGAGATGTTGATCATCTAAGGCATATTAGAAAACTTTGTGAAAAACTTGAAATGGATAACAATTAAATTTAGTAGGTATTTTTTAAAATAAAATGTGTGAATACTCCTTAAATTCCTCCCTCACAACTGTCCCTCTCTCTCCCACTTTTCACTCTAGTTGCTGTCCACTTTTCCACGTTCCCATTATTTTCTTTTTGTTTTGATTTTCATTATTTTTTTCTCTCTTTACCATTAATTTCGTCTATTACGTTGCTTTGGTGAGGGTTATTTTGTTTGATTCTTTTTTGGCTGACCCAAATTCAGTGTTGTTGGCACTCCTTTCAGTTTTGGTGTTGGTTATATGTAATTGTAGTGTTGAGTAAGAGTATGGATTTTCTGTGATGATGTAGTATTTATGGTTGCTGGGTTTGGTAGTGAAGAATTAATCCTACAATTGGTATTTAGCTCTTAACGTGAGATTTTGAATGATGATTTGGCTTTTCTATGTGGCATAGGTTTAATTGTTTCTTAGGAAATCATTGTTTTAGGTGAAAATCTTGACACAAATGCTCCTCCGACGACTTAGTCTCTGTTATAAGTCGTTATCTTATTAAAGGTAAGTGATAAATGCATTTTTTTGCCAAATCTTAGTGTTAGGAATGTTTAGTTAGTGTTTGCGACCGAGTTAGGGACTCAAGATTTAGCTTCTTATGTTAATTCTCACGTTTTGAAATGTCGATTTACATATTTGAATCCTCACTGTTGAGATTGCATAAAAAAACGATTAGGTGTGTAACAAAAAACTGGAAAAATGGTGAACGATGTGATGCTGAAAAGCCCATTGTCGACGTCACACAGTCGTGTGCCAATTGGGCTGTGTAGGCCACACAAGCGTGTAGGCCCAGTTTTCGTAAAATTTCGTTAGGGCCGTAGTTGAAGTGCGTTTTGAAATTAGTCAGTTGATAGGTTTTGAAAAGTGTTAATGACATGAAATTTGACATTCTGCCTCTGTTAATGTTATTTTTTAAAGCGTGATGGTATGTTTTGATATGTACGGTATGCGTGATATATATACATCTGTTATCTGATTAGTGTTTGAATGTGAAATCTAAAATAAAAAATACTAATATTGTATGTGTAACATTCGAGACCATGTTTGTGGTATAATTTCTATTTCTGATCTGTAATTTGAGAAATTTGTACAACCATAATTTATTCATGTGCGTCTGAGTATGTAAAATGGTAGACATGTGTATTGGGGTGGGATAATGATCTGATGGAGGAAGTGTTAGTAGTTTAACTGCATATTAGTAACCCATCATTGTTGGGCAACCTGGATGACTTAATCAGTGGTTTAAACACATATTTGTTTTGGCAACTTTACTGCAATAATGGTGGCTTGACCACATTTATCAGATTCTAGTGGATTATAGCACTATTTTTGGTAAGGGTGTGCAAATTTCGGGTAAAACTGAATTAATTCGGTTAACCGATCGGATTTAGTTAATCAGTCGATTAACCAATTAATTCGGCCAAGGGTCAATTAATAATTTTTTGGAAGTTTAGTTAACGGTTAATTCGGTTCGAAATCGGTCGGTTTGATCGAATTTAATAAATAATATTATAATATATAAGTATTCGGTCAATTCGGTTAATTTTTTGGAAATATAAATTAATCGGTCGGATAAGTCGGTTAATTTTTGATATGTTTTATACTTGTTTTAACCAAAAATAATATATATATAAATTTTAGTTAATTCGGTTAACCGATCAAATTAATCGAAAAAATTCAGTTCAATTAATTTTTTTTGAAAAAATTTCGATTCGATTAACAGTTAAGGGTTTAAAAGTGTCAACTAATTCAGTTAATTGTAATTCAGGTCAGTTAACTGGTTGGTTAAGCAATTGAGCACCCCTAATTTCTGGCAACTTCACTGCGCTATTTTGAAAAGTGACATATGTTCATTTATAGGTGTGTGGGGTTGGATGGGTATTTATTACCCTAATTGGAGTGTAGGAATGGACGGAGATGGTTTGTAGTAGATAGGGGTAGGATCTGTAACTGTATCTACATCTATGTCTGTATCAGTATCTATATATGTGTTTGTATCAGTACCTACAACTATATTTGTAATCATATTTACATCTTTGTCAGACGATTCTGCATCTAAGTCTCAGACAAGATTCCTGCAATCAGATTCAGATCTCGAACGCATATGTTGAGTTACACACTAAGCTCGTTAGCTCATCATTTATTTTTTTTTTTTTACTTCTTAGGTAATCAACAGACTTAGTATTGGACGGTGTACAGGAGCTCAGATTGGTTTCTCTGCAATTGTTCATGCTTTTAAACTATTTTGGACTATCTGGACTATTTATTTTTTTTTTAGGGTTGTAAGTCTGTTTCAGGATTTTGCTTTTCATTTTGGTTTACTTTTGCTGGATTTAGTAGTTATTGCTTTAAAACTACAAAGTTTTTGTGTTTTACAAGCTAAGTCACGATTTTTAAAATTTAAAACTCTGAAATTTCCCTGCAAAATAAAGTAATCACTGAAGTGTTCTTTTGTAATAAAAATAAATAATTTTAACGAGTATTTTCTTAAAAAATTGGGAAGTGATTTTCTAAAATTAATATTGTCAAAGCACATGATTTCAAATTTAGTTTTTCAGATTTTAAAACAAGTTTATGCAATACCTCAAGATTTGGTCATAACGTCCGTGCCAGGTTTGGGGTGTTTCATATTTTATGATTTATCGTAATATAGAAATTAATTACTACTACTTAGACTTATTATTGTAAAAATGTTTTTATAATTTATTCCATCCTCCCTTGGGTACAATCCTTAGAATACTTCCAATATTTCGTTGTACAAACTATATTACAATTTGACCTATGCACTTGCGAACACCATCATTCTAATCTTTTATTTTTTTGTGTTATATTTTTTTATAAACGATAACTTGTTTATTGGTGGTCACCTAAAACAAAATTTACAAGGTGGGAACAAGTCTTATAGTGACAGCATGATCTTTAAATTTGTGTGGTGGCATGTCTTTAGTCAAAGGATCAACTAACATTTGGTTAATGTTAATGTGCTCAATGACCACTTTCTTTTCTTTAACACGTTCCCTTATGGCTGAATACATAATGTCAATATATTTACTTCGACTTCCACTTTTGTTGTTCTTAGCCATAAAGACAATAGTTGAATTGTCACAATATATCATCAACGGCCTAGAAATCAAACCCACAAGTCCAAGCCCAAATATGAAACTCTTCAACCATACTCCATGTGAGGTTTGGCTTATAACACCTCGAAGTTTGGGGTTAGAAGAATTAAGGTTTATGGGATGAGTAGTGGTTACTATTAGACTTTTACAATTTTTTTTTTGCAATTTAAAATCAATGATGAGCTAGTGTGTAACACCCCAAACCTGGCCCAGACAATGGCCGAATCTGACGTGCCACATTGAAGTTAAAAATCCACGCTTTGTTTTAGTGTTTTAAAAAAAACCGTCGTTTGATAAGGCTTAACCAAGTGAATGGAAGCTGCGCACCAGGTAGGTATCCAAAAACAGAAAAGGTGAGCCATGATGGCTGCTTAAGTACCAAGCTCTTCGAATGGATCCAATCCTAGACATGCCCACAACCATTGCCACACTTTGGTGCGAGGTTAGGTTTTGAGAAAAATGAGTTAGAATTCATTTAAGTAGATATTTTTGATAAACCGATTAATTGTATCGCTATGCTACTTTGAAAACAATTATCATTTTGAAAACGCGCCTAAGTCTAACCCATTTTGGATTGTTATCAAGAAAATATAGGGTATAAAATAAAATAATCCCCAAAAAATAATTAAAATGGCCTTATTACAACCCAAAACCAAATAATAATATTAATAAGATAAAACTTATAAAGAAATAAATCGGCTACTTATTGCAATTAAAAGAAACAAAAACAGTAGTGTGTCCATCTCCGAGTCCCTCGCAACTCCAAACCATCTAAGCTTAGGGATTACCTGCACAGTTAGAAACGGGGTGAGTTTACGAAAACTCAGTGTGTAATCCCAATAACATACAAACAGTGAAAACACAGTATCAGTACAATCTAGGCCAAAGCCCTATTTAATCTTGACATATACTGGGCCGAAGCCTTTCGTTTAACAGTTAATGGGCCGAAGCCTTTTCATAAATCATTTCACTGGGCCGAAGCCTTTACTGTAAACGGTATGGCCCATAGGCCCATTTCAATATCACATGTAATGTCAATGGATGTATGCAAGCCCATTTCAATATCATATGAAATACCATGGAATGTATGCAAGCCCATTTGGGGAGACTACTCGACCCACCATCCGCTACTCTCCACCCATACCAACCAACACACCATGTGGGGAATGATTCAACCCACCCAACCAACACACCATGGCAAAGATAGTCTTTATCATATATCCGAGGCCTAGCCTCTTTTAATAATCGGGCAAAGCCCTTTTGATGGCCCGGGCAAAGCCCTTTTCAATAAATCGGGCATAAGCCCTTTTCAAATCAGGGCATAAGCCATTTTCAATAAACTGGGGCATAAGCCCTTTTGCACTTCCTCCATCCATATAAAAACCAACCTAATGCATTTATGAATACATCATGTACATTTCATACATATCATGTGCATTTTGTACATATCATGTGCATATCATATCAATCATGTATATCATATCCCACGTATCAAATTTATAATTAAACCCTAGGGGTATAATGGTCATTTTTACCTAGGGGCAAAACAGTCATTTTCATACTATAAGGGTAATTTCATAATTTTACCAAATATCAGGGTTTTCCATGTTCATCAACAATTATCAATATTTCCGAGTGTTTAAACAATGATCTTTAACCCACTTTATCAAACTCGGGCTTTTGGGCCCAAAACCTCCAATGGGCCCTAAGAATGCCGATTTAGCCCACTAAGCCTGCTTAATCCAAATTTTACAACAGTACTAACCATGTTATCATGCAACTTTTCCAAATTCCATTTTCTATCAAATTTACCCAAATGGGCTCGAAAGCCCATTGGGCCCAATTCCAGCCCATTGAGGCCCAACTGACCATCATGCACAAAATTGTGCTCTTACCTGTTCCATCGATCCAACCACCGATCATATCGTATCTATCGCACTTTAAGCAAAGGCAAAATCACAAGTTCCCGAAATACCAGTATTTTACATTTCGGCTTCTCAGCAAATATTAATCTAAGCTATTACGAGGGTTAGTACACACTTGTTACGGGTTGAAGTTGAAACGTTTCCATAATCAATCACTTACAATAACCACCACCTGTCACTCAAACTTAACTATTCCAATATCAATATATGTAAATCCTAAGCACATCAGTTATACGGAACATAAGGGCGTATTCATCATTTTACCATACAAGGGTATTACGGTCACTTTACCTTACAGGGGCTTTACGGTCTTTTTACCTATTAGGGGTATTTTAGTCATTTCATCCTACAAGGGTGTTTTGGTAAATCTACAAATCAAGGGTATTTCTGTAATTTTGTAAATCAAGGGTATTTTGGTAATTTTACAAATTGAGGGTATTTCGGTAATTTTACAAACCAGTGGTATTTTGGTAATTTTACTAACTAGGGGTGTTTTGGTAATTTTACAAACTAGGGGTATTGTGGTAATTCTATCCTACAGGGATATTTTAGTAATTTCACAATCGAGGGTAAAACGGTAATTTTATAAACTGAGGGTAAAATGGTAATTTTGTAAATTGAGGGTAAAACGATAATTTTGTAAATCGAGGGTAAAACGGTAATTTTGTAAATCGAGGGTGAAACGGTAATTCTATAAATCAAGGGTAAAATGGTAATTCTACAAATTGAGGGTATTTCAGTAATTTGGTAAACTAAAGTATTCTATACAGGGATAACAATACGAATGGGCCTAAAGCCTATTCTAGGCCCAAATGGGCCCACATGCTCGTGTGGCCCTTTTAGCCCAAATCTAGCCACAAATATGAGATTCACCTAGCCTAGTCCAATTTTACTACACAATCAAACAAACTTATCCAATTGGGCTCGTAGGCCCATTGGGCCCACATGACCCTTTACGGCCCATCGCGGCCCGAAGTAGCCATCCTATAGCTAGAGTAGTGAGAAATACACACCCGATAGGAGACTAGAGTTAATCCACGCTCCGAGCACTCTTAGCCAACGCCCAACCCAAACGAGCACGCCATACAGCAAAAGGGATCAGCCAAGAAAAGTACCTCTACTCTTCTCATGGTTCTCTCTATTTAAAGCCAGCTTCGTATCCCCTCTTATGTTAGCTTCCTGATGTGGGATCCCTCCATCATCAGAGTTTAAATTCAACACCAACTCTTGCCGCCCCCTGTTAGCAAAATAAATGCTTCTTGCTTGCCATGGGATTTGAACCCATGTCTCCCCTCAGATGCTCCACATGCTACTTGCCACTAAACCACAAGGCTTTTTGTGTCATATTTTATCCCCAATTAATTATAAGGTCTAAAGGCCAAAGTCCAGGTTCCCTAAAAAAAACCAAAATAAATTACAAGAGCCAAGGCTTGAACCCAAGCTCCTATACAACCTTAATGACGCCACAACCACTAGACTAAATGCTTCCTTGTGTCATTTATTTACCACAATAATTTAAAAGGCCCTCATCCAAGCATCCAAGTTTTTTTTTCACTTGATACCAAAATTTTTGCTAAAGCCCAAGTTTAAACCCAAGATTTCTCCAACACTTCTCAAAGCCATTAACCACTAAAGCAAACATTTAATTGTTTTATTTCATTGCACAATTAAATACCTATATACAACCTCCTTACGGACCCCCACTCAAGGCCCAATACTTCTAGGCCCAAATTCGGGGTGTTACATAGTGGTTCAGTGGTTAAGCTTTTGTACTCCTTCGGTCCTGTATTGAATCCTCGTGTGTGCAACGGACTTGTGTCTCTACAACATAGTTTTGTCTCCTCTGCATCTAAATTTGATAGTAAGCTACATGATTTGCTCACATGAGAGTGTTCCTAAACCACACGGGCATGTCCCTTAGTGACACGAGTGCGTGCTTCAGTCACTCAGGCGTGTGCTTTGTAACACAAATTGGTCACACGGCCGTGTGGCCCTATTTTTTGCAATTTTTGCACCTTTTTGCAAATTGTTTCATTTTGGTCCCCGAGTGATTCATAACTTTTATAAGCCTTTGTAAAAGTGGATAGGACACTAATTCTATTTGTGGAAGGTTTATTTGGGTGTGTGTTACCCCTCGAATGTTAATAATAATGTGTATTTATAAGATTCAATCTATTGTTTGCATGATTGCACGTTGCTGTGATATACCAAATTTGGAGTATGTAAATGTATGGGTGTGTTAATTGGAAATTGTGTATAATGTCATTCTGTTATTCTATATTCGAAAACAAGTATGCTGATTTTGTATATCTGTATTGATTTAGCTATTTAGAATAACTATGTTTGATTCTGAATATCAGTATTGATTCAGTTACCTGAAAATGATCGTGATCTGTCCGTATTGATTGTAATATTTTCATTTGCATTTGGGGTTGGGGTTGGGATCTAAATGATTTGAATACGAATTGAGGGATGTGTGATATGGTAGTTTTAACTGCATTATTTGATTTGGCGGTAAAAATGCAATAATTCAAGTGGCAAATGACCACAAAACGGTGTGAATTAGTTGGATGGGTCCACCATAACCTAAACTAGTGTGTAAGGGATGGAAGGGTCTAGTGAACCCTATTTGGTGTGATGGGATGGACGGAGATGGTGTGTAACAGTTGATAGAGGGGATTTCATTGCATTTTTTTTGCATCTGAGTATGTATTATCTATACACATGATTTTAATATTTGCATAATGATTCACTTATTTGTTGTGTATGGATATTATGAATTATCTGAGGTTCTCGTGTGTAAAGATGATCATTTGACACCATTTATTTACGATTGTTTTAGAATCGCACTGGGCTTTCGTAGCTCACCCTCTCAGTTTCCTCTTTTCAGGTAGAATGTGAGGTTAGGTCTCAGACTTAGCAAATCAGAGAATCTCAATATATTTCTATTCTGGTTTGTTTAAATAAGTTTTCCGTAATACTTGTTTCGATTCAGTTGGTTTGTAAATAACTTTAAGTAAACAGTGGTATGGGATTTTCGGTTTAAGTTAACTTAATGTTTTTGTACTTTTACTCGTATTACTAGAATATTATGATTACCAAATCCTTTTTAGCTTCAAAGTATTACATAGTTATTTTATCTGGTTTTAAAATAACTGACTAACATTTGTTTTGAGCCATCTCGGTGACCAATGTGACCTCCAGAATCAGGTTAAAACTTTTAGGCCAGGTTTTGGGGTGTTACACGGTTGACTCATCTCTAAGATATAGCTCCACCAGAAAACATAAATATGCAACCTGATGTTGATTTATGTGAATCAACACAGTCCAAAAAGTCTGAATCGGAGTAGCCAATCACCTCCAAATTGTTTGATCATTTGCACGTAAGCATGTAGTTCTTTGTCCTTTTAAGACATCTCAAAAAAATTTTGCAGCTCTCCAATGATCAATACCTGGATTACTTTGATATCTTCCCAACACTCCTACTGCAAATGCAATGCCAGGTCTTATGCAGACTTGAGCATACATCAGGCTTCCATTAACGAAAGCAATGGAATGTTTTTCATTTGCTCCCTCACGAATTCGTTCTTCAGGCATTAGTTCAAATTGAACTTATCACTCTTTACAATAGGAGCAACACTCGGTGAACAATCTAAAATCTAAAATCTTTCTAAAACTTTGTTGATATAGGTTAATTGTGATAGACCTAAGTTACTACAATGTCTATCATGATGAATCTTTATGCTAATGACATAAGACACATCACCCATATCTTTCATATCAAAATTTTTAGATAGAAATTGTTTCACCTCATGTATCATACCCCTGTCATTTGTTGCAAGTAAAATGTCATCCACATATAGAATAAGGAAACCAATTTTACTCCCATTGACCTTCTGGTATATGCATTGATCTATGATATTCTCAATAAAACAAAACGAAGAGAGAACTTCATGGAATTTTAAATACACTGTCAAGAGACTTGTTTCAATCTATATATGGACTTCTTTAGCTTGCATACCAAGTGTTCACTATCACTAGAGGAGAATCCTTCAGTTTGTTTTATGCATACCTCTTCCTCTAGATCACCATTAAAAAAGGCAGTTTTTTAGATACTAGACTAAAAGTTTCAGTATGAGCTACTAAATGTCAAAATAAGCTACTAATGCAAATATAATACTCAAGGAATATTTCTTAGATACTAGACTAAAAGTTTCAATATAACCAATTCCTTATTGCTGAGTGAATTCTTTTGCAATGAGTCTAGCTTTTGATCTTTCTATGTTTCCCATTATGCCTCTTTTTAGCTTTTTACATCCAATGGTTTTTACGCCTTTTGGCATTAACACAATTGTTGGATCTGGTGCCTTAAATGTATTATTTTCATCTAAGTACACTTGTAATTTTTTTGAACAGATTGATTAATAAAATTATTCATGAATTAAATTAATATACTTTGTATTATTGTCCTTAAATGGTTTCTACACCAAAGAAAAATAGAAGAAAATGTTGCTCAATGGTTGTCTATTGTTTAACTAATACTAAGCGGTATTATGTGGTCTGATCATAGTACAAAAAGACAACAATATTAGTAGATGAACCTAAACATGTCCTTAGACTAATAGGAAATGAACAGACTAATTGAAAGACTAATATGCCATATCAAGTCCAAGTGAGGAGATGCCTAGTCTTGGGCATTGGAGCAGATGACTCCCAGAAAATAGAGACATAGATGTGACTGATTGGATTGACGTACAACCAATAGGGCCCAAGCAAAATAGATCCTGAATCCTTTTACGGATTTATTCACTTGTGATGTTTATATTGTGACATACCTAAATCTTGAATGGTTGGCAGACTATGTTTGCATGACTCGTACACTTTGATGTAAGTAAAAGCCTGAGTTCAAATAGATAAGGAACCAAAAAATGGTGCGTTAGGTGTAAGAATTCTGTACTATGTAGCGTCATTCACAATAGTGTAATTCATAGCCTAAAACATAGGTAAATGATATCCTTTCATTGGCATTACATGGTTGATGAAAAGTAAACATGGCCATAGATCGTCCGTCTTTGTGATGGATGACTTGATCACTATTTGATAGTGATTAACTTTTCATGAAGGAAGATGTAATGATTACCATGAGATAAAGTATGATCATATTAGGAGAATAGATATTATCCCAAAGAGATCAAGGATATCCTATGAGGGTAACACACTTATGACAAGGTCATTGGAGGAGCACTGAGTAGTTTCTTTCGTAATGGTATGTCGTTGGGGAGAGCTCAATCACGATAACATAGTGGAATGACTTCGTGACTAAATAGGTTTATAATTAATAGACAAAAAGCTAAAACTTAATTATAAATCATTTGAGCCTCAACTATATAGTCCAATAGTTTCCTCCACTAGCTCATTGAAACTATAAATGAATTGTGTGTTTGAATAGAAATGAATGGAATGAATGGAAAAAGAGAAGTGGAAAACATTCAGGAACAATTATTGTTTTCTTTGAAATGGAGAAATAGAATCATTTGGAAATGAATGTAGGTTTCCCAAAATGGAAATGAAAATGAAAATGAAAATGGAAATGGAATCTTGCAATATTATATAGGATTACTTGAAAATGATGGAAGAATGAGTTTATATTTTTGGACTATTTTGAAGCCTCAAAATGAAAATAAATCATTTGGTCATATTAAACATGTTGAGTTGTGACATATTGAACAAATTTTCTCAAAATTTTATCAGGGGAATCGTTAAAATTTTACTATGGGTAAAATTGTCAAAATTTTACTGGGGTAAAATTGAGGTGAAAATTTATTTAATATGTAGATATTAAAATTTATTTTGGGAAATAGAAAAACTGAAATGAGTTAGATCATATTACAGAGTACTAGTAGTGTGAGAGAGGTCCAAAACCCCTCATATGAGGAGGTGGGACGACAAAACCCTAGGATCATTAACTAGGGTTGTCGCCCCCTCTATCCTAGATAAACTAGGATATTGTTTTCTAGTGGAAATAAACTTCTACAACTTTACAAGGGTTCTACATTCTCTTCCTATAAATAGATGGCACTGGTAGAGCTATTAACACAACTTTTGAGAGATTGTTACTCTGCCTAAAAATAGAAAGAATTTATTCTAAACTTATAAACATATTTTTCAGAATAAAAATTTTATCGGTTTCTATTAAAGAAGAGAATTTTCGTTTTCACCCCAAAATAAAACTTTTTCTTGTTCTGTGTTTTGATTCAATTGGTTTGAGCCCACACTCGAAGCAGTTCGTGGTACGAGAATAGAGGAGAAGATCGTTTGGTTGAAATCTGAAAAACATCAAGGATCTGCTTATCCAAAAACATAGGTATGGATTCAGATAAGGTTTATTACTATAAATATCTCAAATTGCGTTGGTTTTCAAATTTTTAATTTTTCACCGTGTAACAAAACTATTTTTAAACTGTGTTTTTTCCAACAACAAGATTCCAAACATCATTACTTTTCATGCAATTCATCTATTCTTTCATAGCATTGTATCACAATTCTAACTTTTTGTAACTTATAGATCATGAAAATGACTCAGGATCATTCTCAACTCCAATATAGTCAGACTCTTGCAGATACAGAATATAGTCACTAGAAATTGTTGATTTTAAGATCTCGTCAATGTTGAAACAACATTTTCTTGTAGATCATGTTGTTTAACTAGTTGTTCAATAATTTCTGGATTTTCTTGAACAACTTGATCTACTAGAGTGTTTTCAGCAGCTTGTGGATTTTCATTGATTACTTATTCAATACCAGGTTGAGCTTGAGGGGTGTTATATATGATAACCAATCTCTCACCTAAAGTGGAAGGTTGACCTACAGGAATCGTGTCCTGAGACAGATCGCTCCCACTAATTGAGTCATTCTTAAGAAATTTTGCATTCTCGATTCCACAATTCTAGTGTTATGAGATGGACAATAGAACCTGTATCTTTTGGACCTTTCGAGATATCCAATGAAATACCCATTAATGGTCCTTGGGTCTAGTTTCTTTTCTTGCAGGTTATAAACTCTTATTTCAGATGGGCTTCCCCGTATGCATATATATCACAAACTCTATTTCTAACCTTTGAACAACTTAAAAGGTGTATTTGGGATAGCCTTGGTTCAAACTCGGTTTGAACTTGGTTTAATATATACACAATCATTTCGAGAGCTTGAACCGATAAGGACTTAGGCTGCTTAGAGCTATTAAGCATATTTTGCACCATGTTCATTAAAGTTTTGGTTTCTTCTTTCCATAACTATAGCAACCTGAAATAGGGCCTAGTCAGAACAGTGGTTTTGGGACCACAAATCCGACGCCAAAATATTTATTTTATGATTATTATGAGGTCTAAAATGTGAGTATAGGTATGTGTTAAAGTTTCATGAAGAAATTTTATGAATAAGTGCCCAATTGGAAATTTGGGACTATTTTGAATAAATTGCAAAACTTGGATTCTAGAAGCAATTTGTATGAAATTTCTTTAGATTATAAATTAAAAGGTCTTGAGGAGCAATTTGCCCAATTTCTAAGTTTTTGGACAAAAATGGGTTTGTATGGACGAAATTTTAAAAAAAGGGCTTAAGGGCAATTTTTTGTCATTTGGCATTTTAATGAAATAAAATGGGAAAAATAAGGCAAAAATCAGCCATTTTCTTCTCCATTGTTGCTGAAAATTGAAGGGACAACATAGCTAGGGTTTTCAACATTTTCAAGCTCAATAGTAAGTGCTCCCAAGCCCCATTTTTAATGTGCTTTGTATTTTTGAAATCTCGGTAGCTTATTCTCTCTATTTTTACCCATATTTCATGTTTAAAAAATTTACCCATGCATGAGTTACTTTTATTTTGATGGTTTATGGAGGAATATGAAAGTTGGGTGAGTGTTAAACATCTTTTTCTAGGTGGTTTTCATGAAAAACCTCTAAAAGGACCTTTTTGCAAAAGGTGTAAAATATGTGGTAGAAATGAGAAATAATGGAAAACGTGGGCTGCCATAAGAAGGAAAAACATTCGGCTAGGCTTGGGTAAGGTACAAATTGCATGCATTTCATTATACGAGCCTAGGGACTAAATCGTAACAATGTTAAGGCTAGGGGCAAAATGGTCATTTGGACCAGGGGTGAAATTTAGACTTGAAAAGTACAATTTGAGGTGTTAATGATCTATTTTTATTGTTATAGTCCCCGAGGAACAAATTTTGGAGGTCGATCGAGGAAAATGAAAGGTTTCAGAATAACCAGAACACGATACAGAACGAGTACCAGGTAAGTTCGAATAACTACAAGTAAACTCATAATATACTTAATTGTATAATTTATGAATGTATGAATATTATATTTGATGGTGGAATGAAAAACCTATGAAATGTATTTTTGGTAATGACATGTGACAAATGTCCCGGTTGAGGTTGAAAAGGAAGTTCGATGGATGAACCATGTTTCATGTGATTTTGAGATCTTGCATGTGTTGTAGAAAGGATTTATCTCGGATGGGTAATCTGTTAATCTCAATGATAGAAAGGATCTTGCCCGGACAGGTGTTCCTTGAGTGATTGAGCCTCTCGAGGAATATATGTATATAAAGGATTTAGCCCGGATGGGTAATCCCATTAGGGTCTGAATTTAGCCTGGACTGGTAATTCAGATCTGAGCTCATTAAGGATGTTTGTCACTATAAGGGATTTAGCCTGGGCTGGTAATCCCGACATCACCTTATGGGTTTACGATACGGGGGATTTGGCCAGGACTGGTAATCTCGCCTTAGAATGTATGGTTCACGGGGTGCATGTCTGAAACGATCATTCCTCAGAATTGATGGTAAAAGAATAGTCCATCGAGATTTCCTAGAAACTCAACAGGATTAATATGGAATATAAAGATGAAACGGTGAATGATAAACTCATCTAATGATAAATTACATGATGTATTATGATTGTGACTAACTTGTGGATTGAACGTAAGTGCTAGGGAAACCATTTCATTCTAGTCGGTTTTATTGCTTATTATGGTTGTATGTTAATTATCAGTAAGTTTACTTTCTAGTTATCCAAGCTTACTAAGCATGAAAATGCTTACCCCTCACTTTTCCCTGTCTTTCATAGCTCGAGGACTCATAAAGGCTGAAAGACGGTTGGAGAGTCAACACACTATCAACTAATCCAGCTTTGGTACATAGATACTTTATTTTGTTCAATGGAATGTATAGGTATTTTTGGTTCATTTTGTCATATGTGTCATTTGGCTAGCAATGTAAAGGCTTGAATGTTATGTCTATTCATTTTGTGTATGGCCTTGATATATGGCCTGTATTGGTGTAGGTTGCTATCCTACTAATCATGCAATTTTTACTTGTTGAAATGATTACATGGTGTATTATGAATGGATACGATAAATGTGACCAATTCATTTAAAATTGGGAGGATCATAGTTGGCAATGAGTTAAAAGACAAGCCAAATCCGATATTGTGATTAATGAGACTATAATCATTAATACAAAAAGGGTAACCTAGCATGTGCAAAACCAATGATGTGAGGTTTACATGCAATTGACAATTATGATAGAACTTGAGTACGATTAGGGCATGTTAGATATCAGTAGAAGCTATAGATAAGAGTGGGCAATTGAGGGTGACCAAAGGCTTGAAAAGTAGCCTAATAAGGTCTATACGGGTAGACACATGGGCGTGTATCCAGGCCGTGTGTGACACACGGATCGCCCTTGGGCGTTTGGTATGATCGTGTGTCCCCTGCACCTAAAATTTTAAGTCAGTGTCGAACACGGGCTAGACACACGGGCGTGTGTCTTGGCCGTGTGAATCTAACAGAATACTCAAGTTTTGGACAGGGGGTGACCACACGAGCGTGTCCCCATGAACACAGACGTGTGTATGATCTCAACATGGGCGTGCGAGGTATTAACCTATAAGTTTTTCTTAGATCTTTAGTTTGGTCCCGAATCTTTCTCAATGTTTGTTTAGGGCCTCGTAGCCCCAAAATTGGAACACTACAATGTTAGTGGGCTTGTTTTGAGTTGAAACGAAATTTTATAACTCCTATTTTCCGTTTATGCTCGTATATATGTCCAGTAACGCCTCGTACTTGTCCTCGGTCTCGGGTACGAGTAAAGGGTGTTATATTTAGTAGTATCAGAGCTACAGCTTAGTCAATTCTAGGACTACCTAGAGAGTATTGGATTTCACTATACATGCCATTATTTGAACATCGATAGTGTGACACCTCCTAACCGTTTAATTTGTTTTTGAATATAGTAAATGTCTTCCAATCAAGCACAAGATGAGTCTGAGGGAGCCGAGAGCCATGCTCCAGCTTCCATACATCAAACTGTTTCTAGTAGTAGTAGAAGGTCTATGTCTGAAGGCCGATAAGAGGCCAAGGCTGCCTTCTTAGAAATAATGGACGAGTGGTTTAGGGATTACTTGAGCAATCGGCCCAACATACCACGACCTCCCCCGCCCCCTAACCAACCTAATGAGCAAGTACCACAGGGTATGGTACTAATGAGAGTTGGTAAAGTCCCTGTAGACAAGCTTAGTAAGTATGAGGCTGAAGAATTTAGAGCTAAGGTTGATGATGATACCTAAAGAACCGAATTCTGGCTTGAAAATACTACACAGGTATTAGGTGAATTATCGTGCACACCTGAGAAGTGCTTGAAGTGTGCCGTGTCCCTCCTGAAGGATACTGTATACCACTGGTGGAAGACTGTATCTTCCGTGGTGCCGAAGGAAAACATTACTTGGGATTTTTTCCAAGAAGAGTTTAAAAAGAAATACATTAGTTAGAGGTTCTTAGACTCAAAGTGAAATGAGTTCATGGAACTCAAACAAGGAAATAAGCCTGTAGTAGAATACGAAAGGGAGTTCGTAAGGCTAAGTCAATATGCAACGGAATGGGTCCAAACTGAGCCAGAAATGTGTAAACGCTTCGAGGAAGGTATGAACGAGGAAATCAAGTTGTTGATCGGGATTCTTGAGATACGAGAGTTCGCTGTATTAGCTGATCGGGCCAAGAAGGCCGAAGAGCTTAAAAATTAAAGAAATCAAGCTAAAAGAGAAGCTCGAGTTTCAAGCAAGAGGTCCAGCGGTAAGACGCTCTCATTTCCTACGAAGAAATTAAGGAGCCAGCATGAACGCTCCATTTCATCGGTAGGATATTCAGGTAAAGCGAGAGGCTCCAAACGATGAAATCAGAGGTCTTCCTCCCCGATGGTGACTAGTGTGGGGAGTGTAGATGACCAAAACTGAAGTGTAAAAGTTGTAAGAAATTTCACTCTGGAGAGTGTCGAATGAAGAGCGGTGCATGTTTCAGATGTGGTTCTCTTGATCATTTTCTCAGAGACTGCCCAGAACAAAATAAAAAAGAAGTGGAAGCGACTCCGAAGTCGAGTACTCCTATTACTCAAGGTAGACCTCCGAGGTACCTTGGAAGTGCTAGTGGCAGCCGAGTCGCAGCTAAAGACGCTGTAAAATCAGAGGCTCGAGCCCCAGTGAGAACATATACAATGCGCGCTCGAAAGGAAGCCTTTGCTCTCGATGTCATCCTGGTAGTTTTTCTCTTTTTAATAAATGTCTTATTGCCTTAATTAATCCGGAGTCGACACATTCATACATTTGCTTGAGATTGGTGTCCAGTATGAATATATCTATTGAACCTACGAAATTTATCATCAGAGTTTCAAATCCATTAGGTAAGTCAGTTCTTGTGGATAAAGTCTGCAAGAACTGTCCTTTGACGATTCAAGGTCATTGTTTTCCGACTAACCTTATGTTGTTACCTTTTGATGAGTTTGATGTAATACTTGGTATAGATTGGTTAGCCTTGCATTATGTGATTGTAAATTGTGGTAGTAAGTATATCGTATTGAAGTGTCCAAATGGTGAGACCTTAAAAGTTGAATCTAGAGAATTAGATACGTCACCGGTTGTAATTACCTCGATGGTTACTCAAAGATATATGAGAAAATGGTGTGAAGTCTATCTTTCTTTTGTACTAAACACTAAAGAAATGGAATTGAAGATTGAGTCTGTGCCAGTAGTGTGTGAATATTTAGATGTGTTTCCAGAGGAATTACCCAGACTACCCTCTGAAAGAGAAATAGAGTTTGGAATTGAATTGATACCAAGGACAGCTCCTATTTCAATTGTTCCGTATAGGATGGCACCAACTGAGCTGAGAGAGTTGAAAGCACAGTTGCAAGAGCTGACGGATAAAAGGTTTTGCAAGGCCGAACTTTTCACCTTGGGGTGCTCCTGTATTATATGTAAAGAAGAAAGATGGTTCAATGAGGCTATGTATAGACTATCGGCAATTGAACAAGGTAACTATCAAGAATAAGTATCCTTTTCCAAGGATCGACGATCTGTTTGACCAATTGAGGGGAGCCACTGTATTTTCTAAGATAGACCTGAGGTCTGGCTATTATCAGTTGCGAGTTAGAGAATCGAATTTGCCTAATACAACTTTTAGAACAAGGTATGGTCACTATGAATTTCTTGTCATGCCGTTTGGGTTGACGAATGCACTGGCCGTATTCATGGATCTAATGAATAGAATCTTTCGGCCATACTTGGATAAGTTTGTCGTTTTGTTCATTGAAAATATTTTGATTTATTCCAAGGATGAGATGGAACATGCGAAGCATCTGAGAACGTTGTTGCAAACATTACGGGAGAAACAATTATATGCTAAGTTTAGCAAGAGTGTATTTTGGCTCCGAGAGGTAGGATTTTTAGGTTACATTGTTTCAGGTGAAGGCATCCAAGTTGATCCAAGCAAGATCTCTGCTATTTTCAATTGGAAATCGCCTAAAAATGTAACCAAGGTTAGAAGCTTTTTGGGCTTAGTTGGTTACTACCGAAGATTTGTGAAAGGATTCTCCATGATAGAAACTCCAATGACAAGGTTGCTATAGAAAGATGTTAAGTTCGAATGGACAGATAAGTGTCAGCAAAGCTTTGAGAAGTTGAAAACATTGTTAACTGAAGCTCCGGTCTTAGTATTACTTGAGCCGAGAAAAGAGTTTGTCGTCTACAGTGATGCAGCCTTGAATGGACTGGGTTATGTACTTATGCAAGATGGCAAGGTGATAGCCTATGCTTCGCGATAGTTAAAGCCGCACGAGAAGAATTATCCAACACACAACTTAGAACTTGCCGCTATTGTTTTTGCCTTGAAAATATGGAGGCATTATTTATACGGTGAGACTTGTCATATATTTACGGGCCATAAGAGTTTGAAGTATTTGATGTCTCAAAAAGAATTAAATTTGAGACAGCGGAGATGGTTAGAATTGATTAAGGATTATGAGTTGATCATCGATTATAACCTGAGAAAGGCGGATGTGGTTGGATGACGCATTAAATAGAAAGTCCTTGTTTGCATTGAGAGCCATGGATGCTCGATTGGCATTGCTCGATGATGATTTAGTTTTGGTAGAGCTTAAGGCTAGATCGACATTTCTTCCAGAAATTTGTGATGCCCAGACTAATTATAGTGACTTGCAAGCTAAAAGAGATCAGAGTGAGTCGAATATCGAGTCAGATTTTTGGGTTGGTTCTAATGGATGTTTAATGTTCAGAGATGGGGTTTGCGTGCCCAAAAATGATGAGCTTATTTAGAAAATTTTGTGAGAAGCACATGATAGTCATTTGTCTATCCATCCGAGAAGTACCAAGATGTACAATGATTTGAAGAAAATGTACTGGTGGAAAGGCATGAAAAGAGACATCTTCGAATTTGTATCGAAGTGCCTGATATGTCAGCAAGTCAAAGCCAAACATCAAGTACCTTCAGGATTGCTACAGGCCGTAATGGTTCCCAAATGGAAATGGGACATAGTTACTATGGATTTCGTGACAGGATTACCATTGACCCCGAAAAAGAAAGATGTTAAATGGATTGTTGATCACGTTATCTCGTTATAGGTTTTAACTGTTTATAATTAATCGTTCTTGAAACTAACCACTATCACGATGTAGGCAAGTGTACCTATCGAATAGTAGTATAGTTTTAGCAAGACCAGATTGTCGAACTCAAAGGAACTAAAAGTACTAGTAATGACTGTCTTTTTATTATCTAGCTTAAGAATAATGGGGTTTTGTTTTAATTAACTAATTATCTAAACTAAGAACTCACAGAGAAAAGAATTAGGGAATTGCTTTTGGGAAAAATCGATTGACTTAAGACAATACCTAAGGACAAATCCACCTAGACTTTACTTGTTATTCTGGCTCTGAATCGAACGATTTATTCATTCAACTTGTTCCGTATAGATCCCTAAGTTATGTTATTATCCCTATTCAAGACTAATAATGTCTAATCCCTAGATTGAATAACTGAGACTTTTCTCTAGTAAACACTCTAGGACTGCATTAACTGGATCTATGGATCCCCTTATTAGGTTTCACCCTAATCCGACAAAATCTTGCCACCCTATGTCTAGGCGTGCAATCAGCTCTACTTAATTATGATAAATGTACTCTTAGCCAAGGTCTATTCCTCTTCTGAATAAGAGCATATCTTGAATCAGTATCCTGGGATATCAAAACAAGAATTAAGCACACATAATTAAGAACAAGTTAAATATTTATCATACGATTCAGAAAATAATAACAAGATTCGTCTTAGGTTTCATTCCTCTTAGGTATTTAGGGGATTTAGTTCATAACTAAATAAAAAAACATCTCAGAAAAATAAAGAATATAAAACATAAAGAAAACCCAAAACTCCTGAAGGGGAATTGAGGAGAGATCTTCAGTCTTGATGATGAATCTGGCTTCTGAGATGAATCAATCGGCTTCCTTGGAGTAATTCCTTACTCCTTATTATTCTTTGTCCTCTTTTCTCCTCTTCTAGGGTGTATTTATAGGCTTTGGAATGCCTATGAGCCCTCAAAAGTGGCCTTTTCCGAATTGGACTTAACTTGGGCTCGGCAGGGACACGCCCGTGTGACATGCCCGTGTGAGATTACTTCAGGCCGTGTTCAAGCCTGTTAGAATGGCACGAGCGTGTGCTATACTCGTGTGAGTCGTGCTTCTATTCTGCCAGATTGAAACGGCCGTGTGGTCTATCCGTTTGAGGAAGTCTAGGCCGTGTTAAGTTCGTACTTTGGCCTATTTTCTCTATTTTTGGCCTGTTTCTCGTTCCTTTCGCTCTCCTATGCTCTCCTAAGTATAAAACATGAAATTAAAGCATTAGGAGCATCAAATTCACCAAGTCTAATGAGAAATCATCCATAAAATGCATTAAACATGGGGTAAAAATATGTATAATTTACGGTTTATCAAATACCCCCACACTTAAGCATTTGCTTGTCCTCAAGCAAAATCCTCAACTCATAATCAAAATAAATTCTCCTCAACTTATAATTCTTATCGATAATATCTCAAAATAATCCATAAGTAATCAGACATTGAGAATTCAACTAAAAGAACATAAAAGTTTCAAACATTCCAAGTTGAGTATTTAATCATGCAAACATAGGTGTCTCTCCGCATCTAAGTAATTACCTTTGATTCAGAATATCACAGAGTTTTACATCCTCACTAAAGATTCACTCAAATCACTTGCGGTGTTTAAGGACAATAAATGAAGCACTCAATAGTCAATAATGAAAAGTTATTGCCATAGGCTTGCATGAAAATCAAATCTCCACCACTATAATTTAAGATGATACATCAATCAAAAGGTCTTTAGAGGGTTGTAGTGAGGCTTGGTTAGGGGGGTATGGTCACAAGCTGAAAGAAAGGGTTAGAATCGAGATTGAATTGAAAAATTGCCTAACTAACAAAAGAGTTAGTCTTCATTTGCGTACAACAGAGCTTCTCTCAGAATATGAAATTACATATATTTATACATAGCATTTTTTAAGAACAAGTTAAATAATATAGACTAACTATTAAGAACAAAACATAGCTAAGCAATCCATTCAACTCAAATCTCGACAAAAATAGGGATTAATTTAGGGGATTTCAACAATAATGGGCTAAAGGTTAATATTAAGAGTAAAACAAGAAATGTCTTGTTAGGCTCAAGGGGGTTTACTAGGGGTTAATCGTGAAGGTAGGCTTTTCATGGCATGAGTGGGTTAATCCTAAGTTCCTTAATCATTTTGACATATCAAATCAAATGGTGTGGTCTCGACATGCATAATCAAGCAAGTTCTAGAACAATAGTTCAATACTAACGCACTCAAAGCAATAATAAAAGTGAGCATGAAAGGATTAATAGATGCTCAAAAGGCTAAAAAATCTCACAAAAATTATGGCTTTTTGATGTTTAGACTCGTGAATTCCAATTCAAAGTAATACCTAGACTTGGGGAAACCACCTATAATTTTAAATTCTTAAAAATCAACTTAGCATGCTTGATTCTCTAATGTCTTAAAGTTTAAAAAATCAATGCATAAATGCCTATGTTTTAATTCAAGATATATCAATCAAAATCATAAATAAATTAAAATTTATCCTAAATATGATATGACAGCTTTTCAAGAGAACAAGGTAATTATTCAGGGATTTTTCTGATAATGAAATAAATACCCCTTCACTTAAGATATCATTGCCCTCAATGTACAAAGATATATATTAAAGTATAAGAATAAGAGAGGGGGAGAAGTGAAACTTCCTGTATTAAGAATGGATGATATTCTTGGATTGACGAGATCGAGTATTGGAGATAACTCTAGATGGCAAGCTTGACTCTGAAGGTAAGCCATTTTTTTTTAAAGGAAAATAAATGAATCTTAAAAAAAAATGAGTCTTAAAAAATTAATGAAAGAAAAAGAAAATAAAATAAGATAATTATTCTAATTTTTCAAGTGGCACGGTTGGTGCACACGCCCGTGCGGTTCGTGTCCCATCCGTGTTTGTCACGAATTGTGATGTCGTCACACGGTCTTCTCGTACGCCCGTGTGTATAGGCCGTATGGCTACAAGATCATGTCGCACAGCTGTGTCTGGTGTGGTCCGCTTCTCCCATGGTCTTATAGGGTTGCGCACACCCGTGGCATTCTGATAGTGTTGTCCACGGGTGCTAGACACAGGCATGTCGCATGCCCGTGATTATTTGGCAGATTCGACCACGGCCATGTCGCACGGTCGTGGCATTTTATCGTAGCCCATTTTTGGGGAAATCTTCTACCCTGTTTCTGCACGGCCATATCGCACGGTCATGTTTCTATCCGTGTTGGTCACACGGCCTTAAGTACAACCGTGTGCTAGGCCGTGTGGGGTTGGGAACCTGTGCCTTAAGTACTCTGTTAGTGACCTAAATGTTTAAAACTTGAAATGTAAATAATTTAAAACCATTAGTATTCGGCTTGCCTCCCGAGAAGCGATTATTTATAGTCTAAGCTCAACTTACCTCTCCGTTGAATAATCATGGTGGTTTGAGGAGTTTATTCTCCTCATTCCTGCTATCAATCTCATAAAAATAGGGTTTTAACCGGGTGTTGTTTACCTTAAAAGTGCCGAACTCGGGATGACTCACCTCCACCATACCGAATGGAAAAATATTGAGTACCATAAGAGGGATTTCCTCATTCGGTGTGGTAGTGACAATTGGCGATCCGCAGCATCTAATAAGACCTTATCATAAACTTTAAGTTGATTTGGAGAGGTATCGGGCTCGTTTTGGCATAGTTTCGGTTTGTTGGGTGTTCTTGGTTTGTGTGTTCGCCATTCATTGAGTTCATCGATTTGTAGTCTTCGATCTTCATAAACAGGTCCTCTACTATTGCTTGAGAATGACTCGTGTGCTTCCTTCAGACTCATTTTCTACAAAGTAGGTTGCACCATATCGTTAGTTTTAGTAGGATGGTTTAAATAATTACCTTCAATCCCTGATGTGTTACCAGAATTGCGAGCTTGAAGGGTGATTATTTCGTCTCCCACCCGGAGTGTGAGTTCACCTGTGCCAACATCAATGATAGTTTTAGCAGTTGCTAAAAAGGGACATCAATGATAGTTTTAGCAGTTGCTAAAAAGGGCCTTCCTAGGATTAAGGGAGTGTTGCTATCCTCTTCTATGTCTAGAACAATAAAGTCAATGGGAAATATAAATTTATCAATTTTAACTAGCACATCTTGAATAATACCTCTAGGTAATCTATAGTTTTATCTGCTAATTGAATGCTCATCCTAGTCTGTTTGGGTTTCCCGAGACCTAGTTGTTTAAACATTTTTTAAAGCATGACGTTGATACTAGCCCCTAGATCAGCCAATGCATAATTAATATCTAAACTACCAATTAAGCAAGGAATAGTAAAGCTCCCTGGATCTTTTTGTTTGTTGGGTAGTTTATTTTGGAGAATGGCTGAGCAAACTGCGTTTAGCTCCACATGCGATGCCTCGTCCAACTTTCGCTTATTTGTTAAAAGCTCCTTTAAAAATTTCATTGCGTTTACGATAGAGCTTCAATAAACGGTAAGTTAATATATAATTTTTTTTAAAAGTTTAAGGAATTTACCAAATTGTTCATCTGAGCGGTCTTTCCTTGTCGCGTTAGGGTATGGCACATGAGGTTTATATTTGATAGTCACTGGTTTGTTTTTATTATAATCTACCTCACCTTGTCCTTTGCTTACCACAGTTTCGTGCCTTGGTTCTGGTTTAGGCTCAACGACTCCTTCTTCATCTTGAATATTAATTGCGTTGAGCTGTTCCCTTAGGTTAGGTTCGGTATTACTTGGCAAACTACCTTGTGGTCGTTCAGAGAATAGTTTGGAAAGCTAGCCTATCTGAGTCTTGAGCCCTTGGATCGATGCTTGTTGATTCTTAAGTGATGTCTCAGTGTTCTAAAAACGAGTTTCTGACACTGATATGAACTTTGAAAGCATCTCTTCAAGATTTGGCTTTTTTTCCTGTTGGTAGGGTGGTTGTTGGTAGCCCGGAGGATGTTGTGCTCTTTGATTTCCTTGACCACCCCACGAGAAATTGGGGTGGTTCCTCCAATCTGTATTATAAGTGTTACTGTATGTATTGTTTTGAGGTCGAGGATTATTACCCATGTAATTTAATTGCTCGTTATCCATGTTGTGGCCATAAGGTTGGTATTTCGAATGGTTTGTTCCACCGCTACTTGCTTCACACTGCATTACGAGGTGAACCTGTGAAGAATTAAGAAAACCATCAATCCTTTTATTTAAGAGTTTTACCTGATTAGAGAGCATGGTTCACAGGGGTGCATGTCTGAAACGATCATTCCTAAGAATTGACGATAAAAGAATAGTCCATCGAGATTTCCTAGAAACTCAATGGGATTAATATGGAATATAAAGATGAAACGGTGAATGATGAACTCATCTAATGATAAATTACATGATGTATTATGATTGTGACTAACTTGTGGATTGAATGCAAGTGCTAAGGAAACCATTTCATTCTAGTCCGTTTTATTGCTTATTATGGTTGTATGTTAATTATCAGTAAGTTTACTTTCTAGTTATCCAAGCTTACTAAGCATGAAAATGCTTACCCCTCTCTTTTGCCTGTCTTTCAGAGCTGGAGGACTCGTAAAAGTTGGAAGACGGTTGGAGAGTCAACACACTATCAACTAGTCTAGCTTTGGTACATAGATACTTTATTTTGTTCAATGGCATGTATAGGTATTTTTGGGTCATTTTGTCATATGTATCATTTGGCTAGCAATGTAAAGGCTTGAATGTTATGTCTATTCATTTTGTTTATGGCCTTGGTATGTGGCCTATATTGGTGTAGGTTGCTATCCTACTAATCATGCAATTTTTACTTGTTGGAATGATTACATGGTGTATTATGAATAGATACGATAAATGTGACCAATTCATTTGAAATTGGGAGGATCACAGTTGTCAATGAGTTAAAAGATGAGCCAAATCTGATATTGTGATTAATGAGACTATAATCCTTAATACAAAAAGGGTAACCTAGCATGTGCAAAACCAATGATATGAGGTTTGCATGCAATTGACAATTATGATAGAAGTTGAGTGCGATTAGGGCATGTTAGATATCAGTAGAAGCTATAGATGACCAAAGGCTTGAAAAGTAGCCAAATAAGGTCCATACGGGTAGACACACAGGCATGTGTCCAGGCTGTGTTTGACACACGGATCGCCCTTGGGCGTTTGGTATGACCATGTGTCCCCTGCACCTAAAATTTTAAGTCAGTGTTGAACACGGGCTAGACACACGGGCGTGTGTCTTGGCCGTGTGAATCTAATAGAATACTCAGGTTTTGGACATAGGGTGACCAACGGGCGTGTCCCAATGCACACGGACGTGTGTATGATCTCAGCACGGGCGTGTGAGGTATTAACCTATAAGTTTTCCTCAGATCTTTAGTTTGGTCCTGAATCTTTCTCAATGTTTTTTTAAGGCCTCGTAGGCCCAAAATTGGGACACTACAATGTTAGTGGGTTTGTTTTGAGTGGAAACGAAATTTTATAACCCGTATTTTCTGTTTATGCTCGTATATATGTCCAGTAACGCCTTGTTCTTGTCCCTGGTCTCAGGTAGGGTAAGAGGTGTTACAGTAACACCATTCTGATCAGGTGAGCATGATATTGTGTATCAGCCAACTATACTTTTATCTTAAAGAAACTTTGTATATAGACCAGGTCCTTGTCCATCCTCAGTCTATCTACCATAATACTTACCACCTCTGCAACACCCCAAAATATAGAGGGCTAATTATAAAGAATAGCCTAGTAAATCATTAGGCTTCATGTTTAAGTGTTTAGTGTACTCCCTATAGGTTCTAGGTTCAAGTCACACTTCTCACAATTCTTTTTTTTTTCAACAACCTATGATCAAAATCATACTTGAATAGATATTAAATGGAGTAGAAAACAAACAAGTGTGGGCAACAACCAAAATGGTTAAGCCTTTGCATCTTTCCCTTGGATTCTCAAGTTCAAGTTACGCCAACCTCGCCCAATTTTCCTTTTATTTTTGGAAAAAAGTGTAAATTACCCTACAACCCCTTAAAAGTTTGAAAACCTAGCTATTTATTCCCCTTTCCTAGTTACATGAAGATTTTTGATTTATTTCTTTCATTCCAATTAGAATTTACCTCTATATTCTCTATATATATCTTCATCTTTTCTTTTCTCTCCTTTTATTTTTTCATCATATTTCATATTATTTTCAAGTTGAAAATTATTCTTTGCTTACCCTGAATCAAAATCAATCTCCACTAAAATGTTTTCCTATCGGTTGTCAAACTCATCGTCTATGGCCTTAGTACCTTTGTTAAAAATTTAGTAAGTTTAACCGTTTCAATTAGTAGAATTTGTAAATTCTAAAATAGCATCAATCCACACTAATCTTTCAATTCGATTTTGATCTTTTATGATTCTTGCTAAAATCCTCCATTAGTCTTGATTAATTCTTGAAAATAAAAGTTAATGCGTGTATAAATATCATTTCAAGTACCCATTTTAGGTATCCCGAATTAGATTTGAACGTGAAGGATGTCGCTCAAGATTCCGGTGAAAGGTGTGACTTCTTTACAAGTGAATTGGGGCAAAATCGTGCCTACCATAGGGCCACACAGGCTGCCACACAATTGTGTCCCCCTGAAACCCTAGGATAGTTCATTTCTCACACAACCAAGACCCCTCCACGTGGTCTGCCACACGGGCGTGTGGACCACACGACCATGTGCCCTAGAAACCATAGTGTAGTTCGTGAACCACACAACCATGTCTTCCCTTTAGGTTGATTTTGCAATTTTCACATGGCCTCTGTCTGTTACATGGCCTAGCCACACGGTTATATCCCCTACTTTCCAAAATTTACAATTTTGCCCTTGTTTTACAAATTTTACAGTTTTGGGACTATTTTTCAAATTTTACACTTTGCCTCTGTTTTACCAATTTTATAGTTTTGCGCCTATTTTTCAAAATTTACAATTTTGTCTCTATTTTACAAATTTTACAATTCTCCCCTTATTTTTTAAATTTAATAATTTTACCCCTATTTTTTAGATATTTCAATTTTTCCCCTATTTTGCAAATTTTACAATTTTACCCAAAAATTATGATTTGATTAGTTTAGTCCCTGAATGATTTTCGAGCTATTTTTAGTGTTTTATTTTATTTAATTAAACCCTTGGTAATATGAATAATATTAGAATCCATGATCTAATTAACTAAGCTAATGTTATGTGAATATTTGCATGAAATACACATGTTTATTGTATCTGTATATGTGATAATGCTTACAACATGCCTTATGTTACCGATAAACCAAACACTTAATAAGCATGACTTTTGGCTATTGAGTTGATATGTTATAAGCATATTATTTGTTATCGTATTGAACTATTATAAGAATTTTGATTGCTATCATATTGTTCTGTTAAAAGCATAATTAAATACTACTATTTTGATCTGTTTGAGCTTGTCATATTTGACCTTTTTTTATAACTCGCCAATTTTTTTTAAATGGACTAAATTTTTTCTAAAATAAATAAATGTTCTAATTTGTTTGTTTTATAAACTCTGGTCATACTGGGCCATCTCGGTGGATGATGTAATCTTTCGAATTCGGGTCTAACGTTTAGGCCAGCTTGGGGAGGTTACAACCTTTATCGATTCTCACAATCTTGATTTGCTTAATACATTGTTTCTCTGTTTTTGCCTTGAAAACTTTAAAGGCTTTTAATGCTTCGCTCTTGTGATGAAACATGTAGAGATACATGTATCGTAAGTAATCGTTTATGAAAGTGATGAAGTATTTTTTACCTTGTACATCCATATCTGGGCAACATATGTCAGAATGGATGATTTCCAATATGGTCGAACTTCTTTTGGCACCTTTCTTTGACTTATTAGTCTACTTGCCCTTAATGCAGTCTATACAAGTATTGAAATCGGTAAAATGTAAAGTACTACCCCATCATTTACTAATCTCTTAATGCTTTCAATGGAGATGTGCCCTATTCTCCGGTGCCATAATATAGAAGAGTCTTCATTTGTAACACAATGTTTAGTACCAATTTGAACATGCATAACATTGTGAGTGACATTATTTTGCAAATTAAGAGAATAAAGACCATTAGATAAAATGTAAAGTACTACCCCATCATTTACTAATCTCTTAATGCTTTCAATGGAGATGTGCCCTATTCTCCGGTGCCATAATATAGAAGAGTCTTCATTTGTAACACAATGTTTAGTACCAATTTGAACATGCATAACACTGTGAGTGACATTATTTTGCAAATTAAGAGAATAAAGACCATTAGATAAAACACCATTTCCAGCAAGTTCAAATTTATAAAATAAACTTAAACCAATGTTTGAAAAACTAAAACAATACCCAAAGGGAGTAAGTCTTGAAATAAAAACTAAATTTCTAGAAAAGCTGGGAATATAAAAAGTCTTTTCTAAAAATAAACAAAGCCACTCCTAAGCAGTAATTTGCATGTTCCAATTGCTTCCACATGTGACTCCATCTTATTTCCTGAATAGATGTGTCACTCAGCTACCACTGGTTCCCTCAGGTTTCTTAATCTCTGTAAGGAGTTTAATATATGAATTGTAGAACCAAAACCAATCGATCATGTGTTTTAACTAATAACCATATTGGACTTAAAGCAAACAAGTGAGATTGATTTACCCTTCTTTTCAACTGGGCTCTTAAACTTGACACATTCCTTCTTTAAGTGTCCCTTCTTTTTACAAAAGAAACACTTGGACTCTTTTTTTATGTTAGCTTAGGGTTGTTGTAACACCTCAAATTTTATTAGGTTTGAATTGATAAATTATGTCAAATAATCTACTTTGGTTTGGTGGTTAAGTGCCTTGAATGTCTGCTTTAGGTCTTAAGTTTGATTCTCTTGTTTTGGATTTTCCCTATTAATTTTGAATAATGTCCAACTTGAGTCCTAGGGCTTATCTTTTGATTTCATAATTTTCTATCAAGGATGAGCCTACTAGTTCAATTGTAAGCCTTCAGCTTACCCTTAGGTCAAATCCTGTTGTGCCCAT
This sequence comes from Gossypium arboreum, assembly GCF_025698485.1. Classification (NCBI taxonomy): domain Eukaryota; kingdom Viridiplantae; phylum Streptophyta; class Magnoliopsida; order Malvales; family Malvaceae; genus Gossypium; species Gossypium arboreum. The sequence continues at coordinate 97,724,202 of NC_069080.1, forward strand.
GTATGGAATACTTTTTGTTTCTGGCTATTTGTTGGAAGTTGAGTTCAATTTGAATTCTATAAAATCTAGTGGGTTAGGATAACATCAAAATATTTTACCTTATTTTATTAAAAATTATCAAGTCCTTAATTTTGCTCCCAAACTTTACCTATCCAACATTCCTACTCACTTCATATTTTTTTCCTAGCCTTCTTCCCTTCTTCTTTCTTTTCCAAATTCGTCTTTTGTCACACTAAAAGCTTTCTTTTTTCCATTACGATTTTTTTATTTAACCTATCTTTTTTCATTCTTCATTATGGATTTGTGACAGGTTCGGTAAGTGTGTAAATTATTTTGAAGTTTTGTTAAGTGAAGTTCTTACTAAATTTCTTTTGTGATTAATGTCAGAATTGTTGGTCATTGTGATCTTAAGAGATAATCGTGTGGTGCTTAACGATCCCTCAAAATAGCTGGGATTAATTTCAGACTTAGAGACTCTATTGAGTTTTGACTATCAAATTTAAAGTTTCGATATTGTTAGTTGCTTGTTAATTGATGCAAATTAATGTTGTATGTAGGATTTGAAGTGTTTTGTCGTGTGGTTAGGCAGAAATATCTCAAATGTGTGAATCTAATCTGAAAACTCAATTAGAACTTAGAAAAATCTGAATTACAATCGTTGTTTCGGAATTGCTCTGCGTCACATAAAAGTGTGGTTGGCCATTTTCCAAGCTGTGTAGGGCACACAGGCGTGTGCGATTACACAAGCTAATCAGGTAGGCTATGTAGGGCCTATTGGGCCATGTGGGCCACAAAGGCTTGATTTGGGGTCGATTAGTAAACTCTGAAACCAAATCTGTGGCTATTATATAGGCTTTTAAAATTGTAAATTCAATATGTTATGTGTAACACCCCGTACCCGAGACCGTTGCCGGAGTCGAACACGAGGTGTTAACGGACTTAATTCATTAATTAAACAGCTCATACAATTCATTTTAAAATTTCCAGACAAGCTGGCTAACTGCATCACAGTCGCTTTAAAAATCATATCTCGAGTTATGAAACTCGAAATCCAATTCCGTAAATTTTTCCTGAAACTAGACTCATATATATATCTACTAATTTTTTTCTAGAATTTTTGGTTGGGCCAATTAGTACAGTTTATTAGTTAAATTCTCCCCTGTTTCAGGGTTCAACTACTCTGACCTCAGTGTATTACGAATCAGATATCTCCCTGTACAGAGCTTCAATGACTATGACGTTTGTCTCTAATAAAACTAGACTCAATAAGGAATCTGTACATATAAAGCATGACTTCTAATTATCTTTGTAAAATTTATGGTGAATTTTCAAAGTCAGAACAAGGGATCCAGAAATCGCTCTGGCCCTGTTTCACAAAAATTTAAACATCTCATAAAATATAGCTCATATACCTGTTTCGCTTATTCCATATGAAAATAGACTCATCAAGCTTCGATTCCATAACTTATTCATTATTTAATTCCATTTATACTATTTTTAGTGATTTTTCAAACTCACGTCACTGCTGCTGTCTGAATCTATTTTATGGTAAATTTTACCTATTTCATGGTTTCCATGGATTAGCTAGCAATTTGACATACATAATACCAAATATGATCATGATTAGCCATTCCAATGGCTAATCATTACCAAGCATTTCTATCTCCATACCACTCAATAACCATATCATAAGACCATATATACAAAATGATTATAATGCTATACATGCCATACTCAAAATATACAAGCCATTATGTCAAGATGGTATACGGATAGTGTGAGCGTGCCTCCGACCGTTTTCGATTTCGAGCTAGCTTGTCAACACTACAAGGAATGAAAAGGAGGAGTAAGCATAAATGCTTAGTAAGCTCACATGCAAATAGCAAGTAACATAACCATATAAGCAAACATAAAACATCATTTGCATAATCATCACCAAGACATTCATATCACCTTTTCATTTATCATCTTACCATATTGTTGTTATATCGAGTTTTCAACCCGAGGGTTAAGTACATACCTGTTCAAATTATCCATTTCACAACACTTACCAATACGTCCCTTTCATCTTGAGTATTCCTCCATTTGAGTAGAACTTTACCCGTTGAACACATCGAATATAATTCGGATACATGGAAAGTTTGCACATAAGTGCCACATATGTAGCCAAGCTACCATGTAACCCGCCCATAAGTGAACTCGGACTCAACTCAACGAGCTCGGGCGTTCGCATCCATAAGTGAACTCGGACTCAACTCAACGAGTTCGGATGCCTAGTTACATCTCACGAACTCGGACTCAACTCAACGAGTTCGGACGCTCGCATCCATAAGTGAACTCGGACTCAACTCAACGAGTTCGGATGCCCAAATATCCAGTGACATGTCACTTGTATCCTAATCTATTCCTAAGGTTCAAACGGGCTTTCTCCTCGAACACTTATCCTTGCCGTCTTCCGTAGAATGCCGAAATCAATACTCGGTAACAATTATATTTAACAAGTAGTTCACATAATTTACATATTATTTGAAATTAACCACAAAGCATACATTTCATAATAAAATTCAGCATAACATATAATTAACATCAATAACTTAAAAATAACCATTATGCTACATTATTTACACATGAACTTACCTCGTATGCGAAAATGGCTATTTTTACCATTTCGTCCACAACTTGGTATTTTCCCCATTTTAGCCCGAATTTCAGTTTTCCTTGCTCTATCATTTAAAATATAGTCTAATTAGGACTCACATTATTCAAATTGACCCAAAATCATATTTTTGAAAAATTACAATTTTGCCCTAAACTTTTGCATATTTACACTTTTGCCCCAAAGCTCGTAAATTAAAATTCAGCCTATTTTCTTATGTTTTATGACATGCTGATCATTTTTCCTTCTATGGCAACATCAAATTCTCACTCTAACATGTACTTATGACTATTAGGTATTTTTACCGATTAAGCCCTTTGCTCGTTTTCACTTAAAACCGAGTAGCACAAGTTGTCTAACATAATTTAAAACCTCATATTCTATCATAAAACACCAAAATACACAAATTTCACCTATGGGTATTTTTCCAAATATAAACCCTAGGTTAAATTATTGCTAGCATAAGCTAAATCGAGCTACCGGGACTCCAAAACGTAAAAACATTAAAAACGAGGCTAGAACGAACTTACAATCGAGCTTGGAAGCTTGAAAACCCTAGCCATGGTTTCTCCTTGCTATATTCGGCCATGGGGTTGAAGATGAGCAAAATTGGCTTTTAATTTTGTATTTTAATTCATTTTACCCCTAAATGACCAAAATGCCCTTACTACTAAACTTTCCAAAAATTCCATCCATGTCCAATTTTTGTCCATAGACTTAGAAATTGGTAAAATTACTCTTTAAGGACCTCTAATTAATAATCTAATTCAATTTTATGCAAAATACTTCTAGAACACAAGTTTTGCAATTTATTCAATTTAGTCCCAAATTTCAAATTAAGCACTTTATGCATAAAATTTCTTCACGAAATTTTCACACAATCATGCAATCATATCATAGACCTTAAAATAATCATAAAATAATTATTTATATCTTGGATTTTGTGGTCACGAAACCACTATTCCGACTAGGCCCAAAATCGGGATATTACAACTCTCCCCTTCGTGATTTTCGTCCCAAAATCTTACCGAAAAAGTGGTCTTCACTTTTAATCTCATATTTGGTGCCAAGAACTTGCACTTAGACTGCACCTCCAATACATCTCTTCAATTTCTCATATGATCTAAAAGCTACAGCCTCAACTCTCAACTGTTCTTAAATTTTCAACCCTTCTCATTTTCCCATGATATCATGACATAAAACCTGGATCTCAACTTGATTTAATGGAGACCGGAATTCCAAGAAATCCGACAATTAAAGAGACCTGAAATTCCATGAATCTGATGAGTAGCAATTCATTCAATACAGATGTGATTTATAGATCTCGCCAAACATTTAACAATAGGATACATCCCATTTTCCTTTTTCCGCCATAGAAATAATTCTGATATGGCCTCAAGAATAATCCTTCTCATTTCCATCCCAATATCAACATTGACAAGGATAATTTTGATAGATCCCAATGCTCGGCTTTAACCCTTTAACAACTCCGATTTTATGTAACATCGGATGCTCTAAACTATCACATTACCTCACCGTCTTGAAACACATCACAATTCATACAACAATACATTACCGAAAGTCGAAGTCATTGCTCAATGTAGACTAGTCTAGTTCGACGCTTGGTTACTAATATTCTCATCTATCCGAACTCACAACATGTAATAAACTTTTCAGCTTTCACAAGATGGAAACCTTATCATTCGTAGTGACTTAAACTAATATTCAACTCTTTCTATTAAATATAGACTTCTCGTTCAAACTATTTACTCTTTGATTTGTACAAAATGAAATTCTATTATCAAACTTGGGAAAAATAATCCGACATAATTGTCACATGAAATCTTTCAAATAAATAATTTACCATACCGACTAAAACTCGCGCTTTTATCACCTATGCCTTTATTGATGTCAAATCCTTACACGAAATTAGAAAAATCCCAATACTAAAATCACCACATTACCAAGATCAAATTAGAAGTATAGTCATATTTGACATGATTATCACGAATGAAGAACGACTTGAACATGAGTCGAATTGACAAATTATGGAACAAAGATAACAAGAAAACCGAATAAAGAAATCCAAGATAGAGAAACCGGAATAAAGAAATCCGAATAAAGAGATCCGGATAAAGAAACCCAAGATACGATACTATGCCGAGAATCGAAAACCAAATTCATAGAGAAAATACAGAATACCTCGATAATTCTTCAAAGAAAGAAAGTCCAAAAGAAAACATCATTTAATCCCATGAAATCAAATATAACAAGATCAATATATCTTCCCATACATATATATCGATGAAGCATCAAGTAGAAGAAATGAATCATAATATCATATGAATTCTCTCATCAATTCTTATCGATTTAAATGAAATAGAATACCCGATGAAATAGAGCAATATAAATTATAAACCATCAGACTACCAATGCTTTCATCCAACACCTAATTAGAAGACATTCCCATATAACAAGAATTTCTTCAAAGATCAATAGCCATAGAAATATTTCGAGAACGGGTGAACACATAGAACATCTCAAAAGAGATCTAAATCTGTCCGGTCATAATCATCACACTCAGATAATTCACATTTGAAATATCATTTCCCCAACTAGTTCTGTCACACAAATTTTATATTAAACCATTCACTAAAAAGGCCAATTCGAATAAATTTGGATTTACACTTTTCTCGACCTTGCACTTGAGTAATTCGATTTACCAAGGAGAATTCCTTTTCTAACTAGGACAATGCATAACTCCAATAATTTTACGTCAATCCGATACTTTCGGCTCTAACTTTACTTATCAGCTCATTTTCAATCTCGGATCATACTTATAATTATTCTATCATTGAACTCTTTGGGTTCTCAACCAAAACTTATTCAATACAAATCTCATGAAATTCCATTATAAGTACCACTTTGGTAAGGGGAGGTTGCGGGACCTCGACTCGACTTTCTTATACATACACATATGACACAACTTCCATCATCATAGTAACATCATCAAAATCATGTCATTCATTCATGTTGGCTTACACCAATTTTCCTATTGTCCCATTTAGACAATATACTTATGCATACATTCTATGTTTTCTAGACAGCTTTACTTATCCATTCAATTAATTAAATTAATTCATGCTCATGACATTATATAAGGCCAAACAAACATAGATATTTGCATCACAATCACAACTTTCATTTCGTGCATCATCATGTACATATCATTACAATCATATAATTCAGTCCAACAATTTAACATAGATAAGTTCATTTCATTATAATCCTTTACCTCATAAAAATTATATACCATTAACATTCATCAACATTCGACATCCAATCAAGACAAGGACATTTTCATTCGTATCATAATATTATGACCTTTATTCATACCTCTACTACTTTCTATTTATTCCGTTCATCTTATCAAGTAAGCCACATACACTACATCATATGAGCATTAAGCAAATATGAATATTTATCACAACATGAACTTTCATCTCACATATTATCACATATGTATCATAAACCTTTATTCATACTTTTCTGAACCGAGACTTATCATAATCATAATTTTACTCAAATACCTTTACTTAACATTGAACATGGTTGGCGCAGCTTCGGTTGGAGAGTACCTGTCTAAATAAGACGGTACTTATACGCGTCGGAAGACATCACACTATCACAGATCGGTGGCATGAATAGCTAAACTTTTACACATGCTAGGTTAGTCCGAGAACCGACTAAACCTGCTCGATACCACTAAATGTAACACCCGCACCGAGACCGTTGCGAGTCGAACACGAGGTGTTAACGGACTTAATTCATTAATTAAACAGCTCATACAATTCATTTTAAAATTTCCAGACAAGCTGGCTAACTGCATCACAGTCGCTTTAAAAATCATATCTCGAGTTACGAAACTCGAAATCCAATTCCGTAAATTTTTCCTGAAACTAGACTCATATATATATCTACTAATTTTTTCTAGAATTTTGGTTGGGCCAATTAGTACAGTTTATTAGTTAAATTCTCCCTGTTTCAGGGTTCAACTACTCTGACCTCAGTGTATTACGAATCAGATATCTCCTGTACAGAGCTTCAATGACTATGCCGTTTGTCTCTAATAAAACTAGACTCAATAAGGAATCTGTACATATAAAGCATGACTTCTAATTATCTTTGTAAAATTTATGGTGAATTTCCAAAGTCAGAACAGGGATCCAGAAATCGCTCTGGCCCTGTTTCACAAAAATTTAAACATCTCATAAAATATAGCTCATATACCTGTTTCGCTTATTCCATATGAAAATAGACTCATCAAGCTTCGATTCCATAACTTATTCATTATTTAATTCCATTTCTACTATTTTTAGTGATTTTTCAAACTCACGTCACTGCTGCTGTCTGAATCTATTTTATGGTAAATTTTACCTATTTCATGGTTTCCATGGATTAGCTAGCAATTTGACATACATAATACCAAATATGATCATGATTAGCCATTCCAATGGCTAATCATTACCAAACATTTCTATCTCCATACCACTCAATAACCATATCATAAGACCATATATACAAAATGATTATAATGCTATACATGCCATACTCAAAATATACAAGCCATTATGTCAAGATGGTATACGGATAGTGTGAGCGTGCCTCCGACCGTTTTCGATTTCCTAGCTAGCTTGTCAACACTACAAGGAATGAAAAGGAGGGAGTAAGCATAAATGCTTAGTAAGCTCACATGCAAATAGCAAGTAACATAACCATATAAGCAAACATAAAACATCATTTGCATAATCATCACCAAGACATTCATATCACCTTTTCATTTATCATCTTACCATATTGTTGTTATATCGAGTTTTCAACCTGAGGGTTAAGTACATACCTGTTCAAATTATCAATTTCACAACACTTACCAATACGTCCCTTTCATCTTGAGTATTCCTCCATTTGAGTAGAACTTTACCCGTTGAACACATCGAATATAATTCGATATATGGAAAGTTTGCACATAAGTGCCACATATGTAGCCAAGCTACCATGTAACCCGCCCATAAGTGAACTCGGACTCAACTCAACGAGCTCGGGCGTTCGCATCCATAAGTGAACTCGGACTCAACTCAACGAGTTCGGATGCCTAGTTACATCTCACGAACTCGGACTCAACTCAACGAGTTCGGACGCAGATCCATAAGTGAACTCGGACTCAACTTAACGAGTTCGGATGCCCAAATATCCAGTGACATGTCACTTGTATACTAATCTATTCCTAAGGTTCAAACGGGCTTTCTCCTCGAACACTTATCCTTGCCGTCTTCCGTAGAATGCCGAAATCAATACTCGGTAATAATTATATTTAACAAGTAGTTCACATAATTTACATATTATTTGAAATTAACCACAAAGCATACATTTCATAATAAAATTCAGCATAACATATAATTAACATCAATAACTTAAAAATAACCATTATGCTACATTATTTACACATGAACTTACCTCAGTATGCGAAAATGGCTATTTTACCATTTCGTCCACAACTTGGTATTTTCCCCATTTTAGCCCGAATTTCAGTTTTCCTTGCTCTATCATTTAAAATATAGTCTAATTAGGACTCACATTATTCAAATTGACCCAAAATCATATTTTTGAAAAATTACAATTTTGCCCTAAACTTTTGCATATTTACACTTTTGCCCCAAAGCTCGTAAATTAAAATTCAGCCTATTTTCTTATGTTTTATGACATGCTGATCATTTTTCCTTCTATGGCAACATCAAATTCTCACTCTAACATATACTTATGACTATTAGGTATTTTTACCGATTAAGCCCTTTTGCTCGTTTTCACTTAAAACCGAGTAGCACAAGTTGTCTAACATAATTTAAAACCTCATATTCTATCATAAAACACCAAAATGCACAAATTTCACCTATGGGTATTTTTCCAAATATAAACCCTAGGTTAAATTATTGCTAGCATAAGCTAAATCGAGCTAGGGACTCCAAAAACGTAAAAATCATTAAAACGAGGCTAGAACGAACTTACAATCGAGCTTGGAAGCTTGAAAACCCTAGCCATGGTTTATCCTTGCTATATTCGGCCATGGGGTTGAAGATGAGCAAAATTGGCTTTTAATTTTGTATTTTAATTCATTTTACCCTAAATGACCAAAATGCCCTTACTACTAAACGCTCCAAAAATTCCATCCATGTCCAATTTTTGTCCATAGACTTAGAAATTGGTAAAATTACTCTTTAAGGACCTCTAATTAATAATCTAATTCAATTTTATGCAAAATACTTCTAGAACACAAGTTTTGCAATTTATTCAATTTAGTCCCAAATTTCAAATTAAGCACTTTATGCATAAAATTTCTTCACGAAATTTTCACACAATCATGAAATCATATCATAGACCTTAAAATAATCATAAAATAATTATTTATATCTTGGATTTTGTGGTCACGAAACCACTATTCCGACTAGGCCCAAAATCAGGATATTACATTATGTGTTAGTATGCTTAGTAAGCATGATAAGTAGGATTAATTTTGTAGAAGAAAAATGATATGATATGATCTGGAAAAAGATGTTTAGGTATGCATGCCTTACATTTCATGTGATATGAATATATGTTAGTTTGATTATGCATGTGCATTGAGGTGGTTTTGATTTGTGATAGAGGAAGTGTATTCTGGTGGTATTATTGCAAATTCTTGTGGTTAAACCACCATGTACTAGTGTGATTCGATGGACGAACTCATTAGTCTTAATTGGTGTGATTGGTTGGATGGAGTTAATGTGTAGTAGATGGGGGTAGGATTTGTTCTAATATGATATTTATTTCCGAATATATGAAATTATATTATGATTATTGCATAATTGCATATTATAAGTAACATTCTACATGTGGGCCAAGTCACACACTGGGCTTCTAGCACACCTGTTTGTTTTGATACTTTTCAAGTGATCTTAGACTTAAGCTTTGGTTGCAATTCCGAAGCTCTATTTAGACATTTTAAACTTTAAGTATGTTTCGGGTTTATTATAGACTTTATAGAATTTTGGACTTTATAATTTGTTTTGGGATATTTATTTTGGTATTTGGTTTTATTTTCCAAACATAATACTTTAATTGGTATTTCTAACAAGACAACATAACTAATGAAAACTATGATTTTCAAAATTAAGAACTCCAAGTTATTTTTCCACTGCAAAAGTTTTGAAATCAATCAAATTTTGTGTTACAACATTAACTAGTTAAAGCAAATGGTTTTGTTTTAAAATACTTTATAAGACAAGTTTTCATCAAAACGCGTTTTCAAACAAATTTTTGGATACTTATGTTTTTTGTTAAATTAATTAATTTTATTTACTTCTGGTTTAAACTTAAGTTTCACGAGAATAAACAGGTAATGTTTTATGTGTCGATGTAACATCTAGGCCAGATTTGGTGTATTACATTTGGTAGTATTAGAGCCAGGTTGAAAAACTTGAACTATGCATATTGCGTTCAAAAATTTTTAAAAATATATTTCTGCATTATTCGTAAATTTTCTTAAATTTGACCTTTTTTATTTTTGAAAAGTGAAACTGAGACTCCGGCGCCGATTCAAGTAAGAAACTTTGAACTTTAGCTATACTTTAGATACTTTTACATTTGCTACTTTAGTACAATATTTGTCTTTAGAATCTGTGGCAAATTAAAAAATTTCTCTAAAATCTAATAAGCAATTCTAATAAAACTTTAGATTTAGGGTTTTTAAAACCTAAATTAACTCATAAAACTATAAAACTATAGATAAGATAATGAGTGCACGTGGATCTCGAGGATATGGTACCCATTCGCATGGTGGTTGTCATTAAGGGTACGAGCTTATTGGAACACCTACTGCCGAGACTAAGTTTAAAGGCTCAGACTGTTGGGGATGATTCATTGTCCCAAGCTATTTTGAGGGTTTTAAAAAGGGTCGTTGGGACGTATACTAAATATGGGAGCTGAGGGTCGGCAACTGAATTACTCTGGTCCAATGGTGCATAATTGTTTAGGGGTGTTGCTGGGAGTGCCTCGACTATGGTCGAGTATTGGTTGGTAGCCACAGAAAGAATAATGAATGATTTGGACTACACCCCTGAGAAGAAACTAAAGGGTACAGTATCTTTGCTTCACGACGAAGCATATCAATGGTGACTGACTGTTGAGGAGGGCACCCAACCTGAGCGATTGACTTGATCCTATTTTTGGAGTGCCTTCTTGAATAAATATGTTAGGCAAGTTATATTGAGGCCCGTAGACACGAATTTATGGGGCTAACTCAGGGTGAGAGATCTTTGGCCGAGTATGAGGCTAAATTTTTTAGGTTAAGCAAATATGCTCAAAGTTTAGTTAAGACCGACTATGATAAGAGCATCCAGTTTGAGGAGGGGCTGAGGCATGACATTAAGGTGTTAATAGCTCCTTAGTGAGAGCAAGTCTTCAGAACTTTAGTAGAGAAGGTAAAAATTACTAAGGAGATTAAACATGTGGAGCACAAGAAAAGAGATAAGGGAAAAAATCAAAATAAGAATAAGAGGGATTCAGGTCTTTCAAGTTCTACTCAACGACCTATGAAATGGGCCAAGGTTGAGAAACCTCATCACATTGAGCTGGCTGCTAGGGTTGAGCAGGTTCTGGTTTGTGATTATTGTAATAGACGACATTTGGATAAGTTTTGAAGGAAGATGGGAGCTTGTTCAGATGTGGGTCTATTGAACATCTAATCAGTGAGTGTCCTCGTATGGTTGAGCTGGTGTGAGCTCTAGTTCAAGATTAGGTTCAACCTCAGAGGGTTGTTCAACAGATTACTAGGGGTCGTGGTTAGATTAAAGGTGGTAATGGTGGTGGTCGTGGTCAAAGGGCACCGAGAAGAGGTGTGATTCAACTAAGGCAAGACACCCAGCTTTGGTTTATGCAGCGAGGCACCGTGAGGATAGAGATATAACCGATGTGATAGTCGGTACATTTACTATACATTCGCATCCTTATTTTACTTTGGTTGATTGTGGCTCTATGTATTCTTATATTGCTAGTAGTGTATTGGGTAATTTGGGGATTTTGGCTGAGGGTACTAGTAGTGAGATTTTTGTGATTAGTCCGTTGGGGTAGTCAATTCGGGTTAGTAAAGTATTTAGGAGGTGTGAGCTTGAAGTTCAGGGGTTTGTATTTTTAGCTGATTTGATGGAGTTGTCATTCAAAGAATTCAATTTGATATTGGGTATGGATTGGTTAGGGGAGAATCGGGTTGGATTGAATTGTGATTCTAAGAGGGTAACTCTCAAGGTTAGGGATGGTAAGGAAGTTGTGATGGTCAGCGGGCGTCGAGATTATCTCTCTAATGTGATCTCCGCTTTATTAGTCAAAAAGTTGTTTCAAAAATGATGTGATGTGTATTTGACTTATGTGTATGACTCAAGTGTTATGGGATCAGCTGTAGAAGGCGTTCAAACTGTAAGAAATTTTTTCGATGTCTTTCTCGAGAAATTTTTGGGGCTACCATTGGATAGGGAGGTTGAGTACGGAATTGAGATTTTGCCTGGGATAGCTCTGGTGTCCATTTCTCTTTACTGTATGGCACTGAAGGAGCTGAAAGAGTTAAAATTACAGCTTCATGAACTTCTGTATAGGGTATTTATTTGACCTAGTGTGTCTCCATGGGGAGCATTTGCTCTTTTTGTCAGAAAGAAGGATGATTCTATGAGGATGTGTGTGGATTAGTACCAGTTGAATAAATTGACGGTAAATAATAAGTACCTACTTTCGAGGATTGATTATTTATTTGATTAGTTTCGTGAGGGTGTCAGTGTTCTCAAAGATTGACCTTTGTTTAGATATCATAAATTGAAGGTAAAAGAGGCTGATGTGCATAAGATTACCTTTAGAACTCGTTATAGGCCTTACAAGTTCCTTGTCATGTCATTCAGTTTGACTAATGCTCCGACGGCATTCATGGATCTCATGAACTGGGTTTTTCAATCGTATCTGGATCAGTTCATTGTAGTATTTATCTACGATATCTTGGTATACTCTAAGACCGAATATGAGCATGATGAGCATCTTAGACTGGTTTTTCAGATTCTTTGAAAGAAAGAGCTCTATACTGAGTTAAGTAAGTGCGAATTTTGGTTCAGTGAGGTTATGTTTCTAGGAAATGTGGTTTCTGCTGAGGGATTCAAGTGCACCTAAAAAGATAGAAGCTAAAAAGAATAGGAATGTGACTGAGCTTTGGAGTTTCTTTGGTTTAGTAGGATACTATCGGAGGTTTGTTAAGGGGTTCTCAACGATAGTAGCTCCCTTGACTAAGTTATTGCATAAGAACCCTCAGTTTGTGTGGGCCACTAGGCAGCAATTGAGCTTTGTGAAGCTCAAATCTATTTTGACTCAGGCACCTATTCTGATCCATCCCGAATTTGGGAAAACTTTTTTTGTGTATAGTGATGCTTCCCATACTAATTTGGGTTGTGTGTTGATGAATGATGGTAAGGTAGTGGCTTATGCATAGAGACAAATTAAGTAGCATAAGGGTAATTATCTGATGCATGACCTCGAGCTTACTACGGTTGTCTTTGCTCTTAAGATTTGGAGGCATTATTTGTATGGTGAGAGGTGTATCATCTACACTAATCACAGGAGCCTCATATACCTCATCACCCTATAATGAATTGAATCTTATGCTAATTAATTGGATCGAGTTGCTTAAGGACTATGTGTGACATCCCTACTTTGACCCTAGTCAAGATGTGGTTTCGGGACCACAAAACCGAGTCACAAAAATTCATTTTAATTTTAATTGCATATATTTATGTGTGATAGTGTATGTAGGAAAAATTAAAAGTCTCAATTTAGTCTTAGGAATGTAAATTTTTCTTGAAAGGACTTAGTTGAAAAATTTAGAAAAGATAGTAGGTAATTTGTAAGGATCCAAAAACAATGAGGTGAGAAAGCTTGGGTTTGCATGTCAATTTACCCTTAAAGCATGTAGTGGCCGGCCATGAAATGATGCTATTCCACTAAGTCAAATTAAAAACAATTTTAATTGGCAAATGATGTAATAAATTTATAAGAAAAAGATGAATAAAATAAGAAATAAAGGTAAGAGTGTGTTCATCTTCCTTAACTTCTTGCAAAGCCGAAACAAAAGGGGAAAGAGGAAGGAATTTGTCTAGGGCATTCGGCTATCTTGGAGGTTAAATAAGGTAGGAGTTCATGTTATTTCTATTGATTTTTATGAGAATCTAGTAGTAGTCAACCTCTTATTGTAACCCATATGTTGATTTTTCTTTAGTTTTGGTGACAAATTGTGCATACGGTATTATTGGATAAATGCTAAAAGGATGGTGTTTTGATGTTTTGGATAGAAATATTAGAAAGGGGAAAATATGAGCTACCTAAATAGATATATGTGAATTTAAAAGATGGTATGAACAAATGTGGAGTTTTGCTAGTTTAGGATTATTCGGCCAAGTGTTTATGTGGTGGAAATTAAGTGTTAAATGAAATGAAAATGATATTATATGGGGTATGTATATTCGGCCATATGAGTAAATATATAGATGATGTTAAATTTGATTATGTATAATGGGCCATATAGGGTACACATTGTGATATTAACTTTAATTCTCTATAATTGATCAAGTGGGTGATATTGGTTTATATGGTTGAATTTGATTTATGAATATGTACCTTGAAATAAAATATATCATAGACTATGTTACTTTGGAAGTAAGAATGCATTCGCCTTGAGACAATTTATAAGTATTAGTTAAGGTTCTAATGTTTTGAACAAGAATGGTTGTAAGATGAAACGAAAATTATTAAAATATATATGATTAATTTACAAGGGTGGTTGCCGTGTATATAATATTTATGTGTGATTTATTGAAATATTTATTGGGTTAATTATAGTAATTGGATCTTAGGTGATCAATAGCCGAATGGCTTAAAGTTAGTAAAAAGCATAAGGTGAATAAAAATCAAATGTTGCTGTATGATTCTTTTGATATGAAACTATTAATGTTATGGGATATAAATAACTAGCAAGGTAATTGAACTAGTTAATTTATTTATTTAAGCTCAAGAACCCAAAGGAGGAGAATCAAGCAAGGGCAAAACAAAGTGTATCGAGTAGCCGTTCAGAACCATTTCATCCCACATAAAGTAAGTCTTTGAGTAATGGAACTTAGCTTAAGATTTGAGAAACGATGATATATATTTATATGAACATAATAAATAAAATGTGACCTAATGGTTCTACTTGAATTACATATTGAAATAAATAAGTTTCTAGCATATAATTTTAGTTATAATGAAGAATGATATGGAATACGGGTGAAGATGGGACTATGAATTGGTGTAATTACCTATAGTAAAATGATAAGGAATAAGTTACTTCTATGAGCCTTAGCCGATTGGTTATTGGAAAAGTGATATCTAAATTATGATTTGTATATGATAATAAGAAGTACTTATATATGATGATATGTTTTAAACTCAAATGGTAAGTTCTTAAGTGTTTGGACTTGGAAATTTAAGAGCAAATTGTAATAATCGCTTAGGACAAGAAGATGAGCGTGATTTTGAAAATCACCATAAATTGTTGGAGTGGAATTAGAGACTGAATAAAATATGTAATCAAAGATCAATGCGTCTAGTTTCTTATAAAATAAACAAAGAAAGGAATTTCCTATAGAGAGATATTTAAAGTTGTGTGTGACAAAGGTCGAATGAATCAAATCCCTGTTCTGTTTTTAGAAAATCATTATAAATAGTAAAAAATTGTTATAAGATAAAATTTATATTCTTAGACTCCTTAATGAGTCTAGTTTCAAATGAAATAAACAAGAACATATTTTGAAATCTGTACAATGAGAAATTTGATTCGTAGTGAGGAGTGGTCAGTATAGTCAAACAGTGAAATAGGGGAAACTTTAAGAAAATTCTGGTTTTGATTGGTCAAACCAAAAATCCTGAAAATTTTATGGATAGAAGATATATGAGTTTATTTTTGGGGAAAATTTATGGTGCTTCATTTGGAGTTTCGTAGCTCCAGTTACAAATAGTTTAATGATTGTTACTCAAGAAAACAGCTTGTAGTGAATCTGTGATTTTGTTCTAAACATTGATGAAACTAATTGAGTTGCTTATAAGCTATTGCTGAATTGATGTACAAGATAAATATATAGGTGGTGAGGCCAAAATGGCTAAAATATAAATGTGTGCAAGTTATCCGAATGGCTATTTTATAATCGTAAGCAATGTATATGTAATATGTGTTGATAGTTTTATAAATTGAAGGTGTGGTGACTTATATGTTGTTTAGCCGAACGGTTGTCATGAGAAGAATGTAAGTCATGTGTGTATTTTCTTATTTAGTTGGAAGTTTATTGATATATATATATATATATATATAAATATGTGTTAAAGTCGAATGCTATTATGACATGAAGTTAAGGTACATGCTATATGCTTATATTCGAATGAGGTTAATGAATTATAATGGTGATAGTTTGTGTGAAATGTGGTAACATGTGATTAAATATACATGGAATTTGGAAAGTATCTGGGTTAAGACTCGCTGACTTCGTGATGTGGCCTAATGGCTCTTGTGAAATGAGACTGGCTATATTGAGATACGAATAAGTTCGAATGAAGTGATACCTTATTAATGTGTTTCCGTGTTGGAAAAATCGAAGGTATGTGAATTGATGTGTATACAACTTCATGAATTAACTATGAAGATATATCCGGGCTTAAAGTCCCGCAGGCTTGGTACTGGTAACTGGATTCGGATTTTTTTTTTAAAACCTAGCAGGCTATGGCTAAGTGCCTTGAATTATTTCAAACCGAAGACCATTTGTATATCTTTAAGATAAGGATTTAATTAGTTTCATAAAAATTTACTAATTTAAGTTGTATTCGGCAGGATGTGCAAATACAAGGTATGGATTGCGTTTGGTCATTTATGTATATGTGATAAGGAATATGTTTGGTCCTTTATATACGTATACGAAACTTTAATACTTGTCATGATTTGATTATTTGAAATATTAATGTGAATATGAACTAAAGAACTAAGCTCCTAAATGCATATATACAATTACGTATGTGTACGAAATGAGTGCATATGATTAAGTGGTTAGAGATATTGAAAGATTGAACTGGTAATTGGTAACTATGGAATCGGTAAGTGTACAAAGGTTAAGTATATGGTAAGTGATACTTACTTGCTATGTGAACTCGATTTCGTTTGTATTACAAATGTACTTGGGGAATCACTTATGAGATGGCTATTAGTTATATTCAACGAGTATTGACTCTATCAAATTGTTTATGTAAGATGAAAACATGAATATGTGCTTCCAAATATGGAAACCGAATGTGATTATAGTGTTATGTTTTAGTTCAACTGATTAAACTAAAAGTAGCATTGATGTTTTTAAATGCGAAGGGGTATATACTCTTAAATTGGGATGAAATAGATGAATTACATGTGCATACATAGGGTTTAATCTATTTGACCGAATGGTGATATATCTTGACATTTCAAAACGTGATTTGTGTAAGGCCAAATCTTAAGCGACTTAGTAATAAATCAACAATTACGGATGATCAGCACATTAAGTTGGCCAGGTATGTATTGTGTACTTGTGTAGGCTTATTAAGCCCATCGAGATTTCACTTGGATTTTGTGTAAGTTATAAATGTATTTAATCCAGCAAAGTTAATTGTTTTACTTAAGACTTACTAAGCCTTGAAAGCTTACTCTGTTGTTACGTTTCTCTGTTTTATAGATTATCAAATTTGGCCTTTGCTCGGAGATCGTCAACAACTCGTCACACTATCACTATCCACTGTTTGGTACTGCTATGTTTTGGATTATTTTATGGCATGTATAGAATAAACTAGTAGCGGAATAATATTCTGGTTAATGTATATAAGCCATGCGAAAATGGCATCTTTTGAATGTGTACTTATAGAAGTTTAATTTTATCCCTAGCTGTATTTAGCATTCATCTAAATGAATGATCTTTATTTCAAGAAAAAGTTAAAAATTATACTGTTCTGACATGAGTTACAAGTCTAGTAATACCCCTTTCCTATTCCGACAACGGTTACGGGATAGGGGTGTTACACTATGATTTTTGATCTACCATAATACAGTGTAGCAGAATAAACTAATTTTTGCACTTTAAGAGATTGAAAACAAGCACTATCATTAGGTTTTAGTTACAATTTAATAAGTTTAACTAAATTCAATAAAATGTGAAAATTGATTCTTTTATTGACCTTAAGGGTCGAATGAGGCCCAAGGGTGAGCTAATAAACTTCGCAAGTGTTTAAGAGACCATTAAAAGGTGTGCTAAGTCGATACTGGTCACATTGTTCCAACACGGAGGGCTTAATATCTCAACCTCGGAAGTAGAATTGAGAAATCCCGAGACTGCAATCGACATCACAACACAACTTAAACGTGTCGCGACATACCCTTGAGACATCTTGAAGAGAAGTATATTGACTTCTATGTCACGACACAGTCTTGATGTGTCGTGACATCGACTCTAGACTAAAATTAACATGAGCTAGGGGGCGTTTTGGTCTACACAATCAAATTTAAAGCTCGAAAACATCAGCTAACCTAGGGTTAAAGACGAAGGCCACCTAAAATCTATAAATAGGCTCATTTGTCACACATTATGGATGACAATTACTTAGCGTAGAATTTCTCTTTTAATTCTAGTTTAGCTTTTCTCTTTTCTTAGGTTTTAGATTTGTTTTTAGTTTGTTCTTTGTTTTATTTCGAGATATCTGATTTGAGGATACGATCAACTCTTATGGATTTACTGTTATTGGTAATACAAATTAGGCTTTTTCTTGATATTTTGCTCTCGTTCCTAGTTTATCAATAATGCCTCCTAGGAAAGTATCCCTCTAGTTTCTCGAACCCGAATGTTGAAAAATGTTTTTATGAACTTCAAGGAAAAACATTCATTCAAGAGAGGGGATTTGATTTGTTAATGACCATTTGTAAGGAGATATGACCTCTAGTTAGATATCATAGATGGGAACGTTTTTGGTCAATCCCAAAAGGTATCACTGTGATCTTGATAGTTAAGAATTTGGATGCTCGATTGGAAGCTGTCAGTTTAGGAAAATTCAAATAAGGGAAAATGTTCTTCCCAACTACCTTTAAATACGATAATACAGCCTCATAGCATATCTTCCAAAATTTGAATGACCCGTTTAGATTGCCCATCAAATTATGGATGGAAAGTAGTGCTGAATTCCAAGTGGGTTCCCAACAACTCTTGTAATTTCTTCCAAAATTGAGATGTGAAATGGGGATCTCGATATGAAACAATCAATATGGGCACTCCATGCAACCTCACTATCTTTGAGATGTATAACTTAGTTAGCTTTTGTAATGAATAATCCTTACGGACAAGTAAGAAGTCTGTTGACTTAGTTAACTAGTTTACTATTACCCAAAATGAATATTTTAGTTAACTAGTTTACTATTACCCAAAATGAATATTTCTTAGTTGGTGTTAGGGTAACCCACTTACAAATTCCATCGTTATTCGCTTTCACTTCTATTGCGGTATTTTAATAGGTTGCAGTAATCTAGAAGGGAAATGGTTCTCAGCTTTTACTTGTTGACAAGTTAAACGTTTGGCAACAAATTTCGTTTAATCTCGTTTCAATCCTAGCCACCAATACAGCTCTTTCACATCTCGATACATCTTTTTCCTCCGGGATGCATGGCATAAGGGCTAGCATGCGCTTCCCAAAGTATGGTTTGTCTTAACTCATTTTCTTTCAGGACACAAAACCTCCCTTGAAAACACAAGATACCATCATCATTGAACTTGAAATCTTCGGTCTTACCCTCTTCTACACGCTTAATTTGAGGTAATAGGGTTATGTCTAAAGGTTGTTTAGATTTGATTTCGTCAGCAAGGGTGGGTTTAACTTGCACTTCTGCTAGCAAGCCTCTATCATCTACTAAACTCAACCTAGCAAACACTACCCTTAAATCAGTCATTTACTTCCTACTTAGGGCCTCTGCTACAACATTGGCTTTCCTGGGGTGGCAATTAATTACACAATCGTAATATTTCAACAGCTCTAACCACTTTCGTTGCCTAAGGTTCAATCTTTTTAGGGTGAGAAGGTATTTAAGCTATTTTATGATCAATATAAATGTAACACTTCTCTCTATACAAATAATGTCTCCATATCTTAAGTGCAAAAACTATTACAACCAATTCTAAGTCATGAGTTGGTTAGTTGCACTTGTGTTGCTTCAACTGTTTCGACGCATAAGCCACTAACTTATTGCCTGCATCAACACACAACCAAATTCGATATAAGATGCATCACTTTACACCACAAAATCTGTCCTTGATTCGGGCTGAATTAGAACAAGAGCTTGGGTTAGCACTGCCTAAAGCTTTTCGAAACTAGATTGATGTTCTTCCATCCATTTAAATGAAACATCATTTCTCAACAATTTGGTTAACGATGCAACTATTAAGGAAAACCCTTTAATGAATCTACAGTAATACCTTGTCAAACCAAGAAAGCTACGGATTTTAAAAACATTTTGGGTTGTTTCCATTCAAGGATCGCTTCTATCTTCTTTAAATCTACTTGGATACCCTCTGCGGATATCACATAACCCAAAAACATAACCACCTTAAGTCAAAATTCACATTGACTTCACTTGGCATAAAGCTTCTTTTCACGGAGGATTTGTAAAACCTTTCTAAGATGCTCATCATGCTCAGGTTCAGTTTTGGATTAAACTAGGATATCATCAATAAACACTACAACAAACTAATCAAGGAAGGGTTGAAAAACGCAGTTCATAAGATCCATAAAAGCGGCAGGAGCGTTGTTAAATCGAATGGCATCATAAGGAACTCATAGTTGCCGTTACAAATTCTAAAAGCCATTTTAGGTGTATCGCCTCATTTACCTTCAGCTGGTAATACCCCGATCTTAGATCTATTTTGGAGAATAGGGTTACACCCCTAAATTGATCGAATAGGCCGTCTATCCTAAGTAAGGGATATTTATTTATGATGATGAGCTTGTTCAACTATCAGTAATCTATACACAACCTTAGGGATCCATATTTCTTTTTCACGAATAGGACCGGAGCTCCCCATTGAGACACGCTGGGTCTAATAAACTCGTGAATCAAAAATCTCCTTAAGTTGGATTTTCAATTATTGTAACACTTTTGGTGTTATGCGGTAAGGAATAATAGACACTGGAGCGATTCTTAGCATTAATCCAATACCAAATTCTACCTCATGATCTAGGGGTAATCCTAGAAACTCCACGAGAAACACATATGGGAATTCTCTAACAATTCAGATGCTATCTAAGGTGGTATTATCGCTATTCCTATCCACTACATAAGCCAAGTATGCTTCACACCCCTTTCAAACTAAGTTTTCGGTGACCATAGAAAATATAACATTAGACAGGTAGTCCCTACACTCCCCAACCATGACAATCTTTCTGACTTCGATTATTTTTAAATTTACCCTTTTAGAGTTACAATCTAGGCTCACTTGATGTTCTATTAGCCAATCCATACCTAGAATTAAGTCGTACATCTATGAGACCTACAAGAAACACTACCCCTTGAACCTTCAACGAACATCACTTATAGATTTAATTTACAACAACGGATTGTCCTAAGGGGCTTACTACAATTACATCAGTAGGGGTTTTTTCTACCCCAACACCTAATTTTTCAGACATATTAGAAGAAACATAAGAGTAAGTGGATCCTATATCAGTTAAGGAAAATTACGTGAAAGAATTAATGATAATGATACCAATAATAACATTGAACACATCCCTCTTTTTACGACCCCTAAAGGCATAGACTAGGGTAGGTTGGCTTGCCTTTATTCAGTTTGTGCCTGTTGCAACTGTGTTTGTTGTCCTATTTTTCCCTCGGCCCCTCGAAGGTAATTGGCCTACCCTTTGATTTTGGGCCAAATTTTGAGTCTGCTCAGCTTGTCGAGGACAATCTTTTGTCAAATACTCCATTGACCTACATAGTAAATAGGAGCCTTTCTTCTCCTAACATTTACCCAAGTGGCTTCTTCCACAAAATGTACAGTGACCAACCCCATCCCTAACGTTAACCACTACACCCTTTTGTTGTGGTCTACCCTCTCTAGCTCGTTTAGCTGGATAGAAGTTCAAACTAGAAGGACCCAAATCTCCTTTTCCTGAGACTTTACTTTTCTCTCATTGCTCACGATTTACTTGTTTAATTTCCTTGACGGTTTTAGCTTTCTCCACTAGGTTTTCAAATACCCTTTCTTGGTGTGGAGTGACATACTGATTCATTCTCGTGATGAGACCGAGCATGCCGAGCATTTGAGAACTATTTTACAAACTTTAAGAGACAAATAGTTGTATGCTAAGTTTAGTAAAAGTGAGTTTTGGCTCAGAAAAGTTTAATTTTTGGGCTATATTGTCTCAGGTGATGGTATTTGGGTTGATCCAACTAAGATTTCGGCAATTGTTGCTTGGAAACCGTTAAGAAATATGTCTAAAGTCAGAAGCTTTTTGGGCTTAGCCGGTTATTACCGATGATTTGTTAAAGGATTTTTGATGATTGCTACTCCTACGACGAGATTGTTGCAAAAAGACGTCAAGTTTGAATAGTCTGAAAAATGTTAGCAGAGTTTTGAGAAGCTGAAGGCATTATTAACTGAGGCACCGATTGTGGTGCAACCTAAACTGGAAAAGGAATTCGTGATTTATAGCGACGTATCATTGAATAGACTAGGATGTGTGTTGATGGAAGAAGGTAAGGTGATAGCTTATGCCTTAAGACAATTGAAGCCACATGAGAAGAATTACGCGACGCATGATTTGGAATTAGCCGCTATTGTGTTTGCTTTGAAGATATGGCAACATTATTTGTTGAATTAGAAGGACTTGAACTTACGACAACGAAGATGACTCGAATTGCTAAAAGATTATAAGTTGGTGATTGACTATCACCCGGGTAAAGCGAATGTAGTCACAGACGCCTTGAGTAGGAAGACTTTGTTTGCTTTGAGAGCATTGAACACAAGATTGACCTTATCTGATGATAGCTCTATTCTAGTTGAGTTGAGACCTAGATCGATGTTTATTCAGCAGATTTATGAAGCCCAAAAATGTGATAGTGATTTGCAAGGCAAGAGAGCTCATTGTGAATCGATTAGTGATTCAAATTTTCATGTCAGATTTGATAATTGTTTGATGTTTCAAGATAGGATTTGTGTACCGAAAAATGATGAACTTATTCAGAAAAATCTTCATAAAGCGCATAATGGTTGTTTATCTGTACATCCGAGTAGTACGGAAATGTATAAAGATTTGAAGAAAATGTATTGGTGATCGGGCATGAAAAGAGATATCTCCGAGTTTGTTTCGAGATGTTTCATATGCCAACAAGTAAAAGGCGAACACCAAGTGCCTTTAGGTTTACTTCATCCAGTGATGGTGCTCGAGTGGAAATGGGATAGGATTATAATGGATTTCATAATGGGCTTGCCTACGACTCTGAAAAAGAAAGATTTCTTATGGGTTGCAGTTGATAGATTGACGAAATCGGCTTATTTTATACCTATACGTACTGATTATTCACTTGATATGCTAACTGAGCTATACATTGCTAAGATTGTGAGATTGCACAGGGTACCTATTTCTATTATTTTGGATAGAGATCCGAGGTCTACTTCGAGGTTCTTGAATACTTCGAGGTTCTGGAAAAAGTTGTAAAAAGCTTTGGAAATAAAGCTGAACTTTAGTACCACTTTTCATCCACAAATCGATGGTTAGTCTGAGGGAGTAATTCAAATTCTTGAGGATATGCTTCGATGCTATGTTCTAAATTTGAGGGTAGTTGGGAAAAATATCTACCATTGGTCGAATTCGCTTATAACAACAACCATCAGTCGAATATAAAAATGGCACCTTATGAGGCATTGTTTGGCCGCAAGTGCTGAACTCCTTTGTATTGGACGAACTTAACGAGAAGCAGATCCACGGGGCCAACTTGGTTAAGGAAACCAAAGAGAAAGTAAAAGTAATTCATGATTGCTTAAAAGCTACTTCTGATAGACAAAAATCATATGCAGATTTGAAAAGAAAAGAGATTGAGTTTCAAGTTGGGGATAAAGTATTTTTGAAACTATCTCTGTGGAAGAAGATTCTCACATTTGGCCGTAAAGGCAAGTTGAGTCCATGTTTTATTGGGCCGTATGAAATTATTGAAAGAATAGGGCCACTGGCATATCAGTTAGCTTTACCAACAGAGTTGGAAAGGATTCATAATGTGTTTCATGTGCTGATGTTGCGACGATACAGTTCCAATTCTTCACTTGTGATTTCTCTGACAGAGATTGAAATTCGACCGGCCATGATGTACAGCGAAGAACCGATTAAGATTTTAGCTAGAAAAGTTAAACAGTTGAGAAATAAGAGTATAGCCCTAGTGAAGGTTTTGTGGCAAAGATATGATGTTGAAGAGGCTACGTGGGAACCAGAGGAGGCCATGAGAAAACAGTATCCAGACCTCTTTTCTAGTAAAATTTTCGGGAACAAAAATCCCTAAAGGGGGGAGAGTTGTAATAGCCCGATTATGGGGATAGTTGGAACACTGGTTTCGGGACCATAAATCTGACATAGAAAATTTTATTTTTATTTCATTTTTATGGTCTACAGTTTCACGGAATGATTTCGTGAAAATTTCGATCGAAAATTTTGACGTTTGGGCACTCAATTTAGTAAAAAGGACTAAATTGAAAAAAGTGAAAAAGTTGAGTTCTACTTGTTAAAGGAGTCCAATTGCTATGAGATTTTAAATTAGAGGTTCATATATGATAATTATACCATTTGTTAAGTTAGTGGGAAAAAATGGACATGGTGAGATAAAATTTTAAAGTTTGGCAAAAAGGGCATTTTGGTCATTTGGTAAATAAAAGAATAATATGGGCAAATAAAGCCAAAATTGTGTCCATCATCTCCTACCTTGGCCGAAATTATCAAGACACCATAGCTAGGGTTTTCCTCAACTTTCAAGCTTGATAGTAAGTGCATTCTAGCCTTGTTTTTAATGTTTTTTTTACATTTTTTAAGTCCTCGTAACCCGATTTACCTATTTCTACCATTATTTTGAAGTAGGGTTCATGTTTAAAAATTTATCCATGTGTGACATGCATATGTTTTGATGTTTAATGGTAGAAAATGAGAGTTTCATGTGTAATAAACAACTTTTACTAAGTGAATTTTCATGAAAATACCTAAAAAGGACCTATTTGTAAAAGGCTGCAAAATGGGTAGTAAAAATCTGATTTGATGAATAATGTGGGATGATATGAGCATGTTTATGGTTCTATTAGGCTTGGGTAACAATGAAATTGATAGCATTTCATTTTACGAGCCTAAGGACTAATTTGTAAATATGTCAAAGTTTAGGGGCAAAAATGTAATAGTATGATTTCTGGACTAAATTGAGTAATGTGAATAATGAATAAGCTAAATTTGCTATTATAGATCAAGAAAAACGAAGTTCAGACCTTGATCTGGCAAAGAATAAGATGTTTGACGGTTAAATCCATTTATCCTGTTTTTTGTACTGAGGTAAGTTCGTATGTAAATAATGCATTGTTATTTATGTTTTAATTGCTTTAATATTGTATCTTGAACGTGATGGACAAATTTTGATAAGTGAGAAGTCCTGGTTGAACCTTAGGAATAGTTAGGATACGAATGTCATGACATTAGGTTTGTTTGAGTTTACGTGTAAGACTATATCTGGGATATGGAATCGATATGAGATTTCGTGTAAGTCCATAGCTAGGCTATTGACGTCGAATTGAGATCCCATGTAAGACCATATCTGGGATATGGCATTGGTATGGTACTATGTGTGTGAGATTTCCCAAGTATCCTTTAGTATTCCAAGTGGTTCAATGGGAAACTTAACGGCAATGTTTAAGTTGTGAAAGACTATGGTATGTTGTGAAAGATCAAGGTAAGTTGCAAGTTGGTATAGGTATGTACATAAAACCCTTGTTTAATGAGCTCGATATGTGATGAACCGTCGGTGTAGTATGATTGAGTAAGTTATGATGCTAACGTTTTAATAAAATCTATGTTAAGTTTGATTATGAAAGTTTACAATGATATTTAAGTTAATTTACTTCATGTTAAATTTATGCTAAGGTGTTCATGATGCCTATTATTTGCATAGGAACTTACTAAGCTTTAAAGCTTATTCCCTTTCTTTTTCCCTTGTCTTATAGTGTCACCAAGCCAGCTCGAGGATCGAAGATGGTCGAACATCCATTCACACTATGAAATTATCATTTTGGGTACTTATGATTTCATTATTTTGAGTATGGCATGTATAGGGACTTGGTCATTTTGTTATGTGTCATATTTGATTTGGCTAAATGTGTTGGCTCATAATGATTGATAATTCATTTTGTAAATGGCCATTGAAATTTGCTAATATTGGTTAGGTATATATATATATATATATATATATATATATATGCAATGATGATGTTCCATGGATGTCAGAATTTGCATAGATTGAGTTGATAAGTAGGTGATGGTTGTATGTGGTAGATGGTTGCATGTAAATGATACATTAATATCTTGGTTATGGTTGAATTGGTTGTATATATATGCTTGATTCAGTGTTGGTTTTTTTTGGGTAGGCTGGTGCAAGTAAGGGTGGCAAAATGACTTGGTAAATAGCCTTATTTTTTTCCACATGGGTAGACATACGGGCGTGTGTCTAGGCTGTGTGTGACACACTGCTTGCCCTATAGGTGTGTGATCCGAGCGTGTGTCCCCTGCTTTTTTGAATTTTAGCTTCAATTTGGCCACACGGGCAGAGATACGGTCGTGTCTCAGTCGTGTGAAGGACACAGCCCAGGGACATGGGCGTGTGAAGTCTGCGCCTATTTTATGAAAATTTATGAAAATTAAATCGCCCACACGACCTAATCACACGAGAGTATGACTTGGCCATGTGACTTTAATTTGTTGATGACGTCATAAACAGAGAGTTATATGGGTTAAGGACACAGGCGTGTGTGACCATACGGTCTACCCACACGGACGTGTCCCAAGCCACATGGGCGTGTGACCCCTGTTTTAATAAAAAAATTTCTAGGTGTTGGGAAACATTTCTAAAGTTCTTGGTTTAGTCCCGAACTACTCCTAATGCATGTTTTGGGCCTCGTAGGCTAGTTTAAGGGACAATATGAATATTTTTGAAAAGTTTTAAATTTGAGTGGAAATTCATGTCTCGGATTTCAATGTTTGTTTGTATTTAAATCTGGTAATGCCTCGTACTCTGTTCCAGCGTCGGATATGTGTAAAGGTGTTACACAAACCATGTGTCACACACGGCCTAGACACAAGCCTGTGTGCCTACCCGTGTAGACAAAATAAAGGCTATTTACCAAGCCATTTTTCACCCTCATTTACCCCTACACACACACACAAGTTCATTGGCATAAATCATGGTATACTTAGGCAACCAAAACATCAATAATCACGGTTAGAACCTATCATTTTATTATCACACATAACATCATATTCTACCAGACCAAATCAAACCAAGCTCACATCCACAAGTACCAACACAAACACTTTTATCATGCATGATTCTCCAAACATTTCATAGCATACCAATGAGCCAATCTCAACTATTTAACACCAAAACCATTAAGTCACAATCAATCATTCTCCAAGCATTTATAAACCACATCACACAAGAGATAATTGCACATGCATGCATATATTAATATATATAAGTTTACAACCAATTCAACCAAAATGAGCCAAGTTACATGGCCAAATACCACATCAGGCCCTTGACAATGACAAGCCAATACATTTGGCCAAATTCATAATGACACTTATAACAAAATGACCAAGTCCCTATACATGCCATATACTCAAAATGCTCAATTTCATTAATACCCAAAATGATAGTTTTGATAGTGTGAGGCAAATCTCCGACGATCACCAATTCGAGCTAGCCTGGCGACACTATAAAACATGGAAAATAAAACGGAGTAAGCTATATAGCTTAGTAAGTCCATATGCAAGAAATAAGCAAGCCATACTGTGCAATCAACATTCAAGGGATAAATATAAGATGATATAATTTACCATAAGTTTCACAATCATAATTCATTCCTTTACAACTTACCTTGAATTCGTCATTTCTCGAGACTCAATAAACATAAGCTTTATGTACATACCTATACCATCTCGAAATGAAATTACATGTATTCTCATCTTTGACATACCCGTGAACCACTTGGAATGATAATGTCAGATACTTAGGAATTTTGCACACTAAGTGCCACATATGTATCCAATACTACCTAAGTCTTATATCTCATAATTGCTCCCTCTTGAGTTATCAACAGGCCTGCTCACACAAGCTATCAATTCAGATGTACTTATACGATGCTACTCACACAAGTTGTTGAGTTACCATAACATATTCTGGTATACTCAGCCACCGGTAGGACGTACAGGACCAGCACCCGGATCACATAATCACATAACACATGGTAACCCTAGTGACATGTCATGTGTATCCTAACCTATTCTTAAGGTTCAACCAAGATTTCTTACTTGTCAAATCATCGTTGAACTCATTCGCAAAGTTAAACTCTTCTACATAGCCAATCATACAGTTCATGCAATATTAAATAATTTAAATACAATTTTATTAAAGCTTATTTACATACGAACTTACCTCGGTTACAAAAACAACTATTAGTTCAATTTAGTCCACAACCTTGTTCTTTCCCCAATCTAAACTCAAACATCATTTTTCTTGATCTATAATATCAAATTTAACTTATTTAATCATCACATTATTCAACTCAATCCAAAAACACACTATGGCAAAAATTACATTTTTGTCCCTAGTCTCGTTAAATGATTTTCATCTAATTTCCTCATTACCCAAGCCTAGCTAGATATTTTTCATGCTCATGATAGCCCATATTTTTCATTTATTCACATTTTACCACACATTTTACAATCTTTTACAAATAAGTCCCTTTTTGACATGTTCATAAAAAATGTAACGCCCCAATTTTTGGGAATTCTGTGTATGTTGGCAAATTTAAAATTTTTGTGTTTTGTCTGTTTGGCGTAGGTTTAATATGTTAGTGGGCCTCTAGAAGACCTAGGTTTAAGTTAAAACTCTGTAACTTTAGTTAATTTTAGTTTCATAGGAAAAAGGGGTTCTGGTTAATTGGGCTTTTAAGTATTAATTGGGTAAAGTAAAACACAAAGAAGCTGGTGGCAAAGTGGCATGTGACGCCACTAGGAAGGCTATAAAAGTGGCGTGTGGATGCTAGGGAGAGCTGAGGTTCAAGTCACAATGACAGCATATTAAGGGAATTATTTTTTATGTTTAGAAAGGGTAAGCAATGGAACTCAAGTAAAAGACTATCAGGAGGAGTTTGAGTTGCTCAAGTGATTGAGTAAGGAGGGGATAAGGGAGACGATTTAGGAGCTGATAACGGGAGAAAATCAAGGAATCTAAGTAGGAAGTAGGAGTCGGCCGTATAGGGGACTCTGCAAGTGCACATTCGGCTAGGGCACCTTATGTTAGGAATTTCGGCATTTAGTCTAGGGCTGCCGAATTCTTTTGTATTTCGGGACTAGGTTATTTGGTTTGTTCTGTCGAAAATTAGGTTTCTCTTCTCTTCCCTTTTATTTTTACTAAAAACCGAAGACTTCACCTGTGCCGACTTCACAACCACAAAAATAAATTCTCTACTCATCTTTTCTTTTTGTTTTAGTCGAACCTGGAAACCCCTCACTGTACCGTTTTCTCCTTAGCCGAATACTACCTATTTTCTCATCCTTTTCCTTCTTCTATCTTATCTATTCCTTATAATCGAAGTCATACCCTTCCTTCTCTGTCGCATCCATTATTGTTACCATCTCTCATATTCTCCAAGAGCCGAATCTTGTGGTAGCCAAACTTCTCTTCTCTTCCTTACTTATAAAAGCCGAAATCTATAAACCTGTGGTGGGGGAAGCCGAAACTTAGGTTGTTGGAATCTATTTCTTCTCACGAGTACGGTAGATCGGGGTTAGGATCATGGATAGGCACACTCTTTTAAGCCGAACAACGATAGGTAAGTTGTTGAAATAATTTGTGTTAATCATACATGTTTTAAGAAAAAGACGAAACCCTTAAGGGGGCTAACATTTGGACTAAAGCCATTATGCGTCTTTCTTTTTTTGAATGTGTAAGCATTAGCGTGAACAAAGGAGCGTGCAGTGAAGGACTTGAAGACTATTCGGTTGGATCCCTGGATCTAATCCATATTTCAGCAAGAAGGTAAGAGCAATAGGTTTTTAGGCATGGTTGGCCGAACGTTGTAAGGGGTTGATACGTAGTTCATTTTTGATAGTTAGATTAACGTGTTAGTAATCCAATTGTAGGTAGTTTGTGTGTGGATCTCGTCAGCATATCATCGCAAAAAGGTGTGTAACTGACACCCTCTTATAGACTAGATCGGCAAAAGCTGAAAAGCCAAAATGCTGAAAAGCCGGTATTTTGAGAACTTGCGAGTGTGCGAATGCTCGTGAGATTAATAGTTTGATGCATATGGTAAATTAAAGCGATAAGATTGCAAAGTGCATGATTCCGTGCATTTCGATGTTTTTGGGCTTAATGGGCCAAAATCGGGATAGTGGGCCAACGGGCCCCATTTGATAAGAAAACATGATAAGTGTTTCTGGTCGTACGTAAATGGCTATGTTATGCATGTAAACCTTAAGAATAGTGAAATTACTTGAATACCCCTATGTATGGAAATTACTGATATACCGCTAGGTGCAAAATTACCATTATACCCCTAGGGTTACTTTTCACTAAAAAGCATTATGATTTAATTCTGTATGATATATACCATAATTGTATATCTGCTGCATGGGGACATGGGTTATATTATGGAGGAAGCGTCCTGGTGGCTATGCCACAATTATCTGATATGGTGGCTATGCCACATATATCTGTTCTGGTGGCTCTGCCACAATTATCTGTTCTGGTGACTCTGTCACATTATTCATGCTGCGACCATCTTTGCATATTTCTGTAGCGTGTAACGGTTGGGTGGGTCGAGTAATCTCTCCACATGGTGAAAGGTTGGTATGGGGTGCATGTGGTTGGATATGGGTTGGGTTTTGCATAAACATGTGATATCGCCTACTTACATTATGGGCCTATGGGCTCTATTCGACTTTTGTTCAGGCTAAGGCCAACTTATTCATTCTCGTGGTTTGAACCGATATAGGCTATGGTTGGGTTAATTTACACACGAGTTTCCCAAACTCACCCTCTATTTTCATCCACGCAGGTAATCCCCAACCATAGTGGGCTTGGAGCTGTGAGAGATTCGGAGTGGCCACACGTTCTGCAAGTTGATTTTCTTCTGGTGAATTGGACATCCTTTTTATTTACGTTTAAGGTTTTGGGTTCTTTAATTGTAATAAGGCCGCTTAATTATTTTTATGGTTTTAATATGTTTATTAAGATAGGTATTACTTATTTTTAACTGTCGAAATTGGATAGCTTTTAGGGCGCATTTTCAAAAATAGTAATTGATTTCAAAATAACACGACAATAAGTAAAGCTTCCGCAATGAAAATATTTTCCAAAATTATTCACTTTTCCTAAAAAGGATTTAATCAAATTGGTTTCCTGGAAATATACATGACGTTAAGGTGTGGCAATGGCGGTGTGCATGTCTAGGATTGGATCCAAAGGGAGCTTGGTACTTATGTAGTCTGATGGATTCACCTCCTCTTTCCCGGTTTCCTACCTGGTGTACAGCTTCCATTCACTTTAACCTACATTGAAATTATCTTTTAAAACACTAAGTAAGTTTTTTTCCTAGAACAACAACCTGAAATGTTTTAAACGCTTCGGTGTGGCACGTCGGATCCGGCCATAACGTCTAGGCCGGGTTTGGGGTGTTACATTTAGTGGTATCAGAGCCCAATTGCAGCAACTCGACTGTGGAATGGGTTTACAAAAACAAAGATTTTCAGAAACAAAAATTTTATTGAAAAAAAACTCAGTTTTTAAAATTTGGATCCTTAGAAGGTGGCATTCCGAATCTCCGGTCCAAGCCTGTAAGTATTACTCTGAACTCCTCTGAATATTTTCCTGAATTATCTGTCTGTACTGAAATCCTACTAGGATAGGATGATACTGAGACCATAGGAAAATTTGATAAGAGACTGAAACTGTAGCTAGACTTCGATTCTGCGAAAACAAACTTTGAATTGTTGTCTGATTCATAAAACATTTGTAATAAACACTGGAATATTGAATGAATGCATAAAAATTTGTAATCAGATAATACGATATGAGTACAAGAGCCGCACGTGGAAGAGGCCGTGGGCAGGGCCGAGGAAGTGCTCGAGCGAGATCTTCGTCTTTGGGACATATACCGGCAGCAGATGCACCGGTACCACTGGCAACGGAGGTGTAGTCCCATGACCGCGGTGCCGGGGATGATGCCCTATCACAGGCAATGCTTCGGGTTCTGGAAAGGGTTGCCAGGGCAAGTACGGGCAACGAAATTCGGGGATCTATTTCTGAACGACTTCGGGCTAATGGAGCGAAAATCTTTAAGGGTGTGTCTGGTGTAGCCCCGAATGTGGCGGAATATTGGTTGGAAGCCACAGAACGGATTATGGATGACTTGGACTACTCTATGGAGCAGAAGTTGAAGGGAGCCGTATCGTTGTTACGGGACGAGGTTTATCAGTGGTGGCTCACTGTGAGAGAAGGGACCCCAGCTGATAGGGTAACTTAGGAACTGTTTAAGACGGCTTTTACAGGGAAGTACGTTGGGGCGAGTTATGTGGACGCCCGCAGAAAAAAATTCTTGAATCTGGTGCAAGGAGGTAAAACAGTTGCTAAGTACAAGGCCGAGTTTCTGAGGTTGAGCCGGTATACCGTGGGCATAGTCGCTACAGAATAAGAGCGAAGTGTGCGCTTCGAGGATGGTCTTAGGGATGACCTTAGGGTGTTAATTACTCCGCAGAGGGAGCAGGACTTTACAGTCTTGGTGGAGAAGGAAAAGATAGTTGAGGAGGTAAAGCGTGCTGAAAAGCAGAATCGAGAAAAGGATCAGAACCATTTTCGGAGGGATTCAGGACCCTCGGGTGGTGCTAATAGAAATGTTAAGAGAGCAAGAGCGGAGGAACCAGTTCGAGCAGTGCCGATGAATGTGGTTAGACCACCAATCTGTGGAGACTGTGGTAAGGTACATTTGGGCGAGTGTAGGAAACATTCCGGTGCTTGTTTCTGATGCGGATCCATGGAGCATAGAGTTAAGGACTGTCCTATCAGGCTCAGGTTGTTGTACAGAGGGTTGCTCAACCCATGAGAGGTGGACCACAACCACCGAGAGGACGTGGACAAGGTAGGGGTAGAAATAGAATGGTCGAGGTCGAGGGGCACCTGGCAGGAGTGCCAAAAATGCTAAAGCTCGACGGCCAGCGTTGGTGTATGTAGCTCATCGTCGAGAGGAGGGCGACACACCTGACGTCATAACTGGTACGTTTTTGGTTTCTAGCATGCCTTATACTGCTTTGGTGGATAATGGATCTACTCATTCCTATGTTGCATGTGCCATATCTGGGTCGTTGGGTGTACACTCTGAGAAGATTGTGAGTGGGGTATCTGTGCTAAGTCCTTTGGGTCACTCGGTTAGGGTAGTCAAACTGTATAGGGATGTACCCTTAGAAAATCAAGGTAGGATTTTCCTTGGAGGTCTGATGGAGTTACCATTCAAAGAGTTTGATCTCATTCTGGGAATAGACTGGCTTGTTAGGCATAAGGCGACTTTGGATTGTGCTGCTAAACGAATGGTGTTAAGGATTACAAAGGATGAGGTGGTTATGGTGATAGGTGAACGAAGGGATTATTTGTCCAATGTGGTGTCGGCATTAAGAGCTGAAAAGTGGATTCGGAAAGGTTGTGAGACCTATTTGGCATTTGTAAGTCAGTCGGAAGAGGAGGGACTGACGGTGGATAAGGTTAGGATCGTAAAGGAGTTCCAAGATGTTTTTCTGGAGAAGCTACCAAGATTGCCTCTGAATCGAGAAGTTGAGTTTGGAATCAACTTGTTGCCTGGAACGGCTCCCGTGTCCATCGCACCGTATAGGATGGCACCGAAGGAGTTAGTGGAGTTAAAGGCACAAATTCAGGAGTTGTTGGATAGGGGCTTCATTAGGCCAAGCATGTCTCCATGGGAAGCACCGGTGCTATTCGTGAAAAAGAAGGATGGTACGATGCGGATGTGCATTGATTATCGCCAGTTGAACAAACTGACGATTAAGAATAAGTATCCATTGCCAAGATTTGACGATCTGTTCGACCAGCTTAGAGGAGCTTCTGTATTTTCCAAGATCGACCTTCGATCTGGATATCATCAGTTAAGGGTCGAGGAGGCAGATATCCATAAGACAATACTCAGGACTCGGTATGGTCATTACGAGTTTCTGGTTATGTCATTTGGACTGATGAATGCTCCTGCAGTGTTTATAGACCTAATGAATCGTGTGTTCCAACCATTTTTGGATCAGTTTGTAGTTGTCTTTATTGACGATATCCTGGTATATTCTGAAACAGAAGCGAAGCATGATGAGCATCTCCGTATAGTGCTGCAAGTGTTAAAGGAGAAGGAACTTTATGCGAAGTTCAGTAAGTGTGAATTTTGGTTGAAAGAAGTAACCTTCTTAGGACATGTGGTCTCTGCTGAGGGGATTAAGGTGGACCCACAGAAGATTGACGTGATTTTGGAGTGGAAGCCGCCTAGGTCAGTGCCGGAAATACGGAGTTTTCTAGGATTGGCAGGATACTACAGAAGGTTTGTGGAAGGTTTTTCTGTGATGGCAGCACCTCTAACAAAACTCATAAGGAAAGGAGTACCGTTTGTATGGGCTGAGAAATAACAGGAAGCTTTTGAGAAGTTGAAGAAAATTATGACTGAAGCACCTGTGTTAATTCAGCCGGAGTCTGGGAAGGATTTTACTGTGTACAGTGATGCATCACATGTAGGTTTGGGCTGCGTGTTAATGCAAGAGGGTAAGGTGGTTGCATATGCATCACGACAGCTTAAGCCTTACGAGGGAAACTATCCTACTCATGATTTGGAGTTGGCGGCAGTGATATTTGCACTTAAGATTTGGAGACATTACTTGTACGGAGAGAGGTGTATTATATACACAGACCACAAGAGTCTTAAGTATTTGTTGACTTAGAAGGAGCTGAACCTTAGGCAAATAAGATGGATTGAGTTGCTTAAGGATTATGACTGTTCGATCGAGTATCACCCAGGCAAGGCTAATGTGGTAGCCAACGCTCTAAGTCGTAGAACTGTATCTGATCTGAGAGCAATGTTTGCTCGTCTGAGTCTGTATGATGATGGGAGTCTCTTGGCTGAGTTGCAAGTAAGGCCAACCTGGATGGATCAGATTAAGGAAAAGCAGTTGAACGATGAGTCTTTGGTCACTCGTTTTCAACAAGCTAAGGAAGGGGAAACTTCTGAGTTTGGGTTAAATGACGAAGGAGTTATGTGTTTCTGAGGAAGAATTTGTGTTCCGAAGGACTCTGATTTAAGGCAGGAAATATTGAAGGAATCTCATGGGGGACTTTGTGCCATGTATCCTGGAAGGAATAAGTTGTATCACGACTTGCAAGAATTGTACTGGTGGCCTGGACTTAATGAGAAGTAATGGAGTTTGTAGGGAAATGTCTGACATGCCAGCAAGTGAAAGCTGAGCATCAATTACCTTCTGGACTGTTACAGCCAGTGAAGATACCACTTTGGAAGTAGGAAAGGGTGACCATGGACTTTGTGAGTGGGCTGCCCTTGTCACCATCGAAGAAAGACTCGGTGTGGGTGATATTGGATAGATTGACCAAATCAGCCCATTTCATACCTATACGTACTGACT
The DNA here is from genome assembly GCF_025698485.1 of Gossypium arboreum. Lineage (NCBI taxonomy): Eukaryota > Viridiplantae > Streptophyta > Magnoliopsida > Malvales > Malvaceae > Gossypium > Gossypium arboreum. The sequence goes on from NC_069080.1 coordinate 97,759,975, forward strand.
TCTCACTTCAAAGGTTAGCCAAGTTGTATGTGGCGGAGATTGTGCGACTTCATGGAGTCCCAGTTTTGATTATCTCTGACCGGGATCCCAGATTCACATCTCGGTTTTGGAAAAATTTGCATAAGGCGTTGGGGACGCTATTGAACTTTAGTACGGCTTTCCATCCCCAAACTGATGGTCAGTCAGAAAGGGTTATTTAGATTCTGGAGGACATGTTGAGGGGATGCGTGATTGACTTTCGAGGTAGTTGGGAGGATTACTTGCCGTTGGCAGAATTTGCATATAATAATAGTTACCAGGCGAGTATTCGAATGGCACCGTATGAAGCATTGTATGGACGAAGGTGTCGTACCCCTAGTTGTTAGACTGAACTAGGAGAGAGACAAGTTCTTGGACCAGAGTTGGTAGCTGATACTGAGGATAAGGTTAGAATAATTAAGGACTGGTTAAAAGAAGCATCTGATAGGCAAAAGTTGTATGCATACTTGAAGCGTAAGGAGATTGAATACTCAGTAGGTGATATGGTCTTCTTAAAGGTTTTTCCTTGGAAGAAGATATTACGGTTTGGTAAGAAGGGCAAGTTGAGTCCGCGGTTCATTGGGCCTTACTGGTTTTTGAAGCGAGTAGGCCTAGTAGCTTATCAATTGGAATTTCCTCTAGAGTTAGACAGGATTCACAATGTATTTCATGTCTCCATGTTAAGGCGTTATCGTTCTGACCCTGCTCATGTCTTGGCAGTTGCAGAAATTGATGTTCAGACTGATTTGACCTTTGAGGAGAAGCCTGTGCAGATATTGGCTCGAGATGTTAAGGTTCTCAGAAGGAAATCTATCCCATTAGTGAAAGTTCTTTGGCGTAATCATGGCAGAGACGAAGCTACGTGCGAGCCAGAAGAGGCGATGCAACAGCAATACCCTCATCTGTTTGGATCAGGTAAATTTTGAGGACGAAATTTCTTTAAGGAGGGTAGAGTTGTAACGCCCCAATTTTTGGGAATTCTGTGTATGTTGGCAAATTTAAAATTTTTGTGTTTTGTCTGTTTGGCTTAGGTTTAATTATGTTAGTGGGCCTCTAGAAGACCCAGGTTTAAGTTAAAACTCAGTAACTTTAGTTAATTTTTGTTCCAAAGGAAAAAGAGGTTCTGGCTAATTAGGCTTTAAGTATTAATTGGGTAAAATAAAACAAAAAAAAGCAGGTGGCAAAGTGGCATGTGACGCCACTGGGAAGGCTATAAAAGTGGCATGTGGATGCTAGGGAGAGCTGAGGTTCAAGTCACAACGACAGCATATTAAGGGAATTATTTTTTATGTTTAGAAAGGGTAAGCAATGGAACTCAAGTAAAAGACTGTCAGGAGGAGTTTGAGTTGCTCAAGTGATTGAGTAAGGAGGGGATAAGGGAGAAGATTTAGGAGCTGATAAGGGAGAAGATTTAGGAGCTGATAAGGGGAGAAAATAAAAGAATCTGAGTAGGAAGTAAGAGTTGGCCGTATAGGGGACTCTGCAAGTGCACATTCGGTTAGGGCACCTTATGTTGGGAATTTCGGCATTTGGTCTAGGGCTACTGAATTCTTTTGTATTTCGGGACTAGGTTATTTGGTTTGTTCTGCCGAAAATTAGGTTTCTCTTCTCTTCCCTTTTATTTTTGCTAAAAACCAAAGACTTCACCTGTGTCGACTTCACAACCACAAAACCGAATTCTCTGCTCCTCTTTTCTTTTGGTTTTAGCCGAACCTAGAAACCCCTCACTATGTCGTTTTCTCCTTAGTCGAATTCTACCTCTTTTCTCATCCTTTTCCTTCTTCTATCTTCTCTTTTCCTCATAATCGAACTCATACCCTTCCTTCTCTATCGCATCCATTATTGTTACCATCTCTCATATTCTCCAAGAGTCGAATCTTGTGGTAGCTGAACTTCTCTTCTCTTCCTTACTTATAAAAGCCGAAATCTATAAACCTATGGTAGAGGAAGCTGAAACTTGGGTTGTTGTAATCTGTTTCTTCTCACGAGTACAGTAGAACAGGGTTAGGATTGTGGATAGGCGCACTCTTTTAAGCTGAACAACGATAGGTAAGTTGTTGAAATAATTTGCGTTAATCATACATGTTTTAAGAAAGAGCCGAAACCCTTAAGGGGGGCTAACGTTTGGACTAAGGGCATTATGCCTCTTTCTTTTTTTGACTGTGTAAGCATTAGCGTGAACAAGGGAGCGTACAGTGAAGGACTTGAAGACTATTCGGTTGGATCCCTGGATCTAATCCATATTTTGACGAGAAGGTAAGAGTAATAGGGTTTAGGCATGGTTGGCCGAATGTGGTAAGGGGTTGATACGTGGTTCGTTTTTGATAGTTAGATTAATGTGTTAGTAATCCAATTGTAGGTAGTTCATGTGTGGATCTCATCAGCATATCATCACAAAAAGGTGTGTAACTGACACCCTCTTATAGACTAGATCGGCAAAAGACGAAAAGTCGAAATGCCGAAAAGCCAGTATTTTGAGAACTTGCGAGTGTGCGAATGCTCGTGAGATTAACATTTTGATGCATGTGGTAAATTAAAGTGATATGATTGCAAAGTGCATGATTCCCTGCATTTCGATGTTTTTGGGCTTAATGGGCCAAAATCGGGATAGTGGGCCAACGGGCCCCATTTGGTAAGAAAATGCGATAAGTGTTTTTGGTCGTACGTAAATGGCTATGTTATGCATGGAAACCTTAAGAATAGTAAAATTACTTGAATACCCCTATCTATGGAAATTACTGATATACCCCTAGGTGCAAAATTACCATTATACCCCTAGGGTTACTTTTCACTAAAAAGCATGATAATTTAATTCTGTATGATGTATGCCATGATTGTATATCTGCTGCATGGGGACATGGGTTATATTATGGAGGAAGCATCCTGGTGGCTATGCCACAATTATCTGATCTGGTGGCTATGCCACATATATCTGTTCTGGTGGCTCTGCCACAATTATCTGCTCAGTGACTCACACATTATTCGCTCGGCGCCCTTTGCTGCATATTTCTGTGGCGTGTAGCGATTGGGTGGGTCGAGTAGTCTCCCCACATGGTGAAAGGTTGGTATGGGGGTGCATGTGGTTGGATATGGGTTGGGTTTTGCATAAACATGTGATATCAGTTCTGTTCTGTTATAGGCCTATGGGCTCTATTCGACTTACGCTCAGGCGAAGGCCAACTTATTCATTCTCGTGGTTTGAACCGATATAGGCTATGGTTGGGTTAATTTACACACCGAGTTTCCCCAAACTCACCCTTTATTTTCATCCACGCAGTAATCCCCAACCATAGTGGGCTTGGAGCTGTGAGAGATTCGAAGTGGCCACACGTTCTGCAAGTTGATTTTCTTCTGGTGAACTGGACATCCTTTTTCTTTACGTTTAAGGTTTTAGGTTCTTTAATTTGTAATAAGGCCACTTAATTATTTTTATGGTTTTAATATGTTTATTAAGATAGGTATTACTTATATTTAACTGTCGAAATTGGATAGCTTTTAGGGCGCGTTTTCAAAAACAGTAATTGATTTCAAAATAACACGACAACAAGAAAAGCTTCCGCAATGAAAATATTTTCCAAAATTATTCACTTTTCCTAAAAAGGATTTAATCAAATTTGTTTCCTGGAAATATACATGACGTTAAGGTGTGGCAATAGCTGTGACATCCCTAATTTAACCCTAGTCGGGAAGTGGTTTCGGGACCACAAAACTGGGTCACAAAAACATTTAAATACCTTATTCCATGCCAAATATATGTGAAAATGCATGTGTGAATTTTTAATTCTTTGATTTAGTTAAATTGAACGTGAATTGAAAGAAAAAGGACTTATGTGAAAGGATTTAAATATATGTGGCTAATTTTAAGAGGTTAGTAAAAGAATGAAGTAAAATAGATGGAGTTGCATGTCAAATAGTCCATTTCCTAAGGATAGTGGCCGGCCATGACAAGATTATGGGCAAAGGGAACATGTTTCCAACATGTTAGGTTAGTGGTGTATGTAGGAAGCCATAAAATAAAAGGAGATTTTTGTGTCATTGAGTTCTTGTTGTTATATGTGTATGTGCATGAGTATTCGGCCATGCTATAGAATCCATGTTGCAAAATAATTAATGCTTAATGTTATATATAATAGTACTTGTGAATGAGCTTGAGAGTATCTAAATTATTAGTTGGAGGTGCCGAATGTGGTCTTGGATGAATTTTAAAGAACAAAGAAATTTTGGGTGACTATAGGTCAAGGACATTCGGCCAAAGGCTTGTGTGCTAGCAAAGTCGGCCTAGATGGGGTAAATGTTAAGTGTTAAATGTTCATGAGATAAAATTTTGTGATTTGATGAATTAATGATGATAGTATAGTTGATGTCATGTATAAATATGTGGCAAGACGGTTAAACTAGTTAATTTATTGATTAAGCTCAAGAAGCTAGAGGTGGAGAATCAAGCAAAGGCAAAGGAAAGAACATCGAGTAGCCGAGTTGGAACCATTTTACCCAATACAAGGTAAGTCATTAAGCATATATTTGATATTGCTTAAATGATTGTAATATCTATGCAATTGTGTTTAATGAGATGAAATATATACAAATGTATGTGTATGAAAAGATGATATTGTTGAACGTAAAAGAGATAGTGAAATGTGTAGGAAGTTTGCTTGGCACTAAGTGTGCGAGAAATAGATGTGTACGGTGATTTAGATTGGCACTCGAGTGTGCGAGCTTCTAATGTATGGCACTAAGTGTGCGAGTTTGGACTATATGGCACTATGTGTGCGGGCTTGAATCACATGGCACTAAGTGTGCGTGATTGAGTATTAAGCACTATGTGTGCGAACTCTACACATATCTCCGATTGAATATTTATATGGAGGTGTGACTTTATCGAGATGAGTATGGACAGCGGAAAGAGTAAGTACCTTGAGTTCATGGCTAATAGATGCTATGTTCATGCTCGGGTGGAGTTGGTAAGATTTAAATCTATGTGATGATTTCAATTGCATTCCGTAAATAAGGTATCGTGGAATAGATGAAAGTTCATTTGATTGCATGATTGTTGCGGAAATGAAATGATGTATGGAAATTGCTTCAAATATCCTATTGAATAGTATATGAAATGTAAATGTATGACTTGGTATGAGATTGATCCGAAGGTCTAAGGAACTATGGTATAGTTCGGTATGGTTTGGAACACTTGGCCTTGTTTCATTATTTCATTTTATGATAATTTTATTAATGGATGGTTGTGGAATGCTTATGACTTCTCGAGTTATAAACTCACTCGGTGTTTTCTTGTCACCCATTTTAGGTTTCTTGGACTCGTCTCCTTTTGGGTGCTCGGAACCGTCAACTAAGTCATCACACCGGAGCAATTTTTGGTATTGTCTTCTTAGTCAACTTAGGAGAACATTTGGCATGTATGGGGTATTTCGTTTTGTTAAATTTTGGGTTGTAAACTTTAAGCCATGTGAAAATGGCCTATGTGGTCGTTTGAGTGGGATGCTAGAATCTATAGCCACGAGTCTTAGAAACCTTAATTTTGATAAGGTGGCCATAATTTGTGTCATGTATGATGGATGATTAGTAAGGCTAAGGAAGGATTCATGAAATTGGCATAGTCTACTGCAGTAACTGTTGCAGACAGCAGCAGTGATATGAGATCGAAAAATCACTAAAAATAGTAGAAGTGGAATTAATTGCTAAAAAAATTACGTACTCGAAGCTTGATGGGTCTATTTTCATATAGATGAAACGAAACGACCATATAAGCTGTATTTTAAGAGATATTCAAGATTTCGTGAGACAGGGCCAGAACAGTTTCTGGATTCTATGTTTCAACTTTGAAAATTTACCATAAATTATCCAGAAACAATTAGAAGTCATGCCTTATATGCATAGATCCCCCCTTGAGTCTAGTTTCATTAGAAACAAACGACATGAGCATTGGAGCTCTGTACGAGATGATATCCAGGTCGTAATGCACAAAGGTCAGTGTAGTCGAACCCCGAAACAGGGGTGACTTTAACTAATAAAATGTACCAATTGGCCCAACCAAAAATTTTAGAAATAAATCCACGGATGGATATATGAGTCTAAATTCTGGGAAAATTTACGGAATTGGTTTTCGAGTTCTGGAACTCGAGATATGATTTTTAAGGTGACAGGGACGCAGTTTGCCACCGGACTGGAAATGTGAAAAATAGTCATGTGACACATGAGAGTTGGTCCGAGAACCCTCGTGTCCGACTCCGCTGACGGTATCGGGACAGGTGCTACAATTTTATTAGTATCGAGCTATGGTTTAGTCGGTTCTAGGACTACCGTAGAGCGTGTGAGTCTAGCTATACATGCCAATGTGTTAGTGCTTAAAATGTGATGACTTGACGGTTGAAATTTTTGTTTTGATTAGCAAATGGAACCCGGGGTAGAGACCCTTGGCGGATGACGTTGAAAGTGTAGCGGCTGCTCCTGCGCATGGGACACCGCTGTTGAGCCTCGATCATCCGCGAATAATCAAGATGAAGGGCGAAACAAGCCTTCTTCACCATGATGAATGAGTGGGTCGCGATAATATGCCCGAACCAATCCGGCTGTCCAACCATTCCCAAATTTAAATAATCCACCCCAAGAGCCCGTAATGCCATCAGTTGCTGATCCTGTGAGGCTGAGTAAACCACCTATGGACTTGATTAGGAAGCGTGGGGCTGAGGAGTTTAAGGCCATAGTTACTGATGATGCCGAAAGGGCCGAGTTCTGGCTTGATAACACCATTAGAGTGTTTGATGAACTGTCATGCACACCCGATGAATGTCTTAAGTGTGCTATATCCTTGTTGCGAGACTCAGCCTACTATTGGTGGAGGACCTTAATTTCCATAGTCCCAAAGGAACAAGTTACTTGGGATTTCTTCCAAACGGAATTTCGAATGAAATACATTAGTCAAAGGTTCATCGATCAAAAGCGTAAGGAATTCTTGGAGCTCAAGCAAGGTCGTATGACGGTATCTGAATACGAACATGAGTTCGTAAGACTTAGTCGGTATGCTCGGGAGTGTGTGGCTGATGAGGTTGCTATGTGCAAAAGATTTGAAGAGGGATTGAATGAAGAGTTAAAGCTACTGGTGGGTATTTTGGAGATAAAAGAATTTGTAACTCTAGTTGAACGAGCCTGCAAGGCGGAAGAGCTCGGAAGGGAGAAGAGGAAGGCTGAATTTGAAGTTAGAGATTATCGTAAAAGATGGACGGGCAAGGCTCCATTTTCGGCTGTAAAGAAGTTCAGAGAGGACACAAATAAGTCGAGGGCGACTGCGGGGATTTCCATTAGAGCACGACCATCGATGGACTCACGAGCTACTTCGGTAGCTAGTGTGGGCAATAATCATCAATAAAGCCCGAATGCCCCCAATGTGGAAGACGACACATAGGTGAATGTTGGGGTAAGTCCATTAATAGGGCTGTTATGGATGCGGTTCAAGGACCACTTCATTAGAGATTGCACGAGCTAGATGAGAAGAATAAGATGCAAGGTGCAAGATCTAGTGGGACGACGGCTAGAGGTAGACCCCGAGGATTTCAGGAGGTAGGGGTGGTAATCGAGAGGGTCTCGATACGGTTGTTCGATCCGAGACTCGTGCTCTGCTAGAGCATATGCTATCCGCGCACGAGAGGAGGCATCCTCCCCGACGTTATCACCGGTACTTTCACTCTCTTTGATACTAGTGTGATTGCATTGATTGACCCCGGCTCTACTCATTCATATGTATGTGAAACCTTAGCATCCAAAGAAGACTCTACCGCTGAGTCTCTCGAGTTCGTAATTCGAGTGTCAAACCCTTTGGGTCAATACGTACTCGTTGATAAAGTGTGCAAGAGATGCCCTCTAATAATTCGAGAATCCTATTTTCCAGCCGATCTGATACTTCTACCATTTGATGAATTCGATGTTATTCTTGGTATGGATTGGCTGACCGTGCATGATGCAAAGGTGGATCAGTAAAAGGAAAACCATTGATTTGAGGAGTGCAAATAATGAGGTAGTCCGAGTCGAGTCTACTAATTTAAGAGGAGTGCCAATGATAATATCTTCTATGACCGCTCGGAGATATGTGAAAAGGGTGTGAAACATACCTTGCGTATGTGTTTGAGAGTAAAGAGACGAAAGGAAACTCGAATCGGTACCAGTGGTTTGTGAGTATTCGATGTTTTTCCGAGGAGTTACCGGATTGCCACCGGTTCGAGAAGTGGAATTCGCATCAAGTGGTACCGGTACTACGCTGATCTCAATAGCCCGTATCGTATGGCATTAACTAATTAAAGGAATTGAAGGTTCAATTGCAAGAATTGACGGATAGAGGTTTCGCCGACCGAGTTTTTCTCCATGGGGAGCATCAAGATTGTTTGTGAAGAAGAAGGATGGAACTATGAGATTGTGCATCGACTATCGCCGCTTGAATAAAGTGACGATAAAGAATAAATATCCATTGCCACGAATTGACGATTTGTTTGATCAATTAAAGGGAGCCTCAGTGTTTTCAAAGATAGATTTGAGGTCGGGGTACTATCAGTTGAGGGTCTGAGAATTGGACATACCCAAAACTACTTTTAGAACGAGGTACGGCCACTACGAATTCTTAGTGATGCCGTTTGGGCTCACTAATGCCCTCGCGGTATTTATGGATTTAATGAATAGAAGTTTGTGCCATACTTGGATCGGTTCGTAGTTGTATTTATCGATGACATTTTGGTCTATTCGAGATGAAACCAACACGCCGAACACCGAGGCTAGTGTTGCAAATTTTACGAGATAAGCGCTTATACGTAAAGTTCAAGAAATGTGAATTTTGGTTGAGAGAGGTTAGCTTTTGGGGGCACGTGGTGTCCGTGATCGGTGTCGTGGTGGACCCGAACAAAATTTCGCCATAGTCGATTGGAAACCTCCAAAGAATGTTACCGGTTAGGAGCTTTTTGGGGCTTGCGGATACTATCGACGATTTGTGAAAGGTTTTTCGATGATAGTTGCACCGATGACGAAACTACTCCAAAAAGATGTTAAGTTTGGGTGGTCGGAACGCTGTCAAGAAAGTTTCGATCGACTAAAAACCTGTTTAACCGAGGCCCCAAGATTAGTACAAATGAGTCCCAGAAAGAGTTTGTCATATACAGTGACGCATCCTTGTTTGGGTTAGGTTGTGTGTTGATGCAAGAAGGTCGAGTTGTGGCTTACGCGTCGAGACAACTAAAGCCGCATGAGAGAAACTATCCGACCCATGACCTTGAACTAGCAGCCATAGTGTTCGCCTTGAAAATATGGCGGCATTACTTGTTTGGAGAAAGGTGTCATATTTATTCGGACCACCAAAGTCTTAAATATTTGATGACTCAAAGAGATTTAAACCTGGGACAAAGACGTTGGCTTGAGTTGTTGAAAGACTATGAACTCATCATTGATTATCACCCGGGAAAGGCCAACGTGGTGGCCGATGCTTTAAGTCGCAAGGCACTGTTTGCTTTGAGAACGATGGATGCTCACCTATCCATTTCACCCGATGAGGTGCTAGTAGTTGAATTAGAGGCCAAACCGTTATTGATTCATCAAATACTTGAATCTCAGAAGGTCGACGCTGAATTGGTCGCTAAACGAGTCGAATGTGTTTCGAATGAGGAATCGGAATTTCAGATTGACGACAATGATTGCTTGACGCTCAAGGGTCGATTATGTATTCGAGGATTCAAACTTGTTTCAAGATTCGGACGAGGCTCACAAGAGTCGAATGTCACCCACCCGGGTAGTACTAAAATGTACAATGACCAAACGCCAATTTTGGTGGCCCGTATGAAACGAGACATTTCAATTTGTTTCAAGGTGTCCGATATGTCAACAAGTGAAAGCGGAACATCAAGTGCCATCGATTACTTCACCAATCATGATACCGAATGGAAATGAGATCGAGTGACAATGGATTTTGTATCTGGGTTACCAGTGTCGGCAGGTAAGAAAGATGCGATTTGGGTTGTTGTGGATAGACTGACTAAGTCGGCTCACTTTATCCCCGTGCGCACAAATTTTTCGCTCGATAAGTTGGCAGAGTTATACATCTCCCAAATTGTTCGATTGCATGGGGTACCTACTTCTATAGTGTCGGATAGAGACCCAAGATTTACGTCGCGATTTTGGAAGAAATTGCAAGAGGCTTTGGGTACCAAGCTGCATTTTAGCACTGCTTTTCATCCCCAAACCGATGGTCAATCCGAACGGATAATTCAAATACTCGAGGATATGTTGAGATTTTGCATCCTTGAGTTTAGTGGTTCATGGGAAAGGTATTTACCTTTGATTGAATTCGCTTACAATAACAGTTTTCAATCAAGTATTAAGATGGCGCCTTACGAGGCTTTATACGGTCGTAAATGCCGTACCCCATTATTCTGGACTGAACTTAGTGAAGGTAAAATCTTCGGGGTTGATTTGATTAAGGATGCCGAGCAGAAAGTTCGAGTAATTCGTGAAAGTTTGAAAGCTGCTTCGGATCGCCAAAAGTCGTATGCGGATTTGAGAAGAAAAGACATTGAATATCAGGTTGGGGACAAGGTATTTCTCAAAGTTTCACCCTGGAAGAAGGTGCTTAGATTTGGTCGTAAGGGCAAATTGAGTCCGAGGTTCATCGGTCCGTATGAAGTATCCGAACGAGTTGGGCCAGTAGCGTACCGATTAATTTTACCCCCTGAGCTTGAAAGGATTCACAACGTTTTCCATGTCTCGATGCTTCGACGATATAGGTCTGACCCGACACACGTAATCACTCCATCTGAGGTCGAGGTTCAGCCTAATTTGAGTTATGAAGAAGAGCCGGTTCGCATTCTGATGCGCGAAGTAAAAGAGTTGCGCAATAAGAAAATCCCATTGGTGAAGGTGTTGTGGCATAAACACGGAATTGAAGAAGCCACTTGGGAACTTGAGGACTCTATGAAAGAGCGATACCCGAGCCTATTTACCGGTAAGATTTTCGGGGACGAAAATTTCTTAAGTGGGGGAGAGTTGTGACATCCCTAATTTAACCCTAGTCGGGAAGTGGTTTCGGGACCACAAAACTGGGTCACAAAAACATTTAAATACCTTATTCCATGCCAAATATATGTGAAAATGCATGTGTGAATTTTTAATTCTTTGATTTAGTTAAATTGAACGTGAATTGAAAGAAAAAGGACTCATGTGAAAGGATTTAAATATATGTGGCTAATTTTAAGAGGTTAGTAAAAGAATGAAGTAAAATAGATGGAGTTGCATGTCAAATAGTCCATTTCCTAAGGATAGTGGCCGCCATGACAAGATTATGGGCAAAGGAACATGTTTCCAACATGTTAGGTTAGTGGTGTATGTAGGAAGCCATAAAATAAAAGGAGATTTTTGTGCCATTGAGTTCTTGTTGTTATATGTGTATGTGCATGAGTATTCGGCCATGCTATAGAATCCATGTTGCAAAATAATTAATGCTTAATGTGATATATAATAGTACTTGTGAATGAGCTTGAGAGTATTTAAATTATTAGTTGGAGGTGCCGAATGTGGTCTTGGATGAATTTTAAAGAACAAAGAAATTTTGGGTGACTATAGGTCAAGGACATTCGGCCAAAGGCTTGTGTGCTAGCAAAGTCGGCCTAGATGGGGTAAATGTTAAGTGTTAAATGTTCATGAGATAAAATTTTGTGATTTGATGAATTAATGATGATAGTATAGTTGATGTCATGTATAAATATGTGGCAAGACGGTTAAACTAGTTAATTTATTGATTAAGCTCAAGAAGCTAGAGGTGGAGAATCAAGCAAAGGCAAAGGAAAGAACATCGAGTAGCCGAGTTGGAACCATTTTACCCAATACAAGGTAAGTCATTAAGCATATATTTGATATTGCTTAAATGATTGTAATATCTATGCAATTGTGTTTAATGAGATGAAATATATACAAATGTATGTGTATGAAAAGATGATATTGTTGAACGTAAAAGAGATAGTGACATGTGTAGGAAGTTTGCTTGGCACTAAGTGTGCGAGAAATAGATGTGTACGGTGATTTAGATTGGCACTTGAGTGTGCGAGCTTGTAATGTATGGCACTAAGTGTGCGAGTTTGGACTATATGGCACTATGTGTGCGGGCTTGAATCACATGGCACTAAGTGTGCGTGATTGAGTATTAAGCACTATGTGTGCGAACTCTACACATATCTCCGATTGAATATTTATATGGAGGTGTGACTTTATCGAGATGAGTATGGACAGCGGAAAGAGTAAGTACCTTGAGTTCATGGCTAATAGATGCTATGTTCATGCTCGGGTGGAGTTGGTAAGATTTAAATCTATGTGATGATTTCAATTGCATTCCGTAAATAAGGTATCGTGGAATAGATGAAAGTTCATTTGATTGCATGATTGTTGCGAAAATGAAATGATGTATGGAAATTGCTTCAAATATCCTATTGAATAGTATATGAAATGTAAATGTATGACTTGGTATGAGATTGATCCGAAGGTCTAAGGAACTATAGTATAGTTCGGTATGGTGGAACACTTGGCCTTGTTTCATTATTTCATTTTATGATAATTTTATTAATGGATGGTTGTGGAATGCTTATGACTTATCGAGTTATAAACTCACTCGGTGTTTTCTTGTCACCCATTTTAGGTTTCTTGGACTCGTCTCCTTTTGGGTGCTCGGAACCACAACGAAGTCATCACACCGTGAGCAATTTTGGTATTGTCTTCTTAGTCAACTTAGGAGAACATTTGGCATGTATGGGGTATTTCATTTTGTTAAATTTTGGGTTGTAAACTTTAAGCCATGTGAAAATGGCCTATGTGGTCGTTTGAGTGGGATGCTAGAATCTATAGCCACGAGTCTTAGAAACCTTAATTTTGATAAGGTGGCCATAATTTGTGTCATGTATGATGGATGATTAGTAAGGCTAAGGAAGGATTCATGAAATTGGCATAGTCTACTGCAGTAACTGTTGCGGACAGCAGCAGTGATATGAGATCGAAAAATCACTAAAAATAGTAGAAGTGGAATTAATTGCTAAAAAAATTATGTACTCGAAGCTTGATGGGTCTATTTTCATATGGATGAAATGAAACGACCATATGAGCTGTATTTTAAGAGATATTCAAGATTTCGTGAGACAGGGCCAGAACAGTTTCTGGATTCTATGTTTCGACTTTGAAAATTTACCATAAATTATCCAGAAACAATTAGAAGTCATGCCTTATATGCATAGATTCCCCTTTGAGTCTAGTTTCATTAGAAACAAATGGCATGAGCATCGTAGCTTTGTACGAGATGATATCCAGGTCGTAATGCGCAAGGGTCAGTGTAGTCGAACCCCGAAACATGGGTGAATTTAACTAATAAACTGTACCAATTGGCCCAACCAAAAATTTTAGAAATAAATCCACTGATGGATATATGAGTCTAAATTCTGGGAAAATTTACGGAACTGGTTTTCGAGTTCTGGAACTCGAGATATGATTTTTAAGGTGACAGGGACGCAGTTTGCCAGCTGGACTGGAAATGTGAAAAATAGTCTGTGTGACACATGAGAGTTGGTCTGAGAACCCCTCGTGTCCGACTCCGGCGACGGTATCGGGAACGGGGTGCTACAATGGCGGTTTGCATGTCTAGGATTGGATTCGAAGGGAGCTTGGTACTTAAGCAGTCGGATGGACTCACCTCCTCTTTCCCGGTTTCCTACCTGGTGCACTGCTTCCATTCACTTTAACCTACATTGAAATTATCTTTTAAAACACTAAGTATGTTTTTTTTCCTAGAACAACAACCTGAAATGTTTTGAACGCTTCGATGTGGCACATCGGATCCGGCCATAACGTCTAGGCCGAGTTTGGGGTGTTACAAAAAATCACTTGTAAATGTTGTTTAACTAACAACAAACATGCATTTTCTACCATTAAACATCAAAATACAAGCTTATTCAACATGGGTAAAATTTTATACTTTAATTTTCTTTCAAATTAGTCCTTAGAATAGATAGATCAAGTTACAACATTTACAAAAAACGTAAAAATCATTAAAAACAGGACGAATACAGACTTACAACCGAGCTTGGAAGCTTGGCCAAACCATAGCTATGGTTTCCTCTTCAAATTCGGCTAAGGCGGACTAAATTGAGAAGATGGACACTTTTATTTAGTTATTTTTGTCTTTATTTACTAGATTACCAAAATGCCCTTCACTTAAACTTTGAAATTTTTCCCTAACCATGTCCATTTTTGTCTATACTAAAGTATAATGGTACCATTTAAAGACCTCTAATTTAGAATTTCATTACAACTTGACACCTTTAACCTATAGAATTCAAGTTTTGCACCTATTGCAATTTAGTCCTTCTAGATAAATTGAGTACTCAATCGATAAAATTTCTTAACGAAATTTTCACACAATCATTCTATCATGCTGTAGACCTTAAATAAATAATAAAATAAATATTTCTACTTCGGATTTGTGGTCCCGAAACCACTATTTTGATTTGACCCAAAAATGGGTTTGTTACAACTCTCCCCCCTTAGGGATTTTCATCCCGAAAATCTTACCAGAAAAGAGGTTTGGGTACTATTTTCTCATAACTACCTCGGGTTCCCACGTATCCTCTTCAACCCCGTGTCATTTCCACAAAACTTTCACTAGAGTTATGTTTTTGTTTCTCAACTGTTTAACCGCTCGAGCTAACACTTTGATTGGTTCTTCACCATATGTCATATCGGGTCAAATCTCAATCTTTGTTGGGGAAATTACATGCGAAGGATCTAATTGGTATTGTCGCAACATCATTGTGTAATGCCTTATCTCAGTATCCAATGTCAAACAGATCGAGGCATTACCAGACTCACATCACAAGTAAACATACAATTCTAAGTAATCCAATTGTAGGTAGTTCATGTGTGGATCTCATCAGCATATCATCACAAAAAGGTGTGTAACTAACACCCTCTTATAGACTAGATCGGCAAAAGACGAAAAGCCGAAATGCCGAAAAGCCGGTATTTTGAGAACTTGCGAGTGTGCGAATGCTCGTAAGATTAACAGTTTGATGCATGTGGTAAATTAAAGTGATATGATTGCAAAGTGCATGATTCCATGCATTTTGATGTTTTTGGGCTTAATGGGCCAAAATCGGGATAGTGGGCCAACGGGCCCCATTTGGTAAGAAAATGCGGTAAGTGTTTCTGGTCGTACGTAAATGGCTATGTTATGCATGGAAACCTTAAGAATAGTAAAATTACTTGAATACCCCTATCTTTGGAAATTACTGATATACCTTTAGGTGCAAAATTACCATTATACCCCTAGGGTTACTTTTGACTAAAAAGCATGATAATTTAATTCTGTATAATGTATGCCATGATTGTATATCTGCTACATGGGGACATGGGTTATATTATGGAGGAAGCGTCCTGGTGGCTATGCCACAATTATCTGATCTGGTGGCTATGCCACATATATCTGATCGTGGCTCGCCACAATTATCTGCTCGTGACTCGTCACATTATTCTGCTCAGCGACCATGCCGCATATTTCGTGGCGTGTAGCGGTTGGATGGGTCGAGTAGTCTCCCCACATGGTGAAAGGTTGGTATGGGGGTGCATGTGGTTGGATATGGGTTGGGTTTTGCATAAACATGTGATATCGCCTGCTCATTATGGGCCTATGGGCTCTATTCTGACTTCTGTTCTGGGCGAAGGCCAACTTATTCTGTTCTCTATGGTTTGAACCGATATAGGCTATGGTTGGGTTAATTTACACACTAAGTTTCCCCAAACTCACCCCTTTATTTTCATCCACGCAGGTAATCCCCAACCATAGTGGGCTTGGAGCTGTGAGAGATTCGGAGTGGCTACACGTTCTGCAAGTTGATTTTCTTCTGGTGAACTGGACATCCTTTTTATTTACGTTTAAGGTTTTAGGTTCTTTAATTTGTAATAAGGCCAATTAATTATTTTTATGGTTTTAATATGTTTATTAAGATAGGTATTACTTATATTTAATCACAAAATTGGATAGCTTTTAGGCGCGTTTTCAAAAAACAAGAATTGATTTCAAAACAACACGACAACAAGTAAAGCTTCCGAATGAAAATATTTTCCAAAATTATTCACTTTTCCTAAAAAGGATTTAATCAAATTGGTTTCTGAAATATACATGACGTTAAGGTGTGGCAATGGCGGTGTGCATGTCAGGATTGGATCCGAAGGAGCTTGGTATTTAAGCAATCCGATGGACTCACCTCCTCTTTCCCGGTTTCCTACCTGGTGCACAGCTTCCATTCACTTTAACCTACATTGAAATTATCTTTTAAAACACTAAGTAAGTTTTTTTCCTAGAACAACAACCTGAAATGTTTTGAACGCTTCGATGTGGCACATCAGATCCGGCCATAACGTCTAGGCCGAGTTTGGGGTGTTATAAAAAATCACTTGTAAATGTTGTTTAACTAACAACAAACATGCATTTTCTACCATTAAACATCAAAATACAAGCTTATTCAACATGGGTAAAATTTTATACTTTGATTTTCTTTCAAATTAGTCCTCAGAATAGATAGATCAAGTTACAACATTTACAAAAAACGTAAAAATCATTAAAAACAGGACGAAGACGGACTTACAATTGAGCTTGGAAGCTTGGCCAAACCATAGCTATGGTTTCCTCTTCAAATTTGGCTAAGGCGGACTAAATTGAGAAGATGGACACTTTTATTTAGTTATTTTTGTCTTTATTTACTAGATTACCAAAATGCCCTTCACTTAAACTTTGAAATTTTTCCCTAACCATGTCCATTTTTGTCCATACTAAAGTATAACGGTACCATTTAAAGACCTCTAATTTAGAATTTCATTACAACTTGACACCTTTAACCTATAGAATTCAAGTTTTGCACCTATTGCAATTTAGTCCTTCTAGATAAATTGAGTATTCAATCGATAAAATTTCTTAACGAAATTTTCACACAATCATTCTATCATGCTGTAGACCTTAAATAAATAATAAAATAATTATTTCTACTTCGAATTTGTGGTCCCGAAACCACTATTCTGATTTGACCCAAAAATGGGTTATTACAAGTCTCCCTCCTTAGGGATTTTCATTCTGAAAATCTTACCAGAAAAGAGGTTTGGGTACTATTTTCTCATAACTCCCTCGGGTTCCCACGTATCCTCTTCAACCTTGTGACACCCCGAATGTGACCCTAGTCGGAGAGTGGTTTCGGGACCACGAAACCGAGTCACAAGAATAATTAAGTGTTATATTCCGTACTTATTGTATGTGGAATTGGTATGCGTAAATATTTCGTGTCTCGATTTTTATTAATTAGGTGCTAATTTATAAGAAAGGACTTAGTAGTGAACTTTGAAAGTACGATAGGGAAATAGGTGATGACTAATTAAAGCATGCATGCAAAATAATGGACTTGCATGTCAAATTCCCCTTTTACAAGTAATGGCCGCCATGACAAAGAATATGGGTTAAACATGTCATGAAACATGTTTTGTTGGGCATTAGGGAGAAATAGTAAACAAATAAGCATGGGTAAGAAAAGAATGAAAAAAAAAATGTGTGTGAGAGAGTGGCATACCCCATTGCCGTGCAACCAAGAAGAGAAAAAAAATTTGTTCATGCTTGCTCTCTCCTTTTTGGCCGAAAATACTAAGAGGAAGAAGGATTTTGCTTCATTTCCTTTGTTTAGAAGAGATCTAGAAGGTGATTTGGTTAAATTTGCATCAAGATTAAGCTCAAGAGCTAAGAGGGCCACAATTGGACAAGGGAAGGAAAAGGTGATCGAATAGCCGAAAAAGCCGCTCGACAACATCCGAGGTAAGTCCTTAAGAAGTGACCTTACTTGAATTATGTGAGATGAAATATGGATGTGTATGATTATTGATTATGTGTGTATGAGTATTTGAATTCCACCCGGCTAAGTCCCAAGGCGAATATGCTAATGATTATAATTGTGTTTGAGCCTTAGTAACGAAAATGAAATATGTATGTCCAATGATTATTGATGTATGTGTGCATGAGAAATTGAATGATATCCGGCTAAGCCCAAGACAACTATGTTGAAATTATATCCGGTTAAGACCAAGGCAATTGTGCTAGTGGCTATATCCGGCTAAGGCCCAAGGCATTCGTATGAAGTTACTCTATCCGGCTAAGACCAAGGCATTTGTGCACGTGATTAAATCCGTTATATTCAAGAATCTTGGGCTGGAGGTGAGTGTTGGTTGCTGAAATGAATTTAATTAGTACACTCGGACAGCCCAAAGGATAAGGTACGTTATATGTGCATTGGAAAGTCGACGTGTTTGAGCAACATTCGCTCAATCGACTAATGAATTTCAGTTATTGAATTGATTGATGCTTTGCGAACTTATATAACGATGAAGTATGAAGTAAGAATGTGTATTAATGAAATGATGCATTTGGCTATGTGAATGTATTGCTGTAAATTATAGTTCATTATATTCCTTGAGACTTACTAAGCATAAAAATGCTTACCCGTTGCTTTGGCTCTTAGTTTTCTAGATTTCGCCGAGGCAATCGGATTTGGGATCGTTGAAGTCAAGTCATCCACACTATCAAGCCTCCATTTTGGTATAAATTTTGGTTGAACTTGAGATGGCATGTATAGGACTACCCTTGTTTGTTAAATATGTTGTAATATAAGTATGTACGGCCGTGCGAAAATGGCTCGAAAAGGGAAGCATGAACTTAGACTAATTGTGGGTTGTATGTATATATTTTGTGTCATGATGTGGCTATGGCTTGAAATGGGAATGTTGGTCATATGATCAGCCATTGGCATGGTTAAAATGATCATACATGAACCTATGTATGGTAAGGCTAGTTGAATCATGGAGACCACCAAATAGGTAAGTCCTATCTTAAAACAGATGCTGCCAGCTGCAGTGGCATGAATGTGAAAAATCACCAAAATTCATAGGAATGGAATTAGATAGTGAATAAGCTATGTAAATGAACCTTGATGAGTCTATTTTCATATGGAAGAAACGAAACGGTCATAGGAGTTACAGGTTAAGAGATATTAAAGCTATTGTGAGACAGGGCCAGAATGGTTTCTGGGTTCCCTGTCGCAACTTTAAAAATTCACTATAAATTATCCAAAAGAATTAGGAGATATACCTTATATGTACAGATTCCATTTTGAGTCTAGTTTCATTAGAAACAAACGACACCAGCATTAAAGCCCTGTGCAGAGAGATATTCAAGTTATACCGCGCGAAGGTCAGAGCAGTCGATCCCTGTAACAGGGTAACTTTAACTAATAAACTGTACCAATTGGCCCGACCAAAATCCTAGAAATAAATCCATGGATGTATATATGAGTCTAAATTCAGGGAAAATTTACGGAACCAGTTTCCGAGTTTTGAAACTCGGGATATGATTTTTAAGGCGACAGTGACGCAGTTTTCCAGCCTGACTGGAAATGTCAAATTGGTGGGCAAAAACATGTGAACTTGGTTTGTTAACCCTCGTCCGACACCGGCGATGGTCTCGGGTTTGGGGTGTTACAATTTTATTGGTATCGAGCCACGGTTTAGTCGATTCTAGGACTACCGTGATGTGTTTGGGGTCTAGCTATACATGCCATTAAATGATGAATCGATAGTGTGATGAATTCGACAATTTGACTTCATGTTTGTTTATAGCAATGGATCCCGATCCCAACCGAAAGCGATAGCGATGATGTGGAGAGTGTGGCGCCGCTCCGCGCAAAGGGACAGCGCCATGACTCTCAACCTATGGCCAGTAATCCTAATGATGAGGCTAGGCAAGCCTTTTATAGTGTGATGAACGAATGGTTTAATCAATACATTCAACCAACACTACTGTTCCACCACCTCCATTCCCGACAAATGCAACCCCGCACCTACAATACCTCCGTGGATCGACCCAATAAGGTCGTAAGCCCCCAATCGATAGGATTCAAAACATGGGGCCACTGAATTTAAGGCTACGGATGATGATGATGCCGAGCGAGCTGAATTATGGTTAGATAACACTATCCGGTGCTTGATGAGCTATCCTGTACACCCGATGAGTGCTTAAAGTGTACCATCTCCTTGCTTACGCGAGTCCGCCTACTATTGGTGGAGTACTCGACTTGTGGTGCCTAGAGAGCAAGTGACTTGGGAATTCTTTCTAACCGAGTTCAAAAAGTATATCACCAGAGATTCATCGACCAAAAGCGGAGGAGTTCCTTGATCTTAAGCAAGGTTCTATGTCCGCTATCGACTACTGAACGAAAGTTTGTGAGGCTTAGCCGACGCGCGAGAATGCATTTCGTCCGGCTATTATGTGCAAACGCTTCGAGGATGGGCTGAATGATGATATAAGGATGTTTGTTGGCATTCTCGAGATACGAGAGTTCGTAGTACTTGTTGAGCGAGCTTGTAAAGTCAAGAGCTTAGAAAGGAGAAACAAAAAGCTGATGTGGGATTGAGAATTCGAAGAGGTCCTCGGAAAGTCTCTTCAACAAGCATCAAGAGATTTCGAGATGATGCGAGCCGGTCTAGAGGCGTTTGGGCTTTTCTAGACGAGGACGCGATCGACCCTGTGACCACACGAGTCACCTCGATCGCCGGTGGCGGAAATGATCGCCGAGAGAGGCGAGTGTCCACATTGTGGCAAATGGCATTCGGGAGCTGTTGGTTTCGTGATCGCTCTCGCTATAAGTGTGGATCGGCCGACCACTTTATGAAGGATTGCCCGAGGATGCATGAATGAATGCAAGTCGAGTGCAAACCCGGTGCTACCATCGCCGAGGTAGACCACCTAGAAATATGGGCAATGTCATGGCGGTCGAGAGGATCTAGAGATGCTACCATCGATCTCGAGGCTCGTGCTCTGCTAGGACTTATGCCATACGCGCACGCCGAGGATGCTTGCCTCTCCGGATGTTATTACCGGTACTTTCACTCTTTTCAATACAAATGTAATTGCTTTGATTGACCCCGGTTCTACTCATTCATATATATGTGAAACCTTAGCATCCAAGAAGACTTTGCCCATTGAGTCTCATCGAGTTTGTAATTCGGTGTCAAACCCTTGGGTCATTACGTGCTTGTTAACAAAGTGTGCAAGAAAAGTCCCCTAGTGTTCCGAGGTTCTTGTTTTCCGGCGGACTTGATGCTTTTGCCGTTCGATGAGTTCGATGTTATTCTTGGTTTGGATTGGTTGACCATGCACGATGCGGTTGTAAATTGCAAGAGCAAGACTATCGATTTGAGGTGCGCGAATAATGAAATAATTCGGGTTGAGTCCACGGACTTAAAAGGGTTGCCACCGTAATATCGCCGATGTTGGCCCGTAAATATGTAAGAAAAGGGTGCGGCGTACCTTGCGACGTGCTCGATGACAAGGAATCGAGAAGAAACCCGAATCGCGCCCGTGGTTTGTGAATACCGGATGTTTTCCCGAAAAATTGCCGGGTTTACCACCGCTCGGAAATAGAATTTGGCATCGAATTGGTGCTGGTACCACTCAATTTCGATAGCTCCGTATCGTATGGCACCAACGAATTAAAGGAGTTGAAAGCTCGCTTGCAAGAATTGGTGGATAGAGGTTTTGCTCGCCGAGTTTTTCGCCTTGGGTGCGCGCGGTGTTGTTCGTGAAGAAGAAGGATGGAACCATGCGATCGTGATCGACTATCGTCGACTTAACAAAGCGACGATAAAGAACAAATATCCGCTGCCACGTATTGATGACTTGTTCGATCAACTGAAGGGAGCCTCGGTGTTCTCAAAAATAGATTTGAGATCGGCTACTATCAATTGCGAATCCGAGATTCAGACGTGCCCAAGACCGCCTTGAACGAGATATGGTCACTATGAGTTCCTAGTGATGCCGCTTGGGCTCACTAATGCCCTCGCGGTATTTATGGATTTAATGAATCGGATCTTTAGACCATATTTGGATCGATTCGTAGTCGTGTTCATTGATGACATCTTGGTCTATTCAAGAAATGAGACCGAACATGCTGAACACCTGCGGTTAGTGCTGCAAATTTTACGGGACAAGCAATTATATGCTAAGTTCAGCAAGTGTGAGTTCTGGTTAAGAGAGGTTAGCTTCTTGGGTCATGTGGTATCTGATCGGTATTCGAGTCGATTCAATAAAATTTCAGCCATACTAAATTGGAAGCCTCCGAGAAATATTACTGAGGTTCGAAGCTTTTTGGGGCTTACCGGTTATTACCGACGATTTGTAAAAGGCTTCTCAACGATAGCCACGCCGATGACGAAGCTACTCCAAAAGGATGTTAAGTTCGAATGGACGGAGAAATGCCAAAAAAGCTTCGATCAACTGAAAACTTATTTGACTGAAGCCCCAATTCTAGTGCAACCCGAGTCCGGCAAGGAGTTTGTTATCTATAGCGACGCCTCTCTACTTGGGTTAGGTTGCGTATTAATGCAAGAAGGTCGAGTTGTGGCCTGCGCGCGAGGCAATTAAAGCCACATGAGAAAATTATCCGACTCATGATCTCGAGTTGGCCGCCATCGTATTCGCCTTAAAGATTTGGCGACATTACTTATTTGGTGAAAGGTGCCATGTGTACTCGGATCACAAAAGTCTCAAATATTTGATGACCCAAAGAGACTTAAATCTGCGACAAAGACGTTGGCTCGAGTGTTAAAGGATTATGAGCTGATCATTGACTATCACCCGAAAGGCGAATGTGGTTGCGGATGCCTTGAGTCGTAAATCGTTATTCACTTTACGAGCGATGAATGTGCACTTGTCCGTCCGATCCGACGGTGTGTTAGTGGCTGAATTGAAAGCCAAACCACTATTGACACACCAAATTCGAGAAGCTCGTAAAGTCGGACGACGAGTTGGTTGCAAAACGGGCTGCGTGTGTTCGAACAAGGACTCGGAGTTTCAAATCGACGATGACGATTGTTTGAGGTTCAAAAGTCGTCTGTGTGTCCCAAGGAATTGAACTCATTTCGATAATTCAATGAAGCCCATTGTAGCCAAATGGCAATCCACCCGGGAGTACGAAGATGTACAATGATTTGAAACGTCGATTTTGGTGGCATGGTATGAAGCGAGACATCTCCGACTTTGTTTCAAGATGTTTAATATGTCAACAAGTGAAAGCGGAACATCGTGCCTTCAGATTACTTCACCAATCACGATACCCGAGTGGAAATGGGATCGAGTCACAATGGACTTTGTATCCGGACCGCCATTGTCGCAAGTAAGAAGGATGCGGTTTGGGTCGTGGTAGATCGATTGACTAAGTCGGCCCACTTTGTCCCCGACGCACGGATTTTTCAATGGACAAATTAGCGGAATTGTACGCTTCTCGATTGTGAAATTACACGGGTGCCTATTTCTATCGTGTCGGATAGAGATCCGAGATTTACCTCGCGGTTTTGGAAAAAGTTGCAAGAAGCTTTGGGTACCAAGTTGCATTTCAAGACCGCTTTTCACCCCAAACCGATGGTCAATCCGAAAGCGGTAATTCAGATACTTGAGGATATGTTAAGATGTTGCGTCCTCGAGTTTAGTGGTTCATGGGAACGGTATTTGCCGTTGATTGAATTCGCTTACAACAACAGCTTTCAATCGAGTATTAAGATGGCACCTACGAGGCTTTGTACGGGCGTAAATGCCGTACACCATTGTTTTGGACCGAGCTTGGTGAAAGCAAGATTTTCGGGTGGATTTGATTAGGGATGCTGAATGAAAGTGAAAGTAATCCGTGAAAGTTTGAAGATAGCCTTCGATCGTCGAAAGTCGTGCGCGGATATGAAGCGTAAGGATATCGAGTATCGTGGGTGATAAAGTGTTCCTCAAGGTATCGCCTTGGAAAAAGATACTCGTGTTCTACCGTAAGGGCAAGTTGAGCCCGAGGTTCATTGGGCCATATGAGATATCGAGCGAGTCGGTCCAATGGGCATATCGTTTGATTTTGCCCCCGAACTCAAAAGGTTCACGATGTCTTCCACGCTTCGATGCTTCGACGTTATAGATCCGATCCATCGCACGTGATTAGTCCATCGAAATTGAAATTCAAGCTAATATGAGTTATGAGGAAGAACCAATTCGTATCCTATCACGAGAAGTGAAAGAGTTATAAACAAGCGGGTTCCGCTAGTGAAAGTGTTATGGCTCAAGCACGGGATAGAAGAAGCTACTTGGGAGACCGAGAACTCTATGAGAGAGCGATATCCGAACCTATTTACCGGTAAGCTTTTCGGGACGAAAATCTCTCGAGTGGGGGAGAGTTGTGACACCCGAATGTGACCCTAGTCGGAGAGTGGTTTCGGGACCACAAAACCGAGTCACAAGAATAATTAAGTGTTATATTCCGTACTTATTGTATGTGGAATTGGTATGCGTAAATATTTCGTGTCTCGATTTTTATTAATTAGGTGCTAATTTATAAGAAAGGACTTAGTAGTGAACTTTGAAAGTACGATAGGGAAATAGGTGATGACTAATTAAAGCATGCATGCAAAATAATGGACTTGCATGTCAAATTCCCCTTTTACAAGTAATGGCCGCCATGACAAAGAATATGGGTTAAACATGTCATGAAACATGTTTTGTTGGGCATTAGGGAGAAATAGTAAACAAATAAGCATGGGTAAGAAAAGAATGAAAAAAAATGTGTGTGAGAGAGTGGCATACCCCATTGCCGTGCAACCAAGAAGAGAAAAAAAAATTTGTTCATGCTTGCTCTCTCCTTTTTGGCCGAAAATACTAAGAGGAAGAAGGGATTTTGCTTCATTTCCTTTGTTTAGAAGAGATCTAGAAGGTGATTTGGCTAAATTTGCATCAAGATTAAGCTCAAGAGCTAAGAGGGCCACAATTGGACAAGGGAAGGAAAAGGTGATCGAATAGCCGAAAAAGCCGCTCGACAACATCCGAGGTAAGTCCTCAAGAAGTGACCTTACTTGAATTATGTGAGATGAAATATGGATGTGTATGATTATTGATTATGTGTGTATGAGTATTTGAATTCCACCCGGCTAAGTCCCAAGGCGAATATGCTAATGATTATAATTGTGTTTGAGCCTTAGTAACGAAAATGAAATATGTATGTCCAATGATTATTGATGTATGTGTGCATGAGAAATTGAATGATATCCGGCTAAGCCCAAGACAACTATGCTGGAAATTATATCCGGTTAAGACCAAGGCAATTGTCCTAGTGGCTATATCCGGCTAAGGCCCAAGGCATTCGTATGAAGTTACTCTATCCGGCTAAGACCAAGGCATTTGTGCACGTGATTAAATCCGGTTATATTCAAGAATCTTGGGCTGGAGGTGAGTGTTGGTTGCTGAAATGAATTTAATTAGTACACTCGGACAGCCCAAAGGATAAGGTACGTTATATGTGCATTGGAAAGTCGACGTGTTTGAGCAACATTCGCTCAATCGACTAATGAATTTCAGTTATTGAATTGATTGATGCTTTGCGAACTTATATAATGATGAAGTATGAAGTAAGAATGTGTATTAATGAAATGATGCATTTGGCTATGTGAATGTATTGCTGTAAATTATAGTTCATTATATTCCTTGAGACTTACTAAGCATAAAAATGCTTACCCCGTTGCTTTGGCTCTTAGTTTTCTAGATTTCGCCGAGGCAATCGGATTTGGGATCGTTGAAGTCAAAGTCATCCACACTATCAAGCCTCCATTTTGGTATAAATTTTGGTTGAACTTGAGATGGCATGTATAGGACTACCCTTGTTTGTTAAATATGTTGTAATGTAAGTATGTACGGCCGCATGCGAAAATGGCTCAAAAGGGAAGCATGAACTTAGACTAATTGTGGGTTGTATGTATATATTTTGTGTCATGATGTGGCTATGGCTTGAAATGGGAATGTTGGTCATATGATCAGCCATTGGCATGGTTAAAATGATCATACATGAACCTATGTATGGTAAGGCTAGTTGAATCATGGAGACCACCAAATAGGTAAGTCCTATCTTAAAACAGATGCTGCCAGCTGCAGTGGCATGAATGTGAAAAATCACCAAAATTCATAGGAATGGAATTAGATAGTGAATAAGCTATGTAAATGAACCTTGATGAGTCTATTTTCATATGGAAGAAACGAAACGGTCATAGGAGTTACAGGTTAAGAGATATTAAAGCTATTGTGAGACAGGGCCAGAATGGTTTCTGGGTTCCCTGTCGCAACTTTAAAAATTCACTATAAATTATCCAAAAAGAATTAGGAGATATGGCTTATATGTACAGATTCCATTTTGAGTCTAGTTTCATTAG
The DNA here is from genome assembly GCF_025698485.1 of Gossypium arboreum. Taxonomy (NCBI): domain Eukaryota; kingdom Viridiplantae; phylum Streptophyta; class Magnoliopsida; order Malvales; family Malvaceae; genus Gossypium; species Gossypium arboreum. The sequence goes on from NC_069080.1 coordinate 97,786,321, forward strand.
AAACAAACGACACCAGCATTAAAGCCCTGTGCAGAGAGATATTCAAGTTATACCGCGCGAAGGTCAGAGCAGTCGATCCCTGTAACAGGGGTAACTTTAACTAATAAACTGTACCAATTGGCCCGACCAAAAATCCTAGAAATAAATCCATGGATATATATATGAGTCTAAATTCAGGGAAAATTTACGGAACCAGTTTCCGAGTTTTGAAACTCGAGATATGATTTTTAAGGCGACAGTGACGCAGTTTTCCAGCCTGACTGGAAATGTCAAATTGGTGGGCAAAAACATGTGAACTTGGTTTGTTAACCCTCGGGTCCGACACCGGCGATGGTCTCGGGTTTGGGGTGTTACAAACCCCGTGTCATTGCCACAAAACTTTCACTAGAGTTATGTTTTTGTTTCTCAACTGTTTAACCGCTCGAGCTAACACTTTGATTGGTTCTTCACCATATGTCATATCGGGTCAAATCTCAATCTTTGTTGGGGAAATTACATGCGAAGGATCTAATTGGTATTGTCGCAACATCATTGTGTAACAGCCCTTATCTGTATCCAATGCTGAAACAGGATCGAGGCATTACCAGACTCACATCACAAGTAAACATACAATTCTAAGTCAGAAATTTGCATCCAAATTAAAATCATTTCCATTCAACCATAAAGTCCCTAATACAAGCCTATGAGGCCTAAAACATGCTTTGGTAGTGGTTCAAGACTAAACCGAGCACTTAGGAAATTTTTACTGTGAACAGGAGTCACACGCCCATGTGGCTTGGGACACGTATGTGAGGGCAGGCCGTGTGGTCACACACGCCCATGTACCTAACCCGTGTACCAAGCCGTGTGGTAAATTATATTTTCATAAAATAGGTGCAGACTTCACACGATCGGGACACACACCCGTGCCTAAGGTTGTGTCCCTCACACGGCTGAGACACACGCTCGTGTCTCTTCTCGTGTGATCAATTCTGAGCATTCTGCTTCTCAAAATTAAAGTGCTGTGGACACACAGCCAAAACACATGCGCAACGGATAGACTGTGTGTCACACACAGCCTAGACACACACCTGTATGTCTATCCGTGTGTACAAAATAAAGGCTATCTACCAAGCCATTTGTCACCCTCATTTACTGTAACAGTCCGTTTTAGGGTCAAATCAGAACAGTGGTTTCAGGACCACAAATCTAAAGTAGAAATATTTATTGTGATATTTTTTAAGGTCTAAAGTATGGTTGAATGATTGTGTGAAAATTTTGTTAAGAAATTTTATCGATAAGGTGTCTAATTTGACCAATAGGACTAAATTACAATAGGTGCACAATGTGTGTTCTAGAAGCTAGAGGTGTCCAATTGCTATAAAATTTTAAATTGGAGTTCCTTAAATGGTAATTAGACCATTATACTTTAAGTCGGACAAAAATGGACATGGTTGGGTGAAATTTCAAAGTTTGGCATAAAGGGCATTTTGGTGATTTGGCTAATAAAGACAAAATTTAACAAATAAAAGATGTCATCTTCTCAATTTCATCCTCCCATGGCCGAAAGTCACAAGAGGAGACGTAACTAGGGTTTTCCAAGCTTTCAAGCTTGATTGTAAGTCCGTTCTACCACCGTTTTTAACAATTTTCATGTTTTTAAGATCCTTGTAACCAAATCTCGCTATTTCAAGGACAAATTTGAAAGAAAGATGAAGTTTAAAATTTTACCCATGTTAGATATTTGTGTATTTTGATGTCTAATGGTAGAAAATGCATGTTTGGTGGTAGAAACAACTTTTGCTAACTGATTTTTGGTAAAAATGTCAAAAAGGACTTATTTGTAAAAGTTATGAAATGAGTAGTAAAAGTATGATTAAGTGGAAAATGTAGGCTGATATAAGTATGATAATGGTTTGGCTAGGCTTGGGTTTTGAAGAAATTGAATATATTTCATTTTACGAGCCTAGGGACTAAATTGTAAACATATGAAACATGAGGGGTGAAAATGTAATTTTTCCATAATATGATTTTTGGGCCAAATTGAATAATCTGAGTACTAAATAAGTTAAATTTGTTATTATAGATCAAGAAAAATGAGGTTTGGACCTAGATGGGGGAAAAACAAAGTGTTTGACGATTAGGTCCAATTCTACTATTTTTGTACCGAGGTAAGTTCGTATGTAAATAATGCACTGTTATATTTATGTTTTAAATGCTTTAATATAGCATGAATTGTGTGATTAACTCTTTGGATTCAACAAGCAAGAAATCCCGATTGAACCTTAGGAATAGAATAGGATACGAGTGACATGTCATTAGGAACCCCATGTATATATATTTTTATGTGATCCGGATGCTGGTCTTGTACGACCTACCAGTGGCAGGGTATTTCGGCATATGTTGCGGATACCTGACAACTTGTGTGAGCAGCACTATGTGGCTACGTCCTGACTGACAGCTTGTGTGAATAGGCCTATGAATAGCTCGAAAGCGAGCCCATATGTGTTATGTGATATGAGGTAGCTTTAGCTACATATATGGCACTCATGTGCAAGATTTTCCAAGTGTCCAATAATATTCCAAGTGTTCAACGAGAATGTCAAAGATATGAAAGGATGTGGTTATGTTACAAGTTGGTACAAGTATGTACATAGAACTCATAAGTAATAAACTCGATGGGTGATAAACTCTTGGTAAAGTTGTGATTGAGCAAGTTATGACTATGAGATTTTAGTAACATTTATGTTATCTCACTTTATATAAATAACATGATTAGAGTGTTGTTAAGATTCACACTATTTGCATATGAATTTACTAAGCTATATGGCTTGCTCACCTTTGTTTCCTTTATCTTTTAGTATCACCAAGCTAGCTCGGGTTCGGAGAACGTCGGAGATCTATTCACACTATCAACAATTATTTTGGTATTAATGAAATCAACATTTTGAGTTGTGGCATGTATAAGGGACTTGGTCATTTTGTTATGTGTCATAATTGATTTGGCGAATTGTGTTCGCTTATATTGGTTAAAAGTTCATTTTTTATAAGGCCATTGGAAATGAGCCAATATTGGTTATAAGCATATTCATATATTGATGCCTTTCATGAATGATATGTTGATGTCTTGGTTGTGGATGTTTGGTTGTATGTATATGCTTGGATTTGGTGCTATGTTATGTTGTTAGGTGTGTACATTAAAGGGTGACAAAAAGGCCAGGTAAATAGCCTTATTTTTTTCCACATGGGTAGACACACGGGTGTGTGTCTATGCCGTGTGTGACACACGGTCTGCCCCACATGCATGTGTATTGGCCTTGTGTCCCCTGCACCTCAATTTAGAGAAACAGAATGCTCAGAATTGAGGACATGGACAGAGACATGGGTGTGTGTTTTAGCCGTGTGGAAGGCACAGCCTTGAACACGGGCATGTGCCCTAGCCTTGTGAAGTCTACACCTATTTATGAATATTAATTTTCCACAAGGCCTAGCACATGGGCGTGTGACTTGGTAATGAGATCTTAGTTTGTTCATGAGTTATAAGTCAGAGAGTTACACAAGGTCGGGACACAGGCGTGTATGACCACACGGCCTGCCCACATAAGCGTGTCCCATACCCACAAGGGCGTGTGAACCCTGTTTAGTGTAAAATTTTCTAAAGTTCTTGGTTTAGTCCCAAATCACTTCCAATACACGTTCTGAGCCTCGTAGGCTCGTATCAGGGATTAAATGCAAATGGATTTAATTTGGACGCAAATTTATAACCAGAAATTGTATGTTTGCTCATGTGATAAGTCCGGTAATGCCTCCTACCCTGTTCCGGCGTTTAATACGGGTAAGGGGTGTTACATTTACACCTACACACACACAAGTTCAATGGCATAATCCATGGCATGTTTAAGAAACCAAAACATCCAAAATCAAGGCTAAATCATATCATTCATTACCAACACTTAACATATTTACTATAGCATAATTTACCAAATCAATTCATAACAAACTCACATTCACAAGCATTAATATGAATACTTTCATCATGCATAATTCTACTTAGATTTCCTAGCACACCAAAAAACCTATCTCATCCATTTCACAACAAGTCATTTAACCATAATAAATATATAGAAACCCATTACAAAACACAAAAACAAGAAGGCATTAACACATATACTTATATAAATGGGCTTACAATCAATAGCCAAAATAAGACAATTACATGGCTAAATACCAAATCACCTTAAACAAATATATGCCAATACATTTGGCCAAATCAAATGATGCATATAACAAAATGACCAAGTCCCTATACATGCCATACTCTCAAAATGTTTTAAAATCATCGGTACCCAAAAGACAGTTTCATAGTGTGATGCGACTTCCGATGATCTCCAATCCCGAGCTAGCTTGGTGACACTATAAAACATTGAAAATAAAATGGAGTCAGCTTTATAGCTTAGTAAGCTCATATGAAGAAATAAGCAACCTTACCATACATTAATCATACAAGTAATATAACATAAGACGACATAATTTACCATAATCTCATGATCACAATTCACTTCCATTACAACTTACCTTGAAAATCGTCATTTCACGAATTAATAATTAGAAACTTCGAGTACATACATGTACCATCTCATAACAATTTACACTTATTATCATCTTTGACATACCAATGAACCACTCGGAATAATAATGTCGGATACTTGGGAATCTTGCAGACTAAGTGCCACATATGTAGCCCATGCTACCTCAATCTCATATCGCATAATTGCTTGCTCTCGAGCTAATCAACAGGCCTCTCACACAAGCTGTCAGTCAAGACGTAGCTACTTGGTGTTGCTCACACAAGCTGTCTAGTAACTGCAACATATGCCGGTATACTCAGCCACCAGTACAACGTACGAGAACAGCACCCGGATCTCATAATCACATAAAACATAGTAACCCTAGTGACATGTCCCTTGTCTCCTAATCTATTCCTAAGGTTCAAATGGGATTTCTTGTCTATCGAACCGTCGTTGAACTCATTCTTAAAGTTAAACTCATCCACACAATCAATCATACAGTTCATGCAATATTAAAGCATTTAAATACAATTATATTAAAGCTTATTTAACATACGAACTTACCTCGGTTACAAAAACGACTACTAGTTTGATTTAGTCCACAACCTTGTTCTTTCCCTGATCTAAACTCAAACTTTGTTTTTCTTGATCTATAATATCAATTTTAATTTATTTAATCATCACATTATTCAATTCAACCCAAAAACACACTATGGAAAAAATTACATTCTTGCCCCTAAACTTTTGACATTTTACATTTTAGTCCCTAGGCTCGTAAAATGAGTTTCATTCGATTTCTTCTTTACCCAAGCCTAGACGAACCCTTTTTCATGCTCATGACAACCCACATTTTTCATTTATTCACACTTTTATACACATTTTATAGATTTTTACAAAGAAATCCCTATTTGACCTTTTTATCAAAAATCACGTTGTAAATGTTGTTTAATTATCAACAAACATGCATATTCTACCATTAAACATCAAAATACACACCTATTCAACATGGTTCAAATTTTAGACTTTTATTTTCTTTCAAATTAGTCCTTGAAATAGTTAAATCAAGTTACAACATCTCAAAAATATAAAAATCATCAAAAACGAGATAAGAACGGATTTACAATCAGCTTCAAAGTTGGCCAAACCCTAGCTATGTCTTCTTTTGTGATTTTTGGCCATGGAGGATGGAATTAGAAAAGATGAACACTTTTTATTTGTTAATTTTGTCTTTATTTACCAAATGACTGAAATACCCTTAACGTCTAACTTTATATTTTTACCTAGCCATGTCCACTTTTTTCAATACTAATATAATGGTCTAATTCCCATTTAAGGACCTTTAATTTAAGAATTCATGGAAATTAGGCACTTTTAACATAAAGAACTCAAGTTTTGCACCTATTGCAATCTAGTCCTTCTAGCCAAATTGGACACTCAAACGATAAAATTTCTTAACTAAATTTTCACACAATCATTCAATCGTACTATAGACCTTAAAGAAATAATAAAATAAATATTTCTACTTTAGATTTGTGGTTCTGAAACCACTATTTCAATTTGACCCAAAAACGGGCTATTACACGTTGTAGATCCTCTCCAACTCAGTTGACAAAGCTAGTCGATATGCCACTGGCCCTATTCTTTCAATAATCTCATACGGCCCAATGAAATGCGGACTCAACTTGCCTTTGTGACCAAATCTAAGAATTTTCTTCCACGAATACACTTTCAGAAACACTTTATCATCAACCTGAAATTCAAAATCCTTCCGTTTCAAATCCGCATACGATTTTTGTTGATCCGAAGTTGCTTTCAAGAAATCATGAATTACTTTCACTTTCTCCTCAATTTCTCTAACCAAATCAACCCTGTGAATCTGTTTCTCAGTAAGGTCGATCCAGTACAATGGTGATTGACACTTGCGACCATACAATGCTTCATACGATGCCAACTTAATACTCGATTGAAAACTGTTGTTATAAGCTAATTTGACTAAAGGTAGATATTTCTCCCAACTACCTTCGAACTCTAAAACACAACAGTGAAGCATATCTTCGAGAATATGAACCACTCTCTCAGATTGACCGTTGGTTTGTGGATGAAACGCAGTATTAAAATTCAACTTTGTACCCAACGCTCCTTGCAATTTCTTCCAAAATCACGACGTAAACCTCAGGTCTCTATCCGAAATAATAGAAGTAGGCACCCCGTGCAATCTAACAATCTCAGCAATATACAACTCAGCTAGTTTATCAAGTGAATAATCGGTATGTACCGGAATAAAATGAGTCGATTTCGTAAACCTATCAACAATGACCCATACAGCACCTTTCTTTTTTCGGAGACAGAGGTAACCCTGATACGAAATCCATCGTAACTTTATCCCATTTCCACTCGGGTATAGTCACAGGCTAAAGTAAACTCGAAGGCACTTTATGTTTAGCTTTCACTTGTTGACAAATCAAGCACCTCGTTACAAACTCGGAAATGTCTCGTTTCATACATGAACACCAATACAATTCCTTCAAATCATTATACATCATGGTACTTCTAGGATGAACAGATAGACAACCATTATGCGCTTCATGAAAAATTTTCTGTATCATTTCAGTATCTCTCGGTTCACAAATCTTACCTCGAAACCTTAAACAATCATCGTATCCAATCTGATATTCTAAATCACTATTCGAGTTACATTGAACTCACTTAGCTTGCAACTCATTGTCTCCTTTCTGAGCTTCGCAAATTTGTTGAAGATATATCTGTCTAGCTTTTAACTCAGCTAGAATCGAACCATCATTAGATAAAGTTAGTCACGTATTCATTACTCTCAATGCAAACAAAGATTTCCTACTTAAAGCATCGGTGACTACATTCGCCTTTCTAGGATGATAATTGATTACCAGCTCATAATCTTTTAATAGCTTGAGTCATCTCTGTTGTTGCAGATTCAAGTCTTTCTGAGTCATCAAATACATTAAACTCTTGTGATCAGTGAGGATATGGCATCTTTCACCAAATAAATGGTGTCTCCAAATTTTTAAAGCAAACACAATAGCAGCTAATTCCAAGTCGTGCGGTTTTAACTGTCTCGAGGCATAAGCTATCACTTTACCCTATTGCATTAAAACACAACCAAGACCGTTCAATGACGCATCGCTGAAAATCACAAACTCTTTCATCGACTCATGTTGCACTAGCACCGGTGCCTCAGTCAATAATGTTTGCAACTGATCAAAACTCTTTTGACATTTCTCAGACCACTTGAATTTTACATCCTTTCGTGACAATTTGGTTATAGGAGTAGCAATCATCGAAAATCTCTTAACAAAGCGTCGAAAATAACCAGCTAAGCCCATAAAGCTTCTAACTTTGGATACATCCTCAGTGGTTTCTTATCAACAACTACTGAAATCTTTCTAGATCAACCCTTATACCTTCCACTGAAAGAATATGCCCTAAGAATCTGACTTCTCAGAGCCAGAACTCACTTTTGCTGAACTTGGCAAACAATTTCTTATCTCTCAAAGTCTACAATACAATTCTTAAATGTTCAGCATGCTCAAACTCATATCGAGAATAAATCAAAATGCCATCAATAAACAAATCATAAACTTATCTAAATACGGTCTGAAAATTCAATTCATCAAGTCCATAAAAATGGTAAGAGCATTAGTTAATCCAAAAGGCATAACAAGAAATTCATAATGCCTATACCTTATTTTAAACAAGGTTTTCAGCATATCCGAGTCCTTAACTCTTAGCTGATAATAGTCAGATCTCAAATCTATCTTAGAGAACATTGTTGCCCCTTTCAACTGGTCAAAAAATCATCAATCATTGGTAAAGGATACTTGTTATTTATCGTAACCTTGTTAAGTTGACGATAGTCAATACAAATTCTCATGGATCCATCTTTCTTCTTAACGAATAACACTGGTGCACCCCAGGGAGAAAAACTCAGTCTCACAAAACCCCTATCTGTCAACTCTTGCAACTGAGACTTCAATTCTTTCAATTCGGTAGGAGCCATTCTATATGGAGCTATATATATTGATGAAGCCCCCAGTACTAAATCTATAGTAAACTCAACCTCTCTGATCGGTGGTAATCCAGGTAACTCTTTTGGAAACACATCTGGATATTCACAAACTACTGGCACAGATTCAATCTTCAATTTAGACTCTTTCGTATTCAGTGCATACGCAAGATAAGCTTCACAACCCTTTCTCACATACCTCTAAGCCGACATCGATGAAATCACAATAGGCAACTCACTCGACTTATCCGCTTCAATCCAAAAAATTTCATTATTTTGACATTTTAGTTCAATAATCTTTCGTCTATAGTTCACTACAACATCATGTATAGTCAACCAATCCATTCCAAAAATTACATCGAACTCAGCTAAAGCATTCAAACGAGTATACAAATCCCTCGATTTTGTTGACAAAGATTGAAATGACTTATTCATCGGTCTTTTTCTTAAGTCTTTAGCCTCAAACTCAGCCTTTCTCTTTTCTTTGTTCAGCTCTTCGGCCTTGCAAGCTCAGTCGACTAGCACAACAAATTCTTTCAATTCTAAAATCCCAACTAGCAATATGATATCTTCATTCAACCCATCTTCGAATCTCTTGCACATGATAACCTCGGTGGAAACACATTTCTGAGCATACTTACTGAGCCTGAAAAACTCTCACTCATATTTAGTCATAGAAATACGGCCTTGTTTCAGTTTCAGAAACTCTTTACATTTCTAATCAATTAACCGTTGACTGATATATTTCTTTCTGAACTCTTCTTGGAAGAAACCCCGAGTAACTCTTTCTTCCGGTACCACAGATACAAGAGTATTCCACCACTGGTGTGTTGAGTCCCTCAGTAATGATATAGCATATTTCAAGCACTCATCTGGTGTGCAAGAAAGCTCAATAAATACCCTAATGGAGCTCTCAAGCCAAAACCCTGCCCTCTCGGGATCATAGTCAACATTGGCTCTAAATTATTTATTCCCTTATTTCTGAATCTTATCAACTAAAGACATATTCAGTCTTAACAATTCCACACCTTGGGAAGATACGGGAACCAGTTAGGGGTTAGGTGGGGGTGGAAGATGTTGGGTAGTCAGATTTGTTAGAACAATCTCGGTAAACCACTCATTCATCCTTTGGAAAAAGGCTTCCCTGGCCTCTCCTCCCTGACTAATCGTGACCAGTCTCCTTTCAAATGGCACTGTCCCTTGAGTAGGAGCTGGCGCATTACTTTCAACATCCTCAGCTACTTCTCTGCCGGGTTCCATTTACTATATGAAAACACAATTTATATTGTCAGGAGTCGTCACACTATCACAATTTATATATAGCATGTATACCTAGACTCTTACACGCGCTAGGCTAGTCTGAGAATCGACTAAACCATAGCTCTGATACCACTAAATGTAACACCCCTTATCCATATTCCTTATTGAAACAGGATACAAGACATTACCGGACTCACATTACAAGAAAACATACAATTCTGAGTCATAAATTTTCATCCAAATTAAAATCATTTGCATTCAAACAGAAAGTCCCTAATACAAGCCTACGAGGCCCAAAACATGCTTTGAAAGTGGTTTGGAACTAAACTGAGCACTTAAGAAAATTTTATAAAACTTAGAATATTTCTTTTGCTATGAATAGGGTTCACAACACCCATGTGGTTTGGGACACGCCCGTGTAGGGAGGCAATATGGTCACACACGCCCGTGTCCCTAACCCGTGTAACTCTTTATTTTGCAATGCATGAACAAATTGAGATCACACTGCCAAGTCACATACTCGTGTGCTAGGCCGTGTGGTAAATATAATTTTCATAAAATAGGTGCAGACTTCACACGATTGGAACATATGCCTATGCCTGAGGCTGTGTCCCTCACACGGCTGAGACGCACACCCGTGTCTCTGCCCGTGTGCTCAATTCTGAGCATTCTGTTTCTCAAAATTAAGGTGCAGGGGACACATGGCTGAAACACATTCCCATGGGGCAGATCGTGTGTCACACACGGCCTAGACACACGGCCGTGTGCCTACCCGTGTGGACAGAATAAAAGTTATTTACAAAGCCATTTGTCACCCTCCTTTACCCCTACACACACACAAGTTATATGGAATAAATCATGGTATACTTAGGCAACCAAAACATCCATAATCAAAGTTACAACCTATCATTTTATTATCACACATAACATACTTCCTACATCATATTCTACCAGACCAAATCAACCCAACCTCACATCCACAAGTACCAACACAAATACTTTTATCATGCATGATTCTCCAAAAATTTCATAGCATACCAATAAGCCAACCTCTACTATTTAACACCAAAACCATTAAGTCATATTCAATCATTCTCCAAGCATTTATAACCCACATCACACAAGAGATAATTGCACATGCATGCATATATAAATATATATAAGCTTACAACCAATTCAACCAAAATGAGCCAAGTTACATGGCCAAATACCACATCAAGCCCTTGACAATTACAAGCCAATACATTTGGCCAAATTCATAATGTCACATATAACAAAATGACCAAGTCCCTATACATGCCATATGCTCAAAATGCTAAATTTCATCAATACGCAAAATGATATTTTTGATAGTGTGAGGCGAATCACTGATGATCCCCAATACAAGCTAGCTTGGCGACACTATAAAACATGGAAAAATAAACGGAGTAAGCTATATAGCTTAGTAAGTCCGTATGTAAGAAATAAGCAAGCCATACCATACAATCAACGTTCAAGGGATAAATATGAGATGATATAATTTACCACAAGTTTCATAATCATAATTCATTCCTTTACAACTTACCTTAAATTCATCATTTCTTAAGACTCAATAAACATAAGCTTTATGTACATTCCTGTGCCATCTCGAAACAAAATTACACGTATTCTCATCTTTGACATACCCGTGAACCACTCGAAATGATAATGTCGGATACTCATGAATTTTGCACACTAAGTGCCACATATGTAGCCAATGCTACCTAAGTCTCATATCTCATAATTGCTCGCTCTTGAGCTATCGACAAGCCTGCTTACACAAGATGTCAGTCCAGAAGTAGCTATATGGTGCTACTCACACAAGTTGTCGAGTAACCGCAACATATACTGGTATACTCAGCCATCAGTAGGACGTACAAGACCAGCACCCGGATCACATAATCACATAACACATGGTAACCCTAGTGACATTTCACTTGTATCCTAATCTATTCCTAAGGTTCAACCGGGATTTATTATTTGTCAAATCATTGTCGAACTTGTTCGTAAAGTTAACCTCTACCACATAGCCAATCATACAGTTCATGCAATATTAAAGCATTTAAATACAATTATATTAAGGCTTATTTACATACAAACTTACATCGGTTACAAAAATAGATATTAGTTCAATTTAGTCCACAACCTTGTTCTTTTCCTAGTCTAAACTTGAACTTTGTTTTTCTTGATCTATAATATCAAATTTAACTTATTTAATCATCACATTATTCAATTCAATCCAAAAACACACTATGGTAAAAATTACATTTTTGCCCCTGAACGTTTGACATTTTACATTTTTGTCCCTAGGCTCGTAAAATGATTTTCATCCAATTTCTTGATTACCAAAGCCTAGCCGAAACTTTTTCATGCTCATGACAGCCCACATTATCTATTTATTCACATTTTACCACACATTTTACAACCTTTTTACAAACAGGTCCCTTTTTGACATTTTCATCAAAAATCATTTTGTAAATGTTGTTTAACTAACACAAAACTTGCATTTTCTACCATTAAACATCAAAATAAAATTTATTCAACATGGGTAAAATTTTAGGATTTGATTTTCTTTCAAATTATTCCTTAGAATAGCTAGATCAAGTTACAATATTCACAAAAATGTAAAAAATCATTAAAAAGGGACAAAGACGAAATTACAATCAAACTTGGAAGCTTGGCTAAACTCTAGCTATGTTTTCCTCTTCAAATTCAACCAAGGGGGACTAAATTGAGAAGATAGACACTTTTATTTAGTTATTTTTGTCTTTATTTACTAGATTACCAAAATGCCCTTCACTTAAACTTTGAAATTTTTCCCTAACCATGTTCATTTTTATCCATACTAAAGTATAATGGTCTAATTACCATTTAAGGACCTCTAATTTAGAATTTCATAACAATTTGACACCTTTAACTGATACAATTCAAGTTTTGAACCTATTGCAATTTAGTCCTTCTAGACAATTGAGTACTCAATCGATAAAATTTCTTAACGAAATTTTCACACAATCATTATATCATGCTGTAGACCTTAAAGAAATAATAAAATAAATAATTCTACTTCAAATTTGTGGTCTCAAAACCACTATTTCAATTTGATCTAAAAACGGGTTATTACATGGTACTTCTTGTGGACTGAGTCCATGATTAAGTAATTGCGAATTATCGGAATGACGCTTCTGGACATAATTGCAAATACTAGAGCCTAATTGTATATGTTGATTGGTCCCTCTGTTAGCTCAACAAAAGCTCAATTGAACTGCATTTGAATTAGAAAAAATTCTAAGACTTTGGAAATAATTTAATTTAGTCGATCTATTCGATATGGAATTAAATTAGGTGGTCGTGAGAATTGTTCAACTAGAGAATTTGATTAAATAATTTTCTTGAAAATTTAATTTGAAAAATCTAAGTGATTTTTGGAAAAATTAATTTTGATTAATTAAAATGAAATTAATCAAATTAATTAAAATTAGGATGATATTTTTGGAAATTAGTTTTCAAGTCAAACAATTAACCCAATAGGTAAATAAACTTGAAAATTGGATCTGAGTTCGTAAATTGGGCCCGGGAGCCAAAATCGAGATTAAGACCCAAAAACTGGTCAAACCAGGCCAAGTATGTGAAACCAAGCCGATGGTTCAACAGGTGCCTAGACCGAAGTGGTCGGGTTGTCATTGACCTAGACCGAACTAGTTTGGGGTGTCGTAAGGGTATCACACCTGTACCACTGGACACGGCGGTGCTGACGGCATTCTAGTGGTTGGCGGCAGTTGATCTTCAGTGGTTGAGCAATGGAAGAGTTACACTCTTACTGGGACTCTATCAAAGAATTTGATTTGAGATTAACTATTTCAAAAATAATATTATTTTAATAGTTTAATATTAAATTAAATTTAATACCTATCTTAATAGTATTTTATTAATTTAATATTAAGTTTGATTTAATGTTTATCTTGTAGATAAATATTCTATTATTTTAAGAAGATTTAATATTAAATTTAATATTAAAGTGATTAAGTTTAACCATTGTTAAACTCTATACACTCTCATTATATATAGAAAGCATTGGGTCATTATTTTACACACACTTGAACTCAATAGAAAGTTCTAGAGAGAAAATTCTCTAAACAGATTATTTCAGAAAATTTCTAGAGATATTTTTCTGATTTACAACATGACCCAAAAGTTTAAAGAAATTTCAAAATTACCCCACTGGTAATTTTTGTGAAAATTTTCTAATTCGAAGCGATCCCACACTCGACAAACATGAGCTTAAAGATAATAGAGAAGACTACTCGGTCGAAGCGCTCATCCTAGACAAATCAAAAATGTACAATTTTGATTAAGTGTTTATTACTTTAAATATCACAACCAAGATCTTGTTTTGGAAAATTTTTTAAAACTATGTTTTCCCTAAATTTATTTTTCTTTGTATTTTTCAAAAATGTTTTTTCTAACAAGAACTGATTTTTTTAGATTGAGTTATTGGCTTTAATGACATTGATTTGTTTCTATGAGAGGATCAAGGAGAAGTTGGTGTTCCTTCAACGACTTAGGCGTTGTGAAGTTGTTGTTTCATTCAAGAGTAAGTGTTCTCGTCATTATAATGACTATTCTGTTTCTAAAATTGGGTTTAATTGGTGAAGGTTGTACCGAATTGCTCAATCGATTGTGGTAAAATTGTGTTATTAATTCATGTGAGTTATTGATTTTTAGGTCCTAGTGCCTTTAATCTTGAGTCTACATCATAGCTTAAGCAGGTATGTGTTTCTAACCCAAAACTACCACAAACAATCTGGAAAATCTAGGAAAAACCTGAGAAAATCGAAACTATTTTGCATCACATGGCCGTGTGGTTGACCGTGTGGGAGCGCAAGGGCATGTGTGATTACATGGGCAAGACAAGTAAGCCATGTGAGTCACATGGTCGTATGCCAAATCGACCACACGGTCTATATGGTTTGGGTCGTGTGGGCTGCACAAGCATATGTAAACCATGTGAAAGGCCGTGTGAGCCACATGGGCTAGCCAATTTGGGCTATGTGGGCTACACAGGTGTGTGGGCCTAATTTTTAAAAATTTTCCACTTAAAGCCATATAATCGGTAGATAGTAATTAGACCCTCCGTGAAGCCCATTTAGATTAAATAATGCTTGAAATATGGTTAATGTTATTATGTTCTAGATATGTATTCCATGTAAACGTGATATTTGTTTTGATTATTTTGAGAGCATGACTATTTTGGAAGTACATATGTTTACATTCGTGCTCTATATATCTGATGATATGATTACATCCATATTTTATTATATCTGTCAATATGATACATTTGTATTATGTATATCTTTTAATATGATTACCTGCATTTAGGTTGGGATATGTTGGGGGAAGTGATGGTAGTTTAACTTATTTGCCTTGTCTAATGGCTCAGCCACATACATCTGATTCTGGCGGTTCACCTCATTTTGTATTTGGCAACCTGACTACATTTATTCTGTAAAGTGACATATTCTCACTTAATGGTGAGTGGGGATAGATGGGTTTTTGATACCTTAATTGGTGTGTTGGGATGGACGAAGATGGTATGTAGCGGATGAAGGTAGGACCTAAATTTGCATCTGGTTGTATATATGTTTCTGAAAATGCTTATGCATCTGATCTGTAATTGAAAATTTTTTGAACTCAGTAATTGAGCATGATCTGATAAGTTTCCTTGTAGTATTTGTGTATCCAATATATTGCTAAAATATTTTGCACACTGGGCCCGTAGATCACATTATTTTTGTATGTATCCTTTCAGGTAATTAGCAACATTAAGAAACGTTGGTATAACAGGGGCTTGGTTATTATTTGCAGATGTTAAGTTATAATTTATTTTCTAAGGACTGTTTAATTTGGACTTTTTGGATTATTTTGGTTTGGATTTTTACTTTTATTGCTAGGATTTATTTTAGTTGAAACATCTTCAATTCAAACTGAAAGGAGCTATGCTTTCAAAATCAAAATATGGTTCTCAAAACGACACTAGTTCTAAGATTCTCGCTACAAGAAAATTAAAATGATAATGTGGTTCTCCAAAATTAAAGTGACAGTTTTAAACGATGGGTTTTCCTAAAGATTTCAAAAAGGGATGGAAACTAGGTTTAACTTGATTTTTACTGAGATTAAACTTTATTTCTCAAAACGAACTTGTATAACCCCTTAGAATTCGACCATAACGTTTAGGCCGACTATAGGTTTGCTACATAACAATTAGTCTAACACCACATAATAAAAACACCAATTCATAGAAAATAATTTACATTTAAGTAATGTGTTAAACTAAAGTGAAGAATTGAGTTCGGTTTTGTGTTTTGGGATATATTTTATTAATTAGGTTTTACATTTTATTAATTAGGTTTTCTTTTTTTTTGGTAAAATATATAACTTATTACTTGAATTTAATTTTTTTATTTGAGTGTAAATTATAATTAGGTTTTATATATTTTAAAGTATAAATATAAATTATATATATTATATTACAATGTTCTTAAATTTTAATGTGTTAATAATAAAATTAGACATGTGACAAGGAGAGAAAAAAGTATTTGTGGAGGGAAAATCGCAACATAAACCCCTTCATATTTTTTATATAATTTATATTTTCATAATAAGTTCTTTCAATTTGCATATATTCAATAATTCAATTTATAATTTTACGTAATAAGCCATTGTAAATTTTAAAATAATTTTAAAAAGTCTTTTCAAATTTATCACTATTTTTACAAATTAAACTCACTACTATGATTGAAATATATATTTAAAAATATAAAAAATTGTTAAAATAAGTCATTTAGTGGTCAAAATATTTAAATTTAATTAACAATCTATTCACTAATTAATAATTAAAAAAAGCCATTTTATTTCATTATTTATCGAAATGGCCCGACTTATTTATTATTTACCAGAAAGGACCATTTTCCCCAAAAGTGCGTCCACATCAACGCGAAGTCAGGGGACGTGTCAGCAAAATGCTCCCCCAGGGAAGCGTTTTGCCCCCAACGGTCACATGATCGTTTGAACTCCAAACTCCAACAGTCAAAAAATATATATAAAAGGCCCATCCCCCCTTTCATTTTTTCACACAATTGTCCTCTCACAATTCTCTCTAAATTCTTTCTAAATTCTCTCAAATTTCTCTCAATTTTTGTCAAAGTTGTCTCTAATTTTTGTAAAAAAGCTCTATTAAAATTTTTTTGAATTAGTTTTATTTTTTAAATTACAAAAATATTCAATCGTGTTAGCAATGGCCGGTTAATTAATTCGTCTCGATGCGAAACACATCTCTGTCGATCAAATGACAATGGTAAGTGATAAGTTTAATTAATTTTTGAATAGTAATTAATTTTTTTTCATTTATGCAATTTTAATTAATATTTATTTTATAATTTTTTTATAACAGTCTGTAGATCAGGTGTTGCAATCCTATATCCGTAATATGTCTGGTCCTTCATAGCCGTTGATAGAAAATTACCTGGGGGAAGCGGGTTTTTGGCACGTGGCCACGATAGGCCGGAGGTGCAAGTTGGACCCAAAACTAATCAATGCATTGATAGAGAGGTGGAGACCCGAGACGCACACTTTCCATCTTCCATGCGGAGAGTGTACTATCGCTCTAGAAGACGTGCAATTGCAATTGGGATTGTCGGTCGATGGGTACGCAGTCACCGGGTTCGCTCAATCTGCTAATTAGGGGGTCGTATGCTACGAGCTTTTGGGTGCTATTCCGGATAATATTAACGGAGGTCGAATCGAGATAGGCTGGTTACGAGACACATTTCTAGAGCCAGATAATGATTAGACTGATTAGAAAGAATACGATATGCTCAGGCATACATTCTTGAGATGATTGGAGGTTATCTGATGCCGGACTTGTCACGAAACCGCGTACATCTGAGATGGCTACTGAAACTCATTGATTTTAGAGCAGCAGGTGAATTAAGTTGGGGGTCTGTCGTGTTAGCAATATTGTACCGGGAGATGTACGGGGCGGCGCAACCGAATAAAGCCAAAATCGGAGGATGCCTATCACTACTGCAATCATGGGCACGGCTTCACTTTCTATTTTTACGTCCTCGAGTGAACCACCCATATACATTCCCACTAATAACAAGGTAAATTTTATATTAGATTTTACAATTATTACGTAGATTTAAAATATAATTGTATGCTAAAAAATTATTTAATTTGGTGGAACCATTTGGCGAGTTATGTTGGAATACCCACATCACTTGAAGATATACGACTTTTATTAGACCAATGGTAGGAAGCACAAGTAAGTATTAAAATAATATATATATACATAATAAAATAGTCATTTCGTATTTAGTATTTAGTATTTAGTATTTAGTATTTAGTATTACCTATATAACTACTATTTTTATCATGTTCATATAGTGACACCATACGAGGATTCGGTAATTCGGGCAGTAGTTCCGGATGAATTTTTTCAAAATCTGAACATTTGGCATGTGAAGGTCCCATTGGTTAACTATGCTATTATGGAGATGCACTAGTCAGATAGGGTATTGCGGCAATTTAGATTCTGACAACCAATTCTCGTAGAACCTAAGGTGCTCGATGATGAGCACAAAGTCGACTTACGGCTATTGAATATGGATTGACTGAGACACTGGTCATAATATATCAAAATGTGGAAAAATCGGTATAACTATATAACTACTCAGGAACCGATCATCATTCTTGAGTTAGCATGCGTGCCTGAATACATGCCATGGTTTAGGATCCATGGCAAGCCATATTTACTGTCGAAAGAGGAGAGGCAACGGCAAATTCGTGTGCAAAGGGAATGACGGGGCCCTTTAAATCCAAGAAGAAAGGATGACGACGCGGGCCCATCAACAGCGCTCACACAATCACCGGGACCATCAACAGCGCCCACATAGCCACTTGGCCCAACACTTCAACCGACGACCCCTATATCACAGCCTTTTCAGATTATGCCAGGTGCGTATCCTAGCCTTATATGTATCCTAACCCTTTTATTTTTTCTTTTCCCAGTACTATGGCAGGTTGGAATGCATGATCTGGTTCATCTCTGTTCCCAATTACTCTGAGTCAACCGCCGATCAATAGGCCACCGTCGCATGAGGGATCGCACAAGGCGCCTTTGGGGAGCTCTTCTTTTTGCCATTCCCCATCGCCTTATGGGATTCAAACACCTCCACCATGGGTGATGCAAACACCTCCGCATTCATTATTCTATCAAGGTGGGTCATCCTTCCAACACCCACAACCAAATCCCCTGCCGAAGGAACCACAATCCCCACCGAAGCAACCACAACCCTTGCTAGAAGTTGAACCAAGGAGGAATCCAACGCGTAACCATCGACGACCCCCATGTGGCATTGATTTCGACCGACACCAACATTGATTTTTTTTAATATATTTGTAGAAACTTTTTTTATATAGTTTCATATAATAAAATAAAAGTTATTTTAATATTTTAATTGTACGTTACTTTTTTTTAATTTTATTAAAATAAATGTTCTTTTAAATGATTTCAATTGGCACCAACATTGATTTTTTAATATATTTGTAGAAACTTTTTTATATAGTTTCATATAATAAAATAAAAGTTATTTTTAATATTTTAATTGTATGCGTTACTTTTTTTTAATTTTATTAAAATAAATGTTCTTTTAAATTAGCATTTTATTATTTTTATATTTACTTTTTATATAGTTTTAATTAATAAAATAAAATTTGTTTTAATATTTTAATTGTACTTTACCTTTTTAATTTTATTGAAATAAATGTTCTTTTAAATTGGCCAATATTTTTATTATTTTTATATTTATTTTTATATAGTTTTAATTAATAAAATAAAAGTTGTTTTTAATATTTTAATTGTACTTTACTTTTTTTAATTTTAATACAATAAATGTTCTTTTAAATTAGCCAATATTTTTATTAAAATAAATGTTATTTTGAATACGGCAATATTTTTAATATTTTATATTTTTAATAAAATATAAATAATGCAACATAATTTTACTACAACAACTATCAGCTATTCCGATTTGGACATGATCGAGTTATATGGCCTGGGTTTTTACACCATCCGCACAACCTCTGTTGGTTCATTGCTTCTCGAATATCCATATTATTATGTACTCTAGTCGAGCAAGGTCGACCCTTTGGTTTGCGACGCAATTCTTTATCCGGTAACAGCTTAAACGGAGCAAGCGATACAGACGACCACTTACGTTCATCTGGGATCGGTGGGAATACATGTCTCCACACGTTGTACATGCTATTTTATACACCTGGTCGACATACGTCATGGGATCTAGACGTATATTCTGACAAGCTGCAATTACATGAACGCATGGATAACGTAGTGCGTCAAACACCCCACAGTCGCATGCCCTATTTCTCGAGTGTACACGATATTGCCCACCAATAATACCTTGGTTCAGTCTGTCAAACTCCGTCACATGAAACCATAGGTTGTCATGATCGTGACACACTATGTGCATGGTATTGGCTCGTGCCTTCGCCTTATTAATCTCTCGCAATACCTTCGCGCACCATACATGGCCTCCCTGCATTTGGCCTTTATAACTTGCTGCTCGCTTTGGAAATAATGCCGCTAAACGAAAATATGTCTCTCGTACAACGGCAATTATCAGTAAATGACGTGTTCCTTTTAGAATAGAATTTATGCATTCAGCCAGGTTTGAGGTCATATAACCATATCGTAGGTTTTCGTATGCTTGTGTCCACTGTTCAAAAGGTATGTTACAAAGGTAGTCTGTGCCTTCTTCGTTAACTGAACACAAAATAGCTAACATCTCATGAAAACGGTCTTTGCATATCTCATACCCTGACAATATAAATTGATAACGAAAATTACATGCCACTCTTCCATTCAGAATAAATTGAATATTACAAACAAAATTATATTAATAGAGATTAAATACCCATGTTGGTCACTTACCATCGTTCAGTTGTAGATCAATATTGCGCGTAGTAGTTGGACATAACGTGCCTTAGGAAATACTGGTGGTGTGTGCGATGCCATTGGCTTCATTGTCACTCAATTGCGGCTAGTATTCCAGTGCCCCGATCTGATATAATGCATATATCAGGTTAGGGGCAGACATGCCTCCTTAACCTAGAAAGAAAGAAATCCCAGTCATCAGCTGACTCCCCCGGTGTTATTGCAAACGCAATTGGAATGATTCTCCCACTGCCATCTTGTGCCACAGCTAGCAATAGTTGATGGGTATATCTACCATACATAAAGGTACCATCAATTTGTACCAATGGCTTGCAGTATATAAATGCGTCCTGACAGTGCTTAAAGCTCCAGAACAGACGCTTGAACACTTGGCATCCACGGAGCAATCGGTCATTATAGTACGCAGGTGCCATTTCAAGGTCTGTTATACAACCTGGGACATATCTCTCCATCACCTGACACCACTGCTACACTTCATTATATGAAGCGTCCCACCTACCATGCATCTTTTCCAACGCCTTCTGCTTAGCTATCCAAACCTTGTAGTAAAAGGGCGTGTACTTCAATTGGCTCCGAATATTTGAAATTAAAACTGGCACTGAAGTTTTAAGAATCACCTTCAGCTCGGTAGTATTAAGCTAGCTAACATATCTGAATCCACCTTAAGATGATCTTGTGAAACACCTGACAACGAAGTATGTTAAATAATGCAACATTACGTAATAATAGTTTTATTCAAAAACCCTAAACACCTAGTGATACTTTACCGCCAACACATGTATGTAGACCTTTGTACTTTTTTATCTCCCACAAGCCTGTCCTTTTCCTCAATGAGGTCATGATTTTCCATGAACATGTACCGTCTTGCAATGCACACTTGGCCTCAAATTTATTGGATTTGGATTTAACCACATTGTAGTTAACTCCACTCATGATGCTATGTTGTTTCAATGCTGTAAGAAAACTACCCTTATTGGAAAACTCCCTACCAACTTCAATTTCACTCGAATCTGATGACGAACTTGTACGGTCATGCCTTCTGTGTGGTAGATCTGGAAACTCCAAAGCATCATCTTGAGATAGATCGACATTATGCATGTGGGCTGAAGGCGAGTACACCTTGAATCGTAGATCTTCTTCTTCTTCATCTGAACCCCCTTCAACATCTTCAGGTATGGTTGGAACAGGCTCCAGTTCAAAAAAATAATCCAACTTTTGCACCATCGGGGCCGAGCTCTCGAGGTAGATCCACATCGGACTCATCATTCGACCCACCATCATCTGCAATGAACGAGGTCCCCTCGCCGGTGGATGTCGTAGGGAGTACATCATCCCTTCTTCTGGATGTTTCATAACAGCCCCAATCAGATGTGGATTGCCAACCACTAAAAGTTGATGTCATTCCCTAGTATGTATTTCCAGTATCAAACATCGACCCACTGAGGTGCATGTCCCATCCACCAACGAAGTGTCGTGCAGGGGTTGTGTATTCCATACTGCTACAAAACACGGGCGCTTCCATGTTTTGCCACCCACTAACGGAGTGTCGAGCAGGGGTCATGTATTCCTCTCGAACAGCATTAGATGTTGAAATCGCAAATGCATCATTTGACGATGAAAATTGTACATATAACTCAAGATAAAGTGATCTACTAGCAAGATGAGTCTGCACCATTGCCTACGAGGACCTTTGATGTCGAATGAGTCATATCTCATGGGATCAACAGAAGTACAAAATCAATACTTAATAGACAAAACTTTCATTGGCGCCGTTCCGAAGATTTTACGCCTAATTCTTTTACAAAGTTCTGTCAAATCTATGTTCTGGTTAAAAACCAGTCATGCTGTGGTCTCCAATAAAAAAACAACACCGTCTTCAGTGTCACGAACCTCACAATCATAGCAAATAACAAAACTAATACGTTCACTCATCAATTTCTATTTTACTTTAGCCTCAATTTCTCTTGCTGTAATTATACAACCTGAGAATGAAATTTGGCTCATTTATAGTCTAAGGCTTTTTTAGATACTACTGTAGCAAAAGGGTGTCCACGTGGGAGCTTTTTTTCCGTAATTTTGCTGATAGTGCATCCTTCTTAAAGAGTTTTTGACACTATTTGTTCAAAAACATCTTTTCAAAATTATTTTTTTAGATACTACTGTAGCAAAAGAGCGTCCACGTGGGAGCTTTTTTTCGTAATTTTTCTGATAATGCATCCTTCTTGAAGCGTTTTTGACACTATTTGTTCAGAAACATCTTCTCATAATTATTTTTTCAAATACTACTGTAGTAAAAGAGCGTCCACATAGGAGCTTTTTTCGTAATTAACAATTAATTTAATTAATAAACCCTAAAAACCCTAAACCCTAATTTAATTGATTTTTTAAATTTCATAGTTAATTTAATTAATTAATCCTCAACTCTAAAATTAATTTTTCCCTTAAAAAACACCAAAACCCTAAACCACTAAATCCTAACCCTAAAACAATCAAAAACCCTAACCCTAAAAACCTTAAACCCTAATTTAATTGATTTTTTTAATTTCATAGTTAATTTAATTAATTAATTCTCAACTCTAATTAAATTAATTTTTCCCTTAAAAACACTAAAACCCTAAACCTTAAAAACCTTAAACCACTAAACCCTAACCCTAAAATAATCAAAAACCCTAACCTTAAAAAACTTTAAACCCTAATTTAATTGATTTTTTTAATTTCATAGTTAATTTAATTAATTAACCCTAAACTCTAATTAAATTAATTTTTTCCCTTAAAAAACACTAAAACCCTAAAGCCTAAAAACCCTAAACCACTAAACTTTAACCCTAAAATAATCAAAAACCCTAACCCTAAAAAAGGGGCAAAACGATCCCATTGAGGGCACGCTTTGTGCTGACCTGGACAAAACACTCCCCCAGGGAAGCATTTTGCTGACACGTCCCCTGACTTCACGCTGACCTGGACGTGCTTTTGGGGAAAATGATCATTTCTGGTAAATAATCAAAAGGTCAGGTCATTTCAGTAAATAACGAAATAAAATGGCTTTTTTTAGTAAATTGCCCTTATAATGTCTATATATAAATAGAATTGAACACAATCAACTATTATAATATTTATATTTTAAAAATAATTTCAAAATATTGTTTATTCAAATTTAATCTAATTATCAATTATCATATTTTGAATATTTACCATATATATTTTGTATTTTAATTTCGTAACCATATTATAAATAAAACACTACAAATTTATGAAAAATTTAAGAAATAATTAAATGTAATATATAAAAATCTTGGGCATCACTTGGGTAAAGAAAGCTAAAATATAATATTTAAATTCAGTTAATTTAAATTTTGTTTTCTAAAATCGAAATCGACCCGACTTGACTTACCCATTTTACTCAACTTTCTAAACAGAATTACAATGGGAGAAAATTGGAATAATACAAGCAGTTTTGAGAGGATAGAGATGTTGATATCGATCAACCAACCATATCAGATAGATGAGTTGATAATTATAGAGGTCGAAGATGGAAATTTTTCGATCTGGATCAAAGAAAAAGGATTGATAGAATTGAAAAAGGAGAATCCAATGAAAGCAAGGGGGCAACGGAGGAAGATGAAGGGGAAACACCGGAAACTGGGTCTGAGACCAAATCAGAATCGAAATAATTTTCGGAGGTCAGCTGAAACGAAGTGGTAGATGTTATAAATGCAATCAGTGTCGAAGAAGTTGAAATAGAAAAGGAAGGTAAGGGATTGTCGGTAGTAGTAATAATTGCAGAAGAAAATTTAATTGGGTGTAAAGAAATAGTATCTGTTGGGTTGAAGAATATGGTAGAGAATTGGATAGGGCTAATGAGGATATGATAAATATGGGCCCACTAATTCAAGCGGACCCGAAAGAGGGGCTTGCCCAACAAAAGAGTATGGATCTAAGAATGGGTTCAAATGGTGAGGGAAGGCAGATCCCAAGGAAAGTTAACAATCCAAGTTTTAAAAAAAGAGTACACTATAATATAGAAGCTAGGATTTTAGAGGAATCGGGAGTAAGATTTGGAATAGAAGAGGAATTTTTTCAAACAACTCAAAATAGAAGGAAAAAGAAAGACGTTGAATAAAAGGATCCGAATATGCGAGAAATTCAAGACAATGTTCTATTGACAAAAGAAAAAAAAAAGAGGGGTTGAAGGGAGAAGAAGAAAAAGGAAAAGGATAACAAGGTTTGAAGAAACAACTACAAATATTTTGTTGTCCGATTTAGATATTAGCAACCATAGAAGAGTCATCTTAAGGGAGGCAAAGAGGACCTGAAAAGTGGGAAAAATTTGGGTTTTAGTGTGAAGGGGGATGAGTGTAACACCCCTAACCCGTCCTTGTTTCTAGATTAGGGTTACGAGTTGCCACAACATATTTACAAATCATAACAAGTTTTATATAAAAAATAGTTTAAGTACAAGTAATTAATCAAACAAATGATTTTATAAAAAATTCAATCTTAATATATATTTACTAAGCTGAAAACGAGCTTTGGGAACCTTTAAAACTATTTAGAAACTCTCAGGGATTTATTTGAAACAATTCAGAAAATCTAAGGGAAAGTTAGAAATTTAGGAAATAGGAGTCACACGGTCGTGTGGCCAAGCTATGTGACATAGCCCAGACCATGTAGTATTTGAACAATGAGACACACGACCGTGTCCCAGCCCATGTCTTAAACCATATAACTCACTGACTTGGATCACACAGTCGTGTCGTAGGCTGTATAACTCTCTGACTTGATACATAAGGCCATGTCACAAACCGTGTGCCAAACCATGTGACTCACTGACTTGATACACATGGCCATGTCATAGGCCGTGTCTCAAACAATGTATGGCACACAGCCATGTGGCAGCCCATGTCGCTAGCTGTGTGTACTAAAATGAACCTTAAACATCAAGTTTACCATTTCAAGTTTTCTTGGACACTAAGCAATCCAATTACCAGCCATTAGACCTATTCAAAATGCCATTAAACATGCTCAAATCATGCTAAATCAACCATCTTAAGTGTCTAACCAATGTAACCTCAATGGTACCACAAGTATACTGTAACAGCCCGTTTTTAGGTCAAATCGGAACAGTGGTCTCGGGACCAAAATCTGAAGTCAAAATATTTATTTTATTATGTTAATAAGGTTTACAACATGACAGAATTATTATGTGAAAGTTTCGTAAAAAATTTTACCATTTAAATGCTTAATTCGGTAAAAAAGACTAAATCGCGTAAAGTGTAAAACTTGTGTTCTATTAGCTAAAATTGTCAAATCACTATAGAACTTTAAAGTAAAGGTCCTTAAGTGGTAAATAGACCAATTTTGGTTAGCGGATGATGATAGCATGGAAAATGGTGTAATTTTGAATTATTTTTAAGGTTAAAATGGTAAATGGTTAATTAAGGTTAATTATAATAAAATAAAACAAAATTTCCTTCTCCATTCATCATCATCAACTAAAAATTAGGGTGAAAAAGCACCATTTTTTCTTCCTTCATTCAGCCAAGCTTTAGTGAGCAAGTAAGATCAAGATATGCAAATACCAGAGTTATATCGGGGAAAACAAAAAGTGGACGAATAGCCGATATTTTTTCCGAGGATACAAGGTAAGTTCATATAATTAAAATCAAAATTTTCTATACTTGTACTTATTAAAAAATTGTATAATTGAAATACTTAAAGTATGAATGCTTTATTGATATAAGATATATGTTACCGAGCCCTGTTTGAACTGTATGAATTCACTGGATATTTGCGAACTCACCACAGCTTGTATGAGCTTACGATATATCAACTCGTAAGAGCTTACTGTTTTTAGCACATTAGAGCTTACCATTTCAGCTCGTATGAGCTTACTGTTTAGCTCGATAGAACTTACCGATTCAACTCAATAGAGCTTATTGTTCATCAGCTTAGGAGGGGCTTACCGATCATGGCTTGAAAGAGCATATATGATAATGAATTGACGGATTAATGCCATTGTTCACTCAAGTATCCTTT
Organism: Gossypium arboreum; assembly: GCF_025698485.1. NCBI lineage: Eukaryota > Viridiplantae > Streptophyta > Magnoliopsida > Malvales > Malvaceae > Gossypium > Gossypium arboreum. The sequence continues at coordinate 97,813,253 of NC_069080.1, forward strand.
GAAGTTCAAATAGGTTCAACAGGCATAAATATTGTTTATACGAATAAGTTACAGATTATAAATATTACTAATGTTATATATGATATGTGAATTTGGAGTAATACAAAGTTTGTATTAATGGATACTTTTATGTATTTGTCAAATGACTAACATGTGATGTGTTAGGTGTTATTTAATTGAATTGTTGGCATTTTTAATGTTGCTTTGATTATGTATAAAAGGGTAAGTTTAATTCTGAATTATACGGGCTTACTAAGCTATAAAGCTTACTCTATTTCTTTTTCTATGTTTTATAGAGGCTCGTTTGCTTGCTCGTTCTGGACAAGTCAGAGTTACACATCACATTATCCAATTTCCGACTGGTACTTTTGAACTTGTGAATTTGTAAATATAACATGTATAGGCTAGTTTTAAGAATGATAGTTATGTTACTTGATATCATGACTTTGATATATTTTGTGAATAAGTAAGCCATGTGATTTGGCTTATTTTGATGTTATGTTTTGGTTTAATTGAAGTGCTCAATTATGGTGAGTTTTGGCAAGAAATCATTAAATGAAATTATGTAAGTAAAATCTTAATATGTATTTGTTAAATGAATCGATTATGCATGTTGTTAAATAGGTATTTTGGATATATAATTAGTAGGTTTGATATAGCTTATAATGTGTATTGAAATGAATATTTTGGCAGTCTATTGAGCTGAGAAAATATGGTCAATTATGCTTATAAATGCTTGCGATTTTAGGGTGGTAAAATGGCTTTGCAAATGGCCTATTTTTATCCACACGGGTAGAGACACAGGCGTATGTCTCAGCCGTGTGCAACACACGGTCACGCTGCACGGCTGTGTGCCCCTAGGGTACCCTTTCAAATAAAGTCAGTATACCCTTTAGGTTTGACACAGCCTGTACACATGGGCGTGTCTACTAGCCGTTTGTGTCACACAGGCATGTGATTGACCGTGTGACATAAATCAGTATACCCCCTAAATGGCACATGGCCTAGTACACGAGCATGTGTGACCATTTTGAAGGATACACGAGCTAGATAAAAGGGCGTGGTTGGCCGTGTAACCCAAGTCAGCATACTCTTCAGTTTTCACATGGCCTGACACACGGGCGTGTCCTCAGCTATGTGACACAAGTTAGTAGGTATGCTTTGTTTCCACACAGTTTAAGAAACGAACGTGTCTATTAGCCGTGTGAGGTATACGGCCTATTCACACAGGCGTGTGATACTTGAAATGTTGAAATTTTTCTAAGTTTCTAAAATTTTTATATGTTATCAATTTAGTCTCGATTGCATGATTAAAGCTTTATATGCTAGATTTAAGTATCTATTGAATATAATTGAATGATAGTTACTGAAATGAGATGATAATTGATAAATGAATGTTCTGAACTGAGTTACAAGTTCAATAATGCCTCTTAACCTATTCCGACGACGGTTACAAGTTAGGGGTGTTACATATACACAACTATGCAACAACATAAATCATCAACCAGTCAACTATTCAAACATACAATCTTATCCATTCATAAGTTAAGCACCCAACCTTATAAATTTCCAAGCTAAGATCAAACATGTATCATATTTATTCCTAGCTATACTTACCAAAAATTTAACCACAACTTTACAAAATGAACTATATTCACCACCAAACCTAGCAACCATGTAACCATCATCACATTACAAGACAACATCGATCAAAAGATAAAATATTTACATGTTTTATATATGTACATATCAAACAAGTTCATAGGCATAACAACCTATTACATGCCATATAATCCAAAATAAACGTTCAAAAACTATCGAAATTGGAGGGATATTGTAACTTGGGTACTGATTTGGTCTTCCATCCCATAAAAAGATATCTACAATAAATGCAAATCACACAAGTAATCTTATTGAAGCTTAATAAGTTCGACGAATAGAAACAATGAATCTTACCGAAATAAACTTAATCAATACATAATACAAAAATGTTATAAATCATAGTCCTGCCATTCATGTAACAACCCGATTTTGGGCAAGTCGAAATAGTGACTTTGAGACCACTAATCTGAGGTTAGAGAAAGTATTTTATTATTATTATTTTAGAGTTATAACATGTTGATATTAGTGCATGAAAAATTTGGTGAAGTAATTTTAGCGTTTGTGAGCTTAATTTCAAAAAGGACTAAATCGCATAAAGTTCAAAAGTCTTAATTTGATAGCTAAGGGAGGTAAATTGCTATGTATCATAAATTGGGGGTCTTTAAAGTGAAATTAGGCCTTAAAATAGTGCTTGGTAGGCCATGAGAGAAAGAAAATTTAATGGTCAAATGTTAGGCATTTGATGACATAATATGTGATAAAATAATACCCTAAAAGCCTAGCCCTCATCTTTTTCCTCCATCCTTTCTTCTTAACCAAAAATATCAGCCATTGGAGGGGTTTTTGAAGTTTGAAATTTTAGCCATTTAGTCTCTCTACAAGTAAGTGATTTTGATGATTTTTCTTGATGATTTTTTGCATTTTTAAAACCCCTATAGCATGAGCTTTCAAATGAGGGGACTATTTTGCAAAATAGTTCAAAGTATAGGGTTTTACCATGAGAGTGTTCGTTTTATTTCTGAAATTTTATGGAATAAAATGAATCATGGTTGTGAAATAAGTAACTTTTTGAAAAGATTTCTCATGAAAACCCTAAAAAGGGCCATTTTAAATAAGTTGTAAAATATGTGATAAATGTGGGAAATAATGAGAATTGTGGGGTACTTTTAATATAAAAAGTGATTGACTAGGCTAGGTTAGTGAGAAAATGTGATAAAAATCGATTTTCAGACCTAGGGGTAAAATGGTCATTTTATGAAAGTCTAAGGGCAAAACAGTCATTTTGCCCAATTATGAATTTTTGAGTGTCTAGAGTAATTTGCTGATGAGATGAATGATTTTCTATCATTTTAGATTAAGAATTACAAAATTTGGGTCTAGACCGAGAAAAAATGAAGCAAGTGGACTAAGCCGAGCTAGTCGTCTACATTTTGTAATCTGATGTAAGTTGTATGTAAATAATACAACTACATTGTTATTATATATGTTTGAATTGATATAGCATAAATTGCTTCTTTGTGGAAATGATTACGTATGATGAATATTGAGATAGTAGAACTCCCGTTTGAACCTTAGGAAATAAATCAGATATTCATGCCATGACATTCGGGCTATTTGTGTGCTAGTGTAAGACATGTCTAGGACATGCATCGACCACATTGTGAGAGCCAGTGTAAGACCATGTTTGGGACATGGCATCGGCATTGAGACGAGAGCTAGTGTAAGACATGTCTGGGACATGCATCAGCCTCGAGATGTAAGCTAGTGTACGACATATCTGGGACATGCATCGGCTACAAAATGTGTCAGTGTAAGACCATGTCTGGGACATGGCATTGACTTGATAGATGAGCCAGTGTAAGACCATGTCTGGGACATGGCATCAACATTATACCCTATGTTTGAGGTTTAATGAATATCTGATAGCATTCCGAATGGTTCGACCGTGAGGAATTCAGTTTAAGTTTAGCGAGAAAAGTATAACCATGTTCTGAGTGGTACAGGTACCTATTTGAAATGTATGAGATGAGAGCTTCAAATATGCTATGTGAGTTGTATTAGGTAGTGACGAGTAAATGGTGCTTATGCCTACTTTTTTATTATGAGCATGATGATGGATGGTAAAGTTATTGTTATATTTATTTGCATGCAACTTACTAAGCTTTATGCTTACCCTATTTCTTTCCATTTCTTTATTCTGCCGCCTAATTAGCTCGTAGATCAACGGTCATCAGAGGCATCAGTCACACTATCAATCGAAGCACTTGGTATAGTTAGAGCTGTTTATTTTGATTATCGCATGTATAGGACTCTTTGATTTTGTTTTAGTGACACATTATTTTGGGGCCAAGTGAGTTGGCTTACTTTAACATTTGACTCATTTTGTACAAGGCCATGAAAAATGGCTAATATGAAAGTTATTATTTGAATGTAAAGTAGTCTTTCATGAATGAGGAATTGTTAGTATGGTTGAAATATATGAATTGTATATAGACCTTAGCTATGGTTGTTGTTATGTTGTGTTTCAGGGTGGCAAAGGGCTTGGTAGATAGCCCTATATTGTCCACACGGGTAGACACACGGACGTGCGTCTATGTAACATCCCGAAATAAGGCCTAGTCAGAACAGTGGTTTCGAGACCACAAATTTGACATCAAAATATTTATTTTATGATTATTATGAGGTCTAGAATATGAGAATATGCATGTGTTAAACTTTCATGAAGGAATTCTTTGAGTAAGGTGTCCAATTTGACATTAGGGACCAAAATGAATAAATTGCAAAACTTGGGTTTTAGAAGCAATTTGTATGAAATTGCTTTAGAATATTAATTAGAAGGTCTTGAGGAGCAAGTTTCCCAATTTCTAAGTTTTTGGACAAAAATGGGCTTGTATGGATGAAATTTTAAAGAAATGGCTTAAGGGCATTTTGGTCATATGGCATTTTAATCAAATAAAATGGGAAAAATAAGCCAAAAATCAGCTCATTGTTTCATGTTGCTGCCAAAAATTTGGGGTTCTCCATAGCTAGGGTTTTCAAGCTTTTTAAGCTCAATAGTAAGTACTCTCAAGTCCCGTTTTTAATGTTCTTTATATTTTTGAAATCCTGGTAGCTTACTCTCTCTATTTCTACCCATATTTCATGCTAGGGTTCATTTTTAGAAAATTACCCATGTATTAGTTACTTGTATTTTGATGTTTATGGAGGAATATGAAAGTTGGATGTGTGTTAAACATCTTTTCCTAGGTGATTTTCATGAAAAACCCCTAAAAGGACCTTTTTGCAAAAGGTGTAAAGTATGAGGTAGAAATGTGACATAATGGAAAAATGTGGGCTGCCATAAGAGGGACAAGTGTTTGGCTAGACTTGGGTAAGGTAGAAATAGCATGTATTTCATTATACGAGCCTAGGGACTAAAACGTAAAAATGTGAAAGGTTAGGGGTAAAACGGTCATTTGGACCAGGGGTGAAATTTAGACTTGAAAAGGTATAATGTGAGGTGTTAGTAATTTAATTTTATTATTATAGACCTCGAGGAATAAATTTCAGAGTAAGATCGAGGAAAACGAAAAGTTTCAGAATAACTGAAACACGATTCCGAGACAAATACCAGGTAAGTTCGAATAACTTAAAGTAAACTCATAGTATGCTTAATTGCATGATTTATGAATGTATGGGAATTGCATTTGATGATGGCATGAAAATTTATGAAATATATACTTAATAATGACATGTTGATAAATGTCCCGATTGAGGTTGGAAAGGAAATCTGATGGATAAACCATAGCTTCAATGACTTGAGATCTTGCATGTGTTGCAGAAAGGATTTAGCCAGGACAAGTAATCTGTTGATCTCAAATATAAAAAGGATCCAGCCCGAATGGGTGTTCCTTGAGTGATCGAGCCTCCCGAAGAATATGTGTGCATTGTGGTTTTAGCTCGGAAGAGTAATCCGATTAGGGTCTGAATTTAGCTTGGACTGGTAATTTAGATCCGAGCTCATTAAGGGTGTTTGTCGCTATAAGGGATTTAGCCTAGACTGGTAATCCCGACTTCACCTTATGAGTTTACGATACGGGGGATTTAGCCTGGACTGGTAATCCCACCGTAAGATGTGAGATTCACGGGAGTTCATACTTGAAATGATCATCCTTATGACTTGACAGATAATGGATAATCCATCGAGATTTCCTAGAAACTCAATGGGATTAATATGATGTATATAAATGAAATGACGAATGATGAGCTCATCTAAGACAAATTACATTGTGCATTATTATTGTGACTAACTTGTTGATTGAATACATGTGATAGGGAAACTATTTCATTCTTGTTGGTTTATTTTCTTAATATGGTTGTATGCTAATTAATTGGTAAGTTTACTTTCCAGTTATTCGGGCTTACTAAGCATGTAAATGCTTACCCCTCTCTTTTCCCTGTCTTACAAAGCTCAAGCACTCATAAAGATTGGAAGACGGTTGGAGAATCAACACACTATCAATTAGTCCAGCTTTGCTATATAGATATCTTATTTTGTTCAATGGCATGTATAGGGCTTTGGTTCATTTTGTGATATGTGTCATTTGAATTGCCCATATGAAAGCTTGTAAAAGTTTACATATCTTCTTGTATTTGGCCATGGAAATTGGCTTATTTTGAAATAGGCTATGACCTACAAATCTATGCATGTTTATGTTTACATGGAGTGGCTTGCCCATAATTGGCAATAAGTTACAATAATGAGCCAATCTTAAAGGTGTTAATAAGGCATGGAAAATCCTTAATACAAAGGAAATAACCTAGCATGTATAAAACTGATGATATGAGGTTTACATGCAACGAGGTTTATCAAGGATATATGTAAGTATATAATCTGGCCTTATTATGTATTAAGGTAACTTATAAGTGTGATTGGTTGATAAAGGGTGACCAAAGGATTAGAAAACAGCCTAACAAGGTCCATACAGGTAGACACACGGGCGTGTGTCTAGGCCGTATGTGACACACGGATTGCCCCCAATGGCGTGTGGTATGGCCATGCGTCCCCTGCACCTAAAATTTTAAGTTAGTATCGAGCACGGGCTAGACACATGAGTGTGTGTCTTTGCGTGTGCCACTCAATATATGCTGATGTCATAAACAGAGAGTTACACAGGCTGAGGGCACAGGCGTGTGCGACTATACGGCCCCACCCACACAGGCGTGTGACTTACTAAAGCAAGGAAATTTAACAAGTTGCCTAAAGTTTATCAAATTTTCTCGGTTTTGTCCCAAACTGCCCCGATGTATGTTTTAGGTCTCGAAGGCCTGTATAAGGAGCGATATGCATGTGTTTGAAAAGTTTTAATTTTGGGTGAAATTAGGTGACCCGATTTAATGTGTTTGTGAATGTGTAAGCCTGGTAACTCATCGAACTCTGTCCCGGCATTGGGTATGGATGAGGGGTGTTATAGTCTAGCCCGTGTGTGACACACGGCCAACCCCATGGGCATGTTGTCCAGCCGTGTGCCCTTTTCACGTAAAAATTTCAAGTCAGTATGTATGGTAGTAAACACATGGGTAGAGACACGGGCGTGTGTCAGGCCGTGTAAAAACCCCTGTAGGTTTGAATATAGAATTTAATTCACATTGTCATGGGACACGGGCGTGTCCTTAGTTTCTTAGGTCGTGTGTGTCACACGGGCCATCAGCACGGCCATGTCTTAATAACCACACGGGCATGTTACCCTTCCACATGGGCGTTTGCCCTATTTTTCAAGGGTTAATTTTCTACGTTGGATAAGGACTCGAACTGGTCCCGAATGATTTCCAATGGACGCTTGAGACCTCGTAGGCCCTGGGTAAGAAATTTAAATAAAGGTTGAAAAATTTTTAAGTTTGATCAAGTCTTAATGATTTCAAAAACGTTGGAATGTATGTATTTATATGAGGTAACGCCTCATATCCCGTCCCGACATAGGACTCGGGTGTGGGGTGTTACATTTAGTGGTATCATAGCTATGGTTTAGCCGGTTCTATGACTAACTTAGCATACATACGAGTCTAGCTATACATTCCATAATTGTATATTGATAGTGTGACGACTCTTGACGAGATAAATTGTGTTTTTATTTATATAGTAAATGGATCCTGACGTAGCTACGGCGGATGATATGAAGAGTAATGCGCCGGTTCCCGCTGAAGGGACCGAGCCAGAAGACAGTGAGCCTATGACACTGAGTCAAAGCGTAGGGGCTAGAGAGGCTTACCTCCACATGATGGATGTCTGGTACTCGGAGTTTGTTCCGCACTCCACCTCCCCCACCTCCTTCAATTCCTCAGTATGCCCATGTAGCTCTCCAAGGAGTGGATTTGGTTAGGAGAGAGAAATCCCCAGTAGATAAGATACGAAAGCAAGGGGCCGAGGAATTTTGGGCTAAGATTGATAATGACCCGGAGAGAGCAAAATTTTGGATAGAAAATGCCATTAGGGTAGTTGATGAGTTATCGTACATGCCTGAGGAGTACGTGAAGTGCGCAGAGTCACTCCTGCAAGACTCATCCTATCAACGGTGGAACACCCTTTTGTTGGTTGTACCAAAAGAAAAGGATTACATGGGAGTTCTTCCAAGAGGAGTTTCGGAAGAAGTACATTAGTCAGAGGTTTATGGACCAGAAAAGAAAAGAGTTTTAAAGCTGAAGTAAGGTCATAGGACGGTGACTGACTATGAACGTGAGTTTGTGAGACCCGGCAAATATGCATGGGAGTGCGTATCTATAGAAGCCATTATGTGCAAGAGATTTGAAGATGGTTTGAACGAAGACGTTCATTTATTAGTTGGCATCTTGGAGATAAGAGAATTTTTGGTGCTCGTGGAGAGAGCATGTAAGGCCGAGGAATAAGCCAAAGAAAATAGAAAAGCTGGCACCGAGTCCTGAGACTCAAGGAAAAGACAGATGGGGAAATCATAGCAGACCTCATCTAAGATATCGAGAGAGTTTCCTACCTGAACGAACACATCAGTAGGGTTTTCAAATAGGAACAAGAACAAGCAGAACACAGCTTCTAAAGCTCAAACCACTTCTGTTGCAAGTGTTGGTAATGCTCGGCCAAATAGACCAAAGTGTTCGCAGTGTGGTAGGCGTCATTTTGATGAGTGTAGAGGGAATGAAAGGGGGTGCTTCAAATGTGGGTCCCTAGACCACTTCATCCAAGACTGCCCTGAATTAGATGAGAAAGAGAAAAAGCTAGAAGTAAAGGCGAATAGTGCTCCTTCGAGGGGTAAACCACAGAAGAACTCAGGTAGTGGGGCTAGCAGTAGAGGAGCTCCTAGAGATTCAACTCTGAGGTCCGAGGGCCGAGCGCCTGCAAGGGCTTATGCCATTTGCGCTTACGAAGGGGCGCCTTCACTAGATGTTATTACGGGTACTTTTTCTCTTCATGATATTTCTGTTACTGCTTTGATTGATCCGGGGTCTACTCATTCCTATGTGTGCATAAAATTAGTATCCAGTATGAATATGTCTGTTGAGTCTACCAAATTTGTGTTAAAAGTGTCAAACCCGTTAGGCAAGCATATGATAGTTGGTAAAGTGTGTAGAGACTGTCCTTTAATGATTAGAGGTCATTATTTTTTGGCTAACCTCATGCTACTACCATTTGATGAATTTGATATAATTCTTGGCATGGATTGGCTCACTGCTCATAATGTGATAGTGAATTATGGTGGCAAGTTCATTGAAATGAAATGTGAGAATGGGGATATTATTCGGGTTGAATCAGGTAAACTAGATAACTCACCAGTACTAATCTCATTTTTGACTGCCGAGAAATATTTACAAAAAGGGTATAAATCCTACCTAACATTTGTGTTTAAATCCTACCTAACATTTGTGTTGAACACTAAAGAGTCTAAAGTGAAACTTGAGACAGTGCCTGTGGTATGCGAGTATACAGATTTATTTCCAGAAGAGTTGGTTGGGTTGCCTCCAACTAGAGAAGTTGAGTTTAGTATCGAGTTGGTCCCTGGTATGGTGCCTATCTCGATCGCTCAATATAGGATGGCTCCGACGGAATTAAAAGAGTTAAAGGTACAGTTGCAAGAATTAACTGACAAGGGCTTTGCAAGACTAAGCTACACTGTGGGGTGCTCCAGTACTTTTTGTGAAAAAGAAAGACGGGTCGATGAGGTTGTGCATAGACTACCGACAACTCAATAAGGTGACTGTGAAAAACAAGTATCCCTTGCCAAGGATCGATGATTTGTTCGATCAGTTGAAGGGAGTCACTATGTTTTCTAGGATTGACTTAAGGTCAAGCTACTACCAGTTAAGGGTTAAGGAGCAAGATGTACCGAGAATCGCATTTAGGATGAGGTATGGGCACTACGAGTTTCTTGTCATGCCCTTTGGCTTAACAAATGCCCCAGCGGTTTTTATGGACTTAATAAACCGTATTTTCCGACCATATTTGGATAGGTTTGTCGTCATTTTTATCAATGACATATTGATTTATTTGTGTGATGAGAATGAGCACGCAGAGCATTTGAGGACAGTTTTACAAACCTTGAGAGATAAGCAGTTATACGCCAAGTTCAGCAAGAGCGAATTTTGGCTTAAAGAGGTCAGATTCCTAGGACACATTGTGTCTGGTGATAGGATCAGAGTTGACCCAAGCAAGATCTCGATATTGTTGAATGGAAACCGCCGAACAATGTGACAGAGGTTCGAAGCTTTCTATGTTTAGCTGGATACTATAGAAGGTTTGTGAATGGATTCTGTATTATAGCCACTCCGATGACAAGGTTGTTACAAAAGGATGTCAAGTTTGAATGGACAGAGAAGTGCCAACAAAGTTTCGAGAAACTAAAGGCCTTGTTGACCGAAGCCCCAATTTTAGTGCAACCGAAACCGAAAAAAGAGTTTGTGGTGTATAGTGATGCATCCTTGAATGGGTTAGGATGTGTGCTCATGCAAGAAGGCAAGGTTATAGCCTATGCATCAAGATAGCTTAATCCACAGGAGAGAAATTACTCGACCCATGATTTGGAGCTAGTAGCTATAGTATTCGCATTAAAGATTTGAAGACACTATTTGTATGGTGAGAGATGTCGAGTATTCACTGACCATAATAGTCTAAAGTATTTGATGACTCAAAAAGAGTTGAATTTACGGCAACAACGGTGGTTAGAGTTGATAAAGGATTATGAGTTGATTATCGACTACCATTCAGGAAAGGCAAATGTGGTCGCCGATGCATTGAGTAGAAAATCCTTATTTGCATTGAGAGCAATGAACGCCCAATTGGGATTGTCAGAGGATGGCTTTGTTCTAGCAGATTTAAAGGCTAGACTGACGATTCTTCAAGAAATTTGGGAAGCTTAGAATAACGAAGGTGAATTGCAAGCCAAGAGAACTCAGTGTGAGTCGGGTATTGAATCAGAATTTCATATTGGTTCCGAAGATTATTTGATGTACCGAGACAGAATTTGTGTACCCAAGGATAATAAGCTCATCCAGAAGATTTTACGAGAGGCACATAGGGGTTGTTTGTCTATCCATCTGGGTAGTGTGAAAATGTACAATGACTTGAAGAAAATGTACTGGTGGTCAAGAATGAAAAGAGACATTTCTGAGTTTGTTTCTAAGTGTCTAATTTGTCAACAACTGAAAGCTGAACACTGAGTACCTTCGGTTTTACTTCAGTCTATCATGGTCCCCAAGTGGAAATGGGACCGAGTAACCATAGATTTTGTGTCAGGGTTGCCTTTGATGCCTAGGAAAAAGAATTCAGTATGGGTTGTTGTTGATAGACTTACTAAGTCGGTGCATTTTATACCAGTGCGTACCGACTATTCCCTTGAGAAATTGGTCGATCTTTATGTTTCTGAGAAAGTGAGACCTCATGGAGTGCCCTTATCGATTATTTCGGATAGAGATCTGAGGTTTACCTCGCGGTTTTAGAGGAAGTTGCAAGAGGCATTGAGAATGAAACTGAATTTTAGCACGGCTTTCCATTCGCAAACCGACAGTCAGTCAGAGAGAGTAATTCAAATATTAGAGGACATGTTACAGTGTTGTGTTCTTGAGTTTCAAGGCAGTTGGGAGAGGTATCTACCACTGGTCAAATTCGCCTACAACAATAGTTATCAGCCAAGTTTGAAAATGGCGCCTTATGAGGCTTTGTATGGGTGTAAGTGTTGAATGCCTTTATATTGGACCGAGCTGAGAGAGAATCAGATTCACAAGGTGACTTAGTCAGAGAAACTGAGGAAAAGATCAAAGTGATTCGCAATTATAAAGGCCGCATCAGGTAGACAGAAATCTTATGTAGATTTGAAACGGAAAGAAATCAAGTTTCAAGTCTGGGATAAAGTGTTTTTGAAAGTCCTTAGATTCGGTAGAAAAGGCCTGAGTCCGCAGTTTATTGGACCTTATGAGGTGACCGAGAGAATTGGGCCGGTAGCATACTGATTAGCCTTGCCTCGTGAGTTAGAAAAAATTCATGATGTATTCCATGTATCGATGTTGCACCGCTACCGATCTGACCCCTCACAGGTGATTTCACCAGAAGAAATTGAAATAGGCCCGGATATGACCTATGGTGAAGAACCGATTAAGATTTTGGATCGAGAGGTCAAGAAGTTGAGGAATAAAAGTGTAGCACTCGTAAAGGTTTTGTGGCATAGACACGGAGTCGAGGAAGCCACGTGGGAGCCCGAAGAGACTATGAGAGATCAATACCCGAACTTGTTCACCGGTAAGACTTTCGGGGACGAAAATCCCTAAGGGGGAGAATTGTAACAACCCAATTTTGGGCCTAGTTGGAACAGTGGCTTTGAGACCACTAATCCGAGGTCAGAGAAAGTATTTAATTATTATTATTATTTTATAGTTATAACATGTTTATATTAGTTCATGAAAAATTTTGCAAAGTAATTTTAGTGTTTGTGAGCTTAATTGCAAAAAAAGACTAAATCGCATAAAGTTCAAAAGTTTTAATTTGATAGTTAAGGGAGTTAAATTGTCATGTATCATAAACTAGGGGTCTTTAAAGTGAAATTAGGCCCTAAAATAGAGCTTGGCCGGCCATGAGACAAAGAAAATTTAATGGTCAAATGTTAGGTATTTGATGACATAATATGTGATAAAATAATACCTTAAAAGTCTAGCCATCATCTTCTTCCTCCATCCATTCTTCTTGACTGAATATATCATCCATTTAGCCTCTCTACAAGTAAGTGATTTTAATTATTTTTCTTGATGATTTTTTGCATTTTTAGAACCCCTGTAGCATGAGCTTTCAAAATGAGGGGACTATTTTGCAAAATAGTTGAAAGTTTAGGGTTTTACCATGAGAGTGTTCATGTTGCTTTCTGAAATTTTATGGAAGAAAATGAATCATGGTTGTGAAATAAAAAAAATTTTGAAGAGATTTCTCATGAAAACCCTAAAAAGGACCATTTTTCTTAAGTTGTAAAGTAGGTGATAAATGTGGAAAATAATGAGAACTGTGGGCTGCTTTTAGTATAAAAAGTGATCGGCTAGGCTTGGTTAGTGAGAAAATGTGATAAAAATCAATTTTTAGACCTAGAGATAAAATGGTCATTTTGTGAAAGTCTAAGGGCAAAACGGTTATTTTGCCCAATTATGAATTTTTGAGTGTCTAGAGTAATTTACTGATGAGATGAATGAATTTCTATCATTTTAGATCAAGAATTAAAAAATTCGGGCTTAGACCGGGGAAAAGTGAAGCAAGTGGACTAAGCTGAGCTAGTCGTCTACATTTTGTAACTCGAGGTAAGTTTTATGTAAATAATACACCTACATTGTTATTATATATGTTTGAATTGATATAGCATAAACTGCTTGTTTGTGGAAATGATTATATATGATGAATATTGAGATAGTAGAACTCCCGTTTGAACCTTAGGAAATAAATCAGATATTCATGCCATGACATTCGGGTTATTTGTGTGCTAGTGTAAGACATGTCTGAGACATGCATTGGCCATATTATGAGAGCCAGTGTAAGACCATGTATGGGACATGGCATCGGCATTGAGACGAGAGCTAGTGTAAGACATGTCTGGGACATACATCAGCCTCGAGATGTAAGCTAGTGTACGACATATCTGGGACATGCATCGGCTACAAAATGTGTCAGTGTAAGACCATGTCTGGGACATGGCATTGACTTGATAGATGAGCCAGTGTAAGACCATGTCTGGGACATGACATCAGCATTATACCCTATGTTTGAGGTTTAATGAATATCCGATAGCATTCCGAATAGTTCAACGGTGAGACATTTAGTTTAAGTTTAGCGAGAAAAGTATAACCATGTTCTGAGTGGTACAGGTACCTATTTGAAATGTATGATATGAGAGCTTAAAATATGCTATGTGAGTTATATTAGGTAGTGACGAGTAAGTGGTGCTTATGCCTACTTTTGTATTATGAGCATGATGATGGATGGTAAAGTTATTGTTATATTTATTTGCATGCAACGTACTAAGCTTTATGCTTACCCTATTTCTTTCTATTTTCTTATTGTGCCACCTAATTAGCTCGTGGATCAACGATCATCGGAGGCATCGATCACACTATCAGTCGAAGCACTTAGTATAGTTAGATCTCTTTATTTTGATTTTGACATGTATAGGACTCTTTGATTTTGTTTTAGTGTCACATTATTTTGGTTCCAAGTGTGTTGGCTTGCTTTAACATTTGACTCATTTTGTACAAGGCCATGAAAAATGGCTAATATGAAAGTTATTATTTGAATGTAAAGTAGTCTTTCATGAATGAGGAATTGTTTGTATGGATGAAATATATGAATTGTATATAGACCTTAGCTATGGTTGTTGTTATGTTGTGTTTTAGGGTGGTAAAGGGCTTGGTAGATAGCCCTATATTGTCCATATGGGTAGCCCCACAGGCGTGTGTCTAGGCCGTGTGTGACACACGGCCAGCCCAACACATGGCCAGCCCCATGGGCGTGTTGTCCAGCCGTGTGTCCCCTACACGTAAAAATTTCAAGTCAGTATGCATGGTAGTAAACATACGGGCAGAGACACGGCCTTGTGTCTCAACTGTGTAGAGGACACGGCCTCTGGCCACAGGCGTGTGCCTCTGCCATGTGCCTTAAAAAAGATGCTGACATCAGAAATAGAATGTCAAGGTTTTTAGAAATGGCTAGGACACGGGCGTGTCATGGCCGTATAAAGGACACGGGCCAAAGACACGGGCGTGTGTCAGGCCATGTGAAATCCCCTATAGATTCGATAGAGTTTAATTCATACGGTCATGAGACACGGGCGTGTCCCTAGTTGCTTAGGCCGTCTGTGTTACACTGGCCATCAGCACAGCCATGTCTTAATGACCACACGAGCATGTTACCCTTCCACACGGGGTGTGCCCTGTTTTTCATGGGTTAATTTTCTAAGTTGGATAAGGACCTGAACTGGTCCCAAATGATTTCCAATGGACACTTGAGACCTCGTAGGCCCTGGTTAAGAAATTTAAAAAAGTTTGAAAAAGTTTTAAGTTTGATCAAGTCTTAATGATTTCGGAAACATTGGAATGTATGTATTTATATGAGGTAATGCCTCGTATCCTGTCCCAGTGTAGGACTCAAGTGTAGGGTTCATAACCAAATCACAGGTGAGTCATAAACTTGTATACGAGTGAATTAATTCACTCAAATATGTTATATCATTTACTATCCCCGATGAACGTTGTAATGGACTCAGATATACGGTTAACCAACCAAACACACTAAATAGCTCAAATTAGCTAACCAACTGAGAACACACCTAGGCACCAGGTGCCAAGCTCGTAGGCTAACATCCCTCTAAAACACACCTTGGAACCAAGTGCCAAGCCCGTAGGCTTTACATCCACCCCCGAAACACACCTGAAATACTGTAATATAACGCGATAGTTCACAACAAATGCTGAACTTCGGTATATTCAGTGAACATGAATGAATCCATAATCATCATCACAATATCAACCAATCCCATATAGCACACAAATAACCTATTGACATGCCAATCGTATCCTATCCTACGTTCATCGACTCACATATTTATCATTTAACAAAATTTAATACAATTTCTTTCTCAAATCAATTCACTTACCACAATTCAATACTTTCAAGTCAATTAATAATTTTCAATCCAAAAGCAACTAAATATTTAAATTATACTAAAATTTAATCGTACGAACTTACTTGGACTAAATTGTATTAGTTGTAAAAGTTTAAGGACTATTCTGTAATTTTCCTTTTTCCACGTAAGTATACAGGTTCTTGATCTAAAATGTAAAATTTTCCATTTATTAGCTTATATTCAAATTAAAATTAATTTTACATTTTATACCCTTTTTATTTTTCTAAATTACACAATTTCCCCTAACTTTTAAACTTTCTCAATTTAGTCCCTTAACTCGAAAATCATCAAATTAACCATTTTCTCAAGTTCAAAATTTATAGCTGAATAATCTAGGCCCTTAAATAGTCCCAATTATACCTCTAAATCACCATCAAACCTTGAAATTTTGACATTTCACTAATTTAATCCTTAAATCAAAAACTAATAAAAATTACTTCACAAAACAACCAAATACCACAATCAAAGCTTCAAACATATAATTATCATAAAGAAAACCTAGATTCATCAATGGAAACTTCTAAAATTTTTAACAGATTCAAAAACGAGGGTACGGGTTTGCTGGACCTAGTTGTAACGATCTCAAAAACATAAAAATTACAAGAAACGGATATCAATTTCACTTACATGCACACCCTAACAGCCATCGAACCTTCAAGCTCTTGAAACTATAGGTTTCAGCCAAAAATGAAGAAAATGAAGAAGTTGATTTTGAATTTTCATTATGTTTTAAATTAATTTTAACTTATTTATAAAGTTGCCACTACCGTAATTTTCTTTCAATTTTTAACTCATTACCATCCACTAACTATCAACAAGGTCTAATTTCCTTATAAACCCTCTCCTTTATTAATTACTCTATTAATTCATCTAATTACAATAATTGTTAAGTTTTGCACCTTTTACAATTTAGTCCTTTTTCTTGAATTAGTTATCCAAACATTACAATTTCTTGACCAAATTTTAATACAACCCGAATGACTTCATAAATATTTCATAAATAATATTTACAAGCTGACATGACTAGAATTTGTGGTCCCAAAACCACTTTTCTGTTACTATTGAAAAATGGGTTGTTACAAGGAGGAGGAAGTAATTGACGAAATTAGGAGATTAGAAGAGTAGTAGAGGGAGGAAGACGGAGAAAACAGATGCAACAAAGACATGATTTTAGGTGAGTTTTTCTAATTTTGGAATTCTTGCTTCTAAAATTGTAACACCCCGAATTTTAGGCCTAGAAGTTTTGGGATTTGAGCATAGGGACAGTGAGAAGACTGCACATATGTGTTTAGTCATGCAATTTAGTGGCAGAATACTCCTGTTGGTCTGGTGGTTGAATGAGTGTTAGTGAACCTTTGGGTTCTGGGTTTGAGTTACTGTGTGTGTATTTTGGAAGTCTTTTTATTTTGTTTTATTTTTATTGAGTGCTAATAATTATTTATAATTATTTTATTATTTATTATTTTTAATTTTGTCTCTGGGACTTTTTTTTTGTTTGGATTTCCCTCTTTTCTTTTCCTTCTTCTTTCTATCGCTTGGGGGAAAACGGTTTCTACTGTGTAGATCTCGAAGAGTTTTGCTCCTCCGGCGTCAAATCAAGTGTGGGATTCAAGCTTTTACTACATTGTTTTATGTTTTTGCAAAGTTTATGTTTGGCTTTTCTTGCTGTGCGTTAAACCACTCATTTTGGGTTTTTAGTCGTTGGAATTGATGGGAAATTGTCACTTTGTGACATATGTTGATAGGGCAAAGGTTGGGGACGAATCTGGTGGCTAAAATGGTGGTTTTGGGGTTATTTTAGGGTGGTTTCGTGAGCACCCTGATGGCCACACGAGCGTGTGTCAACCCACACGGCCATGTGAAATTGGGCATTAGGGTTTTCAGGCCAAATTGGGTGCCACACAGCCTGGTCACACGGCCGGATGGCCGACTTGGGGATTTTATCATTTCTTACATGGCCGTGTCTCTTGGTCCACACGAGCGTGTGATTTTAGAGATTAGGGTTTGAGCGATTTGGTTTCACATGGCCTGGCCACCCGACCGTTTGGCTATTTTAGGGATTTAGGGATTTTACACGAACGTGTCAACCTGGTCTCGAATTTTAGTGCAATTGGACAGAGAGTTACACGGCCTATTCACACAGCCATATACCTGCACCACACGAGCGTGTGCCTCTATCACACGGCCATGTGCTACCCTTCGCACAGGCGTTTGGACCCCCACACAACTTGGACTACTCCACAAGGCCGAAGCACACGGGTGTGTGGCCCTATCTCGCCAGATTTTGGTTCTAGGTCAATTTAAACGTATTTGTAACTCTGTGTGTTTCAACCCTTGGCTAAGCTTTAGTAAGGGAAATTATGGCTTTGTTCCGACTTCGATTTAGGTGAGATTCATGATTGGTTGTGTAACATGTTGTTTCTAAACCCGGTTGACGGGGTGTGTGTAATATGCTTCTGTTTGATTGTCTGACTAGGTGTCACTATTCTGTGAGGTTACATAGCCATTAAAACTAAATCTAGCTAATTTAGTATACTCCAATCTGAATTTGGTTGACTGGATTTGAATGACTGTCTGTAATCTTGTATTTTGATTATGTTCATCTAGTTGCACACAAACATATACATACAATGTTTTTGGATGGGATGGTAAAGAGAAGGAAAACTGAAACTGAACTAAACTAGCAGCCAATCTATTGGTTGCTAGCCCCTTATACCCAGATGGTCATGGGCAATCCCAATACCCTGAGGGTCATAGACTATGTTGTTAGTAGGTTACCGTATTCCATCGTACAACGCATAGTTCAGCCTTGCTGCGTGTATTTATCTGAACTGGCAATTTAACTACAGTTTATCAGTATAACAATGTACCGCATTGCACTATACAGCTTATACATCAGCTTCACTACGTATCATCACTATCTGATCTGGCAATTCATACAGCATACCTATACTATAGTTTACCGCATGGCACTATACAGCTTACTGATAGCCCCTAATACCCAGAGGGTTGTAGGCAGTCCCAATACCCTAAGGGTCATGGACATTATTCGAGTGCAGGGATGGATGGGCTTTACGAGGTCCTCTGTGGTGTGATTGATTAGATGAGCTCAAACAGCTCTTGTAAGGAGTGATGGGGGACGGAGTGGTGTGTTGGCTGGATAGGTGGGTTTTATAACTCAATTGCATTCATAAACATCTGTTTGATTGTTCTATGCGCTAGAATATCTGATTGTTCTGTTTGACTAAAAAGAACTTTTGTGGTTCTACGTACTTTGTAACTCCGATTGTATCTAACTGACTGAATAGAACTAGTGACTCTTTTGTGAACTGTGATAACTTCTATCTCAAAGTTACCGCCAGATTCAGTGAGTATGTTCCGCATCTGAACTTCTATAGGTTTTCTGTGTCTGATTCTGTAGTAGTTGGTTTTGAACTCACACTGAGCTCGTGTAGCTCACCCCTTTTTCTGTTCCCCTCTCAGGTACATTTTAGAATTTTGGATGCTGGACTGAGTAGGCAGAGGTCTCGAACAGTTTCAGCGCAATGGAATGTCAGATTTTGTTTTCTATTATGACTTTATTATTTGGTTAAATGGCTGTAAGGTTTTATAAGACTAGGGTACAGTTTCCACTTTAGATTTTCATTCGTGCATTATTCTGGTTATTTTTCATACTTATATCAGAAAAACTTTAAACAATTAAATGTTTTTATTTCGTAAAGATATGAATGGTTTTTGGAAAAAAATTTAAGGTCAACTGGTTTTGTAAAATTTTTCCCATTATCACTTCGGTGATCAATGTAGTATCCTGAGTTTGGTCTAAACTCCTAGGCCGGGTTTGGGGTGTTACATTTAGTTGTATCAAAGCCAGGTTTACCATAACTCAGCTTGTGTTTCTACGTAAACGTGTGCGCAAGTAATTGTTTTTGAAAAATATTTGGAAAATTGTACCATAGAATGTTGAAATGATTTGTGTTCTGGAAATGGTTTACGAAAATGAAATGTATGAGACTCCGATGCTGGTCCAGGTAAAATTTAGAAACGTAAAATTAGGAATGTAGACTCTGTTATTACAACTGTTTCTGTGTTCTAATAATGTAGGCCTTCTAAGTTAGCCATACGCCAGATATGGATTCCGAAGGTGAGCATGATTGCGAGGAGTCATCTGTTCCTCTGGAACGTATGACTGTTCAGGAGTTGAAGTTAATATGAGTCTGCCAACTTTGGGTGGTGATAACCCCGAGCTTGGTACTGAGGCACTGACTCGGGTAGTGAGGGAAATGCTAGAGGAAGTGTTTGAGGCTAGGATAAGGGAGATTAGTGAAAGGCTTTAGGCTAGGTACATGGACTGTGGGAAGAAGAAAGATTGCAGTTCTCTGAGGTTAGAGCCTCATTCTACAAAGTGTGTTAGGACGTATCCGAGTGATAGTAAAGGTGGTACTAGCAGTAGGATGAGCGTACCGTCTTGTGAGCACTGTAAGAAGCGACATTCATGTGACTGTTGGAGAAAGCTGGGAGCGTGTCCTAGATCCAAGTCTAAGGAGCATCGAATCCGAGATTGCCCTCAACATTTTTGAGTCAAATATGCTGGTAAATGTTTCGATGTGTTGATTGGAGTGTAACAAGTAGGTGTAGTAATTATCTATCAGCCTTAGTGACTAAGTGTTCTAGGTGTGTGTCTGAGGTCTTGAGTGCGAGGTAAAGTTTGATAGTGTTTTGGGGATTAGAGTGTGCAGCGAGAGTGTAGTGGTATAGTTGTGATCTATGACTATTCTGATAGTTGGAAATTTCGGGGACGAAAGTTCTTTAAGGAGGGGTGAGTTGTAACACCTCGAATTTTGGGCCTAGAAGTTTTGAGATTTGAGCATAGGGACAGTGAGGAGACTGCACATATGTGTTTAGCGTGCAATTTAGTAGTGGAATGGGCCTGTTGGTCTGGTGGTTGAGTGAATGTTAGTGAACTTTTGGGTTCTGGGTTCGAGTTATTGTGTGCGTATTTTAGAAGTCTTTTTATTTTGTTTAATTTTTATTGAGTGGTAATAATTATTTATAATTATTTTATTATTTATTGTTTATTATTTATTATTTTTAATTGTCTTTGGGACTTTTTTTTGGAATGGTTTTCCCTCTGTTCTTTTCCTTCTTCTTTCTATCGCTTGGGGGAAAACGATTTCTGCTATGTAGATATCGAAGAATTTCGCTCCTTCAATGTCAAATTAAGTGTGGGATTCAAGCTTTTACTACACTATTTTATGTTTTTGCAAAGTTTCTGTTTGGCTTTTCTTGACTGTGGTTAAACCATTGGTTTTGGGTTTTTAGTCATTGGAAGTAATGGGAAATTATCACCTTGTGATATATGTTGATAGGGCAAAGGTTGGGGACGAATCTGGTGGCTAAAACAGTGGTTTTGGGGCTATTTTAGAGTGGTTTTGTGAGCACCCCGACAGTCACACGGGCGTGTGTTAACCCAAATGGCTGTGTAAAATTGGGCATTAGGGTTTTCAAGCCAAATTGGGTGCCACATGGCCGTGTGACCGACTTGGGATTTTATCGTTTCTCACACGGCAATGTCTCTTGCTCCACACGGGCGTGTGAGTTTGAAGATTAGGGTTTAAGCAATTTGGTGTCACACGACTTGGCCACACGGGCGTGTGGCTATTTTGGAGATTTAGGGATTCCACACGAGCGTGTGGCTTGGACATACAACCGTGTCTGGTGAGCACACGGGCTTGTGAGATCCTCATACGACCGTGTCAACTTGGTCTCAAATTTTAGTGCAATTGGACAGAGAGTTGCATGGCCTATTCACACGGCTGTGTCCCTGCACCACACGGACGTGTGCCTCTATCACATGGCCGTGTGCCACCTGTCACATGGGCGTTTCGACCCCCATATGGCTTGGACTGCTCCACATGGTCGGAGCACACAGGCGTGTGGCCCTATCTCGCCAGATTTTGGTTCTAGGTCAATTTAAGCGTACTTGTGACTTTGTGTGTTTCAACCTTTGGCTATGCTTTAGTAAGGGTAATTATGACTTTGTTCCGACTTCGGTTTAGGTGAGATTCGTGATTGGTTGCATAACATGCTTCTGTTTGATTGTTTGACTAGGTGTCACTGTTCTGTGAGGTTACATAGCCATTGAAACTCAATCTGGGTAATTTAGTATACTCCTATCTGAATTTGACTGACTGTATGTGAATGACTGTCTGTAATCTTGTACTCTGATTCTGTTCATTTGGTTGCACACATACATATGCATACAATGTTTTTGGGTGGGATGGTGAAGAGATGGAAGACTGAAACTGAACTGAACTGGCAGCTGATCTGCTGATTGCTAGCCTTTAATACCCAGAGGGTCATGGGCAGTCCCAATACCTTAAGGGTCATGGACTATGCTGTTAGCGGGTTACCGCATTGCACCGTACAGCGCATACGTCAGCCTTGTTGTGTGTATTTATCTAATCTATTAGTTTAACTACACTTTACCAGTATAGCAGTTTACCGCATTGCAGTATATCGCTTATACGTCAGCTTCATTGTATATCATCACTATCTGATCTGGCAGTTCATACTGCATGTTTGTATCGTGGTTTATCACATGGCACTGTATAGCTTACTGATAGCCCCTAATACCTAGAGGGTCGTGGGCAGTCCCAATACCCTGAAGGTCATGAACATTATTGGAGTGTAGGGATGGATGGGCTTTACGATGTCCTATGTGGTGTGATTGGTTGGATGAGCTCAAACAGCTCTTATGAGGAGCGATGAGGGACGGAGTGGTATGTTGGCTGGATAGGTGGGTTTTATAACTCAATTGCATTCATAAGCATCTGTTTGATTGTTCTATGCGCTAGAATATCTGATTGTTCTGTTTGACTAAAAAGAACTTTTTTGGTTCTACGTATTTTGTAACTCCGATTGTATATGACTAACTAAATAAAACTAATAACTCTTTTATGAACTATGATAGTTTGATTGAGACTTCTGTCTCAAAGTTACCATCGGATTCTGTGAGTATGTTTCGCATCTGAACTTCTATGGGTTTTCTGTTTCTAATTCTGTAATAGTTGGTTATGAACTCACACAGAGCTCATGTAGCTCACCACCTTTTTTGTTCCCCTTTCAGGTACATTTTGGAGTTTTGGATACTGGACTGAGTAGGCAGAGGTCTCGGACAGTTTCAATGCAATGGAATGTCAAATTTTGTTTTCTATTACGACTTTATTATTCAGTTAAATGGCTGTAAGATTTTATAAGACTGGGGTACAGTTTCCACTTTAGATTTTCATTCTTACATTATTCTGGTTATTTTTCATACTTATATCAGAAGAACTTTAAATGATTAAATGTTTTTGTTTCTTAAAGATATGAATGGTTTTTGGAAATGAATTTAAGGTCGACTGGTTTTGTAAAATTTTTCCCATGATCACTTCGGTGATCAATGTAGCATCCTGGGTTTGGTCTAAACTTCTAGACCAGGTTTTGGGTGTTATAGGAATTGTGGTGTTTCATTGAATTGATTGGTATCATGAGAATTGTTTCATGGAATATAAAGAGGATGAGGTTGGAGGTGAAAATGGAATCTGTCAAAAGATTAATTTGTATGTCAATGGCAAACATTTGTTTTCTATAGGAAACGAAATTAGAATTTGTGACTATGGATTTAGTGAGGAAAATATGGGGGGTGATAATTGTGAATTCATGTTTGTTGTAGCAATAAAGAGGTCGGGAGGGTTTTTGAAAATGTGGGATAAAGACGGTTTCAACTTACCCATAAAATAGAGTGACAACATATTGATTATGATCGAAGGAAAATGGGTATAAGAGGAAATGGAAATGATGTTGATAAATGTATATGCTCCAAACAATGTGTCCGAGCAAAGAACTCTAAGGGGGATGTTGACAAATTTGATAACCCAGTTTACAAATCCATGGATCATAAGAGGAGACTTTAATGTGGTGAGATGTAAAAGTGAAAGAAGTAATTGTATGGGAACAGAAAAAGGATCTAGAGATTTTGATAGCTTTATCCACAATTGTAAACTCATTGACTTGTCATTGTTGAGAAAGAAATTCACATGGTATGGCCTAGATAATAAGAGGAGTAGACTTGACAGATTTTTATTGGAAGAATTCTGGTTGATTCAGATTAAAAACTTACAACAAAAGGGATTAAAGAGATCTATTTCAGATTATATACCCATTCTGCTACCAGATGAAGTAGATTGAGGACCTACGCCATTCAAGTTTATGAATGTGTGGCTTAAGAAGAAGGAATTTGCGGGATTGATTGAGAAAGAATGGTCTAATATGAGCAATTTGAATGGGCAAGTAGCAAGAAAATTGAGAAACTTAAGGGTGTCCTTAAGAAATAGAATGTGAATAATGGAAATGTTCTGGAGAATAGAATTTTAGATAGTGAAAAAAGGATTAATGAGCTAGTTAAAATTAGTGATCAGAGAAATCTGAAAGAGCAAGAAAGGAAGGAGCTTAAAAGATTGAATTTTGATTTATGGGATGCAATTAAATTCAAAGGACCGCTATGGAGAAAAAAATATAGAATGACATGGTTGAAAAAAGGTGATGCAAATACAACATTTTTCAATAGAGCTGTGAAGATAAAAGCAAAAAGGAAGACAGTATACAGAATGAAAATTGGGAGATTTTGGTACCGTGAACCAAATGAATTAAAAAATAGAATGTATGATTTCTTTAAGAATCATTCTCATGGACGATCAAGAAATTGGAATATGGAAATAGAGCTTAATTTTAGGAGACTAAAGGAAAAGGAAGTTAAGTTGGAGGAACCGTTTTCGAGGGAGGAGATTAGAGAAGCAGTATGAAGATGTGATGAATCGAAAACCCTTAGACCGAATGGATTTAACATGTGTTTTTACAGAAAATGTGGGAATACAGTTCAAAAAGATCTATATAAAATGAAGTCAGAGTTTTATAGAACTGGGAAGCTTGAAAGATCCATCAATTGTTCATTTATATAACTAATTCCCAAAAATGAAAATCCAAATGAAATATTAGCCTGGGTGGGTGAAGTAGCATTTTCCAAAGCAAAGCAACATGGCAATGAAATGGTAGAAACATTAGCGACAGCATGTATTAATCGCAGGGTTATGTTCAAGGCGTGGTGGTGAATGTTAGATTAGTGATTGGAATGCTTGGTTTTCATGTTATAATAGCTTTTGTGCCAATTGTATTGTTTAACTGGAATTATTGTTCTATTGTTTTTAAACAAAATAGTTTGAATGAAGAAAAAAATTGAATTAACTAAAGCCAATCTGAAAATTCAATTATAGAAATCATTTTTTAGAAGCTATTTTGAGTGAAACAAACACAACATAAGTTATAGAGTTTTAAGTTCACAAGTTGAACAAAGTATACGAACTAATAATAGTTTTTTTATATTTTATAATTAGTGCAACTATATTTAAAATCTTACCTAGATAAAATGTGAATTTTGAAATGTCTAATCTTCAATAATCATCAAAGATGTGTAATAAGAGTATTCGTGTTTAGTATTACGAAACCGAAACCAATTACCTAACTTTAATATAATATAATAATATAGTATATAACTATTACGAAACCAAAACTAATTACCTAACTTGACCTTAAACCAATATAATAAATTAATATATTACTAATCAATAAAATAATATTATAATATATAACTATTACATAAAATATTAATACATATATAACTATTATTATAATATAGATTGCAATAAAAGATATAATATTACATGATATTATAATGTCTAATCATCGATGTATATATATAAATTATAAATATATTATATTATATATATCATATAATATAATAGGAGAGTTAACTTTTAAATGTAAGAAGAGTATAGAGATTCAAAGCATATTTTAACTAGTATAATAATAAACAATAATATATATAATAAGTAAAATATAATGTACTACTATTATATATAACTATTATTATATAGATTGTAATAAAAGATATAGCTTTACATGATATTATAATGTTTAATCATTTATGCATATCTATAAACAATTAATATATGATATGATATAGCATTATAAAATATAGTAGGAGAGCTAACTTTCAAATGCACAAAGAATATAGTGACTTAGAACATATTTCAATTAGTATAAGAATAAAAAATAATATATAATATATAATAATATGTAATATATAATGTATTACTATTATATATCAATATTATTATATTATAGATTATAATAAAAGATATAACATTACATAATGTGATAATCTTTAACATTGATGCATATATATAAAATTTTCATATATTATATACTATATGATATGATATAACATTATATAATATAGTAGAAGGGTTAACTTTCAAGTGTACAAAAATAAAGAGAATTAGTGCATATTTCAACCAATATAATAACAAACAACACTAATAATTAATATATAATGTACTAATATTATATATAACTATAATTATATTATAGATTATAATAAAATATATAGTATTACATGTGTCACTTCCCAAAATAAGGCCTAGAAGAAATAGGATAAAATTTAAATTGTTATTTATTTTCTCTAAAATAGGGTAAAAGAACTAGAATGCCTTAAATATTATTTGTGTTAAAAGTTAGTAAGAAGGAGCTTGTTGGTTTAATGGTAAGGTTTTAAGCCCACCTATAGGTCTCTTGTTTGAACCATTTAGTGAGAATTCAATCAAAATGTTTTTATTCCCTTGTTTTTTTCCCCAAAAGTGAAAAATTTTAAAACAACCCAACCCAAAATTTTTTTTTTTAATTTAATCATTCATTTAAAATATATCCTAATCCTACATGAATTTGTAAAACTTATTACAATTAGGAAAAACATATTTTATAAATAGCTAATCTCAAAACAAACCCTAAAATTTACCTAGTAATTTTTCAAGAAAAAAAAACACCCATAAACACTTTCTCTCCTAGATCAACTTTCAAAACCAAAATAGCTAAAACTTTTCAAAAAATCCCCCGTGTGGATCTACAGTCTCCTTTCCAAGCAAAAGGTTTTTAAAGTCTTCAAATCAGGTGTGAGATCTAAACCTAAATATTTGTATATAATTGAAATTTTAGGAAGTAGAGAACTAAAGTTAGGCGAACCCAGGAAGAACCCCCAGTATGAGCGTGCCCTTCTACGAACCTATGCACGTGCCCCTATATGTGTAAGCCATGTACAAGAAACTTGTGTGAACCTCCCAATTAATCAAACCCCTCTTTACATGTGAAACCCTAGGATAGGCAAACCCCTATATATATGTCTATATGTTGCATGCAAACCCTAGTTATTTATGGCAGGTACATGCGAACTGTATATGTGTGCAAACCCTAGGTGACATGTGAATTGTATATGTGTGCGAACTCTAGGTACATGTGAACTGTATATGTGTACGAACCCTAGGTATATGCGAACTGTATATATATATGTGAACCCTATGTACATGTGAACTATGCAAAACCTAGGATTATGCAAGCCTCTATGCCATGCAAACCCTAGTATTATGTGAACTATATATGTGAACTAAGGTTAGTCGAACCCAGGAAGAACCCACAGTATGAGCAAGCCCTTGTGCGAATCCATGCACGTGCCCCTATATGTGTGAGCCATATACAAGAACCTTGTGTAAACATCCTAATTAAGCAAACCCCTCGTTGCATGTGAAACCCTAGGATAGGCGAACCCCTATATATATATCTATATGTTGCATGCGAACCATAGTTATTTATGGCAGGTACATGCAAACTGTATATGTATGCGAACCCTAGGTAACATGTGAACTGTATATGTGTATGAACCCTAGGTAACATGTGGACTGTATATGTGTGCGAACCCTAGGTATATGCAAACTGTATATGTGTGCGAACCCTAGATATATGCTAACTATATATATATATATATATGTAAACCCTATGTACATATGAACTATGCAAAACCTAGGATTATACGAGCCTCTATTCCATGCAAACCCTAGTATTATGCGAACTATATATGTACATGCATATGATATATGCGAACCCTACATCTATGTTATATGTGAACCCCTGGGCGAACCCTATATATATATATATATGTCACATGTAGATATGATATATGCGGACCCTTTATACGCTATATGCAAACCCCTGTACATGTGATTTTGATATTCTTTTATTTTACACGAACCAAATACATGTGTGTGTGAAATTGATGTGTAACACCCCGTACCCGAGTCCGTTACCGGAGTCGAACACAAGGTGCACACAAACTTGACTTAATCATTTTCACAGTCCATTTAAAAATTTCCAGACAAGCTGGTTACTGCATCACTGTCGCTTTAAAAATCATATCTTGAGTTTCAAAGCTCGAAAATCAGTTTTGTAATTTTTCCCTGAAATTAGACTCACATTTCCATGTACATATTTTTTTCTAGAATTTTTGGTCGGCCCAATTAGTACATTTTATTAGTTAAAGTCTCCCATGTGACAAGGATCGACTACACTGACCTTCGCGCGTTACAACTTGAATATCTCTCTGTACAGGGCTTCAATATTGATGCCGTTTGTTTCTATAGAAACTAGACTCAAAGAGGAATCTATACATATATGTGATGACTCCTAATTATCCCTGGTTAATTTACAAAGAATTTCCAAAGTTGGAAGAGGGGGTCCAGAAACCGTTCTGGCCCTGTCTCACGAAAACCTAAATATCTCTTAACATACAACTCATATGACCATTTTGTTTCTTCCATATGAAAGTAGATTCATCAAGGTTCATTTACATAATTTATTCACTAATTTATTCCATTCCTGCTATTTTTAGTGATTTTTCACATCCACACCACTGCTGCTGACAGCATCTGCCTTTAACGTAGACTTTACCTATTTCATAATTTCCATGATTCAATTGGCCCTTTTGCATACATAGCACAAAGTGTGATCATGATTAACCATTCAATGGCTAATCGTTTCAAAACAATTCCATACCTCACAATGATCAACATACAAACGATTATAGTACTATGCTAAAACGATATAAGCCATTTTCGCATGGCTATCTAAGTTTACACAAACCGAAAGGTACATGACCTACAACAAAAGGGTAGTCCTATACATGCCATTTCAAAGTTCAACCAAAATTTGTACCAAAAAGGGGGCTTTGATAGTGTGGATGACTTCGACTTCAATGATCCCGAATCCGATAGCTAACGAGCAAAATCTATAAAACAAAGAGCCAAAGCAACGGGGTAAGCATTTTAATGCTTAGTAAGTCTCAAGTAATGAAATCAGCTTTGACTAAAGTATTACATTCACATAGCTAAATGAATCACTTTAGTAATACACATTCTCATAATCATATACACACACAAGGTATCAACCTATCTAAGAGCCGAAAGTTCGTTAGTCGATCGAACGAACACTATTTCAAACGAATCGACTTTTCTGAAGCACATGTAAACATACCTTATCATATGGGTTTTTCGAGCGTATTAATTGAATTTATTACCGCACCAAAACGCTCACCTTCAAACCGAGCTTCTTCGGAATTTAGCCGGATATAACCACAAGCACAATTGCCTTCGGGTCTTAACCCGGATTTGGTATCTTGCACAAATGCCTTCGGGTCTTAGCCCGGATATAACAACTCACCCGAATGCCTTCGGGTCTTAGCTCGGATATAATCACTAGCATAAATGCCTTCGGGACTTAGCCCAGATATATTCACTAGCATAAATGCCTTCGGGACTTAGCCCGGGTATCATTCAAATGCTCATGTATACATATATCAATAATCACGACACATCCATATTTCATTTTCGTTACTAAGGCTCAAACACAAAATATTTATCAAACCTTTCCAATTTCGGCTCAATAGCCACACACAAAGAGCATGATTTCAATTAACTTTATAACTTAGTCCCTACGCACATTCGGCTGTCCGCCATAATATGACAAATCATTTCAATATAATTCAAGTAGGGTCATTACTCGAAGACTTCCTTCGGACGTGGTCGAGCGATTTCGAGGGCTACTCGACTACCTTTTCCTTCCCTTTATCGGATTTAGCTCCCCTTTGCTCTTGAGCTTAATTTAACAAATAAATTGATTTAATCATTTGAGCATCGAAAGAGGAATTCAAGGTACTTAGCCAATATATATACTCATTAGGCATCAAAGTCACATATGTACGAAATCATGAATCGAACTCAACACATTAGTTAATATTCCTCTTAGCCGAATTTTCTAAGCCAAGAATAGGCATCAATATGCTTGCCTCTAACCGAATGCATGCACACCAATTCCCCTCATGTGGCCGAATATGCATGTCCATGTTGAGGCCAATTATACACTTAATACCACACAAAACAAAGATACATTTTACTAACTAACGCATTCCATATTGCAACTCAATATGCATCAATCATTTACTTCATAACCGAAACACCATCATATGTAATTATATGCCTTGAGATAGTATATATGTCATACCAATACATCATGTGCAAACATATATATATATATATATATACATGCAAGAGCCGAATCATAAGGCTGATTATGACTATCTCATATATCTTCATTATGGCCGAATGCTCCTTCTACACCATTTACCTTCACAAAGCATGAATTTCATCATCCAACTTACAAGCTTACAATGTCATGAAGTTTAACCTCATAGTATCTATCAAACTCTCACTCAAAATTGCTAAAAAGAATATTCAATAATCATTAATCCACCATCACATGCACCATTGCAAAGCTTCACTTTTAGCATGCAAATGATATCAACACAATCTCACCTTAGCCGAATATCATCTCCATGACATAGTAAGGATTTGAGCCATGGCTAGTTAGAACTCAAGCTAACTACTAAAATATACATGAATCTCATGGCAAAACATCAAACTTACCTTAATAGTGACCTAGGATAGCCGAATGCTTCACTCCCTTCTTCCCTTTTTTCTTCAATTTTCGGCCAAAAGATGTTCAAGGATGAACACACACATTTCTTTTTCTTCTTTGTATTTTCTTCCTAGTTTTGGCTCAAAGAAAGGATGAACAAATTTTTTTTTCTTTCTTTTCCTTCAACTCACGGCAATGGGGGGATTACACCTTCTCTCCCCTTTTTTTTTTTCAATTCTTTATTCCTCACCTTAGTTTAATTTTTCCTCCCATATTGCATCAACAAAACATGTCTATGACATGTTTTGCCCATCCTCCCTTGTCATGGCCAGCCACCACTTATAAAAAGGGGGGTATTTGACATGCAAGACCATTGTTTTGCATGCATGCTTTAATTAGTCATCACACATTTCCTATCCTACTTTCAAAGTTCACTACTAGGTCCTTTTAGTGAAATTCACATTTATGACCCTAAATCAAATCATCAAAATGTCACACACAAATTAACACATATCATAGGCATCAAAATGAATATTAAATTATTTTATGCCTCGGTTTTGTGGTCCCGAAACCACTTCCGACTAGGGTCAATTTTGAGTGTCACAACTCTCCCCACTTAAGAAATTTTCGTCCCGAAAATCTTACCGTAAATAGGTTTGGGTAACGCTCTTTCATAGAGTTCTCGGTTTCCCAAGTAGCTTCTTCCATCCCGTGTTTGAGCCATAACACTTTTACTAATGGAACCCTTTTGTTTCGCAACTCCTTCACTTCACGAGCTAGGATACGAATCTGTTCTTCTTTATAACTCATATCGGCTTGAATTTTAACCTCTGATGGACTAATTACGTGCGACGGATCAGATCTATAGCGTCGAAGCATCAAAACATGAAAGACATCGTGAATCCTTTCAAGTTCAGGGGGCAAAATCAAACTATACGCAACTGGACCGACTCGTTCGGATATCTCATATGGCCCGATGAACCTCGGACTCAATTTGCCCTTATGCCCAAATCTGAGTATCTTTTTCCAAGGTGAAACTTTAAGAAACACTTTATCTCCCACGATACTCAATGTCTTTTCGTTTTAGATATCGTCGACTTACGACGATCGGAGGCTATCTTGATTTTCACGGATTACTTTTACTTTATTCAAAGATCTTTAATCAAATCAACTCAAAATTTTACTTTCACCGAGCTCGGTCCAAAACAATGGTGTACGACATTTACGACGTACAAAGCCTCATAAGGTGCCATCTTAATACTTGATTGAAAACTATTGTTGTGCGAATTCAATCAAAGGTAAATATTGTTCCATGAACCATCGAACTCGAGGATGCAACATCTCAACATATCCTCAAGTATCTGAATTATCCGCCGGATTGACCATCGGTTTGGGGTGAAAAGCGGTGCTAAATGCAACTTGGTGCCCAAGGCTTCTTGCAATTTCTTCCAAAATCGCGAGGTGAATCTCGGATCTCTATCCGATACAATGAAATAGGTACCCGTGTAATCTCACAATCGAGAAACATACAATTCAGCAAGTTTATCCAATGAAGTGTCCGTGCGTGCGGGGATAAAGTGAGCCGACTTAGTCGATCTATCAACAACAACCCAAATCGCATCCTTTTACTTGTCGACAATGGCGGTCCGGACACAAAGTCCATTGTGACTCGATCCCATTTCCACTCGGGTATCGTAATCGGTGAAGTAATCTCAAGGCACTTGATGTTCCGCTTTCACTTGTTGACATATTAAACATCTCGAAACAAAGTCGGAGATGTCTCGTTTCATACCATGCCACCAAAACCGACATTTCAAATCGTTGTACATCTTCGTACTTCCCGGGTGGATTGCCATTCGGCTACAATGGGCTTCGTTCGAATTATCGAAATAAGTTCGAATTTCTTGGAATACACAAACGATTTCGAACCTCAAACAATCGTCATCATCAACTTGAAACTCGATTCCACATTCGAACACATTCACCCTTCTTGCAACCAACTTATCGTCGACTTTACGAGCTTCGCGAATTTGATGAATCAATGATGGTTTGGCCTTTAATTCGCTACTAACACATTGTCGGGTAGAATAGACAAGTGTACATTCATCGCTCAGTAAAACAAGCAGTGATTTCGGCTTAAGGCGTCCGCAACCACATTAGCCTTTCCCGGTGATAATCAATGACAAGCTCATAATCTTTTAACAACTCGAGCCAACGTCTTTGTCGCAGATTTAAGTCTCTTTGAGTCATCAAATATTTGAGACTTTTGTGATCCGAATACACATGGCACTTCTCACCAAATAAGTAATGTCGCCATATCTTTAAGGCGAATACGATGGCGGCCAATTCGAGATCATGGGTCGGATAATTTTTCTCATGTGGCTTTAATTGTCTCGACGCATAGGCCACAACTCGACCTTCTTGCATCATTACGCAACCCAACCCAAGTAGGGAGGCGTCACTATAGATGACAAACTCTTTGCCGATTCGGCCGCACTAATCTTGGAGCTTCCAGTCAAATGAGTTTTCAATTGATCGAAACTTTTCTGACACTTTTCCGTCCATTCGAACTTGACATCTTTCTGAAGCAGTTTCATCATGGGTGTGGCTATCATCGAGAATCCTTTTACAAACCCTCGGTAGTAACCGCAAGTCCCAAAAGCTCGAACCTCGGTAATATTTCTGAGGCTTCCGATTAAGTATGGCTGAAATTTTACTCGGTCGACTCGAATACCCGATCAGATACCACATGACCCAAAAAGCTAACCTCTCTTAACCAGAACTCACACTTGCCGAACTTAGCATATAACTGCTTATCCCGTAAAATTTACAACACTAATCTCAGGTGCTCCGCATGTTCGGTCTCATCTCTTGAATAGACCAAGATGTCGTCAATGAACACAACTACGAACCGATCCAAATACGGTCTGAAGATCCGATTCATCAAATCCATAAATACCGCAGGGGCATTAGTGAGCCCAAACGGCATCACTAAGAACTCGTAATGACCATATCTCGTTCTGAAGGCAGTTTTGGGTATGTCCGAATCTCGGATTCGCAACTGATAATAACCCGATCTCAAATCTATTTTTGAGAACACTGAGGCTCCCTTCAGTTGATCGAACAAATCATCGATACGCGGTAACGGATATTTGTTCTTTATTGTCACTTTGCTAAGCTGACGATAGTCGATGCACAACCTCATGGTTCCGTCCTTCTTTTTCACAAACAACACTGGTGTACCCCAAGGTGAAAAACTCGGGCGAGCAAAACCTCTATCCACCAACTCTTGCAACTGAGCTTTCAACTCCTTTAATTCCGTTGGTGCCATACGATACGGAGCTATTGAAATCGGTATGGTCCCAGGTACAAGCTCAATACCAAATTCTATCTCCCGAACAGGTGGCAAACCCGGTAATTCTTCGGGAAAAACATCCGGTATTCACAAACCACCGCACGCAGATTCGGTTTTATTTCTAACTCCTTATCATCAAGTACATACGCAAGGTATGCTTCGCACCCTTTTCTTACATATTTCGGGCCAACATTGATGATATTACGGTGGCAACCCCTTCAAGTCCGTAGACTCAACTCGGATCATTTCGTTATTTGCGCCTCAAATCAATAGTCTTGCTTTTGCAATTCACAACCGCATCATGCACGGTCAACCAATCCAAACCAAGAATAACATCAAATTCATCGAACGACAAAAGCATCAAGTCCGCCGGAAAATAGGAACCTCGAATTACTAGGGGGCATTTCTTGCACACTTTGTCGACAAGCACGTAACGACCCAAGGGATTTGACACCCGAATTACGAACTCAGTAGACTCAATAGGTAAAGTCTTACTGGATGCTAAGGTTTCGCATATATAAGAATGAGTAGAACCAGGGTCAATCAAAGCAATCACATTAGTATCAAAGAGAGTGAAAGTACCGGTAATAACATCTGGCGAGGAAGCATCCTCACATGCGCGTATAGCATAAGCCCTAGCAGGAGCGCGAGCCTCGGATCTGGTCGTAGCATCTCTAGATCCTCTCTGACCACCACTAGCGTTGCCCGTATTTCTAGATGGTCTCCCTCGAGCAGTGGTAGCACCCAGTTTCCCACTCTGATCTACATTCTATTCAAACAACCTCGGGCAATCTTTAATGAAGTGGTCAACTGATCCGCACTTGTAACAGGAGCGGTCACGGAATCTACAACTTCCAGAATGCCATTTGCCACAATGCTAACACTCCGTTCTGTCTCGACATTCATTCCCAACACTAGCGACCGAAGTGCCTCGTGTACCCATTGGGGTCGATCACGATCTCGTCTAAAAAGGCCAAGTGCCTCTAGATCGCCCACATCATCACGAAATTTCTTTGATGCCCAGTAGAAGAGACTTTCCGAGGATCTTTTACGAAACTCTCCGTTCCCACATCAACTTTTGTTTTTCTTTTCTAAGCTCTTGACTTTACAAGCTCGCTCGACAAGTACTACGAACTCTCGTATTTCAAGAATGCCAACGAACATTTTATATCTTCATTCAGCCCATCCTCGAGCGTTTACACATGGTAGCCTCAGACGAAATACATTCCGGCGTATTTACTAAGTCTAACAAATTTTCGCCGTAATCGATGGCGACATAGAACCTTGCTTAAGCTCAAGAAATTCCTTCCGTTTTGATCAACAAATCTCGATTGATATACTTTTTCGAAACTCGGTTTGGAAAAACTCCCAAGTTACTTGCTCTCGGGGCACAACAGAGTCGAGTGCTCCACCAATAGTAGGCGAAATCACGTAGCAAGGAGATCGTACACTTTAGGCATTCATCGGTGTACAAGATAGCTCGTCGAGTAATCTTGGATAGTGTTGTCCAACCAAAATTCAGCTTGCTCGGCATCGTCGCTATCCGTAGCTTTAAATTCAGTAGCCCCATGTTTTCGGATTACATCAACTGGGGCTTATTCGACCTTATTTGGTCGATTCTGGGAGGCATTGTAGGTGCGGGGTTGTATTAGCCGGAATGGAGGTTGTGGAGCAGTCGTGTTAGTTCGAATGTATTGGTTGAACCAATCATTCATCACGCTATAGAAAGCTTGCCTAGCCTCATCATTCGGATTGCTAGCAACAGGTTGAGAGTCCGGCGCTGTCCCTTGTGCGGGAGCAGGCGCCACACTCTCCACATCATCAGCTATCGCTCGGTTAGGATCGGGATCCATTACTATAAATAAACACAAATTCAAACGTCAGAAATCACCACACTATCAAATAATCACATAAAATGGCATGTATAGCTAGACCCAAACGCATTACGGTAGTCCTAGAATCGACTAAACCGTAGCTTTGATACCAATAAAATTGTAACACCCCATACCCGAGTCCGTTACCGGAGTCGAACACAAGGTGCACACAAACTTGACTTAATCATTTTCACAGTCCATTTAAAAATTTCCAGACAAGCTGGTTACTGCATCACTATCGCTTTAAAAATCATATCTTGAGTTTCAAAGCTCGAAAATCAGTTTTGTAATTTTTCCCTGAAATTAGACTCACATCTCCATCTACATATTTTTTTCTAGAATTTTTGGTCGGCCCAATTAGTACAGTTTATTAGTTAAAGTCTCCCATGTGACAAGGGTCGACTACACTGACCTTCACACGTTACAACTTGAATATCTCTCTGTACAGGGCTTCAATACTGATTCTGTTTGTTTCTATAGAAACTAGACTCAAAGAGGAATCTATACATATATGTAATGACTCCTAATTATCTCTGGTTAATTTACAATGAATTTCCAAAGTCGGAACAGGGGGTCCAGAAACCGCTCTGGCCCTATCTCACGAAAACCTAAATATCTCTTAACATACAACTCATATGACCGTTTTGTTTCTTCCATATGAAATTAGATTCATCAAGGTTCATTTACATAATTTATTAACTAATTTATTCCATTCCTGCTATTTTTAGTGATTTTTTACATCCACACCACTGCTGCTGACAGCATCTGCCTTTAAGGTAGACTTTACCTATTTCATAATTTCCATGATTCAATTGGACCTTTTTGCATACATAGCACAAAGTGTGATCATGATTAACCATTCCAATGGCTAATCATTTCAAAACAATTCCATACCTCATAATGATCAACATACAAACGATTATAGTACTATGCTAAAACGATATAAGCCATTTTCGCATGGCTATCTAAGTTTACACAAAACCGAAAGGTACATGACCTACAACAAAAGGGTAGTCCTATACATGCCATTTCAAAGTTCAACCAAAATTTGTACCAAAAGGGGCTTTGATAGTGTGGATGACTTCACTTCAATGATCCCGAATCCGATAGCTAACGAGCAAAATCTATAAAACAAAGAGCCAAAGCAACGGGTAAGCATTTTAATGCTTAGTAAGTCTCAAGTAATGAAATCAGCTTTGACTAAAGTATTACATTCACATAGCTAAATGAATCACTTTAGTAATACACATTCTCATAATCATATACACACACAAGGTATCAACCTATCTAAGAGCCGAAAGTTCGTTAGTCGATCGAATCGAACACTATTTCAAACGAATCGACTTTTCCGCACATGTAAACATACCTTATCATATGGGTTTTTCGAGCGTATTAATTGAATTTATTACCGCACCAAAACGCTCACCTTCAAACCGAGCTTCTTCGGAATTTAGCCGGATATAACCACAAGCACAATTGCCTTCGGGTCTTAACCCAGATTTGGTATCTTGCACAAATGCCTTCGGGTCTTAGCCCGGATATGACAACTCGCACGAATGCCTTCGGGTCTTAGCCCAGATATAATCACTAGCATAAATGCCTTCGGGACTTAGCCCAGATATATTCACTAGCATAAATGCCTTCGGGACTTAGCCCAAGTATCATTCAAATGCTCATGTATACATATATCAATAATCACGACACATCCATATTTCATTTCGTTACTAAGGCTCAAACACAAAATATTTATCAAACCTTTCCAATTTCGGCTCAATAGCCACACACAAAGAGCATGATTTCAATTAACTTTATAACTTAGTCCCTACGCATATTCGGCTGTCCGCCATAATATGACAAATCATTTCAATATAATTCAAGTAGGGTCATTACTCGAAGACTTACTTCGGACGTGGTCGAGCGATTTCGACGGCTACTCGACTACCTTTTCCTTCCCTTTATCGGATTTAGCTCCCCTTTGCTCTTGAGCTTAATTTAACAAATAAATTGATTTAATCATTTGAGCATCGAAAGAGGAATTCAAGGTACTTAGCCAATATATATACTCATTAGGCATCAAAGTCACATATGTACGAAATCATGAATCGAACTCAACACATTAGTTAATATTCCTCTTAGCTGAATTTTCTAAGCCAAGAATAGGCATCAATATGCTTGCCTCTAACCAAATGCATGCACACCAATTCCCCTCATGTGGCCGAATATGCATGTCCATGTTGAGGCCAATTATACACTTAATACCACACAAAAACATCATACATTTTACTAACTAACGCATTCCATATTGTAACTCAATACGCATCAATCATTTACTTCATAACCGAAACACCATCATATGTAATTATATGCCTTGGGATAGTATATATGTCATACCAATACATCATGTGCAAACATATATATATATATACATGCAAGAGCCGAATCATAAGGCTGATTATGACTATCTCATATATCTTCATTATGGTAGAATGCTCCTTCTACACCATTTACCTTCACAAAGCATGAATTTCATCATCCAACTTACAAGCTTACAATGTCATGAAGTTTAACCTCATAGTATCTATCAAACTCTCACTCAAAATTGCTAAAAAGAATATTCAATAATCATTAATCCACCATCACATGCACCATTGCAAAGCTTCACTTTTAGCATGCAAATGATATCAACACAATCTCACCTTAGCGAATATCATCTCCATGACATAGTAAGGATTTGAACCATGGCTAGTTAGAACTCAAGCTAACTACTAAAATATACATGAATCTCATGGCAAAACATCAAACTTACCTTAATAGTGACCTAGGATAGCCGAATGCTTCACTCCTTCTTCCTTTTTCCTTCAATTTTCGGCCAAAAGATGTTCAAGGATGAACACACACATTTCTTTTTCTTCTTTGTATTTTCTTCCTAGTTTTGGCTCAAAGAAAGGATGAACAAATTTTTTTTTCTTTTTTTTCCTTCAACTCACGCCAATGGGGGGATTACACCTTCTCTCCCTTTTTTTTTTTCAATTCTTTATTCCTCACCTTAGTTTAATTTTTCCTCCCATATTGCACCAACAAAACTTGTCTATGACATGTTTTGCCCATCCTCCCTTGTCATGGCCGGCCACCACTTATAAAAAGGAGGGTATTTGACATGCAAGACCATTGTTTTGCATGCATGCTTTAATTAGTCATCACACATTTCCCTATCCTACTTTCAAAGTTCACTACTAGGTCCTTTTTAGTGAAATTCACATTTATAACCCTAAATCAAATCATCAAAAATGTCACACACAAATTAACACATATCATAGGCATCAAAATGAATATTAAATTATTTTATGCCTCGGTTTTGTGGTCCCGAAACCACTTCCCGACTAGGGTCAATTTTGGGCTGTCACATGATGAATGTGTGAACACATATCATTCAAATGCTTAAACATGAGATATTGAGTGTTGCATCAATTGATGATAAAAAAATCATAAATATGCTAAGTATATGTGCATAATTACATGAAATTGAGTTTAGAGGATCGAGCAGTTCCGTAGGAGACAATAGCAATTTAAGTCCACACCGAAAGTCAATATTGCACGAAGTAGGAGGTAATGTCATCTAAACTGGATAAGTCGGGATGTTAGTTTGAGAACACTATCCAAACCGGATGAAACCAAGATGATAGTTTGAAAAGCCATCCAAATCGGGAAACCGGAATGGTAAGTTACTGAAGTGAAAATTATTGTCACTGATGATAAGTGACTGACCATCGTCACCGGAAATCAAAACCGGGATGGTTGATTATTGTAGTGGGTTTTGGAGTGTCAAGATATAGCTTGAGGGCGATTCAGATGGATGGGTGGGAATTAAAAGCGATATTTGCATCACATCATACTATGAACCATACATGCATTACTTTATATGTTTCGCATGCCATGTCTAAATTCATTGTTATGTTATTAATTATATGAGTTATGCTTGTTCTATTGTATATGATGATTTAGAATTTAGACTCATATGAGTCATTATAAGCTCACTCCCCCTTTTCTTTTCCTCTCAAGTAGTGCTGAAAGTTAGGACTCAGGACGACATTAGAGGACCCTCGCAAGTCGTTTATTTTTCAATATGTCTATTTTCAAGTTTTAAAAGCATTTCTTATTCCTTTTTTATCGAGACTATAATTATTATTAATTTCTTCTTTTATATAATAGAATTAATATTGTTTAGTTTTCATACTTAAGCATGATATTATATTATTTACATACTATCTTTAATAATTGTTTCTGCTGCTTTTCAAAATGAAAGGGTTAAAAGATGTCTTTTCTCAAAACTTTAGTCGTTTTCATAATGCCACACGTTGTTTTTCCAAGAAGGGATTTTCCTACTAATCTAATAAAATAGCTTACAGGATTACTTCGGTGATCGAATGTAACGCTTTCTACTTAGCCGAAACTCCTAGGCCGGGTTAGAGGTGGTACAACATGATATTATAATGTTTAATTATTTATGCATATATATAAATTGTTAATATATTTTATACTATATGATATGATATAACATTATAGTAGAAGGGTTATTGTTAATATATTATATACTATATGATATGATATAACATTATAGTAGAAGGGTTAACTTCCAAATGTACGAAAAGTATAAAGACTTAGAGCATTTTTCAATCAAGATAATAAGCAAAAATATATGTTAATAATTAATATATTATGTATTACTCTACTATTATAGTATGTGATATAGTATTATATAATGAAATAATATAAGTATTAATATAATAACTATTATTATATTATATATTATAATAAAAGATATAACATCAATATTTATGTGTACTTTAATATATTAAAATACATATTTATAATTATAACTAAAATATATAAAATATTTTTAATATATTAATATATTAATATTTTTTAAATTAGATTTTGAATTGGGTTTTAGCTTTTACAAATTGTATTTGGGTATTAAGTTTAATTTCTTTTAATTTTAGACTTGAGATTTAGGCTATAGTTAGTTTATTTTGAGCTTGGGTAATCTGAGAATATTATTTGGGTTTGGGCTTAGTATAATATAGTTAAGTTTTAGAATAAATATTTTAGAATATTCGTATTAGATTTATAAATTTAATAAGAAAGATGAAAAAATTTATTCAATTGTCAATATATAATAATGAAAATAAAAGAGAATTTCGTTAATTCATATAATATTATAAAATAATAAATTTTACATACAATAAGCATTTTAATTATTTTATATAAAATAATTTTATTGAATATATATAATTTATGCTTTTTATAAGACAAATTTGAATTATGTTGTTATCGCATAAAAGTAAAATGAATTATTCCATTCAAAATTAAAATATTTATAACTTATAAAATTTAAAATTATTTGAACCTATCAAAGCCCTCCCGGCTCGATCTGATACTGAATCCAAAAAAATCGAAGCCTAGAAAATGTCGAGTCCAAAAGGGCCTAAGCTTGAGAAAGCTCAAGCCTGAGTTGATCCAAGTCTAAGAAAATCTGAGTCTCAAGTAAGTCTGATCCAAGCCCGGCCATTTGCCAGCTCTACATAAGCATACGAAGCAAATGAAGATAATCTAAACAAAAAGACATCATCTGAAGAGTTCAAGCCAATCCTACTAAGACAGTTATCTACCTTATTTCGACGATTATGTCTCAAGAGTCCATTGAATGTGCTAGTTGCATCCTGTAAATAATCACGTGAGCTTCGACCCATGCTGGTTTGAATTGTAACCTTCCCAACCCGGCCTAGATGTTAGACCAAATTTTAGAAGATTACATTAACCACCAAAGTGATCTAGTAAACTATCAGAGAAAACTTAGCTAAGTACTTGATTTATTATACCTCAAGTTTTATTTATTACCTAGAAGCGGAATAAATGGTAACTACTTTTGTTTTTTAAAACCGGGTTTTATCATATAATAATTACTTAATAACCTCATTGAAATTTATAAATGAATGTCATGCAAAATAAAATCAAAACTAAATCTTAAGTCCAATGCCACGCTTCATAAATAAATAATACAATATTTTTAAGGATATAAAGAATACTAATGAAACTTAAAATATTAAGAAAAAGTGAAATTAAGTCAAGTCCCTCTGAATGTCGTGCCCTTGTCCTAACCTGGTGGGTTATCTAAAATGATGGAAATTAAAGGGGGAGTGAGCTATGACACTCAGTGTGAGTTCATTTACAATAAAACCAATACAAACAATTGTTAGGGTACATTAAATAGCATTGCATATAATTA
This sequence comes from Gossypium arboreum, assembly GCF_025698485.1. Lineage (NCBI taxonomy): Eukaryota > Viridiplantae > Streptophyta > Magnoliopsida > Malvales > Malvaceae > Gossypium > Gossypium arboreum. The sequence continues at coordinate 97,855,415 of NC_069080.1, forward strand.
TCATAGATAACAATTCAGTTAAAAGTACAGTTTTTCAATGCAACCATCAATTAAACATTAGAACTCACAATCATAGATACCAAAATAATCAAACTCTCATATTTGCATACTATAACCATATATAAATATACACATATATATACATATAGGTATCCACCCCTATGCACATGAATTTCATAACATAATTTTTAGTCTTGTATGCCCATGATATCAAAGATGCCATACAATTTCATGCTAAAACAGAGTATAGCCTACCCTACCACTACACACCACATTGTGAGTTCTTCATAACTCCAACCACCATAATACCAGATTGTGGATTAACCACCATTAGTTTGTAGTTTTTACTGCCAATGACTATGGACACACAACAAAACGACGTAGTTAGAATCTACTTTGGTTGTAGGTACACAACAAAATATTACAGATGAAACCTGCCAATTGTAACATCTCAAAATAGATCCTAGGAGTTTTTGAGGTACTTTAGGGATTTTAGCTTTAGAGTGTTCAAAATTCTGTAACATGGTACACTGTATATGTTTTCGACTATGGTTTTTAAAAAATTAAATCAATTTCAGAAAATAAGTTTTAAATACCTTTAATTTTGAAAATAGAATTGATTTGTAAAAGAGTCCAAACTTAAAGTTTTCAAAAGGAATTAGACCAGATTTTAAAATTCAACCTAAAACCCCCTGTTTATAGTTTTATGTTCACGTAAACTTTTCTCCATTCCCTTGTGTTGCCGTCCAATGCTCCCCCAAAACCCAATCACCCAATTTTGATTCTTAAACTCTATTCTCTTGATTTCTATCATCCTCCTAGTCATATACCTCCATTGGTGGTGGATTATTAATCGTCTTCTTCATCTTTACTGCTATCATTTTTCACTATTTTCTAGCCCCAGATCTACCAAAAACAGCATCTATTGCTGCCACGAAAAACAACATTGCCGCCCCCCTTATCTTCCTTATGTAAGTGTCTTTTACTTTCATTTTTCTCTTCCATTTTTCTATAGTTTATTTACTGATTCAGATCTGGAATTTTGGTGTTAATTTTTAAATTAAAATAGTCATTTTTCAGCCATTAAACACTCCCCTTAAGTCGTTCAAGACAGCCCTAAACCGTCACCATAAGGGTGTGTTTACCGCCCCTCAAACCCTCCTATGTGGCTATCGATTGGTGACCTTTATAACATTGTTTTATGCTGTTGTTCCAGCCCTTTTTCTTCCTTATTTTTTTCAAGCGTAAAATAGTTCCTTAACAGGACCTAAAACCCTTCCTTATATAACCCCAAAACACCCCCTATTTGTGTCATCCACGGTGGTGTGCAACCCCTTTTAACACCACTTTAGCTGCTGTTTTTTATCGTATTTGTAGCCCTTTCTAGCAAATAAAAATTGATATTTCACTCTTCTAATCAGCGTTAAATGATTTCACTTTTTGGTGTGTTCAATCCCCTCGCATTCGACAATCTGGAAGTAGCTAATGGGTAGCGTAAGTAGTGGAATTAGCGAAAATTAGTGTCTTATTGTTTTCACTTGTTTTGGTTGAGTTTTCCTAAGGGTTTTTAACATTGTTTAATTACTTTTTTTTTTTTATAAAATTGATAGTAGGTGTTGATCGTAACATCCTAGGCCAGCAGTAAAATTGAAATTTACTTGCACTCTCATTTGGTGTTGTTTCGGTGCAAGATTGTTAGATTTAGTGAATCTGGAAATTTGTTATTGAAACATTATTTTGGCCAAACCCTTAGGGTTGTTTCTAGGCTAACCCTAAGTGTAAAATTAACATTTTAATGATGTTTTTGGATCAGCGATCGTTCAAGATTTAAGGTGCAAAAGTGATGATTTTTTACGGCTTAGCTCTGCAAGTTACGAAATAAAGTATGGGTTTAGCCAAATAAAGTCTTAATAATAATTTATTAAATGATTACTTAATTATGAGTATTATATATTATAACATACACTAAAATGTGATTAATTATGTACTATGAGTAGACATAGTGATAGACAAATTCCTTAAATGGCTTATTACCAAGTAAGTAATTATGATATGTTAAACCTATAATGTCGCCAATATGTTTTGAGTGTTGTATTATGTTGGATGAAATTGTATGTTTGACCTGACCCTTATGATATGTGATCATATGGCAATTTGTGATTCAGTTAATCTGATTTTATGATGAAACATGGCTATTATTCTGTTTTTTTTTTTCTGATAAGCATGTAAATAAAATCCGTGCCATACTATTTCTATTAACACAAAAAACTGATTTGCATGTTAAGCATGCCTATTGTATTGTATCTGTAATAAAATATGATCGCATGTTAAACATGCCCTCTGAAATATTTCTGTTTTTGGATGTCATATCACATGCATGAGGTTGAGACGATATTGAAAGGGGTAAGATTCTGACCGTTTAATGATCTGCACATTCTGGTAGTTTAACCGCATTTCTGGCTCTAGTGGCTTGTCCACATATTTCTGTATCTAGCAGCTTGTTGCACTATCTGGTGGCCTATCCACAACTTTAGTATGTTATTGGATGGACAAGTTCTAGGAAACTCTTTATGATGTGTAGCGAAGTTGGGTAGGAAAGTTTTTCCGAAATTTTTGTACTGATTTTTGAAAAACTTTGCATCGGCATCATCATGCATATTGATAGCTGTGAAATTGGAATGCTTATATATTTTCTGTTATTTTCTGAAATGTATGTTTAAATTACTGTTGTATTTAAGTTGAGACTCACAATAAACTTTCATAAGCACACTCCCCCCACAGAGTTGAACTTTCAGGTAACCTTTGAGAATAGGTCTAAACTCGGCATTCAAAGTATCACCTCGAATATCAAGCTATTTTAGATATAGTGTTTTTAATAAGTTTTTATTGGTCCAGTTTGTAATTTTATATATTTCTGGTCTATGGCTTGGTAACTTTTCATTTAGGTTTTTTTTTTTTTTTTTTGCATACATGGATTATTGAAACGTAATAACCGGTAAAAGCATGATATCCGGCCTAAGTAAAATCTAACATTGTTCATCAATTTCCGTTGCATTGCAAAGAAACAGTTTTGGAGAAGCAAATTGACAAGGCAATTAGATTTTCAAAACGACTCGAATAATAGTTTTTCTGTTGCATTAGTTGACATCGAATTTTTACAAAGCAAAGCGACAAACAAACAGTTTTTTTCCAAAAAACATCACTACCGATATCTTAAGTGTAGATGACTTAATAAATGAATATTTTACATTTACTTCAAGGTACAACTGTGGTTTTCCTAGATAAGTTGATTTAAGGTTTTTAAAAGTGTCGTAGGTTAGCTTAGTCATTTCGGTGGTTAATGTGACCTTTTAATCTCGTCATAACGTCTAGACTGGGTTTGAGAGTTTATAGTGTATATAGCAAAGGAAAATAAAGCCAAAACATGTGTACCGGAAGGCCAATGAAGTTGCTGGCTCTATGGCAAAACAGATGATTGGGAAGCCTTAGGGACATATTGTTAAAGGATACTGTAAGGCATACCAGGGATTGTTTTACACCCTTGCTTTCTTAAACTAATTTGATGTCCCTTTGTTCCCCTCCAAAATAGGGTTTTATTATTAAAGTAGATATTAATTGTCTTTCTATAGTTAGTGTCGAAAGACCTTCTAATATTTAGTAAATCTATCCATAGGTTAGATTGGATAGGACAATGTTTACTTTTCTTTGCAATCTTATCCAAGACCAACTCAAACCATCTTAGCGACTCATTTTGCTATTTGGAATATTAAAATAATAAAAAATGATTTTCTATTAATATTTATATATTTATATAATTAACTTTAATTAATTTTTAACATTAAATAGGAATTTGGATTACATCCGTCTAAATTTATAATTGTTTTGCCTAATGCTTAACTTATAGAAGTTCAATGAAAACCTTAATATTTGGATAGGTATAATAATTATTAAAAATATATAATCTAATGGAAAACCTTAACTTTTGGTATTAAGAAAGTGTATTGGTATAGGATAACCCTAGTAATATAACCCCAAATCATTATATGAATTGATTCTCCAATTCTCAAATCCATGCCTTAGAGTTCTATCTCTTTCTCTTGTCAAAACAATCCATATCTAAGCTATAATTGTAGGAAAATGAAATTGTTAAACTTCACAATCCAAAAAAGTCCAAGTGCATTAAGTGAGATTGCTTTATAGCCTTCAAATTAGGCTAATAAGTATATGGGGCCATTAAAGAAAAATGAGTAAAAGCAAAATCAAAATTTTCTCAAAGGGCAATGGACAAGAAAAAGATCTATGAAAAAAAATACTTTTGATAAATAAATTAGTAACTATTTTTTATTTGAAGTTTTTAATCTTAGATATAACACCCTACCTTAGCTAAATAGCTCACTCAAAATGCACATTACACATCTAATCTCTTTTGAAAATGCAAAATTTCAAAAATTGACAATAATATGCATGTCAAATTCATATTATTAGTTCTAATGATATGATATTTCAATTTAATTTTGCTTTAAATTAAGTTTATTGTTTTTCTATATAGAAACATAGATGAAGCGGGAGGTTAGGGTTTTCAATAGAATTTAATTAAAAAGAATAATTTTATAATAAATGAGCATATTTATACTTCTAAGGCTGATAAAGCTTTCATGGTCCATTTTCTACTAGTTCATATCAATTTTATATAGAATATCAATATCATTTTTACTTATTCAAGCCGAATTTTTAAAATAAAAATTTGAGTTTGAATGAATGATTAGATTGATTTTTTATAAAAAATATTAATTTATTGGGAAAAGAAAAGAAAAATAGAAGTTGGAAAATTAGGTGCTTGTAATTAATCAAGTAGAAGTTCTTTTTATAATGAAAGAAGTGCTAAATATTGAATTTTACAAAATTATAAATATTTTTGTTACATAATTTATTAGATGTATTTCTGGAGACTAATTTCCAAATTATAAATGCCATCATATCTCTGTCTATCTTATATATATTTAGAAAAAGAAACACTCAACCCGAAATAAAACGGAGAAATTAAAATTAGGTTACCGGCAAGAAAATTTATTTACTTTTATTTTGGTCACCTAATTATTAATATTTTAAGTTCAATTATTTAATTTTTAGAATTAAATATTTTAGTCCTCCTCTCGTTAACTTAATATTAAAAGTCTAATATGAACTTTTTTAATTGACCTTATAACAAGTTCAATCATTTAATATTTATACATTTTATTAAGTTGATCCTAAATCTTAAAAAAAATCAACAAACTTATAGATTAAAATGGATAAGTTGAAGTAGAGATTAAAAATTTAGGGAAATGACAATGAAGATGAGATAGATGGACTTGATCGAGTGAAAGTGAGGAAGTCGAGGATTATATTAATGATGAAGATTTTTATTTTATTTAAAGAGAAAACCATGAATGAAGATGCCTCAAGAGCCGTTGTGCAAAGCAAGGTTGATACAATATGGCAAACATAGATGCAAGGAATGCACGAAGTAGAGTAAAATAAATTTGTTTCAACTTCAGTAGCTTCTGTACATAATATCATTTGAATACAGCAACAAAATAAATGCAAAAATTGTAATGATCTGCCGACACAAGGACATGGCAGGAAAGCCTTACGAACACCCATTATTTTGTTTGCAGTTTTTTTTCACAGTATCATCCAATAAGTGCAAGTTCTTGGGATCTACAACTGGGTTAAAATTCCAAATACAATCAATTAAGAAAGCCACAGAAGCTTAAAACCATGTCTCTTTGTTGAACTACAGAACCAAATGTTGTCAATTCATTACTAGTCTATTAGACAGAACTCCAGAACCTAATTGCAAGCATATGTTATTAGTTAATACTAATCAAGGAACATAAGAAATCCTCATGCCAGCAATAAGATTAAAGAAACTGAGAGTGAAGGGATTCGTCTTTAAAGTTAGAACTAAAATGACAAATTTTATAAACATTGAAAGTTAAATTTGTTATTTTTATTTTAAATTTAAGATCAAATTAATAGAATATGTAAACATTGAATAGTTAATCTTGTTATTAGAACAATAAAAAACCCACACTAAACTTCTGTTAGTGAGTTAATGGAAGAATGATTAAAATATTTAATTTCAAACAGTTAAGTGATTAAATTGAAAAAATTAATAATTAAATGACTGAAATAGAACTAATTACATAATTGAGTGGCTAAATTATATATATTTTCAATCAATTCGCTGGCAGAAACTTGATGCTTATTTTCGTAACTTTTGAACTTGATAAAAATAAAAATAGTTATTTAACTTTTGATTCAACCCATATTTTTAGGGTAAATTATAGAAATGGTCACTAAAGTATTGCCTACGTTTTATTTTGGTCACTGAACTTTTAATTTTTTCTATTTTGATCACTAAACTATTTGAAATTAAATTATTTGGTCACCAAACATTAAGAGCTATTTGAAATTTGACGAAAGTACTGATGTGAACTTTTTTTATATAATAACAAATTTAGTCATCTAATATTTAGACATTCTATCAAACTGATCCTAAATTTAAAAATATTCAACAAATTTAGCCCTTGGTGTTTACAAAATTTGTCATTTAGTTAAAATTCTAAAAAAGTTCAATAAATTTAGCCGAATGAAAAAATTTTGTAAAAGATTTTATTCAAATAAATTCCTACTATATTTTCATTCAAATTAATCTTGTTTGAGTAAATTACAGTATCACTTAGCATTTTGGGAGTAGTTTGAAGCAACTTCATTTTAGTAACCTCCTTTATGATAGCAAAGTGGATAAAAATGGGGCTTAATCTGTTTAATATAAGAAATGAATATTAATAAAACGAAGTAATCTATCAAAGCTTGGGAAAAGAATAACATGGTAAAGCAATTATAAGAGAGCAGTACAGTTAGCTTAAAAAATTTCAATTATGTAAAAAGTAACAAATTCCAAAGATACATTGCTAATGTTGGTGACATAGTCAACCCTGGCGCAGTTCGAAGAGTTGGACCTGGAGTAGCAACCTGAACAATCAGGTTACTTAGAACTACTTAGATACCATAATTTACCGAAAGGAGATTAATTTTGAATGAAATTATTTTAGGAATTTATTTGATTAAAATTTGTCATTGAATTTTTTATTTAAATTAAAATGATAAATTTTGGAAACATTAAAGGTAAATTTGTTTTTTTTTTATATTTAGAATCAAATTGATAGAATGTCTAAACATTAGATGGTTAAATTTGTTATTAGACCAATAAAAAAAGCCCATGTCAACACTTCCGTCTAATTTCAAACGGCTCTTAATGTTCGGTGATCAAATAATTTAGTGACCAAAATAAAAAATTTAAAAGTTTAGTGACCAAAATAAAACACAATAGTGATCATTTCTATATTTTATGCATTTTTTTAATTAAGAACCAAAATTAACTAACCAACCATATATGTATATCATCTAGGCTATTTATAAAGCCCTTTATTGAGTTTACGAGTCAATCGAGCACCAACTCGATTAAAGAAATTACAAAAATATTCTTTCGTAATTAAAATAAGCTTTAGCATACAAAGGTACTTTAGTCTTTTCATTTTAACAAAAATCAATTAAAAAAATACATATAGTGAGATTTGAACCCATGTCAATTAGATTAATAAAACCTTAAAATTACGACTCAATCAAAACTTCATTTTGATATTTTATATATACTTTTATTTTAATATGCACAATTTGATATTATCATTAGTTGTATATATTAATAATGTTGTTGATTGAGTTGGCACGATTATAATAATTGTACTCATTTAATATTTTTAATATGAAATATTTATGTGTTTAATTCCAAAACTGATGCAAATTTATTCTTATTTTTTTTTCAATCACCCTTAATAAAACCCATTTGTATCCCATCAAAAATATATATATATATATATATATATAATATTGAGATTATTTAAAATTTCATGCTATTAATAATTCAAGCAAATGCTTAGGTACACCCAATATTCAAGAGTTGAATAATTCAATAAAGTAAGATTTTCAATAAAGTAAGATTTTAAAAGACATTATTACAAGATTTGTTCATGAATCAATTCGGGTTGTAACAAAATTTTAAGCCCTAACAAATTTTCATTTGAAATAAGGGTATTAAACAGTCAAGGGGATTAGGTTTAGTTTAGGCTTTTCATTTTCGTTTTCCCATTTTATTTTTAGGCTTTCTTTTGTAGATTGTTAGGTATTAAGCCCAAAACTGTTGCAGATTTGTTTTTGGTTTTGATCCCTTTAATAAAATTCTATTGTTTCCTGTAAATATATATACATAAAATATTGAGATTATTACAAAATTCATACTACCGTAAAGAAATATATATAATATTGAGATTATTTTGAAATTTCATACTATTAATAATTCGAACCCAAAATTCTAGAGTCGAATAACAAAGTAAGATTTTAAAAGATATTATTAGTAGAGTTGTTCATAGGTCAAGTCAAGTTCAAACTGAGAAACCTAACTCAATCCAACATAAAAAATGAATCTAATTTTTTTGCTTAAACTCAATTCAGATAAAAATATTAAAATTGAGCTCAATCATATTAATTTTTTTTATATAAAAATAAAAATATAATACATCAAATACACTAAAACATTAAAATAAATGTTTCCAATAAATTGAAAATAAATTAAAAAATCGTTATACTTAAATAACACTATAATATCTAAACAATAATAACATAATAGTGACATGGTAATAAAACAGTGAGAAAATAACAAAACAACAGTCTCTCTTTTTTAAAAAATTTGAATCTGAACTGAGCTTATATTTTTACTCAAACCCTTTTACATTTCGAGCCAAATGAGCCAGCCCATGTACATCTCTAATTATTACACGAACAGAGTTGCCTAAACCTATCCTAAAAACATTCATCTCTAATCTGCTTCAAATCATAAATTCTCACCAGAAATTCTTTGGTGCTGGTATACTTCTCAACCCTCCATCTTTACCAGGAACCACAGCATCAGAGTATCTCCTTGATTTGTTTATCTTCATCTTAACACCAGGGACCTTACGTGCTAATGACTGCCATATCATCTGAACTGCATCCCCATCTTTTGCTGGATATTGATACTCAAACAATGCCTCCACTTCTTTCAACTTCTCCCACATTTGTGTCCATTCTTCCTTGCTTATGCTCCTAATGAGGTTTATAAGGAAATTTTCTTTGACAGCATCTGAAGTACGAACGAATATACAGAATTCCGAGTAGTCGAGTATGTCTTCGTAGGGGAGTTCGATGTCATCGCTGATAATCACGGGTACACAATGGCTGGCAATGGCATCGAAAAGGCGGTTCGATGATGGTGTATCCCCTGCTATGTTTAGGCAAAACTTGGATAAGCGCATGCCTTGGCCAGCTTTGCTGACACCGTTGTTTTTGAGACTTCCAAAAGCGAAATGTACGTCCTTTTCATCTTTTAGAAGATAAAACAATTCTTGTCGAGCAAATCCACCCTACAAACACCACGAAATTCCTAAAGGATATACGTATAAAATAAAATAGGAAAGGTTGGTAAGGTGGGGATACTTACATCTTTCCTGTAAATGGAACCTTGGAAGAACAACAAAGTTTGGCGGCTATCGAAATCGGAAGTATCATTGGCATAGCTTTCAACCATATGTTTGTAAGGAGCAATCACATCTTTGTCAACATTTGCAATATTTAATGGATACCTACCGAAATCAGCAAGTACGAAAATTGAAGGCCAAAGTTGCATCCTAGCATCAAGCATACTATTTGGATGGTGAGCCATAACAATATGGTCTCTTCCACCTGACATCTTCCATTCCTTTTGAGCCGTCAAAAACTTTACCAACTTGGCCTGCAACACTTTGTTCATGCTCTTCTTCTGATGGGGATTTTGCTTTGAAAATCGATTATAACTCAATGATGAAAAAAAGGGTACAAATATAAGATCAGCTTCACTGGAATTTTGCACTCTCATTGCAACTCTGTTGTTTGGATTGTCAGAAATTTCAGAAGCTAAGAGGTCCAGTGTGAGCCAATATTCTATACTGTGTTGCAAGTTCAATCCCCCAGGATAAGGGGGGATTTCAGTTCTAAAATCAGGCCACACACGACCACCTTGGGGCTTCCAATCCAACAGTCCAAAATGAAACTCTGGGTCTAAATCATACATGAAAATTTTAAGTGGTTCTTTAACATTGCCATTGCAATTCATTGCCCCATCTTTATCTTGGAACCCTTGTTCTCTCTTTGGAGGTTCTTCCTCTCTCCCTCCATTGTTTACAAGAATCGCTCGCCTTAATCCATTTGATGATTGGGATTTGACATGGTGGAAAACAGTGGGAAGCTTTTGAGTTGGCAACACTTTACGATCCAAAGGTCGAGGGTGCCCCGTTGAACGCAACACAAACAACCAGGATAATACGAACAACACTATGGTGGTCAAAAACAAGGCAAAGAAAGATTTTCTGGCGGCAGAAGAGCTCTGTTTCTCGGCCATGGTGATGTATCCAAATACCTAGAATCTATACCATCTCTATATTCAACTCCATTACTCAAACTATGAATCAACAACCAAAGTATCTTTTAGCTAATTTCTTTCCAAAAGCTGACAAAGGAAGCAACCCCAGAGTGGAATAAAACCAATCAAGACTCGCAGAAGGGAAATTAAACTATTATCAGTGAATTGTTGTGGGTGGACCGATGAACAAGAAAAAACATAACTGTAAAAGAAAAAGAAACAGCAAGTAATTAGGCTTTGTTAGTTTTGATTTTGTGTTCCAGTTTTCTCTGGATTTCTGTTTGGAAGAGAGAATGGAGAAAAGTGAAACGTGGGAATAGGATCTTACTGAAGAAGCGGGCTTTCTTTACAGTTAAGACTTCTTCCTTGTGCCTTTCCCTGTTCCAAATATTTACCCTTTAAATTTATTTATATAATTATATAATCAATAAAATTGGTTTTTTTATTAAACTAACCCAAAAAAATAAATTAATTATCAAAATAGCCCACCTTTTTAATTAAATACAAAAATGACCCGTTTTCTACAGTAAAAAGTGGTGGAGCCATATGATATGGAGCCACCACAGTGCCACGTCAGCAAGGGGTATTAAAAAATTATTTTTTGGTGGAGCCATGTTGAATGGTGCCATCAGTATAAAATACTAGGGAAATACTTAAAGTTTTGAAAAAACGAAAACTTAAAAAAAAATTTACCATCTTTGGGTGGAGCCATTGTAAATGGCGCCACTACTTTTTTGCCTCACAGGTTCTCTTTTTCTTTTATTTTCATATTTCTTTTGTTTTTTTAATTTTCTTATTTCTTTTTTTACTTTTTTATTTTGTTCCTTAATAAATTGTCTTTTTATTTTTTTCCTTTTTGATTTTTTTTATTTCATTTTGTTTATTTTGTTTTATTTTTATTATTAACTTTAAATAATTTGTAATGTATATTTAAAATGTTTTATAATATTTTTAAAAATTTTAATTATTATTTTTAAAATATTTTTTTAACTTTAGATATATATTTGTGAAATTAATTTTTATATATTGTAAAATATTTTAAATATACATTACAAATTTTTAAAATTAATAATATAAATTAAATAAACAAAATAAAATAAGAAAATAATATAAAACTTAAAAAGAAAAAAATTAAGAAAAAGACAAAATTTAATAAAAAAGTAAAAATAAAAATAAGGGTAGAAAAACTGGTGGCGCTGTTTGAAATGGCTCCACCAAAAAAGTTAAAAATTTAAAAGAAATTAAAGAAATTGTATTTACAAATTTTAAAAGTTTAAATGATTTTATATTATTAAAAATATGGTTAATATTTAAAATTAATATTTAAAATTTTCAAAATTAATTTGAAAAATACATTTTAAAATATATATTAATATAGTTTAAGTAACGTTTATTTAACTTATCCACTTATAGTATGTAAAATATTGTAAAACATTTTAAATATACATTACAATTTTTTTAAATTAATAATATAAATTAAATAAACAAAATAAAATAAAAATAATATAAAACTTAAAAAGAAAAAAATTAAGAAAAGACAAAATTTAATAAAAAGTTAAAAAAAAAAAAGGGTGGGTGGCGCCATTTGAAATGGCTCCACCAGAAATGAAAAATTATTATTAAGGTCCCCAATTTTTAAAAATTTAAAAAAGTTAAAAATTTAAAAAGAAATTAAAGAAATTGTATTTACAAATTTTAAAAGTTTAAATGATTTTATATTATTAAAAATATGGTTAATATTTAAAATTAATATTTAAAATTTTCAAAATTAATTTGAACAAATACATTTTAAATATATAAAAATTAATTTCACAAATATATATCTAAAGTTAAAAAATATTTTTAAAAATAATAATTAAAATTTTAAAAAATATTATAAAACATTTTAAATATACATTACAAATTTTTAAAGTTAATAATAAAAATAAAACAAAATGAAATAAGAAAAAAATCAAAAAGGAAAAAATAAAAGACAATTTATTAAGGAACAAAATAAAAAGTAAAAAAATAAGAAAATAAAAGAAAAAACAAAGAAATATGAAAATAAAAGAACTTTATTTTCGAACTTTAAATATTTCCCAGTATTTTATCTTTGGTGGCGCCATTCAACATGGCTCTACCAAAAATAATTTTTAACACCCATTGCTGACGTGGAACTGTGGTGGCGCCATATCATATGGCTCCACCATTTTTACCGTAGAAAACAGGTCATTTTGTATTTAATTAAAAGGTGGGTTATTTTGATAATTAATTTATTTTTTAAGTTAGTTTAATAAAAAGCCAATAAAATTACAATATAAATTTATCTTTTTCATTTTTTATCAAATAAAATTATTACATATAAATTTATCTTTTTCATTTTTTATCAAATAAAATTCATTAGATACACATATTTATACTATTATTAAATTATAACAAAAGAAAATAAAGTAATGATTTTTTAAGTATCATCGATACTATTTATAGTAATATTAAATTGATTGAGTCCTGTGCAATGTGTTAATCCGGCATTTATTTATATTAATATAAATTAATTGAGATTAGTGTTAGTATGTTTTATAATAAAAATTTCAACATTTAAATTTTTAAATGTATTAAATCACCATAACAAATTTTCGTTTAATTCACATTTTTATAAAAATATGTTGAATAAAATAAGTAGATAATTACTCATCATTGAAAAGATTAAGTTAATTTTAATTTTTCTAACTCTATTTAAAATAAATTATTTCTTTAATTTTGTTAAAGAATAAAATATTAAAATTATTATATTTAGTTTTTATTCAAAATTATTTACAATGATATAAAATATTTTATTAAAATTATAAAACAAATCATTTTCAAAAATCAATATTTATTGTTATCAAATGACACAATTATATTCTGCACTTAATTCTTATTAACAAAACAAACATATTATAATATAAATATAATATAAATTCAATACTTATTAATACTTAATTTTCATTACTTAATTTTATAATTTTTTAAAAATAAAATGTTATTATAAAGGTCTTTTATTTCTAGTTTTAAATGTAATTTATTTAAATAAAATAATTTAAATCACTAAAACTCCATTTAGAAAATCTACTTTTATCTTGAAAATCTAACATAATCACTTAGATAAGTTAATATTTTTATTTCTTTCAGCAATATGGTAATGTGATATAGTCCCTATTAAATTATATTATGGCTCACTAGTGAAAAATAAAATTATGTAATAAATAAATTTTAAAAAATGATATAAATAATAAGTAAGATTTTGATTGAAGGGTAAAATGTTAATGTAAAAAATAAAAAGGCATGCATTATTTTTCTATTTTTTTATATAAAGGATATACAATGTTAAAAATATTCTTAAAATAATACAATTTATTTTATAAAATAAAGATATTTTTATCTTTTTAACTAAATTGATACCCAATTAATTTATGACATAGACTCAATTAAGAACTTTATAAATGTAAATATATTTAATAGAAAATTTAAAATAAAATTAATATTCTTATTTAAAATTACAAACACAATTTAAAATATAAAAAATAGCATTGACTATTTCCATTATAAAAAGATTTACAGATATCTGCATCAGCAACTAAAATAAATTCAAAGTTAAAAATGTCTTTGCTCTTTTTAGGCACACTTTCTAACAAAATTAGACCAATTATTATATCAATTTTAATATTTCTATAGTTATTATTATATTTAAGTTTTTTACTGAATTAGTAACATAAATTAATTGGGTACAAATTTAATTAAAATTGACTAAAACACATTTTTTTCAAAGTTTCATATACCACTATAATCATTTTAAACACAATATATCTAAAAAAATTGACTTGTGATGAAACTTGAACCTCAGTCTTTAAAATATCAATTTTATCATTTTAATTAGAGATTCAATTTTTATACAAAATTTTTATAATTATCTCTTTTACATATAATTTTTACTCACATTGTTGTTATGCCATAATGTAGTATGATATGAAAACAAAAAAAAAACAAAAAAAAAAACCTTTGCTTAAATCAAATAATTTGAAAAGAAAAATGAAATATGACGAAAATATTATATGAAAAATTACTTATAATATATATATATATATATATATATATATATATATACATAAACGTTTTAAATCTACATAAAATAAACATTTGACATATTAAAATGTATTTAAATATACAAATATCTTAAAAGCATAAAAATAAATTAATATAATAAGTAGCATAAAATTAATATAAATTAATATACGAATATTTAATATTAGTAGTAAATCACTACTATTTACATAAATAATAAGTAATTCTTACTATTCAAACCCGTAACGTAAATATCATATAAATAATTTTAACAAATAGTCCAAAAATCAAAATTTATTTTCTTTTTAAGTTACTTCAATTCAAATTAAATTTACAAGGATCTAAACCCAATAATACTTAAGTTAAATAATATACATCATTTGGAATGCATGTATACTCATTATCACATATAAAGGATGACTTCCAAAATTCCATGATTATTGTAGTAGGTTGAGTAAAACTAACCTTGTGCTTAAATAAGAGGATGTAAAATTTCATGGTAAGAACGAGACAAGAAGTACTGGTGTCACCTTTACACCTTTACTCCTGCCTAGAACTTATTATTTTTATCATTGGATTAAGATGTTGTTTGTATTTATATTAATTATTTAAATAATATCTATAATATTAGATTAATTTATATTTAATGTATTGTTAAGAAGAAATTTTTGTGTTTATATTGATGTCCAAAGAAAAATTAAATTTGGGAGTCAATTACATATGAATAAGGTTGTAGCATTTCCACAACTCTCAAACTTGATACCTTTTAACTATACGTTACTTAAGTCTTGAAAATTAAAAGATCAAATTTTCATATTTAATTATGATCCCAAATATATTTAAGAAAAAGTAATTTTACTTTTTCGAGTGAATCATATTATTATATAAATAAATATTTATTTTCATTTCTCTCGATTGGATGGGACATAAGAAATGTTGTTTTTACATTAGAGAATTGTGACTCAATTTTGGGAATTTCTTTAACTACAATAAATAAAATCTCTCCTAACAAGGTGAATGAATCATAAGTTATACAAAATATGAAAGAACATGAAACGACAGGTCGAAATGGGGCTGTGTTCTTTGGAAGCTGAAACCGTCGGTTTTTTTGGGAAATGAAAGCACGGTTGGGCAGTTTTTATTTTTGTTTGTTTCTTTTGTTTTGGATCAAGTATTTTTATTTTATTTTCTTTGAAGGCCTGCAGGTTAGTTTGTTGGGCCATTAATTAGTTGTAATGATTTTTGAAAGTTAATAAAGCCCGGCCTACTTGTAATAAAACTACATATATTAAAATAATAACAATAAATTAGATATAGGTGAAAACCTAACAAAAATTGAACGCCTTTTCACTGAATACAACATTCGCACCATCTTCCTATTGCGAAACAGAGAAAAAATGAAAAATAATAAAATTAATAAATGTTTAATAGTTAAAATTACGTAATTATAATACAAGTGCATGTATAAAAATAATATCCAGAGGTTTAAAGTTAATATTAACATAATGATGTGAATGAAAAATTGTATAAAAATATAAAAAAATTGATATCAAAATCATAATAGATGTGAGATATAAGTTTAAATATCACTATTTAAGTTTTTTATTTATTTTATAAAATTATAAAAAAAATAAAAATACTTTCATAATAATATAATTTATTTTGTATATAAAAAATCATTTTCTAATCAAATTAATATTTGATTAATTCATCACATAAACTCAATTAAATGTTTAAAGTTAAAAGTTGGTAAAAATAAGATCACTAGATTCTATGTTTTTGGCAAAATTAAATTTAAAAATAAAAATTGAAATATATTGGCTTTCCTTAAAATGCAATACTGAATAAATAAGTTTGACATTTGCTTTTACAAATCATTGTTTGAAAATCTAAAAAATCCAAATGAAAAATTTGCCATTAAAATCATCCTGTATTTGAGCTAATAATTATTTTTGAGTGAAGTACATTCGCAGCAAAACAATCATTAAATTTTGAAAAGTTACATACTAACTAATGTTATTGGATGTTAATTAGTTACTATATGGAAACTCAATTTAAGAATCCTAGCTGTTGGAAGAAGAAAAATATAAGAAATGAATAAATAAAATAAAATAAAATAAAAAAAGAAGAAGAGAAGAAACGCAGATGTAAAAATGGCTATTAGAATTAACGTATAGTATGTAAAAAGAAACTAACCACAGCCGATCAACTTCAAGATTGCATACACATTGAAAGACATGCAAGAATGTAAAATCTTTATATATGGAATGCACATGAAAGTTACATCACATATCACAACAGCTTAGTGAATCATGTAAGAATACCATTAATTAGTCTAACGATGACATGATTTTCAAGACAAAGTGACACTTATATTAAGATTGTTCAAACCACATACCATTTGCATTACCTGATCAGAGAAAATGGTATCTGCTCAGCTAAATGGAGTGAGAAAGTTGAATCATAGATAGAAATTTCAAAAGCCATAAGCTTTTCAAATAATTTCTCTAACAGGCTCCACTATGTCATGCTCTTCCCTTTTCTTTTTTTTTTTTTTAAGTATCTGTACCTAAAACATGATTGGGCATCCAAGTACATGGAAAAACTTGAAAAACTAAAGAGCATAGCCAAGTCAGACGCATACTCATCCGAATCTCATCACAAGCCCATGTAACAGCCACTATGCCTGTCCTTTCTACATATGAAGATTTTTTATATTTTAAAAAATAATTATTGTGCGTTTCTGTCAAAGCAGAAAAGTTTTCTTGCATTTATTATTCTTCATTCCGAGAAAAGCTTATCAGTATTATCGGTCATATTTGTACTTGCATTGGTGCTATGCATGAAAAAGGGGAGAAGAATATTTCGGGACTTCATATTCCGATAAAACTTCTCTGCTCCTACGAGATTTACAGAAATCTGAGCCAGATAAAGAATGAAAGAAAACATGTTAGGAGATAGCCACATGAGAAAGGCAACAAACCTGGTTCAAAACGTAGTGGACTTTGAAGCGACCAGGGTAGTTGGCAACAATGCTATCCAACTCTTCCTGCAAATAAACCACTTGAATTTCACTTCTTGATCCATTTCCTAATTCTTGTAAACTAGTCACTAAGCACCCATGGCCGTATTTCATCCTCAGTGTGTACATTCACAGCAGCCATAATAATCATTGCACATTGAATGTACAACATTCAAAAATAAATAAATCTATTCAAGGAAACTTGGAATGTGATCTATAATAATGATAACATGGAATGGAAATTATAAAATCCACCATGATGTTTTTTATTATAAAATAAACTAAAAGTTCGAGTCATTCCAAGTCATACGAGGTGACCCTAAAGGTCCTGCCCGGGGTAAGTTATAAGAACCAGCAGGCATGTGATCTGTTGGTAGAGTGTTGGACTCTTAGTTCCAGAGACCAGGGGTCAAACCTTGGCAACATCAAAAATTAAAAAAAAAAGGACATAAGTGTTAGAACAAAGTTAGCAGCAACAATATACAAACAACTATAAATTTGCTTAAGAACAAAAATGAAACCGAGAGCAAGAGAGAGTGAACTTGAGCACACACTTGGATGATAAAATCAGCAGACATTCTTCATTTTTTTGAGAACTAAAATACAAAGTTTATAAGTCAAAATGACTATTACCTAATGAGCTAACTACTCCCACTAGTCTACTAATACAAGATTGAATTACAAACACAAGTAAGTGACATATCACTACTACATCAACTTCAAATCAAAAACAAATCCTACTAACTTTGGCAACAAGTTGCAAAGTAACTAAACTAAGTTACATTGAAACAAAATAGTCAAAATGAACTGAATTAGTCACGCCACCAATTACGCTTCAAGTGCGACTTGCTTTCAATCTTCTTCTGGTTCTTTGTTGCAATGCAGGCCAAATCTCAACACTCCTCCTTGGACTGTATGCAACAAACACCAATAGATTTCCTTAAAGCTTCAAATCAATGCAGTACCAAGTGGCTTTGTCAAAATGTCGCCTAACCGATCCTTTGAACAACAATGCACTAAGCTAACTTCTCGGATTGCTCGACTTCTCGAATAAAATGGAACTTGATTTTGAAATGCTTGGTCTTTCCATGAAAGACCGGATTCTTAACTATTGCAACCGCCGATTGGTTGTCAACCAAGATCTCGGTAGCATCAAGTTGCTCTTCATTTAGATCACATAGCAACTTCCTAAGCCAAATGGCTTGATTTACTTCTTCTTCTTTGCTATATACTCGCTTCTGCAGTTGATTGAGCAACGATCATTGCTTCTTCGAACTCAACAGAACACACTTGAGCCAAGGGTATAAAAGTACCCGACGTGCTCCTCATGTCATCGATGCAACCAGCCCAATCACTATCCGAATAACCAACTAACTTCAACTGTTTTCTTTCTTAAACAATACACCAAGCCTCAAGGTTCCCTTGATGTATCTCAACACTCTTTTAGCGACTTTGAAATGCACCATATTCGAGCAATGCATGAATCTAGCCAATAAACCGATCGCATGCATCAAGTCCGGTCTAGTTCTTGTCAAATAGAGTAAATGACCAATTACGCTCCTATACTCCCTTTCATCAACCTTTTCATAAGCACTAATGCTTGATGACTTCTCACTTTGAGCCATAGGAGTGCTCACAGGCTTACAATTTTGCATGCCAAATTTATCTAGAATCTTCAAGGCAAATGCTTGCTGACTAATGAAAATCCCTCGATCGGATTGGTTTACTTCCATCCCAAGGAAGTAAGTCATAGTTCCCAAGTCAGTCATGTCGAATGCTTCTTGCATCTGTGCTTTAAACTCATCAATAATGACATCCTTGCTTCCAGTCACTAGCAAGTCATCAACATAAATCGAGACAATTAGCAATGTCTCCTCCTTTAACTTCTTCACAAAGAGGGTAGGCTCACTCAAGCTTTTCTCGAACCCGAGCCTCGACAGGTAAGTATCGATCCTGTCATACCAGGCTCTAGGTGCCTGCTTCAGCCCATACAAGGCTTTCTTAAGCGTATACACCTTATCTTCATGTCCTTGAACTTGAAAGCCATCAGGTTGCTCAACATAAATCTCTTCCTTGAGATAACCATTCAAGAAAGCTGACTTAACATCCAATTGATGGATCCTCCATTGCTTCTGTGCAGCTAAAGAAAGCAGAAGCTTGATGGTGTCAAGTCTTGCTACTGGGGCAAAGCTTTCCTCAAAATCGATTCCATACTGCTGACTATACCCTTTGACCACCAGCCTTGCCTTGTGCTTGTTCAATGACCCATCAGCATTGAACTTTGCTCTAAAGACCCATCGAACACCAATAACCTTTTTCTTTTCTGGCCTCTTAACCAAATCCCAAGTCAGATTCTTTTGAATCATGTCCAATTCTGCCTCCATAGCTCTCTTCCAATTCATGTCCCTAGCTGCTTCCTCGTAGCTAGAAGGCTCCACAATGGCCACATTGCATCTCTGATAGACATCAGCAATGGATCTAGTACCTCTCACAGGAAGATCATCAACATTGCCATTGATAGGATCACTTTCACTAGTTCCAAGTTGCCTTCAATGAATCTTCTTCAAGTGACATGCATTCAACCATCCAGTTCAAGTCCTCTCTTCATCAAATCGATGTCTCTACTCACCAATATCTTCCTTGTTGAAGGATCATAGACTCTATAACCTTTCTTGTTACTGCTATAGCCTACAAATATGCAAGGAACAGACCTCTTCTCGAGCTTGGTCCTTCTTTCAGCAGGTACAAGGACATAGCACACACATCCAAAGATCTTCAAATGAGACACTGTTGGCTTAAGTCCATGCCATGCTTCGAAGGGTGTCTTGACTTTGACAGCATGTGTTGGAAGCTTGTTGAGCAAGTACATCGAGCTATTGATGACTCAGCCCAAAAAGAGTTGGGAAGCTTGCTTTGAAACAGCAAGCACCTAGCCATATCCATCACAGTTCTATTCTTCCTCTCACACACTCCATTTTGTTGAGGAGTGTAGACTGTGGTCAGCTGATGTTGGATCCCACCGCTCACATAGCCTCTTGAATCTCTCGGACAAATACTCACCCCATTGTGCATCCTTAATGTTTTGATCCTACATCCAACTTGGTTTTCACCAAAGCTTTGAACTTCGCAAATGCTTCAAACACATCGACTTCTTTGGGAAGAAAATCCAGCAAAATCTAGTCAGATCATCAATGAAAAGGACAAAGTACTTACTCCCATTCAATGAAGGAGTCTTCATCGGGCCACAAATGTCAGAATGCACTAGCTCAAGCTTCTCTCGAGCTCTCCAGGCTTGATCGACAGGAAATGGCTTTCTTGCTTGCTTGCCAAGCTGACATACATCACAAACACCTTCTAATGGCTCAACCTTGGTCATATCCTTTGCCAAACCAAGTCTATGCAACAGATCGAGTGACTTGAAGTTAACATGGCCTAGCCTCTTGTGCCATAGACCAGCACTCTCACTCTGGCTCGAATAAGCCTTCTTCTCAAGTTGGCTAATATCCAACATGAAACATTTGTCAGCCATAGGAACTGTGGCGGTTTCTTGCCCAAGAAAATCCTTGATGACACAAGAACCATTCTTAAAAATCAATGAGTAGCCCTTCTCAACCAACCGACCAACACTTAACAAGTTCGATCAATATCGGGCACATACAAAACATCCAAATTAGCTTGTTACCCGAACTAGAGCTGATTAACACATCTCCCTTGCCTCTAGCTTCAATCAGGTTTCCATTCCCAATCCTGATCCTCGAGCTGAAACTCCTATCAAGTTCTTTAAACAGACTCACATCAGCTGCCATATGATACGACGACCACTATCCACTAGCCAACTGCACTTGGCTCTTTCGTGGTTGTAAGGCAAGATGCATCAAGACATGCTCCTCCTGAGCTGGAACATCTTCAACAACCTGTGCCTGATCTTGTTGTGTTGGTACTTTGCCTTTATTCCTGCAAAGCTTCTCAACATGACCAAATTGTTTGCATTTCCAACATTGAACATCTGGTCTTCTCCAACAGAACTTCTCTGAATGTGTGGTCCTCTTGCAGTGAGTGCATGGTGGGTAACTTCTCCTGCTTGAATCTCTTCTCGACTTCTCCTTTTTCTCAAGCCAAGGCTTTTTGCCTTTCTGACTTGAATTGGAGCTCTCTCTGGCCTTTGCTTGGAAGGCCCCCTCAGAGTGCTCTTCTTGCCTATTGGCCCTCCTCTGCTCCAAGGCATAGAGTGAATTCACAAGCTCAGACAAAGAAATAGTGGTAAGGTCTCTCGAGTCCTCTAATGAGGAGATTTTGGACTCAAACCTTTCTGGAAGGGTAGTGATCACCTTCTCAACAACCCCGCTTTCAAAGAAAATCATCACCAAGCAATGACATCTTGATGGCGGTGGTCATAATTCGATCAGAATATTGCTTGATAGACTCAGCCTCCTTCATCTTGAGGTTCTCGAAGTCTCTCCTCAAATTGATCAACTGTTGCTGCCTGGTCTTCTCAGACCCCATGAACTCTTCCTTCAACCTGTCCCAAGCTTGCTTAGGTGAGTCACATGCCATAATGCGAGTGAAGATCACGTCAGACACTCCATTTTGCAAACAGGCCATAGCTTTTGGCTTCTTGGCAGTCTCCTCAGCATGCTGCCTCATCTGAGCAATGGTGGGATTGGCTCTCAAGGGAGGTGGCTCGGCATCATTCTCCACTACACTCCACAGATCATGTGCCTGAAGATAAGTCTTCATTTTTACCACCCAAATGTGGTAGTTCTCACCAGTGAAAACAGGTGGTGGAGGAGGTGTGAAGCTCATCCTACAGCAACAAGTTCAACAGCTTCGGTTTCCTACTTTCTTAAGCTTAAAATCTCAAACAACAAACAAAAAGAGAAGGCCCTCAAAGACTTAGGCTCTTGATACCATTTGTTAGAACAAAGTTAGCAGCAACAATATACAAACAACTATAAATTTGCTTAAGAACAAAAATGAAACCGAGAGCAAGAGAGAGTGAACTTGAGCACACACTTGGATGATAAAATCAGCAGCATTCTTCATTTTTTTTGAGAACTAAAATACAAAGTTTATAAGTCAAAATGACTATTACCTAATGAGCTAACTACTCCCACTAGTCTACTAATACAAGATTGAATTACAAACACAAGTAAGCTGACATATCAGCTACTACATCAACTTCAAATCAAAAAACAAATCCTACTAACTTTGGCAACAAGTTGCAAAGTAACTAAACTAAGTTACATTGAAACAAAATAGTCAAAATGAACTGAATTAGTCTGCGCCACCAATTACGCTTCAAGTGCGACTTGCTTTCAATCTTCTCTTTGGTTCTTTGTTGCAATGCGGCCAAATCTCAACAATAAGCAAGGGTTTGGGCCATTCATATGCTCAAACCTCTGCTGCACCATAAAAAGGGTCGGGCCTAGTACACAATTCCATTCAGGGCCCAATATAGCTCAAGCATTGCTTTCGTGCAGACAGCTATTCGTTTCTCCACAATGGAAGATGAAGAAGCTGTCCGGTTTGTTACTTTGGACCAATTGAGTCATTGAAAGATAATAAACAAAGTAGAAAGTAAAATACCTTCAAAAGAATGTCCTCATATGTAACATTGGCATAAATAAGGTGTACGTTTGTCATGTCTTTTGGGTTCTCCAATATGGCTCTGGCTACCTAATCACAAGCCAAAACCAGAAAACAAATATCGGAGACATGTTATACAAATATTTAAAATTTTGCAATAGGCTAAAAATAAAAACATGTGAAAAGGCAACATGTCTCTAATAGGACCAAATACATTAAAAGAAGAACTAGTTGACAAATGATTGACATACTTGGAACATTGGAGTAATGCCAGAGCCTCCAGCAATCATCCCAAATGCTCTAACTTGACCAGGTTGATACCTGAACCGCCCCTGGAAGAAACAATTCATGGAACAACATTAAGAAAATTATAATCAAAGGTGAATTCTCAAGTTGAACAAGATTCAGACAAGGCAAAAAAAAGCCCTAGGCAGCAAGCCTTCGATAATACAAGGAAAGCGTTTAAACAAACATGATGTGTTTGTATTCTATAGGAAATGCATTGCAATGGTAAGGTTGCAATTTATGGAGATAATCTAATATTTCAGGTTGCAATAAAAGCAAGATAAGTAGCTCGCCTGAAAAAAAAGTTGTTGCTAACATCAAAAGCAATGTTAACAAAGAAACATGCAGGAAATGTAATGGAGTACACTATAGACAAGAGCACTCTATGAATTCATATTTAAGAAACTGTATACCTTGGGACCCTTCACAGCAAGATAATCACCAACACACAACTCTCTGAAATGGTGTAACATCCTTCCTTGAGGATACATCTACTTACAAGAAAATTTCCATCATACAGTTAGAAGATGGGAACACTCGTATATATAAATATCACACTAAAGTTCACTCTAACCAGCAAGAAATTTTAGGAAAGTACCTTAATAACTAATTCAAAATAACCAACATCAGAATCCAATGTAGTAGGCGTATATGGTTTAATAACCTCCTCACCTTGGCTATCCTTGCCCCTGTTAAGATGAGAAGCATCTAACTTGCATACTAGTCCAGTTCGCAAGCATTTGGGAAGTATCTAAAACCATAATATAAGAAGAAATACAAAAAGGATGAATACAATAAACTGAACCTGCAACATATATGCTGTTCGATGGGAAGACCCAAAACTAAAGTAGGAGTAGGAAGTTCAAATGTCAACTTCTGTCACATTATGACTTCCTTCTGCTTAGGTCCATTCTTGATATTTTTAGACCTTGTGTGAAATAATAAATCAGTCCCTTTTAAAAAAATTATAAAATATAATATAATAAAATAAAATTATACTAGTAATTTTATTAAGTAATTTTATTAAAATAATACATTAAGTGAATCACTAACAAAATTAAAATATATATATATATATATATATCTCACCAACTCAACTCCACGTGTAATAGGATATTTTGCTGAAGAGTTTTGAGTTGTGGTCTTATTAGAATTTCGTATCCTCCCTAAAAAGAAAATTAAAGTACATCTTCGAAGGTTGTTTTCCACTCAGATTAAAATTCTTGAGTAGTCAAAAGTCGTTTACACCTCCACTCAGGGATCACCTGTAAATAAATAAAGGGTTTCAAGTTTAGATACGAGACGTAAATAACGACGATGGGTTTCAACTTTAGACAGCGAATAAGATACAATGAAGATCTTTTAACTGAAATCTTTCTTAAATTGCCCACAAAATCGCTTCTGAGATACAAGGCGGTGTCGAAACAATGGATGTATCTTATTTCTAGCAAAAAGTTTAGCCTCGCCCACATTCGCTCCTGGCATGCCAAAGCTTCTCTCAACCCTCGTGCTGTATTCCTCGATGTCATTGGGATTCCTTCCTTTAACTCGTGACTGCATCCAAGTCCCCTGCTGAGATTTTATAGATCTCCTCAACTAGATATTGCAATCGTGTCAAGGCTTGCTTCTTTGCGATTCCTTCAGTAAAAATCCTTATGTTTGTTTGTGTAAGGTTTTTATCTGTAACCCTGCTACCAGGAAATTTAAGATGCTCCCTCTTCCATTCCCTATATTTAAACAGTATGAGCTGTGTGGGGTTAATCTTGCTTTTGACCCTCTTAAATCATCTTATTACAAAATTATTTCAGTTTGGCAACAGAGACGTTATTTAATATTGGAGGAGATGGGGATGGAGATGGAGATGGGGATGAAGATGGAGAGGAAAGCTGAATATTTTATTGACATATATTCATCACAAAACTGTCATTGGAGTTACCGAAAAATCAATTTCAGTTGGGAAGAGGGTATGAAATTTTATCAAGGGGTTTTCTTAAGGGTACGATTTATTGGGAGAGTGAGGTCTTTGAATCACAATATTTTGATGTTGAAAATGAATGTTTGAAACCATTGACATCTGAGGTTCATCGCCAAGGGTATCGCTGGTTCGGAGAGTGTGGAGGCTATTTGAATCTTGTAGTTGCCCTTGTGCCTAGTCTTTTAGAGTACAGTGTATTTGAGATGGCGGAGGATCATTCCCATTTGCACTCGAAGTACAGTTTAAATCTTGAAGCTGATCCGTACCGTATTCTAAAGATGAAACGTATGGTATTTAAGCTCTTGTGTGTGACTCACTCCGAGGAAGAAGGAGATTCAATGTTTATAGTAGATGAAGATGGTACTGGAATATCTTACAACTTCAAGAATAACACAAGAAAAGATGTGCGTTGCACCATCCTCACCATTTCCTCTTCCTCCATTCAAGAATATTCTCTTCGATGCTCTCTATACTTCGAGACCCTTTGTTGTATGTGAAATTAGCTAATTTCTTTCCAAAAGCTGACAAAGGAAACAACCCCAGAGTGGAATAAAACCAATCCAGACTCTCAGAAGGGAAATTAAACTATTATCAGTGAAGGTGGACTGATGGACAAGAAAAAACAAAACTGTAAAAGAAAAAGAAACAGTAAGTAATTAGACGTCGTTAGTTTTGATTTTATGTTTCAGTTTTCTCTTGATTTCTGAATGGAGGTCTTACTGAAGAAGTGGGCTTTCTTTACAGTTCAGACTTCTTCCTTGCGCCTTTCCCCGTTCCAAATATTTATCTTTTAATTTAGTTATATAAGTAATAAAATTACATATAAATTTGTCTTTTTCATTTTTATCAAATAAATTTATTAAATATAAATTCATTTTAAATAAAATTATTATATTATAACACTAGTGAAAGAAATTCAATTAATAATTTTTGAAGTATCATTAATTCAATTTATATTAATATTAAATTAATTGAGTGCGGTGCTGTTAATCCGGAATTTATTTTATATTAATATAAATTAATTGACTTTGGTGTTAGCCATAAATTAGACACTAATTCGATTTATGTTTTATAATAAAAAATTCAACCTATTTCATCACCGTAATAAATTTTTGTTTAATTCAACTTTTTATAAAAAATGTTGAATAGAATAAATAGACAATAACATTTTTATCTTTTAAAATATACTTAAAATAAATTATTTCTTTAATTTTTTAAAGAATAAAATATTAAAATTATTATATTTAGTTTTTTTTCAAAATTGTCTACAATGATATAAAATATTATATTAAAATTATAAAATAAATAATTTTCAAAAATCAAGATTTATTATTATCAAATGACATAATTATATTTTGCACTTAAGTATTATAATATAAATTCAATACTTAATATTTTAGTACTTAATTTTTTATTTATCAAACAACCCATTAATTAAGAAAAAATATAAAAACAATTATTTTTTAAAAATAAAATGTTATTTTAAATGTCTTTTATTTCTAAGTTTTAAGGTAATTTATTTAAATAAAATAATGTAAATCACTAAAACCCCTTTTAAAAAATCTTCTTTATCTTTAAAATCTAACATAATTACTAAGATAACTTAATTTTTTTATTTCTTTCAGAAATAGGGTGATGTGATATAATTCCTATTAGATTATATTATGGCTATTGAGTGAAAAATAAAACTATGTGTAATAAATAAATTCAAGAAGAATAATATAAATAATAAGTAAGATTTTGATTGAATGGTAAATTATTAATGTAAAAAGTTAAAAGATATGGGTTTAAATTTTATTGTGCATGTATTTGTTTTTCTATTTTTCTATATAAAAGATCTACAATACCAAAAATACTTTCAAAATAATACAATTTATTTTATAAAATAAGGGTTTTTTATATTTTTTAATTAAATTGATGCCCAATTAATCTATGGCATCAACTCAATTGAAAACTTTATAAATATAAAGATATTTAATAGAAGAATTTAAATAAAATTAATATTCTTATTTAAAAATTATATAAATCTATTAATAATCACAACTTCTTACAAATGCAATTTGAAATATAAAAATAGTGTTGACTATTTTCATTATAAAAAGAATTACAGAGATCTCCATCAACAATTAAATTAAATTCAAAATATTTTATTTATAACAACTACTAAAATAAATTCAAGGATAAAAATGCCTTTGCTCTTCTTAGGCACACTTTCTAAAAAAATTAAACTAATTATTATATCAATTGTAATATATCTATAATTATTATTATATTTAATTTTTTATTGAATTGGTATCATAAATTTATTGAGTACAAAATTAATTAAAAGATGACTAAAACTCATTCTTCTTATAAAGTTTCATATACTACTATGATCATACTTATATGTATATATATATTAAATCTATAAAAATCATTTGAAACACAATATATCTATAAAAAGATCAACCTGTGGTGAGATTTGAACCTTAGTCTTTAAAATATTAATTTTATCATTTTAATTAGAGAGTCAATTTTTTATACAAATTTTTATAAATATATAATTTCCATATATTTTTTACTCACATTGTTCTAACACCATAAGATAGTATGATATGAAAAAGAAAAAAGAAAAAAGCAGACATTGCTTAAATCAAATAATTTGAAAAGAAAAATGAAATATGATGAAAATATTATATGAAAAATTACTTAAAATATGATGTATATATAAACATTTTAAAATCCACATAAAATAAACATTTGACATATTAAAATGTATTTAAATATACAAATATTTTAAAAGCACAAAATAAATTAATATAATAAGTAGCAAATCATACGCTAATATCAGTAGCAAATCACTACTATTTATATAAATAATAAGTAATCCTTACTACTCAAATCCGCAATGTAAATACTAGATAAGCAATCTTAATAAATAGACCAGAAAATCATAAATTCATTTATTTTAAGTTACTTTGAATTCAAATTAAACAATATCAATTTGGAATGCATATGTACTCATTATCACATAGAAAGGATGACTTCCAAAATTTCATGATTGTTGTAGTAGGTTGAGTACACTAACCCTGCGCTTAACAAGTAACTTTCACTCCTGCTCATTTGGTTACTAAAGCATTTTTCAATCTTAAAAAGTATGAATTTCTTTTATTTTTAGTAAAAATATTGTCAAAAAATATTTTTTCATAAATGTTGAAATTTAGGTGTTTTTATTTTTTATTTTTATCTTTTATGTTTTGAAGTGAAATTATCAAAATTACTTATTTATTTTAATTTAATAATTAAAGAAAAAAATGGAGTTACTTAGTATCAAACTCAAACTCTCGTGCCTAGAACTTATTACTCTTCTCATTGAGGTTATTTGTATTTATATTAATTATTTAAATGATATTTATAATATTAGATTAATTTATATTTAATGTATTATTAAGAAGATAATTTTGTGTCTATGTTGATGTCTAAAAAAAATTGAGTTTGGGAGTTAGTTATGTGTAGGCAAGGTTGTAGCACTCTCACAACGCTTAAATTTAGTACCTTTTAACTATATGTTGCTGGAGCTTTGAAAATTAAAAAAATTAAATTTTTATTTTTAATTATAATCCCAAATATATTTAATGAAAAAGTAGTTTTATTTTTTAAGTGAATTAAATTATTATATTAATAAAAATACATAAATAAATATCTTTTCCTCATATCTCTCAAGTCGATGAAACATAAAAATTTTGTTTTTACATTTGAGAATTGTCACTCAATTTTGAGAAGGATATTCTTTTTTAGTTATAATCACTGAAATCTCTCCTGATAAAGTGAATGAATCATACAATTACATGTGTTATAGGAAACTTGAAGACGTAAGAAATAATAACAATAAACTACATATGTTAAAATCCCAACGGTCACCACGCAAACATGTCTATTATTAGTTACTATTAATATGTACATATAAATGTTTAGGACAATATGTTAAAATATTTACACATATATACACATATACAGGAGCATAGCATAAATAAAAATATAATTAATTAAAGACTTAAACACATTGAAGTTAAAACAATCATGTTGTACTCTGTTGCTGTAAGGGCTTTTTCTTTCTTTCATAATATTGATTGATAGTTGATGAAGTTTAGATTTGTTGGAAATATATTATTGTAAAATAAATTTGTTAGTATTGATTAAAAAAATATAAATTAAGAATTAAAAAATTAAAATTTATTGTGCCGTGTAAAAATTATTGTCTTAAAAATGAATTTACTCTGATCGGTGTAATCATGTAGTGGACGTCGTCCCCTAAAGTTAACATAGTATTTCAATATTCGTACACCTAAATAAGAAAAGTGAAACACAATTCCTATTGCTCTTATCAGGGAAATCATACTAGGATCAATTTTCAGGAAAGTTTGGAGAGTTCACAGTCAGTCTCGCTTAAAACCTAAACTCCTAAGCTGAATTTCCTCTAATGTAATTTAGAGGAAAATGCTAGAATTTTAAAAGGGATGGAAAAAGTGGTGATGAGGAGGAAAGAATTTTTTTGATTGCTTTGTTTTGCTTTCTGTGTAAAAATGAGGAAAATAGCTCTCTATTTATACTAGTAACAGAAGGTTAAAATAGTAAATATGTAGGGGCAAAAGAGTAAAATATTCTAAGGTTTCACACAACAGTTAAAAATGTTTTTTTTTCCAAATTTTCGTAACAATAAAAAATCCGTGCGTGTGTTAGGCCTATTGATGGGTGTCGAAACCACAAAAAATAATTCCTACAAAAATAACTGTAAATAGTAGTAAAGAGTAGTAGTAGGATCAAGTCCACAAGGATTGAATGTTATAATCTACTTCTGCGTTTAACTTGTGAACAAAATGTTTGTCGTGTCGAAATTCATGGAAAAAGTCGTGCCCGTGACTCTAAATGAACTTGCAAAAAAATAAACTAATAAATCAGGGGGTTTTGAAAATGTTTTGTAACACCCCGAATTTGGGCCTAGAAGTATTGGGCCTTGAGTGGGGGTCCGTAAGGAGGTTGTATATAGGTATTTAATTGTGCAATGAAATGAAACAATTAAATGTTTGCTATTAGTGGTTAATGGCTTTGAGAAGTGTTGGAGAAATCTTGGGTTCAAACTTGGGCTTTAGCAAAAATTTTGGTATTAAGTGAAAAAAACCTGGATGCTTGGATGAGGGTTTTTAAATTATTGTGTTAAATAAATGACACAAGGAAGCTTGTAGTCTAGTGGTTGTGGTGTCATTAAGGTTGTATGGGAGCACGGGTTCAAGCCTTGGCTCTTGCAATTTATTTTGTTTTTTTTTAAAGGGAACCTGGACTTTGGCCTTTAGACCTTATAATTAATTGGGGATAAAATATGACACAAAAAGCCTTGTGGCTTAGTGGCAAGTAGCGTGTGGAGCATTTAAGGGGAGGCATAGGTTCGAATCCCATGGCAAGCAAGGAGCATTTATTTTGCTAACAGGGGGCGACAAGAGTTGGTGTTGAATTTAAACTCTAATGTTGGAGGATCCCACATCGGAAGCTAACATAAGAGTGGTTGTGAAGTCGGCTTTAAATAGAGGAACCATGAAGAGAGTAAATGTACCTTTCTTGGTGATCCCTTTCATTGTATGGCGTGCTCGTTTGGGTTGGGCGTCGGCTAAGAGTGCTCGGAGTGTGGATTAACTCCGGTCTCCTATCGGTGTGTATTTCTTACTACTCTAGTCAGTAGGATGGCTACTTGAACGCGATGGGTGAAAGGGGTCATGTGGGCTTAATGGGCCTACAAGCCCAATTGGATAAGTTGTTTGATTGTGTAGTAAATTTGGGCTAGGCTAGGTGAATCTAATATTTGTGGCTAGATTTGGGCTAAAAGGGCCACACGAGTGTGGGCCCATTTGGGCCGAGAATGGGCTTTAGAGCCATTAGTATTGTTATCCATGTTTAAAATACTTTGGTTTACAAAATTACCAAAATACCCTGCTTTGTAAAATTACTAAAATACCCTTGGTTTATAAAATTACCAAAATACCCCTAGTTTGTAAAATTATCAAAATACCCCTAGTTTGTAAAATTATCAAAATACCCCTAGTTTGTAAAATTACCAAAATACCCCTAATTTGTGAAATTACTGAAATACCCTCGACCTGTAAAATTATTGAAATACCTCGACTTGTAAAATTACCAAAGTACCCTCGATTTATAGAATTACTGCTTTTACCTCGATTTGTAAAATTACCGCTTTACCCTCGATTTATAGAATTACCATTTTACCCTCGGTTTACGTAATTACTATTTTACCTCGATTTATAGAATTACCGTTTTACCCCTAATTTACATAATTACCATTTTACCCCAGATTTACATAATTATCGTTTTACCCTCGATTTATAGAATTACCGTTTTACCCTCGATTTACAGAATTACCATTTTACCCTCGATTTATAGAATTACTGTTTTACCCTTGATTTACAAAATTACTATTTTACCCTTGATTTACAAAATTACTGTTTTACCCTCGATTTACAAAATTACTAAAATACCCTTGGTTTGTGAAATTACCGCAATACCCTTAATTTGTAAAACTACCAAAATACCCCTGTATGGTAAAATGACGAATATGCCCTTATGTTCCGTATGACTGATGTGCTTAGGATTTACATATATTGATATTGGAATAGTTAAGTTTGAGTGATGTGGTGGTTATCGTAGGTGATCGATTATGGAAACGTTTCAACTTCAACCCGTAATGTGTGTACTAACCTCGTAATAGCTTAGATTAATATTTCTTTGAAAAGCCAAAGCTTCATATTTTAGTGATTTGGGAATTAATATTTAGATCTATTTTCTCGCATGTTTAAGTTGGATTCACAACGGATATGGGGTAGGAAGGTATTTGGAACGTTCTTCAACGAGTAGATCTCTTGGTAAGTATTCGAACCTTCTTTCCATTTGTATCTTGTGGTTTAAGAAAAGTGAAAACCCTCTCGTCGACTAAGGCTAAAAGGGTTTTGGTGTTATTTGGTTTGTTGGTGCTAGTGAGGATTAAAGGCTACCGATCGAGGAGTGTGTGAAAAGCTTGGATCATCGGAGTGACTAAATCTAGTCATCAACTTGGTAAAGGTATGAACCCAAGGGCCATTGTGGATGGTGGCCGAATGTGTAAGTGATGATAATAGGTAGTTTTCGATTTGGTTTAATATTAACATGGTCTAATCTATAAGTGGTTGATTATAGGAGAAATCGCATAGGAGATCTCGTCAAGGAATATCGCAAATCAGGTGTGTAACGAACCCTTTTCATAGTTTAAAGCGATGAATGCCGAAAAGCCGAAATGCCGAAATTCTGGCATTTCGAGGACTTGTGAGCAAGCGAACGCTCACTAGTTAGTTAGAATCGATGAGATTATGATCGGAAACATTGGAAACGGTAAGAACGTGATTTTTGGCATTCACGGTAAGTTGGGCCTCTAGGGGCTGCAATAGGGCCCAATAGGCTTTCGGGCCCATTTGGGTAAAATTGGTAGAAAACGGAAATCTGTTAAATTGCATGATAAGACTGTTAAAACCATTATGGAATATAGGCTAAGTGGGCCTAGACAATGAAATTGGCTAAGTAGGGCCCATTAGGGTTTTAGGCCCAATAACTCGATTTCGCTAAAATGGGCCGTAATCACTGCTTGCACCCATGGATTGTTAGTAATCGTTAATGAACATGAAAACCCTAATTTTGGTAAAATTACGAGATTACCCTTATAATATGAAAATGACCGTTTGCCCCTAGGTAAAATGACCATTATACCCCTAGGGTTTATGTATGATTTTAATACATGGGATTTTGATAAATATGGTATGTATGATATGCACATGAAATGTATGCTATGCACATGATATGTATGATATGCACATGAGGTAATCATAAATGCGTTGGGTTGGGTTTTTATATGGATGGAGGAAGTGAAAAAGGGCTTATGCCCCAGTTATCAAAAAGGCTTATGCCCCAGTTATCAAAAGGGCTTATGCCCCAGTTATAAAAGGGCTTATGCCCCAGTTATTGAAAGGGCTTTTGCCCCAATTATTAAAAGAGGCTAGGCCTCCAGTTATATGATAAAGCAGCTATGCTGCCAGTGGAGAGTTTGGCGGGGTGGGTCGAGTTAATCCCCACATGGTGTGTTGGTTGGTACGGGTGGAGAGTAGCGGATGGTGGGTTGAGTAGTCTCCCCAAATGGGTTGCATTCTTTCATTAAAATTATATGTGACATTGAAATGGGCCTAAGGGCCATACCATTTACAGTAAAGGCTTCGGCCAGTAATATGAAATATGAAAAGGCTTCGGCCCAGTAATATGAAATATGAAAAGGCTTCGGCCCAGTATTATGAAATATGAAATATGAAAAGGGCTACTGCCCGGTGCATGATTGAGATTGGATTTGGGCTTAGACCCAACAGCCGTTATTGTTTTGGGCTCGAAAGGGCTTGTTGCACACTGAGTTTCCAAACTCACCCCTTTCCTTAACCTTGCAGTGAGCCTTGATGTGGGGACTTGGGCGGAGGGATTCAGAGTGGCCACGGTGATTGTCTTTGGACTTTTAAATAAGTGTTGGTTTTCATTTAATTTCCTTTAATTATTATTTATTTTGGGTTGTAATAAGGCCAATTTTAACTTTCCTTTTATTTCTTTTCGAATTATTTTAATTTTAATAACTTTAAAATTGGTTAATAATTATTCAAATGGGCTAGACTTAGGACGTGTTTTCAAAATGATACTTGTTTTCAAAATATCTCAACACCACGATTAATCGATTTATCAAAGACGCCCACTTAAACAAATTTAAACTCGATATAACAAAGTGTGGCTATGGTTGTGGGCATGTCTAGGATTGGATCCAATTAAAGAGCTTGGTACTTAAGCGACCTTCATGGCTCACCTCCTCTGTCTCGGATACCTACTGGTGCCCGACTTCCATACACTTTGTTAACTCAATAAAATGTATGGTTTTAAAACACTAAAACGGAACATGGGTTTTCAACTCCAATGTGGCACGTCCGATTCGGCCATAATGTCCGGGCCGGGTTTGGGGTGTTACATTTAGTGGTATCGAGCTAAGTTGCAACAACTCTACTGTGGATCGGTCCAAAATTTTTCAAAAATTTAGGCCTAAGAAGGGTATTTTGGAAATGGTTTTGAAAAGTTCATTTTAAAGATGTTTTATGAGTATATATGTTAAAATGGTCCAAGTTTTTTGTTTTAAATCAAGAGTTTCAAAATAAAGGGTGTTTTCAAATCAAAGTTTTTAAATTTCTATTTTCGGTGATCAAAATATGGTTTTCGAGTTTTAAATGGATTGAGAAAGAAGTGGCGACTTGAATCCACGCACCAAGTCTGTAAGTATTTCTGTTCCTCATATTACACTGTATTAAGATATTACTGTAGATAGAACTGAGACCATATCATGACATTATGACTAGGGCAACCCTAAAAACTCTAGAATACCGAGACTGTAGCTAGGTTATGATTCTGTGAAAATAGAAACTTTAAAATACTATCTTTGCATAAGACATATGAATAAATAGTAAAATTTTGAGATCTTTGTAGTTAATTGATATCAGACTGGTAATGTAGAGTATTGATATGGATTCGAGGGTAAGCAAAGTCTACCAACTTGGGTTCTTGTAACTTCGGAGCTTGGTAATCGAGGCAATTGGCCGAGTTAGTAAGGCAAAGTATTGGATACCAAACTTAAGGAAATTAGGGAAACGCTTCAAGCGGTGTGCATGGAGTGTAAGAAAAGGAAGGATTCTAGTTCTTAGAAAACCAAGCCTCGCTTACGTGAAACATGTTAAGGCACGACCAAACTATCCAATCAAAAAGACTACAACGGACGTCATCCGGGTGAATGCCATAGGAAGACAGGAGCATGTCTTAGATGTGGGTCCAAGGAGCATCGAGCTCGGGATCGCCAAGTTTATTTTATTTAAATATGTGTTACGAATTGTATGCGTGCTTGATAAATGTTTCTTTACTTTGGTAATTAGATGTTCGGGTCGTACTAAGAATTATTTTTAATTAGAGTGCGTAAGCGGAAGCATAGAGGTTTGACTTGAGTAATACGGTTAGTTGATAGTTGGAAATTTCGAGGACGAAATTTCTTTAAGGGAGTATAATTGTAACACCCCAAATTTGGGCCTAGAAGTATTGGGCCTTGAGTGGGGGTCCGTAAGGAGGTTGTATATAGGTATTTAATTGTGCAATGAAATGAAACAATTAAATGTTTGCTATTAGTGGTTAATGGCTTTGAGAAGTGTTGGAGAAATCTTGGGTTCAAACTTGGGCTTTAGCAAAAATTTTGGTATTAAGTGAAAAAACCCGGATGCTTGGATGAGGGTTTTAAATTATTGTGTTAAATAAATGACACAAGGAAGCTTGTAGTCTAGTGGTTGTGGTGTCATTAAGGTTGTATGGGAGCACTGGTTCAAGCCTTGGCTCTTGCAATTTATTTTGTTTTTTTTAAAGGAACCTGGACTTTGGCCTTTAGACCTTATAATTAATTAGGGATAAAATATGACACAAAAAGCCTTGTGGCTTAGTGGCAAGTAGCGTGTGGAGCATTTAAGGGGAGGCATAGGTTCGAATCCCATGGCAAGCAAGGAGCATTTATTTTGCTAACAGGGGGCGACAAGAGTTGGTGT
This sequence comes from Gossypium arboreum, assembly GCF_025698485.1. Lineage (NCBI taxonomy): Eukaryota > Viridiplantae > Streptophyta > Magnoliopsida > Malvales > Malvaceae > Gossypium > Gossypium arboreum. The sequence goes on from NC_069080.1 coordinate 97,891,570, forward strand.
TGAATTTAAACTCTAATGTTGGAGGATCCCACATCGGAAGCTAACATAAGAGTGGTTGTGAAGTCGGCTTTAAATAGAGGAACCATGAAGAGAGTAAATGTACCTTTCTTGGTGATCCCTTTCATTGTATGGCGTGCTCGTTTGGGTTGGGCGTCGGCTAAGAGTGCTCGGAGTGTGGATTAACTCCGGTCTCCTATCGTGTGTATTTCTTACTACTCTAGTCAGTAGGATGGCTACTTCGGGCCGCGATGGGTCGAAAGGGGTCATGTGGGCCTAATGGGCCTACAAGCCCAATTGGATAAGTTGTTTGATTGTGTAGTAAATTTGGGCTAGGCTAGGTGAATCTAATATTTGTGGCTAGATTTGGGCTAAAAGGGCCACACGAGCGTGGGCACATTTGGGCCGAGAATGGGCTTTAGAGCCATTAGTATTGTTATCCATGTTTAAAATACTTTGGTTTACAAAATTACCAAAATACCTCGCTTTGTAAAATTACTAAAATACCCTTGGTTTATAAAATTACCAAAATACCCCTAGTTTGTAAAATTACCAAAATACCCCTAGTTTGTAAAATTATCAAAATACCCCTAGTTTGTAAAATTACCAAAATACCCCTAATTTGTGAAATTACTGAAATACCCTCGACCTGTAAAATTATTGAAATACCTCGACTTGTAAAATTACCAAAGTACCTCGATTTATAGAATTACCGCTTTTACCTCGATTTGTAAAATTACCGCTTTACCCTCGATTTATAGAATTACCGCTTTACCCTCGGTTCTGTAATTACTATTTTACCTCGATTTATAGAATTACCGTTTTACCCTAATTTACATAATTACCATTTTACCCCCGATTTACATAATTATCGTTTTACCCTCGATTTATAGAATTACCGTTTTTACCCTCGATTTACGAATTACCATTTTACCCTCGATTTATAGAATTACTGTTTTACCCTTGATTTACAAAATTACTATTTTACCCTTGATTTACAAAATTACTTGTTTTACCTCGATTTACAAAATTACTAAAATACCCTTGGTTTGTGAAATTACCGCAATACCCTTAATTTGTAAAACTACCAAAATACCCCTGTATGGTAAAATGACGAATATGCCCTTATGTTCCGTATGACTGATGTGCTTAGGATTTACATATATTGATATTGGAATAGTTAAGTTTGAGTGATAGGTGGTGGTTATCGTAGGTGATCAATTATGGAAACGTTTCAACTTCAACCCGTAATGTGTGTACTAACCTCGTAATAGCTTAGATTAATATTTCTTTGAAAAGTCAAAGCTTCATATTTTAGTGATTTGGGAATTAATATTTAGATCTATTTTCTACGCATGTTTAAGTTGGATTCACAACGGATATGGGGTAGGAAGGTATTTGGAACGTTCTTCAACGAGTAGATCTCTTGGTAAGTATTCGAACCTTCTTTCCATTTGTATCTTGTGGTTTAAGAAAAGTGAAAACCCTTCGTCGACTAAGGCTAAAAGGGTTTTGGTGTTATTTGGTTTGTTGGTGCTAGTGAGGATTAAAGGCTACCGATCGAGGAGTGTGTGAAAAGCTTGGATCATCGGAGTGACTAAATCTAGTCATCAACTTCGCAAAGGTATGAACCCAAGGGCCATTGTGGATGGTGGCGAATGTGTAAGTGATGATAATAGGTAGTTTTCGATTTGGTTTAATATTAACATGGTCTAATCTATAAGTGGTTGATTATAGGAGAAATCGCATAGGAGATCTCGTCAAGGAATATCGCAAATCGTGTGTAACGAACCCTTTTCATAGTTTAAAGCGATGAATGTTAAAAGTCAAATGCCAAATTCGGCATTTCGAGGACTTGTGAGCAAGCTTAACGCTCACTAGTTAGTTAGAATCGATGAGATTATGATCGAAACATTGGAAATGGTAAGAACGTGATTTTGGCATTCACGGTAAGTTGGGCCTCGAGGGTCATAATAGGCCCAATAGGCTTTCGGGCCCATTTGGGTAAAATTGGTAGAAAACGCAAATCTGTTAAATTGCATGATAAGACCGTTAAAACCGTTATGGAATATAGGCTAAGTGGGCCTAGACGACGAAATTGGCTAAGTAGGGCCCATTAGGGTTTTAGGCCCAATAACTCGATTTCGCTAAAATGGGCCGAATCACTGTTTGCACCCATGGATTGTTAGTAATCGTTAATGAACATGGAAACCCTAATTTTGGTAAAATTACGAGATTACCCTTATAATATGAAAATGACCGTTTTGCCCCTAGGTAAAATGACCATTATACCCCTAGGGTTTATGTATGATTTTAATACATGGGATTTTGATAAATATGGTATGTATGATATGCACATGAAATGTATGCTATGCACATGATATGTATGATATGCACATGAGCTAATCATAAATGCATTGGGTTGGGTTTTATATGGATGGAGGAAGTGAAAAGGGCTTATGCCCCGCTTATCAAAAAAGGCTTATGCCCTGCTTATCAAAAGGGCTTATGCCCCGCTTATAAAAGGGCTTATGCCCCGATTATTGAAAGGGCTTTTGCCCGATTATTAAAAAGAGGCTAGGCCTCGGTTATATGATAAAGCAACTATCTTTGCCAAAGGAGAGTTTGGCGGGGTGGGTCGAGTTAATCCCACATGGTGTGTTGGTTGGTACGGTGGAGAGTAGCGGATGGTGGGTTGAGTAGTCTCCCAAATGGGTTTCATTCTTTCATTGAAATTATATGTGACATTGAAATGGGCCTAAGGGCCATACTGCTTTACAATAAAGGCTTGACGATAATATGAAATATGAAAAGGCTTCGCCCAAGAATATGAAATATGAAAAGGCTTCGCCCAAGATATGAAATATGAAATATGAAAAGGGCTACTGCCCGATGCATGATTGAGATTGGATTTGGGCTTAGACCCAACAGTCGTTATTGTTTTGGGCTCGAAAGGGCTTGTTGCACATGAGTTTCCAAACTCACCCCTTTCCTTAACCTTGCAGGTGAGCCTTGATGTGGGGACTTGGTAGGAGGGATTCAGAGTGGCCACGGTGATTGTCTTTGGACTTTTAAATAAGTGTTGGTTTTCATTTAATTTCCTTTAATTATTATTTATTTTTGGTTGTAATAAGGCCAATTTTAACTTTCCTTTTATTTCTTTTCTAATTATTTTAATTTTAATAACTTTAAAATTGGTTAATAATTATTCAAATGGGCTAGACTTAGGACGTGTTTTCAAAATGATACTTGTTTTCAAAATATCTCAACACCACGATTAATCGATTTATCAAAGACGTCCCACTTAAACAAATTTAAACTCGATATAACAAAGTGTGGCTATGGTTGTGGGCATGTCTAGGATTGGATCCAATTAAAGAGCTTGGTACTTAAGCGGCCTTCATGGCTCACCTCCTCTGTCTCGGATACCTACACGGTGCCCACTTCCATACACTTTGTTAACTCAATAAAATGTATGGTTTTAAAACACTAAAACGGAACGTGGGTTTTCAACTCCAATGTGGCACGTCAGATTCGGCCATAATGTCTGGGCCGGGTTTGGGGTGTTACATGTTTAGAAATTAAATCATTGAATCAGCGTAAATAAACAATTAATTAATATTGAAAATAAATTTAAATCGAGAAATAAATTTAGATTTTTGTAAACAGAGATAATAAGCCTTAGCCTTAGACTCGGTAGATTCCGGATTTAGAATCGATCCTCGAAAATTTAATTTTTTCCTCTAAACGATAAGATGATTATAGCATTTAAGAACGTCCTAACCACCAATTCTTCCTCTCATAGTGGTCCCGGTATGACCTGCAAAACAACCCTTACCAATTATCTAACCAAGATACACGTGTTCCCGATTCTAGATTTCGACAGTTTTGCGCTCTAAAGAACCCAACTCGAATTAACGGCCTCAATCGTTTGGGTCGTTTAAACCCGATCACTTCCTCCTTAATTTGTTCTCGGAGATCCAAATACAGCACGACCGACTCATTTCTCCAACTTTTAGCAAACATGACTCCAACCCAACGTTCACTTTTTGACTTGAAATCGAGTTAACTTTAAGGGATGAGTTGTCAATCCCGATACTTAAGAAAAATGTGAATACGATTGGAAGGATTTTTAGCTCAAATACGTATCTCACGATTCCTGATCGGAAAGAACACCGACCTAAAGTTAAGATGGTATTTAGTGAAACATGGATTTAATCATGCTTTTTAGGTTATGAAAGGTGGTTTGATGATAATGGAGGAAATTGGAAATTGAAAGGACTTGGAAGGCAATTGGATGAATTTTGAAAGAATAAAGAAATTGAAATGAAAGTAACAGAATTCTCACTGCAAATTGAAAGGAAAATGAAAATTATTTTATTCAATTCCAAATTGAAGTAGAATGTAGAATTAGATTGTCTTTGCTAAAAACATTAAGGCCTTATTTATATACATAGAATTTACTAATTTTAGACTTAATTAATTTTAACATAAAATAAAATAATAAAATAAGATTTTTTTTCTATTTTTGACTTTTACAAATTCAAAAATTCTGATGAGTCATTGGCTTTCTCCACATTTTTTATTTGGCCTCATTTCATTGATTGTGTTTTAATTTGGTCCTTTTCTTCTTGTAGTTGTCTCTTAGTGTCTCAATTGCGTCCTTGATAAGGTTAAAACATAAAGGCACTAATTTAGCAGGGATCAATTCAGAAATAAATCGAATTAAAAACAAAAATGTCATGCAGATTAACATGTTATCAAATCCCCCTACTTAGCTCATGCTTGTCCTCAAGCATATTGTTCCTTCAAACATTAGAAATTATTCTACAATTTATTAAAAATCGAGCCTCTTTTCTGCATCCATAATCAATTCAAACAACATAGGCAAAAATAAATAAATGTTCAAAATATATAGTTTGATCAACAAGTGTCATAAAACTGAAATATGTGAACTAAATCATTTCACTAAATTTAGTTTGAATCCAAAATTTGTAAGGTATTATTAATTAACTACGCATTAATAAATTTTTTAGACATGGTCAAACCTTTTTACGCGAACTAGGATGACAACCCAAGCATCCTATCCCGGTTACTCAGTTCCAACAGTCTTTTTTTTTTCAATTTTTTTGAAGGCTTGGTTAGCGAAATGTTTGTAAGTTATCGATTTGTCACTTGAACCTTTTTTCGCGAGATAAGATAATAACCCAAGCACCTTACCCAGATTACTAAATTCGGTCACGTTTTTTGAACTTTCACTCATTACTTGAGCCTTTATTTATTTATTTATTTATGTACAAGCAAATATTTTTTTTCAAACAATCAATTTATATGAAAAATCTTGTTACATATATCAACCTTAAAACACAATTGTCGACTAATCTAGATACTTGAACACTTTAATTCAAAATTTGCCTAATTGTCCAAATTAACTAAGTAATGAGATTAGAGGCTCAATGTCAGAATAAACTATCAAATAATTCTAGCATAAGATTGAACATATGCAAAAGAGAGACATACAGCAAAAATCATGCATATTTACCATTTCAACCCCCCACTTAAACTTTGCTTGTCCTCAATCACGTTTCATATGAAATAAAAGGCAGCAACCCAAATAATAATTCAAAAGAAAAGTTAGTAATACTCCTCATGTGTCTTTTAACGATGTTGTCGGTGTTGGGAGTAATGACTTTGCAGGATGTCGAGGATTATGGAAACTTGGGTTTCCATTGTTCCAAGTCGACCTTCGATCCAGCTTAAACGTGCCTCCAAAGTTAATGGTTGCTCCTCTTGCTCCCTCATATTGAAGTGTGTGCTTTGGCGAAAAACCATATTTTCGTAACACACAATAGAGATGAAAGCAAGCAAACCCATAGAATCCAGACAATATTTATCTAGGCTGTCTATACTATATGCGCATGTTAAGGACGAGAAATTGATTTCAAAGGGAAAAAATCTAGAGGTTAAATTCGTAATATATGACCCAGTATTAGTAGACGATTACATCAGAAAATAACATGAAGTTTCGTGCAAACCAATATCCTAAATTAACTTTAAATCCATAATGCATACACCACAAAAAAAAAAAAACAATTTAGTTCTAGTTAGGACAAAGGACAAATCATTTCGTCCTGAAAAATTAAAGGCTAAAAATCAGTGAATATATCTTAAAGCAGGTTCATGCACCAATAAGTCTTTTGTGGTCTTCAAATGATCAAGTTGATTAGAATGAGTTAAAGCACAATAAACATCTTGAGCATTAAAGTTACTTGGAATATCTAACAGAGCAGTATGATAGGAATTAGATTTGAATATTGTTAGGGTCGATGAAAACCATGGCAATGTTAAATTCAGAAATCGACATCCGAAAGTCCTTACCAAGTAAACAAAAATAGATAATGCTTTGTGTTTCAACAGTTCATAATGCATTAATATTGAAACTAAATGTGGTATAGAATTCATAAATCAACTCATAATATGCATTACAGGAAATATTTGCAAATGAGTTCCAACCAATAGCATCAAAATAATCAATCATAGCATTGCGAATATTTAACATATCAAGAGTGGAGAGATCGATTTGCTTACAGGCCGGGAACGGACGTTGTCGGATTTCGTCGTATCTTGCGCGATGCTCCGAGGTCAGTCTAAAAATCCTCGTAATCTTTCTTTGATAGGAATAGTGTTTGCACGACCTCGTCTATTACGTTAGCCGTATTGTAATGATCGAACATATTCGTTAGGCGAGTCGGGTGGACTTGAATTTCCGGCAGCGTTAGTACTAGTGTGTGGGGATGTCGCTGACTCATGTGTTGGTCGTCGACAGGCTCGAGTGGTGGATGATTGTGTTCGACGTTGAGAGACACACTCGTTCATAGTTAAGTGACCTTCCACATTGTCATTAGAAGTCCCAACCTCCTTTGAATGACCTGCATAATACGATAGTAAAGGTAAAATAAGTTAAGGATTAGGGATCGACCTTTCGAGAGTAGTGGAGCTACTGTCTGAATGTTCTATTTCGATCAGAGTCAGGCTTCTACGATGACGGGTTCTCATTGGTGCAACCGTTCGTTTTGGAGGAGGTGGAAAAGGTTCTGAGTCGTCGTCGGCTATATCAACGACTGAAGGCTTTGAAAATTGATGTCGACTTTGATTGAGTGAAATCAGAATATTGTCAGTCATTTGCTTCTGGGTTCGAAGCATGGTCTTCGTGTAAGCATCAAGAATAAATGGTTCTGCTTGCAGTAGCGGCAGCAACGGCGGCGAACGGTGACGGTGTGGTTTGGGCCAATTTGTTTGAAGGTGACGGTGAGAACTTCGGGTATGATGTTAGTTAAGATGGTGAGGGTGGTTTGGGTGTTTGATGATGGAGAAAAAGAAAATAAATAGAGGAGATGGTGTTTGTTAAAGAGATAAGCGACGGCGCGCGGGTGAGGGCTCAATCTACAAGCAGCGCAGCGTTGACGTGGTGAAAAAGGCCGACGAATGGTGGTTTTAGGTAGAGGGGAAAAATGGAAAAAGAAAAGAAAGGGATTGTTGGTCATGCTATCAACAATGCTGAAGAAAGGGGTGACGATAGCGCAACAACGTGGCAGCGACGAGTCGACGATTGGGGGCGACGACGGCAATGTGGATTTGGTGTGGGTTTAGGGTTATTTTTGTTAAGAAGATAAAGAGAGGGTTTGGGGATTTAAAGATTTGGGTGTTTTATTTTTTCTCTTTTTTCTTTTCTTTTTCTCTTTTTTCCCTTGTGGGCTGTTGGGCTTTCTTGTCCACTCATTTTCCTTTTAATATTTTTTTTCTTTTTGGGCTGGTAGGTTGTTCGGCCCAATTTCTTTCTTTTTAGTTCTTTTAGGCCTATTTGGGTATTAGGCTTGGTTCATGGCATTTGGTATTTTTATGTGGGTAATTCGGTATTTGGGTAAGTGGATTTGGGTATGTTGGTTAAATGGGTTGGTAGGTGGTTATTTGATTTGGGTTTTGGGGTTTTTATAAAGGTTAGGGTTATTGGGGTTTTTTTTATTTGTATGTAAATAATTTTCACCTTTTAGCATGTCATGTCCACGCCACCACCATTATCCAACATTTTGAAAAAATTCATAACCTCAATTACGTTCCTGTAAACATCAAATTAACTGGATTAAATAAAAATTTATTTATGTACAATCTAAATCTTATTAAACTCAAAATTAAATAAATGAAAATAAATTTGGGTTGCCTCCCAAAGAAGCACTTTTGTTTAATGTCGTTAGCTCGACGACCTGGAAATTTATTTAACCGATTCTCTGAGGACTAATTCCTCAACCATGTGGACTTGAAAATTCTTGTAGAAAGGTTTTAATCGTTGTCCGTTGACCTTAAATTTTTTTCCGAATTCTTCGCTTTTAACCTTAACTACACCATGTGGAAACATGTGAGTAACAACAAAAGGCCTTAACCACTTTGTCCGAAGCCTACCTGCAAAAATTCTTAATGTAGGGTCATTAAGTAATACTTTCTATCCCACCATAAATTGTTTACATGTTATCTTTTAGTCATGGTATGCTTTGACCTTATCCATATAAAAGTAGGCACTTTCATACGCTTCTCGTTGAATTTTCTCAAGTTCCTGAATATGTAACTTACAATACTTACCTACAGCTTCCAACTCCATGTTGCATTGCTTGATCGCCTAAAATACTTTATGTTCTAGCTCAACAAGAAGATGACACGGTTTACCAAAAATTAGTTAATAAGGAGACATACTTATGAGTCCTTTATAAGCTGTACTGTACGCCCACAGTGCATCATTTAGTTGCAAACTCCAATCTTTCCTATCTGGCTTAACGGTCTTCTCCAAAATCAACATGATTTCTCGATTCTACACTTCCGCTTGACTATTTGATTAAGAGTGATAAGCTGTAGTGACTCGTTGCACTACTCCATATTTTTTCAAAAGTGTGTTGATTACCTTATTACAGAAAATGTGTTCCACGATTGCTGATTAATGCCTACGGTGTGCCAAATCTGGAAAAAATATAACTCTTTAGAAAATCGAATACCATTTTGGCATCAGCATGACGAGTGGCTTTTTCTTCCACCCACTTTGGCACATAGTCAATTACAAGTAAAATATAGACGTTACCATATGACGAGACAAAAGGTCTCATAAAATCAATGTCCCATATATCAAATATTTCACAGACATGTACAAAGGTTAGAGGCATTTCATTTTTTCGGCTCAAATTTCCTACCCTTTGACACTTTTTGCATGTTTTACAGAACATATATGCATCTAGAAAAATATGTGGCCAATATAATCCACATTCAAGTACTTTATGCGTAGTTCATTTAGGGCCAAAATGTCCACCACATGCATAAGAATGACAAAAAGATAGAATCGATTTTACCTCAGTTTCTGCAACGCATCGTCGAATTACTTGATCGGAATAGTATTTCCAAAGGTAAGGGTCATCCCAAATATAGTATCGTGATTCACATTTTATCTTATTTTTTTCAGATCGCGATAAGTTAGAAGAGACTATACATGTAGCAAGGTAATTCACCATGTTTGCGTACCAAGGGAAAATTGTATGATTAAGCAAGCTTTCATCCAGAAAATCGTCTTTAAGTGGTGTGAAGTCTTTCGATGGTGGTATTTGGCTCAAATGATTGGTTGCCAAATTTTCGTGTCCTTTTTTATCCTTTATTTCGAGATCAAACTCTTGCAAAAGTAATATCCACCTAATAAGCCTTGGTTTTGCTTCATTTTTCCCGATCAGATATTTAAGAGCTGCATGATTAGAGAAAACGAAAATTTTAGTCTCGAACAAATGTAAATGAAATTTTACCAAAGCAAAAACTATAGCTAGAAACTCTTTTTGAGTAGTCTAGTAATTGTTTTGGGCAACATCTAAAGTCTTAGACGCATAGGAGATAACGTGTAGTTCTTTCTCTATTCTTTACCCAATGATTAGTCCTAAGCTATGGTCACTTGCGTCACACATTATCTCGAAAGGATAATTCCAATTTGGTGGTTGAACAATAGGTGCCGAAATGAGCATATGTTTGAGCGTGTCAACACATCTCTGCATGATTGGTCAAATTCAAACTCCTTGTTCTTCTGCATTAGATTGCAAAGCAGTTGTGCAACTTTTGAAAAGCCTTTAATGAACAGCCTGTAGAAACCTGCACGACCAAGGAAAGAACGAATCTCCCTCATAGTTGTGGGGTATGGCAGTGAGTTAATGATGTCAATTTTTGCTTTATTGATAGAAATTCCCTCAGCAGAGATGATATGACCTAGAACTAATCCTTTATCTACCATAAAATGACATTTCTCATAATTTAGAACAAGGTTAAATTCTAAGCAGCTTTCCAAAATTTTTTCAAGATTTGACAAACACAACTTAAAAGACTCACCATACACAGTAAAGTCATCCACGGACACTTCAATTATTCTCTCAACATAGTCGGAAAATATACTTATCATGCACCTCTGAAACGTGGCTGGTGTGTTGCAAAGTTTGAACAGCATCCGTCTATAAGCGAACCTGCCAAATAGATATATAAACATCATCTTCTCTTGATCCTCTGGTGCCATTGAAATCTGGAAAAACCCTGAGAAACCATCAAGACAACAATAATGAGACTTCTAAGCTAAACGTTTAAACATCTAGTCAATAAAAGGAAATGGAAAATGATCTTTCCAAGTTAAGGAATTCAACTTCATGTAATCGATGCAGACTCTCCACCCATTTTGGACCCAAGTGGGAACCATCTCACCTACCGAATTCTCAATTATGATTATGCCGGTTTTTTTAGTACTACATGGACTGGGCTGACCCAAACTGTCAGAAATGGGATAGATCATCCCTGCATCAAGTAACTTTTGCACTTCTTTCTTTACCACTTCCATTATGGGCGGATTGAGACGCCTTTGAGCCTCTCTTTTTGGAATAGCATTATCCACAACTTGAATTTTATGCATGCAAGTCGAAGGGCTCAACCCCTTAATGTCGGCTATCGTCCATCCAATTACCTCTTTATAGTCTCTAAGAACTCGTACCAGTTTTTCCTCTTCTATCTTCAAGAGTTTACTCAAGATTATTACCGGTAAGGTATTTCTTTTTCCGAGAAAATAGTACTTTAAATGGTCTAAAAGTGGTTTGAGTTCCAACCCTAGAGCCTCCAAAATAGATGGTACAAGCTTAGTTTTTGAAGGAGATAATTAAAAAATTTTACTTGGATTTCTCCATAATTGCGATGCCTCCATAAGAGTCACTGTTTCGTGAACAAACTTTTCAAAGCTTATCTACTCCTCTAGTTCCTCCATGGCATCAAAGTTTAGACTTCTGCAAAGAACAATTCGTAATTCATCCTCGTCATGATATTCTAGATGTAATTCAGTTAAATTGTCGATTATATCAATATTAGAAACATTAGAAATCATGCTAGGGCGGTTCATGGCCTCATAGACATTAAATTTCACCATTTCCCCCTCGAACTCTATAGTGAGTATCCCATTTTGCACATCAATTTTTGTTTGTGCGGTATTCAAAAATGGCCTCCAAGAAGTATGCCAAACAAATTAGCTGAATTGTTATCCTCCATTTCGATAATGTAGAAGTTTGTAGGAAATATTAGCTAGTTGACCTTGACAAGAACGTCCTCCAACACTCCTTCTAGATGCACCACAGATCTATCTGCAAGCTGAATAATTACACATGGTTCCTTCAAATAACCCGAGTTAAGTAGTTTATAAATTGAAAAAGGTATAACATTAATTGATGCACCTAAGTCACACATCGCTTTTTTAATTTCAACACGACCTATTTTACAAGATATGAAAAACATACATTGGTCCTTACATTTGGGCGGTATTTTCCTTTACAGAACGGCAAATACATTTTCTCCTATACTTACCTTTTCATTGCCTAGGAGCTTCCTCTTACTCATGCATAATTCTTTCAGGAATTTTGCATATCGTGGAATCTGTTTAATCACATCGAGAAGAGGTATGTTGATTTCTACCTTTCAAAAGGTGTCGAGGATCTCCTCTTCTTGCTCCTTCTTGCACTGGACAAGTTTTCCTGGAAATGGAGGTGGTACTGCAAATGATTTTTGTGGTGTTGATTCTATTGGAGCCTCTGTTTCAAGTTTATCTTTATCTCGACTAGTGTCGTGGGCACGAATCGTGTCAAGTATGGGCTCCAAAACGTTTCCACTCCTTAATGTCATAGCACTTGCATTGTGTTGAGGGTTTGACTTAGTTTGGGATGATAACTTACCTTGGGACACCAAACGGCTAATCATAAGCACGAGTTTGCTCACTTGTTTATCCAATTCCTGCAAATGTATGCTAGTTTTTGTTGAAATTTCTCAGTACTGTTGGCTAGCCTTTCCACTATGGCTTCCAAATATGACTTTGGAGGTGGTAAATGTTGATTCTGAGACGGCCTTTGTTGGTACGATTGATTGAACCGCAGATTTGACTGATAACTTAGATTCGGATGATCTTTCCACCCCACATTATATGAGTTCGAGTAGGGGTCATATCGCCTTTAGGGTGGTCCTAGAAAGTTCTCGATGAAATTTGCTTGTTCTGTCGAATCCTCATGTAAAATCAGACATGAGTCCGTCGGATGGTCTGCCTTAGCGCAAATTTTGCACAACCGTGTTGGACCCGTTTTATCTATAAGAAAAGTTTGAACAATGTTAATTAGCTTATCAATTTTATCTTCTAAGGATAAAGAATTTAACCCATGAACCCGTTTCGTGGGTTCTATGGCCGGTCGGAATTTTTGAGAGTTAACAACCATTTTCGAAAACAACCCCTGTGCTCTCTGAGGAGTCATATTAACCGTGCCCCTCCACTTGCAGCATCTATTATTTTCATTTCCATCAGGAGCAATCCTTCATAGAAATACTGCAAGAGTGATTATTCAATCAGTCCATGTTGTGGGTAACTTGCACACAACTTTTTGTATCGCTCCTAGTAATCGTAAAGTGATTCAATCTTCTTTTGACGGATTCCTACGATGTCCCTCCTTAGTTCGGCCGCTCAAGCTGTAAGTAAGAACCTGTCAAGAAACAAATGAGACATGTCAGACCATGTGTTGACAGATCCCGGAGGTAAATAAAATAGCCACTTTCTAGTAGAGTCGGCTAGTGAGAAAGGAAAAACACGAAGTTTGATTTGGTATTTGGTTACTCCCTGAGGCTTCATGCTTGTGCACACCATATGGAATTCCTTAAGGTGGATGTGCAGATTTTTTGTTCTGTAGTCCATGGAAGATGGGTAGTAAATGAATCAAACCCGATTTTAACTCAAACGACATTCCTCCTGCTAGATAGGCTATACATAAATGTTGTTGTTCATCCGGTGCCGCTGTGAGTTGGCGTATTGTCTGTTCGGTCATCTCGTTTGGTTTGTCGACGAGAAAATTTCCTCGGTGTATGATATGGTTTCAAATTCAGGATTTGGCCGTTTACCACATTGTATGGCTTCTTTCCGCAGTTGTCAGGCTAATTTCTCAATTTTTGGTTCAAACTCTAGAGTTCTCGGTTCTGATCTAGTCATAAGGTAAACAAAAAAAAATAGAAATAATGTCTCTAATCCCCAACAACGGCGCCAAAATTTGATGGGCGTCAAAATCACAAAAAATAATTCCTACAAAAATAACTCTAAATAGTAGTAAAGAGTAGTAATAGGGTCGAGTCCACAGGGATTGAATGTTATAATCTACTTTTGCGTTTAACTTGTGAACAGAATGTTTGTAATGTTGAAAGTCATGGAAAAAGTAGTGCCCACGACTCGAAATGAACCTGCAAAAAAATAAACAAATAAATCAGGGGGTTTTGAAAATGTTTAGAAATTAAATAATTGAATTAGTGTAAATAAAAAAATTTAATTAATATTGAAAATAAATTTAAATTGAGAAATAATTCAGATTTTTGCAAATAGAGATAATAAGCCTTAACCCTAGACTCGGTAGATTACGGATTAAGAAGTGATCCTCAAAAATTAATTTTCTCCTCCAAACGATAAGTTGGTTATTGCAGTTAAGAACGTCCTAACCACTAATTCTTTCTCTCGTAGCTGGTCTCGGTACGACCTACAAACCAACCCATACCAATTATCTAACTGAGATACACGTGTTCCCGATTCAAGATTCTGGCAGCCTTGTGCTCTGAAGAACCCAACTCGAATTAACAGCCTCAACCACTTGGGTTGTTTAAACCCGATCACTTCCTCCTTGATTTGTTCTCAGAGATCTGAATACAACATGACCGACTCATTTCTCCAACTGTCAGCAAACACGACTCCAACCCAACGTGCACTTTTTAACTTGAAATCGAGTTAACTTTAAAGGATGAGTTATCAATCCCGATACTTAGGAAAATGTAAATACTGATCGGAAGGATTTTTAGCACAAATACGTATCTCACGATTCCCGACTGGAAAGAACACTGGCCTAAAGCTAAGATGTTATTTATTGAAACATGGATTTAATCATGCTTTTTAGGTTATGAAATGTGGTTTGATGATAATGGAGAAAATTGGGGAATGAAAGAACTTGGAAGACAATTGGAAGAATTTTGAAAGAACAAAGAAATTGAAATGAAAGTAACAGAATTCTCACGCCAAATTGAAAGGAAAAGGAAAATAATTCTATTCAATTCCAAATTGAAGTCAGAATGTAAGATTAGATGTGTCTTTCCTAAGAACATTAAGAAATTGAAATGAAAGTAACAGAATTCTCACGCCAAATTGAAAGGAAAAGGAAAATAATTCTATTCAATTCCAAATTGAAGTCAGAATATAAGATTAGATGTGTCTTTCCTAAGAACATTAAGGCTTTATTTATATACATAGAATTTACTAATTTTAGCCTCAACTAATTTAACATAAAATAAATAAATAATAAAATAAGATTTTTTTCTATTTTTGGCTTTTACAAAGTCAAAAATTCTGATGAGTCCTTGGCTTTCTCCACATTTTTTATTTGACTTCATTTCATTAATTGTGTTTCAATTTGGTCCTTTTCTGCTTGTATTTGTCTCTTAGTGTCTCAATTGCATCCCGACAAGATTAAAACATAAAAGCACTAATTTAGCAGGGATTAATTCTCAAATAAACCGAATTAAACATAAATTGTCATACAAATTAACATGTTATCACCTATAGCCCAATTACTCAATGATATTAAGAAGTAAGGCTATATATAAACCCCCTTAATAGTCTATACTTAACCAATGTGGGATATTCCCACTTGCCAACAATCCTTTGCATATTACCAACAATCCCCTACTAATGGAAAGTGATTTGATTTTTTATAAACACGAGAAAGAGTAGAAGTTTTTCCAATTAAAATGTGAGAAGAGCAACAGCAAAATTAGTTGCTTAAATGCTAGTATCTTATGGATTTGAACTAGTACATAATGAAATCAGTGATTCTTCTCTTTAACAAGTGAACGAATCTTTAACTTGTTAAGATAAGAGTTAACTCATGACACACAACTAATCTTAGATCTAATTGGTGTTCGACGATAAATCAATAAGTTTCAGCCAATTCACTTCAGGATGCTGGTAAGTGCTCTAGAAAAATTGCCCAAATGTTTTTCATAAGAGGTGGCTAGTCCTTCACATTTACGTAAGTGATTTCATCAAGTTTATCTCAGTATAGACCACCCGAATCATGACAATGAAATCATTAAGAGCATTTATTTAGCTCATACTCTCAAATTTAGATTAGATGAATTCATCAAGTTTGTCTCAATAGGACCACCCAAATTTGGGCTATGAACTCATTAAGAGTAATAAACTCAACCTTTCAAGTCAGTGATTTCATCAAGTCCATCTCAATAGGACCACCCAAACTCTGGGCTATGAATCCAATAAGAGTAAGAACTCAACCTTATGCATGTACATCGTTCATCATAGGGATAGGTAAAATGTACACTATGAGTCTTTTCATGGTTTTGTTTGACCACATTGAACTTAGAGAACTAAGTTGGGTATCCACCATGAATTCCTCAACCATTGGGCTTAAGATTCAACCCCCTCGACGAATCAATAACCATTTTCCTACTTAACCCTTTAGTTAGTGCATCAGTTAGGTGTAACAACCCATTTTCCAGTGGTGTTAGAAACGGTGATTTCAAGACCATAATTCCTACGTGTCAACCCGTAAATATTATATAATTAATATTTACGAGGTCATTAGTGTTGTATTAAACTTTGGTTAAGAAATTTTAATGTTTAGATAATTAGTTAATTAAAAAGGATTAAATCGTAAAAGTTATAAAGTTGCATGTTATATATTTCTCTTAACTAAATAACTTAGACAATTAAATTCGGGGGTTTTATGTTGAATTAGACCATAATAATGAATTATGGCCAGTTAGTGGATGTATGAATTGAAAATATTATAATTTATTGTATGTTTATTAATTAAACATAAGTTAAAGTAATAAAATAAAACAACAAGTTATCCATCATCTTTTTTCTTTTATTTTATTAGTCGAACACTATTGTAGGAAGGGGGAAGTATTGGTTTTTTCTATTTTTCCTTTCATGTAAGTATTTCTTGACTTGCTTTCTCATGAATTTTGTGTTTTTTTGTGATTGCTATCTTAATACCTAGCTAAATTAAGGGTTAAATTGTGAAACCATCAAACGTTTAGAAATTTACTATTGATGATTTTGAATTTTTTTTATGTAAATTGGTTTTGTTGGAAGCTTGGTTGTTAGATACGATTAAATTGTAAAGTGATTTTTAGAGATTTTGAATTTAGAGACTAAATAGGTAAAATGTTGAAGTTTGATTGGTTTTCTTGAGAATTTTCAAAATTTAAGGACTGTACTAAAATAGAAATAAATTCGGTTAGCATGGAAATTTGCAAAAATTTGATAAATTTGGAATTTGAGGTTTAGGGATTAAATTGAGAGAAATGTGAAGGTTTAGCAAAAATGTGTAAATAATAAAAACTTAAGGGTCATATGCATACAATTGAGTTGGGATGTGTATTTGAATGTGATAAGATTGAATTTAATTGATCAAGGTTTGATTCATACGGAGGATAAACATGGAAAAGCTAAATTAATGGGTTAGTCACCGACCTTGTTTTTGCAACTGTGTTCGTCTAGGTAAGTTCATACTGTTTAATTTAGTATAATTTGCAATATTTTAATGGCATGTGATTTATGATGTATTTAATAATTATATATTTAATGAAATGATTATAAAGGTAATTCAAAATGAGAAATGTAATTGAATTGTAAGATATTATGTGGTTTTGTATATCGAGCCGGATGAACATATGATAGGATACAATTGGCATGCCAATAGGTTATATTGCATGTTGTACGGGTTAGAATTGAGATGAGATGATGATTTCTGATTTACTCCTGTTCACTAAATATATCAAAGTCCAGCATTTGTTGCGGACTATCGTGTTATATTTATAGTATTTCTGGTATGTTACTGGGGTCGAATGTAAAACCTTCAAGCTTGACACTTAGTGCTGAGGTGTGTTACTGAAGGGATGTTAGCCTACAGGCTAAGCACTTGGTTCCAAGGTGTGCTCATGGTTGGTTTAGCTCGTTTGAGCGTACTAGTGTGTTTTAGATGGTTAATCGCGTATCCGTATCTGCTTATACCATTCATCGGGTTAAATTTTTTATAGTTAAATGACCTAATGATAATATGTAACTAATATTCTATTATGATTTCTTGTGAAAGACTTGTACATGTGTTCATGATTTCTAAAATTATATCACGACTTCATAATGGTTGATACTGTATAAATGAAATGATTAAATGACTTGTATTTACTAAACTCACCTGTTGAATGGTTGTGATTGAAAGGGTTAATGATAGCCATTAATTTTGTTAATTATAAAACTATGATTGTTCAGTAAGTTATAACGTTTTAACCTATGAACTTACTAAGCTATATTGAAGCTTACTCTTGTTGTTTTCCTATTTCCTTGTGGATCTTGTTTTGTGGAACTGGGCGATTGAATCAAATAGAAGATCACACTATCCAGCTTTATTTTGGTAGTTTTGAAACTGTTATACTTGGTTTTGTGGCATGTAATAGGAGTGTTTGAAATATGTAATAGGAGTATCTAGTATATATGTTTTAAGTACTTATTATGAGTGGTATGTTCTATACTTGTGTGATGAATATATGTTTTAGTCAAAAATATCCTAATTCATGTTTTGGTATCAAAAAATTCAAGTATAGTGTGGAATTTGTCATGTAATAGGTGAAATTTGTATATGTTTTGATTGTATGTTATGTAGTCTTGGTTAGATAGATAAAATGATATTTATGTTCTGTAATAGCTTATATCTGATAATGCTTTATAACTTGGTGTATTTATGGTCTTGTTATGCTAATTGATCACTTGATATAAACTTTAAAGAGTTGTTTGAATTATTTTACAAATGAATTTGGTAGAATGAAAAGAGTAATCGTAAGTTTTGACATGAATTAATGTATGGTTTTTTTAGCTTAAATGCAAACCATTTGGTATATGCTTGTGACATGAAAGTATAGGCTTGGTTTTAGTTTATTTTGGTATATAAGTTGTGGTGCCTTTGAATGGCATATTGGTTAGAATTTATAGGTTGATTGAATTGGTATGTTTTGAATGTGTTTGAAATGTGTTTTGGTTATATGAATGTTAATAGAATCAATGTGTCTTGGTGTGCAAGTTTTGGTTTTGAAATGGCTTATTTTAGGGGTAATTTTTGCTGGACACAGGTTGTTACATGGCCATGTGCCATACACGACCACACCATACGGTCGTGTGACTTTATTGTTTTAGGTGCAGGATTTACATGGCCTGCGACACAATTGTGTGTCTCAAAACAGTTTGTTGCACGACATGCAACATGACCATATGGCCCTATTTCGAATATTCACACCGGTTGAAACACGGTCGTGTGTCTATACTTCGAATGTTCATACGGCCTGGGCTATGTCACATGGCCCACACGATCATGTGACCCCTATTTTCAAAATTTTCATGTTTTTCCAAAATTTTCTGTTTTGTTTCAAGTTGATCCTGGATTGCTCCCAAACTATTTTTAGGGCCTCATAAACACGATTTAAGGCCCGTAAGTATATTTTTGTTATAAATGTAATATATGTTTAAATGTTAGTATTTAATTTAAATAATAGTTTTTTATTTGAAGCTAAATGTTCTAAATTGTACTGTAATACTCTATAACCCGAATTCAGTAACGGAGACATGTTAAAGTTGTTACACTATGTTTTTTCAGGCTTCGTATACTCCAACACAAGTATCCATTATTTATTAAATGTCTCATAGATTCATATCTTATTCAAATATGCCTCTTCTTTCCATTATAAGATTAGCTCTTAGCAACGCAAATTGTGTCTTGTGAGTCATTTAATAGAGATACGGTAGGCACTAATTTTCCTCATAAATAAACCTTTGCAAGTAGATTCTTAAGTCGCTCAACCTCTTTCCTGGCTAAGTCAAGAGCTAAAGCTTTGACTCCATCGTGGAGCAAGCAATACAGGTCTATTTAGCATACTTCTATGAAATGGTTGCTCCACCCAAAGTAAAGACATACCCGTTTGTAGAGCTTACCTGATCATTATCAGTTACCTAGTTTGTATAACAATAGCCTTCAAGGATTGTTGGGTATCCGACAAATTCCAACTACAAAGTTATTGTACCTTTAAGGTATTTAAGCAAACGTTTTGGAGCATTCTAGTGCTCATTGCTAGGATTATGGGTATATCTACTTAGTCTACTAATTCCATAAGCAATATCCAGACGAGTTTAGTTCATCAAGAACATAAGACTTCCAATAATCTTAGCATCTCTAATTGAGAAACACTATTTCCTCTATTCTTTAACAGTTGTATGCTAGAATCATAATGAGTTCTCACAGGGATTACATCAAAGCTATTAATTTTTTTTAACACTTTCTCTATTTAGTGAAATTAATTTAATGCAAATCCTTTTTTCTGATTTTGTAACCTTAACTCCTAAGATTATATCTACCTCTACATAATCAATCATTTCAAATCTGGTAGATAAGAAATTCTTGGTTTTATTAATGACTTATATATTGGAATTGAAAATTAACATGTCATCTATATACAGACTTATGATGACACAATCAGAGCCAAACATATTAGAATACACACATGCATTTGCATCATTAACAATAAAACTGAAACTAAGATTAGTTTTATGGAGTTTCTCATACAATTGTTTTGGAGCTTCTTTGATATCATACAAAGATTTTTTGAGTTTGTAAACTTTATCTTCCATACCAGGCGCCAAAAATCCTGGAGGTTGCTCTATGTAGATCTCCTCATCCAAATCACCATTCGAGAAAGTTGTCTTCACATCCATCTGATGTACTAGCAATTTGTGAATGGAAGCTAAAGCAAAAAAAAAAATGAATGGCTAAGATCTTAGTCACAAGAGAGTATGTATCAAAATAATTTGCTCCAAATTTCTAAGTAAAACCTTTAACAACTAGTCTTGCCTTATACTTTTGTATTGACTTATCTGGTCTAAGTTTCTTTCTAAATGCCCATTTATTAGTAATAGGTCTAAAACCTCTAGGTGAGTCTAGTAATTCCCAAGTGTGATTAGAAATAATAGATTCAAGCTCGTTATTAATAACATCTCTCCAAAAAATAACATCTATTAAATTTATGGCTTCATCATAGGTTTTTGGATCATCATCTATAAAAAGTGCATAAGTAATAGAATCACTTATTAAGTCTAAATCATTAGTCTCAATTACAAAGGAAGTAAAGAAATCAAGTCTGAAACTAGTGGTAGTCCTTTGTCTTTTACTTCTCCTAGGTTCCACTTCATCATTAAGAATATCTCTATTATGTGTACTAGAAGAAGAAACATGTTCATCTAATTGTATCTCGAGATTTATGTCAAATTTCTTTAAAGGAAAAATATTTTTAAAAAAACATCATCTCTAGATTCACATATAAAAGAATTATGCCAAGACATAAATCTATATGAAACACTGTTTAGAGCATAACGAACAAAAATAACATCAATAGTTTTAGGTCTGATAGTGTTCTGTTTAAAAGCAAGTAAGCCTCCTTTTGCTAAGCACCCTTACACTTTCAAGTATTGAAGATTAAAGGCATAACCTTTCCACAATTCATATGGGCCACAATCTAATTTTTTATGAGGTACTCTATTAAGAATGTGGTTTGTAGAAAGTACGACGTCCCCCCACATGTGGTCATGTAAACTAGAATTAAGTAGTAAATCATTCATCATCTTTTTAGAGTTATGTTTTTCCTTTCAACTATGCCATTTTGTTATGGAAAATAGGAAGTGAAAAAATCATGTATAATTTCATCTTTCTCACAAACCTCTTTAAGAAAGTTAGTGTCATACTCGCAACCTTTAATGAATCTAAGATGTTTATTCTCTTATCAAGTTGGTTTTCTACTCTCTTTTTTATAAAGGAAAAAAGTTTGTTCAATTTCATCTTTTGTTCTTAGAAGATATACTTTTGTATCCTTAGAATAGTCATCTACAAAGGTAATATAATAGTGTTTTCCATTCTTACTTTATGTGTTTCTAAAGTCTGTTAGATCAATATGAATTAACTTTAAAAGTTCGATCTTCCTATCAGAAATAGTCTTTAAGGAAGGTCTAGCATGATTGACTTCAACACAAATTTCACATTTATTAAAGCTACTATCATCTAGATTAGGAAGTAGATTCATTTTTATGAGTTTTTTCAGAAAATGAATATTCATATGTCTTAATCAAGCATGCCACATGTCAAATGATTCAACAATATAAGTAGAAGTGGTGGCTTTATTATTATTAAACATAGTCTCAATCACAAATAAACCTTCACTCAAATAACCTTTCCTCATATAATCTCCATTTCGAAAAAGTACAAGTTTTTCGGATTCAAAGACTAGTTTAACACCTACCTTATTCAGTAATCCACCATTAATCAAATTTCTATGCAAGGTGGGTACATAAATGACATTATTCAATGACAATGTTTTCTAGAAGTAAGTTTGAGTAAAATATTTCCTTTATTGAGTATTTCCAAAGTGCTAGAATTACCATGTAGACTTGTTCACCTTCAGCCGCACTTTCAAATTAGGTGAACATTTCTCTGTTAGTACAGAAATGTTTGGAGGCATTTGTTTCTACAATCCACTCAACATTGTTCTTAACTAAGTTCACTTCAGAAACCACAAAGACTATAACCTCATCTGGATTTTCAACTATATGCGCTTGTAGTTTGTTTTGATTCTGGTGGTCAGAACGTTGGTAGCATTGGTATGTTTTGTATCCATCTTGTCCACACACGTAGCATTTCACATGGTCATTTTTTTTATTCTTCCCTAGTTTCTTGAAGTTGACAGCTTTCTTGTTCTAGAGTTTTATTATTTTCTTTGAACTCCTAGTGTATTTAAACTTGTTAAATTTAGGACCAGAACCAGATTCGAAAATGTTAGCCTTTAAAGGAAATTGAGTTGAGGTTACTGAAGCCTTAACTTTAAGACGATTGACTTCTTTAATCTTCATATGGCTAATCAATTATTCTAAAGGACTGTCATGTTTCTTATGCTTTAGGAGATTACAGTAGTCAGACCAAGATTTTAGCAGTTTTTCAATTAAGACGTTTCCTTGAAGAATTTCACACATGTCCATCCCTTTCACTAAGATGTCAAAGACTAGCTTCTCGTAGATATGAACTTAATCCATAATCGGCTTATCCTCGGTTATTTGGAACTTAAGCCACTCTCCAATAACATATTTCTTGACCCCAGCATCATCGGCTTTGTATTTCTTCTCCAATGTATCCCAAATAAACTTAGCTGACTTATTTTTGACAAACAGGTCGAAGAGGTTGTTAGCCATATAGCTCAACATGTGACCTTTTACCATTTTGTTGTCCTTTCCAAACTTGGCTTTTGTAGCTGTGAATATAAGTATTCAGGAAATGTGGCAGAACATTCAGATTTCTCTGTGGCAGGTGGATTGAAAAGGACATAATCAACTTTAAGTTGTTTGAAGAAGATGATCATCTTTTAAGACCAGTGGCGGTAGCTAGTCCCGCCAAGAGGTTTGAGTTTGGAGAGATCAGAGAAGTATTTGTTGATCGAGGTAGACATATTTAAACAGTAATAATTAGTTTCTAAATTGTTGGAAATATACTACTGTAAAACAAACTTGTTAGCATTGACTGGAAAAACTAAACCAAGAATTAAGAAATCAAAATTTACTATGCCATGGAAGAACCACTGCTTTAGAAACAAATTCACCCTAATCGATGTAATTGTGTAATGTACATCGTCCCTCAAGGTTAACACAATGCTTCAGTATTCGTTCGCACGAATAAGAAAGGTGGAACACTATTGGTATTGCTCTTCTCAGGGAAATTACACTAAGATCAATTCCTATGAAAGCTTGGAAGGTCATAGTCAGTTCCGCTTAAAACCCAAACTCCTAGACATAATTTTCTCTACTGTAATTTAGAGAAAAATAGCAAAATTTTAAAAAGGAATGGAAAAATAGGCAAGGCGGAGGAAAGAGTTTTCTAATTGTTGTGTTTTGCTTTCTGTGAAAAAATGAGAAAAATAGCTCTCTATTTATACTAGTAACAGAAAGATAAAATAGTAAATATACAGGGTAAAATAGTAAAAAATCGTAAGGTTCCGCGCAACAATAGAAAATATATTTTGTTCGAGATTTTCATAACAGTAAAAAACCAAAGAAAGTAAAAATGTTTTTATTTTCTTGAAAATAATATAAAATTTTTTATCCAACAAGAAATATTCAACACGGGCACGAACCGAGCGGGCAGCGACAACGTGCTTGTGTTAGGCCTATAGCCCAATTATTTAATAAGATTAAGAAATAAGGCTATATATAAACTCTCTTAATAACCTATACTACTATGTGAGATATACCCATTTATCAACAATCCTTTACATTACCAACGAGATCATCAAAATTCTAAATAATAATTTGTATATCAAAATTTATAATTTCTATATGCATAATAAAATTTTTAATATATAATAACTTTCTATTTGCATAGTTGTTATACAGATCCAATAGCCACCATTTAAATTGTACTTCTATTAAATATTATTTAATTATTTATTAACTTAAAATTTTGTAATTAATGCATTGTTTTTATGAAATTAAAAAAAAAACCAATAATTATATATATATATTGGTAGAAGGAAACATAGGCCAAGCCTAGATACAAGAAAATAAGCTAACTACTAATTGACTCCTCAAGAATACTCGAACGAGTATCCTCTTCTAATAAGATCTTGATTTCATATGGCAGCTCCTCAAGAACAACAAATGCTCAATATCGCTCCTAGTCATCTTGGTTAAACGATCCATCACTTTATTATTTGTTCTTCGGATACTTTTGAATTTTACTCTCCAATCTTTGAGACACAAGTCGTTAATCAGTTGGATTTCAACAACACTACTCACCGATAAGCAAAGCATTATCACTCTCCAATTCCACTTGCCTAAACCCTTTGTTCCAAGCTAGTCTTAAGCCTTCAAAAACAACTTTGGCTTCAATTTGGAAAAATATCTGTGAAACTTACTGACACCTTGAAACCAAACAACCAATCACTTCTTAGCCCTCGAGCCACTCCACCAATTGTTGCTCTTGAACCGCATCTTGATAAGAAACCATCAACATTAATTTTGGTCCATCTAATAGCTGATTTTAGCCAACAATTTAATGACATAGTAGTGCATGCCCATCGTCCAATTGCACCTCCAATTTGCAAGGATTTAGTCCAAGCGATAGCAGAAGAAATAATATCTCTGGTATTCCTGTTCCCCCTGTTAAAAATGGCGTCATTCCTGCTTTTCCAAATAAAGCAATAAGTAATCCCAAAAAAACCTCCCATTGACCACAATTAAAAGCATAATTACCCTTGTTCTTTAAGTTCCACATGATCCACTTTTTCAAGGGAAAAGCTAAAAAAACATCTCCAAAATTTCATAAGGAGAACTGCTTTTCAAATTGATTGAGTAGAAGAACAGTCCCTAACAGCATGTAAAACAGACTCCAATATAGCATTGCAATGTTCATAACATGGAAAATGACTCATACCTTTTTTATTATGTTCCTCGTTTGTCAATAGACGACCCCTAATAAGCAACCACAAAAACATTCTGACTTATTGTGTAACAGTTCGATTTTGGGCCTAGTCAAAACAGTGGTTTTAGAACCACTAATCTGAGACTAGAGAAATCATTTTTAATAGTATTTTATGTGTTATAGCACATTTACATGGATGCATGAAAATTTTGATGAATTAATTTTAGCGATTGTGAGCTTAATTGCGAAAAAGATTAAATCACATAAGGGCAAAAGTTTTATTTTTCTAGCAAATGTTGTTAAATAACTAGAGAAGCATAATTAGGGGTCTTTAAAGGTAAAGTAGACCCATTTCAATAGGGGTGGCCAGCCATAGGGACAAAGAAGAATAGAAAATTTAAAATTAGGTGAAGTTGGTAGCTTATTTTGACTAGAAATAAGATAAAATAAAACAAGAGGGCGTCATCTTTTTACCAACATCTTCCCCACCGAAAATATCAGAAAGAAAGGGGTTTTTGAAGCTTGAAACTTTCAACCATTAAGTCCTCTCATAAGTAAGTGATTTTGATGACTTTTCTTGATAATTTTTGTACTTTTGGGACCCTTGTAGCTTTATTTAACTAATGGAGGGACTATTTTGCAATATGGTTGAGAGTTTAGGGTTTTTCCATGAAAGAATTTATGTTATGAGCTGAAACTTTATGGAAGAAAATGAGTTATGGTTGTGAAATAAATAACTCTTATGAAGTGGTGTTCATGAAAAACACCTAAAATGGACCTTTTTGTAAAGGTTATAAAATAGGTAGTAATTGTGGGAAATAATCAAAATTGGGAGATTCCATAAGTGAAATAAAGGTTCGGTTAGGTTTGGTTAAATAGGAAATTTGATAAAAATCGATTTACGAGCCTAGGGGTAAAATCATAATTTTGTGAAAGTTTATGGGCAAAATGGTTATTTTGCCAAAATCTAAATTATGAAATGCGTTGATTAATATGATGATTAAATCAGTAAATTTTTATCATTTTAGAGCAAGAAATACGAAATCCGGGCCTAGACCGGGGGAATGCCAAGCTAGTAGACTAAATCCAACTAGTCGCCTACTTTTTGTATACCAAGGTAAGTTGCATGTAAATATTACAACTCTATTGTTATCATGCATTAAATTATTGATATTGCATGAAATTCTCGACTTTGTTTCAAATATGCACGACGAAATTTGTTGTGGTGAGACTCCCTATTGAACCGTAGGAATTGATCGGATATCCGTGCCGTGATATTAGGGTTATGTAGGCCAATGTAAGACCATGTTTGGAATATGGCATCGGCATTAATATGAGAGCTAGTGTAAGACCATATCTGGGACCTGGCATCGGCCTCGATATGTGAGCCAATATAAGACCATGTTTGGAACATGGCATCCGCATTAATATGAGAGCTAGTGTAAGACCATGTCTGGGACATGGCATCGGCCTCGATATGTGAGCTAGTGTAAGACTATGTTTGGAACATGGCATCGGCGTTAATATGAGAGCTAGTGTAAGACTATGTTTAGGACATGGCATCGGCCTCCACATCTGGGCTAGTGTAAGACCATGTTTGGAACATGGCATTGGCACTGATATATGAGAGCCAGTGTAAGACCATGTCTAAGACATGGCATCGGCATCTTACCCTTTGTATGAGGCTTATCGGGTATCCATTTACTATTCCAACCGGTTCAACGAATAATTTAAAGATTATATCATGATTGAGAAAAGTTATGATTAAGTTGCAAGTGGTACAGATACCTACATGAAACTTATAAGAATGAGCTCGAGTTATGCATATAAATAGTAAGGATGAAATAAGTAAGTTATGTCTATAGTCATTCAAGAAACTTGTGCAAGTGTATGCTGTTACTTGGTAAAGCAATGTTAACTATTAACTTGTAACTTATTAAGCTTTATGCTTACTCCATCTCTTTTCCATTTTCTTATAGTGTCACTAAGCTAGCATGAAGAATCAAGGGATGTCGGAGGCATCGATCACATTATCACCCGAAGCTTTTGGTATAGCTAGTTTAATTGTTTTGAGTGTGGCATGTATAGGGACTTGTTCTTTTTGTTTATTGTCATGTTAGTTTAGCCACAAGTGTTGGCTCATTTGGATGTGGTATTCATTTTGTATAGGCCATTAATGTTAGCTAATATTGATTACTATTAAATGCATTTGACGAAAATTCTCGTGGATGTAGATGTTTGGTCGTGGCTATTTTGGTTATGTGTGTTTATGCTTGGATTGGAGATGTTTGATGTTGTGTAGGTTGGTGCAAGTAAGGGTGGCAAAAAGGCTTGGTAGATAGCCTTGTTTTTGTCCACACGGACAGATACACGGGTGTGTGTCTAGGCTGTGTGTGACACGCGGTCTGCCCCATGGGCATGTAGCCAGGCCGTGTGTCCCCTGCACCTAAATTTGGTAAATCAGAATGCCCGGTAGTAACCATACGGGCGGAGACACGGCCGTGTGTCCCAACCATGTGGAGGACACGGGCGTGTACCATGGCCGTGTGCCCCTAAAGGGTTGTTGACGTCAGAAACAAAATGTCAAGGTTTTTGAACACGGGCGTGTCATGGCCGTGTGAGGGACACGGGTCATAGCCGTGTAAAAACCCCTGTGGGTTCGAATCGAGAAATAAATTCGCACGGGCTAGGGACACGTGCATGTCCCGATAGGTTCAGGCCGTGTGAGCTAAACGGGCATTCAACATGGCCATGGCGTGTCACCCTTCCACACGGGCGTATGCCCTTGTCTACTTTGAAATTTTACGAAGTTTTCTAAAGTGATTTGTTTATTCCCGAACTATTTCCAAAGCGCGTTTTGGGCCTCGTAGGTTTATATTAGGGTCGTTAAGAGGAAGTTTGAAAGTTTTAAAATCGAGCGAAATTTTATGACCCAAAAATGTTTGTATGTATGCGTTTAAGTCCGGTAACACCTTATATCCTATTCTGGCGTCGAACTCGGATAAAGGGTGTTATACATTGAGGTGCTACAGATTTCCATATTATCTTGTGGTTTTTTAAAGATCCTGAATCAGATTTGACAAAAAGATGCTTGTAAGTCTATGCGGTATAGAACTTCCTTGCTGATGTACATTTCCAAGAAATAGAATCCGATCTAGCAACATTAGAAGGTGCTTTTTGGGCAATAATATGTGTTACAACTTCACGGGGTAGAATAGAAGATAATCACTACATGTTCTAGATTCCATCCGAAAGTGCCACATCGCGTACTAGGATGGATTCATCTGGTACTCTGGATCCAAGGTAGAGGATCAATTTCTTGCACCCAGATTAGAAGATGCTTTATGGGCAATAATATATATTTTTAAATTCAAATGCTAAATACAGACTAATGATACTGATTAACAATTTAAATATAGATGAAAACTTAACAAAAATCGAATGGCTTTTTACTGAATAGAACATTTGCACATCTTCCTATTGCGAAAGAGAGAAAATGAAAGATAATAAAATTAAAAATTGTATAATTAAAATTACATATTTAAAATATAAGTGTATGTATGGTTTAAAGTTAGCCATAACATATCAATCTGAATGAAAAAAATGTATAAAAATATTAAAATCAAAATAATGCTTTGATGGATGTAATAAAATTAAGGGTTTATACATGTGACTTATGAGCTTAAATATTATTATTTGAGTTTTTTATTTTATAAAAATATAAAATAAAAATATTTTCGTAATAATATAATTTATTTTGTATATAAAAATATCATTTTTAATCGAATAAATGTTTGATTAACTCAAATTAAAGGTTTAAAGTTAAAGTTAGTAAAAATAAGATGATCAGACTCTATGCTTTTGGAAAAATTAAATTTAAAAATAAAAATTGACATATATTGGCTTGCCTTAAAATGCAGTACTAAATAAATAAGTTTAACTTTTGCTATTACAAATCATTGTTTAAAAACTAAAAAACAATCCAAATTGAAGGGAAAAAAAAAATCTTAAATGAAAAATTGGCAGTTAATTTTTTTGAAAAGTGATTTCTAAAATTTGATTTCGTTACTACTTTTAGCATGTTTAAAAAAATTTTAAAATCGAATCAATCATATTATTAATTTGTCGATCTAATCCATTCGATTAAAAATTTATAAATAATAATAAAATGTAAAAAAAAAATCGGCTCAATTATCCGATCAACTGCCAATTCAACCGATTCTTGATTTAATCAGTTCAAAACCACTTTTCGAACCAATCCCCCAATCGATTCCCAATCTGCCCGACTAGTCCGGTTCAAACAACACTGATTTTTTTTCTTTCTTTCACGTTAGTCTATTCCATTTCTGGGTTTTGAAATCCCATTACTTGCTTCATCAAATAACCCCTGATAAAGCAATTATCAACGTGTTTGCCTTATAAGAAGATAAGTTAGTACTGCTGTCATTGAAAGAGCAATGAGTTATTCATTTTGAAATTGTTGAAGTTCTAACAAATTTGGTATAATTCCAGATTTATGAGACAAAAGAAAAGAAAACAATTTAAAAACATGCTTAAATAAGTAAGAAATTCCTTTGGATTCTACAAGACACTTTTTACTGCCAAATGCAAGGACAAGAAATCATTGTTTGACAATCTAAAAAAAATTCCAAATGAAAAAGGAAAACCCCAAGAAAATGAAACTTTTAATGGAAAAAAAAGAAAAAGAATCCAAATAAAGTTTTTGCGACATAAGGCTGCATTGTTAGCTTCTTGGAAAGGAAGTTATATTTATGAAGTTGCAAAATGGGGATTACTGAGTTAGTAATAATAATAAATGAAAATGAAAAATATAAAGGGTCTACTTGCTTCAATAAGTCTATATTATTCAACTACATGGCCATGGAAAACCCTTGTAACAACAGTTAAAAACATCTGAATCTTGGTTCCAATGCTTAAAAAGTTCCAATTACAACAAGAGTTGATAGCAAATGGTTTTGTTCTCACCAATGAAGAAGATTAATATCGGTCTGAGTAAAGCTTGACCTCGTCTAGCGAGATTAGAACTGGAACTGCATCTCAGGTGAATAGCCAAGAGCATCAAGATGGCCAGCCATGGCTTTGTTCATTGGTGGAGGGCCACACCTTAGAATCTACAGGTTGCAATATCAAATTAAAATCTAAACATTTGGTTTCCATGTCGCAATGCCGGGAAAAAGAATGTAAAGTACCTTGATATCAGGAGCTGGTGCTGGGCAGTGGGTCTGAATCATTTCCTTTGACACAAAGCCGACACCTCCATTCCAGACTTCAGGAGGCTGAGAAAATAATATCATAATAATGTTGTTAATAAAATGGCTATTAGAGTTAACGTTCAGTATGTAAAAAGAAACTAACCACAGCCGATCAACTTCAAGATTGCATACACATTGAAAGAGATGCAAGAATAGAAAACCTTTATTTATGGAATGCACATGAAAGTTACATCACATATCAGAACAGCTCAGTGAATCGTGTAAGAATAACATTAATTAGTCTAACGATGTCATGATTTTCAAGACAAAGTGACACTTATATTAAGATTGTTCAAACCACATACCATTTGCATTACCTGATCAGAGAAAATGGTATCTGTTCAGCTAAATGGAGTGAGAAAGTTGTATCATAGATAGAAATTTCAAAAGCCGTATGCTTTTCAAATAATTTCTCTAACAGGCTCCACTATGTCATGCTCTTCCTTTTTTTTTTTTTTAAGTATCCGTACCTGAAACATGATTGGGCATCCAAATACATGGAAAAACTTGAAAAACTTAAGAGCATAGCCAAGTCAGACAACATACTCATATCCAAATCTCATCACAAGCCCATGTAACAGTCACTATGCCTGTCCTTTCTAAATATGAAGATTTTTTATATTTTACAAAATAATTATTGTGCGTTCTAGTCAAAGCAGAAAAGTTCTCTGGCATTTATTATCCTTCATTCCGAGAAAAGCTTATCAGTATTATCGGTCATATTTCTACTTGCATTGGTGCTATGCATGACAAAGGGGAGAAGAATATTTCGGGACTTCATATTCCGATAAAACTTCTCTGCTCCTACGAGATTTACAGAAATCTGAGCCAGATAAAGGATGAATGAAAACATGTTAGGAGATAGCCACATGAGAAAGGCAACAAACCTGGTTCAAAACGTAGTAGACTTTGAAGCGACCAGGGTAGTTGGCAACAAGGCTATCCAACTCTTCCTGCAAATAAACCACTTGAATTTCACTTCTTGATCCATTTCCTAATTCTTGTGAACTAGTCACTAAGCACCCATGGCCGTATTTCATCCTCAGCGTGTACATTCACAGCAGCCATAATAATCATTGCACATTGAATGTACAACATTCAAAAATAAATAAATCTATTCAAGGAAACTTGGAATGTGGTCTATAATAATGATAACATGGAATGGAAATTATAAAATCCACCATGATGTTTTTTATTATAAAATAAACTAAAAGTTCGAGTCATTCCAAGTCCTACGAGGTGACCCTTAAGGCCCTGCCCGGTGTAAGACATAAGCACCAACAGGCATGTGATCTGTTGGTAGAGTGTTGGACTCTTAGTTCCAGAGACCAGGAGTCAAACCTTGGCAACATCAAAAATTAAAAAAAAAAAAAGGACATAAGCAAGGGTTTGGGCCAATCATATGCTCGGACCCTGCTGCACCATAAAAAGGGTCAGGCCTAGTACACAATTCCATTCAGGGCCCAATATAGCTCAGCATTGCTCGTAGAGATAGGCTATTCTGTTCTCCATAATGGAAGACAGAAGAAGCCTGTCCAGGGTTTGTTACTCTGGACCAATTGAGTCGTTGAAAGATAAAAAACTAAGTAGAAAGTAAAATACCTTCAAAAGAATGTCCTCATATGTAACATTGGCATAAATAAGGTGTACGTGTGTCATGTCTTTTGGGTTCTCCAATATGGCTCTGGCTACCTAATCACAAACCAAAACCAGAAAACAAATATTGGAGACATGTTATACAAATATTTAAAATTTTGCAACAGGCTAAAAATAAAAACATGTGGCAAGGCAACATGTCTCTAATAGGACCAAATACATTAAAAGAAGAACTAGTTGACAAATGATTGACATACTTGGAACATTGGAGTAATGCCAGAGCCTCCAGCAATCATCCCAAATGCTCTAACTTGACCAGGTTGATACCTGAACCGCCCCTGGAAGAAACAATTCATGGAACAACACTAAGAAAATTATAACCAAAGGCAAATTCTCAAGTTGAACAAAATTCAGACAAGGCAAAAAAAGCCCTAGACAGCAAGCCTTCAATAATACAAGGAAAGCGTTTAAACAAACATGATGTGTTTGTATTCTATAGGAAATGCATTGCAATGTTTGGCAAGGTTGCAATTTATGGAGATAATCTAATATTTCAGGTTGCAATAAAAGCAAGATAAGTAGCTCGCCTAAACAAAAAGTTGTTGCTAACATCAAAAACAATGTTAACAAAGAAACAGGCAGGAAATGGGAAGGAGTACACTATAGACGAGAGCACTCTATGCATTCATATTTAAGAAACTGTATACCTTGGGACCCTTCACAGCAAGATAATCACCAACACGCAACTCTCTGAAATGGTGTGACATCCTTCCTTGAGGATACATCTACTTACAAGAAGATTTCCATCATACAGTTAGAAGATGGGAACACTAGGATATATAAATATCACACTAAAGTTCACTCCAACCAGCAAGAAATTTCAGGAAAGTACCTTAATAACTAATTCAAAATCACCAACATCAGAATCCAATGTAGTAGGCGTATATGGTTTAATAACCTCCTCACCTTGGCTATCCTTGCCCCTGTTAAAATGAGAAGCATCTAACTTGTATAGTAGTCCAGTTTGCAAGCATTTGGGAAGTATCTAAAACCATTAATCTAAGAAGAAATACAAAAAGGATGAATACAATCAACTGAACCTGCAACTTATATGCTGTCCGATGGGAAGACCCAAAACTGAAGTAGGAGTAGGAAGTTCAAATGTGAACTTCGCCACATTATGACTCAGCTGCTGGCGCTTGACAAGCTTAAACTCTCTGAAATTTTCCGGATCAAGGCAACCTAAAAGCACATATGACAGCATGAGCAACTTCGTAATCAAACAACACATTAACGAAACTTATGGAAAGGAAAAATTTACACCGAAGTAGATTAAGTCTCAATAAGTCAACTTTCATAGCGGAAAAAAGTGGGTGATTGCTTTGCATTGTCAAAGAAAATCCATTTACAACAGAGAATAATACAAGGAACTGAGGATAACCACAGTTCAGCAAGTGCTAACAAGCCAAATTCAAGTAGATATGTCACCTAGACTGCTTGAACCTGCAACTTTGCCTAACTAGAGGTCATAAGTTAAAACGAACACAACAGATTTGTCTCTTGAAATGTAAGAATATACAACTTTGATCAGAAATTCAGAACAATTCACATCAAAATATTGCCCTATATTGATGCCAGTAGTTTTTAACAATTTTCTATTGCTCCAAGCTTACACTGTTCTTTATAAGCATTAAGCACCACATAATACCAGCCTTAGCCAATGATAAAGCTAACCCGCCAAGTTATAAGATTCAGTACGCAGGAATGCAATTTTTTACTAAGAAAAGGAAATAAATTAGTTTGCAATACTTGCTTCTGACAACTGTATTTGAATATTTCAAATCCTAAGATTACCTTATTAAGTGTTGGATACATAAATGTATCTGGCATTGGTATGGTTGCAATTTTCTAAGTTTTTCCATATATTTGGAGGACCCTTGGAGTCAAACATGGGTAAATCAAGAAAAATGAAGAGTCCGAGCAACATAGCTTCATGGACCAATACCTTACGGAAAAAGTATCAGCCCGTGAAGAGTTAGACACAAACACAGCCATTCCGTCCAGAAAACAAGCTGTTAATATTTTATGTGACAGTCATTCACCGTCAAGCATTTCATTCAAACTACATAAGAAACAGAACTCAATCCTAAACCATATATTCAATCAGTATGCCAAACATTCAGAACCACAACAAATCAAGACCACCGGAAAACAGTCTATTATTCACTACATTCTTAACAACAAGCCATTAATCCATTTCAATACCTTACATGCCCTAAAAACCCATTGACCAAAATACAAATAAACAGGCCAAAACATACACAAAAACCCCGGGATTTAAGTACACGGTATACCTATTAGTTAACATTCAAGGACCAATCAATCAACGGGGAAAGAAAAGAAGAAACAATATTTGAACAAAATAAAAGAAATTTAACTGCTAAAAAAAACAGCATAAAGACAATTGAGTGTAAAGTCAAAACCTTTGGGTTTCCTGGAGGAAAAGAGATAAGCAGCAGCAACAAGAATGGCTAAAACAGCTACTCCTAAACCAACAAGAATCTGAACATCCATGGATTGCAGGAACTCCAAATCCATGATCTTAAGAACAAAACCCAACCCTTCGTAGCAATTTATAAAGAATAGGTTTAATTCCTAGTTTAAGTTTTGCTTGCAGAGAGGGGCTTTGGTTGGGTTTGGTTTAGAGGGAGAGAAGAAAAGATAGAGATGGGGAAAATGTTAGGTGTAGGCACAGTTCATAACTCTATGCAATGAGACCAAAGAGAAGGATCTGGTGTACCTACCACCAAAGCATGACTCTCTCCCAACTTATCATTCTCTATAGAATACAAGATATTATATATATATATATATATATATATATTTAATAATGCAATATATCATTATTGCTGCAGCTAATATTTATCATTTTGTAACTAAATTAATTTATCTGCATTTGAATTGGTTTTATTTACTCATTTTTCATACTTAATACCTTTTTGGGTCTCATATTATAGTTAAATTATTATTTTAGTAATTGTATTATTTTATCAATTTAACTCTTATGTTTTTATTCTATATAGCTCGTTACACCAACCCCATTTTCTATTAAAAATTAAATCAATCAATGGCAGGTTGTTATGTGTTAAAAATTTTAAAAATAATTAAAATTTTAAAAAATTAAAAATTAAAAAGAAATTTAAAATTATAAAAACTAAAAAATAAAAATATGTTTTTGAATATTATAAAAATACTTTTTAAAATTTTAAGGACACGAAAATTTTAAAAAATTAAAAATTCATAAAATTTTAAAATGCATTTGTTTGGAATTTGGTTTTAGAAAATTTTAGAATTTTATGAAAATTTTAAAGAATTTTATGGTTTGTTTTTCTGGAAAATTTAGGGTTTTTTTTTTGCTTTTTATGAAATCTTTTATACGTTTAAGGAATTTTGAGTTTTCTAGGTAAAAAATACCATAAAATTCTTTAAAATGTTCATAAATTTCTAAAATTTTTTAAAACCCTAAAATTCCAAACAAACAAATTTTAGAAAAATTAATTTTTTATACTTTTGACGTTTTACGTACTTGTAAATTTTAAAAATAGATTAATAATTTTTAGTTTTTAAATAATTTTATGAGTTTTAAAATATTTGGGAGCTTTTAAAAAATTATGATGTCTTGGAATTTTGATGAATTCTTTTAGTTCTTTTATTTTTAAAAATTTCAAGTGAATTTGAAAATTTTTATACGTGACAGTTGTCATTGGTTGGTTTTGGGTATTAGGGATTACAAAATTAAAGTGGAGTCAAATTGATAACAAAAATAAAGTATAAGGGTCAAACTGGTAAAAAAATACAAATATCAATGTGATAATTTAGTCAAACTGATATTTGGAATTAATCAATTTTAAGATTAAGCATTAAAAAATAAGTACTGAAAAATTAAATATTGAAATTAAGTTATAAAATATATTTGGTAAATTATATAAAATTAAATATGAAATTTAATTAGATTGTTCGATAAAAGATAATATAATATAATAAAAAATTAAACTTATTCTCTATTCAATGATAAGTTATTTATTTATCATTTTTTACACTTTTTTGTGGAAAACAAAATTCTATCAGATAGTTTTCATTATGAATAATCAAATGTATTTAAAATTTTAAGTTACTAAAATATTAATTTTTAATTAATTGAATTTTTTAAACATTTTATCAAATGTTAAATTAGTTTTGTATTTTGTATATTTTTAATTTGTATGAAAATCTACCAACAATGGCCCAGAATTTCCTTATTGAACATTTTCCAACCATTTTCCTTTAATCCTTTTGTACAAATTCAAGTCTTTTTCCTAAAAAAATAAATATATTTTTTATTGTAAATCTCCATAAATAATATATACATTTTGGAAAAATTGAGTGAACCAACCAATTGGGATTAGATTTATTAAAATAAAGAAATAAGGAGCATTTATTTACGTTAAAAGTTGCAAAAGCCAACAGTTTTGTCCGCACGCGGTTTTGGACTGCCTCATCACTACTACTGGAATGCCTTTTTGAGATGACCGTTACAATTAGATCCAATATATGTAATTTTTTATTTTATTTAGGTAAATTATTAAAATAGTTAATTTTATTTGAAATGTTATGTTTTAGTCATTATATTAACATGTTGTAGCATTTTAGTTATTGAGCATTAATTGTCGTTAACGGTGTAACGGTAAGCTAACGTGACACATTAAATCATCATTTCAAACGAAAATTTTAGGTTAAATTATACAATTGGTCCCTATATTTTTTTTGTTTTGAGTAATTTAATTTTTTCTTTTACGTTAAAAGATATGAAGAAAGGGAAGGAAATAGAAGGGGAAGCAGAAGAGAATGAAAAAAAAAAAGAAAAAAAAAGAAAAGTTAAAAGAATATAAAAAAACAGGGATCAATCGTATAATTTAATTTAAATTTTTTATTTGAAATGATGATTTAAAATGTCATGTCAACTTACAGTTACACCATTAATGGCAATTAACGGCTCAATAACTAAAATGTTACACTTGTTAATGTAAGTGACTAAAAAGTAACATTTCAAATATAAGTGACTAAAATATAACTTGAGAAAAACAAAAGTGACTATTTTGATAGTTTACCCATTTTATTTTTATTCAATTACTCACATAAGCCTTTCAAACCACTATATTTTTCCCTTAATGTTAAGGACTTACAAAAAATAAAAAAGTTAGAACTGATGGCAACGCTGACTATATTTTCACTTGTTGCAAAATTTAATGAAACTATAGCTGCCATTATTTGGTTATTTTAGTACATTCAATGAAGCAATAATATATTCGAGTCACGTTGAAGTAGTGGTGTCTATAGGTCTAGTCAGACTTAAGCATGATGTTAGAGTTGTGACCCAAATTCTTATTAAAATAAAATACAAGTGGTAAGATAGGGTGA
The DNA here is from genome assembly GCF_025698485.1 of Gossypium arboreum. Classification (NCBI taxonomy): domain Eukaryota; kingdom Viridiplantae; phylum Streptophyta; class Magnoliopsida; order Malvales; family Malvaceae; genus Gossypium; species Gossypium arboreum. Next base: position 97,929,020 of record NC_069080.1, read on the forward strand.
TCCACGAGGGTGAAGGCTGTAGCCTATCGTGGATCCCTAATAAGCAAGATACGGTACGATACAAGCTACACAAGAAGAATCCGTATAGAAGTTTTCTTCCTCTGTTTGATATTGATTTGAATAAGGTGTTTCAGCATCACTGCATTACTTCTATTAGATGTTGATTAGAATAAAGTTTTCCAAACCTATAAATAGACACACTCTATGCTCCTTGTAATCTTTCAAATTCAACATAATGAATTTTCTTCTCCTCTACCCGTTGTATTTTTCCCCAAAGGGTTTTCACGTAAAATCTGTGTGTTTTTTTTTTCTCTTTTTTTCTTGCCATTGTCGACATTCTATTTTAACACGTGATATTAATATATCCAAGGAGTTTCTTTTGATTTTATCAATATAATACAATCTTCGTGGAGTTGGGTGAAATATATTATATTGAGGCCTGACAGGTTTAGTGGATCTTCTAACAATCGAAGTAGGAATTGTAGGTGGAGTCCACCATCTACTAGTTCTTTTAAATTAAATGTTGATAGAGCCTGCAATTTGTCTTCGAGTTTCACATCTTCGACAGTAATGGCAAGAGATGAGTATAGTAGGTAGTTATGGGGGATTGGGAGAAATATTGGAAGATGTAGTGTTGAACACGCTAAACTTTGGACTATTTATGACAGCCATAAAACTAACATGGGATTTTAAGTGGAAGGAGGTTATCTTTGAGACTGATTACGTTTTAGCTGTTAAAGGTATTCATGGTGGTATTAAAGGACAAGCAAATGGAAATTTGATTTTACGAATACAAGAACTATAGAGACGTGAATAACGAGTGGTCATTAAGCACATTCCAAGAGAAACAAATTTTGCGCTTCATATTCTGATGAGATTAATGAAAGAGTTTCTGATTGGTCCCCAAATTTTCCATGTTGCACCTACTAAAGTTACCGATCATATTCGATTAAATAATTGGTCTTTGCTGTCTAATTCTAATAGTATCTTTGTTAATTTGTAATTGATTCTCTCCAATTTTTTAATACCAAAAAGAAAATATAAGTCCAATCTATTAAATCAACCCCATTAGGTATTATTTTCCATATCACACTTACACATAAGCCCTTTAAAACACTATTTTTCCCCTTAATGTTAAAGACTTACAAAAAGTAAAAAAGTTGAACTGATGGCAACGCTGGCTACACTTTCAATTGTTACAATATCTATGAAACCATAATTGCCACTATTTGTTTATTTTAGTACATCCAATCAAGCAATAATATATCCAAGCCACGTTTAAGTACAAGTGTTTATGGGTCAGATTGAGTTTGGGTTAGACTTAAATATAATATTATATATTTTATATTTGTCCAAGTTTAACATTTTCCCCTGGCGCCCTTCTCACCCCGCCATTGACTGCGTGCCGATACCTGCAAAAAGAATGAAAAAAGGACAGAAGCAGCAATGCAGGAACAACAAAGAAACAGTAACAAAAATAGTAGAAAATTAGTGAAAAAACAATAGTGTAATTCGGCTATAAAAGCCATCACCACAATGTATTTGGACGGATGGAAAAAGCAATAAAAAAAGATATAAAGAAAAACTTTTAAAGGTGATTTTTTATTATTATTCGAATCTGTTATTTTTTAGAAAAAATATAAAACATAAAAAAAGGGGTAAAAAAACTTACCGTGCCGTTATATATTCCTCCACTGCGAGTGGAGAGGATGTCGTCTCCGATGAAGGACGGTTCTTCTGACGGAGACCTCCGAATCGCCTTTGGTTCGTCGGAGAAACCCAGACAAATCGAAAGGTTTTTGGTCTTTTTTTTAGTATTTTGGTGGGCTTTTGGCCTCAGATCAGGGTCGAGGGAAATAAAATGGCCAAAAGAGGCATTTTTCGTGAAATCTAGCCATTAGGGACAGCAGTCGTTGTCGCCAACAATCAGTGGCTATGGCGGGCCGACGGTGGCTCCCTAGGCCGGACTGAAAAAAAAACTTAGAGAAAAAAAATGGTTTTCAAAGTTTTTTTTTTAAATAGTAGGTAGATTGAATTTTTTTAAATTTTTTTTTGGTTTATATAGGCTGGGTTAAACAACGCCGTTTTGGTCGGTGTTCATAAGTCTCAAAATGACACCATCTTCAAACCAACCCAAAACCCGACCCAATTTCCTAGCAGGATCCGCGCGTTTTCATTGGACGGTCTAATTGCGACCCTAGGCCTTCCGCTTTTCAAATGATTTCTAATATAGTCCTGTCTTATTTTTCTGTTTTACCACCTAATTTTATTTTACTTTCATTTTGGTCCATGGGCCATTTTTGGGAAATAGATACTTGAAACGTCGTCATTTTGACATAACCTGATTTGCTTGACCCGAACCACCCCTAGGATCGCGTGTTCTTTAAGGGAGGGGATATTTTCAATTTAGGTCCTTCCACTTTTTTAAATCTTTTCAATCCAGTCCTATATTCAACCTTTCCATTTTTTTTAAAAATTTACCCACTTTATTTTTATTTTGGTCCCCTGGAACAGTGCGTTTAGGGAGTTTGGGATAATTTCCCATTTAGTCCTTATTTCTTTTCGTGCATTTCTTTTTGGTCCTTTATTCTGTTTTATTAGTTATCTTTTATTATTTACAATTTATACCCCCTAATTTCATTCTGATTTCAATTTAATCCTTGGTTTATTTAACTTCAATCTTTTTTACAAACTATTTTATTTATTCTTTTATTTATTTATTTATTTATTTATTTATTCATTTATTATTTCTTCAACCTTTTCCAATAATTAAAATTCATTTATTTATATTCCTTTTATGTACTTTTATTTATTTATTTATTATTATTATTATTATTATTATTATTATTATTATTATTAGTGTGATGATAATGAATATGACGTGATTACCGCCATTATTACTATAAATTGGTTGCATATTTATTATTCGCTAGCATGACATTTTTATTTTATCATTCATTCGTTTTATTTCATTTATTGATTCATTTACCTCTCTAATATCATTTTATTTTACCCATCATTATTTTGTTTTATCTTATTAATTACCATGCCGTCATTGTAATGACAAAAAATTCACGGGCATCTGAAAAGTGTAATATCGGGCCCCCGTCTTAGTAAACCGAGTTATAAATAATTATTAGAAGTAATTATGGGTTTAGTTGAGTGCTTAATTAGAATTTAATTAGGTGAATTTAGTCTAATTAAGAATAATTAGGAAAAAGAACTAAATAGAATAAGGTGTAAAAGTTTAATTATAAAGTAAAAGAAAATAAGAGGGACTAAATAGGTAAATAAGCCTATGGCTTAAGATGAAGCGTCAATACATGGAAAAATCTTAGATTTTTCTTGATTTATATTATAAAAATATTATTTAATTAAAATATTATAAATTATATTAATTAAAAGTTAAGATATTATATTATAGGAAATAAATAAAATAAAGACAACTGTATGGTAATAAAATATATATGTGTAATAATCATATTTGTACAATTGTAAATTAAATACTTAATTGCTTTTTATTTAAGTAAAAGATATTTATTATTTATTATAATTATTAAGTTAAAAGATATTTATTAATTAAATAACTATATTATAAGATTTTTGTATGATAAATAAATTAAAATTTGCCAAATGGATGGTGATGATATTGTACAAATGTATAAAAATATATGTGTACAATTGTAGTATTTATACTAGTTATTAAATGGATATTTATTATAGTGTATTATTATTATTAATTTATTAATTTATAATTTATATTAATTATATTATGAGATTTTATAGGATGAATAAATAAAAATATGACAAATGTATGATGATGGAATAGTAAATGTGTAAAATATATATTTAAACACTTGTATTATAATGATATATTTTCTTAAATTTTAAGTAAAGATATTTATATGTTATATATTAAATTATTATATTAATAAAATCTATATTAGTTAAATGTTAAAATAATATAAAATAATGAAATAAAAAAAGCATAAAACAAAAGAAACAAAGCTAAAAAGAAACAGAGAGCATTCGAACAGGGGAAGGAAAGAAAGAAGAAAAGAAAGAAAAAGAAAAATTAAGGTTTGGAACCTTTAAGCTTTAATTGCTAATAAAGAATTTGAGGTATCGGCATAAAAAGGAAAGGAGAAGGTCGTCCAGGATTAACTGCGAAATTCGAGTTTGTACTACTATAATTCAAATTATTTATTTATTCATTAAATGTTAAATTAATCTATGTATATGGTAAGTAAATTATAAGGTAAGTGTTATTGTTGAATTGAATGAAAATTGAGTTGAATGATGAATATTTATTGAATTGTATGTGGATTGAAATGGAAAAGTATATTGAATTGAGTTGTAATTAAATTGAGAATGAAATTGAAATTGAAAAGTAATATGGAATACCCTATTAACTAGTCGGGCTGAGTTGGATATAATTGGCATGCCATAGGATTTGGAAGAGTAGGGGATTTATCGGCTTTGCCAATCAGGCAATTTATGTGTCGTATTTGAGGCATCTTGTGTGTCGTATCAGGCACCTCGTGTGTCGTTTCAGGCACTTATGTGTTGTAACGCCCCGTACCCGAGACCGTCACCGGAGTCGAACACGAGGTGTTAACAGACTTAATTCATTACTTAAACAGCTCAAACAATTTATTTTTAAAATTTTCAGTCAAGCTAGCAATCTGCATTATAGTCGTTTAAAAATTCATATCTCGCGTTCCAAAACTCGAAATCAAATTCCGTAAATTTTCCCTAAAACTAGACTCATATATCTATTTACTAATTTTTTTCTAGAATTTTTGGTCTAGCAAATTAGTACAGTTTATTAGTTAAAGTCTCCCCTATTTCAGGGTTCGACTACTCTGACCTCTATGTATTACGAATCAGATATCTCCTTGTACAGAGTTTCAATGACTATGCCGTTTGTTTCTAATAAAACTAGACTCAATAAGGAATCTTTACATATAAATAATGACTTATAATTATCTTTGAAAAATTTATGGTGAATTTCCAAAGTCAAAATAGGGGATCCAGAAATCGCTCTGGTCCTGTTTCACAAAAATTTAAACATCTCATAAAATATAACTCATATACCTGTTTTGTTCCATCCATATGAAAATAGACTCATAATTCTTCAATTCCATATTTTATTCATCATCTAATTGTATCTCTACTATTTTTAGTGATTTTTCAAACTCACGTCACTGCTGCTGTCTGAATCTATTTTATGGTAAATTTTACCTATTTCATGGTTTCCATGGATTAGCTAGCAATTTAGCATACATAACACCAAATATGATCATGATTAGCCATTCCAATGGCCAATCATTACCAAGCATTTCCATACCACTCAATAACCATATCATAAGACCATATACACAAAATGATTATAATGCTATACATGCCATACTCAAAATATACAAGCCATTATGCCAAGATGGTATACGGATAGTGTGAGCGTGCCTCCGACCGTTTCCGATTTCCGAGCTGGCTTGTCAACACTACAAGGAATGAAAAGGAGGGAGTAAGCATAAATGCTTAGTAAGTTCACATGCAAATAGCAAGTAACATAACTATATAAGCAAACATAAAACATCATTTGCATAATCATCACCTAGACATTCATATCACATTTTCATTTATCATCTTACCATATTGTTGTTATATCGAGTTTTCAACGTGAGGGTTAAGTACATACCTGTTCAAAGTATTCATTTCAAAACACTTACTAATACGTCCCTTTCATCTCGAGTATTCCTCCGCTTGAGTAGAATTTTACCCGTTGAACTAATTGGAATATAATTCGAATACATGGAAAGTTTGCACATAAGTGCTACATATGTAATCAAGAAATCATGTAACCCGCCCCTAAATGAACTCGAACTCAACTCAACGAGCTTGGGCGTTCGCATCCATAAATGAACTCGGACTCAACTCAACGAGTTCGGATGCCTAGTTACATCTCACGAACTCGGACTCAACTCAACGAGTTCGGACATTTGCATCCATAAGTGAACTCAGACTCAACTCAACGAGTTCGGATGCTCAACCATCCTAGTGACATGTCACTTGTATCCTAATCCATTCCTAAGGTTCAACGGGACCTTTTTCCCAATCATGTGTCTCAACCATCTTCTACGGAATGCCGTTACCAATACTCGGTAGTATTTCACATTTTCCAAGTATATCACATAATTTGACATATTAACAAACAATTATCACAGTATAATATTTCATAATAATTATCATATCATTTAAATAACATTAAAACATTTAAAATAATAATTATGTTACCAACATTTACATGTGAACTTACCTCGTATGCGAAAATGGCTACTTTTACCATTTCGTCTACAACTTGGTATTTTCCCCATTTTAGCCCGAATTTTAGTTTTCCTTGCTCTATCATTTAAAATATAGTCTAATTAGGACTCACATTATTCAAATTGACCCAAAATCATATTTTGGCAAAAGTACAGTTTTGCCCCTAAACTTTCGCATAGTTACACTTTTGCCCCAAAGCTCGTAAATTAAACTTCAGCCTATTTTCTTATGTTTTATGACATGCTGATCATTTTCCCCTTCTATGGCAACATCAAATTCTCACTCTAACATGTACTTATGACTATTAGGTATTTTTACCGATTAAGCCCTTTTGCTAGTTTTCGCTTAAAACTGAGTAGCACAAGTTGTCTAACATAATTTAAAACCTCATATTCTATCATAAAACACCAAAATACACAAATTTCACCTATGGGTAGTTTTCCAAATATGAACCCTAGGTTGAATTATTGCTAGCATAAGCTTAATCGAACTACCGGGACTCCAAAAACGTAAAAATCATTGAAAACGAGGCTAGAACGGACTTACAATCGATCTTGGAAGCTTGAAAAACCCTAGCCATGGTTTCTCCTTGCTATATTCGGCCATGGGGTTGAAGATGAGCAAAATTGGCTTTTAATTTTGTATTTTAATTCATTTTACCCTTAAATGACCAAAATGCCCTTACTACTAAACTTTCCAAAAATTCCATCCATGTCCAATTTTTGTCCATAGACTTAGAAATTGGTAAAATTGCTATTTAAGACCTCCTAATTAATATTTCAAAACAATTTCATACTAGAAACTTCTAGAATGCAAGTTTTACAAATTATTCGATTTAGTCCCTAATTTCAATTTAAGCACTTTATGCATAAAATTTCTTCATGAAATTTTCACACAATCATGCAATCATATCATAGACCTCAAAATAATTATAAAATAATTATTTCTATCTCAAATTTTGTGGTCACGAAACCGCTATTTTGACTAAGCCCAAAATCAAGATATTACAACTCTCCCCCCCTTTAGGGATTTTCGTCCCTGAAAATCTTACCAGAAAAGTGGTCTTCACTTTTAATCTCATATTCGGTGCCGAAGAACTTTCACTTAGGCTGTACCTCCAATACATCTCTTTAATTTCTCATATGATCTGAAAGCTTACAGTCTCAACTCTCAACTGTTCTTAGATTTTCAACCCTTCTCAGTTTCCCATGATATCATGACATAAAACTCGGATCTTAACTTGATTAATGGAGACCGGAATTCCAAGAAATCCAACAATCAAAGAGACCTAAAATTCCATGAATCTGATGAGTAGGAATTCATTCAATACATATATGATTTATAGATCTCGCCAAACATTTAACAATAGGATACATCACATTTTCCTCTTTCCACCATGAAAATATTTCTGACATGGCCTTAAGAATAAACCTTCTCATTTCCATCCCAATATCAACACTGACAAGGATAATTTTGATAGATTCCAATGCTCAGCTTTAACCCCTTTAACAACTCTGATTTTATGTAACATCGAATGCTCTAAACTATCACATTACCTCACTGTCTTGAAACACATCACAATTCATACAACAAGACATTCTTGAAAGTCGAAGTCTTTACTCAATGTAGACTAGTCTAGTTCAGACGCTTCGGTTACCAATATTCTCATCTATCCAAACTTTGTCAACATGTAATAAACTTTTCAGCTTTCACAAGACGAAAACCTTATCATTCGTAGTGATTTTAACTAATATCCAACTCTTTCTAATAAATATACACTTCTCGTTCAGACTATTTACTCTTTTATCCGTACAAAAATGAAATTATATTATCAGACTTGAAAAAAAAATAATCCTGACATAATTGTCACATGAAATCTTTCAAATAAATAATTCACCATACCGACTGAAACTTGCGCTTTTATCACCTATGCCTCTACTGATGTCAAATCCTTACACAGAAATTAGAAAAAAAATCCCAATACTAAAATCACCACATTACCAAGATCAAATTAGCAGTATAGTCATATTTGACATGATTATCACGAGCTGAAGAATGTACTTCGAACATGAGTCATAATTGACAAATTATGGAACAAAGATAACAAGAAAACCGAATAAAGAAATCCAGAATAAAGAGATCCAGGATAAAGAAACCCAAGATACGATACTATGCCGGAGAATCGAAAACCAAACTCATAGAGAAAATACAGAATACCCCGATAATTCTTCAAAGAAAGAAAGTCCAAAAGAAAACATCATTTAATCCCACTGGAATCAAATATAACAAGAACAATATATCTTCCTATACATATATATCAGATGAAGCATCAAGTAGAAGAAACAGAATCATAATATCATATGTATTCTCTCATCAATTCTTATCAAACGAAATGAAATAGAATACCTGATGAAATAGAGCAATATAAATTATAAACCAGTCAGACTACCAATGCTTTCATCCAACACCAGAATTAGAAGACATTCCCATATAACAAGAATTTCTTGAAGATCAATAGCCATAGAAATATTTCTAAGAACGGGTAAACATATAGAACATCTAAAAAGACTACTAAATCATCCCACCATAACTGTCACACTCGGATAGTTCACATTTCAAATATCATTTCCTAACTAGTTCTGCGTCACAAATTTCATATTAAACCATTCACTAAAGAAGGCCGATTCGAATAAATTTCGATTTACACTTTTCTCGACCTTGCACCTGAGTAATTCGATTTACCAAAGAGAATTCCTTCTCTAATTCGGATAGTGCATAACTCCAATAATCTTTATGTCAATCCGATACTTTACTGGCTCTGACTTTACTTATCAGCTCATTTTCAATCTCTGATCATACTTATAATTATTCTATCACTAAACTCTTTGGGTTCTCAACCGGAAACTTATTCAATACAAATCTCATGAAATTCCATTATAAGTACCACTTCGGTAAGGGGGAGGGGTTGTAGGACCTCTTACTCGACTTTCTTATACATACACATATGACATAACTCCCATAATCATAGCAACATCATCAAAATCATGTCATTCATTCAGGCAATGCAACATTCATGTTGGCTTACACAAATTTTCCCATTGTCCATTTAGACAATATACTTATGCATACATTCTATGTTTTCCAGATAGCTTTACTTATCCATTCATTTAATTAAATTAATTCATGCTCATGACATCATATAAGGCCAAACAAACATAGATATTTGCATCACAATCACAACTTTCATTTCGTGCATCATCATGTACATATCATTACAATCATATAATTCAGTCCAACAATTTAACATAGATAAGTTCATTTCATTATAATCCTTTATCTTATAAAAATTATATATCATTAGCATTCATCAACATTCGACATCTAAATCAAGACAAGGACATTTTCATTCGTATCATAATATTATGACTTTTATTCATACCTCTACTACTTTCTATTTATTCCGTTCATCTTATCAAGTAAGCCATATACACTACATCATATAAGCATTAAGCAAATATGGATATTTATCACATATGTATCATAAACTTTTATTCATAATTTTCTGAACCGAGACTTATCATAATCATAATTTTACTCAAATACCTTCACATAACATTGAACATGGTCGGTAGCTCGGTTGGAGAGTACCTGTCTAAATAAGGCGGTACTCATACGTGTCGGAAGACATCACACTATCACGCATCGATGGCATGTATAGCTAAACTTTTACACATGCTAGGTTAGCCGAGAACCGACTAAACCTGCTCTCGATACCACCAAATGTAACGCCCGTGCAGAGAGACCGTCACGGAGTCGAACACGAGGTGTTAACAGACTTAATTCATTACTTAAACAGCTCAAACAATTTATTTTTAAAATTTTCAATCAAGCTAGCAATCTGCGTCACAGTCGTTTAAAAATTCATATCTTGAGTTCCAAAACTCGAAATAAATTCCATAAATTTTCCCTAAAACTAGACTCATATATATATTTACTAATTGTTTTATAGAATTTTTGGTCTAGCAAATTAGTACAGTTTATTAGTTAAAGTCTCCCCTATTTCAGGGTTCAACTGCTCTGACCTCTGTGTATTACGAATCAGATATCTCCTTGTACAGAGTTTCAATGACTATACAGTTTGTTTCTAATAAAACTAGACTCAATAAGGAATCTGTACATATAAATCATGACTTATAATTATCTTTGAACAATTTATGGTGAATTTCCAAAGTCAGAACAGGGGATCCAGAAATCGCTCTGGCCCTGTTTCACAAAAATTTAAACATCTCATAAAATATAACTCATATACCTGTTTTGTTCCATCCATATGAAAATAGACTCATAATTCTTCAATTCCATATTTTATTCATCATCTAATTATATCTCTACTATTTTTAGTGATTTTTCAAACTCACGTCACTGCTGCTGTCTGAATCTATTTTATGGTAAATTTTACCTATTTCATGGTTTCCATGGATTAGCTAGCAATTTAGCATACATAACACCAAATATGATCATGATTAGCCATTCCAATGGCTAATCATTACCAAGCATTTCCATACCACTCAATAACCATATCATAAGACTATATACACAAAATGATTATAATGCTATACATGCCATACTCAAAATATACAAGCCATTATGCCAAGATGGTATACGGATAGTGTGAGCGTGCCTCGGACCGTTTCTGATTTCCGAACTGGCTTGTCAACACTACAAGGAATGAAAAGGAGAGAGTAAGCATAAATGCTTAGTAAGTTCACATGCAAATAGCAAGTAACATAACTATATAAGAAAACATAAAACATCATTTGCATAATCAACACCGAGACATTCATATCACATTTTCATTTATCATCTTACCATATTGTTGTTATATCGAGTTTTCAACGCGAGGGTTAAGTACATACCTATTCAAAGTATTCATTTCAAAACACTTACCAATACGTCCCTTTCATCTTGAGTATTCCTCCACTTGAGTAGAATTTTACCCGTTGAACACATCGGAATATAATTCGAATACATGGAAAGTTTGCACATAAGTGCTACATATGTAATCAAGAAATCATGTAACCCGCCCCTAAGTGAACTCGAACTCAACTCAACGAGCTTGGGCGTTCGCATCCATAAATGAACTCAGACTCAACTCAACGAGTTCGGATGCCTAGTTACATCTCACGAACTCGGACTCAACTCAACGAGTTCGGACATTTGCATCCATCAGTGAACTCAGACTCAACTCAACGAGTTCGGATGCTCAACCATCCTAGTGACATGTCACTTGTATCCTAATCCATTCCTAAGGTTCAACGGACCTTTTCCCAATCATGTGTCTCAACCATCTTCTACGGAATGCCGTTATGATACTCGGTAGTATTTCATATTTTCCAAGTATATCACATAATTTGACATATTAACAAACAATTATCACAAGTATAATATTTCATAATAATTATCATATCATTTAAATAACATTAAAACATTTAAAATAATAATTATGTTACCAACATTTACATATGAACTTACCTCGTATGCTAAAATGGCTACTTTTACCATTTAGTCCACAACTTGGTATTTTCCCCATTTTAGCCAATTTTAGTTTTCCTTGCTCTATCATTTAAAATATAGTCTAATTAGGACTCACATTATTCAAATTGACCCAAAATCATATTTTGGCAAAAGTACAGTTTTGCCCCTAAACTTTCGCATATTTACACTTTTTCCCCAAAGCTCGTAAATTAAAATTCAGCCTATTTTCTTATGTTTTATAACATGCTGATCATTTTTCCCTTCTATGGTAACATCAAATTCTCACTTTAACATGTACTTATGACTATTAGGTATTTTTACCGATTAAGCCCTTTTGCTAGTTTTCGCTTAAAACCGAGTAGCACAAGTTGTCTAACATAATTTAAAACCTCATATTCTATCATAAAACACCAAAATACACAAATTTCACCTATGGGTATTTTTCCAAATATGAACCCTAGGTTGAATTATTGCTAGCATAAGCTTAATCGAACTACCGGGACTCCAAAAACGTAAAAATCATTGAAAACGAGGCTAGAACGGACTTACAATCGAGCTTGGAAGCTTGAAAAACCCTAGCCATGGTTTCTCCTTGCTATATTTGGCCATGGGGTTTAAGATGAGCAAAATTGGCTTTTAATTTTGTATTTTAATTGATTTTACCCCTAAATGACCAAAATGCCTTTACTACTAAACTTTCCAAAAATCCCATCCATGTCCAATTTTTTTCCATAGACTTAGAAATTGGTAAAATTGATATTTAAGACCTCCTAATTAATATTTCAAAACAATTTCATACTAGAAACTTCTAGAATGCAAGTTTTACAAATTATTCGATTTAGTCCCTAATTTCAATTTAAGCACTTTATGCATAAAATTTCTTCACGAAATTTTCACAAAATCATGCAATCATATCATAGACCTCAAAATAATCATAAAATAATTATTTCTATCTCGGATTTTGTGGTCACGAAACCGCTATTTCGACTAGGCCCAAAATTAGGATAGTACATGTGTCGTATACTGATCAGGTACTATGTACCGTTTTAGGCACAATGTGCCGTACTGGTGTGTTTGGGTTGAAATCCGTGTATCCGTCAAAGTCCAGGTTTGTTAATAGGGTGAACAACTGAAATGAGAAATTTAAAATAAATTGATTGATTATATTATTGAAAATATTGAAAGAAATGAGAAAGTTGAATTATGTATTGAAATTGAGTTTGGAAATGAAAGGCATGAACTTAATGTTCATGTAGTGATTGAAATTGTACATGTGATATGTGATGGAAATTGAAGAATAACTAAAATTGTATTGTTATTGTTAATTAATGAAAGTTTAAGAATGAATTGATATTTAAGAAATTGGATAGTTACATGCATGGTAACTATAATTCTTTTATTGCTATTATAATTTGAATTATGGTAATACCACTGAGTAAGGAATACTCAGCATACGGTTGTTTCTGTGCGCAGGTTGATAGGAGTCCAGTGTCTTGGTTCAACATCCGAACGATCCCGACTCCAGCATCAAGATTTTGGTGATGTTTTCTTCCTTTAAGTGAAAGTGGCATGTACATAGGGATTATAATGGTTATTTTGGTATGTTATATAAATTTTGTTGTAAAAAAATATATTTGGTGTTTTGATAATTAAATTAGTGAAATGGTAAAAATTGTTTGTGGCATTGGTATTGAATTGAAATGGTTTGAATAGTTTTATAAGCTAATTAGAAATGATAATAGGGTTTTCATTAATTAAGTTGTTAAGTCAATATGCCAAGTATGATTTAAGTATATTTGAGTATATAAATGCATTGGTTGAAATACTAGAATTGGTTTGGTTGCTATTTGAAATATGCAGGGAAGGTTAAATATTTATAAAAGGGTTATATTGAAATTTTTTAAAAAATGAAAAATAAAGTCAATTAAAAAAAATTATATGAACTTATGATTATATTATAACATATTTGTTATTTATTTAAGAATTATTTGTAAATTGTCCGATATGTCTGGTAATGCCTCGTAACCCTATTTCAATGATGGTTTAGGGTTAAGGGGTGTTACAGTCATACATTCATTTTTACACTATGCCTAAATGAATTAAACGTATATCATAAAAAAATATATTGCCGTCTTATCTTAAGTACGAAAAGTACATAAAAAGAGGCAATGTTCATCATTTTGGAATTAGAAGAGTTGTGTTCCTAACTTACGAAATATGACTTCTTCCTAAAATCGAGATAGTTGAACATCTTTTTTTAAAATAAATGAAAAACGAGATTTAAGTAATGATCAAATGGCATTTATTCTCGTTTTCGAGAATTCGAAGTATGGTGTCCTAACTTACGGGGCATGATCTTTCTTCTCGATCAATTTGAAATAAGGCCTTTTCCATTTAATTTAATTTAGCTAAACAATATCTTAACACAAAGAGGGATCATTTTTTAAATTCTATTCAAATTTTCAATTCTCGACACTAAGACATTAAGTAATCAATTAGATACCAATTTTGGGCATCACGAGGGTGTTAATCCTTCCTCGTGTGCAATCGACTCCTGAACCCATTTCCGGGATTTTGTAGACCAAAATCATTGTTTTAGTAAATCAAACTTTCTATTGAAACTATCAAATTACGAGGTGACCCGATCACACCTCATAAAAAGGATTGGTGGTGACTCCATCTTCGTTCATTTTTAAAGAAAAATCGATTTCAAAAAAAAAAAAGGTTTCGACAAGTAATATTATAGATTATCATAGATTTAATTTTTATGTGTTACAAATTACATAATATAAAACATTATAAACTTAAAAAACAAGTAGAGCCGAACCAAGCCAAGCCAGACTCGAGAATTAAATGTTCAAGTTCGAGTTCGACCCATATTTTAAATAGGCCTAATTTTTTTGCCTAAGCTTATTTTTTGAGCTTACTATTTTTTCTCAAGTCCCCCCAAATTTTAGACAAACCTTTAAATCTGGACAAATAACTCGATCCATGAACATCTCTACATTTAATTATAGCTCTCAAATTATGTCCACCCTTAAATAATTCCAATGACACTTTTTTTTTTTTTTGAATGTTCTTGACTTCACTTAGGTTTTAATAAATCTATAAAAAAATCAATAAATTACCTTTTTGTTACCGAACCATACTTTTGAAATAGTTATTTCATCTTTTACATTGGGTTTCCTTAACATGGCCTTCAAAGAAATTGGTAAAGTAAAACAACATTCATGTTTTATTCACTCGCTTCGGGTTCGACTCATCCGTCTCCATTTAATTGCATTATCTCAACCATGCATTAATTCGTTGGTTGAGCTTGTTTTTGTCTTAATTCGGTGGAAAAATCAACAATTCCACCCCATCACTTTTTTATTTATTTATGTTTTTAAGTTAACATCCATGGAAAAAAAGAGAGTGATTTGAAGGGCTTGTGACATGGGAAAATAATTTGATGTGGTTTAATTTAATAGGTTGGCCCTACAGTTTTGGTGATAAGAAAGGTTCACCCCATGAAGAGTGGGCTTATACATTAAAAATCTTAGTCACATCTTTTTCTTTCCGGATAAAAAATAAAAAAGGAAATACGGTATTGTAATTTGTGTTCTCCCAAAATATTTCCACCACCCTTTTACTTCTATCAAAGAAAACCCATTACCTTTCAATAAAAAACAGATGTCATTTAAGCTTTGCTTAGTAAAGAGAATATAAAATCGGAAAGATGAAATATATAATTGGAAAAATGAAAGGAAAGGAAAGAAAAAAATATTTAAAAATGTATAATTTTGAATTAGCATACATATCTCTCTTATTTTGTCTCCTCTCATCATTCCAATTTAGAATGATTAATTTTTATCTATTAGAGTGAAAAATGATCATTTCTCCTATTTCTTTTACTCTCAGTTTTCTTTCTAACCAAGTCCACTCAAAATTTATTATCTTTCCACTTTTCTATTCCCTCCTTCCATCTATTCACCTTTCCACCCAACTAAACACACCTTTAGGAATAAATAAATTAACTCTCTCAAATAAAAAAGAATGGCTCTTAATGTGATGCAAAAATTGTTTATCATCACAGTTTTTTTCTGAACTCAAAATTTTTACTCTTTTCTTTTTGTTATTGTGAATGTACTTGAGAGATCTGTTTATATAGGAATCCAATCAAATTAATCCTTCTATTATTAAATAGATTAATTTAGTCCATGTACTATTAAAAAGAATCAAATAAGGCCAAATTGGAATATAGTTGACATTTACTATATCGAAATGTAATTTATTGTTTCACAATGTTAATATTTTTAAAGTTTTATGGTTACGTAAATAAAATCTTTTATTTAAAATTGAAATACAACTGGAAAATGTTAGAAAATATGGACATCACATATATAATAAGGGCAATTACATGTTATTATTGACTATCATGATAGGTTAGCCCAAATTAAAAGTAATCTAATTTGGTTAGAATTTTATTGGGCTTTAATTATTAAATAAGTATGGGTCAAATATATGTAGATACTCTAGTAATTGAGTTCTAATCAAATTCTAATTAATGATGGGCTAATTAGAACTAGATTAGAACTAATATGCCAAGGTTATAAATTTTAGGGTCATAGTCCCCAAATTATACACAAGATATCTTTTTTAATATCTCATCTATAACAGGCCCAATTTGCCCAGCCCGCTATAAACCAAAAAACAAATAATGAATAAACCCTAGCCCAATATTATAATGAACCATAACCCAAAAACACAAGGCCTAATGGCCAAAAAATTTAGACCCTCAGAAACCCTAGGTTTCCTAAAGTGCGCCGCAACCCTTGCCCTCACCTCCAGCACACCTCCGTACGCCCCACGACGAGTTCCACGTTGCCTCCGTACCTGCAAAAGAGGATAAGAACAGCAAGCAAAATGAGCCATTTTGTTGTATTTTTTTTTATTTCGGCTATATAGAGCCATACAATCACGTTGTATTTTTTTTTTACAAACATATACACAAAGAAATCAATAGCAAACAAAAAATTACAAGGTGATTATTACCAGTTATTTCTTTTTTTTTTTATTTCGAAAGAATAAAACAACAAAGGGAGAAGAGGTCTTTTACCTGCACCGCGCCAGAGAGAGAGAGAAATGAATCGTTTCTCCTTCCTTTTCGCCGAGTTTGGCCCAATTTGTGGTGACCGGCTTCAAAAAAGGCTAAAAAAACCCTATTTGGCATGCCTCCGACCACTGCCTACGACGGAGCGATGGCGGAGGCTTGCCGGGATCTTAGGCCGGACTTCAGAGAAGGGGAGAGGGAATGAGAGAGCTCTTTTAGTTTTTTTTTTTTAAAAGAAGGTGCAGAATGAATTTTTTTCAAATTTTTTTTTTATTTTTATAGGCCATGAAAACGACGTCGTTTAGGGCTAATTTCAATATCCTCAAAACGGCACCGTTTGGCCTTTGAACCGACCCGTGACCGGACCCGTAGGCCTTAGGGTCCGCGTGTTTTGACCGAATGGTCTAATTGCACAACAGGCCCTTCCACTTTTACAGCGCGCTTCAATTTAGTCTTTTTTTATTTTTTTTCTTTCCTTTTAATTTTGTCGCATGATTTTATTCGTATCTCATTTTGGTCCTCCGTAGAATGGTACGTTTAGAGGGCCTGGGATATTTTCCCTTTCACCCCTCTGTTGTTCTCGCGCGTTCAAATTGACCCTCCCCTTTTATCTTATTTTTGATATTGTCCCAAAATTCTATTTTAATGTTCAAATTAGTCTTTTTTTAATTATTTTCTCTATGTTATTATTAAATTAACAAATTTAATCTATTATTTCTATTATTATTATATTTCTATGTATTATATTTCTATTTGTATTTATGTATTAATATCATTATTTTTTATTTTTACATTATTATTATCATTATTATTACTATTAGTACTATTATTATTTTCTATTATTATTATTATTATTATTATTATTATTATTATTATTATCTATTGTGTATTTATTCATAAATTGCTCCTTAATTTTATTTTATATTTTAATTTACTCTTCTATTTTCAATTTTTACAAATTACTTTCTTCAAGATCTGTTTGTATATTTATTTATTTAATCACTAGTTCTTATTGTACTATAAAATTGGTTTTGTCTTGTTTGGTGCCCATTTTATTTTTGTTATCATTGAATTTTTTGTTTATTTTATTTTATTTTCCTTCGATTGTTCGTGTTGGTATTAAAGTGATAGTATGTGGTTATTGCATTATGTATACTAGGACTTATTAGTATTTCCATATTGTAGACATTCATTAACATAACATTTTATTCGTACATTATTGTTCCATGTTCCCTATTACCATTTTAGTTTGTTTCGTTCAAATCATATCGAGAATTAGGTCCCAATGTATTTATTCATAATGTGCCTTTATTATATTTCAAACAAAATAAATACACATTGTTTCAAATTTCATATTTGCTATTATTTCATAAAAAGAAAATTTTCAAAATAAGGCAATGTTCCGTATTTGGAAACTCGAGAGATCGTGCCCTAACGTACTGGGTTTTGATTTTTCTCGTTTAACCCAAATGATCGAATATCCTTTTAAAATTTAAATGCATGAGTTTTTAAAATCAAAAGACAAGCTTATTCTCGAGGGTTTAAAACGTCGTGTCCTAACGCACTGGATGTGACATTTTATTACTTCGGGACAAAAAGGTTTTTAGCATCCACTTCGATTTATCCAAACATTTTTTGTAAAATTAACATTCATAAAAAGGAGGATCGTATTTTTAAATTCTTTACAGATTTTCAACTTGTGATATTAAGACATTAATTAATCAATTAGGTACCAATTTTGGGCGTTACGAGGGTGCTAATCCTTCCTCGTACGTAATCGAATCTCAAACACGTTTTCTCGAATTTTGTAGACCAAACTCGCTGTTTTAATAAAACAAAATATTTTATTAAAATGATCAATTTATGAGGTGATCCGATCACACCTAAACAAAAAAAGATTGGTGGCGACTCCCGTCTTCATTTTCAAAAAAATGTTGACCCATTTTTTCATCATCATTAGGGAAGAGAGAGTAGATATTCTCTGAATTTATTGTGTTTGGAAGATCAAATCCCCAAAATCCGGTAAAACTTCAAGGAATTAATGTGGATTCAGGTACGCTTCCGCATTTAATTTTATTCTTGATTTATTCTTGATGATTTGACATGATAGATCCTTGTTTATTCAGTTTTATTTTAGATTTATTTTACAAATCTAAGAAGTGGTATCAAAGCCTCGTCATATCGAATCATTGGGAATTGATTAAGTTTCTTCATTTGAATGATTGATTCATGAAATTTCATTAGTTTCATATTTCGGATATATATGTTGATATTTGAAGATTTATATTAAATTAATTTTTTAGAGAATTCATATTAAAAATTTTAGGGTTTTGTTTTATTTTTTAATTTATGCTTCGATTTTCTGTATCTATATATGCATATATAATTACAAAACATGTTTTATTATTATTAATTTTTTTAAAATCATATAAGGCATTTAAAAAAATGTCAAAGTATAGAAATTGATTCGTATGTATATGTTTCGATTATATATAAATATATAATATATACATGCTTTGATTGGTTTAATGCATGTTGTTTTAAAATTTATATAAATATATATAATTATCTTTTGATTGAAAGATAAAATTAAGGTAAATATTTTGAAACAAATAAATTCAGATTTTGGCTTTTAATTAAAGATGTTTAATGTTTTAAATAAATTAGTTGAAACAAAATACTGCCAAAGTAACCTCTTTTGTGTAGATTAGTTTATTTGAAATATTAAGATAATTATATATTTTTTTGGTTTATGCGTTTATTGATTGACCCGAAGGTAAGTTAATATTTGGCAGAATTTCAACGACAGTTGTGGTGATAAATGTGTGACAATTATAATGTATTTTACGTGATCAATAAGTTAGTCTAAAGATTAATTCATTGTTTGACATAATTTATTGTCAATGTTTGATTACTACAATAAGAGTACCGCTTACTGTTAATATTATTGTCCAAAGACTTGATATTAGTGTTGTGTTTGGTATCTTGAGATGAGATTAGCCATTATCTTGAATTTATTGTTATGAATATTGATTTAAACTTGTTTTTGTTCTATATTTAGCTAATTCATCTTCTGCTGCCATAATATCTGCTAATATAAATTCTATACTCATTCTTAATGGGACTAATTTTAGGGAATGGAAAAGGCACTTACTTATAGTGCTTGGCTGTATAAACATAGACCTTACACTAAGGGAAGAACAACTTGCACCTCTCACTGCGGAAAGTACCCCTGATTTTAAGAGGGATTTTGAGAGGTGAGATCGTTCAAATCGCATGAGTCTAATGATCATGAAACACATCATTCCAAAAGCCTTTAGGGGCACAAAATTTAAAGAGATTACTCAGGCAAATGGTTTCCTTGATGAAATCAAGAAACGTTTTGCTAAAAATGATAAGGTTGAGATGACATCATTTCTAACTTCTTTGACGTTTATGAAGTATAAGGGTCAAGGAAACGTAAGGGAGTACATTATGGAGATGTTCCATACTGCTTCAAGACTTAAGGCACTCAAGATTGAGCTTTCTGAGGAATTGCTTGTTCTTATGGTTTTGGTATCGCTTTCTGCACAGTTTAATCAATTTAAAATTAGTTATAACTGTCAAAAGGAGAAATGGACCCTAAATTAGCTCATTTCTCATTGTGTGCAAGAGGAAGAAAGGTTGAAGCGTGATAAGTCTAAAAGTGCTCATTTGGCCAATGCCCCTAAAGATAAGGGCAAGAAAAGAAAATATCAGAATGAAACTGCTAAGGGTCCAGCTCAAAAGAAACAACAATAAGCTACAGAGAGTTGTTTCTTTTGTAACAAGTCTGGACACGTAAAGAAAGATTGTACCAAATATCATGTTTGGCGTGCAAAGAAAGGTATAATTCTTAATTTGGTTTGTTCTGAGATTAATTTAGCTTCAGTACCTAGAAACACTTCGTGGATAGATTCTAGTGCTAGTACTCACATAAGTGTTTTTATGCAGGGTTGTCTAAGTTACTGGAAGCCAAGTGATGGTGAAAGACACATCTTTGTGAGCGATGGAAGATCGGTAGAAATGGAAGCTGTCAAAACCATTTTTTGATAACAGGGTCGACTTTGATTTTGTAATGCCCCAAATTTTGGCCTTGAGCATGGGAACTGTTAGTAGGCGGCTTATAAATATTTTAGTTAAGTAAGGAAGTGACACAAATTGCATGTTTGGTGTGGTGGTTAAGTGATTGGGTGTGTTTAGGGATGTTTGAGAAGTCCCGTGTTCAAATCTAGGCTTTAGCAAAATTTTAGTTTTTCCCTTAAGTGATCCTTGGCTTTAGCTTGTAGGCCTTAAAAATATTTGTGGTTAAAATTTATCACAAGAAAGCATGTAGTCTAGTGGTTGTGGCATTATTAAGGTTGCAAGGGAGCCTGGGTTCAAGTCTTGGCTTTTGCAATTCATTTTGGTTTTTCTTTTAAAGGAACCTGGACTTTAGCCTATAGACCTTATATTTAATTGAGGATAAAGTGTGACACAAAACGCCTTGTGGCTTGGTGGCAAGTGGCATGACTTGGTAATTGAGAGAACATGGGTTCGAATCCCATAGCAAGGAGTATTTATTTTGTTTAATGCCAAAAAGTTGGCATTCGAGGCCTTACGAGGGTGCGAACGCACGTGGGGTGATCCGAACCCATAAAGCGTGGACAGCAGGCTGTAGAGGCTGCCACGAGCGCTCCGTAGACTTGGGTTTCGATGGGCCGAATGGGCTCGATGGGCTCGTGGGTCCGCTTGTGTAAATTTAACTGTGGGTGAGAAGTAGTTGGGCTTGTCATGTCACTTACATGGCATAGGCCATTCTGGGCCACGTTGGGCCGAAGTGGGCCGTGTAGGCCTAATGGGCTCGTGGGCCCCACACGGATGAAATCTGCGGTAAGTGACAAATTATGAACTGGGCTATGGTGTTCGCATAGCTGTCACTGAAACTGGGCTAAATGGTCCACACGAGTGTGTGGGCCCACTTGGGCCGAGGCCTATTTGCACCGTTATGTCTGTTTAGGTTACTTAAGTCACTCGAGGAGATGATGAACCATCTGTTGGGTTGTTAAGACCTCTATTTGTAAAATTACCGAAATACCCTTGTAGTATTTATTTTGTTAATGCCAAAAAGTCAGCATTCGAGGCCTTACGAGGGTGCAAACGCACGTGGGGCGATCCGAACCCATAAAGCGTGGACGACAGGCTGTAGAGGCCGCCACGAGCGCTCTCGTAGACTTAGGTTTCGATGGGCCGAATGGGCCCGATGGGCTCGTGGGTCCGCTTGTGTAAATTTAACTGTGGGTGAGAAGTAGTTGGGCTTGTCATGTCACGTACAGGGCATAGGCCGTTCTGGGCCACATTGGGCCGAAGTGGGCCGTGTAGGCCTAATGGGCTCGTGGGCCCCACACGGAAGAAATCTGCGGTAAGTGACAAATTATGAATTGGGCTATGGTATTCGCATAACCGTGACTGGAATTGGGCTAAATGGGCCACACGAGTGTGTGGGCCCACTTGGGTCGAGGTCTATTTGCACCGTTATGTCTGTTTAGGTTACTTAAGTTACTCGAGGAGATGATGGACCATCTGTTGGGTCATTAAGACCCCGATTTGTAAAATTACCGAAATACCCTTATAGTATAAAATGACCAAAATACTCTTAAAAGGTAAAATGACTGTTTTGCCCTCGAGGGTAAATGACTGATTTTGTGCATGACATTCTGCATACATGGCATACTGCTTGGGATTGGGATATTGTTATGGAGGAAGAAAGTAGCTGTGCCACATATTTTGATATTAGCAGTGTTGCTGTGATTCTGGTTAGTGCTACAACCGGTGTTAACACTGTAAGTGTAGGGATGGTGTGGGTGATTTATTCCCCACAGGTAGTGCAAGGTTGGATGGAGGCAAGTGCAGGGTTCGGTGGGTTATCATGCATTATTCATATGGGTTTGGTATTGAAATGGGTTAGGCCCAACTGATATTGGTTTTGATATGGGCTAGGGCCAACTGATATTGATTCTGAGATGGGCTAGGCCCAATTGAGACTATGATGGGTTGAGACCCAAATGTTAATGAATCGAGATTTGGCCCACATATATTCTGAATCGGGCTATTTTATTTCTAAATAGGGCTCAAGCCCAGATTGGTTCTAAATTCTATTTTTGACTGACTATTTGGATGCTAGGGGAATTACACACTAAGTTTTCATAAACTCACCCCATTTTTAATTGTGCAGGTAATCCCCAGAATTAGGAGGATCGGTGCTGCGAGGGACTCGGAGATGGCCACACACTGCTTATGTTTTCATATTTGTTTATCTACTGTTGCGTATTTTTATTTGGGTTGTAATATGGCCTCTCTTAATTCTGATTTTTATTTTAAACTTTGGGATTTTATCTACTATGTTTTATAATTGTTAGAAGTAGATCGCGGTTTTTCAAAACAACAACTGTTTTCAAACACTAAGTTTTCGCAACTTGACTTTTAAACATCACGCTTTCGTAAATCGGTTACTTTTAAAATTAGCTTCCGAAACCCAAAAAGGAATTTTGGGAATAAAATTAAGAAGCTTTCAATGTACTATGTTTTAAATAAGAAAGGTTTCTAATGAAAACATCGTTTTCAAAAAACACGACAATGTGACATGCCAGATTCGGGCCTAACTTCTGGGCTGGGTTTGGGGTGTTACAGATTTTGAAAACAAAAACGAATACGGGAGTCGCCACCAGTCCTTTTTATTTAGGTGTGATCGGATCACCTCGTAATTCAAAAAAGTTTAAATTTATTAGAACGATGATTTTTGGTCTACAAAATCCAAAAAATAGGTTTGGGAGTCGGTTACGCACGAGGAAGGATTAGCACCCTCGATACGACCAAAATTGGTACCTAGTTGATTAATTGATGTATTAACGCCGAAAGTTGAAAGCTCCAAAAGAGTTTAAAATACGATCCTTTTTTATTAATGTTGATTTAAAAAATGCTTGAATAAATTAAATCGAGCATTAAATGCCCTCTTGTCTCAAGATAACAGAATGTCACATCCCGTAAGTTAGGACACGACACTTGAATCCTCGAAAATAAGCTTGGCTATTAATTGTTTTATTTTAAAAGTTGTACTTTGATTTTTAAAAGGGTATTCGGTTGTTTAGATCCAACGAGAAAAATCAAAACTCCGTAAGTTAGGGCATGGCCTTCTCGAGTTTCCAAACACGAAATATCACCTTTATTTTTATTAAGAAAGCTTATATTTCAAAATTTGGACTGATGTTTGGCTATTTAGGTTCAACAAGAAAAAATCAAAACCCCGTAAGTTAGGGCACAATTTTCTCAAATTTCCAAAATGCAAAATACTATCCTTTTTATGAATAATAGCAAGTACAATATTTAAACTATGTGCATTGTTTAGTGGAACATAATTCGCGATGTGATTTAAACGAAAATAACTAAAAGGTAATGTGGAATCATGGAGCAATAATATATGAACAAAATGACATGTTATTGCATGTCAACAAATGTGAAAATACCAATACATAATTCGTAGCGCATATAACGGTAAGAATCACACAATACATGTCACTTTAAAACCAATATCAACAATCAAAGAAAACGAAACAAAATAATATATAAAACAACTTAAAGTAAATAATAGTTTAAAATAAATCATTAAAAATGACTCAAAATGAATAATAATAATAAAAAGTTTCAAATAAATAATATATGAAAAACTTAAAATTAATCATAATGAAACAGTTTAATATAAATAATGTATAAAAATTTAAAATAGATAATACATATAAAATAGTTTAAAATAAATAATAAATAAAAGATATTAAAATAAATAATATATAAAATGAAGCTAAAAAGTTAAGGGTTGAATTGCAAATTAGCATAAAATCAAGAGGCGTAAATTAAAAAAATTGCAAGGAAATATTAAAACACAAATCAGGATCCAAGTGAACATGGGGAAAACGACAAGGGATTGCTCAGGAAATTATCCCTGAAGTTCCTTGTGCACCATTTCACGCGTGACTGAAATGAAAAGAATGCACAAACCATGAGGTGAATTAAAAATGCAAAATAAAAGAAAATGGGCCGAATTGAAAATGAGCGTAAAATTTGAAGGACTTCTCGCGCAAATACCCCTTTTGAGGGAAAACGCGCGGATCCTAGCCCTAAAGTCGGGTAGGGTTTTGGGTCTAACGCAAAACGACGTCTTTTTGGCCATTGATGCCTAAGCCCAAAACGGCGCCATATTGACCCTATATAAATATAAAAAAACAAACAAAAAAAAACATCAGCCACTTATTTTTTCAAAAATAATTGACACCCTCTTTATTTCCCTCTCGCTCTCCCCCTTTTCTGCCGAAATTCGATCGCCGATCCACTGTCGGCCCGCCACCGTACACGGTGACCGAAGCTTCAAAAAAAGGGTCCTTTTTGACTGATCTCATCTACTTAACCCCGATTTAAAACCCAAAACTCTAGAAAAAAGCCTTTTAAAAATAAAATAAAACAAACAAGCCCTCGGTTTCCTTCCCCGATCTCCAGAAAGGTAATGTTTTTTGTGTTTTCTTTGAATATCTATCTATATGTGTGTTATATTCAAAATACGTAGACTAAAAGAATGAAAATACCTTGGGATAAAGCTATAGCTAAAAACTTTTTTTTTAATTATTTTGATTGCTATTGTGTATTTTTCTGTAAAAAATTACAAGATGATTACCTTGGATTTTTACAGTCGAATACAAAAGATACTTGTTTTTTCTTCTTTTTTTTTTGTTTTGGTTTTCTGTTGCTCGTTCTTCTTTTGTTTTTGTTTACAGGTATGAATGGCGACGTGGAGGCGTATGGAGGGTACGGAGGCTGTGCGTGGCGAGTGCAGCGCATGGGGGCAGCGACGCAAGGCAGATGGGGCTAGGGTTCTTGTAAAGTTTAGGTTATGGGTTGTTGGGCCATTAGGGTTTAGTTGATTTGGGCCTGAGGGGTACTTGGACATTTGTATTTGGGATTTCTGATTTGGGCTAGTTATTTGGGTCTGCAATATTTTGGGTTTTAAGTTTATGTATGGGCCCGGGAAAATTTGGCCTATTACAGTTGCCCCTCTTTGCTCATTGTCGTATAATGAGAATGGAGCAAAGACTTTAAAAAGGGCCAATTTTGCCTGGTCTCTAAATCTCAATTTCTTTGGTGCTTCTCATTTTCCAGGTAGCTTTGTTCCAACCTACTGCATCTTGTTGCTTCGATCCACTTTACCTCGACTTCAAAGAGGTGAGATTTATGGTTTCAATCTACTCCGCTGCAACCTCATGGAGATAAGGTTTATGACTTTGACTTACTCTACTGCTACTTTAGAGAGATAAGATTCGTAACTTGTAGCTTTAATCTGCTCCACTATAACTTCAGCGAAATGAGATTTGCTATCTTCAGTCTGCTCCGCTGCAACTTCAGGGAGATAAGGCTGGTGGCTTCAATCTGCTCCACTGCAAGACAAGATCCGCCATAAATTGTAGCTTCAATCTGTTCCACTACAACTTTAGGGAAATAAGATTCGTTGTTTTCAGTCTGATCCACTGCAACTTCAGGGAGATGGGAGATAAGGCTGGTGGCTTCAATCTGCTCCACTGCAACTTCAGAAAGATGAGATCCGCCATAATTTGTAGCTTCAATTTGTTCTACTATAACTTCATGGAAATAAGATTCGTTGTCTTCGATCTGCTCCACTAGAACTTCAAGGAGATAAAATCTACAACATTAATTTGCTCCACTGCTACTTCAGGGAGATGAGATTCACTATCTTCAGTCTGCTCTGCTGTAACTTTAGAGAGATAAGGCTGGTGGCTTCAATCTACTCCATTGCAACTTCAGGGAGATGAGATTTGTGGATTCACCGATATTGCTACACCATCCTCTGGGGGACATGACCTGCAGAATCAATTTCATGGGCCTATGCTTATGCCAAATGATTAGGATGTCATGATCAAAATAATCAAATGCTACTAACTAGATGTGTATGAATGATATTTGCATAAATGCAGAATGTCATGAGAATGATCCCTTTTTAATACTTAGGTTGTCATTGCCAGTGGTTCATCAGGGTTTTATCACTAACGTATTGCGCTGCCTTCTTGCTCAGCTTGTACCTTTGACAGGAAACCCGAGGAAACAATCACATTTTGCTCAGATGGTTTGCTCCATTGCAACTTCATGGAGATAAAATTTTTGGTTTCTTCCATCCATCCCACTGCAACTCAAGGGTATAGGATTTGTATCATCTTCAATCCATCCCACTGCAACTCAAGGGGTATAAGATTTGTTGCTTCTTCAATCAATTAATCTGGGTAACATATAGGATTTGTTGCTTCTTCAATCAATTGATCTGGGTAACATGACTAGATGTGTATGGAGGAGTGTAGAATGTGATTTTTTTTTAGAATGATCCCACTTTAATGCTTGGGTTGCTTGTTTTTCGTCAAGGTTGTATCACCGATGCAATATCTTGTCTTCTCATTCAACTAATATCTTTGACAGAAAATCTGAAGAGATAGTTACAATTTAGACTCCTCTTTCTCAAACATTTCCAACCCTTAGGTTTGGTGAGTTCTAAACAACAGTCCTGTTTTAGGTTCTTGTACTATTTAGAAGCCTCTAGAGTAATATGCATAACTTCTTTTGTAAAAGTCTTATTAGTCCATTTAAGTATTATTTCAATGCAAAATGCTTGAAAAAGATCATCACAATGGACAAGAAGGAAATTGATTAGGAGCATAGCTCGAAATGAATAAATTAATCAAAGATAGCAAATGCAATAAGAAGAAAATTAACTCAAAATGAATAAGTTAATCAAAGATAGAAAATGTAATAAGAAGGAAATTAACTTGAAATGAATAAGTTCATCAAAGATAGCAAATGTAATAAGAAGGAAATTGATTGGGACTGTAGCTTAAAATGAATACAATAATCAAGGATAGCAAATTCAATATGAGTAAGATGAGAACTAGGCTCCCCAAATATCGCAGCCTGAGCTTCTCTGTACAAACTTCTTGAGGACCATTTTGAACTCGACATGTGTTTAGGAGATCTAGAGTACTTTTTTGATGCCCTAAGATGTATCATACCTCCTCCTTGTTAATTCAGGCATAACAATACTACCACATGCCCCACTTTTTATCAAAATTTGAATTACCCTTTACGGGTTTTCAATTCAAAACCTTTTTGGTTTCAAGGCGCCCTTTGCGAGTTTTCGCCTTGGCCTCTCCTTTTTATTTTCTTTTTCTTTTCTCTTCATTTTTTGTTTATTTTTTGGAAAAATTTTTGACTGAATCTGAATTTATGGGATTAGGCAGTTCTTGCTATCCATCTAGGTTAAAATCAACACTTTTTCAGAGAAGGCCTTTTTTACCACATAAGGTACTTCCTAATTCGGCATCCACTTTCCTCTGAATTCCTTTTGTATATGAAGGATCCTTTTCAAAACTAAGTCCTTCTCATGGAATTCTCTAGGGCAAGCCTTCTTGCCATAAACTCGCATCATTCATTTTTGACACATTTGACTATGATGGATACTTTCAAACTCTTTTCTTCAATCAGGTTCACTTGATCATATTGAAACTGGACCCATTCTGCTTCATCCAATTCTTGACTCAATCGAAGCTTGGAGAGAAGGAATCTCGACATCAATGGGCAAAATCGTTTCCATTTTATAAACCAATGAGAAAGGTATTGCCCCGGAGAAGGTCTTGGCTGACGTTCGATAAGTATAGAAGGTAAATGGTGACTTCTTATGCCAATATTTACAAGTCTCGATCATTTTCCCCATAATGTTTTTTTTTGTTTTTATATTTTTTTTCTTTTTTTGGCTGCCTCTACTGCACCATTTTTGGGGTGATATGGCGTCTAATCTTAAACAGATTACAAACTTTTGATATCATGCTACTATGCATTATTAGATATGATCCTTTCTGGCATTCCTTGTCGGCACATGATCTCCTCTTTTTTTTTTTTTGAGAATTTGATGACTTTCGACTTTGTGACATTGGCATATGAAGCGACTTTCACCCACTTAGTGAAGTAATCAACGACCACAAAGATGATGATGTCTGCTAAAAGCTTTTAACGAGATCGGCCCAATAACATCTATGCCCCACATAGAGAAAGTCTATGAAAAAATGAAGGAGGCACATGAATCTTGTCTCCATAAATTTGGCATTTACAACATAACTGATGCGATCCCCTTCCATGGTGGATCAACAGTACTCGAACCTCATGATTTGCCTGGCCATTGTAAAACCATTAGTATGTGTTCTTCAAACACCTTTATGGACCTCTTCTAAGATTTTCTTAGCCTTAACACCATCCACACATCTTAGTAGCCCAGGCGTATCTTGATACGACCATGTGAAAACATCTTTGAATTCTTGGAATAACTCAATGACATCTTGCTTTGTCTCTATGGTGATATAGGCTCCGATCTTCACCTCTTTCTATTCTCCTAGGCTCGCGATGCCCATTGTCTATTTGTAAGGTAGGATCTGTTTCTCATCTTGTTCTACCATCCTTAACAAATCAGGAGATAGGCTACAATCTCTATCATCTTCAAAGTCCTGAGATCCCTTTAGACATATATCTTGCTTAAAAGGAGATTCTGGGTCAGTAGCAGCGTCGCTCATGTCGTTGATATCTGAAGACCTGTTGTAGGTACGAAGGAGTATTCCAAAGAATAAATGAGTCTAAGAATGATTATTTATATGGTATGATCATTAATGAAGAATAAAAGAATATTTGAAAGAAAGTCCAAAGAACAAAAGAATCTAAGAATAATTGTTTCTATAGAATAAAAGAATATTTGCTCAAAATGATAGCAAAGATACATTTTATTGAAATAAAGATTTTGGACATAAGCCTATTTCACAAAAGGATTCTTATTGCTTCTAGGCTTAAAGCAACAAGCGTGTTTTGAATATTACTCTAAATTGTCTGTAAGAAATATAAGAATCTCTTCCATAGTCCTATTGTTCAAAACAATCCCAAGTATGTAAGGGCAAACGCTTGGAAAATTCTATTCCCGGTTCTCTCTTCGGATACATCGTTAATATTTAGATTCCCCAATATTCCTTCTAAGCCTTTGATCTCTTCATAAAATTCAATTTCTTTATTATCTATCAGGTCTTGCACTAAGGCCCTGGACTCGATGCATTCTTGGATCTCATGCCCCTTTCCATTATGGAATTCACAGTAGTTCCTCTTCCCTTCAGATCTCTCCTCCAGATCCAATATGATTAATCCCCTTTTTACCATCTCTTTTCGGACCCGTCTTAATGGGGTTTTAACTGTTGTAACCTCATATTTGAATTTCTTATTTCCACCTTCATTTATCCCGTTTACCCCTTGGTTAGCATGGTTGGGTAGCGGGTTTCCTGCTATATTTGGTGCGGATGAGTCGTCAAACTTTATAATCCCTATTTTTATGAATCTTTTGATAAACTTTTTGAATGCAGTTCAGTTTTCGATTGAATGCTGGATGATTCCCGCGTGGTATTCGTATTGAGCTTTTACGTCATACCATTTGGGAAAGGGGGGTTGCATCGACTTTAGGTAGAAAGGGGACACCACATGTGCATCAAATAGGTTTTGATACAACTCTCTATACGTCATGGGTATAGGTGTAAACTGTAGCCTTTCTGTATTCGTTCTCATATTGGATGCTTGTCTCGGGGGGACCTGATGGTTGGTGGTTACTGTTTTTGGCTGGCTCACAGTAATTGACTTGGAATAACCCTTGTTGAATGTGCTCATGTTATTCACCTCATTCTCTCTCTTTTTTGGGTGAATCTCTTGGTGCTTTCCCCTGCATCTATCTTATCGCTCCTCACTGCGTTTTCAATTATTTCGACAGTCATCACTATATCTGAGAAGCTTTTAGTGGTGCTTTCCAACATCTAAGTGATGTATGGAGCTTTTAAGGTGTTGATGAAAAGCATTATGGTTTCTTTTTCTAGGAGATGTGGATGGACTTGTATGGTAATTTCCCTCCATCTTTGGGCATATTGCCTGAAGCTCTCATTTTATTTTTTCTCCATGTTCTGCAAAGTGATTCTATCAGAGGTCATATCATCACGTGACTATACTGCTTCATGTAAGCTTGTGCTAGATCCTTCTATGAATTGATCTTGGTATGGCTCAATTGGTTGTACCATTTGGATGCTGCCCCAACTAGACTTTCTTGGAAACAGTGAATCAATAGTTGGTCATTATTGACATAACCTGTCATTCATCTGCAGAACATGGTGATGTGAGCTTCAAGACAGCTAGTCCCATTGTACTTCTCAAACTTCAGAGTTTTGAAGTTGGGGGGAAGCACTAGATCTAGAACTAAGCTCAAATCCTTAGCATCGATTCCAACATAATAGTCAGTGTTTTCCATTTCTTTAAAATTTTCTTCTAACCATCTACACTGGTCTTCAAGTTGTTTCGGGAGCTCCACCCTTACCTTTTCTATTTCTACCACATTATCGAGATCGGGGACAACGAGATTAGTTGGGTTATCCCCTGGATTAGAGCTTGAGCCGGCTTGGTAATTCATCAGTGCCGAAACACCAACCTGAAATTGTTGGGGCCTGATTGTAACAGATGGCCTTCACGGGTACACCCGAGTTGCGTCTGAACATTTTTTGGGGTAAAATCAAGGGGTAAAAAGGATCTTCATTATCATCTCCAGCATTAACTACAGTGTTTTTTTCCTTTTTCTAACCCGCCGGCCAGTAGTTGTGTTAATTGGCTCCTCATATTCCTCTAGGATTATAGCATCTAATCCCTCATATCTTGCTGAATTTTGACCAATTGTTCTTACATTTGTGT
Organism: Gossypium arboreum; assembly: GCF_025698485.1. Classification (NCBI taxonomy): domain Eukaryota; kingdom Viridiplantae; phylum Streptophyta; class Magnoliopsida; order Malvales; family Malvaceae; genus Gossypium; species Gossypium arboreum. The sequence goes on from NC_069080.1 coordinate 97,960,821, forward strand.
TTGCAGTTGTTCTTGCATTTCTCTTTGGAGCTAATCTAACCTTTCCAATCTTTGATCCATAACTTTTGTCTTGGTGCGAGTACCGTAACGATGTTTAGTTGGTGGATTTTTGTTAGTTTCTAGATTAACTGAAATAATTTTACTTAATTAAGGTCCTTTAGTGAAAATCGAATGATGCAATGTAATGCAGATGCACGAGATGAATGCATAAAGAAAGGGAGGCGTTGATTCTAAATTCAATTCTGTTAGAATAACTTTTCTAGAAACCAAATCTCTTTACATAAAGCAGAAACATATACGGGTTTGCCCTCATACTTTAGGCGTAGACATCGATCTCTTTCTTCATATCGGGATGATAAGATCAAATCTCACTAGCTTTCCAATGGATGCCTCTACTAGCTCCTTTTTTCTTGATTTGGGCTGCGGCCCATTGCTCACTCATCTCTGTGAGGCTTGTTAGCTTTTTTAAGAAAGTCGAGACTTAACGGCTTTTGAATAGTCTTTTTCGGCTTGAATCCTCTGGAAATGAAGAAAAGTCGTGTATTCCTCTGTTAGATGTATTCCTCCGTTAGACTATCACCCTTCTCTTGTTGCATTTTCTCAGACCATATTCGAACGACCGTATTGTCTTCCACTTTATCAAGAAATCTATTTTCCATGACAAGCTCTCTATTGAGCAACTGAATGTGAATCAACACCTCTTTTCTATGATGAAAATGCGATGCAATAATAACCGAAAAAATAAACACGTCAGTTCAAAAAACATAAATGACAGACAGAACACCTATTTGGGTGGCCATTAGGGTTTGCAGTGGCTTTACCTAGGGTGGACTCTTGAGGCTCGCTATATGTGGTTTGGTTCTAGAGAAAAGGTACCCGAACCGGTAGATTCCTCGATCCTCACCCATTTTAGGATCATATGGACTGAGTTCAGTTTAGGGGAATACATTTCCCTATGACTGGACGGAGATGAAAATCTCACGAAGACATAGGTATAGATATATCCCGAAAGCAGTCCACTATCCTACATGGAGGTGAAAACCTCACGAAGGAATAGTTTCTCACTTCCACTTAAAAGGGTAAATTGACCGATCATGCGATGCAAATGTGTAGAAATATATCAAGAAATCAAACTAGTAAAGCATACCAAAATGATGAAGATCGTAACAAAAACGGATGAAATACAACGAGGGGATCGTAAATTTAAACCAAATTTTCAACTTTCGACAAAAAGATAAAAAGTAATCAACTCATGGTTTGACTCTCTTAAGTGCGTCCCCAGCAGAGTCACCAAGCCGTCGAAGCCATTTTTTGATAACAGGGTCGACTTTGATTTTGAAAACGAAAACGAACATGAGAGTCGCCACCAATCCTTTTTATTTTGGTGTGATCGGATCACCTCGTAATTCAAAAAGTTTAAATTTATTAGAACAATGATTTTTGGTCTACAAAATCCAAAAAATGGGTTCGGGAGTCGATTATGCACGAGGAAGGATTAGCACCCTCGATACGCCCAAAATTGGTACCTAGTTGATTAATTGATGTCTTAACGTCGAAAGTTGAAAACTCGAAAAGAGTTTAAAATACGGTCTTTTTTTTATTAATGTTGATTTAAAAAAATGCTTGAATAAATTAAATCGAGCACTAAAGGCCCTCTTGTCTCAAGATAACAAAATGTCACATCTCGTAAGTTAGGACACGGCATTTGAATCCTTGAAAATAAGCTTGGCTATTAATTGTTTTATTTTAAAAGTTGTACTTTGATTTTTAAAAAGGTATTCGGTTATGTAGATCCAATGAGAAAAATCGAAACTCCGTAAGTTAGGGTAAGACCTTCTTGAGTTTCCAAACATTGAATATCACCTTTATTTTTATTAAGAAAGCATATATTTCGAAATTTGGACCGATATTTGGCTATTTAGGTTCAACGAGAAAAAATTAAAACTCCGTAAGTTAGGACACAACTTTCTTGAATTTTCAAAATGCAAAATATTACCGATTTTTTTTTAAAATTCCTTTTTATGAATAATAGCAAGTACAATATTTAAACGATGTGCATTATTTAGTGGAACATAATTCGCAATGTGATTACAACGAAAATAACTAAAAGGTAATGTGGAATCATGGAGCAATAATATATGAACAAAATGTCATGTTAATGCATGTCAACAAATGTGAAAATACCAATACATAATTCCTAGTGCATATAAAGGTAATAATCACACAATACATATCACTTTAAAACAAATATCAACAATAAAAGAAAATGAAACAAAATAATATATAAAACAACTTAAAGTAAATAACAGTTTAAAATAAATCTTTAAAAACGATTTAAAATGAATAATAATAAAAAAGTTTCAAATAAATAATATATGAAAAACTTTAAAAATCATAATGAAACAGTTTAATATAAATAATGTATAAAAATTTAAAATAGATAATACATATAAAATAGTTTAAAATAAATAATAAATAAAAGATATTAAAATAAATAATATATAAAATGAAGCTAAAAAGTTACGGGTTGAATTGCAAATCAGCATAAAATCAGGAGGCGTAAATTAAAAAAATTGCAAGGAAATATTAAAACACAAATCAAGATCCAAGTGAACATGGGGAAAACGACAAGGGACTGCTCAGGAAATTATCCTTGAAGTTCCTTGTGCACCGTTTCACGGGTGACTGAAATGAAACGAATGCACAAACCATGGGGTGAATTAAAAATGCAAAATAAAAGAAAATGGGCCGAATTGAAAATAAGTGCAAAATCCGAAGGACTCCTTGCGCAAATTCCCCTTTTGAGAGAAAACGCGCGGATCCTAGCTCTAAAGTCGGGTAGGGTTTTGGGTCTGACGTAAAACGATGTCGTTTTGGGCATTGATGCCTAGACCCAAAACGGCGCCGTATTGACCCTATGTAAATATCAAAAAACAAACAAAAAAAATTAGCCCCTTATTGTTTCAAAAAAATTATGAAACCCTCTTTATTTCTCTCTCGCTCTCCCCCTTTTAGGCCGAAATCGGGTCACTGAAACTTAACAAAAAGGGTCCTTTTTGACCGATCTCGTCTACTTAACCTCGATTTAAAACCCAAAACTCTAGAAAAAGCCTTTTAAAAATAAAATAAAACAAACAAGCCCTCGATTTGCTTCCCCGATCTCTAAAAAGGTAACATTTTTTGTGTTTTCTTTGAATATTTATCTATATGTGTGTTATATTCGAAATACATAGACTAAAAGAATGAAAATACCTTGGCATAAAGCTATAGCTAAAAACTTTTTTTTGATTTTGATTGCTATTGTGTATTTTTCTATAAAAAATTACAAGATGATTGCCTTGGCTTTTTATAGCCGAATACAAAAGATATTTGTTTTTTCTTCTTTTTTTTTGTTTTTGTTTTCTGCTACTCATCCTCCTTTTGTTTTTGTTTGCAGGTACGGATGGCGATGTGGAGGCGTATGGAGGGTACGGAGGCCATGGGTGGTGAGGGCAGCGCATGGGGTAGCGGTGCAAGGCAGATGGGGCTAGAGTTCCTGTAAGGTTTATGTTATGGGTTGTTGGGCCATTAGGGTTTAGTTTATTTGGGCCTAAAGGGTACTTGGACATTTGTATTTGGGATTTCTGATTTGGGCTGGTTATTTGGGTCTGTAATATTTGGGTTTTAAGTTTATGTATGGGCCCGGGAAAATTGGGTCTATTATAGAAGCAATTGGGCATTTTTGGTTGTTATTTTGAACTGGTTTTTATTTGGATTTAAAAGACACTTTTATTGTACTGTCATTTAGACGAAATTTAGTTTATGTCTCTTTGTTGGATAAATTTGGATATTATCATTCATTCAGAAACAATCAATTTAATTTGTCTTTAATTTCAAATGTTATTGGAACTGGTTATTTAAATACTTATGACAACCTTTATTTGCTAGAAATAGTTGCATCCTATAATGAAACCTTTCATGTGGAATTATGTGGTATTAAACGCAAATTAATAAAGGAAAATTTAGCATCATTATGACATAGGCGCTTAGGTCATATCTCAAAAGTTAGAGTTGAACGCCTTGTGTCTGATGGTATTTTAGAGTCCTTTGACTTCACAAAATTTGATGTTTGTGTCGATTGCATTAAGGGAAAACAGACCAAAACCAAGAGATTGGGTGCTAACAGATCTTCAGATGTCTTAGAAATGATTCATACAAATATTTGTGGGCTATTCCCTATGACATCTTGGAATGGTCAAAAATATTTCATAACATTCATAGACGATTACTCATGTTATGGGCACCTATATCTCATTCATAAGAAATCTCAGTCTTTGGACGTATTCAAAGCTTATAAAGCTGAAGTTGAGAATCAACTCAACAAAAGGATTAAAAACATAAGATCTGATCATGGTGGTGAGTACTACGGTAGATATTATGGCTTGGTGAACAATGTCCAGGACCATTTGCGAAATTCCTAGAGGAATGCAGTATTGTCCCGTAGTACACCATGTCGGGATCACCTTGTATGAATGGTGTAGCTAAAAGATGAAACAAAACTCTTAAAGATATGGTGAGGAGCATGATTGTTTATTCTACCTTACCTGAGTCCCTCTGGAGAGAATCATTAAAGACAATAGCTTACATTCTGAATAGAGTACCTAATAAAGCAGTTGCAAAAACACCTTATGAGCTTTGGACAGGTCAAAAGCCTAGTCTAAAGCACTTTCACATTTGGGGATGCCCAGTTGAGGCAAGGCCTTATAGGCCATATAAAAAGAAATTAGACTCCAAAATAGTAAGTAACTACTTTATTGGTTATTCTGAGCAATCTATGGGTTATAAATTTTATGATCTCATAATAAGGAATATTTTTGAGACGAGAACTACAACATTTTTTGAGGATGTTGAGTTTGGGGAAAAAATAAGGTTAGAGACATTGTTTTTGAGGAGGAATTGGATTCTAACTCAGTTACTACTATCACTTTTGAAGATGTTTAGGTTTTTATACCTATCATTGATCAAGAAGTGAATCTAGAACCTTTACAAGACAATGTTGAACAACTCCCAATTCAAAATGAGATAATTGTTCCAGAAGAACAAATTCAACAACCTCAAGAATAAGTGCCATTGAGGAGGTCCACAAGAGAAAGGAGAAATGCTATTCTAGATGATTATGTTGTATTTCTCCAAGAACATGAGGATGATAATGGAATGATGGGAGATGATCTAATAAACTTTCATTAGGCCATGAAAAGTTCTAATTCTCAAAAGTGGATTGATGCCATAAAAGATGAGTATAAGTCCATGCAAGACAATAAAGTTTGGGAACTTGTCCCATTATCTGAAGTTGCAAAACCAATTGGTTGTAAATGGATATTTAAAACCAAGAGGGATGCAAATGGTAATGTGGAGAGGTATAAGACACGTCTTATAGCAAAAGGATATAGTTAGAAAGAAGAAATTGATTTTACAAAGACTTTCTGTCCAGTTTCATCGAAACACTCCTTTAGGATAATCATGGCACTTGTTGTTTATTTTGATATTGAGTTACATTAGATGGATGTTAAGACCGTATTTCTTAATGGTGACATTGAAGAAACAATTTATATGAAGCAACCAGAAAATTTTGAGTTAGAAGACTAAAAGAATATGGTTTGCAAATTGACAAAATCCATCTATGGACTCAAACAAGCTTCCCATCAATGGTACCATAAGTTTCATCAAATAATTGTTTCGTTTGGTTTTGAGATGAATATTGTTGATGATTGTGTGTATCAAAAATTCAATGGGAGTAAGTATATATTTCTAATTCTATAAGTTGATGACATTTTGCTTGCGCTAATGATATAAGCTTATTGCATGAAACCAAGAGGTTTTTATCTAAGCATTTTGAGATGAAAGATCTTGGGGACACCTATTTTGTTTTAGGAATTTAGATACTTCAAGATCAATCTTGAGGTATTCTTGGACTATCACAAAAGAGCTATATCGATAAAGTACTTAAAAGGTTTGGCATGTAGAGTTGTATACCAAGTAACACCCCTGTTGCAAAAGGAGACAAATTTAGTCTTACTCGATGTTCTAAAAGTAACATTGAAATTCAAGAAATGCAAAAGATTCCTTATGTATCAGCTATTGGGAGTTTAATGTATGCTCAAGTTTGAACGCGTCCGGACATTGCGTACATTGTTGGGATGTTAGATAGATATTTAAGCAACCCTAGTATAGACTATTGGATAGCAATAAAAAGGGTTATGAGATATCTTCAAAGAACAAAAGATTACATGCTTACTTATAAGAGATTATATCTTTTTGAGGTCATAGGGTATTCTGATTCTGATTTCGCTGAATGCCAAGATAGTAGGAAATCTACATCAGGCTATATTTACCTGTTAGCTAGATGAATTATATCTTTGAAAAGTGTCAAATAGACACTTGTAGTTTCTTCCACTATGGCAGCAGAGTTTGTAGCATGCTATGAAGCATCAAACCATGGAATATGGTTGCGGAACTTTGTCATAGCACCGTGTATTTTGGAGAATGTAGAAAGATCACTCAAATTATTTTGTGACAATAAGTCAGCAGTGCTGTATTCCAATAACAACAGGAGTTCATCTAAGTTAAATCATATTGACGTAAAGTTCTTAGTTGTAAAAAAAAGAGTGCAAAATGGTCAAATATCCATAGAGCACATTGGGACAAACTCCATGATAGCGGATCTGCTCACAAAAGGTTTACCTCCCAAGGTCTTTCATGAGCACACTGCTCACATAGGTGTTACATTGTTTGAAGATATCATGATTTAGTGCGAGATTATATTTTATTTGTTTTCAGATATTTATGTATTTGGTTATTTTCTGATAAAAAATGAAGTATTTAGTTTATTACTCTGTTTCTTGTTTTGAAACTGACCTCACTGAAGTTTAAAGAGGACCAGTTGGAAATAGACATGTTTAGATCATATTGCATGTAATTTCCATGCTACATATCCATACTTGATCTATGTCATTTGGTTGTGTTAATATACGTGATCATGGATGGATTTAGTTACAATATATGTAACGAAAGTCGCCTTGGTTCTATGTTAACATAATTAATGGACGAGATTGTTCAGAATACCTTTTGGATATGATAGTAAAATTTTGAGCTCATAAAATGACATGTAATTATAGAGTAATTAGTATATATATGTGGCCCAAGTGGGAGATTGTTGGAAAATATGGACATCACATATATAATAAGGATAATTACATCTTACTATTTACTATCATGATAGGTTAGCCCAAATTAAAAGTGATCTAATTTTTTTAGAATTTTATTGGGCTTTAATTATTAAATAAAGTATGGGTCAAATATGCGTAGATACTCTAGTAATTGAGTTCTAATCAAATTCTAGTTAATGATGGGCTAATTAGAATTTGATTAGAACTAATATGCCAATGTTATAAATATTAGGGTTATGGTCCCCAAATTATACACAAGATATCTTTTCTAATATCCTATCATTAGGGAAGAGAGAACAGATATTCTCTGAATTTCTTGTGTGCTAATTTGGAAGATCAAATCCCCAAAATCTAGTAAAACTTCAAGGAATTAATGGGATTCAGTTACGCTTCTGCATTTAGTTTTTTTCTTGATTTATTCTTGATGATTTGACATGATAGATCCTGGTTTGTTCAATTTTATTTTAGATTTATTTTACAAATCTAACAAAAAAAAACAAGTTTCAAAATATTTTTTATACACTACTTATTTGTTTCTTTTAATAATATAAGGACTAAATTGATCTATTTAACAATAATTGGACTAATTTGATCAAATCCTATAATACAAGGACCTCCCAAGTACAATTTTTTTTAATTTTAACTTGTAGTTTTCTTAACTTTAAAAATATTAACCATCTTTTTGGTAGCATTTGAATAAAAATTTTATACTACTTACTATTGAATATGGTGCTCTAAGTGTAGTATTTTCATCTAAGGACACTTGTAATTTTTCAAACAGATTGGTTAATAACATTATTCATGAATTATTTAATATAAATATTAAACTTTATTTTTTGGAAACAAAAGAATGAATATTGGGTTAATTAAATTATAAAATATTGGGTTAAAAGCTTGAAAAGTACTTGTAATTGGACTCAATATGGAAGAGGCCCAAAAGTCCCTTATGTTAATAAGGTGGACGACTAACCCTAGTTAATATTAACTAGGGTTGCTGCCAGCTATACTCCTAACTAGACAAGGAGTTCATTTTCTAGATGAAATAAACTTCTCTAATTAAATAAGGCATAATGACAAAATTAGCCCCTAATGTTTGGGTGTTGGGTCACTTTAGCCCTTAAGGTTTTTTTTAGAGCACTTTCATATATAACATTTGTTTTTTTTGGTCAAATTGGTCATTTTTTAATGATCTTGCTGACGTGGTCATTAAGTGACTAATGATGCTGATGTGAAATTTTTTTTCCACCTAGGCACCACATGTGACAACCCGAATTAGGGCCTAATCGGAATAGTGGTTTCGTGACCACAAATCCGAGATAGAAATAATTGTTTTATAAATATTTTGGGGTTTATGATATGATTGCATGATTGTGTGAAAATTTCGTGATGAAATTCTATGCCTAAAGTGTTTAAATTGAAAGTAGGGACTAAATCGAATAAGTTGCAAAATTTGCATACTAGAAATTTTAGTATGAAATTGTTTTGAAATATTTATTAGGAGGTCTTAAATAGCAATTCTACCAATTTTAAGTTCATGGACAAATTTAGGACATGGAAGGAATTTTTGGAAAGTTTAGTAGTAAGGGTATTTTAGTCATTTTGATATTAAATGAAATAAAATGGGAAAAATAACACAAAATAGTCATCTTCCCCATTTAGTTGCTGCGAAACTTCACTCTCTCCATAGCTAGGATTCTTCAACTTTCAAGCTCCATAGTAAGTGATTCTAAGCCCGCTTTTAATGTTCTTTACGTTTTTGGAATCCGGAAGCTCGATTAAGCTTATGCTAGTAATAATTTAACCTAGGGTTCATATTTGAAAAAATACCCATAGGTGAAATTTGTGTATTTTGATGTTTTATGATAGAATATGAGGTTTTAAATTGTGTTAAATAATTTGTGCTACTCGGTTTTAAGTGAAAACGAGTAAAAGCAAGATAATCGGTAAAAATACCTAATGTTCATAACTATATGATAGAGTGGGAATTTGATGTTGTTGTAGAAGAGAAAATGTTCAGCATATCATAAAACATAAGAATAAGGGCTGAAATTAAATTCCCGAGCCTAGGGGCAAAATTGTAATTTTGTAAAAGTTAGGGGCAAAATGTAATTTTTCTACAATGTGATTTTTGGATTGAAATAAATAGTATGAGTATTAAATGAGCTAAATGTGTTATTATAGATCAAGAAAGGCGGAACCGACCTCGAACGGGGAAAGAAAAGTTTTGGACTAAATTGCAAAATTTCCATATTTTGCACCAAGGTAAGTTGTATGTAAATATTACAATAATTTCATGTACATTCTTATATTTCAGCCTATTATATAAATATACTAGCTGATGTTAAAATATAAATTGACTATGGGAAGAATGGAAATAAATACGAGAGAGAGATCCGGTTGAACATTCTGAGAGATCGAATGAAATAGAGGAGCGTAGCTAGGTCACATGTATGATGCTGAGTGCACATCATGTGTACAAGAAAGCTACGAGACACCTGTAGTAGCTAGGTCACATGCGTGATACGAGATGTATCCCATGTAGACAAGAGAGCTACGTGAAAGATAAATGTAGCTAGGTCGCATGCGTGATTCCAAGTGAAGGACACCATGTAGACAAGAGAGCTACGTGAAAGATAAATGTAGCTAGGTCGCATGCGTGATTCCAAGTGAAGGACACCATGTAGACAAGAGAGCTACTGAGACAAATCGGCTAGGTCGCATGAGTGGTACTAAGTGTTCCCCATGTGTACAAGAGAGCCGAACTAAATGAAGTATGATGGTGGGGTGTGTCTTTGAAACCGTTAAATATCGAGGATTGATCCGAATTGTTCAACGGGATGGTTTTGTGGTGACATTGTGGTTTGGACCTACACTTATAGTGAATGAAATGTGGTGAAAATGAATTGTGGCATATACATATATACGATAAAATGAGGTTAGCATAAAGAATGTGTGAAAGAGTGAAATTAGTATTAAAACTGTTTTTAGATGGCAGCAGTGACGTGATTTTGAAAAATCACCAAAAATAGGAGGAATATAATTAGAGGTTGAATGAGATGTGAAATTAAAGCTTAATGAGTCTACTTTCATATAAAAGAAGCAGGGCAAGCAAAGGAATTCTATATTTTGAGATATTTACAATTGTAACTGACTTGCTCAGGATGAATACGTGATCCCCTGTTTCCACTTTGAAAAATCATTAAAATTGTACAAAGCAAACTAAGAAATATAGTTTACATGCCTAAATTCCTTATTGAGACTAGTTTTAAATACAACATACTTCAGGGTTGTTTGAGTTATGTACTGAGAGAAATTCAATTCGTAGTGGACAGAGGTCAGGCCAGTCGAGCTGTGTAACAGGGGAAACTTTAACTAATAAACTGTACTAATCTGCTGAACCAAAAATTATAAAAAAAATTTAGCAAGAAGCTTTATGAGTCTAGATTCAGGGAAATTTTACGGATATGAATTTTGAGTTTTGTAACTCGAGTTATGATTTATTTAGTGAATATGACACAGCAGAGACAGCTTAATCAAAGTGGAATAAGTAGTGAAGTTAAAGTAGACATACTTGAATTGTTGTGTAAACATGTTAGATTCTTAAATTAGTATTTACATACTACTTACTAAGCTATAAGCTTACTTCGTTTTCTCTCTTTTGTCTTATAGTGTTCTCCAGCTTGCTCAGGAGTCAAGGATCGTGAAGATCTACCCGCACTATCATACTTTGGGGTATTTGAACTAAATGTTTTGAATTATGGCATGTATAGTAGGCAAAAATTATTTTGTTATGTGTCATATTTGTCTAGGTTTAAAATATTAGTTACAAGATGCTCGACCGATTACTTTGTACAAGCCATAAAAGTTGGCTAATATTGTTCAAGATATATGTTATACGATGCATTATCAAATGGGATGACATATTTCTATCTTGGTATATGTTATGTTCGTAATACCTTGTATCTGTTCCTATGACAGAAACGGGTAAGGGTGTTACATTTAGTGGTATCGAGCTATGGTTTAGTCGGTTCTCGGACTAATAAAGTGTGTGTAAAAGTCTAGCTATACATGCCATAAAAATATTGTGATAGTGTGGTGACTCTGATTATTCTAAAGCGTGTTTTGTTTTAATATAGTAAAGGATCCTGAAGGAACTGCTACCGATGATGTTTGTTAATGCTGCGGCTCCCGCACAAGGGACCGCGCTTTGTGGAAAGTAGACTGAGACATTGGGACAAGGAGATGAGGCTCGGGACGCCTTTCTCCAAATGATGAACAATTGGTATCTTGAATTTATTCGAGCAAATCCAAATGCTCAACCTCCTCCACCCTCCTATACCTCGACGATTCTGTAGTCTGCTCAAGGTATAAATTTGGTAAGAATGAACAAGCCTCCGGTTGACAAGATTCGAAAACAAGGGGCGAAGAGTTTAGAGTAAAGGTTGATGATGATCCCGAGAAAGCGGAATTCGGCTTGAAAATTCTACCCGTGTATTTGATGAGCTCTCATGTACACCGAGGAATGCTTAAAGTGTGTCAGTATCACTTTTGAGAGATTGACCTACCACCGGTGGAAGACTTTGGTTGCAGTGGTGCCAAAAGAAAAAGTTACTTGGGATTTCTTCCGGAAGAATTTAGAAAGAAATACATAAGTCGGCGATTTATTGATCAAAACGGAAGGAGTTCCTTGAATTGAAGCAAGGAAAAATGTCATCGCAGAGTATGAACGCAATTTGTAAGACTCAACAAGTATGCCCAGAATGTGTGTCCACCGAGGCCATTATGTGTAGAAGATTTGAAGATGGGCTGAATGAGGACATTAAAGTGTTTGTAGGATTTTGGAGTTGAAAGAATTTGTAGTATTGGTTGATCGAGCTCTTAAAGTCAAGAATTGAACAAAGAAAGAAGAAAAGTCGCTATTGAGGCTCGAGATGTCGAAAAAGATGATAAGTAAGCCATTTCAATCTCAACCAAAGAGGTCCAAAGAGACAAACCCTCGAATGACAGGTTTCAATTGGGGATTTACACAGAGATCGTGGTAGAGCATATTCGGGTCTAAAGCTCAAGCTACTTGGTGGCAAGTGTGGGTAATGTGCGACCTAGAAAGCCCGAGTGTCGACAATGTGGCGAGCAACATTATGGTGAGTGTTGGGGACCGAGCGAGCTTGTTTCAAAAGTGTTCTCGCATGAGCATTTTATTAGAGACCGTCCGGAGAAGGTTAAAGAAGAAAGATTTGAGTGTTAGATGAATACCACCGCTAGTAGAGGTAGACCACCGAGAAATCTGGAGGTGGGACTAGTAGTAAACTGTGATGAAAGATTTAACGGCAAGATCGAAGCTAGAGCACTGCTAGAGCTTATGCTATACGTGCTCGAGAAGATGCATCATCTCCGATGTCATTCTTGGTACATTTTCTCTTTATGATACTATTGTTATTGCATTGATTGATCCGGGTCCACCCATTCCTATATTTGCATGAATTTAGTATCCAATAAAAAGTTGCTGTTGAATTTATCGAGTTTACGATTAAAGTGTCGAACCCTTAGGCCAATATGTGCTAGTTGACAAGGTTTGCAAGAATTGCCCATTAATGATTCAAGGTCACTGTTTTCCGCCAACTTGATCTTTGTTACCATTTGGTGAGTTTGACGTTATCTTGGGAATGGACCGTTAACATTGTATGATGCTAAGGTAGATTGTAAACAAAAGACACAAGAGTTAAAGTGTGAAAATGGAGAAATTCGTGGGTTGAAACAGACGAATCAAATAAATTGCCTATGGTGATTTCGCACATGTCCGCATGTAAATACATGAGAAAAGGGTGTGAAGCTTATCTGCTTATGTAATGAATGTTGAGATGTCTCAACTGAAATTTGAATTAGTACCTATAGTCTGTGAGTTTCGGATGTATTTCCAGGAATTGCAGGTTGCCTCAAACAGAGAGATAGATTTTGCCATTGATTTGTTGCTTGCATCTTGCACCGATCTCGATTGCTCCATATAGAATGGCTCATCGAATTAAAAGAATTGAAGGCTCGATTCTGGGAGTTAACGACAAAGGATTTGTGAGACCGAAGTTTCTCTCCTGGGTGCTCTGTATTATTCAGAAGAAGAAGGATGGTTCAATGAGACTTTGCATTGATTACCGTCGACTTAATAAGGTGACTATAAAGAACAAGTACCCATTGCCGAGGATTGATGATTTATTCGATCGTTAAAGGGGCCACAGTGTTTTCAAAGATTGATTTGAGGTCCGGTTACTATCACCGAGAGTTAAGGAGTCGATGTGCAAAACCGCCTTTAGGACAAGGTATGGACATTATGAGTTTCGGTGATGCCTTTTGGCTTAACAAATGCTCCACCATATTTATGGACTTAATGAATCGGATTTTCCGGCCATATTTGGATAAGTTTGTAGTAGTGTTTATAGATGACATTTTAATTTATTCTCGAGATGAGTTTGAACATGCCGAACACTTGAGAACTATATTGCGATCTTGAGAGAAAAGAAACTGTTTGCCAAGTTTAGTAAAAGTGAGTTACGGCTTCGTGAAGTCGGATTTTGGGGCATATAGTCTCGGTGATGGTATTCGGTGGATCCGAGCAAGATTTCGCGATCGTTGATTGGAAACCGCCCAAGAATGTATCTGAGGTTAGAAGCTTTTAGGCTTGGCCGGTATTATAGGCGTTTTGTTGAAGGATTTTCGATAATTGCCTCTCCTATGACTAAATTGTTGCGAAAGAATGTTAAGTTTGAATGGACTGATAAATGTCAATAGAGTTTTGAAAAGTTGAAAGCACGATTGATTGAAGCACCAATTTTAGTACTGCCCGAGTCGAAAAGGAGTTCGTAATTTATAGTGATGCATCATTGATGTGCCTTGGATGTGTGTTGATGCAAGAGGGCAAAGTAGTAGCTTATGCTTGAGGCGCTTAAAACCGCATGAGAAGAACTATCCTACACATGATTTGGGCGGCATTGTTGTTTTTGCCTTGAAGATTTGGCGACATTATTTATACGATGAAAAATGCCAATTTTTACCGATCACAAAAGTTTGAAGTACTTGATGAATCAAAAGGACCTAAATTTGCGACAATAAGATGGCTTGAATTATTAAAGGATTATGATCTAGTGATTGATTATCATCCGGAAAAGCAAATGTAGTTCTTGGCGCCTTGAGCGAAAAATTTCTTTTCACTTTGAGAGCCACGAACACGGGGTTAGCATTGTCGATGACGGGCCAATTTTAGCGAGATGAGAGCTAAACCGTTATTTCTCCAGTTGATTTGTGATGCTCAAAAGAATGATAGTGAGTTGCGGATCAAGAGAACTCAATGCGAATCGAGTTATGACTCAGATTTTCGAGTTGGACCAGATGATTGTTTGATGTTTCGAGACGAATATGTGTGCGAAAATGATAAATTGATTCGAAAAATATTACATGAGGCGCACAATGGTCATTTATCGTTTCACCCAGTAGCACAAAAATGTATAATGATTTAAAGAAGTCAGTATTGGTGGCGGTATGAAAAGGACATTTCGAATTTGTAACTAAGTGTTTGATCATCAACAAGTAAAAGTTGAACATCAAGTACCTTCAGGATTACTTCAACCGGTAATGGTGCACGAGTGGAAATGGGACAAGATTACCATGGATTTTGTAACCGGTTTGCCTTTAACTCCTAAAAAGAAGGATGCTGTTTGGGTAGTGGTTGATAGATTAACAAAGTCACCCACTTTATACCAAGACGCACTGATTACTCACTTGATAAATTAGCGAATTATATATTGCTGAAATTGTGAAGTTGCACGAGTACCTATGTCTATAATATCGATAGAGATCCAAGATTTACCTCGAGATTTTGGAAAAAGTTACAAGAAGCTTTGGGTACAAAATTGAACTTTAGTACCGCATTTCATCCACAAACAGATGGTCAAACGAAAAGAGTAATCCGGTACTCGAAGATATGCTTAGATCTTGTGTTTTAGAATTTGGAGGTAGTTGGGAGAAATATCTATCTTTGATTGAGTTTGCCTACAATAACAGCTTATCAATCAAGTATACAAATGGCTCCGTCTGAAGCCTTATATGGTCGTAAGTGTCGGACTCCTTTATATTGGACCGAGCTTAGTGAGAAACAGATTCACGGAGTTGATCTAGTTAAAGAAACCAAGAGAAAATAAAAGTAATTCGGATTGCTTGAAAGTCGCTCAGATCGACAAAAGTCATATGCGATTTAAAAAGAAAAGAGATTGAATTTCAAGTGGGTGATAAAGTGTTCTTGAAGGTGTCACCATGGAAAAGATTCGAGATTTAGTCGAAAAGGCAAGTTGAGTCCGCGTTTTATTGGGCGTCGAGATTCTTGAGAGAATTGGACCAGCAGCATATCGGTTGGCCTTACCGCAGAGTTAGAAAAGATTCATAACGTGTTTCATGTATCAATGTTGCGACGTTATCGTTCGATCCTTCACATGTGATTTCCCAATGAAATTGAGATTCGATCGGATATGACCTATGAGGAGGAACCAATAAAGATTTTGGCTCGAGAAGTTAAACAGTTAAGAAACAAAAGTATAGCCTTAGTGAAAGTATTGTGGCACGGACATGGGATAGAAGAGGCTACGTGGGAACTGAGGAAGCTATGAGGAAACAAGACCCAAACCTCTTTCTGGGTAAGATTTTCGGGACGAAAATCTCTAAAGGGGGAATTGTGACAACCCGAATTAGGGCCTAATCGAAATAGTGGTTTCGTGACCACAAATCCGAGATAGAAATAATTGTTTTATAAATATTTTGGGGTTTATGATATGATTGCATGATTGTGTGAAAATTTCGTGATGAAATTCTATGCCTAAAGTGTTTAAATTGAAAGTAGGGACTAAATCGAATAAGTTGCAAAATTTGCATACTAGAAATTTTAGTATGAAATTGTTTTGAAATATTTATTAGGAGGTCTTAAATAGCAATTCTACCAATTTTAAGTTCATGGACAAATTTAGGACATGGAAGGAATTTTTGGAAAGTTTAGTAGTAAGGGTATTTTAGTCATTTTGATATTAAATGAAATAAAATGGGAAAAATAACACAAAATAGTCATCTTCCCCATTTAGTTGCTGCGAAACTTCACTCTCTCCATAGCTAGGATTCTTCAACTTTCAAGCTCCATAGTAAGTGATTCTAAGCCCGCTTTTAATGTTCTTTACGTTTTTGGAATCCGGAAGCTCGATTAAGCTTATGCTAGTAATAATTTAACCTAGGGTTCATATTTGGAAAAATACCCATAGGTGAAATTTGTGTATTTTGATGTTTTATGATAGAATATGAGGTTTTAAATTGTGTTAAATAATTTGTGCTACTCGGTTTTAAGTGAAAGCGAGTAAAAGCAGATAATCGGTAAAAATACCTAATGTTCATAACTATATGATAGAGTGGGAATTTGATGTTGTTGTAGAAGAGAAAATGTTCAGCATATCATAAAACATAAGAATAAGGGCTGAAATTAAATTCCCGAGCCTAGGGGCAAAATTGTAATTTTGTAAAAGTTAGGGGCAAAATGTAATTTTTCTACAATGTGATTTTGGATTGAAATAAATAGTATGAGTATTAAATGAGCTAAATGTGTTATTATAGATCAAGAAAGGCGGAACCGACCTCGAGCTGGGAAAGAAAAAGTTTTGGACTAAATTGCAAAATTTCCATATTTTGCACCAAGGTAAGTTGTATGTAAATATTACAATAATTTCATGTACATTCTTATATTTCAGCCTATTATATAAATATACTAGCTGATGTTAAAATATAAATTGACTATGGGAAGAATGGAAATAAATACGAGAGAGAGATCCGGTTGAACATTCTGAGAGATCGAATGAAATAGAGGGCGTAGCTAGGTCACATGTATGATGCTTGAGTGCACATCATGTGTACAAGAAAGCTACGAGACACCCTGTAGTAGCTAGGTCACATGCGTGATACGAGATGTATCCCATGTAGACAAGAGAGCTACGTGAAAGATAAATGTAGCTAGGTCGCATGCGTGATTCCAAGTGAAGGACACCATGTAGACAAGAGAGCTACGTGAAAGATAAATGTAGCTAGGTCGCATGCGTGATTCCAAGTGAAGGACACCATGTAGACAAGAGAGCTACGAGACAAATCGGCTAGGTCGCATGAGTGGTACTAAGTGTTCCCCATGTGTACAAGAGAGCCGAACTAAATGAAGTATGATGGTGGGGTGTGTCTTTGAAACAGTTAAATATCGAGGATTGATCCGAATTGTTCAACGGGATGGTTTTGTGGTGACATTGTGGTTTGGACCTACACTTATAGTGAATGAAATGTGGTGAAAATGAATTGTGGCATATACATATATACGATAAAATGAGGTTAGCATAAAGAATGTGTGAAAGAGTGAAATTAGTATTAAAACTGTTTTTAGATGGCAGCAGTGACGTGATTTTGAAAAATCACCAAAAATAGGAGGAATATAATTAGAGGTTGAATGAGATGTGAAATTAAAGCTTAATGAGTCTACTTTCATATAAAAGAAGCAGGAAAGCAAAGGAATTCTATATTTTGAGATATTTACAATTGTAACTGACTTGCTCAGGATGAATACGTGATCCCTGTTTCCACTTTGAAAAATCATTAAAACTTGTACAAAGCAAACTAAGAAATATAGTTTACATGCCTAAATTCCTTATTGAGACTAGTTTTAAATACAACATACTTCAGGGTTGTTTGAGTTATGTACTGAGAGAAATTCAATTCGTAGTGGACAGAGGTCAGGCCAGTCGAGCTGTGTAACAGGGAAACTTTAACTAATAAACTGTACTAATCTGCTGAACCAAAATTATAAAAAAATTTAGCAAGAAGCTTTATGAGTCTAGATTCAGGAAATTTTACGGATATGAATTTCGAGTTTTGTAACTCGAGTTATGATTTATTTAGTGAATATGACACAGCAGAGACAGCTTAATCGAAGTGGAATAAGTAGTGAAGTTAAAGTAGACATACTTGAATTGTTGTGTAAACATGTTAGATTCTTAAATTAGTATTTACATACTACTTACTAAGCTATAAGCTTACTTCGTTTTCTCTCTTTTGTCTTATAGTGTTCTCCACTTGCTCAGAGTCAAGGATCGTGAAGATCTACCCGCACTATCATACTTTGGGGTATTTGAACTAAATGTTTTGAATTATGGCATGTATAGTAGGCAAAAATTATTTTGTTATGTGTCATATTTGTCTAGGTTTAAAATATTAGTTACTGATTACTCGACCATTACTTTGTACAAGCCATAAAAGTTGGCTAATATTGTTCAAGATATATGTTATACGATGCATTATCAAATGGGATGACATATTTCTATCTTGGTATATGTTATGTTCTGGTAATACCTTGTATCCTGTTCCGGCGACGGTAACGGGTAAGGGGTGTTACACCACACGTATGTAGATGCTGACATGGCATATAAGACAAAATAATGCTACATCAACAAATGAATTTAAACTTAAAAAATAATTAAAGTTTAAAAAAAATTTAAAACCCCAAACTAACACACATGGGTAGAATTAAAAGAAATTAGTAGCTCTTAAATGAAGAACCCTAAATATCAAATCCTCTCCCTTTCCATTGAAATTCTTTAGAAATTGAAGATTGAAATTTAGTGGGTTTGTAAAAGAATCGAAAATATTGTTTGAAAAAAGTGGTTGAAAGTCATCAATGGAGAAGTTGCCTTATGTGAAGCTGGTTTCATCATTACAGAGGGAATTCGTTTATGATAAAGAGAAAAGAAGATGTTTTTGTAATAAGTTAGCTCCGAGAGAGACATCGTGGAACGGTTTTAACCCAGATAGAAGGTATTATGGTTGCTTAGATTTTCGAGTAACATATATTTAGCTGATTTGTTTTAGGGTTCATAGGAAATTAGGGATTTTTTATTTTTTGATTATTGTTTCAGCTGGACTAAATTGGTGCTACAATTCATCATAGCATTAGAATTAGGATTGGGGTAGTCACTGTATATTTAGCCGATTTGTTTTAGGGTTCATAAGAAATTGTGTGATTTTTTTATATTTTTTTTATTTCTTTAATTGGATATTGATGAAAAATTTCTTTCCCATGCATGAAATGTATCCAGGTAAGTATATTTAGCCGATTTGATTTAGGGTTCATAAGAAATTAGAGATTTTTTTATTTTTTTAATTGGATATTAATGAAACATTCCTTTCCCATGTGTGAATATTAGAGTAGTCACTGTGTATGAACTCAGTTGTGGATATTTCATTTTTGTTGAATGACGTTACCAGATTACGGAGTTGACAAGTATGACACTAGAACTGCATTTGGTGATTTTGGCCTTTATGAATTGTGTTAGGTTTTCCATTTTAAACAAAATGGTTGTTCTTGTATTTTGGAAGTGCTGGGTAAATTTGATTTGGGGATGTAAAAATTGTCATTTTACAATATTGCATGTAGAAAGACAGATGAATTTCTCATGGAATTATGATATGTGTAAAAGAGTATTTGAGCTTTTCTACATATACAAAATTGATATGGGTAAATTTTATTTTTTTTATTATTGTGTCGGCTGGACTAAATTGGAGAATTGTGAGTTTATATAATAAAAATTTGATATTTTTTGTGTGAAATGTAGGTTGGTGGATGCAAGTTTTTTAAGTGGTATGATGATAAGCTGTGTAATAGGGCGAATGAAGTAATACATGAATTACGTGATAGCAAAAGAAAACTTGCAAAAGAGAATACAAGACTTAGGAAGCAAATAATGAAGTGTGGAAGTGGTGAGATGTCTGAGAATGGCAGTGTACAAAATGTACGCAAGGACAACCAAACAAAAGAGGTGAATCATGATGTTGTGGACAACATTGAAATAAACACAAAGATTAATAACTTGAAGCAAAAATCTAAGTCACTCAAGAAAGAGAAAGAGTTTTATAAGAAGATGTTTATTTGTAGTGTATTACTTATCTTATTTGTCACATTATTTAGACATGTTATAATTTGACCCATTTATATGTACTAAATGTTCGGGGATTACAAACATTTTTAATATTCTTTTAGGCTTTGGTAGCCTTAAAAGAACCTTTTTAATGTTGTGGATTACTGTTGGATCATTAGTTGTCTGATAAACAGTTATCCGTAATATGGATGATACTGTTACATAAAGATAACCATTAGATTAAAAATTCCAGAAATAAAGTCTTCTAAGATGGTTTTGGGCAGTTCCATTTTGATTTTTATTGGATTAAAACCATTAGATTAAAACCGCTCTCTATAATTTAATTTTTATTAGATTTGGTTATTCCATTGTGCTTTGTTTTGATTTCAGTTTCACGTATTTGAACAACTTAACTAAAACTAGCAAGAAAGACTGTCATTAGTATAAAAATATTCCCCCACAAAACAAATATCTAATACACTTACCAATTTCGTGTTCACTCTTTTCATATATGGGGTTTCACCAATGTCATGTTAAAAAAAGCTACTATAGCAGTAATGGTATACATCTTTCAACAAATCATTTCAAAAAACAAACAAAATATGTTATACTAACAAAATGATCCTATAGTAGTAAAATGTCAACCAATCATTTCAAGAAAACATACAAAATATGTTATGCTAACAAACTGATCCTATAGCAGTAAGATGTTAACCAACCATTTCAACAAATCATTTCAAAAAATGAAAAAATATGTTAACCATCTCAATTCATTTCTTCATCTTCTTTGCTGCAGTGGATTCTTGTGTGCTGATAGGTTCCTGATATGCTATCCTTTTTTGGCTTCCAGTTCCCATACTCAAACCAGATTGAGAACAAAAATCAGAACCCCAAATTAGATTTAAATAATTTGGAATTGACATTAAAAAAGTGTTTACGATATACCTGTGATCCAGTTGTGTTAGGCTGAATGCATGGCGTTCTGTTATTCTTTTTTTGGCTTCTAGTTTGTGTACTCGTACCTGAATAAGATTAAAAAAAATTAGAACACAAAATTAGATTAAAATATTTTTGAATTGACATTAAAAATAACCTAGACGGTATACCTGCGATCCAGTTGTATTAGACTGAATACTTGTGTTATGTTGTTATTTTTTGGGCTTCTAGTTCTTGTACTCATACCAGACTAAGACCAAAAAAATCAAAATCCAAATTAGATTTTAATAGTTTGGAATTGACAATGAAAAAATATTTATGATATACTTGTGTTCCCGTTGTGTTAGGTTGAATGCATGATATTTTGTTGTGATCCTCACCACCACATTTCTTGCATCTCATAATTAGACCAGCCCTACTGAGTTGTCCAGACTTCACTTTTTTTGGTTCATTTTTTGCCTTCCTTCTATTCGTTTTTGGCCTACCAGGCATTGTTTTCTCAATTGGTGGAAGCATAGGCTCAATACTAGATTTAGTCCATTCATGTGACCCATTTATGGGTTGCAACTCATATTTATATGTTTTCAAATATGTGTCCTTGTGGTAGTACCTATGTAAATAGCCATCAGCATCTTGTTTAAGATGTCATATAGCACAACAGGCATGGGGACAAGGGATCCTAGATAATTGCCAACTTTGACAACTGTAGGTTTTAAGCTCTACATTTACTACGTACTGTTTTCTGCCTTTCTTAACTTCATACACATTTTCCCATTCTAGATCATCTTCCAATCAACACCTTCCTTCTTGTTGTCATCAAATTTCTTCTTTATTAGTGGACAATAATTATATTTTCATGAATTGCATTACTTCCTCTTAGCCACTATTTTGATCATCACATTAACTCTAATTTCCACTAACATTGTTATTATGCTATTAAATCTAGACTCTACAATGTTGGAGTTAAATGCTTCACAGAGGTTATTGTCTACAATATTTGACACTGAGTATAACCCTTGGAAGGCCTTGGTCCAAGCTTTTGAATTCTTCCTTTGCAACACCTCCATCAAGCTTATACAAGTCTTCTTTGTTTTGTTTCCATCCCTCTCTGTTGTAGACTTCACAACTTTCCAAAAAGCAAATTCGAATGTCTTTGCTTTCTTTCTACCAGACCAGTTTGATAAGACCTGCCTAGCATAATTTCTATGTTCTACTTTAGGAAGAATGTCATTAATAGCTATCTTGAGACCTTTCAAATTAATTTACAAAATATAAGTAAATCATCAGTAATAATTAATAGTATTAGTAATAAATAAATGCAAAATAAATAGTTCACCTTTTGTTGGTCACTAATGATGGTATACCTAAAACCATCTTTCATTCCTAAGTTTGCTGTCAATAGACTAAAAAACCATGCCTAAGAATCAATGCATTACCCTTCAACAATAGCACAGGCAACTGGGTACATCTGATTGTTTCCATCTTTCCCAACAGCAGCCAACACTTCACCCTTAGATGGACCTTTTAAAAAGAAACCATCCAAACCTAGTGTAGGTCTGCACCCTTTTTTCTGACCTCTTTTTAGTGCTTGAAAATAGACTAAAACCTCTTAAAATGTGGTGAAGATTAAGTTGTGACTCTATTCACTGCCATCTTTATAATATTTCTAGGATCTTTTAGTATCAACTCATCAGCATAATCCCACAGCATAGCAAGTTCTTGTATGAAGTTCCTTACCAACTTATCCTTCACCATTTTCTTGGCCCTTCTACACCTTGTCATATTAACATTGACATGCATTTCTAAAGCTACCCTTCTTTGTATCTCCCTTAGCTTCATTTTTTGGTGGTCCCTAATAGTAGCTTCAAAATGTTCTGTAAGAACTTTTACATTGACCATTTTGTTTCTAAATCTAACACAACAATTGTGCTCATCATGAAAAATTTTCACCTGCATGCATTTGGCCATGTTATTGTAACTTGCAAATATTCCCCATTTACACTTTTTTGATGTAATACATTTAGCTCTAACCCTATTTGGTTCATTCCTAATTATCTTAAGTTCCCTTCTACAACACATTGAATACTCACAAATTGCAAATTTGAATTGCTCACCATCTTTAAACAACATCCTAATACAAAAGTGTGGACTTGCTGAGATTGGATTGTATGTGGGGAACCTACTTCTTCTTCTACAAACATCAGTATTGTCATCATTTTTTGACCCAAATATGCTCCTATAATCATCACTATCAAAATATTCAGTCTCATTTCCATCTTCTTCCCTACCAACATTATCATTTAGTCTTCCACCATCGATTTATTTAGGGACCTCAACCTCAAATTGTTTTCCAGAGCTTTCACATTCAGTCTCATCAAGTACTGTTTCCTTACCTTTCCCACTGGTTTTCCCCTCCACTTCCTTCACATTTTGCTTAGCTTATTAAAGCTTATCATCATCATTACCATCTAGTAAGTACATAACCTTTATCAAATAAGCATTCTTATCCTTTGAATCACTATCACTTTCATCCCTAACCCTCTCCTTACCACCTTCATCACTCTCACCACATACACTGACAGCAATATCAACCCTCTCTTCATCACCTCCATCACTCTCACCACCTTTATGGACATCAACATCATCACCCTCCCCACCTAAACCTTCAGCAACCTCACCACCCTCTTTAACACCTTGACCTTCAACACCCTCATCACCTTTATTGCCAAGCAACCTCACCACCCTCTCCCTCACCACTTTTACTGCTAACAACTTCACCACCCTCACCCTCGCCATATTTACTACCAATAACCTCACCACCATCACCATATTTACTGCCAATAACCTCACCACCATCGCCATATTTATTGCCAATAACCTCACCACAATCACCACCTTCATTACCATCACCACCAAATTGCAAACATACTACAGCTAACATTGATTCATCATCGACAAAAACAATTTATCATGCCAATAGTGCTACTATCATTCCACACAACCCTAAGGTTATCTTGCAAAGTTCTACTGCCAGGTACATAGAAATAAATTAGTTGCACTGTATTAAACCCTAACCCATCTTTAAAAATTTTACACAACTCAAAATGCGATATCATATCTGGATCCTCTTTAGGTCTCACCATCTCACCACCTAAATACCTAACATAAGGATCACGTAAAAATTTACCTCCAACATGCAAGTTGATGTAATATTCCTCCTTTACAGACATCTGTAGCTTAAAGAATAAAAAAAAATAAGCATAATGACAACTAATGTGCAGCAAATAAATGTATATACAAACAAATTATTAAATAATATAAATCATAAAATGATATAATAATTATATATATGTCATAATAGCACAACAATAAAACATGGAGAGACCACTTCAATTCCTCGTGCAGTGAAAAATCTAAAATTATTGCCCCCACCAAAGTTATCAGAAACAATAAACAAAAACAGTAACCAGTAGACATATTAAACATAAAGTGTAACGCCCCCACGCCCGAAACCGTCGCTGGAGTCGAGCTTGAGGAGTTACCGAACATAATTTATCAAATTAAGAACTTCAAATCTTTTGTTTCTACATTCACAGCTTTCTAGCTACTCGCGTCACAGTTACAATAAAAATCATATCTCGAGTTATGAAACTCAAAATAAATATCTGTAAATTTTCCCTAAATATAGACTCATATATATATTTACTAATTTTTTTATAGAATTTTTGGTTGGGCCAATTAGTACAGTTTATTAGTTAAAGTCTCCCCTGTTTCAGGGTTTGACTGCTCTGACATATGTGTATTACGAATCAGATATCTCTCTATACAAAATTTTAATGACTACAAGGTTTGTTTCTGTTAAAACTAAACTCAATAAGGAATCTGTACATATAAAGAATGACTTCTAATTATTTTTTTACAATTTATTATGAATTTTTAAAGTCAGAACAGAGGATCCAAAAATCACTCTGGCCCTGTTTCACAAGGTTTCAAATATCTCATAAAGTATAATTTATATGCCTCTTTTTTTTTATCCATATGAAGATAGACTCATTAAGCTTCAATTTCATAACTTGCTCATCATTTAATTCCATTTATAATATTTTTAGTGATTTTTCAAATTCATGTCATTGCTGCAGCAATATTCTGTTTTAAGGCAAATTTCATCTTTTCATGAGTTGTTATGAACTAGATAACTTATTAAACTTCCATGATATCAAACATGATCTAAATTTAACCATCACCATGACTTATCAATATCAAACATTTTCTCAACCAATCATGGCCATATCATAAAATTATTTACACAAAATAAATATATTGCTATACATGCCATACTTAAGTTTTACAAGCCATTTACCCAGATGAAAGTCCTTTGGATAGTGTGATCGAACCTTCGACCCGTCCCGATTCCCGAGCTGGCTTGTTCAAAACTACAGTAAATAAAGAGGAGGAAGTAAGCATAAATGCTTAGTAAGTTCATATGTAAATAACAAGTAACATAACAATACAATTATACCAAACAACTTTAGCATGGTATCACCAAAACATATATCATATTTCTAAACATCATTCATCATCTTACTACCTTATCGTTGTTGTATCTATTATCAACCCGAGGGTTAAGAACATACCTGTCCAAAGTGTCCATTTCACAACACTTACCAAAACGTCGCTTGCATCTTAAGTGTTCTTTCATTTCACTAGAAATTTCACCCGTTGAACATATCGGAATACAACTCGGATACACGGATAATTTGCACATAAGTGCCTCATATGTAATCAAGAAATCATGTAATCCACCCCTAAGTGAACTCGGACTCAACTCAAAAAGCTCGGGCGTTCGCATCCATAAGTGAACTCGGACTCAACTCAACGAGTTCGGATGCCTAGTTACATCTCACGAACTCGGACTCAACTCAACGAGTTCGGACATTTGCATCCATAAGTGAACTCGGACTCAACTCAACGAGTTCGGATGCTCAACCATCCTAGTGACATGTCACTTGTATCCTAATCTATTCTTAAGGTTCAAACGGTCTTTTTCCCTCGATCTCACATTTGCCGTCTTCCATGGAATATCGGAACCGATACTCGGTAGCAATTCATATTTATCAAGTAGTAAACATAATTTGCATATTACTCAATATTGACCACAAAGCATAATATTTCACGATTAAAAATCAACATATCATATAATTAACATTAATAACTTAATAATAGCATTTATGCTACATTATTTACACATGAACTTACCTCGTATGCGAAAATGGCTACTTTTACCATTTCGTCCACAGCTTGGTATTTTCCCCATTTAGCCCGAATTTTAGTTCTCCTTGCTCTATCATTTAAAATATAGTCTAATTAGGACTCACATTATTCAAATTGACCCAAAATCATATTTTGGAAAAATTACAATTTTGCCCCTAAACTTTTACATATTTACACTTTTGCACCAAAGCTCGTAAATTAAACTTCAGCCTATTTTCTTATGTTTTATGACATGCTGATCATTTTTCCCTTCTATGGAAACATCAAATTCTCACTCTAACATGTACTTATGACTATTAGGTATTTTTACCGATTAAGCCCTTTTGCTAGTTTTCGCTTAAAACCGAGTAGCACAAGTTGTCTAACATAATTTAAAACCTCATATTCTATCATAAAACACCAAAATACACAAATTTCACCTATGGGTATTTTTCCAAATATGAACCCTAGGTTGAATTATTGCTAGTATAAGCTTAATCGAGCTACCGGGACTCCAAAAACGTAAAAATTATTAAAAACGAGGCTAGAACGGACTTACAATTGAGCTTGGAAGCTTGAAAAACCCTAGACATGGTTTCTCCTTGCTATATTCGGCCATGGGGTTGAAGATGAGCAAAATTGGCTTTTAATTTTGTATTTTAATTCATTTTACCCTAAATGACCAAAATGCCCTTACTACTAAACTTTCCAAAATTCCATCCATGTCCAATTTTTATCCATAGACTTAGAAATTGGTAAAATTTCTATTTAAGACCTCCTAATTAATATTTCAAAACAATTTCATACTAGAAACTTCTAGAATGCAAGTTTTACAAATTATTCGATTTAGTCCCTAATTTCAATTTAAGCACTTTATGCATAAAATTTCTTCACGAAATTTTCACACAATCATGCAATCATATCATAGACCTCAAAATAATCATAAAAAATTATTTCTATCTCAGATTTTGTGGTCACGAAACCACTATTCCGACTAGGCCCAAAATTAGGATATTACATAAAGCTTCTTATTTGAAAAGGACATGTTGAAGGCTACATATTGGAGGTTATTGTTTATAACAATGCTCTTGAACTTAGAGTTACAAAGGATGGTAGAGAAATAACTGGTGAAGGAATAAGACATATTTTCCAAATACATTAGTAAAGTCCTTCGAAAATTGTCTGTACCAAGGATGCAGAAATCAATAAAACTATGAGTTAACATTGCAAATGCTGAACCTGCAAAAGATAGGATTTCTAGTTTAGCAAAGCAGGCAAAAAAATTTCTTAGCAAAAGGAACTGCATATATAATTCAATTTAAATTAAAAGATACAAATTATTTACTAAACATAAAAAAATATTCTTAAACTAAACAAGAAGTAGTAGTATTTTTATTAGCTCAACAAAACTGTAGTTATATTGGTAAAGTGAGTATAAATTGATAGCAATTGTAAATGCTCAAATACTCTTCAATTAATTACCTCTCTAAATTTGTAGTAATAATATGAAAAAAGGAACATGATATAATATAGTTTATTAAATTATTAAAATTATTGAAAACCTTTTACATGGCTAAGCCATTCAATTATATACCATTATAGTAACTAAATTTTAGAAAAAAATAATTCAACTCCTCCAATTATCATTTATTGATAATTAAAAACCATGGAAAGAAAGATAAATTTCAACAAATAAAGAAACTAGTACTATAATGCCCTGAATAATTTATTTCTATTTTTGTAAATCTTAACGTAAATAAGTATCTGCTTTAGTGGTTAAGTGTTCTGGGTGTGTGTGTGAGGTGTTGGGTTCAAGTCTTACTTTTGACAAATTCTATTATTTTTTATCCTAGCCTTATCCCTGTTGGGTGGGCTTATGTAGTATTGTTTGTAAACTCATATCAGAATGAGCCTGCTGGTTCGAGTGGTAAGGAGTTAGTTTACTGGAGTCCTTGTGTTTGAATTTTTGCGTGAGCGTGGGTGATAAATTTTGGCGACGATGGTTGATAATGGTTCAGTAGTAGTGGGATTCTGTAACACCCCACACCTGAGTCCTACGCCGAGACAGGATACAAGGCGTTACCACACTTAAACATGTTCATTCCAACTTTTTTGAATCATCAAGACTTGATAAATTTTAAAATTTTATATAAACTCCTTAACATTTGCCTACGAGACTTCAAATGTCCATTGGAAACCATTCGGGACTGACTTGGGTCCTTAACCAACTTTAGAAAAATAACCCTTGAAGCAGAGCACATGCCCATGTGGATGGGCAACACGCCCGTGTGGTCATTAAGACATGGCCGTATTAATAGCCCGTGTAACACACACAGCCTAAGCATCAAGGGGCACGCCCGTGTCCCATGCCCGTGTAAATTAAATTCTAAATTCAAACTTATAGTGGTTTTCACACGGCCTGAAACATGCCCATGTCTATGACCCATGTCCCACACACGGCCATGAAACGCTCGTGTCCTAGTTCGTTTCCAAAAACCTTGACATTCAATTTTTGACGTCAGCATCCAATAAGGGGCACACGGCCGAGGCACACGCCCGTGGCCATAGGCCGTGTCCTCCACACGGCTGAGATATACGGACATGCATACTGACTTGAAACTTTTACGTACAGGGGACACACGGCCAGACAGCACGCCTATAGGGTTGGCCGTGTGTCACACACGGCCTAGACACACTCCCGTGTGTCTACCGGTGTGGACAATATAAGGATATTTACAAAGCCCTATGCCACCCTAAAACACAATTTAATACCAATCAACATATCCAAATCTAACTTATTATGATTTATCATGTGACAGCCCAAAATTGACCCTAGTCGGAAGGTGGTCTCGGGACCACAAAACCGAGGCATAAAAATAATTAAAAATTTATTTTGATGCCTATAATATGTGTGTGCTCATGTATGACATTTTATGATGATTGATTTAGTGTTATAAGGGTGAATTCCACAAGAAAGGACTTAGTAACGAACTTTGAAAGTATGATAGGAAATGTGTGATGACTAATTAAAGCATGCATGCAAAATAATGGACTTGCATGTCAAATTCCCCTTTTATAGGTGGTGGCCGGCCATGACAAGGAGGATGGGCTAAACATGTCATGAAACATGTTTTGTTGGTGCATTAGGGTGAAATAATAAACAAAGGTGTATGGGTGATAAAAAATGAAAAAAAAATGTGTGTGAGTGTGGTAATCCCCCCATTGCCGTGAGTTGTAGAGAAGGAAAGAAAAAATTTTGTTCATCCTTTCTTTGAGCCAAAACTAAGGAAGAAGGAGGATTTTTGCTTCATGCTTGGTTTGGAAGAGATCTAGAAGGAGATTTGGCCAAGTTTGCATCAAGATTAAGGTATGTATGAGGTTGTGTTAGGAGTTTCATGCATGTTTTGGTTGCTAACTTGATGTGCATGTTAGCCATGGCTCAAATCTTTGTTAAGCCATGGAAATGGTATTTGGCCAAAGTTGTTATGGTGATAAAGCCATTGCATGCTAAGTGTGAAGCTTGATGATGATGCATGCAATGATGGATTGTCTACTCTTGAGCAAGATTTTGAGCCTTCTTTTGATTTATCATGATTGAAGTTAAAAGGAGCATGATTGTCATATTCGGCCATTCATGAGCATGGTTCATGCTTCTTGCATGTTAGTTAAAATTTGTATTTTTGGATGGCTATGGACACCTTGAAAATTCGGCCATGCTCATATTGTATATATATGTTTGCACATGATGTTTTGGCTATGAAGTAAGTGATGAATAAGTTGGTTTAAAGAAGAAGATGTTGAAGAATAATTGTGAAATTTCAAGCACAATTCGCCTAGCACACATATAAGTGCTTGATGCTATATTATAAGTTTTGAGCCACAATATGCAAAGCATTAACTAGTAAAATGCATGCTGTTTTTGTGAGGTATTAAGTGCATAATTGGCCTCAACATGTACATGAATATTCGCCTTGGGTAGCCTATTGAAGGCCTTAGCATTTCCTTGATGCTCAAATAAATTGTATTGAATTGCTTGATGTAGTATAAAATGTGCATGACCATTGTGTATTCAAGCTAAAGAGTGGCCATATGACCATTTAAAATCCTTGTCATATTCGCCATAAGCAAGCACAATGAGGTTTTAATAAATTGAATTTGTTTGAATTAGCTCAAGAGCTAAGAGGGCCACAATTGGACAAGGGGAAGGAAAAGGTGATCGAATAGCCGAAAAAGCCGTTCGACAACATCCGAGGTAAGTCCTCAAGAAGTGACCTTACTTGAATTATGTGAGATGAAATATGGTTGTGTATGATTATTGATTATGTGTGTATGAGTATTTGAATTCCACCCGGGCTAAGTCCCGAAGGTGAATATGCTAATGATTATAATTGTGTTTGAGCCTTAGTAACGAAAATGAAATATGTATGTCCAATGATTATTGATGTATGTGTGCATGAGAAATTGAATGATATCCGGGCTAAGCCCGAATACAATTATGCTGAAATTTATATCCGGGTTAAGACCCGAAGGCAATTGTGCTAGTAGCTATATCCGGGCTAAGACCCGAAGGCATTCGTGCAAGTTGTTAAATCCGGGCTAAGACCCGAAGGCATTTGTGCAAATCGTGATATCCGGGTAAAGTCCCGTTGGCCTTGGTGCGGGTTACCATAACCGGGCTATGTCCCGAAGGCGATTGAACGAGTACCGACATCCGGATAAACTCCGAAGGTATGTGATTTGAAAATTATGAGCTTGCTGGAAAATTTCAGCTAATGCACTTGTGAAATTTCCCAATGATAAGGTAAGTGCGGTGTGTGCTTTGCTGCTAGGAGTAAGAGCGATGAATATCCGCTCCTATGATGGAGCGAGTTATCGGCCTTAATGAAGCCGTTATTTGTGTATGAACATAAGAGTTGGGATGGTAAAGTAAGTATGATTATGTGAATGCGCATTAATGAAATGATGCATTTAACTATGTGAATGTATTGCTGTAATTAGAGTTGATTATATTCCTTGAGACTTACTAAGCATAAAAATGCTTACTCCGCTGCTTTGGCTCTCGCTTTCTAGATTTCGCCGATAGCAATCGGATTCGGGATCGTTGAAGTCGAAGTCATCCACACTATCAAGCCCCCATTTTGGTATAAATTCTTGGTTGAACTTGAAATGGCATGTATAGGACTACCCTTGTTTGTTAAATATGTGGTGATGTAAGTATGTACGGGCATGCGAAAATGGCTCGAAAAGGAACATGAACTTAGAATAATTGTGGTTTGTATGTATATATTTGGTGTCATGATGTGGCTATGGCTTGGAAATGGGAATGTTGGTCATATGATCAGCCATTGGCATGGTTAAAATGATCATATATGAACCTATGTATGGCAAAGACTAGTTGGTTCATGGAGACTACCAAATAGGTAAGACCTACCTTAAAACAGATGCTGCCAGCTGCAGTGACGTGAATGTGAAAAATCACCAAAATTCGTAGAAATGGAATTAAATAGTGAATAAGCTATGTAAATGAACCTTGATGAGTCTATTTTCATATGGAAGAAATGAAATGGTCATAGGAGTTACATGTTAAGAGATATTAATGCTATTGTGAGACAGGGCCAGAACGGTTTCTGGGTTCCCTGTCGCAACTTTAAAAATTTACTATAAATTATCCAGAAATAATTAGGCGACATACCTTATATGTACAGATTCCATTTTGAGTCTAGTTTCATTAGAAACAAACGACACCAGCATCAAAGCCCTGTACAGAGAGATATTCAAGTTATACCGCGCGAAGGTCAGAGCAGTCAATCCCTGTAACATGGGTGACTTTAACTAATAAACTGTACCAATTGGCCCATCCAAAAATTCTAGAAATAAATCCATGGATGGATATATGAGTCTAAATTCAGGAAAAATTTACGAAACCAGTTTCCGAGTTTTGAAACTTGAGATATGATTTTTAAGGCGACGGTGATGCAGTCTTCCAGCCTGACTGGAAATGTCAAATTGGTGGGCAAACCATGTGAACTTGGCTTGTTAACCCCTCGTGTCCGACACCGGCAATGGTCTCGGGTTCGGGGTGTTACAATTTTATGGTATCAGAGCCACGGTTTAGTCGATTCTAGGACTACCGTGAGGTGTTTGGGGTCTAGCTATACATGCCATTAAATGATGAATCGATAGTGTGGTGATTTCTGACAATTTGACTTTGAGTTTGTTTATAGCAATGGGTCCCGATCCCAACCGAGCAATAGCTGATGATGTGGAGAGTGTGGCGCTGCTCCCGCACAAGGGACAGCACGACGGACTCTCAACCTATGGCCAGCAATCCGAATGATGAGGCTAGGCAAGCCTTTTATAGTGTGATGAGCGAATGGTTTAATCAATACATTCGAACTAACACGGCTGTCCCACGACCTCCATTCCCGACAAATGCAACCCCGCACCTACAATACCTCCGAATCGACCAAATAAGGTCAAGTAAGCCCCGATCGATAGGATTCAAAACATGGGGCCACTGAATTTAAAGCTACGGATGATGATGATGCGAACGAGCTGAATTTCGGTTGGACAACACTATCCGGGTGCTCGATGAGCTATCTTGTACACCGATGAATGCTTAAAGTGTACCATCTCCTTGCTACGTGATTCCACCTACTATTGGTGGAGTACTCGACTTCGTGGTACCTAGAGAGCAAGTGACTTGGGAATTTCTTGATCTTAAGCAAGGTTCTATGTCGGTTACCGACTATGAACGAAAATTTGTGAGGCTTAGCCGATACACGCGAGAATGCATTTCGTCCGAAGCTATTATGTGTAAATGCTTGAGGATGGGCTGAATGATGATATAAGGAGGTTCGTTGGCATTCTCGAAATACGAGATCGTAGTACTTGTTGAGCGAGCTTGTAAAGTCGAAGAGCTTAGAAAGGAGAAACAAAAAGTCGATGTGGGAACCGGAGAATTCGAAGAGGTCCTCGGAAAGTCTCTTCAACAGCAATCAAGAGATTTCGAGATGATGTGAACCGGTCTAGAGGCGCTTTGGGCTTTTTAGACGAGGACGCGATCGACCCTGTGACCACACGAGTCACTTGATCGCCATGGTGGAAATGATCGCGAGAGAGGCGGAGTGTCAACATTGTGGCAAATGGCATTCGGGAGCTGTTGGTTTCGTGATCACTCTGCTATAAGTGTGGATCGGCCGACCACTTTAGGAAGGATTGCCCGGAAGCTTGAATGAATGTGAGTCGAGTGGAAACTCGGGTGCTACCATCGCCGAGGTAGGCCACCTAGAAATATGGGCAATGTCGATTGGCGGTCGAGAGGATCTAGAGATGCTACCATCGATCCGAGGCTCGTGTTCTGCGAGGACTTATGCCATACGCGCACGCCGAGGATCTTGCCTCCGGATGTCATTACGGTGCTTTCACCCTTTTCAATACTAAAGTGATTGCGTTGATTGACCCCGGTTCTACTCAATCTTATATATGTGAAACCTTAGCATCCAAAGAAGACTTTGCCTATTGAGTCTCATCGAGTTTGTAATTCGGTGTCAAACCCTTGGGTCATTACGTGCTTGTCAACAAAGTGTGCAAGAAAAGTCTCCTAGTGTTCCGAGGTTCTTGTTTCCTACGGACTTGATGCTTTTGCCGTTCGATGAATTGACGTTATTCTTGGTTTGGATGGGTTGACCATGCACGATGCGGTCGTAAATTGCAAAAGCAAGACTATCGATTTGAGGTGCGCGAATAACGAGATAATTCGGGTTAAGTCTACGGACTTAAAGGGTTGCCGGTATAATATCGCAATGTTGGCCCGAAAATA
This sequence comes from Gossypium arboreum, assembly GCF_025698485.1. Lineage (NCBI taxonomy): Eukaryota > Viridiplantae > Streptophyta > Magnoliopsida > Malvales > Malvaceae > Gossypium > Gossypium arboreum. Next base: position 97,994,999 of record NC_069080.1, read on the forward strand.
TGTAAGAAAAGAGTCGAAGCGTACACGGCGTCGTGTTCGATGACAAGGAATCGAAAAGAAACCCGAATCTGTGCGCGTGGTTTGTGAATACCAGATGTTTTCCTGAAGAATTGCGGGTTTACCACCGTTCGAAATAGAATTTGGCATCGAATTGGTACTGGTACCACTCCAATTTCGATAGCTCCGTATCGTATGGCACCAACGAATTAAAGGAGTTGGAAGCTCGATTGCAAGAATTGGTGGATAGAGGTTTTGCTCGCCCGAGTTTTTCGCCTTAGGGTGCGCCAGTGTTGTTCGTGAAAAAGAAGGATGGAACCATGCGGCTGTGCATCGACTATCGTCAGCTTAATAAAGCGACGATAAAGAACAAATATCCGTTGCCACGTATTGACGACTTGTTCGATCAACTGAAGGGAGCCTCGGTGTTCTCGAAAATATATTTGAGGTCGGGCTACTATCAATTGCGAATCCGAGATTCGGACGTGCCCAAGACCGCCTTGAGCGAGATATGGTCACTATGAGTTCCTAGTGATGCCGTTTGGGCTCACTAATGCCCTGCAGGTATTTATGGATTTAATGAATCGGATCTTTAGACCATATTTGGATCGATTCATAGTCGTGTTCATTGATGACATCTTGGTCTATTCAAGAAATGAGACCGAACATCTTGAACACCGCGGTTAGTGCTGCAAATTTTACTTAACAAGCAATTATATGCTAAGTTCAAGAAGTGTGAGTTCGGTTAAGAGAGGTTAGCTTCTTGGGTCATGTGGTATCTCGCACGGGTATTCGAGTCGACCCAAATAAAATTTCAGCCATACTTAATTAGAAGCCTCGAGAAATATTACCGAGATTCGAGCTTTTGGGGCTTGCTTGGTTATTACCGACGATTTGTAAAAGGCTTCTCAATGATAGCCACGCCGATGACGGCTACTCCAAAAGGACGTTAAGTTCGAATGGATTTGAAATGCCAAAAAGTTTCGATCAACTGAAAACTTATTTGATGAAGCCCCAATTCTAGTGCAACCCGAGTCCCAAGGAGTTTGTCATCTATAGCGACGCTCTCTACTTGGGTTAGGTTGCGTATTAATGCAAGAAGGTCGAGTTGTGGCCTGTCGTCGAGGCAATTAAAGCCACATGAGAAAAATTATCCGACTCATGATCTCGAGTGGCCGCCATCGTATTCGCCTTAAAGATTTGGCGACATTACTTATTTGGTGAAAGGTGCCATGTATACTCGGATCACAAAAGTCTCAAATATTTGATGACCCAAAGAGACTTAAATCTGCGACAAAGACGTTGGCTCGAGTATTAAAGGATTATGAGTGATCATTGACTATCACCCGGGAAAGGCGAATATGGTTGCGGATGCCTTGAGTCGTAAATCGTTATTCACTTTACTGACGATGAATGTGCACTTGTCCGTCCGATCCGACGGTGTGTTAGTGGCTGAATTGAAAGCCAAACCATTATTGACACACCAAATTCGAGAAGCTCGAAAAGTCGACGATGAGTTGGTTGCAAAGCGGGCTGCGTGTGTTCGAACAAGGACTCGGAGTTTCAAATCGACGATGACGATTGTTTGAGGTTCAAAAGTCGTCGGTGTGTCCCAAAGAATTCGAACTCATTTCGATAATTCTGAATGAAGCCCATTGTAGCCGAATGGCAATCCACCCGGTGGAGTACGAAGATGTACAATGATTTGAAACGTCGGTTTTGGTGGCATGGTATGAAGCGAGACATCTCCGACTTTGTTTCAAGATGTTTAATATGTCAACAAGTGAAAGCGGAACATCGGTGCCTTCGTGATTACTTGACCAATCACGATACCCGAGTGGAAATGGGATCGAGTCACAATGGACTTTGTATCCGGACCGCCATTGTCGACAAGTAAGAAGGATGCGGTTTGGGTCGTGGTAGATCGATTGACTAAGTCGGCCCACTTTGTCCCCGACGTCTGGATTTTTCAATGGACAAATTAGCGGAATTGTACGCTTCTCGATTGTGAGATTACATGGGGTGCCTATTTCCATCGTGTCGGATAGAGATCCGAGATTTACCTCACGATTTTGGAAAAAGTTGCAAGAAGCTTTGGGTACCAAGTTGCATTTCAAAGACCGCCTTTCACCCCAAACCGATGGTCAATCCGAGCGGATAATTCGGATACTTGAGGATATGTTAAGATGTTGCGTCCTCGAGTTTAGTGGTTCATGGGAACGGTATTTGCCGTTGATTGAATTCGCTTTCAACAACGACTTTCAATCAAGTATTAAAATGGCACCTACGAGGCCTTGTACGGTCGTAAATGCCGTACACCATTGTTTTGGACCGAGCTCGGTGAAAGCAAGATTTTCGGTGGATTTGATTAGGGATGCTGAACAGAAGTGAAAGTAATCCGTGAAAGTCTCAAGATAACCTCCGATCGTCGAAGTCGTGCACGCGGATCTGAGCGTAAGGATATCGAGTATCGTGGGTGATAAAGTGTTCCTCAAGGTATCGCCTTGGAAAAAGATACTCGATTCGGCCGTAAGGGCAAGTTGAGCCCGAGGTTCGTTGGGCCATATGAGATATCCGAGCGAGTCGATCCAAAGGCATATCGTTTGACTTTGCCCCTGAACTCAAAAGGTTCACGATGTCTTTCACGTTTCGATGCTTCGACGCTATAGATCCGATCCATCGCAAGTGATTAGTCCATCGAAATTGAAATTCAAGCTAATATGAGTTATGAGGAAGAACCGATTCGTATCCTATCACGAGAAGTGAAAGAGTTGTGAAACAAGCGGGTTCCGCTAGTAAAAGTGTTATGGCTCAAGCACGGGATAGAAGAAGCTACTTGGGAGACCGAGAACTCTATGAAAGAGCGATATCCAAACCTATTTACGGTAAGATTTTCGGGACGAAAATTTCTTAAGTGGGGAGAGTTGTGACACCCAAAATTGACCCTAGTCGGAAGGTGGTCTCGGGACCACAAAACCGAGGCATAAAAATAATTAAAATTTATTTTGATGCCTATAATATGTGTGTGCTCATGTATGACATTTTATGATGATTGATTTAGTGTTATAAGGGTGAATTCCACAAGAAAGGACTTAGTAACGAACTTTGAAAGTATGATAGGAAATGTGTGATGACTAATTAAAGCATGCATGCAAAATAATGGACTTGCATGTCAAATTCCCCTTTTATAGGTGGTGGCCGGCCATGACAAGGAGGATGGGCTAAACATGTCATGAAACATGTTTTGTTGGTGCATTAGGGTGAAATAATAAACAAAGGTGTATGGGTGATAAAAAATGAAAAAAAAAATGTGTGTGAGTGTGGTAATCCCCCCATTGCCGTGAGTTGTAGAGAAGGAAAGAAAAAATTTTGTTCATCCTTTCTTTGAGCCAAAACTAAGGAAGAAGGAGGATTTTGCTTCATGCTTGGTTTGGAAGAGATCTAGAAGGAGATTTGGCCAAGTTTGCATCAAGATTAAGGTATGTATGAGGTTGTGTTAGGAGTTTCATGCATGTTTTGGTTGCTAACTTGATGTGCATGTTAGCCATGGCTCAAATCTTTGTTAAGCCATGGAAATGGTATTTGGCCAAAGTTGTTATGGTGATAAAGCCATTGCATGCTAAGTGTGAAGCTTGATGATGATGCATGCAATGATGGATTGTCTACTCTTGAGCAAGATTTTGAGCCTTCTTTTGATTTATCATGATTGAAGTTAAAAGGAGCATGATTGTCATATTCGCCATTCATGAGCATGGTTCATGCTTCTTGCATGTTAGTTAAAATTTGTATTTTGGATGGCTATGGACACCTTGAAAATTCGCCATGCTCATATTGTATATATATGTTTGCACATGATGTTTTGGCTATGAAGTAAGTGATGAATAAGTTGGTTTAAAGAAGAAGATGTTGAAGAATAATTGTGAAATTTCAAGCACAATTCGCCTAGCACACATATAAGTGCTTGATGCTATATTATAAGTTTTGAGCCACAATATGCAAAGCATTAACTAGTAAAATGCATGCTGTTTTTGTGAGGTATTAAGTGCATAATTGGCCTCAACATGTACATGAATATTCGCCTTGGGTAGCCTATTGAAGGCCTTAGCATTTCCTTGATGCTCAAATAAATTGTATTGAATTGCTTGATGTAGTATAAAATGTGCATGACCATTGTGTATTCAAGCTAAAGAGTGGCCATATGACCATTTAAAATCCTTGTCATATTCGCCATAAGCAAGCACAATGAGGTTTTAATAAATTGAATTTGTTTGAATTAGCTCAAGAGCTAAGAGGGCCACAATTGGACAAGGGAAGGAAAAGGTGATCGAATAGCCGAAAAAGCCGTTCGACAACATCCGAGGTAAGTCCTCAAGAAGTGACCTTACTTGAATTATGTGAGATGAAATATGGTTGTGTATGATTATTGATTATGTGTGTATGAGTATTTGAATTCCACCCGGGCTAAGTCCCAAGGTGAATATGCTAATGATTATAATTGTGTTTGAGCCTTAGTAACGAAAATGAAATATGTATGTCCAATGATTATTGATGTATGTGTGCATGAGAAATTGAATGATATCGGGCTAAGCCGAATACAATTATGCTGAAATTTATATCCGGTTAAGACCAAGGCAATTGTGCTAGTAGCTATATCCGGGCTAAGACCAAGGCATTCGTGCAAGTTGTTAAATCCGGGCTAAGACCAAGGCATTTGTGCAAATCGTGATATCCGGGTAAAGTCCGTTGGCCTTGGTGCGGGTTACCATAACCGGGCTATGTCCCAAGCGATTGAACGAAAACCGACATCCGGATAAACTCCGAAGGTATGTGATTTGAAAATTATGAGCTTGCTGGAAAATTTCAGCTAATGCACTTGTGAAATTTCCCAATGATAAGGTAAGTGCGGTGTGTGCTTTGGCGCTAGGAGTAAGAGCGTATGAATATCCGCTCCTATGATGGAGCGAGTTATCGGCCTTAATGAAGCCGTTATTTGTGTATGAACATAAGAGTTGGGATGGTAAAGTAAGTATGATTATGTGAATGCGCATTAATGAAATGATGCATTTAACTATGTGAATGTATTGCTGTAATTAGAGTTGATTATATTCCTTGAGACTTACTAAGCATAAAAATGCTTACTCTGCTGCTTTGGCTCTCAGTTTTCTAGATTTCGCTCGATAGCAATCGGATTCGGGATCGTTGAAGTCAAGTCATCCACACTATCAAGCCCCCATTTTGGTATAAATTCTTGGTTGAACTTGAAATGGCATGTATAGGACTACCCTTGTTTGTTAAATATGTGGTGATGTAAGTATGTACGGGCATGCGAAAATGGCTCGAAAAGGAACATGAACTTAGAATAATTGTGGTTTGTATGTATATATTTGGTGTCATGATGTGGCTATGGCTTGAAATGGGAATGTTGGTCATATGATCAGCCATTGGCATGGTTAAAATGATCATATATGAACCTATGTATGGCAAAGACTAGTTGGTTCATGGAGACTACCAAATAGGTAAGACCTACCTTAAAACAGATGCTGCCAGCTGCAGTGACGTGAATGTGAAAAATCACCAAAATTCGTAGAAATGGAATTAAATAGTGAATAAGCTATGTAAATGAACCTTGATGAGTCTATTTTCATATGGAAGAAACGAAATGGTCATAGGAGTTACATGTTAAGAGATATTAATGCTATTGTGAGACAGGGCCAGAACGGTTTCTGGGTTCCCTGTTGCAACTTTAAAATTTACTATAAATTATCCAGAAAGAATTAGGCGACATACCTTATATGTACAGATTCCATTTTGAGTCTAGTTTCATTAGAAACAAACGACACCAGCATCAAAGCCCTGTACAGAGAGATATTAAAGTTATACCGCGCGAAGGTCAGAGCAGTCGATCCCTGTAACATGGGTGACTTTAACTAATAAACTGTACCAATTGGCCCATCCAAAAATTCTAGAAATAAATCCATGGATGGATATATGAGTATAAATTCAGGGAAAATTTACGAAACCAGTTTCCGAGTTTTGAAACTCGAGATATGATTTTTAAGGCGACGGTGATGCAGTCTTCCAGCCTGACTGGAAATGTCAAATTGGTGGGCAAACCATGTGAACTTGGCTTGTTAACCCCTCGTGTCCGACACCGGCAATGGTCTCGGGTTCGGGGTGTTACATATCAACCAACAACTATAGCTAAGACCTATATACATTTCATAAATTCAACCAAGCCAACAATTTCACATTCGTAAAAGACTATCTCGCATTCATATATTGGCTTACAATATTAGCCAATTTCATGGCCTTATACAAAATGATTCAAATGCTAAAACAAGCTAACACCTTTGGCCCCAAAACAATGTGACACAAAAATAAAATCAAAAGTTCCTATACATGCCATAATCAAAATGATAAAACTAGCTATACCGAATGCTTCAAGGATAGTGTGGCTAGCTTCACCGACGTAGACGACGATCCTAGAACTACTTTGGTGGCATTATAAGAAAATAGAAAAGAAATGGGGTAAGCATGGGAGCTTAGTAAGTACATATATGTAAATAAGTGTAATTAGAAACACATTCATCAAACAGTGGTTTATCATACTTAAAGGATATATCATTTTAATCTCACAATCTTACTCTTCACTTATTCTATGCATACTTACTACATCTCATCACATACTAAGGTCTTCATTCGATAGTTTAGTATACATATCTGTAATTACCTGTAAAATAAATGATGTACATTCTCTCTATTGACATGCCTCATTGGAAGTATCGTCAATCCATTCATCCAGTTACCCTTTTTTGAACACTCAAAAATATCAATGAATACACAGATATTTTACCCTTAAGTACTATACAAGTAGCCAAAGTTACCTTGTACATTGTAATACTTGCATATTTGAGCTACTCACGGGCCTTTTCACCAAGTCAGTGCCCGGACCCATAGCTCTATCATGTAATGCCCGCTCATTGAGCTACTCACGGGTTTGCACACAAAGTCAGTACCTGGACCCGCATTACATAATTCACTTATATCATGAACTTAGACTCAACTCATGAGTTCAAACCACTCAATTTCTCATGACTTATATTTTATATCCTATACTATTTCTGAGGTTCGACGGGATCTCGTGTCTAACCTGATGTTGTCGCACCTATTCATAATGTGGATTACTCTTATTTTGCACTATTCATACTTTTGTGGTATCGATTAAGATTATGATACATGGAAAAATTATAAAACATTTAAAAGTAAGCTATAATAACACATTATTTACATATGTACTTACTTCGGTACAAAATGATTAGAACGAGCTTAATCCTCGTAAACTTCGTTCTTACCCCGATCAAGACCCGAATCACGCTTCTCTTGATCTATATTGATAAAATTCATTCATTTCATCAACATATCAATCTAGATACTAAAAATTTATATTTGGGCAAAATGACCATTTTGCCCCTAGGCTTTCACAAACGACCATTTTACCTCTAGGCTCGAAATTCAATTTTTATCACATTTTCTCACTAATAAAGCCTAGCTGAATACTTTTTATAGTAGAAGCAGTCCACAATTTTCATTATTTCATACATTTATCACCTATTTTACAACTTATGCAAAATGGTCCTTAGTTAGGGTTTCCATGAAAACTTCTTCACAAAAGTTGTTTATTACCTATCCAAGACTTATTTTCTTCCATAAAAATTCAGAAAAAACCTAAATGCTTTCATGAAAAAACCCTAGACTTTCAACCATTTTGCAGAATAGTCCCCCCATTAGAAAGCTCATGCCACAAGGGTCTCAAAAGTACAAAAACATTTAAGAAAAGTCATCAAGATCACTTACTTGAAAAGGTTTAAAGTTGTTGAAAATTTGAAGCTCAAAAACCCCTATAATGGCTGAAAATTTCGTGATAGGAGAAAAGAATGAAAAGATGAAGTCATTTTGTTTTATTTTATTCAATTAAGACACCAAACCACCTAGACTTTTGACTTTTTGACCAACTTGACCCCTATGGCCGGCCACCCTTCTAAAATGGGCCTAATTGTCCTTTAAAGACCTCCACATTATGATTCATGGAAAATTAACACCCTTAGCTATCAAAATGAGACTTTTGCACTTTAAGTGATTTAGTCCTTTTTTGCAATTAAGCATGCAATCGCTATAATAAATTCACCAAAGTTTTCATGCACTCATATAATCATGTTATAACACATCAAAATAATATCAAAAATATTTTCTCCAACCTCGGGTGAGTGGTTCCAAAATCACTATTCCTACTAGGCCCAAAATCGGGCTGTTACAGATTCTGAGTTAGTTGGGTGGTTAAGGGATATGGATGTAGTGGGATTTGAATTAATCTTTTTATTTTGTTTCATTTTATTTTATTTTCCCAAAAATTTCTCTCTCTTCTAGATTCTAACGTTCTTTTTCTATGTGATTTCTTTCCATCCAAAATTTCTTTTCTTTTTCTTTGTTCTGCTAAAATTGTTCTTCTAAAATCGCGGTTATACGATTTTTAAACTCTTCGTATGACCGGTAAGTGAGGGTAGTGAGTTTTGTTCGAATTAGGGGTAATTGTTTTAACTGTTCTATACCAATTCTGGTTCTTTCGGTAATGTGATTCTGGGTTGTTTGGCAGCGAATTGTCAGGAACGAAAATTTTCTCCTGTAAAATCATAGTCGAGTTTTTTCGTGAAGTTGGGTAAGTAGCGAGCGTTTGAATTTCACTATTGAAGGCCTCGTTGGTTTGGTTTATTTGTGGATTAAAAACTGATTCTGGGAGCATGTAATGTCGTTTTTAGGTTTTTGTGGGCTCGAGATTGCTTACGCGTCAAAATTGAACCAGGTGTGTACCCCTAATGAGAGAAAACGAGGCTTGGTAAAAGCTGAAAATTGGGTTTGCTGACGCCACACGGGTATGTAGCTGACCGTGTGGCTGGCTGTGTGTGAGACACGGTCGTGTGACTGACGAAGGTGTGGCTATGCGCTTGACACGACCGTGTGACGGTGTGACTGTAGCCGTGTGGGTCACACATGATAGGTCAGGTTGGGCGTATGAGTTTTGGGTAAGGCCATGTGGGCCACACGGGGAAGACTATTTTTGGCGTGTAGGCCCACACAGGCATGTAGGCCCAAAATTCTAAAATTTTCCCTAGGGTTGCATGTGTAACAACCCAATTTCAGTGAAATCAGAACAGTGGTTTCGGGACCACAAATCTGATCTGAAAATAAAATTTATTTTAATTTTATTACATGGTCCATAAGATGTTAGAAATGTAATGTGAAAATTTTGATAATAAAATTTTATCGATTAAGTGCTTAATTACAGGATGGACTAAATCGCATAAGGTGCAAAAGTTGAATTCTAGTAGCTAGAAGGATTAAATAACTATGGAATTCAAAACTTGAGGTCCTTATATGGTAATTAGACCATTAAAGAAAAGTATGTAGATATTTTGTGACTCATCCATAGAAATTTTAAAAAAGGGCAAGGACTAAATTGGAAATTAAAAAATATTTAATTAATTAAAAAGATGATAAAAGCTATCATCTTAGTTTTCTCATCATCTTCCCCAAAATTCTATGGAAACCCTAGGAGAGAGAGAAGAAACTTTCATGGCTTAATTGGGTAAGTTTTCTTGTCCTGTTTTTAGTAATTTTAATATTTTTGAATCCGGGATAGCTTAACCTATCTATTTGGAGGATCAATTTGAAATTTTATCAAGGTAAGGAAATTAGGTCATGGATGAATATGCTGAAAATTTAAAAATTATGGTAGAAAATGAAAGGTTGTTGATAGATAAACAACTTTTACAAAGTGATTTTTGATGAAAACATGATTTAGGGACTAAAATGTAAAGTTGAAAATTGATGCAAAATCCTGAAATTTATAAAAAATATGTGTTGAAATATTGGTTAGGCTTGGAATAGGGAGTAAATTGCATGAATTTCATTTCCCGAGCCTAGAGACAAAATTGGAATTTATGAAAAAGTTGGGGGAAAAATGGTAATTTTACCTAAGATGTAAATTGAGTCCAAATGAATATGAAATATGTGAAATTGATGATTAATGCTATTTATATAGATCCAAACAACACAAATTTGAGGTTAGATTGAGGAAAATGAAAGGTTTCAGATTAATAGATTATTTATGTGAAGAAGTGTCGAGGTAAGTTCATGTAACTTAATCGAGCGTGTAAATATGTTAACTTGAATGTTATGATTGCATGCAATATGATTTATATCTATGTGAATATTATAAATGTGTGCAATGGTTACATGTTCGGAAATGTTGGAAAAAGGGTAAAGTCTCGTTTGAATATTGAATTTCGATGGATAAATGTGATTGCCTTATAAAATGAGGTCCCGTATTTGTTGCTGACGGGATTTAGCTCGGATGTGTAATCCTATTGATCTCATTATAGAAAAGGTTTAGCTCGGACGAGTAATCCTGATATATTCCCTCTCGAGCATATGTTACAATTAGGATTTAGCCTAGATTGGTAATCCTAATTGAGCTATTCTGAGCATACATTACATAAAGGATTTAACCTGGACTGGTAATCCTATAATACGATATGTGGCTCGAGAGTATGTTCTTTATTTAAAGGCCCTAATAGGTACTCTTGAATAAGAATTGACCGGTTATTGAATTGTACACCTTGAGTGTACTACTTGAGTATCCATCGAAATTTCAATGATTCAAAGGACAAAACTCTTGGTATGATGAGAGAACTATGAGATGAAATGATAATGTCTTGAAAGAATATTTCATGATGAGTTCATATATGTTTACTTGATGTATATGAAGATTTTGTGACTAACATGTTTGATTGAATGCATGTGTTTAGGCAATTTTTCCAAGTTGATGGAAAACATGATATTGTATGCTTAGAGTTAATAAACGGGATTTGTAAGTTTAGTTTCCGTTAAAGGAACTTACTAAGCATGTAATGCTTACTAGATTTGATTTTCTCTACTTTATAGTGCTCAGAAGCTTGTGAAGGTTGGAGATCATTGGAGCATCATTACACTATCCACTAGCTTATTTTGGGTAGACAAAGTAAAATCATTTTGGTATAATGGCATGTATAGGCTAACTTGGCCATAGATGGCTTAAATATGTGGTTTGTAATCTAGCCATTGGAATGGTTAGTAATGGTTGGTTTTGATATACTTGTAATGTCATACTATGGTAGCTACATACATGTTAAATAGTTGTTCAAATTATGCCTAACGTATAGAATATACCAAGGTAAGATTATAAAACATGTATGCGTGTAATGATATGCCATGTTGAATGATAGAGCTTGCTTAATTTGAATGCTTGAAAATGTTGGTATTTGGATGTGAGTTTAAGTGCGGGTCATCGGTATGATTTGGGTGAGAAATGAAGCTAGAAACGGCTTTATTTTGTCCACACGGGTAGACACATGGGCATGTGTCTAGACCGTGTGTGACACATGACCTAGTTCATGGGTGTTTAGTTAGGCCGTGTGTTCCCTTCACCTTAAAATTGAGAAACAAAATGCTCAGAATTGAGAACATGGACAGAGACACAGGCACGTGTCTCAGCTGTAACACCCCTTACCTATATACGATGCTGGGACAGGGTTCGAGGTTTTACCGGACTTAAACATACACCATTTCATAAAACCGTGCCATAAAATTTCATTTAAATTAAAAAAATTCAATCACATGCATAATGTCCCTTACACGAGCTACTGAGGCTCTAAACATGCATTAAAGGCGGTTTGGGACTAAACAGAGAACTTTGGAAATTTTTGGGAAAACTTAGAAAAATTTTCATGAAACAGGGTCACACACCTGTGTGGACACAAGGACACGCCCGTGTGTCTTCAACACACTCGTGTCCCCAGGCCGTGTAACTCTCTGTTTATGACATCAGCAAAACAAATTGAACCACACGGCTAGACCATATGCCCGTGTGCTAGGCCGTTTCCTCCACACAGCTCAAACACATGGTGTGTCTCTGCCCGTGTGGCTAACACTTAGGCTATTTTCCAAGCCTTTTTGTTGCTTTAATCTTTTACAAACTTAACCACTTTAAAGACACATATCATAGCATCATTTTAATGATTTAGCATGCCTCACTAAGGCAAGTTTTTAACAATCAACCATAACATATTACCCAATAATTAATCGCAACTTATTCAAAAAATTTCCATGTTCAATCATTATCAACTTAATGCCAATTTATGCGTTTATTCTATAGCAATGACCACCCCGAATGGTCCTATGGCCTTCTCATGCACATATGTTATACTATTCATCCATAATAAACAATTATAATCACATCGTAAGGCATTAACAAATAGTAAGGCTAATTAGGCTTATAAGCCAAAACATTATAAGCCACATCCCATGACTATATACAATGAATCAATATAAGCCAATACATTTGGCTACTCATGATAACATCTAACATAAAAACTAAGTCTTTATACATGCCACTTACTTGTAAAAGCTTAACATATATATATATATATATATATATATATATAAGTCGACACTTCCAAAATGATGATTTGATAGTGTGATGCTGCCTCTAATGATTTCCAACCCCGAGCCGACCTGACAGCACTAAAGAAATGGAGAGGAGGGAGTAAGCTTAAAGCTTAGTAAGTCCATATGAAAATAATAAGCAATTTATCAACATGTTTCTATCAATTCTTCAACATGATTCCAAAGAAATACAATCATAATTCCACTATTTGCTCATATTCCAGTCAAGCTATCTACTCGAGTCATAGACACTAAATTATTTATAACTAGAGCTATAAAACTCTAAATTAAGATCCAAAACTTTTCCCTGAAAGTAGACTCACAAATCTTCTTACCATAAAATTTTCAGAATTTTTGGTCAAGCCAATAAGTACAGTTTATTCTTCGAAGTTACTCGTGTCCCGCTGTTTGACAGCTTCGACCTTTCCTCACTAAAATTTATTTATCTTTTAGTACGAGATTCGGATGATGTTCCAACTTATTCATATCAGTTCTAACCCATAATTATTCTTCTAAAATTTTTAGTGATTTTCCAAAGTTAAGACAGGGGAGCCTGAAGTCACTCTGACCCTGTCTCACAAAAAATCCAATATCTCATAATATGAAACCCTTTTGCTTACACTGTTTCCTTTATATAAAAATAGACTCAATAAGATTTAATTTAATATCTTATTCAACCTATAATTCGATTTCCAAAATTTTTGGTAGATTTTCAAATTCGGACAACTTCTGCTTTCCAAAATTATTTTAGTGCAATATAATGATCACTATCATAAGATCATTTTCAACTAATCATGAACTCACCATTTCATGGACCACATACTCAATTACACAATAGAGCTTAATATAAACGTATTTAATTCTCATGGCATACTTAATCATGCAAGTTAGTCACATAACAATACATATAATAATGGTCTTAGATGATCTCATCATTACAAGCATTCCAATTCCATTTCTCATATTAATCCCGTCGAATTTCCTCGGATTCTCGATGGATATTCCATAGTACACTTATAGCGTACTAACTCATTTATCGTCAATTCATATTAGTGACCTTTTCAAAAAGCACACTCCCGTGAACCACAATCTTTACGGCGGGATTACTAATCCAGGCTAAATCCCCCATACAATAAACTCATAGAGCAATGTCGGGATTACCAGTCTAGGCTACATCCCCTGCAATGACAATTACTCTAATGAGCTCAAATCTAAATTACTAGTATAGGCTAAATTTAGATTCTAATTTGGATTACCCATCTGGGTTAATCCATTTAAACACATATTCTTCGGGAGGCTAGATCACATAAGGAACACACGTCGGGCTAGATCCTTTTTATTGTCAATTCCTTTTTAGGAAAATCCATCGAACATCCTTTTCATTCAACCGAGACTTTTAGTCCTCTTTTCATCATTTCATTCATATATCATGAATTATTATACCATAAATATCTAAATTTCATCACATCAACGAGCATACATTTTCAAGTATTAAAAAGTATACGTTCGAGTTACACGAACTTACTTGTCGAATCCTCGTCAGGTACAACCGTGTAGCAATTCATACAAATCATGTAATAGTAATTTAACATTACAATTCAAGTATAATATTTCATTATTATTATCACACGAACTAACCTCAAAAGCAATTACGGCCAACTATTCCAATTTAGTCCATAATCTCGAACTTTCCCAATTTAAGCCCGAATCTCAGTTTTCTTGATCTAACATTTCAAATATAGCTCATTTATTATTCACATTATTCAAATTGACCTAAAAATCATACTTTTATAAATTTTCATTTTTACCCTTAAACTTTCACTTATTTACACTTTGGTCCCTAGGCTTGTAAAATTATTTTTACTTAATTTCCTTGCATTTTAAGCCTAGCCGAATCATTTTCATAACTATAGAATCCCCCAATTTCTACTAAATCACACTTTTATGACAAAATTTATAACTTTTACAAAATGGTCCTTTTAAGCATTTTCACCGAAAATCACTTAGCAAAAGTCGTTTATTTAACACCCAACATTCATTTTCTACCATTAAACATCAAAACACATGCATATCACTCATGGGTAAATTTTTAAACATAAACCCTAGCTCAAAATAATGGTAGAAATAGGTAAATCGAGTTACCGGGACTTCAAAAATGTAAAGAACATTAAAAATGGGGTTCGAGATCACTTACAAATGAGCTTGGAAGCTTGAACCAAACCCTAGCCATGGCTTCCATGGTAGATTCGGCTGGACAAGAAAAAGATTGACAAATTTGGCTTATTTTTCCTTTTTAATTCTTTTAATTATTAGATTACCAAAATGCCCTTAACTTAAAAATATTCTATTTCACCCATTTCATGTTTATTTTTGTCCAAAAATTAACCAATGGTCTAATTACCATTTAAGGACCTCCAATTTAAAATTTCATAACAATTAGACACCTCTAACATGTAGAATTCAGCTTTTTCACTTTTTACAATTTAGTCATTTTAACTATATTGAGTGCCCAAACGTCAAAATTTTCGAACAAATTTTCACGAAATCATTCCGTGAAATTGTAGACCAAATAAATATAATAAAAATGAATTTTATTATGTCAAATTTGTGGTCTCAAAACTATTGTTCCGACTAGGCCCTAATTTGGATGTTACAATTCTCCCCCCATTAGGGATTTTTGTCTTCGAAAATCTTACCAGAAGAGTGGTTTGGTTTTCACATAAAATCCACTGTCTCATAATCATTGCTACAAAACTTTTACTCAGGCTTTGCTTAATCCTTAGCTCTTTAATTTCTCATATTAAAGTCATGAGCAATTCTTTGTTATACCACACATCAACTGAATCTTGATCTCAATCTGCTTAAAGAGAACTAGCATACTAAGAAATCTGACAATCTCGGAGATACATGATTCCATTGATCTGTTAAGTAAAAATTTAACACATACCGAAATGATTTATAGATTCCATCAAACATTTAACAACAAGCCACAAAACATCTTTCTCTTTCAATGATAAGAATAATCTTGATAACAATTCATGTATCCAAATACAAAAATTAGAAATGTTGAGTTCCAAACTCTAGCACCAATACATCACTCCTGTGAGTTTTCTTGCAAACTCTCTGTATAAGCTCTGGATTTTCTACCCAAGCACTTGTAACCACATTTTTCTTTTCTTAAAGATCATACAATAACTAACGCAAGTCATCTATGTTATCACAATTTGGGTCTGTCTTTAACATCGGATACTTTAAGCTATCATATTGCCTTATAGTCTTATAACACATCACAAGTCGTTCACCAACACATCAAAGAAGGTCAAGGAGTCTTTGCCCAATGCAGACTAAATCGGTTCAAAGGCTTTGGTTGACAATATTCTTGTCTATTCAAAGCTTTGTTAACATGTAATAGACTTTTCGACTTTCATAAGACGAAAATTTTATTATTCAAAGTAGCTTTAAATCATATCGAAATCTTCTAAGATACATACACTCTTCATTCAGACTATCTATCTTTTACCTAAAAAGAAATAAAATCTTATTCTCAGACATCTATATCCCATTTAATCTTTCAAACAATAACTAATTTTGATTAAAGAACCAAGTCAATCTTAATCATCAATAAATGACTTTTCAAGAAATCTTCTCTTCCAGTCGATAGAATAACCAACATGTAATCATTCAAAATTCACTTATCATGCTAATCAAAAGACCACTTCAAATACATTAACTCAGAATAACAAGAATATCCTTACTGAAGGCATTAACTTTAATTAACTTACTCGGGAAAAGAAATCCAGATACTGAAATCATCATGTTGCTATAATCAAACTAGAAACATAGTCGTAATTGACATAGTCTTCATAAGCCAAAGAATACACTTTGGGTATGAACCATGATTAATAATTTACGGAATAAATATTACAAGAAAAATCGATATAAAGAAGTCCAAGACAGTGATATCCAAGATAAAGAAATTCCATGATTTAGAAATCCAAGATACATTGTCAAAATGAAAGATCCAGAACAAAGCTCATAAGAAGAATATGATGGATCTCGATAATTCCTCATAGAAAAGAAGTCCGGAAGAATACATCCTTCCAACCCACTGGAAGTAAATACAACAAGAATGATATACCTTCCCATATATATACATATCGAATAGAACATCAATTAGAAGAAACAGAGTTATATAATCATGTGTACTTTTTCACAAAGTTTCAATAGATGGAACACAATAGAATGTCAAAGGGGAATAAAGCAATACCGATTATATATACCAGTTGGACTACCAATACTTCCATTTATACATCATGATTAGAAAACATTTCCATAAAAAGAAAAAGGTGTTATTAGAAGAGTAAAGGCCATAGGAACAATCTCAAGAACAATTACACATATAGAATACCTCAAAAGAGACTGTCAAAATCTGTTCAACCATAACTATCACATTCAATGTCTTACCTTTCAAATATTATTCCTTTAACTATTTCTGTTATCACTAATCCCGTATTATTCCTTTCACTGAAGAAAGTAAGTTCAGAAGGAATTTCGATTACTACATTCTTTCGACGTCGTGTCTGAATCAGACGGTTTACCAAAGTTAATTTCTTCTCTCATTATGATATTTCGTAAATCGAATAATCTTTAAATCAACTTGATACCTTTCTAGTTCTGTCTTTACTTATCAACTCATTCTCAAATTCTAAACATAATTACAATCATTCTACCGTTGAACTCTTTTGGTCTTATACTCGTGAGCTTATTTCAGCACAAATCTTATGAAATCTTTTATAAACACCACTCTGGTAAGGGGGTGGGGTCGTAAGATCCCTAACTCGTCTCTCATACACATATACACATAACATTATTTCATCATTATGGTAACATTTTCACAAGTATATCATTCACTTCAGGTAAACTATTATTCACATTTGTATGACATGAATTTTCCAATTATCTTATTTAAACCAGTGCATCTATGCATGAATTCTACGGATTCGGGATAACTTTACTTATCCCATTCATTCTATCCAACAAGTCATGCACATAACATCTTATAAGTGCCAAACAAACATGGATAAGTGTATCACAATCTAAGCTCTCATCTAGCACATCATCATATACTTGCCATTATAACCATAAAACTCAATTCAATCAATCTAGCATATTTAATTAAGCTATGCGGGTTTGCCAATCATACTTATTCAAACAAGCATACGTAGACATTTATTCTATCAATATTTTTGATAAGCTACTCAAACACATGTATTCGTTCAAATAAATCAATCATATACATCATGGAATTATCGATTAAACATAGGTAAGCTCATCATAATATAATCCTTTATTCATACCTTTGTGGATTTCTATTTGTCACATTCACTTAATCAAGTAAGTCAAGTGTACAACATCATATTAGCATCAAACCAGGATGGGTATTCATCGCAATATGAATTTCCATCTCACATGTTATCACGTATATCATGAACTTTTATTCATAATTTTCTGACTCCAGGCTTATCTTGACTATACTTCACCTGAATACCTTAGCATCACATTTAACATGGTTGGTGTAGCTTGGTTGGAGAGTACCTCTGTCCAAATAAGATGGTTCTTATTTGCGTCGGGAGACATCATACTATCACAGATTTGTGGTATGTATAGCCAGACTCTCATTCACGCTAGTTTAGCCCAAGAACTGACTAAATCATAGCTTTGATACCACTAAATGTAACACTCCTTACCCATATACGATGCCGAGACAGGGTTCGAGGCATTACCGGACTTAAACGTACACCATTTCATAAAACTAGGCCATAAAATTTCATTTAAATTAAAAACATTCAATCACATGCATAATGTCCCTTACACGAGCTACTGAGGCTCTAAATATGCATTAAAAGCAGTTTGGGACTAAACAGAGAACTTTGAAAAGTTTTGGGAAAATTTAGAAAAATTTTCATGAAACAGGGTCATACACCCGTGTGGACATAGGGACACGCCCGTGTCTTCAGGTCGTGTAACTCTCTGTTTATGACGTCAGTAAAACAAATTGAACCACACGGCCAGGCCACACGCCCGTGTGCTAGGCCGTGTCCTCCACACGGCTGAGACACATGGTCGTGTCTCTGCCTATTTGGCTAGCACTTAGGCTATTTTCTAAGCTTTTTTGTTGCCTTAAACATTCACAAACTTAACCACTTTAAAGAAACATATTATAGCATCATTTTAATGATTTAGCATGTCTCACTAAGACACGTTTTTAACAATTAATCATAACATATTACCCAATAATTAATCTCAACTTATTCAAAAAATTTCCATGTTCAATCATTATCAACTTAATGCCAATTTACGCGTTTATTCCATAGCCATGACCACCCTTAATAGTCCTAAGGCATTCTCATGCACATATGTTATCCTATTCATTCACAGTAAACAATTATAATCACATTGTAAGGCATTAACAAATAGTAAGGATAATTAGGCTTATAAGCCAAAACATTATAAGCCACATCCCACGGCTATATACAATGAATCAACATAAGCCAATACATTTGGCTACTCATGATAACATCTAACATAAAAACTAAGTCTTTATACATGCCACTTACTTGTAAAAGCTTAACATATATATATAAGTCGACACTTCCAAAATGATGACTTGATAGTGTGATGCTGCCTCCGACGATTTCCAACCCCGAGCTGACCTGACAACACTAAAGAAACAGAGACGAGGGAGTAAGCTTAAAGCTTAGTAGTCTATATGAAAATAATAAGCAATTTATCAACATGTTTCTATTAATTCTTCAACATGATTTCAAAGAAATACAATCATAATTCCACTATTTGCTCATATTCCAGTCAAGCTGTCTACTCGAGTCATAGACACTAAATTATTAGTAACTAGAGCTATGAAACTCTACATTAAGATCCTAAAATTTTCCTTGCAACTAGACTCATATATATTCTTACCATAAAATTTTCAAAATTTTCCCTGAAAGTAGCCAATATGTACAGTTTATTCTTTGAAGTTACCCCTATTTTTCTGTTTGACAGCTTCGACCTTTCCTCACTAAAATTTATTTATCTCTTAGTACGAGATTCAGATGATGTTCCTATCTATTTATCTTGAAAATAGACTCATTAAGTACTTATTCATATCAGTTCTAACCCATAATTATTCTTGTAAAAATTTTAGAGATTTTCCAAATTTAAGACAGGGGATCTTGAAGTCACTCTGACCTTGTCTCACAAAAATTCCAATATCTCATAATATGAAACCCTTTTGCTTACACCATTTTCTTTATATGAAAATAGACTCAATAAACTTTAATTTAATATCTTATTAAATCTCTAATTCGATTTCCACAATTTTTGGTAGATTTTCAAATTCGGACGACTGCTGCTATCCAAAACTATTTTAGTGCAATATAATGATCACTATCATAAGATCATTTCAACTAATCATGAACTCACTGTTTCATGGATCCCATACTCGATTACACAATAGAGCTTAATATAAGCGTAGTTAATTCTCATGGCATACTTAATCATGCAAGTTAGTCACATAACAATACATATAATAATGGTCTTAGATGATCTCATCATTACAAGCATTCCAATTTCATTTCTCATATTAATTCCGTTGAATTTCCTCGGATTCTCGATGGATATTCCATAGTACACTTATAGCATACTAACTTATTTATTGTCAATTCATATTAGTGACCTTTTCAATGAGAGCACTCCCGCGAACCTCAATCTTTACGGTGGGATTACCAGTCCAAGCTAAATCCCCTATACAATAAACTCATAGAGCAATGTCGGGATTACCAATCCAGGCTAAATCCCCTGCAATGACAATTACTCTAATTAGCTTGGATCTGAATTACTAGTCTAGGCTAAATTTAGATGCTAATTCAGATTACCCGTCAGGGCTAAATCCACTTAAACACATATTCTTCGGGAGGCTAGATCACATAAAGAACACCCGTCCGGGCTAGATCCTTTTTACCGTCAATTTCTTTTTAGGAAAATCCATCGGACATCCTTTTCATTCAACTGGGACATTTAGTCCTCTTTTCATCATTTCATTCATATATCATGAATTATTATACCATAAATATCTAAATTTCATCACATCAAGGAGCATACATTTTCAAGTATTAAAAAGTATACATTCGAGTTACACGAACTTACTTGTCGAATCCTCGTCGGGTACAACCGTGTAGCAATTCATACAACTCATGTAATAGTAATTTAACATTACAATTCAAGTATAATATTTTATTATTATTATCACACGAACTTACCTCAAAAGCAATTACGGCCAACTATTCCAATTTAGTCCATAATCTCGAACTTTCCCGATTTAAGCCCGAAT
This sequence comes from Gossypium arboreum, assembly GCF_025698485.1. Classification (NCBI taxonomy): domain Eukaryota; kingdom Viridiplantae; phylum Streptophyta; class Magnoliopsida; order Malvales; family Malvaceae; genus Gossypium; species Gossypium arboreum. The sequence continues at coordinate 98,015,922 of NC_069080.1, forward strand.
CTCAATTTTATTGATCTAACATTTCAAATATAGCTCATTTGTTATTCACATTATTCAAATTGACCCAAAAATCATACTTTTATAAATTTTCATTTTTTCCCCTAAACTTTCACTTATTTACACTTTAGCCTCTAGGCTCGTAAAATGATTTTTACTCGATTTCCTTGCATTTTAAGCCTATACAAATCATTTTCATAACTATAGCATCCCACAATTTCCACTAAATCACGCTTTTATGATAAATTTTATAACTTTTACAAAATGGTCCTTTTAAGCATTTTCACCGAAATCACTTAGCAAAAGCCGTTTATTTAACACCCAACATTCATTTTATACCATTAGACATAAAAAAACATGCATATCACTCATGGGTAAATTTTTAAACATGAACCCTAGCTCAAAATAATGGTAGAAATAGGTAAATCGAGTTACTGAGACTTCGAAAATGTAAAGAGCATTAAAAATGGGGTTCGGGATCACTTACAAATGAGCTTTAACAAACCCTAGCCATGGCTTCCATGGTAGATTCGGCTGGACAAGAAGAAGATGGACAAATTTGGCTTATTTTTCCTTTTTAATTCTTTTAATTATTAGATTACCAAAATTCCCCTAACTTAAAAATATTCTATTTCAACCATTTCATGTCTATTTTTGTCCATCAATTAACCAATGGTCTAATTACCATTTAAGGACCACCAATTTAAAATTTCATAAGAATTAGACACCTCTAACATGTAGAATTCAACTTTTTCACTTTTTATATTTTAGTCCTTTTGACTAAATTGAGTGCCCAAATGTCAAAATTTTTGAACGAGATTTTCATGAAATCATTCTGTGAAATTGTAGACCATATAAATATAATAAAAATGAATTTTCTTACATCATATTTGTGGTCTCAAAATCACTTTTCTGACTAGGCCCTAATTCGGGATGTTACATCAGCAGTGTGTGCTACACGGCCTAGAACACGGCCAGTGTGTCTTGGCCATGTGAAGCCTGCACCTAATTTTGAAGAACGTAATTAACCACATGGCCTAGCACATGTGCGTATGACCGGTCGTGTGCACAAGTCAGAGAGTTACACCGGTTCGAACACGGCTTGTAGCATGGGCGTGTCCTAGAGTCACACGGGCATGTCCCTTAGACCATACGAGTGTGTGCTAGGGTCACACGGGCATGTCCTTTAGGCCACACGGGCGTACGAGACTTGTAATATAGAAAATTTTTGAAATGTCGCGAAAAATTCTTAGAGTTTCCGATTCAGTCCTGACTTGATTTTAATGCTCATATGGGGCCTCGAGGGTCCATTTAAGAGACGTTATAAATCTCAAAAAATGAATAGTGATTGACATGATTTATCTGTAATTGTTCTGTAAATTCTGTTAATGCTCTGTAACTCTGTTTTAGCAACGAATAGGGGTTAGGGGTATTACATTTAGTGGTATCAGAGCTACGGTTTAGCCGATTCACAGATTTAACGTAGCAAACACGAGTTTAGCTATACATACCATTATATAATTTGCAATAGTGTGATGTCTCCTGATCATTTTAAATGTGTTTTTCATATAGTAATGTCATCCAACCAAGCTAGAGCTGAATTTGAGGAAGCTGGGAGCAATGCTTCAGCTTCAGTTCAAAGAGTTACATCTGTATCTGGTAGTGAAAGGCCAGTAACCGAGGGCCGAAGTGAGGAGGCAAAAATAGGCCTTCTTTAAATTGATGAATGAATGGTTTACAGAGTACTTAAGAACAAATCTTGTTGTACAACGACCTCCCCCACTTACTTCTCAATCGGTTCCTGAGGTACCACAGGGTGCTGAACCTGCTATAATAGGTAAGTCTCAGGTAGATAAAATCTGTAAGAATAAGGTGGAAGAATTTAGAGCTACAGTAGATGATAATCTGGAAAGGACTGAATTTTGGTTGGAAAATACCATCTGGGTTTTTGATGAATTATCTTGTACACCTGCTAAATATCTAAAATGTGCAGTATCTCTATTGAAAGATACAACTTATTTTGGTGGAATACCATAACTCCAGTTGTACCGAGAGTGAACGTTACATGGGAATTCTTCCAGGCTAAATTCAGAAAGAAATATGTTAGTCAGAGATTTATGGATCAAAAAAAGAAAAAAAATTTAGAATCAAGCAAGGAGACATGACTGTATCTGAGTATGAATGAGGATTTGTTCGGTTGAGCAAATATGCCAGAGAATGGGTTTTAACCGAGGCTGATATGTGTAAACACTTTAAAGAGGGTTTAAATGAAGATATAAAGTTATTGATCGAAATTCTCGAAATAAGGGAATTTGCGATGTTAGCCGTTCGAGCACACAAAGCTGAGGAATTGAGTAAAGAAAAGAAACAACCTGAAAGAGAGGCTGGGGTTTCTGGAAAAAGGATTATGAGTAAGTCACAATCATCTACTTCTAAGAAAAAAAAAGTATTATGATCATGTTAACACCTCTACGGGATATTCTGGAAGAGAGCGAGGTTCTCAGCGCTCCAACCCGAGATTTTCATCTCCTTCTGTAACTAGTGTGGGTAGTGTCGGTAATCCCAAACCAAAGTGTAAGCATTGAAAAAAATTTTTTTTTGGGGAATGTCGTTTGAGAAGTGAAGCTTGTTACCTATGTGGTTCATTTGACCATTTTCTCAAGGATTGTCCAGAAAGAGTTGAAAAAGAAATAGAACCAGCTTCAAAGTCGAGTAATTCTGTTTCGAGGGGCAGACCTCCCGTCACCCTAGTAATGTTTGTGGTTGTAACACCCCTTACCCGTATCCATCGTCGGGACGGGAACAGGGCATTACCGGACTAAAACGTAAACATACATATAGAATCGAGCCATAAAATTTCTTTTGAACACAAAACTATACATACACATGCAAATTGTCCCTAATACGGCCCTACAAGGCCCAAGGCATACATCGGGGGTAGTTCGGGACTAAACTGTGAAATTTAGGAAATTTTTCATAAAATAGGATCACACACCCATGTAGACATAAGGACATGCCCGTGTTCCCTTGACACGCTCGTGTCCCCTTGACACGCTCGTGTCCCCAGGCCGTGTAACTCTCTGTTTATGACGTCAGCATCAATTTAAGATCACACGGCCAAGTCACATGCCCGTGTGCTAGGCCGTGTGGTGAATTTAATTTTTGCATTTAAGGTGCAGACTTCACACGGCTTGGGTACAAGCCAATATCCTAAGGCCATGTCCTTTACACGACTGAGACACACGGCCGTGTCTTTACTCGTGTGTTTACTACCATGCATACTAACTTGCAAAACTAGGGTGCAGAGGACACACAGCTGGACTACACGCCCATGGGGCTGACTGTGTGTCACACATAGCCTAGACACACACCCGTGTGTCTACCCGTGCGGACAACTTTGAGGCTGTTTTCCAATCCCTCTTATCGCCCTTAACAACCCCTACAGACACTCATATGCCAATGGTGATTGTCATGGCATAAAAGGGTTACTTAGACATCCATAGCTTTAACTCATGCATGATAATTTCATATCAAGTATTCCTAATTGGGACTCCTTGACTGGTTAAGTTCATTCAATTCATTTCTTTACCTTTATTAATATAGTGACCATGCCAATTGAAATTATTTATCCGTCAAGCATAAATTCCACATTTTATCAACCATTTGGCACACAACACAAAAGTAATAACACATCTCATGCATGTAACAATAATTAGGGATTTCAACCCAATAATCAATATGAACCATATTTCATAGCGATATACAAAATGGAATAATATATCAAAAAGAGCCATCATTTTGGCTAACAAATATGACACATATAACAAAATACTAAGTCCCCTATACATGCCATACTTAAATGTAGTAAACTAATTATACCCCAAAGGATTTGTTGATAGTGTGAATCGAGTTCCGACGACCACGATCCCCGAGCTAGCTTGACGATGCTATAAGAAAGAGAAAAAGAGAGAGGGATAAGCATATAGCTTAGTAAGTCGTGTGCAAATAATAAACAACATAAGTCATGAAATTCATGGGTTAAACATGCTATCAATTACTAACACATTATCATATTACACATATTGAACACATTGAGAATTGATAATAAATGCCTTTGAACATCATGCTTATCTTACTATTTCAAAACCATACCAAATTTCCCAACATGAATTGAGTCCAATACTCATGAAGTTTACGTACACACCTGTACCATACATTCTTACTCGTTCTACCCTACTTCTTAACCATAATCTTGAACGGCTTATTGAATCACCTGAAAAACTAAAGGACGTTCAGAATCATCATGCACCATAGAGAATTCCAAAGCCATGTCTCAGACATGGTCTTACATGGGTCTACATATCGATGCCATATTGCAGGTATGGTCTTATACGAAATCTCACATCGGTGCCGATGCCATGTCCCAAACATGGTCTTACACGGGACCTCACATTAATGCCATGTCCCAGACATGGTCTTACACGAATCTCATATCAACGCCATATCCCAGATATGGTCTTACATGAAATCACATACCGTTGCCGATGCCATATCCCAGATATGGTCTTACACTAGCACACATATCGAGGCTGATGCCATGTCCTAGATATGGTCTAACACTGGCTATCATATCAACACTGGTGCCATGTCCCAAACATGGTCTTACACTGGCTATCATTAACCATGGTGTCATGATATCCGAATCCTAAGCATTCCCCAGGGTCATTCGAGGCTTCCGAGATATGAATTTATTACCAATCTTTCAATAAATCATTACAAGCCAATTTCATTAAGGCATTCATACATATATCATAGAACATCAATTATTAAATGCATGATAATGAGATTGTTAAATTATTTACACACAACTTACCTCGATGTAAAATATGACAAATTTGTGATTTAGTCCATAACCTTGCCCTTTCCTCGGTCAAGGTCTATCCCTCGTCCCTTTTGATCTATAATAGAAAATTTAGCTCATTTAATACATACAATATTCAATTCAGTCCAAAAATCATGATATGGAAAAATTATAATTTTGCCCTTAAAATTTTACAAAATTACAAAATTGCCTCTAGGCTCGTATAATGAAAAGTACCTATTTTTCTCATTTTTCAAGCCTAGTCGAATCATTTTCTCTCCTATACCAACTCATATTTTTCACTTATTCACACATAGTTTCTACAACTTTTACAATTAGATCCTTTTTATTAATTTCACCAAAAACCACCTAGTAAAAGTTATTCATCACACCTCAAGCTTTCATATTCTTCCATTAGACATCAAAGCACAAGTATATCATTTATGGGTATATTTTTTAACATGAACCCTAGCTCAAATTAAGGGTAGAAATAACTAAATTGAGCTACGAGAATTTCAAAAATATAAAGAACATTAAAAATGGGGCTAGGATGCACTTACTTTGAGCTTGAAAGATGAAAGGAAACCCTAGCTATGGCTTCTTGTGAAATTCAGCCAAGGAGGATGAAGATAGACATAATTTTTGACTATTTTTCCCTTTTAATTCTTTTAATAACTAATGGACCAAAATGCCCTTTCATTAAAACTTTGATATTTTATCCCTCCTATGTCCATTTTTGTCCGTAATGACATATAATAGTCTAATGGCCAAACAAGGACTTCAAATTTCAAATATCATTACAATTCAACCCTTAAATCAAATAGAACACATGTTTTTTATTTATTGCAATTTAGTCCTAATAACTCAATTGGACACTTTATCGGTAAAATTTCTCATTGATATTTTCACACAGGCATGCATATATATCATGGACCTCATAACATCTATAAAATAAATATTTCTATCTCAGATTTTTGGTCTTGAAACCACTGTTCTGACTAGGCCCTAATTCGGGATGTTACAGTGGTAGTTGAGGTACTACCAGGGATTCAACAGTTAAATTGAGGCATAAGCACCTGCAAGAACATATGCTATTCGTGCTAGAGAAGATGATTCTGCACCAGATGTCATTACTGGTACATTTTCTCTACTTGATATGATATTATTGCTTTGATTGATCTTGGTTCTACACATTTATACATATGCACAAACTTAATGTCTGTTAAAAATTTACCTGTTGAATTCACTGAATTTGTGGTTAAAGTTTCAAACCCCTGGGCCAGTGTGTTATGGTGGATAAAGTCTGTAGAAACTATCCGTTGTTGGTAAAAGCTTATTGCTTTTCGGCTGACTTGATGTTATTGCCATTTGATGTGATTTTGGGAATGGATTGGTTAACCCAATATGATGCAATAGTGAATTGTAAATAGAAATATATTGTATTAAAATGTCAGAGTGGTGAATTACTTCATGTTGAATTTGATAAGCTGGATGGATTACCTAATGTGATTTTAGTAATATCAGCATAGAAATATGTCAGAAAGGGTTCTGATGCTTATATCGCGTATGTGTTGGATACTAAAGTATCTGAGTCAAAGATTCATTCAGTGCCGGTTGTATGTGAATTTACCGATGTATTCCCAGAAGAATTTCCTGGTTTACCAGCAGAAAGAGAATTGGAATTCTCTATAGATCTTGTTCCGGGTTCAATACCGATATCCATAGCACCTTACAAAATGACTCCTACTGAATTGAAAGAGTTGAAAGCACAGTTACAAGAATTGATTGACAGAGCTTTTGGTCGACCTAGTTTCTCACCTTAGGGTGTGCCGATTCTGTTTGTAAAGAAGAAAAATGGATTGTTAAGGCTTTGCATTGATTGCAGAGAGCTCAACAAAGTTACAATAAAGAACAAGTATCCATTCCCTTGTATTGATGACTTGTTTGACCAGTTAAAATGTGCCACTGTATTTTTAAAGATTGATCTCTGTTCTGGTTAATATCAACTACGGGTAAAAATTCAGACGTGCCAAAGACAACTTTTAGAACTAGTTATGGACACTATAATTTTCTTGTGATGCATTCGGTTTGACAAATGCACCTGTAGTGTTTATGGATCTAATGAATAGAATTTTCAGCCCATATTTAGACAGGTTTGTGGTTGTATTTATAGATGATATTTTGGTTTACTCCTGAGATGAAAATGAACATGTAGAGCATTTGAGAATAGTGTTGCCAACTTTGCGAGAGAAACAATTGTATGCCAAATTTAGTAAATGTGAATTTTGGCTATGGGAAGTTAGTTTTCTTGGGCATATAGTATCTGCTGAAGGTGTTAGGGTGGACCCGAATAAAATTTCAACCATTGTTAACTGGAAGCCACCGAAGAATGTGTCTGAAGTCTGAAGTTTTCTGGGACTAGCTGGTTATTATTGGAAGTTTGTAAAAAGTTTTTCAATGATAGCTTCTCCGATGACCCGTCTATTACAAAAAGATGTGAAATTTGAGTGGACTGATAAATGCCAATAGAGTTTTGACAGATGAAAAGCTTTATTGACAGAAGCTCCAGTGTTAGTTCAGTAAGAATCAGGTAAGGAATTTATAGTTTATAGTGATGTGTCATTGAATGGTTTATGTTGGATTTTGATGCAAGAAGGTAAAGTAGTAGCCTATGCTTCAAGACAGCTAAAACCACATGAAAGAAACTACTTGGTACATGATCTTGAATTGGCAGCCATAGTGTTTACATTGAAAATATGGCCACATTATTTGTTTGGTGAAAAATTTCATATATTCACTAATCATAAAAGTCTGAAATATTTGATGTCATAGAAAGATTTGAATTTGAGACGGCACAGGTGGCTTGAATTACTGAAAGATTATGATCTTGTTATTGACTACCATATTGGAAAAGCCAATGTAGTTGCAGATGCTCTGAGCAAAAAGTCTTGGTATACTTTGCGAGAAATGAATACCCAATTGTCATTATTTGATGATGGTTCAATTATAGCTGAGTTAAAAGCTAGATCCAGTTTTTGCAGTAGATCTCCAAGGCTCTGAAAAATGATAGCAAGTTGCAAGCAAAACGGATACAAAGTGAATCCACTCCTGACTCAGAATTTTAGATCGATATGCAGAGTATGTGCCTGAAAAGTTCAGAACTAGTATAGAAGATTTTGAATGAAGCTCATAATTGTAACATTTCTATTCATCTTGGTAGTAATAAAATGTATAATGATCTGAAAAAAATGTACTAGTGGCCAAGAATGAAACATGATATTTTTGAGTTTGTGTCTAAATGTTTGATATGCCAGCAAGTAAAAGATAAACATCAGTTGCCTTCTGGACTATTACAGCCAGTTACGATACTGGAATGGAAATGGGAAAGAATTACCATGGACTTTGTATCGGGATTACCCTTGTCTCCAAAGAATAAAGATGCCATTTGGGTGATTGTTGATCGGTTCACAAAATCTGCACACTTTATTTCGGTATGTATGGATTATTCTTTGGATAGATTGGCTGAATTATATGTCTCTGAGATTGTCAGATTACATGGAGTGCCTGTCTCCATTATTTCATATAGAGACCTTTGTTTTACCTCTCGATTCTGGAGCAAATTACAAGAAGCTCTGGGTACTCAGTTACACTTTAGCACTGCATTTCATCCCTAAACAGATGGTCAATATGAACGTGTTATACAGATTTTGGAATATATGCTTCGGTGTTGTATACTTGAGTTTGAAAGTAACTGGGAAAAGTATTTACCTTTAGATGAATTTGCTTACAATAACAGTTATTAGTCCAGCATCAAAATGGCACCATATAAAGTTTTGTATGGTTGCAAATGTAGAACTCTATTGTATTGGACAGAACTCAGTGAGAAAAAGTTACACAGAGTTGACTTAGTCTGTGAAACCGAGGAGAAAGTGAAAGTAATTCGGGACAGTTTGAAACCAGCATCTGATCGTCAATAGTCCTATACTGATCTGAAACAAAAAGAAATAAAATTCCAAGTCGGTGACAAAGTAGTCTTGAAAGTATCGCCTTGGAAGAAGGTTCTCCAGTTTGGTCGTAAAGGAAAACTAAGTCCACGGTTCATTGGGCCATATGAGATTACATAAAGAATTGGACTTGTTGCATATCGGTTAGCCTTACCACTAGAACTTGGTCAGATTCATAATATTTATTATGTGTCTATGCTACGACAGTATCGATCCGATCCTTCATATGTTATCTCTCAGACAGAGGTAGAGATTCAACCTAACATGACATATAGTGAAGAACCGATCAAAATCTTAGCTCGGGAAACAAAAAAGTTAAGAAATAAAAAGGTAGCATTAGTAAAAGTTCTTTGGTAATGCCACAGTATAGAAGAGGCTACCTAGAATTGGAGGATTCTATGAGGAAACAATACCCGAATCTTTTTACTGGTAAGATTTTCGAGGACAAAAATCCTTAAGGGGGAGAGCTGTAATAGCCTAATTTCAGTGAAATCGGAACAGTAGTTTCGGACCACAAATTCGATTCGAAAATAAAATTTATTTTAATTTTATTACATGGTCCGTAATATGTTAGAAATGTCATCTGAAAATTTGGATAATAAAATTTTATCGATTAAGGGCTTAATTACGGGATGGACTAAATCGCATAAGGTGGAAAAGTTGAATTCTAGTAGCTAGAAGGATTAAATAGCTATGGAATTCAAAGCTTGAGTTCCTTATATGGTAATTAGACCATTAAAGAAAAGTATGTAGATATTTTACTGACTCATACATGGAAATTTAGAAAAAGGGCAAGGGTTAAATTGGAAATAAAAAAATATTTAATTAATTAAAAAGATGACAAAAGATATCATCTTATTTTTCTCATCATCTTCCCCAAAATTCTATGGAAATCCTAGGAGTGAGAGAAGAAACTTTCATGGCTTAATTAGGTAAGTTTCCTTGTCCCGTTTTTAATAATTTTGATATTTTTGAAACTGGGATAGCTTAATCTATCTATTTGGAACATCAATTTGAAAAGTTATCAAGGTATAGAAATTAGTTCATGGATGAATACGCTAAAAATTTAAAATTTATGGTAGAAAATGAAAGGTTGTTGATAGATAAACAACTTTTACAATGTGTTTTTTGATGAAAACTTGATTTAGAGGCTAAAATGTAAAGTTGTGAAAATTGATGAAAAATCATGAAATTTATAGAAAATATGTGCTGTAAATTTTATGTTGAAATTTTGGTTAGGCTTGGAATAGAGATTAAATTGCATGAATTTCATTTCCCGAGCCTAAAGACGAAATTGGAATTTATGGAAAAGTTGGGGTAAAATGGTATTTTTGTATAGGATGTAAATTGAGTCCAAATGAATATGAAATGTAACACCCCTAGCCCGTATCCATCGCCAAAACAGGGTCTTAAGGTATTACAGAATAAAACACAATTCTATATAGTCATACATATATATATATATATATATATATATATATATATATATATATATATATATATATATGAACAAGTTTCGAAAGTCACTCTATATTTATTTCACAAACTAACACAACTCTTAATTTTGAAACATTTAACATCATACCTATATACAGTCATATCATTTATAAGCAATAATATGTAATATAATATTTATAAAATTAAGGTATATGCCGAACTTAACAAAGATTAAATATACAACTTAATGAATAATCCAATTACTATAATGCAAGAGTATATATATACTGACTCTTAAATTTATTAAAGAAATCATTACTCAAATCCAAGCTTTGGCATCACTTAAATGTCTACTAATAATTTAATTTATACTAACAATCACATATCAAAACATTGTTCAAACACATGTCTTAACAAATATATTTTCAAAGTGACTATCCTAAATAGTGTCGTATATTTGTGCAAATTAACACCAAGTAATGGTTCATTTATAAAACTATTCTTTATGACTCAAGGATATGCTTTGTCATGATAACCGAACATATATGTTACAAAATATATAGGTTTTATACTTAGCAACAAACATAGATCATGTCTAAATTACTAACCACTTTACTCTAAACATTTTTGACTTACGAGCATATAATCCAAACTCTACATTAAACCCATTTATCAACCATACCTATTTTACTAATTATCTAAAATATAATATAAGTATTTTCTCATCCATACTAACCAAATCAAATTGGCTAATTAATGATTAGATTATATATATGTAATTACCATGTTCAAAACAATTAATAGTCCTTTTACAAGTACGATTAATTATACCATGACCGAACATATCATTTAAAATCACATATACAACCAAAGTTTCCATCAGCGAATTATTATACCTAACATGTCAAACAAGTAATCTAAGAACATATTAGGCCAAAACTAATCATAATAATCATATTCACCTGCATACATATTCTAGTATAAAACATGTCCAAACCAAACAAACGTTATTTATGGCCAATTCATTTATGCCACTTTCAAGCTCGTAACCCACTTTTAATACTCAAACTTATATCAGTACTCATCCATTCCAAAATATTTACTATCCATCACCTATGTTCCAAAATATTTACTATCCATCACCTATGTTATCCATTCCCATTTCATAGCATAAAAACTAACACATTTTAAACCACAATCAAGCACAATTAAAAACCAAATTTGGAAGTAAGCCATTTTCGCATGGCTTTAACTTTACATATCAGAATTTCAACATTTTAAAAACACATCCTAGCCTATACATGCCATAATTCGAGTTTGACTTATAAAGGTACCAAAATAGCTGGTAGTGTGATGAACTTGCTGACGGTCCCTGAGCTCATAGCTTGATTCCAAAATCTATAAACAGAGACAATAATACACACAGTAAGCCATTATTGCTTAGTAAGTCAAAAGCAAATAAACAACCCAATGATATGTCCAACCCATTTTAAGCTAATTCGAATTTTATTATCAATATCAAGATTAACCTTAAGCCTACAAATGTGATAATTATTACATTTTCATTCGCAATACTAGCTTGGCCGAATGCTCACATAACCATATTAACCAAGTATTAATCAACTTTCTAAGTTAAAATGTCATTATATAATCAAAATCACATATACACATTTATATAAACTCAAGAATCCAATTATAATATCATGTACATAAACTACTTTCGTGGCCGAATATACATGATTACATATAAATGCATATCCAAGAATCATTTCCATAATATTCATACCATTTATTCAAAACCAAATACACTTATTTAAATCATGTAAGTTTATTCTTTACATAATATATAACATATATCATCATACAAGTCACATACTTACCTTATCACTGATAGCTAATAAGCTAAATCATACCTATCCCTTTTTGCTCATTTTACACATCCGATCACAATTTACCTTTGCCCGATGAACCATTCGGAATTGGATAGGACACTTAGATAATCACACAAGTCGTACAATGCCAACGTCCTAGACGTGGTCTTACATGTAATCACATATCAATGCCACTGTCCCAAACAGGGTTTTACTCGTAAACACATATCGGAATCACATATCGATGCCATGGTCTTACTCGCACACATTAATTGGAATCCTATGTCATGACATACGTATCCTAACTATTCTTAAGGTTCATACGGGGCTTCCGGACTTCGTAACTCGATCGAAACCAATTCGGAAGCATAGTAATTAAGCTTAAACATATTCAGCTATAGCTTAAATAAAATCATAAATTCCATTTCAGCATATATATTTTGTATTCATTTAAAACTAAGTACGTCTATTTGCTTATAAACTTACCTCGGACGTTATAAAACGAGACGGGGCTGCTAGTCGACAACTTTCGTTTTTCCCCAATTCAAATCTGATTTCTTTGGTTCTTGATCTAAACATATTCAAATTAAGCTCATTCAAACATATTTTCATTCAATTTAGTCCAAAAACACATAAATGGGCAAATTACCATTTTACCCCTAACATTTACAATTTTTACAATTTACTCCTTATTGCACAAAACACAAAATACACAAAATTTCAAAGTACCCATGTTAGGCCGAATGGTACCCATACCTATACCAGCCCATATATTTCATTAATTTTACATTTTATTCCCTCAAATTATTATTTTTACAACTTAGTCCTAATTACTCAAAATCATCAAAAACTCCAATACAAAATATGTTAATCTCAAACATATCTTTCATATTTCATCATCAAATAACAAAAATCACAAGCTATCAACAATGGCACAAATCAAAATATTCATCAAAATAAAAAATTAAAGCTTGGGTCTTGAAGATTACTAAGCAACCATATCAAAAGCGTAGAAATTATAAAAAACTGAGCTAAATTCATAACTTAATTGAGCTTCAAATTGACTAAACCCTAGATTTTGTTATTTATTTTTCTTTTCTAAGTTTCAACAATGGAGAATAATGAAATAAGATAATGAATTTGATAACTTATTATTAACTATTACATGTTTATTTGATAAATTACTTAAATAACCTTAATGAAATAATAATGGAATTTTATAACCTATGTCTATTATCGTCCAAACATCTAGCTAATGGCATAATTACAACATAAATACCGCAACTTAGAAAACCATTAATAATTCAGCCATTATATAAGTTACCACCTAATTTTCATTTTACGCGATTAAGTCATTTTTATTAAATCAGACACTCAAACGACCAAATTAAATCAAGAAAATTTCATAGATATAAATTCACACAAAATAAACACAGAAAATAATTTTTAAATATTTTTCTGACTCAGATTCATGGTCCCGAAACCACCATTCCGATTAGGGTCTAAATTGGGCTGTTACATGAAATATGTGAAATTGATGATTAATGTTATTTATATAGATCCAGACAGCACAAATTTGAGGTTAGATCGAGGAAAAGAAAAGGTTTCAGATTAGTAGATTATTTACATGAACAAGTGTTGAGGTAAGTTCGTGTAACTTAATCGAGTATGTAAATATGTTAATTTGACTGTTATGATTGCATGCAATATGATTTATATTTATGTGAATATTATAAATGTGTGAAATGATTACATGTTCGGAAATGTTGGAAAAAGGGTAAAGTCTCGTTTGAATGTTGGATTTCGATCGATAAATGTGATTGCCTTATAAAATGAGGTACTGCATTTGTTGCTGACAGGATTTAGCTCGGATGAGTACTCCTATTGATCTCATTATATAAAGGATTTAGCCCGGAAGTGTAATGCCCCAAATTTTCATAAATTCTAGCATTTGTAAATCAGAAACACAAAAGCATCAGTATATGTTTTTGGTAAATTATGACACAAATCTATATCTACTTTAGTGGTAAGTGTTCTAGTTGTGTGTGAAAGGTCCCAAGTTCAAGCCTTGTCTTGGGAAAATTTTTGGTATTTTTGTTTGAATAAAGCCCTATCTCTAATTAGTAGGCTTTTATTTAATTGATGGTAAGTTTATAATAGAATAGGCCTGCTGGTTTAGTGGATAAGTGGAGTGTTGGTATGAAGGAGATCCTGTTTTCAAGTTTCTACTTAGGCAAGGGATTTATTTTGCTGCCGGCAGGTGATAGGAATTTGAATTAACCGGGTTTCTGAGTAGTTTGGTGATAGTGGGATTAGTGGAGTCATTTGGGGGATTGGGCAGTCCCTGAATATTTTCTTTTTGGCAAAAACTCAATCTTTCTCTCTTCCCCAAACTCTCTGACGCCGTTCCTTCCTCTTTTCTGCATTATCCACTTTTCTTTTCCCTATTGCTGCTGAAATCCTTATTATTTCTCCTTTAATCCATCCTTTTCTCGTGAATCTACATCTTTTTTGGTACTCATGCAAGTTCAGTAAGTTTTCTCTTTTCTTTTCTGTCCTGGGGTTCATAACAATTGATTAGTAATCTGGTTCTTTTGTTAATAATGGCGTAGGAGGAGGCCTTGATCAGTGATTTTCGTATCCCTTGTGTTAGCGACTCTAACGAAAGATTTTCGTCGGCGGTAAGTTCAGTCTCTGTTAGTCCCTAATTATCGAATTCATATATTAATCCGCTAAATCAATGTTGGATTCATTGATTATAGGTATTGGAGTGCTCGAGAGTGTTTATGCATAAAAAATGATACAGTTGTGTATCGAAACACTGAAAACGAGTCTCAGAAAAAAGCTAAAAAAGCCTACTGTTGGCACCATACAGGTATGTGGTAGCCTGTGTGGCAGGCCATGTGACAGAACACGAGCCTGTGAATGACGAGCCAGGCCATGCGTACATGACACGGGCGCATGACACAACCGTGTGATGGCCAGCAAGGCCGTGTGTGAGACATGGGCTCGACCAAATAGGTCGTGTGAGCCACATGGGTGTATGGGATTTTTGGGCCAGGCTATGTGATCCATACGGCCAAGGCCAATTTGGGCCTTATGGGCCCACACGGGTAGGCCACAAGGGCGTATGAGCCTAATTTTTATGAAATGATCTGTAAGGTTGCATGGGTCGCCTAAGTCGATTGTGGACCTACTGTAGGGTCGCCCAAGTCAATTTTTACTTAGACCTCTATTTATATGATCTGATTATATGGTGTTTGACTGAGCATGATATGTGTAGGGAATTGAATGTATGATCGGTTATTTGCATGTTGCATGTCATATTTGGTATGTTGCATTGCATCGGAAGGGTTGATGATATTTTGGAGGAAGTGTCTGAAAGGCTTTAAGCCTGTTATCTGGCAGCTCAGCTGCATTATTCTTGTTATGTGTTGCATTTTGGTACAGTATGGTGTGTAGATGTGGGTAGGTTGATTATATCCCCACATGGTGTGTAGGGCTGAACGGAGATGGTGTGTAGAGGCTGGTAGGTAGGATTCTGATATTCTGATCTGTATTCTGTATCTGATTAGGCTGAGGCCCTAATATATTCTTGACTTTGTATCTGAGTTGGGCTAAGGCCTTAATTTATATCTGATTCTGTATCTGAGTGGGCTAAGGCCCACACTAATTCTGTAATAGGCTCAGGCCCAAACTGTATATACATGATTAATTTCTGATATTATGCTTGTGCACGTATTCTGTGGGGATTACACACTGAGTTGTGAAACTCACCCCTTTTCTGTTTAAATCTATTTAGGTAATCCCCAGCATTAGACGGATCAGAGCAGTGGAGGACTCGGCGGTAACCACCACAGTTTCGTAATACCTTTAATTTGGTTTTTAATTTATTTTATTTCCTCGCTAATAATTTGGGTATCTATTTTTGTAATTATGGCCATTACGAATTTTTACTTAAATATGGGGTTTTACATTGTTTATGACTTATACTTGCTAGAAGTAGGAAAACACAGGTTTCAAAATGTAGCGACGTAAAAATTTTTTAGCTTAGCTTTCGGTTGGTCGCTAATTGTGATAATTTATTAAACATTTGAAAACCAACTTTCGATTTTATTAATAAAGGGAGTCGCCACCGATCCTTTTTATAGGTGTGATCGAACACCTAATAAATTTATTTTTAGAACAAAAAGAAGGCCAAGTTTAGGTCTACGTGAAAGTCCAGAGAAAAATTTGGGTTCGGGAGTCAGTTACGCGCGAGGAAGGTATTAACACCTTCGCGACGCCCAAAATTGGTATCTTATAAACAAGTGTTGTCTTAATTTTCAAAATTGCTAGTCCAAAATAACATTGAATCGTGATCCGATCAAAACGCAAGAAATTTCAAGTTTCGTTTTGTATTGAGAAGGATATACCGTTTTAACTCGAGTCGATTGATATTCACCCAACATGGTGATGAAATCGATGGCATAGTGTTTAAATCGGTACGTTGCCTTGCTTATTGATAAATAAAAACACGAATAAATATTTTAAAATAATGAACAACGGGGTAATATATAAAAATGGGCGGGAAACGAAAGATAATAGTTGGAAATACATCAAGGCACATAATACATACAACAATAATATTAAAAACAATGACAATGCACGCGATATTAAATGTAACAATAGTATGAAATACGAGACCACAATGAGAACACGATGAATATACATATAAAGATAATTAAGAGTATATATGTAAAATATATATATATATATATATATATATATATATATATATATAAATAGTAATAGTGTTAGAAATATAATATATATAGTGTTTGAAGTATATACATAAGATAGTAAATAGGTATATGTAACTTGTATTATTAAAATATGTACATAGGGTAATATATACAAAATTTAACTAATAATATTGAAAATACATGTTCATAATATATATAAAGCATATATATAAAATATAATATTAAAACATTTTACATAATATATACATATATAATTACGATTGTTAAAAAAACATATTAATATTAATAATAATACTAATATTACATAAAGATATACTTATATATATATATATATATATTAAAGATATGTGCATATATGATATAATACATGAATAGTACGATATTTAATATATACGTAATATGTATAATAAAATAATAATATACATAATATATAAAATATATATGTATATAACAAAACATATACTACGGTTAATGCTTATAATAGTAATGGTATTAAAATACAAAAAAAAAAAAACAATGTAACATAACAAAAATACTATATATATAAATCTATGTACTTAAATAGAAATATACACTATTATAATGATAATAATAATAAATATAATAACAATATTGAAACACAAAAACAATAACAATAAAGATAGTGAAGTAAAGTAAAAATAAGCCTATCGTAAATACATATATATACATATATACATAAAACATATATAAACATTGGTAATAATAATAATAATAATAATGTTGAAATATAAAGGCAAGTATAGCATTAAAATATTAAAATAGAATAAATAAAAAACCTAATACAAATACATATATATATATATGCATATAACAAAAGCACATAATAATAATAATAATAATAATAATAATAATAATAATAATAATAATAATAATAATAATAATAATAATAATAATAATAATATGAAAATAACAAGGATATTTAGATAAAAAAACGAAAAAAAAACAAAAACAGGGCTAAAATTAAACTAAAAACAGAGTTGTGGGGCAGATTTGAAAAGAAAATAAGGAAGAGAGGACCAGATTGCAATATGCGCGCAACATGGGAGGACCGAAAACAGAAATATCCCCAATCATTAAGACGCAGTGCTTGGTACGAGGCTAAATTGAAAACCTCAGAGAATTAGGTGGCCAAATTACAAAATCATAGGAAAAGGTAACTAAAGCACTAAATTGCAGCGCACTGGAGAGGTTGAGGGACCAGGGGGACAAATATCCCTAAAAGCAGAAACATACAAATCATAGTTAGTGGCGCCATTTCTTTTTGACTTTTCAATTTTTATTTTAAAACCATTTTAACCTTTATATATTTTTTCTGAAAAACTGCTCTCAAACCCCCCTTTTTATCTCTTCCTCCTTTCTTCAGCTAGGATTTCAACACCCATCATTGCCGGCGGTTCACCGTGCCGACGGAGAGGGGAGCGGCCACGGGGTAGATCCGGTAAGACTCTTTTCTTCCTTGATTCTTTTTTGTTTTAAAGTAAGTTAATGAAATAAAAAATAAAACAAAGCAAAGATAAATAGAAAGATTGAGATAACAGAGGAAAAAAAATTGAAGTTCACCTTCTAAGCTTTTCTTTTTTCTTTTGTTTTTGATACAAACTTTTTGTACATCCACCCCTCTCGTTTGTTGTTTGGATGGCTTTATATAGCCTAATTTTTACATACTTTATTATTATTTCTATTCTTGCTTCTGTTTTGCTTGTTTGCAGGGCATGGGCATGGACGGTGGGGTGTGTGATGGCTCAGCATGCGCGGGGCGTGGTGGCCGACAAGGTGGAGGGGCGTGCTGTTTTTTTCTTTACTGGAAAATGTT
Organism: Gossypium arboreum; assembly: GCF_025698485.1. Taxonomy (NCBI): domain Eukaryota; kingdom Viridiplantae; phylum Streptophyta; class Magnoliopsida; order Malvales; family Malvaceae; genus Gossypium; species Gossypium arboreum. The sequence goes on from NC_069080.1 coordinate 98,034,671, forward strand.
TGGTGATGGTGGGCTAGGGTTAGTGGGTTAGTTTAGGTGGGCTGTTAGTTTAGATTGGGTTTAATGATGTTTGGCTGATGAAATTGGGGTGGTTATTTGGTTGTATTTGGGCCAAAATTGGCCTACAACAGCTGCCCCTCTTTGCTCATTATCGTGTAACGGGAATAGAGCAAAGGCATAATGAAAGGCCAATTTTGCCTGGTCTTGCCAATTGTTGACTTCTTTGGCACTCTTCTTTTCCGGGTAGTCTCTTACTAGTCCATCGCATCTTGTAGCTTTGGTTCAGTTCATTGCATCTTCTGATATGGGCCTTGTAGCTTCAATCTACTTCAATATAGTTTCAAGGATATGAGATTTGTGGCTTCCATCTACTTCACTGTAACTTCAGAAGGATAAGATCTACAGCTTCAATCCTCTCTTTTATTACTTCCGTGAGATAAGGTTTTGGTCTTCTCTTCTGCCACTTCAGAAAAGTAAGATCTGATGTCCTCGACCAGCTCCACTGCAACTTCAGGGAGACAAAATCTGGTGCCTTCAATCGGCTCCAATCTTTATTCTTTACTCGGTGTGTGATCCTGAGCTTAACTTATTTCTCGCAATATGGATTGACTTTTAAAAACTCAGCATGTGACCCGAGGCTCAACTCACCTCTCGTAATATGAGTTGATTCTTGAAAAGTATAAATTGAAAAAAACATTAATTGAAAATACCTCGGCGTGTGATCCTGAGGCTCAATTCACCTCTAGCAATATGAATTAATTTTTGGAAAAACATAAATTAAGAAATGAAAGTTGACAATACCTCGGTGTGTCCTGAGGCTCAACTCACCTTTCGCGATATGAGTTTTTTTTCTTTTTTTTTTTGAAAGGCAGAAATTGGAAAGCAAAAATTGAAAATACCTCAGCGTGCCCTGAGGCTCAACTCACCTCTCGCAGTATGAGTTGATTTTTGACAAACAACAATTGAAAATACCTCAGCGTGCCCCGAGGCTCAACTCACCTCTCGCAATTATGAGTTGATTTAAAAAAACAGACATAAAAACAGAAATTGAAAGTGACTCAACACGTGAGCCAAGGCTCAACTCTCCTCTTGCAATATGAGTTGATTTTTTTGAAAGTAGAATTTGAAAATACCTCGGCGTGCCCCGAGGCTCAACTCACCTCTCGCAATTATGAGTTGATTTAAAAAGCAGATATAAAAACAGAAATTGAAAGTGACTCAACACGTGAGCCAAGGCTCAACTCACCTCTCGCAATATGAGTTGATTATTTTGAAAGTAGAAATTGAAAATACCTCAACGTGTCTTGAGGCTCAACTCATTTCTCGCAATATGAGTTGATTTTTTTGAAAACAGAAATTGAAATTACCTCAGCGTGTCCTGAGGCTCAACCCATTTCTCGCAATATGAGTTGATTTTTTTGAAAATAGAAATTAAAATTACCTCAGCGTGTCCCAAGGCTTAACTCACCTCTCGCAATATGAGTTGATTTTTTTGAAAATAGAAATTAAAAATACCTCAACTTGTCTTGAGGCTCAACTCACTTCTCGCAATATGAGTTGATTTTTTTGAAAATAGAAATTGAAATTACCTCAGCGTGTCCTGAGGCTCAACTCACCTCTCGCAATATGAGCTGATTTTGAAAAAGTAGAAATTAAAAGGTTCAACCCACCTCTCGCAATATGAGCTGATTCTTGACAAACAGAAATTGAAATTACCTCATCGTGTCCTGAGGCTCAACTCACCTCTCGCAATATGAGCTGATTTTGAAAAAGTAGAAATTAAAAGGTTCAACCCACCTCTCGCAATATGAGCTGATTCTTGACAAACAGAAATTGAAATTACCTCATCGTGTCTTGAGGCTCAACTCACCTCTCGCAATATGAGCTGATTTTGAAAAAGTAGAAATTAAAAGGTTCAACCCACCTCTAGCAATATGAGCTGATTCTTGACAAACAGAAATTGAAATTACCTTATCGTGTCCTGAGGCTCAACTCACCTCTCGCAATATGAGTTGAATTTTGAAAAGAAAAAATTGAAAGTACCTCAATGTGTCTTGAGGCTCAACTCATTTCTCGCAATATGAGTTGAATTTTGAAAACAGAAATTGAAATTACCTCAACGTGTCTTGAGGCTCAACTCATTTCTCGCAATATGAGTTGAATTTTGAAAAGCAATCGAAAATACCTCAACGTGTCTTGAGGCTCAACTCATTTCTCAATATGAGTTGAATTTTGAAAAGCAATCGAAATTACCTCAACGTGTCTTGAGGCTCAACTCATTTCTCGCAATATGAGTTGAATTTTGAAAAGCAATCGAAAATACCTCAACGTGTCTTGAGGCTCAACTCATTTCTCGCAATATGAGTTGAATTTTGAAAACAGAAATTGAAATTACCTCAACGTGTCTTGAGGCTCAACTCATTTCTCGCAATATGAGTTGAATTTTGAAAAGCAGAAATCGAAAATACCTCAACGTGTCTTGAGGCTCAACTCATTTCTCGCAATATGAGTTGAATTTTGAAAACAGAAATTGAAATTACCTTAACGTGTCTTAAGGCTCAACTCATTTCTCGCAATATGAGTTGAATTTTGAAAACAGAAATTGAAATTACCTCAACGTGTCTTGAGGCTCAACTCATTTCTCGCAATATGAGTTGAATTTTTGAAACAGAAATAAAAGCATCAGAATACCAAAACATGTTATCTGGCGGAACTTAGGTGTCTTTTCCTTTAATTCAATACAACTATCATCACATCTTCTTATTCTACTGGAGTACCTGTATATGTCATGCATGATGTTATCATGATATGCACATGTTTGTCTTAAATGCCTTTATGCCTACATGATTATACTATGCGCCTTAGGCATGTTTGTCGTATGTCCCTTTCCGTCATAATTTTTGATGATCTGTGTTCATTGCTATGACTTTTGACTTTCTCTTCAGGCCCTGTACCCGTCCTCTGGCTTCACGAGTAATCTGCGTTTCTCAGTTATCGCTCTCTTGCCCCTAGTTGAACTTTGTCCTTGCGTTGAGGCTCTTGTACTTATCAAATTCTCATCCGGGTAATGCTCAACATTTCTTTTGTTTGGAGCATGTCATTTCAAAATACTCTAGATCTTCAACGCATGAACTCTTCCACATTTCTTAATCAAGAATCTTTTTGAGTATGTCTTCTTGCATATAAATTTTCGAGCTGCTAAAAATCCTTCAAATATTGTAGTCTTGCTGCTTGACTCACTTCTTGAATCTTTTTACTCCTTGGGCCCAAACCTGCTTCATTAGGACACCCTTTCGGGTTTTCATCCTAATTTTTGTTTATCAAGACGCCCTTTTTAGGTTTTCATCTCGATCTTCTTCTTTTTTTTTTAAGTCGTCATCACTCATTGCCCATCAGGGCTCTATTACGGACGTAGTACGCTGCCCTAATGCTCGGTTGGTATTTTGACCCAAAATCCAAAGAAATAATTGCGTTTTGCTCAGCCCCACCGTAATTTCAGGGTCCATTCCACTGTAATTTTGGGATACAAGGTTGGCACTATACTTAAACCATTCCACTGCAATTCCTGGCTATAGGATCTATCCTCATCAGTAACTCAAGGGTGTATGATCGTAATTTGTTCCATCGACCGATATTTTGATGTAAAATCGAGGAGATAAACTCAATTGAGCTCAAATATTTCCAACCTTTACACTTGGTAAGCTCTTGAACAATAAATCGGTTTGGGTTCTGTACTATTTAGAAGCTTTCAAAGTAATATGCAAAATTCCTTTTATAAAAGTATGATTAGTCCATTAATCATTATTTCAATGCAAAATGCTTGAAAAGGATCGAACTGATGGACAAGAAGAAAATCAGTTAAGAGCATAGCTCGAAACAAACAAGTTGAACAATGAGAGTAAATGCAAGTTTATTGGAAGCTTATTTTGAAAAGAATAAGATAATCAAAGATAAATTCAGAAATGGGTAAAATGGAAAGCTAAGTGCCCCAAATATCGCCGCCTGAGCTTCTCTGTACAAACTCCTTTTGAGACAATTTTGAGTTCAACATGTGTTTAGGGGATTCAAAGTACTTTTTCAATGCCCCAAGACGTAGCATACTTCTTCACTGTCAATTCAAGTATAGTAAGACTACCATATGCCCCACCTTTGAACAAGATTTGAGCTGCCTTTTTCAGGTTTTCAACTCAAAACCCCTTTGGTCTCAAGGTGCCCTTTGCGGGTTTTCACCTTGACCTCTCCATTTTCTTTTCTTTTTTCTTTTTTTTTTGCTTTTGAATGAATGAAGGTCACAAGGCGCCCTTTGCGGGTTTTCACCTTGGCCACTCCTTTTCAAGTATTTCTGGACTGAATCCGAATTAGGATTGGATTAGTGTTCTTTCGGGGAAAGCCTCCTTTACCTCATAAAGTTCTTAAGCATCCATTTCCCTTTGAAATCCTTTCATATAGAAAGGATCTTCTGCAATACCAAGTTTCTACTATGAAATTCCTTTGGGTGAACCATTTCCGCCATAACTCAAAGATCATCTGCGTTTGACCTTCAAACCCTTTTCTGCAGATCAAGTTTAATGAAGACATTTTACTTCATCCAATTCTTGATTCAATCAAAGCTTGGAGAAAAAGAATCTTAATTTCCATGGACAGAACCACCTCTAATGCCCCAGTGAAGGTCCTGGTCAACTTTAATAAGCACAAAGAGTAAAAGGTAGCTTCTTATGTTAATATTTACAAGTCTCGGTCACCTTCTATAACTTTTCTTGATTTTTGTATCTTTCTTTTGGCAGCCTTTGTTGCATTGTGATATGACATTGTACAGTTACGCATTAAAACATGATTCTTTCTGGCATTTGATTTCTTTTTTTTTTATTTTTTTCTTGTCTTTTTTTTTTTTTTTGTTTTTTTGTTTTTTGTTTTTTTTTCTTTTCATGACTGTCGACCTTATAATATTGGTATATGAAGCTACATTCATCTTCTTAGTGAAGCAATTGACGGCCACGATGATGATGTCGACTGGAAGCTTTTGACGAGATCATCCCCAGAACATCTATGCCCCACGTATTGAAAAGTTTGTGAAGAGATGAAAGAAGCATGTGAGTCTTGACGTCATAACTGATGCTATTCCCTTCCCATGGTGGACCAACAACATCCGATCCTCATTGATTAGCTTGGCTATTGCAGAACCATTGTCATGTGTTCTCTAGACACCCTTATGGACCTCTTTCCAGATGTTCCTAAGTGCGTCTTAATATGATCGTGCAAAAACATCCTTAAATTCTTAGAAATAACTCAATAGTCTTGCCTTATTTTTGTGGTGAGCTAGGTTTTGATCTTCATCACTTTCCCAAGCTCACAATGTCAGCTGACCCTTTGTAAGTTAGAGTCTGTTTTTCATCTTATTCTGTTATCCTTCACGAATCAGAAGATGGACACAGTCTCTGTCATCTTCAAAGTCCTGAGATTCCTCTAGACACACATCTTGCTCCAAAGGGAGTTAGTAACAATGTCGCTCGTGACATTGATATCTGGGGACCTACTGTAGGTATGAAGGAAAATTCTAGAGAATAAATGATTCTAAGGATGATTATTTGTATAGGATGATCATGAATGTAAAATAAAAGAATGAAAGTCCAAATAATAAAAGAATCTATAAATAGAAGAAAATTTACTCAGAAAGATGCATTTCATTGAAATAAAAATCTTGGACCGAAACCTATTTCTCAAAAGAAATCTTATCACCTCTAGGTCTTAAGGCAATAAGTATGTTTTGAATATTACTCTAGATTAGCTTTAAAAGTACGGATCTCTTCCATTTGTCCCATTGTTCAAAACACTCCCAAGTATGTGAAATTCAGGGTGGGTGATATCGAGGTCATGGTTGAGTTGGGTGCAATTAGAAGCATAGTGGCTTCCTATTCCCACCACATGGGTTTCTGGCTCTTTTTTCTTCATGGGTGCTGCCCTTTTGAGCTCTCAGGGCATTCCATCCTTCCATTTTTGATGGCATTCTCTATAAGTTCCCCGGATATCACAATGTTCGCAAAGTCTTTCGTAGCACTTCCTACCAACTTGTCATAGAATGGTACTCTCAGAGTATTGATGAAAAGGATTGTTATCTCGGTCTTAGTCAATGGTGGTTCCACTTGAGCCGAGATTTCTCTCCACCTTTGAGCATATTGCCTAAAGGTTTCTGCTGGTTTCTTTTCTATCCTTTGTAGAGTCATTCGATCAGGCACCATGTCAGACACATGCTTGTACTGTTCACAAAATGATGATGCTAAGTCTTTCCATGATCGGATCCTTTCTCTACTAATTGATTATACCATCGAAGAGCTGATCCGACCAAGCTATCTTGGAAACAGTGTATTAGCAACTTATCTTTATTCACATGACTCGTCATTTTTCGGTAAAACATGACAAGATGCGTTCTTGGACATCTCGTTCCGTCGTATTTTTCAAAATCTGGTGCTTTAAACTTCAGAGGCAGAACCAGATCAGGCACCAGACTGAGCTCCTTGGCACTTAATGCAGAGAAGACTTCAGCGCGTTCGATTGCCTTGAGCCTTTCTTCAAAACTCCTATACTTGCCCCAAACATCATGATCGTCTAATTTCAACTTGGCTATCTCTACTGGGTCATCCCGATCTGGAATATTGGGATCAACGGGATTACCTCCGGGGTTTGATACAGATATACCTTGCCCTAAATGAGTAGGTGGTACAGGTCGTTGCTCCAAGCCTACAGCCTCTTTTTGAGGACATCCTCTTTGCGTTGCATGAACGTGAGGCGGGGTGAATCTTGGGGGACAAAATGGATCCTGATCATGATTAACTCTTGACTGAGGTTCTATAATGTCAGGACTCTGCATAAGTCCATTCCCTTTAACAAAAGCTGACATCATCTCCATGATTTTGGCCATTTGATCCCTTTGCTTGAGTGATTCCTCTCGAGACCTTACCATCAGATCTCTCGTTTCCTGCTGTGATTTAGCCAACTGTTCTTGTAATTCTCTTTGGGCCTTTTCCATTCTTTCAATTCTCTCATTGAATTCGGCCTCCATAGTTCTAGCTCTTAGCCGCGTCTTATACGAATGGCGTGATTCCAGACTCGTAGCGTTACAACTGTAGATCATACGGTTTCAGCCTCAGTGAATGATTAAGGGACATGTACATGCAATGAATGGATGAATGAATAAATGGCAGATGAATGTTAGTCATGAATATGCAAAAATTTGGTGTTAATTTCAAGATAGCCCCTATTTAGGCATTTCCTTAATCAAAAGAGTCTATTACACAACATTTCGGCCATTCGTATAATTGACTCCTCCATCAGAAACCCATTTTTTGCAACCAATCTCTAATAAACACCTTCCTAACAAGATGCCTTTGATGCATGATGAAAAATAGAAATACAGACAAACAACCTTGGTTAGCATAACACATATGAACAGAGAAACACTGTGGAAAATCTAACAAATTAAGCTCCTTGGTCCAATGGACTCGATTCCTTTGCATAGAAAGCGTAAATGTAAAAGAAACAGAAGGTAAGATGTGTTTTTCCCGTGTACCTATTTCGGTGACTAGTAAACGGACAAAGGTTAGGCATGGCTCTAGTTAGGTGGCTCGTACAGTTCACTATATGCGGTTTTGGCTCTAGATAGGTACTCGAATTGTCCATACTGTCATCTACTAAGATTAGTATATAGCCTCAGTCATTGCCTATCATAGGCTTACGAGATCAATTCGAGGGATTACATTTACTTATGCCTATGCGGAGGGACGAGTTAACTCACGAAAGCATAAGTCATATGTAACCCGAAAGTATTCACTAGCCTGTGCAGAGGAGCGAGTTAACTCACGAAGGCGTAGCGTTTACTTTCACTTAACAGGGACGGATCCCGGCTATAGAGCTCATGTTATGCAACAAAAATGCATGTGCACGGTGTGTGGGGAGAAACTTGCAAACCTTTTCTCTTTATTTAAAACTAAAAACTAGAATCGTAAAAACTTAGAGCTGAAAAACGGATGATAAACAAGTTAGGAAAATATTTACAACACGATACAAATGATTCTTTGAAATTTAAAATTTTAAGGATCACGACTAAATATGTTTTTGAACAAGGAATTTTTGCAAATTTTAACAACACATGCTTAACTCGACTCGACTCTCAAAAAGGGTCCCCGTTGGAGTCGCCAAATGTATGTGACGTAAAATTTTTAGCTTAGCTTTGGTTGGTCGCTAATTGTGATAATTTATTAAACATTTGAAAACCAACTTTCGATTTTATTAATAAAGGAGTCGCCACCGATCCTTTTTATAGGTGTGATCGGACACCTAAGAAATTTATTTTAGAACAAAAGAAGGCCAAGTTTAGGTCTCGTGAAAGTCCGAGAAAAATTTGGGTTCGAGTCGATTCTGCGAGGAAGGTATTAGCACCCTCGCGACGCCCAAAATTGGTATCTTATAAACAAGTGTTGTCTTAATTTTCAAAATTGCTAGTCCAAAATAACATTGAATCGTGATCCGATCAAAACACGAGAAATTTCAAGTTTCGTTTTGTATTGAGAAGGATATACCGTTTTAACACGAGTCGATTGATATTCACCCAACATGGCGATGAAATCGATGGCATAGTATTTAAATCGGTACGTTGCCTTGCTTATTGAAATAAATAAAAACACGAATAAATATTTTAAAATAATGAACAACGGGGTAATATATAAAAATGGGCGGGAAACGAAAGATAATAGTTGGAAATACATCAAGGAACATAATACATACAACAATAATATTAAAAACAATGACAATGCACGCGATATTAAATGTAACAATAGTATGAAATACGAGAACACAATGAGTGTAACACCCCGTACCCGAGACCGTCGCCGGGGTCGGACACGAAGGGTTAACAGACTTCGTTCACTTAATTTCACCGTTCATAAAAAAAAAAATTCCAGACAGCTGGCTAACTGTGTCACTGTCACCTTAAAAACCATATCTTGAGTTCTACAACTCGAAAATAAGTTTCGTGATTTTTCCCTGAAACTAGACTCATGTATCCATCTACAAATTTTTTTCTAGAATTTTTGGTCAGGCCAATTAGTACAGTTTATTAGTTAAAGTCTCCCATGTTACAGGGATCGACTACACTGACCTTCGCGCATTACGACTTGGATAACTCCCTGTACAGGGCTTCAATACTGATTCCGTTTGTTTCTATAGAAACTACACTCAAAGAGGAATCTATAAATATATGGAATGACTCATAATTATCTCTGGTTAATTTATAATAAATTTCCAAAGTTGGAACAGGGAATCCAGAAGCTGTTCTGGCCCTGTTTCACGAAAACCTAAATATCTCTTAACATATAACTCATATGACCGTTTCGTTTCTTCCATATGAAAGTAGATTCATCAAGGTTCATTTACATAATTTATTCACTATTTAATTCCATTCCTACTATTTTTAGTGATTTTTCACATCTACATCGCTGCTGCTGTCAGCATCTGCCTTTAAGGTAGACTTTACCTATTTCATAGTTTCCATGATTCAATTAGCCCTTTTTGCATACATAGCACAAAGTATAATCATGATTAACCATTCCAATGGCTAACCGTTTCCAAACATTTCCATACCTCTTAGTGATCAACATACAAAACGATTATAGTACTATGCTAAAAACGTATATAAGCCATTTTCGCATGGCTATCCAAAGTTTTACATACCAAAGTTCAAACAAAACATAATAGCCTATACATGCCGAAATGTTCTCTTAGACCAACTAAGAAGAAGATACCAAAAAGTTGCAAGCTGGTGTGATGACTTTGATGACGGTCCCGAATACGCAAAAAGTCGAGTCCAAGAAACCTAAAATAGGTGACAAGCAAACACCGAATGAGTATATAACTCGATGAAGTCATAAACATTACACTCCATCCATTAATAAAATTTTCACAAGAGGAAACAACGAAATGAGGCTAAGTACTCCATCCATACCGAACTATGCCATAGTTTCTTAGACCTTACGATTCAATCTCATTCCAAGTCCTACATTGACATTTCATACGCTATTCAATAGGATAATTGAGGCATTTCCATACATCATTTTATTTTCGTTACAATCATACAACTAAACGAACTTTCACCTATTCCACGATGAACCTTATATACGTGACTTCAATTATAATCATCACATAGGTTCAAAACTTACAACGCTCAACTCCATATATAAACATAGCACCTATTAGCCATGAACTCAAGGTACTTACCCTTTCCGCTGTCCGAAATCGACTCGGTAAGATCGCACCCTTAATATAAATAATTGATAGAAAATATATATATATATATATAGTGGGTTCGCACACATAGTGCTTAATAATCAACCACGCACACTTAGTGCCATGTACTTTAAACTCGCACACTTAGTGCCATGCATTTCAAGCGCGCACACTTAGTGCCATTCTCTCAACCGTGAACACGTATTGCCCGCACACTTAGTGCCGAAAACCAGCCACTATATACGCTTCACTTCCTTTTTACATTCGAAAATTTCATCTCGACATACATATACATTTGTATACATTTCATCTCATTAAACACAATTGCATAGGTATTACGATCATTTAAATCAATACCAACTATATGCTTAATGACTTACCTTGTGTTGGGTAAAATAATTCCAAGTCGGCTACTCGATGACCTTCGATTTCCCCTTGTTGGACGCCTCTCCTTTAGGATCTTGAGCTTAAACAAATAAATTAACTCATTCAACCGCTTTGCTACATATATTGGTATTCACATTTTAATGATTTTATGACATACGGAACGGCATGGTAAAATTTTTATCTTGCTACCTTATGCTCTTAGCTATTCGGCTAATAACCATATGCTATCGCCCTACTATCAATAATCCAATCACACATGCATATATATATATATATATGGCCGAATGTACAAAGCTTAGACTCCTCATCACCTATGCTCTTAATTTGATGGCCGAATATGCATACATATATTTATATATAATATCAACTATACTATCATCTTTAATTCACCTAAACACAAAATTTCACCTCATGAACACTTGACTGAATTTTTCCTAATCTAGCATGGCTTCACATATATTTGTAACATCCTATAAATCCACATATATCACATTTCTACATAAATTTTCTTTTACTTTTCCTCTACTTCCATTCACAACATCAAAAGCACCATACACATGTATCATTACAAAGCTTCACACTTAGCATGCCAATGACATCAACACAAATCCACCTTAGCCGAAACTTAACTCATCTTCATGCCTCATCACCACAACATCGAACATCAAACATCAACCAAGAAGACAACACCCATGGCCGAATATCATCCCCATCTCATAGCAAAGATTTAAACCATGGGCTAGGTAGAACTCAAACTAACAACTAAAAACATGCATGAATCTCATGGACAACATCAAACATACCTTAGTCTAGCAAACTCCCATGGTTGATTTTCTCAAGCTCTTCCCCCCCTTCTTCTTAGAACATTCGGCCAAGCCAAAAGAAATGTGAAAGGATGGACACTTTTTTTTTCTTTTCTTTGTTTTCATCATATTCCTTTTTCATTATTTTATTCTTTCTAACATAATCACTAACTAAACATGTTTGCAACATGTTTCCACTCATAGCATGGCCGACCACTATGCTTAAATTTTGGGTAAATTGACATGCAAACCCATCATTTTCACAACATGCATTTATAGGCCACCTTACATTTGCCTAGCACATTTCTAAATTTTCTCACATAAGTCCTATTTGATAAAATTCACTTACAATTAACAAAATCCAAACATGAAGTTTTCACACATGTATATGTACATATATTGAGCATTAACTATGACGGTTAATTATTTTTTATGACTCGGTTTAGTGGTCCCGAAACCACTTTCCGACTAGGGTCAATTTAGGGCTGTCACAACTCTCCCCTACTTAAGAAATTTTTGTCCCCGAAAATCTTACCGGTAAATAGGTTTGGGTATCGTTCTTTCATAGAGTTCTCAGGTTCCCAAGTAGCTTCTTCTATTCCGTGTTTGAGCCATAACACTTTAACTAACGGAACCCTTTTGTTTCGCAACTCTTTCACTTCACGAGCTAGGATACGGATCGGTTCTTCTTCATAACTCATATCGGCTTGAATTTCAATCTCGGAGGGGTTTATTACATGTGAAGGATCGGATCGGTAACGTCGAAGCATCGAAACATGAAAAACGTTGTGGATCCTTTCGAGTTCAGGTGGTAAAAGCAACCTATATGCAATCGGGCCAACTCGTTCGTAAATCTCATACTACCCAATGAATCTCGGACTCAATTTGCCCTTACGGCCAAATCTGAGTATCTTTTTCCAAGGTGATACCTTAAGAAACACTTTGTCTCCCACCTGATACTCGATATCTCTTCGTTTTAAATCCGCGTACAACTTCTGACGATCTGATGCTGCCTTCAGACTCTCACGAATTATACTTACTTTCTGTTCAGCATCTTTAATCAAATCAACTCCAAAAATTTTACTCTCACCGAGCTCGGTCCAAAACAATGGTGTACGGCATTTACGACCGTACAAAGCCTCGTAAGGTGCCATCTTAATACTTGATTGAAAACTGTTGTTGTAAGCGAATTCAATCAAAGGTAAATACCGTTCCCATAAACCACTAAACTCAAGGATGCAGCATCTCAACATATCCTCGAGTATTTGAATTATCCGCTCGGATTGACCATCGGTTTGGGGGTGAAAAGCAGTGCTAAAATGCAACTTGGTACCCAAAGCTTCTTGTAATTTCTTCCAAAATCGTGAGGTAAATCTCAGATCTCTATTCGACACAATAGAAATCGGTACCCTGTGTAATCTCACAATCTGAGAAACATATAATTCAGCTAGTTTATCTAATGAAAAATCCGTACGTACGGGGATAAAATGAGCCGACTTAGTCAGTCTATCGACAACAACCCAAATCGTATCCTTCTTACTTGCCGACACTGGCAACCCAGATACAAAATCCATCGTGACTTGATCCCATTTCCATTCAGGTATCATGACCGGTTGAAGTAAACCCGTAGGCACTTGATGTTCCGCCTTCACTTGCTGATATACTAAGCACTTCGAGACAAAATCGGAAATGTCTCGTTTCATACCATGCCACCAAAACTGACGTCTCAGATCGTTGTACATTTTCGTACTCCCCGGGTGAATTGACATTCGTCTACAATGAGCTTCGTTTAGAATCATCGAAATGAGTTCTGAATTTCTTGGAACACACAACCGATTTCTGTACCTCAAACAATCGTCATCATCAATTTGAAACTCCGATTCCACATTCAGAACACATTCAGCCCGTTTTGCAACCAACTCATCGTCGACTTTCTGAGCTTCACGAATTTGATGAATCAACAATGGTTTGGCCTTTAATTCTGCCACTAACACATTGTCGGATAGAACAGACAAGTGTACATTCATTGCTCGTAAAGCAAACAGTGATTTACGACTTAAGGCATCCGCAACCACATTAGCCTTTCCCGGGTGATAGTCAATGACAAGCTCATAATCTTTTAACAACTCGAGCCAACGTCTTTGTCGCAGATTTAAGTCTCTTTGAGTCATCAAATATTTGAGACTTTTGTGATCTGAAAATACATGGCACTTCTCACCAAATAAATAATGTCGCCATATTTTCAAAGCGAATACGATGGCAGCTAGTTCGAGATCATGGGTCGGGTAATTTTTCCCGTGTGGCTTCAATTGTCTCGACGCATAGGCCACAACTCGACCTTCTTGCATCAATACGCAACCCAACCCAAGTAGGGATGCATCACTATAAATGACAAACTTTTTGCCTGATTCGGGTTGCACTAGAATTGGAGCTTCAGTCAAATAATTTTTCAGTTGATCAAAACTTTTCTGACATTTTTCCGTCCATTTGAACTTAGCATCTTTTTGAAGTAGCTTCGTCATTGATGTGGCTATCATCGAGAAACCTTTTACAAATCGTCGGTAGTAACCGGCAAGTGCCAAAAAGCTCCAAACCTTAGTGATATTTCTCGGAGGCTTCCAGTTAAGTATGGCCGAAATTTTGCTCGGGTCAACTCGAATACCCGATGTAGATACCACATGACCCAAGAAGCTAACCTCTCTTAACTAGAACTCACACTTACTGAACTTAGCATATAGCTGCTTATCCCGTAAAATTTGCAACACTAACCTCAGGTGCTCAGCATGTTCGGTCTCATCTTTTGAATAGACCAAGATGTTGTCAATAAACACAACTACGAACCGGTCCAAATACTGTCTGAAGAATCGATTCATCAAATCCATAAATACCGCAGGGGCATTAGTGAGCCCAAACGGCATCACTAAGAACTCGTAGTGGCCGTATCTCGCTCGAAAGCGGTTTTGGGTATATCCGAATCTCGAATTCATGAATCGTAATACCCGATCTCAAATCTATCTTTGAAAACACCGAGGCTCCCTTTAGTTGATCAAACAAATCATCAATACGCTGATAACGGATATTTATTCTTTATCGTCACTTTATTCAGCTGACGATAGTCAATGCACAACCTCATGGTTCCGTCCTTCTTTTTCACAAACAATACTGGTGGACCCCATGGTGAGAAACTTGGTCGAGTGAAACCTCTATCCGTCAATTCTTGCAACTGAGCTTTCAACTCTTTTAACTCGGTTGGTGCCATACGATACGGAGCTATCGAAATCGGAGTAGTCCCAGGTACAAGCTCAATACCAAACTCTACCTCCCGAACAGGTGGTAAACCCGGTAATTCTTCGGGAAAAACGTCTGGGTATTCACAAACCACCGGCACAAATTCGGGTTTCTTTTCTAACTCTTTGTCATCAAGTACATACGCAAGGTATGCTTCGCACCCCTTTCTTACATATTTCTGAGCCAACATTGATGATATTACAGCTGGCAACCCCTTTAAATCCGTAGACTCAACTCGGATTATCTCGTTATTTGCGCACCTTAAATCAATGGTTTTTCTTTTGCAACTCACCATCATCGTCATATACGGTCAACCAGTCCATACCAAGAATAACATCAAATTCATCAAATGGTAAAAGCATCAAATCGGCGGAAAACAGAGATTCTCGGATCATTAGAGGCATCTCTTACACACTTTGTCAACAAGCGCATATTGACCCAAAGGATTTGACACTCGAATTACGAACTCGAGAGACTCAATAGGCGAGTCTTCTTGGATGCTAAAGTCTCACATACATAAGAATGAGTAGAGCTGTGGTCGATTAATGCAATTACATTATTGTCAAAAGAGTGAAAGTACCGTGATAACATCGGGGAGGATGCTTCCTCTCGTGCACGGATGGCATATGCCCTAGCAGTCTGTACGGGTCTCGGATCGAACAGCCGTATCGAGGCCCCTCTCGACTACCACCCCTACCTCCTGAAATTCTCGGTGGTCTACCTCTAGTGTCATTCCACTAGGTCTTGCACCTTGCATCCTATTCTTCTCATCAAGCTCGTGTAATCTCTAATGAAGTGGTCCTTGAACCGCATCCGTAATGTGCCCTGTTAGTAGACTTACCCCAACATTCACCTATGTGTCGCCTTCCACATTGGGGGCATTCAGTTTCTCTTGGCGATTATTTCCCACACTAGCTACTGAAGTAGCTCGGGAGTCCGTCGATGGTCGTGCTCTAATGGAAATTCCCGCAGTCGTCCTCGATTTAATAGTGTCCTCCCTGAACTTCTTTACAGCCGAGAATGGAGCTTTACCCATCGATCTTTTACGATAGTCTCTAGCTTCAAATTCAGCCTTCTTCTTCTCCTTTCCAAGTTCTTCCGCCTTGCGTGCTCATTCAACTAGTGTTACAATTCTTTTATCTCCAAAATACCCACTAGTAGCTTTAAATCTTCATTCAATCCTTCTTCAAATCTCTTGCACATAGCAACCTCATCAGCCACACACTCCCGGGCATACCGACTGAGTCTTACGAACTCATGTTCGTATTCAGATACTGTCATACGGCCTTGCTTGAGTTCCAAGAATTCCTTACGCTTTTGATTGATGAACCGTTGCCTAATATATTTCTTTCGAAATTCCGCTTGGAAGAAATCCCAAGTAACTCGTTCGTTTGGGACTATGGAAATCAAGGTCCTCCACCAATAGTAGGCTGAGTCTCGCAACAAAGATATAGCACACTTTAGACATTCATCGGGTGTGCATGACAGTTCATCGAACACCGAATGGTGTTATCAAGCGAACTTCGGCCCTTTCGGCATCATCAAGAACTATGGCCTTGAACTCCTCGGCTCCGCTTCCTAATCAAGTCTCACAGTGGTTTACTCAGCCTCATAGGATCGATGGCGATGGCATTACGGGCTCTTGGGGTGGATTATTCAAATTCGGAATGGTTGGACAGCCGGAATGGTTCGGGCATATTATGCGACCCACTCATTCATCATGGTGAAGAAGGCTTGTTTTGCCCCTCATCCTGATTATTTGCAGATGATCGAGGTTCAACAGCGGTGTCCCTTGCGCAGGAGCAGCCGCTACACTTTCAACGTCATCCGCTAAGGGTCTCTCTACCCCGGGTTCCATTTGCTAATCAAAACAAAAATTTTAACCGTCAGAAGTCATCACATTATTAAGCACTAACATTAAGGCATGTATAGCTAGACTCATACGCGCTATGGTAGTCCTAGAACCGACTAAACCATAGCTCTGATACCAATAAAATTGTAACACCCCGTACCTGAGACCGTCACCGGGTCGGACATGAGGGTTAACAGACTTCGTTCACTTAATTTTACCGTTCATAAAAAAAAAAAATTTCCAGACAGCTGGCTAACTGTGTCACTGTCACCTTAAAAATCATATCTTGAGTTCTACAACTCGAAAATCAGTTTCGTGATTTTTCCCTGAAACTAGACTCATATATCCATCTAAAAATTGTTTTCTAGAATTTTTGGTCAGGCCAATTAGTACAGTTTATTAGTTAAAGTCTCCCATGTTACAGGGATTGACTACACTGACCTTCGAGCATTACGACTTTGATATCTCCCTGTACAGGGCTTCAATACTGATGTAGTTTGTTTCTATAGAAACTAGACTCAAAGAGGAATCTATACATATATGGCATGACTCCTAATTATCTCTGGTTAATTTATAATGAATTTCAAAAGTCGGAACAGGGAATTCAGAAGCCGTTCTGGCCCTGTTTCACGAAAACCTAAATATCTCTTAACATAAAACTCATATGACCATTTCGTTTCTTCCATATGAAAGTAGATTCATCAAGGTTCATTTACATAATTTATTCACTATTTAATTCCATTCCTACTATGTTTAGTGATTTTTCACATCCACGTCGCTGCTGCTGTCAGCATCTGCCTTTAAGGTAGACTTTACCTATTTCATAGTTTCCATGATTCAATTAGCCCTTTTTGCATACATAGCACAAAGTATAATCATGATTAACCATTCCAATGGCTAATCGTTTCCAAACATTTCCATACCTCTTAGTGATCAACATACAAAACGATTATAGTACTATGCTAAAAACGTATATAAGCCATTTTCGCATGGCTATCCAAAGTTTTACATACCAAAGTTCAAACAAAACATAATAGCCTATACATGCCGAAATGTTCTCTTAGACCAACTAAGAAGAAGATACCAAAAAGTTGCAAGCTGGTGTGATGACTTCGATGACGGTCCCGAATACGCAAAAAGTCGAGTCCAAGAAACCTAAAATAGGTGACAAGCAAACACCGAATGAGTATATAACTCGATGAAGTCATAAGCACTACACTACCATCCATTAATAAAATTTTCACAAGAGGAAACAACGAAATGAGGCTAAGTACTCCATCCATACCGAACTATGCCATAGTTTCTTAGACCTTACGATTCAATCTCATTCCAAGTCCTACATTGACATTTCATACGCTATTCAATAGGATAATTGAGGCATTTCCATACATCATTTTATTTTCGTTACAATCATACAACTAAACGAACTATCACCTATTCCACGATGAACCTTATATACGTGACTTCAATTATAATCATCACATAGGTTCAAAACTTACCACGCTCAACTCCATATATAAACATAGCACCTATTAGCCATGAACTCAAGGTACTTACCCTTTCCGCTGTCCGAAATCGACTCGGTAAGGTCGCACCCTTAATATAAATAATTGATAGAAAATATATATATATATATATATAGTGGGTTCTCACACATAGTGCTTAATAATCAACCACGCACACCTAGTGCCATGTACTTTAAACTCGCACACTTAGTGCCATGCATTTCAAGCCCGCACACTTAGTGCCATTCTCTCAACCGTGAACTTTGCCCACACACTTAGTGCCGAAAACCAGCCACTATATACGCTTCACTTCCTTTTTACATTCGACAATTTCATCTCTACATACATATACATTTGTATACATTTCATCTCATTAAACACAATTGCATAGGTATTACGATCATTTAAATCAATACCAACTATATGCTTAATGACTTACCTTGTGTTGGGTAAAATAATTCCAAGTCGGCTACTCGATGACCTTCGATTTCCCCTTGTTGGACACCTCTCCTTTAGGATCTTGAGCTTAAACAAATAAATTAACTCATTCAACCGCTTTGCTACATATATTGGTATTCACATTTTAATGATTTTATGACATACGGAACGGCATGGTAAAATTTTTATCTTGCTACCTTATGCTCTTAGCTATTCGGCTAATAACCATATGCTATCGCCCTACTATCAATAATCCAATCACACATGCATATATATATATGGCCGAATGTACAAAGCTTAGACTCCTCATCACCTATGCTCTTAATTTGATGGCCGAATATGCATACATATATATATATATAATATCAACTATACTATCATCTTTAATTCACCTAAACACAAAATTTCACCTCATGAACACTTGACTGAATTTTTCCTAATCTAGCATGGCTTCACATATATTTGTAACATCCTATAAATCCACATATATCACATTTCTACATAAATTTTCTTTTACTTTTCCTCTACTTCCATTCACAACATCAAAAGCACCATACACATGTATCATTACAAAGCTTCTGTAACACCCCAAACCTGAGACCATCGCCGGTGTCGGACCCGAGGGGTTAACAAGCCAAGTTCACATGTTTTTGCCCACCAATTTGACATTTCCAGTCAGGCTGGAAAACTGCGTCACTGTCGCCTTAAAAATCATATCTCGAGTTTCAAAACTCGGAAACTGGTTTCGTAAATTTTCCCTGAATTTAGACTCATATATCCATCCATGGTTTTATTTCTAGGATTTTTGGTCGGGCCAATTGGTACAGTTTATTAGTTAAAGTTACCCATGTTACAGGGATCGACTGCTCTGACCTTCGCGCGGTATAACTTGAATATCTCTCTGTACAGGGCTTTAATGCTGGTGTAGTTTGTTTATAATGAAACTAGACTCAAAATGGAATCTTTACATATAAGGTATGTCTCCTAATTCTTTTTGGATAATTTATAGTGAATTTTTAAAGTTGCGACAGGGAACCCAGAAACCATTCTGGCCCTGTCTCACAATAGCTTTAATATCTCTTAACCTGTAACTCCTATGACCATTTCGTTTCTTCCATATGAAAATAGACTCATCAAGGTTCATTTACATAGCTTATTCACTATTTAATTCCATTCCTATGAATTTTGGTGATTTTTCACATTCACGCCACTGCAGCTGGCAGCATCTGTTTTAAGGTAGGACTTACCTATTTGGTAGTCTCCATGATTCAACTAGTCTTGCTATACATAGGTTCATATATGATCATTTTAACCATGCCAATGGCTGATCATATGACCAACATTCCCATTTCCAAGCCATAGCCACATCATGACACCAAATATATACATACAACCCACAATTAGTCTAAGTTCATGCTTCCTTTCGAGCCATTTTCGCATGGCCGTACATACTTACATTACAACATATTTAACAAACAAGGGTAGTCCTATACATGCCATCTCAAGTTCAACCAAAATTTATACCAAAATGGAGGCTTGATAGTGTGGATGACTTGACTTCAACGATCCCAAATCCGATTGCCTCGGCGAAATCTAGAAAACGAGAGCCAAAGCAACGGGTAAGCATTTTTATGCTTAGTAAGTCTCAAGGAATATAATCAACTCTAATTACAGCAATACATTCACATAGCCAAATGCATCATTTCATTTGTACACATTCCTACTTCACACTTCATCATTATATAATTTCACAAAGTATCAATCAATTCAATAACTGAAATTCATTAGTCGATTGAGCGAATGTTGCTCAAACATGTCGACTTTCCAATGCACATATAACGTACCTTATCCTTTGGGCTTTTCGAGTGTGCTAATTGAATTCATTACAGCAACCAACACTCACCTCCAGCCCAAGATTCTTCGAATATAACCGGATATAATCACGTGCACAAATGCCTTGGTCTTAGCCGGATAAAATGTCTCGCACGAATGCCTTGGTCTTAGCCGGATGTAGCCACTAAGCGCAATTGCCTTGGGTCTTAACCGGATATAATTTCAGCATAATTGTCTTGAGATTTAGCCGGATATCATTCAATTTCCATGAACACATACATCAATTATCATTGGACATACATAATTCATTTTCGTTACTAAGGCTCAAACGCAATTATAGTCACAAGCATATTCGCCTTCGGGACTTAGCCCGGTAGAATTCAAATACTCATGCATACACAATCAATAATCAATACACATCCATACTTTATTTCACACAATTCAAGTACGGTCACTTCTTGAGGACTTACCTCGGATGTTGTCGAACGGCTTTTTCGGCTATTCGATCACCTTTTCCTTCCCTTGTCCAATTGTGGTCTTCTAAGCTCTTGAGCTAATTCAAACAAATTCAATTTATTAAAACCTCATTGTGCTAGCTTTTGGCGAATATGACAAGGAGTTTAAATGGTCATATGGCCACCCTTTAGCTTGAATACACAATGGTCATGCACATTTTATACTACATCAAGCAATTCAATACAATTTATTCGAGCATCAAGGAAATGCTAAGGCCTTCAATAGGCTACCCAAGGCGAATATTCATGTACATGTTGAGGTCAATTTTGCACTTAATACCTCACAAAACAGCATGCAATTTACTAATTAATGCTTTGCACATTGTGGCCCAAAACTTATAATATAGCATCAAGCACCTACATGTGTGCTAGGTCAATTGTGCTTGTAATTTCACAAGCATTCTTCCACATCTTCTTCTTTAAACCAATATATTCATCACTTAGTTCATAACCAAAGCATAATGTGCAATCATATATATGCATATATGAGCATGGCAATTTCAAGGTGTCCATAGCCATCCAAAACACAAATTTTAACTAACATGCAAGAAGCATGAATCATGCTCAAGAATGCATCATGGCGAATATGACAATCATGCTTCTTTTCAACTTCAATCATGATAAAACAAAAGAAAGCTCAAAATCTTACTCATGAGTAGACAATCCATCATTGCATGCATCATCATCAAGTTTCACACTTAGCATGCAATGGCTTTATCACCATAACAACTTTGGCCAAATGCCATTTCCATGGCATAACAAAGATTTGAGCCATGGCTAACATGCACATCAAATTAGCAACCAAAACATGCATGAAACTCCCAACACAACCTCATACATACCTTACTCTTGATGCAAATTTAGCCAAATCACCTTCTAGATCTCTTCTAAACAAAGGAAATGAAGCAAAAATCCCTTCTTCCTCTTAGTATTTTTGGCCAAAAAGGAGAGAACAAGGATGAACAATTTTTTTTTTCTTGGTTGCACGGCAATAGGGGGGGAATGCTACTCTCTCACACGCATTTTTTTTTCATTCTTTTCTTACCCATGCTTATTTGTTTATTATTTCTCCCTAATGCCCAACAAAACATGTTTCATGACATGTTTAGCCCATATCTCTTTGTCATGGCCGGCCATCACTTGTAAAAGGGAATTTGACATGCAAGTCCATTATTTTGCATGCATGCTTTAATTAGTCATCACACATTTCCTATCGTACTTTCAAAGTTCACTACTAAGTCCTTTCTAGTGGAATTCACCTTTATAACACTAAATCAATCATCATAAAATGTCATACATGAGCACACATATTATAGGCATCAAAATAAATTTTTAATTATTTTTATGCCTCGGTTTTGTGGTCCCGAAACCACATTCCGACTAGGGTCAATTTTGGGTGTCACAACTCTCCCCACTTAAGAAATTTTCGTCCCGAAAATCTTACCGTAAATAGGTTTGGATATCGCTCTTTCATAGAGTTCTCGGTCTCCCAAGTAGCTTCTTCTATCCCGTGCTTGAGCCATAACACTTTCACTAGTGGAACCCGCTTGTTTCGCAACTCTTTCACTTCCCGTGATAGGATACGAATCGGTTCTTCCTCATAACTCATATTGGCTTGAATTTCAATTTCTGATGGACTAATCACGTGCGATGGATCGGATCTATAGCGTCGAAGCATCGAAACATGAAAGACATCGTGAACCTTTTGAGTTCGGGGCAAAATCAAGCGATATGCCACTTGGACCGACTCGCTCGATATCTCATATGGTCCAATGAACCTCGGGCTCAACTTGCCCTTACGGTAGAACTCGAGTATCTTTTTCCAAGCGATACCTTGAGAAACACTTTATCACCCACGATACTCGACATCCTTACGCTTCAGATCCGCGTCGACTTCCGACGATCGGAGGCTATCTTGAGACTTTCACGGATTACTTTCACTTTCATTCAGCATCCCTAATCAAATCCACCCGTAAATCTTGCTTTCACCGAGCTCGGTCCAAAACAATGGCGTCACGGCATTTACGACCGTACAAGGCCTCGTAGGTGCCATCTTAATACTTGATTGAAAGTCGTTGTTGTGGCGAATTCAATTAACGGCAAATACCGTTCCCATGAACCACTAAACTCGAGGACGCAACATCTTAACATATCCTCAAGTATCCGAATTATCCGCTCGGATTGACCATCGGTTTGGGGGTGAAAGGCGGTCTTTGAAATGCAACTTGGTACCCAAAGCTTCTTGCAACTTTTTCCAAAATCGCGAGGTAAATCTCGGATCTCTATCCGACACGATAGAAATAGGCACCCGTGTAATTTCACAATCGAGAAGCGTACAATTCCGCTAATTTGTCCATTGAAAAATCCGTGACGACGGGGACAAAGTGGGCCGACTTAGTCAATCGATCTACCACGACCCAAACCGCATCCTTCTTACTCGTGACAATGGCGGTCCGGATACAAAGTCCATTGTGACTCGATCCCATTTCCACTCGGGTATCGTGATTGGTGAAGTAATCTGAAGGCACGATGTTCCGCTTTCACTTGTTGACATATTAAACATCTCAAACAAAGTCGGAGATGTCTCGCTTCATACCATGCCACCAAAACCGACGTTTCAAATCATTGTACATCTTCAGACTCCCGGGTGGATTGCCATTCGGCTACAATGGGCTTCATTCGAATTATCGAAATGAGTTCAATTCTTTGGGACACACAGACGACTTTTGAACCTCAAACAATCGTCATCGTTGATTTGAAACTCCGAGTCCTTGTTCGAACACACGCAGCCCGTTTTGCAACCAACTCGTCATCGACTTTCGAGCTTCTCGAATTTGGTGTGTCAATAATGGTTTGGCTTTCAATTCACCACTAACACACCGTCGGATCGGATAGACAAGTGCACATTCATCGCTCGTAATGTGAATAACGATTTACGACTCAAGGCATCCGCAACCACATTCGCCTTTCCCGGTGATAGTCAATGATCAGCTCATAATCCTTTAACAAATCGAGCCAACGTCTTTGTCGCAGATTTAAGTCTCTTTGGGTCATCAAATACTTGAGACTTTTGTGATCCGTGTATACATGGCACCTTTCACCAAATAAGTAATGTCGCCAAATCTTTAAGGCGAATCGATGGCGCCAATTCGAGATCATGAGTCGGATAATTTTTCTCATGTGGCTTTAATTGCCTCGACGCATAGGCCACAACTCGACCTTCTTGCATTAATACGCAACCTAACCCAAGTAGAGAGCGTCGCTATAGATGACAAACTCTTTGCTTGACTCGGGTTGCACTAGAATTGGGGCTTCACCAAATAAGTTTTCAGTTGATCGAAACTTTTTGGCATTTCTCGTCCATTCGAACTTAACGTCCTTTTGGAGTAGCCGTCATCGGCGTGGCTATCGTTGAGAAGCCTTTACAAATCGTCGGTAATAACCAAGCCCCAAAAAGCTTCAAACCTCGGTAATATTTCTGAGGCTTCCAATTTAGTATGGCTGAAATTTTATTGGTCGACTCGAATACCCGATCAGATACCACATGACCCAAGAAGCTAACCTCTCTTAACCGAACTCACACTTCTTGAACTTAGCATATAATTGCTTGTCCCGTAAAATTTGCAGCACTAACCGCAGGTGTTCAAGATGTTCGGTCTCATTTCTTGAATAGACCAAGATGTCATCAATGAACATGACTACTTAATCGATCCAAATATGGTCTAAAGATCCGATTCATTAAATCCATAAATACCGCAGGGCATTAGTGAGCCCAAACGGCATCACTAGGAACTCATAGTGACCATATCTCGCTTAAGGCGCCTTGGGCACGTCACGAATCTCGGATTCGCAATTGATAGTAGCCCGATCTCAAATCTATTTTCGAGAACACCGAGGCTCCTTCAGTTGATCAAACAAGTCATCAATACGTGGCAGCGGATATTTGTTCTTTATCGTCGCTTTATTAAGTCGACGATAGTCGATCTGCAATCGCATGGTTCCATCCTTCTTCTTCACGAACAACACCGGCGCACCCAAAGGCGAAAAACTCAGGCGAGCAAAACCTCTATCCACCAATTCTTGCAACCGAGCTTTCAACTCCTTTAATTCCGTTGGTGCCATACGATGCGAGCTATCGAAATTGAGTGGTACCGGTACTAATTCGATGCCAAATTCTATTTCCGAACAGTGGTAAACCCGCAATTCTTGGGGAAAACATCCGGTATTCACAAACCACGGGCAGATTCGGGTTTCTTCTCGATTCCTTGTCATCGAGTACGTCGCAAGGTACGCTTCGCACCCTTTTCTTACATATTTCGGGCCAACATCGCGATATTACGGTGGCAACCCTTTAAGTCCGTGGACTCAACCCGAATTATTTCATTATTCGCGCACCTCAAATCGATAGTCTTGTTCTTGCAATTTACAACCGCGCCGTGCATGGTCAACCAATCCAAACCAAGAATAACATCGAACTCATCGAACGGCAAAACCATTAAGTCCGCGGAAAACAAGAACCTCGGAACACTAGGGGACTTTTCTTGCACACTTTGTTAACAAGCACGTAATGACCCAAGGGGTTTGACACCGAATTACAAACTCGAGAGACTCAATAGGCAAAGTCTTCTTGGATGCTAAGGTTTCACATATATATGAATGAGTAGAACCGGGGTCAATCAAAGCAATCACATTTGTATTGAAAGGAGTGAAAGTACCGTAATAACATCCGGAGAGGCAGCATCCTCGGCGTGCGCGTATGGCATAAGTCCTAGCGAGAGCACGAGCCTCGGATCGATGGTAGCATCTCTAGATCCTCTCGACCGCCACCGACATTGCCCATATTTCTAGGTGGCCTACCTCGGCGATGGTAGCACCCGGTTTGCACTCGACTTACATTCTGCTCATGCATCCTCGGGCAATCCTTCATAAAGTGGTCGGCCGATCCACACTTATAGCGAGAGCGATCACGAAACCAACAGCTCCCGAATGCCATTTGCCACAATGTGGACACTCCGCCCTCTCTCGTGATCATTTCCACCATCAAGCGATCGAAGTGACTCGTGTGGTCACAGGGGTCGATCGCGTCCTCGTCTAGAAAAGCCCAAACGCCTCTAGACCGGCTCGCATCATCTCGAAATCTCTTGATGCTTGTTGAAGAGACTTTCCGAGGACCTCTTTCGAATTCTCCAATCCCCACATCAGCTTTTTGTTTCTCCTTTCTAAGCTCTTGACTTTACAAGCTCGCTCAACAAGTACTACGAACTCTCGTATCTCGAGAATGCCAACAAACATCCTTATATCATCATTCAGCCCATCCTCGAAGCGTTTACACATAATAGCTTCGGACGAAATGCATTCTCGCGCGTACCGGCTAAGCCTCACAAACTTTCGTTCGTAGTCGATAACGGACATAGAACCTTGCTTAAGATCAAGAAATTCCCTCCGCTTTTGGTCGATGAATCTCGATGATATACTTTTTTCTAACTCGGTTTGAAAGAATTCCCAAGTCACTTGCTCTCTAGGCACCACAGAAGTCAGAGTACTCCACCAATAGTAGGCGGACTCGCGTAGCAAGGAGATGGTACACTTTAAGCACTCATCGGGTGTACAGGATAGCTCATCAAGCACCCGGATAGTGTTATCTAACCAAAATTCAGCGCTTCGGCATCATCATCATCCGTAGCCTTAAATTCAGTGGCCCCATGTTTTCAATTCTATCGATGGGGCTTACTTGACCTTATTCGGTCAGTCACGGAGGTATTGTAGGTGCGGGGTTGCATTTGTCGGGAATGGAGGTTGTGGAACAGTAGTGTTGGTTCGAATGTATTGATTAAACCATTCGTTCATCACACTATAAAAGGCTTGCCTAGCCTCGTCATTAGGATTGCTGGCCATAGGTTGAGAGTCCGCCGCTGTGTGTCCCTTGCGCGTGGGCAAGCGCCACACTCTCCACATCATCAGCTATCGCTTCGGTTGGGATCGGGATCCATTGCTACAACAAACACAAAGTCGAATTGTCGAATCATCACACTATCGATTCATCATTTAATGGCATGTATAGCTAGACCCCAAACACATCACGGTAGTCCTAGAATCGACTAAACCGTGGCTCGATACCAATAAAATTGTAACACCCCAAACCCGAGACCATCGCCGTGTCGGACCCGAGGGGTTAACAAGCCAAGTTCACATGTTTTTGCCCACCAATTTGACATTTCCAGTCAGGCTGGAAAACTGCGTCACTGTCGCCTTAAAATCATATCTCGAGTTTCAAAACTCGGAAACTGGTTTCGTAAATTTTCCTGAATTTAGACTCATATATCCATCCATGGTTTTATTTCTAGGATTTTGGTCGGGCCAATTGGTACAGTTTATTAGTTAAAGTTACCCATGTTACAGGGATCGACTGCTCTGACCTTCGCGCGGTATAACTTTAATATCTCTCTGTACAGGGCTTTAATGCTGGTGTCGTTTGTTTCTAATGAAACTAGACTCAAAATAGAATCTGTACATATAAGGTATGTCTCCTAATTATTTTTGGATAATTTATAGTGAATTTTTAAAGTTGCGACAGGGAACCCAGAAACCATTCTGGCCCTGTCTCACAATAGCTTTAATATCTCTTAACCTGTAACTCCTATGACCATTTCGTTTCTTCCATATGAAAATAGACTCATCAAGGTTCATTTAAATAGCTTATTCACTATTTAATTCCATTCCTATGAATTTTGGTGATTTTTCACATTCATGCCACTGCAGCTGGCAGCATCTGTTTTTAAGGTAGGACTTACCTATTTGGTAGTCTCCATGATTCAACTAGTCTTGCTATACATAGGTTCATATATGATCATTTTAACCATGCCAATGGCTGATCATATGACCAACATTCCCATTTCAAGCCATAGCCACATCATGACACCAAATATATACATACAACCCACAATTAGTCTAAGTTCATGCTTCCTTTCGAGCCATTTTCGCATGGCCGTACATACTTACATTACAACATATTTAACAAACAAGGGTAGTCCTATACATGCCATCTCAAGTTCAACCAAAATTTATACCAAAATGGAGGCTTGATAGTGTGGATGACTTGACTTCAACGATCCCAAATCCGATTGCCTCGGCGAAATCTAGAAAACCGAGAGCCAAAGCAACGGGTAAGCATTTTTATGCTTAGTAAGTCTCAAGGAATATAATCAACTCTAATTACAGCAATACATTCACATAGCCAAATGCATCATTTCATTTGTACACATTCCTACTTCACACTTCATCATTATATAATTTCACAAAGTATCAATCAATTCAATAACTGAAATTCATTAGTCGATTGAGCGAATGTTGCTCAAACATGTCGACTTTCCAATGCACATATAACGTACCTTATCCTTTGGGCTTTTCGAGTGTGCTAATTGAATTCATTACAGCAACCAACACTCACCTCCAGCCCAAGATTCTTGAATATAACCGGATATAATCACGTGCACAAATGCCTTGGTCTTAGCCCGGATAAAATGTCTCGCACGAATGCCTTGGTCTTAGCCGGATGTAGCCACTAGCGCAATTGCCTTCGGTCTTAACCGGATATAATTTCCAGCATAATTGTCTTGAGTTTAGCCGGATATCATTCAATTTCCATGAACACATACATCAATTATCATTGGACATACATAATTCATTTTAGTTACTAAGGCTCAAACGCAATTATAGTCACAAGCATATTCGCCTTCGGGACTTAGCCCGGTAGAATTCAAATACTCATGCATACACAATCAATAATCAATACACATCCATACTTTATTTCACACAATTCAAGTACGGTCACTTCTTGAGGACTTACCTCGGATGTTGTCGAACGGCTTTTTCGGCTATTCGATCACCTTTTCCTTCCCTTGTCCAATTGTGGTCTTCTAAGCTCTTGAGCTAATTCAAACAAATTCAATTTATTAAAACCTCATTGTGCTAGCTTTTGGCGAATATGACAAGGAGTTTAAATGGTCATATGGCCACCCTTTAGCTTGAATACACAATGGTCATGCACATTTTATACTACATCAAGCAATTCAATACAATTTATTCGAGCATCAAGGAAATGCTAAGGCCTTCAATAGGCTACCCAAGGCGAATATTCATGTACATGTTGAGGTCAATTTTGCACTTAATACCTCACAAAAACAGCATGCAATTTACTAATTAATGCTTTGCACATTGTGGCCCAAAACTTATAATATAGCATCAAGCACCTACATGTGTGCTAGGCAATTGTGCTTGTAATTTCACAAGCATTCTTCCACATCTTCTTCTTTAAACCAATATATTCATCACTTAGTTCATAACCAAAGCATAATGTGCAATCATATATATGCATATATGAGCATGGCAATTTCAAGGTGTCCATAGCCATCCAAAACACAAATTTTAACTAACATGCAAGAAGCATGAATCATGCTCAAGAATGCATTATGGCGAATATGACAATCATGCTTCTTTTCAACTTCAATCATGATAAAACAAAAGAAAGCTCAAAATCTTACTCATGAGTAGACAATCCATCATTGCATGCATCATCATCAAGTTTCACACTTAGCATGCAATGGCTTTATCACCATAACAACTTTGGCCAAATGCCATTTCCATGGCATAACAAAGATTTGAGCCATGGCTAACATGCACATCAAATTAGCAACCAAAACATGCATGAAACTCCCAACACAACCTCATACATACCTTACTCTTGATGCAAATTTAGCCAAATCACCTTCTAGATCTCTTCTAAACAAAGGAAATGAAGCAAAATCCTTCTTCCTCTTAGTATTTTTGGCCAAAAGGAGAGAACAAGGATGAACAATTTTTTTTTTTTCTTGGTTGCACGGCAATGGGGGAATGCTACTCTCTCACACACATTTTTTTCATTCTTTTCTTACCCATGCTTATTTGTTTATTATTTCTCCCTAATGCCCAACAAAACATGTTTCATGACATGTTTAGCCCATATCTCTTTGTCATGGCCGCCATCACTTGTAAAAGGGAATTTGACATGCAAGTCCATTATTTTGCATGCATGCTTTAATTAGTCATCACACATTTCCCTATCGTACTTTCAAAGTTCACTACTAAGTCCTTTCTAGTGGAATTCACCTTTATAACACTAAATCAATCATCATAAAATGTCATACATGAGCACACACATATTATAGGCATCAAAATAAATTTTTAATTATTTTTATGCCTCGGTTTTGTGGTCCCGAAACCACATTCCGACTAGGGTCAATTTTGGGCTGTCACAGCTTCACACTTAGCATGCCAATGACATCAACACAAATCCACCTTAGCCGAAACTTAACTCATCTTCATGCCTCATCACCACAACATCGAACATCAAACATCAACCAAGAAGACAGCACCCATGGCCGAATATCATCCCCATCTCATAGCAAAGATTTAAACCATGGGCTAGGTAGAACTCAAACTAACAACTAAAAACATGCATGAATCTCATGGACAACATCAAACATACCTTAGTCTAGCAAACTCCCATGGCTGATTTTCTCAAGCTCTTCCCCCCCTTCTTCTTAGAACATTCGGCCAAGCTAAAAGAAATGTGAAAGGATGGACACTTTTTTTTTCTTTTCTTTGCTTTCATCATATTCCTTTTTCATTATTTTATTCTTTCTAACATAATCACTAACTAAACATGTTTGCAACATGTTTCCACTCATAGCATGGCCGGCCACTATGCTTAAATTTTGGGTAAATTGACATGCAAACCCATCATTTTCACAACATGCATTTATAGGCCACCTTACATTTGCCTAGCACATTTCTAAATTTTCTCACATAAGTCCTATTTGATAAAATTCACTTACAATTAACAAAATCCAAACATGAAGTTTTCACACATGCATATGTACATATAATGAGCATCAACTATGACGGTTAATTATTTTTTATGACTCGGTTTAGTGGTCCGGAAACCACTTTCCGACTAGGGTCAATTTAGGGCTGTCACAATGAGAACACGATGAATATACATATAAAGATAATTAAGAGTATATATGTAAAAAATATATATATAAATAGTAATAGTGTTAGAAATATACTATATATAGTGTTTGAAGTATATACATAAGATAGTAAATAGGTATATGTAACTTGTATTACTAAAATATGTACATAGGGTAATATGTACAAAAATTTTAACTAATAATATTGAAAATACATGTTCATAATATATATAAAGCATATATATAATATAATATTAAAACATTTTACATAATATATACATATATAATTACGATTGTTAAAAAAACATATTAATATTAATAATAATACTAATATTACATAAAGATATACTTATATATATATATATTAAAGATATGTGCATATATTATATAATACATGAATAGTACGATATTTAATATATACGTAATATGTATAATAAAATAATAATATACATAATATATAAAATATATATGTATATAACAAAACATATACTACGGTTAATGCTTATAATAGTAATGGTATTAAAATACAAAAAACAACAACAATGTAACATAACAAAAATACTATATATATAAATCTATGTACTTAAATAGAAATATACACTATTATAATGATAATAATAATAAATATAATAACAATATTGAAACACAAAAACAATAACAATAAAGATATTGAAGTAAAGTAAAAATAAGCCTATCGTAAATACATATATATACATATATACATAAAACATATATAAACATTGGTAATAATAATAATAATAATAATAATGTTGAAATATAAAGGCAAGTATAGCATTAAAATATTAAAATAGAATAAATAAAAAACCTAATACAAATACATATATATATATACGCATATAACAAAAGCACATAATAATAATAATAATAATAAAATAATAATAATAATAATAATAATAATAATAATAATAATAATATGAAAATAACAAGGATATTTAGATTAAAAAACGAAAAAAAAGCAAAAGGACTAAAATTAAACTAAAAACAAAGTTGTGGGGCGATTTGAAAAGAAAATAAGGAAGAGAACAAGATTGCAATATCGCGCAACATGGGAGGACCAAAGCGAAATATCCCCAATCATTAAGACGCAAAGGCTTGGTACGGGGTAAATTGAAAACCTCGAGAATTAGGTGGCCAAATTGCAAAATCATAGGAAAAGGTAACTAAAGCACTAAATTGCAGCGACTTTGGAGAGGTTGAGGGACGGGGGAAAATATCCTAAAAGCGAAACATACAAATCATAGTTAGTGGCGCTGTTTCCTTTTGACTTTTCAATTTTATTTTAAAACCATTTTAACCTTTATATATTTTTTCGGAAAAACTGCTCTCAAACCCCCCCTTTTTATCTCTTCCTCCTTTCTTCAGCTAGGATTTCAACACCCATCATTACCGGCGGTTCACCGTGCCGACGGAGAGGGGAGCGGCCACGGGGTAGATCCGGTAAGACTCTTTTCTTCCTTGATTCTGTTTTGTTTTAAAGTAAGTTAATGAAATAAAAAATAAAACAAAGCAAAGATAAATAGAAAGATTGAGATAACAGAGGAAAAAAATTGAAGTTCACCTTCTAAGCTTTTCTTTTTTCTTTTGTTTTTGATACAAACTTTTTGTATATCCACCCCTCACGTTTGTTGTTTGGATGGCTTTATATAGCCTAATTTTTACATACTTTATTATTATTTCTATTCTTGCTTCTGTTTTGCTTGTTTGCAGGGCATGGGCATGGACGGTGGGGTGTGTGATGGCTCAATGATGCAGGCGTGGTGGCCGACAAGGTGGAGGGGCGTGCTGTTTTTTTCTTTGTTGGAAAATGTTTGGTGATGGTGGGCTAGGGTTAGTGGGTTAGTTTAGGTGGGCTGTTGGTTTAGATTGGGTTTAATGATGTTGGGCTGATGAAATTAGGGTGGTTATTTGGTTGTATTTGGGCCAAAATTGGCCTACAACACAAAATAAGGATATGTATTAACGAAATACTGAAGGCTACATAACTGTTTTGAAAGCTTCCACATAAAATGACATTTGAAACTGCAAAACTTAAATTTGACACAATTTGAAAACAAACTACAAGTAAGTTAAAGGTCTTAACTGGAAATGAGGTTTAGCGACGATTCATCTTCAGAAGGCCCTATCATGTGACATCCCCAGATTCGGCCAAAACGTCTAGGTCGGGTTTGGGGTGTTACATTTAGTGGCATCAGAGCCATGTTGCAAAACTCGGTTGTGGATTTGGTTTTAAGGATTAATTTTGAAGAAACGATTTTTAAATGATTTTAAATATTTTTGGACTAAATATGTGGTACACCGAGTCTTCGGCGCCGATCCTGTAAGTGTTCTGAAAACTCTAAAAAGTTTATCTGAAAATACTACTAGTATGTTTGAGACCACTATAGGTAGTATATTGTACTGATACCACTCTAGATAGTTTATACTGAAAACTGTAGTGAGACTGAGACTCGCGATAATGAACTCTGAACTTCTGATACTATTCTGCGTAAAATATCTGCTAATAAAAAATCAGAATTGTTAACTAACGCATAAAACTGTTAATATAGATAAATTCTAAAATATACGATGAGCACACGAGGTACTCGTAGATGGGGTACTCGTAGACGGGGTACTAGAGGCCGTGATAGAGGCAGTAAAGGGGCTCGAGCTGGGCCCTCATCATCTGGAAGTCTACCTAATTTGGATACAAGTGAGACGTCGGTCTCACCTGCTATAGAGACTAGGTCCCATGATCATATGACTGGGGATGACGCACTGTCCCAAGCCATGTTATGAATTTTGGAGAGGGTCGCTGGGCCCAATGCTGGTTCTAGGGGCTGAGGGTCAGTTACGAAATGACTAAGAGGGAATGGGGCTGAGCTATTTAGGGGCGTCACTAGAGTCGCCCCTAGCGTGGCCGAATACTGGAAAGAGGCCACGGAAAGAATAATGGACGATCTGGACTTTACCCCTAAGCAAAAATTGAAAGGGGTTGTTTCTCTACTTCGCGACGAAGCATAGCAGTGGTGGCTGACGATTAAGGAGGGCACTCAGCCTGACTGATTGACTTGGGACTATTTTAAGGCTGTGTTCCAGAATAAGTATGTAGGAGACAGCTACATCGATGCTAGGAGACGTGAGTTCCTTAATCTCACTAAGAGAGATCGTTCAGTAGCCGAGTATGAGGCTGAGTTCCTGAGGTTAAGCTGTTATGTCCGAGGCATGGTGGCGACCAAGTATGAGTGATGTGTTCGGTTTGAGGATGGTCTCAGGGATAGTTTACGAGTTCTGATAACTCCGTAGAGGGATCATGATTTTTCTTCTCTAGTTGAAAAGGCAAAGATCTGAAGAAGTAAAACGCGCTGAGCGCCAAAACTAAGACAGATGAAAGACTAAGAGGGATTCGAAGCCCTCAAATCCTAGGATGAGGCCTAAAAAAAAGCCAGAGTTGATGGGCCAGTGAGAGTTGGGCCTCCTGCTACACCTACTAGGGTGGCGCTTTGTGGATACAATGGTAGAAGCCATCCGAGCAAGTGTTGGAGGACTACTGGGGCGTGTTTGAGATGTGGGTCGATTGAGCATCATCTTCGAGATTGTCTATTGAGGACCGATCAGATGGAATCTACGGGTATTGGTACTACGCAGCCACTGAGGGTAGTTCAGTAGCCACCTAGGACTGAGGTTAGGCCAGGGGTGGTAGCGGCATGGGCCGAGGTCAGAGAGCACCAGGCAGAGGTGCTGGGCATGCAGAGGCGAGGCAACCTGTACTGGTTAATGCTGCTAGTCTCCATGAGGACCGAGATGCTCCGGACGTCATTACGGGTACGTTTTTAATATTTGATGTACCTTATTTGGCATTGATAGACATAGGCTCTACACACTCATATGTAGCTAGTACCGTGTCTAAAACTTTGGGGATTCCAGTTGAGAATACTTCTAGTGAAGTAATTGTGGTGAGTCTATTGGGGCAGTCTATTCGAGTGAGTAAACTATTTAGAGACGTTTTGCTAGATGTCCAAGGGATAGTATTTTTGGCTGATCTAATGGAGCTTCCATTTGGGGAGTTTGATTTGATTTTGGGAATGGACTAGTTGGTTAAACATCGGGTGAGTTTGGATTGCGTGACAAAAATAGGTTACCTTGAGGACCGAGAAGGACAATGAGGTAGTGGTGATTGGGGAACGGCATGACTACCTGAATAATGTGATCTCAACTTTGGTAGCAGAAAAGTTGGTTCGGAAAGGATGTGAGGCATTCTTAGCCTACATCAGTGTTTCTGATTCTGGGGACTCTTCGGTTAAGAACATCAGAACTGTGAGGGACTTTCCAGATGTGTTTCCTGAGAAACTACCAGGTTTGCTTCCGAGTCTAAATGTGGAGTTTCAGATTGAGTTGATCCTTGGTACAACTCTGGTGTCTATCGTGCCCTATCGAATGGCACCGAAAGAGCTGACAGAACTTAAGGCTCAGATTCAAGAGCTGCTAGATCACAGGCTCATTCATCCCAGTGTGTCTCCATAGGGAGCACATGTTCTATTTGTAAAGAAGAAAGATAGGACAATGAGGATGTGTATCAACTACTGTCAGTTGAATAAGCTAACGATCAAGAATAAGTACCTACTTCTGAGGATAGATGACTTATTCGACTAGTTTAGAGAGGCCTCTGTGTTTTCTAAGATCAATCTGCGTTCGAGCTATCATCAGTTGAGAGTTAAGGAGGCCGATGTGCATAAGTCAGCATTTAAGACTCGATATGGACATTACGAGTTCCTAGTAATGCCCTTTGGTTTGACTAATACACCAGCGACATTTATGGACTTGATGAACCATGTAACACCCCTAGCCCGAGTCCGATCGCCAGTTTAGGCTATGAGGTATTACCGCGCCAAACAATTAATTTTTTTTTTGTCCATATAATCAATCAACAAAGACAGAAATTAAGCTGAGTACATACTGATCTTTAAGTTATATAAATGCCATTTTCATATGGCTAAACTATTTACAATACAAAACATAACCGTCACCGGCCTAACCTATACATGCCATACCAAGGCCAAAATATAACTGTACCAAAAAGATCGATAGTATGATGAACTGCTGATGATCCCCGAGTCGGTGGCCAAAATTGATAATCTATAAAACAAAGAAATAAAATAAAACGGAGTAAGCTTTCGAGGCTTAGTAAGTTTTAAGTGTTTCAAACAATTAAAACATATCATTTAA
Organism: Gossypium arboreum; assembly: GCF_025698485.1. NCBI lineage: Eukaryota > Viridiplantae > Streptophyta > Magnoliopsida > Malvales > Malvaceae > Gossypium > Gossypium arboreum. Next base: position 98,070,800 of record NC_069080.1, read on the forward strand.
AATCTAACATTAAGTATCACAAGAACCCAAATTTAATTTGTAAATTACTTGGCCAAAAACTCACAAGTACATTAATTATAACCTATTGGCCAAATATATATATACATGAATACACAAGAAAATTCTCAGTACATATTTCACTATACTATATGGTTCATAAAATTTCTTTAAGACACATGCTTTTACAATGACATACATTGACCAAATAAGTCATTCTCTTATTCATAAATACGGTATTCATTCACATACATATACACACACTCACATATATATATATATACCATTCTTTGATACTAATAATTCGTTTTGAAGTTAATTCACTTATGAGTACGTAATACGTACCTTAGCAGGTATAACATATATAATACTTACTCGCACGGATATTCAATGTCGTAATCATACTTAACTTACTGACACTGGTCCTATCAAGTCTTAGGAATCGAATCACATATTTAGCACACCCTGCAGGTTTTAAACCCGGATGTCATTCCAGCACGAAGCCTGCGGGTCTTTAAGCCCGGATACAATTCCAGCACGAAGCCTGCGGGTCTTTAAGCCCGAATACAATTCCACATCAAATAACATGTTTTTTTTATCGTATTCTAACACATTTTATAGAACATTTCACATTATTAGTAGCCACTGGCTACATTCGGACATGAGCTTCTTATGAACACCATTATTTCATTTCAGCTTAAAATCATGCATGAATATCACACGTACCTTTCATCAATCAAGCTTAACCCTAATTTACCATTCAACTTAATTCAAATAGAACCAAAAAGATCAAAATTCATGTAGTATATATATGTTAAGGCATTATAAATTTTATACTAAAGGCGATTACTCAAAACTTACCTTGTATCTTTCTGAACAAATTTCGGGTTGGCTATTCCGCCACTTTAGCTTTTCCCTTATCCGAGATTGCCCCTCTATGCTCTTGAGCATTAATTCAATAAATTTTAAACTAATCATTAATCAATTATTCAAGTATTACTTTCAGAATATAATACATATATATTCAACTTTCACACATACAGATTATAATAAGCTTATAAGAAATCAATAAGCAATTCATTAGCAAAATTTTTATTTTATCAATGTTTACTATATAATCACAATTTCACTATAAGCTGAATTCCTGAACAATAGTCATTAAATTACTTATAATTGGAGCTACAAAACTCCAAATCAATTGCTGTAAATGTTCCTTGAAAATAGACTTATTTATATTTTATCCATAAAATTTTCATAATTTTTAGTCTAGCCAATCAATACCAGATTTTTCCTAAAGTTTCCCTTCTTTCACTATTTGACAAATCTGACCATTCTTCACTACGAAATAAATTTCTCATTTTACAGAAATCAAAATATGTTGTCGTTTATTTCATTTGAAACTAGACTCACTAAGGAGTCTAAGCATATAAAATTTATTCTATGACCATTTTTATACACTTTATAATGATTTTATAAAAACAGAATAGGGGATCTAGAAGTCATTTTGACTCTGTCCCACATTACTTCAAATATTTCATGATCGGTAATTCTTTTACTTTTACGGTTTCTATTATAGAAAACTAGACTCATCAAGATTTAATTACATAATTTATTCAGCTTCTAATTCAATTCCTACAATTTATGGTGATTTTCGAAAATCACCTTCTTCTTCTTGTCCCAAGTAGATTATTACCAATTCACTCTTTCACACATTCTTTGCATACATATTATTTAAGCATGTATCTCACCAATTAATTTCATCATATATATATCTATAAATTTTCTTATACATAATATCAATACCACATTGTGCTCAAATCATTTTTCAAGTTCAATTTCACCAAGCTTCAACCTAACTTAACCTATAATAGTTCATAACACATTTAAAGCACATACCTTACTAAATTTTATCATAGTCCACAATCAGCCATAGTACATTCGGCCATAGCTTAGACACAAACACATTTAACTTGATTTCTTCATGAAAAATTAAGGCTATAACCGAATAGTCTTTAACCATTTAAACTACAAAACACAATTTATAACTTCAATTTTACAAGCTTATATCATAAGAGTTTCTCCATTAAAATTTTTAATGTATATTTGGCTATAACACAAACACTTAATCTTTACAATTACAAATTCAAAAACTTAACATACTTTTATAATCTCAACCAAATAGTGTACTTTTATTGATTCACAACAAAACATCAACATAACATTTCTAAATGAAAAATCCTCTCATGACCGATTGCTCCTATAGCTACCAAAATGAAAATTTGCACATGGGTTATGGAGGAATTAAGAAACTATCCTAAAACACACAAGAAATTTCTATCAAAACACTTCAAACATACCTTAATCAAGGCTAGGAAGGGGTAGCCAAATGTTTGTTTTCCCCCCTTCTCTTCTTGAAATTTTCGGCCAAAGAAATCAAAGGATGAACCAACTTTGGTTTCTCCTCCCCACTAAGCCATTATTCTTTTATTTTTATTCTTTAATTCATTTAGTTTAAATTAATGTTAATATAATATATATATAATATATATGAATCAACTACATGGCCGGCCACTAAAGAAAAATGGATAATTTGACATGCAAGTCCATTTTTTTTTAACATGCATTAGTAGACCATATTTAAAATTACCTGTCACATTTCACAATTGTCTCACATAAGTCCTATTTAATAAATTTTACATACAATTGAAAAAATTAAAGCAAGAAACTTTCACACATGCAGGTTCACATACAATAAGCATAAGATATAACGGTTAGTTATTTTTGTGACTCGGTTTTGTGGTCCCGAAACCACTTTTCGACTAGGGTCAAAAATAGGGCTGTCACAACTCTCCCCCACTTAAGGAATTTTTGTCCCTGAAAATCTTACCAGTGAATAGATTTGGGTATCGTTCTTTCATTGAGTTCTCGGTTTCCCAAGTAGCTTCTTCAATCCCGTGTTTGAGCCATAACACTTTTACTAACGGAACCTTTTTGTTTGGCAACTCTTTCACCTCGCGAGCTAGGATATGAATTGGTTCTTCTTCATAACTCAAATCAAATTGAATTTCAACCTCTGATAGATTAATTATGTGCGATGGATCGGATCTATAACGTCAAAGCCTCGAGACATGAAAAACGTTGTGAATCTTTTCAAGTTCAGGGGGTAGAATCAATTTATATGCGACTGGCCCAATTCGTTCAGATATCTCATACGGCCCAATGAATCTCGGACTCAATTTGCCTTTACGGCCAAATCTGAGCAGCTTTTTCCAAGGTGAAACTTTAAGAAACACTTTGTCTCCGACCTGATATTCAATGTCTTTTCGCTTTAAATTCACATACGACTTCTGACAATCTGAAGCTGCTTTCAGACTTTCACGGATTACTTTTACTTTCAGCTCAGCATCTTTAATCAATTCAACCCCGAAGATTTTACTTTCACTAAGCTCGGTCCAAAACAACGGTGTATGGCATTTACGACCATACAAAGCCTCGTAAGGTGCCATCTTAATGCTTGATTGAAAACTATTGTTGTAAGCGAATTCAACCAAAGGTAAATACCGTTCCCATGAACCACTAAACTCAAGGATGCAACATCTCAACATATCCTCGAGTATCTGAATTATCCGTTCGGATTGACCATCGGTCTGGGGATGAAAAGCGGTGCTAAAATGCAACCTGGTACCCAATGCTTCTTGCAATTTCATCCAAAATCGCGATGTGAATCTCGGATCTCTATCCGACACAATAGAAATAGGTACTCCATGTAACCTTACAATCTGAGAAACATACAATTCAACTAGCTTGTCAAGGGAATAATCCGTACGTACAGGAATAAAATGAGCCGATTTTGTCAGTCTATCAACAACAACCCAGATCGCATCTTTCTTGCTTGACGACAATGGCAACCCAGATACAAAATCCATCGTGACTCGATCCCATTTCGATTCGGGTAGCATGATCGGCTGAAGTAACCTTGAAGGCACTTGATGTTCCGCTTTCACTTGTTGACATATCAAACACTTCGAAACAAAGTCAGAAATGTCTTGTTTCATACCAGGCCACCAAAACTGACGATTCAGATCGTTGTACATTATCGTACTACCCGGGTGGATTGACATGCGGCTACTATGAGCCTCGCTTAAAATCAAAGAAATAAGTTCTGAATTTCTTGGAACACACAGTCGACTTCTGAACCTCAAACAATCATCATCATCAATTTTAAACTCTGATTCCACATTTGAAACACATTCAACTCGTTTAGCAACCAATTCATCGTCAACTTTTTGGGATTCACGTATTTGATGAATCAATAATGGTTTGGCCTTTAATTCTGCTACCCACACATTATCGGGTGAAACGGACAGGTGTACATTCATTGCTCGCAAAACAAACAGTGATTTGCGACTTAAGGCATCGACAACCACGTTAGCCTTTCCCGGGTGATAGTCAATGACAAGCTCATAATCTTTCAACAAGTCGAGCCAACGTCTTTGCCACAGATTCAAATCTCTTTGAGTCATCAAGTATTTGAGGCTTTTATGATCCGAATATATATGAAACCTCTCTCCAAACAAGTAGTGTCGCCAAATTTTCAAAGCGAAAACAATGGCAGCTAATTCAAGATCATGGGTTTGATAATTTTTCTCATGTGGTTTCAATTGTCTCAACGCGTAAGCTACTACTCGACCTTCTTGCATCAATACGCAACTCAGCCCAAGCAAGGATGCATCACTGTAAATGATAAACTCTTTACCGGATTCAGGCTGCACAAGCACTAGAGCTTCAGTCAAATAAGTTTTCAACTGATCGAAACTTTCCTGACATTTTTCTGACCATTCAAACCTAACATCTTTCTGAAGTAGTCTCGTTATTGGTGTGGCTATCATCGAGAAACCCTTTACAAACCGTCTGTAGTAACCAGCAAGCCCCAAAAAGCTTCGAACTTCAGTAACATTTCTCGGGGGTTTCCAATCAAGTATGGCTGAAATTTTACTCGGATCAACTCGAATTCCCGATGCAGATACTACATGTCCTAAAAAGCTAACTTCTCTCAACCAGAACTCACATTTGCTGTGACAGCCCTAATTTGACCCTAGTCGGAATGTGGTTTCGAGACCACAAAACCGAGTCATAAAATTTAGTTAAAATTTTAATTTCATATCTTATATGTGTGATAGTACTTGTATAAAAATTTGATGTTTTAATTTTATCTTAGGAATGTGAATTTTGCTTGAAAGGATCTAGTTGAGAGACTTAGAAAATTATGATAGGTAAATAAGTAAGGACCAAATAGTATTAAAATAGGAAAGTTTGGGTTTGCATGTCAAAGTGCCCAATTCATGTTAAGTGGTCGGCCAAGCATGGTTCCATTCCTCCAAGTTTATGTTGTTTATTATTTAATATTGGTAAGTAAATTAAATAAAATTAAAGAAAGGAATTAAAAAGGAAAAGATGAATAAAATAAGGAGGGAAGAGGGAGTGTTCATTCTTTTTTTCTTTGGCTATTGCCGTGAGTGAGGAGAAGGAAGGGAGATTTGGTTATTTGATTTTGGCTTGGAAGATGGCTAGAATGAGGTATGTATTGAACGATTCTTGAAAATCTATGCATGTTTGAGATGGTTAGTTCAAATTCTACTCATCCTATAGATTAGACTTAGGATTTTGAGGTTGAAATTCGGCCAAGAAGCTTGAAACTCTTAGTAGATGTGTTAATGTCATTAAAATGGATAGTAATGTAGGATATGGTAAGTGGTTAATTGCTTTTAACTTGAAAGTTGAGGTTAAAATGGGTTAAGTGATTGCCGAATCTAATTTAGGGGTGGAGGATTGTGTTCATGTTATATTGGATAGGTAGAGGTTGTAATGAGGTTGAAATTGTTGAATTGTTAGTTGGGTAACAAATGAAGCAATCGGCCATATGGGGTAAAAATGGGATGTTCATTTTAGTTGTTGTTTCATTTTGTGAGAAATGGGTCAAGTGTTCATGAGATGAAATTTTGTGATTAGATGAATTAAAAGTAATAGTATAGTTGATATATATATATATATATACATATTCGGCCATCACTTAGGAGCTTATGTGATGTTGAGTTTAAGCTTTGCATATTCGGCTATATATACATATATATGTAAGCCCATTCGTGATATTACCTTAGGACTATGTATATATAACCGACAAAAAAAAAATGGGAAAAACTAGCAAAGCTGATTGCCGAATGTCCAAGTATACATATGCATGTGTGATTGGATTATTGAAAGTATGGTAATTGCATAAGGTTATTAGCCGAATAGCTAAGAACATAAGGTAGCAAGATAAAAATTTTACCATGTCGTTCCGTATGTCATAAAATCATTAAAATGTGAATACCAATATATGTAGCAAAGCGGTTGAATGAGTTAATTTATTTGTTTAAGCTCAAGATCCTAAAGGAGAGGCGTCCAACAAGGAGAAATCAAAGGTCATCAAGTAGCCGACTTGGAATTATTTTACCCAACACAAGGTAAGTCATTAAGCATATAGTTGGTATTGATTTAAATGATCGTAATACCTATGCAATTGTGTTTAATGAGATGAAATGTATACAAATGTATATGTATGTCGAGATGAAATTGTCGAATGTAAAAAGGAAGTGAAGCGTATATAGTGGCTGGTTTTCGGCACTAAGTGTGCGGGCTTGAAATGCATGGCACTAAATGTGCGAGTTTAAAGTACATGGCACTAAGTGTGCGTGGTTGATTATTAAGCACTATGTGTGCGAACCCACTATATATATATATATATATTTTCTATCAATTATTTATATTAAGGGCGCGACCTTACCGAGTCGATTTCGGATAACGGAAAGGGTAAGTACCTTGAGTTCATGGATAATAGGTGCTATGTTTATATATGGAGTTGAGCGTGGTAAGTTTTGAACCTATGTGATGATTATAATTGAAGTTACATATATAAGGTTCATCGTGGAATAGGTGAAAGTTCGTTTAGTTGTATGATTGTAACGAAAATAAAATGATGTATGGAAATGCCTCAATTATCCTATTGAATAGCGTATGAAATATCAATGTAGGACTTGGAATGAGATTGAATCGTAAGGTCTAAGAAACTATGGCATAGTTCGGTATGGATGGAGTACTTAGCCTCATTTCGTTGTTTCCTCTTGTGAAAATTTTATTAATGGATGGTAGTGTAATGCTTATGACTTCTCGAGTTATATACTCATTCGGTGTTTGCTTTTCACCTATTTTAGGTTTCTTGGACTCGACTTTTTGCGTATTCGGGACCGTCATCAAGTCATCACACGGCTAGCAACTTTTGGTATTTTCTTCTTAGTTGGTATAGGAGAACATTTCGGCATGTATAGGCTATTATGTTTTGTTGAAATTTGGTATGTAAACTTTTAGCCATGCGAAAATGGCATAAATGTTCGGTTGGAATTGGTTCTATGATGTTTGGACACAAGTCTTGGTAATTCGGTTTTGGTTGAGTATTGGTTGAGGCCTACTCGATTATTATGCCATATGTCATGGCTGATTATTTTCGTGTTAAATTCATGATTTGGTAATAGTGTAGTGGGGAGATGCTCGGTGATGATTAGCCTTTGGCATGGCTAGTCATGGTCATAAATTGTGACATGTATGATGAATTATTAGTTAGATCAAGGAAAAATCATGAAATAGGCATAGTTTGTTTTAGTAACAGATGCTGATAGCAGCGATGATGTGAGATTGAAAAATCACTAAAATAGTAGAAATGGAATTAAATAATGAATAAATTATGAAATCGAAGCTTGATGAGTCTATTTTCATATGGAAGAAACAAAACAACCATATGATCTGTATGTTAGGAGTTAATTAAATTCTTGTGAAACAGGGCCAGAGCGATTTCTGGATCCCCTGTTTTGATTTAGAAAATTCACCGTAAATTTTATCGAGATAATTAGAGGTCGTGCCTTATATGTACAAATTCATTATCGAGTCTAGTTTCATTAGAGAGAAACGGAATAGGATTGAACCTATGTACAGGGAGATATTTAAATCGTAAGGTACAGAGGGCAGTGTAGTTGAACCTTGAAACAGGGGATACTTTAGCAAATAAACTGTACTAATTGGCCCACCAAAAAAATTCTACAAAAATTCCTCCATATAGATATATGAGTCTAGTTTCAGAGAAAATTTATAGAATTGGATTTCGAGTTCCAGAACTCAAAATATGATTTTTAAAGTGACCACGATACAAGAGCTGACTTGCTCGAACAAAAAAATAGGGGGAAATAAATGAAGTAAGCCGGTAACACCTCATGTTCGATTTCCGGTAACGGCCATGAGTTTGGGGTGTTACATTTACTGAACTTAGCATACAACTGCTTATCCCGTAAAATCTGTAACACTAATCTCAGGTGCCAAGCGTGTTCAGTTTCATTATGTGAATAAATCACGATGTCATCTATAAACACAACTACAAACTGGTCCAAATACTGCCTGAAAGTTCGATTCATCAAATCCATAAATACCGCAGGGGCATTAGTGAGCCCAAACGGCATCACTAAAAACTCGTAGTGACCGTATCTCGTCCTGAAAGCATTTTTAGGTATATCTGAGTCTCGAACTCGCAACTGATAATAACCCGATCTCAAATCTATCTTTGAAAACACTGAGGCTCCCTTCAATTGATCAAACAAATCATCACTACATGGTAACGGATATTTATTCTTTATTGTCACTTTATTCAACTGACGATAGTCGATGCACAACCTCATGGTTCCGTCCTTCTTTTTCACAAACAATACTGGTGCACCCCATGGTGAAAAACTCGGTCGAGCGAAACCTCTATCTCAAACTCTTGCAACCGACCATCAATTCCTTTAATTCGGTTGGTGCCATACAAGACGGCTATCGAAATTGGTGTAGTCCTGTACAAGTTCAATACCAAACTCTACCTCCCGAACAGTGGTAACCACGCAATTCCTCGGAAAACATCTAGATACTCACAAACCACTGATACTGATTCAAGCTTCTTTTTTGATTCTTTGTTATCAATTACGTACGCAAGATACGCCTCACACCCCTTTCTTACATATTTTGAGCCGACATCGAGGATATTATCATTGCTGACAATCCGTTCAAATCAGTAGACTCAACTCAGATTACCTCATTATTTGTACATCTCAAACCAACGGTCTTACTTTTGCAATTCACTACTGCATCATGTACGGTCAACCAATCCATACCGAGGATAACATCAAATTCATCAAAAGGTAAAAGCATCAAATCAGCCGAAAAACAGAAACCTCAGATTTTTAAGGGGCATTTCTTACACAACTTATCGACAAGCACATATTGACCCAAGGGATTTGACACTCTAATAACGAACTCAGTAGACTCAACAGGTAAAGTCTTACTATATGCTAAAGTCTCACATACATAAGAATGGGTAGAACTAGGGTCAATCAAAGCAATCACATCAGTATCAAAGAGAGTGAAAGTACCAGTAATAACATCAGGCGAAGAAGCATCCTCGCGTGCACATATAGCATAAGCTCTAGCAGGAGCACGAGCCTCGGATCTGGTTGTAGCATCTTTAGACCCTCTCTGACCGCCGCTAGCATTCCCTGTATTCCTAAGTGGTCTACCTCGTGCGGTAGTACTTGGTTTCCCACTCTGATTCATATTCTGTTCAGACAATCTCGGGCAGTCCTTAATAAAGTGGTTGGCTGATCCGCATTTATAACAGGAGCTGTCATGAAATCTACAACTCCCCGAATGCCATTTACCACAATACTTGCACTCTGTCCTATCCCGACGATCATTTCCAACACTGGCAACTGAAGTGGCTCGTGTACTCACAGGGGGTCGATCGTGGTCTCGCCTGTAAAAACCCAAAGTATTCTTTGATCAGCCTGAATCATCTCGAAATTTCTTCGATGATTGAGGAAAATACTTTCCTGAAGATCTTTTACGAAATTCTCCAGCTTCGACATCAGCTTTCTTTTTTTCTTTACTAAGTTCTTCGGCTTTGCAAGCTCGCTCGACAAGTACTACGAACTCTCGTATTTCTAGAATGCCTACAAACATCTTTATATCTTCATTCAGCCCATCTTCAAAATGTTTACACATAATAGCTTCAGACGATATACATTCCCAAGCATATCTATTGAGTCTGACAAACTTCCGTTCATAATCAGTAACTGACAGGGAACCCTGTTTAAGCTCAAAAAATTCTTTTCATTTCTTATCAATGAACCTCTGACTGATGTATTTTTTTCGAAATTCAGTTTGGAAGAACTCCCACGTCACCCGTTCTCTGGGTACAACAGAAACCAAGGTGTTCCACCATAGTAAGCAGAATCACGTAGCAAGGATATAGCACATTTCAGGCATTCCTCGGGTGTGCAAGATAGTTCATCAAGTACTCGAATAGTGTTGTCCAACCAAAATTCAGCTTGCTCGGCATCATCACTATATGTAGCTTTAAATTCAGTAGCCCCGTGCTTTCTGATTCTATCAACTGGAGGCTTATTTAACCTCGTCTGATCACTTACCAGAGGAATTGTAGGTGCAGGGGGTTGTGGAACAGCCGTATTAGTTCGAATGTATTGGTTGAACCAATCATTCAATACACTATAGAAAGCCTATCTAGCCTCATCATTCTGATTGCTTGCAATAGGTTGAGAGTCCATCGGCGCTGTCCCATGCGGGGGAGCAGGCGCTACACTCTCAACATCATTAGCTACCGCTCGATTGGGATCAGGATCCATTACTATATGAAAACACATTTTTATCTGTCAGAATTCATCATACTATCACATTAATACTATATGGCATGTATAGCTAGACTCAAACACTCTACGTTAGTCCTAGAATTGACTAAACCGTAGCTCTGATACCAATAAAATGTAACACCCCTAGCCCGAGTCCGATCACCAATTTAGGCTATGAGGTATTACCGCGCCAAACAATTAATTTTTTTTGTCCATATAATCAATCAACAAAGACAGAAATTAAGTTGAGTACATACTGATCTTTAAGTTATATAAATGCCATTTTCATATGGCTAAAATATTTACAATACAAAACATAACCGTCACCGGCCTAACCTATACATGCCATACCAAGGCCAAAATATAACTGTACCAAAAAGATCGATAGTATGATGAACTGCTGATGATCCTCGAGTCGGTGGCCAAAATTGACAATCTATAAAACAAAGAAATAAAATAAAACGGAGTAAGCTTTCGAGGCTTAGTAAGTTTTAAGTGTTTCAAACAATTAAAACGTATCATTTAAAATCTAACATTAAGTATCACAAGAACCCAAATTTAATTTGTAAATTACTTGGCCAAAAACTCACAAGTACATTAATTATAACCTATTGGCCGAATATATATATATACATGAATACACAAGAAAATTCTCAGTACATATTTCACTATACTATATGGTTCATAAAATTTCTTTAAGACACATGCTTTTACAATGACATACATTGACCAAATAAGTCATTCTCTTATTCATAAATACGGTATTCATTCACATACATATACACACACTCACATATATATATATATACCATTCTTTGATACTAATAATTTGTTTTAAAGTCAATTCACTTATGAGTACGTAATACGTACCTTAGCAGGTATAACATATATAATACTTACTCGCACGGATATTCAATGTCGTAATCATACTTAACTTACTGACACCGGTCCTATTGAGTCATAGGACTCGAAACACATATTTAGCACAGCCTGCAGGTTTTTAACCCGTATGTCATTTCAGCACAAAGCCTGCGGGTCTTTAAGCCCGGATACAATTCCAGCACGAAGCCTGCGGGTCTTTAAGCCCAGATACAATTCCACATCGAAGCCTGCGGGTCTTTAAGCCCGGATACAATTCCACATCAAAGAACATGTTTTTTTTTTTATCGTATTCTAACACATTTTATAGAACATTTCACATTATTAGTAGCCATTGGCTACATTCAGACATGAGCTTCTTATGAACACCATTATTTCATTTCAGCTTAAAATCATGCATGAATATCACACGTACCTTTCATCAATCAAGCTTAACCCTAATTTACCATTCAACTTAATTCAAATAGAACCAAAAAGATCAAAATTCATGTAGTATATATATGTCAAGGCATTATAAATTTTATACTAAAGGCGATTACTCAAAACTTACCTTGTATCTTTCTCGAACAAATTTCGGGTTGGCTATTCCATGACTTTAGCTTTTCCCTTATCCGAGGTTGCCCTCTATGCTCTTGAGCTTTAATTCAATAAATTTTAAACTAATCATTAATCAATTATTCAAGTATTACTTTCAGAATATAATACATATATATTCGACTTTCACACATACAGATTATAGTAAGCTTATAAGAAATCAATAAGCAATTCATTAGCAAAATTTTTCTTTAATCAATGTTTACTATATAATCACAATTTCACTATAAGCTGAATTCCTGAGAAACAGTCATTAAATTACTTATAACTGGAGCTACGAAACTCCAAATCAATTTCCGTAAATTTTCCTTGAAAATAGACTCATTTATATTTTATCCATAAAATTTTCATAATTTTTAGTCTAGCCAATCAATACCAGATTTTTCCTAAAGTTTCCCTTGTTTCACTGTTTGACAAATCTGACCATTCTTCACTACGAAATAAATTTCTCATTGTACAGAAATCAAAACCTGTTGTCGTTTATTTAATTTGAAACTAGACTCACTAAGGAGTCTAAGTGTATAAAATTTATTCTATGACCATTTTTATACATTTTATAATGATTTTATAAAAACAGAATAAGGGATCTAGAAGTCATTTTGACTCTGTCCCACATTACTTCAAATATTTCATGATCGGTAATTCTTTTACTTTTACGGTTTCTATTATAGAAAACTAGACTCATCAAGATTTAATTACATAATTTATTCAGCTTCTAATTCAATTCCTAAAATTTATGGTGATTTTTGAAAATCACCTTACTGCTGCTGTCCCAAGTAGATTATTACCAATTCACTCTTTCACACATTCTTTGCATACATATTATTTAAGCATGTATCTCACCAATTAATTTCATCATATATATATCTATAAATTTACTTATACATAATATCAATACCACATTGTGCTCAAATCATTTTTCAAGTTCAATTTCACCAAGCTTCAACCTAACTTAACCTATAATAGTTCATAACACATTTAAAGCACATACCTTACTAAATTTTATCATAGTCCACAATCAGCCATAGTACATTCGCCATAGCATAGACACAAATACATTTAACTTGATTTCTTCATGAAAATTAAGGCTATAACCGAATAGTCTTTAACCATTTAAACTACAAAACACAATTTATAACTTCAATTTTACAAGCTTATATCATAAGAGTTTCTCCATTAAAATTTTCAATGTATATTCGGCTATAACACAAACACTTAATCTTTACAATTACAAATTCAAAAACTTAACATACTTTTATAATCTCAACCAAATAGAGTACTTTTATTGATTCACAATAAAACATCAACATAACATTTCTAAATGAAAAATCTTCTCATGACCGATTGCTCTTATAGCTACCAAAATGAAAATTTGCACATGGGTTATGGAAGAATTAAGAAACTATCCTAAAACACATAAGAAATTTCTATCAAAACACTTCAAACATACCTTAATCAAGGCTAGGAAGGGGTAGCCGAATGTTTGTTTTCCCCCCTTCTCTTCTTGAAATTTTCGGCCAAAGAAATCAAAAGATGAACCAACTTTGGTTTCTCCTCCCCACTAAGCCATTATTCTTTTATTTTTATTCTTTAATTCATTTAGTTTAAATTAATGTTAATATAATATACATATAATATATATGAATCAACTACATGGCATGCCACTAAAGAAAAATGGATAATTTGACATGGAAGTCCATTTTTTTTTTAACATGCATTAGTAGACCATATTTAAAATTACCAGTCACATTTCACAATTGTCTCACATAAGTCCTATTTAATAAATTTTACATACAATTGACAAACTTAAAGCAAGAAACTTTCACACATGCAGGTTCACATACAATAAGCATAAGATATAACAGTTAATTATTTTTGTGACTCGGTTTTGTGGTCCCGAAACCACTTTCCGACTAGGGTCAAAAATAGGGCTGTCACAAACCAAGTATTTCAGCCCTACCTGGATCAGCTTGTAGTAGTGTTGATTGATGATATCTTGGTGCATTATAAGTCTATAGACGAGCACGATGAGCATCTCAAAGTGGATCTACAGACTCTCTGTGAGAAATAGTTATTTGTGAAGTTCAGTAAGTGTGAATTTAGCTCCAAGAAGTGACCTTTTTGGGACATGTGGTTTCGGTTGTGGGAATCATGTTGATCCTCGTAAGATTGAGGCTGTGTTGAGTTGGAAACAGCCGAAGAATGTGTTTAAAATCCGTAGCTTCCTGAGGCTGGCAGGATATTAACGACGAATCGTAGAGGGGTTCTCCTTGATCGCAACTCCGTTGACTAAGCTTCTGTGTAAGGGAGTTCCTTTAGTTTGGAATGATGCTCAGTAAGAGAGCTTTGATAAGCTCAAGACTGTTTTAACTCAAGCTCTTGTTCTGATACAGCCTGAGCTTGGTAAAGAATTTATGGTATACAGTGATGCGTCGTATGTGGGTCTGGGTTGTGTTTTGATGCAAGACGGAAGGTGGTTGCTTATGCGTCAGCTCAAGACTCATGAGGCTAATTATCTGACGCTTGATTTGGAGTTTGCGGTAGTATTCTTTGCTCTAAAAATCTAGAGGCACTATCTGTACGATGAGAAGTGTACAATCTAAACTTTGGGCAGCGTAGATGGGTTGAATTACTTAAGGATTATGACTGCACCATCGAGTATCATCTTGGGAAGGAAAATGTGGTGGCTGATGCGTTAAGTCGTAGGGCTATGACCAATCTGAGAATGATGTTCGCTCGACTTAGTTTATTCGACAATGGGAGTCTATTGGCAGAACTCCAAGTGAAACTGACATGGATTGATCAAATCAGAGATAAACAGGTTGGGGATAAGTCTTTTGAGTTATGTTTTCGTCAGGTTGAAAATGGTGTAACTATAGATTTTGGGATTAATAAGGATGAGGTATCGTGTTTTCGCGGTCAGATTTGTGTACCGAATGATGAGGATTTGAGACTGTCAATTCTGAGGGAGGCATATAGTAGCACTTATGCTATGCATCCCAGCGGGAATAAAATGTACCGAGATCTGCGAGAGTTATACTGCTGGCCAGGGTTGAAACGTGAAGTTACTGACTTCGTTACTTGCTGTTTGACTTGTCAGCAGGTTAAGGCTGAGCATCAGTTACCTTCGAGTTTGCTGCAGCTGGTAAAGATATCGTTATGGAAATAGGAGCGAGTAACGATAGTCTTTGTTAGCGGGTTGCCTCTAACATCCACTAAGAAGGATTATAAATTGACCTAAATGCATGTTTGACTATTGTTATTTACTGCATGCCATGTTGTTATTATCTGATGCATGGGATTGGGATATTGACGGAGGAAGTAATGAAAGTGACTTGTCCACGATCGGAGGCTTTGCCTCAATTTATCGTTAATCGAGCAGCAAAGGTCAGCAATCGTGGAGTGTTAAAATGGGTGGGTTGAGCTATTCCCACATGGAGTGTATGGCTGGTACGGTGGAGTGTAGTGGTTGGTGGGTTGAGTAGTCTCCCAAATGGGCTTGCATATGTTATTGATGTTGCATGTATTTTGAAATGGGCCTATGGGCCATACTGTTATCTGAATAAGGGCTAAGGCCCGCTTATTGTAATCTGAAAGGGCTCGCCCAAGACCATCATTACACTGAATGGGCTTAGGCCCAATAGGCTTGAGCCGACTTGGGCTTTGAATGGGTTTTCCTTACACACCGAGCTTCCCCAAACTCACCCCTTTTATTTTCATCCATGTAGGAAATCCCCAACCATAGTGGGCTTGGAGCTGTGAGGGAATTCGGAGTGGCCACCCGTTCTGAAAGTTTGGTTTTCTTCTGGTGAACTGGACATCCTATTATTTACGTTGAGGCTTGGGTTTTTAAATGTAATAAGGCCGCTTAATTATTTTTGATGGTTTTAATATGTATTACTAATATAGGTATTACTTATTTTAACTGTTGAAATTGGATAGCTTTAGGGCGCGTTTTCAAAAGAAACAACAATTGATTTCAAAATAACACGACAACAAGCAAAGCTTCCGCAATGAAAGTATTTTCCAAAATTAATCACTTTTCCTAAAATGACTTAATCAAATCGGTTTCTGAAATATACATGACGTTAAGGTGTGGCAATGGCGGTGTGCATGTCTAGGATTGGATCCGAAGGAGCTTGGTACTTAAGTAGTCCGATAGACTCACCTCCTCTTTCCGGTTTCCTATCGGTGCATGACTTCCATTCACTTTAACCTATAATGAAATTATCTTTTAAAACACTAAGTAGGTTTTTTCGGATCAACAATATAAAATGTTTTGAACGCTTCGATGTGGCATGTCGGATCCTACCATAACATCAGGCGGTGTTTGGGGTGCTACACTCGATTCAAATAGCGCCCCTTTCAATTAAGCCCAAATTTTTTCATTTATTTGTAATTAGCCCTAGTTTTTTTAAAAATTTGATTTTAGTCCTTTTATATATATTTAATTTATTTTCAAATACTATATGTATTATTTATTTTTTATTCAACATTAGTTATATAAATAATATATATTATTTTTATTATATTATTATATACGTTTCTTATAGATTTTTGTAATATATACATTTTACTTTATATATTATTTATTTTACTATATATAAAATTATTATATATATTTTATCTAAGTATTATTTATATTCTATTAGACATTTTATCATACATTATGTTATTCCAATATATGTTTTATTCATTATATTATTTTTATTATATATATTATATTGTATTATTTATTTATTATTATGTACATTTTAAAAAAAACTATTATTAAATAATATATATATCGTTATTAAAATTTAGTATTTAATATTCTAAAATTTATTATAAAATTTTGTTCTTATTCTACATATTATTTATATAAATGTATTAAGCCATTATATTATATAGTATATCTTTTAAAGAATTATCCTTTATTTATATATGGTTTTTAATTTTTTATTTATATTGAATTTATTCTTTTCTCTAATTTTAGTTATATATTCCTATTGTATTTTTGTTTTTGAATCATTCTGCATTTGTTTGGTACTATTTAATATGTTGATTGTGTTTTATAAATTACTTGTTATTCTTATTTTATTTATTATTTTATATATTTGCATAGAAATTCATGTTGTTATTTTAAGTTATATTCGCATGAAATATTATTGTATATATATTATGCTATTCATTATTCTTTATATTATATTTTTGCATGAAATGATAATGTGTGTATATATTTATGTTGTTTAAAATTATATGCATGAAATGTTAAAGTATATTGTGTAATTTATGCCATTATTCATTATTATATTATATTTGCGTAAAATGTTAAAGAAGGTATTATGTAGGTCAATTTATTTAAATATTAATCCTTTGTAATGTGTTAAATGCAACTTCACTTTAAAGATTTTTTTTATTTCATTCGATCTAAATGGTAGTTAGAAATTCTAGAAATAGTGCCCTAACATCCTGGGTTGCGATTTCCCATTTGTCTAAATACCTAAAAGATTCTTCTAAATAAGTTTTGAAAATCACAAGATGATTTTAGTTACGAAAATTTAAAAATATCGTGTCCAATCATGCTGGATATGATGTTTATATTCTTTCGAAGCAAAAGAATCTTGATTCTTTTTTAATTCAAATTATTACGGTTTTAAAAGAGATCTTATTTCTAAATTCTTTCAAACTTTTGACATTAAGATAAAATTATTCAATTTGGTACCAATTTTGGGCGTTACGAGGGTGCTAATCCTTCCTCGTGCGTAACCGACTCCCAAACCTATTTTCTCATAATTTCGTAGACCAAAACGTTTTATAAAGTGATCCAATCACACTTTAAAAGATTGGTGACGACTCCCGTTTTTGTTTTTTTTTAAAAAAACTCGTTTTTAAGGAGGTTTCGACAATCTTTTTTTTTATTGCTTTTAAGATTTCTTCTTGTTAGGTTTTAGTAAGTGCATGATCCCACCATCCTTTTAATTGACCAGTAAATCCAGCAACTAAAAGATTGGCTATAGCATGATCACTGATTAATCCATTTTGGTTTTGGGTTTTATAAACATTTGAAACCATTGTCATTTGTTGTAATAAACTGAGAATATTGTATTCAGGCATTCCGTCTATATTCCATTCACAAATTGTATTGGCATTGTATTTATTCTGGAAAATAGGTCTTTCTTCTATATTAAGATCATTTGGATAATATAATATTTTTGGTTCTTTCCAAGCTAACTTGTTAATTTGTTGTTCATCTGACTAGTCAGGATCAGATTGGGAAGATTGGTGTAATGTATTTACTGAATGTTGGGCTTGCATTGGGTATCAGGTGCAATTAATTATTTTTGGATTTCTGTTAAGAAATTATTTTGGGATTTTTGGAAAGGTTTTGAAATCTCATAAGGTGTAAATATTGGTTCTTTAGAACCTTTTTCTGTTACTTCTTTTATTGGTTCTTTCAATCGGTTGACTTTCTATCAAATTCTCAATATAATCTAATTGTTTTTGTCGAAACCATTTTTTTTAAAATGGATTTTTGAAAAAATGTGGATCGACTTTTGAAAAATGAAAACGGGAGTCGCCACCAATCTTTTAAAGTGTGATTGGATCACTATACAAAACGTTTTGGTCTACGAAATTGTGAGAAAACAGGTTCGGGAGTCGGTTACGTTCGAGGAAGGATTAGCACCCTCGTAACGCCCAAAATTGGTACCAAATTGGATAATTTTTGTCTCAATGTCAGAATTTTGAGAATATTTTAAAAAAATGAGGTTTCCTTATTTTTGTAATAATTCAAATTAAGAGAATTGAGATTCATTCGCTTTGAAGGAATAATAAATATCACATCCAGCATAATTGGACACGATACCTTTAAACTTTCGTAGCTAAAAATCATCTCATGATTTATAAAACCTGCTTAAAAAGGATATTTTAGATATTTAGATAAACGGGAAATTGCAACCCAGCATGTTAGGGCACTATTTCTCAAATTTCTAAACATCCAAAACATTGCCTCGTTCATTTTCTAAAAGTTCCTTTTAATGAATTTTGGTTTTAAAAGTAATGATATGTTTCACATATTATAAGAAATTAGATACAATATATATATGCAAATTGGATACAATATATATATGCTTTATCATTTCATGCAAATATAATAAAGGTGACGAACAAGGATCTAAATTACCTAATATGCTATTATTTCATGCATGGTCATAAATAGTATCATTACATACACAATACAACATAGAATATAATGAATTCAATAATATAAATTGTATAATGCATACTTACAACATTTTATGCAAATAAATATCTAAATTATAATAATTAACTCATTTTATGTAAATATAAAAAACAAAAATAAAATGATATATGAAATTTAACCCATTGTACAATATCAAAATAAAAGAGAATCTAAAATAAACAAACGAATTAGTATATGTAATATAAAAGTAAGCTATTAAACAATGTGAGAACAATAAAAATTCACACATGCATTTTCACATATTCTAGACAATAAATATTACGTTCGAACATGTCGATGACTCGGTTTAGCGGTCCCGAAACCACTTCCCGACTAGGGTCAATTTTGGGATGTCACATTGCTTCTTGAAAACTCAGGAACACCGATTTGTTATTTTCAATCTGCTCCCTATCTAATATGGAGATGCCAAATCTACTATCTCCAATCTGCTTCGATGAAAGTCAGATCTGCTATATATCTACTATCCATTGAAATAGATATGCCAAATTTGTTATCTTGAATCTGCTTTGGTGTGAGGACTTCTGAGAGTCAAATCTGCTATGTCCTCGATTTGTTCCTTGTAAACACAAGAATGCCAAATCATCTTGGATCTACTTCAGTATAAACATCTAAAGGTTAGATCTACCATGTGTCTGCCCTCTGTCAGATATGGAGACGCCAAACTTTGATTTGTTCTCTGACAATACAGAGATGCCAAATCATCTTAGATTTGCTTTAGTGTAAACACATGAAAGCCAAATCAGCTATGTCTTCGATTTGTTCCTTTCAACTACAAGGATACCAAATCATCTTGGATTTGTTTGAGAACATCTGAGAGTCAAATCTGCTATGTTCTCGATTTGTTCCTTGTAAACACAAGAATGCCAAATTATCTTGGATCTGCTTCATCATAAATATCTGAAGGTTAGATCTGCTATATGTTCGCCCTCCATCGAATATAGAGACGCCAAACTTCGATTTGTTCTCTGACAATACAGATATGCCAAATCATCTTAGACTTGCTTCAACGTAAACACGTGAAAGCCAAATCAGCTATGGTTTTGATTTGTTCCTTGTAAACACAAGGATACCAAATCATCTTGGATTTGTTTGAGAACATCTGAGAGTCAAATCTGCTAGTCCCCGATTTGTTTCTTGTAAACATAAGAATGCCAAATCATCTTGGATCTGCTTCAGCCAGATCTGTTATGCTGCGGCCTATTAAGGCGCCATCTTTGATAACCTGTAGTATGATTATGCCTGATATGAAGTGAGTCGAATGTTCCTAATTAAACATGTTATGATGCAGAATGTTGTGAACATGATCCCTATCCTAGACGTCACTACTCATTCCTTCATTTGTCTTTTAAAACATTATTCGTGCTCAACCTGTAAGCCTGTATCCTTCCTCCAATGCTATGATCCACTGAGGATGTCTGTAAAACAATCTTTCCTTAAAATTGAATCATTGGTTTTGTCCATTTTCCTAGAAGGAAGAGATCCCTTGAGTTCCTTCATCCCTTACTTTCGTGAATTTCTCGAACAATTGTCCTGTTTTAGTTTCTTGTATTATCTAGAAATTCCAGAGTAATGCATAAAACTTTATTTGTGAAGATATTTTAGTTCATTTATCATTATTTCAATGCAACATACTTAAAGAATAATGGGAAATGAATAAATCTTTAAGAATAATTGGATTTAAATGAATTATCAAAAAGATATAAAAGGGAATTAATTTGATAGCCTATCTTCTAGAAGAAATAGAATCTAAAGATAGCAAACAAAATAGAAGTTAGATGCCCTAGATATCGCCACTTGAGTGTCTATATACCAACTCCATGAATTCTTTTCTTGAGTTCAACATGTGTTTAAAAGATCCAAAGTACTCTGACGATGCCCTAGTTTGTAGCATTCTTCGCTCTTTGTTGTATTAGATATAGCAAGATCACCATATGACCTTCAATATTTGAGCTGCCCTTTCGGGTTTTCAACTCAAAAACCCCTTTGGTCTCAAGGTGCCCTTTGCGGGTTTTCACCTTGGCCTCTCCACATTTTTTTTTAAATCTCAAGGCGTCCTTTGCGGGTTTTCACCTTGGATTCTCTTCTCCTTTAGACAAAGTATTTTTTCACTGAATCTGAGTTCACTGGGTTGGGTAAACTTTTCCCATCCATTTCCGTTAAGATCAATGCACCGCCAGAGAAAGCTTTCTTCACGACATACAGCCCTTCCTAATTCGGCATCCATTTTCCCCTAAAGTCCTTTTGAATGGGAAGAATCTTTTTTAGTACAAGGTCTCCCTCGTGGAACTCTCTGGGTCGAACTTTCTTATCGTAAGCTCACATCATTCGCTTCTGATACATTTAACCATGTCGAATGGCTCTTAGCCTCTTTTCCTCAATCAAATTCAACTGGTCATATCGGGATTGAACCCATTCTGCTTCATCTAACCTTATCTCTATCAAAACTCGATGAGAAGGTATTTCTACTTCAATAAGTAACACTGCTTCCATTCCATAAACTAACGAGAATGGAGTTGCCCCAGTAGAGGTTCTAACAGATGTTCGATAGGCTAGGAGTGCAAACGGTAGCTTCTCATGCCAATCTCTATAGGTCTCAGTCATCTTCCCTACTATTTTTTTAATGTTCTTATTAGCAGCCTCCACTGCCCCAGTCATTTTTGGACGATAGGGAGAAGAATTTTGATGCTTGATCTTGAACTGGTCACAAAGCTCTACTATTGTTTTATTGTTCAAGTTCAATGCATTGTCGGATATAATCTTCTCAGGCATTCCATACCGAAAAATGATCTCTTTCTTCAAGAATCGACTCACTGCTGACTTAGTAACATTCGCATAAGAGGCGACCTCTACTCATTTTGTAAAGTAGTCAATTACCACGAAGATAAACCGATATCCATTCAAAGCTTTCGGTGATATTGGTCCAATAACATCCATGCCCCACATGGAGAAAGGCCATGGAGAAGTCATAACATGCAAAGGTGAAGGTGGTACATGAATTTTGTCTCCATAAATCTGACACTTATGGCATTTCATGGTATAGTTGATACAGCCCTCTTCCATGGTGGCCCAATAATAGCCAAACCTCATGATTTACCTTGCCATCGTCAACTTATTGGCATGCGTCCCACATACACCTTCATGAACTTCTTCTAAAATTAGCTTAGCTTCCACAGCATCGACACATCTCAAAAGTACTTGGTCTTTCCTTCTCTTGTACAAGATATCCCCGTCTAAGACATAGTCACAAGCTAATTTTCTCAAAGTTCATTTATCATTTTCATTGGCCTGTTCA
The DNA here is from genome assembly GCF_025698485.1 of Gossypium arboreum. NCBI lineage: Eukaryota > Viridiplantae > Streptophyta > Magnoliopsida > Malvales > Malvaceae > Gossypium > Gossypium arboreum. Next base: position 98,093,568 of record NC_069080.1, read on the forward strand.
GGGTATTTACGATCCCTCACATATCGTAATATATCCTCATACCAAGGGTTATTATCCTTTTCTTCACTCTCAATGTTGTAGCAATGAGCGGGAGCCTCATAGACACTCATTTGAATTGGTCTCATCTCTTCTTCTTTATTTACCTTAATCATTGAAGCCAAGGTTGCTAAAGCATTTGCCATCTGATTTTCGTCCCGTGGGAGATAATTGAAGGTGATGTCATCAAACTCCTCAAGTAACCCCAAAACTACCTTTCGATAATTGATCAATTTAGGGTCCCTTGTCTCCCATTCACCTCTAAGCTGATAAATTACCAACGCAAAATCTCCATATACTTTTAAGGTTTTTATACCTCGCTCTATAGCTGCTTGAAGTCCCATAATGCATGCTTCATACTCAGCTATATTGTTTATGCAATGAAAGTTCAACTTGCATGTGAAAGGGTAATGATCGCCATTTAGGGATACCAAAACTGCCCCAATTCCATTTCCGACTGCATTAGAAGCCCCATCAAAATTGAGCTTCCAAGAAGAATCTTCAGTCGTTTCTATACACATCAACTCCTCATTTGGAAAATCAAAGTTCAATGGCTCATAATCCTCTAGAGCCCTACTGGCCAAGAAATCTGCTACCGCACTTCCTTTTATAGCCTTCTGACTTATGTAGACTATATAAAACTCTGAAAGCAAAATTTGCCATCTCGCCATTCTTCCATTTAGAGCCGTTGACTTCATCATGTATTTCAATGGATCAAGCTTTGAGATGAGCCAAGTGGTATGGTATAGCATGTACTGTCTTAATCTCTGAGTTGTCCAAATCAGTGTACAACACAACTTTTCAATCGGTGGATATCTCATCTCATAGTCAGTGAATTTCTTACTGAGATAATAAATTGCCTTCTCTTTTTTCCCTGACTCATCATGCTGGCCAAGCACACATCCCATAGAATTACTGAACACTGACAAGTACAGTATTAATGGTTTATCTGGGCTTGGTGGAGATAATACCGGAGCATGCAACAAATACTGCTTGACCTTTTCAAAAGCATTCTGGCATTCCTCATCCCAAGTTCCTTGATTGTGCTTTCTGAGGAGGCGAAAGATAAGATCGTATTTCTTGGTCAGTTGTGAAATGAACTGAGCGATGTAATTCAACCTTCTTAGGAATCTTCGAACTTCCTTCTGAGTACGTGGTAGAGGTAACTCTCATATAGCTCTGACCTTTTCTGAGTCGACTTCAATTCCTTTTTCACTGACTACAAAGCCTAATAACTTTCCTGATCTGGCTCCAAAGGTATACTTTGCTGGATTGAGCTTTAGCTAAAATTTTCTCAGCCTCAAGAACAATCTTCTCAAAACCTCAATGTGCTCTTTTTCTGTACGCGACTTGGTAATCATATCATCAATATATACCTCAATATCCCTATGCATCATGTCGTGGAGTAAGTTCACAATGGCCTGTTGGTATGTTGCCCCTGCGTTTTTTAGTCTAAACGGCATTACTTTATAGCAAAAGGTGTCCCACAAGGTTATGAAGGTGGTTTTATCCATGTCCTCTGGATGCATCTTTATCTGGTTGTATCCTGAGAAACCATCCATAAAGAAGAACAACGAATATCCCGCTGTGTTGTCTACTAAAGTGTCAATGTACGGTAAAGGAAAATTATCCTTTGGGCTTGCTTTGTTCAGATCTCTATAATCAACACACATTCGTACCTTCTCGTCTTTCTTAGGAACTGGTACAATGGTAGCTACCCATTCGGAGTATTTCACTTCTTGCAAGAATCTTGTATCGAACTGCTTCTTGACTTCATCCTTTATTTTCAGAACAATATTTGGCCTCATTCTGGGCAACTTCTGTTGGACTGGCTTACAATCCTGTCTTATCGGAAGACGATGTACTACAATGTCAGTACTCAATCCGGGCATATTCTGATATAACCAGGTGAAGATATCCTTGAATTCTCGAAGCAACTCAACCAGACCATGCCTTGTGTCCTCGGTAATCAGTGTTCCAATTTTCAACTCCTTCCCTTCCTCTAGGGCTATATTCTCTATTGCCTCTTTCTCATGAGGCATGATTTTTTTCTCCTCCTGCTTTACCATTCTTAACAGATCAAGAGATACGTCATAATCTTGAACATCTTCAAAATCCTGAGGTTCCTCTAAACACATGTCTTGCTCGCAAGAGAAATCAGGAGTTTTAGTATCAATGCTCATATCATTTATATTTAGAGATCTGAGAAGTATAAAGAATATACAAAGAATGAATGAATTTAAGAATAATTATTTATGTACTATGAATGAAAGAATAAGAATTGTCAAAATTTGATGGAATATTGATTGATAAAAATGAAGCAGTACTCGTTTGAATAAATAAAAAGTTATGTCTTATTAAAAAAAATGATAAATGATCATAAGCCTATTTCAAAAATGTAATGTTATTACTCCTAGGCTTTAGAATAACAAGAATGTTTGAGAATTACTCTGAAAAATTCCTAAAGACTACAGGAAGTTCTTCCGCAGTCTAATTGTTCAGAGAGCTTCCCAATTCATAAGGGCGAATGCCCTCAAGGTTCTTTTGCTCTGGTCTTTCTTCATGCACAGCATTAATTTGATGGCTCTCCTCTTTAAGTAATCCTCTTGATATGAAGGTTTTAGATATAGGAGGGAATGTCATTGATTCCCACCCCACTTCTCTTCCATCTAAACGCGCCCTTCTCCTTTCTTGGCATTTCTCAATGTCCTTCCTCCTTTGCTTATAGTCTGGTTTGAAGCCCAAACCAAAGCGGTCCTTTTTCTCAATCATCTTTGGGATCTAAATCCCTCATTGCAGATACTTTTCTAAACCTCTTTCTAGTAAGGCTCCTCTTCCTGCCATCATTTGTAGAGCCATCTTTGTGGCTCTTGCCATCCTTGGCACCAGTAACTTACTTCCTTCTGAAATGAAAGTGGCATTTACAAACTCTAAAGAGCGAAATGAACACTCAATAGATTCTTCATTTGCCTCAACATAGGGGGCCTTGCTAGTGACTGCTGCTATAATATCCTCCTCCGCATTGATAGTTATTAACCGTCCCTCTGTCACTAACTTCAATTTTTGGTGTAATGAGGAAGGCACCACTCCTGCCGAGTGTATCCATGGCCTCTCCAATAAACAATTATAGGAGGGCTTGATATCCATCACCAAGAAATCAACTTCATATGTATTTGGCCCAATTTCCAAAGGGATGTCTATTTGTCCCATCACTTTTCTCTCGGTTCCATCAAAGGCTCTTACCACATTGCAACACGTCTTCATATGCGAACTATCAATGGGTAATCTATTTAATATGGATAATGGAAGGACGTTCAAAGTCGACCCGTTATCAATGAGTACACTTGGAAGCGTGTATCCTTTGCACCGAGTAGTGATGTGCAAGGCCTTGTTGATCCTATGCCCCTAGGTGGGATTTCATCATCATTGAAGTAGATGAAATTGTCCGCGCTAATATTGTTTACCAACCGGGCCAGCTTGTTAACGGATATGTCATGGGTGACATATGTCTCGTTAAGCACCTTCATCAATGCTTTCCTATGTACCTCAGAACTCAGAAGTAAAGCCAATACTGATATACGAGCTGGTTGCTTGCGTAATTGCTCGACCACACTATACTCACTATGCTTGAGGAACTTCAAAAATTCCTTAGCCTCTTCCTCCTTTACCGGCTCTTTGATGGGCATTTCAACCTCTTTTTCCTTCTCCACACTAGCATTCTTTGTTTTTGTGGACTCATCTCTGATGCCTACCGTATCATACCGCTTCCCACTCCGTGTATGGGAACCCTCAATTTGTACATCCTTGGACACACTGGCTACATCTTCTTCCTCTGGTAATGACACATGGTAGTTATAACTCCATGGAACCCTTTTGTTATCCTTATAAGGAAAAGATACAGGTTTATGGATTATGACCTTGGGCCTAGTTTGCGTCTCCACTTCATTATTCCCCGGCAAGGAAATAATAATTCTTGGCCGGCTGATTTCTTGTTGTTTATCTTCCAACGCATGTATTTCTCCTTTGTAAGAGCTACCTTTAAAAACTTGCAGCTCTTTATTATCAATGAAGCCTTGCACCAAGGCTTTGAATTCTTCACAATTTTGGGTCTCATGACCCTCTTTTCCATGGAACTCACAGTAGTTCCTCATTTCTTCTTTTTCTTTCTTAGAGGTTATCATCCCTCTCTTCATCATCTCTTTCCAAATTACCCTCAAAGGCATTCTGACCTTAGCAACATTTTCCTTGATTATTCTTTCCCTAGTTTCATCAATGGCATTCACTCCTTGATTGTCATGATCTGGTAACGGATTTTCAGCGTTAGGGGTACTGTCGAATCTCACAACCCCTATCTTGATAAGCCTCTCCACGGCCTTCTTGAATCCAATGCAATTTTCAATTGAATACCCCAGTATTCCTGCATGATATTCGCATTTAGCATTTGCATCATACTACTTGGGGTATGGTGGCTGTAGTGGTTTCAAGTGAAATGGAGCAATGGCGTGTGCATCGTATAAGCTTTGATAAAGCTCACGATATGTCACAGGGATAGGCGTGAATTGCATCCTCTCCGAATTCTGTCTTGATCCCGGTTCCTGTCTTTGAGTATTTTGCTGCCCGCTTGTAACCATTGTGGGCTAACTAACTGTGACTGCCTTTGAATTGAAGCTACTTGTGTTGTTCACCTCATTGTTTTTTCTTCTTGAGGCCGATCTTTTGGCTACTTCCCCCTCAATTTTGTCACCCCTTATGGCATTCTCAATCATCTCTCTTGCCATGACTATGTCTGTAAAACTTTTGGTAGTCCTTACAATCATGTGAGTAATGAATGGAGCTTTCAAAGTGTTGATGAACAACATGGTGGTTTCTTTCTCCAACAGTGGTGGTTGAACCTGCATTGCCACCTCTCTCCATCTCTGTGCGTATTGCCTAAAATTTTCATTAGGCTTCTTTTCCATGTTTTGCAGAGTGATCCTATTAGGTTTCATGTCAGTCACATGATTATATTGCTGCATGAAGGCTTGTGCAAGATCCCTCCATGAACTTATTCTAGCCCGACTCAGCTGATTGTACCACCTAGCTGCCGCTCCCACTAAATTGTCTTGAAAACAATGGATCAACAGCTGATCATTGTTTATGTACCCGGTCATTCTTCTACAGAACATCGTAACGTGGGCCACTGGGCAAGTAGTCCCGTTGTATTTTTCAAACTCTGGCATTTTGAATTTGTGAGGAAGCACCAAGTCTGGAACCAAACTTAAGTCATTGGCATCGAGTCCCTGATGCCCTTCAGCACTTTCTAAGGCCTTAAATTTCTCCTCCAGCCATTGACAACGTTTTTCCAACTGTTTTGTAGCCTCGGCTCTCAAATCTTCCTTTTCAACTATATCCAAATCAGGAATGAGAGGATTGGTAGGATTATCGCCTAAATTGAATCCCGAGCCAGTTGGGAAATTTATAGGGATCCCAGTATCAACTTGACCCTGTTGAGGCCTTATTGTGACAGATGGCCCATGAGGATATGCCTTAGGTTGAGTTCGTATGTGAGGTGGAGTGAAACTAGGAGGAGGACCCTCATTCTCTTCTTCAGCAATTGCCATGGGAGCCTTTCCGTTATCAGTGACCCTCAGTAGTTGAGCCATCTTAGCCATATGCTCCCTCATATCGTTTTGCATTTTTTCCAATTGGTCTTGCAATTGGTCTTGCATGTCCTTCTGTAGCTGCTCAAATCTTTGATCTATATTCTTCGAATTAGAGCGTGTACCGTAAGGATGTGTTGCTTCCAGATTTCCTTTTTCTTACTCTCTTTCTCCCTAATAATTTTAACTAATTAGGGTCTTTCTATAAACTTGAATGCATATGATGTAATGAAATGCAAATGCATGAATGCAAAAAGATGTCGATTCTGACTCAGTTTCATTTTAGAAAACATTATTTAAGGAACAAAAATCTTTTCATAAAACAAATTACAAATACAATTTTGCCCGTAGGCCTAGAGCCTTAACCCTATCATATAGCAATGCTAACTCTCGTCCTTTATCTGACGATGACTCATACATCATACTCAGTGTTCTAGCTTGTGTTGCCAACTCCTGCAAGTGTTCAGCAACCTCTCGAATCTGAATTAAGGCCTCTCCCATGATATGATCTCTATCTTCCACTTGACTCTGAAGATGGTGAAGTTCTCCCTTCCACTGTTCTTCTCTTGCCTTGAGCTACTCAATCCGTGACTCACAGCCCTGTAGTGCTGCTTCTAACTCTCCAATGTTATGCTTCATATTCTCAATCTTGTCCAAGCTTGCCTTTAATTCGATTGCAGAGTTACGACTTTGGTAATGATGAAGGGATCGTCCAAGCTCTGACACCTTAACTTTTAACCCTTGATTTTCCTTCTCTAGGGCCTGATTACGAGACTACATTTCTTGGAACTTTTTCTCCCAATACTCGGCCTTGGCTCTTTCTTCTTGAATCTCTTGTTGCCATTGCTCCGAAGATCTCCCTAGTCTGACCCTTTTTAGTGTCATCTGAGCTTTCTTATAATGTGTCTTTAGGTCATTTCGATTTCCTCGACCTTTCTCTTTTCCTTTTTCATCTTCTCGACTTCCATCTTTTGAATGTCAACATCAAGACTTAAGCACATTTTCTCCTCTTCGAGCTTCTCAGTCCTCTTTTCTAGCTCTGAATTCTTTCTCTCGAACTCTTGCTTTATAACCTCCAACTCTGATGGGATCACTCGCAAGTTCTCCTCTAATGATCGAGCCTCTCCCAAAATCGGCCTAGGGATATTATCGTTGAATCTCTTACTAAACCAGCCCTTAAACTCGAGGTTGACGTTGAATCTTCAGTCAAGATCTTCATACATAAAGGCTTCTTCCAAGCCTCAGAAATCTCTCGCATCCTCTTCTTATAGTGATCTCCTTTGTAAGAGAAATCACTCTGAGCTAGACCTTGTGTAGCCGGTATGAACTGCCTCGCTCGATATTGCCTTAAAACAAGCAACGGTGTATATCCAACAACTCCCCAAATTCTTGGCAAAGGGACCAAATCAAAACTGCCGCATCGGTAAAAGACTTCACTAGGAACCAACCAAGGAGCCCTCCACATAACATCTTCCTCTCAAAGATTCTAAAGAATGCCTAACCATCTCTCTTCCGAAATGTCATCTCTCCTAGGTATATCCACTGCTTCCTTTAAGGGAGTATAACCCTTAAAGAAAACTCGGCAAGGAACCCTATCGAGCTTCCAAAAATGACTATGAAACCAAACTAACAGCAACTGTGCACATCTAATGAATCTTCCTTCACCAGCTCTTCGACATGCGCTCAAGGATCTTATCGTCTCAGCTAGGATCGCAGGCACAGGCGTATTCTATTTACTAAGTCGATCAAACAAATCTGCGACCGACTCATCTATGTGCCTCAACGCCTTCGGGAAGATCACCATGCCATAAATGCTCAAAGCCAGGACGTCGACCTTTTTCTTCACATCTGGATGCGTCAATATCAAATCCCTTAAAATGGCCCACGGAATGCACTTACTATCACCCTTCTGCTACACACGAGCTGCAGCCCACTACTCACTCATCCCAGTAATCATCACCAATTTCTTCGCAAAAGTTAGGAGGCTAGCAGGCCTAACATAAGCCTTGTAACCATGAATCCTTGAGCAAAGCAGTAAAGTCGTATACTCCTTTAAAGTAGGTACAAGATCAACATCACCAAATGCAAAGCAACTATAAGCAGGGTTCCAGAACTGTACCATAGCTTGAAACAAGTGTCTATCTACCTTGACGTCTAGCAAATATGGAAGGTCTCCATAACTCTGATAGAAACGCTGCTTAGCATCTTCATCCCACTGAGCCCAAATGTTTCTCAGCTCATGCAACTCATTCTGCATTGAATTAACACGAGTGAAGTCCCGTAACCCTGACGTATACCCCTTGGTTACACTATCTCCTTTCTCTAATTGGGTTTTTTTCTGACCAGGTACAGACAGAAGCATTGTCCTCCACTTTATTAAGGTATCCGTTCCTCATTACAAAACTTTCTAATCTAGAAATCGAGCCTTGAATCGTCGCCTTTAAATGCGAAATGGCATGCAATGACAAAAAATAAAAACAGTAAGTCAGTATCATATATATAGGAAAATGATAAACAAATCCTTATAAGGGCAATTTTCTAAAGGTTATTACTATTATCCCTAGGATAAGCACTTAAAAGTTCACTATATGAGTTTTAGTTCTAAAGCAAAGGTACCTGAACCAGCAGATTCCTCGGTCCTCACCCACTATAGGCTCATATAGACCAAGTTCAGTTCAGGGGGACACTTTTCCCTATGGCCATACAGAGATGAAAATCTCATGAAGACATAGGTAGAGTATCCCGGAAGCAATCCACTAGTTCATGCGAAGGTGAAAACCTTACGAAAGCATAGCTTCTCACTCCCATTTAAGGGTATGACCACAACGGTCGTGCAAATGTAATGTATAACAATAAAGTAACAAACATATGCAGCAAACACATGTAAAAGATTTAAATATTCCAAACTTCTGGCATTAAGACAAAAATACTCAATTTCTTAGCTTGACTCTCTTAGGTCCCCAGTGGAGTCGCCAAGCTGTCGAAACCATTTTTTTTAAAAGGGATTTTTGAAAAAACGGGGATCGACTTTTGAAAAATGAAAACAAGAGTCACCACCAATCTTTTAAAGTGTGATTGGATCACTATACAAAACGTTTTGATCTACGAAATTGTAAGAAAACAGGTTCGGGAGTCGGTTACGTTCGAGGAAGGACTAGCACCCTCGTAACGCCCAAAATTGGTACCAAATTAGATAATTTTTGTCTCAATGTCAGAATTTTGAGAATATTTAAAAAAAATGAGGTTTCCTTATTTTTGTAATAATTCAAATTAAGAGAATTGAGATTCATTCGCTTTGAAGGAATAATAAATATCACATCCAGCATAATTGGACAGATACCTTTAAACTTTCGTAGCTAAAAATCATCTCATGATTTATAAAACCTGCTTAAAAAGGATATTTTAGATATTTAGATAAACGGGAAATTGGAACCCAGCATGTTAGGGCACTATTTCTCAAATTTCTAAACATCCAAAACATTGCCTCGTTCATTTTCTAAAAGTTCCTTTTAATGACTTGTGGTTTTAAAAGTAATGATATGTTTCACATATTATAAGAAATTAGATACAATATATATATGCTTTATCATTTCATGCAAATATAATAAAGGTGACGAATAAGGATCTAAATTACCTAATATGCTATTATTTCATGCATGGTCATAAATAGTATCATTACATACACAATACAACATAGAATATAATGAATTCAATAATATAAATTGTATAATGCATACATAACAATATTTTATGCAAATAAATATCTAAATTATAATAATTAACTCATTTTATGTAAATATAAAAAAACAAGAATAAAATGATATATGAAATTTAACCCATTGTACAATATCAAAATAAAGGAGAATCTAAAATAAACAAACTAATTAGTATATGTAATATAAAAGTAAGTGTTAAACAATGTGAGAACAATAAAAGAAATCCCCTTTTTCAAAAATATATACATATACAGATTATATTATAATGTATAATAACTTAATATATAATAAAAATAGTGTACTAGATGTTGTTATTCTTTAAAAATGTATATAATTAATAAGTAATAATATATGCTTTAGGATAAAATAAAGGTAATAAAGAAATATAGTAAAATATAATATAATTTACAAATAAAAATATGTAATATTATAAATTATATAGTAATAAAATATATGTAATAAAATAAATAATATAATATAAGAAGAATATATAAAATAATAATAATCTAATAGGTATTTCATATAAAAATATAGTAAGATAATTGATACATATAGAAAATACATAATATTTACTAACTTTATAAATAAAATATATAATAATATGAATAATATAATATATAATATATAAAAATAATATGTACTAAAAATATATAATATAGATATAAATAATATATATAAAAAATATATAATAAAAATTAAAATATATAATAATATAATAGATAAAATATAGTAAAATAAATAATATATATATATAATGAAAATATATATAACATATAGTAAAATACAAATATAACAAAATAAAATATATATAAAATATATATGATAAACAAATCCTTTTTTAATATTAAAAAATTGAATTGAAAATTCCAGGTTAATCGTAAAATAATAAAAACATTTAGACTTAATTAAAACATAAGCTAAAACAGAGGGACTCATTGAGTAATTAAACCCTAATCCTAAAACGATAACGTTCTCTGGAATGAATTTTAAAGGCTGTTTGGATTAAATTAAAACAAATATAAAAGATTAAGATCAAATTAAAATAAAAATAAAATGCAATTGAAAAATTAAAAAAAGGAAGGATCAATTGGGCAATTGGCCCATTCTCCAAAAACGTGCGGATCCTCCCCGGGTAATCGGGTCAACACGTGGATCTTCCGTTTGAAACGACGCCGTTTAAATGCTTATTGAATTAAGCCAAACGACGTCGTATTATAAGGGCTATATAAGCCAAATCTTAGCCTAAAAATCATTTTGCCCTAGCTCTGAGAGAAAAAAAAAGAAGAAAATCCTCTGAATGAGGATCTGGGACCAGCATCAGAGCTCCGTTGAGCCTCCGTTTTCAGGCAGTCACGCTCCCACGTGCCACTGTGAACGCCGCCATGTATGACGGTCGAAAACTGGAAAGTTTCCTTTTTCCGTCGCGAATCAAAAAGATATATTCCCCCTTTTCTTTTACTATTTACCATATATATTTATATGTACATAGATTTAAAAAAATCACCTTTATGTATTTCAATCGACTGTGGTGCCCTATTCAGTATATGTGCGCCAAAAAAAACCTTTTCTTTGAATTTGTATCTTCTGTTTTTTATTCTCTGTGTATATTTCTCTCTGGAAAAATCGTGTGTTACAAATCAGAAAAATATGGGTTTTTATAACCCTTTGTAATTGATTTACAATCTAGGAAAGAAATCTTTTGATTTCTTTCTATATTTTGCCTCTGTTTTTAGTTGTGGTTTTTTCATTTTGCAGATATCTCGGGAGAAATCCAGTGATGGAAGGGTCGCTAGCGTTGATGGGGGCCTAAAGTCTGGTGGTGGTGTCGGTGAGACGCTGATTACGGAGGCAGAGCCTTGAGTGATGGCCTCGATTGGGGAGCTGGACAGATGCTCCCCGAACTTTCCAGAACTTGTTGCGGCGCGAGGGGAAAGAGAGGCAAAAACCGTAGGGTTTCATGCCTTGGTGTAATGGTTTGGGCCAGTTGGACCACTGTTGTTTGGGTTAAGGGTGTATTGGGTACCGGGTTTTGGGTAGTTAGGTACGTTGGACTTATGGGTTAAAAAATGTGGGCTACCGGTATTGGTGTTGGGTCTGCTAGGTTATTGAGCTAATTTGTAACTAGGTAGTGGTATAGGTCTTAGGTATCTGGGCTTATCAAGCTTTGAAGCCCGTTTATTGTAAATGGACTTGTATAAATGGACTTTATTTATTTATTGATTTAATTCCTACAAGCCTAGGTAAATTTTGGCTATTACAATTTTCTTATTGTATGAAGACTGATATTTGTATAATTGTTTTGTTCTACTATCATTTTAATATCTTTTGATAAGATTTGTTCTCTTGCATCAGCTCTCATGCTTAAAGGATTTGCTTTTATTCTAGTATTTTTGTGAAGATATTGAACCTCTATTAAAGGGGGATGTTGGGATTCAGCTTCGCCTTTATTAATCTGCCATCTAGTATTATGTTTTATTGTATTAACATATATTGAATAATATTCTTCAAACCATTCAAAGAATTTTATATGAATTTTATAGGTATTCATAAATTCATAAGATTCTTGAAGAATGCTTTCTTTTTTATCATTATAATCCTTAAAGAATCTTCTCTTTTTTTCTTATTTTTGTTGGAACAGAAGTATTTTCTACACCACTCCTTATTTATCTCAAAAGTTTTTTCTAGAACAAATATTTCTGAATTTTCTCCTTGTCGTGCATTATTAGTCATTGATGAATATGTTGGTGACATATTAGGTGAATTTTCGAGACTCTCTTCCTGTCTAGCATAGATAGGTTGAGCTATATTTGAGGAATTATCTATTCCTTGTAGATTGGTTCTAAATGTTGTTGGGATAGAAGAGACAAAGCTCTAGCTCTCCTAAAGTCTGCGATTTGTGTTTCTGGATTTGACTCTTCTTCTAGATTTAATCTCCTAAAAGCCATGCTGGTACTTCCCATTTCAAAAGAATGTCTTGGAGCCATTCTTTGTGGCCTATTGAATATTAATTCAACTGTGCCATCTTGGTGTTGGGAAATTTCACTTAATGAAGTGTTTCTTTTTAGAGTTGGTGTTACAGAGTCTGTAGCACCTTCTAGTTTCCATCTATTATTATATTGTCTATTTATATATTATTTTTATATTTTATATATATATATATATATATATATATATTAAAGCCTTAGTATTAACTATAAAATACATAACTTTGAAATGGAGTCTATAAACTAAAGTTAATACTTCCGAACCAGGAAGCATTTTGTAGTTATAGGTATGAATTTAGAGGGTCAAAGATTGTAAAATATTTTTGTCAGCTAAAGAAAACATAAATTTTGGATAACAATTAAAATGTATTGGGCCAGCACATAAGCTTGTTTCTATAGTTCCTAATAATGAGTCATTAAACATGATGTGTCTTTGGTCTCTTAAGACAATTAAAATTGAGGTATTTTTAGTGGCTTCAACATTAAGAGGTTTGACACCAACTTGGACTAATCCAAAATGGACATATTTGTATTTTTTTTCTTTGAGTTTATTAATTACAACTTTATCTAATAATTAAATTGTTTCATATTCTTTTTGAATAGGTAAACTCCTTTCTTTTGTTTTTATAATGTAGCTGTAAAAAGCATTTAAATTTTCAAAAGTTGTTTTCTTGTAAACTTGGTTTGTTGGAACTCTTGGAAGAGTCCAATTATCAAATCTTTGGGGAATATTTTCATAATGTTCTTCTTGTTCATTAACAGTGTTGTTTGAGGTTTGGTCGGACTCTTGGGATTTATTGGAAACAAAGCTTGCAGAAGAATTGGTTCTTCTAAGGAAGGGAAACATTCTTTGTTTTCTTATTTCCTACAAGGGGGTTCTACTATCAGGATCTCTAGATTATTATAATTTCCTATAGGGATACTTTGTCCTTGACACACCTAACCCATGGCTAATTGGACTGTGTATCAATCCTCAACAAAATAATAATACATTAATGAAGACAGTTAAACCAGAACTCGAAAATATAGAAAACAATATGAATATTTTCAAAACTTAGAAATAAATGCTCCTCCTTGGCTCGATATTTAATTTAATATTAAAGTGATTATCTAAATATTAAATTTAATTTAATGTTTATGTTGTAGATAAACATTCTATTATTTAATAAGATTTAATATTAAATTTAATCTAATATTTATCTAATATTATTTTAATATTTATTTTAATAACTTTAATCATAGTTGAACTCTTTAAACTCTCTCTATATAAAGATAGTCTTGGGTCGTTACTTTACACACACTTGAATTCAAGAGAAAATTGTAAAGAAAAAATTCCCTGAAGAGATTATTTCAGAAAATTTCTAGAGTTTTTTTTATTTACAACATGACCCAAAAGTTTAGAGAAATTGCAAAATTACCCCACTGGTAATTTTGTGAATACTTTTATTCGAAACAAACCCACACTCGACAAACGTGAGCTTGAGGATAGCAGAGAAGACTACGCAGTCGAAGCACTCATCCTAGACGAATAAAAAAGTACAATTTTGATTAAGTGTTTATAACTTTAGATATCACAACCAAAATCTTGTTTTGGGAAAATTTTTAGAACTCTAGTTTTTCTCTAAATTTATTTTTCGCTGCATTTTTGCGAACTCGTTTTTCCAATAATTGGTATTAGAGTCAAGTTGTGTTCTATCTATAAGTATAAACAGATAATCAAAATAAATTTCTCTTCTTCTTGAATGATTTGATTACATAGAAAGTGACATTCTTTATATCTTATGCATGTCTTGAGTTATATATGGGAATGGATGCGATATTATATATTTTTTATATAATTATTTTTTATTGCCGAGGTTGTGGTTCTTATGAAATAGGTTGTGGACTATCATTTCCACGTAGAACTATTTTTAAAAAATTCATAGAATTCTTGTGAGCCAAAAACGAATATAGGACTTAAATGTAATTTTTCCAAAAGGAGTCCGTGGCGAGGAAAATACACAATGGTAGTTGAAGACCCAAGGAATGCCTTGTTGTGAAAAATTATGTAATTTTATTTTCTAGAAATAAAACCATGGAAACCTTAGCTGACAATTTTATTTTAAATACCTATCTCATTATATATTTGTTTTATAATTGTTTATAATATTTATATTTTTTAATGTTATAATTTTGATATATATATGAGATGATCCACAGTTGATCGTTTAAAAAATAAGAAGTGTGGTAATGAGAAAATACATGTGTTGTATTGTTCCATTCACTTCTTTAGGTTATTCGATAACTGTGAGAAGTATGGAAATAAGAAGATGCATGTCTAGGATTGGCTCTGGATAGGAAAGGCTTGGTTTTTAAACGGTCAAATTTGACTCACCTCCCTTTCTTGGGACCCTACCTGGTGCATGGTTCACATTCACTTCTTCGATTTTTCCTTTAAAAGAAAAATAGTAGAGAATCAAAATTGTTTTTTTTATGATTGATTGATTTTTGTGAATGAATGTGAATATTATAAAGTTTCTATAGCATGTGATCAGCCATAGCATTTTCGTTACAATTTAGTTAAGTTTTTTTGGTTTTACATATATATATATATATATATATATATATATATATTAAAATGTGAGAATTGAGTCATTCATTGACCTTAAGGGCCAAATGAGGCCTAAGGGAAAGCTAACGTACTTCGTAAGTGTGCATAAAACCATTAGAAGGCATTTTAGGCTGATACTAGACGTTATGTCACAACATGGCAAGTCTGATGTCGCAACATAAAGAGCAAAATAGAGAAAGTATGAAATTGCCTTCGATGTCACGACACAGACTGAGAGTGTCGCGGCATACCCCTAAAGATGTCTCAATAAGGAGTATACTGCCACCTCCGTTGTAACACCCCAAAATAGGGCCTAGGAGTTTTAGGATGTTTTAGGAATTTTAGCCTTAGAGTGTTTGAAATTTTGTGACATGACATACCGGTAATGTTTTTAATTATGGCTTTTATAAAATTAAATCAATTTTTTAAAAATGAGTTTTAAATACCTTTAATTTTGAAAATATGACTGATTTGTAATAGAATCAAATTTGAGAGTTTTTATGAAGCAATTTGACCAGATTTTAAAATCCAAGCTAACTAAACTCACTTCACCAAGTTGTTTCACAGAAAAACTACCCAAAATTTGTGTTTACCGTCCATTGATTCTCTCTTTCTATTCCAATAAATTTTGAATTTCAAATCCTAATTCCTTTTGATTTCTATCATCTCTTAAGTTATAAGCCTATATAAAAACCAAGAAAATCACTCGAAAATTTAATCATCTACATCATCTTCTCTAAACGTGGGTTTTTTCGTATTTGCGTCAAAGCTCATTTTTCTTCCATCGAAGGTAACCATTAGACTTTCTATGAGTTTTAAATGATATCTAGTCCCTTAAACTGAATTTGTAGCCATTGAAACACATGTTTTAAATAAAAGTCAAAAATCGGGTCTTTAATGGTAAATTTTGGGTTTATGGATAAAAGCGTGGTTTCAAAGTGTTTTTCAATTAGTTTTAACATGGTTAGAATGTTTCTAAACTTACTTTGAAGTTTTGTTAAAGATTTCTTGAGTTTTAATGAATTTTCAGAAAATAGCCATAAAACATGTCGAAAAAGTTGATATCATGAATTGAGTAGTTTTGTGTAGTTTAAAGGTTGAGAATTAGTCATAGGTGAATTATAAGATGAACCAAATTGGTTTTAGGTAAAAATATTAAGTATAGACCAATATATTTGGATTTAAAGTTTTCCATGTTAAAGGTTTCGGTTACATGGGAACATAGCTTAGGCTTATGCTTTTTATTGCTTGTGGTGAGTTTTTAGCTAATTATTGAATGCACTATTGTGTGAATTGTTGTGTTGAAGTTTTGGATTCGATAAGTGTAGACACTCAATTTTGCCTGACCCATTTCAGTATTTAAAATAATAAACCCCCAAAAAATAAAAATAAAAACAAAGTCCAAGTCCAGTACAAAATTACAAACATATAATTTGGCCCAATCGAAATGGCCCATTACTTGAAAAGATTTAAGGTCCATCTATAAGCTTGACTCATATGGAAATATAATCTTTAAGGATATGTAATCTTAGATATGATATGCAATCTTAGATATGATATGCAATCTTGAAGATATGATCTTGTAATCTAAGAGATTTAATTTGTAGATATCCTTTAATCTTAACCGTTGATGTAATTGATCTGTACCGTTGGATTTGGGGAGGATCAACTATAAATAGAGGCCTCTCCCTTCATTGTAAATCACTTGAGTTTTGGGAAGCAAAAAGAATTCTTGAGAGCATTCATTCAAATTTCTCTCCCTTTTGCGTTCTTACTCTCTGTGGTTTGTTCTTATTTTATCCTTCGTCCATCTTTGTTTTTCAACTTTTTTTTATTTTAATTTCTTCATTTTTCAAATATGTATATTTATTCCTATCTTTTATACATTTGATTATGTATTTTATATATTATAATATTTAACCTTTTATATAGTTTATTTTCAAATATATATTTTCTATGCATGTATATATATTATATTATCATTTCATGTATTTTGAACTATTGCATTATATTTTTATAATTTGTAAATGTTCTATTTATTCATTTTTTTAGTGTATGTCATTAATCTTATTTGTGTATAGTTTCATTTTTATATGCTATGTTTAATTATTTCTTTTATGTGCTATTTTATGATATATATTGTTGTATAATTTTTGCATGTATTATGTTTTTCTTTTAGTTTATTCATGTTTTTTTATCTTATATTTACCCTAGTATGATTTTTTTATTAAACGTATGCTCATGTTATTTAGTTTTGTCTTAATTATATTATTTATGTTTGTATGGAAATGTTAGAATATTTTGTACATCTATGCTTCATGATGCATTAATATGTCATCCTAAAACGTCATTTAAAATAATATTCCAAGGTTTTTTTTAAAAAAAATAAAAGGCAATGCTTGATGTTTGGAAACTTCGAGAAAGGTAGTGCCCTAACTTATTGGGTTGCAACCTTTCTCGTTGAGTTCGAATAGACAAGCACCCTTCTAAGTTTTTAAGGTTTTTTTTAAAGTACAAGCAACTGTCTCGGAATTTCAAGGCGTTGTGTCCTAACTTACTGGATATGGCGTTTTGTTGTTTCGAGATATAGATTTCCAAAAAGGCTAACTTAGTGTCAAATATTTTAAAAATATTGTGTCCTAACTTATTGGATGTAATTTTTTGATTCATTTGATACAAGTGAACCCTAATTTTTAAAATAAAAAATATTAAAAGAGGACTGCATCTTAAAATTTTTTAAATTTCTGACATTAAAGACACTTGATAATCAATTAAGTACCAATTTTTTGGGCGTTACGAGGGTGCTAACCTTTCCTTATACGTAACTGACTCCCGAATCCGTTTTCTCGACTTTTGTGTTTTTCAACTTTTTTATTTTAATTTCTTCATTTTTCAAATATGTATATTTATTCCTATCTTTTATACATTTGATTATTTATTTTATATATTATAATATTTAACCTTTTATATAGTTTATTTTCAAATATATATTTTCTATGCATGTATATATATTATATTATCATTTCATGTATTTTGAACTATTGCATTATATTTTTATAATTTGTAAATGTTCTATTTATTCATTTTTTTAGTGTATGTCATTTATCTTATTTGTGTATAGTTTCATTTTTTATATGCTATGTTTAATTATTTCTTTTATGTGCTATTTTATGATATATATTGTTGTATAATTTTTGCATGTATTATGTTTTTCTTTTAGTTTATTCATGTTTTTTATCTTATATTTACCCTAGTATAATTTTTTTATTAAACGTATGTTCATGTTATTTAGTTTTGTCTTAATTATATTATTTATGTTTGTATGGAAATGTTAGAATATTTTGTACATCTATGCTTCATGATGCATTAATATGTCATCCTAAAACGTCATTTAAAATAATATTCCAAGGTTTTTTTTAAAAAAAATAAAAGGCAATGCTTGATGTTTGGAAACTTCGAGAAAGGTAGTGCCCTAACTTATTGGGTTGCAACTTTTCTCGTTGAGTTCGAATAGACAAGCACCCTTCTAAGTTTTTAAGGTTTTTTTTAAAGTGCAAGCAACTGTCTCGGAATGTCAAGGCGTTGTGTCCTAACTTACTGGATATGGCGTTTTGTTGTTTCGAGATATAGATTTCCAAAAAGGCTAACTTAGTGTCAAATATTTTAAAAATATTGTGTCCTAACTTATTGGATGTAATATTTAGATTCATTTGATACAAGTGAACCCTAATTTTTAAAAAATATTAAAAGAGCACTGCATCTTAAAATTTTTTAAATTTCTGACATTAAAGACACTTGATAATCAATTAAGTACCAATTTTTTGGGCGTTACGAGGGTGCTAACCTTTCCTTATACGTAACCGACTCCCGAATCCGTTTTCTCGACTTTTGTAGACCAAAATTAATGTTTTAAAACAAAATATTTTATAAGGTGATCCAATCACACCTAAAAAGATTGGTGGCGACTCCCGTTTTCGTTTTTTTAAAGTCGATTCCCATTTTCCTAAAACTAGATTTAAAAATGGTTTCGACAGCTTGGCGACTCCACTGGGGACTAATAAGAGAGTCAAGCCGTGTAATTGATTATCTCTTGTCTTAATGTCGGAAATTAAAAATTTTAAAATTTAATTCTCTTTGCATTACATGTGTTTGTATTATTGCACGTGTTGCTATATCCTGATACGCATTGCATTTGCATGACCGTTGTGGTCACACCCTTAAGTGGGAGTGAGAAGCTATGCCTTCGTGAGGTTTTCACCTCCGTGCAGGATAGTAGATCACTTTCGGGATACATCCGTACCTATGGTTTCGTGAGATTTTCATCTCCGTGTAGCCATAGGGAAATGTATTCCCTTGAACTGAACTCGATTAAAATGAGCCTATAATGGGTGAGGATCGAGGAATCTGCTGGTTCGGGTACCTCAAACTTTAGAAACAAACCACATATAGAAAAACCATAAGAGCTCAACCTAGATAGAATTATACCGTAATTATTACTCTTGCAGGTTATCTTTGAGTTTATTGTTATCATGTGATACTAACTATTTTCTTTCTTTTGTTGCATATCATTTTGCATTTAAAAGGTATCGATTTTCGGTCAGTTTCTAAGTTAGAGAGTTTTATTATGAAGAACGTACTTCTTGATAGAGTGGAAGACAACTCTAACGTCCATATATGGTCAGAGCAAACTCAGTTAGTAAAGGAAAATAGTCTAGCCATGGGATATGTGTCAGAGCTGTCAGACTACATTTGTATCAGCGTTACATAGGATAATCTACATGAGTTAAAGGAAATATGGGATCAATGGGGTAGCAAAGCCAAGCAGTTGTTCTACAACAACCTTGGGGACTTGCAGTACTTGCTTGACTTGAGAATAGACGAGAATTTGTTTCGGGCCATAACTCAGTATAGGAATCTTGTATACAGTTGCTTTACGCTGATATGGTACTCGTGGTGGAGGAATATTCAGTTTTGTGGCGTTGTCCTATGATTCAAGTTGATAAAGTTTACTCAAGGTCTGACTGTATTCCAACTTTTGTGAGGAAGTTGATGAACGTCATGGGGAAAGGGAGTGAGCTAAAATAGAAAGAGCAGGAGGGAAAAGGGGCAGTCTTGGAATTCCTGCCTCTTTCGCCACTGGTGCGTCTCAATGTTGTTTCCAATCAAAGCAGAATTGGATACGAGGAAGATTGTTCGATACCCTATGGCAAGGCGTGCTGCAGGAACTAAAGGGAAGAAGGTAATGTACTCACCAATCATTTCAAGGTGAATATAAGAGTACTGATGCACATTTCCACCATTACAACATTTCTCTTTCATATGAAGATGGTCGATGGTAAGAGTGTTGGAAGGAAAGTGATTGACAGAATGCATGGACCTACAAAGGTGAGTTGGATGGAAAGAACTGTGCCTATGATGGTAAGAGGTTTATTTATTATAGGACTAAACAACAAGCATGAGTTTACTATGTTGCACTTATCAGAGACAATGGAAATGCAAGCCCTGATGGTCTGTCAAAATGGACGCAAAACAATGAGATTAAAGAAGACCATATCATTTAAAGACCTTTAAAGTAGAGATTAGCTATGCTACGAGGATACCCATACAAGAATGCTCTGTAGGAGCAGAAATCTGAAAACTCTCAAGAAGCATTGAGGATATAGGATATCATGTTAAGGCATCATACTGCCGAACAGTGATGCCTGCTTGTTCCCCATTTTCTCTCTCAGGATAATCAGAACAATTTCATAGGTATTGGAGGAGGTGTCCCTAACTGCACGGATTACCCCACAAGTGAGGTCGTAGCTCAAACTCAGGAGGTACCTAATTATTTACAGGCATTGGCGGTACAGGCTGACATATTGAGCACTAATATGAGATACAATCAGATTGTGGCTAAGAGTTTGTTTTAAAACTTTGGGCACTAGGGCGAAAGCGTATTTGTAATCCATTTATATGTAAAGATATTCTTTTTTTAAATAAAGTTTTCTAAATGAGATTGAATCGAGATCGATACCTTTTGTATTCATGCATTTGCATCTTATAGCATTTCATTGCATCATTTGCATTCAAAATTATAAAAAGACCCTAATTAGTTAAAGTTATTAAAAAGAGAAAGAAAAAGAGAGAGAGAAGAGGGTCACAGCTGAGTGAAAAAGAAGTTGAATGGGAATTAACGACGTTCCCTTACATATCCCCGACTTTTGTGTCAGGAGGGATAACTTACCCGAAGAAGAGGGTGTTTGGATATGAAAATCATCCCATCAATGTCATACATGAGAAAGGGACTGAACAAAGAAACCTTGAGGGCATTCGCCCTTACAAACTGGGAAGTTCTTTAAACAATTGGACTGTAGAAGAACTTCTTGTAATCTTTAGGAATTTTACGGAGTAATATTCATAACACTCTTGTTGCTCTAAAGCCTAGGAGTAATGAGATTTCTTTTGAGAAGTGGGCTCATGTTCAGACATTTTTATTTTCAATAAAACATACTTTTATTATTTATCTGGGTAAATATTCTCTCATTTTGATTCTTTTGACCTTTGACATTCTTTATAAATTTTCATTTCATGTAAATAGTCATTCTTGAATTCATTTATTCCTTGTATATTCTTTTGTGTGCCTATCATAGATCCCTAGATATCAATGACGCGGGCAACGATACTACAGATTCAGAGTTCCTTTTGAGTGCGATATGTGTTTAGAGGAATCTCAGTACTTTGAAGGTGACAGAAATTGTGACTTGTTTCTGAATTTTTTGAAAATGGTTTTTTTACCCCATGAGGTGGTGGTAGGACATATAGTCTTAGAGGAAGGAAAGATTGTGAAATTGGAATTAGCTGAGGAGACAAAACAAGACCATGTTGAAACTATTATGGGAATTCAAAAATGTGGTCCAAAGACGCATACAGGAGGATTTGCAATTGCCAGGATAAACATGAGGTTTTGGGGCACTGTTGGTCCACCATGGAAAGGGATGGCATCAGTTGTACAATGGATGCCAAATTTAAAGGAGTCAAGACTTATAGGGCATGTATGTTATGGGCCTGAGCTCGTCAAAAGTTTTAAGCTAACAATGACTCATCTTTGTGGATGTCAACTACTCCATTAAGAGAGGGAGATAACTTCATATGCCAATATTTCAAAGTCAAAAGTCATCCATTTAAAAAAAAAAGAAAAAAGATTATATATAACTGCACAATGCCAAAAGTTTGCAGTCTTTTCAAAGATAATATGCCATACCACAGTACAACAAAAGTTACCAAAAGAAAAGAAAAAGAAGAAAAAAAACAAATTACAGAAGATGACCGAGACTAGTAAAAATTGGCATAAGAAACTACCGCCTACTCTCTATGCTTACGCTGGGGAAAACACCTTCAATTCTAGTTGTTTCAAAGGTTCCAATTATCATCCTTGGAATGGGTGTATTGTTTGGCTTTTTTGAGCAGTCTGATGTGCCATCAATAGCTGCTATGGTTAGCTCTAGGCGGTGGCTATTGATTTCCAGCTATAGGGCATTAGGCCATACACAGTCTCTGAAGCTTAAAATGATAGATTCTTTCTTCAAAACCAGTTTCTGACAAAGTGGATGACGGTATCATGAAGGAAGCTCTTTTAGACTTCTATACAAGTTCAGGGAAGAGGAAACCTGATCAAATCATTATTTTCAGGGATGGGGTTAGCGAGTCTCAATTCAATCAAGTTTTGATCAAGTTATTGAGGCTTGCAAGTTCCTTGACGAGAAGTGGAACCCTAAAGATTGTGGTTATTGTTGTACGAAAAACCATCATACCAAGTTTTTTCAACAGGGATCTCCTGACAATGTGTTACATGGTACTGTCATTGACAACAAAGTATGCTATCCAAAGAACAATGATTTTTACCTTGGTACCCATGCTGGAATGATTGGAATCACGAGGCAAACCGACTATTATGTTCTCTTAGACCAGGCTGGGTTTTTGGCTGATGATCTGCAAGAGTTTATTCATTCTCTATCCTATATGTATCAAAGGAGCACCACAGCCATATTTGTTGTGGCTCCTATTTGCTATGCTTATTTGGCAGCTTCACAGTTGGGGGCAATTTATGAAGATTAGGAATGCTTCAAAAACATCATCGAGTCATGGTGGGATGTATGCTCCGGGAGTAATCTCAATACCTCAGCTTTCCAGGTTGAAGGATAAAGTCAGCAACTTCATTCTTGTCTGCTGAGAATCATTAAACAATCTTTTTGTAGGGTTTGACAAACAACAGCCAGGACTGCTGTTGGGGCAATCCCTTTCTCATGGGTTTATGAATCAAAATTTTTCCTCCAAGATTTGATGGAGTCAAGAATTGAATACCTCTAGTAAACTTAACTTGAAAGTATTCATCCTAAGCAAATGTACCAAGAATGGATGACACAGACTTATGACAAAGAAGGTTCGTCCAAAAGAATTTCATAAAGGAAACCTTGTGCTGAAGAGATCCTTTCCATGCAAAAGGATGCCGAATTGGGAAGGGTCATATGTTACAAAGAGGGCTTTCTCTAGAGGTGCACTGATTTTGACAAGAAATGGATAGGAAGAATTTATCTGATCCAATGAATTCGGACTCGGTCAAGGGGTACTTTGTCTGAAGGAGAAGGGAAGCCAAGGTGAAAACCCGCAAAGGGCACTTTGGGACTTCTATTTAAAAAAAAGCAAAAAAAAGAAAAGAAAAAAAGAAAAAGAAAAAGAAAAAAAGAGAAAAAAAATGGAGAGGCCAAGGTGAAAACCCGCAAAGGGCGCCTTGAGACCAAAGGGGTTTTGAGTTGAAAACCTAAAAGGGCAGCTCAAATTTGGAAAGTCACACGGTAATCTTGCTATATTTGATTCAACGAAGAGTGAGGCGCGTTGCATATCGGGGCATCGACAAAGTACTTTGGGTCTTTTAAACACATGTTGAACTCAAGAAAGTCTTCATGGAGCTGGCATATAAACGCTCAAGCGGCAATATCTAGGGCATCTAACTTTTGTCCTGTTTGCTATCTTTAGATTCTTATTCTTCTCAAAGATAGGCTTTCAGATTAATTTCCTTTGTATTTCTGTCAAATTTATTCAAATCTAATTATCCTCAGGATCAATTTATTTGTCTCCCATTATTCATAAAGCATGTTGCATTGAAATAATGATAGATGAACTAAAATATCTTCACAAACGAAGTTTTGCATATTACTCTGGAAATTTCTAGATAATACAAGAAACTGAAACAAGACAATTGTTTAAAGAATTCTCATATGTATAGGTTGGAGATACTCGAGAGATTTTCTTCTTCAGTCTAAAAGGTGGTTGAACGTTTTAAGCAATATTGATCTTAAGAAAAGATCATCTTACAGATATTCTCAATGGGTCGTAGCATTTGAAGAATGATACAAGCCTATAGGCTGAGCAGGAATGATACTTTGAGAGAAGTAAGGATAAAACTTCGATAAGGGAATTAGTGATGACATCCGAAATAGGAATCATTTTCATAACATTTTGCATTATAACATGTTTAATTAGGAGAATTTGACTCACTTCGATCATAGCATCCTAATTATTAGGAATGAACTCATACGCATTCTACAGGTTATGTCTTTTATGGGATAATGTAGATCAAAGAAACAAGATTTGGCATCCTTGTGTTTATATGGAACAGATCGAAGATAGCAGATCTGACATTCCTGTGCTTACAGTGAAGTAGATCGAAGATTTCAGCATGGCATCCCTGTGTTTATAGGGAACAAGTTGAAGATAGCAGATTTGGCATCCCTATGTTTATAGGGAAGAGATCAAAGATAGCAGATCTGACATTCCTGTGCTTACAGTGAAGCAGATCGAAGATTTCAGCATGGCATCCCTGTATTTATAGGGAACAAGTTGAAGTTAGCAGATTTGGCATCCCTGTGTTTATAGGGAATAGATCAAAGATAACAGATCTGACACTCCTATGCTTACAGTGAAACAGATCGAGGATTTCATCATGGCATCCTGTCTTTATAGGGAACAAGTTGAAGATAGCAGATTTGGCATCCCTGTGTTTATAGGGAACAGATCGAAGATAACAAATCTGACACTTCTGTGCTTACAGCGAAGTAGATCAAGGATTTCAACATGGCATCCCTGTGTTTATAGGAAACAAGTTAAAGATAGCAGATTTGGCATCTTTGTATTGTCAGAGAGTAGATCGAAGATACCAGATTTGGCATCTCTGTATTGGCGGAGAGCAGATCGAAGACATAGCTGATTTGGCTTTCACGTGTTTACGTTGAAGCAAACCTAAGATGATTTGGCATCTCTGTATTGTCAAAGAACAAATCGAAGTCTGGCATCTCCACTTCAACGGAGGGCAGACACATAGCAGATCCAACCTTCAGATGTTTACACTGAAGTAGATCCAAGATGGTTTGGCATCCTTGTGCTTACAAGGAGCAAATCGAAGACATAGCTGATTTGGCTTTCACGTGCTTACGTTGAAACAAATCTAAGATGATTTGGCATCTCTGTATTGTCAGAGAACAAATCGAAGTTTGGCATCTCCACTTCGATGGAGGGCAGACACATAGCAGATCCAACCTTCAGATGTTTATACTGAAGTAGATCCAAGATGGTTTGGCATCCATGTGCTTACAAGGAGCAAATCGAAGACATAGCTGATTTGGCTTTCACATGCTTACGTTGAAGTAAATCTAAGATGATTTGGCATCTCTGTATTGTCAGAGAACAAATTGAAGTCTGGCATCTCCACTTCGACACAGGGTAGACACATAGCAGATCCAACCTTCAATGTTTATACTGAAGTAGATCCAAGATGGTTTGGCATCCTTGTGCTTACAAGGAGCAAATCGAAGACATAGCTGATTTGGCTTTCACGTGCTTATGTTAAAGCAAATCTAAGATGATTTGGCATCTCTGTATTGTCAGGGAACAAATGGAAGAAGCACATTTGGCATTTCTGTGTTCGACAGAGAGCAGATCGAAGATATCAACATGACATTCATGAGTTTGCAAGGAGCAGATTGAAGAAGCAAATTTGGCGTCTCTATATTAGACGGGGAGCAGATCGAAGATAACAGATTTGGCGTCTCTATATTAGACGGGGAGCAGATCAACTACAGAGACGGGGAGCAGATCAAAGATATCAGATATCGCCTTCCTGAGTTGCAGTGAAGCAGATTGAAGCCGTTAAGAGGCCATTTAAAGAAGATCAAGGATCAAGAACTCAAGGCTCGGTGAGCCCAGGCAAAATTGGTCCTTTTATAGTCTTTCCTCTATTCCTGTTACACAACAATTAGCAAAGAGGGACAGCTGTAGACACTCAATTTTGCCCGGCCCATTTCAGTATTTAAAATAATAAACCCCCAAAAAATAAAAAAAAAACAAAGTCCAAGTCCAGTACAAAATTACAAACATATAATTTGGCCCAATCGGAATGGGCCATTACTTGAAAAGATTTAAGGTCCATCTATAAGCTTGACTCATATGGAAATATAATCTTTAGGGATATGTAATCTTAGATATGATATACAATCTTAGATATGATACAATCTTAGATATGATATGCAATCTTAGATATGATATGCAATGTTGAAGATATGATCTTATAATCTTAGAGATTTAATTTGTAGATATCCTTTAATCTTAACCGTTGATGTAATTGATCTGTACCGTTGGATTTGGGGAGGCTCAAATAGAGGCCTCTCCCTTCATTGTGAATCACTTGAGTTTTGGGAAGCAATAAGAATTCTTGAAAGCATTCATTCAAATTTCTCTCCCTTTTGCGTTCTTACTCTCTGTGGTTTGTTCTTATTTTATTCTTCGTCTATCTTTGTTTTTCAACTTTTTTTTATTTTAATTTCTTCATTTTTCAAATATGTATATTTATTCCTATCTTTTATACATTTGATTATGTATTTTATATATTATAATATTTAACCTTTTATATAGTTTATTTTCAAATATATATTTTCTATGCATGTATATATATTATATTATCATTTCATGTATTTTGAACTATTGCATTATATTTTTATAATTTGTAAATGTTCTATTTATTCATTTTTTTAGTGTATGTCATTTATCTTATTTGTGTATAGTTTCATATTTTATATGCTATGTTTAATTATTTCTTTTATGTGCTATTTTATGATATATATTGTTGTATAATTTTTGCATGTATTATGTTTTTCTTTTAGTTTACTCATTTTTTTTATCTTATATTTACCCTAGTATGATTTTTTATTAAATGTATGTTCATGTTATTTAGTTTTGTCTTAATGATATTATTTATGTTTGCATGGAAATGTTAGAATATTTTGTACATCTATGCTTCATGATGCATTAATATGTCATCCTAAAACGTCATTTAAAATAATATTCCAAGGTTTTTCTTTTTAAAAAATAAAAGGCAATGCTTGATGTTTGGAAACTTCGAGAAAGGTAGTGCCCTAACTTATTGGGTTGCAACTTTTCTCGTTGAGTTCGAATAGTCAAGCACCCTTCTAAGTTTTTAAGGTTTTTTTTTTAAAGTGCAAGCAACTATCTCGGAATTTCAAGGCGTTGTGTCCTAACTTACTGGATATGGCGTTTTGTTGTTTCGAGATATAGATTTCCAAAAAGGCTAACTTAGTGTCAATTTTTTAAAAATATTGTGTCCTAACTTATTGGATGTAATATTTTGATTCATTTGATACAAGTGAACCCTAATTTTCAAAATCAAAAATATTAAAAGAGGGCTGCATCTTAAAATTTTTTAAATTTCCGACATTAAAGACACTTGATAATCAATTAGGTACCAATTTTTTGGGTGTTACGAGGGTGCTAACCTTTCCTCGTACATAACCGACTCCCGGATCTATTTTCTCGACTTTCGTAGACCAAAATTAATGTTTTAAAACAAAATATTTTATAAGATGATCCAATCACACCTAAAAAGATTGGTGGCGACTCCAGTTTTCGTTTTTTTAAAGTCGATTCCCATTTTCCTAAAACTCGATTTAAAAATGGTTTCGACAATAAGAACTTCTACTAGTAGAGATAAAGGCAAGGAAAAGCTAGTTTGAGCTTTCGGCTTTTTGGTGAAAGCGTAATTTGTTAGTGTTTAAAATAATTACTCGTGGACATGATTCAATGTTTTATTTAAGAATTTAATTGTAGGCTAAACGTTTACTCTAAATTTCGAGTGTAAGCTTTCTCATACCTATGCTATCTTGTGAACAATGTGCTTATGTGAATGTGAATATGTGAATTGAGATGAGATGCCAAAACATGTGATATGTGGTTATTATCATTGTTGTAAAAGTGCAAATGTGTACATGTATGTATATGTTAAATGTCACTGACACTGTTTCGCTAAAAATTCAAATATACAGTGATAGTGCACGAATAATCAGTAAGTGATATGTATTTGTTTTAGATATTTTGGCATTATGATCTTGAAACCGTTAGATATAGTTGGCATGCCATAGGATTGTGAGTACTCACCTATATGTACAGTGATTTTGGGCATTGAGGCCCTGGGACATGTTGGAGGGGTAAGGGAATGTGAGCTAAGCTCTATTCAACGGGACATGTGAGGGGAAATAAGTAGAGTGTTAGCTTTATGCTTAACTTTTGGGACTTGTTTGACTCTATGAGTCTATATTTGGTGTGTTGGAGATCTGTGTATCCGATGAGTAATGATAGAGCTCACTTTTAGGTTTCATAGCTCAAGTGCCAAATTATCTGAAATTATGAATATATGTGTATTGTGATATATGTTTATATGACATGTGATCATTATTCAATTTATCTATAAACACGGTTTTTAGTATTGCGATATATGCTTAAACGTTATGTGATTATATGAGTATTGCGTTATGTGTTTAAACATTATGTAATTATATGTGTAATGTGATATATGCTTAAAAGTGAATACGTTTACCTTGTAAAAGAACTAGTAATAATGCACGAGTAAGAATAATATGACACCAGAGTTGGAATTGTTAAGGTTATGTTACATGGTTGTTTTGTTGATGCTTGATGAATTGTTTGCATTTTGGTTATTTTGAGCATTCACTGAGCTTATTAAGCTCACCCACTCCTTTTAAACCCTTGCAGATTAGTTGAGTGCTGGTCTGAGCGGTGTGGTTTCCGAGAAGCGATCCAAGCAAGTTTATTTGTTATTTCGTAGGTGTTCTATATTTATTTACATTTTGGGAAAAAAGGCAATGTGGTAGACTTGTTTAAAGCCATGTTAACTTCTAAACATATTGCTCGTTTTTTGTTTGGTTTATAAGGATTACATGTTATTATTATGCTTGAGTTCAAAAACATGAGAATGCATTGACGTTACTTGCTCAAACATGATTTTACAATATTGAACTGTTAATTAGGCCATTGAACGGTTATTTGTCAAAATAATTGATGTAAGATGTTTAGGAACTAAATTGGAATGAATTAATTGCTCATATATGTTGCATTTTTTAGGTATGGGGTAGAGGTATCAATAATCGGGTTTTAAAATCGATACCTCTATGTTTTGAAACATGTAGGGAGTATAAGCAGAGAATTGTACCTATACCTTTGATCGAGTATCGATACTCGGGGTTAAAATATCTATATTTCATGACAAGTATCTATAATTTTTGAGACTTTGGGTTTTTTAATCGAGAAACAGAATACAAGTTTGGTATCATTTTTCCTGGTGGTATCGATACCATTTAAATAAAATATTGATACCTTAGTGGCAGAATCAATAACTACGTGTTTTGAGATTTGGTTAAATGGAGCTTATGCATGTTTTATTATTATAAGACTATTTGATGTATGGTTAGAATGCAAATTGATAACTAAGAAGTATAATGGACTTAAAACCTATACGAATGATAATATGAAAAACGTTTTGTTTAGAATGAGCTTTCACTTGTTGTGTATGACATAAGACGTTAGAGTGGCAACCTGTATTTGGGCTTGGTGACTAGGCCGGGTATAAAGTGTTATATCTGTCACGACATAGGTCCTGGTGTGTCACGACATCGGCTTTGGACGAAAATTAAACATGAAGCAAGGTGTTTTGGTTGGCATAATCAAACTTAAAGCTCGAGAACATCAACTAA
Source organism: Gossypium arboreum (assembly GCF_025698485.1). Taxonomy (NCBI): domain Eukaryota; kingdom Viridiplantae; phylum Streptophyta; class Magnoliopsida; order Malvales; family Malvaceae; genus Gossypium; species Gossypium arboreum. The sequence continues at coordinate 98,123,628 of NC_069080.1, forward strand.
CCGAGGGTTAAGGACGACGACAACTTGAAGGCTATAAATAGGCTCATTCGACACATGTTATGAAGATCACTCCATGATCTTAGATTAGTTCTTCAGATTTAGTTTTGTTTTATTGCTTTATTAGATTTTTTAAATTTTAGTTTATTTATCTTTGTTTTACTTCAAGAGATTTGAATTGTGAAGGAGATCAACTTCTATGGATTCGCAGTTATTATTAATATCAATCAGGCTTTTCTTAAACTCTTTACTTCAGTTCATTCATTATGATTAATTCTCCCATCTATTCCATATTATTTATGAAAGCCATGAGGAACTAATCCTTCTATGGGGGATTAGTGAGTGGAAGTATGATTTGTTAATTGTTTTGAAGGGTTACTCAATGAATCAATTGTTTGAGAAAGGATGAATGTGAAATAAACCTTGGGCCTGACAATCCCGGGAAGTCATCAAGGTGGGAATTAACCCAAATTTGGGTACGAATAAGTAGTCTATGAAGATTGAGAGATCCAGGATAATCAACGATTACTAATGCTTGAATTAAGTCAACTCTGAGGAGAAACTTCAGTTTTTCCCCAAGATGATATGCCATCAGAAAGGTACCAAAAGGTGCTAAGTTTGAAATTGAGCAAAGAAGAGAATATCGCTATTGATACTTGTGAAAATAGAGAAATCCCAGACTATTATCTATCTCAGTAGACAGAAGAACATGCTGATAAATTAAACGCAATTGCCAAAAAATAAGATATAGAGCTAGTAGAGGAAATGGTTAGCGAATCGCAAAATCAAATCACCATGGAACTCATTTTCCTAAAAATTTGGGTTTTGTCTATAAGGCTAAAATACAAAAGCAGTATAACACAAACCAATCAATAGAAACAATAGTAATGGTTGATCTGGTAGAAGAGTGTATGTCGATTCAGGAATCCCTAGAGCAAAATAAAGAGATTCTAGTAGTTCTAGTAAATGAACCTAAATTGACTATCCTTTGCTTAACCTTAGTCCTAAACCAAGCACCTCAGGGATTTGACGGCCTTGGAATTTTTCAGATGCTAAATAGAATTGAAAAAATATACATAGATAGGACCTATGATAATATAGCAAGACTTGATCAAGCTGGACAACTAATAAGCATAGGCCTTGAGCTACAAGTAGCGTGGAATGCTAAGTCATTGCAAAATCCATGCAAGAAAGCTATCTGCAAACAAATGAAGGAACTTAAAAGATTTCAACTGGATGAATTTAAAATTCTGCAGAACTGGAATCTAAGAGACTTAGTGTAAAATCCCTTGTTAATCTCTTTGCCACCCTTTGTGCCAATCATCGCCTCAAGTACACCTGGAAAATTATTTTGGAGTGATGAGATGAGAAGAGACATAATAAGCAACAAATATGAACCATACTTTTTGGCTCCCTTACGAAGCACGTATGCTAAGCAAAGACTAAAGTGGTTGCATGGTTATGTGGCTTTGCAAATAGTTAATAATTATGACTTGGAAATAGTTGTTGGCTGTTAAAGTAGGCTGGAAAGGTAAATTCAGGAAAAGAGACAGCCACAGATGATTAGAATGGCATGATGGATGTTGGACTAATACAGATAGAAACAAATTACAGAGAGTCCATCAATGTATAATGACTGAACTGACAGATGAGTCTGGCAGCAAGACCTAACATCCTTATGTAAGGTTCTTACTAACTGTACATATTGTATATTTTACTAACCAATTCATTAGTACTTTACAAGTAGGTCAAAGATAGGTCTAACAAACACTTGAAGCATTCTGAAGATTGGAAATTTTGGAAACAAAGTCAACGCCGAGACAGACACTTCTGTGTCGCAACATTGTGGACAATAGTGAAGAAGTTCAAAAATCAACCCAATGTCATGACATCACTACCCTGTATCGCGACATAGAAAACGCTCTCTTAGAATTTCAAAATTGCAGGGTGTGTTGTGACGTCGAACCCCGGTGTCGCTACATGAATAGTCTGCTAAGGATGTCGCGACACAGAACCCTAGTGTCGAACATCACTACAAATTTTTGTAGGGTCAAGTCGACCCATTCACGCAACCCGACAGAACAAACACAATCATGCCCAATTTTTAACCCTAAAAATATCCCTTTTAAACATCAAAACAACAATTTATCTAAACCTAATCTAGTTTTAACATTCTAACTCCTCCAAAACCTATACCCTTCAAAACCCTTTTTCTCTTTAAACCCTTAATTCCTAAAACTCAATCCTTCATTACCAATTCAATAGGCTACATTGGAGGAAGTTCTCATCAACAAAACAAGGAAGAAGTGCAAACAAGTGCAACAAAAGTTGAGGTTCAAGTATTCTCAAACTTCTTTTTTTTTACTATTTTATTGATTACTATTCATATTTTTGTTAGAAACACGCCTCCTAGAAAGAACAAGAAAGCCCATGCTCAATAAACACCACATGTTTTTGACCTTGTATAGTTTCACCATTTAAATATTGAGAAATATTATCTTGAGTCGAAGGGTTGACCATTGGTTCAGGAACGAGAGTTTGAACCCTCTATGAATCACTGTAAGGAAATATGTTACTCCTATCGAGAATACAGCTGTTCCTATAGTACATGAATTTTATACATCTTTTTAGCACCAGATAGTGCGAAATGGGACAAGGTTGTTGATTCAATGGTTACACACTAAATATCATCTTATTAAACAGTTTCCCAAAAAACTATATTTAAACTAGAAATGATGGCCAAATGTTAAACGGTCGTTATTTCGTGTAGAGTCTGGAAAATTAAAATTCACAAACTGATTGGATGTAACCCATGTTCTTTCTAGTTAATCATGGGATCCGTGAGAATGGTTTTAGAAACAAAAAAATAGGTTTTAATACATGACGCATGCATTGTACTGCAATTTTTATATGTTGTTGAAATAAAAAAAATTGTTTAATATAAAGATAGTAATTAGTGAATCTTTATTTTTTAAAGTTCAAATATGTCTCCTACTCCTCTTATTAGCATTCTTACTGAGAATAAATTAAATGGGGATAACTTTCGAGAATGGAAACGAAACTTGCTAATAGTTCTCCACTGTGAGAAACACAAATTTGTTCTTGACAAAACGTACCCTCCTAAAGCTCAGCCCAAAGCGAGAAATCGCTGGAGAGATTCTGACTCGATTACTCAATGTTATATGTTAGTGAGCATGAGTAGTGTGTTGCAAAAGTAACATGAGAATTTTCGTACTGCCAAAGAGATCATGAAAATTTTGGAGGATTTTCTCAGAGGCCAAGTCGCATTGATCAACAATCCGCTATTACAAATTTGATGAATTCTTAATAAAAAATTGGCACTCCGGTCAAAGAACATATGCTTAAGATTATGAGATTCTTTGCAGATGCAGATAACAATGGGGTTGAACTAGAAGTGAACACTCAGATTGAAATATTGTTCAAATCATTAACTAAGGAGTTTGCTGGTTTTAGGGTTGCTTACAACTTGGGGAATAAGGCATTTACCTTAACTTAGCTTATGAAGAAATTACGATCCTATGAGTTGATGCTGAATGATGGTAAGTCGGTTCAGGAGAAACTTGAAATAAATTTAGCTGTGGGCCTTTTGCCCTCTAAAGGGAAGCAAAAAGCTAAGAGAAAGAAGAAATCGACTAAGTCTTCAATTCCACCTCATGTGGATAGGAAGAAGGCTAAGAAGTCAAAAGATCCTAAAAAGATCAAATGTTTCTTCTGAAACAAGAAAAGGTATTTCAGATCAAACTGTAATTAGTATTTTGATTACCTAGCCGAAAAAGGAAAAAGTATGGAACTCTTTGCAGTTGAAGCTTGCTTAATGGAAGAATCAATTGACAATTGGGTTTTTAATTCTTAAACAACTAACCATGTTTGTGTTTCTTTACAGGGGTTTAGCAAAACAAAAAGTCTGCATGACAGAAGCCTCTCGTTGTAGACCGGAGATGGGAGATATGTTTCATTCGAAGCAGTGGGAGAAGTTATTTTACACATTGATAATTTTAGGATGATTGTTTTAAAAAAACGTGTCTTATGTACCTCATTTTAAGAGGAATTTAATTTTTGTAGCATGTTTATTTTATGACAGTTATACCGTGACATTCAATAAAAGGATTGCAATTCAACAAAATTGTTCTTTAATCTATAATGGATGGATGTAAAACAATCTCTAATTTATCAAACCTAATAACTACTTGATACTTCAAATTGAAATAGTGAATAAACAGCTTAAACCTTCTCACTCTAATGAGGGGTACACATGGCATTTAAGACTTGGTCATATTAACCAAGAAAGAATCACTAGACTCATGAAAGATTGTCTCTTAAGTATGTGTAAGGAAGTTAGTTTTCCACAATGTGAATCTTACTTGGAAGGTAAAATGACTAAGAGTTCTTTTAATGAAAAAGGTACCAGCGCCAACCAACCTTTAGAAATTGTGCAAACTGATGTATGTGGTCCCATAAGCATTAGTGCCCAAGGAAGTTATAATTATTAAGTGACTTTTATCCACGACTATTCTTGATATGGATATGTGTATCAAATGCACCAAAAAAGTGAAACCATTGATAAATTGTAAGAGTTTCGTGAGGAAGTGGAAAATTAATTAGGTTTATCTATAAAGAATCTTCGATTTGATTGAGGTGGGGAATACTTGTCCAAAGAGTTCTTAAGATACCTCATAGAGAATAGGACTTTATCCCAATTGACTACACCAAGCATTCCACAGTAGAATGGCGTAGCTGAGAGAAGGAATAGAACCTTGCTTGACATGGTTCATTCAATGTTAAGCTATTCACAATTTCTTACTTCCATTTGGGGATATGCGATACAAATGGTTTGCTATACTCTGAATGATGTGCCAACCAAGTCTGCTTGTAAGAGACCTTATAAATTGTGGCATGGAAAGAAACCCACTCTAGATCACTTTAGAATATGGGGTTGTCTAGCTCATGTTCTAGATAAGGATGCAAAAAAGTTGGATGCATGGACAGAATTGTGCATATTTGTATGATATCCAAAAGGAACAAAGGGAGGGTTATTCTACAATCCAAAAGATAATACGATTAAAGTTTCTACTCATGCTACTTTCCTTGAGAAAAGCTATATGGATGAATTTAAACTTCGAAGTAAATTGGTACTTGAGGAACTTTTGAGAGTGGTAGAATAATCATCGAGTTCAATTCTCAATAAAGTTGTAGAAAGACCTACAAACGATCAACAACATAGGGGAATCCTTCATAGTGAGAGAGTTTCTAAGAAATTAGACTTTTTTATATATGATGGTAGTATTTATAATATGAAAGCCAATCATGATGATATTTCACTCACTTACAAAGAGGCTATGCAAGACATCAATTCCAAGATCTAGAAATAGGACATGGATGTCGAGATGGATTCTATGAAAACCAATATGTTGTGGGAACTTGTAGACTTACCGGTTGAGATTAAACCGATAGGGTGTAAGTGGATCTACAAGAAGAAGAGAAATGTAGAAGAAAAAGTGGAAACACACAAAGCTAGACTTGTAGGGAAAGGCTACACACAGAAAAAAGACATGATTATGATGAGAGTTTCTCTCCGGTGGCCATGCTCAAGTCTATCCACATACTCTTATCTATTATTGATGTTCTTGATTATGAGATTTGACAAATGGATGTCAAGACAATAATTTTAAGTGCTATCTTGATGAGACCATTTACATGGCTTAACCCACTGGCTATGTTGTCAAAGGAAAGGAGAAAAAGTTTGCAAACTGCTAAGTCCATTTATGGACTTAAACAGGCATCCTGCTCATGGAATAAAATATTTAATCAAATAAAGACTTTTTGATTTGAGCAAAACACTGATGGACCTTGTATTTATAAGCGTATAAAAGACAAAAAGATAGTCTTCCTCATTTTGTATGTCGATGATATTCTATATATCGAAAATGACGTAGGAGAATTGTTATCAGTTAAACTGTGGTAAAGTTAACATTTTGGCATAAAAGACTTGGGTGAAGCTAGTTATATTCTCAGAATTCGAATCCTTAGGGATCTAAATAATAAAACAATAGCTCTATCTCATGCTTCATACATCAATAAGGTACTGGAACATTTTACAACGACTGATGCAAAGCCAGGCATTCAACCAGATTCATTAGGTTTTCATCTTTCTTTAAATGACTGTCCTAAGACAGCGGAAGAAATAGAGCATATGAGTAAGGTTCCATATGCTTCGGTAGTTGGAAGCCTTATGTATGTGATGCTTTGCACACATCCAGATATTTGTTTCTCAATAGGAATGGTTAGTTGATATCAGATAAATCTAGGTCTCAAGCATTAACAGTCTGTAAAACATATACTAAAGTATCTTAAAAGAACCAGGAATTATATGCTTGTGTGTTCTGGGTAGAACCTTACTATTTTCGGATACACAGACTTAGAATTCCAAACCTGTAAAGATTCAAGAAAATCGACGTCGAGAAATTTATTCGTTCTAGACTGTGGAGCCATAGTATGGAGAAGTGTAAAACAAACTCGCACTGCTGACTCTACTATGGAGGCCGAGTATGTTGCTACTTCTAAGGCAATGAAAGAAGTAATATGGCTTCAAAAGTTCTTAATTGATCTTGAAGTTATTCTTGGTATGGAAAAAACTATAATACTATATTGTGGTAATAGCTGAAATAGGTAATACCAAGGAAATGAGAAGTCACAAGAGGACGAACACATTGATTCGAAGTATCACTTGATACGAGAGGCAATAGCTGAATGAATTGTAGATATGATGAAAGTAGCTTCTAAAGATAACCATATGGATTCATTTACTAAGACTCATGTAACTAGAAGTTTTATCAAACACATTGATGATATGGGAATGCGAAACATGACATATTTAATTCACTAGGGCAAGTGGAAAATTGTTGGGAAATGTGCCCATATTGTAGTAAACATGTAACTATTTTCTATTTATTTAAATGATGAATAAATAAATAAAGTTAATTTCACATTTCACTATTATCTATTTTTTATTTCTTTCTTTTATATTTTGCATGCATAATGAAATTATGACAAGCAAATATTAGCTCATTGATTGTCTAGGTTCAAACTGAAGATAAGCGACATTGTAAGAATGTTTACATTGCGAGAAAAAAAATTTACTTTAGTAAATAATCTAAATAAATCCGTAATCCCGTAAAAGAACCAAGGTGAGCATTTGATTCAAATATTAAGAAGGATTATTATGCTGTCTACAATTCCAATTGGGCAGATGGTTAGTCCTGACTATCGGAGCAATTGACTCTACGAGTAGAGACATAGATGTATTCATTAATAAAATGATACATTGGACTGGACCTAAGATGAATTAATTCTGAATTCATCTGTGAATTAATTTACTTGTGACGTTCATGGTGTTTACCTAAATCCTGAGTTAGTCACTGACCATGCTTATGCAACTCAGGTGCTTTCATATAAGTGGAGGCTTCTGCTCTAAAGATGATCGAGTCCATAGCCGGTATGTTGGGTACATGACTTGTGTATGGCATAGGCTTATACTCTCATTGGCATTATGTGGATTGATAAATATGGAATGTTGCCACGGGTTACTTGTTCTCGAATGAGCAATTTATTATAGTCATTTGTTGATAGTAATCATATTAATCATTAAGAAGATACAATGGTGACCATGAGATAAAATAGGATTGTATTGAGTGAACGAATTTAACTCAAAGGAACTAAGGATATCATATGAGGGTAACACACACATGACGAGGTCATTAGACAAAACAATTGGATAAATTGCTTTTGGAAAGAGTATACCATAAGGAGTTTTGAATCGTGGTACTTCTTGTGGACTGACTACATGATTATGTAATTGCGAATTATTGGAATGATGCTTTTAGAAATAGTTGCAATTACTAGAGCCTAATTATATATGTCTAATTGGTCCTTTTGCTAGCTTATCAAAAGTTCGATTGGACTGCATTTGAATCAGAAGAAAATTATACGACTTCGGAAATAATTTAATTGAATCGATTTATTCAATGTTGAATTAAATTAGGTGATCGTGAGAATTGTTTAACTAGAGAATTTGATTAAAGAATTTTCTTGAAAATTTGGAAAGTCTAAGTGATTTTTGGAAAAATTAATTTTAATCAAGCATAATTAAATTAATCAAATTAATAAAAATTATTATGATACTTTTGGAAATTAATTTTCAAGTCAAACAATCGGCGCAATTGAACTTGAAAATTGGACCTAAAATCGTAAATTAGGTTCGGTTGCTGAAAAACCAAGATTATGACCCAAAAACTGGTTAAACTAGGCCTGGTATGTGAAATTGGGTCGACGGTCCAACCGGTGGCTAGATCGGACTAATCAGGCTGTCACTGACTCGAATTGAACTAACAGTAGGCAAACCGACTCAAGGTGTTATAAGGGTGTCGCACTTGCATCACTGGACACAGCAGTGCCGGTGGCTGCGATGGCAGCGTCCCGTGGCCAACGATAATTGGTCTTCAGTGGTTGAACAGTAGAAAATTTACACTCCTACTGGGACTCTACTAGAGAATTTGATTTCAAATTAACTATTCTAAAAATAATAATAGTTTAATAGTTTAATATTAAATTAAATTTAATACTTGTCTTAATATTATTTTATTAATTTAATATTAAAGTGATTACTTTAATACTAAATTTAATTTAATGTTTATATTCAAGATAAACATTCTATTATTTTAATAAGATTTGATGTTAAAGTGATGAAGTTTAATCATAATTGAACTCTCTAAACTCTCCTTATATAAAGAGAGTCTTGGGCCATTATTTTACATACAGTTGAATTCAAGAGAAAGTTGTAGAGAGAAAATTTCTAAAGAGATTATTTCAAAAAAATTCTAGATATGTTTTTCTAATTTACAAATTTTCCTAAAATCTTAGAGAAATTATGAAATTACCCCGCTGGTATTTTTTGTGAATTTTTTTTATTAGAAGCGAGCCCACACTCGGCAGACGTGAGCTTAAGGATAGCGAAGAAGACTAGTTGGTTGAAGCGTTTATCCTAGACGAATTGAAAAGGTACAATTTTGATTAAGTTTTTATTACTTTATATATCACAACCAAGATCTTGTTTTGGAAAATTTTTTTAAAACTCTAGTTTTTCCCTAAATGTATTTTCCGATGCATTTTCCAAACCTGGTTTTTTTGCAATAGTTTAACCTGTGTTTATTAAGCTCTTTGAGTAGGAAGGGCTTTTAATGATTAGTTTGTGTTCTTTGTGGAGATTAAGAGAATATCGTGAGACGATTAATCCTCCGGGCAATTAAATTCTTTTTTTAAGTTGTTTCGTTCAAGGGTGAGTAATTTTATCGTTTTAAGGGTTGTTTTGTTTTGTAAATAAGTTTGTTGGATGATGTTACACCAATTTGTGCAATCAGGTGTTGTAAAAATTGATTTGATTGATTCTTGTAGATTGTCAATTTAGGTTACTGGATTGCTCCTTCATAAATCTTCATTGATACCAAATCAATTGTGTGTTTCTAACTCGAAACCACCAAAAAAACACCCAAAAAATTTGGAAAAATGCAAGGAAAATTTGAAACTATTGGTCGTCACAGGGCCGTATTGTTGGCCATATATTAGGCCGTGTGGGTGTACACGGGCGTGTTCGATTGCATGGGTAAATTAGGAAACCCGTGTGAGGCATACAGGCATGTGTGATTACACGAGCAAATCAGGTAAGATGTGTAGGACACATGAGCGTGTCGAATCACACAGGCAGATCAGATAAGTTGTGTAGCCCATTGTTTGGAAATTTTCACTTAGACCCATTTGACTCCAAAATTCATAATTAGACCTTTCGTGGGATCCATTTGGGTTAAATAAGACTTGAAATATGACATCTATTGATTTGTGTTTGTATGTGATACAGGTAAGGTATATAAAAAAATATATGTACGATTTGTGTTCTAATAACTCCGAAAGCATAATTACGTATGAAAGTATGCATGATATTCATTTATGGAATATATATATTAGTTTATTTATGGATGTACATCGGGATGGGTTTGATATGTGACGGAGGAAATGTATTTTGGCAGTATTTAGCAATTTTGGCAGTTAAATCGCAATATCTTTCTGGCAGTTCAGTTGCACCTTTATGAGTGGCATATCACCATGACCTGGTGTGATTGGATTGATAGTCTCTTGCAGTCTTAATTGGTGCGATTGGTTGGACAGAGTTAGTGTGTAGCGGATGGGGGTAGGATCTGTGACTGCATTTGTATTTGAATCTGTGTCTGCATTTGTATCTGAATCTAAATACGCATATGTATCTGATTATGAAAATACATTTAAATTTGTATGTGAGAATATGTTTGAATCTATATTTGTTTATTTATGTATATCTGATTTGTTTCTTGGGATGTGTTACACACTGAACTTGTAAAGCTCACTCTTTGTTTGTTATCCTCAAGTAACCAGTAAGTTTAGGACCGGATGATGTGTGGGAGATCAGATTGGTTGTCCCCATAAGATGGTTTGAATTATTTTAATTAAGATTTTTGGACTTTTGATTTTTGGACTAGGTTTTTGGATTTGGTTTTATTTTTGGGTTTTTGATTTGTTTGTTAGTTTTGGGTGTTCTTAAACGTAAAACTGCAAAATCATAATAATTTGAAAAATTGGAATTCAATTTTCAAAACTTATAAACTCTGGAAGTTTTTGCTATTTTTATAAGTAAATGTTTAAGAGATCATGTTGTGTAATAGGTGTTTTCAAACTTGAGAATTTCCTGAAACTCGTATGAGCTTAGCTAAATTAAGTTTTCATATCACACAATTTCTAAGCTAGATTTTAGTTTTTCACACAAGTTGATGTAACTTCTCTAGATTCGATCATGACGTCTAAGCCCAGTTTGGGGTATTTCAGTTGACGTGACATATAAGATAAATGATATTATGTTAGTATGATGTGCACATGAGCTATCACGCAAGTTGTCACGCCAACAACAAACAAAATTAATATTTTAGTCATCATTTTCATTAAAAAAAATGATTTGACTCGTTTTTAAAAGGTTAAGAGTCAAATTTAGCCAAAAAATAATGGTCAAATTGACAGAAAATGTAAATGTTAAGAGTTAAATTTATCATTATACCTTAAAAAATAATGATAAAAATTTGATTTTTCTTCTTAATTGACAAATTGCACCCTAATCTATACCTCTTTTTTCAATTGACTAAACTTTTTTTTATAAAAATGGTATTTAAATTAATTCTCCATTACTCAAATCATCTCAAATCATAAGAGCGTTAAGAAAATCGGTTGATCAATTGTATCATGCTACATTAGCACCCGTACATTATTTTCAGTGATTTTGTAATTTTATAATAATTTTAATTAAAAATAATTATATTAACAGTAAAAAAATAACCCCACACCGTAAATCTCCTTCCGCCCCCAAGCCTGACAATTTCAGCAGCTCAGCTATAAGATCTGAACCTTTACGAGGACCCATCTATCCCCCTGAATTGTCGCTGCATCAAACACATGATAAACAAGGCTTCCCTTTTCTCTTTTTTTTTTTTAATAGCTCAATGATTAGTGGTCATATTTTGTAGCTCCCACAATTCTTTAGAATTTGATATCAAATTGGCGCACATGATTCTTGCCAAACTTTGACAATATTCCATATTGTTGTTGCAGTAATTTGCTTTGAATTTACTATTGCTATTGCAATATAGATTTCTGGGTTTCAAAATAATCTACTTTGACAAGGCGGGTACAATGAAACCCACACCCAAAACTAAATGAAGAAGGGAGGGTAGAATAGACGACGACATGAATGAGACAGTTTTTGAGTTTCACTGAATATTGACTATATGTAATATTGTTGTTGTAATTTGCTTTGAATTTTCTATTGATATGGCAGGCTGTCAAAGCTATTCAGGAATGTTGTTCGGAAGGTTCTACCTCTGCTTTGATTAGAAGAATACATCAGATTCTATCCCAAGAAAATCAGTGGTTTTTAAAACATATTCCGAGGGAGAATAATTACTATGCCGACTACATTGCTAAATTGGCTTTTGTAAGCGAGGAGGACCTACGCCTTTATGACTCTCCTCCAGATGAAGTGCTAGATTTTCTTAAGTCAGATAAAGAGGGGCTCTTTACACCTCTCGGTTTTTCCTTGTAATTTAATTTCGTTATGTTTTCTTGTTCACCAAAAAAAAAACTAAATAATGGAATGTGGTTGAATTGGATTTTTATTTTAAATTTTTTAATAATTTTTAAATTAGATCGATTAGACCGGTCATACCGATGAATTAATGGTCTAGTCAATTTGATCACCGGTCCGGTTTAAAAAATATCAATTAGCATTAATGTAAGTTGATTGTGATATTGTTCTTTATATGAACCGCATGGACTTAGCTTATAAAGGGGTTATAAGTGGTTATAAGCTTTAACTAATAGAGACAGATTGTTATGGTTGTCTTATTTGATGCTGAGTAAGGCTCCAAGATGTAAAACCATTGTGTTTGAACTACGTAAACAAAAATTGCTTTTATTGTTTTTTTCTTTTGTTGTCTTACTTGTTCTCGCATCTTGTTTCCGTTCTATTTAGCATTACAACGAACTTTGAATTTAATAAAATTTTTCATTATTATAAATTAATATTTTTTTTAATATTTATGATTTTTTTTTAAAGAATAGGATTTATTAATAAAAGCCAAAATGGGTAGACAATCACTAACATTACAACAATATACCGGAACATAAGGAACAGTAAAAACCAAAAATCATTGCCTTAGTACCATGAAGCAAAACTCAAGGAAAAAAAGGAGCTCCTTGCATCTTTAGTAAAAAACTGTGAATAACTCATTATGGTTAATTGCACATTTTTTTCAATTTACCATCTTTAAAATAAAGGGGAAAGGCAAAAAAATCTCTTTAGGGATTAAAAATAAATTATATACTTTTATAATTCAACATTTTAATATTCCATACCTTTATAAGTTTTAAAAGATTAAATTAATTTCTTATCATTTTGGAGTCAAAACAAAATATTATATTTACTAATTTAAAATTTTATTTTAAAGAGGTTTGAATGAACAAATTCTCATTTTCTACACCGCTATTCAAAATTGACTTCCTTGGGAAAGTATCTTATGACCCATCTTCAATGTTTTTAGTGGTAAAGTCTAGTTGAGATCCAGGGGCCATGACCCCCTAAAATAGTGAAATTTTAATTTAGAGTTTTTATAATTTATAAAATTTTAAATTAATAATAGTAAAATTATACCTTGGCTTCTAAAAATAATAAATTTTCGATTTAACTCTTTAAATTTTATAAATATATAGACTATTAAAATGATAAATTTATATTTTTATTATTATAAAAATATATAATTTAATTTTGCCTCTTAAAATAAAATTTTTGGCTCTGCTAGTGTACGTATACAAAGGCCAAACACGGCTGAGCAATACTTCGAAAGCCACAACAGGATTTTTGTTGGGTTGTTAATCCAATCGACAGCTACTTAGGCAATCACTTTTGGTTATGAGTCTCATAAAGGAAACCCACTTTAATGCCTTAAAAATGAGGGTTGCCTCCTTAATAGGAAGGATTTCAGTTTCAGTTGCACTATTGGATGAGACAAGTTTAGAGAAAACAAGTAACACAGCCCCACAGTCATCATGCAAAATATTGCCAATACTTGCTAATTTGATATTGATATTAAGGCATCCCTTTGGCGGAGGCTTCCATTTATGGTCAATTCCATATTTCTTAGTTTTATCAGATGGGAAAAAGTTATGGGGGAGAAAAATATCATGTACTCTCACACAAGAAGATAGTCATTTAGCGACGAAAACTCTTTTATTAATTTGATATTATTCACATACAGTGGCGGAGAGTAGTGGAGATCGGATGTAGTGGCGGAGAGTAGTGGAGACCAAGGAGGGGGCTAGCAAAAATAGTAAAATTTTAATATAAACCCTTTATAATTTGTAAAATTTTAAATTAGTAATGGTAAAATTATACTTTGGTACCTCAAAAACGATAAAAATTTGATTTAATTTTTTAAAAAATTATAAAAATATAGACTATTAAAATGATGAAATGATATTTTTATCATTGTAAAAATATATAATTTAATTATAGCCTGCAAAAATAAATTTCAAGATCCGCCATTGTTGATATAAATGAGCACAATTAAATTTATATTAGTTTAGTTTTAGAGTCCCAATATTCCAAGGACACAATGTTCAGAAATATTAGAGAAAATGAAGTTAAAATGGGTAGAAAAATCAAAGCTGCAGTTCATCTTTTGAAGTATGAAAACATCACATCTCCCAGTTCAGTAGGATATTCTACAATTCATACAATGCAACATCAACATCAACATCACCCGAATCCAGTTTTGATTATGATTCACATCCATACAATGCGACATCAACATCTTTTGGAATATTATAGCCCATAGTCACCTTAAGTGAAAATCTCATTGGATGGTTTGTCGAAGTCCTTGGTGACTATAACAAATAAAAGGAAACAAAGGACCTTGTTGAAGTCGGTGAAGAAGAAAACAACACCATTCCCATAAGAGTTGATGTGAACGATAGTAACGATCTTATTTTAAGTGATATTGAAAAATATGATTTCGAATTTTTGTAAATCGAGTTCGTAAGAATAAAATATAAAGATTAATATAATATGAAAATATATTAAAATATGGTTAAGTAATTTAACTGAGAAAATAGTTAATTAAAGCTCGATATTAAATTGTAAAAGTTTAATTGCTATTAAATTTTAATTTAAAAAATACATGAAGACTTAAATAAAAATTATCCAAAGAGCTAAAATAATTAATTAATCAAATTGAAATGATAGATAGTGGAGTGTAATGATATTATCCATTAAGTTTGGTTAATTATAATTAAAAATAAAATTAAAATTAATTAAAGTAATAACCATAATTAATTAAATTAACCAAGCTTAATCATGTTTAGTTAAATGGAAAGAAAGAATTTACAGTTAAAATTAAATCAAACATAAAATGACATCAACCCATAATCATCAAGATAAATAATTTCAATTGGTTCCAACTTAATTAAATTAAGCATATTTTTAAAAATTAATTTAATAAAACAATAATTGTATTAGTTTATAACTAGAAGCTTGTCACCATTTATACCTTTTTTTTGTTTAGAAATAACAAAAACAAATATGCAATTTGACTTAAATTACTTAAATCCATAAGAAAAGTTTTGGATGAAATTTAGGTAGAGATCTTCCACCTTTTTTTTTTTTTTGCCAAAAAGATCTACCCTCTTTTCTAATGAATTTAATAAATGGTCCATTTAAAAAGATGTTATGTCAAAATTGACGTTAATTTCATACTTATAATTTTTATTAAATTTGGCCCTTGAATTTTTAAAAACAGTTAAATTTGATCACCAATCTTTTAAAAAAGAGTCGAAATAAATTTTTAACAAGAATACTAACTAAAATATTAAAATTTTAAACACGACAACCTATATGACAATTCACATGTACTCCATACTAATTTTTATGAACTTTTTATATTTTAATTTTAATTTTGATTTTGATTTTTTAATTTTATAATTTTTAAATTATTTATTGACGTGACATATAAGACAAATGATGTTATGCTAGCATGGTACATGATCCGTCATGCGAGTTATCATGCCGACAATATTAAAAAATTAATATTTTAGTTATTATTTCCGTTAAAAAAGTAATTTGACTCTTTTTTGAAAGGTTAAGTATCAAATTTAGTTAAAAAATAAATAAGAGCCAAATTGACAGAAAATATAAATGTTGGGGGCTAAATTTATTATTATGCTTTTAAAAAAAACGGTTTTTTTCTTAATTGACAAATTGCACCTTAAACTATACCTTCTTTTTCAACTAGTACCTAATTTTTTTTTTTATGAGAAACCTTACCAAAATCATCTCAAACCTTAACACCTTTAAGAAAAACCATTGACCAAGTATATGGTGTAACAAAAACATTAATTTTATAAATTTATATTAATTTTTTAATTGTTGTTAAAAAATGTAAATGGATTGACGAGAAATGATTGTATGAAACAGTGACGCCACGTCATCTGTATCCCTTTCCAATAGTTTTATGCCACATTGGTATTCTTATCCTGAATTTTAAGATTTTATCTTGAATTTCAGTATTTTAATTTGGATTTGATTTTTTTCAGGATAAAATCCTAAAATTCAGGATAAGAATACTGATGTGACATAAAACTATTGGAAAGTGATACAAATGACGTGGCGTCACTGTTTCATACAATCCTTTCTCGTCTATTGGAAAGGGATACAGATAACGTGGCGTCACTGTTTCATACAATTCTTTCTCTTGAATTGACTAAATTGCTTAAATTCATAAGAAAAGTTTTGGATGAAATCTGGGTAGAATCTTTTTTTTTCAAAAGGATTTTCCTTTTTTTTCAATTAATGCAATATATATGTCATTTATCACATGTTAGTTTTAATAAAAGTCATCCATTTAAAAATTGATTATAATTAAATCAAATGACATCAACCCATAATAATCAAAATAAATAATTTGATTTGGTTCCAACTTAATTAAATTAAGCATATTTTAAAAATTAATAAAACAATAATTATAAATTAAATTATTAGTTTGTATTAGTTTATAACTAGGACTTTTAGTTGGTTTATCCATTAAAACACTTCAATTCCATCGTGGTAGGGAATATTTATAGGATGAATTTTGGGATATTTTATAGAGAATGAAATACTATCCTAATTAATTGTGTTGAGACTGTTGGAAAAAATCGGTTCAAAAATAATTTTATTGTATAGTAAAAAAATAAAATTTTAAAAATTGAACC
This sequence comes from Gossypium arboreum, assembly GCF_025698485.1. Classification (NCBI taxonomy): domain Eukaryota; kingdom Viridiplantae; phylum Streptophyta; class Magnoliopsida; order Malvales; family Malvaceae; genus Gossypium; species Gossypium arboreum. The sequence continues at coordinate 98,140,515 of NC_069080.1, forward strand.
AATTTGTGATATCACTACAAGAAAATAGACTTTTAGTGGCGTTTTTTTGGCGCCAATAAAACAATTAGCCTCTATTATTTAAAAAAATGCCGCTAAAGGTCTTGACCTTTAGCGGCGCTTTTCCCACAAACGCCGCTAAAGGTCATTAAATTTAAAAAAATAATTATTTTAAGATATTATAAAGGTCATGAAAATTAAAATTATCAAAATATTGAGAAGAATAATATCCATGATATAAATATTCTATTAAAATTCATTATCAAATTAAATTTTTATTAAAATTTTAACTAAAAATATTAAAATAAAATAAAAATTTAGAATCAAAACCAAAATAAATAATAAAAATTAGATTAAAATATAAAGATATCAATAAAATAAGGACTTAAATCATAACCATGTAAAATATAAGATATTATCATCAAGATTTACATCCACATCTTGCTCAAATTTTGGTGGCTTGTACCCTTTCTTGAACCATTCATCTTGTAGAATTTCAAGAATAGTTAAACGCGCCAAAAAGAACATGCAATTTCAACCAAAATGCACGCGCTAAAGCTTATATCGTGATCAAAGATTGCATGTAATCATAAATTTTTGAAACTTACGGTAAGAGGGTTTGGATCAAGAATACGCTAATCAAATTCCTAGCACCAGATGAAAACCATGATGGACAAATGAAAGAAGCCTCCCAGATCTGAAATTTATCAAGGTACAAACAATTTTAATGAAGTTCTCATCTAAAAAGATGGCCAAATCTAGAGGGTACTTACTTTCTTATACAAGCCTATAAGGCTTGGCTCATCAAAAGGCAAATAACCACCATGAGAACAAAGAGAATAACTCAAGAAGACCAAATATCGATGGTGTACCATCATAACCTTTATCTTTGAGCACCGAAAATAAAAATATCGATACCGAATGAAAAGGCAAAAAAAAAAAAAAAGAAAGAGAAGTTGCAAAGAATACACCTAATTATTTTCGGGTTCATGAGTGAAAACCTCCGAGCAACATAATTTGGAGTCCCGCATAGCAGCGTGAAGCAACCCATCCTCCTACATTTTCAACATGTCAAAGAAAATAAAAGATTACACTACTAGACATCAGCAATCAATCATTATTGACGGGGTTGGCTTAGGGAAATCATGTGATTAGAGAGTATAACGGCACAAAAACAGAAGGATAAGAAAAACTATGGAATATATTTGTCTCATATAGCATCATATAAGGCATAACATCTGTTAAAATAAAGTTGACACCTAATGATATAAGGTATAACATCTGTTAAAATAAAGTTGACACCTAAATGAAAGCGATAGCAGCAACAATGGTGAAAAAACCCAGCAGAGAGGGTTGTTGTCATGCTAAAATTAGAGGTTATCTAAAAGGCATAGAAAAACAAATGTAAAATTTCTTTGTTTTAAGTTACTTGGTCCCATATTCCAATAAATACATCCATCCATGACAAAGAAACAAGAAACTGACCTGTAAAGGAAGCATTGCTCAGTCCTACATTAATTAAAGATAGAATCATAAAATTAGCTTAATTCTACTGGGCAAAATTGCCAAAGATCACATGTAATTCCTGTTTTAAGTAAAGTCGAAGCCTTAAGGGCTAGTACAAGTTACTAATATCACATGTAATTCCAGTTCATGGCTGTTATAATGGTATTGTACAAGTTGAAATGAGTTTGCGGCGTTTTTTTGCGGCATTTTTTTAGATAAATGAAATTCTATAGATGAGCATCCCACATATCATACAGCACTCTTATCAAATAGAAATGAGTTTCTATTAATAAACAACTACTTTGATGATGCATTTTAGTTAACACTGCATTACTAAACAACTTTGCAGTGCATTAACAAGTGTATTTGACAAATGAAATTCTAGAGGCAAACATCTCACATCACTCTCATCAAATGGAAATGAATTTCCCTGAATAAATGCATTATTAACAAGCTTAAAAAAATTTAAAATATGTTTCCCATTAGTAAAGACCATAATTTATTATTCTCATAATTGAGTGACCAATTATACATATAATAGTTGACAATTCACTGTACACTAAACAAGCACAATGATGGATAATTGGGAAATAAAAAGTAACTTACATGATTTCCCAGAGTAGGCTCCAATGTGACAGTTCTCCCAGATACTCAGCGCCCTCTGTTTGAACTGTAAGAACTTGAACAAATGGAGCCACTGTCGCACCAATTGCCAAACCATATCTAGAACAAACAGATTGTGGTATTATCTGCACATACAATTAAATAGCAATTAGAGCATGCATAGAGCTTGCTTCCTTTTTACCGCAGTTACATGTACTTCCATTTTCCAAGAGCAACTCTTAAGCCAGAATGGTTGGAAAACTAAGTGGCAAAAGTTGCTCAACCAAAACTATAGCAAATGGTATCTGAGTATCACACACAAAAGTTAAACATATCACATCATGTTCAGCGTTTCAACAAGGATTGTTACTTGCGCCAAATTCAAGGGCACTTTCAATTCAAACCATGTAAGGTGGTCTAACCTCACCAAATAGAAGAATCAAGGTCATCATTATCGGGATAGCACCCTAAGCAAGAACCAAGCTATCAAGGAAAATGGGAAGTGCCCGATAAAGGTAACAAAAAGTTTATAAAATATCAACTAACATTCGTGAATACTAGAAACAGATCATACCATTGAACATATACCTCCATTGCAGCTGCATTACATAGAAGTAGTGTACAAAGCAACGAATGTTGTTTTCTGACAACAGGCAATATCTTTACTGTTCCAGCAAGGGAATAAGTTAGCACGACTAGCATTTAATCTGAATATTTAAGTTCAATATGCAGTATCCATAGGAATATATGACAATAATTTCGTCTACCCTTCAAACTTCACTGACTTTCGGCATTTCATTTTTTTTCATCCACTTGAATCATAAATTTCAATGAAGAAAAAATGAAAACTTCACATCAATCTCGCTTAAAAAAGTAAAATATTCTAACATTTAATTCATGATTCCAGTCGATATGTTCTGGTGAATCAAAGCAAAGCAAAGATTACAACTTTTCAAGTACAGATTACGTCATTTATTAATTACCATTGCCAACCCAAGGATACATTATCAACTTTTTGATTCTTTAATTTGGTTTCCTTAATTAAAAAAGAAGAAGAAGAGGAAATCTAAAAACCTGCTAAACAAACATCAAAAGGCAATCAAATCAACCTGCTAAACAAACATCAAAAGGCAACAAAAAAAATCTAAAAACCAATGAAAAATACGTTACTTTTTTGTCTGGAAAGTTTTTGCGAGATGATTTGAAAACTTTCTTCACCGTCGAGAACCATCCACTCCCTTTCTTTCCCATTGCCGATCAAAAAATAGAAGTTTCTAAAACAGATACAAAAAATGCAGGAAATGCATTTTTAAAACAGATACAAATAATAGAAGTTTCTTGTAGCACCCCAAACTCGGCCTAGACGTTATGACCGGATCCGACATGCTACATCGAAGCGTTCAAAATATTTTATATTGTTGATCCAAAAAAAACTTACATAGTGTTTTAAAAGATAATTTCATTATAGGTTAAAGTGAATGGAAGTCATGCACTAGGTAGGAAACCGGAAAGAGGTGGTGAGTCCATCGGATCGCTATACCAAGCTCCTTCGGATCCAATCCTAGACATGCATACCGCCATTGCCACACCTTAATGTCATGGATATTTCTAGGAAACCGATTTTGATTAAGTCATTTTAGGAAAAGTGATTAATTTTGGAAAATACTTTCATTATGGAAGCTTTGCTTGTTGTCGTATTATTTTGAAATCAATTGTTGTTTTTGAAAACGCGCCTAAAGCTATCCAATTTCAACAGTTAAAATAAGTAATACCTATCTTAGTAATACATATTAAAACCATTAAAAATAATTAAGCGGCTTTATTACATTTAAAAAACCCAAAACTTCAAACGTAAATAAAAGGATATCCAGTTCACCAGAAGAAAACCAAACTTTCAGAACGGGTGGCCACTCCGAATTCCCTCACAGCTCCAAGCCCACTATGGTTGGGGATTTCCTGCGTGGATGAAAATAAAAATGGTGAGTTTGGGGAAACTCAGTGTGTAAGGAAAACCCATTCAAAGCCCAAGTCAGCTCAAGCCCATTGGGACTAAGCCCATTCAGGTAGCAGTGGTACTAGGCCAGAACCCTTTTCAGATTACAATAAACTGGGCCTTAGCCCCTTATTCAGATAACAGTATGGCCCATAGGCCCATTTCAAAATACATGCAACATCAATAACATATGTAAGCCCATTTGGGGAGACTACTCAACCCACCAACCACTACACACCACCTGTATCATCCATACACTCCATGTGGGGATAGCTCAACCCACCCAAATTTCAACACTCCCACGATTCTTGACCTTGTTTGCTCGCTTATCAATAGAATTGAGGCAAAGCCTCCAAGACGTGGACAAGCCACTTTCAGACTTCCTCCGTCAATATCCCAATCCCATGCATCGATAATAACAACATGGCATGCAAGAAATAACAACAATCAAACTTGCATTTAGGTCAATTTAACCCTAGGGGTATTTCGGTAATTTATCTCCTAAGGGTAAACGTAAATTTTCCACTTTTAAAGATATTTCAGTAATTTATCTATTTTAGGGTTTTTCATGCATATTCCTACCTTTCACGTACTAATGTAATCACTACCGAGGGTTCTTACTGAATTGGGCTGCTTGGCCCATCATTCCAATTTTGGCCCATTAAGCCTAAAAATATCGAGGGCACAGAAATCATGCACTTTGCAATCCAAATTTTGCAATTTACCAAAAACATTAATTGATTTACCTCACGAGCATTCGCACACTCGCAAATCTACAAAATATTGGTTTTCGGCATTTCGGCTTTTCGACTTTTGCCGATCCAGACTAAGAAAGAGGGTGTTAGTTACACACTGCTTGCTGACGATATGTTGACGAGATCCACACACTAACCGCCTACAATTGGTTTACTAACACGTTAATCTAACTATTCAAATACAAACTACGTATTAACCCCTTACAATATTCGGCCAACCACACCTACAGATCATAGTAAGCTTATAAGAAATCAATAAGCAACTCATTAACAAATTTTTGTCAATGTTTACCACATAATCATAATTTCACTGCAAGCTGTCTTCCTGAGCAACAGTCACTAAATCATTTATAACTCGAGCTACGAAAATCCAAATCAAGTGCCGTTAATTTTCCCTGAAAATAGACTCATATATCTTATATCCATAAAATTTTCAGAATTTTTGGTTTGGCCAATCAATACCAGATTTTTCTTAAAGTTTCCCATGTTTCACTGTTTGACTAATCTGACCACTCTTCATTACGAATCAAATTTCTCATTGTACAGAATTCGAAATATGTTATCATTTATTTAATTTGAAACTAGACTCATTAAGATTTAATTACATAATTTATTCACCTTCTAACTCATCTCTCACAATTTATGGTGATTTTCCAAAGTCACGTTACTGCTGCTGTCCCAAGCAGATTTATTACCAAATCACTTTTTCACACATAACTTGCATGCATGTTATTTAAACATGTATATCACCAATCAATCATCACATATCTATAAGTTTACTTAAGTATATTCTCCATTTCATCATTTTAAAGCACAACATGTTAGCCGATTTTTCCCCTTAGCATCTAAGGCACATGCATGCTCATTTGTTTGGCTCAACTTCACCTATCTTCCATTTTTCATCAAAAGAACATGAAACAACAACCATTTCCTTCATTTTAATTCATGACCAAATGCTCACAACACAACCAAAAATCAAAATATACTTCAAGAGTTAAGGTAGAATCAAGAAGAACTCATGAACCTCAAAATAGAAACAAGGTACCAAGAACTTACCTTCAATTTTCCTCCTCCTAATGACCGAATACTCAAGAGCTTTCTCCTCTCCTTTCTCTTCTCTAACTTTCAGCTATGATGAACAAAGATGGACAAAACTTTGTTCTTTTCACCCCTTTTTCTTTTAATAAAACTTCATATTTCATCCATTTAATTCTTTAATACAAAAGACATGAAATTCTTATCATGAAACATTTACCTAACCCATTATCATGGACCATTTACCTAACCCATTATCATGGAACATTTACCTAACCTATTATCATGGAATATTTACCTAACCTATTATCAATTTGTATCAATTTGTACCATAAATTATGGATATCAAGTGCACATTTTGTCTACAACAACATGATGGCTGGCCACTTCATGTAAAATGGGAGGTTTGTCATGCAAATCCTCCTATTTTGCACTCCTATTTATTTGGCCACTTCAATTTAGCCTATAGCATTTTCAAACATTTTCACATAGGTCCTATTTCATAATTTCACCCCCTTTTTCTTACGGAACAAAAATTAACTAAAATTGTCGGGTTCTATCTTAAGCTTGGGCCTTCTAGAGGCCCACTAACATAATTAAACCTATGCCAACATTCACAGGATTCCCGAAAATTGGGGCGTTACATTTCTAAAACAGATTTGAACTTAGACTTACTAGATTTCGGCGAAAATCAAAGGGATGGAGATTTAGAGAAGGAGATTTAAAGAAGGAGATTTAGAGATGGAGATTTAGAGAAGCAAGAAATGCAGTGAGAGAGATGCTGAGGATTACGGATCAGTATGGCAACACAGAAATGGTGGAAGGATTTTGATTTGGGGGAAAAATTAGATATGTTTTGGGGATACCGATTTTAGAGGGAGATTTTAGGGGGAAATTTTAGAGGTTCCAATGGGTAAAATTTGGGGATAAAATTAATAAGGGATTTCGGGGTTATGGTTTAGGAGAAACAAAATAGGTTTTTAGTAGAGTAAAACGGCGTAGTTTTGTTTGAAGTAAAATGATTTTTTGCGGTGTTTTTATGAAAAACACTACTATTGCTTATCTTTTGCGGTGTTTTTCAAAAAAATGTCACAAAAAATCATTTTATTTATTTGGCTTAAAATCCCTTGTTTTGTCTGGTGAAAATTATTAGTCAAATTATTTTATAAAATATTTATTATTACTATTTTTATAAATTGTATTTTTATAAAAAAGACTAAAATTTTTATTAAATGACTGTAATTAATTATTAAGTTAGAATTATCTAATATAAGCAATCAATCTCTCACATATCAAATTTTTATTAAAGATTGAGACGTTAATCATGATTTTATATTATTCTTTTTCGATCTAATCTCTATCTCATTAGAGATATTTCTTCCTAACTAAAATATAATTAACTGTTTTGCGGATGTTCGACGTGGAACGATTTTAATTTTGGTATTTCATTTTTATTTGTTATAATTTGGTCCTATCCAAAATAGATAGTTACCTATCCATATCAATATGTTAATTTTTTATCAATGTTTTTTCAAATCTAATATTTAAATATTTAAATATATCAAATGGTGTAGATTAAATATTTTAAATATAAAAATATTAATTGATTGTATAAAATTTCATCATTTAACAAATCTCAAGTAAACTTTAAACCCTAAACTATATGACATAAATCCTTAAACCCTAAACTTTGACATAACTATAGAAGCTAACATCGAAACCTTAAAGTTAAACTTACATCGCAATACAATTTATATTAAAAACTTTGAGATTAATCACTTATATCAGTATAAAATTTATTATTTTTTAATAAATAGAAGATGAATGATTTTGGGGATTTAGGCCTAAACCCCTAACTCTTTGAACCATAAACCCCAACCCTTGAACCATAAACTATAAACCATAACCCCTAAACCCATAATCCATAAACCTTAAAATAGTAACTCTTAAACCTTAAACCTTAAGCCATATACCCTAAATCATAAACTCTAAACTATAATGATAATTAATTCAATATTTTAAAATTAATATTATCTCTTTTACGATTATATAAGAAATTATTTAATATATAAATTAAAAACAATTAGTCATATACCCAAAAAATAAATATTCAATTAAACATAAATTATATTTAATTTAATATAAATAATGCTCTGGTTTTTAGCGGCGTTTCACAAAAAGCGCCGCTAATGCTCTGGTTTTTAGCGGTGTTTTACCAGAAGCGCCGCTAATGCTATGGGTTTTAGCGGCGTTTTACTAGAAGCGCCGCTAATGCTCTATACCAAAAACACCGCTATTGCTCTGTGTTTTACAATTTTTGCAGCATTTTTTGATAAAATGCCACTAAAAACACCGCAAAACCCCTATTTTCCTGTAGTGTATTTATAGAAATAAACTTTTCTTAAAATTGTACTTGTGTTTTGGACTAGACGGATCTTTATCACTCCCGGCTTTCAACCAAACGGTCTTCTCCACTATTTTCGTACCACGAACTACTTCGAGTGTGGGCTCAAACACTTTCGAATCAAACACAGAACCAAAATTTATTTACTTTACTTTCAGTGGGAAAGTAAATTTTTTCTAATAGAAATTGGTAAATTTGTTATTATCAGCAAATAGAATTTATTCTAAAAAATAAATTTTCACTACTTTCTAACAGAATAGCATTATCTCAAAATTGTATATAACTTATTGTATTTTTAGCTATATCGATTCTATCTATTTATAGGGAAAGGAAGTTAAATGCTAGTTGAATTAGTAGAAGCATTTTAATGTCTCTTTAATAGAAAAACAATCTCCTAGTTGAAATAAGAGAGGGGGGCTAATAGGGTGTGCTTGCCCTCATATGCATTATGATGGGGATTCATGCCTCTTTTGTATTGGGTCCAATTATATGTGTTTCCTAAATTTTTAACTCAATACTTTATAATTTAATCCAACCAAATACATATTTTTCTATTTTTCAAAATAGACATTATTTATTAAATTAAATTAAATTAATTAATTTTTCAATCAAATAATTTTTTAACCCAATTCTAATTTTGTTAAAATCATGACAACTTTACCGTAAAAATCTATGAGAAAATATATTTAATTTCTACATTCAACGGATTCCCTTGTGACGCTCATAGTGTAACATACCTTAATTTTGAGTAGATGATGAACAATATATGTGTGATTCGTATACTTTAGTGTAAGTCAAAGTCTAAGTTCAAATATATAAGGAATCGAATGTTGGTACGTTTGGTATGCGACTTCTGTAGTATATAGCATCATTCAAATAGTGGAAATCATAGTCCAATTAAAGGGTAAATAATATTCTCTCATTTGCATTATATGATAGAAGAAAAGTAAATGTGGCCACAACTCATTGGACAAACACTTAGTAAGTAGCTTTTGAAATGATATATAATTAGGAAAATCTCAATCACGATATTATAGTGGAATGACTTCGTGACTAAATAAATTTATAATAAATAGGTGAAAGCTAAAACTTAATTATAAATTATTTGAGCCCTAATTATATATGTGCAATCGGTCCCCCTCACTAGCTTGTTGAAACAAAAAATTAATTGCATGTAAAACCAAATGGATAGAAATGAATGAAAATGATGAAGTAAGATAAATGGTTCGCATTCATAAATGAATGCGTTTTTCGCTTTCTTGCTAAGTATAAAAATTATTTAAGCATTAATTTAAATTTTTTCGAATTATTGTTTAATTATTTATAATTAAATAATCGAAGTTTGAAATGGAATTAAATTAATTAGTCATTATAGATTTTGAATAAAAATTAAATATATTTCATCATAGATCCTTTTACAATAAAGTTGTTATGACTTTAACAGAATTAGAATTGAGTTGGAACAATTATTTAAGTCAAAAGTTAATTTAGTTAAAGTAATTAACTCATTGAGAAATAGAAACCAAGTTTTGAGTTGAGTTCAATTATAAAATATTGGGTCAAAAGTTTAGGAAACATAGATAATTGGACTTAATACATGAGAGACCTAAATTCTCCTCATAAAGAAGAGAGAGGAGGTAACCCTAGTAATATTTAGTAGGGTGTGTCACCCACCCCTACTCTAGGTAAAGTAGGAGTGTGTTTTCTATTTAAATATTATTATTTTGCAAATGTTTATTCAATCAAGATTCTTGTATCTCTCCTTATAAATAGATAAAATCGATTGACTTAAAAGAATAAGTTTCCATACACTGTTACTCTAGAAGAAAATAGTGGAATTATTTTATCTAAGAATAAATTATATTTTCTGGTAATTACAATATTTTTTTATTTCTATTTAGGGAAATTACATTCCTACTGAAATTAATTGCATTGCTTCTTTTTTGTGCGTGTCTGATTCAAATTGCTCAAGCCTACACTCTACACAATTCAGGGAACGAGAATAGTGGATAAGGTCGTTTGGTTGAAAGCCAAAATTGTTTTAAATCCATCTCGCACAAAGCAAAGACATTTTTGGTAAAGGATTATTTCTATAAATATCACAAAATGACACAGTTTTGAAAAATTTTAAGCTTCAACTGTAACTATTAAAATCATTTTTTTAACGAATTTTTTCAACATAGAGTGTAAATGGATGTACAAGAAAAAAATGAATGTTAAAGGAAAGATTGAAACCTATAAGACAATACGCAAAAGGAATGCATCGATTATGAGGAAATCGTCTCGCTAGTAGCAATGCTTAAATTTATCTGCATTCTATTGTCCATTGTGGCGGCTCTATATGGTGTAACCCACTAGTTATATAGCTAAAAGATAATAGCATCAAGTTTGCAAGCTTTTAACACCCATCCATGACTTAAACAAACATTTTGCTCATGAAATCAAAGGTTTGATCAAGCAATAGCAACAGCAACCTTTGGGTTTGAGCAAAACACTAATGAACTTTGTGTTTATTAAAAAATAAATGATGAAAAAGTGGCTTTTTTTGTTCTATATGTCAATGATATTTTACTCATTGAAAATGATGTAAGGACATATCATCGATTAAACTATAGCTAACGCAACAGTTTTGCATGAATGAATTAGTGAAATTAATTATGTTATGGTTAAAGATTGAAAAAAACAAAATGATAACCTTATCACAAGCTTCATGCATAGATAAGATTCTAAAACGTTATGCAAAGATTGATTCAAAGAATAGAACACAACCTTCTGTATCAAACTTAAGTGTTTCTTTGGAAAGGTTTCATATGTTTCAACAATATAAAACCTTGAGTATGTTATGCTTTACACATATCTAAATATTTGTTTTGCAATAGGATTGATAATACTAAATCCACCACTCAAGAAGAAACCACAAAAAGACATAAAACTCAACCAAACATTATATCAAGAATCATCCAAGGTCATCATTCTGTAAATGAAGATGCTAAACCATCACCGGTCAACCACTAAAACCACCACACAAAACCAATATGACATGAAAATTCAGGATGAACAATGAACCCAAACAATCAAACTCGAATAAACCAAAAGAAAGTTCCTAAATGCCACAAACTTCATATTCTAAAGAAAGGGCGGTGCGACATAAAGAATCATCAAATCGTATCCTAGAATACCACCATACACACTTTTCAGATCAACAACCACCTTTAATAATGAAAAGTATTATTCCCAACAAAAATCCATATCACATCCCATATTTGCACAATAATATCAAATGACCAAAACTAAAACTTTACACCTCCAAAGAAATAAAAACAAAACAACAAAAGGGATTAAAACTGCCTCTACAAAAGGTTCAATTTAAATAGAACTTCACAAAGTTAAATCCCAACATCAAAGGCATGTTTTGCAAACTTGATATTTTAACCATTCCTACCAATGCCAATATGCTCTCTTGAAAAAAGGAATTTACTAAAAGCTATTCATCAATAAATGAAGCTTACAAGAATGAATATATAACCCAATTATGACTAGCTAACTGAAATTGTAACTAATTAACTAATTACATAATGATTATAATTAATTAGGTAATGCCATTTACTAAAACAACTATCCAAAACAGACTCCACCAAACAAGAAAAAAAAAACACAGGCCCCATAAAGAAACAAATGCCCAATGCTTTAAATAAAAGACAAAAGGACGACAAAATAAGTAAAATACTACTATTAAATAACTAAAAAAAGGATTAAACAAGTGTGCCTTTCTAATGATTCGAACTTATAGACTTAATGGCTAAGTAATTCAAGTGGCGACTTGCAGTTGCATATAGTCTCCATGGGCTGCTCCATATTGCATATGGTATTCATGGGCTACATAATCCAACAATGAATTCGGTCACATAATGGACTTGATGACCCAAAGATGGACAACAACAAGATGGGCACTTACAACCAGCCCAAAACCCAAGTCCAACATGGACCTATTACATGATTAAAATAAAAAACTAAAAACTATTACATAAAATTATCCAACTTGTCCTAGAAACAAAAAAGGTTTATCGAACAGTAATTTTTTTAAAAAAAATCATTGTAAATGTTAGAGGGTTTCAAAATATAAAAACCATTATTTTTTTTAAATGAAAACATATGTTATTAACTTAGTAAAGAAAGTCCCAAGAAAGACAGTTAGGAAACTAGAACCGTAAAAAATAAAATAGCCCTAAACAAAGTTTTTGTTCACAAACAAAAAATTTAACATTCACTCTCCAGCATACAGACGTGTCACATGCTATGGCTGTCCAGGAGTCTGCTCGTTAAAACAAACAAACTTGGAAAACTATTTTGAAAAGCGATTTTAACTGCAAGTGGATGGTGTCAGTTGTAATATTTATAGTGTCAATGGGACACTCGAGTATCCCAATGTTCGAACCCAAAGGATTGCCAAGTGGGTAAATGTATTTATCAAGTTAATTACAAGTTAAGAAATTATTAATCAAATCGAGTCGAAAATTGTTAGTGCAAGTCCAAATAAATATTTTTATAAACTAAAATTAAACTATTAATTAAACCAACTAAGCTAAACTTTCTTCCTAATGTTTTTGATAATGTAAATGATTAAACGATGCTCAATTGATTAGTTAAATGCTAATTAAACTAATGAACTTATATTGATTATATTGGTTGTCACTCTTAGTTAGGAATCTCCTTTCGTCTCATCCTAGATTTAAAGATACCACCTAAGGTTACCTCTCGGTCTCACCTAGGCATATCGATTACCTCTTAGTCTCACTATTCGACACAATTATATTGAACTATCTAAGGATAAACTTTCATCTTAGTCTCGTTTATCTAGTTTTTCACTAAAGGCGCCAATTCTAATGTATTAAGCATTTCAATATAATCGAACAACCAATCAATCAAGAATAGACATCAACTTAAGCTAACAAACAACCAAACAATCAATCATTTAAAAATTTAGCACATACTCAAACTTAAATTCCAAACAAACATTTTATCAAACATATTGTAAGCATAAAATGAAAGCAAATGGTTTAAGAAAATGATCATTCACTTGATGAAGACCTATTGAATCCTGAGGGTTGTGCATCATTGTTTACAAAATCTTTAACAATAAGGAAGAAAGAAAATTATCACACTAAGATCTAACTTAAAAAGAAACAAAGAAAACCTAAACTAAAAAAAAAAAGAAAAAGAAAAGAGAAAGAAAACCTAATCTAAAAACTATCAACACTGAAGAAACTATTCAGTTACCAAAAACTTGGAATGAAAGGCTTATAAAGTTGCATTTATAGCTTACTAACATTTAGTCTGACATTGACTATTTTTCCATTAAGTAAAAAGAAGACATAAGTTTGTTTGGACACAAAATTTCCCCTGTAGTTTTTGTAACACCCTGATTTATTTAACTTTATTTTTATGAATTTTGTCATAATTAAGTATCTGCTTCAATGGTCAAGTCTCACTTTTGGAAATTCTATTTTTCTTTATCATATCCTTATCCCTTTTGGGTGGCTTATGTTATATTTTTGGTCAACTCATATTAGAATGAGCTTGCTGGTTCAAGTGGTAAGGTGTTAGCTAGCTTTAGGGTTTTGTGTTCAAACCCCATGTGAGCGAAAGATGTTATTTTTGCTTCTGTGATTGTGTGCCGGTTGTATAGTAGAAGTTCAGTGGGATTGAAAGTCTATGGTAGTTGAATGAGGTTAGTGGTCAGTTTTGGTGGGATTTGGTAGTTAATGGGGTTGTATTTTATTTTGAATTAATTTTTAAATTTACTTTTTTCCCAAAAATCCCCCTTTTTGTTTTTCTGATGTTATTTTCCCTTCTTTTCTCTGCAACTTTTTATTTTGTTTTCTCTCTATTCTGTTCAACAAATCAATCTTTCTAATAGTTGGGGTTCGGTGTTCCAGTTGTTCCTTGTTCGTCATGGTAAAGTCCATAAGTTCGTTTGGTTTGGATTTCTTTCATTTTGAATTAGCGTATTGGTGTTGTGGTTAAGGAGTTTAGTTTTTGTGAGTGTGTTGCATAGGAAAAGAATGTGAAGCAGTGGATTTCACTCCAATAGCCTAATCCGTGATAGTAGTTGTTTTCATTATCGGTAAGTTCATGTGTGTTGTTTGGGTTATTGTTGTCGAATCATAAACCGTTTGCTAAATAGTTGTTGGGATACTATTTTTCTAGGTTTGGGAGGTATTGGGATTATTTTTACATAAAAACGAACCAGGTGTGTAATGAAAATACGAAAAAGCATCGATCGACAAAAGCCAAAAATTTAGCTTGTTGACGCCACATAGGTGTATGCCTAGCCGTGTGGTAGGTCGTGGAAGACACGAGTGTGTGGGCCATTAGCTAGCCTGTATGGGCCATACGGGTAAGCCACACGGCATGCAAGCCCAAATTTTAGAATTTTTCCCTAGGATCATACACATCATTTTGATCGACTGAGGGCCTTTCGTAGGGTCGATATGTATGGTATAAGCCTTAAAGCATGAAACTTGTTACTCTGTTAGACTAGAAATAACTTAAATAATGCTTTTATGAGTATTATGAGCATGGTATGTACGATATGTTCTGTCATGCTTAGGCATGTGTAATATTTGTTTTATGAGCATGTGAGATGTATTAATTCTGATATCTATTATTACTATCTGTATTTGGTTATGAGATGGGATATGTGATGTGTGGAGGAAGTATTCCGTGAGATGATATTTCGCTAATATACTTTAGCACGGCTGTGATTATTTTGAAAAGTGTCGTATAGACATTATGTGTTGTGTAGGGCTGGTTGGGTGTTTTATACCCCACGTGGTGTGTTGGGATGGTCGGAGTTGGTGTGTAGAGGATGGGGTTATATCTGTATGATTCTGTTGATAATCTGATTCTGTTAAGGATTTATGTCTGTATCTGTTCTGTTATGCGATAAAACCTAAATTTATGTTTCTGTAGATTTACACACTAAGTTTTTAAAACTCACTTTCTTTCTATCTGTTTTGTTTAGGTAACCTTCAGACTTAGGCGGGTCGATGCGACGGAGGCTCGTTGACTACTTATCCGTAAATTTCATTTACTTTAAAAGTTTATTTAATTTTTGATTTTTAGAGTTTTGTAATTTTGGGACTTTCTGGACTTTAGGATTTTATTTTTGGATTTGGATTTGATTTGAGACTTCTTGCGATGCTAGAAAAATAATTTACAAAAACAACTATTTTATGTGATCAAACGCTTTCAAGAAATTAAACTTGGTTTTCAAAATATAACGACTATAAAACTTCCGCTTCAAATTATTATTTTATTTGAAAGAGTATAAAATCGATGGTTTTCATTAATAAGTATAACGACATATTCTTTACAACAAAGAGGTATGATGTTTTTAAAGGAAAAGACTGATTTTTAACTTTTTTCATAACATCTCCATTCGGTCATAACGTCTAGGCGGAGTTTGGGGTGTTACAATTTTTTCACTTATCAAGCTTGAGTATAGCGATACCCATAATAGTCTTGAGATTAGGAGTTTTGGGGGTCTTGATATGCAATATCCATGGTCTAGCATCACGATACCACTATAGATAACCTTTGTTCTCCTTATTTTAGCATTATTAGAGGTATCACGACTTTCATGCTTCAATATCATGATACCCCCTTACTAGGTGATGTTTTCTTTATGTTCGGATCATCGCCGACTCCCTACAATACCCAACCGACTTGTTAAGTTTCCCATGAACGATTGACCAATTTGGGTATAAAAAATGGATTAAATTAATAAAAATGATTTATTAACAACAAAACTAAAAATTGACAAAATCATTTCAAAGACACTTAAATTACTTAAGAATAAGCTCATTAAGTGTAATAGGGAACCTAATTTGACATATCAAATTACGATATATCATGTTGATATGTTTAAAGCATCTAAAACTATAAGCCACTGGTACAAGACTTCTCGCAACACCATATGTCATTGTGGTGTTGTTTTTCACATTGTCCTTTCGATTGTGATTGTCAGCTAGGCCCTACCATATTCTTTCAATCTGATTTTGTCAAATCTATTGCAAAAGCAGAACTCTACCAATCAGACAAGTTGTTGATTCCCTCTTAGAAGCCTGCAAAAATAGAAATCTATTCCTCATGTGATCAATAGCACTTTGGCGGTGTCCAATGGGATGACACTCAAACTGATACAAGTAATCTCGCTTGACCCTTCTAACTCTCTAAAATAAGTCTGTATTAAAGTTGCAATAGGAAATCATAAAAGAAGATCGAGGCCAATATAATTGCAACACCGCCTAAGTATCTAATGTAATCTGGCAATCACGAAAGACATGCTTCAGTGTTTCCACCGCACCGCCATACATGTGGCATAAAGTAGAACATATTAATCGTCTATATAGTAAAGTAGAGTATGTAAGAAGATAATTAAGAAAATTCCTCCAATTGAGGATCTTGACCTTAGAAAGAATATCCAGAAGCCATGAGTTTTTGTAAAAGGCAGTGTATATAGTTTAAGTAATAATGGTTATAGGTGTTTGTAAATCATGTAAAAGAATTTTGGAGGCACCTCTTACAAAGTACTCTTTCGAAGCCTCACCCCTCCAAACTAAGTTATTAGCATGAGGGAAACATGCTAGAGGAATTCCCTGGATCCTCACAACATCAAATTCACTGAAGGTATTTCTTATCAAATCTAATTTCTATAATTTTGTACTTGAGCCAATTAAATCAAAGACGAAAATTTGTTCTCGTGTAATCGATAGCTGTATTGATAAGAAAATTTGTTCCCCCAAGTACCCAAGCATCCTCCCAAACTGAGACCGATGTTTCTATGCCGATCCACCAAAAAATCCCCATGTGGAGGAGGCCCGTGCTGCCCATATACTTTTCCATGTGTATGACGACATATTCTCTAACCTTTCATGAAAGATGGCTTTTAATGTTCTCGAGAGTAAAAAGTGAGGATTGCAAATTAGTCGTCATCCCTACTTCGCTAATAATGCCAAATTAAACTCTGAAAAACTTCTAAACCCATGCCCTATTCCTCCTTAAGTGTGCACAAATGTCGTTATTCACACCAATGGATGCCATGCTTATCATGGCTCTTCTACTACCAGAACTTTCTAATAATGTTCTCCATTTCCAAACACAAGGATTTCAGTAATAAAAAACAAGGCATAGAATATGTTGGAATAGCTTGGAGCACTACTTTAATGAACACTTTCCTACCTCCATGCGATAGATTTCAAACACTCCAACTGCTAATCTTTTATTGCTTCCAAGCATTCAACTCTGGAAATGAAAATTTCTTTGCACAACTAACTATGTTCGAAAGACCTAAGTATCTTTCCATATCCGTCATTCATCGAACATTAAGCAACTAGGAAACCATTGTTCTAGTATCCTCCAAGACATTAGTATTGGAAAATTTCGTTGATTTGTCAAGGTTGACACATTGTCCCGAGCAGCGTTCATATTCGATAAGAATGTCCTAAAGAACCCGCAGACCCCTTTGTGATGCCTCCTAAAATAAAATACAATCATCTGCGAACATCAAATGAAATATTTGTGGATTATGTTGACAGACCTTCACATCCACCCGTGACCTATTCAATCGAGCCAACTTTAATACGGCCAAGAGCCCTTTACCGCACAAAAAAATAGATAAAGGCTCAAAGGGTCCCCTATTGCAATCCTCTAGATGGGTTGAAACAAGTCCCCATTTCACCATTAAGAATGATGGAATAGAAAATTGATGTTATACACTACCTTACAGGATATACCCATGTTCGCGAAAACTCTATCTATAACATTATTTGTTCTAATAAATACCATTCCACGCAATCGTAAGATTTGTTCATGTCCAACTTCAAAGCCAATATCATTTGCTCTCTATTCACTTTTGTTTAAACATATGCAAGACTTCATAGGACAAAAGAATATTGTTGGTGATTAACCTCCTGAGAATGAATGCACATTGTGCCTTATCAATACAGAGATCGAGAATATTTCGAAGTCGATTTGCAATCGTCTTAGCAATTATCTTATACAACACCTTGCAAAGACTTAAAGGTCGAAAGTTAGTGATATTTGTATGGCACACCACCTTCAGAATGAGCTCTATATAAGTGTTGTTAAGCCTAGTCAAAGATTTACCATTGTTGAGGATTTCTAGACAAAACACACCCACATCCTTGCTAATAATATACCAGAATTTCTGGTAGAACAATGCTAGGAAACCATTTGCTCCCAAAGCCTTTGTCTGACCCATCACTTTCATGGCCGTCACTAATTCCTCTTCCTCATATTCGTCCATCAACACATTATTCATATCATCAATCATGCATCTCTCCACTCTAGACAAAATGTGACCAACATTAACTACTCCCCATGTAGAAAAAAGACCCAAGAATACTCTTTTACAATACGATCCATCTCATTAAAGTCCAAGGGGCCAAACTACCATTCTTCTAGTGTAAACCACATATTTTGTTAGTACATCATCTTTGAGAAGCAAAGTTATGAGAAAAAGGAAGTATTCCTATCTCCCAACTTCAACTAGTGTGCCCTCACCGTTGTTCCCAATACCTCTCCTCCTTCTCAATCTACATATTAATGAGCAAGGGAACATCTAGTAATTCCATCAGTATTGCATCAGATCTTTCTTGACCTTTCAAGTGCTCGAGTCTTCCCTAAAGTTTCTTCTCGATTGTTGACCTTTTTATTTAATAAACCCTACCCAATGTTGCAATCCCTCGTTGAGGTTAAAAAGTTTATTCGAAATGTCTCTCGTACTTGAATCCTACAAGTGCTTAATTTTTGACTCACAAAAATCTTCCAAGCACCACCAGGATTCAAAGTGAATTGTCCTATTTTCTTTCTATGTCCCCCTGATTTGTTTGTAAGAGAAAAGAAAAATGGTCAAAGAAAGAATGAGACATATATTGTAAGGATAAATTCAAGAAAATAAGTATCCGATCTAAAAAGGTGACTTTACGATCAAGATGTTCATGAATATATGTTTCAGAAATATTTCCCTCTCCCATATGACCCATACACCCAAGTATCAAATATCATGAAGTTGTCAAGCCTCTAACACCCTTTGAAACATTCCATTATCCCCTCATTCTTTGGAAGTCTACATTGCTTTCCGAAGGAATACAGGTTGTCATTAAAATCACCGCAAACTAACCAAGGAAAAAGATACAAAGTCCTAAGGGTTTTCAACAAATTTCATGTGTTAGATTTCTCTAGTGGATCAAGATCCCTATAACACCCCTACCCATATCAGTCATCGAAATAGGGTTACAGAGTATTACCGAAATTTACAAATCAAATACAGACATTTCATATTACTTTACATTCATATCAAAAATCAATCATAAACAAACCATATTGTTTCTTGTATGAGTCATTGAGGCCCAAAATATGTATTAGAAACAAGTCAAGACTAAACTAGGTAGTTAGAGAATTTTCAAAAATCCCAAAAATTTCCAAGATGTAGGGGACACATACCGTCAGTTGTGTGGCTCACATGGCCAAGAGACACGCCCGTGTCTTAGGCTGTGTGGGCATTTGAAATAGGGTACACAGTCGTGTCTTAGTTCATGTCAGTACACCGTGTAACTCTCTGACATGGGTGACATGGCCAAGTCATACGCTAGTGTGCTAGGCCGTGTGTAGGTGCAGGGGTCACACAGCCAAGCCACATACTCATATGCCAAGCCATGTGAAAAATCTTCAACATTCTATTTTGAATTTTAAAGATGCAGGGACACACTGGCCAAACACATGCCCATGTGCTAGGTCTTGTATCATACACTACTGAGACACATGCCCGTGTCTTTACCCGTGTGGACAAAATATTCCCATTTCCAAGCCTTATTCCTCAACCAATTTGTCTTGCACCTACATTCACACTTTATCATTCAAAAGCATTACCAACCATTCAAATCAAGCCAAATTCAAGTTCAATTCATGTTAATATTCCTAATATGTCTATTCTTTTATTTTACCTAATTGATCACATAACACATATATATATTTCACCATTCATATCATCATAACCTATTTATCAACATATCTATATAATTTCCATCATTTATCCATTTTAAGACCCATCAAACACGTTAAGACTATATATAAACTCATCAAAATATGTCAACCACAAGTTATTCTAATGGCTAGTTATAACCAAACATTTACATTGCCATTATTAGTCATATTTAGTCTATACATGTCATTATAACCAAAATTAGTTTGCTATATTTATGCCGAAGAGTCCGAGAGATAGTGTGATGTAGCTCTGACCAACTTCCAACCATTACGAGCCTCCAAGTACTATAAAATAGAGGAATTAAATCGAGTAAGCATTTAATGCTTAGTAAGTTCGTATAATAGGAATTTAACTTCCCAATTAAATTTACATTTAAGGTAAGTAGATAAACATGCTCAAACCACTTTGGCCAATTGCCTAGCACATATCCTCATCAAGCATATTAGTCAAGTAATCACATAAATACCGAGAACATGAATGAGCTTATTAATATTCAATTTCCACATTCATGTATTTATTACTTCAAGTGTCCATGAACATGTACATGTCATATCATATCTTTCTACTTCAAGTTTTCTCATAGTAATTCATCTTGAATTCATATCATTTCATATCGAAACTTTACCCGTTGAATCCTTTAATATATCGATGGATAAAAGGGTAATACACATGCAAAATCCGTCAATTCATATTTGGGGGTGCTCATTTGAGCACATAATCAGGATGCCCTCTTTTGTGCCATTTAACAGGAAGCTCGTGTGACTCATGTAATGGGAAGCTTATCCAGGCTATATAACAGAAAGCTCATAAGAGCCATAGTCG
Source organism: Gossypium arboreum (assembly GCF_025698485.1). Taxonomy (NCBI): domain Eukaryota; kingdom Viridiplantae; phylum Streptophyta; class Magnoliopsida; order Malvales; family Malvaceae; genus Gossypium; species Gossypium arboreum. Next base: position 98,161,700 of record NC_069080.1, read on the forward strand.
AAAAGCTTATGCAAGCTAATAACGGGTAGCTTCGAAGAGCCATTAACGGAAGCTCCAGATAGCCATATATCGAGAAGTTCAAGTGAGTCATATCGGGTTACTCTAGAGAGCCATTAATCAGGAAGCTCACAAAGATCCTTTAATCGAGAAGCTTCGAAGAGCCATATCTCGGATGCTTATAAGGTCTGCAATGTATCCACAACACATGTAAGATCACAACCGATCGGGATGTTCCGAAGAGCTATTAAGAGGAAGCTCACAAGAACCATATAATGTGAAGCTCGAGAGGACTAATAACGAGATGGTTATAAGAGCTAATAACGGACGCTCTTTTGAGCTATGGTGTGTCCGCAACATATGCAGGACCACAACCAATTTGGGAACCCTGTATCTATCGAATCTCATTTATCCAAATGGACTATTCAGTGAGAACCTTAGTAGTTGAACCAAATAACCATAATTCCATCCTGAACATAATCCACTTTGCAAACCATTCGTTGTAACATCAATACCATTATATCCATATCACTTCGAACCATTTCCATTCGTCAAAAAGCTTTTCCTCTATAAAGAAGATAAGTTGGAGATGATAGACTCCCAACACGTGATGAAGTCTACAAATTTCTCGTAGGTTCCCCAAACTAAAGACATTACAATATAGAATCTTCATGGTCTCTGGTCAACTTGTCTAGAAGAAGCCACCAATATTTTTTGAATTGGAGCTTCAACAAGCTCATCATTGATCTCTAGCAAATCTGTACCCACAAAAATAATAGAGTTTATAGTATCAAAATAAGGCCTTTTCTTTCCATCCAGAGTTACAGGTAGGGAAGCTTCATCATCATGCTTTATATTGAACATATCTACCCTACTCGTGTTGCCTTTTTCAAAAGGTCAATTTTGTCTAACAAACCTTTTAAATTGACCTCGAGAATAAGATTGATATTATGCCAAGATGTCATCCTCTATCTTCCTCGTAAAGTATTTCCCAAAACCAACTTACTCCCTCTATCTCGTAGCCAAATGTTGTTTGTCGTAGCAATCCTCCTAGGTTGCACATGGAAAGACAAATCCTAGTGCAATTCCAACCCTTCCCCCTTGGTTAAGACGTAGTGGACAGAAAGGGTCTCTATGTCCTAAACAACCACACAAAAAATAATATAGAGTCAATTGTTCATATTTGAAGGTAACATAGAAAATTTGCAATGGGGAAAGTATGATCCGCTAATAAACCGTAATTTATATATATTTCTATCCCATGCTTAGTACAGTTTATGGATAGTTTTTCCTTAGATTTGGTGAATTCGATGCTCCTAATGCCTTAATTTCATGCTTTATACTTAGGGGAGCATAGGTGAGTGAAAGGAACGAGAAATGGGCCAAAAACAGAGAAAATGGGCCAACTTACGAAATCAAAACGGCTTGGACTTCCTCACACGGGCAGACCACATGGTCGTGTCAATTTGGTAGAACCGAAGCACAACTCACACAGGTAGACCATACGCCCGTGCCTATTTAACAGGCTTGACCACGGCCTGAAGTAATTGAACACGGGTGTGTCACTGTCGAGCCCAAGCAGAGTCCTATTCAGAAAATGCCACTTTTGAGGGCTTTTAGGCATTCCAAAGCCTATAAATACACCCTACAAGAGGAGAATAGGGGGACGCACAGGAGGAAGCAAGGAATTGCTCAAGGAAAGCTGATTGATCCATCTCAGAAGCCTGATTCACCATCAAAACTAAAGATCTCCGTCTAAATTCTCTCAGGAGTTTTGGGTTTTATTATGTTTTGTTATTTTTATTCTTCTGAGATGTTTTCTTTCATTAGTATGAACTAAAACCCCTAACTACCTAAGGGGAATGAAACCTAAGACAGATCTTGTTATTATTATCTGAATTGTATGATAAATATTTGACTTGTTCTTAATTACGTGTTCTTAATTCTTGTTTTGATATCCAGGATATTGATTCAAGTCAAGCTCTTATTCAGAGGAGGAATAGACCCTGCCTAAGAGTAAATTTGTCATAATTAAGCGAGTTGGTTGCGCGCCTAGAGATAGGGGAACAAGATTTTGTCGGATTAGGGTGAAACCTAATAAGGGGACCCATAGATCGAGTTAATGCAACCCTAGGGCGTTAATTAGAAAGATATTTCAATTATTCAATCTAGAGTTAGACGTTATTAGTCTCAAGAGAGATGATAACATAACTTAGGGATCTCTATGGAATAAGTTGAATGAATAAATCATCTGATTCAGAGTCAAATAACGAGTGAAGTCTAGGTGGATTTTTCCTTAGGTATTGTCTTAATCAATCGAGTTTTCCAAAAAGTATTATCCCAAAACTTCTTTTCCATGATTTCTTTGTTTAAGTAATTAGTTAGATAAACAAAACCCTTTTATTCTTTAGGCTAGATAATAAAAAGAAAGTTAATACAAGTACTTTTTGTTCCTTTGGGTTCGATAATCCGGTCTTGCTAAAGCTATACTACTGTTCGATAGGTACAGTTGCCTTCATCGTGATAATAGTTAGTTTCAAAAATGATTCATTATAAATATATAAAACCTGTCACGAATATCACGTATCAAGTTTTTGGCGCCGTTTTCAGGGAATTAAGATATTATGAACACTCGATTTTTATTACTTTAGCCATTTACTTTTACTGTAATTTAAATTTTTATTACTAATTCTTGTTCTTCCCTTTTTTTGACAGGTTCTTATAGTTTATGACTAGAAGAAACCCGTCAGGACCATTACTTTTTGATAGTGAGATTGAACGCACAGTTCGCAGAAACCAAAGAGAAATAAGGCGAAGCTTAAGATACACAGAGGACGAGCAGGAGGACGATACTTCAACCACCTTCGAGGAGATAGCTGAAAATTAGGAAAACCTAATACCTCTTGCAATTATTGTTAATCTAGTAAATCAGAATCCTGCTCACACGCACTATTTATAATTATGCTAAACCTTATTTAATGGGAACTAAATCGAGCATAGTTAGACCTGTTGTAGCTGCAAATAATTTTGAACTGAAACCTAACACAATTCAAATGATACAACAGTTTGTTCAGTTTGATGGTTTGCAGGATGAAGATCCAAATGCTCATTTAGCAAATTTCCTGAAATTCTGCGATACATTTAAAATCAATGGCATTTCTGATGATGCCATACGTCTTTGGTTGTTTCCCTTTTCATTGAGGAACAAGGATAAACAGTGGTTGAACTCGTTACTACGAGGGTCAATCACTACTTGGGAACAAATGACTGAAAAGTTTTTATTAAAATATTTTTTTCCGGCTAAAACGACTAAATTATGTAATGATATCTCTTCTTTTGTGTAGATGGATTTAGAGACACTCTACGGTGCATGGAAGAGATACAAGGATCTCTTGAGTCGATGCCCTTACCATACAAGGATCTCTTGAGACGATGCCCTTACCATGGGTTACCACTCTGGTTACAGGTTCAAACCTTTCATAATGGCCTGAATCCTTCAACTCGACAGATGGTTGACGCAGCTGCTGGTGGAACCATCAATAGTAAAACACCTGAAGATGCTTATGAGAGTAGCACCCCAAACTCGGCCCAGACGTTATGGCCGAATCCGACGTGCCACATTGAAGTTAAAAACCCATGTCCCCTTTTAAGTGTTTTAAAAGCTGACTTTTGTTAAGCTAACTAGGTGAATGGAAGCTGGGCACCAGGTAGGTATCCGTAACAGAGGAGGTGAGCCATGAAGGCTGCTTAAATACCAAGCTCTTCAATTGGATCCAATCTTAGACATGCCCACAACCATTGCTACACTTGGTTATAACGTATTGAAATTTCTTTGAGTGGTTATCTTTGATAAATTGAATATTCACGATATCGTGTTATTTTAAAAACAAGTATCGTTTGAAAATGCGCCCTAAGTCTAGCCCAATTGAATTATTATCCACCGATTTTAAGTTATTAAAAATAAAATAATCCGAGAAAATCAAAGAAGAAAATATAGTTAAAATGGCCTTATTACAACCCAAAAATTAAATAGTAAATAAAAATAACTTAAGAAAACCAATCTCTGTTTCAAACCCAAAAGCATTTACCAAGGCCACTCTGAATCCCCTCCGACTCCAAGACACCCACATCAAGGCCCACCTGCAAGGTTAAAGAAGGGGTGAGTTTGGAAACTCAGTGTGTAATGAAAACCCATTCCAAGCCCAAGTCAGCTCAAGCCTATTGGGCCTAAGCCCATTCAGATAACAGTGGTTACTAGGCCTAAGCCCTTTTCAGATTACAATAAACTGGGCCTTAGCCCCTTATTCAGATAACAGTATGGCCCATAGACCCATTTCAAAATACATGCAACATCAATGAACATATGCAAGCCCACTTGGGAAGAAAAAGAAAAAGTTGAAGAGGAGAGGAGAAAAATAAAGAAGAGGAGAATGGTTAGCAAACGACACAACTTTCCCCCTAATGCCGAATTATACTGGCACTTAACCTAGCCGAATTTTGCCCCGCGAAAGAAACCGTTGGCCGGCCAACTGTTGCTCCTCAAGAGTCCACCATTCAGCCATCACTACTCTCCCCAATCAGCTTCTAAATCCTCTCCCTTATCCCCTCCTTACTCAATCCCTTGAGCGATTTAAACTCCTCCCGACAGTCTTTCACTTTGGTTCCATTACTTACCTTTTCTGTACATAAAAATTAATATCACTAATTTGCTTACCTTGCAACTCGAGCCTTAGTTCCCCTTGGTCATCCACACGCCACCTCTCAAGGCCCCAAGTGACGCCACAAGCCAACTTACCACGGGCTTCCTTGTGTTTTATTTTACCCAATTAATACCTTAAAGCCCAGCTAACCAGAACCCCTTTTTCTATGGAATTAACATTAACTAAAATTACCAGATTTTAACTTAAACTTGGGCCCCACTAACCTGATTAAATCTATGCCAAGCAGACAGAACACCAAAATTTAAAATTTTCTAACATTCACAGAATTTTCGAAAATTGGGGCGTTACAACTCTACCCCCCTTAAAGAAATTTCAGCCTCAAAATTTACCTGATCCAAATAGTTGAGGGTATTGTTGACGCATCATCTCTTCTAATTCCCAAGTAGCTTCTTCCCTTCCATGATTACGCCATAGTACTTTTACCAATGGAACCGACTTCCTTCTTAGAACTTTAACCTCTCGATCTAAAATTTGTATGGGCTCTTCCTCAAAGGTCAAATCAGTCCTTACTTCAATCTCCTCCACTGGCACCACATGTGAGGGATCCGCTCGATATCGTCTTAACATGGACACATGAAAGACGTCATGGATTCTGCCCAACTCTGGTGGTAACTCTAACTGATACACTACTGGCCTTACCCGCTTAAGAACCATATAAGGCCCTATAAACCGCGGACTCAATTTGCCTTTCTTGTCGAATCTCAAGATCTTCTTCCAAGGTGAAACCTTTAAGAAAACCATATCCCCAACAGCGAACTCTATCTCTTTACGCTTTAGATCTGCATACGACTTCTATCTATCAGATGCCTCATTTAGTCGATCTCTTATCAACTTAACCTTACTTTCAGTATCTGCCACCAACTCCGGTCCAAGCACTTGTCTTTCACCCAACTCTGTCAACACGTAGGCGTACGACATCTCTGCCCATAAAGTGCCTCATATGGAGCCATCTGAATACTTGTTTGGTAGCTGTTATTGTATACAAACTCCGCTAATGGCAAGTAGTCCTCCCAACTCCCACAAAAATCGATGATACAACCCCTTAACGTATCCTCCAAAATCTGAATAACCCTCTCCGACCGTCCATCCGTGCGTGGGTGAAAGGCGATCTTGAAATCCAAACGTGTACCCAATGCTTCCTGCAACTTCTTCCAGAACCGAGATGTAAACCTAGGGTCTCAGTCGAAAATAATCAAAACTGGCACTCCATGCAGTCGCACTATCTCTACCACATACAACCTAGCCAACTTTTGCAAGGAGTAATCAGTATGAACCGGTATGAAATGGGCAGATTTTGTTAACCTATCCACCACTACCCACACAGAATCCTTCTTGGTGGGTGTCAAAGGTAGCCCACTCACAAAGTCCATAGTGACTCTCTCCCACTTCCACAATGGAATTTGCACCGGTTGCGATAATCCGAAGAAATTGATGCTCGACTTTCACTTGATGGCATGTCGACATTTCCCCACAATTCCGTTACTTCTCGCTTAAGCCAGAGCCATCAAGATAGCTTCTCGCAAGTCGCGATACAACTTATTCCCTCCAGGATGCATGGCACAAAGTCCCCCATGAGCTTCCTTCAATATTGACTGTCTCAAGTCAGAGTCCTTCGGAACACAAATTCTTCCTCGGAAGCATAAAACTCCTTCAGTATTCAATCCAAAATCCACATTCTCACCCTTCTCAACTTGCTGAAACTGAAGAACCAACTAATCATCCTTCAACTATTTTTCTTTAATCTGCTCAGTCCAAGTAGGCCTCACTTGCAATTCTACTAACAGACTTCCATCGTCAAACAGACTCAAACGTGAGACAAGGCTCTCAAATCAGAAACAATCCTTCGACTTAACGCGTCAGCCACCACGTTAGCCTTACCTGGGTGGTACTCAATCGAACAGTCGTAATCCTTAAGCAACTCTACCCATCTTCGTTGCCTAAGGTTTAACTCCTTCTGAGTTAACAGATACTTTAGGCTCTTATGGTCCGTGTATATGATACACTTTTCTCCATATAAGTAATGTCTCCAGATTTTCAACGCGAAGATCGCTGCTGCTAGCTCTAAATCGTGCGTAGGGTAGTTCGCTTCATGAGGCTTAAGTCGTCATGAAGCATAGCGACCACCTTACCCTCTTGCATCAAGACACATCCTAACCCACATGCGACGATCGTCAGATATCTGATGAAGTCCTTCCTGACTCGGTTGAATCAACACTGGCGCTTCACCAATACCTTTTCAAGTGGTCAAAAGCTTTTGTTGATTCTCGGTCCGACAAATGCTACCCCTTTCCTTAACAGTTTCGTTAATGGTGCAGCAATCAGAGAAAATCCTTCTACGAACCTTCGGTAATAGCCTGCCAAACCCAGAAAACTCTAAATTTTCGATACCGACTTTGGTGGTTTCCAACCCAGAACTGCCTCAATTTTCTGAGGATCCACCCTAATTCCTTCAGCAGAAACCACATGACCTAGAAAAGCCACTTCTCGCAACCAAAATTCACACTTACTAAACTTTGCATACAGTTGCTTCTCTCTCAGCACTTGTAGCACAATACGTAGATGCTCCTCATGTTTCTCCTTGGTTTTCTAGTATACCAGAATATCATCGATGAAAACTACCACGAATCGGTCCAAGTAAGGTTGGAACACTCGATTCATTATATCCATGAAAGCGGCAGGTGCGTTTGTCAACCCAAATGGCATAACCAGGAACTCGTAATGACCATATCGAGTCCTGAATGCTGTCTTATGAATATCCACTTCCTTTACCCTTAACTGATGGTATCCAGATCGAAGGTCAATCTTGGAAAATACCGAAGCTCCTCTAAGTTGGTCAAATAAATCATCAATCCTTGGTAGTGGGTATTTGTTCTTTATCGTCAATTTGTTCAACTGGCGATAATCGATGTACATGCGCATTGTCCCATCCTTTTTCTTCACAAATAGGACCGGTGCTCCCCATGGAGACACACTAGGTCTAATGAAGCCTCTATCTAACAACTCTTAGATTTGAGCTTTCAATTCCACTAACTCCTTCGGTGCCATTCTATAGGGTGCAATGCATACTGGAGCTGTTCTAGGCAACAAATCGATTCCAAACTCTACTTCCCGATTTGAAGGCAATCTAGGAAGCTCCTCTGGGAAAATATCTCGAAATTTCCTAATAGTCCTGACGGTATCCACAGTCAGATCCCCAGTTTCAACTTGATTTACAAAAGCCAAGTACGCCTCGCATCCCTTACGCATCAGTTTCTCAGCCCTTAAAGTCGATACCACATTGGACAAGTAATCTCTTCATTCCCTAATAATCATTACCTCCTCATTCTCAATAGTCTTTAACACCATCCTCTTAGCTGCACAATCCAGCGTTGCCCTATGCTTGGTCAACCAATCCATCCCTAAGATCAAATCGAATTCTCTGAACGGTAACTCCATTAAGTCTCCATAGAAAATCCTACCTTGAGTCTCTAAAGGCACCTCCCTAAAGAGTTTCTCTACTTTAACTAAGTGGCCTAACGGACTTATCACAGTTACCCCACACACAGTCTCCTCAAAGTGAACACTCAATGCCCCAGAAATATCACATGTAACATATGAATGAGTTGACCCTACATCTATCGAGCAAAGATAGGTACGTCGAAATTAAAACGCATCAGCTTATGACATCAAAAGGTCACCCTCCTGCGTGATGACGCAAGCAAAGATATACCAAAGCTGGCTGATGAGCCTCAATGTTAACAGTACCCCTGCCAGGTGCCTCACGTCCATGGCCATTGCCACCGCGACCTTGGCCACGACCTCTCAGTGGCGGTGGTTCACCTCGCGCTGGTTGGACGGGTTGCACAGCTCTTTGTTTAACCACTTGAGCCTGAGCTGGCCTCCTAGGACAATCCCTGATCTTATGTTCCTTTGATCCACAATGAAGACAAGCCCCAGAACGTTTCCAACTTTCCCCTAGATGCATTCTACCACAATCTCCATAAGCTTGTGGTCTAACTGTGTTCACCGGAACCGCTCGAACTGGTTCCTCCATCCTAGCTCTCTTAACATTCTGGTTTGCAGCACCAGCTGGTCTAGCATCTCTTCTGAACCAGTTTCGATTCGGCTTGCTTCACTTTTTTGGCTATCTTAGCCTTTTCTACCAGCGCAGCAAAATCGCGCTCTCTCTGCGGAGCTATGAGCACCCTTAGCTCATCCCTGAGGCCATCCTCAAAGCGAACACTTCGCTCGTATTCGGTAGAGACAATGCCACTAGCATACCGGCTCAATCGCAGAAACTCTGCCTCATATTCAGTAACGATCTTACTACCCTGGGTTAGGTTCAGGAATTCCTTTCTTCGTGCATCTACATAGCTAGCTCCGACATACTTCACCTTGAAGGACTGCTTAAACAACTCCCAAGTTACCCTCTCAGCTGGAGTACCCTCTTTCACAGTGATCCACCACTGATATGCCTCGTCCCGCAGTAAGGACACCGCCCCTTTTAACTTTTGCTCCACTGAGCAATCCAGGTCATCCATAATCCGCTCCGTGGCTTCCAGCCAGTACTCAGCCACATTTGGGGCTACTTCAGATATACCCCTAAAGACTTCCGCTCTGTTGGCCCAAAGTCACTCAGAAATGGACCCCCTATTCATGGGTCCGATATTAGCTCTGGCCACCCTTTCCAAAACTCTTAACATGGCCTGGGACTGAGCGTCATCCCCCGCGGCCCGATCATACGGTCCATTCTCATCCACCGGTGGTGGTCGTGCTACTCCAGCGGGTATGTGTTCAGAAGACGAAGATCCAGCTTGAGTACTACCTCAGCCTCGACCATGGCCTCTTCCCCGAGTAGCTCTCATACTCATATCAATTTATCTGATTATGAATTTTATGCAGTTAGTTTACTGTTTCCACTATTTATTACAGAATATCTTATGTACAGATAAGTTTCAGAGTTTGTTCTCGCACAGTCGCAATTTAGCTACTGACTCAGTTTCCCTAGGGCTTAGTTTACCCTACAGTCTCAGTTTTGTAGCCTTTATGCTACATCATCTATAGTACTATCGCTAAGGCTTAGTACTAACTACAGTAGAGTTCAGTATGTAAAACAGAAAGGTACTTACAGCCTTGGTGCCGGGGATTCAGTGTGCCACCTCATCAGTTTTCAGATAAACTCAAAAGATTTAGGCTTTTTGAAATCCATTTTTCAAACATTTGATTCAAAAAAAACAAGTTCGGAGGTTATCTCCTTTAAACAGAAAATTTATTTTCAAAAGTCAGGTTTTTCCAAAAATACTCTTTTTGGCATAAAGTTTTAAAAACCCTTTTTGGACCCGATCCACAGCCGAGTTGTTGTAAACTGGCTCTGATACCACTAAATGCAGTACCCCAAACCCGACCCAGACATTATGGCCGAATTCGACGTGCCACATTGAAGTTAAAAACCCATGTTCCCTTTTAAGTGTTTTAAAAGCCGACTTTTGTTAAGCTAACCAGGTGAATGGAAGCTGGGCACCAGGTAGGTATCTGTAACAGAGGACGTGAGCCATGAAGGCTGCTTAAATACCAAGCTCTTCAATTGGATCCAATCCTAGACATGCCCACAACCATTGCTACACTTGGTTATAACGTATTGAAATTTCTTTGAGTGGTTATCTTTGATAAATTGAATATTCACGATATCGTGTTATTTTAAAAACAAGTATCATTTGAAAATGCGCCCTAAGTCTAGCCCATTTGAATTATTATCCACCGATTTTCAGTTATTAAAAATAAAATAATCCCAGAAAATCAAAGAAGAAAATATAGTTAAAATGGCCTTATTACAACCCAAAAATTAAATAGTAAATAAAAATAACTTAAGAAAACCAATCTCTGTTTCAAACCCAAAAGCGTTCACCAAGGCCACTCTGAATCCCCTCCGGCTCCAAGACACCCACATCAAGGCCCACCTGCAAGGTTAAAGAAGGGGTGAGTTTGGAAACTCAGTGTGTAATGAAAACCCATTCCAAGCCCAAGTCAGCTCAAGCCCATTGGGCCTAAGCCCATTCAGATAACAGTGGTTACTGGGCCTAAGCCCTTTTCAGATTACAATAAATTGGGCCTTAGCCCCTTATTCAGATAACAGTATGGCCCATAGACCCATTTTAAAATACATGCAACATCAATGAACATATGCAAGCCCACTTAGGGAGACTACTCAACCCACCAACCGCTACACTCCACCCGTACCAGCCCTACACTCCATGTGGGGAATAGCTCAACCCATCCATTAACACTCCACAGCTTGCACCTTGTTGCTCGCTTATCGATAAGTTGAGGCAAAGCCTCCAGTATGTGGACAAGCCACTTTCAGTACTTCCTCCATCAATATCCTAGTCCCATCCATCAAATAATAATAACATGGCATGTAGTAAATAACAACAGTCAAACATGCATTTAGGTCAACCCTAACCCTAGGGGTTTTTCCGTAATTGATCACCTAGGGGTAAAACTGTAAATTTTCCCCTTATAAAGGTATTTCAGTAATTTGTCTATTTTAGGGTTTTTCATGCATGTTTCCACCTTTCACGTACCAACAGCAATACTTACCGAGGGTTCTTACCGATTTGGGCCCGTTGGCCCATTATTCCAATTTTGCCCCATTAAGCCCAAAAATATCGAAGGCACAGAAATCATGCACTTTGCAGTCTAAACATTGCAGCTTACCAAAACATTAATCGATTTACCTCACGAGTATTCGCACACTCGCAAATCTACAAAATACCAGTTTTTGGCATTTCGACTTTTCGGCTTTTGCCGATCTAGACTATGAAAGGGTGTCAGTTACACACCTTTTTTATGATGATTCATTGACAAGATCCACGCACGAGTTGCCTACAGTCAATCACTAATATGTTAACTATGAATCCAATCACAACTTATACACAGAACCCCTTACCAACATTCGACCATAACACCTTAGGTACTAACAATCCTACCTTTGCCGAAGTTAGCGACTAGATTTAGATGCCGTTGCTCCACTTGTCCAAACCCTTGATCAGCAGCCTCTAGATCACACTATTATCAAGACAGAATAGTTATCACAACCCCATAGGGCTACAAGCCCAAATCGACAGCCTCCCTAACCTTTAGGGGTTTCGGCTTTTTCCAAAATACGAAATAAAGACTAGATTGGAAAGACTTACCACCGGTTCCTGCGGTCAATGATTCCAATTAATTTTTACCCAATTCTGATGCCGATCTAAGCCCTTAAATGATATCAAAAGTCAAGCCTTCAGTGATCTCAATATTCGGCTAAGTCCCTAAGAGTGTGGGGTTTTTGGCTTTTTATGGCAACTGTGTAAAGAAAGATAAAATAGGAGGGTTTTGCTGTGGTCTTGTCGATAGAAACCTGAGTTTTATAGAACTAGAGAATCGGTCAAGAATGATGAAAAAGAAGAGAGAATTGGCTAGGAGAAATCGGCATAAAAGAAAGTATAGTTTTCGGGATTTTGGCTTTTTATGGCAATGGCTATGAAGGTTTAGAAACGTCTGAAGAAAAAGATGGAGATGCACAAGTGGGTAGAGAGATTTGGCTATGGAGGAAAAGAAGAAAAAGAAAAAATTGAAGAGGAGAGGAGAAAAAGAAAGAAGAGGAGAATGGTCAGCAAACGGCACAACTTTCCCCCTAATGCCGAATTTATACCGGCACTTAACCTAGCCGAATTTTTCCCCCCTAAAGAAACCCTTGGCCGGCCAACTCTTGCTCTTCAAGAGTCCAACATTCGGCCATCACTACTCTCCCCAATTAGCTCCTAAATCCTCTCCCTTATCCCCTCCTTACTCAATCCCTTGAGCGATTTAAACTCCTCGTGACAGTCTTTCACTTTGGTTCCGTTACTTACCTTTTCTGTACATAAAAATTAATATCACTAATTTGCTTACCTTGCGACTCGAAACTTAGTTCCCCTTGGTCATCCACATGCCACCTCTCAAGCCCCCAAGTGGCGCCATATGACCACGGGCTTCCTTGTGTTTTATTTTACCCAATTAATACCTTAAAGCCCAGCTAACCAGAACCCTTTTTCTATGGAATTAACATTAACTAAAATTACCGGATTTTAACTTAAACTTAGGCCCCACTAACCTGATTAAATCTACGCCAAGCAGACAGAACACCAAAAATTAAAATTTTCCAACACTCACAGAATTCCCGAAAATTGGGGCGTTACAATGAGTTTATAGAGGAGATGTCACTGAATAACAATCAGTGGCAAGTCATGAGGATAAAGCCAACAAAAACAGCCAATGTTTATAACGTCGATTCAGTCACCATGCTCTCTAATCAGGTAGAACTCTTGAATAAGAAAATTGATGGTCTTCTTAGTTCTTCACAGGTTCACCTAGTAATGCAGTGCGAAGCAAGTGTAGGTGGATCAAGCAGTTCAGAATACCAACCTTATGGCCACAACATGGACAACGAGCAGTTAAATTACATGGGTAACAGTCCTCAATCTCAAAACAATCTATATAATAACACTTACAATACAGGTTCGATGAACCACCCAAATTTCTCATGGGGAGGCCAAGGAAATCAGAAACCACTTCCAGGCTTCCAACAACCACCCTACCAATAAGAGAAGAAGCCGAACCTTGAAGAGATGCTCTCAAAGTTTATATTAGTGTCAGAAACTCATTTTTAGAATACCGAGACAGCACTTAAGAATCAACAAGCATCGATCCAAGGGCTCGAAACTCAGATTGGACAGCTTGCCAAGTTGATTTCTGAACGACCACAAGGTAGCTTGTCAAGCAACACAGAATATAACCCAAGGGAGCAACTCAACACAATTACTAGTCAAGATGAGGAAGGGTTAGTCACACCTGAACCAGAACCAAGGCAAGAAACTGAGATAAGCAAAGGTAAAGGTGAGGTAGACCACAATGAGCAGAAACTGGTAAGTGCAGAATACAAACCTCGTGTGCCATACTCTAATGCGACAAGGAAAGACCACTCAGATGAACAATTTGGTAAATTCCTTAAACTCTTAAAAAATTACATATTAACTTACCATTTATTGAAGCTCTATCATAGATGCCAAACGTAATGAAATTTTTAAATGAGCTTTTAGAAAAATAAGCAAAAGTTGGATGAGGCTTCGCATGTGAAGCTAAACGTAGTTTGCTCAGCTATTCTACAGAATAAGCTACCCAACAAATTGAAAGATCTAGGGAGTTTTACAATTTCTTGCTTAATTGGTAGTTTAGATGTTAATAATACATTAGCTGATTTAGAGGCTAGTATTAACGTCATGCCTTACAAAATATTTAAACAACTAGGTCTTGGGAAGCACAAACAGACTAGGATGAGCATTTAATTAGAAGATAAAACTATAAGATTTCCTAGGGGTATTATTGAAGATGTGCTAGTTAAAGTCGATAAATTTATATTTCCCGTTGACTTCGTTGTTCTAGACATAGAGGAGGATAGCAACACTTTTTTTATTTTAGGAAGGCCCTTTTTAGCAGCTACTAGAACGATTATTGATGTTTGCATAGGTGAGCTCACACTTCGTGTGGGAGACGAAACAATCACCCTTCAAGCTCGCAATTCCGGCAACACATCGAAAATTGAAGGTGATTGTCTAAACCATTCTACTAAAACTAACAATATGGTGCAACCTACTTTGCAGGAAATAAGTTTAAAGGAAGTACATGAGCCATTTTCAAGCAATAGTAGAGGACCTATTCATGAAGAACAAAGGCTACAAATCGAGGAACTAGATGAATGGCGGTCACATAAATCGAGAACACACGCTAAACTAAAACTACGCCAGAATAAGCTCAATACCTTTCCAAATCAACTTAAGGTTGGAGATAAAGTTTTATTAGACGCCGCAGATCCCCACATTGTCAATCCCAAACCAAATAAAGAAATCCCTCTTACGGTACTTAGCATTTTCCCATTCAGTAAAATCGAGGTAAGTCTTTTCAAGTTCGGCACTTTTAAAGTAAACAATACTAGCCTAAAACCTTATTTTGATGAGATTCATAGCAGGAATGAGGAGTATAAACTCCTCGAACCACCATGATCATTTAATGAAGAGGTAAGTCGAGCTTAGACTATAAATAAGCGCTTCTCGGGAGTAAACTTGAGCACTAACTATATTAAATTCTTTAAATTTTAGTGTTTAAACACCTAAACTACTAACGGAGCTCTTGAATATAGGTTTACCATACAGACACGGCCAAGCACACGGGCGTACATAGGACCGTGTGGAAACAGGGCAAAGATTTTCCCCAGCACGGGCTACGATAAATTGCCACGGTCGTGCGACATAGTCGTGGACAAACCTATCAAAACAACACGAGTGTGTGACACGCCCGTGCCTTGAAACTGTGGTCGAACCTGTCAAATTAGCACGGGCATGCGACACGCCCGTGCCAAGCAACTGTAGGTGAACTTTCCAAAACAACACGAGCACGGACCTTCATACATGGGCGTGGGAGAAGAGAACGAAGACAGGTACAGCCGTGTGAAACAACACGCCCAAGGTACATGGGCGTGGGGAAATTGTCAGACGCACAGAAATTCAAAAAAATGCAAAACACACTGGCTGAAATTGGGGAACACGGGGGTGTCACCTAGTCGTGTGTCCCAAAATCTGTAAATACCTTTCACTATTCATCATCTTCTTTACCCAAAATCCCTAACCTTAGCCGCTGCAATTCCACACGGCCTCTCTACCACGCTCGTGCTCCACTTCCAACCCTATTTTTGACTCTCATTCTCCTCTTTCTAGTGTTTGTTTACTCTTTTCTCTTTTATTTTACTGATTTCTAATGCTATTTATCATAGTAATCTGCATTTTTCATGTTATTTTCATCTTTCTATCATTCAAATTTCGTATCTAGAGTAGTTATCATCTTTTTCATGTTGAAGTTCTTACTCATTGCATGGTCTATCTGCTCCATTTGACTAGTTTAAAGTGAATATTTATGGTTAGGATAATAGAAATACTCATACCTTTTGGGTTGACATTTTCCATCAATAAAATATGCTACATAGAATTATTTTCCATTTTTTTTAGACTCATACTATTATCATGCTAATGATACACCATAAAATTAATTGTTTTTGATTAAGTTCGCTAGTAGTTGTGACTGGGATTATTAGTTTTAATTTATGACTTTCGCCTTTTTGAATTTGTTTTCGTCTTACCTTGAACATTCATCACGATGAAATAATGGTTTTGCTTGCGGGTATACCTTGTCGTCTTCACGAGGAAAGGAAGCCACCATCCCTGCTTCGAAGAAAAGGAAGGGAACGTCATCTTCCTCGGGTCCTACCTTAGAAATTCGTCACCCTTTCCTCTAGTTCCCCACCGGTCCCCAAGAAGAACTTTTCCAGATCCTACGGGCCCGGCTCTTGGAAGTGTGTCGCTGTATAGACTGGGCCGCGCTAGAACAAGTTCAACTCACGGATGTAATTTAGGCCATCCTCACCACCGATCCTTGAAGGATTTTCTTTGAGATTATCGAGCCGACATATCTTGAACTCACATTGGAACTCTGCTCAACGTTTCATCTTCAGACCATGATGGCCCGTTTTGATGACCCAGGAACAATCCAATTTTGCCTCGGTGGTCTAGTCCGTCAGTTGAACATTCTAGAGTTCGAAACCGCACTGGGCCTTTACACTGAGGAGTTCATGGAGGAGAATGAACTCTACGCTCTCAATCGCCACATCCATCACTCTCCTTCACGGTGTTGGAATGCCCTCACCCCCGGCACTGCCTCTTACAATCCTAGTCGCTCCAAGGCATCGGCTCTTCCTCCATCTCTGAGGTACTTACATGCCATTTTGGCTCACACGTTAATAGGAAGGCAAGAGAGCACTAGCGTCATCAACACTCACGACGCCTACTTTCTATGGTGTATGTCGTACGGGCACGCCGTAGACCTTGCTTATTTCATTGCCCTCGCCATTCAACATCAGATGGAGTGGCATAGGAAGGGGGTCATCTCCATTGGGCCCTATATGACGCGGTTTGCTCAGCACTTCGGGCTTCTTAACACAGTAGCCCAATCATCCTCCCTCACTCTCATGGGCCAGATGTCTCTACAGGGCATCTCGAGCATGCTAAGTATGAGGATAATCGAGAAATGACGTGGCACCTTCCCTTCCCAGTACCGTTTTGCCCAATCCATTTAGAAGGAAGCCCCCGAGGACATTACTAATGATGTCCCTCCACGTCACGAGGACCCACCGTCTCAGCCACCACCTCCTTCTCGTCCAGTTCATTCAGCGGCTTCATACGTTGACATCTCTGAGCGCCTTACCCGATTCAAGCAACAGTGTTTTCACCGCTTTGATAACATTGATGCTACTCTACAGTAGATTTGTCATCACTTCCACATCTCATAGCCACCCCCACCTCGCGAACCATCTAGCGATGAAGATGTTTAAAAACTTTTATTTATTATTTATTTTTATGTTTTGACTTTTATTTTAAAACTGCTTTTTTATTTTTCTTTAAGCTTGTTTTTATTAGGTTTTATAATTTTTATTTAACAATTTTTACTTTCGGCTATTTCATATCGAGTAATTATGCTTCCTTATATTTCCTAAAAAGTTCCTGATTCTGTCACAGTTATAAAAAGCTCCTAAGCTGATCATCGCATAGGAACTAAAAACTCCACCGGGAGAGGTTCTCCATGACTGCCATGTCCTGCTCGACCACGACCATAGCTACCACCAGATATAATATTCTTTTGGTGCAGGACTTATGGACTAATGAACCTCTACCACCACCGGAGTATCCTCCTCCACCCTTACGCCGATTATTCTCCAAAACTCCAGTTCAAGGAAATTCATTCATCACTCAGAAGTTTCAATTCTCTCCCTATCTTATTTTTATATTCTTTTCTATATATCTATCTTTGTACATTGAGGGCAATGTACATCTTAAGTATGGAGTGTATTCATTTCACTATTAGAAAAATCCCTAAATGATTGCCTTGTTCTCTTGAAAAGCTCTCATATCATGTTTAGGATAAATTTTGATTGAATTATGATTTTTATTGATATATCTTGAATTAAAACATAGGCATTTATACGTTGATGGTTTAAACTTTAAGACATTAGAGAATCAAGCATGATAAGTTGATTTTTGAAGAATTAAAAACTTTTAGGTTGTTTCCCCAAGTTTAGGTATTATTTTGAGTTGGAATTCACAAGTTTACACATTAAAAAGCCATAATTTTTGTGAGATCTTGAGCCTTTAAAGCATCTATTCTTTCTTTCATGCTCACTTTCAATATGAGTGTGTCAGTATTGAATTGTTAGTCTAGAACTTGCTTGATAATGCATGTCAAGACCACACCATTTGCTTTGATATGTCTAAATGATTAAGGCACTTAGGTTTAACCCACTCACTTCATAAAAGCCTACCTTCACAATTAACCCTTAGTGAACCCCCTTGAGCCTAACAATCCATTCATTGATTTACCCTCAATATTAACCCATAACTCATTATTGTTGAAATCCTCTAAATTAATTTGATCCCTATTTTTGTCGAGATTTGAGTTGGAATAGTTCTTTAGCTATGTTTTATTCTATTTGTATTTGACTTGTTCTTAAAAAAAAACATGTTTACATATTAATAGTAGTAATCTTGTGAGCTAAAGTAGTTAAATTTCATATTCTTAAAAAAGGCTCTGTTGTACGCAAGTGACGATTAAATATTTTTTTCTAGTTAGGTAATTTTCCAATTCAATCTCGATTCTAACCTTTCCTTTTAGCTTTTGAAAACACCCTCTAACCAAAGCCACGTTACAACCCTCTAAAGACCTTTTGATTGATGTTTCATCTCAATTTATGGTGGTGGAGATTTGATTTTCTTGCAAGCCTTTGGTAATAGCTTTTCATTATTGACTATTGAGTGCTTCATTTATTGTCCTTAAACACCTCGAGTGATTTGAGTGAATCTTTAGTGAGGATGTGAAACTTTGTGATATTTTGAATCAAAGGTAATTACTTAGATGAGGGGAGACACCTATGTTTTCATGATAAAATGCTCAACTTGGATTGTTTGAAACTTTGATGTTCTTTCAGTTGAATTTTCAATGCATGATTACCTATGGATAATTTTTCTTTGGATTTGGTGAATTCGATACTTATAATGCCTTAATTTCATACTTTATACTTAGATGAGCATATGAGAGTGAAAGGAATGAGAAACGGGCCAAAAAAAGAGAAAATAGGCCAACTTACGAAATCAACACGGCCTGGACTTCCTCACACAGGTAGACTACACGGCCGTGTCAATTTGACAGAATTGAAGCATGACTCACACGGGTAGACCACATGCTCGTGCCTATTTAACAGGCTTGACCACGACCTGAAGTAATCGCACACGGGCGTGTCACACGGGCATGTCCCTATCGAGCCCAAGCAGAGTCCTATTTGGAAAAAGCAACTTTTGAGGGCTCTTAGGCATTCCAATGCCTATAAATACACCCTAGAAGAGGAGAATAGGGGGACGCACATGAGGAAGCAAGGAATTGCTCAAGGAAAGCCAATTGATCTATCTTAGAAGCTGGATTCACCATCAAGACTGAAGATCTTTGTCCAAATTCCCTCAGGAGTTTTAGGTTTTCTTATGTTTTGTTATTTTTATTCTTCTAAGATGTTTTCTTTCATTAGTATGAACTAAAACCCCTAAATACCTAAGGGGAATGAAACTTAAGACAGATCCTGTTATTATTATCTAAATTGTATGATAAATATTTGACTTGTTCTTAATTATGTGTTCTTAATTCTTGTTTTGATATTCCAGGATATTGATTCAAGTCAAGCTCTTATTCAGAGGAGGAATAGACCTTGTCTAAGAGTAAATTTATCATAATTAAGCGGAGTTGGTTACGCGCCTAGAGATAGGGGGACAAGATTTTTCCGAATTAGGGTGAAACCTAATAAGGGGATCCATAGATCGAGTTAATGCAACCCAAGGGCATTAATTAGAAAGAGATTTCAATTATTCAATCTAGGGTTAGATGTTGTTAGTCTCGAGAGAAATAATAATATAACTTAGGGATCTCTACGGAATAAGTTGAATGAATAATCGTCTGATTCAGAGTCAAATAACAAGTGAAGTATAGGTGGATTTTTCCTTAGGTATTGTCTCAATCAATCGAGTTTTCCAAAAATGTATTTTCCCCAAATTTCTTTTCTGTGATTTCTTAGTTTAAGTAATTAGTTAGATAAACAAAACCCTTTTATTTTTAGGCTAGATAATAAAAAGAAAGTTAATACTAGTACTTTTAGTTCCTTTGGGTTCGATAATCCAGTATTGCTAAAGCTATACTACATTTCGATAGTACACTTGCCTTCATCGTGATAATAGTTAGTTTCAAGAACGATTCATTATAAATATATAAAACCTATCACGAATATCACGTATTATCCACTTACGTTGCTTCAAAGCTTTACGAATATCAATGAGCACCCTTATTTGTAGGAAACTTTTCAACCATCTATGAAGTTGTTTTGAACCGTACTCCAAAAAGGACCAATATAGTTTCCAAATTGTTGAGCCACTAATTCTAAAAAGAACCTTGGAGTCAAATCATGCTCTTGGAACCAAAATACAGAAGACATCAATGAAACAATTAGAAGACCATCTTCCTCTCACAGCCAATGAAAAACTAGAAGATGGACATTAAAAGTCCACAAGGCAACGCTGATCACACGATCTACATCAACCTTGTGGAAAAATTTGAAAAGAAACCACTTCGCCCTCAATTCTGAAATTTCCACTCCTCTCAAAGGGTGCCACAGATTGGCCATAGAATTCTGTAGCCTTAAAATTGACCACATTGGTAGTTAGGAAAGAGCCCACCAAACGAAATTCATAAATTGATCTGTGTAAACCCTCATCACCAAAAAAAGCCATGCTTCTTCTTCGCCATCCGCAATACACAAATTGACAAGTCCTTTCTCCATAAACTTCAAAGAAATTAACTACACCAAGAAAAACAACTCCAGTAGCGATCAAGTTTGACAAAACAAAAAGACAATATATAACAACCTATGTCGAAACCATTTTCAAAAAAATGGTTTCAACAGTTTGGTGACTCCATTAGGGACTTTGAGAGTCGAGCCATAAATTGATTAATTTTTGTCCTTTGTCGAAAAATAAAAATCTGTTTTAAACTTACGATCATTTCATTGTATTTCATCTTTGTGTTTTTCATTATTTTATATGATTGGCTTTTGGTTCGAGTCTCTTAGTATACCTTTGTGCATAATTGGTCAATTTTACCCTTTTAAGTGGGAGTGAAAACTATTCCTTCGTGAGGTCTTCACCTCCGTATAGGATGGTGGATCGCTTTCGGGATGCATACATACCTGCGTCTTCATGAGATTTTCATCTCTGTATAGTCGTAGGGAAATCTATTCCCCTGAACTGAACTCGGTCCATATGAGCCTATAATGGGTGAAGATCGGGGAATCTACCGGATCATGTACCTTTACTTTAGAACCGAATCACATGTAATAAGCCCTAGGAGCTTACCTTAGGTAGAACCACATCAAACCCTAGTGGTTACCTGAATAGGTGCTCGATTATTTTTTGTTTGCTTTGAGTTCTATTTTTTGTACATAATACTGACTTGTTGTGTTTTGATGATACTGCATGGCATCTCATCATAAAAAGGTGTTGATTTACGTTCGGTTACTAGATAGAAAAGCTTAGCATAGAAAAGGGGTTCTTGATAGAGTGGAGGATAACACGGTTGTTCAAATATAGTCCGAGAGGACGCAACAAGAGAAAGGTGATAGTTTGACTGAGGGGTATGAATCAGGGTTATGGGATTTCACAAGCATCAGCATGACTCAGAATGACCTTCAAGAATTAAAAGAGATATGGAACAGTTCGAATGACGAGATCAAGCAGCTATTTCATTATAACTACGGCGACTTGCCCTATTTACTTGATATAAAGGTGGATAAGCATTTATTTCAAGAGCCTCGCCCATGGTTCAAATCCTTGTTATGCCATGGAAATGGTATTTGGCTTTTTAGGATCCCGCCTCATAAGTGTGATTTATGCTTGCTTCACTTTTGGGAGAGTTGATTCGGTACCTACCGTGGAGGAGTATATGGCCTTACTTCGTTGCCTGAGGATTAAAGTCGACAAGGCCTATTCCAGAGCTGCTAATATCCCAACCTTTATAACGAAATTGATAAATATCACGGGGGTGAGCGAGCAATGGGTTGCAGCACGAATTAAGCAAAAAAGAGACAGTAAGTGTATTCCTTGGAAGAACTTGAGAGATTTAATTCCAGTGCATCCAGATATAAAGAAGAGGGTTGACATTTTGGTCGTCTTTCCCAAGGAATTAGAACATGTAGATGAAGCAGTCTCAGACCTTTTTGATCGACTTGATAAAGGGGTCACACTTGTCTGCGATCTTAGTCAAAATTTTCAGATCATTGAATGCTTACTGAAGAGCAGGAGGTTCATAGAATGTGCATAGCTTTTTCTATCGTGGTTCTATAACCACTTTTGAAGGGTAGAAAAAGTCTCATATTGAGTTTTTTCCGAGAACTACTGTCCATTGAAAGAATTAGTGGCTACACTAAGATGGGATGACCTTTTCGAAGCGAAATGGATAGTGATTCTCTAGAACCTACAAGTTGAAGACATCGAATGGAGGGTTCTATGGATGATCCTTGATGAGATATTGTATCGGTGTGGTGACTTTGACTGGGTCCTTCTACCTGGGATATGGGGAGCTGTTGGATATGCTCCACTACTCGTGTTAAGGGTACATCGATCAAGGTAGTTCATACCTATGACACAAGGGTTGGCTTAGTGCGAGTTTTCATACAAAGGCAATAATTATAATAAGAGAGTTCATGAGATATCCAATGCGTGGAACCAAACTCGTAGAATGAAGGGACTCGCCACGGAACCAATGACGACCCCTAAGTATGACTGGTGGTGGGGTAAAAGAATCAATGACAACATCCCAATGCCAAGTCAAGAAAATGCTCGGCCAATAGAAGAGCACTTACAAGTAATCCCGTCTTAATTAGAGATCATCAAGCAAGATTTTGAGAAATACATTTGGGAATTGAGAAAGAAAATAGAGCAGTTAGAGGAGGAAAAGATGTGACTAGGACTAGATGTCAACATCCACAAGCTAGAGGCCGAGAAATTAAGAAAAGGTAAGAATAAGGTCGAAGAAAATTTGGATAGTTTGAAGACAAATTACAAGAAGTTGCGTATGTCAATAAGAACTACCGGTTTGGGTAAAACATTAGAGCAATGGTGGCAAGAAATTAAAGAAGAAAAAACTAGAGCCGATCAATGGTAGAAGAAGTTTCAAGATGCTTGAGCACGAGAGGAAGCTCTAAAAAAGAGTTTGTCAGAGGGCTAAAGTAAAAATGAGAAGTTAAGAGCTCGAGTGGCAGAGTTAGAAAAGTCACTACATTAGCATCGTAGTCGCAACTCCATGATCAAATTAAGGGCTAGCCTAAATAAGATCGAGGAGTTGAAAGAAAGAATAAAAGAGCTCGAGACCGTACTACAAAATGGTGAACTTCGAGTTGAACTTCTTGAAGCAAGCAATGAACATTGTAAAGAATAGCTCCACCGCTATCAAGATCAGATCAGAGATAGAGATTATGTCATGGGAGAAGCTATGGCTCAAGTATGAGAAGTGGCTAACCATCTGCAAAACTTGGCAGTTTAGGCTGATGTACTAAGTGTAAAATATGAGTCGAGATCAGATCGGGGCCTCGAGTTAGCTTGGTTTCTTAGGAAGGTTAAGGCTTTGGGAATTAGGGCAAAGTCGTATATGTAATCCATCTTATGTAAAGAAATTTGTTTTCTAGCAAAGTTGTTCTAATGAAATTGAATCAGAATCAATGCCTCTATTTGCATTCATTTGCATTGCATTTCATCATATGCATTAAGTTTCATAAAAAGACCCTAATTAAACAAAATTATTTTAGTTAATCTAGAAACCAACAAGAGTCAATCAATCGAATACTGCTACAATACCCGTCGTAAAGCCAAAGCAATGGATTAGAGATTAGAAATATTAGAACAAATGCAAAGGAATATGCAAGAGCAATTACAAGCACAAATGCAAGAGCAATTAGCTAAAATCCAACAAGACATGAGGGAACAAATGCAAGAATCCCAAGATAGTATGATAAACCAGTTGGTGTAGTTGCTAGCTAGAGCACGTGAAAAAGGGAAGAGCAGTACAGGGAACGATAATGAAGACCCTATCTATCCTCCAAGCTTTGCTCTACAAACACCTAACCACTACCAAAGGTGTACTCACGAGGGGTACCCATCACTATCAGTCCCCAACAATATCAGGCCAGTGCCTCGGTACCGATAAACTTTCCAACAAGCTTGGGCTCTAACCCAAGGGATAATCTAACTTATCCATTGTCCCTGACCTTGATAACGTGGAAAAATGGAAAAAGAAAGAGTAGATCTGCCAAAACAACACGAGTACCGGTGCAAATGACTTGAAGAGAAATTCAAAGTAATAGAGACCGCTAACTACCATTGCGGGGTTGACGCCAAAGATTTGAGCTTGGTCACAAATTTGATCCTCCCACCAAAATTTAAAACTCCTGAGTTTGAAAAGTACAATGGGATTAGTTGCCTTGAAGCTTACATCACAATGTTCTGTCGAAAGATGACGGGATATGTTAATAACAATCAGTTATTAATTCACTATTTTAGGATAGTCTGGTCGGGTCAGTAGCCAAATGGTACAACTAGCTAAGCCGTGTCCAAATTCATTCATGGAAGGACTTGGCACAAGCTTTCATGAAGCAATATGGCCACGAGATAGACATAGCACCCGACCGAATCACATTACAAAACATGGAGAAGAAACCAAATGAGAGCTTCAGGCAGTACGCCTAAAGATGGAGAGAGGTAGCGACACAAGTCCAACCACCTCTTCTAGAGAAGGAAACGATCATACTTTTTATCAATACCCTAAGGCTCTATTCATCAACCACACACTGGAAAGCGCTACTAAGATCTTTTCAGACATAGTGATGTCTAGAGAGATGATAGAAAATATGATAAGGTGTGGGAGGATAGACGCGGGAAAAGCTCCAAAAGATCTGACCCGAGGAAGAAGGAAAATGAGGTGAACAATGTAAGCACATAAAACAAGAGCTATGCAAAGCCAATCACTATAAGCCATCCGAGGACGTTTACTACTAGCCATCAAGGCCCTCCAAGGCAAGAATCCAACCCAAGGCCAAATACAGAGAGGCTCCAGTTTATGCCTATCCCGATGTCATATAGGGAGTTGTATCAGAGTCTATTTGATGCCATGTGGTGTCACCTTTCTACTTGAAGCCTATACAACCCCCATTCCCAAAATAGTATGACTCAAATGCCTAATGTGAGTACCATACGGGGATAACGGGACACTCAATTGAGAACTGCACTACGTTTAAAAAGTTGATAGAAAGATTTATCAAAATGGGTATCGTCAAGTTCGATGACCCATCAGGACCCAATGTAGTAGTAAATCCATTTCCCAATCATGCTAATAAAGGGATAAATACGATAGTCGAGAGCAAGAGTAAAAGAATCAAGGCTGATATGGCAGAAGTAAAAACCCTACTGAGTTGAGTTTGGAAATAAATGGCCGATGGAGGTTTAATCAGAAGACATTCAAAAGAGAGGCCCAAAGAAACAAGAAGTTACTGTGATTTTCATGCCGATGAGGGTCATAATATCCAAGAGTGCACCAAGTTCAGGACGATAGTGCAAAATCAAATGGACAATAAAGAGATGAAATTTTATGAGGAAATCAAAAGATCAGAAGAAGGAGAGGTTTACGCCTCAGAGGAGGGATCAACAGAAAGGGTCCAAAAAGTTAATCACCCTATGGTGATCATTTTGCAACCAAGGAACAATGAACCAGGAATAAAAATGGCACCAAGAGTCATAATCTAGAAATTTGTATCCTTTCCCTATAAGGATGGAAAAAGGGTTCCTTGAAATTACTACTACAATGTGATGATCCTGGCAAAGAAGAACCCAGCTAACGCTTCAGCAGAAAGCAAAGATGTAGGTTTCTACACGTAGTAGGAAGTGCTACAATCCAGTGAAATCAGGAATGAAACCCGTAAAAGGAAAGGCTTTTGCGGTGGAACAAGAAAAAAAAGATGGTTAGGCTTGAATCACCAGTTAATGAGCTAGTAACTGAGAACAAAGCTAGGGAATTCCATAAATTCTTAAAGCATAGCAAGTAAGCATTGTTGAATAGCTACATAAGCAACCGATCACATCTCATTGCTAGCTTTACTCTTAACTTTAGAGACATATCGAGCGCATTGATGAAAGTGCTAAATGAAACTTACGTCACTAACGATATCTCTGTAAACAAACTGGATCACCTAGTCAACAAAATAATTGCCGACAATTTCATTTTCTTCAATGATGATGAGATACCTCCGGGGGGAATGGGATCTACAAAGGCTCTACATATCACCACCCGTTGCAAAGGATATACATTGTCGGGGTGTTAACTGGTAATGGATCAGCATTGAATGTCTTGCCCTTATCCATGCTGAATAAGTTGCCTGTGGATAGCTCTCACATGAATACATGCCAAAATATAGTAAGGGCCTTTGATGACACCGAATGGAGAGTAATGGGAAGAATCGAGATACCCTTTCTAATTGGCCCAAACACGTACGAGGTGGACTTCTTGGTAATTGACATTAAGCCCTCTTACAATTGCTTGTTAGGAAGGCCTTGGATTCACTCAGCGAAAGCAGTACCATCGTCATTACACCAAAATTTAAAGTTGGTAACTAAAGGTAGATTGGTAACGATAAACACAGAGGAAGACATTATTGCATCCGTTACCAACGACACACCATACATAAGGGCAGACAATGAGGTGATAGAATGTTCATTTCAATTGTTGGAATTTGTTAATGCAACATTCATTATCCAGGAGAGCAGGATCCCAATGCCCAAAATATCTAAGACTACAAGGATGGGCTTGTGATTGATGATTAGAAAGAGAGCCTTACCGGAAGAGGACTCGGAAGATATCTCAAGAAAGGGTTGAGGCACCGATGTTGAAAAATAAAAGAGACTGCTTCACTTAGGATTCAAGCCAGACGTGAGACAAAGAAAGAAATAGCTAGAAAAGATGCAAGAAAGGAGGAGAGCACGTCTGAGCGGGTGTGAGACCAAATAGGAGCTAATGACCTTTCCTCATATATCTAGAATGTTCATGTCGAGAGGAACAATCTACCCTGAAAAGAAGATGACAAGAAAGGAGTCTGCCGAAGAATGTTGAAAATTTTGAGCATTAATGCCATATCCAAGGAAGAAACAGGAGAAGAAAATTTATCAGGCATTAGCCTATATGTGCCTAGGAACATTTTGAATAATTGGACCCCGGAGAAGATCCCTGTAACTTTTAAAATTAATTCAAAGTAATGTTCAAAACAAGATTATTGCTCTAAGCCTAGGGGCAATAAGAATCCTTTTGTGAAATAGGCTCTTGTCCGATATCGTTATTTCAATAAAAATGTATCTTTGTGTATCATCTTGAGTAAATATTCTTTTATTCTTTCCATTTCATTCATAATCATACCACATAAATAAATATTCTTAGATTCTTTTATTCTTTGGATTTTTCTTCATCCCTATAACAGGTCTCCAAATATCATGAGTAATGTTGCTACTAACTCAAAGTCTCCTTTTGAGCAAGATATGTGTACAGAGGATTCTCAAGATTTTGAAGATGGCAGAAACTGTAACCTATCTCCTGATTTGTTAAGAATGGTAGAACAACATGAGAAACAAATCCTATGTCACAAAGAGTCAGTAGAAATTGTTAGCTTAGGAGAGGGAAAAGAGGTGAAGATTGGAGCTTGTATCGCCGTAGAAATAAAGTGAGACCTCATTGAGTTACTACAAGAATTCAAGGATGTCTTTGCATGGTTATATCAAGACATGCTCGGGTTAAATACTGATATTATGGTACACCGAATCCTTATAAAGGAATAGTGTAAGCCAGTTCAATAGAAACTCCGAAGGATGAGACTTGATGTTTTGTTGAAGACAAAAGAAGAGGTTAAGAAACAATTCGATGCCGAATTCTTACAAGTGGTTAAGTACTCAAAATGAGAGGCCAATATAGTCTCCGATCCTAAGAAAGATGGGAAAGTGCGAAT
Source organism: Gossypium arboreum (assembly GCF_025698485.1). NCBI lineage: Eukaryota > Viridiplantae > Streptophyta > Magnoliopsida > Malvales > Malvaceae > Gossypium > Gossypium arboreum. The sequence goes on from NC_069080.1 coordinate 98,189,642, forward strand.
ATGCGTAGACTACGGAAATTTAAACAAGGCTAGCCCAAAAGAAAATTTCCCGTTGCCTCACATCGATACCTTAGTGGATAACATTGATACTTTTGATAAGGTCAAGCATTACATGTCCAATGCCGCAGTACTGATGCCACCTTACCTAGATAAGTCATTGATACTATACTTGGCAGTGTTCGAAAACTCTATAGGATGCGTGCTAGGCCAACATGACGAGTCAAGAAGGAAAGAAAAAGCGATATACTATCTCAACAAGAAGTTCACTGAATGTGAGACAAGATATTCGCTAATTGAGAAGTTATGTTGCGCTTTGGTTTAGACGACCCAAAGACTAAGACAATACATGTTGTACCACACAACTTGGCTTATCTCAAAACTAGACCCTCTGAAGTATATGATGGAGTCAACTGCTTTAAATGGAAGAATAGCTCGATGGAAAATTTTACTTTCTGAATTTGACATAGTCTACGTGAACCAGAAGACTGTAAAAGGGAGTGAAATAGCTAATTTTCTAGCCAGTAGAGCTCTCGAATATTACGAGCCTTTGAATTTTGATTTCTCAAATGAAGATCTAATGTATGTTGCAACCATTGAAGAAGGTGATCAAGAGGAACATCCTTGGAAACTAAACTTTGATGGGGCCTCTAATGCTGTGGTAATGGAATTGGGGCGGTCCTAATATCCCCAAACGGAGATCATTATCCCTTTACTAGTAAATTGGATTTTGATTGCACAAATAACATGGTGGAGTACGAAACGTGCATCATGGGTATCCGTGTGACCATTGAATGCAAAATCAAGGTGCTAGAAGTATATGGGGATTTTGCATTAGTGATCTATCAGCTCAAAGGTGAATAGGAAACAAGGGACCCCAAATTGATCAATTACCGAAAGCTAGTTTTGGAGTTAATTGAGGAGTTTGACGACATCACTTTCTGTTACCTCCATAGAGATGAGAACCAAATGGCCGATTCGTTGGCTACTTTAGCTTCTATGATCAAAGTGAACAAGCAAGAGGATGTGAAGCCTATTCAAATGAGTATTTATGAGGCTCCAGATCATTGCCACAATATTCAAATGAGTATTTATGAGCTTCTATGATCACCCTTGGTATCAAGATATACTGCGATATGTGAGGAATTATGAATACCCAGACCAAGCAACAGAGAATGACAAAAGGACATTGAGAAGGCTGGCCAGTGACTATGTCTTGGATGGAGAGATCCTATACAAAAGAAGGAAGGATCAGGTGCTCCTAAGATGTGTAGATGTTGTTGAGGCTAAGCAAATCTTGGAAGAGGTCCATGAGAGTGTATGCGGAACACATGCTAATGGTTTCACAATGGCCAGACAAATCATGAGATTCGAATATTATTGGTCCACTATGGAAGGGGATTGCATTAACTATGCCAAGTGTCATAAATGCCAAATTTATGGAGATAAAATTCATGTACCTCCTTCACCACTTCATGTCATGACTTTACTATGGCCCTTCTACATGTGGGGCATGGACGTTATTAGGTCAATCTCGCCAAAAGTGTCTAATAGGCATCGATTCATATTCGTAGTCATTGATTACTTTACCATGTGGATAGAGGCCACTTCTTATGCCAACATCACAAATTCGGCAATTAGCAAATTCTTGAAGAAAGAAATCATATCTTGATATGGCATGCCAGAGAGGATCATATCAGACAATGCATTGAACTTGAACAATAGCATGATAGTGGAGGTCTGTAGTCAATTCAAAATTAAACACCATAACTCATCACCATATCGCCCAAAGATGAATGGTACAGTGGAAGCAACCAATAAGAACCTCAAGAAGATCATAGGAAAAATGACTGAGACTTATAAAGATTGGCACGATAAGTTACCATTTGCCCTTTACGCTTATCGAACATATATCAAGACTTCCACCGGGACAACGCCTTTCTCTTTGGTTTGTTGAATGGAGGTGGTTCTACCTATTGAGGTTAAAATTCCCTCTATGAGTGCTATCAGAACTAAAGTTAGATGAAGTAGAATGGATCCAGTCTCGATACGATCAGCTGAACTTAATTGAAGAAAATAGGCTGAAAGCTATTTGCCATGGTCAAATGAACCAAAAGCGAATGATGCAGGCTTATAATAAGAAGGTTTGCCCTAGAGAATTCCATGAAGGAGACCTTTTTTTAAAAAAGATCCTTCCCATACAAAAGGATTTCAGAGGAAAATGGATTCCAAATTGGAAGAGACCTTATGTGGTGAATAAGGTTTTCTTTGGAGGAGCTCTAATTTTGACCAAGATGGATGGAAAAAGCCTAGCTAATCTCGTGAATTTGGATTCGATCAAGAGGTACTTTACCTAAAAAAAAAGGAAGAGGCTAAGGCGAAAACTCGCAAAAGGGCGCTTTGAGACCAAAGGGGTTTTGAGTTGAAAACCCAGGAATAGGCAATTCAAATTTTGATCAAAGATGGGGCATACAATAGTCTTGTCTTTTTAAATTAACAAGAAGGAGGGATGCTACATCTTGGGGCATCAAAAAAGTACTATTGGTCTTCTAAACACATATCAAGTTCAAAGGGTCTTCAAGAAGTTTTGTGCAGAGAAGCTCATGCTATGATATCTGGGGCATCTATTTTCATTTTACTCATTTTGTATCATAGCAAATACGTTATTCATTTTCGAGCTTTGCTCTCAATAAATTTCCATCTTGTCTATTGCGACAATTTTTTCAAGCGTTCCTCACTGAAATAATGATTAATGTATTAATAATATTCAAAAAAAAAGGAATTCTGCATATTACTCTGAAATACTTCTAAATAGTACAAGGACTAGAAACAAAACCACTTAGTTAAAACTAACCCAAATTCAAGAGTTGGAAACATTTGTTAAAGAATAGCCCAAATTGTGATTATTCTTCAAGTTTTCTTCCAGAGATACCAGCTGAAGAAAAGACAAAGTAATAGGTCAATGATAAAACCTCGATTAACAACGAGCAATGTCAACATAAGCATTAAAAGAAGTTCATGCTCAAAATGACATTTTTGCATTTATGCAAACATCATTCATATACATCTAGTTAGAAGCATTTGATTCATTCTAATCATGACATCTTAATTATTTGGCATGAATAGACCCATGAAATAGATTCAACAAGTAATGTTCCCCAAAGAATAGTGTAACAGACTAGAGAAACCAAAATCCTATACCCGTGAAGATGTATTGGGATGGACTGAAATCACCATGGAAAATCTTGTCTCCCTAAAGTTGTAGTGGAGTAGATTGAAGCCACAAACCTTATCTCCTTGAAGTTGCAGTCTAGCAAGTTAAGATTACAAGTCTTATCTTCCTGAAGTTGTAGTGGGGAGCAAATCCTATCTCCCTAAAGTTGCAGTGGAGCAGATTAAAGTTACAAGTCTTATCTTCCTGAAGTTAAAGTGGAGCAGACTGAAGATAGCAAATCTTATCTCCCAAAAGTTGCAATGGATAGATTGAAGCCACAAACCTTATCTCCTTAAAGTTGCAGTGGAGCAGGTTGAAATAACAAATCTTATCTTCCTAAAGTTGTAGTGGAGAAGATTAAAGCCACAAACCTTATCCCCCTGAAGTTGTAGTGGGGCAGGTTGAAGTTACAATTCTTATCTCTCTGAAGTTGCAGTGGAGTAGATTAAAGCCACAAACCTTATCCCCCTGAAGTTGCAGTGGGGTAGGTTGAAGTTACAATTCTTATCTCCTTAAAGTTGTAGTAGAGTGGATCAAAGCAACAATTCCTATACCCCTGAAGATGCAGTGGGATGGAATGAGGCTACTCGAAGAACAAAAGCACCAAAGAAGTCAAGATTCGCAAGACTAGGAAAATTTGGCCCTTTTGAAATCTTTGCTCCATTCTCGTTACACGACATGAGCAAAAAGAGGTAGCTGTAATAGTCAATTTTGGCCCAGGTCAATAAAATAAAAACAAACCCAAACAAATAATTAATTAAATAGTCCAAAATAAATGTCCATTTACATATTAAACCCGCCTAAAACCCAATAGCCCAATCAAGACCCAACTACCAGCCCAAAACCTATAAAGCTAACCCTAGCCCACTAGCTATCAACATTTTCAGCAAACAAAACAAAACTAGCCCCGCTCACCCCACGCCGCCGCATGTCAGCAAGGCTTTCCCCACACCCCACCATCGGTCTCCCCTATGCGTCACACAACACCTGCAACAAAATCAAATACAATGGCAGAGAGAGCACGCGAGCGACAGAGAAGTAAATAGAAAAAGAACAAAAACAATGAAACCAACAATTTGTAGATTGGCTTTAAAAGCCAACACCTATTCTTTGTAATCATTTACGAACACTTCACGAACACAGAGATTAATCAAAAAAACTCAAAAGTTTAAAAGGTGATATTCGTTTGATTTTCTATTGATTTTTTTACTCTCAAGTTTTATTTTGTTATTTTTTTTTTTACTTTTGAAAATAAAAAAGAAAAGGAGAAAGAAAACCTTACCTGAGCCATCTCGCGGTTTTGTCGTTGAAAATCCTTCTCGGTGCCGAAATTGGACTAATAAATGGTGGAGAGTCTTTTTATCTTCGTTTTTTCGAACTAGGAAGGTTTGCCTTCAAATCTGCCTTAAAAAGGCTAAAATTTGATCTTTTCGTGGCTTTGACCACGGCCCACGGTGGAGCCACGGTGGTCTGGCATCATGCGATGATGGGTTTTATAAACCCTAGCAGAGAAAAGAAATAAAAAAGGGGGGCTACTCTCTAGATTTTTTAAAAGGGGGTTGAAATGAAAAGAATAAATTTTTTTGGCTTTAATAGCCATGCAAAACGGCAGCATTTTGCACCCCCCCTACACGCCTCAAAATTGCTTCTTTTTAGGGGGCTATCCAGGCGTGACCTGACCCAATTTGAAGGGGATCCACATGTTTTTAAGGCCCAAATGGGCTATTTGCAGTTTTGGTCCCTCCTTTTTGCAACACCATTCGATTAAGCCCTATTTTATTGTCTTTGACTTCTCATTTTACCCTAAAATTTGTGTGTCGTTTCATTTTGGCCCAGGATAAAACGCAGCGCATAGAGGGGTTTGGGGCATTTGCTATTTCACCCCTTACATTTTCGGCTTGCTGCGAATTGGCCCTTTGTTTCATTTTTGTTATTTCAAATTTATACCCGAAATTCTAGTTCATTTTCAATCACGTCCTAAGTCCTTTTAATTCATTTATTTTAAAATGTTTTATTATGTGTTACTTTAAATATTTTACATGCTATTTACGTTAGATTATTTATGTACATTATTTATTTTAATTTGTTTTAATATATTGATTATTTAAAATTGTATTATTATTTATTCTTAAATTGTTTTTATATATACATTATGTATTCTAAACTACTTTGTATATATTATATATTTTTAATCTTTTCACATATTATTTATATAGTTTATTTCAAATTATTTTTATACATATTCAAAAAAACTATTTTGTATATTATTTCTTTAAATCTCCTTTTGTTTTAAACTTTTATCTATTATTTTTAAATTGACTTATATATTTCTTATTTTAAATTGTTTTACATATCTTGTTTTAAACTCTATTTATTTATTTCAAAATGTTTTATTACTATTATTCCCTCTTTTATATTATTTATTTCACACATTTATACACATATATACATACTATTTTATCTTAAATTTTGTATAAACATATATTTTTTTATCGTTTAGTGTTATTGATTTTAAATTTCTATTTTGACATTATTTATTTCAAACTCATTATTGTCATTTTAAAATGTTACATTTATTTTATTTTATTTTATTTTATACTATTTTTTTATTTTTAAAATTATTATTTAATTCATTGGCCTTTATCTGTCGATGTTATTATTTAAATGTTGTATGATTATTGTCATTGTGTGTATTTTAATTCGTTTATTTCATATTTTTGTATTATTGTTATTCATTCATATAATGTTGTGTTCATGTATCATTGTTCTAGGCTCATTACTATATTTTTATTTCATATCATCGCTTCATGAATCAAGCCTCGTTACATTTATCCAATAAACCGTTTTATTTTAATCCAAACAAATAACGCACGTTGTTTAAATATCATACTCGCTATTATTCAAAAACAAAAATTTTCAAAATAAGGCAATATTTCGCGTTTTGGAATCTCGAGGAATTGTGCCCTAACTTACGGGGTTTCGATTTTCTCATTGATCCTAAATGGCCAAATATCCTTCGAGTTTTAAAATACAAGGAATTCCAATGAAAATTAAAGGCAAACTTATTCTTGAGGGTGCAAAGTGTCACGTCCTAACTCACAGGATGTGACGTTTTATTACTTCAAGACGAGAGAGTCTTTAATACTCTTTTCGGTTTAATTTGAGCATTTTTAAAATCAACATTAATAAGAAGGATCGTATTTCAAAATCTTTTCAAATTTTTAACTTTCAATATAAGGACATTAAATAATCAATTTGGTACCGATTTTGGGCGTGACGAGGGTGTTAATCCTTCCTCGCATGTAACCACTCCCGAACCCAATTTCTCAAAGTTTCATAGACCAAAAACACCGTTTTAGTAAACTAAAATGTTTTATTAAAAAAAGGTGGTCCGATCACACCTAATAAAGATCGGTGGCGACTCCCGTTTTAATTTTCATTTTCAAACAAAGTCGATTCCCATTTTCAAAAAATGATTTCTACATCCTATTTTTCAATGGTGTCAAAAATAGTGGTTTTGAAACCACAATTCTGATCTGTGAGTCTCATAAATATTAATTATTTAATATTTACGAGGTCATTAGTATTTTTTAAAATTTGGTTTAGAAATTTTAACACTTAGATAGTTAATTAAAGAAAAAAAAGACTAAATTGTAAAAACTACAAAAGTCAATTGCTATTAGAATTTTATTGCCAATTGATGGACTAAGTAAAATAGTATGGTTTAATATGGCAAATAAACCATTTCAATAGTGAGTGGACGGTAGGTAGTGGGAAATGAATTAAAAATATGAGGTAATGGCGTTTTTATAATTAAGTTAAAATAAAACAAAAAAAAAAAAAAAGAAAAGAAATGGCAATCCTTTTTATTTTATTTTGGCTGGAGAACCGAATGCGATAGTTAGGAGAACAAGAAGCTTTGGTTTTCTATTTTCCCCTTGCATGTAATTGTGTTTACCATTCGTTTGTCATGAATTTTATGTTTTTGTAATCGTTCTATTTTCGAAATTACTAAATATTTTAATATGTACCATTGATAAATTTAGTGTGTTCTTGAAGTTTATTAATGAATTACCATGCTTAGGTGTTAAATAGAAATATTTTGTTAAAAATTTTGTATGATTTTAAGTTTTGGGATTTAAATGAAAATTAATTAAATTAAGCTAGGTTTTCTTTTGAAATTTCAACATGTGTGAATTGTTTAACATAGCTGAAAATTAAGTTCAATGGGTTTAAATTTTAATAGGGAGAAATAGGCTTGTTTTGATCTTAAGGACCAAATTAATTAAAATGTAAATGTTTGGGGTCTAATGTGCAAAATTGTAAATAGAAAGTTATATGTATTAAATTGAATAGTATATGAAATTAAGGCTAATAATTGAAATAAATTATATCATAGATCAAGAACAAGTAGATAACTGAGGGAAAGGGAAAGTAGTTGAATAGTCCCTGAATCATTGTCGTTATTATAGTTTAGCCCTAGTAAGTTCATTTGTTTATTTTAATATAAATTGCAATATAAATTGAATGAGGTATTGAATGTTGAATGTTGAATGTTGAAATGAATGTTTTATTATTAATTTAACATGAATTGAGGTAATAAATTGTTTGATCTACGTTTTACAAAAATAACTCCTAACTCAAATGAATATAGGATAGAGTACAACTGGCATGCCAATAGGTTATATTGCATGCTGTTCGGGATTGGTTTGAGATGAGATGATGATTTCTATTTATTTCCTGTTCACTGAATATACCGACATCCAGCATTTGTTGCAGACTATCGTGTTATATTTACAATTTCTGGCGTGTTACCAGGGGCGAATGTAAAGCCTTTGGGCTTGGCATTTGGTGCGAGGTGTGTTATAGGAGGGATGTTAGCCTACGAGCTAGGCGCTTGGTGTCGAGGCATGTTATCGGTTGGATTAGCTCACTTGAGTGTTTGGCATGTTTCGGATGGTAACTGTGTACTCATATCCATGTATCGCTCATTGGGCAATGTTTTTTGTGTTAAATATCTTGTTATTGAATTGGTGAATGATTATTCATGAATCTCCTGATAGAATTGTGGCTTGATAGTGAATGATCTCGTACTTGTTTATGTATAAACTCACTTGTTGTGGATTGTGGTTGACAAGAGTTTCTAACTTTTAATCTAGTTATTAAAATTGTTATATTTAATTCAGTAAACTTTATCGTTTTAACCTTTGAACTTACTAAGCTCTAGTGAAGCTTACTCATGTTCTTTTCTGTTACTTATAGATAACGTTCGAGCGATTGGATCAACTTGAAGATCACATATCCAGATACATTTTGGTAGATTTTGATATGTTTATTTTGGATTATGTGGCATGTAATAGGTTTTCTTGTATATGTTTAGATACTTATTACAAATGTTATGTTTTAAGTTTGGTATAAGCTTACATGAGTATGTGCCTTTAATCTTGGTGTGAATATTTTCATATGAAGTTGTTTTGGTCATGTGATATAAACCTTATTTAAGTGTTTGAATCATGGTATGAATGAATGTGAATGATTAAGAAGAAATGATAAGCTTGGCATGAGTTTTTTATATGAACTTATGAATTTGAATGCAAATTAGTTGATATGTCAAGTGAATTGAGGTTGATAATTGAATTGTGGTGTTAATGAGGACACATTGGTTAGACACTTAGGATGATTGTTTTGCTATGTTTTAGGCTTGTTTAAATGTGTTTTTAAAGTATGGAAATAGTTTATTTTGATTTGGCTTGGAACTTAAGTGTTAGATGAAAGCTTGTCTTGTTTTGAAAGATTGTTAAGGTGCATATGGCTTGGGCTATTCTACACGGCCATGAGTCTTATTAATGTTTAAGCGCAGGATTTTCACACGGTCATAGTTAGTTACATGGTTTGGCCACACGGGCGTGTGGGGAAGCCACACAGCCTGGGCTATTCCACATGTTCATGTGACCCCTGTTTCCAAAATTTTTAATTTTTTGCATATTTTTCTATTTTGATTCAAATTAATCCCAAATTCTTCCAAACTATTTTTAGGGCCCCGTAAGCTTGATTTAAGGCCCGTAAGTGTATTTTTACCCTGATTTTTATAAGCTATTGAATGTTATCATTTATTTTATATTTTTTGTTTCTATTTAATGATAAATGTCCTTATTTGTATTGTAATGCTTCGTAACCTCAATCTGATAACGAAGATAAGTTAAGGGTATTAATCAACAAAAACTAAGAAAATCAAGGACATGCCACAATAATAGATGGAAAACATGTCATAGACACGGACAGAAACGTGTTATAAAGACAAACCTATAAAGTAGAAAATTATTACATTTGTGTCTTTAATTTTATATATTAAAGATGTGGTCAATGAAATTGATCCACCAACAACTTTGAATGTTGAATCTTGAATTTCACATTTGTTTTTATTTTCTTAAAAAAAGAAAAATATTGAAAATAAAATGGGCTGAAAATTTTAAGAATGGGCACTTACAATCAGCCCAAAACTCAATAATTCAATCTTCTCTATTTTTTTCCTTCCTTTTATTTTATTTTCTTCTCTTCTTTATTTTCTTTTGTTTAATTATACTATTAATCTCTATACTCTTTAAACATTATAAAATTTATTTCTCCAATTTTAATATCAATAACTCAATTCATTTATTATTTTGATTTAATAATTAAAATTCAATTAATAGCACTACAAAAGACTTTATTAAACTGCATTATGTACTATTTTTAAATAAAAAATTATGCATGTGAGTATGTGACCAATATTACAAGTGTGAAAGGTGAAATAAGAAAATAATGAATTTAAGGTGTAAGGTTTCTTTCTAATTTTGGAATTGCGAAGTTCTTTAGCTCTATTTAAAGATATAGAGTGAAAGTAAATTTTTTACTTACATGGTTTTTACATATGACTTTATGAACGACATCTTTTTAAATGCTAGATAATTTAAATTAATGGAAGTTTTTATATAGTTATTATTTGCAATTCAATTATTAAATTCAAATAGTAAAAAATAAAATTGAAATTAAATGTAAAAAACTAAAATTAGAAATAAAATTAAAAATAAAAATTTAATTTTAAATGGGTTGAAAATATAAGGATTAAGAATAAAATTAGTTTTATTTCTTATTTCTACTTTTCATTTTCATTTTCCCTCTTTTCTCTACCTTTCACCGTCACAACTCCTTCGAAAGAGGAAAAATAATACACGTCATAATAAATTGGAGGCACATATTTACGGGTAAATGTATTGTTGAAGTTTTTGTACTAACAATTATTTTTTATATTTAAAAATGAATAAATTAATTTCTATAAATTAGATCAAAGAGTAAATTGATCTTTTGTTAAAAATTCTATTAATTTCTAATGTAAAAATTAATCATTATATTTTAGCATAAGGTACAAGTGTCACTTTGCTTAATTATCCTGTTAACCAACTAGTTTTTTAACGGTATAAATGGATGAAATTTTAATCAAATCGCTCTTTAGTTTAATATATATAGACTAATTTACTCATTTTTAAATTGAAAAAACAAAATATAATCTGACTCCTAATACAAATTCATACATCATACTTGTTGGGATCAACCCGATTAAGCAACAAGTAGAAAAATAGCTGAATAAATTGAGAAATTGAACACACAAATTTAACGTGAAAAAACCCTCAAAAGTTGATAAAAAACCACGAGCAAAGATAATTTTACTATAATGGCAAAAGAATGAAGAGTACAAAAGATGGAAATAAAAACTAAACCCCGAAACCTGAAAATAAAGTGTGTTATGAGTTCTTGTAATATCCCGAATTAGGGCCTAATCAGAATAGTGGTTTCGTGACCATAAAATTTGAGATAGAAATAATAATTTTATGATTATTTTGAGGTCTATGATATGATTGCATGATTGTGTGAAAATTTCGTGAAGAAATTTATGCATAAAGTGCTTAAGTTGAAATTAGGGACTAAAGTGAATAATTTGCAAAAATTGCATTCTAGAAGTTTTTAGTATGAAATTGCTTTGGAATATTAATGAGGAGGTCTTAAATAGCAATTTGACCAATTTCTAAGTTTATGGACAAAAATTGGACATGGATGAAATTTTTGAAAGTTTAGTAAGGAAGGGCATTTTGGTCATTTGGATATTAAATGAAATAAAATGGGAAAAATAACACAAAAATGATCATCTTCTCCATAATTTGCTACCAAATTTTGCTCTCCACCATAGCTAGGGTTTCAACACTTTTAAACCTTGATTGTAAGTGATTTCTATGCCCGTTTTTAATGTTCTTTACATTTTTGAAATCCTCATAGCTCGGTTTACCTATTTCTACCAATATTTTGAGCTAGGGTTTATATTTAAAATTTTACCCATGGATGATATGTATGAATTTTGATGTTTTATGGTAAAATATGAAGTTTGAGATTGTGTTAAACAACTTTTGCTAAGTGATTTTTCATAAAAATGAGTAAAATGACATAATCGGTAAAAATACCTAATATTCATAAGTACATGTTAGAGTGTGAATTTGATGTTGCTATAGAAGGTAAAAATGATCAGCATGTCATAAAACATAAGAAAATAATATAAAGTTTAATTTACGAGCCTTGGGGAAAAAGTGTAAATATGTGAAAGTTTAGGGGCAAAATGGTAATTTTACCAAAGCTCATACTAGGGGATGTTTTGATGAATGTATCTATTAAATAAATTAATTTGGTATTATAGATCAAGAGAAACAAGATTCAAGTCGTGATCGAGGGAAAAACAAAGTTTACGAGGAATAGACTCGATTGCTAATATTTTGTATCAAGGTAAGTTCATGTGTAAATAAGGTAACATAATTTTATTTTAAGTGATTTAATGATATTTGTATGATATGATATTTATTATCATGAAATATTGTGCTTTCTGAATTATTATTTGGTAATATGCAAATTATGTGAACAACTTGATAAGTATGAGATGTTAGCAAGTATCGATTTTTACATTTCGAAGAAGGTGATCAAAATGTAAATTTGAGAAGAATCCCGTTTGAACCTTGGGAATAGATTAGGGTACAAGTGACATGTCACTAGGATGGTTGAGTTCCGAACTCGTTGAGTTGAGTCCGAGTTCGTAAGATGTAATTAGGCATCCGAGCTCGTTGAGTTGAGTCTGAGTTCGTTTATGAGCGGGTTACATGGTAACTTGGCTACATAGATTTCGAAAGCTATTGAGCTTGTTCAGTTATGAGTATAGCACTTACATGCACACTATACGCGTATCCGAAATTATATTTCGATGTGTTCAACGGGATAATCTTAAGAGAATATGGAGAATACTTAAAATGAAAGTGATTCGATGATGAATGTGTTGAAGAAGTGAAAATGGACAGGTATGAGTTTAATTATTGGTTGAGAACTTGGTAAGACAAAATTGTGGTAAGATGGTAAGTATTCTTATGATATGAGTGTCTTAATGATGTTTATGTTGGATTGCATGATCATGTTACTTGTTATTTGCATGTGAACTTACTAAGCATCTATGCTTACTCCCTCTTTTTCATTCTTTGTAGTTTTGACAAGTCAATTTGGAGACCGGGACCGTCAGAGGCACGCTCACACTATCACTAGACAATCGCGGTATATTTTTGGAAATATGGCATGTATAGCATTCCAATCATTTTGTGTGTATAATCTTACGATATGGCCATGGATGGAATGGAAATATTTGAGAATTATTAGCTATTGGAATGGCTAATCAAGTTTATATATGATAACATGTATGCTTTATGTCTTAACTAAACCATGAAAATCCTTGGAAAGGTAAAATTTGCCACAAAACAGAATCAGACAGCAGTAGTGATGTGAATTTGAAAAATCACTAAAAATAGTAAAAATGGAATTAAATGATGAATAAGTTAAGAAATAGAATCTTGATGAGTCTGTTTTCATATGGAAGAAACGAAACAGGTAAATGAGTTATATTTTATGAGATATTTAAGTTTTGGTGGAACAGGGTTAGAATGGTCTTTGAATCCCCTGTTCTGATTTTAAAAATTCACCAACAAAAACAATTAGGAGTTTTACATTACATGTATGAAATCCTTGTTGAGTATAGTTTTATGATAAACAAACTTCATAGTCATTGAAACTCTGTACGAGGAAATATCTTATTCGTAATACACAGGGGTTAGAGTAGTCAAACCCTAAAATAGGGGATACTTTAATCAATAAACTGTAATAATTAGCTTGACCAAAAATTCTAGAAAACAATTAGTAGATATATATATGAGTCTAGTTTCAGGAAAAATTTATGGATCTTAATTTTGAGTTTCGTAACTCGAGATATGGATTTTTTAGCGACTGTGACACAGTTAGCCAGCTTGTTTGGAAATTCTAAAATAAATTGTTTAAGCTGTTTAATTAATGAATTAAGTTTAGTAACACCTCGTACTCGACTTCGGTGATGGTCTCGGGTACGGGGGCATTACAATTCTCATCTATAATGGATGTATTTTCTAAGGTTGTAAAAGATCCTATTTATAGACTAAATTCATAGGTCAAATAATAATAAAATAATCTAGACTAATCAAAGTTTGATTGAAACAAATAAATATAGTTTAACTGAAAGATTATTTCTCAAATTTGACTGAAATAAGAGTCATCCTCAACAAAACTCCACCTTGACTCATATTTCCACAATGCCATCCTTGCCAAAGCCTACCACGGGTCTATCTTGAACTATGCAGAGAATTAACTGAGTCGAATCTATGCTTAGAAACTGGAAGACTTCTAGCCTTCGACTTGTACACTGCTAAATTAAAACTAACCCGAGTCTGATTTTCATGAACACAGTGCCCTAACTTTTCAAAACCTACATCCAAAAAGAACCTCTTTTCAATGAAATGGTCATCCCTTTTTCCTTCATATGACCAAGTTACATTTGCTCCAAACAAGTTGACTTCGACTCCATAATGGACGAGGGACGTTTGATTCACCGGTCACTGTAGAACCTTCCAGAATATAAAGACTACCGGTTTTTTACCTTTTAACAAAATGAGATCTCCATGAGATACTTTAATGTCACTCGACTCGATGTTGATTCTTCATCCTTTCAAGTCTAAAATACTCAATGAGATGAGATGCTTTTGTAAATCAGGTACATACCTAACATCTGATAGTATCCTAATTGTCCCATCGTGTATCCTAATTTTAACAGTACCAATACCAATTACCTTACTAGATGAATTGTTTCCTATGTGCACAACTCCACCTTCAACCTAACTATTTGTGGATAACCATTCTCTATTGGGACACATGTGGAAAGAACATCCCGAATCTAGGATCCACTCGGACGTGAGCTTGGAGTTATCACTCGTTGACACTAACAAGAAATCATCACCGCTTTCATTGGCCAAATTAGCATCAACTACATTTTCCTCTTTACTCTCGGCAGCTCTTTTATTTTGTAGTTTATAACAATCTGCTTTGACGTGACCTAATTTTTTACAATAGTGACACCTTTTGTCTCGTTTCTTTGATGCTACCAAAACGAAGCTTGCCTATCTACCTTGCTATCCATACCAAACTTATTGTCAAGTTTGTCTCTACTCAACAAATGACCCTTCACATCTTCGAATGAGAGTTTGTCTATACCATAAATCAGAGCACAATAATGGCATAGATTGATCTTCATCGTCAATCTGAACCTCAACATTCTTTAAATCATTTAAAAGAGTAATGAATTGATTGATTTGATATCTAAGAAGTTTACCTTCGTTCATGTGAAACGTAAATAGACGTTGTTTCAACACTAAACAGTTAATCAGAGACTTAGTCGCATAAAGAGTTTCTAACCTTTTCCACAAGGTAGATGCGGTCTTCTCCATCAATACCTCTTGCAATACCGTATTTTCAAGGCACAATTAGATTGCAGACAAGGCCTTTTCATCAAGCTCTTCCCATTTTATTTGATTTAGATTCTCAGGATTTTTCTCGATAACAACATTTTTCAAGTGGGTTTGAACTAGAATTGTCATCATTTGAACTTGCCACAGATTGAAATTTGTCTCACCATCAAACTTCTCAATTTTAAACCTTGTTGTTTCCATCTCTGAACGGGTTGATCTATGAAAATTGAACTAGCTCTGATACCACTTGTTGAGATCGACTTGATTAAGCAACAAGTAAAAAAATAGCGAAATAAATTAAGAAATTGAACACATAAATTTAACGTGGAAAAACCCCTCCAAAGAGGATATAAAATCATGGACAAAGATAATTTTACTATAATGAAAAAAGAGCAAATAGTACAAAAGATGGAGATAAAAACTAAATCCTAAAAACTCGAAAATAAAGAACCCTTAAAACGTAAACACAAAATTCTCTAAATGTGTTATGAGTTCTAATCTCTAATGAGTGTATTGTGACAGCCAACTATAATATGTGTTAATTCATGTGTGACATTTTGATGTTTCGATTTAGAGTTATAAATGTGAATTTTACTAGAAAGGACCTAGTAGTAAACTTTGAAAGTATGATGGGGAAATGTGTGATGACTAGTTGATAATGCATGCAAAAATAAGGGATTTGCATGTCAAATTCCCCTAACATGAAGTGGCCGCCATGACAAGGAGTATGGGCTAAACATGTCATGAAACATGTTTTGTTGGTGCATTAGGGTGAAATAATAAACAAAGGTGTATGGGTGATAAAGGAATGAAAAAAAATGTGTGTGAGTGTGGTAATCCCCCCCTTGCCGTGAGTTGAGAAAGAAGGAAGAAAAAAATTGTTGTGTTCATCCTTTCTCATCTTTTTGGCCGAAAATCATAAGGAGGAAGAAAGGGATTTTTGCTCCATTTTTGGTTTAGAAGAGAACTAGAAGGAGATTTGGCCATACTTGTACCAAGATTAAGGTATGTATGAGGTTGTGTCATGAGATTCATGCATGTTTTAGTTGCTAACTTGATGTTCATGTTAGCCCATGGTTCAAATCCTTGTTGTGCCATGGAAATGGTATTTGGCCAAGGTTGATATTGTGTTAAAGCCATTGCATGCTAAATGTGAAGCTTGTTGATGATGCATGCAATGATGGATTGACTACTCTTGAAATTTATTTTAGCATTCTTGAGTAAGACATTGAATTCTTTGTTTAACCATGACCGAAGTTGAAAGGGTATGGTTGTGATGTATTCGGCCATGGTGCATTCATGAGCATGATTTATGCTTGTTACTTGATTGGTAAAAAAATTTGTGTTTGGATGGGTATGAACCCCTTGAGATTCGGCCATGCACCTATATGTGTATATATGTTTGCACATGATGTATTGGTATGATATATATATTATCTCAAAGTATGTATTTTCTTGTGATGTTGTTTCGGTTATGAAGTAAATGATAGATGTGTATTGAGCTACAATATGTAAAGCATTAGCTAGTAAAATGTGTGCCATTCATGAGTGGTATTAACCATGTAGTTGGCCTCAACATCAACATGCATAATCGGCCCATGAATGAGTACCTAAGATGTTGTATATATTTGGCCATTAAAGTGAGTATGTAGGTGATGTTGAATCAAGTTTTTGGTGCATATTCGGTTATGTGTATAATCGACCAAATGGGTGATTAGTAAGAATAGTTGCCGAATATACAAACATACATATGCATGTGTAATTGAATTGTGAATGTTTAGCAAGATGATTAAACTAGTTGATTTATTAATCAAGCTCAAGGAGTTAAAGGAGGAGAATCAAGCAAGAGAAAGGCGAAGGTTATCGAGTAGCCGACTTGGAACTATTTTACCCAACACAAGGTAAGTCATTAAGCATATATTTGGTATTGATTTAAATGATCATAATATATATGCAATTGTGTTTAATGAATTGATGTGTAAATGGAAATGTATGTGTATGGAATGATGCCATCGTTGAATGTATAAAGGTAGTAAATTGCATAAAGTATTGGTCTCGGCACTAAGTGTGCGGGTATAAATGGACACGGTGACAAGATTGGCACTAAGTGTGCGGGTTTAAAATTTGTACAGCACTAAGTGTGCGAATTTGATTATATAGCACTATGTGTGCGAAGCTGATTA
This sequence comes from Gossypium arboreum, assembly GCF_025698485.1. Classification (NCBI taxonomy): domain Eukaryota; kingdom Viridiplantae; phylum Streptophyta; class Magnoliopsida; order Malvales; family Malvaceae; genus Gossypium; species Gossypium arboreum. Next base: position 98,206,924 of record NC_069080.1, read on the forward strand.
TATAGCACTAAGTGTGCGGACTCACTATATGCTTTTGCATCACTATTGGCACCGAGTGTGTGATATTATCGAGTTGATCACGGACAGCGGATTGGGTAAGTACCTTGAGCTCATGGCGAATAGGCACTATGTTCATGTTCTGGGATGAGCTTGGTAAGCTTTAAATCTATGTGATGATTGCAATTGTATGATTGTGGTGAAAATGAGTTGGTGTGTAAAATGCCTCAAATATCTTATTGAATAGAATATGAAATGTGGATGTATGACTTGGTATGAGATTGAACCGAAAGGCCTGACGAATTATGGTATAGTTTCGACATGGATGGAGTACCTAACCTCGCTTATTGTTTCATGTTGTGATAATTTTATTAATGGATGGTTGTCGAATGCTTATGACTTATCGAGTTATAAACTCACTCGGTGTTTTTCTTGTCACCCATTTTAGGTCTCTTGGGCTCGTCTATTTTGTGTGCTCGGAGCCGTCAACGAAGTCATCACACCGGCGAGCAATTTTGGTATTGTCTTCTTAGTCAACCTAGGAGAACATTTGGCATGTATGGGCTATTTTGTTTTGTTGAATTTTGGGTTGTAAACTTTAAACCATGTGAAAATGGCCTATGTGGTCGTTTGAGTGGGATGCTAGAACCTATAGCCACGGGTCTTAGAAACCTTAATTTTGATAAGGTGGCCATAGTTGTGCCATGTATGATGAATGATTAGTAAGGCCAAGGAAAGATTCATGAAATTGGCATAGTCTACTGCAGTAACTGTTGCGGACAGCAGCAGTGATATGAAATCGAAAAATCACCAAAAATAGTAGAAGTGGAATTAATTGCTAAGAAAATTATGTACTCGAAGCTCGATGGGTCTATTTTCATATGGATGAAACGAAAAGACCATATGAGCTGTATTTTGAGAGATATTCAAGATTTCGTGAGACAGGGCCAGAACAGTTTCTGGATCCTCTGTTTCGACTTTGAAAATTTACCATAAATTATCCAGAAACAATTAGAAGTCATTCCTTATATTCATAGATTCCCTTTGAGTCTAGTTTCATTAGAAACAAACGGCATGAGCATTAGAGCTCTGTACGAGATGATATCCAGGTCGTAATGCGTAAAGGTCAGTGTAGTCGAACCCTGAAACAGGGGTGACTTTAACTAATAAACTGTACCAATTGGCCCAACCAAAAATTCTAGAAATAAATCCATAGATGTATATATGAGTCTAAATTCGGGGAAAATTTACAGATTTGGTTTTCAAGTTCTGAAACTCGAGATATGATTTTTAAGGTGGCAGTGACGCAGTTAACTAGCTTTGCTGGAATGTAAAAAAGGAAAACAAAAAATTTTCCAAGAGAGGAATAAGTAAAAGTAAGCCCGGTAACACCTCGTGGTCAAATCCGGTGACGGTCACGGGTTTGGGGTGTTACATTTAATTGGTATCGAGCTATGGTTTAGTCGGTTCTAGGACTACCATAGCGTGTGAGTCTAGCTATACATGCCAAATTGTTAGTGCTTAATAATGTGATGACTTCGACGGTTGAAATTTTTGTTTTGATTAGCAATGGAACCCGGTAGAGAGACCCTTGGCGGATGACGTTGAAAGTGTAGCGGCTGCTCCCGCAGAAAGGACACCGCCTGTTGAGCCTCGACCATCCGCGAATAATCAAAATAAAGGCGAAACAAGCCTTCTTCACCTTGATGAATGAGTGGGTCGCGCAATATGCCCGAACCAACCCTACTGTTCAACCATTCCCGAATTCAAATACTCCGCCCAAGAGCCCGCAATGCCTCCAGCATCGATCCCGTGAGGCTGAGTAAACCACCGTGGACTTGATTAGGAAGCGGGGCGAGGAGTTCAAGGCCCTAGTTATCGATGATGCCGAAAGGGCCGAAGTTCGCTTGATAACACCATTCGAGTGTTTGATGAACTATCATGCACACCCGATGAATGTCTTAAGTGTGCTATATCCTTGTTGCGAGACTCAGCTTACTATTGGTGGAGGACTTTAATTTCCATAGTCCCAAACGAACGCGTTACTTGGGATTTCTTTCAATCGAATTTCAAAGAAATACATTAGTCAACAGTTCATCGATCGAAGCGTAAGGAATTCTTGGAACTTAAGCAAGGCCATATGACAAGATCTCAATCTGAACATGAGTTCGTAAGACTCGATCAGATGCCCGGAGTGTGTGGTGATGAGGTTGCTATGTGCAAAAGATTTGAAGAAGGATTGAATGAAGAGTTAAAGCTACTAGTGGGTATTTTGGAGATAAAGGAGTTCATAACACTAGTCGAACGAGCCTACAAGGCGGAAGAACTTGGAAAGGAGAAGAAGAAGGCTGAATTTGAAGCAAGAGATTATCGTAAAAGATCGACGAGTAAAGCTCCGTTCTCGGCGGTAAAGAAGTTCAGGGAGGACACTAATAAGTCGAGGGCGACTGCGGGAATTTCCATCAGAGCCCGACCATTGACGGACTCCCGAGCTACTTCAGTAGCTAGTGTGGGCAATAATCGTCAAGAGAAACCTGAATGCCCCCAGTGTGGAAGACGACACCTAGGTGAATGGTGGGGTAAGTCTATTAATAGGGCCTGTTATGGATGCGGTTCGAAGGACCAATTCATTAGAGATTGCACGGAGCTAGATGAGAAGAATAAGATGCAAGGTACAAGACCTAGTGGAACGACGGCTAGAGGTAGGCCCCCGAGAATTTCTGGAGGTAGGGGTGGTAATCAGAGAGGAGCCTCTGATACGGCTATTCGATCCGAGACCCGTGCTCCTGCTAGAGCATATGCCATCCGCGCACGAGAGGAGGCGTCCTCCCCTGACGTTATCACTGGTACTTTTACTCTCTTTGATACTAGTGTGATTGCATTGATTGACCCCGGCTCTACTCATTCATATGTATGTGAAACCTTAGCATCCAAGAAGACTCTACCGCCGAGTTCATCGAGTTCGTAATTCGAGTGTCGAACCCTTTGGGTCAATACGTACTCGTTGATAAAGTGTGCAAGAGATTCCCCCTTATAATTCGAGAATCCTGTTTTCCGGTCGATCTGATGCTTCTACCCTTTAATGAATTCGATGTTATTCTTGGTATGGATTGGCTGACCGTACATGATGCAGTGGTGGACTGCAAAAGGAAAACCATTGATTTGAGGAGTGCAAATAACGAGGTAGTCCGAGTCGAGTCTACTGATTTAAAAGGAGTGCTAGCGATAATATCTTCTATGACCGCTCGGAGATATGTGAAAAAGGGGTGTGAAACATACCTTGCGTATGTGTTTGAAAGTAAAGAGACGGAAAGGAAACTCGAATCGGTACCAGTGGTTTGTGAGTATTCAGATGTTTTTCCTGAGGAGTTACCGGGATTGCCACCGGTTCGAGAAGTGGAATTCGACATCAAAGTTGTACCGGGTACTACGCCGATCTCAATAGCCCCGTATCGTATGGAATTAACGGAATTAAAGGAATTGAAGGTTCAATTGCAAGAATTGACGGATAGAGGTTTCGCTCGACCGAGTTTTTCTTTATGGGGCACACCAGCATTGTTTGTGAAGAAGAAGGATGGAACTATGAGATTGTGCATCGACTATCGTCAGTTGAATAAAGTGACGATAAAGAATAAATATCCGTTGCCACGAATTGACGATTTGTTTGATCAATTAAAGGGAGGCTCAGTGTTTTCAAAGATAGATTTGAGGTCGGGGTACTATCAGTTGAGGGTCCGAGAATCGGACATACCCAAAACCGCTTTTAGAACGAGGTACGGTCACTCTGAATTCTTAGTGATGCCGCTTTGGGCTCACTAATGCCCTACGGTATTTATGGATTTAATGAATAGAATTTTGAGGCCATACTTGAATCGGTTCGTAGTTGTATTTATCGATGACATTTTGGTCTATTCGAGAGATGATACTGAGCATGCTGAACACCGAGGCTAGTGTTGCAAATTTTACGAGATAAGCAAGTTATACGCAAAGTTCAAGAATGTGAATTTTGGTTAAGAGAGGTTAGCTTTTGGGGCACGTGGTGTCCGTGATCGGTGTCGTGGTGGACCCGAACAAAATTTCGCTATAGTCGATTGAAACCTCCAAGGAATGTTACCGGTTAGGAGCTTTTGGGGCTTACGGATACTATCGACGATTTGTGAAAGGTTTTTCGATGATAGCTGCACCGATGATGAAACTACTCCAAAAGATGTTAAGTTCGAGTGGTCGAACGTCACAAGAAAGTTTCGATCGACTAAAAACTGCTTAACCGAGGCCCCAAGATTAGTACAAATGAGTCCCAGAAAGAGTTTGTCATATACAATGATGCATCCTTGCTTGGGTTAGGTTGTGTGTTGATGCAAGAAGGTCGAGTTGTGGCCTATCGCCGAGACAATTGAAGCCACATGAGAGAAATTATCGACCCATGATCTCGAACTAGCTGCCATCGTATTCGCTTTGAAAATATGGCGACACTACCTATTTGGGGAGAAGTGCCATGTATTTTCGGATCACAAAAGTCTCAAATATTTGATGACTCAAAGAGACTTAAATCTGCGACAAAGACATTGGCTCGAGCTGTTAAAGGATTATGAGCTGGTCATTGACTATCACCCGGGAAAGGCTAATGTGGTTGCGGATGCCTTAAGTTGTAAATCACTATTCGCTTTACGAGCGATGAATGTACACTTGTCTATTCTACCTGACAATGTGTTAGTAGCTGAATTGAAAGCCAAACCATTATTGATACGTCAAATTCGTGAAGCTCAGAAAGTCGACGATGAGTTGGTTGCAAAACGGGCTGAGTGTGTTCCGAACAAGGAGTCGGAGTTTCAAATCGATGATGACGATTGTTTGAGGTTCAGAAGTCGTCTGTGTGTTCCAAAGAATTCGGAACTTATTTCGATAATTTTGAACGAAGCCCATAGTAGCCGAATGGCAATTCACCCGGGGAGTACGAAAATGTACAACGATTTGAAACATCGATTTTGGTGGCATGGTATGAAATGAGACATCTCTGACTTTGTTTCGAGATGTTTAATATGTCAACAAGTGAAAGCGGAACATCAAGTGCCTTCAGGATTACTTCAGCCGATCACGATACCCGAGTGGAAATGGATCGAGTCACAATGGACTTTGTATCCAGACTGCCATTGTCAGCGAGTATGAAGGATGCGATTTGGGTTGTTGTAGATAGATTGACTAAGTCGGCTCACTTTGTCCCCGTACGTACGGATTTTTCAATGGACAAACTAGCCGAGATTGTGAGATTACACGGGGTGCCTATTTCCATCGTGTCGGATAGAGATCCGAGATTTACCTCGCGATTTTGGAAGAAGTTGCAAGAAGCTTTAGGTACCAAGTTGCATTTCAGCACCGCCTTTCACCCCCAAACCGATGGTCAATCCGAGCGGATAATTCAAATACTTGAGGATATGTTGAGATGTTGCGTCCTCGAGTTCGGGTTCATGGGAACAGATTTGCCTTTGATTGAATTCGCCACAACAATAGTTTTCAATCAAGTATTAAGATGGCACCTTACGAGGCCTTGTATGGGCGTAAATGCCGTACACCATTGTGTTGGACGGAGCTCGGTGAAAGCAAAATTTTGGGGTGGACTTGATTAAAGATGCTGAATGAAAGTGAAAGTAATCCGTGAAAGTCTCAAGATAGCCTCCGATCGCCGGTTGTACGCGGATCTGAAACGTAAAGACATCGAGTATCAGGTGGGAGATAAAGTGTTTCTTAAAGTTGCGCCTTGGAAAAAGATACTCAGATTTGGCCGTAAGGGCAAGTTAAGCCCGAGATTCATTGGGCCGTACGAAATCTCCGAACGAGTTGGCCCAGTTGCGTATCGTTTGATTTTGCCCCCTGAACTCGAAAAGATTCACGACATCTTTCATGTTTCGATGCTTCGACGCAATAGATCTAATCCATCGCACGTGATTAGTCCATCAGAGGTTGAAATTCAAGCCAATATGAGTTATGAGGAAGAACCGATTCGTATCCTAGCATGTGAAGTGAAAGAGTTGCGAAACAAGCGGGTTTCGCTAGTGAAAGTGTTATGGCTCAAACACAGGATAGAAGAAGCTACTTGGGAACCCGAGAACTCTATGAAAGAGCGATACCCAAACCTATTTACCGGTAAGATTTTCGGGGATGAAAATTTCTTAAGTGGGGGAGAGTTGTGACAGCCCAAAATTGACCCTAGTCGGGATGTGGTTTCGGGACCACAAAACCGAGGCATAAAAATAATTTATAATTTATTTTGATGCCTATAATATGTGTTAATTCATGTGTGACATTTTTGATGTTTCAATTTAGAGTTATAAATGTGAATTTCACTATAAAGGACCTAGTAGTAAACTTTGAAAGTATGATGGGGAAATGTGTGATGACCAGTTGATAATGCATGCAAAAATAAGGGATTTGCATGTCAAATTCCCCCCCTAACATGAAGTGGCCGGCCATGACAAGGGAGTATGGGCTAAACATGTCATGAAACATGTTTTGTTGGTGCATTAGGGTGAAATAATAAACAAAGGTGTATGGGTGATAAAGGAATGAAAAAAAAATGTGTGTGAGTGTGGTAATCCCCCCCTTGCCGTGAGTTGAGAAAGAAGGAAGAAAAAAAATTGTTGTGTTCATCCTTTCTCATCTTTTTGGCCGAAAATCATAAGGAGGAAGAAAGGGATTTTTGCTCCATTTTTGGTTTAGAAGAGAACTAGAAGGAGATTTGGCCATACTTGTACCAAGATTAAGGTATGTATGAGGTTGTGTCATGAGATTCATGCATGTTTTAGTTGCTAACTTGATGTTCATGTTAGCCCATGGTTCAAATCCTTGTTGTGCCATGGAAATGGTATTTGGCCAAGGTTGATATTGTGTTAAAGCCATTGCATGCTAAATGTGAAGCTTGTTGATGATGCATGCAATGATGGATTGACTACTCTTGAAATTTCTTTTAGCATTCTTGAGTAAGACATTGAATTCTTTGTTTAACCATGACCGAAGTTGAAAGGGTATGGTTGTGATGTATTCGGCCATGGTGCATTCATGAGCATGATTTATGCTTGTTACTTGATTGGTAAAAAAAATTTGTGTTTGGATGGGTATGAACCCCTTGAGATTCGGCCATGCACCTATATGTGTATATATGTTTGCACATGATGTATTGGTATGATATATATATTATCTCAAAGTATGTATTTTCTTGTGATGTTGTTTGGTTATGAAGTAAATGATAGATGTGTATTGAGCTACAATATGTAAAGCATTAGCTAGTAAAATGTGTGCCATTCATGAGTGGTATTAACCATGTAGTTGGCCTCAACATCAACATGCATAATCGGCCCATGAATGAGTACCTAAGATGTTGTATATATTCGCCATTAAAGTGAGTATGTAGGTGATGTTGAATCAAGTTTTTGGTGCATATTCGGTTATGTGTATAATCGACCAAATGGGTGATTAGTAAGAATAGTTGCTATACAAACATACATATGCATGTGTAATTGAATTGTGAATGTTTAGCAAGATGATTAAACTAGTTGATTTATTAATCAAGCTCAAGGAGTTAAAGGAGGAGAATCAAGCAAGAGAAAGGCGAAGGTCATCGAGTAGCCGACTTGGAACTATTTTACCCAACACAAGGTAAGTCATTAAGCATATATTTGGTATTGATTTAAATGATCATAATATATATGCAATTGTGTTTAATGAATTGATGTGTAAATGGAAATGTATGTGTATGGAATGATGCCATCGTTGAATGTATAAAGGTAGTAAATTGCATAAAGTATTGGTCTCGGCACTAAGTGTGCGGGTATAAATGGACACGGTGACAAGATTGGCACTAAGTGTGCGGGTTTAAAATTTGTACAGCACTAAGTGTGCGAATTTGATTATATAGCACTATGTGTGCGAAGCTGATTATATAGCACTAAGTGTGCGGACTCACTATATGCTTTTGCATCACTATTGGCACTCGAAAAGCGATATTATCGAGTTGATCACGGACAACGGATTGGGTAAGTACCTTGAGCTCATGGCGAATAGGCACTATGTTCATGTTCGGGATGAGCTTGGTAAGCCTTAAATCTATGTGATGATTGCAATTGTATGATTGTGGTGAAAATGAGTTGGTGTGTAAAAATGCCTCAAATATCTTATTGAATAGAATATGAAATGTGGATGTATGACTTGGTATGAGATTGAACCGAAAGGTCCGAGGAATTATGGTATAGTTTCGACATGGATGGAGTACCTAACCTCGCTTATTGTTTCATGTTGTGATAATTTTATTAATGGATGGTTGTCGAATGCTTATGACTTCTCGAGTTATAAACTCACTCGGTGTTTTTCTTGTCACCCATTTTAGGTCTCTTGGGCTCGTCTATTTTGTGTGCTCGAGCCGTCAACTAAGTCATCACACCGCGAGCAATTTTGGTATTGTCTTCTTAGTCAACCTAGGAGAACATTTGGCATGTATGGGCTATTTTGTTTTGTTGAATTTTGGGTTGTAAACTTTAAGCCATGTGAAAATGGCCTATGTGGTCGCTTGAGTGGGATGCTAGAACCTATAGCCACGGGTCTTAGAAACCTTAATTTTGATAAGGTGGCCATAGTTGTGCCATGTATGATGAATGATTAGTAAGGCCAAGGAAAGATTCATGAAATTGGCATAGTCTCATCGCAGTAACTGTTGCGGACAGCAGCAGTGATATGAAATCGAAAAATCACCAAAAATAGTAGAAGTGGCATTAATTGCTAAGAAAATTATGTACTCGAAGCTCGATGGGTCTATTTTCATATGGACGAAACGAAAAGACCATATGAGCTGTATTTTGAGAGATATTCAAGATTTCGTGAGACAGGGCCAGAACAGTTTCTGGATCCTCTGTTTCGAATTTGAAAATTTACCATAAATTATCCAGAAACAATTAGAAGTCATTCCTTATATGCATAGATTCCCCTTTGAGTCTAGTTTCATTAGAAACAAACCGGCATGAGCATTAGAGCTCTGTACGAGATGATATCCAGGTCGTAATGCGCAAAGGTCAGTGTAGTCGAACCCTGAAACAGAGGTGACTTTAACTAATAAACTGTACCAATTGGACCGACCAAAATTCTAGAAATAAATCCATGGATGGATATATGAGTCTAAATTCAGGAAAATTTACGGATTTTCTAAGGTTGTAAAAGAGCCTATTTATAGGCTAAATTCATAGGTCAAGTAATAATAAAATAATCTAAACTAATCAGAGTTTGACTAAAACAAATAAACATTGTATAAGTGAAAAATTATTTCTCAAATTTGATTGAAATAGGAGTCATACTCAACAATACTTTTACCCACATTTTCGTTACCTCATGTATTTTATTTTTTTTTTGTTTAAAAAGTAAAAAAAAGCATAGCATTAAAGTGTGCTATAATCCCACATTACAAAGTCAATGGTCAGCTTCCATCTTAGAGATAGGGAAATTATAGAAATGGAAAAAAGTAATTATGTTCCACTCTTTGAAACAAAGAATGTTAAAGGACCACTTCTTTTTAGGTGTATTGCAACCTCAATCTTTCTTGGCATATGTTTCATTGTCATGTATAGAGTAATGTTTTTCCCAGTCGGACGAAAAGCTGAGAGATGGACTTGGGTTGGATTGTTTCTTTCTAAGCTATGGTTCTATTTTTATTAGTTTCTCACCACCTTTAGTAGTAGAACTCTATCCACTATTTTCCTTACATACACAGTGTAATCCCAAAAAATATCGAACCCAAAAATTCTAAATTCCTGAATTTCTTTTTTCTTTTGGTTCTAGTAAAAAGTGTGCTTAGTATTCCCTGTTAAGTGTTAATTATGTGATAGTAGGTCTCGGTTAATGTTTGAATTTGAACTTAAGGGTGAAAGAAATTATGGGTTAATAATTAAAAGAACCCTAATGGCAAGTAGGTGGGCTTTTGAATAAATGAAGGAAGAATTGGACACAAGGAAGCCTTGTGATAGAGTGGCAAGTGGCGTCACATGCAAGGCAAGGAGGTAAAGGGTTCAAATCCCTCCTTGCTAAAAAAAGACTTATTTTTGCTTAAGAGATGGACAGAGGTGGCGTTGGATATGAACTATGTAGGGAGTGATAAGAGGAGAAATTTGAGGAGGGTATTAAGAAGTTATCAGGGAGAAAAACTAGGAGATGAGTAGTGAAGAAGAGGTGGAGCCGAAATAGGAATTTAGGCATAGGGGATTCAGCTATAGAGGCTATATATAGGTGCCAAATGTGAGGTTACCAGGCTAATGCCGAATTCTCCTTCACATTGTGGCCAAAAACCCTTTTCTCTCCAAGATCTAAAAGCCGAAAACCGTTGTTCTTCTTTCTTTTTCTTTGTGCCGATTTTCCATTCTTCCTCTACTCAATTCTCTTTTATTCACTTTTGGTTTAGTCAAATTTTTCTTCTCTTTTTCTTGGTTCCTAATAACCCATTTTTTCCATACAAATCTCAAGGGCCGAACATCTCTTTAGCCGAATACCCTTGGTGCCGCCAGTACCCTTTCCACTCGGTCAATTCTAGTGTAAGTGTTTGCTCTCCCAATTGATTTTTGCTAAGTATCGAGTATTTAGTTCCTCACTTCTTCTAATCGGTTTTGGTAGGATTAGTATTGAATCCCAATTTTTTGGATCCCTGTCGATTTGCTCCCTATGTGTTGAAACTTTGGTAAGTGTTCTTCACTTCGGTAAGGGTTGGTCGAATAGGCTTTAGTGAAAAGGGTGACATATGTTGGAAACAAATCACCAATTATGTTTTACCAATAAAGGTTAATGAAGAGCTGAAACATACACGTGATTAGTATTCAAAGGAAAAGCTATTAAGGCTTGGCGTTTCAGGTAGGGTTAAGGTGACACTTCGACTTTCGGTAAAGAATTCGATAGGTTCATGAAATTAATCATTGAGTGATGTCAGTTGTAGGTTCATGGCAAAGGAGATCGCAACATGCTTTATTACCAGGTGTGTACATAAACTGCACACACAAGTAGATCGGCAAAAGTCAAAATGCCGAAAAGTCGAAATGCCGAAAAGCTAAAAGTTTGGTTACAGTAGTCCTGCGAGTGCGCGAACACTTGTAAGGGGGAAACCGATAGGTTGTCTGAGGCCCCATAGGAGATTCTATGGGCTTGGGCTGTGAATTGGCCAACCGGGCTAGAATGGGCGAAATAGGCCCAATGGGCCGTAGAGCCCAAAATAGGCAAAAATTGATAATTAATGCTATGTGATGGAAAATTGTATGTGAGCATGACTGAAAAAGTGATTGGGCCTAGTGGGCCATATAAAAGTGATTTAAGCCTAATGGACCATATAAATGTGATTGGACTTAATGGGCCATATGAAAGAGATTAGACCTAGTAGGCCATATAAAGGTATGTGGATTTGGTTGGGCTTTGTAAGGGGTTTTAGGCCTAGTATCTGATAACTGCATGAACAGACATAAAACTTAATTAACTAAATGAGACTGTGGACAAGTCATAGGGTTAAGGTGTGGCAACGGGTATATGCATGTCTAGGATTGGATCTAGGGAAAGCTTGGTACTTAAGCGGTCTTACTGACTCACCTCTTCTTTTTTGGAATCCTACCTGGTGCATAGTATTCATTCATCTTAGCTCACGGGATTTGTTAACAGGCCAAGGCAAGTAAAAACCCGTAATAAATAAAATTTATCAAAATGCCCCTAAGGGCAAAAATGACCAAAATACCCTTATGTGTTGAATGTAAGATTTATGGATGTTACATGTATAATTGCTTCATACATATGATATTCTATTTAAGTTGCATATGGGTTGAGAATTATGGAACGGAGGAAGTATATGAGGATCACATGGTTGCTTGACAACCATGGATCTATCGACGGCTATTAAGCCCAATATGTGATTGGCAGCTTGTTGCAATGAAGGAGTTCCACAATCGAGCTAGCATTGATGTGTATCGGTTGGCTGGGTCGATATTTATATCCCCACATGATGTTTATCGGGGGACGGAGCTGATGTGTATCGATTGGATTATTGGGGTGGGTTGCATTGCATTGCATTGCATGTATGTTGTATGGTGATTGATGAATGCTTGTTACTCGTCAAGGGTTGTACACACTAAGTTTTTGAAAACTCACCCATTTTTCTCAGGTGGTGCTCAGTAGGAGGTTCGATGTCTAAAGGGACTCTAGGTGGTCACTAGCAAGACAACTTGGATTTGTTTTAAAGCATATAAGTTATTAGTTTATTAAGTTATTTTTATTTAGTCTGGATTGTAATAAGGCCTCTTCTTTTGTTATTATTTGGATTATTAATTTCATGCGTTGTAATTATGAGAAGTGGAACATGGATTTTCTAAACCATAGTTTTTTTTTATATATTACGTTTCCGTAACTAAATTTTTAAATGATAAGTTTTCTTAAATAAAATGTTTTAAACAAAGCTTTCACAATTGAAAAGAGATTTTACAAAGTAATTGAGATGTATCTTTTTAAGGAAGGGTTTTCAATGAAAACAAGGTTTTCACTAAAACACTTCAATGTGACACGCCAGATTCGACCATAACATCAGAGCCGAGTTTGGGGTGTTACATTTAGTGGTATCAGAGTTTGATTACAAAACTTGGGTTGTGAAGTGGGCCTTATTACTTGATTTCTTTTTTGTCTTCTAAAATTTTTTTGATTGAATGACAATGTTTTGGAAAAGAGGAAGTCTTGCTGAGCGGCACATCGAATGTCCAACGTCGAACCAAGTAAGTTCTTTTGTTCTTAAGCCTATTTAAATTGTTATACAGTAGATAGTTAGAGGGCTACTTTAGATGATTATGTTAGAATGAAATTTAAGCCCATAGGATCTTGAAACTGTAGAGGATCTTAAAAAACAATCTTCTCTTTAAATACTTTCATAAAACATCGGTTTGATCATGGAAACTAACTAAAACTTCCTAAAATTTTAATCCAAAAATACGTGAATCGACGATGAGTGCTAGAAGAGGTGCAAGAGGTCGTGGTCAAGGTCGCAAAAGTGTTAGGGTTGAATCATCGGCATCGGGCCATATGCCCAATGTTAGAGTAGAAGAGGTTTCGGCCTCACCCGTGGCTGAGAATGGACCATATGATCGGGCCGTGGGGGAAGATGCATTGTCGCAGGTAATGCAAAAGATTTTGGAAAGGGTCGCATCGCCCAATAATGGTACGGGAAATCGGGGGTCTATTCCAGAGCGACTTCAATCAAATGGGGTTGATATCTTTAGGGGTGTGGCTGGTGTGGATCCTAACATGGCTGAATATTGGTTGGAGGCCACAGAAAGGATAATAGAGGACTTGGACTATTCACCTGAATAAAAAGCTAAAAGGGGTAGTGTCACTGCTTAGGGAAGAAGGTTACCAGTGGTGGCTAACAGTGAAAGAGGGCACCCAACTTGAGCAGGTCACTTGGGAGTTCTTCAAAACTGCGTTCCAAGGGAAGTATGTAGGTACGAGTTATGTGGATGCTAGAAGGAATGAGTTCCTAAACTTGACCTAGGGAAACAAATCTGTGGTGGAGTACGAGGCCAAATTTCTATGCCTTAGTAGGTATGCAAGAGTTATGGTGGCAATGGACTATGAGCGTTGCGTTAGGTTTGTGGATGGACTTAGGGATAGCCTCAGAGTACTGATAGCACCACAAAGGGAGCGATTTTTCTCGGAGTTAGTGGAGAAAGCAAAGATAGCAGAGGAGGTAAAATGAACTGAGCGCCTAAATCGGGAAAAAAAAGGGCTAAGAATAAAAGGAAGGCTGAGACTCTGGTGTTGGACAGAGGCCTAGGGCTAAGGCTTGAGTTATTGGGCCAGTTAGAGTAGGGCCCCCTGCTATTAATCCAGGGGTGCCACATTATGCTGATTGTGGGAGAAGCCATGGAAACAAGTGTTGGAAGAGGACAAGAGCTTGTTTAGCTTGTGGGTCTATGGAGCATAGGATCAGACATTACCCTAGAATGCCAGGACAGGTGCCAGTCATAGGCTGAGGTGGTGCTCAGCCACAAAAGGGTGGTCAACGTCTTCATGGGGTAGTGGGTAGAGTAGGGGCGGTAACAGTAATGGACGTGAACATGGAGCACTAGGCAGAAATGCAGGCCATGCTGAGGCGAGGCAGCCAACTTTGGTTTATGCTACTCGTCACGGAGAAGATGGGGATGCCCCAGATGTGATAACATGTATGTTCTTTATATATGAGTTACCTTACACTACATTGATTGGTATTGGATCGACGCATTCATATGTTGCATGCAATATGATTGAACCTTTGGGTGATATGTTTGAAATTACTACGAATGAGATGACTGTGATAAGTCCGTTAGGTCAGTTAGTAGGAGTGAATAAGTTATTTAGGGAGGTACCCTTAGTAGTTCAAGGGCTACCTTTTTAGCGGATTTGATGGAGTTGACGTTTAGTGAGTTTGATTTAATCTTGGGAATGGATTAGCTATTGAAACACCGAGCCACCTTAGATTGCACTGCAAAATGAATGGTGTTAAGAACGGTAGAGAAGGTGATGGTGATTGGTGAACGCCAGAATTATCTATCGAACGTGATTTCGGCATTAAGGGTTGAGAAGTTGGTACGAAGGGATGCAAAGCCTATTTGGCTTATATTAGCGATACAGAGGTTGAGAGCCCTACAGTTAAAGATTTGAGAAAACTTAAGGAATTTCTTGATGTTTTTCCCAAGGAGCTATCAGGGTTGCCACCCAGTAGAGAAGTAGAATTTAGAATCGAGTTGTTACTTGGTACGGCTCTGGTGTCCATCGCCCCTTATCGGATGGCACCAAAGGAGTTGGTGGAACTTAAGGCATATATTCAAGAATTGTTGGATTCCATAGGGAGCACCGGTGTTCTTCGTAAAGAAGAAGGATGGGACATTGCGAATGTACATCGGCTACCGGCAGTTAAACAAGTTAACTATTTAAAACAAGTACCCTCTGCTGAGAATCGATGATCTTTTTTATCAGTTTAGGGGAGCTTCCATTTTCTCAAAGATTGACTTGCATTTGGGGTATCACAAATTGAGGGTTAAGGAGGCAGATGTTCATAAGACAGCTTTCAAAACTCGTTATGGGCACTACAAGTTCTTAGTGATGCCATTTGGGCTAACAACTGCACCGCCCACTTTTATGGATCTTATGAATCGAGTCTTCTAACCCTACTTGGATCGGTTCATGGTAGTTTTTATAGATGACATTTTGGTGTACTCAAGTGATGACGATGAGCATGATATGTATTTAAGGATTGTGTTGCAGACTTTGAGGGAGAAGCAATTGTATGCCAAATTCAGTAAGTGCAAATTTTGGCTAAGGGAGGCTACTTTTCTTGGACATGTGGTGTCAGATGAGAGGATTAAGGTGGATCATCAAAAAATTAAAGCAGTGTTAGACTGGAAAACAACCAAGTCGGTGTCAAAAATCTAAAGTTTTTTGGGTTTAGCAAGGTATTATAGATAATTTGTTGAGTGCTTTTCAGTAATTACTGCACCCTAAACTAAGTTGTTGAGGAAGGGGTGTCATTTGTTTGGATAGACAAGCAGCAGGAGAGTTCCAAAAAACTTAAGAAGATTTTAACTGAGGCCCCTGTGTTGATTCAACCAGAGCCTGGGAAGGAGTTTACGGTTTATAGTGACACGTTGTATGTGGGCTTGGGTTGTGTATTGATGCAAGAAGGAAAGATGGTTGCATATGCGTCACGGCAACTTAAGACGCATGAGGTGAATTGCCTAACCTATGACTTGGAGCTAGCTACGGTGGTTTTTGCGCTAAAGATATAGAGGCCTTACTTATACGGGGAAAAGTGTATAATTTATTCGGACCATAAGAGTTTGAAGTACCTCCTTACCCAAAAGGACCTAAACCTTAGGCAGCGTAGGTGGGTAGAATTATTGAAGTATGATTGAATACTACCCTGGCAAATCAAATGTGGTAGCCGACGCATTGAGTCGTAGGGTTAAGTCAAACTTGAGGGCTATGCTCGCCCGTTTAAGTTTGTTGGATGATGGTAGTTTTCTAGTTGAGCTTCAAGTAAAATTGGTGTGGGTCGAGCAGATAAGAAGTAAGCAATTAGTGGATAAGACTTTGGATGCTCATTTTAGACAAGTGGAGAGTGGAGAGACATCGGACTTTGGGATAAATAGTGAATGATTGTTGTGTTTTCATAAGAGAATGTGTATACCTAAGGACAATGATCAAAGATAGTCTATTCTGAGGGAAGCACATAGCAGCCTCTATGCTATGCATCCTAGCTAAAACAAGATGTATCAGAACTTGCGAGAGCTTTACTAGTGGCCTAGACTTAAGCACGAGGTTATGGAGTTCATAGGTAAATGCTTGGTTTGTCAGAAAGTGAAGGCGGAACATCAGTTGCCTTCAGGATTGCTTCAGCTAGTAAAGATTCCACTTTGGAAGTGGGAAATGATCACTATGGACTTTGTTAGTGGGCTAACCTTAACGCCTACTAAGAAAGACTCGATATGGGTTATAGTGGATCGGTTAACCAAGTTTGCCCATTTTGTATCGGTTTGCATCGATTACTTGTTACAAAAGTTGGCTAGGTTGTATGTGACAGAGATTGTACCCACGTTTCACTTCGCGATTTTGGAAGAAGCTGTATGAAGTGTTGGGTACTAGGTTGAATTTCAGTATGACATTCCACCCTCAAACTGATGGACAGCCGGAAAGTGTGATCCAAGTATTGGAAAATATGTTGAGGGGATGTGTGATTGAGTTCTGAGGTAGTTGGGAAGACTGTTTGTCGTTGGCTGAATTCGCATACAATAATAACTATCTAGCAAGCATTGAGATGGCTCTATATGAGGCATTGTATGGGCAAAGGTGTCGAACTCCAACATGTTGGATGGAGTTGGGAGAATGAAGAGTTTTGGGCCTTGAGTTAGTAGAAGATACAGAGGATAAGGTGAAGTTGATTCGGGATCTGTTGAAGAAGGCCTCGGATAGGCAGAAATCATATACTGAACTTAAGTGTCATAAGATAGAGTATGCAGTGGGGGACTTAGTTTTTCTTAAGGTCTCTCCATGGAAGAGGGTATTAAGGTTTGGACGGAAGGGGAAGCTAAGCCCAAGGTTCATTGGGCCATATCGGGTTATGAGGCGGATTGGGCCAGTCGCTTATCAACTAGAATTACCTCCTAAACTGAGCCAGATCCACGACGTGTTTCATGTTTCCATGCTAAGGCGGTATCGCTCAGATCCTTCACATGTCGTAGCAGTGGAGGAAATCGAGGTCAGGCTAGACCTAACTTTCAAGGAAGAGCCCATAGAAATAATTGGTCGTGATGTTAAGGTACTAAGGAGAAAATTTGTTCCATTAGTCAAAGTGCTTTGGCGTAATCATAAGGCCGAGGAGGCTACTTGGGAACCTGAGGAAATGATGCGACGTCAATATCCTCAACTGTTTGAATCAGGTAAAATTTCGAGGACGAAATTTCTTTTAGGAGGCAGAGTTGTAACTCCCTAAAAATTTTGAACCCAAAAATCTTAAACTTTTGAATTTTTTTTTTTCAGTTTTGGTAAACAGTGTGCTTCATATATCCACTTAAGTGTTAATTATGTGATAGTAGATCTTGATTAAGGTTTGAGTTCGAACTTAGGGTTGAAAGAAATCATGGGTTAATAATTAAAAGAATCCTGATGGCAAGTAGGTGGGCTTTCGAATAAATGAAGGAAGAATTGGACACAAGGAAGCCTTGTGGTGGAGTGGCAAGTGGCGTCACATGCAAGGCAAGGAGGTAAGGGGTTCGAATCCCTCTTTGATCAAAAGGGGGCTTTATTTTTGCTTAAAAGATGGACAGTGGTGGCGTTGGATATGAACTCTATAGGGAGTGATAAGAGGAGAAATTTGAGGAGGGGATTAAGGAGTTATTAGGGAGAAAAACTAAGAGATGAGGAGTGAAGAAGACATGGAGCTGAAATAGGAATTTAGGCATAGGAAATTCATCTATAAAGGCTATATATAGGTGCCGAATGTGAGGTTGCCAGGCTAATGCCAAATTCTCCTTCATCTTGTGGCTATAAACCCTTTTCTCTACAAGATCTAAAAGCCAAAAGCCCTTGTTCTTCTTTTTTTTTTTTTGTGTTGATTTTCCATTCTTCCTCTACTCAATTCTCTTTAACTCACTTTTGGTTTAGCCGACTTCTTCTTCTCTTTTCCTTGGTGCCGACTAACCCCTTTTGCCATACAAATCTCAAGAGCCGAACATCTCTTTGGCGAAATACCTTTGGTGCCGCTAGTACCCTTTTCACTTGGTCAATTCTAGTATAAATGTTTGCTCTCCCAATTGGTTTTTGTTAATTATCGAGTATTCAGTTCCTCACTTCTTCTAATCGATTTTGGTAGGATTAGTATAGAATCCCAGTCTTTTGGATCCTTACGATTTGCTCCCTAGGTGTTAAAACTTTGGTAAGTGTTCATCACTTAGGTAAGGGTTGACCGAATAAGCTTTAGTGAAAAGGGTGACATATGTTGGATGCAAATCACCCATTATGTTTTAACGATAAAGGTTAATGTAGATCTGAGAAGTACACGTGATTAGTGTTCAAAGGAAAAGCTATTAAGGCTTGGTGTTTCAGGTAAGGTTAAGGTGAGACTTCGGCTTTCGGTAAACAATTTGATAGGTTTATGTAATTAATCATTGAGTGATATCGGTTGTAGGTTCGTGCCAAGAGGGATCGCAGACATGCTTTATTACCAGGTGTGTACATACACTGTACACACAAATAGATCAGCAAAAGCCGAAATGCCAAAAGTCAAAATGTCGAAAAGCCAAAAGTTTGGCTACGGATAGTCTTGTAACTGTGCAAACACTTGTAAGGGGGAAATCGATAAGTTTTCTGAGGCCCCATGGGCGATTCCATGGACTTGGGCTATGAATTGGCCAACCGGGCCAGAATGGGCTAAATGGGCCCGATGAGTCGTTGTGCCCATAATAGGCAAAAATTGATAATTAATGCTATGTGATGGAAAATTGTATGTGAGCATGATTGAAAAGTGATTGGGCCTAGTGGGCCATATAAAAGTGATTTGGGCCTAATGGGCCACATAAATGTGATTGGGCTAAATGGGCCATATGAAAGAGATTGGGCCTAGTGGGCCATATATAGGTATGTGGATTTGGTTGGGCTTTGTAAGGGGTTGTGGGCCTAGTATCTGATAACTACATGAACAGACATAAAACTTAATTAACGAAATGAGACCGTGGACAAGTCATAGGGTTAAGGTGTGGCAACGGGTATATGCATGTCTAGGATTGGATCTAGGAAGAGCTTGGTACTTAAGCGGTCTTAATGACTCACCTCCTCTTCTTTGGAATCCTACTTGGTACATAGTATTCGTTCATCTTAGCTCATGGGATTTGTTAACGAGCCAAGGTAAGTAAAAATCCGTAATAAAAGAAAATTATCGAAATGCCCCTAAGGGAAAAAATAACCAAAATACCCCTATGTGTTGAATGTAAGATTTATGGACGTTACATGTATAACTGCTGCATACATACGATATTCTGTTTAGGTACATATGGGTTGGGAATTATGGAACGGAGGAAGTATATGAGGATCGCATGGTTGCTTGACAACCGTGGATCCACCGACAGCTATTAAGCCCAATATGTGATTGGTAGCTTGCTGCAATGAAGGTTGTTCCGCAACCGGGCTGCCATTGATGTGTATTGGTTGGGTGGGTTGATATTTATATCGCCAAATGATGTGTATCGGGGGATGGAGCTTATGTATATCAATTGGATTATTGGGGTGGGATGCACTGCATTGCATTGCATGTATGTTGTATGGTGATTGATGAATGCTTGTTACTCGTCAAGGGTTGTACACACTGAGTTTTCGAAAACTCACCCCCTCTTTTATTTTCTCAGGTGATGCTCAGTAGGAGGTTTGATGTCTGGAGGAACTCTGGGTGGCCAGCTAGCAACACAACTTGGATTTGTTTTAAAGCATATAAGATACTAGTTTATTAAGTTATTTTTATTTAGTCTGGATTGTAATAAGGCCTCCCCTTTTGTTATTATTTGGATTATTAATTTCATGCGTTGTAATTATGAGAAGTGGAACATGGATTTTCTAAACCATAGTTTTTTTTTATATACTACGTTTCCACAACTAAATTTTTAAATGATAAGTTTTCTTAAATCAAATGTTTTAAACAAAGCTTTCGTAACTGAAAAGAGATTTTACAAAGTAATTGAGATATATCTTTTTAAGGAAGGGCTTTCAATGAAAACAAGGTTTTCACTAAAACACTTCAATGTGACACGTTAGATTCGACCATAACGTCCGGGTGGGTTTGGGGTGTTACACATAGGCTCTCTCAAAGGTATACATACATATCTTAATTATGTTGTTTACAAAAACTATTCATGTTACCTCGTTTATTTTTTCACGTTTAACCATTCAATCTTTTGAAATGATATAACTCTATTCAGTAATGTGATTTGAAATATGCAAGTTGGATTGATATCAATTATATGGTTTTTTTATGTGAAATTATAGAAACGAATACGTAACCTTGCTGTAAATGCATGATAGTCTAACTTCCAATTATATAAGGTTGTAAGACCCTCCTTTGATATGAAAATGAGAAATGATAATCCATTCTCGGTTATAACTGATATGCTCTATAAATGAAATCCCCTATTCTGTTAATATTTGAATATAATCTTTGATTTGGCGTTCATGCCCTAATAAATTTGGTAGAAAGATTAGAATACAATTAGCAAGCCAATTAAGGTCTATTACACATTTGTGTATGGGTTCAATTATGATTTGGAGCTCTACTATGTTATTCCATGGTTGGGCACTTTTGCATTGACCATTGGACTCATCCTTTGATGAGATCTCTAATGTGTTCTAGTTGGAGATACTTCTAGTGTTACTTTTGGTTTGTTTGGTGTGAACACACTTATAGTGTAATATCTTCTTTGATATGTTTTGTGGATTCCCATGTGCCTGAGCCCTATTTTACTAAGGTTACTAAGAAATAAATTCATAAATCTGTTCAGAAACAGTTTAATAAATAAATGTGAGAACTTAACTAATGATAACTTGATAACTTTGAAACTACTTTACATTTCGTATCCTTTGACATGATTATTAGGATTAAATATAAAATTATCCTGACTAAAAAGGACTTTGTTGAATTGGGTTAAATTGAATTATAGATGTATGTAAATATGCTAAATTCTGATCTATGCATAATTGATACGAGTCACAAGGACCAATTTCAAATTTATGGATTGATGAGCTTATGCTACATCAAGGCTCAACAACAAGGTCAAAAGTCAAACAAATCAAACCAAGATTTGATCAAATTTAGTATGTAAGGATGAATTTTTCGAGGAAACGAGGAATGATACATGCACAGAATGGGTGAAATGTATTAAAGTCAATTCAACCAAGTTGTCAAGTTTCAATCTAAAAGATTAGTTAACTTGCAACAAATTTTTGGATGGGATCCAGACATTTTGGATTAAGATGTCTTCATAGAATTCAAATTTCTATCTCTTAGCTTCGAAACTCATTTTGAATTACTTGATTTTGAGTTCGGGAACTCAAGTTATGACTGTTTTATTGAAGATTGCGTGATTAGAATTTCTAAACAAAATTACGAGTTTTGGACTTTTAATTCGAGTTTAAATAATATTGGGTTCGAGTTTTAGGCTTAATTTTTATTATATATGAGCTCATTATTGTATTAATCAACTCTTATTATTTTATTATTTCTTTACTCTGAATTTTTATAATTATTAAATATTTTAAGTTATTTAGGAAAGATTAGTTTAGAACCACCTCTTGTTTAAGTTAATTAGAGCTATAGTATACTTAAGAGTTTTACTTAGATTTATTTAGCTAGCTTATATAAGAGCCTATGTATTGTTCAACAATCAATTCATTATTATTCAACTTTTCTTTTGAGTTAATAAATTCTCTTTGAGTTTTTCTTTTCAAGAATTTTTCTTGAGTTTTCTCTTAGAAGGGTTTTAACAAATTTTTCAAATTGTGGGAATCATTTTTAAACTTTTTTTTTTGCCAAGTTTTCGTTCTTGGAGGGGATATTAGAGTTGCTTGAAGGGTTGTGAATTATTCTTGTTTCTAAGGCTCCTTAGAACTTCTACATGTCACGTTCCACCTTTTCCATCTATCTTTTTTTTTTTTTTTCTTTATTGTTCTAATAATTGATTTATTGTATTTATTTTATTTGGCTTAGTTATTCAATTTAATTGAGTTCTTTAATTTTTTTATTTGACATGAATTTGTTTGCATTTCAGGTTGTGTTAAAATTCAAGTTTCTTTTTGAACGTCTAGAGCCATTGATAATACTCTAAAATGACATACTTTTATGTGTTAATTACATATATATTTTGAGTACGATCCTACTAATTTGGACTGTTTATGGTTTTTTTTTATCTTGTAGGGACTAAATTGAAGGCAAAAGAAAATTTAGGGGCAAAAAGCATGAATTAAAGACAAAACGGGTCAGCAGGCGAAATAGGGAAAAAGTGGTGCCGAAAGTACAAAGTGTGGAAGATTTGGTGCAAAATTTCAAAGAAGAGATTTATGAATATAAAACTTTGTTTAAATTTGAATTTTAATTTTAGGATTATTGTTCGGATTATTATATTGTTTGAATTTAATTTCAAATTATATCTCTTAAACATTATGATATAGAGTTTTAAATAGGAACTAACTAGGGTTTTTCATGTACTATAAATAGAGGATGGAGTGACATGAATACTCACTTATCACTTTTGTAAAAAAACTCCTTCCCCCTAAGGCTCTTAGCCTTTTGTTTCTTTTCTTTTCCAATAAAATTCTATTCATTAAACTTATGTTTTTTTTCCCAAAGAGAATGAGTAACTAAACTCGTCCAACCGAAGGTTATCAAGATTCCTTCAATAGAGTTAATGAGGCTTAGAACCCCCATGTAACCCTTCTCAACTAGTATTCATCATTTCTTCGCATTATGAGACTGATGCTTTCGTCCATGTCCTTCCAAAAGTAATCTTTTCATCTTGTGCAAAGATGGTCACTAATGGCGTGACATTAGCCATTGAAAAATGATGATCTAGTGTAAGATAGTGCCACAGGAGTGACAGTTAGCTAGTGTTAGGTTCCTCTAGATTACAAGGTTATAACCTAAAGTGGAGCTGGTGGTCGTAGGCGTCCTGTTCCACTATAATTGACTTATTCGGCATGAGAAGAACCACCTTAGATTCTATGATTGAACCAAAGGAGGATCAAGATGACCGGAGGCTGGAATCCTTCAAATCGAAAAACCCTTTTTCTCAAATTTGTTTCTTTTCATAATTGCAGTTTCAATTTATTTAATCTCAACTCGTCTATATTCTTAATTCTATTTTTTATTTATTTGTCCAAGTCGAGTTTTTTTTAGGCACAACAGCGCCCAAGATTTCGAGGAACAATAAGCTATAGCGATCCAGTCCTTGAGGATTTGACCTTACTTCCCTTATACTATTCTTTTCGTTATTTCTTAGGGATATGTTATATTTGGTGCTTTCGACGACGCACTAGCCGTAAGTCAAATCTATGACTTAGATAAACTTACGATCTTGTTTCGCACTCATTCGTATCATTTGATATCGATTCTTGGGCGATTTAGATGTTATTTGTGTTCTTATAAACTGATTTCCACCAAAAAACCTTAAAACAATTTTTTCTAATCTAGAAAGTTTTTGGAAAAAAATATTTTTCAGTGGATAAATGTTTTTCAAATGATCTGAAATTTTACATACTGATTCTTGGCACTCTGTTAGAATATTAAAAATATTTCTCAAAAAAAAGTGATCGAAAAAGTAAAAAAATAAAAATTTAAAAATAAAGAAAAGTTTAAAAAATATTTTGTGGGTTAAATTTTGTGTTGAAAATTTTCCGATTAGATCTAAATTATTTGAGGAAATTTTAGTATAAATTTTGTTATTTTTGAAAATCGGAAACATCTTAAACGAAATTTGTAAAATTACTTCCAATTTTTAAGTTATATAACTAGTTTATTTTTAAAAAAAAGTAAAGTAAAAACCACTCTCATATTTTTAATAATACAATTTTCTTTTCAATAAAATTATGATGAGACTCAATCATTTGCATTTGAGTTTCATATTTATCCACACAACTTATGTTTCCATTGTAAAACAATTTTCCATTAGCTTCTTTTATATATATATTTATATTTTGAAATTACCAAAAATATTTTTCCTCTTGTAAAGTAATAAATACTATTTCGAGAGTATTTATATCTTTTTATATGAAAAATTTAAATATATATATAGATAATTATAAGATTTAAATTTAAAACATCATAATTTTTACTATATCAATTTTACCATTTCAATCAAAATCTCATTTAATTTTATATCAATTTTTTATAAATTTATAATACATTTTTTTCACCTAGGTCCCATAATCTAAATATTTAAACTTCTTAAATCCACAGCGTTAAATGTAGTGTGTAACGCCCCGAATTTTGGGCCTAGAAGTTTTGGGTTTTGAGTGTAGGGATAGTGGAGAGGCTGCACACATAAGCTAAGTTGTGCAATTTAGTGATAAGAATGGGCCTGCTAGTCTAGTGGTTAAGTTGTGTGTTAGTGCGTTGCAGGTTTGGAGTTCGAGTTACTAGTGTGGGCGTTTTAGAAAACATTTTAGTTATTTCTGTTTTAAGTTTAAGTAATTGTTTTATTAATTGTGATGAGGGATATTATCATTTATTTTGGTTATTATTCTATTTTATTTTATTTTATTCTCATTGATTTTCTTTTAATTTGTACGTTAGTCTCTATTCTTTTCTTTTGGTATTGGCTCTTATTTTTTTCTCCTCGTTTTTGGATCGGTAGTGTTGTGGGGTCGAATGGCTTTGGTTTTTTCTGCTCCTCTGATGTGTTTTCTTCGTCGTCAAATAGCTGTTGGATTCGAACCATGACTACTTTCTCTTTTGTATTACGTAATTGTTTGGCTTTTCTTGTCGGCATGATTAAACCATTGTTTTTGGGATGTTAGTCGAAGGAAGTGGTGGGAAATTGCCACTTTCGATGTATTGTTGATAAGGAAAGGCTTAGGGATCGTTTCAGTGGCTTAAGCGGTGGTTTCGAGGCTGTTTTAGGGTGGTTTCATGACTACCTCAAAGGCTACACGGGCATGTACCGAGGCATATGGCCGTATGGATTTGGGGATTAGGGTTTCAGGCTAGTTATGAATGCCACACGGCCTAGCCACTCGGGCGTCCAGCCAATTTGGGGATTTTTGTCGAAAACCACACGGACGTGTCCCCTAGGGCACACGGGCGTGTGAGTTTGGGAATTAGGGATTTGAGATTTGGGGTCACACGGCCTGGCCACACGATCATGTGACTGATTTGGGAATTTTAGGATTCTCACGTGGGCGTGTGTTTCAGGACACGTGGCCGTGTAACCAATTTAAGGCCTAGGTGTTCCTCACGGGCATGTGTTGTGGGACACACAGCCGTGTCTGATTGTCACACGGGTGTATGACACCTTCACATGGTCGTATCTACTCTGCACTTGAATTTAGCGAAATTGGACTGTGTCTTACATGGCCGTGCCTCTGCACCACATGGGCGTGTGCCTCTGCCACACAACCGTATGCTACTCCTTACACGGGCGTATGGATCCCCACACGGCCTAGATTGCTCCATACGGAAGGAGCACACTGGAATGTGGCCCTATCTCACCAAGTTTGATTTTAGGTTGATTTAAGTGTAGTTGTGATCTCTGTTTGTTCTAACCTTTCGACTAAGATTTCTGAGGGTGATTATGACTCTGTTCTCAGCTTGATTTATGTACTGTTTGTAATTGAAGTGTGACATGTTAGGTATCGAATCTGAGTACACAAGTGTGCATGTTTCTATAATTGATTTACTGATTGCAAGGGAATATTTCTGAATGTCTGTCTAAGATTGTGTTGCGGATTGATGCATTGGCATTCATACAATCGCATACACTCATCTACATAAACCTTTTTGGGTAGGATATTGAAGAGAAGGGAGATTTACGATCTGCCATTTGAGATACATTCTGAATGCCTTAATAATACCCAGAGGGTCATAGGCGTTCCTAATACCCTGAGGGTCGTGGACATTTTCGTTAATGGTATAGCGGTTTACCGCCTTGCACTATACCGCATGTACGTTAGCTACGTTACGTACCATTATCTGATCTGATAGTTTATACTGTACATTTGTACCGTGGTTCATCGTATAGCACAGTACAGTATACGCTAGCTTTGCTACGTAACATATCTGATTTGGTAGTTATACTGCATGTCTGTACCATGGTCTTCCACATGGTACTGTATAGCTTTCTGATAGTCCTAATTCCCTGAGGGTCGTGGACAATGTATAGAGGATATAAGGTTGGATGGGCTTTTCGAGGTCCTATTTAGAGTGATTGGTTGGATGAGCTTACAGCTCTATTGAGATTTGATGGGGGACGGAGATGGTGTTGGTTGGATTGTTGGGTTACTTTATAACTCATTCGCACTCATATGCATTTGTTAGATTCTATGACTGCTATATCTGTTTGACTGAAACATTTTTGTCTGATTGTCTGGGAAATCTGATTGCAATATTTGACTAGAAGACACTCGTACCTAAAGGAATTTTGTGTGATGGGCTAATGCCCAATCGACTCAAATTCTGGAAAGGGCTTAGGCCCAGTTGTGACTTTTGAGAATTTTAGGTATTGTGTTTAACAGAGCCATATGACTGTAAAGTTACATATGGTCTGTTTTGTTAAGTCGCTTTGTAAGTACGTTCCACTGCTGAACTATTTTCATGTTTACTGTATTTGTTTCTGTTTTGGTAGTTAGTTAGTTTTATCTCACACTAAGCTCGTATAGCTTACCCCCTCTTCTGTTTCTCCTTTCAGGTACATTTCAAAATTTTGATGCTAGACTCGACATGCAAAGGACTCAAGCAGTTTGAGACTAATAAATTATTAGTTATGGTTTCTGATTTCTATTTGTATTTAGTTTTAAAACTAAGGTTTTTATTAACACTGTGGTAGAATGCTATTTTATGTTTTAATCATTTTATTATTTGGATTTTGAGCATGTGATATTTATATTTTTCGAAAATTGAGTAAATGATGTTTATATAAATATTTCCTCGCAGTCACTTCGGTGATCAATGTAGCATTCCAAATTCGGTTTAAACTTTTAGGACAAGTTTGGGGTGTTACGTTTAGTGGTATCAGAGCCAAGTATACAAAAGCTCGGCCTATGCTCTTATGTTTTTGTGTGCGTACATGTGGGATTTAAAAAGGAATTTTCTGAAAATTTTACCGCAGTAAGATGAAGTAATTGTGTTTTGGAAACGTTTTATGAAAATAAATTGTCTGATACTCCAATGCTAGTCCAGGTAAAATTTGAAACTGTACAAATAGAGATATAGACTCTGTTATTACAACTATTTCTATGTTCTGACATTGTAGGTTTTTAAGGTAGCCTTACTCTAGTTATGACTTCCGAAGGTGAGCATGATCGTGATGAGTCATCTGTTCCTCCAGAATGTGTGACTGTTTGGGAATTGGAGGACAGTGTGAGTCCGTTGACTTTGGGTGGCGATAACCCAGAACTTGGTACTGAAGCACTAACCCGATTAGTAAGGGAAGTGCTAGAAGGAGTGTTTGAAGCTAGGATAGGAGGAATCAATGGGATGCTTAAAACTAGATACGTGGATTGTGGGAATAAGAGAGATCGCAGTTCTATGGGGCTGGAGTCTAGTTTTGTGAAGCGAGTTAAAATGTGTCCGAATTTTTAGTCTTGCGAGCATTGCAAGAGCCATCATCCGGGCGACTGCTGGAGGAAGGCAAGAGCATGTCTTAGGTGTGGATTTAAAGATCATCAGGTTTGAGATTGTCCTCAATGATTCTGAGTCAGGTATGTTAGATGTATTGGTTCGAATATAGAAATTGTGTGTGTAGTATGTGTATCTGCTTCAATGGTTGAATGTTTTGGGTGTGTATGAGATGGTTCAAGTTCAAGTTTGGTATGGTAGTGTTTTGGGATTAGAGTGCACAGCGGGAGCATAGTGGTGTAATTCGTGTTATACAACTGTTCTGTTAGTGGGAAATTTCGAGGACGAAATTTCTTTAAGTAGGGGTGAGTTGTAACGCCCTGAATTTTGGGCCTAGAAGTTTTGGTTTTTGAGTGTAGGGATGGTGGGGAGGCTGCACACATAAGCTAAGTTGTGCAGTTTAGTGACAAGAATGGGTCTGCTGGTCTAGTGGTTAAGGTGTGTGTTAGTGTGTTAGAGGTCTGGAGTTCGAGTTACTGTGTGGGCATTTTAGAAAACATTTTAGTTATTTATGTTTTAAGTTTAAGTTTAAGTAATTGTTTTATTAATTGTGATGAAGGATATTATCATTTATTTTGGTTATTATTCTATTTTATTTTATTTTATTCTCATTGATTTTCTTTTAATTTGTACGTTAGTCTCTATTCTTTTCTTTTTGGTATTGGCTCTTTTTTTTTTCTCCTCGTTTTTGGATCGATAGTGTTTATGGGGTCGAAGGGTTTTGGTTTTTTCTGCTCCTCTGTCGTGTCTTTTTCACCGTCAAACAGGTGTGGGATTCGAACCATAACTACTTTCCCTTTTGTTTTACGTAATTATTTTGGCTTTTCTTGTCGGTATGATTAAACCGTTGTTTTTGGGATGTTAGTCAAGGGAAGTGGTGGGAAATCGCCACTTTTCTGATGTACTGTTGATAGGGAAAGGCTTAAGGACCATTTCGGTGGCTTAAGTGGTGGTTTCGGGGCTATTTTGGGGTGGTTTCGTGACTGCCCCGACGGCCACACGGGCGTGTGCCGAGGCATATGGCCTTGTAGATTTGGGGATTAGGGTTTCAGGCTAGTTATGAGTGCCACAAGGCCTGGCCACTCGGGCGTGTGGTCGATTTGGGGATTTTTGTTGGAAACCACACGGGCGTGTCCCCTAGGGCACACGGACGTGTGACTTTGGGAATTAAGGATTTGAGATTTGGGGTCACACAGCCTGGCGACACAACCGTTTGACTAATTTGAGAATTTTAGGGTTTTTACACGGGCGTGTGTTTTGGGACACGTGGCCGTGTAGCCAATTTGGGGCCTAGGGGTTCCTCACGAGCATGTGTTGTGGGTCACACGGCCGTGTCTGATTGCCACACGGGCGTGTGACACCTTCACACGGCCATGTCTACTTTGCACTTGAATTTAGCAAAATTGGACTGTATCTTACATAGTTTGATCACACGGCCGTGCCTCTACACCACATGGGTGTGTGCCTCTGCCACACAACTGTGTGCTACTCCTTACACGGGTGTATGGATCCCCACATGGCTGGAGCACACGGGCGTGTGGCCCTATCTCACTAAGCTCAATTTTAGGTTGATTTAAGTGTAGTCGTGATCTCTGTTTGTTCTAACCTTTCGACTAAGATTTCTGAGGGTGATTATGACTCTTTTCTCACCCCGATTTATGTACTATTTCTGATTGAAGTGTGACATGTTAGGTATCGAATCTGAGTGCTCAAGTGTGCATGTTTCTATAATTGATTGACTGATTGCAAGTGAATGTTTCTGAATGTCTGTCTAAGATTGTGTTGCGGATTGATGCATCAGCATTCATACCATCGCATACACTCATCTACATAAACCTTTTTGGGTGGGATGTTGAAGAGAAGGGAGATTTACGATCTAGCAGTTGATTTGTATTCTGAATGCCTTAATAATACCCAGAGGGTCATAGACGGTCCCAATACCCTAAGGGTCGTGGACATTTCCGTTAACAGTATAGAAGTTTACACCTTGCACTATACCACATGTACGTTAGTTACGCTATGTACCATTATCTGATCTGGCAGTTTATACTGCATATCTGTACCGTAGTTCACCACATAGCATAGTACAGTATAAGCTAGCTTTGCTGCTTAACATATTTGATCTGGCAGTTATATTGCATGTCTGTACTGTGGTCTTCTGCATGGCACTGTACAGCTTTTTGATAGTCCCAATTCCCTGAGGGTCGTGGACAATGTATAAGGGATATAAGGTTTGATGTGCTTTTCGAGGTCTTATTTCGAGTGATTGGTTGGATGAGCTTACAGCTATATTGAGGTTTGATGGGGGATGGAGATGGTGTTGGTTGGATGGGTGGGTTACTTTATAACTTAGTCGCACTCATATTGTAATGGCCTAAATTCAAAGTTATCAGAACAGTGGTTTCGTAACCACAAATCCGATTTAAAGAGAAATTTTTTTCAATATTTTTGCATGAAAATTGATATGATAGGAAAATCGTATGAAAATATTGATAAAAAAATTCTACCGATTTAGTGGTTAGTTAGAAAAAGAAATTATTGAAGAAATGAGGTAAAAACAAGGTATCGAGACCTCTATCTCGTAAAACTGAGTCGAAAATAATTTTATAAATATTTATGAAATGTTAGTAATGTGGTATTAAAATTTCGTTAGGAAATTTTAATGTTTGGGTAGTCAATTAAATGAAAAGAACTAAATTGTAATAGGTGTAAAAGTTACTAGAATGATTAAATAGCTTAAAAGTCTAATGAGAAAGGATTTAAAAGGCAATTAGACCCAAAATTTATTTGGACTGGACGGCAAGGGCATGAAATCAGCAGGAAAATTGATAAATTAAGGACAAAATTGGAATATTGCAAAATTAACTAAATAAAGCTAGGACTAAATAGGAAATATCTGGATTTCTCTTCATTTCCAGCAGCTAAAAATGCCATAGGAGGGTTCTCTAAGCTGGTATTTCATATTTTTTGCACCAAGTGAGTTAATCCTTGCCTTTTTCTTGTAATTTTTGTGTTTCTAAGACTTTTACAACTAGGTCCTACTATTAAATTCATTAGTTTTTTATTTCATGGATGAAATTGAAAGTCACGATGGTTGAGTGCTGTAAGTTTATGATGAAATAGAATGAAATTAAAGCTTTAATTTGTTTATGAGATGATTTTATTAGATAATTTCAATAAAAAATGATTTTTAGGACCTAATTGTAAAAATGCTTGGAATTAAAGTCTATTGCTGAAATTCTGATTCCTAAAGGTTGTAAACTAGTTCAAGGTGATAGAATAAAATGTTAATTGAGAAAACTCAGCTCAATTTAGAGGCTAATTGAGTAGGGACGAAATTATCATCTATTAAAACTTAGGGGAAAAATGGTAACAAACAGCTTGCACAAAAACAGTTTGGATAGTAGCAGTAGAGTAAATTTGAAAAATCACCATAAATTGTAGAAATTGAATTAGAAGATGAACAAAATATGGAATTAAATCTTATTGAGTCTAGTTTCTCATAGAAGAAATAGTGTAAGAAATGGATTTGTAAATTTTGAGATATAATGAATTTTGTGAGACAAGATCAGAATGAATTTGGGTTCTCCTATTCTGAATTTGAAAAATCATAAAAATTGAATAAAAATAATTAAGGTCTTATATTTATATATATAGAATACTGGATGAGTCTATTTTCAAGAGAAACAAATGAAAACATCATCCAAATTCTGTATGAAGAGATAATTAATTTTTAGTGAAGAAGGGTCAGAACTGTTGGACAGCAGAACAAGGGTGACTTTAAAGAATAAACTATATTTATTGGCTAAACAAAAAATTCTTAAACTTTTATGGTAAGAATATATATGAGTCTAGTTTTAGGGAAAATTAACAGATCTTAATTTTGAGTCCTGTAGCTCGAGTTATAAATAATTTAGTAACTATTACTCAAATAGACAGCTTTGAATAAACCATAAATAATAATAATGAAATTATAAAAATTGTTGCATATAAGCATGAAATGTATTAAATTGATAATTAAATTTATTTATTTAGATCCAGAAGATTCAAATCTGAAGCTAGATCGAGGAAAGGAAAATGTTCAGATTAGTAGATTTTTGTACATGAACAAGTATCAAGGTAAGTTCGTAACTTGAATTATATTCTTAAATGCTTGAGATTGTATGTTATTTATGTGAATATGATTTGAATGTTCATTGTATGAAAATTGGTGAAACATTGATATATTTGATAAAAGGGAAGAAATCCGGTTGAATGAAAGGAAAATTCGATGGATCTCGAAAAGGAATTGACGATAAAAGGATCAAGCCGGACGGGTGATCCTATCTGATATAGCCCTCCGAAGAATATGTGAAAAATGGATTTAACCGGATGGGTAATCCGAATCGTGGTCTGAATTTAGCTTTGACTGGTAATTCAAATCAAGCTCATTAGAGTAATTGTCGTTGCGAGGATTTAGCTTTGGTGGTAATCCCGACAATACTCTATGAGTTTATATTGCGAGGATTTAGCTCGGACCGGCAATCCCGCTGCAAGGTTGAGGTTCACGGGAGTGTGCTCTCTGAAATGGAAATGTGCGTACATGAATATGAATTGACGGACCCGGAATTGTACACTAAAAGTGTACCTCTGAAAATCCATCGAAATTCCAATAAATTCAATGGGATAAATATGGAAAAATAACAAGGAAATGGAAATCATGGTGTTGATGAGCTCATCAATCATCATATATATTATTGACACATGAAAATTATTGTACTAACTTGAATGTTGAGTTTGTGCATATTAGGGTAATAATGCATTGAATGGATAGGATATAAGTATGTTTATTGTATTGTATTGAAAATATTAGGTAAGAATAATTCTTGTTACATGAGCTTACTAAGCACAAAGTGCTTGCCCTGTTTCCTTTTCCCTGTTTTCTAGTGTTAAGAGCTCGGAGGTCGAATTTGGTCGGAGACACATCACACTATCAACCTCAAGATTTCGGTATATAAAGAAACTTTATTTTGGAAATCAATGGCATGTATAAGCTAATAAAGTAAATTATTCTGTGAAATAAATGTAGAGCTAGCCATTGATATGGTTAACAAACCTGGTTTTGGGTATGTGATGACGTTATTTTATAAATATGCATGAATTTATCTTTAAAATATGTTGAATTGGATTGGTTGATGTAGATTGTTTTTGGTTTAAAATTTCAGAGAAGGTTAGATATCTATAAAGGGGTTATATTGAGCCAAAAAAAAAATTATTAGTAAACTCCAGTAATACCTCGTACCCTATTCCGACAATGAATATGAGTAGGGGGTATTACATTTGTTGGTATCAGAGCTACGGTTTAGTCAGTTCTAGGACCAATATAGCAAATACGGGATTAGCTATACATGCCATTTAAATTATTATTGATAGTGTGATATCTCCTGACCATTTAAAATGTGTTTTTCTTATAGTAATGTCATCCGACCGAGCTTAATCTGAGGAAGCTGGGAGCCATGCTCCGGCTTCAGTACAAAGAGAAGAAACTAGCAGTAGAAGGCCCGAGACAGAGGGTCGAGGGGAAGAGGCAAAAACAACCTTCTTTCAAATGATGAATGAATAGTTTAATCAATACTTAAGAACTAACCCTGTAGTGCAGCAAGTTCAAGCTCCCCCTCCTGCTCTTCCACCGGTTCCCGAGATCCCACAAGGTATAGGTACTAAATCTGTCAGAAAAAGGAAAAGCTCCAGTAGATAAAATTTAAAAATATGGGGCCGAAGAATTTCAAACAGCAGTTGATGATGATTCCGAACGGGCTAAATTCTGGTTAGAAAACACTACTCGGGTTTTGGAGGAATTATCTTGTACACCAGAAGAATGTTTGAAATGTGCCGTCTCACTGTTAAAAGACACAGCTTACCATTGGTGGAATACTAAAGCTTCAGTTGTTCCGAAAGAAGAAATTACATGGGAGTTCTTTCAGAATGAATTTAAAAAGAAATATATCAGCCAGAGGTTCCTTTACCAGAAAAGAAAATAATTTTTTGAGCTGAAACAGGGCAATAGATCGGTATCTGAGTATGAAAGAGAATTTTTTCGATTAAGTAAATATGCTCGAGAATGGGTACAGTCAGAAGTTGAAATGTGCAAACGATTCGAAGAAGGGTTGAATGAAGACATTAAGCTATTGATCGAAATTCTTGAAATTCGAGAGTTTGCTACATTGGCAGAGAGAGCTTATAAAGCAGAAGAACTGAGCAAAGAAAAGAAACAGGCTGAGAGAAGCTCGAATTTTTAGTAAAAGACCGATGGGAAAATGTCAATTTTCTGCTTCAAAGAAATTGAAGAAGTATCAGGATTGTTTTACCTTAGCCACTAGGTATTTGGGCAGAGAGCGAGGTTCTCAACGCACTAATCCAAGACCTTCTACTCCATCAGTGATCAGTGTTGGCAGTGTTGGCACTCCTAAGTCGAGATGCCAGTACTGTAATAAAGCTCATTTTGATGAATGTCACTTAAAGAGCGGGGCTTGTTACCGATGTGATTCTTTTGACCATTTCCTCAGAGATTGTCCAGAAAGGGGTGAAAAAGAAGCTGAACAGATATCGAAGATGAGTAATCTAGTTTCGAGAGGTAGACTACCTCGACCATCCAGTAATGTCAGTGGTAGTCGAGGAGCTATAAAAGATACTGCAGGCAGGCCTAAGGCACGAGCACCTACTAGGACATATGCCATTCGTGCCAGAGAAGATACCTCAGCACCAGATGTTATTACTGGTACATTTTCTTTACTTGATACTGATATTACTGCATTGATTGATCCTGGTTCTACGCATTCATATATATGTGTTAAACTTACAATTATTAAAAATTTATCTATTGAACCTATTGAATTTGTGGTTAAAGTCTCGAACCCCCTGGGCCAGCCTGTGTTGGTGGATAAAATTTGTAAAAATTGTCCACTGATGGTAAGAGGTTATTGTTTCCCGGCTGATTTGATGTTACTTCTATTTGATGAATTTGATGTGATATTGGGCATCGATTGGTTAACCCATCATGATGCGGTAGTAAATTGTAGACAAAAATATATTATGCTAAAATGTCAGAATGATGAGTTGCTCCGGGTTAAATCTGATCAGACAGAGGGGTTATCTAATGTGATTTCAGTAATGGCAGCACAAAGGTATGTCAAAAAAAGGTATGATGCTTACTTGGCTTATGTACTCGACACCAAGGTATCTGAGTCAAAGTACAGGCAGTGCCAATAGTATGTGAATTTTCTGATGTGTTTCTAGAGGAATTACCAGGATTGCCACCAGAAAGAGAAGTGGAATTTTCCATAGATTTGATTCCGAGAACTACTCCAATTTCTATAACTCCGTACCGGATGGATCCTACAGAATTAAAGGAGTTAAAGACACAGTTGCAAGAACTTGTTGACAGGGGTTTTGTCCGATCGAGTCATTCATCTTGAGGTGCTCCAGTTCTGTTTGTGAAAAAGAAAGACGAGTCTTTGAGATTGTGCATCGACTACCGGCAGCTTAATAAAGTAACCATAAAGAATAAGTACCCGTTACCCCGGATTGACGATTTATTTAATCAGCTGAAAGGTGCTACTGTGTTTTCAAAGATTGATCTTTGATCAGGTTATTATCAGTTACGGGTAAAGGAGTCAAATGTGCCAAAAACTGCCTTCAGAACTCGGTACGGGCATTATGAGTTTCTAGTTATGCCGTTTGGGCTAACTAATGCACCTGCAGTATTCATGGATTTGATGAACCAGATATTCAGATCGTACTTAGCCAGATTTGTGGTAGTATTCATTGATGATATTTTGGTTTATTCTCAGGATGAAAAAGAACATACAGAACATTTGAGAATTGTATTGCAAATTCTGCGAGAGAAGCAGTTATATGCTAAATTCAGTAAATGTGAATTTTGGCTTTGAGAAGTGAGTTTTCTAGGACATATTGTATCTGCCGAAGGTATCAGGGTAGATCCAAGTAAAATCTCAGCTATTGTCAATTGGAGTCCACCGAAAAAGGTATCTGAAGTTAGAAGTTTCTTAGGTTTAGCTGGTTATTATCGGAGATTTGTATAGGGATTCTCTATGATAGCTTCTCCTTTGACTCGATTATTGCAGAAAGATGTAAAGTTCGAGTGGACTGATGAATGTCAGTAGAGTTTCAATCGATTGAAAGATCTACTAACGAGAGCACCTGTATTAGTGCAGCCTGAACTGGGTAAGGAATTTGTTATTTATAGTGATGCCTCATTAAATGGTTTAGGTTGTGTCTTAATGCAAGAAGGTAAAGTAATAGCCTATGCTTCAAGACAACTTAAACCACATGAAAGAAATTACCTAGTACATGATCTTGAATTAGCTGCTATTGTATTTGCGCTGAAGATATGGCGGCATTACTTGTACGGTGAGAAATGTCATATTTATACTGATCATAAAAGCTTGAAATATTTGATGACACAGAAAGATTTGAATTTGAGACAGCGGAGGTGGCTTGAACTGATAAAGGACTATGATTTGATTATTGATTACCATCCGGGTAAAGCTAATGTTGTAGCTGATGCTTTGAGCCAGCAATCTCTATTTACTTTACGAGCTATGAATACCCAGTTATCATTAACTGATGATGGTTCAATCCTAGCAGAATTAAGAGCTAAACTGACATTTTTACAGCAAATATGTGGAGCTCAGAAGAATGATGAGAAGTTACAAGTTAAATGGGCACAGTGTGAGTCAGATCATGATTCTAAATTTCAGATTGGTTCTGATTGCTGTTTATTATTCAGAGGTATGGTATGTGTACCTCAGAATTCAGAGCTCATACAGAAGATTCTACGCGAGGCTCACAGCGGTACTATGTCTGTACATCTGGGGAGTAATAAAATGTATAATGATCTGAAAAAGATGTACTGGTGGTCGGGAATGAAACGTGATATCTCTGAGTTTGTATCAATGTGTTTAATATGTCATCAAGTTAAAGCTGAACATCAAGTACCTTCGGGGTTACTTCAGCCAATTACTATATCGGAATGGAAATGGGAAAGAATCACTATAGATTTTGTATCGGGGTTACCTTTGTCTCTGAGGAAAAAAGATGCTATTTGGGAGATTGTTGACTGATTGACAAAGTCAGCTCACTTTATTTCGATACGTATGGATTATTCTTTAGATAAACTAGCTGAACTGTACATATCTGAGATTGTCAAGCACATGGAGTGCCTGTCTCCATTATATCAGATAGAGATCCCAGATTTACGTCTCGTTTCTAGGACAAATTGCAAGAAGCCTTGGGTACTCAGTTGTATTTCAGCACTGTATTTCATCCTCAGACAAATGGTCAATCTGAGCGTGTAATTCAAGCATTGGAAGATATGCTCCGATGTTGTATACTAGAGTTTGAAGGTAATTGGGAGAGGTATCTACCTTTAATTGAATTTGCTTACAATAATAGTTATCAGTCTAGTATTAAAATGGCTCCGTATGAAGCTTTGTATGGTAGAAAATGTAGAACACCGTTATATTGGATAGAGCTTAGTGAAAGGAAGATACATGGGGTTGATTTGATCCGGGAAATAGAAGAAAAAGTAAAGGTTATTCGAGATAGTCTAAAAGCAGCTTCCGATCGTCAAAAATCATATGCCGACCTTAAATGAAAAGAGATTGAATTTCAAGTCGGTGACAAGGTATTCCTGAAAGTGTCTCCTTGGAAGAAAGTCCTTCGATTTGGTCGAAAGGGTAAACTGAGTCCAAGATTTATCGAGCCATATGAAATCATAGAAAGAATTGGACCGGACGCTTATCGATTGACATTACCACAGGAACTTGATAGAATCCATAATGTTTTTCATGTATCTATGTGACGACGATATCGATCAGATCCTTCATATGTTATTTCTCTGACAGAAGTGGAAATTCAACCGGATATGACTTACAGTGAAGAACCGGTCAAGATATTGGCACGGGAGACAAAAGAGCTTAGAAATAAAAAGATAAATTTGGTGAAAGTATTGTGGCAAAAGCACGAGATTGAGAAAGTGACATGGGAATCGGAGGAGGCGATGAGGAAACAATACCCAAACCTCTTTACTGGTAAGATTTTCGAGGACGAAAATCCTTAAAGGGGGGAGAGTTGTAATGGCCTAAATTCAAAGTTATCGGAACAGTGGTTTCATAACCACAAATCCGATTTAAAGAAAAATTTATTTCAATATTTTTTCATGAAAATTGATATGATAGGAAAATCTATGAAAATATTGATAGAAAAATTTTACCGATTTAATGGTTAGTTAGAAAAAGAAATTATTGAATAAATTAGGTAAAAACAAGGTATCGAGACCTCTATCTCATAAAACCGAGTCGAAAATAATTTTATAAATATTTATGAAATGTTAGTAATGTGGTATTAAAATTTCGTTAGGAAATTTTAATGTTTGGGTAGTCAATTAAATGAAAAGGACTAAATTGTAATAGGTGTAAAAGTTGCTAGAATGATTAAATAGCTTAAAAGTCTAATGAGAAAGGATTTAAAAGGCAATTAGACCCAAAAGTTATTTGGTTTGGACGGCAAGAGCATGAAATCAGCAGGAAAATTGATAAATTAAGGACAAAATTGGAATATTGCAAAATTAACTAAATAAAGCTAGGACTAAATAGGAAATATCTAGATTTCTCTTCATTTATCTTCAATTCCAGCAGCTAAAAACACCATAGGAGGGTTCTCTAAGCTGGTATTTCATAATTTTTGCACCAAGTGAGTTAATCCTTGCCTTTTTCTTGTAATTTTTGTGTTTCTAAGACTTTTACAACTAGGTCCTACTATTAAATTCATTAGTTTTTTATTTCATGGATGAAATTGAAAGTCACTATGGTTGAGTGCTGTAAGTTTATGATGAAATAGAATGAAATTAAAGCTTTAATTTGTTTATGAGATGATTTTATTAGGTAATTTCAATAGAAATTGATTGTTAGGACCTAATTGTAAAAATGCTTGGAATTAAAGTCTATTGCCGAAATTCTGATTCCTAAAGGTTGTAAAATAGTTTAAGGTGATAGAATAAAATGTTAATTGAGAAAAATCAGCTCAATTTAGAGGCTAATTGAGTAGGGACGAAATTATCATTTATTAAAACTTAGGGGAAAAAAGGTAATAAACAACTTGCACAAAAACAGTTTGGACAGCAGTAGTAGACTAATTTCGAAAAATCACCATAAATTTTAGAAATCGAATTAGAAGATGAACAAAATATGGAATTAAAGTTTATTGAGTCTAGTTTCTCATAGAAGAAATAGTGTAAGAAATGGATTTGTAAATATTGAGATATAATGAATATTGTGAGACAAGATCAGAATGAATTCGGGTTCTCCTGTTCTGACTTTGGAAAATCATAAAAAAATTGAATAAAAATAATTAGGGGCTTAAATTTATATTTCTAGAAACAAATGAAAACATAATCCAAATTCTGTATGAAGAGATAATTAATTTTTAGTGAAGAAGGGTCAGAACTGTTGGACAGTAGAACAGGGGTGAATTTTAAGAATAAACTGTACTTATTGGCTAAACCAAAAATTTTGAAAATTTTATGGTAAGAAGATATATGAGTCTAGTTTTAAGGAAAATTAACGGATCTTAATTTTGAGTCCTTTAGCTCGAGTTATAAATAATTTAGTGACTATGACTCAAATAGACAGCTTTGAATAAACTATAAATAATAATAATGAAATTATAGAAATTGTTGCATATAAGCATGAAATGTATTAAATTGATAATTAAATTTATTTATTTAGATCCAGAAGATTCAAATACGAAGCTAGATCGAGGAAAGGAAAATGTTCAGGATTAGTAGATTTTTGTACACGAACAAGTATCAAGGTAAGTTCGTGTAACTTGAATTATATTCTTAAATGCTTGAGATTGTATGTTATTTATGTGAATATGATTTGAATGTTCATTGTATGAAAATTGGTGAAACATTGATATATTTGATAAAAAGGGGAAGAAATCCCGGTTGAATGAAAGGAAAATTCGATGGATCTCTGAAAAGGAATTGACGGTAAAAAGGATCAAGCCCGGACGGGTGATCCTATCCTGATATGGCCCTCTTGAAGAATATGTGAAAAATAGATTTAGCCCGGACGGGTAATCCGAATCAGGGTTTGAATTTAGCTCGACCGGTAATTCAGATCCAAGC
Source organism: Gossypium arboreum (assembly GCF_025698485.1). Classification (NCBI taxonomy): domain Eukaryota; kingdom Viridiplantae; phylum Streptophyta; class Magnoliopsida; order Malvales; family Malvaceae; genus Gossypium; species Gossypium arboreum. The sequence continues at coordinate 98,246,997 of NC_069080.1, forward strand.
TCATTAGAGTAATTGTCGCTGCGAGGATTTAGCTCGACCGGTAATCCCGACAATACTCTATGAGTTTATATTGCGAGAATTTAGCTCGATCGGTAATCCATTGCCGCAAGGTTGAGGTTCACGGGAGTGTGTTCTCTGAAATGGAAATGTGCGCACATGAATATGAGTTGACGGACCTGGAATTGTACACTAAAAGTGTACCTCTGAAAATCCATCGAAATTCCGATAAATTCAATGGGATAAATATGGAAAAATAACAAGGAAATGGAAATCATGGTGTTGATGAGCTCATCAATCATCATATATATTATTGACACATGGAAATTATTGTACTAACTTGAATGTCAAGTTTGTGCATATTAGGGTAATAATGCATTGAATGGATAGGATATAGGAATGTTTATTGTATTGTATTGAAAATATTAGGTAAGTATAATTCTTGTTACATGAGCTTACTAAGCATAAAGTGCTTACCCTGTTTCCTTTTCCCCTGTTTTGTAGTGTTAAGAGCTCGGAGGTCGAATATGGTCGGAGACACATCACACTATCAACCTCAGGATTTCGGTATATAAAGAAACTTTATTTTGGAAATCAATGGCATGTATAAGCTAATAAAGTAAATTATTCTGTGAAATGAATGTAGAGCTAGCCATTGGTATGGTTAACAAACCTGATTTTGGGTATGTGATGACGTTATTTTATAAATATGCATGAATTCATCTTGAAAATATGTTGAATTGGATTGGTTGATGTGGATTGTTTTTGGTTTAAAATTTCAGGGAAGTTTATATATCTATAAAGGGGTTATATTGAGCCAAAAAAAATTATTAGTAAACTCCGGTAATACCTCGTACCCTATTCCGGCAATGAATACGGGTAGGGGGTATTACACATATGCATCTGTTGGATTCTTTGACTGCTATATATGTTTGACTGAAACATTTCTGTCTGATTTTCTGGGAAATCTGATTGCAATATTGGACTGGAAGGCACTCATGCCTAAAGGAATTTTGTGTGATAGGCTAAGGCCCAATCGACTCAGATTCTAGAAAAGGCTTAGGCCCAGTTTTTGACTTCTGAGAATTTTAGGTATTGTATTTAACAGAGCCATATGACTGTAAAGTTACATATGGTTTGTTTTGTTAAGTCGCTCTGTAAGTATGTTCCACTGCTAAACTATTTTTAGGTTTACTGTATTTGTTTCTGTTTCGACAGTTAGTTCGTTTGATCCCACACTAAGCTTGTATAGCTTACCCCCTCTTCTGTTTCTCCTTTCAGGTACATTTTGAAATTTTGATGCTTGACTCGGCATGCGAAGGACTCAGGCAGTTTGAGACTAATAAATTATTAGTTATGGTTTCTAATTTCTATTTGTTTTTCAATTTTGAAAGTAAGGATTTTATTAACACTGTGGTAGAATGCTGTTTTATGTTTTAATCATTCTATTATTTGGACTTTGAACATGTGATATTTATGTTTTTCGAAAATTGAGTAAAGGATGTTTATATAAATATTTACTCACGGTCACTTCGGTGATCAATGTAACATTCCAAATTCGATCTAAACTTTTAGGCCGGGTTTGGGGTGTTACGCAGTGAACGACAAGAAATAAAATTCATTGTATAAATAATAATAGAAAATAAAATTCAAATAAAAATAGTGCAAGAGGACGAAAGCCATCGGTGGGTGTCGCCAAGCTTTAGTTTGTACTGGTAATCAAACTTCAAAACCCTTCTTTATGAAAATTAACCTTTTCTGGTCTATATAGTACGTTAAACTTGGGGATCAAGAATATCCAAGACACCAAAAACAGACAAGAACAAAAGGATAATGTCAAGAAAATATCACTTATATTATATTTATTCGATTTTTTATTAAAATGACCTTAAAAATTTAATAAATTACAAAAATAATCTATTTTCTTGATTATGTACATAAATGACCTGTAATGAATAGTAAAAGTTGGTGGAGTAAAAATGATTAGCACTACCAACATGTCATGTTAATCATGAAATTAAAAAATTAAACTTTTAATGGAACCATAATGAATGACACAGCCTATATAAATATCAAAGAAATTATGGTATTTCGCATTAATTAAGGAGCCAAAAAAATATATGATGGAAGTGTAGTCTTTCTAAATGGAGCCACGTCAAGTTCAATATTCGTTTTAGTTTTTTTAAATTAAAAAAAAAGGTTGAGCCATGAAAAGTAAAAGCAAAGCATAGCATTAAAGTGTGCTATAATCCGACATTATAAAGTCAATGGTCAGCTTCCATCTTAGCACCATCTGCAGAACTAGTTGAGATAGAGAAATTACAGAAATGGCAAAACGTAATTATGTTCCACTCTTCGAAACAAAGCAAGTTAAAGGACGACTCCTTTTCAGGTGTATTGCAGCCTCAATCTTTCTCGGCATCTGCTTCATTGTTATGTATAGAGTAATGTTTTTCCCAGTCGGAGGAAAAGCTGAGAGATGGACTTGGATTGGACTGTTTCTTTCTGAGCTATGGTTCTATTTTTATTAATTTCTCACCACCGTTAGTAGATGGAACTCTGTCTACCGCTTGCCGCACTTACAAAGGCTCTCTCAAAGGTATATATACAAATCTTAATTATGTTGTTTACAGAAACTATTCATGCTAATTCGTTTCGTTTTTCATGATTCACAATTTAATCTTGAAAAGGTTCAAAAAGGAATTACCGGGCATCGACATATTTGTGTGCACAGCGGATCCGTTTATAGAGCTACCGGGCATGGTGGTGTATACGATTTTATCAGTGATGGCATAGGATTATCCACCTGAGAAGTTAAGCATCTATTTGTCAGATGATGGAGGATCGGATTTGACGTTTTATGCCATGTTAGAGGCAGCAAATTTCTCCAAGACATGGCTTCCTTTTTGCAAGAAGTTCAGAGTTGAACCAACATCTCCTGAGGCCTACTTTAGGACAGCTTCTGAACCACTCAGTGATGCTGTCAATGTCAAAGATTGGCTTTCGGTTAAGGTAGTTTTAATATTTGTTCGCTTTCCACCAACTTATTTTATATATAAACATATGTGTCATTACATTTTTTATCGTTAAACATGAATGGTCTTAGGCGAAAAGGCAATGTATTTATTTTTCAAATTTTTAGTTGTTTTATTTAATAATTCATATAAAATTAATAATAATGAAAATATCATTAACAACACTTTTTAAGTTGAGTTCATATAAAAATAATAAAAAGTAAAATTTAAATTAAATTATATTTATTATGTTGTATTTAACAAATTAAAGGTAAAATTAAACAAATTCATAACTAAAATTAATTTCTTCTATTAACAAAATCATGAAAAATTTAAATCTAATCATATTATCAATTAACTTTTATTAAATTCAACCTAAAAGTTAGTTGAATACTAAGTTAATATCATTACCTTTCAATATCAAAATATATAAATTTTGTCAAATACAAGTACTAGATTAGACAAAAATAATACAATTACCACATTAAAAGAATATGTCAAGTTCGAGCATCAAAAGATATATTAGGCCTAAATGAAATTCTCAGTAAAAAACCATCAATCTTATATAGTAAGACAAAGCCTACCTAAGTGTAGAACAAGATAAATACATATAAATCTTACTATATAAGATCCTAAATTAGGAATGTTTGATGTATCATGAGTGCATAAGTCTTATGCACCATCAATGAATAATAATATGACACATCATCATTAAATTAAAGAAAAAAATAGAGGACTTGTAAATAAACACAAATAATTTTATTTAAACATAAAACATTAAATGTAACTATTATAAATAAATATTGATAACTCTCATATTTAGAATATTAAGTTTAAAGGTTTAGGAACCAAAATCTCTTAGGTTTCTAGGGTTTTAGCATAAACACAAACATTGTTTGTGTAACACTCCTAACTCGTGACCGTCGCCGGTGTCGGACACGAGGGGTTAACGGCCAAATCCCCTTAAGGTACCAACCAATTTGACATTTCCAGTCAGGCTAGAAAACTGCGTCACCGTCGCCTTAAAAATCATATCTCGAGTTTCAAAACTCGGAAACTGGTTTCGTAAATTTTCCCTGAATTTAGACTCACATACCCATCCATGGATTTATTTCTAGAATTTTTGGTCGGGCCAATTGGTACAGTTTATTAGTTAAAGTCACCCATGTTACAGGGATCGACTGCTCTGACCCTCGCGGGTTACAACTTGAATATCTCTCTGTACAGGGCTTTAATACTGGTGTCGTTTGTTTCTAATGAAACTAGACTCAAAATGGAATCTGTACATATAAGGCATGACTCCTAATTCTTTCTGGATAATTTATGGAAAATTTTCAAAGTCGCAACAGGGGACCCAGAAACCGTTCTGGCCCTGTCTCACGAGAACTTTAATATTTCTCAGTATACTGCTCATATGGTCGTTTCGTTTCGTCCATATAAAAATAGATTCATCAAGGTTCAATTTCATAATTTACTCACTATTTAATTCTACTTTTACTATTTTTAGTGATTTTTCAATCTCATCTCACTGCTGCTGTCCGCAACAGTTACTGCAGTAGACTATGCCAATTTTATGAATCTTTCCTTGGCCTTAATCATCCATCATACATGACACAAATTATGGCCACCTTATCAAAATTAGAGTTTCTAAGACTCGTGGCTATAGGTTCTAGCATCCCACTCGACGACTACATAGGCCATTTTCACATGGCTTAAAGTTTACAACCCACAATTCGACAAAATATAATAGCCTATACATGCCAAATGTTCTTCAACAACGAAAACAATACCACAAGATTTCAGCGGTGTGATGACTTCAACGACAGTCCCGATCACGCAAACAATAAGAGTCCGAGAGACCTAAAATGGGTGACAAGAAAACACCGAGTGAGTTTATAACTCAGAAGTCATAAGCATTCATCAATCCACCGATAAAGTTACTACAACATGTACAACAAACGAGGCTAGGTATTCATCCATATCGAATCTATACCATAATACCTCGGACCTTTCGGTCCAATCTCGTACCAAGTCATACATCCCCATTTCATATTCTACACAACAAGATAATCGAAGCATTTTACACATTAACTCATTTTCCAGCACAACCATGCAATTTCAATCATCACATAGATTTAAGGCTTACCAGATTCAACCCCAAGCATGAACGTATTTTCTATTCGTCATGGGCTCGAGGTACTTACCCGATCCGCTGTCCATACTCAATTCAATGGAGACACACCTCCATATATATATAGAGTACGCACACACACAGTGCTTACTACTCGATTTCGCACACTTAGTGCCACGAAATTTAAGCCCGCACACACAGTGCCATACCCTTCGAGCTCGCACACCCAAGGTCTTGTACTTTTTCAGCTTGCACACATAGTGTCATATTTTTCCAGCACGCACACTTAGTGCCATATATTTCCAGCACGCACACTTAGTGCCAATCTCGTCACCATACACACGTATTGCCCAACACATAGTGCCGAAAGCAAACTTTCTACACATTCCACTATTTCTTTTACATTCAACAATTATCCTCACTCCATACACATACAATTTCATTTATACATATATAGCATTCCATTAAACACAATTGCATAGATTTTCCAATCATTTAAGCAATATCAAACATATGTGCTTAATGACTTACTTGTTTGGGGTAGAACGGTTCCAAATCGGCTACTCGTTTGCTTTCTCCTTTCCTTTATCCAATCTAGTTCCCTTTGCTCTTGAGCTAAATCAAACAAATTTACTTCTCAATCAAACACACACATACGGCAACCATATACATTTCGAAACCAATTCATTCGTATCATTTGTCCATACATTAGCTTTTAACACATTCGCCACTAGGGCAACCTATTTAACTTTTAAGATTCATTTCTAATTTTAGTTAAACGATGCGAATGCCATTAACTACTAATGCCACACACACATATGCATAAAATTAACCCATACATGACCTATAGCTCATTCGGTCATTCATCTTTCAAGCCTATCAAGCTTCATATCATGCTTCCTTGGCGAATATACATATAACCACAATTTAGCATTTTATTCATTTCATGATACATTCGCCTAGGCATAATTTCATTGAGAGTCCCTATTAGCCACTTCACCCTTCAATTATATCATCTACTTAACATTTCTTAAGATTACCATCTTAATGCCCATTATAACCACTCTCATAATCTAAATCTAAAAATCGGCAACACCCACCTTTTAGCTATCTTAGCTGAATACTTCTCAACACTTAGATTAAAGTATGCACCTTAACTTAATACAACTTTCATTATCCCATGTAGCCGAATGTACCAAGCATTTATCATTTGCACATAGATTCTATAGCATGGCGAATACTCATGCACATACACATAACAACAAGAACTCAAGGATCTAAAATCTCCTTTTATTAAACATTCATCTCACTTCTCTTCATGCTTCATCACAACAACATTTAAACAACCAACCAAAAAGACAACCTCCATGGCGAACTTCATCTCCATCAAATAGCAAAGAAATCTAAGCCATGGGCTAGGTAGGTTTCAAACTAACAACTAAAACATGCATGAATCTTAAGGAATGACATCAAACATACCTCACTCTAGTTGCAAGTATGGCCAAGCTTCTCCAAACCCCCCCTCTCTCTCACTCACGGCAATTGAAAGAAATTTGAGGAAGGATGAGCACTTTTTTTTGTTTTTCTTGTTCAATTCACGGCAAATGGGGGGGGGAAAGGCATCCACACACACTTTTTTTTTCTTTTCTATTTCTTTTATTATTTTCATTTCTTTATTCTTTCTACATAATCCACTAATTAAACATGTTGGCAACATGTTTCCACTCATAGCATGGCCGCCATCATGCTTCATTTTGGCTAATTTGACATGCAAGGACAACACTTTCCCACATGTATTAATAGGCCACCTTACATTTGCCTAGCACATTTCTAAATTTTTCTCACATAAGTCCTATTTGATAAAATTCACTTACAATTAATAAAATCCAACCATGAAATTTTCACACATGCATATATGCATATAATGATCATCAATTATGATGGTTAATTATTATTATGACTCGGTTTAGTGGTCCCGAAACCACTTTCCGACTAGGGTCAATTTAGGGATGTCACAACTCTCCCCCACTTAAGAAATTTTCGTCCCCGAAAAATCTTCTTGTAAATAGGCTCGGTATCGCTCTTTCATAGAGTCCTCAAGTTCCCAAGTGGCTTCTTCCATTCCGTGTTTATGCCACAACACCTTCACTAACGGGATTTTCCTATTGCGCAACTCTTTTACTTCACGCCTCATAATGCGAACCGGTTCCTCTTCATAGCTCAAATTAGGCTGAATCTCAATCTCAGATGGAGCAATTACGTGCGATGGATCAGACCTATATCGTCAAGCATCGAGACATGAAAACGTTGTGAATCTTTTCGAGCTCAGGGGGCAAAATTAATCGATATGCGACTGGCCCAACTCGTTCGGATACTTCATATGGCCCGATGAACCTCGGACTTAATTTGCCCTTACGACCAAATCTAAGCACCTTCTTCCAAGGTGAAACTTTGAGAAAGACCTTGTCTCCAACCTGATATTCAATATCTTTTCTTTTCAAATCCGATACGACTTTTGGCGATCCGGAGCAACTTTCAAACTTTCACGAATCACTCGAACTTTTTGCTCGGCATCCTTAACCAAATCAACCCCAAAGATTTTTCCTTCACTAAGTTCAGTCCAGAATAATGGGGTACGGCATTTACGACCGTATAAAGCCTCGTAAGGCGCCATCTTGATACTTGATTGAAAGCTATTGTTGTAAGCGAATTCAACCAAAGGTAAATACCGTTCCCATGAACCACTAAACTCAAGGATGCAACATCTCAACATATCCTCGAGTATTTGAATTATCCGTTCGGATTGACCATCGGTTTGGGGGTGAAAAGCAGTGCTAAAATGCAGCTTGGTACCCAAAGCCTCTTGCAACTTCTTCCAAAATCGCGAGGTAAATCTCGGATCTCTATCCGACACGATGGAAATAGGCACCCCGTGTAGTCTCACAATCTGAGAAGCGTACAATTGGCTAGTTTGTCCATTGAAAAATCCGTACGTACGGGGACAAAGTGAGCCTACTTAGTCAATCTATCTACAACGACCCAAATCGCATCCTTCTTACTTGCTGACAATGGCAGTCCGGATACAAAGTCCATTGTGACTCAATCCCATTTCCACTTGGGTATCGTGATCGGCTGAAGTAATCCCGATGGCACTTGATGTTCCGCTTTCACTTGTTGACATATTAAACATTTCAAAACAAAATCAGAGATGTCTCGTTTCATACCATTCCACCAAAATTGACGTTTCAAATCGTTGTACATCTTCGTACTCCCCGGGTGGATTGCCATTCGGCTACAATGGGCTTCATTTAGAATTATCGAAATAAGTTCCGAATTCTTTGGAACACATAGACGACTTCTGAACCTCAAACAATCGTCATCATCAATTTGAAACTCTGATTCCTTGTTCAGAACACACTCAGCCCGTTTTGCAAGCAACTCCTCATCAACTTTCTGAGCTTCCCGAATTTGATGAGCCAACAATGGTTTGGCCTTTAATTCGGCTACTAACACATTGTCGGGTAGGATAGACAAGTGTACATTCATCGTCAGTAAAAAAAGCGGTGATTTCCGACTTAAGGCATCCGCAACCACATTAGCCTTTCCGGTGATAATCAATGACGAGTTCATAATCTTTTAACAACTCGAGCCATCGTCTTTGTCGCAGATTTAAGTCTCTCGAGTCATCAAATATTTGAGACTTTTGTGATCCGAATACACATGGCACTTCTCACCAAATAAGTAATGTCGCCATATCTTTAAGGCGAATACGATGGCGACCAATTCGAGATCATGGGTTGGATAATTTTTCTCATGTGGCTTTAATTGTCTCGACGCATAGGCCACAACTCGACCTTCTTGCATCAATACGCAACCTAACCCAAGTAGGGAGGCATCACTATAGATGACAAACTCTTTGCCGATTCGGGTGTACTAGAACCGGAGCTTTCGTCAAATGGGTTTTCAATTGGTCGAAACTTTTCGACACTTTTCCGTCCATTCAAATTTGACATCTTTCGAAGCGGTTTTGTCATGGGTGTGGCTATCATCGAGAATCCTTTCACAAACCGTCGGTAGTAACCGCAAGCCCCAAAAAGCTCCTAACTTCGGTAACATTCCTTGGAGGTTTCCAATTGACTATGGTCGAAATTTTGTTCAGTCCACCGACACCGATCACGGACACCACGTGCCCCAAAAAGCTAACCTCTTTCAACCAAAATTCACATTTATTGAACTTTGCGTATAATCGCTTATCTCGTAAGATTTGCAACACTAGCCTCGGTGTTCAAGATGTTCGGTTTCATCTCTCGAATAGACCAAAATGTCATCGATAAATACAACTACGAACCGATCCAAGTATGGCCTGAAAATTCTATTCATTAAATCCATAAACACCGCAGGGCATTAGTGAGCCCAAACGGCATCACCAAGAATTCAGTAGTGACCGTACCTTGTTCTAAAAGCGGTTTTGGTATGTCCGATTCTCGACCCTCAACCGATAGTATCCCGACCTCAAATCTATCTTTGAAAACACCGAGGCTCCCTTTAATTGATCAAACAAATCGTCAATTCGTGGCAACGGATATTTATTCTTTATCGTCACTTTATTGAGTTGACGGTAGTCGATGCACAACCTCATGCTTCCGTCCTTCTTTTCACAAACAATACTTGGTGCGCCCACGGAGAAAAACTCGGTCGAGCGAAACCTCTATCCGTCAATTCTTGCAATTGAACCTTCAATTCCTTTAATTCCGTTAATGCCATACGATACGGGGCTATTGAAATCGGCGTAGTACCGGTACAACCGATGCGAATTCCACTTCTCGAACCGGTGGCAATCCGTAACTCCTTAGGAAAAACATCCGAATACTCACAAACTCTGGTACCGATTCGAGTTTCCTTTCCGTCTCTTTACTTCCAAACACATACGCAAGGTATGTTTCACACCCTTTTTCACATACCTCCGAGCGGTCATAGAAGATATTATCGTGGCGCTCCTTTTAAATCGAGAGACTCGACTCGGACTACCTCATTATTTGCACTCCTCAAATCAATGGTTTTCCTTTGCGATCCACCACCGCATCATGTACGGTCACCAATCCATACCAAGAATAACATCGAATTCATGAAATGGTAGAAGCATCGGATCGGTAGGAAACAGATTCTCGAATTATTAGGGGCATCTCTTGCACACTTTATCAACGAAAGCACGTATTGACCCAAAGGGTTTGACACTCGAATTACGAACTCGAGAGACTCAACGTGTAGAGTCTTCTTGGATGCTAAGGTTTCACATACATATGAGTGAGTAGAGCGGGGTCAATCAATGCAATCACAATAGTATCAAAGAGAGTAAAAGTACCGGTGATAACGTCGGGGAGGATGCCTCCTCTCGTGCTGGATGGCATATGCTCTAGCAGAGCACGGTCTCGGATCGGACAGCCGTATTAGAGGCTCCTCTCGATTACCACCCCTACCTCCAGAGATTCTCGGGGCCTACCTCCACCGTCGTTCCACTAGGTCTTGCACCTTGCGTCTTATTCCTCTCATCTAGCTCCGTGCAATCTCTAATGAAGTGGTCCTTGAACCGCATCCATAATGAGCCCTATTAATGAGACTTACCCCAACATTCACCTAGGTGTCGTCTTCCACATTGGGGACATTCAGGTCTCTCTTGACGATTATTGCCCACACTAGCTATCAAGTAGCTCGGAGTCCGTCAATGGTGGGGCTCTAATGGAAATTCCCGCATCGTCCTCGACTTCTCGGTGTCCTCCCCGAACCTCTTTACAGCCAAGAACGGAGCTTTACTCGTCAATCTTTTACGGTAATCTCTTGCTTCAAATTCAGCCTTCTTCTTCTCCTTCCCAAGTTCTTCCGCCTTGCAGGCTCGTTCGACTAGTGTCACGAACTCCTTTATCTCCAAAATTCCCACTAGTAACTTTAACTTTTCATTCAATCCTTCTTCAAATCTTTTGCACATCGCAACCTCATCAGCCACACACTCCGAGCATACCGACTAAGTCTTACGAACTCATGTTCAGATTCAGATCTGATCATCCGGCCTTGCTTGAGTTCCAAGAATTCCTTACGCTTCTGATCGATGAACCGTTGACTAATGTATTTCTTTCGAAATTCAGATTGAAAGAAATCCCAAGTAACTCGTTCATTTGGGACCATGGAAATTAAAGTCCTCCACCAATAGTAAGTGAGTCTCGAACAAGGATATAGCACACTTAAGACATTCATCGGTGTGCATGACAGTTCATCTAACACTCTAATGGTGTTATCGAGCCAAAACTTCGGCCTTTTCGGCATCATCAAGAACTATGGCCTTAAACTCCTCGGCCCCACGCTTCCTAATCAAGTCTACAGTGGTTTACTCAGCCTCACAGGATCAAGAATCGGAGGCATTGCGTGCTCTTGGGGTGGAGTATTTAAATTCGGAATGGTTGGACAGCCGGGTTGGTTCGAGCATATTACGCGACCCACTCATTCATCATGGTGAAGAAGGCTTGTTTCGCCCTTCATTTTGATTATTCGCGGATGATCGAGGCTCAACGGGCGGTGTCCTTGCGCAGAGCAGCCGCTACACTTTCAAGGTCATCCGCCAAGGGTCTCTCTACCGGGTTCCATTGCTAATCAAAACAAAAATTTCAACCGTCAAGTCATCACATTATTAAGCACTAACAATTTGGCATGTATAGCTAGACTCACACGCGCTATGGTAGTCCTAGAACCGACTAAACCATAGCTCTGATACCAATAAAATTGTAACACTCCTAACTCGTGACCGTCGCCGGTGTCGGACACGAGGGGTTAACGGCCAAATCCCCTTAAGGTACCAACCAATTTGACATTTCCAGTCAGGCTGGAAAACTGCGTCACCGTCGCCTTAAAAATTATATCTCGAGTTTCAAAACTCGGAAACTGGTTTCGTAAATTTTCCCTGAATTTAGACTCACATACCCATCCATGGATTTATTTCTAGAATTTTTGGTCAGGCCAATTGGTACAGTTTATTAGTTAAAGTCACCCATGTTACAGGGATGGACTGCTCTGACCCTCGCGGGTTACAACTTGAATATCTCTCTGTACAGGGCTTTAATACTGGTGTCGTTTGTTTCTAATGAAACTAGACTCAAAATGGAATCTGTACATATAAGGCATGACTCCTAATTCTTTCTGGATAATTTATGGAAAATTTTCAAAGTCGCGACAGGGGACCCAGAAACCGTTCTGGCCCTGTCTCACGAGAACTTTAATATTTCTCAGTATACTGCTCATATGGTCTTTTCGTTTCGTCCATATAAAATAGATTCATCAAGGTTCAATTTCATAATTTACTCACTATTTAATTCTACTTCTACTATTTTTAGTGATTTTTCAATCTCATCTCACTGCTGCTGTCCGCAACAGTTACTGCAGTAGACTATGCCAATTTCATGAATCTTTCCTTGGCCTTAATCATCCATCATACATGACACAAATTATGGCCACCTTATCAAAATTAGAGTTTCTAAGACTCGTGGCTATAGGTTCTAGCATCCCACTCGACGACTACATAGGCCATTTTCACATGGCTTAAAGTTTACAACCCACAATTCGACAAAATATAATAGCCTATACATGCCAAATGTTCTTCAACAACGAAAACAATACCACAAGATTTCAGCCGGTGTGATGACTTCAACGACAGTCCGATCACGCAAACAATAAGAGTCCGAGAGACCTAAAATGGGTGACAAGAAAACACCGAGTGAGTTTATAACTCAGTAAGTCATAAGCATTCATCAATCCACTGATAAAGTTACTACAACATGTACAACAAACGAGGCTAGGTATTCATCCATATCGAATCTATACCATAATACCTCGGACCTTTCGGTCCAATCTCGCACCAAGTCATACATCCCCATTTCATATTCTACACAACAAGATAATCAAGCATTTTACACATTAACTCATTTTCCAGCACAACCATGCAATTTCAATCATCACATAGATTTAAGGCTTACCAGATTCAACCCCAAGCATGAACGTATTTTCTATTCGTCATGGGCTCGAGGTACTTACCCGATCCGCTGTCCATACTCAATTCAATGGAGACACACCCTCCATATATATATAGAGTACGCACACACAGTGCTTACTACTCGATTTCGCACACTTAGTGCCACGAAATTTAAGCCCGCACACACAGTGCCATACCCTTCGAGCTCGCACACCCAAAGGCTGTACTTTTTCAGCTTGCACACATAGTGTCATATTTTTCCAGCACGCACACTTAGTGCCATATATTTCCAGCACGCACACTTAGTGCCAATCTCGTCACCATACACACGTATTGCCCGCACACATAGTGCCGAAAGCAAACTTTCTACACATTCCACTATTTCTTTTACATTCAACAATTATCCTCACTCCATACACATACAATTTCATTTATACATATATAGCATTCCATTAAACACAATTGCATAGATTTTCCAATCATTTAAGCAATATCAAACATATGTGCTTAATGACTTACCTTGTTTGGGGTAGAACGGTTCCAAATCGGCTACTCGTTTGCTTTCTCCTTTCCTTTATCCAATCTAGTTCCCCTTTGCTCTTGAGCTAAATCAAACAAATTTACTTCTCAATCAAACACACACATACGGCAACCATATACATTTCAAAAACCAATTCATTCGTATCATTTGTCCATACATTAGCTTTTAACACATTCGGCCACTAGGGCAACCTATTTAACTTTTAAGATTCATTTCTAATTTTAGTTAAACGATGCCGAATGCCATTAACTACTAATGCCACACACACATATGCATAAAATTAACCCATACATGACCTATAGCTCATTCGGTCATTCATCTTTCAAGCCTATCAAGCTTCATATCATGCTTCCTTTGCTTAATATACATATAACCACAATTTAGCATTTTTATTCATTTCATGATACATTCGCCTAGGCATAATTTCATTGAGAGTCCCTATTAGCCACTTCACCCTTCAATTATATCATCTACTTAACATTTCTTAAGATTACCATCTTAATGCCCATTATAACCACTCTCATAATCTAAATCTAAAAATCGGCAACACCCACCTTTTAGCTATCTTAGCGAATACTTCTCAACACTTAGATTAAAGTATGCACCTTAACTTAATACAACTTTCATTATCCCATGTAGCCGAATGTACCAAGCATTTATCATTTGCACATAGATTCTATAGCATGGCCGAATACTCATGCACATACACATAACAACAAGAACTCAAGGATCTAAAATCTCCTTTTATTAAACATTCATCTCACTTCTCTTCATGCTTCATCACAACAACATTTAAACAACCAACCAAAAAGACAACCTCCATGGCGAACTTCATCTCCATCAAATAGCAAAGAAATCTAAGCCATGGGCTAGGTAGGTTTCAAACTAACAACTAAAACATGCATGAATCTTAAGGAATGACATCAAACATACCTCACTCTAGTTGCAAGTATGGCCAAGCTTCTCCAAACCCCCCCCTCTCTCTCACTCACGGCAATTGAAAGAAATTTGAGGAAGGATGAGCACTTTTTTTTTGTTTTTCTTGTTCAATTCACGGCAAATGGGGGGGAAAGGCATCCACACACACTTTTTTTTTTCTTTTCTATTTCTTTTATTATTTTCATTTCTTTATTCTTTCTACATAATCCACTAATTAAACATGTTGGCAACATGTTTCCACTCATAGCATGGCCGGCCATCATGCTTCATTTTGGCTAATTTGACATGCAAGGACAACACTTTCCCACATGTATTAATAGGCCACCTTACATTTGCCTAGCACATTTCTAAATTTTTCTCACATAAGTCCTATTTGATAAAAATTCACTTACAATTAATAAAATCCAACCATGAAATTTTCACACATGCATATATGCATATAATGATCATCAATTATGATGGTTAATTATTATTATGACTCGGTTTAGTGGTCCCGAAACCACTTTCCGACTAGGGTCAATTTAGGGATGTCACAGTTTGCTGTAGCATTTCATGTCAAAGGTGTTGATATATGTTTGTGTTTATATATATAATATTGTTAAATTTATGCATAAACTATATGAGGAAATGAAAATGAGGATTAAAGCCACTATAAAGTTGAACCGAATTCCAGATCACATTCGTAAACAACACAAAGGATTTCGTGAATGAGACTTCGTTTTAAGCAAACATGATCATCAAACCATTCTTCAAGTAATTACTCGTTTCATAAACTCTTAATTAATTAAAGTCGAATAGTTGAGCTTAATCAATTAATGGTGCTTTAATTAATGTTTCTTAGATCCTAATTGATGGAAGAGACTCTAATGCTATGGATATTGAAGGAAACCCTTTGCCAACTCTGGTGTACTTGGTAAGAGAGAAAAGACCCCAACATCACAACCATTTCAAAGCTGGATCCATGAATGCTCTTGTAAGTATAACGTTATATAGGCCTAAATATATACATATAAAAAGCTCATAAAATTAAATGAGCATTCAAACTCTTACCGTTTTATTGCAAACAATTATCATTCATGTACTTTCATGTACATTCAAACTCATATGCATGAATCTAATAGGTTAAGAGGTGACATTTAAGTAGGTTTGAGTTCTAATTTCATTAATTATAATCTCTTTTTCTATTTTTAAGTATTAACTTGTTGAATGTCACATTTTAATGATAATGCATGAATCTAATAGGTTATCACCTAATTAACATAGGCAAGTAGACATGGATTTGAACATTTTTTAATAGTAATGATAATAAGTTTTTCGCTGCAGATGGGTTTAATATATGGCTTTCTAGTGGAAGATATAATTACAGGGTTGAATATACAATGTAAAGGCTAGAAATCTATGTATTTAAGCCCTAAAAGAGATGGCTTCTTAGGAGTTGCACCAATAACATTATTACATTCGCTTGTCCAACATAAGAGATGGATGGATGGTCACCTTCAAGTTTTCCTATCGAGAATTTACTCCTATCAAAAGTATGTGAGTAGTACATTATCTTAGAATTTTTATTTAATGAACTATCTTTATATCTGCTTCTCATAATCTCATATTCATTCAAAATGCATTAAAAAAAGCCCTCAATTTTTTTTGGCACTTATTTAGTATTTAAATTTTCAAAATGAATAAAAAAAAGTCATCAAACTTTTTCTAAAAAAGCAATTAAGTCCCTACTTTTTTTTTGCACTCAATTGGGTACTTGAACTTTCAAAATGCATTAAAAAAGCCCTCAATTGTTTTAAAAAAAATTAAGCCCCTAATTTTTTTTTACACTCAATTAGTTACTTGAACTGTAAAATGCCTCAAAAATGTTGTTTAACCGTTAACTTTAACAGTTTACCATTAAAGTTAACTGCCCCTAATTTTTTCAGTTAAAGCCTCCCCTATAACAATCACGGCATGACATGTGGAAAAAAATTATACAAAATTAAAATCAATAAAAGTTATAAAAATTATTAAATTTTATTAAAAATAGAAAAAAATTATTGTAACCTCCCAAACCCGACTTAGACGTTAGGGCTAGATTGAGAAGGCTACATTAGCCACTGAAATGGCTAAGCTAATTTACGTTACTTTTGCAGACTTTAAATAAACTCATTTTACAGAAAAACTCGTAGTTGTACTTTTGTGTTAATTTAAAACATTTATTTATTGGGTCAATTATACTAAAGATTTATTTTATTATTGATAGTGTTATTTTAGAAAAATCGTTTGCTTATCGCTAATCTTTGTAAAACTTGATATTAAACTAATGCAGTGGAAAAACCATTTTTCAAGTCATTTTGGAACCTAGTTGTCTTATCAATTTGTTTTTCAGAAGCGGTTCCTTTGCAATGCAATATAAATTAGGGAACAATGTCAAATTTTACTTAAGTCAGATATCATGCATTTTTTTGTTATTATGCTTGAGTAATCCATATCTTGCAAAATAGGTAGTGTCGGCATTAAAAAAGCCATGTGTGGCTTAAGCGCATCAATTAATATTATGCCTTTGTCAATTTATAAACTACTTAATGCGGGTCCTTTGAAGGAAACAGGTGTAATTATTCAACTTGTAGATAGACTTGTAGTGCATCCGGAAGGAGTGCTAGAGGACATTCTTATTTAGGTAAACGAGCTAATTTTTCCTGCAGACTTCTACATTATCGACATGGAGATAACAACTAGGCCAATTCGTCTGAGATACTTCTTGGGAGACCATTCTTGAGTACCGCGTGAACGAAAATTGATGTTTCGAGTGGAACACTCACCATGGAATTTGACAGTGAAGTGGTTAGGTTTAATGTTTATGAGGATATGGGACATCCCAATGATAAGTTACAAATCGTACCTTGCAGGAATGTAGATCTCGATGTTAAGCAAAAGGAATTATCAATGAACCAAAAACCAATATGTGAAGCTGTCATGAAAGCCTCGAAATTAAATCTAAATCATTTCCAGAACGTATAAAGCTTGCAATAGAGAAAAATGCAAACTTGAACGAAGACGCTCAAGGACACCTCAATCAACTAATGATAGGTGAATTCGGGAAGGGCTTCAAGGATAGTGGGCAAAGGTCGAAACTTTTCTGCAAGAACATCCAGTGCACGAGATGGAAAAATTAATTCTCAATGAGCCAAATGGGCAACATTTATGGTCATTGAGCTAACGACGTTAAACAAAAGTGCTTTTTGGGAGGCAACCCAAATTTATTTTTAATTTATTGAATTTTTTTGAATTTCAATTTAAATTGGATTAAAAATAAAATGAATAATAACTAAATTATTATTTAATCAAGTTAATATGCTATTTTCAAGTACGTAATAGGGTTATCAATTTTTCCAAAATCAGATACTGATGGTGGCGTGGGCACACCGTGCTAAATGCTGACAATTATTTCCCAATGCTGACAACATCATTAGAAACATATGGAGAGTATTCTTAACCTTTCTCTTTACTTGTTTGAGTTACTGAACTTTATTACATATAAAACATGCTTGAGGACAAGCATAGAGTAAGTAGGGGGGATTGAAAATTGTAAGTATGCATCCATGATTTTTGTTGCATGTCTCTCTTTTGCATATGTTCAATCTTATGCTAGATTTATTCGATAGTTTGTTTTGATATTGAGCCTCTAATCTCATTACTTAGTCAATTTGGACAATTAGGTAATTTTTGAATTAAAGTGTTCAAGTATTTAGATTAGCCGACATGTAACACCCCGAACCCGAGACCGTTGCCGGTGTCGGACACGAGGGGTTAACGAGCCAAAACCACTTATAGCACCGACCAATTTGACATTTCCAGACAGGCTAGAGAACTGCGTCACTGTCGCCTTAAAAAGCATATCTCGAGTTTCAGAACTCGGAAACTGATTCCGTAATTTTCCCTGAATTTAGACTCATATATCCATCCATGGATTTATTTCTAGAATTTTTGGTCGGGCCAATTGGTACAGTTTATTAGTTAAAGTCGCCCATGTTACAGGGGTCAACTACACTGACCTTTGCGCATTACGACCTGGATATCTTCTCGTACAGAGCTTCAATGCTCATGCCGTTTATTTCTAATGAAACTAGACTAAAAGGAATCTGCACATATAAGGCATGACTTCTAATTCCTTCTGGATAATTTATGGTAATTTTCAAAGTCGAGACAGGGATCCGAAACCGCTTCGCCCTGCCTCACGAGAACTTTAATATCTCTTAGTATACTGTTCATATGATCGTTTTGTTTTCATATGAAAGTAGATTCATCAAGGTTCGATTACATAATTTATTCGCTATTTAATACCATTCCTACAAATTTTGGTGATTTTTCACATCCACGCCACCGCAATCGGCAAAGATCTGCTTTTAAGGTAGGCCTTACCTATTTTGTAGTTTCCATGGACCAACTATAGTCTAGTCATACATAGGTCCACCTATGATCATGTTTAGGCATTCCAATGGCTGATCATGTGACCAACACTCCCATTCCAATCCATAATAACATCATGAAACCATATAAAATTACAAACCACAAATGGTCTAATTCAGACTCCACTTTTACGAACCATTTTCGCATGGCCGTATACATATACATCACAAAAGCACTTGAAAACAACCGAGGGTAGTCCTATACATGCCATATCCAAAGTTCAACTAAAAGAGTACCAAAAGGGGGTTTGATAGTGTGGATGACTTCACTTCAATGATCCCGAATCCGATCGCTAACGAGCAAAATCTATAAAACAGAGAAGCAAAGGAACGGAGTAAGCAATTTATGCTTAGTAAGTTTCGAGCCATAAATTTACACACAACCAAAGCATAGCATTCAAGTAGCTAAACAATAATTCATATGCACAATTTCTCAATGACATGCTTACTTCACAATCCCAACTCTTATATTCATACACCATTAACGGCTTAGTCAAGGCCGATAGCTCATTTATCATTGGAGCGAATACTCATACGCACTTACTCATAGTGTGCAAAGCATACACAAAACGTACCTTGTTGTTGGGAATTTCACAAGCGCATTAACTGAAAATTTTTACAGCAAGCTTATAATTTTCGGATCACATACCTTCAGAGTTTAACCGGATATAGCTACTCATTCAAACGCCTTCGGGACATAGCCCGGTTATGATAACCCGCGCAAATGCCTTCGGGACTTAACTCGGATATCACAACTCGCACAATTGCCTTCGGGATTAGCCCGGATATCACAACTCGCACAATTGCCTTCGGGCTTAGCCCGGATATCACAACTCGCACATTTGCCTTCGGGCTTAGCCCGGATATCACAATTCGCACATTCATACACATCTTTGTTTCAATTTCATAACAAAACTTTTATACACAATTCACTTAATAAGAAATATCATTTCGGCTCAATGGCCACATACAAGGGCACAATTTCGATTGCTTATTACTTCATCCAATCGAATCAAAATCTAAGTTTCGATACTCGAAAACTTACCTTGGAGGTTGTCGAGCGCTTCCAACGACTATTCAATCACCTTTTCTTTTCCTTTATTGGAGCTAGTTCCCTTTTGCTCTTGAGCTTTATGTTAACAAATAAATTGATTTAGTCGTTTTGAATATCAAAGGGAATCCAAGGTACTTAGCCCTTATAAGGTCAAGACACACTTACATCCACATACTTGAGCTCAATAATTATAATATAGCATCAAGTACTCATGTGGCCGATTATACTTAGTCATACTTGCACAAAATCAACAATAAATTCCAAGATTTTCACATCATATATGTACTAAGTCGAATATACTTGCAATGTCACATACATTCTTCAACAATTTCTTCTTTAAACAAACATATTTATCATTTACTTCATAACCAAAACATCATGTGCAAACATATATACACATATAGATGCAAGGTCAATTTTAAGGTGTTCACAACCATCCAAAACACAAATTTTAACTATCATGCAAGAAGCATAAACCATGCTCATGAGCATACCATGGCCGAATACATCACACACCATACTCCTTTTAATTTTTGGTCATGGTTAAACAAAGGACTCAATGCCCTACTCAAGAATACTAAAAGAAATTTCAAGAGTAGTCAATCCATCATTACATGCATCATTAGCAAGCTTCACATTTAGCATGCAATGGCTTCAACACAATATCAACCTTGGCCAAATACCATTTCCATGGCATAACAAGGATTTGAACCATGGCTAACATGAACATCAAGTTAGCAACTAAAACATGCATGAATCTCATGACACAACCTCAAACATACCTTAATCTTGATACAAGTATGATCAAACCTCCATCTAGTTCTCTTCCAAATCAAGCATGAAGCAAAACTCCTACCTTCTTCCTTAGTATTTTAGGCAAAAAAGGAAAGAACAAGGATGAACAATTTTTTTCTTTGCTTTTCTTTCACTCACGGCAAAAGGGGGGAAAAGATGAGCAAATTTTTGATTTTTTTGTTTCTCTTCCTACATGCTTAATTTTTTTATCATTTATTACATCATGTATTAACAAAACATGTCATAACATGTTTTCCTTGCCGATATTCCCTTGTCATGGCCGGCCACTATACCATCTTTGGGGAAATTTGACATGCAAATCCCTTATTTTTGCATGCATGATCAACTAGTCATCACACATTTCCCCATCATACTTTCAAAGTTTACTACTAGGTCCTTTCTAGTGAAATTCACATTTATAACTCTAAATCGAAACATCAAAAATGTCACACATGAATTAACACATATTATAGGCATCAAAATAAATTATAAATTATTTTTATGCCTCGGTTTTGTGGTCCCGAAACCACATCCCGACTAGGGTCAATTTTGGGCTGTCACAACTCTCCCCCACTTAAGAAATTTTCGTCCCCAAAAATCTTACCGGTAAATAGATTTGGGTATTGCTCTTTCATAGAGTTCTCGGGTTCCCAAGTAGCTTCTTCTATCCCGTGTTTGAGCCATAACACTTTCACTAGCGGAACCCTTTTGTTTCGCAACTCTTTTACTTCACGAGCTAGGATACGAATCGGTTCTTCTTCATAACTCATATCGGCTTGAATTTCAACCTCTGATGGACTAATTATGTGCGATGGATCAGATCTATAGCGTCGAAGCATCGAAACATGAAAGACGTCATGAATCTTTTCGAGTTCAGGGGGCAAAATCAAACGATATGCAACTGGACCGACTCGCTCGGATATCTCATATGGCCCAATGAACCTCGGGCTGAACTTGCCCTTACGGCCGAATCTGAGTATCTTTTTCCAAGGCGAAACCTTAAGAAACACTTTATCTCCCACCTGATACTCGATATCTTTATGTTTCAGATCCGCGTACGACTTCTGACGATCGAAGGCTATCTTCAGACTTTCACGGATTACTTTCACTTTCTGTTCAAAGATCTTTAATCAAGTCCACCCCAAAAATTTTGCTTTCACCGAGCTCCGTCCAACACAATGGTGTACGGCATTTACGCCCGTACAAGGCCTCGTAAGGTGCCATCTTAATACTTGATTAAAAACTATTGTTGTAAGCGAATTCAATCAAAGGCAAATACCGTTCCCATGAACCACTGAACTCGAGGATGCAACATCTCAACATATCCTCAAGTATTTGAATTATCCGCTCGGATTGACCATCGGTTTGGGGGTGAAAGGCGGTGCTGAAATGCAACTTGGTACCCAAAGCTTCTTGCAACTTCTTCCAAAATCGCGAGGTAAATCTCGGATCTCTATCCGACACGATGGAAATAGGCACCCCGTGTAATCTCACAATCTGAGAAACGTACAATTCGACTAGTTTGTCTATTGAAAAATCCGTACGTACGAGGATAAAGTGAGCCGACTTAGTCAGTCTATCTACAACGACCCAAATTGCATCCTTCTTACTCACTGACAATGGCAGTCCGGATACAAAGTCCATTGTGACTCGATCCCATTTCCACTCGGGTATCGTGATCGGTGAAGTAATCTCAAGGCACTTGATGTTCCGCTTTCACTTGTTGACATATTAAACATCTCAAACAAATTCGAGATGTCTTGTTTCATACCATGCCACCAAAATCGACGTTTCAAATCGTTGTACATCTTCGTACTCCCGGTGGATTGCCATTCGGCTACAATGGGCTTCGCTTCGAATTATCGAAATAAGTTCAATTCTTTGGAACACACAGACGACTTCTAAACCTCAAACAATCGTCATCATCGATTTGAAACTCCGACTCCTTGTTCGGAACACACTCAGCCCGTTTTGCAACCAACTCATCGTCGACTTTCTGAGCTTCACGAATTTGACGTATCAACAATGGTTTGGCTTTCAATTCAGCTACTAACACATTGTCGTAGAATGCATAAGTGTACATTCATCGTCAGAAAGCAAATAGTGATTTACGACTTAAGGCATCTGCAACCACATTAGCCTTTCCGGTGATAGTCAATGACCACTCATAATCCTTTAACACTCGAGCCAACGCCTTTGTCGCAGATTTAAGTCTCTTTGAGTCATCAAATATTTGAGACTTTTGTGATCCGAATACACATGGCACTTCTCACCAAATAAGTAATGTCGCCATATTTTTAAGGCGAATACGATGGCAGCCAATTCGAGATCATGGGTCGGATAATTTTTCTCATGTGGCTTTAATTGTCTCGACGCATAGGCCACAACTCGACCTTCTTGCATCAATACGCAACCTAACCCAAGTAGGGATGCGTCACTATAAACGACAAACTCTTTGCCCGATTCGGGTTGCACTAGAATTGGAGCTTCAGTCAAATAAGTTTTCAGTTGATCGAAACTTTTCTGACATTTCTCCGTCCATTCGAACTTAACACCCTTTTGGAGTAGCTTCGTCATTGGAGTGGCTATCGTTGAGAAACCTTTTACAAATCGTCGGTAATAACCGGCAAGTCCCAAAAAGCTCCGAACCTCAGTAATATTTTTCGGGGGCTTCCAGTTAAGTATAGCTGAAATTTTGTTCGGGTCGACTCGAATACCCGATGCAGATACCACATGCCCCAAGAAGCTAACCTCTCTTAACCAGAACTCACACTTGTTGAACTTAGCATATAACTGCTTATCCCGTAAAATTTGCAGCACTAACCTCAGGTGTTCAGCATGTTCGTTCTCATTGCTTGAATAGACCAAGATGTCATCGATGAGCACGACTACGAACCGATCCAAATATGGTCTGAAAATTCGATTCATCAAATCCATAAATACCGCAGGGGCATTAGTGAGCCCAAACGGCATCACTAGGAACTCGTAGTGACCATATCTCGTTCTGAAGGCAGTTTTGGGTACGTCCGACTCTCGAATTCAAGAATCGACAATAGCCCGATCTCAAATCTATTTTCGAGAACACCGAGGCTCCCTTCAGTTGATCGAACAAATCATCGATACGTGGTAACGAATATTTGTTCTTTATTGTCGCTTTATTAAGCTGACGATAGTCGATGCACAGCCTCATAGTTCCATCCTTCTTTTTCACAAACAACACTGGCGCACCCCAAGGTGAAAAACTCGGGCGAGCAAAACCTCTATCCACCAATTCTTGCAACTGAGCTTTCAACTCCTTTAATTCCATTGGTGCCATACGATACGGAGCTACCGAAATTGGAGTGGTACCAGGTACCAATTCGATGCCAAACTCTATTTCCCGAACAGGTGGTAAACCCGGCAATTCTTCAAGGAAAACATCCGGGTATTCACAAACCACTAGCACAGATTCGGGTTTCTTTTCTGACTCCTTGTCATCGAGCACATATGCAAGGTATGCTTCGCACCCCTTTCTTACGTATTTCTGGGCCAACATTGCTGATATTACAGCTGGCAACCCCTTTAAGTCCGTAGACTCCACCCGAATCATCTCGTTATTCGTGCACCTCAGATCAATAGTCTTGCTTTTGCAATTTACAACCGCATCATGCATGGTCAACCAATCCAAACCAAGAATAACGTCGAATTCGTCGAACGGCAAAAGCATCAAGTCTGCCGGAAAACAAGAACCTCGAAATACTAGAGGACTTTTCTTACACACTTTGTTGACAAGCACGTAATGACCCAAGGGGTTTGACACCCGAATTACAAACTCAGTAGACTCAATAGGCAAAGTCTTACTGGATGCTAAGGTTTCGCTTATATAAGAATGAGTAGAACCAGGGTCAATCAAAGCAGTCACATTAGTATCAAAGAGAGTGAAAGTACCGGTAATAACATCTGGTGAGGCAGCATCCTCGCGTGCGCGTATGGCATAAGTCCTAGCAGGAGCACGAGCCTCAGATTGGATGGTAGCATCTCTAGATCCTCTCTGACCGCCACTAGCATTGCCCATATTTCTAGGTGGCCTACCTCGAGTTGTGGTAGCACCTGGGTTCCCACTTTGATTTGCGTTTTGTTTAGATAATCTCGGGCAATTTTTAATAAAGTGGTCGGCTGACCCGCACTTGTAACAGGAGCGGTCATGGGATCTATAACTCCCCGAGTGCCATTTACCACAATACTGACACTCCATTCGGTTTCGACGATCATTCCCAACACCGGAGACCAAGTGCCTCAGATACCCACCGGGTCGATCACGATCTCGTCTAAAAGGCCCGGCGCCTCTAGACCGGCTCACATCATCTCGAAATCTCTTCGATGCTGTTGAAGAGACTTTCCGAGGACCTCTTCAAATTCTCCAGCCCCACATCAACTTTTTGTTTCTCCTTTCTAAGCTCTTCGCTTTACAAGCTCGCTCGACAAGTACTACGAACTCTCATATTTCGAGAATGCCAACGAACATCCTTATATCATCATTCAGCCCATCCTCAAAGCGTTTACACATAATAGCTTCGGACGAAACACATTCCCGAGCGTATCTACTAAGTCTAACAAATTTTCGTCGAGTCGAGAATCGACATAGAGCCTTGCTTAAGATCAAGAAATTCCTTTCGCTTTTGGTCGATGAATCTCGATCGATATACTTCTTTCGAACTCGGTTTGGAAGAACTCCCAAGTTACTTGCTCTCTAGGCACAACAGAAGTCGAGTACTCCACCAATAGTAGGCGGAATCGTAGCAAGGAGATAGTACACTTTAAGCATTCATCGGGTGTACAAGATAGCTCATCGAGCACCCGGATAGTGTTGTCCAACCAGAATTCAGCTTGCTCGGCATCGTCGCTATCCGTAGCTTTAAATTCAGTAGCCCCGTGTTTCTGAATTCTGTCGACTGGGGGCTTACTTGACCTTATTTGGTCAGTTACCGGAGCTATTGTAGGTGCGGGGGTTGCATTAGTCGGGAATGGAGGTTGTGGAACAGCCGTGTTAGTTCGAATGTATTGGTTGAACCAACCATTCATCACGCTATAAAAGGCTTGCCTAGCCTCATCATTCGGATTGCTGGCAATAGGTTGAGAGTCCGCCGGCGCTGTCCCTTGCGCGGGAGCAGCCGCCACACTCTCCACATCATCAGCTATTGCTCGGTTGGGATCGGGATCCATTGCTATAAACAAACACAAATTCAAATTGTCAGAAATCTCCACACTATCAATTTATCACTTAATGGCATGTATAGCTAGACCTCAAACATATTACGGTAGTCCTAGAATCGACTAAACCGTAGCTCTGATACCAATAAAATTGTAACACCCCGAACCCGAGACCGTCGCCGGTGTCGGACACGAGGGGTTAACGAGCCAAGACCACTTATTGCACCGACCAATTTGACATTTCCAGACAGGCTGGAGAACTGCGTCACTGTCGCCTTAAAAAGCATATCTCGAGTTTCAGAACTCGGAAACTGATTCCGTAAATTTTCCGTGAATTTAGACTCATATATCCATCCATGGATTTATTTCTAGAATTTTTGGTTGGGCCAATTGGTACAGTTTATAAGTTAAAGTCGCCCTTGTTACAGGGGTCGACTACACTGACCTTCGCGCATTACGACCTGGATATCTTCTTGTACAGAGCTTCAATGCTCATGCCGTTTGTTTCTAATGAAACTAGACTCAAAAGGGAATCTGCACATATAAGGCATGACTTCTAATTCCTTCTGGATAATTTATGGTAAATTTTCAAAGTCGAGATAGGGGATCCAGAAACCGTTCTGGCCCTGTCTCACGAGAACTTTAATATCTCTTAGTATACTGTTCATATGATCGTTTCGTTACTTTCATATGAAAGTAGATTCATCAAGGTTAGATTACATAATTTATTCGCTATTTAATACCATTCCTACAAATTTTGGTGATTTTTCACATCCACGTCACTGCAACTGGAAGCATCTGTTTTTAAGGTAGGCCTTACCTATTTTGTAGTTTCCATGGACCAACTATAGTCTAGTCATACATAGGTCCACCTATGATCATGTTTAGCCATTCCAATGGCTGATCATGTGACCAACACTCCCATTCCAATCCATAATAACATCATGAAACCATATAAAATTACAAACCACAAATGGTCTAATTCCGTACTCCACTTTTACGAACTATTTTCGCATGGCCGTACACATATACATCACAAAAGCACTTGAAAACAACCGAGGGTAGTCCTATACATGCCATATCCAAAGTTCAACTAAAAGAGTACCAAAAGGGGGTTTGATAGTGTGGATGACTTCACTTCAATGATCTCGAATCCGATCGCTAACGAGCAAAATCTATAAAACAGAGAAACAAAGGAACGGAGTAAGCAATTTATGCTTAGTAAGTTTCGAGCCATAAATTTACACACAACCAAAGCATAGCATTCAAGTAGCTAAACAATAATTCATATGCACAATTTCTCAATGACATGCTTACTTCACAATCCCAACTCTTATATTCATACACCATTAACGGCTTAGTCAAGGCCGATAGCTCATTTATCATTGGAGCGAATACTCATACGCACTTACTCATAGTGTGCAAAGCACACACAAAACGTACCTTGTTGTTTGGAATTTCACAAGCGCATTAACTGAAAATTTTTACAGCAAGCTTATAATTTTCGGATCACATACCTTCGGAGTTTAACCGGATATAGCTACTCGTTCAAATGCCTTCAGGACATAGCCCGGTTATGATAACCCGCACAAATGCCGTCGGGACTTAACCCGGATATCACAACTCGCACAATTGCCTTCAGGCTTAGCCCGGATATCACAACTCGCACATTTGCCTTCGGGCTTAGCCCGGATATCACAATTCGCACATTCATACACATCTTTGTTTCAATTTCATAACAACTTTTATGCACAATTCACTTAATAAGAAATATCATTTCGGCTTAATGGCCACATACAAGGGCACAATTTCGATTGCTTATTACTTCATCCAATCGAATCAAAATCTAAGTTCTGATACCCGAAAACTTACCTTGGAGGTTGTCGAGCGCTTCCAACGACTATTCAATCACCTTTTCTTTTCCTTTATTGGAGCTAGTTCCCCTTTGCTCTTGAGCTTTATGTTAACAAATAAATTGATTTAGTCGTTTTGAATATCAAAGGGAATCCAAGGTACTTAGCCCTTATAAGGTCAAGACACACTTACATCCACATACTTGAGCTCAATAATTATAATATAGCATCAAGTACTCATGTGGCCGATTATACTTAGTCATACTTGCACAAAATCAACAATAAATTCCAAGATTTTCACATCATATATGTACTAAGCCGAATATACTTGCAATGTCACATACATTCTTCAACAATTTCTTTTTAAACAAACATATTTATCATTTACTTCATAACCAAAACATCATGTGCAAACATATATACACATATAGATGCAAGGTCAATTTCAAGGTGTTCACAACCATCCAAAACACAAATTTTAACTATCATGCAAGAAGCATAAACCATGCTCATGAGCATACCATGGCCAATACATCACACACCATACTCATTTTAATTTTTGGTCATGGTTAAACAAAGGACTCAATGCCCTACTCAAGAATACTAAAAAGAAATTTCAAGAGTAGTCAATCCATCATTACATGCATCATTAGCAAGCTTCACATTTAGCATGCAATGACTTCAACACAATATCAACCTTGGCCAAATACCATTTCCATGGCATAACAAGGATTTGAACCATGGCTAACATGAACATCAAGTTAGCAACTAAAACATGCATGAATCTCATGACACAACCTCAAACATACCTTAATCTTGATACAAGTATGATCAAACCTCCATCTAGTTCTCTTCCAAATCAAGCATGAAGCAAAATTCCTACCTTCTTCCTTAGTATTTTCGGCCAAAAAGGAAAGAACAAGGATGAACAATTTTTTTCTTTGCTTTTCTTTCACTCACGGCAAAAGGGGGGAAAGGATGAGCAAATTTTTGATTTTTTTGTTTCTCTTCCTACATGCTTAATTTTTTTATCATTTATTACATCATGCATTAACAAAACATGTCATAACATGTTTTCCTTGCCCATATTCCCTTGTCATGGCCGGCCACTATACCATCTTTGGGGAAATTTGACATGCAAATCCCTTATTTTTGCATGCATGATCAACTAGTCATCACACATTTCCCCATCATACTTTCAAAGTTTACTACTAGGTCCTTTCTAGTGAAATTCACATTTATAACTCTAAATCGAAACATCAAAAATGTCACACATGAATTAACACATATTATAGTCATCAAAATAAATTATAAATTATTTTTATGCCTCGGTTTTATGGTCCCGAAACCACATCCCGACTAGGGTCAATTTTGGGCTGTCACACGACATTTGTGTTTTAAGGTTGATATATGTAACTTGATTTTTTCATATAAATTTATTGTTTGAAAAAAATATATATTTGTTTGCACATAAAAAAATAAATAAATGAAAAATAAATAAATAAAGGCTTAAGTTATGAGTGAAAGTTTCGAAAGCGTAACCGAATTTAGTAACTAGGGTGAGGTGCTTGGGTTGTCATTTCATCTCGCGTAAAAAGGTTCGAGTGACAAATCGAGAACTTATAAACACTCCACTAATCGAGTCTAAAAAAAGACTATTTGAACTGAGTAATCGGAATAGGGTGCTTGGGTTGTTATCCTAGCTCGCTTAAAAAGGTTTGACCATGTCTAATTTTTTTTAATGCGTGATTAATTAATTATATCTTGCAAATTATTGGATTAAAACTCAATTTAGTGAAATGATTTATTTCACATATTTCAGTTTTATGACACTTGTCGATCAAACTATATATTCTGAGCATTTATTTATTTATAGTCTATGTTGTTTGCATTGATTATGGATGCAAAAAAGGGGCTCGATTTTTAATAAATTGTAGAATAATTTCTAATGTTTGAAGGAACAATATGCTTAAGGACAAGCATGCGTTAAGTAAGGGGATTTGATAACATGTTAATTTGCATGACATTTTGTGTTTAATTCGGTTTATTTCGAATTGATCCCTGCTAAATTAGTGCTTTTATGTTTTAATCTTGTCAGGAATGCAATTGGGATGCTAAGAGACAAAAACGAGCATAAAAGGACCAAATTGAAACACAATCAATAAAATGGGACTAACTAAAAAATATAGAGGAAGCCAAGGACTCATGAGATTTTTTGACCTTGTAAAAGCCAAAAATAGAAAAAAGTCTTGTTTTATTTTGTCTATTTATTTTTTATTTGATTTTATATTAAAGTGGTTAATGCCAAAATTAGTAAATTCCATGTATATAAATAGGGCCTTAATGTACTTAGGAAATACGCACTTAATTCTACATTCTAACTTCAATTTGCAATTGAATAGAATTATTTTCTTTTTCTTTCAATTTGGTGTGAGCATACTAATACTTTCATTTACATTTCCTTGTTTTTACTAAATTGGTCTAATTTTCTTCCAAGTACCTTTCTTTCTCATTCTTCACCAGCATCATCAACTCACCTTTCAAATTCTACAAAACATGAATAATTTCATGCTTCACTAAATTTCATCTTAGCTTTATACCGGTGTTCTTTCCGATCGAGAATCATGAGATGCGTATTCGTGCTAAAAATCCTCCCAATTGGTATTTATTTTTTTTCCTAAGTATTGGGATAGAGAACTCATCCCTTAAAGTTAAACTCGATTTCAAGTCAAAGTGCACAGTGGGTTGGAGTTGTGTTTGCTGACAGTTGGAGAAATGAGTCGAATGTGCTGTATTCAAATCTCTGGGAACAAATCAAGGAAGAAGTGATTGGGTTTAAACGACCCATGTGGTTAAAGCTGTTGATTCCAGTTGGGTTCTTCAGAGCGCAAGACTGTCGGAATCTTGAATCGAGAACACATGTATCTCGGTTAGATAATCAGTAAGGGTTGGTTTGTAGGTCGTACCTAGACCAACTATAGGAGGAAGAATTGGTGGTTAAGAGGTTTTTAACTACTATAACTAGCTTATCATATGGAGGAAAAGATTAATTTTCAAGGATCGATTTTTAATACGGAATCTACCGAGTCTAGGGCTAAGGCTTATTATCTTTGATTACAAAATCCGAATTTAACTTCCAATTTATTTAATTATTTAGTTTCTAAACATTTCAAAACTCCCCTGATTTATTTGTTTATTTTTCAACAGGTCTGTTTGGAGTCATGAGCACGAATTTTGCCACGACTTTTGACACGACAAAAATTTTGATCACAAGTTAAACATGGAAGTTGATTATAACATCCAATCCCTATGGACTCAACCCTACTACCACTCTTTACTACTATTTAGAGTTATATTATAGGAATTATGTAACACTACCTAACCCTTTTTCAGCATCGAAACAGGATTACGAGCATTACCAGTCACTACAGTTTAAAACAAGAATTATATAAAATTATTCATTATACAGTTCAATAATTTGTCTTATTGACCCTTTAATGGACCTTCTAGGCCTAAAGAAGATGATAGAAACAAATCAGAACCCGATCAGAAGCTTATAAAATTTTTCGTAAAATTTTCAAAATTTATCTTATGAACAGTACCCACATGCCCATGTGATCTAGGAGACACGCCCGTGTGTCCCTAAGACACACCTATGTTGTCACTCCGTGTGACTCACATGGCCAGGACACGTCCGTGTCCTTTACCCGTGTAACTCTCTGACTTGTTGCTCACGAAAAATTAGGTTCACACAGCCAAGACACACACCCGTGTGCTTAACCCATGTGGAGTTATTTTTAATTCGAATCTAATGCAGTTTTCACGTGGCTAGGGCACATGCCTATGTGTTGTGGCCATGTACCATACACGGCTGGGACACACGCTTGTGTCCCTACCCGTGTGGCCATACCTGAGCATTCTGTTTATAATATTTAAGATGCAAGGGACACATGGCCTAACTACATGCCCGTATGTAAGCATGTGTTTCACACGATCTGATCACAAGTCCATGTGCCAGGCCGTGTGGACTAAAAATGAGCCTTATAATTTAAGTTTACCAACCCTGAAAAACTTGAAATATAAGAAACTTAAAATCCAAGCTCTCTACCAATCCAAAACATGATTAAATATATCTAAAGCATGATAAAACTGTCAATATAACGATCTAACTCACGTATGTTTATAAGTATCTAACATAGATTTTTTAAACTTTATATTTAAATACCATTCAAATCAATTCAAATTAAACTAGGTAAAATACCATATTATAAGACATAAATTTGCATATATAGATTAACCAATATCATCTTATACACTATTAACATTCACACCTCAAAGTGACTTCAATGGATAACCTAGGTACATGCCATTTTTCAAAATAAGATACATCACCAAGTATTTGAGTTTAGGATCAGCTTGGATGTTGAGTCGTTAATCACTTTCGTACCTAACCTGCACACGGAAACAAACCGTACTCTGAGTATGCTCTCAGTGGTGTTTCAATAAACCAACACTTATATCAATTATTAATTCAATGCATTTAAACTATAAAATTCCAATTTCATAACAATAACTAATTTTCAAAACTCATTCTCAAGGAATTATTCAATTTATTTCAACATTAATCAATATCATTTAGTTATTTAATAAAGTAATACAGTCATTCAGTTGTCCAGTACAGTAGTTTACCCCTATTAACATAATTCAGACCTAAACGGATACACGGATCCAACCAACACACCAGTACGGCACTTAGTGCCTCATCGGTATTGCCAAAGTAAACAGTAATAGTACTGTACTCAGTACCTCATCGGATTAAACCGAAGTAACAATAGCAGTACGACACACATGGTGCCTCATCGACTCAAAGTCAAAGTAATAGTACGACACTTATAGTGCCTCATCGACTCAAGGTCGAAGTATCCCTGAACACTTTCAATCCTATGGCATGCCAACTATATCCAACTTAGCCCGACACTATTAATAGGGTATTCAATTCACTTTCAATTTTCAGATAATAGTCAAATTACACTTCGATTCAACATTCACAACTTATTTTGATCCAATACAAGAATAGCAATTCTTACCTCTATCTCACTTACCAAACACATTAAATAATAAAAGCAAGAATTAATTATTAAGTTCGATTTATAGAAATACAAACCGTAATTCTCGGATTACTCTTCGTCAATCTTCTCTTTTCCTTTCTTTGTCGATGTCTCCGATACTACATCAGCCACGGAAAGTAAAAAATTTACACTATTAATGCAATATTAATTCATAATAAATAATTAAATTTCTATTTTATTCAAACCTTAATTTCAGTTTGATCCTAATTAATTCATTTACTTTTATCACTCAATTCAGACCTCATTTCTATTCAATTTCCTATCATATTCACCCTAACCATCAAATATAACCCTAATCTTACATTTCTTTCAATGTAGTCCCTCAAACACAAAACTTATAGCTTCTTTTACAATTTAATCCCTTAATTAATTCTAACTTGATATTCACTCAATTAAATCCCTAATTCAACAATTTGTTCAACATAAACCATATCTAAAAATCAATTATCTTTCAAAATTTTCACATAAATCAAGTAATATTTGTCTCTAGGATTCTAAAAACTTTAAAATTACAAGAAAAAGACTAAATTAACTTACCAATTAAGCTTCAAACTTCAAAACCCTAATTTTTCCTTTTTCTTTCTTTCCTTCTTTCTTTCTCTCTTTTTCTTTTCTTTCTCTGTTCTAATTCTTTACTTTATTTCTTTATTTCTTTTATTTCTTTTATGTTTTATTTTATTATATTATATTTTAGTAATAATTATTATTTACTTAAATACTAAGTAAATACATACATGTATTACAAATGTATGTATAATACTTTTTACACTTGTATTTAATTTTTACCATACATTTGGCACTTATGGCTTAATTGTTAATTTAGTCCCTTCACTTTTATTTATTGTATAATTCAACTTTCACACTTTATTCAATCTAGTCCTTTTACTAAATTAGCCTTAATTCAAGCTAATTCACTTAACTAAAATCTAATTAATCACTCAACTAACATTTGTAAATATTCCTATTAAATATTTACGAACCCGATTTATGAAAATAGTAAGCCAGAAACACGATTTTTTATACTCATAAATTTCGGGTCATTACATTTCTCCCCCTTAATAAATTTCGTCTTCAAAATTTACCTGAAAAAAGATGGGGGTATTGAGATCTTATTGTATCCTCTGGTTCCCATGTTGCTTCTTCAATATTATGACTTTTCTATAACACTTTCAGTAAGGAAACCCATTTATTACGCAATTCCTTTTTTTGAAAACAAGAAATTTACTTTCCATTGATCGGAGAATTAAACCACTTTATCGTAGTTACTCTTTTTTTTAACAATTCTATTATATGTTTTGATTATATCTGCTCTTTTTTAATACAATGCATAGAACTAACTATAACGCATCCTCAACCCATAAATAGGAGGATAATACGCTTCAGTGCACTTGAACTCACGTCCTCTTACATTGACAACAATGTCCTTGCCAATCGAGCATAAAAATATATCACAATCGAAGGTTCGATTTGATAAAAAAATTTAAAATTTTATTGTGTATCATAAATAAAATTTCCAACAATAACTGCCTCAACATACGTATATATAATATATTATAATTTTTTAAATCTAATTTCTAACTTAAGAAACAATTTTTTTTATTTTTCTATATTGAATTTAACTTCAAATAAGTTAAAATATTGGAAGCAGATAAAAAGTTTATTTCTTCAAAATTCAAAACTAAATAGAGATCTCCATAAAAAACACTAAACAAAGATAAAAAAAAAAACAATTTAAACAAGTAGATAAGTGACAACATGTAAAATTAACCTTTCACTGCTCTTAGTTGAAGTCTTGTAGTATTATAAAGACAATTAATATTGAGCTGTGACTTATTTATGGATATTCAACTTTTTAGAAATATTTTGGGTTGAAATTATAATTGTTATTAATTTTAAATTTTAGAAACAACGAATTGTGACTAAAATAAAAAATAAATAAATAACAATGAATTTTTAACCTATAATGTATAAAAATATAAATTTATTTTGAGAAAATTTAATTTTTACTTTACATATAATTACGTCTACTTCGACATATAGAAGTTCATACAGGAAAATTGTTGGGGGCTTCGTCCTTACTCATTAATTCCTCCTCTGCCCATAGTGATGCACGAATATATGAACAGAGGTTATATAGCATAAATGTGGATCAATACTTCCTTTCACACTAAAACAAATGATAATATGTAACATTCTAAATGCGGCTAAGATTTTATGGCCGAATTATAAATATTACATTGATAAATTAATAATTTTGGTGATTTGTTCTCAAGATATTTATTTTGGAAATTAAAAATTTGAAATTATAAAATTTGCTTTATACCTTTGGTGATAATATTTTTCAACAAAAGGCATGTGAGAGCATCTTAAATTATTATCTTATAAAACTCAATTTAATTAGAAACGTCATGCTGTCAACCTCGAATACTTGTTTGGTAAAAGCGCATAATCCAAATTAAATTTTTTGCAACGAAAAAATCTTTAGAATTGTTTAACATGAAAATCAATTTTTTTTAAAAAAATTAACAAAAATCATATTTCATTTATAATAATTAACTAAAACTTAGTAGATTCTAGAAACCATAACTAAATTCTGAAAATTTCCAAAAGCCCTTAAAATTTAAGATAAAAATTACTGAATAGATTCATTATGAAAAATCCGAACCGAGCTCTTGAGCAATGCCAAATTCCTAAGTTTAAGGATTACCTGAAAAATGTTAAACAAATAAAGTGAGTTATAAAACTCAGAGTGTGCATTGACCCACAAGCAAAAATCACATTAGAAACATGTTTAAATGCATATATCAGCGTGAGCATGGTATAATCAAATAGAATAATCCTATTTAAATGCATATATCAACGTGAGCATGGTATAATCAAATAGAATAATCCTACCCCCATTCACTACAGACCACTCCGTCCAACCAATCACACCAATATGTGATTGTATGCCACTCAGAATATTTGCATATATCAGCGTGAGCATAAGGCACCAACAAAACTTACACAGGGACAATAAAACCAACTATTCGTCCAAAAGCTCGGCACAGAAATAACACAAAAGAATCAATGACACGAAAGAGATAAGAATGACGCTAGAAACAGTAGCAAATGAATGGCTATTAGGAGAAATAGGGTTGAAAACAAAAGAAAGATGAAAAGAGACTAAGGGTTCGTTTGTTTACATGTAAAAGGTTTTACGGAAAATGATTTCTGTATTTTCCTGTGTTTGTTTCACAAAAAATAGTTTGGTCAGTGGAAAATGACTTACAAGTCAAAGTAAAATAAGTCTTTTTTCCTGTAAAATGACTTACCATTTTGAAAAGCGTAAGTCATTTTCGAAAAAGAGCTGATCTATAGATAATTTTAATTTTCTATAAAAAACTAACTTAAATCAAGCTTAATATTATTATATTGATAATAAATTTTTTTATTTTTAAAAATATTTAAAATATTATATTTTTCAATATTATTAAACATACATATTTAATTATTTATATTTAGTCATATAATAAATTATTAATATAATAAATATAATTTATTATTTTAATAAATTATTTAATGTTTCAATTTTATTTTAATAATAAATTTTAAAAATAATTGTAACGCCCCAAATTTCGGTAAATTCGGCTTTTGTGATTGTTGAGCAGGGAGGTACATTTGTTTTGTATTGGTTTGGCTTAAAATTTATGTTGGTTTAAGTGTTTATGGACTTTGGGGTGTGTTTGGGAGGTCTTAAGTTCGACCCTTAACTTGGGCTAGTTTTGGGTTTTTGTTTGAATAAAGCCTAACTTTTGGTTAGTTGGCTTAAAAGAAATTGTTGGTAAAAATTTAATAGAATGGGCCTGTTGGTCTAGTGGTTAAGTGGCAAGGGTTTATGTTAGAGGTCTTGTGTTCGAATCGTGGTTTGGGCATTAATTTTTGCCACTAAGGCTGTGATAGAATTGGAGGTGAACTAAAACACTGAAGGGTAGGGTTTATCAGATTTTTCTGAGGAGTTCTCAAAAGAACTCTTCCTGTCGAATTTATTTTCCATTTTCCCTCTTCACATTCTTTCCTTTTTTCTTTTTCTTCCAAACCGAAATTTCCCTACTACTATTGATTTTTACTTTGTTAAGTATTAGTTTTTGATCCTTTTTCCTCATCGTTGCTATTCTCTACGGTTGGCACAGATTCGGTAAGTGTTGGGGTTCATTTGTTTGGTTTTTACGATTATAAGGTTATTAAGAGAATTATTTTTTGTTTAGGAGATGATCATCAATCTGTGGACTGTTAAAACGACACTTTAATCAGTAAGGAACTGTCGTTGTTCATTAAAGGTAGGCTGTTGTTAGTTTTTCGGATTTGGGTATCCATAGTAAATCATTTCAAGTGACTGATTTTGGTCTCGGGTTTGTTAATAATAGGTTCTAGAGTGCTCGAGATTGCATTAGCTTCAAATTGATACTAGGTGTGTACTCCGATAGCATAGAAAACGAGTTTCATGAAAGTCGAAAAGCTGTCTGTCGACGCCACACGGGCAGACGTGAGACACGGGCGTTTCATTGATGAACCAAGTCGTGCAAGCACCACACGGGCGCAACGGACATGGGCGTGTGATGGCTCGTAGGCCGTGTGTGAGGCACGGGCTCCACACGGGTGTGTGGGATGTTGGGCCAAACCTTCTGATCCACACGAGCAACGCCAATTTGGGTCGTGTGACCCATATGGGCGTATAAGCCCACATGGGCATGGCATACGACCGTGTGAGCCCAATTAATTTGAAATGTTCTATAAGGTTGCAAGGGTTGCCTAAGTCAACTGTGACCTGATTGTAGGGGTGGTAAATGTTACTTAGACCCCAAACTTCAATTGATTACTGAATTGTGTGCAAAAGCAAGTTATTATAAGCATGTGTATCTGTCTGACTTCGTGTATCCATTCTGCCATGATTTTGATAAGATCTGATATTTGCATATAAGCATGTTATGGTATGAATGTTGCATTGTATTGGGTTGGGATTGTTGTGAAGAGAAGAAAGTCTGAGAGGTGATTAGCTTGTTATTTGGCAGCTATGCTGTATATATCTATTACGTACTATTACGTACTATTTAACGGTACCTTTTAGTGTGCAGGGTTGGATGGGTTAATTATATCCCCATATTTGGTGTGTACGGTTAGGTGGGTCGATTTGATCGTGATCATTCGTGATAAGTCTTATAATTTTATAATTAACCATTCTTTAAAGCTAACTATTATTACGATGAAGGCAAGCACACCTATCGAACAGTAGTATAGTTTATAGCAAGACCGGAATGTCGAATCCAAAGGAACTAAAAGTACTAGTATTACCTCTCTTTTTATTATCTAGCCTAAAAATAAAGGGATTTATTTATCTAAACTAATTACTAAACTAAGAATGCATAGGAAGTGAATTGGGGAAAGTTTTTTTGGAAAACTTATTGATTTAGACAATACCCAAGGGAAACTCCACCTAGGCTTCACTTGTTATTGACTCTGAATTAGATGTTTTATTCATTTGACTTAATCCTTAGAAATCCCTAATTTATATTATTATCTCTCTCGAGACTAACAACGTCTAACCTTAGGTTGATTAATTGAAATCTCTTTCTAAGTAAAACCCCTAGTGTTGCATTAACTCGATCTATGGATTCCTTTATTAGGTTTCACCCTAATCCGGTAAAATTATGTCACACTATCTCTAGGCGTGCAATTAACTCCGCTTAATTATGCTAGATCTACTCTTAAACAGGGACTTTTTCTCCTCAGAATAAGCACATCAATACTTGAATCAATATCCTGGAATATCAAAACAAGAATTATTAACTCATAATTAAGAACAAATCAAATATTTATCATATAATTCAGAAAATAATAACAAGATCCGTCTTAGGTTTCATTCCCCTTAGGTGTTTAGGGGATTTAGTTCATGATTGTAAAGTAAAACATCTCAGAAGAATAAATATGATAAAACATAAAGAAAACCCAAAAAACTCCTGAGGGAAATTGAAGGGAGATCTTCAGTCTTGAAGGAGAATCCGGCTTCTGAGATGGATCAATCGGCTTTCTTCGAGTAATTCCTTACTTCCTACTCCGTATGTGTCTTGAGTCCTCTTCTAGGGTGTTTTAAATAGGCTTTAGAGTGCTTTCAACCCTCAAAAGTGGCCTTTTCGAATAGAACTAAACTTAGGCTCGATAGGGACACGCCCGTGTGACGAGCCCGTATACGATTG
Organism: Gossypium arboreum; assembly: GCF_025698485.1. Lineage (NCBI taxonomy): Eukaryota > Viridiplantae > Streptophyta > Magnoliopsida > Malvales > Malvaceae > Gossypium > Gossypium arboreum. The sequence continues at coordinate 98,286,338 of NC_069080.1, forward strand.
CTTCAAGCTGTGGTCAAGGCTGTTAAGTAGGCACTGGCCGTGTGGTCTACTCGTGTGAGGAAGTTCGGGCCGTGTAAGAGTCTGCCAGAAAGGCATGTGCATGTAGTCTACCCATGTAAGGAAGTCTAGGCCGTGTTGATTTCCCACATTGGTCCATTTTTCCGTTTTCACCGTTTCTCACTCTTTTTACTCTCCTATGCTCACTTGAGCATAAAACATGAAATTAAAGGATTAGGAGCATCAAATTCACCAAATCTAAGGAGAAATCATCCAAAAATGTGCTAAGTATGGGATAAAATATGTATAAATTACGGTTTATCAAATACCCCCACACTTAAGTATTTGCTTGTCCTCAGCGAAATCCTCAACTCACGATCAAAATAAATTCTTCTCAATTTATAATTCCTATCGATAATATCTCAAAATAATCCATAAGTAATCATACATTGAAAATTCAACTAGAAGAACATCAAAGTTTCAAACATTCCAAGTTGAGCATTTTATCACGAAAATAGGTGTCTCTCCTCATCAAAGTAATTACCTTTGATTCAAAATATCATAGAGTTTAACATCCTCACTAAAGATTCATTCAAATCACTCGAGGTGTTTAATGACAGCTAGTTAAGAACTCAATAGTCAATATGAAAAGTTATTACCATAGACTTGTGTGAAAATCAAATCTCCACCACTATAAATTGAGAATAAATTGAGATGATACATCAATAAAAAGGTCTTTAGTGGGTTGAAACGTGGCTTTGGTTAGGGGGTGTGGTCACAAGCTGAAAGAAAAGGCTAGAATCGAGATTGAATTTAAAAAAGTACCTAACTAGAAAAATACTAAAATTGACACATTACATTCCTAATTAGATGTTCCTAGAATTGAGCTTTTCTTCTCAGAATATGGAATTATAAACTTAAACTCATAAACAAAGAATTGCTGCTAATATATATATATATATATATATATTTAAGAACAAATCAAATAATCATAGAATTTTGCTAACTTATCGGAAATAAAACATAGCTAAGCAATTTATTCAAATCAAATCTCGACAAAAGTAGGGATCAAATTAGTTGAGGGGATTTCAACAATAATGGGTTATGGGTTAATATTGAGGATAAATCAATGAATGGCTTGTTAGGCTCAAAGGGGTTCACTAAGGGTTAATTATGAAGGTAGGCTTTTATGGAGTGAGTGGGTTAAACCTAAGTGCCTTTATCATTCAACATATCAAATCAAATGTGTGGTCTTGACATGCATAATCAAGCAAGTTCTAGAATAACAATTCAATATTGACGCACTCATAATAAAAGTGAGCATGAAGGAAATAATATATGCTCTAAAAGCTCAAGATCTCACAAAAATTATGGCTTTTTGAGGTTTAAGCCTGTGAATTTCAACTCAAGATAATACCTAAACTTGGGGAAACAACTTAAAAAATTTTAATTTTCAAAAATCAACTTATCATGCTTGATTCTCTACTTCCTTAAAGTTTAAATAGTCAATGCATAAATGTCTATGTTTTAATTCAAGGCATATCAACAAAAATCATAAATTAATCTAAATTCATTCTAATAGTGATATGAGTAAGTCACGTGAGAATAAGACAAAATTTAGGGATTTTTTTGATAAAGATATAAATTACTCCCCACACTTAAGATGTACATTGTCCTCAATGTACAAAGATATATAATAGTGATATGACGATACTATCAAAAGAGAGAGAGAGAAGTGAAACGCCTTGAAATTGTGGATGAGATTCATGGATTAGCGAGAGCGAGAATTGAAGATAAAGCTGGAGGAAAGGCATGATTCTGATGGATAAAGGAGAAGACGCCATTGTGAAAGATAATTAAAGGAAGAATCCGATAATAAGCAAACAAATGAGTCTTCAAAAATAAATAGAAATAAAGGTAAAAATAAAAATAATTTAAATTTAAAAAGAGGGACGGCACGTGTCACACGCCCGTTTGATTTGCATCCAGCCCGTGTTTATCATGAATTGAGGGATAGTCATATAGCCTAATGACACGCCCGTTTGTCTAGACCGTCTGGTCACATGGTCATATCGATATGGCCTTGTGTGATGTGGGCAATTTCTCTAATGCCCGTGTATAAATGCACATGCCCGTGTCATTTTTTCAATCTCGACCACGGTAATTGTCAATCTCCATTGCCCGTGTTAATTTGACAGGATTGCCCACGACCATGTCGCAAAGCCGTGGCAACTTATCGAATCCCGTGTTTTGGGAAAAATTTTGCTCTATTTTCACACGATCGTATGGCATGACCATGTTGCCGCCCGTGGTATAAGCACGGCCTAAGGCACGCCCGTGGGCTAGGCCGTGGTCATTCCTATCAAATATCAAAATTTCCTGCAATTAAACTATGAACAGTTAAAGAAAAATCAAACCCTATTTAGTGAGGTTAGGGCTTGGGTTGCCTCCCAAGAAGCGCTTATTTAGAGTCTAAGCTCAACTCCACTTTGTAGGTATATTTAGGGAAGTTCGTGGAGCCGTAGCTCCTCTCATCGTCTTTAAAATTCTCTCCGTTGTAAAGTTTGACACGATATCCATTTACCTTGAAAGTGCCTTGTGATGGGTGACTTACCTCTACTGTGCCATATGAGAAGACAGTTTTGACTATGAATGAACCTGACCATCGTGATTTAAGTTTCCCAGGGAACAATTTCATCCTCGGGTTATATAACAGGACAAGATCTCCAACTTCAAATTGCTTGTGTTGTCTCAAACGAACATCATGGTGGTGCTTCGTTGCTTCCTTGTATAGGCGTGAATTTTCGTATGCATTGGTTCGCCATTCATCCAACTCGTTTAACTGCATCAACTTGTTTTTACCTTCAAGTTTGGTATCAAAGTTTAGAAATTTTATAGCACAGAATGCCTTGTGTACTAACTCAAATGTTAGATGACAACTTTTTCCATAGACAAGTCTGTAAGGTGATGTCCCTATGGGGGTCTGTAAGGTGATGTCCCTATGGGGGTCTTAAAAGCAGTTCTATAAGCCCATAAAGCGTCATCTACTTTCATCCTTAATCTTTCCTATTTAATTTTACCATCTTTTCTAGGATACATTTAAGCTCTCAATTCGCTACTTTGACTTGGCCACTAGTTTGAGGGTGGTAAGGGGTAACTGTTCTGTGGTGAACTCTGTATTTCTTAAGGGTCTTGCCAAATTAGGCGTTACAAAAATGAGTACCCCTATCACTGATAATTACTCTAGGTGTTCCAAATCAAGAGAAAAGTTTCTTAAGGAATCGTACTACTACTCTAGCATCATTAGTAGGTAAAGCTTGGGCTTCAACCCATTTGGACATATAATCAACAACTACTAATATGTATTTATTCCCGAATAAACTAGGAAATGGGCCCATGAAGTCGATGCCCCAAACGTCTAATATTTCACATGAATGCATATATGTTTGAGATATTTCATCATGTTTGGAGATATTACATGTCTGTTGGCATTTTTCACAAGAAGTAACAAATCTGTTGGTGTCTTTGAATAAGGTGGGCCAATAAAAACCTTATTCGAGTGTTTTGTGTGTAGTTTTATTTCCACTATAATGTCCTCCAGTTGGTCCTGAATGGCAATGTTCCATGATTTTCAATGCTTCCAGGCTTGTAACGCATCACCTAATGACTTGATTTGTACATATACGGAAAAGAAAAGGCTTTTTCAAAAGTAGTTTTTCACATCAGTAAAGAATCGCTTCTTTTGCTTATGTGTCAATCCTTTTGGGATAACTTTAGCAACTAAAAAATTCGCAATGTCTGCAAACCAAGGCACCTCAGAATCAGATATAGCAAAAAACTATTCTTCAGGGAACGAATCATTTATTTCAACTTCATCTAGCTCTTTCGCACTTGAATTTTCAAGCTTGGAAAGATGATCAGCCGCGAGATTTTTAGCTCCTTTCTTATCCTGAATCTCCAAGTCAAATTCCTGCAATAACAAAATCCATTGAATGAGCTGAGGTTTTGCATCAGTCTTAGTTAGAAGGTAGCGAAGAGCAGAATGGTCAGTATAAACGACAACTTTAGACAATATTAGATATGGCCTAAATTTATCGAATACAAAAACCATAGCTAGCAGCTCTTTTTTCCATGGTGGTGTAGTTTTCCTGTGTGACAGTCAAAGTTTTGCTAGCATAATAGATAGGCTAAAAATGCTTGTCTCTTCGCCGTCCCAAAACTACACCTACTGCAAAATCACTTGCATCACACATTAGTTCGAAAGGTAAGTTCCAATTAGGTGCGATTATAATTTGAGCATTAATCAATTTATTCTTTAGAGTACTAAACGCTTCTAAACATTCCTGATCGAAATTAAAGGGCACATCTTTTTCTAGTAATTTAGTCAAAGGCTTAGCTATTTTAGAAAAGTCTTTATTAAATCTTCTATAAAATTGAGCATGTCTTAAAACACTTCTAATAGCCTTAATCGAACTAGGGGAGGTAGTTTTATGCTTATGACTTCATCGAGTTATATACTCACTCGGTGTTTTCTTGTCACCCATTTTAGGTCTCTTGGACTCGTCTCTTTTTGTGTGCTCGGAACCGTCGTCAAGTCATCACACCGCAAGCAATCTTTGGTATTGTCTTCTTAGTCGATCTAGGAGAACATTTGGCATGTATAGGCTATTTTGTTTTGTTGAAAATTGGGTTGTAAACTTTAGCCATGCGAAAATGGCCCATATGGTTGGTTGGATTTGGTTCTAAAACACTTATTCATGAGTCTTAAAAATCTTAATTTTGATAAGGTGGTCATAATTTGTGATATGAATGATGGATGATTAGTTGGGTCATGGAGGAATTATGAAATAGGCATTGTTTGCCTTAGTAATGATGTGACAGCAGCAGTGATGTGAGATTGAAAAATCAGTAAAATAGTAGAAGTAGAATTAAATAGTGAATAAATTATGAAATTTAACCCTGATGAATCTACTTTCATATGGAAGAAACGAAACGGTCATATGAGTCGGATTTTAAGAGATATTCAGGTTTTCGCAAAACAGGGCCAGAACGGTTTCTGGATCCCCTGTTCCGACTTTGAAAATTTACTATAAATTAACCAGAGAGAATTAGAAGTCATTCTCTATATATACAGATTTTTTTGTGAGTCTAGTTTCTTTAGAAACAAACGGCATAAGTGTTGGAGCCCTGTACAGAAAGATATTGAAGACGTAAGGCGCAAAGGTCAGTGTAGTCGAACCCTGAAACAGGGGTGAATTTAACTAATAAACTGTACTAATTGGTTCAACAAAAAAATGATAGAAAAAAATGTGTAGATGGGATTATGAGTCTAGTTTTAGGGAAAATTTACGTAACTAATTTTCGAGTTCTGGAACTCGAGATATGATTTTAAGGTGACAGTGATGCAGTTAGCTAGCTCCGCCGAATGAACTTAAATATTTCAAGAGAGAAATAAGGAAGTAAGCCGGTAACACCATGTGGTCAAATCCGGTGACGGTCACGGGTTTGGGGTGTTACATTTATTAGTATCGAGCTATGGTTTAGTCGGTTCTAGGACTACCATAGCGTGTGAGTTTAGCTATACATGCCAAATTGTTAGTGCTTAATAATGTGATGACTTGGACGGTTGAAATTTTGTTTTGGTTAGCAAATGGATCCCGGGGTAGAGAGACCCTTAGCGGATGACGTTGAAAGTGTAGCGGCTACTCCTGCGCAAGGGACACCGCCTGTTGAGCCTCAGTCATCTGCGAATAATCAAGGTGAAGGGGCGAAACAAGCCTTCTTCACCATGATGAATGAGTGGGTCGCATAATATGCCCGAACCAATCCTACTGTCCAACCATTCCCGAATTTAAATACCCCACCCCAAGAGCCCGTAATGCCATCAGTTACTGATCCTGTGAGGCTGAGTAAACCACCTGTGGACTTGATTAGGAAGCGCGGGGCCGAGGAGTTCAAGGCCATAGTTACTGACGATGCCGAAAGGGCCGAGTTCTGGCTTGATAATACCATTCGGGTGTTTGATGAACATCATGCAAACCCAGAAGAATGTCTTAAGTGTGCTATATCCTTGTTGCGAGACTCAGCCTACTATTGGTGGAGGACCTTAATTTCCATAGTCCCAAAGGAACAAGTTACTTGGGATTTCTTTCAATCAGAGTTTCGAAAGAAATATATTAGTCAACGGTTCATCGATCAAAAGTGCAAGGAATTCTTGGAACTCAAGCAAGGCCGTATGAAGATGTCTGAATACGAACATGAGTTCATAAGACTTAGTCGGTGTGCTTCTGGAGTGTGTGGTGATGAGGTTGCTATGTGTAAAAGATTTGAAGAAGGATTGAATGAAGATTTAAAGCTGCTGGGTATTTTGGAGATAAAAGAATTTGTAACACTAGTTGAACGAGCACTGTAAGGCGAAGAACTTGGAAAGGAGAAGAAGAAGGCTGAATTTGAAGCTAAAGACGCGTAAGAGATCGACGGTAAAGCTCCATTTTCTATCAGTAATGAAGTTCGTGGAGGACACAAATAAGTCAAGGACGATCGGGAGTTTCCATTGGAGCACGACCATCGATGGACTCATGAGCTACTTGGCCGCTAATGTGGGCAATAATCGTCAAGAAAAGCCCGAATGCCCCCAATGTGGAAGACGACACATGGGTGAATGTTAGGTAAGTCTACTAACGAGTACTTACACGGATGTGGTTCAAGGACTACTTCATTAGAGATTGCACCGAGCCGATGAGAAAAATAAGATGCAAGGTACGAGACCTAGTGGAACGACGGCCAGAGGTAGACCCCGAGAATTTCTGGAGGTAGGGGTGGTAATCGAGAGGGCCTCGACACGGTGGTTCGATCCGAGACTCGTGCTCTGCTAGAGCATATGCCATCCGCGCGTGAGAGGAGGCATCCTCCCCGACGTTATCACGGTACTTTCACTCTCTTGATACTAGTGTGATTGCATGGATTGACCCCTTCTACTCATTCATATGTATGTGAAACCTTAGCATCCAAGAAGACTCTACTGTTGAGTCTATCGAGTTCGAATTCAGTGTCAAACCCTTTGGGTCAATACGCACTCGTTGATAAAGTGTGCAAGAGATGCCCCTAATAATTCGAGAATCTTGCTTTCCGGCCGATCGATGCTTCTACCATTTGATGAATTCGATGTTATTCTTGGTATGGATTGGTGACCATACATGATGCGTTGGTGGACCGCAAAGGAAAACCATTGATTTGAGGAGTGCAAATAACGAGGTAGGCCGAGTCGAGTCTCATGATTTAAAAGGAGTGCCAGCGATAATATCTTCAATGACCGCCGTAAACATGTGAAAAGGGGTGTGAAACATACCTTGCGTATGTGCTTGATAGCAAAGAGACGGAAGGAAACTTGAATTGGTACCAATGGTCTGTGAGTATTGACATGTTTTCCGAGGAGTTACCGGATTGCCACCGCTCGAGAAGTGGAATTTGGCATCGGTTGTACCGGTACTACGCTGATCTCAATAGCCAATGGTTTCAATTTTAGATTTATCAACCTCAATCCCTTTACTAGAAATTTTATGTCCTAACACCTTCTTGAACCATAAAGTGACATTTTTCCCAGTTAAGTACAAGATTCATTTCCTCACATCTTATTAAGGCTCATTTTAAATTTTTAAGGCAAAGATGGAAAGAGTTACTGAATACCGAGAAATCATCCATAAATACCTCCATAATGTCTTATACGAGTTCATCAAAAATGGCCATCATGCAGCACTGAAAAGTTGTAGGAGCATTACATAATCCAAAAGGCATTCTATGATAAGCAAACGTATCGTATGGACACATAAATGTTTTCTTTTCTTGATCTTCAAGAGCTGTTGGGATTTGAAAATAGCCAGAGAGCCCGTCTAAAAAGCAGTAGTACATGTGCCCTGATAATCTTTCCAACATTTGGTCGATGAATGGCAGGGGAAATGATCTTTCCTTGTGGCATCATTCAACTTCCTATAGCCAATGTAAACTCTCCAACCTGTGACTGTCCTTGTTGGAATTAATTCATTCTTCTCATTGGTTACAACAGTCATGCCTCCTTTCTTAAGAACAACCTGCACTGGACTTACCCAAGAACTGTCAGAAATAGGATAAATAATTCCAGCATTTAGGAGTTTAATTACCTCAATTTTAACAACTTCATTCATGTTGGGGTTCAGTCGTCTTTGAGATTGCACGAATGGCTTATATTCATCTTCCATTAAATTTTTGTGGGTGTAAAAAAAGGGTTAATCCCTTTAATGTCAGAAATTTTCCAAGCTATGGCCCGTTTATGCTCACTTAATACTTGGAGTAATTCCTCTTTCTCTTTGGGTTGCAAATTAGAAGCAATAATTACTGGTAGTGTAGAATTCTTTCCAAGGAATGCGTATTCCAAGTGACTTGGTAATTATTTAAGTTCCAGTTTTTGAGGTTCTTCAATAGAAGGTTTTTGCTTAAGCTCATCGTTTACCTTAATACCCTCATATTTTTCTTGTCTTGGGGAGTGTTCATTGGGATCATCATTCACCTCCTCTCATTTGGTGAGACATAGTTCCATCGTGTCCTTATGTATGAATTCCTGAAAAGAATCTTGAGTAGCATGATCAATAGAGTTAATAAAATAACATGAGTCATCCTATTCCCTAAAAAATCTCATTGCATCATAAATTTTAAAAATAATCTCTTCATCACCTACTCTAAGTACTAGTTTACCATCACCCATATCAATAGCAGCCCTAGCACTGACTAAAAATGGACGCCCTAAAATTAGAGGCACTTTAACATCTTCATCCATGGAAAGCATAACGAAATCAACAGGGAATATAAATTTATCTACTTTTACAAGTACGTCCTCCATAATACCCCTAGGATATTTAATAGATGTATCAACTCATTGAATACTCATCCTAGTGGGTTTAGGTTTTCCAAGACCAAGTTGTTTAAACATTTTATATGGCATCAAATTAATGCTAATGCCTAAATCATTTAGTACCTTATCAACATTCAAGTTACCAATTAAGTAGGGAATAGTAAAGCTTCCTAGATCTTTTAGTTTGGTTGGCAGTTTATTTTGGAGTATGGTCGAGCACTCCTCGTTAAGTTCCACTGTAGGTAAGTCTTCAAACTTCATTTTATTTGTTAGAAGCTTCTTTAAAAATTTTACATATGTCAAAAGGGAAGTTGATATGCAGTTGTTTAAAAAGTTCAAGAAATTTACAGAATTGTGCATCCATGCGGTCTTTCTTTAACTTTGCTGGATATGGGATTGGCAATTTATATTTCTTTGGCATTGGATTGTCATTTTTTTTGGGTTTTACCTCCTCTCTTTCGGTTCTGCTAGCTTTTTATGGTGGCTTCTTTTCAGATTCAGCCAACACTTTCCCACTTCTAAGTGTAACTACTTTCACATGTTCTTTTGGGTTGGGTTTGGTATTACTAGGTAGACTTCCTGGTGGTCTCTCTGATATCATTTTAGCCAACTGTCTAATTTGATTCTCGAGCCCTTGGATCGATGCTTGCTGATTTTTAAGTGTTGTTTCGGTATTTTGAAAACATGTTTTTGACATCGAGATGAACCTTGTGAGCATCTCCTCAAGGTTCACTTCTTTTCCTGTTGGTACGATGGTTGTTGGAAACCCGGAGGATGTTGTGGCCTTTGATTCCCTTGGCTTCCCCATGAGAAATTTGGGTGGTTCCTCCAACCTGCATTGTAAGTGTTACTATAAGGATTATTTTGAGGTCGAGGATTATTACACATATAATTCATTTGTTCGTTCTCCATGTTATAGCGATAGGGTGGGTATTTTGATTTGCTCGATCCACCTCCACTTGCTTCGCACTGCATTACTGGGTGAACCTGTGAAGAACCAAGTAAACCATCAATTTTCTTATTCAAAAGTTCAACCTAAGTGGAGAGCATCATGACCGAATCGACCTTAAAAACACTAGCTAATTTTGTCGGCTTTGTTCTCATGACTTGCCATTGATAGTTATTCAGTGACATCTCTTCAATAAATTCATAAGCCTCTTCAGGTGTTTTGTTATTCAGAGTTCCACCGGCGGCTGCGTTGATAAGTTGCCTTATTGAGGGGTTCACACCACTGTAAAAAGTCTGAACCTACAACCATAGAGCTAATCGATGGTGAGGACACCTTTTCAATAGAGCTTTGTATCTCTCCCATGCATCATAGAGTGTTTCTAGATCCATATGCACAAAATAAGAGATGTCATTCCTCAACTTAGCCGTTTTAGCTGGCGGAAAATATTTAAGTAGAAACTTTTCAGTCATTTGTTCCCAAGTAGTTTTTGACCCTCGTGGTAACGATTCAACCACTATTTAGCCTTATTCCTCAATGAAAAGGGAAACAACCGAAGGCGAATGGTATCATCAGAAACGCCATTAATTTAAAAAGTGTTGCAAAGCTCCAGAAAGTTCGCTAAGTGATTATTTGGATCCTTATCCTGCAAACTATCAAACTGAACAAACTGTTGTATCATTTGAATTGTGTTAGGTTTCAGTTCAGAATTATTTGCAGCAACAGTAGGTCTAACTATACTTGACTCAGTTCCTGTTAAATTAGGTTTGGCATAATCATACATAGTGCGTGGAGTAGGATTCTGATTTACTGGATCAGTAGCAATAGCAGGATGTAGCGGATTTTCCTAATTGCCAGCCATCTCCTCGGTTGTGGTGTGACTATCGTCCTCTTACACTTCCTCTGTGTATTTTAAGCTTCACCTTATTTCTCTTTGGTTTCTGCGAGCTGCTTTGTCGATCTCACTATCAAAGAGTCCTGACGGGTTTCTTCTAGTCATACACTATAGAAACCTGCAAGAAGAGAATAAAAGAAGATTTAGTAACAAAAAAAAATAAAATTAAAATTGCAATAAAATAAATGGCTAAAGTAATAAAAATTTAGTGTTTCTAATATTTTAGTTCCCTAGCAACGACATCAAAAACTTCATCGTAATCGTTCGTGATAAGTTTTATAATTTTATAATTGACCGTTCTTGAAAGCTAACTATTATGATGTTGAAGGCAAGCGCACTTATTGAACAGTAGTATAGTTTATAGCAAGACCGGAATGTCGAACCCAAAGGAACTAAAAGTACTAGTATTAGCTCTTTTTTATTATCTAGACTAAAAATAAAGGGATTTGTTTATCTAAACTAATTACTAAACTAAGAATGCACAAAAAGTGAATTGGGGAAAAACTTTTGGGAAAATTGATTGATTTAGACAATACCCAAGGGAAAATCCACCTATACTTCACTTGTTATTGACTCTGAATTAGACGATTTATTTATTTGACTTGATCCATAGAAATCCCTAATTTATATTATTTTCTCTCTCGAGACTAATGATCGCATGATTTTGTGTGATAAGTTTTATAAATTTATAATTAATCGTTCTTGAAACTAACTATTATTGCGATGTAGGCAAGTGTACCTATCGAAGAGTAGTATAGTTTTAGCAAGACCGGATTGTCGAACCCAAAGGAACTAAAAGTACTAGTAATGATTGTCTTTTTATTATCTAGCCTAAGAATAAGGGGGTTTTGTTTTAACTAACTAATTATCTAAACTAAGAATTCATAGAAAATAGAATTGGGGAATTATCCTAAACCATAAAAATGATTGAATTAAGACAATACCTAAAGAAGAATCCACCTAGACTTCACTTGTTATTCTGACTCCAAGTCGAACAATTTATTCATTTAACTTGTTCCGTAGAGATCATTAAGTTATGTTATTATCCCTATTTAAGACTAATAACATCTAATCCCTAGATAGAATAATTGAGACTTTTCTCTAATTAACATCCTAGGGTTGCATTAACTCGATCTATGGATCCCCTTATTAGGTTTTACCCTAATCTGGAAAAATCTTGTCACCCTATCTCTATGCACACAATCAACTCTACTTAATTATGACAAATGTACTCTTAGACAGGGTCTATTCCTCCTCTAAATAAGAGCTTATCTTGAATCAGTATCCTGGGATATCAAACAAGAATTAAGAACACATAATTAAGAACAAGTTAAATATTTATCATACAATTCAGAAAATAATAACAAGATTCGTCTTAGGTTTCATTCCCCTTAGGTATTTAGGGGATTTAGTTCATAACTAAAAAAGAAAACATCTCAGAAGAATAATGAATACAAAACATAAAGAAAACCTAAAACTCCTAAAGGAAAATTGAGAGGAGATCTTCAGTCTTGATGATGAATCTAGCTTCTTAGATGGATCAATCAGCTTTCTTCGAGTAATTCCTTCCTTCCTCCCTTTTTCTCCTTTATTCTCCTCTTCTAGGTTGTATTTATAGGCTTTTGAATGCCTAAGAGCCCTCAAAAGTGGTCTTTTCCAAATTGGACTCAACTTGGGCTCGGTAGAGACACGCCCGTGTGCGGTTACTTTAGGCCGTGTTTGAGCTTGTTAGAATGGCACGGGCGTGTGTTTTACCCATTTGAGTCGTGCTTCATTTTGCCAAATTGACACAGCCGTGTGGTATGCCCGTGTGAGGAAGTCCAGGCCGTGTTGATTTCGTAATTTGGCCCATTTTCTCCGTTTTTGGCCCATTTCTCATTCCTTTCGCTTTTCTATGCTCGCCTAAATATAAAACATGGAATTAAGGCATTAGGAGCATCGAATTCACCAATTCTAAGGAAAAATCATCCATAAAATGTTTTAAGCATGGGGTAAAAATATGTATAAATTACGGTTTATCAAATACCCCCATACTTAAGCATTTGCTTGTCCTCAAGCAAAATTCTCAACTCATAATCAAAATAAATTCTTCTCAACTTATAATCTCTATCGAAAATATCTCAAAAATAATCCACAGGTAATCTTACATTGAGAATTCAACTAAAAGAACATCAAAGTTTCAAGCATTCCAAGTTGAGCATTTTATCCTGAAAACATAGGTGTCTCCCCTCATCTAAGTAATTACCTTTGATTTAGAATGTAACAGAGTTTCACATCCTCACTAAAGATTCACTCAAATCACACGAGGTGTTTAAGGACAATAAATGAAGCACTCAATAGTCAATAATGAAAAGTCATTACCATGGGCTTGCATAAAAATAAAATCTTCACCACTATAAATTGAGATGAAACATCGATCAAAAGGTCTTTAGAGGGTTACAACGAGGCTTGGTTAGGGGGTGTAGTCACAAGCTGAAAGAAAATGTTAGAATCGATATCAAATTGAAAAATTACCTAACTAGAAAAAACGACTAGTCATCAATTGTATACATCAAATCTTTTTCTCATAATATGGAATTTAACTTCTTTAGCTCACAAGATTACTACTACTAATATGTAAACATGTTTTTTTTAAAAAAAACAAGTTAAATAAATACAAAATAGAATAAAACATAGCTAAGAAACTATTCCAACTCAGATCTCGATAAAAATAGGGATCAAATTAATTCGGGGGATTTCAAAAATAATGGGTTAAGGGTTAATATTGAAGGTAAATCAAGGAATGGCTTGTTAGGTCAAGGGGGTTCACTAGGTGTTAATCGTGGGGGTAGGCTTTTCATAGCATGGGTGGGTTAATCCTAAGTGCATTAATAATTTTGACATATCAAATCAAATAGTGTGGTCTTGACATGCATAATCAAGCAAGTTCTAGAATAATAGTTCAATACTGACGCACTCAAAGCAATAATAAAAGTGAGCATGAAAGAATTAATAGATGCTCAAAAGGCTCAAAAATCTCACAAAAATTATGGCTTTTTGATGTTTAAAACTTGTGAATTCTAACTCAAAGTAACACCTAAACTTTGGGGAAATAACCTAAAATTTTAAATTCTTAAAAATCAACTTATCATGCTTGATTCTCTAATGTCTTAAAGTTTAAACAATCAATGCATAAATGCCTATGTTTTAATTCAAGATATATCAATCAAAATCATAAATCAATCAAAATTTATCCTAAATATGATATGAGAGCTTCTCAAGAGAACACAACAGTTATTCAGGAATTTTTCTGATAATGAAATGAATACCCCCCACACTTAAGATGTACATCGTCCTCAATGTACAAAGATAGATATATTGACAAATGTAAGTGTAAGTTCTTAAGATAGGGAGAAAAGTGAAACTTCCTGAGTTAAAGATGGATGAAATTCCTGGATTAGCAAGAGCGAGTTGTTGGAAATAAAGCTAGAGGACAAACATGATTCTGAAGGGCAAAAGGAGAATTGGGGGAATAATTTGATAGTAATCATAAAGATAAGCCGTGTTTAAAAATAGAAGAATCTTCAAAAATTAATAAAAGAAAAATAAAATAAGATAGATAATCTAATTTTTCAAGTGGCATAGCCACGTTCACACGTTTGTATGGAGTGAGATGTTGTCACACGCCTGGGCACGTCTAGGCTAGCGTGGCTACATCATCATGTTACACCACCGTGTGTGATGTGGTTCACTTCTCCCACGATCGTGTAGCTTTACGCACGCCCGTGTTATTTTGACAGTGTCATCCACGGGTGCTAGACACGCCCGTGTTCATTTTTGACACGCCCGTGTTCATTTTTGACACGCCTGTGTTCATTTTTGACATGCCCGTGTTCATTTGGCAGATTTGACCACGGCCAGGTCGCACTCCCATGGCCACTTATCGCATCCCGTGTTGGGAAAGATAACTTTTACCCTGTTTTCACACGGCAGTATCGCACGGCAGTGTGCTTGGCCTTGTCTGTGTGGAAAACCTGTATTCAAGATCATCGTTAGTAATTAGGTGTTAAATATTAAAATTTAAAGAAATTAATATTTTTAGTGCTCGGGTTACCTCCCGAGAAGCGCTTATTTATAGTCTAAGCTCAACTTACCTCTCCATTGAATGGTCATTGTGGTTCGAGGAGTTTATACTCCTTATTCTTGTTATCCATCTTATCAATAAGGTTTTAGATGGGTGTTGTTTACCTTAAAAGTGTCGAACTTGGGATGACTTACCTCGACTGTACCGAATGGGAAAATGCTAACTACCATAAGAGGGACGTCTTCATTCGGTTTGGTAGTGACAATGTGTGAATCTGCAGCATCTAATAAAACTTTATCTCCAACCTTAAGTTGATTTGGAAAGGTATTGAGCTCGTTCTGGCATAGTTTCGGTTTATCAGGTGTTCTCGATTTATGCGTCTGCCATTCATCTAGCTCATCGATTTGTAGCCTTCGTTCTTCATGAATAGGTCCTCTACTATTGCTTGAGAATGGTTCATGTACTTCCTTCAAACTCATTTCCTGCAAAGTAGGTTGTATCATATTGTCAGTTTTAGTAGATAGGTCTAAATAATCACCTTCAATTTTTAATGTGTTGCCAGAATTACGAGCTTGAAGGGTGATTGTTTCGTCTCCCACACGAAGTGTGAGCTCACTTGTGCCAACATCAATAATAGTTTTAGCAATTGCTAAAAAGTGCCTTCCTAAAATCAAAGGAGTGTTTCTATCCTTCACTATGTCTAGAATAATGAAGTCAACAAGAAATATAAATTTATCGATTTTAACTAGCACATCCTCAATAATACCCTTAGGAAATCTTATAGTTTTATCTGCTAATTGAATGCTCATCCTTGTTTGTTTGGGTTTCCCGAGACCTAATTGTTTGAAGATTTTGTATGGCATGGCGTTCATACTAGCCCCTAAATCAGCTAATGCATTATTAACACCTAAACTACCAATGAAGTAAGGAATTGTAAAACTCCCTGGATCTTCTAATTTGTTTGGTAGCTTATTCTATATAATAGCTGAGGAAACTGTATTTAGCTCCACATGCGACGCCTCGTCCAACTTCCGCTTATTTTTTAAAAGCTCCTTTAAAAATTTCATTGCATTTGGCATCTATGATAGAGCTTCAATAAACGGTAAGTTAATGTGTAATTTTTTTAAAAGTTTAAGGAATTTACCAAATTGTTTACCTGAGCGGTCTTTCCTTGTCATGTTGGGGTATGGCACACGGGGTTTGTATTCGACATTCACTGATTTGTTTTCATTATGACCTACCTCACCTTGACCTCTGTTAACCACATGTTCTTGCCTCGGTTTTGGCTCAGGCTCAACGAATCCTTCTTAATCTTGAACATTAATTGCGTTGAGCTGTTTCCTTGAGTTGGGTTTAGTATTACTTGCCAAGTTACCTTGTGGTTGTTCGGAGATTAGTTGGGATAGCTAGCCTATCTGAGTTCTTAGCCCTTAGATCGACACTTGTTGATTTTTAAGTGTTGTCTAGGTGTTCTGGAAATGATTTTTTGACACTGAGATAAATTTAGATAGCATCTCTTCAAGGTTTGGTTTCTTTTCTTGTTGATAGGGTGGTTGTTGAAAACCCGGAGGATTTTGTGGCCTTTGATTCCCTTGACCACCCTAGGAGAATTTGGGTGGTTCCTCCAACTTGCATTGTAAGTTTTACTATATGGATTTTTTTGAGATCGAGGATTATTGCCTATGTAATTTAATTGTTCATTCTTCATGCTGTGACCATAGGATTGATATTATGAATTGTTTGATCCACCTCCACTGACTTCACAGTGCATTACTGGATGAACCTGCGAAGAACCAAGTAAACCATCAATCTTTTTATTTAAAAGTTCTACCTAGTTTGACAGCATAGTAACCGAATCGACATTATAAACGCCTGCTATTTTAGTTGGCTTAGTCCTCATGACTTGCCACTGATACTTATTCAGTGACATTTCTTTAATAAATTCATAAGCCTCTTCAGGTGTTTTGTTATTGATGGTTCCTCCAACTGCTGCATCAATCATCTATCTTGTCGAGGGGTTCACACTATTATAGAATGTATGAACTTGTAACCATAGAGGTAATCTATGGTGAGGACACCTTTGCAGTAGGTCCTTTCATCTCTCCCATGCATCGTAAAGAGTTTCTAAGTCCATCTACACAAACGAAGAGATATCATTACGTAATTTGGCCGTTTTAGTCGACGAAAAATATTTTAATAAAAATTTTTCGGTCATTTGTTCTCAAGTAGTAATTGACCCTCTTGGTAACAAGTTTAACCACTGTTTAGCTTTGTTCCTTAATGAAAAATAGAATAACTGAAGACGAATGGCATCATTAGAAATGCCATTAATTTTAAATGTATCGTAGAATTCCAAAAAATTTGCCAAGTGAGTGTTTGGATCCTCATCCTGCAAACCATCAAACTAAAAAAATTGCTGTATCATTTGAATAGTGTTAGGTTTTAGTTCAAAATTATTTTCAGCAATAGTAGGCCTAACTATACTTGACTCAGTTCCTATTAAAGTAGGTTTAGCATAATCATACATAGTACGAGGAGCAGGATTCTGATTTGCTAGTTTAGCGAGTATTGTAGGAGGTAGCTGATTGTCTTGATTTTTAGCCATCTCCTCGGTCATAATTGATATATCATCTTCTTGCTCTTCCTCTCTGTATTTTAGGCTTCGTCTTATTTCTCTTGGTTTCTGCAAGCTGTACTATCGATTTTTTCATCAAAAAGTAGTGGTCCTGACGGGTTTCTTCTAGTCATAAAATATAAAAACCTACCAAGAGAAAGAAAAAGTATATTAATAAATAATAATAAAAATAAAATAAAATTAACTTGCAATAAATGACTAAAGTAATAAAAATTTAGTGTTCCTAATATCTTAGTTCCCCGACAACGGCGCCAAAAACTAGATCGCGTGATTTTGTGTGATAAGTTTTATAAATTTATAATTAATTGTTCTTGAAACTAACTATTATCGCAATGTAGGCAAGTGTACCTATCGAACAGTAGTATAGTTTTAGCAAGATAGGATTGTCGAACCCAAAAGATCTAAAAGTACTAGTAATGACAGCCTTTTTATTATCTAGCCTAAGAATAAGTGGGTTTTGTTTTAACTAACCAATTATCTAAACTAAGAATTCATAGAAAATAGAATTAGGGAATTACTTTTGGGAAAAACGATTGAATTAAGACAATACCTAAGGAAGAATCCACCTAGACTTCACTTGTTACTCTGACTCCGAATCGGACGATTTATTCCTATTCAAGACTAATAACGTCTAATCCCTAGATTGAATAATTTAGACGTTTCTCTAATTAACACCCTAGGGTTGGATTAACTCGATCTATGGATCCCCTTATTAGGTTTCACCTTAATCCGGAAAAATCTTGTCACCCTATCTCTAGGCACACAATTAACTCCGCTTAATTATGAAAAATGTACTCTTAGACAGGGTCTATTCCTCCTCTGAGTGAGAGCTTATCTTGAATCAGTATCCTGGGATATCAAACAAGAATTAAGAACACATAATTAAGAACAAGTTAAATATTTATCATACAATTCAGAAAATAATAACAAGATTCGTCTTAGGTTTCATTCCCCTTAGGTATTTAGGGGATTTAGTTCATAACTAAAAAGAAAAACATTTTAGAAGAATAATGAATACAAAACATAAAGAAAGCCCAAAACTCCTGAAGGAAAATTGAGAGGAGATCTTCAGTCTTGATGATGAATCTGGTTTTGAGATGGATCAATCAGCTTTCTTCAATTAATTCCTTCCTTCCTCCCTGTGCCTCCTTTATTCTCCTCTTCTAGGGTGTATTTATAGGCTTTGGAATGCCTAAGAGGCCTCAAAAGTGGTCTTTTCTAAATTGGACTCAACTTGGGCTCGGCAGAGACACACCCGTGTGACACGCCCGTGTGACACGCCCGTGTACGATTACTTCAGGCCCTGTTCGAGCCTATTAGAATGTCATGGGCGTGTGTTTTACCCGTGTGAGTTGTGCTTCGATTCTGCCAAATTGACACGGTCATGTGGTATGCCCGTGTGAGGAAGTCCAGGCCGTGTTGATTTCGTAAGTTGGCCCATTTTCTCTATTTTTGGCCCGTTTCTAGTTCCTTTCGCTCTCCTATGCTCGCCTAAGTATAAAACATGAAATTAAAGCATTAGGAGCATCGAATTCACCAATTCTAAGTACAAATCATCCATAAATTTTGTTAAGTATGGGGTAAAAATATGTATAAATTACGGTTTATCAACTAACAACGTTTAAGCCTAGGTTGATTAATTGAAATGTCTTTCTAATTAAAACCCCTAGCGTTGCATTAACTCGATCTATGAATTCCTTTATTAGGTTTCACCCTAATCCGGCAAAATTATGTCACCCTATCTCTAGGCGTGCAATCAACTCCGCTTAATTATGCTAGATCTACTCTTAGACAGGGACTTTTGCTTAAGCACATCAATACTTGAATCAATATCTTGGAATATCAAAACAAGAATTAATAACTCATAATTAAGAACAAATCAAATATTTATCATATAATTCAAAAAATAATAACAAGATCCGTCTTAGGTTTCATTCCCCTTAGGTATTTAGGGGATTTAGTTCATGATTGTAAAGTAAAACATCTCAAAAGAATAAATATGATAAAACGTAAAAAAAAACCCAAAAAACTCCCAAAAAACTCCTAAGGGAAATTGAAGGGAGATCTTTAGTCTTGAAGGAGAATCTGGCTTTGGAGATGGATCAATCGGCTTTCTTCGAGTAATTCCTTGCTTCCTACTCTGTGTGTGTCTTGCTCCTCTAGGGTGTTTTAAATAGGCTTTAGAGTGCTTTCAACCCTCAAAAGTTGCCTTTTCCGAATAGAACTAAACTTGGGCTCGATAGGGACACACCCGTGTGACATGCACGTGTGTGATTGCTTCAAGCCATGGTCAAGGCTATTAAATAGGCACGGCCGTGTAGTCTACCCATGTGAGGAAGTTCAGGCCGTGTTAGAGTCTGCCAGAAAGGCATGGGCGTGTGGTCTACCCGTGTAAGGAAGTCCAAGCCATGTTGATTTCCCACGTTGGCCTATTTTCTCTATTTTAGCCCGTTTCTCGCTCTTTTTACTCTCCTATATTCACTTGAGTATAAAACATGAAATTAAAGAATTAGGAGCATCGAATTTGATCAAGTCTTGATCGTTCAAAAACATTGAAATGCATGTGTTTAAGTTTGGTAACGCCTCATATCCCATTCTGGCGTAGGACTCGGGTGTGGGGTGTTACACCTCATAAGTTAGCATACAATTTTCTCGACTCTCCAAAATTTGAAATGTTGCCTTATTATTGAAAATTCCTTTTTTATGCATTTGGGTAAAAATTAATGTAATATTTAAAATGATATAAAATATACGATAAAATATTATGATGACAATGATATAATTTCAAAGATGAATGTAATATTAGTAAACAAGTCTCGATAAATAAGTAAAGCAATAAAACAAAAATGCATTATACAAAAACGAACAAACATAACATAAAATGTTTAAAATGAATGGGACAATGAAACCATATACATAAAAGGAGGAAACAAAAGATAAACAAAAGGATAAATAAGTAAATATTAGTAGTAAGAAAATATTCGAATCAACAAACATTTATAAAGGAAATATTAACTTTACAAACTTTAATATGTATACATGAAGCATATAGAATTATAAATAAATAAGTAAGTAAAATAGATATACATAATGTTAAGTAAAAAATTTTAAAATGTGAAAAATAATAAAATAGCAAAGACGAGATAAAAATATAACAATAGCAATAATAATAATAATAATTTGTAAATAATGAAATAAATAAATAGATACAATAAATAAATATTAAGAAAAATAGTTAATAAATATAAAGAATAAAAGGACCAAATTAGAATATAAATGAAATTTGAAGCACAACTTTTAATAAAGTACATAAATAATGATAACTATTGATAATAATAGTAATAATAATAATAATAACAATATATAATAATCTAAATCTTTTATATATATACATAAAAGAGTAATAAATAGATTAATAGATAATAATAATAATAATAATAATAATAATAATAATAATAATAATAATAATAATAATAATGATGATGATGATGATGATGATGATGGCACAAACAAAATAAATAACCAATGAAAGAAAATTAAAATTAAAAATGAAGGAATAATAAACATCAGGGAATGATGAAAAATAAATAAATGAATGATATGTGAATAAACAAATAAATGAATAAATGTAAAGAATAATGAATAAATAATCAAGTGAATAAATAAATAAGTAAATAAAAGGATTAAAGCAAGAACAAATAAAATAAATAACAAAGGGACTAAAATAAAAAAAACATTCGACAATCCAAAATAAATAAATAAGGGCTAAATTGACATTTAAGTAAAATAAGAGGGATAAATTGCAAAATAAATATAAAATACGGGCTAAAATGGAACACACACAAAGCGACCCTATTTTAGGCATTTGCCTATTAAAAGGTTTAAGGACCAAATTAAAATAAAAATGGAAGTTTGTGGCGAAAATCAAATATAAAGAAAATAGGATAGGACCACATTGGAATCAGCCTCAAAAGCGAAAGGACTGAGGACTTAAATAGCCCATTTGTCCAAAAACAAGTAGATCCTAGGTGGTTAGGGTAGGGTCGGTCGGTCCAGTCCAACTCAAAACTATGTCGTTTTGGTGGCTAAGTACACTGACCAAAAATGGCGTCATTTCATGCTCCTATATAAATCAATTTTTTACAAAAAATTCATTCCATCCTTCAAAAATAAAAAAATCTATGAAAAATTCACTCAACCTCCCTTCCTTTCTCTGGGCTCCGACCATTGCTTTGGAGCCAGACCATTGTGGCAGCCGCCTGTCACCGGCGACGGTGCCATCATCCACGGTGGTTGGAAAAATAAGAATGGGCCATTTTTTGGGTTTTTGACTTCTCGACCTCAAAAAACGTCGTTTTTCATCGAAAACGATGAACCTCAGCCTCCCACGGCGATGCACACAAGGAAAGGGTAAGGTTTTAGCCTTTTTTTTTTTTTTTGTTTATTTCTTTAAAAAAATGAATGAAAAAGGATAGAAAATAAAAGATATTAAAAGAAAACCCACCTTCGTTAGCCTTTGTTTCGATTTGCTTTTTTTGTAATTTGAATCTCTGTGAAATATTTATGTATTCAATATCTCGTAAAAAAATTACAACTCGTCTCTGTGGCTTTTATAGCCAAAAACAATACAATTTTTGCTACCAAATTTTTGCTTGTTTTTGCTACTATTTTTTTGTTTTCTTTTGTGTCTATTGCTTGTAGGTACGAAGAAGGATGCTTGCTAGTAGGCGGTGGTGTATGGAGGTGCTGATGTGGAGTGCCTGTGACACGAGGAGGGTACGACGCCTAAAGCTTACCCTAGTGTTTTGGTTCTTTTTGAAAATCTTAATGTTGTGGGCTTGAATTTGGGTTAGGATTTATTATTTTTTTGTGCCTGTTGGGCCATTGTAATTGGACATTGTTGTAAATAGACTGTTTATTTGGATTTATTATTTGGTTTTATTATTTTTGGTTTCTATATTGCCATGGGCAAATTGGGCTGATTACAGCTGCCCCTCTTTGCTCGTTGTCGTGTAACGAGAATGGAGCAAAGACTTTTAAGAAGGACCAATTTTGCTCGGTCTTGTCGAATCTTGACTTCTTGGTGCTCATGTTCTTCAAGTAGCCTCGTTCCAACCCACTATAACTTTAGGGGTATAGGAATTGTCGCTTCGATCTGCTCCACTGCAACTTCATGGAGATAAGATTTGTAGTTTTAATCCACTCCACTGCAACTTCAGAGAGATAAGATTCATGGCTTTAATCTGCTCGTTGCAACTTCAGGGAGATAAGATTAGCCATTTACAATCTGCTCCACTGCAACTTCAGGGAGTTGAGATTCGTAACTTCAACCTGCTTCACTGCAACTTTAGTGAGATAAGGTTCGTGGCTTTAATCTACACCACTGCAACTTCAGAGAGATAAGATTCGCTATGATAACTTCAATCCATCCTACTGCAACTTTAGGGGTATAGGATTTGTAACTTTTGACCTGCTCCACTGCAATTTCAGGGAGATAAGGCCTGCCATAATAACTTTAATCCGTCCGATTGCAACTTTAGGGGTATAGGATTTGTAACTTGTAGCTTAAATCTGTTCCACTGCAACTTCAAGGAAATATGATCCGCTATCTTCAACCTGCTCCACTGCAACTTCAGGGAGATAACGTCCATAGCTTTAATTTGCTCCACTGCAACTTTAGAGGTATAAGATCTATGGTTTCTCTGATCCGTTACACTATTCTCTGGGGAACATGACCTGTAGAATCCATGTCATGGGTTTATTTATGCCAAGCCATTAGGATGTCATGATCAGAATGAATTAAATGCTTCTATTTGAATGTGCACGAATGATATTTGTATGAATACAAAATGTCCTTTTTTGAGAATGATCTTTTTTTAATGCTTAGTTTGTCATTGCTCGTCGTTTGTCAAGGTTTTATCACTGATATGCTACCGTGCCTTCTCGTTTAGCCAGTATCTTCGATAGAAGATCTAAAGAAATAGTCATAAATTGGACTATTCTTTCTCAAATGTTTCCAATCCTGAATTTAGTTTGTTCTAACTAGTGGTCCTGTTTCAGGTCCTTGTACTATTTAGAAGTTTTTCAAAGCAATATGCAGAACTTCTTTTATGTGAATATTATAAGTCCAATAATTGTTGTTTCAATGAAAAATGCTTGAAAAAGATTATCACAATGGACAAAATAGAATTTTATTGAGAGCAACGCTCGAAATGGATAAATTAATCAAGATAACAAATTTTGCTAATTGCTCTCAATAGATAAATTAATCAAGATAACCAATTTTGCTAAGGTACAAAATGAATAAGATGAAAATAGGTGCCCCAGATATCAAGCTTCTCTATTCAAACTTCTCGAAGACCATTTCAAGCTAGATATGTGTTTAGGAGATCTAAAGTATTTTGTTGATGCCCTAAGATGTAACATTCCTCCTTCTTGTTAATTCTGAGAGGACAAGACTACCACTTGCCCCATCTTCGATCAAAATTTGAGCCGCCCTTTTTGGTTTTCAACTCAAAACCCTTTGGTCTCAAGGCGCCCTTTGTGGATTTTTGACTTGGCCTCTCCTTTTTCTTTCCTTTTTTTTTGTGAGGTCTCAAAGTGCCCTTTATGGGTTTTCGCATTGGCCCCTTCCTTTTTAGGTGAATTACTTCTTGACTCAATCCGCATTTATAAGATTAGGTAAGTTTTTACCATCTATCTTGGTCAAAATCAATGCTTCTCTAGAAAAGGTTTTCTTTACCACATAAGGTCCTTCCAGTTTGGCATCCATTTCCCTCTAAAATCCTTTTGTATGGGAAGGATCATTTTCAATACTAGGTCCCCCTCATGAAATTCTTTTGGGTGAACCTTTCTGTCATAAGCTCGCATCATTCATTTTTGGTACATCTGGCCATGATGGATAGCCTTTAGCCTCTTTTTTTTCAATCAAGTTCACCTAATCATATCAAGACTGGATCCATTCTACTTCATCTAACTTTAGCTCTAACAAAACTCGAAGGGAAGGAATCTCAACTTCAATGGGCAAAACTGCCTCTATTTTGTAGACCAAAAAGAAAGGCGTTGCTTTGGTGGAGGTTTTAACAGACAATCGATAAGCATAGAGAGCAAATGGTAACTTCTGATGCCAATCTTTATAGGTCTAGTCATTTTCCCCACAATCTTCTTAATGTTTTTATTGGCTGCCTCCACTGCACCATTCATTTTTGGGCGATATGGTGACGAGTTGTGATGCCTAATCTTGAATTGACAGCAGACCTTCGCTATTGTGCTATTGTTCAAATCCAGCGCATTGACAGATATAATCCTTTCTGGCATTCCATAGATATATATGGTTTCTTTCTTCAAGAATTTACTGACTGCTGACTCTGTTACATTGGTATATGAAGCGGCTTCTACCCACTTGGTGAAGTAATAGATGACCACAAAGATGAATCGATGCCCATTAGAAGCTTTTGGCGATATTGGCCCGATAACGTCCATGCCCCACGTAGAGAAAGGCCATGGAGAAGTCATAACATGAAGAGGTGAATGAGGCACATGAATTTTTTCTCTATAAATTTGTCATTTATGACATCTCTTGGCATAATTAATACAATCCTCTTCCATGGTGGACCAATAATACCCGAATCTCATAATTTGCCTGGCCATTGTAAATCCATTAGCATGTGTTCCACAAACACCTTTGTGGACTTCTTCTAAGATTTTCTTAGCCGTGATAGCATCCACACATCTCAATAGTACCTGTCCTTTCTTCTTTTGTATAGGATCTCCCCATCTAAGAATAGTCACAGGCTAGTCTTCTCAACGTCCTTTTATCATTCTTAGTTGCTGGGTCAGGGTATTCATGATTTTTCACATATCGCAGTATATTGTGGTACCAAGGGTGATCATCCTTTTCTTCTTCCTCAATGTTGTAACAATGGGCTGGAGCCTTATAAATACTCATCTGGATAGGTTTCACATCTTCTTTTTGTTTACTTTGATCATGGAAGCTAGAGTAGCCAATGTGTCAGCCATCTAGTTTTCATCTCGCCGGAGGTAACTGAAATTGATGTCATCAAACTCCTCAATTAACTCTAGAAATATCCTTCGATAATTAATCAATTTGTGGTCTCTTGTCTCCCATTCGCCTTTGAGCTAATAGATCACCATGTAGAATCCTATATACCTCTAGGACTTTGGTTTTGCATTCTATGGTTGCACGGATAACCATGATGTATGCTTCGTATTCTGTCATATTATTCGTACAATCAAAATCCAATTTACTAGTAAAAGGATAATGATCTCCGTTTGGGGATACCAAGACTGCCCCGATTCTATTACCCACAGCATTTGAGGCTCTATCAAAATTTAGTTTCCAAGGGTTGCCTTCTTAAGAATCTTCTTTGGTGTTGCAACGTACATTAGATCTTTGTTTGGGAAATCAAAGTTCAAAGTCTCGTAATCCTCTAGAGCTCTACTGGCTAGAAAATCTGCTATTGCACCCCCTTTTACAGCTTTCTGGTTCACATAGACTATATCAAATTCGAAAAGCAAAACTTGTCATCGGGCTATCCTTCCATTCAAAGCTATCGACTCCATCATATATTTCAGAGAGTCCAGTTTTGAAATGAGCCAAGTGGTGTGATACAACATGCACTGTCTTAGTCTTCTGGCTATCCAGATTAAGGCGCAACACAATTTCTTAAATGGTGAGTACCTTGTCTCACATTCAGTGAACTTTTTACTGAGGTAGTATATTGCTCTTTCTTTCTTTCTTGACTCATCATGTTGGCTGAGCACGCATCCCATGGATTTCTCAAATACCGCTAACTACAGTAACTCAACGAGGTCTCGCTCTGTCTCTACAGTGATACAAGCTCCAATCTTCACCTCTTTTACCTCTCCTAAACTCACAATTTCTGCTGACTTATTGTAAGGTAGGATTTGTTTCTCATCTTGTTCTACCATCCTCAACAAATCAAGAGATAGGTCACAGTCTCGATCATCTTCAAAATCTTGAGAACCCTCCATACACATATCTTGCTTAAAAAGAGACTCGAGTCATTAGCACCGCCACTCATATCATTGATATCTGGAGACCTGTTATTGGGATGAAGGAAGATCCAAAGAACAAAAGAATCTAAGAATAGTTATTTATATGGTATGATCATGAATGAAGAATAAAAGAATATTTGAAGGAAAAAAAGAATCTAAGAATAATTATATGTATAGTATGATTATGAATGAAATGGAAAGAATAAAAGAATATTTCCTCAAAATGATAGCAAAGATGTATTTTATTGAAAAAAAGATTTTGGACATAAGCCTATTTCACAAAAAGATTCTTATTACTCCTAGGCTTAGAGCAATAAGTGTGTTTTGAACATTACTTTGAATTAGCTCTAAAAATTATAGGAATCTCTTCAGCAGTCCAATTGTTCAAAACACTTCTAGGTACATAAGGGAAATTGCATGATGAATTCCTTCTTTAGTTCCTTCTTCAGATATGGTGTTGATGTTTAGATTTCCCAACATTTCTTCCGCAGTTTTCTTTCTTAGCATCCCTCGCTTAGGGTGAATGGTTCCTCTTGATACAAAAGTTCTGAATATGTGGGAGAATGTCATTGGTTTCTATTTAATCTCCTCCCGCTCAAACATGCTTCCCTCCTCTTTTGCTTTTTTTCCAGCTCGTTCTTTCTTTGTCTTGCATATGGCTTAAAGCCTAAGTGAAGCGGTCTTGTTTGTCTTTCAACATCAGTGCCTCAACCCTTCCTTGGAGGTATCTCTCGAGTCCTCTTCCCAGTAAGGCACCTTTCCTAACCGTCAGTTGTAAGCTTATCCTTGTAGTCTTGGATATCTAAGTAATTGGGATCTTATTCTTTTCGGTAATGAATGTTACATTCACAAATTCCAAAGATCAAAAGGAACATTTGATCGCTTCAACGTCTGCCCCTAAATATGGCACGTCACTGGTCACAGATACAATAATGTCTTCTTCTGCATTTATCATTACCATTCGATCCTCCGTTACCAACTTTAATTTTTGTTGCAGTGATGAAGGAACTGCCCCCGCTAAATGTATCCAAGGCCTTCCCAACAAGCAATTGTAAGAAGGCTTGATGTCCATCACCAGGAAGTCTACCTCGTACGTGTTTGGGCCAATCAACAAGGAAATTTCAATTCTTCCCATTACTCTCCTTTCGGTGCCATCAAATGCCCTCACTATGTTTTGGCATGTCTTCATGTGAGAGCTATCCACAGGCAACCTATTCAGTGTGGATAAGGGTAAGACATTCAGGGCCGATTCATTATCAATTAACACCCTTGGTAGTGTATATCCCTTGCAATAGGTGGTGATGTGTAGAGCCTTAGTCAATCCTATACCCCCGGGTGGTATTTCATCATTATAAAAAAATGAAATTATTGCCACTTATGTTGTTAACCAGAAGATTTAGATTGATGATGGAGATATCATTACCGACATAAGTTTCGTTTAATACTTTCATCAATGCACTACGATATACCTCCGAGCTTAAGAGTAAAGCTAGAACTGATATATGAGCTGGTTGTTTATACATCTTCTCTACAACACTATACTTGTTGTGCTTTAAGAATTTCAAGAATTTCTTAGCCTCCTCTTCATTTATCGGCTCGTTAACAAGTGATTCAAGTCTGGCCGCCTTTTCTTTTTTTGTTCGACCGTCAAAATTTTTCCTTTTACGGCTCCACTCTTGCATTCGATGAATCATAACGCTTCCCACTACGCGTGTAGAAACCCATATCTCAATCCTCTCTTGAAGTGTTAGTCGGGTTCTCCTCTCCGAGATGGTCACATTGCAGTCATAATTCCAGGGGACTCTATTGCTGTATTTATAGGGAAAAACTGCAAGTTTTTTGATTATGACCTTGTGTGCCATTTGTACTCCAACTTTATTGCTTCTTGGTCGTGAAATGATGACCACCGATTAGTTGACTTTTTGGACCTTCATTGTTGATTATCACTCTGACGCGCATATATTTCCCTCTTCTGGTCTTTTAACATCTTCATAAAAGTCCATTTCTTTATTTGCCATTATGTCTTGCACTAGGGCCCTGAACTCGATGCATTCTTGGATCTCAAAACCCTCTCAATTATGAAAATCACAATAGTTCCTCATCCCTTCAAATCTCTCCTCTAAATCTGGTTTGATTAATCCCCTTTCTACTATCTCTTTCTAAACCCATCTTAGAGGGGTTTTAACTTCTGCAACATCACATTTGATTTTCTTAATCCCACCTTCAATTATCCCGTTTACCCTATGGTCAGCATGATTGGGTAACGGGTTTCTTGCCGCATTTGGTCTTGATGGGTCATCAAACTTTACAATTCCCATTTTTATGAATCTTTCGATCAACTTTTTAAATGCGGTGTAATTTTCAATTGAATGCCCAGTGATTCTCGCATGATATTCACATTGTGCATTTGCATGTACCGTTTGGGAAATAGAGGTTTCATCGGTTTTAGGTAGAAAAGGGATACCACGTGTGCATCAAACAAGCTCTGATATAGCTCCCTATACATCATTGGCATGGGTGTGAAATAGAGCCCTTCTGTATTTGTCCTTGTGTTGGATTCTTGTCTTGGGGGGCCCTGATGGTTAGTGGTTACTGTCTTTGGCTGACTAACAGTGATTGGTTTTGAATAACCCTTGTTGTAACAGCCCGATTTTGGGCCTAGTCAAAATAGTGGTTTCAGGACCACTAACCCAAGGTTAGAGAAATTGTTTTTGATATTATTTTATATGTTGTGGCATTATTATATAAGTTCATGAAAAATTTGGTGAAGTAATTTTAATGTTTGTGAGCATAATTGCGAAAGAGGACTAAATCGCATAAAATTCAAAAGTCTTAAATTGATAGCTAAGGGTGTTAAACTACAATGAAACTTAAATTAGGGGTCTTTAAATGGCAAATAGACCCTAAAAATAGTGCTATGCCGGCCATGGGGACAAGAATGGTAAAAAAAACTCACATTAGGTGAGTTTGGTAGCTTAATTGACTAAAAAGAAAATAAAATAAAAAAGGATGATATCAACCCTTTCCCATCTTCTTCTAGTGCCAAAAATATCAGCCATAGGAGGGTTTGAAACCTTGAAAAATTTTATCCACTTAATCTCTTTTCAAGTAAGTGATTTTGATGACTTTTCTTGATAATTTTTGTATTTTTGGAAACCTTGTAGCATGAGCTTTCAAATGAGGGGACTATTTTGCAAAATGGTTGAAAGTCTAAGGTTTTTCCATGATAGTAGACATGTTGTTTTTGAAATTTTATGGAAGAAAATGAATCATGGTTGTGAAATAAATAACTTTTGTGAAGAGATTTCTCATGAAAACCCTAAAAGGGACCATTTTGCATAAGTTGTAAAATGGGTGATAGATGTATGAAATATTGAGAATTTTAGACTGCTTCTAGTGTAAAAAGTGATCGGCTAGTCTTAAGATATGAAGAAATTTGATAAAAATCTATTTTCGGACCTACGGGTAAAATGGTTATTTTGTAAAAGTCTAGGGGCAAAATGGTCACTTTGTCCAATTTTAAATTGTTGAGTACCTAGATTAATAAAATGATTAAATTCATGAATTTTTATCATTACACCGGGGAAAAGTGAAGCAAGTGGACTCAGCCAAACTAGTAGCCTACATTTTGTAATCCAAGGTAAGTTTATGTAAATAATGCAACTACATTGTTATTATATGTATTTGAAATGATATAGCATAAATTATTTGTTTGTGGAAATGATTATGTATGATGAATATTGAGATAGTAGAACTCCTATTTGAACCTCAAGAAATAAATCGGATATTCTTGCCATGACATTCAAGTTACTTGTATGCTAGTGTAAGAAATATCTGGGACATGCATCGGCTACAAAATGTTTCATTGTAAGACCACATTTGGGACATGGCATCGACTTGATGAGTGAGCCAGTGTAAGACCATGTCCGGGACATGGCATCGACATCATACCCTATGTTTGAGGCTTAAAAAATATTTAATATCATTCTGAATGGTTCAACGGTGAGAATTCAAGTTTAAGCTAAACGAGAAAAGTATAACTATGTTGTGAGTGGTACAAGTACCTATTTAAAATTTCATGGGATGTGAGCTTGATATATGCTATGTGAGTTATATTAGATAGTGATGAGTAAGTTGTGCTTATGCCTATTTTTATTATGAGAATGTTGACAAGTGGTAAAGTTGTTGTTATATTTATTTGCATGCAATTTACTAAGCTTTATGCTTACTCTTTCTCCTTTCCATTTTCTTATAGTGACGCCTAACAAGCTCGAGGATCATCGGACGTCGAAGGCATCGATCACACTATCAACTGAAGTTTTTGGTATAGTTTGTTTTATTTTGAGTATGGCATGTATAGGGCTTAGACTTTTGAATTTTGTGTCAATGTTAATTTGGCCAAATGTGTTGGCTTAGGATGAATCCCTTCATTTTTTATAAAGCCTTAGATAATGGATAATGTTCATTATTAATATATGCAAATGATGATATTTTCATAATAAGATAATGCCTTGTGTGGATTTGTCATGTTAGATGTTATGTAGGCTAGTGCAAATAAGGGTGGCAAAGAGGCTTGGAAAATAGCCTTTGTCCACACGAATAGACACATGGGTGTGTTTTAGGCCATGTGTGACACACGACCAACCCTATGGGTGTGTTATCCGACCATGTGTCCCCTGCACGTAAACATTGCAAGTCAGTATGCATGGTAGTAAATAGACAGGCATAGACACGGCCTTGTGTCTCAATCGTTGGAGGACACGGCCTCTGGCCACAGGTGTGTACCTTTTATTGGATGCTGGTGTCAAAAACAGAATGTCAAGGTTTTTAGACACGGGCTAGGACACGGGCGTGTCATGGCCAAGTGAGGGACACGGACCATAGACACGGGCATGTGTCAGGCCATGTGAAAACCCCTATAGGTTCGAATTTGGAATTTATTTCACACGGGTATGAGGCACAGGCGTGTCCCTAGGTGCTTAGGCCGTGTGTGTCACACGAGCCATCAGCATGGCCATGTCATAATAGCCACACGGACGTGTTACCCTTTCATATAGGCGTGCCCTATTTTAAGGGTCATTTTTATTAAGTCAGTTTAAGGTTCCGAATTGGTCCCGAGTGGTTTCTGAGAGATGTTTTGGACCTTAGACCTTATAGGTCCATGATAAAATGTTTTAGACAAAATTTGAAATTTTTTTTAATTTGACCGAGTCTTAATGACATTGAAATGTTTGTATGCATGTGTTTCAGTGTGGGGTGTTACATTTAGTCGTATCAAAGCTATGGTTTAGTTAGTTCTAGGACTAACCTAACATGAGTACGAGTCTAGCTATACATGCCATAACTTTATAGTGATAGTGTAATGACTCCTGACAATTATAAATTATGTATTCATATAGCAAATGGATCCTAGCTACGGCGGATGATGTGGAGAGTAATACACCAGCTCCTGC
Organism: Gossypium arboreum; assembly: GCF_025698485.1. NCBI lineage: Eukaryota > Viridiplantae > Streptophyta > Magnoliopsida > Malvales > Malvaceae > Gossypium > Gossypium arboreum. Next base: position 98,318,250 of record NC_069080.1, read on the forward strand.
CAAAGGGACCGCACTAGCAGATAGTGGGCTCGTGACACTAAGTTAGAGAGAGGGGCTAGAGAAGCTTACCTCCATATGATGGATGCTTGGTACTCGAGTTTATTCGGGCAAATCTGAATACTCCACCTCCCCACCTTATCCAATTCCTTAGTATGCCTCTGTAGCTCCGAAAGGAGTGGATTTGGTTAGGAGAGAGAAATCCCCAGTAGATAAGATACAAAAGCAAAAGGTTGAGGAATTTTGGGCTAAGATTGAGGATGACCTTGAAAGAGCAGAGTTCTAGCTAACAAATACCATTAGGGTATTTAATGAACTATCATGCACACCTGAGGAGTGTGTGAAGTGTGTAGTGTCACTCCTACGAGACTCAGCCTACCAATGGTGGAACACCCTTATATCGGTTGTACCAAGGAAAGGATTACATGGGAGTTCTTCCAAGAGGAATTCAGGAAGAAGTATATTAGCCAAAGGTTTATAGACTAGAAAAGAAAAGAGTTTTAAGAGCTAAAGCAAGGTTGTAGGGCGATGACTAAGTATGAAAGTGAGTTTGTGAGACTCAGCAAATATGCACGGGAGTGCATATCTACAGAAGTCATTATGTGCAAGAGGTTTGAAGATGGGTTGAATGAAGACATTCGTCTATTAGTTGTCATTTTAGAATTGAAGGAATTTGTGGTGCTCGTGGAGAGAGCATGTAAGGCCGAGGAATTGGCCAAAGAGAAGAGAATAGCTAACATCGAGTCTCGAGACTCAAGGAAAAGACAGATAGGGAAATCACAGCAAACCTCATCTAAGAGACCGAGAGAGTTTCCTACCCGATTGAACGCGTCAGTGGGGTTCTCAAGTAAGAACAATAATAAGCAGAACACGGCTTCCAAAGCTCAGACCACTTCTGTCACGAGTGTCGGCAGTGCTCGGTGAAATAGGCCGAAGTGTTCACAGTGTGGTAGATGTCATTTCAGCGAGTGTCGGGGAAATGAAAGAGGTTGCTTCAAATGTGGATCTTTGGACCACTTTATCTAAGACTGCCCTGAGTTAGATGAGAAAGAGAAAAAGCAAGATGTATGGGCGAGTAGTGCTCCTACGAGGAGTAGACCATAGAAGAACCCGGGCAGTGGGGCTAGCAGTAGAGGTGCTCCTAGATATTTAACTGTGAGATCCAAGTCGTGAGCCTGCAAGGACTTATGCCATCCGCGCTCTCAAAAAGGCATCTTCATTAGATGTGATTACTGGTACTTTTTCTCTTCACGATATTTTTGTTATTGCTTTGATTAATCCGTGGTCTACTCATTCCTATGTATGCATGAAATTAGTAACCAGTATGAATATGTTAGTTGAACCTACTAAATTTATGGTGAAAGTGTCTAACATGTTAGACAAACATGTATTAGTAGACCAAGTATGTAGAAACTATCCCTTGACAATTAGAGGTCATAGTTTTTGGCTAACCTTATGTTGTTGCCATTTGATGAATTCGATGTAATCCTCGGTATGGACTGGTTGACTTCTCATGGGGTTGTAGTGGATTGTGGATGAAAAGTCATCGAATTGAAATGTAAAAAAGGGGATGTCCTCCGGGTTGAACAGAATGAATTGGATAACTCGCTTGTAGCAATATCATCCATGACTGCGAAGAGATATTTGAGAAAATGATATGAGTCCTACCTTTCATTTGTGTTGAACAAGAAAGAGTCTAAAGTGAAAATTGAGATAGTGCTGGTGGTATGCGAGTATCTAGATGTGTTTGTAGAAGAGTTTCCTGGATTGCCTCCAGCTAGGGAAGTTGAGTTTGGTATCGAGTTGGTCCTCGGTAGTCTCGATTACTCGATATAGGACCCATCTCGATTACTCCATATAGGATGGCTCAAGGTGACGGTGAAAACAAGTATCCCTCTCAAGTAATATCTTGATTTTGGGCCTAGTCGAAGAGGTATGGCCATAGTGGTTTCATGACCACAAAATCTGAGATAGAAATAATTACTTTATGATTATTTTAAGGTCTATGATATGATTGCATGATTGTGTGAAAATTTCGTGAAGAAATTTTATGCATAAAGTGCTTAAATTGAAATTAGGGACTAAATCAAATAATTTGCAAAACTTGCATTCTAGAAGTTTCTAGTATGAAATTGTTTTGAAATATTAATTAAGAGGTCTTAAATAGCAATTTTACCAATTTCTAAGTCTATGGACAAAAAATGGACATGGATGGAATTTTTGGAAAGTTTAGTAGTAGGGGCATTTTGGTCATTTAGGGGTAAAATGAATTAAAATACAAAATTAAAAGCCAATTTTGCTCATCTTCAACCCCATGGCCGAATATAGCAAGGAGAAACCATGGATAGGGTTTTTCAAGCTTCCAAGCTCGATTGTAAGTCCGTTCTAGCCTCGTTTTTAATAATTTTTACGTTTTTGGAGTCCCGGTAACTTGATTTAGCTTATTCTAGCAATAATTTAACCTAGGGTTTATATTTGGAAAAATACCCATAGGTGAAATTTGTGTATTTTGGTGTTTTATGATATAATATGAGGTTTTAAATTATGTTAGACAACTTGTGCTACTTGGTTTTAAGTGAAAACGAGCAAAAGGGCTTAATCGGTAAAAATACCTAATAGTCATAAGTACATGTTAGAGTGAGAATTTGATGTTGCCATAGAAGGGAAAAATGATCAGCATGTCATAAAACATAAGAAACTAGGCTGACGTTTAATTTACGAGCTTTGGGGAAAAAGTGTAAATATGCAAAAATTTAGGGGCAAAATTGTAATTTTTCCAAAATATGATTTTGGGTCAATTTGAATAATGTGAGTCCTAATTAGACTATATTTTAAATGATAGAGCAAGGAAAACTGAAATTGAGGCTAAAATGAGGAAAATACCAAGTTGTGGACGAAATGGTAAAAGTAGCCATTTTCGCATACAAGGTAAGTTCATATGTAAATGTTGGTAACATAGTTATTATTTTAAATGTTTTTATGTTATTTAAATGATATGATAATTATTATGAAATATTAGACTCGTGATAATTGTTTGATAATATGTCAAATTATGTTATATAGTTGGGAAATGTAAAATACTACCGAGTATTGGTATCGGTATTCCGTAGAAGATGGTTGAGACACATGATTGGGAAAAAGGTCCCGTTGAACCTTAGGAAAGAATTAGGATACAAGTGACATGTCACTGGGATATTTGGGCATCCGAACTCGTTGAGTTGAGTCTGGGTTCACTTATGGATGCGAATGTCCGAACTCGTTGAGTTGGGTCAGAGTTCGTGAGATGTAACTAGGCATCCGAGCTCGTTGAGTTGAGTCCGAGTTCACTTATGGATGTGAACGCCTAAGCGCGTTGAGTTGAGTCTGAGTTAAACTTATGGGTGGGTTACATGGTAGCTTGGCTACATATGTGGCACTTATGTGCAAACTTTCCATGTATCCGAATTATATTCCAATGTGTTCAGCGGGTAAAGTTCTACTCAAATGGAGGAATACTCAAGATGAAAGGGACGTATTGGTAAGTGTTGTGAAATGAATACTTTGAGCAGGTATGTACTTAACCCTCGGGTTGAAAAATCGATATAACAATAATATGGTAAGATGATAAATGAAAATATGATATGAATGTCTTGGTGATGATTATGCAAATGATGTTTTATGTTTGCTTATATGGTTATGTTACTTGCTATTTGCATGTGAACTTACTAAGAATTTATGCTTACTCCCTTCTTTTCATTCCTTGTAGTGTTGATAAGCCAGCTCGGAAATTGGGAACTGTCGGAGGCACGCTCACACTATTCGTATACCATCTTGGCATAATGGCTTGTATATTTTGAGTATGGCATGTATAGCATTATAATCATTTTGTATATATGGTCTTATGATATGGTTATTGAGTGGTATAAAATGCTTGGTAATAATTAGCCATTGGAATGGCTAATTATGATCATATTTGGTGTTATGTATGTCAAATTGCTAGCTAATCCATGGAAACCATGAAATAGGTAAAATTTACCATAAAATAGATTGAGATAGCGATAGTGATGTGAATTTAAAAATCACTAAAATAGTAGAAATATAATTACATAATGAATAAAATATGGAATTGAATAATTTTGAGTATATTTTCATATGGAAGAAAGCGAAATAGGTAAATTAGTTATAATTTATGAGATATTTAAGTTTTGGTGGAGCAGGTCGAATAGATCTCTTAATCCCTGTTCTTATTTTAAAAATTCACCATAAATTGTACAAACACAATTAGGATTTTTCCTTACATATATGAAATCCTTATTGATCTAGTTTTATGAGAAATAAATGGCATAGTCATTGAAACTCTGTCTGAGGAGATATATGATTAAGTAATACATAGGGGTCGAGTAGTCAAACCCTGAAATAGGGGAAACTTTAACTAATAAACTGTACTAATTAGCTCAACCAAAAATTCTATAAACAAATTTGTATATATATATATGAGTCTAGTTTCAAAGAAAATTTACGGATCTTAATTTTTAGTTTTGGAACTCGAGATATGAATTTTTAAGCAACTGTGATGCAGATTGCCAGCTTGTCTGAAAATTTTAGAAATATATTGTTTGAGTTGTTTAAGTAATGAATTAAGTCTGTTAACACCTCGTATTCGACTCCATCGACGGTCTCGGGTATGGGGCGTTACACCTACTGAGTTAAAGGAGTTGAAGGCTCAATTACAAGAGTTAATGGATAAAGGTTTTGCAAGACTGAGCTATTCACCATGGGGTGCTCCGATACTTTTTGTGAAAAAGAAAGACTGGTCAATGAGATTATGTATAGACTACTAATAGCTTAACAAGGTGACAGTGAAAAACAAGTATCCCTCTCCAAGGATCGATGATTTGTTCGATCAGTTGAAGGGAGCCACCTTGTTTTCTAAGATCAACTTAAGGTCGGGCTACTACCAGTTAAGGGTTAAGGAGCAATACGTACCGAAAACTACTTTTTGGAAGAGGTATGGCCATTATGAGTTCCTCGTCATGCCCTTTGGGTTAATGAATGCTCCTTCGGAATTTATGGACTTAATGAATTGCATTTTCTGGCCGTATTTGCATAAGTTCGTAGTGGTCTTTACCGACGACATATTGATTTATTCACGTGATGAGAGTGAGGACGCGGAGCATCTGAGAACGGTTTTACAGACCTTGAGAGATAAAAATTGTATGCCAAGTTCAATAAGAGTTAATTTTGGCTTAAAGAGGTTGGATTCCTGGGACACATCGTGTCGGGAGATGGAATCAGAGTTGACCCAAGCAAGATCTCGACCATTGTTGAATGGAAACCGCCGAGGAGAATGTGATAGAGGTTCGAAGCTTTTTGGGTTTAGCTGGGTACTACAGAAGATTTCTAAATAGGTTCACGATAATGGTCGGTGAACACCCGACATCTCTCGCCATACAAATGGTGCCTCCAAATCTTTAGCGCTAACACAATGGTGACCAACTCTAAATCTTGCGTCGGGTAATTCTTCTCGTGTGGTTTTAGCTGTCTAGAGGCATAGGCTATCACTTTGCCTTCTTGCATGAGCACGCACCCCAATCCATTTAAGGAGGCATCACTATATACTACAAACTCTTTTCCCAGTTCCGGTTGCACTAAAACTAGGGCTTCAGTCAACAAAGCCTTTAGTTTCTCGAAACTCTATTGGCATTTCTCCGTCCATTTAAACTTGACATCCTTTTGTAACAACTTTGTCATTGGAGTAGCTATTATCGTGAACCTATTTAGAAATCTTCTGTAGTACCCAGCTAAACCCAAAAGCTTCGAACCTCTATCACATTCTCCTCGGCGGTTTCCATTCAACAATGGTCGAGATCTTGCTTGGGTCAACTCTGATTCCATCTCCCGACACGATGTGTCCCAGGAATCCAACCTCTTTAAGCCAAAATTAACTCTTATTGAACTTGGCATACAATTTTTTATCTCTCAAGGTCTGTAAAACCGTTCTCAGATGCTCCGCGTGCTCACTCTCATCACGTGAATAAATCAGTATGTCGTCGGTAAAGACCACTACGAACTTATCCAAATACGACAAGAAAATGCAGTTCATTAAATCCATAAATATCGAAGGAGCATTCATCAACCAAAAGGGCATGACGAGGAACTCATAATGGCCATACCTAGTCCAAAAAGTAGTTTTCGGTACGTCTTGCTCTTTAACCCTTAACTGGTAGTAGCCCGACCTTAAGTCGATCTTAGAAAAAAAGGTGGCTCCCTTCAACTGATCGAACAAATCATCGATCCTTGGCAAGGGATACTTGTTTTTTACTGTCACCTTGTTAAGCTGTTTGTAGTCTATACATAATCTCATTGACCCGTCTTTCTTTTTCACAAAAAGTATCGGAGCACCCCATGGTGAATAGCTCAGTCTTGCAAAACCTTTATCCATTAACTCTTGTAATTGAGCCTTCAACTCCTTTAACTCAGTAGGTGTAACGCCCCATACCCGAGACCGTCGCTGGAGTCGAATACGAGGTGTTAACAGACTTAATTCATTACTTAAACAACTCAAACAATATATTTCTAAAATTTTCAGACAAGCTGGCAATCTGCATCACAGTTGCTTAAAAATTCATATCTCGAGTTCCAAAACTAAAAATTAAGATCCGTAAATTTTCTTTGAAACTAGACTCATATATATATATACAAATTTGTTTATAGAATTTTTGGTTGAGCTAATTAGTACAGTTTATTAGTTAAAGTTTCCCCTATTTCAGGGTTTGACTACTCTGACCCCTATGTATTACGAATCATATATCTCCCTGTACAGAGTTTCAATGACTATGCCATTTATTTCTCATAAAACTAGATCAATAAGGATTTCATATATGTAAGGAAAAAATCCTAATTGTGTTTGTACAATTTATGGTGAATTTTTAAAATAAGAACAGGGGATTAAGAGATCGGTCTGACCCTGTTCCACCAAAACTTAAATATCTCATAAATTATAACTAATTTACCTATTTCGTTTCTTCCATATGAAAATATACTCAAAATTATTCAATTCCATATTTTATTCATTATGTAATTATATTTCTACTATTTTTAGTGATTTTTTAAATTCACATCACTACTGCTATCTGAATCTATTTTATGGTAAATTTTACCTATTTCATGGTTTCCATGGATTAGCTAGCAATTTGACATACATAACACCAAATATGATCATAATTAGCCATTCCAATGGCTAATTATTACCAAGCATTTTATACCACTCAATAACCATATCATAAGACCATATATACAAAATGATTATAATGCTATACATGCCATACTCAAAATATACAAGCCATTATGCCAAGATGGTATACGAATAGTGTGAGCGTGCCTCCGACAGTTCCCAATTTCCGAGCTGGCTTATCAACACTACAAGGAATGAAAAGAAGGGAGTAAGCATAAATTCTTAGTAAGTTCACATGCAAATAGCAAGTAACATAACCATATAAGCAAACATAAAACATCATTTGCATAATCATCACCAAGACATTCATATCATATTTTCATTTATCATCTTACCATATTATTGTTATATCGATTTTTCAACCCGAGGGTTAAGTACATACCTGTTCAAAGTATTCATTTCACAACACTTACCAATACGTCCCTTTCATCTTGAGTATTCCTCCATTTGAGTAGAACTTTACCCGTTGAACACATTGGAATATAATTCGGATACATGGAAAGTTTGCACATAAGTGCCACATATGTAGCCAAGCTACCATGTAACCCACCCATAAGCGAACTCAGACTCAACTCAACGCGCTAGGGCGTTCACATCCATAAGTGAACTCGGACTCAACTCAACGAGCTCGGATGCCAATGTCCGAACTCGTTGAGTTGGGTCCGAGTTCGTGAGATGTTACAAAAGGATGTCAAGTTTAAATGGACGGAGAAATGCCAATAGAGTTTCGAGAAACTAAAGGCTTTGTTGACTGAAGCCCTAGTTTTAGTGCAACCGGAACTGGGAAAAGAGTTTGTAGTATATAGTGATGCCTCCTTAAATGGATTGGGGTGCGTGCTCATGCAAGAAGGCAAAGTGATAGCCTATGCCTCTAGACAGCTAAAACCACACGAGAAGAATTACCCGACGCAAGATTTAGAGTTGGTCACCATTGTGTTAGCGCTAAAGATTTGGAGGCACCATTTGTATGGCGAGAGATGTCGGGTGTTCACCGACCATAAAAGTCTAAAGTATTTGATGACTCAAAAGGAGTAAACTTACGACAATGGTGATGGTTAGAGTTGATAAAATACTACAAGCTGGTCATTGACTACCACCCCGGAAAGGCTAATGTAGTAGCCGATGCATTGAGTAAGAAATCATTGTTCGGCTTGAGGGCTATGAATGCTCAGTTGTTAGTAACTAATGATGGTTCAGTTCTGGCAGAGTTAAGAGCTAGACCTACGTTCCTTCAAGAGATTTGTGAGGCTCAGAAAGGTGATAAGGACTTGCAAGCTAAGATGGCTAAGTATGAGACGGAAAATGAATTAGAGTTTAGTATTGGTACTGAAGGTTCTGTGATGTACTGAGGCAGGGTTTGTGTACCCAAAGATATGAACTTATTCAAAAGATCTTACGAGAGGCACATAGTAGTTGCTTGTCTATCCATCCGGGTAGTGTAAGAATGTACAATGACTTGAAGAAAATGTACTGGTGGCCGGGTATGAAAAGAGACATTTCTGAGTTTGTTTCTTAATGTCTAGTTTGTCTGCAAGTGAAGGCTGAACACCAAGTACCCTCGGGTTTACTTCAGCCTGTGATGGTTCCCAAGTGGAAATGGGACCGAGTAATAATGGACTTTGTGTCATGGTTGCCTTAAAGGATTCAATTTGGGTCGTTGTTGATAGACTTACTAAGTCGGCACATTTTATACCAGTGCGTACCGACTACTCCCTTAAGAAATTGGTCAATATTTATGTTTCTGAGATTGTGAGACTTCATGGAGTGCCCTTGTTGATTATTTCGAATAGAGATTCGAGGTTACCTCGCGGTTTTAGAGGAAGTTGCAAGAGGCATTGGGAACGAAACTAAATTTTAGCACGGCTTTTCACCTACAAATTGACAGTTAGTCAGAGAAAGTAATTTAGATATTAGAAGACATGTTACGGTGTTGTGTTCTCGAGTTTAAGGTAGTTGGGAAAGGTATTTACCCTGGCGAATTTGCCTATAACAACAGTTATCAATCAAGTCTGAAAATGGCGCCTTATGAGGCTTTATATGGGTGTAAGTGCCAGACGCCTTTATATTGGACCGAGTTGAGAGAGAATCAGATTCACGAGGTCGACTTGGTCAAAGTGACCGGGAAAAGGTTAAGGTGATTCAAGATTGCTTGAGAGTCGCATCAGATAGACAGAAACCCTACTCGAACTTGAAACGGAGAGAGATCGAGTTTCAAGTTGGGGATAAAGTGTTTTTGAAAGTATCCCCATGGAAGAAAGTCCTTAGATTTGGTAGAAAAGACAAACTGAGTCCACGATTTATTGGACCTTATGTGTAATGCCCCCGTACCTGAGACCATCACCGGAATCGAGCACGAAGTGTTACTAAACTTAATTCATCAATTAAACAACTTAAACAACTTATTACCAACCATGCATGACAACCAAGCATATGCACATCACCAATATCAAACATAACATAAATAACTAGATTAGATTTATAAGTCAGAATAATTAGCTCACTAAAGACCAATATATTTGGCCAAATTATAATAACACATGTTATAAAATTAGGTCCCTATACATGCCACTCACTTGATAATTCTAGCATATGTGTTTATACTGTCAAGGTGTTGGCTTGATAGTGTGATACTACCTCCGATGGTCTCCAACCCTAAGCTAACCTGACAACACTAAAAGAAATGGAATGGAGGGGGTAAGCTTTATGCTTAGTAAGCTCACAGGAAATAATAATAAGAAATTTAGTAACATGCTTCCCACAATAAAACTAACTCATTTGTACATTTACACATGTTCTGGTTAAGCTATTTTCTTGAGTAACAATCACTAAATCATTTATATTTAGAGTTAAAAAACTCCAAATTAAGATCTGTAAATTTTCAAAAAAACTAGACTCATATATTTTTCCACCATAAAATTTTCAGAATTTTTAATCCAGCCAATAAGTACAGTTTATTATTCAAAGTCTCCCCTATTTTGCTGTTTAATAGCTTCGACCTTTCTTCACTAAAATTTATTTATCTCATAGTAAAAAACTCGGATGATATTATCATTTGTTTTTACTAAAACATATAAATTATACCCCAAAATTATTTTTCTATAATTTTTAACAATTTTTCCAAGTCAGAACAGGGGATCTCGAATTCATTCGCATAATCGCCTCACAAGAATTTAAATATCACATTATATGGAATTCTTTTGCTTCCCCTGTTTCTTTTATGTGAAAATAGACTCAATAAAATTTAATTACATATTTTATTTGAAATTTAATTCAACTTCCAAAATTTTTGGTAAATTTTCAAATTCATGCACTGCTGCTATCCAACACTGTTTTACTACTAAAGTTCAATTTTGCCCAATTTCACTTAATCCATTCCATTTTACCGAGGTTCGCTCAAATATCGAGCATATTGCTCATAAATTCAAATAAACATATACTTGCACTTGTTCATCACATAATCACTTCCCCATTTATTTTCACTTAATCGATTTCCCGTTGAACTCATCGGAATAATAACAGATACACAATTGCCTGCACATTTTCTCATTTCCACACTTGTAGCCGAAGCTATCTGGTACGCATAGTAGCCTGCACTTAGTACTACACATGCGACCAATTATCTGGTACACGTAGTAGCCTGCGCTTAGTATTACACACGTGATCGAAGTTATCAGGTACGCATAGTAGCCTACACTTAGTACTACACATGCGACCAACAATCTGGTACACGTAGTAGCCTGCACTTAGCACTACACACGTGACCTCACAATAGCTCATTTGTATCGTTTCTATTCCAAAAGTTCAATCGGGAAATTCCTCACTTTTCAACATTTTATTAAATTCTCCGTAATCAATTTAAATTCATAATTTACATCAAATAACCATTTGATAGGTAGCCACATTTCATATGATATCAAAATATATTAACATAGAAAGAATCGATAGATTATTTATATACAAACTTACTCGAAGTGTCGATCTCACTATCCATAGTACCAATTGTCCATTCATAGTATAATAAGACACAACTCAAATAGCAAATCAGCTTTTAAAAATTTACATAACATAAATCACATATTTCATATATCACTTGTCATGTATCATCATTTTCTTGCATTCAATGTAATATTCTTTCATGTCATATTTCTACATCATAAACACCATTCCATCAACTTTTCCAATTTATTAAATCATACAATATATGCAATAATAGTAAGAAATATAATTCAAACATAGCATTGCATTATTATTATCATACGAACTTACCTCGATACAAAATATTAGCAATCGAGCCTATTCCTTGTAAACTTTGTTTTTCCCTCGATCACGACTTAAATCTCATTTCTCTTGATCTATAATACCAAATTAATTTATTTAATACATACATTCATCAAAACAACCTTTAATACGAACTTTGGAAAAATTACCATTTTGCCCTTAAACTTTTGCATAATTACACTTTTACCCCTAGGCTCGGGAATTAAACTTCATCCCTTATTCTTATGTTTTATGACATGCTGATCATTTTTCCCTTCTATGACAACATCAAATTCTCACTCTAACATGCACTTATGACTATTAGGTATTTTTACCGATTAAGCCCTTTTACTCGTTTTCACTTAAAACCGAGTAGCACAAGTTGTCTAACATAATTTAAAACCTCATATTCTATCATAAAACACCAAAATACACAAATTTCACCTATGGGTATTTTTCCAAATACGAACCCTAGGTTGAATTATTGCTAGCAAAAGCTTAATTAAGTTACCGGGATTCCAAAAACGTAAAGAAATTTAAAAATGAGGCTAGAATGGACTTACTATTGAGCTTGAAAAGCTTGAAAACCCTAGCCATGGCTTCCCCCATGGTAATTTCAGCCTCCATATGGAGAAGATGACCATTTTGTGTTATTTTTCCCATTTTATTTCATTTAATATACAAATGACCAAAATGCCCTTACTACTAAACTTTCAAAAAAATTCCATCCATGTCCAATTTTTGTCCACAAACTTCCAAATGGTCTAATTACCATTTAAGGACCTTTTATTTAAAAACTCATAACAATTAAACACTTCTAACATGTGAAACTCAACTTTTGCAATTTTTACAATTTAGTCCTTTTGACGAAATTGAGTGCCCAAACGTCAAAATTTTTGAACGAAATTTTCATGAAATAATTTCGTGCAATTGTAGACCATAAAAAAATAATAAAAATAAAATTTTCTTCGTTGAATTTTTGGTCCCGAAACCACTGTTCCGACTAAGCCCAAAATTAGGATGCTACATTATGAGGTAATCGAGAGAATTGGACCGGTAGCATATCGATTAGCCTTTCCTCGTGAGCTAGAGAAAATTCATGATGTATTCCATGTATCGATGTTTCGCCGCTACCGATCTGACCCCTCACATGTGATTTCACCGAAAGAAATCGAAATAAGCCCAAATATGACCTATGGTGAAGAACCGATTAAGATTTTGGATCGAGAGGTCAAGAAGTTGAGGAATAAAAGTGTAGCACTCGTAAAGGTTTTGTGGCACAGACACAAAATTGAGAAAGCCACGTGGGAACCCGAAGAGACTATGAGAGATCAATACCCAAATTTATTCGCCAATAAGATTTTCGGGGACAAAAATCCCTAAGGGGGGAGAAATGTAACAGCCTGATTTTGGGCCTAGTCGGAACAACGGTTTCTGGACTACTGACCCTAGGTTAGAGAAATTATTTTTGATAGTATTTTATGTGTTGTGGCATTATCATATGAGTGCATGAAAAATTTGTGAAGCAAATTTAGCGTTTGTAAGCTTAATTGCGAAAGAGGACTAAATCGCATAAAGTTAAAAAGTCTTAAATTGATAGCTAAGGGTGTTAAATTGCAATGAAACTTAAATTTGGGGTCTTTAAACGGAAAATAGACCCTAAAAAGAGTGCTACACCGGCCATGGGGACAAGAATGGTAAAAAAATCAAATTAGGTGAGTTTGGTAGCTTAATTGACTAAAAAGAAAATAAAATAAACAAAAGATGATATCATCCCTTTCTCATCTTCTTCTAGTGTCGAAAATAACAACCATAGGAGGGTTTGAAAGCTTGAAAAATTTTAGCCACTTAATCTCTCTTCAAGTAAGTGATTTTGATGACTTTTCTTGAAAATTTTTATATTTTTGGAAACCTTGTAGCATGAGCTTTCAAATGAGGGGACTATTTTGCAAAATGGTTGAAGTATAAGGTTTTTCCATGATAGTAGACATGTTGTTTTCTGAAATTTTATGGAAGAAGATGAACCATGGTTGTGAAATAAACAACTTTTGTGAAGAGATTTCTCATGAAAACCCTAAAAGGGACCATTTTGCATAAGATGTAAAATAGGTGATAAATGTGTGAAATATTGAGAATTTTGGAATGCTTCTAGTGTAAAAAATGATCGTCTAGGCTTAAGATATGAAGAAATTCGATAAAAATCGATTTTCAAACCTAGAGGTAAAATGGCCATTTTGTAAAAGTCTAGGGACAAAATGGTCACTTTGCCCAATTTTAAATTGTTGAGTACCTAGATTAATAAAATGATTAAATTCTTGAATTTGTATCATTATAGATCAAGAATTACAAAATTCGGGCCTAAACCGGGAAAAACAAAGCAAGTGGACTAAGTCGAACTAGTAGCCTACATTTTGTAATTCGAGGTAAATTGTATGTAAATAATACAACTACATTGTTATTATATGTATTTGAAATGATATAGCATAAATTGCTTGTTTGTGGAAATGATTATGTATGATGAATATTGAGATAGTAGAACTCCCGTTTGAACCTTAGGAAATAAATCGGATATTCATGCCATGACATTCGGGTTACTTGTATGCTAGTGTAAGACATGTCTGAGACATGCATCAGCCACATTATGAGAGCCAGTGTAAGACCATGCCTGGGACATGACGTCGGCATTGAGACGAGAGCTAATGTAAGACATGTTTGGGACATGCATTGGCCTCGAGATTTAAGCCAATGTAAGACATGTCTGGGACATGCATCAGCTACAAGATGTGTCAGTGTAAGACTATGTCTGGGACATGTGCCAGTGTAAGACTATGTCTGGGACATGGAATCAGCACGGATATGTGAGAGTCAGTGTAAGACCATGTCTGGGACATGGCATTGACTTGATGAGTGAGCCAATTTAATACCATGTTTGGGACATGGCATTGGCATCATACCTTATGTTTGAGACTTAAGGAATATCTGATAGCATTTCGAATTGTTCAACGATGACAATTTCAGTTTAAGCTAAAAGAGAAAAGTATAACCATGTTGTGAGTAGTATAGGTATCTATTTAAAATTGTATGGGATGTGAGCTTCATATATCCTATGTGTGTTATATTGGATAGTATGAGTAAGTTGTGCTTATGCCTATTTTTATTATGAGAATGTTGACAAGTAGTAAAGTTGTAATATTTATTTGCATGCAATTTACTAAGCTTTATGCTTACTCCTTCTCCTTTCCATTTTCTTATAGTGTCACCTAACTAGCTCGAGGATCATCGGATGTTGGAGGCATCGATAACACTATCAACTGAAGTTTTTGGTATAGTTGGTTTTATTATTTTGAGTATGGTGTGTATAGGGCTTAGACTTTTGAATTTTGTGTCAATGTTAATTTGGCTAGATGTGTTGGCTTGGGATGAATCCCTTCATTTTGTATAAAGCATTGGATAATGGTTAATGTTCATTATTGATATATACAAATGATGATATTTTCATGGATGAGTAAATTGCATGAATGAGATAATGCCTTGTGTGGATTTGTCATGCTAGATGTTATGTAGGCTAGTGCAAATAAGGGTGGCAAAGAGGCTTGGAAAATAGCTTTATTTTGTCCACACGGGTAGACATACGAGCTTGTGTCTAGGCCGTGTGTGACATACGACCAGCCCCATGGGCATGTTGTCTGGCCATGTGTCCTCTGCACGTAAAAATTGCAAGTCAGTATGCATGGTAGTAAACACATGGGTAAAGACACAGCCGTGTGTCTCAACCATGTAGAGGACACGACCTCTGGCCACAGGCGTGTGCCCCTTATTGGATGCTGACGTCAGAAACAGAATGTGAAGGTTTTTAGACACGGGCTAGAAGGGCATGTCATGGCCGTGTGAGGGACATGAGCCATAGATACGAGCTTGTGTCAAGCCGTGTGAAAACCATTGTAGGTTTAAATTTAGAATTTAATTCACACGGGTATGGGACACAAGCGTGTCCCTAGGTGCTTAGGCCATGTGTGTCACACGGGCCATCAGCACGACCATGTCATAATGGCCACACGGGCGTGTGCCCTGTTTCAAGGGTCATTTTTATTAAGTAGGTTTAAGGTTCCAAATTGGTCTCTAGTGGTTTCCAAGAGATGTTTTGGACCTTATAGGCCCATGATAAAATGTTTTAGACAATTGAAAAAGTTTTAATTTGACCTAGTCTTAATGACATCGAAATGTTTGTATGCATGTGTTTCAGTATGGTAACGCCTTGTATCCCGTTCCGGCATGGGGCTCGAGTGTGGGGTGTTACACTTGTTATACATGCTTGTGTTATACACCTCATTCTCCCTTTTCCATGGGGCTGATCTTTTGGTGTCTTCCCCTCCATCTATCTTACCACTCCTCACTGCGTTTTCAATTATTTTGTCGGACATCATTATATCCGAGAAGCTTTCAATGGAATTTCCTACATATGATTTATGAATGAGGCCTTTAAAGTGTTGATGAAAAGCATTGTTGTTTCTTTTTCCAAAAGAGGTGGCTGGACTTGCGTGGTGACTTCCCTCCACCTTTGAGCATATTACTTGAAGCTCTCGCTTGGTTTTTTCTCCATATTTTGCAGTGTGATTCTTTGGGTGCCATATCTTTTACTTGGCCACATTGTTTCATGAAGGAATGTGCCAGGTCCTTCCATGAATTAATTTGGGCACGGCTTAGCTGGTTATATCATTTGGCCGCAGCCCCTGTCAGGCTGTCTTGGAAGCAGTGAATCAATAGTTGGTCATTATTAACATGTCTTGTCATCCTCTGACAGAACATTGTAATGTGAGCTTCGAGGCAACTGGTCCAATTATATTTCTCAAACTCGGGGTTTTAAACTTGAGTAGGAGCACTAGATCTGGAACCAGGCTCAAGTCTTTAGCATCAATTCCACAATGGTAATCAGAGCTTTCCAATGCCTTGAATTTCTCTTCTAGCCATCTGCATCAGTCTTCAAGTTGTTTTGGGAGCTCCACTCTTGCCTTTTTTTTTGCTATATCATCAAGATCAGGGACAACAGGATTTGCTGGATCGTCTCTTGGATTGGAGCCTAAACCTGTCAGGAAGCCTATTAGAGCTAAGGTACCTATCTAATATTGGGGTTTGATGTTAACGGACACCCTTTGTGGATATGTGTTTGGTTGTGTTTGGATGTTTGTTGGGGTAAAGCTTGGAGGATAAGCAAGGTCCTCATTATCATCCCGGAATTGACCATTGGGTTTTTTCCTTTTTCTAGCCCTCTAATCAGCAATTGGGTTAACTGGTTCATTATATTCTTTTGGGATTCTAGCATCTGATCCCTCATATTTTGTTGAATTTTGGCCAATTATTCTTGCATTTGTATTTGCAGCTGATGTTGCATTTCTCTTTGAATCTGTTCTAACCTTTCCAATCTTTGGTCCATTACTTTAGTTTTGGCGCAAGTGCCGTAACGATGCTTAGTTGATAGACTTTTGTCAGTTTCCAGATTAACTAAAATAATTTTTAATTAATTAGGGTCTTTTTATGAAATCTAATGCATATGATGCAATGTAATGCGAATGCATAGGATGAATGCAAAAAGAGGCGTTGACTTTAATTCAACTCCATTTAGAATAACTTTACTAGAAAAAAAATCTTTACATAAAACAGATTACATATATGGCTTTACCCTAAGGCTCAAAGTTTTGACTTTCCTAATAAGCCAATCTAGCTCTCGACCCCGATCCGATTCTAATTCATATTTTACGCTTAGTACATCAGCTTGAACTGCCAGCGTTTGTAAATGATCGGCTACCTCTCGTATCTGAGCCACATCTTCAGCCAAAATATAATCTCTGTCTCTAACTTGATCTTAGAATGATGGAGTTGCTCTTTCCAATGCTTATCATTTGCTTCAAGGAGTTCAACCCGAGTTCACAATTTTGTAACGCAGTCTTGAGTTCTTCTATCTTCCTTTTCAGCTCTTCAATCTTGCTTAAGCTCGTCTTCAGCTCAATTGCAGAGTTGCGACTACGATACTAATGAAGCGACTTTTCTAGTTCTACTACTCTAGCCTTTAATTCGAGTTTTTCACTTTGGCTTTCTGACAAACTCTTTTCTAAAGCCTCTTTTCGAACCTGAGCATCTTGGAATTTCCTCTCCCATCAATCGACTCTAATCTTTTCTTCCTGAATCTCTTGTCGCCATTGCTTTGACGTTTTCCCCAATCCGGCGGTTCTCATTGATAAACACAACCTCTTATAATCTGTTTTCAAGCTATCCAAATCTTCTTTGGCCTTGTTCTTTCCTTTTCCCAATTTCTCGGGCTCTAGCTTCTGAACATCAACATCTAATCTCAAATGCATTTTTCCTCTTCCAGTTGTTATATCGTCTTTCCTAGCTCCAAATTACTCTTTTCAAAATCATTCTTTATGATCTCTAGCTTGGATGGAACCACTTGCAAGTATTCTTCCATCGATCGAGTGCTTTCTTGACTTGGCCCAAGGATGTCATTGATTCTTATACTCTACCACCCATTATATTTGGGGTTGCCATCGAACCTACAATAAATATTTTTATCCGGCGGGTCTAGTTCCAAGCGTTAGGCATTTCTCAGAATACCTGATAAGAAACTTTGTCTACTTTCTAGAAATGGCTGTGAAACCAAGCTAGCAATAGTTACACACATCCGATGAACCTTCCCTCCCCCGTTCTATGACATGCATTCAAAGATCTGAATGTTTCGGCCAAAATTGCAGGAACAGGCATGACCCTCTTATCAAGTTGATAGAACAAATCTAAAATAGCCTGTGCTTAGCACTTTAGGGAAAACCATCAGCCCGTAAATGCTCAAAGCAAAGATGTTGACCCTTTTCTTCATATCTAGGTGTGCCAAAATTAGATCTCGTAAACTTTTCCAAGGAATACATTTGCTTTCTCCTTTTTTCTTGATCCAAGTTGCGGCCCATTGTTCACTCATTCCCATGATATTCATTAACTTCTTTATGAAGGTGGGGACATTTATGGCTCTAGAATAGGCCTTGTCAGTTTGAATCTTTGGACAATGAAGCAAGGCTATATACTCCTCCACAGTAGGCACCACATCCACCTTTCCAAAGGTAAAACAACTGTAGGCGGGATTCCAAAATTGAGTTAGAGCTCGAAACAAGTGCTTGTCCACCTTGATGTCAAGTAGATAGGGCAGATCACCATAATTATAGTAAAATAAACTTGATCTCATTGTCCCAATGGACCCATATCTCTTTCAATTCCTGGAGATCGTTTTGTTTCATGCTGATACGAGTGAAGTCCCATAATTCTGATGTGTACCCCTCTATCAAACTATCACCTTTTTCTAATTGTGTTTTCTCTGAACATATTCGGACAACTGCATTATCTTCCACTTTATCAAAAATTCGTTCTCCTAACAAGCTCTCTATTTAGTAATCAAACGTGAATCGACACTTTTTTTATGATGGAAATGTCATGCAATCACAATCAAAGCAAAACAAAACAAGTCAGTACATTTTATACAAAACTAAAAATTTAAAGTAAACAAGAAATAATAAACACCTATTCGGGTAACCACTAAGGGTTCGGTGCGGCTTTACCTAGGGCGGGCTCTCATGGCTCACTGTATGTGGTTCAGTTCTAAAGAAAGGGTACCTGAACCAGCAGATTTCTCAATCCTCACCCATTATAGGCTCATACGAACCAAGTTCAGTTTAGGGGAATACATTTCCCTATGGCTATATGGAGATGAAAATTTCACGAAGACACAGGTACGGATGTATTCCGAAAGTGATACACTATCCTATACGGAGGTGATGACCTCATGAAGGACTAGCTTCTCACTCCTACTTAGAGGGTAAGATCGAACGGTCATGCAATGCAATATGTGAAAATAAACCAAAAGACACGGACCAATTAAAGCAAATATGAACAAAGTGATGAAAATTATAACTAAGTCGGATGAAATGCAATGAATGGACCGTAAATTTAACATCGAATCATCAATTTTCGACCAATAAGACAATAATTAATCAAATTGTGGCTTGAGTCTCTTATTTTGTCCTCAAAGGAGTCACTAAGCTGTCAAAACCATTTTTTTGAAATCGACTTTTTGTTTGAAAACGAAAAGATGGGAGTCACCGCCAATCTTTTTTGTAAGGTGTGATCGGATCACCTCTTAATTCAATCAATTTAATAAATGTTTTATTTAATAAAACAATGTTTTTCGGTCTATAGTAATCCAAAAATGAATTCGGAGTCGGTTATGTATGGGGAAGGATTAGAACCCTTGTTACGCCCAAAATTGGTACCTAATTGATTACTTAATGTCTTTAAATGTCGAAAATTTGAGAATTTGGAAGAAAATACAATACGATCCTTTTTTTGTTAATTTTACAAAGATTTGTTTGAATAAATTGAAGCGAATGTTAAAGACCCGCTCGTCTCGAGATAACAAATGCCATATCCCGTAAGTTAGGACACGACATCTTGAACCTTTGAGAATATGCTTGTCTTTATTTTTTATTTTTTTTTGAAATCTCATGTGTTTCAATTCAAAAGGATATTCGGTTATTTAGATCCAACGAGAAAAATTGAAACCCCGTAAGTTAGGGCTGACCTTCTCGAGTTTCTAGACACGAAATATTGCCTTTATATTATTTACAATTCATGTGTTTTACAATTTATAAGGGTATTTGGCTATTTAGGTTTGATGAGAAAAATTGAAACCCTGTAAGTTAGGGTACAATTTTCTCAACTCTCCAAAATTTGAAACATTGCCTTACTATTGAAAATTCCTTTTTTACGCGTTTGGGTAAAAATTAATGTAATATTTAAAATGATATACAATATACGATAAAATATTATGATGACAATGATATAATTACAAAGATGAATACAATATTAGTAAACAAGTCTCGATAAATAAGTAAAGCAATAAAACGAAAATGCATTTTATAAAAACAAACAAACATAAATAAAATGTTTAAAAATAAATGGGACAATGAAACCATATACATAAAAGAGGAAACAAATGATAAACAAAAGGATAAATAAGTAAATATTAGTAGTAAGAAAATACTCGAATCAACAAACATTTGTAAATGAAATATTAACTTTACAAACTTTAATATGTATACATAAAGCATATAGAATAATAAATAAATAAGTAAAATAGATATACATAATGTTAAGTAAAAAATTTTAAAATGTGAAAAAATAATAAAATAGCAAAGATAGAGATAAAAATATAACAATAGCAATAATAATAATAATAATTTGTAAATAACGAAATAAATAAATAGATACAATAAATAAATATTAAGAAAAATAGTTAATAAATATAAAGAATAAAAGGACCAAATTAGAATATAAATGAAATTTGAAGCACAACTTTTAATAAAGTACATAAATAATGATAACTATTGATAATAATAGTAATAATAATAATAAGAACAATATATAATAATCTAAATCTTTTAATATATATACATAAAAGAGTAATAAATAGATGAATAGATAATAAAATAATAATAATAATAATGATAATAATAATAATAGGCACAAACAAAATAAATAACCAATGAAAGAAAATTAAAATTAAAAATGAAAGAATAATGAACATCGGGGTAAGATGAAAAATAAATAAAGGAATGATATGTGAATAAACAAATAAATGAATAAATGTAAAGAATAATGAATAAATAATCAAGTGAATAAATAAATAAGTAAATAAAAGGATTAAAGTAAGAACAAATAAAATAAATAACAAAGGGACTAAAATAAAAAAATTCGTAAAAATAAATAATTTAGGAAGAAAAAAGGATTAAAGTAAGAACAAATAAAATAAATAAAAAAGGGACTAAAATAAAAAAAACATTCGTAAAAATAAATAATTTAGGAAGAATCCAAAATAAATAAATAAGGGCTAAATTGACATTTAAGTAAAATAGGAGGGATAAATTGCAAAATAAATAAAAAATACAGGCTAAAATGGAACACACACGAAGTGGAGGGGGACCAATTGGGGAATTTTCCCTTGTCCTAAAAGCGACCCCATTTCAGGCATTTGCCTATTAAAGGGTTTAAGGACCAACTTGAAATAAAATGGAAGTTTGTGGCGAAAATCAAATATAAAGAAAATAGGATAGGACCACATTGGAACCAACCTCAAAAGCGGAATGACTGAGGATGCAAATACCCATTTATCCAAAAACACGCAGATCCTAAGTGGTTCAGGTCGGGTCGGTCCAGTCCAACTCAAAACCATGTCGTTTTGGTGTCTAAGTATGCTGACCCAAAACTGTGCCATTTCATGCTCCTATATAAATCAAATTTTTACAAAAAATTCATTCCATCCTTCAAAAATAAAAAAACTGAAAAAACTCTCTCAAGCTCCCTTCCCCTCTCCGGGCTCCGACCATTGCTCGGCATCGGACCATTGTGGCAGTCACCGGTCACTGGCGACAGCTTTGCCGTCCACGGTGACCAGAAAAATAAGAAAGGGTCATTTTTTGGGTTTTTCGACTTTTCGTCCTCAAAAATGTCATTTTTCATCAAAATGATGAACCTCGGCCTCCCACGGCGGCGCACGCAAGGAAAGGGTAAGGTTTCGACCCCTTTTTTATTTTTTGTTTATTTCTTTAAAAAAATGAATGAAAAAGGATAGAAAATAAAAGATATTAAAAGAAAAACCACCTTCGTTAGCCTTTGTTTCTATTTGCTTTTTTGTATTTGAATCTCTGTGAAATATTTTTGTATTCAATATCTTGTAAAAAAATTACAACTCGTCTCTGTGGCTTTTATAGCCGAAAAACAATACAATTTTTGCTACCAAATTTTTGCTTGTTTTTGCTACTATTTTTTGTTTTCTTTTGTGTCTGTTGCTTGCAGGTATGGAGAAGGATGCTTGCTAGCACGCGATGGTGTACGGAGGCACTGACATGGAAAAGCTGTGGCATGAAGAGGGTACGGCGCCAGAAGCTTGCCCTAGTGTTTTGGTTTTTTTGAAAATCTTAATGTTGTGGCATTGAATTTGGGTTAGAGTTTATTATTTTTTTGGTCCTATTGGGCCATTGTAATTGGACATTGTTGTAAATGGACTGTTTATTTGGATTTATTATTATTTGATTTTATTATTTTAGTTTCTGTATGGGTCCGGACAAATTAGACTGATTACACCAATTTTAAATTTATTCATATAATCATAGTTCAAGATTAGTTTTTGCTCAATGTACAATTATAGATTTCTTCCCAATGAAGTTTTCAATTAGTTTATCTTTGATTTCTATGCTGCAAACTCGGATATCAAATAATCATACCACGACTAACACCTATCTTAACAGTAATAATTTTCTCATGGTGCTATTTCCATGTCTGAGGCTGCCTTCAATAAAAGAGCCCATCTTTTTATTTGGGTTTCTAACATGAACCACCCATGCCATGTGATCATTTCTTCTATGCCACCCAACTGTAATGTGATGCATTTCCATGCTATTCAGAGGAATGTCTTCAGTGTCATTTGTTCTATTCTCAATTTGTGGTGGTATATTATCTTACGTTTTGAATTCTTCTTTGATATGTCAGATGTACACCCCCGCTTTTTTAATTACTATAATCAGGTTTCGTCTAAAATTTTTATATATTACCTTAATTTTGTGTGTCCAAAACTTCAAAAAATAGATCATGAAATCCCTGAAGTGTTCCTTACTAGTTTCACTCTCTAACCTTGCCATGTTAATGTTATTGATTATCCGTTCCTTTATTGAATGAAAAATGTCGTTCAAGGTACAAATACCATATATTGATCCAAATCAGATTGCTTTCGCAAAGGAGCATTCCTAAGAAACGTGCTTTTCATCCTCCCATTCACCTTGACATAGGACATAACAGGAGGAATTCATTGAGAATTTTCCATAGAAAAATAATCACCTTAAATGGGAGTTTATTAGATTAAATGAAGTTGCATACCTTATGTGAAATATCCTGGTTGAGTGGATCTACAAATTTAAAAAGTATACATGAATTTTAATCTAACGGGTAATATTATGCATGAACTTTGATTTAGCATAATTCTACAAATTAAACTTTAAATTTGACTCAATTTTTACACAATACTTATTCATTTTTTTTAGTTTAGTAAAATGTCAATCAATAATTTTCACATAGTTTTAAGGAAAATAGTGTCACATAAATAACTTTGTAATATGTGAAAATTGTTGATTGACATTTTACTAAACGAAAAAGAGTGAATGAGTAAATTTTAAATTATATTTGAAATAATATAAATTATTTTTCCCTTGCTATTATAAAGAAAATAAATGTGTATTTTCTTAATCTATGTGAAAATAATTTAAATTTATTTATTTGTGATTTAGTTTAATAAAATGTCATATTAGCAATTTTTATGAAAAAAACGTCCTACATGGTGCATTCTCACTAAATTAGTAGAGAAAATACACCACGTAGGGCGCTTTTTCAGGGAAAGGAAAACACGTCCTTACGAACACGCTTTCTCTATCAATTCAATGAAAACGCGCCCTATAGGATGTTTTTCATTTCTCTCTCCAAAAATAATATAGATTAGTAAATTTTAAAAATAATGACATAATTTTCCAAACTATTTTTTCAACATATTTATATAAAGGACTTATATATTACATTAAATGTATTTGAACTACAATTTCTTTCTCATGATTGTTTTATTCATAATATAATCTCTAAAGTTGAATATAAATTTTATTTACTAACATTAGATTATGTAAATATAATAATAATTTACTAAATTTAATGTTTGATGAAAAAAATTTATTTTCACATAAAATCCACAAGAACATACCCAAAACAATTTATTCTGATCGTGATTACAAGAGAACTCTAGTACAGATTATTTATAAAGAAAATGGGAATAAAAGAGATTTCACTCCCAACGTAGGCAGTAAGATAAAAGAGACATCCCCATAATCATGCAGAAGCAATGTTGTTTGAAGTTTTGGAGGATAGTTTAAATGTTAAACCCGAGCCATTCAATTTCTCTTGAATAAGCTTCTCCAAACATTCAATCATGAAGGGTGTGAGATAATTGCTCCAATCTCCCACTTCCCCTTTCCTAAAAAACCTGTGTGTGGAACTCTAGAAATATGTGCGCCCTTCTTGTTCACTTCCAATTCTTTCAAGTTCTCAAAGCTACAAATTTTCGCTATTTTTTCAATAACTCCTTGTTTCTCTTCATCATCTGTGAAAGGAACACCTAAGAACATGGCTAAGTTTTTCAAATGGGAACCGGTATCTTCCTTAAGATCTTCATATTTTAAAAACAATATTTTGTTGGGGTTTTCTTGGCTTGCCTTCCAATATCCCAATACATGATCAAAACATGGTCCGTGCACAATGATTCCATGGTAGAACTTGTCAAATGCTTCATCTAGTGATAGTGACTCTCCGTCTTGGACCTTGGTCATGAACTGCCAAAAAGAAATGAGCATATCCATGGGGTTTCTACATATGTAAACAATCTTACAGCCGGAATCCTTAATGGAAGTTGGCAACGAAGTATAAGAGACGTGGGTGGAGAAAAGCCTTGGCTGATAAACACAAACATTTTGAAGATCAGGAAAAGGGTTGTTCAAGTAAAGATCATGCTCGAAGAAACGAACAAGTTGGTGAGGGCCAAAGGTGAGCAATGGATTTTCATCCCATGGGAACTGATTGCGGTACAAAGTGGAGAAAGTCAAGGCCTTGAGCCAAGTAGTACCACATTTAGGGAAAGTGGCAACGATGATATCAGAATTAAATGCTTGAAAATGATTCTGGAAAGAAATAAAAGCTTTTAGAATACGAGTGGGGTACCAAAAACCTTGATAGAAATAAAGATCGGATCCTAGCCAGCATTTTTCTTTGGGTAAGGTTTGCACCAGTTTTTTGAAATCATCATCCCAAGAGGACTCCACATCATGGGATTTTGAAACCATTTCGGCTTTGGATATTTCTGTAGTATCCATTGTGAAACTAGCAGCCCAATAGAGAAAGGGATAAAGATGAACACCCAAAACTAGTTTTCTAGACAATTTATACTAGATTTATTCGTTTAAAATTATAATGCTAATAATATTTAACATACTACAATTCATGTATCTATACTAAAAAACAATAATTCATGTGAAAACTTTTGAAGGGAAAAATTCATTTCATGAATGTAATTATATAATTAGAGAAAAATAACAATATAATTAGGGAAACAATAACAAACACTCGTTATAAGTAGTGAACAACAAGTTTTAATAACACAGTAAAAGTTTCAACCGTAACATTAATAGAATATTATGGCACGTTAACAATTGATTTTGTTACAACTTAAGCATGATATATCTAGAATGATTGTAAGCATTTAATAAGATAAGAAAATCAGCACCGAGTGATTCAAAGTGGCGAATAAACATCGACAAGAAAACCAAACACACATCAAACTAAAAAAGACGATAACAAAATCATCTCTAATACTACTTGTAAATGTAAAACTACATACATAAAAAAATAATAATACAAACTAATGGTTTACTAATGGAGACAAGCTTTTAGTTATTTCTAAACAAAACTAAACGTATAAATGGAGACAAGCTTCTAGTTATAAACTAATACAAACTAATGGTTTACTTTATAATTCTTGTTTTTATTAAATTGTTTTATCATTATTAATTTAAAATTACCTAAATTAAAATTTCACCATTTTAAGGGTTCATGCCCCTTAGGTCTTCACTAGGCTTTGCCATTAGAAACATAGAAGATGGGTCATAAGATACTTTCCCAAGAAAGTCAATTTTGAATGGCGGTGTAGAAAATGAGAATTTGTTCAGATTCCTTTAAAATATATAAAATTTTAAATTAATAAAGGTAAAATTTCATTTTGGCCACCAAGAATGATAAAAATTTAATTTAATCTTTTAAAACTTATAAAGGTGTAGACTATTAAAATGCTAAAATTATATTTTTACTATTATAAAAATATGCAATTTAATTTTGATCCCAAAAAAGATTTTTTTACCTTCTCCCTTTATTTTGAAGCTGGTAAATTGGGAAAAAAAAAGGTGCAATGAGTTATTCACAGTTTTTGTCTAAAGATACAAGGAGCTTGTTTTTTTCTTGAGTTTTGCTTCATGGTGCTAACGCAATGATTTTTGGTTTTTACTGTTCCTCATGTTTCCGAGTTTTATCTTGTAATGTTAGTGATTGTCTATCCATTTTTACTTTTATTAATAAATCCTATTCTTTAAAAAATAAAAACTCATAAGCATTAAAAAATATTAATTTGTAATAACGAAATTTTTTATTAAATTCTCGTTTTAATGATAAATAGAATGAAAATAGGATGTGAGAAGAAGTAAGACAAGAAAAGAAAAAACTGATAAAATTAATCTTTGTTTACGAAGTTCAAATATAACGATTTTATATCTTGGAGCCTTACTCAGCATATACTCTTATTTGATCATCAAATCAAACAACCATAACAATCAATCTCTATCAGTTAAAACCTATAACCACTCATAACCCCTTTACAAGCTAAGTTCATGAGGTCCGAATAGAAAACAATATCATAATCAACTTACATTAATGCTAATCGATATTTTTTAAACCAAACCATTAATTCATCGGTCCAACCGGTTCAATCGATCCAATTTAAAAATTATTAAAAATTTAAAAAATAATAAAAAATTAAAAAATCCGATTCAATCACATCCCATTATTTATATATTTTACCATATCAATAGAAATTCAAAGCAAATTACAACAGCAATATTACATGTTGTCGTCTACACTACCCTCCCTTCTTCATTTAGTTTTAAGTGTGGGTTTCATTGTACCCGACTTGTCAAAGTAGATTATTTTGAAACCCAGAACTCTATATTGCAATAGCAATAGTAAATTCAAAGCAAATTACTGCAACAACAATATTGAATATTGTCAAAGTTTGGCTAGAATCATGTGCGTCAGTTTGATATCAACTTCTAATGAATTGTAGGAGTAGGAGCTACAAAATATGACCACTAATCATTGAGCTATTAAAAAAAAAAAAAGGAAAGGGAAGCCTTGTTCATCATGTGCTTGATGCAGCGACAATTCAGAGGGATGGATGGGTCCTCGTAAAGGTTCAGATCTTATAGCTGAGCTGTCGAAATTGTCAAGCTTGGGGGCGGAAGGAGAGTTACGAAGTGGGTTGATTTTTTTTAATATTAATATAATTGTTTTAAATTAAAATTATTATAAAATGATAAAATCACTGAAAATAATGTATTGGTGCTAATGTATTATGATACAATTGGTCAACCGTTTTTCTTAACCGTGTTAAGATTTGAGATGATTTGAGTAACGGAGAATTAATTTAAATACCACTTCTCATAAAAACAAAAGTTTAGTAGTTAGTTGAAAAAAGAGTTTTAGATTAGGGTGCAATTTGTCAATTAAGAAGAAAAATCAAAATTTTATCAGTATTTTTTAAGGTATAATGATAAATTTAACTCTTAATATTTATATTTTCTGTCAATTTGGCAATTATTTTTTTTGCTAAATTTGACTCTTAACGTTTTAAAATGAGTCAAATCGCTTTTTTTTTAATGAAAATGATGACTAAAATATTACTTTTTATTGTTGTTGGCGTGACAACTTGCATGATAGCTCATGTGCACATCATGCTAACATAATATCATTTGTCTTATATGTCACGTTAACTGTAATACTCCAAACTTGACTTAGACGTTATGGATGAATCTGGAAAAGTTACATCAACTTGTGTGAAAAACTAAAATCTAGCTTAGAAATTGTGTGATATGGAAACTTAATTTAGCTAAGCTCATACGAGTTTCAGGAAATTCTCAAGTTTGAAAACACCTATTTCACAGCATGATCTTTTAAACATTTACTTATAAAAATGCAGAAACTTCCAAAGTTTTTAAGTTTTGAAAACTGAATTCCAATTTTTCAAATTCGTATGATTTTACAATTTTACGTTTAAGAACACCAAAAAACCAACAAGAAGATAAAAAATTCCAAAAACAAAACCAAATCCAAAAGCTTAGTCCAAAAATCAAAAGTCTAGAAATCTTAATTAAAATAATTCAAATAATCTTATGTGAAAATCTAATCCGATCTCCCACACGTCATTCGGTCATAAACTTGTTGGTTACATGAGAGGATAACAAACAAAGAGTGAGCTTTACAAGCTCAGTGTGTTATACATCCCAAGAAACAAATTAGATATACATAAATAAACAAATACATTTTCAAATATAGATTCAAACATATTCTCACATACAAATTTAGATGTATTTTCATAATCAGATACATATGCGTATTCAAATTTAGATACAAATGCAGATACAGATTCAGATTCAGATGTAGCCATAGATCCTACCCCCATCCGCTATACACTAACTCCGTCCAACCAATCTCACTAATTAAGACTACAAGAGTCTATCCATCCAATCACACCAGGTTGTGGTGATATATCACTCATAAAGGTGCAACTGAGCTACCAGAAAAATATTGCTATTTAACTGCCAAAATACACTTCCTCCATCACATATCAAACCCATCTCGATGTACATGCATAAATAAACTAATATATATATATCCATAAACAAATAACATGCATACATTTCATACGTAATCATGCTTTCGAGTTATCAGAACACAAATCGTACATATATTTTTCATATACCTTACATGTATCACATACAGACACAAATCAATAGATGTCACATTTCAAGTCTTATTTAAGCCAAATGGATCCCACAAAGGTCTAATTATGAATTTCGGAGTTAAATGGGTCTAAGTGAAAATTTTTGAACAATGGGCCTACATAGCCTACCTGATCTGCCCTTGTGATTCAACACGCTCATGCATCCCACACGCCTTACCTGATTTGCTCATGTAATCACACATCCTGTGTGCCTCACATGGCTTACATGATTTACCTGTGCAATCGCACACACCTTGTACACCTACACGGCTAAGAACACATCCATGTGACGACCAATAGTTTCAAATTTTCCTTGCTTTTTTCTAGATTTCTTGGGTTTTTCGTGGTGGTTTCGAGTTAGAAACACACACTTGATTTGGTCTCAATGAAGATTTACGAAGGAGCAATCTAGTAACCTAAATCGACAATCCACAAGAATCAATCAATTCAATTTTTACAACACCTGATTACACAATTCGGTGTAACATCATCCAACGAACTTATTTACAAAACAAAATAACCCTTAAAATGATAAATTACTCACCCTTGAACGAAACAACTTAAGAAAAGAATTTAATTGGTCGGAGGATTAACCGTCTCATGATCTTCTCCTAATCAAATTGGGTAAAGAATTTGTGATCTATAGTGATGCATCGTTGAATGGTTTGGGTTGCGTTTTGATGCAGGAAGGCAAAGTCATAGCTTATACCTCAAGATAGTTGAAATCGCATGAAAAGAATTACCCAACTCATGATTTAGAGTTAGTAGCCATTATGTTCGCATTGAAGATTTGGTGTCATTATCTGTTTGGTGGGAAATGCCATATTTATTCATATCACAAGAGTTTAAAATATTTAATGACTCAGAAAGATTTAAATTTGCGATAGCGGAGATGGTTAGAATTGCTAAAAGATTATGAACTAGTGATTGACTACTATTCGGGAAAAGCAAATGTTATTGCTAATGCATTAAACCAAAAATATTTGTTTGCTCTTCGTGCAATGAATACTCAAATCGCTATATATGATGACGGCTCGATTGTAGCTGAGTTGAAAGCAAGACCGTTGTTTTTACAGCAGATTTGTGAAGCTCAAAAGTTGATAATAAAATATTAACAAAACGAGCTCAATGTGAATTGAACCCTGATTCAGAGTTTCAAATTGATTTAGATGATTGTAAGATTCAGAGGTCGAATATATGTTCCGAGAAATTCAGAGTTGATTCAAATGATTTTGAATGAAGCCTATAGTAGTTATTTATCTATTCATCCGGGAAGCACGAAAATGGATAATGACTTGAAACAACTTTATTGGTGCATGGCATGAAATTTGATATTTCAAAATTTGTTTCGAAATGTTTGATTTGCTAGCAAGTCAAAGCTGAACATCAAGTACCGTCAGGTTTATTACAGCCTATAATGATTCTCGAGTGGAAATGGGATAGAGTGACTATGGATTTTGTTTCGGTTTGCCCTATCTCTGAATAAGAAAGATGCAATTTCAGTTGTTGTCGACAGATTGACAAAACTGGCTCATTTCATTCCTATACGAACAGATTATTCACTTGAAAAGTTAGCTGAGTTGTACATATCCAAGGTTGTGAGATTACATGGAGTACTTGTTTCTATTGTTTAGGATAGAGATCCGAGGTTCACATCGAGGTTTTGGAAGAAAATGTAAGATGCACTGGGAACAAAACTACATTTTAGTACTGCATTTCACCCACAAACGGATGGTCAAACCGAACAGGTTATACAGATACTCAAGGATATGTTGAGATGTTACATTCTTGAATTTGAAGGTACGTGGGAAAAATATTTTTCGTTGATTGAATTCTCATATAACATAACTTCCAATCGAGTATAAAGATGGCACCATACGAATTTTTATATGGTCAAAAATGTTGAACACCTTTATACTGGACTGAGCTAAGTGAGAATAAGATTCATGGTGTTGATCTGATTAGAGATTGAAGAAAAAGTCAAAGTGATCTGTAATAGTTTGAAAGCAGCATCGGATCGACAGAAGTCTTACGCAGACTTGAAACAAAAAGATATTGAGTTTTAGATCGAGGATAAAGTTTTTTTGATAGTATCACCGTGGAAAAAGATATTTCGGTTTGGTCTAAAAGGGAAATTGAGCCCGCGATTCATCGGACCGTATGAGATTACTGAGCGAATTGGGCTAGTGGCTTATCGGCTAGCATTACCGTCTGAGTTAAAAAGATTCATAATGTGTTTCATGTATCGATACTACGATGATATAGATCTAATCCTTCGCATGTCGTTTCCCCAATTGAGGTTGAAATTCAGTCAGATATGTCATATGCTGAAAAATCGATCTGAATTTTGACTCGTGAGATCAAAGAGTTAAGCAATAAAAGAATAGCGTTAGTGAAAGTATTATGGCATCGACACGGGGTTGAAAAAGCTACGTGGGAACCTGAGGATGCTATGAAAAAGCAATATCCAAACCTATTCATTGATAAGATTTTCGAGGACGAAAATCCTTAAGGGGGGAGAGTTGTAATAGCCCTTTTAGCTAAATCAGAATAGTGCTATCGGAACCACAAAATCTGAGGTCAAAAAATTATTTTAATATTATTTTTGGTGTTTACAGCATGTGTATGTGTGAAAATTTCGTGAGCTAATTTTA
This sequence comes from Gossypium arboreum, assembly GCF_025698485.1. Lineage (NCBI taxonomy): Eukaryota > Viridiplantae > Streptophyta > Magnoliopsida > Malvales > Malvaceae > Gossypium > Gossypium arboreum. The sequence goes on from NC_069080.1 coordinate 98,350,099, forward strand.
TCATTTAATAGCTCAATTTGAGAAAAATGATTAAATTACGTAAAAACAAAATTAGCATGCTATAAGTTAAAAGTGCTTAATTGCTATGGTTCATTAAATTGAAGGTCCTTATGATGTTATTATGCCATTGATAAGGTTAATGGACATTAATGGCCTTATAGTGGATGAATAAATAGTTTATTAACCAAGGGTAAAATTGTAAACTATTATTAATGTTAATATTACATAAAACAAAAGCTAAAATCATTTTATTTCCTTCATCTTTCAACCAAATATCAAAGGAAAATAAAAGGTTTTGAAGCTTTTGAATTTTTGGCACTTGCATAGCTTGACTGAGGTATGAAATTTGTTCAGTTTTTGATGATTTCTATGTTTTTGTGATTGTTGCTTTGAGTAGTAGCTAGCCTGAGTCTTCATTTTCAAAACTGTTAAAGATTGTGAGAGTTTCCATTGATTTGTTATTGTGTTCTTTGGTAGATGAAATATGAATTTTTGATTATAGATTATCATGTTTTGTAAAGTGATTTTTAGTGAAATTGCATAAAAGGGATTAATTTGTGAAAAGTGTAAAATGTGGGGTTAAAAGTGTGAATAAATGTGAAATATGAGCTACTAGGGACTCATGTATAGATCGGCTAAGCATGGATCTTATTGAATTTTGTGAATTTTATGTATTTATGAAATAAAGACTAAATTGAAAGAAATGTGAAAGTTTAGGGCCAAAGTGAAAATTTGCTTAAATATGTGTATTTGGACTGAATTGAGTGAATCAATGATTAAATGAGTTAATTCTGAATACATATAGATCAAGAAAGAAAGAATCCAGAATTTGATCGGGGAAAAGACAAGCTTATCGAGTAATTTACTCATTTCGTCGTTCTCATACCCGAGGTGAGTTCGTATGTGGTAATTTCATTATAAATGCATGTTAAATGTTTTGATATCACATAAACTATGAATATGAGATTTCGGATAATGTTTGAATTTTGATTACGACTCTACGGAGGTGTTTGACGATGAAATCAACAAGTAAAGCTTCCCGGTTGAACCTTAGGAATAATTAGAATGCTAATGACATGTCATTAGGTTAATGTATTGCCTTTGGGCCATGATATCGGCACTTTGGGTGCGAATAAGACCTTGATTTGGCTATGGGCCATGGTATAGGTATTCAGAGAGGAGTTACCTTTATTTGGTTATGGGCTATGGTATAGGTACTCCGGGATAAGTTACCTTGATTTGGTTTCGGACCATGGTATAGGTACTTATCGATTCAGATCCTTGAGTATTCTACTTCTATTATGAATGGTTCAATGAGTAAAAGAATGATGTAGTTGAGAAAGAGGTTAGTATAATGTGATACAGGTACGTACGGAACCTACTCGAGTTTTATATTGAGAAAGTTCAATGAGATGGTATTTAATCATGTTTTCAGACATAAGAAAGGTTTGTGTGAATGTGATGTTGATTGGTAATGTGTAAGTGCTTGTATTATATTTATTTGATGAATTGAGTTACTCATTTACGAACTCACTAAGCTATGAAACTTACTGTGTGTTATTTGTCTATGTTTTTTAGATAATCAAAGCTAGTTCCGACTTAGGGATCGTCAGGGGTATCGTCACACTATCAATCATTTTTGTTGGAACCTTTGAAGCCTTGTATATATGGTATATGGCATGTATAGCTTAGTGCCATTATGGTATATTTTGTGTTATGAAATTATAACAATGAGATTTGGCTTGTAAATGTTGGTGTATATTTTTCCATTTAAGTTGGCTTAAGTAATGTGTTTGATAAGTGATATATGTGATGTATATAATACCTTATATGTTGGCTTGTTTTGGTATGTTTACCATAGTTGTTGATATAGCTAAATGATTGTTCATTTAGTTAGTTATTAGTTGATGTATTAATGCTTGGAAGTTGGCATATTCTGGTTTGATCTTCAGATGATAATAGGGTGTATTTTGTGACATGAAGTAGATGATAATGTGATGAGTAAATTCATTTAGAAGTTATGTAAGATTTGATGATTTTGGCATAATGATTTGGTATGTTTTGAATATGGATTTGATTAGTTGAAATGGTTGAGAATAGATGGCATGAATTATATATGAATTGACATGTTTTGGCTGGCTATAAATTTATTGAAATGGTACCATTTTGGTTGCTAGGTGTGCATGTGAAAAGGGTGGCAAATTGGCTTTGCAAATAGCCTACTTTTTTGTGTCTTAGCCGTGTGCAACACACGGTCATGCTACACGGCCGTGTGTCCCCTGGGGTAGCCCTACGAATTAAGTCAATATACCCTATAGGTTTGGCACAGCTTAGACACATGAGCATGTCTACTGGCCATGTGTGATACACGGGCTCACACACGGGCGTGTGTGGCCATTTCGAAGGGTACACGGGCTAGACACATGGGCGTGTGGTTGGCCATGTGGCCCAAGTCAGTAACCCCTTTAGATTTCACACGGCTTGGCACACAGGCTTGTCCTCAGCCGTGTGGTGCAAGTTAGTATGTATGCCCTATTTTCACACGGCCTGTGACACGGGTGTGTCTGGTAGCCGTGTGACGCACACGGCCTGTTCACACGGGCGTGTAACCCCTGAATGCATGATAATTTTTTAAGTTTTCTAAAAATTTTATATGTGATCGGTTTAGTCCTGAACCTCTTTTAAGCATGTTTTAAGGTCTAGTAGACCTATTTAAAGGACATTATGTATATGACAAAATGATATGTGATAATAAATGTTTAATGAGTTGTGAAATGTTAGATAAATGTTGTGTTTGATCGGTAATACCTCTTAACCCTAATTCAGCGGACGGACACGGGCTAGGGGTGTTACATTTCTTGTTATTTATTTAATTATTTTTAAGTCCTTAGGAATTTATTTCTTTCGTAATTAGGATTTAATTTCTACATAATAAAACTTAACAAACATGAATAAAATTAACACTTCTTTAAAAAGAAAAAGACTATGTGATGTGGTAATGGGAATGAACATGTCTAAGATTGGGTTATTAGGGAAGACTTGGTATTTAAGCAGTCTTAATGACTCACCTCTCTTTCTTTACAACCCTACTTGGTGTTTAGTTTTCATTCATTAGTTTGTTCTTGCAATGAGGACATTGCTTCTTTTTAAAGGGGGTAAGGCGAATAAATTGCTAAATTTTTAAAATTTTCAAGTATGTTTCAATCATTTCTTTCATAAATATGTTTTAATAAATGAATGTTTAGAGACATTTTGTTAATAAGATAATTTTTATGCAAGTATGAATGATGATTTTATCTGAGTGAATGTATGCTATCATAAAGAATGGAATGCTTATATAATCCTAGTCTTAGTAATGTTTGCCATGAAGACTTAGTTTCTCTTGAGATTGGACATGCATGAAGGTTTATATCTTTAGAATTGACTTAGTAACTTTCTTGAGCAAAATCCTAGGAGACATAAAAATATAAAATGATATAGGCACTATTTCTTTGGATCGTTTGAGCCTTTTCGAGCCAACCTTATGATATTGGATCCTTGAAGCTGTAATTTTGAGCTTAAAAGACTGTTTATTGCAATGAACTTACATTAGAAGCCACATTACCATCTTTTTAAGCTATCCTAATTTTGTGCACCCATTTTAACTAAAGTTGTCTTGGTAATCAACATTTGAGGAAATTTTTAAAAAGATGTATGTGCTCATGCTTTTTCAAAAAAAAAAAAGAGACGAAGAAAGAGCGAAGAAAAGTTTGCTCAAGTAAAAATGTATGAGCATGAGTTCAAAATAAGTTTAGGGGTGTTCCAAAGGTTCACTTAAAGAAAAAGGTTGTATTTCGAGAAATCCAAGATAAAGTTAAAGGTTAAGATTTTGAAACCGAAATGTCTCATCTCTTAAAATCCCTACCTTTAACCGAGCCCCATTACAACCTTATAAAAGACCTATTTATTTGATGATTATGTCACACACATTAGTGGAGAGGAAGTACTAAGTTCAACATATGAAGATCATAAATAAGCCTTATGATTGTTTGCTTCATTGATAAGAAATTATGTTTAATGAAGAATGTTATCTGTGGCTGTGACATGCATACAAACTATGATTCATGTTGGCATATTTTGAAACTTAGTATAAAATCCTAAAAATGTTTGCATATGAATTACTTGTTAATAAATAAGATCGATGAGCATGAAGTTATTAATGCATGATTATGGGACAATGATTGATGTTGCTTACACAGTTAGCAATTTTGCCTTAACAAGACCTATTACTGTGCATCAACATTACTTGGGTTGAGCAATGATTTAAGTTTGGAGGTGTCTAAACTAAAAAATATATAGGATATTTTGTAACATCCTGAATTAAGGTCTAGTCAGAATAGCGGTTTCGAGACCACAAATTCGAAGTAGATATAATTATTTTATGATTATTATTAGGTCTATGATATGATTTCATGCTTGTGTGAAAATTTCATGAAGAATTTTATTGATAAAATGTCCAATTTGACATTTAGGACTAAATTGCAAAAGTTGCAAACTATGAGTTCTAGAAGCTTTAAGCATGAAATTTCCATGGACTATTAATTAAAGGTCCTTAAATAGCAATTTTCCCAATTTTGATTTTTATGGACAAAAAGGGGCATGAATAGGAAAAAAATTGAAAGAAAGGCCTTAAGGGCATTTTTATCATTTGGTTAATAACAGAATATCAAGGGAAAATAAGTAAAAAATTGTGTCCATCTTCTCCCACCTTGGCCGAAAATTTCAAGGATTCCATAGCTAGGGTTTCTTCAACTTTCAAACTCAATAGTAGGTGCATCCTAGCCCCATTCTTAATGCTCTTTACATTTTTGAAATCCTCGTAACCCGATTTACCTATTTTCTAGCCATATTTTGAAGTAGGGTTCTGTAACACCCCGTACCCGAGACCGTTTCCGGAGTCGAACACGAGGTGCTAACGGACTTAATTCCTTACTTAAACAGGTCATACAATTCATTTTTAAAATTTCAAGACAAGCTGGCTAACTGCATCACAGTCACTCTAAAAATAATATCTCGAGTTCTAAAACTTGAAATCTAATTCCGTAAATTTTTCCTAAAAGTAGACTCATTCATATATTTACTAATTTTTTTCTAGAATTTTTGGTGAGTCCAATTAGTACATTTTATTAGCTAAAGTCTCCCCTGTTTCAGGGTTCGACTACTCTGACCTTCATGTATTAAGACTTAGATATCTCTCTGTACAGGGCTTCAATACTTATGCCGTTTGTTTCTAATGAAACTAGACTCAAAAATAAATCTGTACACATAAAGCATGACTTCTAATTATCTCTGATTAATTTATGGTGAATTTCCAAAGTTAGAACAGGGGATCCAGAAATCGCTCTGGCTTTGTTTCACGAAAACTTAAACATCTCATAAAATACGGCTCATATGGTTGTTTCGTTTCTTTCATATGAAAATAGACTCATCAAGATTCGATTAAATAATTTATTCATTATTTAATTTCATTTCTACTATTTTTAGTGATTTTTCAAATTCACATCACTGCTGCTATCAGCATCTACTTTAAGGTAAATTTTACCTATTTCATAGTTTTCCATGAATCAACTAGTAATTTGACATACATTATTTCCAAGTATAATCACGATTAGCCATGACATACGTAGCACCAATAGGACCATGATTGGCCATTCCAATGGCTAATCATTACCAAACATTTCCACACCACTTAATAACCATATCATAAGACCATATATACAAAATGATCATAATGTTATACTCAAAATATACAAGCCATTTTCGCATGGCTATACGAATATACATTACCAAAAGATACTTAATTAACAACAAGGGTCAGCCCTATACATGCCATTATCCAGTTCAACTGAAGAGTACCAAAAAGTGGCTTAGATAGTGTGGATGACTTCGACTTTGACACTTCCGAGTCCTATAGCTGACGAACAAAATCTATAAAACAGAGAATTAAAGCAAAAGAATAAGCATTTCGATGCTTAGTAAGTTTTAAATAATGAAATCATTTAAAAGAATGGCATAATAATATCTAAGTTTGTTTGTTTCATCCTTTGGCCGAATAGAAAATAACTAAGGTACTACTTTTATCATTCATATCACAAAGGTGGAAGCAATATATATATCCAACTAAATTCATTCTATAGCCGAATACGTTCCTCTCACATTTCCGTGTCAATCTCATGCATATACACCTACATCTCGCATTTGTGACGTTGAACTCTCTAATTTGGAACTCATACATCATAATCAGATCATAAACGTTCGAATGATTTTAAACAATGGTCTAAGCATCCCTACCAATTTCAAAGTCATAATTTATCAAATCATATTCTCAACGAGAGTAAATTACTTACCTAGTTATCTTACTGTAAGTAGCACATTTGTTTAAAATTGTTTCAACATGTATTATATGATTTCTCGTGCAAATATTTACGAGTTTTCAACTCAATATTATGCCGTCACAGACGCCCTTCGAAACCAAGCCCGATTCTTAGCGCTGACTCAAAAAGCCCTTCGAGACCAAGCTCGGATTATGACATTGGCCCGAAGGCCCTTCGAAACTAGGTTCGGTTATGACACTGGCTTAAAAGCCCTTCGAGACCAAGCTCGGATTATGACACTGGCTCAAAAGCCCTTCGAGACCAAGCTAGGATTTAAGCCCCGATTAACATTCACACATATATGCATATATATATATAATTGCTTTATCAAATCATAAGCTAAGTTCCATTAATTAAAGAGTTACCTCCAGTATAATTTGGGCAGTTACGGATAGACTACTCGACTGCTTTCTCCTTTCCTTTATCTGATTTTGATCCCCTTAGCTCTTGAGCTTAAATTTAAACAAATAAATTTATTTAATTATTTTTCACTTGGGCAATTCCATTCAATACATGTATGTCATACAATTTAAGTACAATGACCTTGTTCAATACTATTTAAACATCATGCATTATCGAATTTCATCAACACCATCTAACTTCATATAGAAACACATATCATCCTAAGTCGGTACACAAGTCAAATGCATCATTTAAATTGTCAAAGTCCACTAAATCTACTATTATAGTCTTATAAGATATATATATATTTATTACTAAGTTTAACAAAACATAACATACGACTAAGCAAGGATTCGTACATGAATCATTACTCAACTTTACCAATTGGATAATATGCTTAAGACACCATAAAATACTCCAAATTCTTTTCTCATCAATTTGACTAACTAATTAAATGTTATGACACATTTTAATTGTAACACCCCGAACCCGAGACCGTCGCCGGTGTCGGACACGAGGGGTTAACGAGCCAAAACCACTTATAGCACCGACCAATTTGACATTTCCAGACAGGCTGGAGAACTGCGTCACTGTCGCCTTAAAAATCATATCTCGAGTTTCAAAACTCGGAAACTGATTCCGTAAATTTTCCCTGAATTTAGACTCATATATCCATCCATGGATTTATTTCTAGAATTTTTGGTCGGGCCAATTGGTACAGTTTATTAGTTAAAGTCGCCCATGTTACAGGGGTCGACTACACTGACCTTCGTCCATTACGACCTGGATATCTTCTCGTACAGAGCTTCAATGCTCAAGACGTTTGTTTCTAATGAAATTAGACTCAAAGGGGAATCTGCACATATAAGGCATGACTTCTAATTCCTTCTGGATAATTTATTGTAAATTTTCAAAGTCGAGACAGGGGATCCAGAACCCGTTCTGGCCCTGTCTCACGAGAACTTTAATATCTCTCAGGAACCCGTTCTAATTCCTACAAAGTTTTGTGATTTTTCACATCCACGTCACTGCAACTGGCAGCATCTGTTTTTAAGGTAGGCCTTACCTATTTTGTAGTTTCCATGGAGCAACTATAGTCTAGTCATACATAGGTCCACCTATGATCATGTTTAGCCATTCCAATGGCTGATCATGTGACCAACACTCCCATTCAAATCCATAATAACATCATGAAACCATATAAAATTACAAACCACAAATGGTCTAATTCCGTACTCCACTTTTACGAACCATTTTCGCATGGCCGTACACATATACATCACAAAAGTACTTGAAAACAACCGAGGGTAGTCCTATACATGCCATATCCAAAGTTCAATTAAAAGAGTACCAAAAAGAGGTTTGATAGTGTGGATGACTTCACTTCAATGATCCCGAATCCGATCGCTAACGAGCAAAATCTATAAGACAGAGAAACAAAGGAACGGAGTAAGCAATTTATGCTTAGTAAGTTTTGAGCCATAAATTACACACAACCAAAGCATAGCATTCAAGTAGCTAAACAATAATTCATAGGTACAATTTCTCTATGACATGCTTACTTCACAATCCCAACTCTTATATTCATACACAAATAACGGCTTAGTTAAGGCCGATAGCTCATTTATCATTGGGCGAATACTCATACGCACTTACTCATAGTGTGCAAAACACACACAAAACATACCTTGTTGTTGGGAATTTCACAAGTGCATTTATGAAAATTTTTACAGCAAGCTTATAATTTTCAAATCACATACCTTCGAGTTTAACCAGATATAGCTACTGTTCAAACGCCTTCGACATAGCCGGTTATGATAACCCGCACAAATGCCTTCGGGACTTAACCCGGATATCACAACTCGCACAATTGCCTTGGGCTTAGCCCGATATCATAACTCGCACAATTGCCTTCGGCTTAGCCCGATATCACAATCGCACAATTGCCTTGAGCTTCGCCTTGATATCACAATCGCACATTTGCCTTGGGCTTAGCCCGGATATCACAATTCGCACATTCATACACATCTTTGTTTCAATATCATAACAAAACTTTTATGCACAATTCACTTAATAAGAAATATCATTTCAGCTCAATGGCCACATACAAGGGCACAATTTCGATTGCTTATTACTTCATCCAATCGAATCAAAATCTAAGTTCCGATACTCGAAAACTTACCTCGGACGTGGTCGAACGATTTCGACGGCTATTCGACAACTTTTTCCTTCCCCTTATCGGATTTAGCTCCCCTTTGCTCTTGAGCTTAATTTAACGAATAAATTGGTTTTATCATTTGAGCATCGAAAGAGGAATTCAAGATACCTAGCCAATATATATACTCATTAGGCATCAAAGTCGCATATGTAGGAAATCATGAATCAAACTCAACACATTAGTTAATATTCCTCTTAGCCGAATTTTCTAAGCCAAGAATAGGCATCAATATGCTTGCCTCTAACCGAATGCATGCACACCAATTTCCCCTCATGTGGCCGAACATACATGTCCATGTTGAGGCCAATTATACACTTAATACCACACAAAAACAGCATACATTTTACTACTAACGCATTACATATCGTAGCTCAATGCACATCTCTCATTTACTTCATAATCGAGACATCATCACAAGCAAATATACACCTTGAAATAGCATATATGTCATACCAATACATCGTGTGCAAACATATATACATATATATATGCTAGAGCCGAATCTCAAGTTGATTGTAACTAAACATGAACAAAATTTCAATACACAAATCTTACTTTCCATGCAATGAGCATAAATCACACTTATGGATGTACCATGGCCGAATACATCACAACACCATAATTTTGGTCATGATTAAACAAAGAACTTAGTATCTCATTCAAAAATGCTAAAAGAAAATCTAAGAGCCCTCAATCCCCCATCACATGTATCATTATCAAGCTTGATATTTAGCATGCAATGGCATTAACACCACATTTACTTTGGCCGAATTTCATTCCCATGACATAGCAAAGATTTGAACCATGGGCTACCAAGAACATCAAGCTAGCAACTAAAAACGTGCATGAATCTCATGGCACAACCTCAAACATACCTTAATCTTGATGCAAGTATAGCCAACCTCTTCCTAATCCTCTTCCAAAACAAACATGAAGCAAAATTCCTTCCTTCCTCTAGTATTTTCGGTCAAGAGAGAATGAAAAGATGGATGAACAATTTTTATTTTTTTTTCTCTTCCACAATGCACGGCAATGGGGGGTTTTACTCACACACACACATTTTTTTTTCTTTCTTTATTACCCATACTTATTTGTTTATTGTTTCTCCCTAATGCACCAACAAAACATGTTTCATGACATGTTTAGCCCATGATTCCTTGTCATGGCCGCCACTACAACTTGGGGGAATTTGACATGCAAGTCCTCCCTTTGACTACATGCACTATTAGGTCCTTATAGATTAGCCTTTCACTTTTCAAAAGTGTCACACAAGTCCTACTAACTGAATTCACATGCAATCGGCTAAATCAAAACTTGAAATTTTCACACATTCATAATTACATATTCTAGACAATAAATATTACATTCAAACATTTCGGTGACTTGGTTTAGCGGTCCGAAACCACTTCCGACTAGGGTCAATTTTGGCTGTCACAACTCTCCCCACTTAAGAAATTTTCGTCCCCAAAATCTTACCGTAAATAGGTTTGGGTAACGCTCTTTCATAGAGCTCTCGGGTTCCCAAGTAGCTTCTTCCATCCCGTGTTTGAGCCATAACACTTTTACTAACGGAACCTTTTTGTTTCGCAACTCCTTCACTTCACGAGCTAGGATACGAATCGGTTCTTCTTCATAACTCATATCGGATTGAATTTCAACCTCTGATGGACTAATTACGTGCGATGGATCAGATCTATAGCGTCGAAGCATTGAAACATGAAAGACGTCGTGAATCTTTTCAAGTTCGGGAGGCAAAATCAAACGATACGCGACTGGGCCAACTCGTTCGGAGATTTCGTACGGCCCAATGAATCTCGGGCTCAACTTGCCCTTATGGCCAAATCTGAGTATCTTTTTCCAAGGCACAACTTTAAGAAACACTTTATCTCCCACCTGATACTCGATGTCTTTACGCTTCAGATCCGCGTACGACTTCTGACGGTCGGAGGCTATCTTCAGACTTTCACGAATTACTTTCACTTTCTGTTCAGCATCTCTAATCAAATCCACTCCGAAAATTTTGCTTTCACCGAGCTCAGTCCAAAACAATGGTGTACGGCATTTACGACCGTACAAAGCCTCGTAGGGTGCCATCTTAATACTTGATTGAAAACTATTGTTGTAAGTGAATTCAATCAAAGGCAAATACCGTTCCCATGAACCACTGAACTCGAGGATGCAACATCTCAACATATCCTCACGTATTTGAATTATCCGCTCGGATTGACCATCGGTTTAGGGGTGAAAGGCGGTGCTGAAATGCAACTTGGTACCCAAAGCTTCTTGCAACTTCTTCCAAAATCGCGAGGTAAATCTGGGATCTCTATCCGACACGATGGAAATAGGCACCCCGTGTAATCTCACAATCTGAGAAACGTACAATTCGGCTAGTTTGTCCATTGAAAAATTCGTACGTACGGGGACAAAGTGAGCCGACTTAGTCAATCTATCTACCACGACCCAAATCGCATCCTTCTTACTCGCTGACAATGGCAGTCCGGATACAAAGTCCATGGTGACTCGATCCCATTTCCACTCGGGTATCGTGATCGGCTGAAGTAATCCTGAAGGCACTTGATGTTCCGCTTTCACTTATTGACATATTAAACATCTCGAAACAAAGTCGGAGATGTCTCGTTTCATACCATGCCACCAAAACCGACGTTTCAAATCGTTGTACATCTTCGTACTCCCCGGGTGGATTGCCATTCGGCTACAATGGGCTTCATTCAGAATTATCGAAATAAGTTACGAATTCTTTAGAACACACAGACGACCCCTGAACCTCAAACAATCGTCATCATCGATCTGAAACTCCGATTCCTTGTTCGGAACACACTCAGCCCGTTTTGCAACCAACTCATCGTCGACTTTTTGAGCTTCACAAATTTGATGTATCAATAATGGTTTGGCTTTCAATTCAGCTACTAACACATCGTCGGGTAGAACAGACAAGTGTACATTCATCGCTCGTAAAGCGAATAGTGATTTACGACTTAAGGCATCCGCAACCACATTAGCCTTTCCCGGGTGATAGTCAATGACCAGCTCATAATCCTTTAACAGCTCGAGCCAACGTCTTTGTCGCAGATTTAAGTCTCTTTGAGTCATCAAATATTTGAGACTTTTGTGATCCGAATACACATGGCACTTCTCACCAAATAAGTAATGTCGCTATATCTTTAAGGCGAATACAATGGCAGCCAATTCGAGATCATGGGTCGAATAATTTTTCTCATGTGCTTTAATTGTCTCAACGCGTAGGCCACAACTCGACCTTCTTGCATCAATACGCAACCTAACCCAAGTAGGGAGGCGTCACTATAAATGACAAACTCTTTGCCAGATTCAGGCTGCACTAAAACTGGAGCTTCCGTCAAATGAGTTTTCAATTGATCGAAACTTTTCGACACTTTTCGTCCATTCAAACTTGACATCCTTCAAGCGGTTTACGTCATGGGTGTGGCTATCATCAAGAATCCTTTTACAAACCGTCGGTAGTAACCGCAAGTCCCAAAAAGCTCGAACCTCGAGAATATTTCTGAGGCTTCCGTTAAGTATGGCTGAAATTTTACTCGGTCGACTCGAATACCGATCACAGATACCACATGACCTAAGAAGCTAACCTCTCTAACCGAACTCACACTTGTGAACTTAGCATATAACGCTTATCCGTAAAATTTGCAACACTAATCTCGGGTGCTCCGCATGTTCGGTCTCATCTCTTGAATAGACCAAGATGTCGTCAATGAACACAACTACGAACCGATCCAAATATGGTCGAAGATCCGATTCATCAAATCCATAAATACCATAGGGCATTAGTGAGCCCAAACGGCATCACTAAGAACTTGTAGTGACCATATCTCATTCTGAAGGCAGTTTTGGGTATGTCCGAATCTCGGATTCGCAACTGATAATAGCCCGATCTCAAATCTATTTTTGAGAACACTGAGGCTCCTTTCAGTTGATCGAACAAATCATCGATACGCGGTAACAGATATTTGTTCTTTATTGTCACTTTATTAAGCTGACGATAGTCGATGCACAACCTCATGGTTCCGTCCTTCTTTTTCAAAAACAACACTGGTGCACCCCAAGGTGAAAAACTCGAGCGAGCAAAGCCTCTATCCACCAACTCTTGCAACTGAGCTTTCAACTCCTTTAATTCCGTTGGTGCCATACGATACGGAGCTATCGAAATCGGTGTGGTCCCAGGTACAAGCTCAATGCCAAACTCTATCTCCCGAACAGGTGGTAAACCCGGCAATTCTTCAGGGAAAACATCCAGGTATTCACAAACCACTGGCACAGATTCGGGTTTCTTTTCTGACTCCTTGTCATCGAGCACATACGCAAGGTATGCTTCGCACCCCTTTCTTACGTATTTCTGGGCCAACATTGTTGATATTACAGCTGGCAACCCCCTTAAGTCCGTAGACTCCACCCGAATTATCTCGTTATTCGTGCACCTCAGATCAATAGTCTTGCTTTTGCAATTTACAACCGCATCGTGCATGGTCAACCAATCCAAACCAAGAATAACGTCGAATTCGTCGAACGGCAAAAGCATCAAGTCCGCCGGAAAACAAGAACCTCGAAATACTAGGGGACTTTTCTTACACACTTTGTTGACAAGCACGTAATGACCCAAGGGGTTGGACACCCGAATTACAAACTCAGTAGACTCAATAGGCAAAGTCTTATTGGATGCTAAGGTTTCGCATATATAAGAATGAGTAGAACCAGGGTCAATCAAAGCAATCACATTAGTATCAAAGAGAGTGAAGGTACCGGTAATAACATCTGGCGAGGAAGTATCCTCGCGTGCGCGTATGGCATAAGTCCTTGCAGGAGTACGAGCCTCAGATCTGATGGTAGCATCTCTAGATCCTCTCTGACCGCCACTAGCATTGCCCATATTTCTAGGTGGCCTACCTCGAGTTGTGGTAGCACCCGGGTTCCCACTTTGATTCGCATTTTGTTTAAACAATCTCGGGCAATCTTTAATAAAGTGGTCGGCCGATCCACACTTATAGCAGGAGTGATCACGGAACCTACAGCTCCCCGAATGCCATTTGCCACAATGCTGACACTCCATTCGGTTTCGACGATCATTCCCAACACCGGAGACCGAAGTGCCTCGTATACCCACAGGGGGTCGATCACGATCTCGTCTAAAAAGGCCCGAAGCACCTCTAGACCGGCTCACATCTTCTCGAAATCTCTTCGATGCCTGTTGAAGAGACTTTCCCGAGGACCTTTTTCGAAATTCTCCAGTTCCCACATCAACTCTTTGATTCTCCTTTCTAAGCTCTTCGGCTTTACAAGCTCGCTCAACAAGTACTACGAACTCTCGTATTTCGAGAATGCCAACGAACATCCTTATATCATCATTCAGCCCATCCTCGAAGCGTTTACACATAATAGCTTCGGACGAAACACATTCCCGAGCGTACCTAGTAAGTCTAACAAATTTTCGCTCGTAGTCAGTAACTAACATAGAGCCTTGCTTAAGATCAAGAAATTCCTTTCATTTTTGGTCGATGAATCTCTGACTGATATACTTCTTTCGGAACTCGGTTTGGAAGAACTCCCAAGTTACTTGCTCTCTAGGCACAACAGAAGTCAGAGTACTCCACCAATAGTAGGCGGAATCGCGTAGCAAGGAGATAGTACACTTTAAGCATTCATCGGGTGTACAAGATAGCTCATCGAGCACCCGGATAGTGTTGTCCAACCAGAATTCAGCTTGCTCGGCATCGTCGCTATCCGTAGCTTTAAATTCAGTAGCCCCATGTTTTCGAATTCTGTCGACTGGGGGCTTACTTGACCTTATTTGGTCAGTTACCGGAGGTATTGTAGGTGCGGGGGTTGCATTAGTCGGGAATGGAGGTTGTGGAACAGCTGTGTTAGTTCGAATGTATTGGTTGAACCAATCATTCATCACGCTATAAAAGGCTTGCCTAGCCTCATCATTCAGATTGCTGGCCATAGGTTGAGAGTCCGGCCGCTGTCCCTTGCGCGGGAGCAGGTGCCACACTCTCCACATCATCAGCTATTGCTCGGTTGGGATCGGGATCCATTGCTATAAACAAACACAAATTCAGAATGTCAGAAATCACCACACTATCAATTATCACTTAATGGCATGTATAGCTAGACCCCAAACATATCACGGTAGTCCTAGAATCGACTAAACCTTGGCTCTGATACCAATAAAATTGTAACACCCCAAACCCGAGACCGTCGCCGGCGTCGGACACGAGGGGTTAACGAGCCAAAACCACTTATAGCACCGACCAATTTGACATTTCCAGACAGGCTGGAGAACTGCGTCACTGTCACCTTAAAAATCATATCTCGAGTTTCAAAACTCGGAAACTGATTCCGTAAATTTTCCATGAATTTAGACTCATATATCCATCCATGTATTTATTTCTAGAATTTTTGGTCGGGCCAATTGGTACAGTTTATTAGTTAAAGTCGCCCATGTTACAGGGGTCGACTACACTGACCTTCGCCCATTACGACCTGGATATCTTCTCGTACAGAGCTTCAATCCTCAAGCCGTTTGTTTCTAATGAAACTAGACTCAAAGCGGAATCTGGACATATAAGGCATAACTTCTAATTCCTTCTGGATAATTTATGGTAAATTTTCAAAGTCGAGACAGGGGATCCAGAACCCGTTCTGGTCCTGTCTCACGAGAACTTTAATATCTCTTAGTATACTGTTCATATGATCGTTTCGTTACTTTCATATGAAAGTAGATTCATCAAGGTTAGATTACATAATTTATTCGCTATTTAATACCATTCCTACAAATTTTGGTGATTTTTCACATCCACGTCACTGCAACTGGCAGCATCTGTTTTTAAGGTAGGCCTTACCTATTTTGTAGTTTCCATGGAGCAACTATAGTCTAGTCATACATAGGTCCACCTATGATCATGTTTAGCCATTCCAATGGCTGATCATGTGACCAACCCTCCCATTCAAATCCATAATAACATCATGAAACCATATAAAATTACAAACCACAAATGGTCTAATTCATACTCCACTTTTACGAACCATTTTCGCATGGCCGTACACATATACATCACAAAAGTACTTGAAAACAACCGAGGGTAGTCCTATACATGCCATATCCAAAGTTCAATTAAAAGAGTACCAAAAAGAGGTTTGATAGTGTGGATGACTTCACTTCAATGATCCCGAATCCGATCGCTAACGAGCAAAATCTATAAGACAGAGAAACAAAGGAACGGAGTAAGCAATTTATGCTTAGTAAGTTTTGAGCCATAAATTACACACAACCAAAGCATAGCATTCAAGTAGCTAAACAATAATTCATAGGTACAATTTCTCTATGACATGCTTACTTCACAATCCCAACTCTTATATTCATACACAAATAACGGCTTAGTTAAGGCCGATAGCTCATTTATCATTGGAGCGAATACTCATACGCACTTACTCATAGTGTGCAAAACACACACAAAACATACCTTGTTGTTGGGAATTTCACAAGTGCATTTACTGAAAATTTTTACAGCAAGCTTATAATTTTTCAAATCACATACCTTCGGAGTTTAACCAGATATAGCTACTCGTTCAAACGCCTTCGGGACATAGCCCGGTTATGATAACCCGCACAAATGCCTTCGGGACTTAACCCGGATATCACAACTCGCACAATTGCCTTCGGGCTTAGCCCGGATATCATAACTCGCACAATTGCCTTCAGGCTTTGCCCGGATATCACAATTCGCACAATTGCCTTCGGGCTTCGCCCCGATATCACAATTCGCACATTTGCCTTCGGGCTTAGCCCGGATATCACAATTCGCACATTCATACACATCTTTGTTTCAATATCATAACAAAACTTTTATGCACAATTCACTTAATAAGAAATATCATTTCGGCTCAATGGCCACATACAAGGGCACAATTTTGATTGCTTATTACTTCATCCAATCGAATCAAAATCTAAGTTCCGATACTCGAAAACTTACCTCGGACGTGGTCGAACGATTTCGACGGCTATTCGACGACTTTTTCCTTCCCCTTATCGGATTTAGCTCCCCTTTGCTCTTGAGCTTAATTTAACGAATAAATTGGTTTTATCATTTGAGCATCGAAAGAGGAATTCAAGATACCTAGCCAATATATATACTCATTAGGCATCAAAGTCGCATATGTAGGAAATCATGAATCGAACTCAACACAGTAGTTAATATTCCTCTTAGCCGAATTTTCTAAGCCAAGAATAGGCATCAATATTCTTGCCTCTAACCGAATGCATGCACACCAATTTCCCCTCATGTGGCCGAACATACATGTCCATGTTGAGGCCAATTATACACTTAATACCACACAAAAACAGCATACATTTTACTACTAACGCATTACATATCGTAGCTCAATGCACATCTCTCATTTACTTCATAATCGAGACATCATCACAAGCAAATATACACCTTGAAATAGCATATATGTCATACCAATACATCGTGTGCAAACATATATACATATATATGCTAGAGCCGAATCTCAAGTTGATTGTAACTAAACATGAACAAAATTTCAATACACAAATCTTCCTTTCCATGCAATTAGCATAAATCACACTTATGGATGTACCATGGCCGAATACATCACAACACCATAATTTTGGTCATGATTAAACAAAGAACTTAGTATCTCATTCAAAAATGCTAAAAGAAAATCTAAGAGCCCTCAATCCCCTATCACATGTATCATTATCAAGCTTGATATTTAGCATGCAATGGCATTAACACCACATTTACTTTGGCCGAATTTCATTCCCATGACATAGCAAAGATTTGAACCATGGGCTACCAAGAACATCAAGCTAGCAACTAAAAACGTGCATGAATCTCATGGCACAACCTCAAACATACCTTAATCTTGATGCAAGTATAGCCAACCTCTTCCTAATCCTCTTCCAAAACAAACATGAAGCAAAATTCCTTCCTTCCTCTAGTATTTTAGGTCAAGAGAGAATGAAAAGATGGATGAACAATTTTTTTTTTTCTTTTCTCTTCCACAATGCACGGCAATGGGGGGTTTCACTCACACACACACAGTTTTTTTTCTTTCTTTATTACCCATACTTATTTGTTTATTGTTTCTCCCTAATGCACCAACAAAACATGTTTCATGACATGTTTAGCCCATGATTCCTTGTCATGGCCGACCACTACAACTTGGGGGGGGGGGAATTTGACATGCAAGTCCTCCCCTTTGACTACATGCACTATTAGGTCCTTATAGATTAGCCTTTCACTTTTCAAAAGTGTCACACAAGTCCTACTAACTGAATTCACATGCAATCGGCTAAATCGGAACTTGAAATTTTCACACATTCATAATTACATATTCTAGACAATAAATATTACATTCAAACATTTCGGTGACTCGGTTTAGCGGTCCCGAAACCACTTCCCGACTAGGGTCAATTTTGGGCTGTCACATTAAAATAACCTTACAACCACAAAGAAAGTTCGATAATAAGTCACAATTTAGTCATATCTCTCTATCATAATTTCTTCACTTAAACCGAATTAGCAAGCCCATATAGTCTTTGGCCGAATGCTATTTAACCCAAGTCATCAAGAGTTTTATTATTTAACACCTTAGATATCAATAGCTAAATAGGTTAGTTGTACATATATATATCGTCCAAAACCGAACATAAGAATTTTTCATATATCTAACATTAATTAAATTATTCAAAACCTCACTAGCAAAATATCATGTACTATGCCGAACCAAAAAAAAAATCAAACACCTAGCTTATCCATTTCAAAACACTTAACTGCCTTTGATCAAGACTTTAAACAAAGTCTATGTTCGGCTATCACACATATGGGTATTATTAGTTTAAAGTTTTAACAAGATTAATTTCTTTCATCAACAATCTTTTGTTTCTTTTCCATCAAAACTTAAGGGTAAAAAAAATCAAGTTCTTCTCTTATATACCATAACCAAAAGTTCCATTCAACCCTCTAAATTCAAAATTTTAGTATGGGCTAGGTAAAAAGCATGATGATTAACCTAAAACAAACTAAGATTTCAAAAAAAAATTAACATAATTTACTAACCTTCTCTTCATTCAAAAGGTCGAATGCCCCCCCTCTTTTTCTTTTTCTTGTACGGCTAAGAAGAACAAGGTGATACTTTGTTTTCTTCACCATTCCTTTCCTTATTTTAATTACTTTTCCTTTTTTTTTATTTATGTTATAAAATATAAAGCTACTAACTAATAATTAATACATATTATATGTATATAATCCCATCATGGCCGGCCACTACTTATCATAAATGGAAATTTGACATGCAAACCCCTCATTTTTATAACATGCATTAATAAGTCACTTCAACATTTGCCTAACACATTTCTAAATTTTCTCACATAAGTCCTATTTAATAATTTCGCATACAAATGACAAAATTGAAGCATGAAACTTTCACACATGCCTGTTTCACATACAATAAACACAAAGTTTAATGGTTAATTATTTTTACGACTCGATTTTGTGGTCCCGAAACCACTTTCCGACTAAGGTCAAATTAGGGCTGTCACAATTTTCCCCCACTTAAAGAATTTTCGTCCCCGAAAATCTTACCAATGAACAAGTTAGGATATCGTTCTTTCATAGAGTTCTCGGGTTCCCAAGTAGCTTCTTCCATCCCGTGCTTGTGCCATAACACTTTTACTAAAGGAACCTTTTTATTTCATAATTCTTTCACTTTACGAGCTAGGATACGAATCGATTCTTCTTCATAACTCATATCGGATTGAATTTCAACCTCTGATAGATTAATTATGTGCGAAGGATCAGATCTATAACGTTGAAGCATTGAAACATGAAAAACGTTGTGAATCTTTTCAAGTTCAGGGGGTAAAATCAATCTATATGCAATTGGACCAACTCGTTCGGATATTTCATACGACCCAATGAACCTCGGACTCAATTTGCCCTTACGGCCAAATCTGAGTATCTTTTTCCAAGGTGAAACTTTAAGAAACACTTTATCTCCCACCTGATACTCAATGTCTTTTCGTCTCAAATCCGCGTCGACTTACGACGATCCAAGTCGTCTTCGACTTTCACGAATTATTTTACTTTCGCTCAAAGATCTTTAATCAAATCAACCCCAAGATTTTACTTTCCCTAAGCTCGGTCCAAAACAACGGTGTACGGCATTTACGACCATACAAAGCCTCGTATGGTGCCATCTTAATACTTGATTGAAAACTATTGTTGTAAACGAATTCAATCAAAGGTAAATACCGTTCCCATGAACCACGAAACTCAAGGATGCAACATCTCAACATATCCTCGAGTATCTGAATTATCCGCTCGGATTGACCATCAGTCTGGGGATGAAAAGCGGTGCTAAAATGCAACTTGGTACCCAAAGCTTCTTGCAATTTCTTCCAAAATCGCGAGGTGAATCTCGGATCTCTATCTGACACAATAGAAATAGGTACCCCGTGTAATCTTACAATCTGAGAAACATACAATTTAGCTAGTTTATCCAATGAATAATCCGTACGTACGGGAATAAAATGAGTCGACTTAGTCAGTCTATCAACAACAACCCAAATCGCATCTTTCTTACTTGCCGACAATGGCAACCCAGATACAAAATCCATCGTAACTTGATCCCATTTCCATTCAGGTATCATGATTGGCTGAAGTAAACCTGTAGGCACTTGATGTTCCGCTTTCACTTGTTGACATATTAAACACTTCGAAACAAAATCGGATATGTCTCGTTTCATACCATGCCACCAAAACTGACATCTCAGATCGTTGTACATTTTCGTACTCCCCGGGTGAATTGACATTCGGCTACAATGAGCTTCGTTCAGAATCGTCGAGATAAGTTCTGAATTTCTTGGAACACACAAACGACTTCTGAACCTCAAACAATCGTCATCATCAATTTGAAACTCTGATTCCATATTCGAAACACATTCAGCCCGTTTTGCAACCAATTCATCATCGACTTTCTGAGCTTCATGAATTTGATGAATCAACAATGGTTTGGCCTTTAATTCTGCTACTAACACATTATCGGATAGAACGGACAAGTGTACATTCATCGCTCGTAAAGCAAACAGTGATTTACGACTTAAAGCATCCGCAACCACATTAGCCTTTCCCAGGTGATAGTCAATGACAAGCTCATAATCTTTTAACAACTCAAGCCAACGTCTTTGTCGCAGATTCAAATCTCTTTGAGTCATCAAATATTTGAGACTTTTGTGATCCGAAAATACATGGCACTTCTCACCAAATAAGTAATGTCGCCATATTTTCAAAGCGAATACGATGGCAGCTAATTCGAGATCATGGGTCGGATAATTTTTCTCATGTGGCTTCAATTGCCTCGACGCATAAGCTACAACTCGACCTTCTTGCATCAATACACAACCCAACCCAAGTAAGGATGCATCACTGTAAATGACAAACTCTTTGCCTGATTCGGGCTTCACTAGTACTGGAGCTTTAGTCAAATAAGTTTTTAGTTGATCGAAACTTTTCTGACATTTTTCTGTCCATTCAAACTTAACATCTTTCTGAAGTAGTTTCGTCATTGGTGTGGCTATCATCGAGAAACCCTTTACAAACCGTCTGTAGTAACCGGCAAGTCCCAAAAAGCTCCGAACCTCAGTAATATTTCTCGGAGGCTTCTAGTTAAGTATGGCTGAAATTTTTGCTCAAATCAACTCAAATACCCAATGCAGATACCACATGACCCAAAATCTAACTTCTCTCAACCAGAACTCACATTTACTGAACTTAGCATATAACTGCTTATCCTGTAAAATCTGCAACACTAATCTCAGGTGCTCAGCATGTTCGGTTTCATCTCTCAAATAGACTAAAATGTCATCAATAAACACAACTACAAACCGATCCAGATATTGTTTGAAGATTCGATTCATCAAATCCATAAATACCACAGGGGCATTAGTGAGTCCAAACGGCATCACTAAGAACTCATAGTGACCGTATCTCGTTCTAAAAGCGATTTTGGGTATATCTGAATTTCGAACCCGCAACTGATAATAACCCAATCTCAAATCTATCTTTAAAAACACTGAGGCTCCCTTTAGTTGATCAAACAAATCATCAATACGCGGTAACGGATATTTATTCTTTATTGTCACTTTATTCAGCTGACGGTAGTCGATGCACAACCTCATGGTTCCGTCCTTCTTTTTCACAAACAATACTGGTGCACCCCAAGGTGAGAAACTCGGTCGAGCGAGACCTCTATCCATCAACTCTTGCAACTGAGCTTTCAATTCCTTTAATTCCATCGGTGCCATACGATACGGAGCTATCGAAATTGGTGTAGTCCCAAGTACAAGTTCGATGCCAAACTCTACCTCCCGAACAGGTGGTAGCCCCGGTAATTCTTTGTAACACCCCGAACCCGAGACCATCGCCGGTGTCGGACACGAGGGGTTAGCAAGCCAAGTTCACTTGTTTTGCCCATCCATTGGACATTTCCAGTCAGGCTGGAAAAACTGCGTCACTGTCGCCTTAAAAATCATATCTCGAGTTTCAAAACTCGGAAACTGGTTTCGTAAATTTTCCCTGAATTTAGACTCATATATCCATCCATGAATTTATTTCTAGAATTTTTGGTCGGGCCAATTGGTACAGTTTATTAGTTAAAGTCACCCATGTTACAGGGATCGACTGCTCTGACCTTCGCGCGGTATAACTTGAATATCTCTCTGTACAGGGCTTCAATGCTGGTGGCGTTTCTTTCAAATGAAACTAGACTCAAAATGGAATCTGTACATATAAGGTATGTCTCCTAATTCTTTCTGGATAATTTATAGTAAATTTTTAAAGTTGCGACAGGGAACCCAGAAACCGTTCTGGCCCTGTCTTACAATAGCTTTAATATCTCTTAACATGTAACTCCTATGACCATTTCGTTTCTTCCATATGAAAATAGACTCATCAATGTTCATTTACATAGCTGATTCACTATTTAATACCATTCCTACAAATTTTGGTGATTTTTCACATTCACGTTACTGCAGCTGGCAGCATCTGTTTTTAAGGTAGGTCTTACCTATTTTGTAGTCTCCATGAACCAACTAGTCTTGCCTTACATAGGTCCACATATGATCATTTTAACCATGCCAATGGCTGATCATGTGACCAACATTCCCATTTCCAATTCATAGTCACATCATGACACCATATATATATATATACAAACCGTAAATAGTTTAAGTTGATACTTCACTATTACGAGCCATTTTCGCATGGTCGTACACATATACATCATAACATATTTAAACCAACAAGGGGTAGTCCTATACATGCCATTTCAAGTTCAACCAAGAATTTATACCAAAATGGGGGCTTGATAGTGTGGATGACTTCGACTTCAACGATCCCGAATCCGATTGCTATCGAAAGAAATCTAGAAAACCGAGAGCCAAAGCAATGGAGTAAGCATTTTTATGCTTAGTAAGTCTCAAGGAATATAATCAACTCTAATTACAGCAATACATTCACATAGTTAAATGTATCATTTCATTAATGCACATTCACATAATCATACTTACTTCACCATCCCAACTCTTATGTTCATACACAAATAACGGCTTCATTAAGGCCGATAACTCGTTCCATCATAGGAGCGGATATTCACACGCTCTTACTCCTAGCGCCAGCAAAGCACACACCGCACTTACCTTGTCATTGGGAAATTTCACAAGTGCATTAGCTGTAATTTTCCAGCAAGCTTATAATTTTCAAATCACATACCTTCGAGTTTAACCGGACGTCGCTACTCGCTCAATCGCCTTCGGACATAGCCCGGTTATGGTAACCCGCACCAAGGCCTCACGGACTTAACCCGGATATCACGATTTGCACAAATGCCTTGGTCTTAGCCCGGATTTAACAACTTGCACGAATGCCTTTGGGTCTTAGCCCGATATAGCTACTAGCACAATTGCCTTGGTCTTAACCCGGATATAATTTTCAGCATAATTGTCTTCGGGCTTAGCCCGATATCATTCAATTTCTCATGCACACATACATCAATAATCATTGGACATACATATTTCATTTTCCTTACTAAGGCTCAAACACAATTATAATCATTAGCATATTCGCCTTGGGACTTAGCCCGGGTGGAATTCAAATACTCATACACACATAATCAATAATCATACACATCCATATTTCATCTCACATAATTCAAGTAAGGTCACTTCTTGAGGACTTACCTCGGATGTTGTCGAACGGCTTTTACGGCTATTCGATTACTTTTTCCTTCCCCTTGTCCAATTGTGGCCCTCTTAGCTCTTGAGCTAATTCAAACAAATTCAATTTATCAAAACCTCATTGTGCTAGCTTATGGCCGAATATGACAAGGAATTTAAATGGTCATATGGCCACCCTTTAGCTTGAATACACAATGGTCATGCACATTTTATACTACATCAAGCAATTCAATACAATTTATTCGAGCATCAAGGAAAAGCTAAGGCCTTCAATAGGCTACCCAAGGCCGAATATACTTGTCCATGTTGAGGCCAATTATGCACTTAATACCACACAAAAACAGCATGCATTTTACTAGTTAATGCTTTGCATATTGTAGCTCAAAACTTACAATATAGCATCAAGCACTCATATGTGTGCTAGGCCGAATGTGCTTACAATTTCACAATTATTCTTCAACATCTTCTTTAAACAAACTTATTCATCACTTCCTTCATAACCAAAACATCATGTGCAAACATATATATACATATATGAGCATGGCGAATTTCAAGGTGTCCATAGCCATCCAAAACACAAATTTTAACTAACATGCAAGAAGCATGAACCATGCTCATGAATGCATCATGGCGAATATGACAATCATGCTCCTTTTCAACTTCAATCATGATAAAACAAAAGAAAGCTCAAAATCTTACTCAAGAGTAGACAATCCATCATTGCATGCATCATCATCAAGCTTCACACTTAGCATGCAATGGCTTTATCACCATAACAACTTTGGCCAAATACCATTTCCATGGCTTAACAAAGATTTGAGCCATGGCTAACATGCACATCAAGTTAGCAACCAAAACATGCATGAAACTCCTAACACAACCTCATACATACCTTAATCTTGATGCAAACTTAGCCAAATCTCCTTCTAGATCTCTTCCAAACCAAGCATGAAGCAAAAATCCTCCTTCTTCCTTAGTTTTGGCTCAAAGAAAGGATGAACAAAATTTTTTCTTTCCTTCTCTACAACTCACGGCAATGGGGGGATTACCACACTCACACACATTTTTTTTCATTTTTTATCACCCATACACCTTTGTTTATTATTTCACCCTAATGCACCAACAAAACATGTTTCATGACATGTTTAGCCCATCCTCCTTGTCATGGCCGGCCACCACCAATAAAGGGGAATTTGACATGCAAGTCCATTATTTTGCATGCATGCTTTAATTAGTCATCACACATTTCCTATCATACTTTCAAAGTTCATTACTAAGTCCTTTCTTGTGGAATTCACCCTTATAACACTAAATCAATCATCATAAAATGTCATACATGAGCACACACATATTATAGGCATCAAAATAAAATTTTAATTATTTTTATGCCTCGGTTTTGTGGTCCCGAGACCACCTTCCGACTAGGGTCAATTTTGGGTCACAACTCTCCCCACTTAAGAAATTTTCGTCCCGAAAATCTTACCGTAAATAGGTTTGGATATCGCTCTTTCATAGAGTTCTCGGTCTCCCAAGTAGCTTCTTCTATCCCGTGCTTGAGCCATAACACTTTTACTAGCGGAACCCGCTTGTTTCACAACTCTTTCACTTCGTGATAGGATACGAATCGGTTCTTCCTCATAACTCATATTAGCTTGAATTTCAATTTCGATGGACTAATCACGTGCGATGGATCGGATCTATAGCGTCAAGCATCGAACGTGAAAGACATCGTGAACCTTTTCGAGTTCGGGGCAAAATCAAACGATATGCCACCGGATCGACTCGCTTCGGATATCTCATATGGCCCAACAAACCTCGGCTCAACTTGCCCTTACGGCCGAATCGAGTATCTTTTTCCAAGGCGATACCTTGAGAAACACTTTATCACCCACCGATACTCGATATCCTTACGCTTCAGTCCGCGTCACGACTTCGGACGATCGGAGGCTATCTTCGACTTTCACGGATTACTTTCACTTTCTTCAGCATCCCTAATCAAATCCACCCGAAAATCTTGCTTTCACCGAGCTCGGTCCAAAACAATGGTGTACGGCATTTACGACCGTACAAAGCCTCGTAGGGTGCCATCTTAATACTTGATTGAAAGTTTGTTGTTGTGCGAATTCAATCAACGGCAAATACCGCTCCCATAAACCACTAAACTCGAGGACGTAACATCTTAACATATCCTCAAGTATCCGAATTATCCGCTCGGATTGACCATCGGTTTGGGGTGAAAGGCGGTCTGAAATGCAACTTGGTACCCAAAGCTTCTTTCAACTTTTTCCAAAATCGCGAGGTAAATCTCGGATCTCTATCCGACACGATGGAAATAGGCACCCGTGTAATCTCACAACTGAGAAACGTATAATTCAGCTAATTTGTCAATTGAAAAATCCGTGCGTCACGGGGACAAAGTGGGCCGACTTAGTCAATCGATCTACCACGACCCAAACCGCATCCTTCTTACTTGCGACAATGGCGGTCCGGATACAAAGTCCATTGTGACTCGATCCCATTTCCACTCGGGTATCGTGATTGGTCAAGTAATCTCAAGGCACCGATGTTCCGCTTTCACTTGTTGACATATTAAACATCTCAAACAAAGTCGGAGATGTCTCGCTTCATACCATGCCACCAAAACCGACGTTTCAAATCATTGTACATCTTCAGACTCCCGGTGGATTGCCATTCGGCTACAATGGGCTTCATTCAGAATTATCGAAATGAGTTCAATTCTTTGGAACACACAGACGACTTTTGAACCTCAAACAATCGTCATCATCGATTTGAAACTCGAATCCTTGTTTGGAACACACTCACTTGTTTGCGCCCAACTCGTCGTCGACTTTCTCGAGCTTCTCAAATTTGATGTATCAATAGTGGTTTGGCTTTCAATTCAGCTACTAACACACTATCGGATCGAATGCACAAGTGCACGCTTCATCGCTCGAAGCGAATAATGATTTACGACTCAAGGCATCCGCAACCACATTCGCCTTTCCCGGTGATAGTCAATGACCAGCTCGTAATCCTTTAACAGCTCGAGCCAACGCCTTTGTCGCAGATTTAAGTCTCTTTGGATCATCAAATATTTGAGACTTTTGTGATCCGAGTATACATGGCACCTTTCACCAAATAAGTAATGTCGCCAAATCTTTAAGGCGAATACGATGGCGCCAATTCGAGATCATGAGTCGGATAATTTTTCTCATGTGGCTTTAATTGCCTCGACGCATAGGCCACAACTCGACCTTCTTGCATTAATACGCAACCTAACCCAAGTAGAGAGGCGTCGCTATAGATGACAAGCTCTTTGCCGGACTCGAGTTGCACTAGAATTGGGGCTTCATCAAATAAGTTTTCAGTTGATCGAAACTTTTTGGCATTTCTCCGTCCATTCGAACTTAACATCCTTTTGGAGTAAGCCGTCATCGGCGTGGCTATCGTTGAGAAGCCTTTACAAATCGTCGGTAATAACCTGGCAGGCCCAAAAAGCTCGAACCTCGTAATATTTCTGAGGCTTCCAATTAAGTATGGCTGAAATTTTATTCGGTCGACTCAAATACCCGATCACGAGATACCACATGACCCAAGAAGCTAACCTCTCTAACCGAACTCACACTTGCTGAACTTAGCATATAATTGCTTATCCCGTAAAATTTGCAAAGACTAACCGCAGTGTTCAAAGATGTTCGGTCTCATTTCTTGAATAGACCAAGATGTCATCAATGAACACGACTACGAATCGATCCAAATATGGTCTAAAGATCCGATTCATTAAATCCATAAATACCGCAGGGGCATTAGTGAGCCCAAACGGCATCACTAGGAACTCATAGTGACCATATCTCGTTCTGAAGGCAGTCTTGGGTACGTCCGAATCTCGGATTCGCAATTGATAATAGCCCGATCTCAAATCTATTTTCGAGAACACTGAGGCTCCCTTTAGTTGATCGAACAAGTCAACGATACGTGGCAACGGATATTTGTTCTTTATTGTCGCTTTATTAAGCTGACGATAATCGATGCACAGCCGCATGGTTCCATCCTTCTTTTCACGAACAACACCGGCGCACCCTAAGGCGAAAAACTCAAGCGAGCAAAACCTCTATCCACCAATTCTTGCAATCGAGCTTCTAACTCCTTTAATTCCGTTGGTGCCATACGATACGGAGCTATCGAAATTGAGTGGTACCAGTACCAATTGATGCCAAATTCTATTTCCCGCAACAGTGGTAAACCCGCAATTCTTCGGGAAAACATCCGGTATTCACAAACCACGGCACAGATTCGAGTTTCTTTTACGATTCCTTGTCATCGAAAGCGTCGCAAGGTACGCTTCGCACTCTTTTCTTACATATTTTCGGGCCAACATTGCGATATTACGGTGGCAACCCTTTAAGTCCGTAGACTTAACCCGAATTATCTCGTTATTCGCGCACCTCAAATCGATAGTCTTGCTTTTGCAATTTACGACCGCATCGTGCATGGTCAACCCATCCAAACCAAGAATAACGTCGAATTCATCGAACGGCAAAAGCATCAAGTCCGCCGGGAAACAAGAACCTCGGAACACTAGGGGACTTTTCTTGCACACTTTGTTGACAAGCACGTAATGACCCAAGGGGTTTGACACCCGAATTACAAACTCAGTAGACTCAATAGGCAAAGTCTTACTAGATGCTAAGGTTTCACATATATAAGATTGAGTAGAACCAGGGTCAATCAAAGCAATCACATTAGTATTGAAAAGAGTGAAAGCACCGGTAATGACATCTGGAGAGGCAGCATCCTCGCGTGCACGTATGGCATAAGTCCTCGCAAGAGCACGAGCCTCGGATCGATGGTAGCATCTCTAGATCCTCTCGACCGCCAACGACATTGCCCATATTTCTAGGTGGCCTACCTCGGCAATGGTAGCACCCGAGTTTCCACTCGACTCACATTCTGCTCAAGCATCCTCGGGCAATCCTTCCTAAAGTGGTCGGCCGATCCACACTTATAGCAGAGCGATCACGAAACCAACAGCTCCCGAATGCCATTTGCCACAATGTTGACACTCCACCCTCTCTCGGCGATCATTTCCACCACTGGCGATCGAAGTGACTCGTGTGGTCACAGGGGGTCGATCGCGTCCTCGTCTAGAAAAGCCCAAAGCGCCTCTAGACCGGTTCATATCATCTCGAAATCTCTTGATTGCTGTTGAAGAGACTTTCCGAGGACCTCTTCGAATTCTCCGGTTCCCACATCAGCTTTTGTTTCTCCTTTCTAAGCTCTTCGACTTTACAAGCTCGCTCAACAAGTACTACGATCTCTCGTATTTCGAGAATGCCAACGAACATCCTTATATCATCATTCAGCCCATCCTCGAGCGTTTACATAATAGCTTCGGACGAAATGCATTCTCGCGTGTATCGGCTAAGCCTCACAAATTTTCGTTCATAGTCGGTAACCGACATAGAACCTTGCTTAAGATCAAGAAATTCCCTTCGCTTTTGGTCGATGAATCTCGATGATATACTCTTTTTTTTTGAACTTGGTTTGAAAGAATTCCCAAGTCACTTGCTCTCTAGGTACCACAGTCGAGTACTCCACCAATAGTAGGTGGAATCACGTAGCAAGGAGATGGTACACTTTAAGCACTCATCGGTGTACAAGATAGCTCATCGAGCACCGGATAGTGTTGTCCAACCAAAATTCAGCTCGTTCGCATCGTCATCATCCGTAGCTTTAAATTCAGTGGCCCCATGTTTTCGAATCCTATCGACTGGGGGCTTACTTGACCTTATTTGGTCAGTTACCGGAGGTATTGTAGGTGCGGGGGTTGCATTTGTCGGGAATGGAGGTTGTGGGACAGCCGTGTTAGTTCGAATGTATTGATTAAACCATTCGTTCATCACACTATAAAAGGCTTGCCTAGCCTCATCATTCGGATTGCTGGCCATAGGTTGAGAGTCCGCCGGCGCTGTCCCTTGTGCGGGAGCAGGCGCCACACTCTCCACATCATCAGCTATTGCTCGGTTGGGATCGGGATCCATTGCTATAAACAAACTCAAAGTCAAATTGTCAGAAATCACCACACTATCGATTCATCATTTAATGGCATGTATAGCTAGACCCCAAACACCTCACGGTAGTCCTAGAATCGACTAAACCGTGGCTCTGATACCAATAAAATTGTAACACCCGAACCCGAGACCATCGCCGTGTCGGACACGAGGGTTAGCAAGCCAAGTTCACTTGTTTTGCCCATCCATTGGACATTTCCAGTCAGGCTGGAAAAACTGCGTCACTGTCGCCTTAAAAATCATATCTCGAGTTTCAAAACTCGGAAACTGGTTTCGTAAATTTTCCCTGAATTTAGACTCATATATCCATCCATGAATTTATTTCTAGAATTTTTGGTCGGGCCAATTGGTACAGTTTATTAGTTAAAGTCACCCATGTTACAGGGATCGACTGCTCTGACCTTCGCGCGGTATAACTTGAATATCTCTCTGTACAGGGTTTCAATGCTGGTGGAGTTTGTTTCAAATGAAACTAGACTCAAAATGGAATCTGTACATATAAGGTATGTCTCCTAATTCTTTCTGGATAATTTATAGTAAATTTTTAAAGTTGCGACATGGAACCCAGAAACCGTTCTGGGCCTGTCTTACAATAGCTTTAATATCTCTTAACATGTAACTCCTATGACCATTTCGTTTCTTCCATATGAAAATAGACTCATCAATGTTCATTTACATAGCTGATTCACTATTTAATACCATTCCTACAAATTTTGGTGATTTTTCACATTCACGTTACTGCAGCTGGCAGCATCTGTTTTTAAGGTAGGTCTTACCTATTTTGTAGTCTCCATGAACCAACTAGTCTTGCCTTACATAGGTCCACATATGATCATTTTAACCATGCCAATGGCTGATCATGTGACCAACATTCCCATTTCCAATTCATAGTCACATCATGACACCATATATATATATATACAAACCGCAAATAGTTTAAGTCGATATTTCACTATTACGAGCCATTTTCGCATGGCCGTACACATATACATCATAACATATTTAAACCAACAAGGGTAGTCCTATACATGCCATTTCAAGTTCAACCAAGAATTTATACCAAAATGGGGGCTTGATAGTGTGGATGACTTCGACTTCAACGATCCCGAATCCGATTGCTATCGAGCGAAATCTAGAAAACCGAGAGCCAAAGCAATGAGTAAGCATTTTTATGCTTAGTAAGTCTCAAGGAATATAATCAACTCTAATTACAGCAATACATTCACATAGTTAAATGTATCATTTCATTAATGCACATTCACATAATCATACTTACTTCACCATCCCAACTCTTATGTTCATACACAAATAACGGCTTCATTAAGGCCGATAACTCGTTCCATCATAGGAGCGGATATTCACACGCCTACTCCTAGCGCGCAAAGCACACACCGCACTTACCTTGTCATTGGGAAATTTCACAAGTGCATTAGCTGAAATTTTCCAGCAAGCTTATAATTTTCAAATCACATACCTTCGGAGTTTAACCGACGTCGCTACTCGTTCAATCGCCTTGGGACATAGCCCGGTTATGGTAACCCGCACCAAGGCCTACGGACTTAACCGGATATCACGATTTGCACAAATGCCTTGGTCTTAGCCCGGATTTAACAACTTGCACGAATGCCTTTGGGTCTTAGCCCGGATATAGCTACTAGCACAATTGCCTTCGGGTCTTAACCCGGATATAATTTTCAGCATAATTGTCTTCGGGGCTTAGCCCGGATATCATTCAATTTCTCATGCACACATACATCAATAATCATTGGACATACATATTTCATTTTCCTTACTAAGGCTCAAACACAATTATAATCATTAGCATATTCGCCTTGGGACTTAGCCCGGTGGAATTCAAATACTCATACACACATAATCAATAATCATACACATCCATATTTCATCTCACATAATTCAAGTAAGGTCACTTCTTGAGGACTTACCTCGGATGTTGTCGAACGGCTTTTACGGCTATTCGATTACTTTTTCCTTCCCCTTGTCCAATTGTGGCCCTCTTAGCTCTTGAGCTAATTCAAACAAATTCAATTTATCAAAACCTCATTGTGCTAGCTTATGGCCGAATATGACAAGGAATTTAAATGGTCATATGGCCACCCTTTAGCTTGAATACACAATGGTCATGCACATTTTATACTACATCAAGCAATTCAATACAATTTATTCGAGCATCAAGGAAAAGCTAAGGCCTTCAATAGGCTACCCAAGGCCGAATATACTTGTCCATGTTGAGGCCAATTATGCACTTAATACCACACAAAACAGCATGCATTTTACTAGTTAATGCTTTGCATATTGTAGCTCAAAACTTACAATATAGCATCAAGCACTCATATGTGTGCTAGGCAATGTGCTTACAATTGCACAATTATTCTTCAACATCTTCTTCTTTAAACAAACTTATTCATCACTTCCTTCATAACCAAAACATCATGTGCAAACATATATATACATATATGAGCATGGCGAATTTCAAGGTGTCCATAGCCATCCAAAACACAAATTTTAACTAACATGCAAGAAGCATGAACCATGCTCATGAATGCATCATGGCGAATATGACAATCATGCTCCTTTTCAACTTCAATCATGATAAAACAAAAGAAAGCTCAAAATCTTACTCAAGAGTAGACAATCCATCATTGCATGCATCATCATCAAGCTTCACACTTAGCATGCAATGGCTTTATCACCATAACAACTTTGGCCAAATACCATTTCCATGGCTTAACAAAGATTTGAGCCATGGCTAACATGCACATCAAGTTAGCAACCAAAACATGCATGAAACTCCTAACACAACCTCATACATACCTTAATCTTGATGCAAACTTAGCCAAATCTCCTTCTAGATCTCTTCCAAACCAAGCATGAAGCAAAAATCCTCCTTCTTCCTTAGTTTTGGCTCAAAGAAAGGATGAACAAAATTTTTTTCTTTCCTTCTCTACAACTCACGGCAATGGGGGGGATTACCACACTCACACACATTTTTTTTTTCATTTTTTTATCACCCATACACCTTTGTTTATTATTTCACCCTAATGCACCAACAAAACATGTTTCATGACATGTTTAGCCCATCCTCCCTTGTCATGGCCGGCCACCACCTATAAAAGGGGGAATTTGACATGCAAGTCCATTATTTTGCATGCATGCTTTAATTAGTCATCACACATTTCCCTATCATACTTTCAAAGTTCATTACTAAGTCCTTTCTTGTGGAATTCACCCTTATAACACTAAATCAATCATCATAAAATGTCATACATGAGCACACACATATTATAGGCATCAAAATAAAATTTTAATTATTTTTATGCCTCGGTTTTGTGGTCCCGAGACCACCTTCCCACTAGGGTCAATTTTGGGCTGTCACATTCTTCGGGAAAAACATTCGGATATTCACAAAACACTGGTACCGATTCAAGTTTCTTTTCTGATTCTTTATTATCAAGTACGTATGCAAGATACGCTTTACACCCCTTTCTCACATATTTTTGAGCTAACATCGAGGATATTATTGTTGGTAATCCGTTCCAATTAGTAGACTCAACTCGGATTATCTCATTATTTGCACATCTCAAATCAATGGTCTTACTTTTGCAATTTACAATTGCATCATGTACGGTCAACCAATCCATCCCGAGGATAACATCAAATTCCTCAAACGGTAAAAGCATCAAATCGGCCGGAAAACAGGAACCTCGAATTACTAGGGGACATTTCTTACACACCTTATCAACAAGCACATAATGACCCAAGGGATTCGACACTCTAATAACGAACTCAGTAAACTCAACAGGTAAAGTCTTACTGGATGCTAAAGTCTCACATATATAAGAATGAGTAGAACCAGGGTCAATCAAAGCAATCACATCAGTATCAAAGAGAGTGAATGTACCGGTAATAACATCAGGCGAAGAAGCATCCTCACGTGCACGTATAGCATAAGCTCTAGCAGGAGCACGAGCCTCAGATCTGGTGGTAACATCTCTAGATCCTCTCTGACCGCCACTAGCATTCGCCGCATTTTTAGATGGTCTACCTCGAGCAGTAGTAGCACCCGGTTTCCCACTCTGATTTACATTCTGTTCAGACAGTCTCGGGCAATCCTTGATAAAGTGGTCAACTGATCCGCACTTATAACAGGAGCGGTCATGGAATCTACAACTCCCCGAATGCCATTTATCGCAATACTAGCACTCCATCCTGTCCCGACGATCATTTCCAACACTGGCAACCGAAGTGACTCGCGTACTCACAGGGGGTCGATCACGATCTCGTCTGGAAAAGCCCAAAGTGTCTTTAGATCGGCCTGGATCACTTTTAAATTTCTTTGATGATTGTTGAAAGGGCTTTCCCGAAGACCTCTTACGAAATTCTCTTACTTCCACTTCAGCTTTTCTTTTCTCCTTATTGAGCTCTTCGACTTTGCAAGCTCGTTCGACAAGTACTACAAATTCTCTAATTTCAAGAATGTCAACATACAGTTTTATATATTCGTTCAACCCGTCCTCGAAGCGTTTACACATGATAGCCTCGGACGAAACACATTCCCGAGCGTATCTACTAAGTCTGACAAACTTTCGCTCATAATCAGTAACTGACATAGAACCCTGCTTAAGCTCAAGAAATTCTTTCCGTTTCTGATCGATGAATCTTTGACTGATATATTTCTTGCGGAACTCGGTTTGAAAGAATTCCCAAGTAACCCGTTCTCTCGGCACGACGGAAACCAAGGTATTCCACCAATAGTAGGCAGAATCACGTAACAGAGATATAGCACATTTTAAACATTCATCAGGTGTGCACGATAATTCATCGAACACACGAACGGTATTATCAAGCCAAAACTCACCGCTTCGGCATCATCACTGTCAGTAGCCTCGAACTCAGTAGCCCCATGCTTCCGAATCCTATCAACCGGGGGCTTGTTCAACCTCGACGGGTCAACTCTAGGAGATATTACAGGTGCAGGGTTTGTATTAGTCGAGGGTGGGGGTTGTGGGATGGCCGTATTAGTTCGAATATACTGATTGAACCAATCATTCATCATGCTATAAAAAGCCTGCCTAGCTTCATCATTCTAATTACTAGCAATAGGTTGAGAGTCCACTGGCGCCATCTCATGTGCGAGAGCAGGCATTACACTCTCAACATCGTCAGCTACTGCTCGGTTGGGATCAGGATCCATTACTATAAATAAACACATTTTTAATTGTCAGAAATCACCACACTATCAGATAAACACATAATGGCATGTATAGCTATTCCCCTACGTATTACAGTAGTCCTAGAATCGACTAAACCGTAGCTCTGATACCAATTAAATGTAACACCTCGTACCTGATACCATTTCCGGAGTCGAACACGAGGTGCTAACGGACTTAATTCCTTACTTAAACAGGTCATACAATTCATTTTTAAAATTTCCAGACGAGCTGGCTAACTGTATCACAGTCACTCTAAAAATCATATCTCGAGTTCCAAAACTCGAAATCAAATTCTGTAAATTTTTCCTGAAATTAGACTCATACATATATTTAATAATTTTTTTCTAGAATTTTTTGTCAGGCCAATTAGTAGAGTTTATTAGCTAAAGTCTCCCCTGTTTTAGGGTTCGACTACTCTGACCTTCATGAATTACGACTTAGATATCTCCCTGTACAAGGCTTCAATACTTATTCCGTTTGTTTCTAATGAAAATAGACTCAAAAAGGAATCTTTACATATAAAGAATGACTTCTAATTATATCTGATTAATTTATGGTGAATTTCCAAAGTTAGAACAAGGGATCCAGAAATCGCTCTGGCCCTATTTCACGAAAACTTAAACATCTCATAAAATACGGCTCATATGGTCGTTTCGTTTCTTTCATATGAAAATAGACTCATCAAGATTCAATTACATAATTTATTCATTATTTAATTCCATTTTTAATAGTTTTAGTGATTTTTCAAATTTACATTACTGCTGCTGTCAGCATCTATTTTAAGGTAAATTTTACCTATTTCATAGTTTTCCATGAATCAACTAGTAATTTGACATACATTATTTCCAAGTATAATCACGATTAGCCATGACATACGTAGCACCAATAGGACCATGATTGGCCATTCCAATGGCTAATCATTACCAAACATTTCCACACCACTTAATAACCATATCATAAGACCATATATACAAAATGATCATAATGTTATACTCAAAATATACAAGCCATTTTCGCATGGCTATACGAATATACATTACCAAAAGATACTTAATTAACAACAAGGGTCAGCCCTATACATGCCATTATCCAGTTCAACTGAAGAGTACCAAAAAGTGGCTTAGATAGTGTGGATGACTTCGACTTTGACACTTCCGAGTCCTATAGCTGACGAACAAAATCTATAAAATAGAGAATTAAAGCAAAAGAATAAGCATTTCGATGCTTAGTAAGTTTTAAATAATGAAATCATTTAAAAGAATGGCATAATAATATCTAAGCTTGTTTGTTTCATCCTTTGGCCGAATAGAAAATAACTAAGGTACTACTTTTATCATTCATATCACAAAGGTGGAAGCAATATATATATCCAACTAAATTCATTCTATAGCCGAATACGTTCCTCTCACATTTCCGTGTCAATCTCATGCATATACACCTACATCTCGCATTTGTGAAGTTGAACTCTCTAATTCGGAACTCATACATCATAATCAGATCATAAACGTTCGAATGATTTTAAACAATGGTCT
Source organism: Gossypium arboreum (assembly GCF_025698485.1). Classification (NCBI taxonomy): domain Eukaryota; kingdom Viridiplantae; phylum Streptophyta; class Magnoliopsida; order Malvales; family Malvaceae; genus Gossypium; species Gossypium arboreum. The sequence continues at coordinate 98,387,276 of NC_069080.1, forward strand.
AAGCATCCCTACCAATTTCAAAGTCATAATTTATCAAATCATATTCTCAACGAGAGTAAATTACTTACCTAGTTATCTTACTGTAAGTAGCACATTTGTTTAAAATTGTTTCAACATGTATTATATGATTTCTCGTGCAAATATTTACGAGTTTTCAACTCAATATTGTGCCGTCACAGACGCCCTTCGAAACCAAGCCCGATTCTTAGCACTGACTCAAAAAGCCCTTCGAGGCCAAGCTCGAATTATGACATTGGCCCGAAGGCCCTTCGAAACTAGGTTCGGTTATGACACTGGCTTAAAAGCCCTTCGAGACCAAGCTCGGATTATGACATTGGCTCAAAAGCCCTTCGAGACCAAGCTCAGATTTAAACCCCGATTAACATTCACACATATATGCATATATATATAATTGCTTTATCAAATCATAAGCTAAGTTCCATTACTTAAAGACTTACCTCAAGTATAATTTGGGCAGTTACGGATAGACTACTCGACTACTTTCTCCTTTCCTTTATCTGATTTGGATCCCCTTAGCTCTTGAGCTTAAATTTAAACAAATAAATTTATTTAATTATTTTTCACTTGGGCAACTCCATTCAATACATGTATGTCATACAATTTAAGTACAATGACCTTGTTCAATACTATTTAAACATCATGCATTATCGAATTTCATCAACACCATCTAACTTCATATAGAAACACATATCATCCTAAGTAATTTTACACAAGTCAAATGCATCATTTAAATTGTCAAAGTCCACTAAATCTACTATTATAGTCTTATAAGATATATATATATATATATTTATTACTAAGTTTAACAAAACATAACATACGACTAAGCAAGCATTCGTACATGAATCATTACACAACTTTACCAATTGGATAATATGCTTAAGACACCATAAAATACTCCAAATTCTTTTCTCATCAATTCGACTAACTAATTAAATGTTATGACACATTTTAAAATAACCTTACGACCACAAAGAAAGTTCGATAATAAGTCACAATTTAGTCATATCTCTCTATCATAATTTCTTCACTTAAACCGAATTAGCAAGCCCATATAGTCTTTGGCCGAATGCTATTTAACCCAAGTCATCAAGGGTTTTATTATTTAACACCTTAGATATCAATAGCTAAATAGGTTAGTTGTACATATATATATATCGCCCAAAACCGAACATAAGAATTTTTCATATATCTAACATTAATTAAATTATTCAAAACCTCACTAGCAAAATATCATGTACTATGCCGAACCAAAAAAAAATTCAAACACCTACCTTATCCATTTCAAAACACTTAACCGGCCTTTGATCAAGACTTTAAACAAAGTCTATGTTCGGCTATCACACATATGGGTATTATTAGTTCAAAGTTTTAACAAGATTAATTTCTTTCATCAACAATCTTTTTGTTTCTTTTTCCATCAAAACTTAAGGGTAAAAAAAAAATCAAGTTCTTCTCTTATATACCATAACCGAAAGTTCCATTCAACCCTCTAAATTCAAAATTTTAGTATGGCCTATGTAAAAAGCATGATGATTAACCTAAAACAAACCAAGATTTTAAAAAAATATTAACATAATTTACTAACCTTCTCTTCATTCAAAAGGCCGAATGCCCCCCCTCTTTTTCTTCTTCTTGTACGGCTAAGAAGAACAAGGTGATACTTTGTTTTCTTCACCATTCCTTTCCTTATTTTAATTACTTTTCCTTTTTATTTATTTATGTTATAAAAGATAAAGCTACTAACTAATAATTAATACATATTATATGTATATAATCCCATCATGGTCGGCCACTACTTATCATAAATGGAAATTTGACATGCAAACCCCTCATTTTTATAACATGCATTAATAAGTCACTTCAACATTTGCCTAACACATTTCTAAATTTTCTCACATAAGTCCTATTTAATAATTTCGCATACAAATGACAAAATTGAAGCATGAAACTTTCACACATGCCTGTTTCACATACAATAAACACAAAGTTTAATGGTTAATTATTTTTACGACTCGATTTTGTGGTCCCGAAACCACTTTCCGACTAAGGTCAAATTAGGGCTGTCACAAGTTCATGTTTGAAATTTGACCCATGTGTGACATGCATGTATTTTGATGATTAATGGTGGAATATGAAAGTCTGAAGTGTGATAAACATATTTTTCTAAGTGATTTTAGATGAAAACACCTAAAAGGACCTTTTTGTAAAAGTTGTAAAATTAAGTAGTAAAAATCTTATTTGAAGGAAAATGTGGGTTGTTATGAGCATGTGTTAAGTTCGTCTAGGCTTGGATAACAAAGAAAATGTATACATTTCATTTTACGAGCCTAGGGACTAATCTGTAAATATGTGAAGGTTTAGGGGCAAAATTATAAATTTTCCAAAGTATGACTTATGAACTGATTTGAACAATGTGATAATTAAATGAGCTGAATTTGCTATTATAGATCAAGAAAAACAAAGTCCGGACCTAAACCGAGGAAAGAACAAGGTTGTGGACTAAATCGAATAGTTAGTCATATTTTGGTACCGAGGTAAGTTCGTGTGTAAATAATGCAACTTTATATGTAACGCCCCAAAAATTGGGCCTAGAAGAGTTGGGCTTTGAGTCTGGGATTCGGATAGAAGAAAACCTGAATATTGAGAAGTTTTGAATATTACTAGTGTTTAAATATATATATTGATAAAATATTTATGTTAGTACTAATATTTTAATTTTTATGAAAATTATTATCATTATAATTATTAGATACAAATATATTTATACAATTATTGTTGTTAATTTAGTGTTTAAATTAACATATTATCAAAAATTTTATCGTATCTATTTTCATTGATTTATGAAAATTATAATTATTATTATTAGGAAAAATTTATATATATTATCGTATTTGAAATCTTCATTATTATGGTTATTATTATTATTATTATTTTAGTTTTAAATAAATTTAGAAGTATTTAAAGTGTGGGAAAAATTGGACCAAGACTCTAGCAAAAAAATTATTATTTTTGCTTCTTTAGGGGATCTGGACATTAAGGTTTATTAATAAGTTAGGCTAAAATTAGACATAAGGAGGAGTCTGGTCCAGTGGTTAGGAGTGTTGGGCAGCAGAAAGGGAATTGAGGTTCGATTCCCTGCGTGCGCAAATGTGAGTTTTTTTTTAGTATACAGGTTGCGGTTGGAATAGGCCTTAAAGGAAGTTACGAATGAAGTTTGACACAAAGAGAGCCTGTGGTGCAGTGACAAGCAACGTATGTGTGTGTTAAAGAGGTCACAGGTTCGATTCCATACGTGAGCGAATCCTGTTTTATTTTTAAAGTGGGCCAGAACTGAAGCAGGTAAGGTTTATAATTTATTGTGGCCATATATTAGCAAGGAAGGAAGCCTGGTGCAGTGGCCAACAGCATGGGCGTGGGCGCAAGGCGGACGGAGGTCTGGGGTTCGAGTCCAGGCGAAGGTATGTTTTAATGTTATATTTTTAAAATGAACGGGACTTCAGCAGGTAACCTTTAAGATAAAAGGTGACGGTATATTATTGAAAGCAAATGCGCGTCCCAGTGGCCAGCAGCATGCTGGGCAACCTGGAGGTCCCAGGTTCGAACAACGTCATGCGCAAAAGGGTGTTTCTTTTTGCTGAACGTGCGTGCGAAGGACCGTATGGAATTGAAACGGTACCAGCTGCAGGAGGAGTCGGCTGAGTGGGGGACTGTTGCTCAGCAGTGGGAGTTTGAATTAAATTCAAACTTTGATTATGGCCATGAATTAAGGAGATAAGGAAGGAATTAAAATTGGAAAAGGATTTTATTTTATTCTAATCTTAATCTTATTTCTTTTTGCTCTTATTCTTTTCTATTTTTCCTAAAAGCTGAACAATTTTCTCATTTTTTTTTAATTATTTTCTTTCCTTCTCTCATCTATTCCCCTCTTTTCTTTTCTTTCTCCTCTTGCCAATTGTTCTTAAGCTAATCCTCTATTTTCTCTTTCGTTATTTCTTCCACAAACTCTCTACCTCTCATTCTTCCTCTCTTTCATTTATAGTAAAAGTGAACCGATCATTCTTTTCATTGCTAACCGAATATCAACAAGCCAAATCCAAGGAGTCAAAGGAAGTCGATTGCTTTATAAAGGTATACACTTGTTCTTTTCTTTTTAGCCGATTCTTGTTATTTTAAAAGCCTTTCAACTCTTGTGTCAACACCCTTTTTGGTCCATAACCACTTTTTCTTCAGTGACCCAAAAGCCAAAAGCACAGCACCCTTGGGTGACTTGGTGGTCGATTCGTAGGATCCTTGTGGTACGGTTCTCGCTAGTGTTTTAGAGCTGCGACTACGTTGAATCGAGTTAACACGGATTGAAACCGTTTGGGTAAGTGAACCTTGGTAAGTGCTCGTAGCTTTAATCAATTCAATATTAGGGAGTTTAAGAAAAGCCGAAACCTCTCTAATTTAGGAAGATGGCTGAATGTGGGTATAGGCCTTATGGGGTCTTCTTTTAACATTTTTGTGGTTTATTTAGTGAAGGAGCAGCAAGGTGTAGTGTCGACTTGGAGTAGCTTGGATCACCGGAGTAGTTAGGCCTAGTCATCAATCGCGACAAAGGTAAGGTGCCTAAGGCCATTATAGATGGTGGCCGAATGTGTAAGTGTTAATATTGGATAGCTCTTGATTTGGTTCAATTATTGCGAGCTGATCTATTTAACAAATGATTATAGGAGAAATCGTAGGAGATCTCGTCGAGGAATATCACAAATCGTGTGTAACGAACCCTTTCATAGCTTAAAGCGATAAAATGTTGAAAAGCGAAATGCCAAAATTCGGCATTTCGAGGACTCATGAGCAAGCAAACGCTCACTAGTTAGTTAGAATCGATGAGATGTTGATCGAGAACAATGGAAACGGTAAGAATGTGATTTTGGCGTTCTTGGTAAGTTGGGCCTCGAGGGTCAAGTGGGGCCCATTGGGCTTTCGGCCCATTTGGGTAAAATTGGTAGAAAACGGAAATCTGTTATATGGCATGATAAGACTGTTAAAACCGTTATGGAATATAGGCTAAATGGGCCTAGATGACAAAATCGGCTAAGTAGGGCCATTAGGGTTTTAGGCCCAATAACTCGATTTCGCTAAAATGGGCCAAAATCACTTGCTTTGCACCCATGGATTGTTAGTAATCGTTAATGAACATGGAAACCCTAATTTTGGTAAAATTATGAGATTACCTTTATACCATGAAAATGACCGTTTTGCCCCTAGGTAAAATGACCATTATACCCCTAGGGTTTATGTATGATTTTAATACATGGGATTTTGATAAATATGGTATGTATGAGATGCACATGACATGTATGATATGCACATGATATGTATGATATGCACATGATGTAATCATAACGCATTGGGTTGGGTTTTATATGGATGGAGGAAGTGAAAAGGGATTATGCCCTGTTATCAAAAGGGCTTATGCCCTGTTATCAAAAGGGCTTATGCCCCGATTATAAAAGGGCTTATGCCCCGATTATTAAAAGGGCTTTTGCCCAGTTATTAAAAGAGGCTAGGCCTCCAAGATATATGATAAAGCACTATGCTTTGCCAAAGGAGAGTTTGGCGGGGTGGGTCGAGTTAATCCCCACATGGTGTGTTGGTTGGTACGGGTGGAGAGTAGCGGATGGTGGGTTGAGTAGTCTCCCAAATGGGTTGCATTCTTTCATTGAAATTATATGTGATATTGAAATGGGCCTAAGGGCCATACTGTTTACTGATAAAGGCTTGACCCAAGAATATGAAATATGAAAAGGCTTGACCCAAGATTATGAAATATGAAAAATGAAAAGGGCTACTGACCCAATGCATGATTGAGATTGGTTTGGGCTTAGACCCAACAGCCGTTATTGTTTTGGGCTCTAAAGGGGCTTGTTGCACACTGAGTTTCCAAACTCACCCCTTTCCTTAACCTTGCAGTGAGCCTTGATGTGGGACTTGGGCGGAGGGATTCAGAGTGGCCACGGTGATTGTCTTTGGACTTTTAAATAAGTGTTGGTTTTCATTTAATTTCCTTTAATTATTATTTATTTCGGGTTGTAATAAGGCCAATTTTAACTTTCCTTTTATTTCTTTTTGGAATTATTTTAATTTTTAATAACTTTAAAAATTGGTTAATAATTATTCAAATGGGCTAGACTTAGGACGTGTTTTCAAAATGTTACTTGTTTTCAAAATATCTCAACACCACGATTAATCGATTTATCAAAGACGTCCACTTAAACAAATTTAAACTCGATATAACAAAGTGTGGCTATGGTTGTGGGAATGTCTAGGATTGGATCCAATTAAAGAGCTTGGTACTTAAGCAGCCTTCATGGCTCACCTCCTCTGTCTCGGATACCTACCTGGTGCCTAGCTTCCATACACTTTGTTAACTCAATAAAATGTATGGTTTTAAAACACTAAAACAGAACGTGGGTTTTCAACTCCAACGTGGCACGTCAGATTCGGCCATAACGTCTGGGCCGAGTTTGGGGTGTTACATTATATTATGCATTTAATATTAGATATTGCATGAAATGTATGTTTATCTCTATGAATTTGATTAATGATGACTCGATGATGATTCGATGAAGAATTGATACCTCGAAATCCCGGTTGAACCTTAGGAATAATTAGGATACAAATGTCATGACATTAGGGTTATGTGTGATCCCATGTAAGACCATGTCTGGGACATGGCATTGGTAGCAATATGAGATCCCATGTAAGACCATGTCTAGGACATGACATTGGCATAGATGTGTAATTTCATGTAAGACCATAGCTGGGCTATCAACATCGAAATATGATCCCATGTAAGACCATGTTTGAGACATGGCATTGGCATCGTTATGCGATCCCATGTTATACCATGTTCAGGATATGCCATTGGCATATTACTATGTGTATGAGATTTTCCCCGGTTATCCTTTAGTATTCCAAGTGGTTCAACGGATAATCCAGAGATTGTGTCAAAGAGATGACAAGGTATGATCATGTTGAAAGGGTACAGGTATGTACACAAAGCTCATAAATATTGAGATTATGAATCGATGAGACCTTGGTAATAAGTGAATGAATGAATTATGATCATGAGTTTTATTGTGCATTATGTAAATGACATGACTTAAAATGTAATTATGATACTTGATGACATTGTGATAAGTATTATTATGTTATATGTATAATAATGCATGGTTAATGTTGTTAATTATTTACATGCAAACTTACTAAGCTTTATGCTTACTCGCCTTTCTTTTCCATTTTCTTATAGCATCGCCAAGCTAACTCGGGATCGAAGGACGTTGTAGCTCGATTCACACTATGAAACTAATCTTTTGGGTATAGTGAATTCAAGTATTTTGAGTATGGCATGTATAGGGACTTGGTCTTTTTTGTTATATGTCATATTGGTTGAGCCAAATGTGTTGGCTTATAATGATTTGATGATTCATTTTGTATATGGCTATGAGATATGACTCATATTAATTATGGGAATGTAGTCATATTAAAAATGCATGCATGTGCTAAGATCACTCATGATGTGGTTAAATTCATTTGGCATGGATGAATTGTGGATATGTCCATGGATGTTTGATGATGGAATTATGAGTAAATGGCATAATAACAACTAAGGCATGAATGTATGAAATGGAAGTAAATTGATGTTACATGTTGCATGTGATTTGGTAAGCTTGGCCTACATAAAATATGGAGGCTCAAGCAAGTATAATTTGATAAGAAGTTGATATGCATGAGCCATGTTTATGAATGTGTAAGTTCTCATTTATGGCATGTAGGTTGTCATTGATATGTATTGTAACGCCCCGTACCCGAGACGATCGCCGGAGTCGAACACGAGGTGTTAACAGACTTAATTCATTACTTAAACTGCTCAAACAATTTATTTTTAAAATTTTCAGACAAGCTGGCAATCTACGTCATAGTCGCTTAAAAATTCATGTCTCGAGTTCTGAAACTCAAAATCCAATTCTGTAAATTTTTCCTGAAACCAGACTCATATATCTATTTACTAATTTTTTTCTAGAATTTTTGGTTAAGCCGATTAGTACAGTTTATTAGTTAAAGTATCCCCTGTTTTAGGGTTTGACTGCTCTGACCTCTGTGTATTACGAATCAGATATCTCTCTGTACAAAATTTCAATGACTATGAAGTTTGTTTCTATTAAAACTAGACTCAACAAGGAATCTATACATATAAATAATGACTTCTAATTATATTTTTACAATTTATGATAAATTTTTAAATTCAGAACAGGGGATCCAAAAATCACTCTGGCCCTGTTTCACAAAAAATCAAATATCTCATAAAATATAATTCATATACCTGTTTTGTTCAATCCATATGAAAATAGACTCATTAATATTCAATTTCATAATAGACTCATCATTTAATTCCATTTCTACTATTTTTAGTGATTTTTCAAATTTACATCACTGCTACTATCAGAATCTATTTTATGGTAAATTTTACCTATTTCATGGTTTCCATGGATTAGCTAGCAATTTGACATACATAACACCAAATATGATCATGATTAGCCATTCCAATGGCTAATAATTACCAAGCATTTTCATACCACTCAATAACCATATCATAAGACCATATATACAAAATGATTATAATGCTATACATGCCATACTCAAAATATACAAGCCATTATGCCAAGATGGTATACAGATAGTGTGAGTGAACCTCCGACCTTCCCGATTTCTGAGCTGGCTTGTCAAAACTACAAGGAATGAAAAGGAGGGAGTAAGCATAAATGCTTAGTAAGTTCACATGGAAATAGCAAGTAACATAACCATATAAGCAAACATAAAACATCATTTGCATAATCATCACCAAGACATTCATATCATATTTTCATTTGTCATCTTACCATATTGTTGTTATATCGATTTTTCAACCCGAGGTTTAAGTACATACCTGTTCAAAGTATCCATTTCACAACACTTACCAATACGTCCCTTTCATCTCTAGTATTCCTCCATTTGAGTAGAACTTTACCCGTTGAACACATCGGAATATAATTCGGATACATAGAAAGTTTGCACATCAGTGCCACATATGTAGCCAAGCTACCATGTAACCCGCCTATAAGCGAACTCGGACTCAACTCAACGAGCTCGGGCATTCGCATCCATAAGTGAACTCAGACTCAACTCAACGAGCTTGGATGCCTAGTTACATCTCACGAACTCGGACTCAACTCAACGAGCTCGGGCGTTCGCATCCATAAGTGAACTCAGACTCAACTCAACGAGCTCAGATGCCTAGTTACATCTCACGAACTCGGACTCAACTCAACGAGTTCTGACATTCGCATCCATAAGTGAACTTGGACTCAACTCAACGAGTTCGGATGCCCAAATATCCCAGTGACATGTCACTTGTATCCTAATCCATTCCTAAGGTTCAACGGGACCTTTTTCCCAATCATGTGTCCCAACCATCTTCTACGAAATGTCGATACCGATACTCGGTAGTATTTCACATTTTCCAAGTATATCACATAATTTGACATATTATCAAACAATTGTCACAAGTATGATATTTCATAATAATTATCATATCATTTAAATAACATTAAAACATTTAAAATAATAACTATGTTACCAACATTTACATATGAACTTACCTCGTATGCGAAAATGGCTAATTTTACCATTTCGTCCACAACTTGGTATTTTCCCCACCTGAATTTCAGTTTTCCTTGCTCTATCATTTAAAATATAATCTAATTAGGACTCACATTGTTCAAATTGACCCAAAATCATATTTGGCAAAATTATAATTTTGCCCCTAAACTTTCACATATTTACACTTTTCCCCAAAGCTCGTAAATTAAACTTCAGCCTATTTTCTTATGTTTTATGACATGCTGATCATTTTTACCTTCTATGGCGCATCAAATTCTCACTCTAACATGTACTTATGAACATTAGGTATTTTTACCGATTATGTCGTTTTACTCGTTTTTACATAAAATTACTTAGCAAAAGTTGTTTAACACAATTTCAAGCTTCATATTCTACCATAAAACATCAAAATAAACACATTTCACCTATGGGTATTTTTCCAAATATGAACCCTAGCTTAAATTATTGTTAGAATAAGCTAAATCAAGTTACCGGGACTCCAAAAACGTAAAGAACATTAAAAACGACGCTACAACGGACTTACATTAAAAACGTAAAGAACCCTAATTTCAATTTAAGCACTTTAGGCATAGGATTTCATCACGAAATTTTCACACAATCATGAAATCATATCATAAACATCAAAATGATTATAAAATAATTATTTCTATCTGGATTTGTGGTCACGAAACCACTATTCCGATTAGGCCCTAATTCGGGATATTACATGTATAATTGTGTATTTGTTATTAAGGGTGACAAAAGGCTTGGAAAATAGCCTCAAAGTTGTCTACACGGGCGTATGTCTCACACAAGGTCTGCCCCATGGGCGTGTGATCCGGTCGTGTGTCCCCTGCACCCTAATTAGGTAAAACAGAATGCCCAGTAGTAAACACACGGGGAGAGACACGGTCGTGTGCCTCAGCTGTGTGAAAGACACAGCCTCACCTGGTTTTCCACATTTATAACATTTTATTGTTTTATCTATTTTGTTTTCTGTTTTTTGTTGTTTCTTTTCTTTTCTGTATTTTCTATATTTGGGTTTTTTATAATATTCTGAAATATTTTTCTTCTATTTTTTGGTTTTACAGGGCAACATGTTTTTGAAGAAGAAGGTTCATTACTAATGTCAAATTGGTAGCAGGATGATCCTAATTCTTTTCTACATTGATATCTTTCTTTCTTAAGTTGTTTTTGTAATTTTAAATCTTGACAAATTTTTAATCCTTCTTTTGGGTGAAACTAATTAGTTCACCATATGTAAGTTTTTCATATGGAATAATACCTCTGTAATTTTCTCTTATTTGATTTTTAACCTTTTCTCCTAGTAAGGTAGGAAGTCCTGCTAGAAACTTTTCTTTCCAGAATGATTGTTGGTTATCGATCTTTGCATAACTCTTGTCATAAAGACATCTTTGTACCATTTAAAATCGGTTAATTTTTTGCATTTTAAATTTGATAATAATTCTGAATTTCTATCTTTAAGATGCGAAGGATCTCCTATAAAGTGTTTAGAGATTAAGAAAATTAAAGTTGCTACTGCATCTTAGATTTCTCTTCCTTGTTTATTCAAAATAATTCTTCCTTGATCATCTTTTTTAATTGCTTTTAAGATTTATTCTTGTTGGGTTTTAGTAAGTGTATGATCCCACCATCCTTTTATTTGACCAGTAAATTCAACAACTAAAAGATTGGCTATAGCATGATCACTGATTAATCCATTTTGGTTTTGGGTTTTATAAGCATTTGAAACCATTGTCATTTGTTGTAATAAACTGATAATATTGTATTCAAACATTCCGTCTATATTCCATTCATAAATTGTATTGGCTTTGTATTTATTCTGAAAAATAGGTTTTTCTTCTATATAAAGATCAGGTGTAGTGATTTTTGGATAATATAATCTTTTTGATTCTTTCCAAGCCATCTTGTTAATTTGTAGTTCATCTGACTGGTCAGAGTTAGATTGGGAAGATTGGTGTAATGTATTTACTGAATGTTGGGCTTGCATTGGGGTACCAGGTGAAATTAATTCAAACTTGTAACTTTCCAAAGCATCAAGTCTATTTTGGATTTCTATTAAGAAATTATTTTGGGATTTTTGGAAAGGTTTTGGAATCTCATAAGGTGTAAATATTGGTTCTTTAGAACTTTTTTCTGTAACTTCTTTTATTGGTTCTTTCCGAATCGGTTGACTTTCTATCAAATTCTCAATATAATCTAATTGTTTTCCTATTGTATGAAGACTGATATTTGTATAATTGTTTTGTTCTACTATCATTTTAATATCTTTTGATGAGATTTGTTCTCCTACATCAAGAGCTCTCATTCTTAAAGGATTTGCTTTTATTCTAGTATTTTTGTGAAGATATTGAACCTCCATTAAAGGGGGATGTTGGGATTCAACTTTGCCTTTATTAGTATTCTTCAAACCATTCAAAGAATTTTATATGAATTTTATGGGTATTCATAAATTCATAATATTCTTGAAGAATGCTTTCTTTTTTATCATTATAATATTTAAAGTAATCTTCTCTTTTTTGCTTATTTTTGTTGGAATAGAAGTGCTTTCTACACCATTCCTTATTTATCTAAAAAGTTTTTCTAGAACAAATATTTCTAAATTTTCTCCTTGTCTTGCATTATTAGCCATTGATGAATATGTTGGTGACTTATTAGGCGAATTTTGGGGACTCTCTTCCTATCTGGCATAGATAGGTTGAGCTATATTTGAAGAATTATCTATTCCTTGTAGATTGGCTCTAAATGTTGTTCGGATAGAAGAGGCAGAAGCTCTAGCTGTCCTAAAGTCTACTGTTTTGTTTCTGGATTTGACTCTTCTTCTAGATTTAATCTCCTAAAAGTTGTGCTAGTACTTCCTATTTCAAAGGAATGTCTTGGAGGCATTCTTTGTGGCCTGTTGAATATTAATTCAACTGTGCCATCTTGGTGTTCGGAAATTTCACTTAATGAAGTGTTTCTTATTGGAGTTGGTGCTATAGGGTCTATAGCACCTTCTAGTTTCCATCTATTATTATATTATCTATTTATATATTATTTTTATATATTATTATATATATTAAAGCCTTAGTATTAATTACAAAATACATAGCTTTGAAGTGGAGTCTATAAACTAAAGTTAATACTTCCGAACCAGGAAGCATTTTGTAGTTATGGGTGTGAATTTGAAGGGTCAAAGATTGTAAAATATTTTTGTCAGTTAAAGAAACCATAAAATTTGGATAACAATTAAAATGTATTGGGCCAGTACATAAGCTTCTTTCTATAGTTCCTAATAATGAGTCATTAAACATGATGTGTCTTTGGTCTATTAAGACAATTAAAGTTGAGGTATTTTTAGTGGCTTCAACACTAAGAAGTTTGACACCAACTTGGACTAATCCAAAATGGACATATTTGTAATTTTGTTCTTTGAGTTTATTAATGACGACTTTATCTAATAATTGAATTGTTTCATATTCTTTTTGAATAGGTAAACTCCTTTCTTTTGTTTTTATAACGTAGCTACAAAAAGCATTTAAATTTCCAAAAGTTGTTTTCTTGTAAACTGTAACACCCCACACCCGTACCCCTCGTCGGGATGGAATACGAGGCATTAACTAACTTTAACTCATACTTTCATACATTTTCGAGTCACCGAAACTTTACTCAAATTAAAACTTTTTCAATTGTAACTTTAAACTTCTTAACATGGGCCTACAAGCCCCAAATCGACCAGTGGAAACTATTCGAATCAACCCGGCCCTTAAGCCATCTATAGAAAATTTGTCTTTGAAATAGGGCATACGCCCGTGTGGAAGGGCAACACGCCCGTGTGACCATTTTGACACAGTCGTGCTGATGGCCCGTGTATCTCACACAGCCTAAAAAACAGGGACACACCCGTGTCCTTCACCCGTGTGGAATTAATTCTAAATACACACCTACAAGGGTTTTCACATAGCTTGGCACACACCCGTGTCCCTGGCCCATGTCCCTCACACGACTATGACACGCCCATGTCCTAACCCATGTGCAAAAACTTGGACATTCTATTTCTAACATCAGAACCCTAAAATGTCACACGGCTAAGACACACACCCGTGTGCTAGGCCGTGTCCTTCACACGGTTGAGACACACAGTGTGTCTTTGCCCGTGTGTTTACTACCATGCATACTAACTTGTAATTTTTACGTGCAAGGGACACACAGCCAGACCACACGCTTATGGGGCAGACTGTATGTCATACACGGCCTAGACACACACCCGTGTGTCTACCCGTGTGGACAATATAAGGCTATTTACCAAGCCTCATTGCCACCCTTACTTACCCAACCTACACAATAACAACCAAAACCAATGTAAGACTATCTCAAGCAACCAAATCAGCCACAATAGACAACATTTCATTTGTGGATTTTACTCATCTATGAAAATAACATCTTTGCATATAAATCAAAATGAATATTAGCCATTGTTTGAGGCTTGATACGAAATGAGGGACTTACCCCGAGCCAACACATTTGGCCAATTTACTAATATTCCCTATACATGCCATTTCCAAAAATATAAATCAAACTATATCGAATGCTTTGATTGACAGTATGATCGATATCTCTGACTTTCGTTGGCCCTTGAGCTAGATAGGCGGTACTATAAGAAAATGGAAAAGGAGAGGGAGTAAGCATAAAGCTTAGTAAGTTGCACATAAATAAATATACAACATAAATTTACCATTCATCAACGAGTTTCATAATACACAAGTGGGCATAAGCATAACTTACTCATCAATATTCAATACACATCATATAGCATATATTGATGTAACACCCCAAACCCGGCCTAGAAGTTAGGCCCGAATCCGGCGTGTCACATTGAAGTGTTTTTGAAACCTTGTTTTCATTGAAAACCCTTCTTATTTATTTAAAACTTAAGTCTCAATTTGTGTTTGTTAATTCCAAAATATGGCTTATTGAAAAGTTGTATACTCTTAAAACCTTATTTGTTGTTATAAACGAAAACCAAGTAAGTTGCGGAAGCTTTATAAAAGTTCGTAGTTTGCGAAAACGTGTTGATTGAAAAAATAAACAATTAATGTTTTCAGAGAACCGAGTTCTACTTAAAGTAGATAATAAACGTAACAACTAAAAACCCCCAAACTAAAACAAAATCCAAAGAGGTCTTATTACAAAATTTAAAACCCAAATCAGAATTTAAAACAGAATTAGATTCCAAGTAATCATATGGCCATCTCCGAGTCCCTCGCGGCACCGATCCACTAACACTGGGGATTACCTGAAAGAAAAATAAAAGATGGGGTGAGTTTGGAAAACTCAATGTGTAAAGTATCCCAACCAGAGCCCAAATCAGTTCAAGCTTTACTGGGCCTAAGCCATATTCAGAAATCAGAGTTAACTGGGCCTAGCCCATATCAGTATCAATCTGGGCCGTAGCCCTATTACAAGTCGAGATATATTGGGCCTTGCCCATATCAACACAGTTGGGCCCATTTCAAAACAGTCTCATATGATTAACGCATGATAACCCCATCCAACCCTACACTTGCCTCCGTCCATCCCTACACTTCATGTGGGGAGTAAATCACCCACGCCATCCCTACACTTACAGTGTTAACACCGGTTGCAACACTAACTATAATCCGCAGCAAAGCTACTTTTATCAGAATATGTGGCACAGCCATCAGAACGGGTTCTTCCTCCATAACAAAACCCAACCTCATGCAGTATGACATGTATGCAGAATATATATAATTAACATGGCATGCTTCAGAAAGGCAGTCAGATTATAGCATAAGAACAGTTATTTACCCTCGAGAGCGTAATTGTAAACTTACCCTTTTAGGGGTATTACGATAATTCTACCTTACAGAGGTATTTTAGTAATTTTATTAGTCTTTTTAGGGTTTCATGCTCATTACAGTTATTAACGTGTCTTCAGAATATTTATCGGACGTTTTTACCAAGATGAGCCCGTTAGCCCATTACCCAATTTCGGCCCATCGAAGCCCAAATTCACCGAGGTGCACAAAATTGCTCACTTTGCAATCTTACCATTGAAGTTACCAAAATTATCAATACAAACAATCCCATGAGCGGTTGTACGCTCGCACGTTCTCGAAATACCAGCTTTTCGACATTTCGGCTATTCAGCTTTTGCCGATCTAGTCTACTTGTGGGTGTCGTTTACACACCTATTTTTTGATGAACGTTGACGAGTTCCACACACGAGTTGCCTTTGCCAGAATAGGGACTAGATCTAAATCTAGTCGTTCCAATTATCCAAGCCCTCGATCAGTAGCCTTCAATCCACACACCAACGATGTACTTGTCAAGAGCGTTTCCAACACTTCCCCAATCTCAGATCCACAATGAATCCAATCTTAAAATGCGAGAAGAGAATGGAACTAGATATTAATTCCCGAATCACTATGACTTATGAAGGTTTCAGCTTCTAAGGAAAGAATAGAGGATTCGACCACAAAGAAATTCGGCTAACAAGATGTGAGAGATATGGATGAAGAGGCGAGAAAGAGAAAAGAAAATAGAAGAGAGGAGATAACAGTAGAGATTCGGCTTTGAAGGAAATCAAGGAAGGAAAAGATGAGAAAAAGAAAGAGAAAAAAGAAGAAGAAAGAATTCGGCTTTAGGTAAAACGGAAAAATAAAAGAATGAATGCAACCAACAGAATTCAGACCCTAAAGAACCTACACCTATTCGGCAACTAAACAATCGGTACACCCCCTACAAACTAAATATGCTAATTTACTACACCAAACTCTCCGTGCGTGAAGAGAGGCTCGAATCCCAGACCTCCGTCCGCACTTGCGCCTTCGCCCGTGCTGCTGGCCACTGCACCACACTTTTCCCTTTACTAATATAAGATTACAATAAATTATAAGCCTTACCTGCTGAAGCTCAAGTCCGTTTAAAAATAAAGGAGAATTTCACCTTCCACACCACTCGAACCTGCAACCTCCAGAAAACCCAGCTACACTGCTTGCCACTGCGGCACAACCTCTCTTTTGTTATAATATGACTGCGTTTACTTATAAGCCTTATTTGTTTCAGTCACGGGCTACTTAAAAAAATAAAATAAATTTTACTGTCCCTTGCATTCGAACTCGCGACCACTGTGTCTCCTTAGTGCGCTGCTGCCACTGCGTCAAGGGCGCTCTTTGTGTCAAACTTCATTCGCAACTTTTTTTAAGGCCTATCTTTACGCCACCTGATTACTAAAAAAAAAACCAAACGTTGCGCGCACCATGCCTTGAACCCGATCCTCCCTTCCTGCTACCTAGCGCCCCTAGCCACTGGGCCAGGCTCTTCATTTGTGTCCAATCCCAGCCCAAACCACTTATAAGGCCTACTGCCTAGATCCCTTTAAGAATAAAAAAAATGCTCAAATTTTTGCCAAAGCCCTAGGTCAAGCCCAGGACTTTTCCTACACTATAAACCCTTCGTAATTTATTTAATTACTAACTAAACATGCTAAATAATAATAATAATAATTAAATCATCTCATTTATTCGGGTCATCTCCAACCCGAACCCAGACTCAAGGCCCAATACTTCCAGGCCCAAAAAAATAGGGGCATTACAACTCTACTCCCCTTAAAGAAATTTCATCCTCGAAATTTCCAACTATCTACTAACCATATTACTCAAGTCAAACCACTCTTCTTCTGCTGCGCACTCTAGCTCTAATTGTAAATTAAGTAGATAATACACCATGAGAGAAGTACGTACAAACATCAACTTTCGGAGCGTCTCCGTCCTCACGATGACATGCTGCACAGATCAAAGCTGGCTGTCTCGCCTCAGCATGTCCCATACCCCTGTCTGGTGCTCCACGACCCATCCCATTGCTATGGCCTTTTGCTGGCTACTGACCACCCCTCGGTGGCTGTATATTACCTATACCAGTAGTTTGTCCATAATCTGGTCTCCGAGGACACTCTCTGAAATGATGCTTCATCGATCCGCATCTTAAATAGGCTCCAATCCTTTTCCATCATTCGCCATAATGGCTTTTCCGCAATCAACACAAGGTTACAATCTAACAACAGCAACAGGGGCTTCAGCTCGGACCGCCCATCTGCCCTGGCACTTTTTCTATGCCTCTGATCAGAATTAGAGGGCCCTAAATCTCTTTTGTTTTTACTCCTTTTCTTTTCCTAGCTCTGGCGCTCAACGCGCTTCACATCCTCAGCAATCTTAGCTTTCTCTACCAATGCCGCAAAATCTCGCTCCCTCTGTGGAACTATTAATACTCGTAGACTATCCCGGAGGCCATCCTCAAATCGAACACAACGTTCGTACTCTGTTGCTACTATTCCACGGGCATTTCAGCTAAGTCGTAAAAACTCTGCCTCATACTCAGCCACAGACCAATCCCCTTAAGTTAAGTTTAAAAATTCCTTCCTCTGGGCATCTACATAGCTTGCCCTAACGTACTTCCCTTGAAATACGGATTTAAAGAATTCCCAGGTAATCCACTCAAGTTGGGTGCCCTCTTTCACAGTCAACCACCATTGGTAAGCTTCCTCCCTAAGTAGTGATATCGCCCCTTTCAGCTTTTGTTCAGCCATGCAATCCAGGTCATCCATTATTCTCACCGTGGCTTCCAACCAGTATTCAGCCACATTCGGGGCTACTCCAGAAATGCCCCTAAAGACTTCTGCTCCATTCGATTGGAGACGTTCCAAAACTGACCCACGACCTCCGGTACCAGTGTTGGGTTTAGCGACCCTCTCCAGAATACGAATCATGGCTTGGGACAGTGCATCATCCCCATCCGTACGATCATACGGTCTTGTCCCACTATTAGTCGTAGGCGATGCCGGTGTCTCACTAGCGTCCACCACAGGTATAGCATCAGAAGCAAGGGATTCAGCTCGAGCCTCTCTACGGCCTCTACCACGGCCCTTAGTACCCCGTCCACAAGTACCACGTGTGCTCATTGTATCTATCAAATTGTCTATTTTAGGAGTTTTATGCACATTATTTTACAGTTTCAATAACTAAGCAGACGTTTTATGAAGAGCAAACATTTAGAGTCTGTTTTCGCCACCACAGGCTTTTTACAGTCTTAATCCCCTACAGTTTTTTCAGTTTACTCTAACTAGAGAGTTTCGGTATAACTACAGTAGTCTCATTATTCTATCTACTGTATTTCAATGTAAATAAGTAACAGTTTCTGAGTGACTTACAGAATCGACGCCGGAGACTCGAAATGCCACACTTTTCAGAAAGAACATCGTAGAACTCATTACATATTCAATAATAATCTTTAAAATCCAAAATTTAGAAACCCATTCCACAGTTGAGTTGTTGCAACTTGCTCTGATACCACTAAATGTAACACCCCAAACCCGGCCTAGAAGTTAGGCCCGAATCCGGCGTGTCACATTGAAGTGTTTTTCGAAAACCTTATTTTCATTGAAAACCCTTCTTATTTATTTAAAACCTAAGTCTCAATTTGTGTTTGTTAATTCCGAAATATGGCTTATTGAAAAGTTGTATACTCTTAAAACCTTATTTGTTGTTATAAATGAAAACCAAGTAAGTTACGGAAGCTTTATAAAAGTTCGTAGTTTGCAAAAACATGTTGATTGAAAAAACAATTAATGTTTTTAGAAAATCGAGTTCTACTTAAAGCAGATAATAAACGTAACAACTAAAAATCCCCAAACTAAAACAAAATCCAAAGAGGCCTTATTACAAAATTTAAAACCCAAATTAGAATTTAAAACAGAATTAGAGTCCAACTAATCGTATGGCCATCTCCGAGTCCCTCGCGGCACCGATCCACTAACGCTGGGGATTACTTGAAAGAAAAATAAAAGACGGGGTGAATTTGGAAAACTCAATGTGTAAAGTATCCCAACCAGAGCCCAAATTAGTTTAAGCTTTATTGGGCCTAAGCCCTATTTAGAAATCAGAGTTAACTAGGCCTAGCCCATATCAGTATCAATCTGGGCCGTAGCCATATTACAAGTCGAGATATATTAGGCCTTGCTCATATCAACACAGTTGGGCCCATTTCAAAACAGTCTCATATGATTAACGCATGATAACCCCATCCAACCCTGCACTTGCCTCCGTCCATCCCTACACTTCTTGTGGGGAGTAATTCACCCACGCCATCCCTACACTTACAGTGTTAACACCGGTTGCGGCACTAACTATAATCCGCAGCAAAGCTGCTTTTATCAAAATAGCGGGTTCTTCCTCCATAACAAAACCCAACCTCATACAGTATGACATGTATGCAGAATATATATAATTAACATGGCATGCTTCAGAAAGGCAGTTAGATTTTAGCGTAAGAATAGTTATTTACCCTCGAGGGCGTAATCGTAAACTTACCCCTTTAGGGTTATTACGGTAATTCTACCTTACAGAGGTATTTCAGTAATTTTATCAGTCTTTTTAGGGTTTCATGCTCATTACAATTATTAACGTGTCTTCAGAATACTTATCGGACGTTTTTACCGAGATGGGCCCATTAACCCATTACCCAATTTCAGCCCATCGAAGCCCAAATTCACCGAGGTGCACAAAATTGCTCACTTTGCAATCTTACCATTGAAATTACCAAAATTATCAATACAAACAATCCTATGAGCGCTCGCACGCTCACAAGTTCTCAAAATGCTAGCTTTTTGGCATTTCGGCTTTTCAGCTTTTGCCGATCTAGTCTACTAGTGGGTGTCGTTTACACACCTATTTTTCAATGAACGTTGACGAGTTCCACACACGAGTTGCCTTTGCCAGAATAGGGACTAGATCTAAATCTAGTCGTTCCGATTATCCAAGCCCTCGATCAGTAGCCTTTAATCCACACACCAATGATGTACTTGTCAAGAGCGTTTCCAACACTTCCCCAATCTCAGATCCACAATGAATCCAATCTTAAAATGCGAGTAGAGAATAGAACTAGATATTAATTCTTGAATCACTATGACTTATGAAGGTTTCAGCTTCTAAGGAAAGAATAGAGGATTCAGCCACAAAGAAATTCGGCTAACAAGATATGAGAGATATGGATGAAGAGGAGAGGAAGAGAAAAGAAAATAGAAGAGAGGAGATAATAGTAGAGATTCAGTTTGAAGGAAATCAAGGAAGGAAGAGATGAGAAAAAGAAAGAGAGAAAAGAAGAAGAAATAATTCAGCTTTAGGTAAAATGGAAAAATAAAAGAATGAAAGCAACCCCAGAATTTAGCCCCTAAAGAACCTACACCTATTCGGCAACTAAACAATCGATACACCCCCTACAAACTAAAAATGCTAATTTACTACACCAAACTCTCCTAGCCGAATATGCAACTCCAAAGTCCTACTTTCGGTACACCACTCCCTCTAATTCAAATCCCTTGAATTTAGCCCGTAGCAAAGTTTGAATTTCACTCAAACTCCTTTCACCGATTAGCAGCATCCTTATCCACTCCTTGCACCGCTTCAACACGCTGCCAAGAGAGTCCTGATCAGACCTCAACTCCTTCCCCATGCGTATAGCAAAAAACCCAACCTTCCGTATGAGAGGTGAGGCTCGAACCCCGGACCTCCATCCGCCCTTGCACCTTTGCCCGTGCTGCTAGCCACTGCACCACGCTTCTCCCTTTACTAATATAGGATCACAATTAATTATAAGCCTTACCTGCTGAAGCTCCGGTCCGCTTAAAAATAAAGGAGAATTTTTCCTTCCACGCCACTCGAACCTGCGACCTCCAAAAACCCAGCTACACTGCTTGCCGCTGCGACACAACCTCTCTTGTGTTATAAACGACTGCGTTCACTTATAAGCCTTATTCGCTTCAGTTACGGGCTACTTAAAAAAAATAAAACAAGTTTTGTTGTCCCCTGCATTCGAACTTGCGACCACTGGGTCTCCTTAGCGTGCTGCGCCAATGGCGCTCTTTGTGTCAAACTTCATTCGCAACTTCCTTTAAGGCCTATCTTTATGCCACCTGATTACTAAAAAAACAAAACCAAACATTACGCGTGCCGTGCCTCGAACCCCATCCTCCCTTCCTGCTACCTAGCGCCCCTAGCCATTGGGCCAGGCTCTTCATTTGTGTCCAATCCCAGCCCAAACCACTTATAAGGCCTACTGCCCATATCCCTTTAAGAATAAAAAAAATGCTCAAATTTTTGCCAGAGCCCTGGGTCGAGCCCAGGACTTTTCCCACACTATAAACCTTTCGTAATTTATTTAATTACTAACTAAACATACTAAATAATAATAAAAATTAAATCATCCCATTTATTTGGGCCGTCTCCTACCCGAACCCAAACTCAAGGCCCAATACTTCCAGGCCCAAAAAATTGGGGCGTTACAATTGAGCTCACATTTCATACATACCAAATAGGCACCTGTACCACTTACAACACGGTTATACTTTCCTCGTTAACTTGAAATCATAACTTTCACCATTGAACCATTTGGAAAACTATCGGATATTCATTAAACCTCACACATGGGGTAAGGTGCCAATGCCATGTCCTAGACATGGTCTTACACTGACACATTTCATAGCCGATGCATGTCCCAGACACGTCTTACACTGGCTTACATCTTAAGGCCGATGCATGTCTGATGGTCGTGAAACTAACTAAAAATTCGACTAAGGCAAGTGCACTTATCGAACAGTAGTATAGTTGTGGTGAGACCGAAATATCATATCCACGAGGACTAAAAGTACTAGTAATTATTATCTTTTGTTATCTAGCCTAAGAATTAAGAGAGGTTTTAAACTAAAACTAATTATCTAATTAAATAAGATTACGACAGAGATTAAAGTTGGAAAATACTTTTGAAAAATCGATGGAGAAGATAATACCGAAGGAAGAATCAACCTAGACTTCACTTATTACCTTTGAATTAGACAATTTATTCACTTGACTTAATCCGTATAAATCTCTGATTTATGTTAATATCTCTTTCGAGACTAAAAACAACTGACTCTAGGTTGATTAATTGAAATCTCTTTCTAATTAAAACCACTATTGTCATATTAACTGGATCTATGGATTCCCTTATTAGGTTTGACTCTAATCTGGCAGACTTATATCTCTTATCTCTAGGATTCCATACAACTCTGCTTAATTATGAATGATCTACTCTTAAACAGGGACTTTTGCTCCACTGAATAAGCATATTAAAACCTGAATTAATACCCTAGAATATTAAAACAAGAATTTAAAACTCACAATTAAGAATAAGAAGAAATATTTATCATATAATTCAAATAGTAATAAGATTTATCTTAGGTTTCATCTTCCTTAAGTATTTAGCGAGTTTAGTTCATGATAATGGAAAACATCTCAAAGTATGGGAAAAAAACAAAACATAAAGAAACCCAAAGAACTCCTTGGGAATTGAATGAAAATCTTCAGTCTTGATGTAGATCCTGCCTCCGAGCTAATTCTGATGGCTGTCCTTAGGTGTTTTCTGCTTTCAACTCTGCGCCCCCCCTTTTTAGTCCTCTTCTAGGGTGTTTATATAGGCTTTGGAATGCTTCAAAACCCTCAAAATTAGCCTTTTTCGAGTAGAATTAGACTTGGGCTCGACAGGGACATGACTGTGTGCCACACCCGTGTGAAGGTGCTTAGGCCGTGTGCATTTTTGACTTGGTTTAGTGTCGACACGGCCATGACACACGGGCATGTAGTCTACCCGTGTGTGACACACGGGCGTGTGGAAGTGCCTAGGCCGTGTGAAACACTGAATTAGGCCCAATTTGTCTGTTTTTGGCCCATTTTTCATTCTTTTTGCTATCCTAAGCTCTCTTGAGTATAAAACATGAAATTAAAGGATTAGGAGCATCAAATTCACTAAAACTAAGGAAAAAATCATTCATAAATATGCCAAGCATGGGGTAAAAATATGTATATATTACGGTTTATCAATGTCCCAGACATGTCTTACACTAGCACTCGTCTCAATGCCGATGCCATGTCCCAGACATGGTCTTACATTGGCTCTCATGATGTGGCTGATGCATGTCCCAGACATGTCTTACACTAGCTCACACAAGTGACCCAATCATCATGGCATGAATATCCGATTAATTTCCTAGGTTCAATCGGGAACTCTAGTATCTCTATTATCATCATGCTTTCTTAATTCCACAATCAAGCAATTCATGTTATAATAAATTCAAGTACAATTCAACACATACATTAGCAATGTAGTTGTATTATTTACGTACAACTTACCTCGGTACAAAATGTGGCGACTAGTCGATTTAGTCGATTTGCTTGGCTTTCCCCCAATTTAAGTTTGGATTTGGTAATTCTTGATCTATAATAGCAAAATGCACTTATTTAGTCACTAAACATAATTAGGAAATCTAAAATTCACGTCTTAGGTAAAATGATCATTTTGCCCTTAGTCTTTGGTAAAATGACCATTTTGCCCCTATGCTCGAAATTTGATTGTTATCAAATTTCTTCATATCTCAAACCTATCCAAACCATTTTTACTCTTATAGCAACTCTAAAATCTCACTATTTCACATTTTATCAACTATTTTACAACTTATGCAAAATAGTCCCTTTAGGTGTTTTCATGCTAACACCTTTCACAAAAGTTGTCTATTACACAACTAAGACTCATATTCTTCCCTAAAAACTCAACAACCATCAAAAATTCATTCATGGAAAAACCCTAAACTCTTAATCATTTTGCAAAATAGACCCCTCATTTGAAAGCTCATGCTTCTAGGGCTTCAAAGATGCAAAAATCATCAACAAAGGACATGGAAATACTTACTTGTAGAGGTGATAAGTTGCTGAAAATTTTAAGCTTTCAAACCCCAATATTTTCTGGTATTTTCAATGGAGAAAAAATGAAGAAGAAGAGATGACATCTTTTTCTCTTATTTTATTCTTATTCTAGTCAAAATTGGTCACCTACTCACCAAATTTTGACAATTTTGTCTCCTCTATGACTCTATGGCTGGCCAAGCACTTTTAAAGGATCTAATTACCCTTTAAAGACCCCCAATTTGATCCTCTAACAAATTAACACCTTTAGCTATCAATTTAGGACTTTTGCACTTTATGCGATTTAGTCTTTTTCGCAATTGGACTCACAATCGCTAAAATTTGTCTGCCAAATTTTTTTATGCACTATTATAAGGATGCTATGACTCCAAAATAATAATAAAATAAATTTTTGACTTCAGATTTGTGGTCTTGAGACCACTATTCCGACTAGGCCCTAAATTGGGCTGTTACATAAACTTGGTTTGTTGGAACTCTTGGAAGAGTCCAATTATCAAATCTTTGGGGAATATTTTCATAATGTTCTTCTTGTTAATTAACAGTGTTGTTTGAGGTTTGGTCGGACTCTTGCGATTGATTGAAACAAAGCTTGTAGAAGAATTGGTTCTTCTAAGGAAGGGAAACATTCTTTGTTTTCTTATTTCCTACAAGGGGGTTCTACTATCAGGATCTCCGGATTATTATAGTTTCCTACAGGGATACTTTGTCCTTGACACGCCTAACCCATGGCTAACTGGATTGTGTATCAATATTCAGCAAAATAATAATACATTAATAAAGACAGTTAAACCAGAACTCGAAATACAGAAAACAATATGAATATTTTCAAAACCTAGAAATACATGCTCCTCCTTGGCTCTGATATTTAATTTAATAATACATTTATTATCCAAATATTAAATTTTATTTAATGCTTATGTTGTAGATAAACATTCTATTATTTCAATAAAATTTAATATTAAATTTAATCTAATATTTATCTAATATTATTTTAATGTTTATTTTAATAAGTTTAATTATAGTTGAACTCTTTGAATTCTCTCTATATAAAGATAGTCTTGGGTCATTATTTTACACACACTTGAATTCAAGAGAAAGTTGTAGTGAGAAAATTATCTGAAGAGATTATTTTAGAAAATTTCTAAAGATATTATTTTTGATTCACAATAAGACCCAAAAGTTTAGAGAAATTGAAAAATTACGCCACCGGTAGTTTTTGTGAATTTTTTCATTAGAAATGAACCCACAATCGACAAACGTGAGCTTGAGGATAGCACAGAAGACTATGAAGTCGAAGTACTCATCCTAGACGAATAAAAAAAGTGCAATTTTGATTAAGTATTTATTACTTTAGATATCACAACCAAGATCTTGTTTTGGGAAAATTTTTAAAACTCTAGTTTTTCCCTAAATTTATTTTTTGCTCCGTTTTCTATACTCGTTTTTCTAATAATTGGTATTAGAGTCAGGTTGTGTTCTATCTATAAGTATAAACAGATAATCAAAATAAATTTTTCTTCTTCTTGAATGATTTGATTACATAGAAAGTGACATTTTTTATATCTTATGCATGTTTTGAGTTATATATGGGAATGGATGCGATGTTATATATTTTTTATATAATTATTTTTTTATTACCGAGGTTGTGGGTCTTACGAAATAGGTTGTGGAGTATCATTTCCACATAGGACTATTTTTTTAAAATTCATAGAATTCTTGTGAGCCAAAAACGAAAAATAGGACTTAAATGTAATTTTTCCTAAAGGAGTCCGTGATGAGGAAAAGATGCGATGGCATTGAAGACCCAAGGAATGCCTTGTGGTGAAAAATTATGTAATTTTATTTTCTAGAAATAAAACCATGAAAACCTTAGCTGAAAAATTTATTTTAATTACCTATCTCATTATATATTTGTTTTATAATTGTTTATAATATTTGCATTTTGTAATGTTATAATTTTGATATATATATAAGATGATCCACAGTTGGTCGTTTAAAAAATAAGAAGTGTGGTAATGAGAAAATACATGTGTTGTATTGTTTCATTCACTTCTTTAGGTTATTCGATAACTGTGAGAAGTATGGAAATGAGAAGATGCATGTCTAGGATTGGCTCTGGATAGGAAAGGCTTGGTTTTTAAACAGTCAAATTTGACTCACCTCCCTTTCTTGGGACCCTACCTAGTGCATGGTTCACATTCACTTCTTCGGTTTTTCCCTTAAAAGAAAAACAGTGGAGAATCAAAATTGTTTATTTTTATGACCGATTGATTCTTGTGAATGAATGTGAATATTATAAAATTTCTATAGCATGTGATCTGCCATAGCATTTTCGTTACAATTTAGTTAAGTTTCTTTGGTTTTACATATATTTAATAAAATGTGTGAATTGAGTCTTTTATTAACCTTAAGAGCCAAATGAGGCCTAAAGGGAAAGCTAATGTACTTCATAAGTGTGCATAAGACCATTAGAAGGCATTTTAGGCTGATACTAGATGTTATGTCACAACACGGCAGGTCCAATGTCGCAACATAGAGAGCAAAGTGGAGAAAGTATGAAATTGCCTTCGATGTCGCGACACAGACTGAGGGTGTCGCGACATGCCCCTAAAGATGTCTCAAGGAGGAGTATAATGCAACCTCTGTTGTAACACCCTAAAATAAGGCCTAGGAGTTTTAGGGTATTTTAGGAATTTTAGCCTTAGAGTGTTCAAAATTTTGTGACATGGCATACTGGTAATGTTTTTAATTATGGTTTTTAGAAAATTAAATCAATTTTTAAAAATAAGTTTTAAATACCTTTAATTTTCAAAATATGACTGATTTGTAATAGAGTCAAAATTTAGAGTTTTTATGAAGCAATTTAACCATATTTTAAAATCCAATCTAAATAAACTCTCTTCACCAAGTTGTTTCACGAAAAACTACCCAAAATTTGTGTTTATCGTCCATTGATTCTCTCTTTCTATTCCAATCAATTTTCAATTTCAAACCCTAATTCCTTTTGATTTCTATCATTTCTTAAGTTATAAACCTATAGAAAAACTAAGAAATCACCCGAAAAATTCATCATCTACATCATCTTCTCTAAATGTGGGTTTTTTCAGATTTGCGTCAAAGCTCGTTTTTCTTTCATCGAAGGTATCCATTAGACTTTCTACAAGTTTTAAATGATATCTAGTCCCTTAAATTGAATTTGTAGCCATTGAAACACATGTTTTAAATAAAAGTCAAAATCGGGTCTTTAATGGTAAATTTTGTGTTTATGGATAAAAGCATGGTTTCAAAGTGTTTTTCAATTAGTTTTAACATGCTTAGAATGTTTCTTTCGTTAAAGATTTCTTGAGTTTTAATGAATTTTTAGAAAATAGCCACAAAACATGTCGAAAAAGTTGATATCATGAATTAAGTAGTTTTGTGTAGTTTAAAGGTTGAGAATTAGTCGTAGGTGAATTATAAGATGAACCAAATTGGTTTTAGGTAAAAATATTAAGTATAGACCGATATATTGGATTTAAATTTTTCCATGTTAAAGGTTTGGTTACATGGGAACATAGCTTAGGCTCATGTTTTTTATTGGTTGGGATGAGTTTTTAGCTAATTATTGAATGCACTATTGTGTGAATTGTTGTGTTGAAGTTTCGGATTCGATAAGAACTTCTACGAGTAGAGATAAAGGCAGGAAAGAGCTAGTTTGAGCGTTCGACTTTTTGGTGAAAGCGTAATTTGTGAGTGTTTAGAATAATTACTTTTGGACATGATTCAATGTTTTATTTGAGAATTTAATAGTAGACTAAACCTTTACTCTAAATTTTGAATGTAAGCTTTCTCATACCTATGCTATCTTGTGAACAATGTGCTTATTTG
This sequence comes from Gossypium arboreum, assembly GCF_025698485.1. Classification (NCBI taxonomy): domain Eukaryota; kingdom Viridiplantae; phylum Streptophyta; class Magnoliopsida; order Malvales; family Malvaceae; genus Gossypium; species Gossypium arboreum. Next base: position 98,415,661 of record NC_069080.1, read on the forward strand.
AATGTGAATATGTGAATTGAGATGAGATGCTAAAACATGTGATATGTGGTTATGATAATTGTTGTTAAAGTGAAAATGTGTACATGTATGTATATGTTAAATTTTAGTGATAGTGTTTCACTAAAAGTGCAAATATACAATGATAGTGCACGGATAATCAGTAAGTGATATGTATTTGTTTGAATATTTTGTCCTTATGATCTTGAAACCGTTAGATATAGTTGGCATGCCATGGGATTGTGAGTACTCACCTATATGTATAGTGATTTTGGGCATTAAGGCCCTGGGACATGTTGGAGGGTAAGGGAATGTGAGCTAAGCTCCATTCAACGGGACAAGTGAGGGGAAATAAGGAGAGTGTTAGCGTTATGCTTCACTTTTGGGACTTGTTTAACTCTATGAGTCTATATTTGGTGTGTTGGAGATCTGTATATCTGATGAGTAATGATAGAGCTCACTTTTAGGTTTTATAGCTCAAGTGCCAAATTATCTTAAATTATGAATATGTGTGTATTGTGATATATGTTTATATGACATGTGATCATTATTCAATTTATCTATAAACACGTTTTTTAGTATTGCAATATATGCTTGAACATTATGTAATTATATGAGTATTACGATATGTGCTTAAACATTATGTAATTATACGTATAATGCGATATATGCTTAAAAGTGAATATGTTTACCTTGTAAAAGAACTAGTAATAATGCACGAGTAAGAATAATATGACACTAGAGTTGGAACTGTTGAGGTTATGTTACATGGTTGTTTCGTTGATGCTTGATGAATTGTTTGCATTTTGGTTATTTTGAGCATTCACTGAGCTTGTTAAGCTCACCCACTCCTTTGAAACCCTTGCAGATTAATTGAGTGATGGTCTGAGTGGTGTGGTTTTCGAGAGGTGATCCAAGCAAGTTTATTTGTTATTCCTAGGTGTTCTATATTTATTTACATTTTGGGGAAAAAAAGGCAATATGGTAGACTTGTTTATAGCCATGTTAACTTCTAAACATATTGCTCGTTTTTTGTTTGGTTTATAAGGATTACATGTTATTATTATGCTTGAGTTCAAAAACATGAGGATGTATTGACGTTGCTTGCTCGAACACGATTTTAAGATATTAAACTGCTAATTAGGTCATTGGATGGTTATTTGTCAAATTAATTGATGTAAGATGTTTAGGAACTAAATTGGAATGAATTAATTGCTCATATATGTTGCATTTTTTAGGTATGGGGCAGAGGTATCAATAATCCGGTTTTAAAATCGATACCTCTGTGTTTTGAAACATGTAGGGAGTATAAGTAGAGAATTGGTATCTATACCTTTGATCGAGTATCGATACTCGGGTTAAAATATTGATATTTCATGACAAGTATCGATAATTTTTGAGACTTTGGGTTTTTTAATTGAGAAATAGAATACAAGTTTGGTATCGTTTTTCCTGGTGGTATCGATACCATTTAAAGAAAATATTGATACCCTAATGGCAATATCGATAACTATGTGACAGTTTTGAGATTTGGTTAAATGGACCTTATGTATGTTTTATTATTATAAGACTATTTGATGTATGGTTAGCATGCAAATTGATAACTAAGAAGTATAATGGACTTAAAACTATACGAATGATAATATGAAAATGTTTCGTTTAGAATGAGCTTTCACATGTTGTGTATGACATAACGGTGGAGTGACAACTCGTATTCGGGCTTGGTGACCAGGCCGGCTATAAGGTGTTACATCTGTCGCGACATAGGTCCTGGTGTGTCGTGACATCAGCTTTGGACGGAAATTAAACACGAAGCAAGGTGTTTTGGTTCATACAATCAAACTTAAAGCTCGTGAACATCAACTAACCGAGGGTTAAGGACGATGACCACCTGAAGGCTATAAGTAGGCTCAATCGACACATGTTATGAAGTTCATTCCATGATCTTAGATTATTTCTTTATATTTAGTTTTGTTTTATTTCTTTCTTAAATTTTCTAAAGTTTAGTTTATTTATCTCTATTTTACTTCAAGAGATCTGAATTGTGAAGGAGATCAACTTTTGTAGATTCGCAGTTATTATTAATATCAATCAGGCTTTTCTTAAACTCTTTACTTTAATTCATTGATTATGATTAATTCTCCCATCTATTCCATATTGTTTATGAAAGCCATGAGGAACTAATCCCTATATGGGGGATTAGTGAGTTGAAGTATGATTTGTTAATTGTTTTGAAGGGTTACTCAACGGATCAGCTATTTGAGAAAGGATGAACGTGAAACAAACCTTGGGCCTGATAACCCCGGAAGTCATCAAGGTGGAAATTAACCCAAATTTGGTATTTCCCATTCGTGAACACATTCACCCCAAGCTAGTCTTGACTGTGAGGTCAGAAGATAAGTAGTTCTTGCTGACTCTTTATATCAGTGGAAGATCGAAAGATCCTACTAGGGTAGCGACTAGTTAATTGACGAGGAACCCAAAGCTAATCACATCTAATTGAGATTTGATTTGCTTTGCTCTTTTATCTTTTTAGTTTTGTTTATTTTATATTATTTTAATATTTTTATAAAATCAATAAGAAAAACCCTCTTTTTGCTCTCGTACTATAATTTATTTGAAAGTACTAATTAGATCTTTTAGTGTTTAGGTTAGAACATATATAGAACTCGCCTCTGACTATTCACCTATTTCGTTGTAAACTATATTACAATACGAAAGGTACCAAGAGGTGCTAAGTTTGAAATTGAGCAAAGAAGAGAATGTCACTATTGATACTTGTGAAAATAGAGAAATCCCAAACTATTATATATCTCAATAGACAGAGGAACATTCTGATAAATTAAATGCAAGTACCGAAAAAGAAAATATAGAGCTAGTACGGAAATGGTCAGCGAATCGCAGAATCAAACCAACATGGAACTCATTTACCCAGAAATTTAGGTTTTGTCCATAAGGCCGAAATAAAAAAGCAGTATAACACAAACCTATCAATAGAAACAATAGTAATGGTTGATCTGATGGAAGAGTGTCTATCGATTCAGGAATCCCTAGAGCAAAATAAAGAGATGCTAGTAGTTCTAACAAATGAACCTGAATTGACTATCCTTTGCTTAACCTTAGTCTTAAACCAAGCACCTTAGAGATTTGATGGCCATGGAAGATGCTAAACAGAATTGAAAAAATGTACATAGACAGTACCTATGATAATATAGCAAGACTTGATCAAGCTGGACAACTAATGAGCATAAGCCTTGAGCTATAAGTAGAGTGGAATGCTCAGTCATTGTAAAAGCCATGCAAGAAAGCTATCTGCAAACAAATGAAGGAACATAAAAGATTTCAACTGGATGAATTTAAAATTCTGCAGAACTGGAATCTAAAAGACTTAGTGCAAAATCCCTTGCTAATCTCTTTGCCACCTTTTGTGCCAATCATTGCCTCAAGTACACCTGGAAAATTATTCTGGAGTGATGAGATGAGGAGAGACATAATAGCAACAAGTATGAACCATACTTTTCGAATCATTTATGAAGCATGTATGCTAAGCAAAGACTAAAGCGGTTGCATGGTTATGTGACTTTGTAAATCGTTAATAATTATGACCTGTGGAAATAGTTGTTGGCTGTTAAAGTAGGCCAGAAAGGTAAATTCAGGAAAAGAGACAACCACAGATGACTAGAATGGCATGATGGGTGTTGGACTAATACAGATAGAAACAAATTACTGAGAGTCCATCAATGTATAATGACTGAGTTGATAGATGAGTCTAGCAGCAAGACCTAACATCTTTATGTAAAATTCTTACTAACTGTACATATTGTATATTTTACTAACCAATTCATTAATACCATACAAATAGGTCAAAGATAGGTCTAACAAACACTTGAAGCATTCTGAAGATTGGAAATTTTGGAAACAAGTTCAACATCGACACAGACACTTTTGTGTCGCAACATTGTGGATAGTAGTGAAGAAGTTCAAAAATCAACCCAATGTCGTGACATCACTACTCTATATCATGACATAGAAGACGGTCTTTCAGAATTTCAAAATGCAGGGGGTGTTGTGACATCAAACCCCGGTGTCGCTACATGAGTAGTCTGCTAGGGATGTCGCCACACGGAAACCTAGTGTCGCGACATTGCTACAAATTTTTGTAGATCCAACTCGACCCATTCACTTAACCTGATGGAACAAACCCAATTATGCCCAATTTTTAACCCTAAAAATATCACTTTTGAACATTCAAACAACAATTTAACTAAACCTAATCTAGTTTTAACATTCTAACTCCTCCAAAACCTCTCCAAAACCTCTACCCTTCAAAACCCCTTTTGTCTTTAAACCCTTAATTCCTAAAACTCAATCCTTCATTACCAATCCAATAGGCTACATTGGAGGAATTTCTCATCAACAAAACAAGGAAAAAATGAAAACAAGTGCAAAAAAGTTGAGGTTCAAGTATTCTCAAACTTCTTTGTTTTTTTATTGTTTTATTGATTACTATTCATATTTTTGTTAGAAACATGCCTCCTAGAGAGAACAAGCAAACCCATGCTCAAGAAACACTACATGTTTTTGACCTTGTACAGTTTCACCATTTAAATATTGAGAAATATTATCTTGAGTCAAAAGGTTGACCATTGATTCAGGAACGAGAGTTCGAACCCTTTATGAATCTCTATAAGGAAATATGTTACTCCTATCGAGAATGCAATGGTTCCTATAGTACATGAATTTTATACATCTCTCAAGCATCAAATAGTGCGAAATGGGACAAGGGTGTTGAGTCAATGGTTACACACTAAATATCATCTTATTAAATAGTTTCCCAAGAAACTATATTTAAACTTGAAATGATGGCCAAGCGTTAAACGATTGTTATTTCATGTGGAGTCTTGAGGATTAAAATTCACGAGCTGATTGGATGTAACCTATGTTCTTTCTAGTTAATCATGGGATCCTAAGGTAATATGGTTGATGGTAGTGAGAATGATTTTAGCAACAAAAAAATATTTTTTCAAGGTATTAATACAAGGCCCATGCATCGTACTGTAATTTTTATATGTTGCTAAAATGAAAAATATTTGTTTAATATAAAGATAGTAATTAGTGAATTTTTATTTTTTAAAGTTCAAATATGTCTCCTACTCCTCTTATTAGCATTCTTACTGAGAATAAATTAAATGGGGATAACTTTCGAGAATGGAAATGAAACTTGCCAATAGTTCTCAACTATGAGAAACACAAATTTGTTCTTCACAAAACGTGCCCTCCTGAAGCTTAACCCAAAGCGAGAAATTGCTGAAGAAATTCTGACTCGATTACTCGATGTTATATGTTAGTGAGCATGAGTAGTGTCTTGCAAAAGCAACACGAGAATTTTTGTACTACCAAAGGGATCATGAAAATTTTGGAGGATTTGCTCGGAGGACAAATCACATTGATTGGCAATCCACTATTACAAATTTGATGAATTCTTAATAAAAAATCAGTACTCCGTTAAAGAACATATGCTTAAGATTATGAGATTCTTTGCGGATGCAGATAACAATGGGGTTCAAATTGAAATATTGTTCAAATCATTAACTAAGGAGTTTGTTGGTTTTAGGGTCGTTTATAACTTGGGGAATAAGGCGCTTACCTTAATTTAGCTTATGAAGAAATTATGATCCTATGAGTTGATGCTGATTGATGGTAAGTTAGTTCAGGAGAAACTTGAAACAAACTTAACTGTGGGCCCTTTGTCCAGCAAAAAGCAAAGGGAAAGAAGAAACTAACTAAGTCTTTAGTTCCGCCTCATGTGGATAGGAAGAAGGCTAAGAAGTCAAAAGATCCTAAAAAGATCAAATGTTTCTTCTACAACAAGAAAGGGCATTTCAGATCAAACTGTTATTAGTATTTGGATTACCTAGCCGAAAAAGGAAAAAGTATGGAACTCTTTACAGTTGAAGCTTGCTTAGTGGAAGAATCAATTGATAACTGGGTTTTTTATTCTCGACCCATTAACCATGTTTGTGTTTCTTTACAGGGGTTCAACGAAACAGAAGTCTGCGTGATAAGAGCCTCTCATTGTAAACCGAAGATGGGAGATATGTTTCAATTGAAGTAGTGGGAGAAGTTATTTTACACATTGATAATTTTAGGATGATTGTTTTAAAGAACGTATTTCATGTACCTCATTTTAAGAAGAATTTAATTTTTGTAGCATGTTTATTTTATGACAATTATACCGTGACATTCAATAAAGGGATTGCAATTCAAAGAAATTGTTCTTTAATCTGTAATGGACGGATGGAAAACAATATCTACTTTATCAAACCTAATAACTACTTGATACTTCAAATTGAAGTAGTGAATAAACAACTTAAACCTTCTCACTCTAATGAGGGGTACACATGGCATTTAAGACTTGGTCATATTAACCAAGAAATAATCATTAGACTCATGAAAGATTATCTCTTAAGTATGCGTAAAGAAGTTAGTCTTCCACAATGTGAATCTTACTTGGAATGTAAAATGACTAAGAGGTCTTTTAATGCAAAAGTTACAAGGGCCAACCAACCTTTAGAACTTGTGCATACTGATGTATGTGGTCCCATGAGCATCAGTGCCCAAGGAAGTTATAATTATTATGTGATTTTTATCGACGGCTATTCTCGATATGGATATGTGTATCAAATGCACCACAAAAGTGAAACCATTGATAAATTTCAAGATTTTCGTGCGGAAGTGGAAAGGTAATTAGGTTTATCTATAAAGAATCTTTGGTCTGACCGAGGTGGGGAATACTTGTCCGAAGAGTTCTTAAGATACCTCATAGAGAATAGGATTTTATCCCAATTGACCACACTAGGCACTCCACAGTAGAATGGCATAGCTGAGAGAAGGAATAGAACCTTGCTTGACATGGTTCATTCAATGTTAAGCTATTCACAATTTCTTACTTCCATTTGGGGATATGCGATACAAATGGTTTGCTATACTCTGAATGATGTGCTAACCAAGTCTGCTTGTAAGACACCTTATGAATTGTGGCATGGAAAGAAACCCACTCTGTGACAGCCCAAAATTGACCTTAGTCGGGATGTGGTTTCGGGACCACAAAATCGAGGCATAAAAATAATTTATAATTTATTTTGATGCCTATAATATGTGTTAATTCATGTGTGACATTTTTTATATTTCGATTTAGAGTTATAAATGTGAATTTCACTAGAAAGGACCTAGTAGTAAACTTTGAAAGTATGATGGGGAAATGTGTGATGACTAGTTGATAATGCATGCAAAAATCAGGGATTTGCATGTCAAATTCCCCCGCTAACATGAAGTGGCCGGCCATGACAAGGGAGTATGGGCTAAACATGTCATGAAACATGTTTTGTTGGTGCATTAGGGTGAAATAATAAACAAAGGTGTATGGGTGATAAAAGAATGAAAAAAAAATGTGTGTGAGTGTGGTATTCCCCCCCTTGCCGTGAGTTGAGAAAGAAGGAAGAAAAAAATTGTTGTGTTCATCCTTTCTCATCTTTTTGGCCGAAAATCATAAGGAGGAAAAAAGGGATTTTTGCTCCATTTTTGGTTTAGAAGAGAACTAGAAGGAGATTTGGCCATACTTGTACCAAGATTAAGGTATGTATGAGGTTGTGTCATGAGATTCATGCATGTTTTAGTTGCTAACTTGATGTTCATGTTAGCCTATGGTTCAAATCCTTGTTGTGCCGTGGAAATGGTATTTGGCCAAGGTTAATATTGTGTTAAAGCCATTGCATGCTAAATGTGAAGCTTGTTGATGATGCATGCAATGATGGATTGACTACTCTTGAAATTTCTTTTAGCATTCTTGAGTAAGACATTGAATTCTTTGTTTAACCAAGACCGAAGTTGAAAGGGTATGGTTGTGATGTATTCGGCCATGGTGCATTCATGAGCATGATTTATGCTTGTTATATGATTGGTAAAAAAATTTGTGTTTTGGATGGTTATGAGCACCTTGAGATTCGGCCTTGCACCTATATGTATAGGTATGTAATGCATTAGCTAGTAAAATGTGTGCCATTCATGTGTGGTATTAAACATGTAGTTGGCCTCGACATCAACATGCATAATCGGCCCATGAAAGAGTACCTAAGATGTTGTGTATATTCGCCATAGCTAAGCATGTTGATGGCTTTACATCGACTTAGAACAATCGGCCACATGAGTAAAATGAGTACTTGATGCTATATTATAATTATTGAGCTTAAGTATGTGAATGTAAGTGTGTGCGGCCTTATAAAGGCTAAGTACCTTGGATTCCCTTTGATATTCAAAACGATTAAATCAATTTATTTGTTAACATAAAGCTCAAGAGCAAAGGGAACTAGCTCCAATAAAGGAAAGGAAAAGGTGATTGAATAGCCGTTGGAAGCGCTCGACAACCTCTAAGGTAAGTTTTCGAGTATCGGAACTTAGATTTTGATTCGATTGGATGAAGTAATAAGCAATCGAAATTGTGCCCTTGTATATGGCCATTGAGCCGAAATGATATTTCTTATTAAGTGAATTGTGCATAAAAGTTTTGTTATGAAATTGAAACAAAGATGTGTATGAATGTGCGAATTGTGATATCCGGGATAAGCCCGAAGGCAAATGTGCGAATTGTGATATCCGGGCTAAGCCCGAAGGCAAATGTGCGAATTATGATATCCGGGCTAAGCCCGAAGGCAATTGTGCGAGTTATGATATCCGGGCTAAGCCCGAAGGCAATTGTGCAAGTTGTGATACCCGGGTTAAGTCCCGAAGGAATTTGTGCGGGTTACCACAACCGGGCTATGTGCCGAAGGCGTTTGAACGAGTAGCTATATCCGGTTAAACTACGAAGGTATGTGATTTGAGAATTATGAACTTGCTGTAAAAATTTTCAGTTAATACGCTTGTGAAATTCCCAGCAACAAGGTACGTTTCGTGTGTGCTTTGCACACTGTGAGTAAGTGTGTATGAGTATTCGCTCCAATGATAAATGAGCTATCGGCCTTGACTAAGCCGTCATTTGTGTATGAATATAAGAGTTGGGATTGTGAAGTAAGCATGTCATTGAGAAATTGTGCATATGAATTATTGTTTAGCTACTTGAATGCTATGCTTTGGTTGTGTAAATTTATGGCTCGAAACTTACTAAGCATAAATTGCTTACTCCGTTCCTTTGTTTCTCTGTCTTATAGATTTTGCTCGTTAGCGATCGGATTCGGGATCATTGAAGTTGAAGTCATCCACACTATCAAAACCCCTTTTTGGTACTCTTTTAGTCGAACCTTGGATATGGCATGTATAGGACTACCCTTGGTTGTTTTCAAGTATCTTTGTGATGTATTTGTGTACGGCCATGCGAAAATGGCTCGTAAAAGTGGAGTATGGCATTAGACCATTTGAAGTCGTGCTTATTGTAAATATATATATGGTTTCATGATGTGATTATGAATTGAAATGGGAGTGTTGGTCACATGATCAGCCATTGGAATGGCTAAATATGATCACATGTGGACCTATGTATGACAAGACTATAGTTGGACCATGGAAACCACAAAATAGGTAAAGTTTACCTTGAAAACAGATGCTGCCAGCTGCCGTGACGTGGATGTGTAAAATCACTAAAAATAGTAGGAATGGTATTAAATAGTGAATAAATTATGTAATCGAACCTTGATGAATCTACTTTCATATGAAAGTAACTAAACGATCATATGAATAGTATACTAAGAGATATTAAAGTTCTCATGAGACAGGGCCAGAACGGTTTCTGGATCCCCTGTCTCGAATTTGAAAATTTACCATAAATTACCCAGAAGGAACTAGAGGTCATGCCTTATATTTGCAGATTTCCTTTTGAGTCTAGTTTCATTAGAAACAAACGACATCAGTATTGAAGCCCTGTACAGAGAGATATTCAAGTTGTAATGCGCAAAGATCAGTGTAGTCGACCCCTGCAACATGGGTGACTTTAACTAATAAATTGTACCAATTGGCCTGGCCAAAAATTCTAGAAATAAATCCATGGATGGATATATGAGTCTAAATTCAGGGAAAATTTATGGAATCAGTTTCTGAGTTTTGAAACTCAAGATATGCTTTTTAAGGCGATAGTGACGCAGTTCTCCAGCCTGTCTGGAAATGTCAAATTGGTCGGTGCTATAAGTGGTTTTGGCTCGTTAACCCCTCGTGACCGACACCGGCAACGGTCTCGAGTTCGGGATGTTACAATTTTATTGGTATCAGAGACACGATTTATTCGATTCTAGGACTACCGTGATATGTTTGGGCTCTAGCTATACATGCCATTAAGTGATAAATTGATAGTGTGGAGATTTCTGACAATTTGAATTTGTGTTTGTTTATAGCAATGGATCCCGATCCCAACCGAGCAATAGCTGATGATGTGGAGAGTGTGGCGCCTGCTCCCGCGCAAGGGACAGCGCCGGCGGACTCTCAACCTATTGCCAGCAATCCGAATGATGAGGCTAGGCAAGCCTTTTATAGCGTGATGAATGATTGGTTCAACCAATACATTCGAACTAACACGGCTGTTCCACAACCTCCATTCCCGACTAATGCAACCCCGCACCTACAATACCTCCGATGAATCGACCAAATAAGGTCAAGTAAGCCCCGATCGATGAAATTCAAAACATGGGGCTCTTGAATTTAAAGCTACGGATAGCGACGATGCCGAGCAAACTGAATTTTGGTTGGACAACACTATCCGGGTGCTCGATGAGCTATCTTGTACACCCGATGAATGCTTAAAGTGTACTATCTCCTTGCTACACGATTCCGCCTACTATTGGTGGAGTACTCTGACTTCTGTTGTGCCTAGGCAGCAAGTAACTTGGGAGTTCTTCCAAACCGAGTTCCGAAAGAAGTATATCAGTCAGAGATTCATCGACCAAAAACGAAAGGAATTTCTTGATCTTAAGCAAGGCTCTATGTCAGTTACTGACTACGAGCAAAAATTTGTTAGACTTAGTAGGTACGCTCGGGAATGTGTTTTGTCCGAAGCTATTATGTGTAAACGCTTCGAGGATGGGCTGAATGATGATATAAGGATGTTCGTTGGCATTCTCGAAATACGAGAGTTCGTAGTACTTGTCGAGCGAGCTTGTAAAGTCAAGAGCTTAGAAAGGAGAAACAAAAAGTTGATGTGGGACCGGAGAATTTGAAAAAGTCCTCGGAAAGTCTCTTCAACAGCATCGAAGAGATTTGAGAAGATGTGAGCCGGTCTAGAGGTGCTTGGGCCTTTTTAGACGAGATCGTGATCGACCCCCGGTAGGTATACGAGGCACTTCGGTCTCCGGTGTTGGGAATGATCGTCGAAACCGAATGGAGTGTCGATATTGTGGTAAATGGCACTCGGGAGTTGTAGATCCCATGACCTCTCTGTTACAAGTCTTGGTCGGTGACCACTTTATTAAAGATTGTCCGAGATTATCTGAACAAAACGCAAATCAAAGGGGGAACCCGGGTGCTACCACAACTCGAGGTAGGCCATTTAGAAATACGGGCAATGCTAGTGGCGGTCAGAGAGGATCGAGAGATGCTACAACTAGATCCGGGGCTCGTGCTCCTGCTAGGACTTATGCCATCTGAGCACGCGAGGATGCTTCCTCGCCGAGATGTTATTACCGGTACCTTCACTCTCTTTGATACTAATGTGATTACTTTGGTGACCACGGTTCTACTCATTCTTATATATGCGAAACCTTAGCATCCAAGAAGACTTTACCTCTCGAGTCTCTTGAGTTTGTAATTGGTGTCAAACCCCTTGGGTCATTATGTGCTTGTCAACAAAGTGTGTAAGAAAAGTCCCCTAGTATTTCGAGGTTCTTGTTTTCCGGCGGACTTGATGCTATTGCCGTTTGACGAATTCGACATTATTCTTGGTTTGGATTGGTTGACCATGCACGATGCGGTTGTAAATTGCAAAAGCAAGACTATTGATCTGAGGTGCACGAATTACAAGATAATTCGGGTTGAGTCTACGGACTTAAAGGGGTTGCCAGCTGTAATATCAGCAATGTTGGCCCAGAAATACGTAAGAAAGGGGTGCGAAGCATACCTTGCGTATGTGCTCGATGACAAGGAGTTAGAAAAGAAACCCGAATCTGTGCCGGTGGTTTGTGAATACCCGGATGTTTTCCCCGAAGAATTACCGAAGTTTACCACTGTTCGGAAATAGAGTTTGGCATCGAATTGGTACTGGTACCACTCAATTTCGATAGCTCCGTGTCGTATGGCACCAACGAATTAAAGGAGTTGAAAGCTCGGTTGCAAGATTTGGTGGATAGAGGTTTTGCTCGCCCGAGTTTTTCACCTTGGGGTGCGCCAGTGTTGTTTGTGAAAAAGAAGGATGGAATTATGAGGCTGTGCATCGACTATCGTCAGCTTAATAAAGCGATAATAAAGAACAAATATCTGTTACCACGTATCGACGATTTGTTTGATCAACTGAAGGGAGCCTCAGTGTTCTCGAAAATAGATTTGAGATCGGGCTATTATCAGTTGCGAATTCGAGAGTCGGACGTACCCAAAACTGCCTTCAGAACGAGATATGGTTACTACGAGTTTCTAGTGATGCCGTTTGGGCTCACTAATGCCCCTGCGGTATTTATGGATTTGATGAATCGGATCTTCAGACCATATTTGGATCGGTTCGTAGTCGTGTTCATCGATGACATCTTGGTCTATTCAAGAAATGAGACCGAACATGCTGAACACTTGAGGTTAGTGCTGCAAATTTTACGGGATAAGCAGTTATATGCTAAGTTCAGCAAGTGTGAGTTCTGGTTGAGGGAGGTTAGCTTCTTGGGTCATGTGGTATCTGCATCGGGTATTCGAGTCGACCCGAACAAAATTTCAGCCATACTTAATTGGAAGCCTCCGAGAAATATTACTGAGGTTCGGAGCTTTTTGGGGCTTGCCGGTTATTACCGACGATTTGTAAAAGGTTTCTCGACGATAGCCACGCCAATGACGAAGCTACTCCAAAAGGACGTTAAGTTCAAATAGACGGAGAAATGTCAGAAAAGCTTCGAACAACTGAAAACTTATTTGACTGAAGCCCCAATTCTAGTGCAACCCGAATCGGGCAAAGAGTTTGTCATTTATAGTGACGCATCCCTACTTGGGTTGGGTTGCGTATTGATGCAAGAAGGGCGAGTTGTGGCCTATGCGTCGAGACAATTGAAGCCACATGAGAGAAATTATCCGACCCATGATCTCGAACTAGTTGCCATCGTATTCGCTTTGAAAATATGACGACACTACCTATTTGGGGAGAAGTGCCATGTATTTTCGGATCACGAAAGTCTCAAATATTTGATGACTCAAAGAGACTTAAATCTGCGACAAAGACGTTGGCTCGAGCTATTAAAGGATTATGAGCTGGTCATTGACTATCACCCGGGAAAGGCTAATGTGGTTGCGGATGCCTTAAGTCGTAAATCACTATTTGCTTTACGAGCAATGAATGTACACTTGTCTGTTCTACCCGACAATGTGTTAGTAGCTGAATTGAAAGCCAAACCATTATTGATACGTCAAATTCGTGAAGCTCAGAAAGTCGACGATGAGTTGGTTGCAAAACGGGCTGAGTGTGTTCCGAACAAGGAGTCGGAGTTTCAAATCGATGATGACGATTGTTTGAGGTTCAGAAGTCGTGTGTGTGTTCCAAAGAATTCGAAACTTATTTCGATAATTCTGAACGAAGCCCATAGTAGCCGAATGGCAATTCACCCGGGGAGTACGAAAATGTACAACGATTTGAAACATCGATTTTGGTGGCATGGTATGAAGCGAGACATCTCGACTTTGTTTGAGATGTTTAATATGTCAACAAGTGAAAGCGGAACATCAAGTGCCTTCAGGATTACTTCAGCCGATCACGATACCCGAGTGGAAATGGGATCGAGTCACAATGGACTTTGTATCCGGACTGCCATTGTCAGCGAGTAAGAAGGATGCGATTTGGGTCGTGGTAGATAGATTGACTAAGTCGGCTCACTTTGTCCCCGTACGTACGGATTTTTCAATGGACAAACTAGCCGAATTGTACGTTTCTCAGATTGTGAGATTACACGGAGTGCCTATTTCTATCGTGTCGGATAGAGATCCAAGATTTACCTCGCGATTTTGGAAGAAGTTGCAAGAAGCTTTGGGTACCAAGTTGCATTTCAGCACCGCCTTTCACCCCCAAACCGATGGTCAATCCGAGCGAATAATTCAAATACTTGAGGATATGTTGAGATGTTGCGTCCTCGAGTTCAGTGGTTCATGGGAACGGTATTTGCCTTTGATTGAATTCGCTTACAACAATAGTTTTCAATCAAGTATTAAGATGGCACCTTACGAGGCCTTGTACGGGCGTAAATGCCGTACACCATTGTGTTGGATGGAGCTCGGTGAAAGCAAAATTTTTGGGGTGGACTTGATTAAAGATGCTAAACAGAAAGTGAAAGTAATCCGTGAAAGTCTGAAGATAGCCTCCGATCATCAGAAGTCGTACGCGGATCTGAAACGTAAAGACATCGAGTATCAGGTGGGAGATAAAGTGTTTCTTAAAGTTGTGCCTTGGAAAAAGATACTCAGATTTGGCCGTAAGGGCAAGTTGAGCCCGAGATTCATTGGGCCGTACGAAATCTCCGAACGAGTTAGCCCAGTTGCGTATCGTTTGATTTTGCCCCCTGAACTCGAAAAGATTCACGACGTCTTTCATGTTTCGATGCTTCGACGCTATAGATCTAATCCATCGCACGTGATTAGTCCATCAGAGGTTGAAATTCAAGCCAATATGAGTTATGAGGAAGAACCGATTCGTATCCTAGCACGTGAAGTGAAAGAGTTGCGAAACAAGCGGGTTCCGCTAGTGAAAGTGTTAGGGCTCAAACACGGGATAGAAGAAGCTACTTGGGAACCCGATAACTCTATGATAGAGCGATACCCAAACCTATTTACCGGTAAGATTTTCGGGGACGAAAATTTCTTAAGTGGGGGAGAGTTGTGACAGCCCAAAATTGACCCTAGTCGGGATGTGGTTTCGGGACCACAAAACCGAGGCATAAAAATAATTTATAATTTATTTTGATGCCTATAATATGTGTTAATTCACATGTGACATTTTTGATGTTTCGATTTAGAGTTATAAATGTGAATTTCACTAGAAAGGACCTAGTAGTAAACTTTGAAAGTATGATGGGGAAATGTGTGATGACTAGTTGATAATGCATGTAAAAATAAGGGATTTGCATGTCAAATTCCCCCCCTAACATGAAGTGGCCGGCCATGACAAGGGAGTATGGGCTAAAAATGTCATGAAACATGTTTTGTTGGTGCATTAGGGTGAAATAATAAACAAAGGTGTATGGGTGATAAAGAATGAAAAAAAATGTTTGTGAGTGTGGTATTCCCCCTTGCCGTGAGTTGAGAAAGAAGGAAGAAAAAATTGTTGTGTTCATCCTTTCTCATCTTTTTGGCCGAAAATCATAAGGAGGAAGAAAGGGATTTTTGCTCCATTTTTGGTTTAGAAGAGAACTAGAAGGAGATTTGGCCATACTTGTACCAAGATTAAGGTATGTATGAGGTTGTGTCATGAGATTCATGCATGTTTTAGTTGCTAACTTGATGTTCATGTTAGCCCATGGTTCAAATCCTTGTTGTGCCGTGGAAATGGTATTTGGCCAAGGTTGATAATTTGTTAAAGCCATTGCATGCTAAATGTGAAGCTTGTTGATGATGCATGCAATGATGGATTGACTACTCTTGAAATTTCTTTTAGCATTCTTGAGTAAGACATTGAATTCTTTGTTTAACCATGACCGAAGTTGAAAGGGTATGGTTGTGATGTATTCGGCCATGGTGCATTCATGAGCATGATTTATGCTTGTTATATGATTGGTAAAAAAATTTGTGTTTTGGATGGTTATGAGCACCTTGAGATTTGGCCTTGCACCTATATGTATAGGTATGTAATGCATTAGCTAGTAAAATGTGTGCCATTCATGTGTGGTATTAAACATGTAGTTGGCCTCGACATCAACATGCATAATCGGCCCATGAAAGAGTACCTAAGATGTTGTGTATATTCGGCCATAGCTAAGCATGTTGATGGCTTTACATCGACTTAGAACAATCGGCCACATGAGTAAAATGAGTACTTGATGCTATATTATAATTATTGAGCTTAAGTATGTGAATGTAAGTGTGTGCGGCCTTATAAAGGCTAAGTACCTTGGATTCCCCTTTTGATATTCAAAACGATTAAATCAATTTATTTGTTAACATAAAGCTCAAGAGCAAAGGGGAACTAGCTCCAATAAAGGAAAGGAAAAGGTGATTGAATAGCCGTTGGAAGCGCCGACAACCTCCAAGGTAAGTTTTGAGTATCGAACTTAGATTTTGATTCGATTGGATGAAGTAATAAGCAATCGAAATTGTGCCCTTGTATATGGCCATTGAGCCGAAATGATATTTCTTATTAAGTGAATTGTGCATAAAAGTTTTGTTATGAAATTGAAACAAAGATGTGTATGAATGTGCGAATTGTGATATCCAGGCTAAGCCCGAAGGCAAATGTGCGAATTGTGATATCCAGGCTAAGCCCGAAGGCAAATGTGCGAATTGTGATATCTGGGCTAAGCCCGAAGGCAATTGTGCGAGTTCTGATATCCGGGCTAAGCCCGAAGGCAATTGTGCGAGTTGTGATACCCGGGTTAAGTCCCGAAGGCATTTGTGCGGGTTACCACAACCGGGCTATGTGCCGAAGGCGTTTGAATGAGTAGCTATATCCGGTTAAACTCTGAAGGTATGTGATTTGAGAATTATGAACTTGCTGTAAAAATTTTCAGTTAATACGCTTGTGAAATTCCCAACAAAAAGGTACGTTTCGTGTGTGCTTTGCACACTGTGAGTAAGTGTGTATGAGCATTCGCTCCAATGATAAATGAGCTATCGGCCTTGACTAAGCCGTCATTTGTGTATGAATATAAGAGTTGGGATTGTGAAGTAAGCATGTCATTGAGAAATTGTGCATATGAATTATTGTTTAGCTACTTGAATGCTATGCTTTGGTTGTGTGTAAATTTATGGCTCGAAACTTACTAAGCATAAATTGCTTACTCCGTTCCTTTGTTTCTCTGTCTTATAGATTTTGCTCGTTAGCGATCGGATTCGGGATCATTGAAGTTGAAGTCATCCACACTATCAAAACCCCTTTTTGGTACTCTTTTAGTCGAACCTTGGATATGGCATGTATAGGACTACCCTTGGTTGTTTTCAAGTATCTTTGTGATGTATATGTGTACGGCCATGCGAAAATGGCTCGTAAAAGTGGAGTATGGCATTAGACCATTTGAAGTCGTGCTTATTGTAAATATATATATGGTTTCATGATGTGATTATGAATTGGAATGGGAGTGTTGGTCACATGATCAGCCATTGGAATGGCTAAATATGATCACATGTGGACCTATGTATGAAAAGACTATAGTTGGACCATGGAAACCACAAAATAGGTAAAGTTTACCTTGAAAACAGATGCTGCCAGCTGCCGTGACGTGGATGTGTAAAATCACTAAAAATAGTAGGAATGGTATTAAATAGTGAATAAATTATGTAATCGAACCTTGATGAATCTACTTTCATATGAAAGTAACAAAACGATCATATGAATAGTATACTAAGAGATATTAAAGTTCTCGTGAGACAGGGCCAGAACGGTTTCTGGATCCCCTGTCTCGACTTTGAAAATTTACCATAAATTACCCAGAAGGAATTAGAGGTCATGCCTTATATGTGCAGATTTCCTTTTGAGTCTAGTTTCATTAGAAACAAACGACATCAGTATTGAACCCCTTACAGAGAGATATTCAAGTTGTAACGCGCGAAGGTCAGTGTAGTCGACCCCTGCAACATGGGTGACTTTAACTAATAAATTGTACCAATTTGCCTGACCAAAAATTCTAGAAATAAATCCATGGATGGATATATGAGTCTAAATTCAGGGAAAATTTACGGAATCAGTTTTCGAGTTTTGAAACTCGAGATATGCTTTTTAAGGCGACAGTGACGCAGTTCTCCAGCCTGTCTGGAAATGTCAAATCGGTCGGTGCTATAAGTGGTTTTGGCTCGTTAACCCCTCGTGACCGACACCGGCAACGGTCTCGGGTTCGGGGTGTTACACACTCTAAATCACTTTAGAATATGGGGTTGTCTAGCACACGTTCTAGATAAGGATGCAAAGAAGTTGGATGCACAGACAAATTTGTGCATGTTTGTTGTATATCCAAAAGGAACAAAGGGAGGGTTATTCTACAATCCGAAAGATAATACGATTAACGTTTCTACTCATACTACTTTCCTTGAGGAAACTACATGGATGAATTTAAACTTCAAAGTAAAGTGGTACTTGAGGAACTTTCGGGAGTGGTAGAACAATCATCGAGTTCAATTCTCAATAAAGTTGTAGAAAGACCTACAAACGATCAACAACATAGGGGAATCCTTCATAGTGAGAGAGTTTCTAAGAAATTAGACTTCTTTATTTATGATGGTAGTATTTATAATACGAAAGCTAATCATGATGACGGTTCACTCACTTACAAAGAGGCTATGCAGGACATCAATTCCAAGCTCTAGAAATAGGCCGTGGATGCCGAGATGGATTCTATGAAATCCAATACGGTGTGGGAACTTGTAGACTTACTAGTTGAGATTAAACCCATAGGGTGTAAGTGGAGCTACAAGAAGAAGAGAAATGTATAAGGGAAAGTGGAAACACACAAAGCTAGACTTGTAGGGAAAGGCTACACACAGAAAGAAGACATCAATTACGATGAGAGTTTCTCTCCGATAGCCGTGCTCAAGTCTATCCACATACTCTTATCTATTGTTGATGTTCTTGATTACGAGATCTGACAAATGGATGTCAAGACAACAATTTTAAATGCTATCTTGATGAGACCATTTACATGGTTTAATTCACTAGCTATGTTGTCAAAGGAAAGGAGAAAAAGTTTGCGACCGCTAAGTCCACTTATAGACTTAAGCAGGCATCCCACTCATGGAATAAAATATTTGATCAAATCAAGGCTTTTGGATTTGAGCAAAATGCTGATGAACTTTGTATTTATAAGCGTGTAAAAGACAAAAAGATGGTCTTCTTCGCTTTGTATGTCGATGATATTCTACATATCGGAAACGACATAGGAGAATTGTTATCAGCTAAACTATGGTAAGGTTAATAGTTTAGCATGAAGGATTTGGGTAAAGCTAGTTACATTCTTGGAATTCGAATCCTTAGGGATCTAAAGAATAAAACAATAGCTCTATCTCAAGCTTCATACATTGATAAGGTACTGGAACGTTTTACAATGATGATGCAAAGCCGGAGTTCAACCAGCTTTATTAGGTTTTCATCTTTTTTAAATGATTATCCTAAGACAGTGGAAGAAAGAGAGTATATGAGTAAGGTTCTATATGCTTGGTAGTTGGAAGCCTTATGTATGTGATGATTTGCACACGTCTAGATATTTGTTTCTCAATAAGAATGGTTAGTTGATATCAGATGAATCTAGGTCTCAGGCATTGACAATCTGTAAAACATATATTAAGGTACCTTAAAAGAACCAGGAATTATATGCTTGTGTATTCGGGTAGAACCTTACTATTGTTGGATACATAGACTCAGAATTCCAAACTCTGTAAAGATTCGAGGAAATTGACATCGGAAATGTATTCGTTCTAGGCCATGGAGTCATAGTATGGAGAATTGTAAAACAAACTTGCACTGCTGACTCTACTATGGAGGCTGAGTATGTGGCTATTTCTAAGGCAATGGAAAAAGCAATATGGCTTCAAAAGTTCTTAATCGATCTTGAAGTTATTCCTGGTATGGAAAAAACTATAATTACTATATAGTGGTAATAGTGCTGAAATAGGTAATACCAAGGAAATGAGAAGTCACAAAAGGACGAACACATTGATTGGAAATATCACTTGATACAAGAGGTAATAGCTGAATGAATTGTAGATGTGATGAAAGTTGTACGCCTCAAATTTTGGGCCTAGAAGTTTTAGGCTTTGAGCATAAGGACAGTGGGAAGATTGCACATATGTGTTTAATTGTGCAAGTTAGTGACAAGAATGGGTCTGTTGGTCTGGTGGTTAAGTAGAGTGTGGGTGTGATAGGGGTCCTGTGTTCAAGTCTTTGCATGAGCGTTATTTTTTATTTAGAACTATTTAAATTATTTTCTTCGTTTTTGAAAAGAAGATGGATATTATTTTTATTTCTATTTTTTTGCGATTATTCTTTGTCAATTTCACGTACCCTCTCCCTCTCTTCTCTTTTTTTTTTTTTGATTCCACTTGGTTTTTCTTCTATTAAGCGATTTGCCTATAGATTTCGGGATTGTCACTCCTCTGTCGATCTCTCCAATGTCAAAACAGGTGTGGGATTTTGATCTCAATTACTTCTTTTTTGTTGGTTTTGAGTTGTTGATTCAGCTTTAGAAAATATTGCTAATTCGATGATTGTGAGTTATAGGCATTATTTGGAAGGGGAAAACCCCCCATTTGAATGTACTATAGATGTGGTTAAGGTTGGGAGCGGTTCTGGTGGCCAAATCAGTGTTTTCAGGGCTATTTTTGGGTGGTTTCGTGGCTGTCTCGCTGGCCACGCCTGTGTTGAATTTGGAACTAGGGTTTTCGGCCAATTATAGGTGCCACACGGCCCCGCCACATGGCTATGTGGTCAATTTGGGGATTTTTTTTAAAAACTCACACGGCCATGTCCTTTGTCCACACGACCGTGTGACTAATTTGGGGTAATTAGGGCTTCCACATTGCCGTGTCCCTTGGCCACACGGTCATGCTACTAATTTTGAGGCCTAGGGATTCCACACAGGCATGTTTTATGGGACACACGGTCGTGTCTGTTGGCCACATGGGTGTGTGACACCTTCACACAGTCGTGTCCGCCTGCACTTGAATTTAGAGAAATGGAAAGTGAGTCACACAGCTTGTTCACATAGTCGTGTCCCCACCCCACACGGGCGTGTGCGACCCCATTACACAAGCGTTTGGATCCCCACATGGCCTGGATGCTCCACACGGCCGGAGCACATAGGCATGTGGCCCTAACTCGCCAAATTTTGATTATAGGGCAATTTAGGTACAATCGCGATTCTATGTGTTTCAACCCTCAACTAAGCTTACTCAAGGTGACATGACTCTACCCTGACTGCATTTTAAGTGTTGTTCGTGCTTGGTTGTATGAAATGTGAGGTACCAAATTTGAGTGCATAAGTGTGCACATTTCTGTAATTGAATGACTGATTGTAAGTGACTGTTCTGGATGATTGTCTGAAATTGAATTCTGAAATGGTGTATCTGTATTCATACATCCGCATACATACATCTGCATACATACATCTGTATATAAAGTATTTTGGGTTGGGATGTTGAAGAGAAGGAAGATTTAAAATTTGGCAGTTTATCTACATACTGATGCCCCTAATACACAGAGGGTCATGGGCAGTCCCAATACCCAGAAGGTCGTGGACAATTTAACTGATTTGGCAGTGTTACTGCAACCCGTTGGAATAGCGGTTCACCACATTGCACTATACCACATGTACGTTAGCTATGCTATGTACTATTAGCTGATCTGGCAGTTCATACTGCATGTCTATACGATAGTTTACCATAATGCACGGTACAGCTTATACGCTAGCATTACTGTGTAATATATGAGACCGGTAGTTTATCTACACACTGTTAGCCCCAATTCCCAGAGTAAATAAATAAAGTTAATTTCACATTTCACTATTATGTATTTTGTATTTCTTTCTTTTATATTTTGCATGCATAGCGAAATTGTGATAAGCAAGTATTAGTTCATTGATTGTCTAAGTTCAAACTGAAGATAAGTAACATTGTAAGAATGTTTACATTGCGAGAAATGCAATTTACTTTAGTAAATAATCTAAATAAGTCCATAATCCTGTAAAAAAATCAAAGTGAGCATTTGATTCAAATATTAAGAAGGATTATTATGTCGTCTACAATTCCAATTGGGCAGATGGTTAGTCCTGACTATCGGAGCAATTGACTCCACGAGTAGAGACATAAATGTATTCATTAGTAAAATGATACATTGGACTGCACCTAAGATGAACTTCTGAATTCATTTGTGAATTAATTCACCTGTGACGTTCATGGTGTGATTTACCTAAATCCTGAGTTAGACATGGACCATGCGTATGCAACTCATGTGCTTTGATATAAGTGGAGGCTTCTGCTCTAAAGATGATCGAGCCCATAGCCAGTATGTTGGGTACATGACTTCTGTACGGCATAGGATTATACTCTCATTAGTATTATGTGGATTCATAAATATGAAATGTGACCACAGGTTGCTTGTTCTCGAACAAGCAATTTATTATAGTCATTTGTTGATAGTAATCATATTAATCATTAAGAAGATACAATGGTGACCATGAGATAAAATAGGATTGTATTGAATGAACGAATTTAACTCAAAGGAATTAAAGATATCATATGAGGGTCATTAGAAAAACAGTTGGATAAATCTTTTGTAAGGAGTATACCATAAGGAGTTTTGAATCGTGGTAATTCTTGTGGACTGACTCCATGATTATGTAATTGCGAATTATCATAATGAAGCTTCTAGAAATAGTTGCAATTACTAGAGCCTAACTATAGATGTCCAATTGGTCCCTTTGCTAGCTTAACAAAAGCTCGATTGGACTGCATTTGAATCAGAAGAAAATTATACGACTTGAAATAATTTAATTGAATCGATTTATTCAATGTGGAATTAAATTAGGTGGTCGTGAGAATTGTTCAACTAGAGAATTTGATTAAAGAATTTTCTTGAAAAATTAATTTGGAAAGTCTAAGTGATTTTTGGAAAAATTAATTTTGATGAAGCAAAATTAAATTAATCAAATTAATTAAAATTAATATGATATTTTTGGAAATTAATTTTCAAGTCAAACAATTGGCGCAATGGGTAATTGAACTTGAAAATTGGACCTAAAATCGTAAATTGGGTTTGGTTGCTGAAAAACAAAGATTATGACCAAAACACTGGTTGAACTAGGCCTGGCATGTGAAATTGGGTGGACGGTCCAACCCGTGGCTAGATCGGACTAGTCGGTTGTCACTGACCAGATCGAACTTGTAGTAGCCAAACTGACTCAAGGTGTCGTAAGGGTGTCGCACCTGCATCACTTGACACGGCAGTGCCGGTGGCTGCAATGGCGGCATCCCGGTGGCCAACGGCAATTGGTCTTCAATGGTTGAACAATGGAAAAGTTACACTCCTACTGGGACTCTACTAGAGAATTTGATTTCAAATTAACTATTCCAAAAATAATAATTTTTAATAGTTTAATATTAAATTAAATTTAATACTTATCTTAATATTGTTTTATTAATTTAATATTAAAGTGATTACTTTAATATTAAATTAAATTTAATGTTTATATTGTAGATTAACATTCTATTATTTTAATAAGATTTAATATTAAAGTGATTAAGTTTAATCATAGTTGAACTCTCTAAACTCTCCTTATATAAAGAGAGTCTTGGGTCATTATTTTACACAGTTGAATTCAAGAGAAAGTTGTAGAGAGAAATTTTCTGAAGAGATTATTTCAGAAAATTTATAGATATATTTTTCTAATTTATAAATTTTCCCAAAAGTTTAGAGATATTGTGAAATTACCCCATTGGTATTTTTTGTGAACTTTTTATTAAAAGCGAGCCCACACTTGATAGACGTGAGCTTAAGGATAGTGAAAAGACTACTCGGTTGAAGCGCTCATCCTAGACGAATTGAAAAGGTACAATTCTGATTAAGTGTTTTGGAAAAGTTTTAAAACTTTGATTTTTCCCAAAATTTATTTTCCGCTGCATTCTCCAAACTCATTTTTTTCCAACAGTTTAACTTGGGTTTATTAAGTTCTTTAAGTAGGAAGGGCTTTTAATGATTAGTTTGTGTTCTTTGTGGAGATTAAGAGAAGATCGTGAGACGATTAATCCTCCGGGCAATTAAATTCTTTTCTTAAGTTGTTTCGTTCAAGGGTGAGTAATTTTATCATTTTAAGGGTTGTTCTGTTTTGTAAATAAGTTTGTTGGATGATGTTACACCAATTTGTGCAATCGAGTGTTGTAAAAATTGAATTGATTGATTCTTGTATATTGTCGATTTAGGTTACTGGATTGCTCCTTCATAATTCTTTATTGAGACCAAATTAGGTGTGTGTTTCTAACTCGAAACCACTACAAAAACCCAGAAAATTTGGAAAAACGCAAGGAAAATTTGAAACTGTTGGTCATCACATGAGTATGTTATTGGCCATGTATTAGGCCGTGTGAGTGTACACGGGCATGTTCGATTGTACGAGTAAATCAGGTAAGCCGTGTGGGGCACATAGGCATGTGTGATTACACAAGAAAATCAGGTAAGCCGTGTGGAACACATGAGCTTGTCAAATCACATGGGAAGATCAAATAGGTTGTGTAGCCGATTGTTCGAAAATTTTCACCTAGACCCATTTGACTCTGAAATTCATAATTAGACCTTCCATGGGATCCATTTGGGTTAAATAAGACTTGAAATGTGACATCTATTGATTTGTGTTTGTATGTGATACAGGTAAGGTGTATGAAAGATATATGTACGATTTGTGTTCTAATAACTCCAAAAGCATAATTTTGTATGAAAGTATGCATGATATTTGTTTATGGAATATATATATTAGTTTATTTATGGATGTACATCGGGATGAGTTTGATATGCGATGAAGGAAATGTATTTTGGCAGTATTTAGCAATTTTGGCTGTTAAATTGCAATATCTTTCTGGCAGCTCACTTGCACCTTTATGAGTGGTATATCACCATGACTCAGTGTGATTGGATTGATAGACTCTTGTAGTATTAATTGGTGTGATTGGTTGGACAAAGTTGGTGTGTAGTGGATGGGGTAGGATCTGTGATCGCATCATCAGATCTCAATCGTATCTCGCATTTGTATCTGAATCTGAATACGCATATGTATCGATTATGAAAATACATCTGAATTTGTATGTGAGAATATGTTTGAATCTGTATTTGTTTATTTATGTATATCTGATTTGTTTCTTGGGATATGTTACACACTGAGCTTGTAAAGCTCACTCTTTGTTTGTTATCCTCTCAAGTATCCAGCAAGTTTAGGACCGGATGACGTGTGGGAGATCGGATTGGTTTTCCCCATAAGATGGTTTGAATTATTTTAATTAAGATTTCTGGACTTTTGATTTTTGGACTAGGTTTTTGGATTTGGTTTTGTTTTTGAGTTTTTGATTTGTTCGTTGGTTTTTGGGTGTTCTTAAATGTAAAACTACAAAATCATACTAATTTGAAAAATTGGAATTCAGTTTTCACAACTTAAAAACTCTGGAAGTTTCTGTTGTTTTTATAGGTAAATGTTTAAGAGATCATGCTGTGAAATAGGTGTTTTCAAACTTGAGAATTTCCTGAAACTTGTATGAGCTTAGCTAAATTAAGTTTTCATATCACACAATTTTTAAGCTAGATTTTAGTTTTTCACACAAGTTGATGTAACTTCTCCAGATTCGATCATGACGTCTAAGCCGGGTTTGGGGTATTTCAGTTGACGTGACATATAAGACAAATGGTATTATGTTATCATGATGTGCACATGAGCTATCATGCAAGTTGTCATGCCAACAACAATAAAAATTAATATTTTAGTCATCATTTTCATTAAAGAAAAGTGATTTGGCTCGTTTTTAAAAGGTTAAGAGTCAAATTTAGCCAAAAAATAATTACACCCTAATCTATACCTCTTTTTTCAACTGACTATTAAATTTTTTTTTATAAGAAATGGTATTTAAATTAATTCTCCATTACTCAAATCATCTCAAATCTTAAAAGGGTTAAAGAAAATCGGTTGACCAATTGTATCATGCTACAGTAGCACCCAGTGATATTGTAATTTTATAATAATTTTAATTAAAAATAATTATATTAATAGTAAAAAGAAAAAATCACCCCACTCTGTAACTCTCCTTCCGCCCCCAAGCCTGACAATTTCAGCAGCTCGGCTATAAGATCTGAACCTTTACGAGGACCCATCCATCCCCCTGAATTGTCGCTGCGTCAAACACATGATAAACAAGGCTTCCCTTTCCTCTTTTTTTTTTTTTAATAGCTCAATGATTAGTGGTCATATTTTGTAGCTCCTACAATTCATTAGAATTTGATATCAAACTGACGCACATGATTCCAGCCAAACTTTGACAATATTCAATATTGCTGTTGCAGTAATTTGCTTTGAATTTACTATTGCTATTGCAATATAGATTTCTGGGTTTCAAAATAATCTACTTTGACAAGGCGGGTACAATGAAACCCACACCTAAAACTAAATGAAGAAGGGAGGGTAGAATAGACGACGACATGAATGAGAGTTTTTGAGTTTCATTGAATATTGAATATATGTAATATTGTTGTTGTAATTTGCTTTGAATTTTCTATTGATATGGTAATATATATACTTAAAACTAAATAATGGAATGTGGTTGAATCGGATTTTAATTTTTAATAATTTTTAAATGGGATCGATTGAACCGTCGGACCAATGAATTATGGTTTAGTCAATTTGATCACCGGTCCGTTTAAAAATATCAATTTGCATTAATGTAAGTTGATTGTGATATTGTTCTTTATTTGGACTGCATGAACTTAGCTTGTAAAGGGGTTATGAGTGATTATAGGCTTTAACTGATAGAGATAGATTGTTATGGTTATTTGATTTGGTAATCAAATAAGAGTATATGCTGAGTAAGGCTCCAAGATGTAAAACCATTGTGTTTGAACTACGTAAACAAAGATTGATTCGATCGTTTTTTTTCTTTTCTTGTCTTAATTCTTCTCACATCTTGTTTCCGTTCTATTTATCATTATAACAACTCTGAATTGAATAAATTTTTTCGTTATTACAAATTAATATTTTTTTAATATTTATGAGTTTTTTTTAAAGAGTAGGATTTATTAATAAAAGAAAAAATGGATAGACAATCACTAACATTACAACACAATACACTAGGAACATAAGGAACAGTAAAAACCAAAAATCATTGCCTTAGCACCATGAAGCAAAACTCAAGAAAAAAACGAGCTCCTTGCATCTTCAGTAAAAACTATGAATAACTCATTATGGTTAATTGCACCCTTTTCTTTTTCCAATTTACAAACTTCAAAATAAAGGGAAAAGACCAAAAAATCTTTTTAGGGATCAAAATTAAATTGTATATTTTTATAATGTTATATTTGTAAAATAAATCTAAAATAAAACTTAATACACTAGGATCTATCATGTCAAATCATCAACAATAAATTATGAACAAATCAAAAACAAAACTAGATGCGGAAGCGTACCTGACTCAATGAATTTCTTGAAGTTTTACCGGATCTTGAGGATTTGATCTTCCAAATTAGCATACAAGAAATTCAGAGAATATTTGCTCTCTCTTTCCTAATGATGAGATATTAGAAAAGATATCTTGTATATAATTTGTGGACTATAACCCTAATATTTATAACCTTGGCATATTAGTTCTAGTCAAATTCTAATTAGCCCATCATTAATTAGAATTTGATTAGAACTCAATTACTAGAATATCTACACATATTTGACCCATACTTTATTTAATAATTAAAGCCCAATAAAATTTTAATCAAATTAGATCACATTTAATTTGGGCTAACCTATCATGATAATAAATAATAACATGTAATTACCCTTATTATATATGTGATATGCATATTTTCCAACAATCTCCCACTTGGACCAAATATATATACTAATTACTCTATAATTACATGTCATTATATAACCTTATGAGCTCAAAATTTTACTATCACATCCAAAAGGTATTCCGAACAATCTCGTCCATTAATTATGTTAAGATATAACCAAGGCAACTTTAGTGACATATATTGTAACTAAATTCATCCATGATCACGTATATTAACACAACCAAATGACATAGATCAAGTATGGATGTGTAGCATGGAAATTACATGCAATATAATCTAAACATGTCTATTTCCAACTGGTCATCTTTAAACTTAAGTGAAGTCAGTACCAAAATAATAAACATAATGAATAAACTGAATACTTTATTTTGATCAAAAAATATCCAAATACATAAATGTCGAAAAACAAACATAAAATATAAACTCCCACTAAATCATGATATCCTCAAACAATGTAACACCTATATGAGCAGTGTGCTCATGAAAGACCTTAGATGGTAAACCTTTCGTGAGCAGATCCACTATCATGGAGTTTGTCCCAGTGTGCTCTATGGATATTTGACCATTTTGCACTCTTTCTTTTACAACTAGGAACTTTATGTCAATAGGCTTTGACTTAGATGAACTCCTATTGTTATTGGAATATAACACTGCTGACTTATTGTCACAAAATAATTTGAGTGGTCTTTCTACAATCTCCAAAATGCGCAGCCCTATGACAAAGTTCTGCAACCATATTCCATGGTTTGATGCCTCATAGCATGTACAAACTCTGTTGCCATAGTGGACGAAGCTACAAGTGTCTGTTTGACACTTTTCCAAGATATAGCTCCTCCAACTAATAGGTAAATATAGCCTGATGTAGATTTCCTACTATCTTGGTATCCAGCTAAATCAGAATCAGAATACCCTATGACCTCCAAAAGATCTGATCTCTTATAAGTAAGCATGTAATCTTTTGTTCTTTGAAGATATCTTGTAGCCCTTTTGGCTACTATCCAATGGTCTATACCAGGGTTGCTTAAATATCTGCCTAACATCCCAACAATGAATGTAACATCCGGACGCGTACAAACTTGAGCATATATTAAACTCCCAACAGCTGATGCATAGGGAATATTTTCCATTTCCTGAATTTCAAGGTTACTTTTACGACATTGAGTAAGACTAAATTTGTCTCCTTTAGCGATAGGGGTGTCACTTGGTCTACAACTCTGCACGCCAAACCTTCTGAGTACTTTATCGATATAGCTCTTTTGTGATAATCCATGAATACCTCGAGATCGATCTCAATGTATTTGAATTCCTAAAACAAAAGAGGGGTCCCCAAGATCTTTCATCTTAAAATGCTTAGATAAAAATCTCTTGTTTTCGTGCAATAAGCCTATATCATTAGCGGCAAGCAAAATATCATCAACATATAAAACCAGAAATGTAACACCCCTTACCCTATCCGACGCCGGGACAGGGTGCGAGGCATTATGGACTTAAACATATACAAACATACAAAACCGAACCATAAAATTTCGTTGAAATTAAAAACATTCAAACATATGGAAAACATCCCTTATACGGGCCCACGAGGCCAAAAACATACATCGGGAATGAGTCGGGACTAAATCGGGAAATTTCGGAACTCTTACAACACTTAGAAGATTATTCATGATTTAAAGAGCCACACGCCCGTGTGGATAGGCCGTGTGGTCTCACACGCCCGTGTAAGCAGGGACACGACCAACTCACACGCCTATGTCCTAAGGCCTGTCCTTCACACGGCTGAGACACACCGTCATGTCTGCCCTTGTGTTTACTACTGAGCATTCTATTTTACCTAATTAGAGTGCAGGGGACACATGGCCAATCACACGCTTGTGGGGCAGACCATGTGTTATACATGGTCTAGACACATGCCCGTGTGGACAAATTTTAGGCTATTATCCAAGCTATTTGTCACCCTTAAACACTCACATACATAAACCCCCATCATGATATTCAATGTACCACATATTCAAACCAACATGCTTTCATATGGCATTCCACACAAATTTCATATTCAATAAATATTATTAACCTACTTTCAAATCACTCATTAATACTATGGATACGTTCACCCTATTGGTCATAAACTACCCATCAAGCACATATACCATTCATCACACTCATCATCCACAACCACATCAAAGTATAAACACATTTGCATGCATGCATAATTAATTAGGGTTACAACCCAAATAATCAATATGAGCCATCTCTCATGACCATATACTAAATAATCATAATACCAATATGAGCCAACACATTTGGTTAATCAATATGACACATAACAAAATAATCAAGTGTCCTATACATGTCATACTCAAAATTTTGAGATTAGCTATACCTAAATATCCAATTGATAGTGTGATCGAAAACTTCGACGTCCTCCGATAGCTTGGCGATACTATAAGGAAAAAGGAAAGGAAATGGGGTAAGCTTTAAAGCTTAATAAGTCCATATGCAAATAATATGCAATCTAAACAAGTAATTAACATACATTTAATATAGTGAACATAAGTTTGTATTACATCGAATAGCTTAAACTTACTCATCATATACACAACCTTATCATGGTTTCATCATATATCAAGGCATTACTCATGAGTTTGGTCTACATACCTGTACCAACTCGTAACACAAGTTATACTCAATCTTCTCATTGACTTACCCCTTGGGTCCTCTATCAAGTTACTCGATAATTTACTCGTTGAACACTCAAAATACTATTGGATACATGGAAAGCTCTCACGTAAGTGCCACATACACAACTAGATCCACCTCATAGCATACAACATATATAAGTTCATTTCAACTACTCATGGGTCTACTCACACAAGTTGTCAGTCAAGACGTAACTACATGAGCTACTCACACAAGCTGTCAGGTATCCGCAACACATGCCGGACTACCTAGCCAGCAGTAGGACGTACAAGACCAGCACTCGAAGCCATATAAACTTATATCACATATCTCATGAGCTCAAATCATACGATTCCTAGTGACATGTCACTTGTATCCCAAACTATTTCTAAGGTTCAAATGGGATTTCTTGATTATCGCATTGCTATCGAACTTGCTCGTAATATCGTTTATGATGTCCGTAATACCAATCATGTACTCATAGAATATTCAGGCATATAATTCATGATAGCAATTAAAGCATTTAAATTCACATAACATTAAAGTATTAAAATGTGTTACAACATCACATTATTTGTATATGAACTTACCTCGGTACAAAAATGATGAAAATGAGCCTATTCTTTGTAAACCTTGTTTTTCCCCCGATCAAGACCCTAATCACATTTTTCTTGATCTATAATGCCAAATTTAAGTTATTTGATACTCACATTATTCAAATCAACCCAAAAATATACTTTGATAAAATTACCATTTTACCCTTAAATTTTTATTTATTTATAAATTGGTCCTTAGGCTCGTAAAATGAAATACATGCATTTTCTTTGTTATCCAAGCCTAGTCGATTCATATTCCTTCTCATATCAGCCCATATTTCTCATTAAAACACATTTATACTATCCATTTTTCATCTTTTACAAATAAGTCATTTTAAGTGTTTTCATGAAAAACCACTTCGTAAAAGATGTTTATCACACATCAAACTTTCATATTCTTCCATTAAACATCAAAATACAAGCATGTCACACATGTTTCAAATTTCAAACATAAACCCTAGCTCAAATAAATGGTAGAAATGGCTAGATCGGTTGATAACAACTTTAAAGATACATAGAACATTAAAAACCGGACTAGGATGCACTTACTATTGAGCTTGGAAAATGAAGAAACCCTAGCTATGGTGTCCCTTGGAATTTCGACACATACATGTAGAAGATGAGAAAATTTTGCTTGATTTTTCCCTTTTTATTCTTTTATTAACCAAATGACAAAAATGCCCTTAAGGCCTTTCTTTCAATTTTTTACTATTCATGTCCATTTTTGTCCAAAATTTTACAATTTGGTCAAATTGCTATTTAAGACCCTCTAATTAAAAATCCATGACAATTTCATACTCAAAGCTTCTAGAACATGTATTTTGTAACTTATTCAATTTAGTCCCTAACTTCAAATGGGACACTTTAGGCATAAAATTTCTTTATAAAAATTTCACACAAGCATGCAATCATATCATGGACCATCAAATAATTATAAAATAATTATTTCTATTTTGGATTTGTGGTCTCAAAATTATTATTCTGACTAGACCCTAAATCGAGATGTTACAACTCTCCCCCCTTTAGGGATTTTCATACATGAAAATCTTACCGGTAAAAAGGTTTGGGTATTGTTTCCTCATGGCCTCTTCAGGCTCCCATGTAGCCTCCTTGACCCCATGTCTTTTCCATAACACTTTTACAAGGGCAATACTATTATTCCTTAATTGTTTGACTTCCCGAGCCAAAATCTTAACCGATTCCTCACCATAAGTCATATTCGGTCGAATTTCAACTTTTGTCTGTGAAATCACATGTGAAGGATCCGATATATATCGGCGTAACATAGACACATGGAACACATCGTGAATCTTTTCCAACTGTGATGGCAAAGCCAACAGATAAGCAACCGCCCTATTCTCTTAGTGATCTCATATGGCCCTATAAAACGAGGACTCAACTTTCCTTTTCTACCAAATCTCAAAACTTTTTTCCATGAAGACACTTTCAAAAATACCTTATCTCCGACTTAGAACTAAATCTCTTTCCGTTTCAAATCTGTATATGACTTCTGTCTATCCGAAGCAGCTTTCAAACAATCATGAATTATCTTCACTTTTTTTGGTCTCTTTGACCAAGTCAATCTCGTGAATTTGATTCCTCTGAGCTCAATCCAAGACAAAGGCGTTTGGCACTTACGCCCATGTAATGCCTCATAAGGTGCCATTTCCAAACTCGTCTAATAACTATTGTTGTAGGCAAACTCTACCAATGGTAAGTACTTTTCTCGACTACCTTGGAATTCCAATACAAAACATCGGAGCATGACTTCAAGTATTTGAATTACTCTCTCTGATTGACCATCGGTTTGTGGATGGAAAGTAGTACTAAAGTTTAGCTTCGTACCCGACACTTCTTGTAACTTTTTCCAAAACCGTAAAGTGAACCTTGGATCTCTATTTGAAATAATCGACAAAAGGTACTCCGTGCAATCTCACAATTTCAAAAATATACAACTCAGCTAACTTATCAAGTGAATAATCGATACATACCAAGATAAAGTGAGCCGATTTAGTCAATCTATCAACTACAACCCAAACGACATCTTTCTTTCTCAAAGTCAGTGTCAACCCTATCACAAAATCTATAGTAATTCGATCCCATTTCCACTCGGGAACCATGGTAGGCTGAAGCAAACCCGAAGGTACTTGGTGTTCAGCCTTTACCTACTAACAAATTAGACATTTCGATACAAACTCTGAGATATCTCTCTTCATACCATTCCACCAATACATTTTCTTCAAGTCATTATACATTTTTGTACTGCCCGGGTGAACTGTCAAACAACAATTGTGTGCCTCATTTAAAATATTCTGAATCAACTCAGTGTCTTTTGGAATACAAATCCTACCACGAAACCGCAGACAACTATCGAGTCACTTTGAAATTTTGGTTTACTACTAGATTCACACTGAACTCTCTTGGCTTGCAACTCTTTATCAACTTTATGAGCTTCACAAATCTATTAAAGAAAAGTCGGTCTAGCTCTCAACTCGGCTAGAATCGAACCATCATCGAACAAGGTCAACCGTGTATTCATAGCCCTCAAGGGAAATAATGACTTCCTACTCAAAGTGTCGACGACCACATTCGCCTTACTCGGATGGTAATCAATCACAAGCTCATAATCCTTTAACAGTTCTAACCATCTCCGTTGCCATAGGTTGAAGTCATTTTGGGTCATTAAGTACTTAAGACTTTTGTGATCGGCATAGACATGGCATTTTTCACCAAATAAATAACGTCACATGTTGTACTAAAACCATCTTGCATAAGTATTTTGCAACTTATTTAATTTAGTCCCTAACTTCAAATTAGACACTTTAGGCATAAAATTTCTTCATGAAAATTTCACACAAGCATGCAATCATAACATGGACCATTAAATAATCATAAAATAATTATTTCTATTTTGGATTTGTGGTCTCAAAACTATTATTTTGATTAGACCCTAAATCGAGATGTTACAAGAAATATGTACTTACTCCCATTAAATGTGTGATACATACAATCATCAACAATATTCATCTCAAAACCGAACAAAACAATTATTTGATGAAACATATGGTACCATTGACGGG
Organism: Gossypium arboreum; assembly: GCF_025698485.1. Classification (NCBI taxonomy): domain Eukaryota; kingdom Viridiplantae; phylum Streptophyta; class Magnoliopsida; order Malvales; family Malvaceae; genus Gossypium; species Gossypium arboreum. Next base: position 98,449,893 of record NC_069080.1, read on the forward strand.
AAGCTTGTTTGAGTCCATAGATGGATTTTGTCAATTTGCAAACTATATTCTTTGAGTCTTCCGACTCAAAATTTTTTGGTTGCACCATATAAATTGTTTCTTCAATATCGCCATTAAGAAATGCGTCTTAACATCCATCTGATGTAACTCAAGATCAAAATGAGCAACAAGCGCCATGATTATCCTAAAGGAGTCTTTTGATGAAATAGGAGAGAAAGTCTTTGTAAAATCAATACCTTCTTTTTGAGTATATGCTTTAGCTACAAGGCGCGCCTTATATTTCTCCACATTACCATTTGCATCCCTCTTGGTTTTAAATATCCATTTACAACTGATTAGTTTTGCACCTTCAAGTGATGGGACAAGTTCCCAAACTTTATTGTCTTGCATAGATTTATACTCATCTTTCATGGCATCAATCCACTTTTGAGAATTAAAACCTTTCATGGCTTGATGAAAGTTGATAAGATCATCTTTCATCATTCCATTATCATCCTCATGTTCTTGGAGAAATACAATATAATCATCTGGAATAGCATTTCTCCTTTCTCTTGTAGACCTCCTTAATGGCACTTGTTCTTCAGGAACAATTACCTTATTTTGAATTGGGAGTTGTCCAACATTGTCTTGTAGAGGTTCTAGATTCACTTCTTGATCAATTATAGGTATAAGAACCTGAACATGATCAAAAGTGATAGTAGGAATTGAGTTAGAATCCATTTCCTCTTCAAAAGCAATGTCTCTAACCTTATTTCTCCCCCCAAACTCAGCATCCTCAAAAAATGTTGCAGTTCTCGTCTCAAAAATATTCCTTATTATAGGATCATAAAATTTATAGCCCTTAAATCACTCAGAATAGCCAATAAAGTAGTTGCTTACTATTTTGGTGTCCAATTTCTTTTAAAGTGGCCTATAAGGCCTTACTTCAGCTGGACATCCTCAAATGTAAAAGTGCTTTAGACTAGGCTTTTGACCTGTCCAAAGCTCATAAGATATTTTTTTTTGTAACTGAGTTATTGGGTACTCTATTCAGAATGTAAGCTGCTATCTTTAATGCTTCTCCTAGAGGGACTCAAGTAAGGTAGAATGAGTAATCATGCTCCTTACCATATCCTTAAGAGTTCTATTTTGTCTTTCAGCTACACCATTCATACTATGTGATCCTGGCATGGTGTACAGTGGGACAATACCGCATTCCTCTCGGAATTTCACAAATGGTCCTTGACATTGTTGACTTGAGCCATCATATCTACTGTAGTACTCACCACCACGATCAGATCTGTCATTTTTAATCCTTTTGTTGAGTTGATTCTCAACTTCAGTTTTATAAGCTTTGAACATGTCCAAAGACTGAGATTTCTCGTGAATGAGATATAGGTACCCATAACGTGAGTAATCGTCTATAAATGTTATGAAATATTATTGACCATTCTAGGATGCCGTAGGGAACGACCCACAATATCTGTATAAATTAATTCTAAGACGTTTGAAGATCTGTTGGCACCCAATCCCTTGGTTTTGGTCTATTTTCCCTTAATGTAATTGACACAGACATCAAAGTCCGTGAAGTCAAGGGACTCTAAAATACCATCAGACACAAGACATTCAACTCTAACTTTTGAGATATGACCTAAGCGCCTATGCCATAATGATGCTGAATTTTCCTTATTTAATTTGCGTTTAATACCACATGATTCCACATGCAAGGTTTCATTATAGGATGCAACTATTTCTAGCAAATAAAGGTTATCATAAGTATTTAAATATCCAGTTCCAATAACATTTGAATTTAAAAAACAAATTAAATTGATTGTTTCCGAATGAACAATAATATCCAAATTTGTCCAACGAAGAAACAAAATCTAAATTCCGTCTAAATGATGGTACAATAAAAGTTTCTTTTAAATCCAAATAAAAACTAGTTCCTAATTACAACCTAAAATGCCCAATCACTTCCACTTCTACCAATTTTCTATCGCTCACAAAGATGTGTCTTTCACCATCACTTGGCTTTCGGTAACTCAGGTAATCTTGTATAGAAACACATAGGTGAGTAATAGCCCCAGAATCTATCCACCAAGTGTTTATAGGTACTGAAGCTAAATTAATCTCAGAATAGACCAAATTATACCTTTCTTTGAATGCCAAGCATGATATTTGGTACAATCTTTCTTTACGTGTCTAGACTTGTTACAAAAGAAACAACTCTTTGTAGCTTGTTATTGTTTCTTTTGAGTTGGACCTTTAACAGCTTCATTCTGATATTTTCTTTTCTTGCCTTTTTCTTTAGAAGCATTGGCCAAATGAGCACTTTCAGACTTATCACACTTTAACCTTTCTTCCTCTTGCACACAATGAGAAATGAGCTCATTTAGGGTTCATTTCTTCTTTTGACAATTATAACTAATTTTACATTTATTAAACTGTGTAGGAAGCGATACCAAAACCATAAGAACAAGCAATTCCTCAGAACGCTCAATCTTAAGTGCCTTAAGTCTTGAAGTAATATGGAACATCTCCATAATGTACTCCCTAATGTTTCCTTGAAGATTATACTTCATAGACATCAAAAAGTTAGAAGTGATATCATCTCAACCTTATCATTATTAGCAAAACGTTTTTCAATTTCATCAAGGAAACCCTTGGCCTGAGTAAGCTCTTTAGATTCTGTGCCCCTAAAGGCTTCTGGAATACTGTGTTTCATGATCATTAGACTCATACGATTTGAACAATCCCACCTTTCAAAATTCCTCTTAACATCAGGGGTGCTTTTTGCAGTGAGAGGTGCAGGTTGTTCTTCCCTTAGTGCAAGGTCTATGTCCATACAAGCAAGCACTATAAGTAAGTGTCTTTTTCATTCCTTAAAATTAGTCCCATTAAGCATGGGTATAGAATTTATATTAGCAGATATTGTGGCAACAGAAGATGAATTAGCTGAATATAGAACAAAAACAAGCTTAAATTAATATTCATAATTAAACAATAAATTCAAGATAATGGCTAATCCCATCTCAAGATACCAAACACAATACTAATATCAAGTCTTTGGACAATAATATTAACAGTAAGCTGTACTCTTGTTGTAGCAATCAAACATTGACAATAAATTATGTCAAACAATGAATTAATCTTTGGACTAACTTATTACTCACATAAAATACTTTATAATTGTCACACATTTATCACGACAGATGTCGTTGAAATTCTGCCAAATATTAACTTACCTTTGAGTCAATTAATAAACGCATGAATCACAAAAACATATAATCATCTTAATATTTCAAGTAAACTAATCTACACAAAAGAGGTCACTTTGGTGGCATTTTGTTTCAACTAATTTATTTAAAATATTAGATATCCTTAATTAAAAGCCAAGATCTGAATTTATTTGTTTCAAAATATTTACGTTAATTTCATCTTTCAATCAAATTAAAAGATAATTATATATATTTATATAAATTTCCAAAACAACATGCATTTATTATATATGTATATAATCAAAATATATATATGAATTAAGTTATGCCTATTTATCGTTAACTTTTTTAATCCATCAAAAAATAAAAGAAAAGGAAAACCTTAAATTTTTATTTTATTTTATTTTATAAATTAAAAATATATACACTTTAATATAAACTTTCAAAGATCAATATATATCCGAAATATAAAACCCATAAAAATTTATGAATCAATCGTTTAAAGAAGAAACTTTAATCAATTCCCAATGACTTCACATGACAAGGCTCAGATGCCACTTGTTAGATTTGTAAAATAAATCTAAAATAAAACTTAATAAACTAGGATCTATCATGTCAAATCATCAAGAATAAATTAAGAACAAATTAAGAACAAAACTAGATGCGGAAGTGTACCTAAATCCATGAATTTCTCAAAGTTTTACCGGATCTTGGGGATTTGATCTTCCAAATTACCACACAAAAATTGAGAGAATATTTGCTCTCTCTTCCTAATTATGGGATGTTAGAAAAGATATTTTGTGTATAATTTGGGGACCATAACCCTAATATTTATAATCTTGGCATATTAGTTCTAATCAAATTCTAGTGAAGTATGGGTTAAATATGTGTAGATACTCTAGTAATTGAGTTCTAATCAAATTCTAATTAATCCATATTAATTAGAATTTGTTTAGAACTCAATTACTAGAGTATCTACACATATTTAACCCATACTTTATTTAATAATTAAAGTCCAATAAAATTTTAATCAAATTAGATCACTTTTAATTTGGGCTAACCTATCATGATAAGTAAATAGTAACATGTAATTACCCTTATTATATATTTGATTTCTATATTTTCAACATATAATAGTAAAAATATAATTTCAGCATTTTAATAGTCTATACCTTTATAAGTTTTAAAAATTAAATTATTTTTTATCATTTTATGCCAAAATAAAATTTAACTTTACTAATTTAAAATTTTATAAATTTTAAAGGGGTCTGAATGAACAAATTCTCATTTTCTACATTGCTAGTTCAAAATTGACTTCCTTGAGATAGTATCTTACGACCCATCTTCCATGTTTCTAGTGCCAAAGCCTAGTGGAGACCCATGGGGCCATGGCCCCCTAAAATGGTGAAATTTTAATTTAGGTCTTTTATAATTTATAAAATTTTAGATTAATAATGGTAAAATTATACTTTGGCCCCTAAAAATGATAAAATTTCGATTTAACTCTTTAAAATTTATAAAGATATAGACTATTAAATGATAAAATTATATTTTTACTACCGTAAAAATATATAATTTAATTTCGCCTCGCAAAATAAATTTTCTAGCTCCACCACAGCATATATCTAAAAGCCAAACATGGCTGAGCAATACTTCAAAAGCCACAACAGGATTTTTGTTGGGTTGTTAATCCAATCGAAAGCTACTTAGGCAATCACTTCCGGTAATGAGTCTCGTAAAGGAAACCCACTTTGATGCCTTAAAAACGAGGGTTGCCTCCTTAGCAAGGATTTCAGTTTCAGTTGCACTATTGGATGAGACAAGTTTAAAGAAAACAAGTAACGCAGCCCCACAGTCATGATGCAAAACATTGCCAATACCTGCTAATTTGATATTGAATTTAAGGCATCCCTTTGGCGAGGCTTCCATTGTGACAGCCCAAAATTGACCCTAGTCGGGATGTGGTTTCGGGACCACAAAACCGAGGCATAAAAATAATTTAAAAATTTATTTTGATGCCTATGATATGTGTTAATTTGTGTGTGACATTTTGAAGATTTGATTTAGAGTTATAAAGGTGAATTTCACTAGAAAGGACCTAGTAGTAAACTTTGAAAGTATGATAGGGAAATGTGTGATGACTAATTAAAGCATGCATGCAAAACAATGGACTTGCATGTCAAATACCCCTTTTATAGGTGGTGGCGGCCATGGCAAGAGAGGATGGGCTAAACATGTCATGAAACATGTTTTGTTGGTGCATTAGGGAGAAATAATAAACAAAGGTGTATGGGTAAGAAAAGAATGAAAAAAATGTGTGTGAGTGTGGTATCTCCCCCCATTGCCGTGAGTTGTAGAGAAAGAAAGAAAAAAATTTGTTCATCCTTTCTTTGAGCCAAAACTAAGGAAGAAGGAGGGATTTTTGCTCCATTTTTGGTTTAGAAGAGATTTTTGCTTCATTTTCTTTGTTTAGAAGAGATCTAGAAGGAGATTTGGCTAAACTTGCATCAAGATTAAGGTATGTATGAGGTTGTGTCATGAGATTCATGCATGTTTTAGTTGCTAACTTGATGTTCATGTTAGCCATGGTTCAAATCATTGTTATGCCATGGAAATGGTATTTGGCCAAAGTTGATATTGTGTTAAAGCCATTGCATGCTAAAAGTGAAGCTTGTTGATGATGCATGTAATGATGGATTGACTACTCTTGAAATTTCTTTTTAGTATTCTTGAGTAGGGCATTGAGTTCTTTGTTTAATCATGACCAAAATTATGGTGTTGTGATGTATTCAGCCATGGTACATCCAAAAGTGTGATTTATGCTCATTGCATGGAAAGTAAGATTTGTGTTTTGAAATTTTGTTCGTGTTTAGTTACAATAAACTTGAGATTCGGCTCTAGCATATATATATGTATATATGTTGTACATGATGTATTGGTATGACATATATACTATTTCAAGGTGTATATTTGCTTGTGATGATGTTTCGATCATGAAGGAAATGATAGATGTGTATTGAGTTACATTATGGAATGCATTAGTTAGTAAAATGTATGCTGTTTTTTTTTTGGTGTGGTATAAAGTGTATAATTGGCCTCAACATGGACATGCATATTCGGCCACATGAGGGGAAATTGGTGTGCATGCACTCGGTTAGAGGCAAGCATATTGATGCCTATTCTTGGCTTAGAAAATTCGGCTAAGAGGAATATTAACTAATGTGTTGAGTTCGATTCATGATTTCGTACATATGCGACTTTGATGCCAAATGAGTATATATATTGGCTAAGTACCTTGAATTCCTCTTTCGATGCTCAAATGATTAAATCAATTTATTTGTCAAATTAAGCTCAAGAGCAAAGGGGAGCTAAATCCGATAAAGGGAAGGAAAAAGTAGTCGAGTAGCCGTCGAAATCGCTCGACAACATCCAAGGTAAGTTCTTGAGTAATAGAGCTTAAATTCTGAATTGATTAGATCATGTTTAAAGCAAATTAAAATCATGCTCTTTGTGTGTGGCTATTGAGCCGAAATTGCAAGTGTAAAAAAGTTCCTTGTGTTTGAGCTTTGCTATTGAAAATGAAATACGAATGTGTCATAATTTATTGACAATTGTGCTCGGTTATTCGAATGATGTCCGGGCTAAGTCCCGAAGGCTTTTTGCTAAGTGACTATATCTGGACTAGGATCCGAAGGCATTCGTGCGAGTTAATAAATCCGGGCTAATCCCGAAGGCTTTGTGCAAGTTACTAAACCCGGGTTAAGTCCCGAAGGCATTCGTGCAAGTTGCTATAACCGGGCTTCGTCCCGAAGGCATTTGAACGAGTCGTTATATCCGATAAATTCCGAAGGTACGTGATTTTAGAATAAGCAATCTTGCTGTAAAATTTCAGTTAATGCGCTTGAGAAAAATTCCAGCAATGAGGTATGTTCATATGAGCTTGAATCAGTTGATTCCTTCAATAATATTCGCCAATCGAGTAATGAGTTTCCGGTATGTGACTAAGGTGATCCCTTATGTATGATCATAGGGGTTGAAATGTGAAATGAGTATGATATTGAGAGTTTGTACATATGAAATTATCCGTTAGCTTTATGAATGCTAAGCTTTTGTTGTGCTGGAATTTCTTGCTCAAACTTACTAAGCATAAATTGCTTACTCCGCTTTCCTCTGTTTCTCTGTCTTATAGATTTTGCTCGTTAGCTATCGGATTCGGGATCCTTGAAGTCAAGTCATCCACACTATCAAAGCCTCCATTTTGGTATAATTTTGGTTGAACTTTGAAATGGCATGTATAGGACTACCCTTTTTGTTGAAGGTCATGTACCTTTCGGTTTTGTGTAAACTTGGTTAGCCATGCGAAAATGGCTTATATACGTTTTTAGTATAATGCTATAATCGTTGTATGTTGATCATGATGGGGTATGGAATTGTTTTGGAACGATTAGCCATTGGAATGGTTAATCATGATCACACTTTGTGCTATGTATGCAAAAAGGGCCAATTGAATCAGGGAAATCATGAAATAGGTAAAGCCTACCTTAAAAACAGATGCTGCCAGCTGCAGTGACGTGGATGTGAAAAATCACCAAACTTTGTAGGAATGGTGTTAAATAGTGAATAAATTATGTGATCGAACCTTGATGAGTCTATTTTCATATGAAAGTAACGAAACGATCATATGAACAGTATACCGAGAGAAATTAAAGTTCTCGTGAGACAGGGCCAGAACAGTTTCTGGGTCCCCTGTCGCGACTTTGAAAATTTACCATAAATTATCCAGAAAGAATTAGAAGTCATGCCTTATATGTGCAGGTTCCATTTTGAGTCTAGTTTCATTAGAAACAAACGACACCAGTATTAAAGCCCTGTACAGAGAGATATTCAAGTTGTAATGCGCGAAGGTCAGAGCAGTCGACCCCTGTAAAATGGGTGACTTTAACTAATAAACTGTACTAATTGGCCTGACCAAAAATTCTAGAAATAAATCCAGCGATGGATACATGATTCTAAATTCATGAAAAATTTACGGAATCAGTTTCCGAGTTGTGTAACTCGAGATATGCTTTTTAAGCCGACAGTGACGCAGATTTCCAACTTGTCTGGAAATGTCAAATTGGTCGGTGCAATATGTGGATTTGGCTCGTTAACCCCTCGCGTCCGACACCGGCGACGGTCTCGGGTTCAGGGTGTTACATCCATTTATGGTCAATTCCATAGTTTTTAGTTTTATCAGATGGGAAAAAGTTAGAGGGGGAGAGAAAAAAAATCATGTACTCTCACACAAGAAGATAGCCATTTAGCGACGAAACTCTTTTATTAATTTGATATTATTCACATACAGTGGCGGAGAGTAGTGGAGATCGGATGTAGTGGAGAGAGTAGTGGAGACCGAGGAGGGGGCTAGCAAAAATAGTAAAATTTTAATATAGACCCTTTATAATTTGTAAAATTTTAAATTAGTAATGGTAAAATTGTACTTTAGTACCTCAAAAACGATAAAAATTTGATTTAATTTTTTAAAAAATTATAAAAATATAGACTATTAAAATGATGAAATGATATTTTTATCATCGTAAAAATATACAATTTAATTATAGCCTCCAAAAATAAATTTCAAACTCCACCATTGTTGACAGTTATAACTAATTTTAAATTTATTAAACTGTGCAAGAAGCGATACCAAAACCATAAGAACTAGCAATTCCTCAGAAAATTCGATCTTAAGTGCCTTAAGTTTTGAAGTAATATGGAACATCTCCGTAATGTACTCCCTTACGTTTCCTTGACCTTTATACTTCATAGACATCAAAGAAGTCAAAAGTGATGTCATCTCAACCTTATCGTTTTTAGCAAAACGTTTTTCAATTTCATCGAGGAAACCCTTGGCCTGAGTAATCTCTTCAGATTCTGTACCCCTAAAGGCTTCTGGAATACTGTGTCTCATGATCATTAGACTCATTCGATTTGAACGATTTCACCTCTCAAAATCCCTCTTAACATCAGGGGTGCTTTCTGCAGAGAGTGGTGCAGGTTGTTCTTCCCTTAGTGTAAGGTCTATGTCTATACAGCCAAGCACTATATGTAAGTGCCTTTTCCATTCCTTAAAATTAGTCCCATTAAGCATGGGTATAGAATTTATATTAGCAGATATTGTGATAGCAGAAGATGAATTAGCTGAATATAAAACAAAAACAAGCTTAAATTAATATTCATAAGTAAAAAATAAATTCAAGATAATGGCTAATCCCATCTGAAGATACCAAACACAACATTGATATCAAGTCTTTGGACAGTAATATTAACAGTAAACGGTACTCTTGTTGTAGCAATCAAACATTGACAATAAATTATGTCAAACAATGAATTAATCTTTGGACTAACTTATTGTTCACATAAAATACCTTATAATTGTCACACATTTATCACCACAGATGTTGTTGAAATTCTGCCAAATATTATCTTACCTTTGGGTCAATTAATAAACGCATGAATCACAAAAAAATATAATCATCTTAATGTTTCAAATAAGCTAATCTACACAAAAGAGGTCACTTTGGCGGCATTTTATTTCAACTAATTTATTTAAAATATTAGATATCCTTAACTAAAAGCCAAAATCTGAATTTATTTGTTTCAAAATATTTACTTTAATTTCATCTTTCAATCAAATTAAAAGATAATTATATATATTTATATAAATTTCCAAAACAACATGCATTTATGATATATGTATATAATCAAAATATATATATGAATTAAGTTATGCCAATTTATCGTTAACTTTTTTAATCCATCGAAAAAATAAAAGAAAAGGAAAACCTTAAATTTTTATTTTATTTTTTATAAATTCAAAAAAACTTTAATATAAGCCTTCAAAGATCAATATATATCCGAAATATAAAACTCATAAAATTTTATGAATCAATCGTTTAAAGAAGAAACTTTAATCAATTCCTAATGATTTAACATGACGAGGCTCAGATGCCACTTGTTAGATTTGTAAAATAAGTCAGAAATAAAACTTAATAAACCAGGATCTATCATATCAAATCATCAAGAATAAGTTAAGAACAAATCAAGAACAAAACTAGATGCGGAAGCGTACCTGAAACCATGAATTTCTTGAAGTTTTACCGGATCTTGGGGATTTGATCTTCCAAATTAGCATACAAGAAATTCAGAAAATACCTGCTCTCTCTTTCCTAATGATGGAATATTAGAAAAATATCTTGAGTATAATTTGGGGACCATAACCCTAATATTTATAACCTTGGCATATTAGTTCTAATCAAATTTTAATTAGCCCATCATTAATTAGAATTTGATTAGAACTCAATTACTAGAGTATCTACACATATTTGACCCATACTTTATTTAATAATTAAAACCCAATAAAATTTTAATTAAATTAGATCACTTTTAATTTGGGCAACCTATCATGATAGTAAATAATAACATGTAATTACCCTTATTATATATGTGATGTCTATATTTTCCAACATATAATAGTAAAAATGTAATTTTAGTATTTTAATAGTCTATACCTTTATAAGTTTTAAAAATTAAATTATTTTTTATCATTTTTAAGCCAAAATAAAATTTTATCTTTATTAATTTAAAATTTTATAAATTTTAAAGGGTTTGAATGAACAAATTCTCATTTTCTACACTGCTTGTTCAAAATTGACTTCCTTGAGAAAGTATCTTACGACCCATTTCCATGTTTCTAGTGGAAAAGCCTAGTGGAGACTCATGGGGCCATGGCCCCTAAAATGGTGAAATTTTAATTTAGGTCTTTTATAATTTATAAAATTTTAGATTAATAATGGTAAAATTATACTTTGACGCCTAAAAATGATAAAATTTTGATTTTAACCTTTAAAATTTATAATGTTATAGACTATTAAAATGATAAATTTATATTTTTACTATCGTAAAATATATAATTTAATATTGCCTCCCAAAATAAATTTTTTGGCTCCATCACTGCATGTATCCAAAGGCGAAACAAGGCTGAGCAATACTTCAAAAGCCACAACGGGATTTTTGTTGGGTTGTTAATCCAATCGACAGCTACTTAGGCAATCACTTCGGTAATGAGTCTCGTAAAGAAAACTCACTTTGATGCCTTAAAAACGAGGGTTGCCTCCTTCATAGGAAGGATTTCAGTTTCAGTTGCACTATTGGATGCGAAAAGTTTAAAGAAAACAAGTAACACAGCCCCACAGTCATGGTACCTTAAAATTATACTTTGGTACCTTAAAAATGATAAAAATTTGATTTAATCTTTTAAAAAATTATAAAAATATAAACTATTAAAATGATAAAATGATATTTTTATCATCGTAAAAATATACAATTTAATTTTAGCCTCCAAAATTAAATTTCAGGCTCCGCCATAGTTGATATAAATGAGCAAAGTTTTTAGGTAATTGCTAATTTTAATGCACAAATTTATATTGGTTTAGTTCTAGAGTCCCAATATTCCAAGAACACAAAGTTCAGAAACAAACATAATATTAGAGAAAATGAAGTTAAAAATGGGTAGAAAAATCAAAGCTGCAGTTCATCTTTTGAAGTATGAAAACATCACATCTCCCAATTCAGTAGGATATTCTACAATTCGTCTTGATGATGATGAAAGAAGTATGGTTTGAATACATGAATGATTTTAAATTCGGAAATTCGGAACGGATGTTTCAAGCTCATATCCATGTAGAAATATAAAAAGTTTCAGCTCACATTATGAAACTTTGGACACCTAACATACGAATTGATTAATAATTTTGTAGAATTGTTAGAAAATCCATTTACATCCAATAGCTATACTGAGGCAAGGATACAATAAGAATCTATTGCAAGGCAATCACCCGAATTCAGTTTTGATTATGATTCACATCCATACAATGCCCATAGTCACCATTAAGTGAAAATCTCATTGGATGGTTTATCGAAGTCCTTGGTGACTATAACAAATAAAAGGAAACAAAGGACCTTGTTGAAGTCGGTGAAGAAGAAAACAACACCATTCCCATAAGAGTTTATCGTAACGATCTTATTTTAAGTGATATTGAAAAATATGATTTTGAATTTTTTTATAAATCGAGTTCGTAAGAATAAAATATAAAGATTAATATAGTTAGTATGAAAATATATTAAAGTACGGTTAAGTAATTTAACCGAGAAAATAGTTAATTAATGCTCATATACTAAATTGTAAAAGTTCAATTACTATTAAGTTTTAATTTAAAAATGCATGAAGACCTAAATAACAATTATCCAAAGAATTAAAATGATTAATTAACTAAATCGAAATGATAGATAGTGGAGTGTAATAATACTATCCATTAAGTATGGTTAATTATAATTAAAGAATAAAATTAAAATTAATTAAAATAATAATCATATTAATTAAATTAATCAAAGTTTAATCATGTTTAGTTAAATGGAAAGGAAGAATTTACACTTAAAATTAAATCAAACATGACATCAACCCATAATCATCAAGATAAATAATTTCAATTGGTTCCAACTTAATTAAATTAAGCATATTTTTAAAAAATAATTTAATAAAAACAATAATTGTATTAGTTTATAACTAGAAGCTTGTCTCCATTTATACGTTTTGTTTTGTTTAGAAATAACAAAAAACAAATATGCAAATTGACTCAGATTGCTTAAATCCATAAGAAAAGTTTTGGATTAAATTTAGGTAGAGATCTTCCACCTTTTTTTTTTGCCAAAAAGATCTACCCTCTTTTCTAATTAATTTAATAAATGTGTGTTGATTTTAATAAAAGTGGTCCATTTAAAAAGGTGTTATGTCAAATTTGACATCAATTTAATTTTTATTATTTTTGTTAAATTTGACCATTGACTTTAACAAAAGAGTTAAATTTGACCATCAATCTTTTAAAAATAGTCGATATGATTTTTAATAAGAATACTAATAAATTTTAAAATTTTAAACACGACAACCTATATGATAATTCACATGTACTCCATACTAATTTTTATGAACTTTTTATATTTTTAATTTTTATTGACTTATTTTAATTTTATAATTTTTAAATTATTTGTTGACATAACATATAAGACAAATGATGTTATGTTAGCATGATATGCACATGATTTGTCATGCGAGCTATCATGGCAACAATATTAAAAATTAATATTTTAGTTATTATTTCAGTTAAAAATTATTTGACTTTTTTTTGAAAAGTTAAGTGTCAAATTTAGCTAAAATAAATAAGTAAGAGCCAAATTGATAGAAAATATAAATGTTGGAGGCTAAATTTATTATTATGCCTTTAAAAGAGCACTTATAAAAATTATTTTTTTCTTAATTGACAAATTGCACCTTAAACTATACCTTCTTTTTAAACTAGGTACCTAAACTTTTCTTTTTTTTTTTTATAAGAAATGGTACTTAAACTATTCCTCCTTTACCAAAATCATCTCAAACCTTAACACCTTTAAGAAAAACCATTGACTTTATATGGTGTAACAAAAACATTCATAGATTACTTTTTGTGATTTTATAATTGTTGTTAAAAAATGCAAATGGATTGACTAAATTGCTTAAATTCATAAGAAAATTTTTGGATGAAATCTGGGTAGAAATCTTCCTCTTTCTTTTTTTGCCAAAAGGATTTTCCTTTTTTCAATTAATGCAATATATATGTCATATATCACATGTTAATTTTAATAAAAGTCGTCCATTTAAAACTGATTATAATTAAATCAAATGACATCAACCCATAATAATCAAAATAAATAATTTGAATTAGTTCCAACTTAATTAAATTAAGCATATTTAAAAATAATTTAATAAAAATTAATAATTATAAATTAAATTATTAGTTTGTATTAGTTTATAACTAGGAGTTTATGTTGGTCTATCCATTAAAACACTTTAATTCCATCGTGGTAGGGAATATTTATCGGATGAATTTTTGAGATATTTCATAGAGAATGAAATACTATCCAAATTAATTGTGTCGAGAATGTTGGAAAAAATCGGTTCGAAAATACATTTCTTGTATAGTAAAAAAATAAAATTTTGAAAATTAAACCAGTTTGTGATATTTATAGCAATAAATTTTTCTTGAAATTGTACTTGTGTTTTGGACTAGACAGATCTTTGTCACTCCCGAATTTCAACTAAACGGTCTTCTTCACTATTCTCGTACCAAAAACTGCTTCAAATTTGGGCTCGAACACTTTCGAATTAAATACAGAACCAAAATTTATTTACTTTACTTTCAGTGGGAAAGTAATTTTTTTTCTAATAGAAATCGATAAATTTGTTATTATCAGCAAATATAATTTATTCTAGAAAATAAAATTTTACTACTTTATGGCAGAATAGCAATATCTCAAAATTGTATAATTTATTATAATTTTAGCCCTATCGATTCCATCTATTTATAAGGAATGGAAGTGAAATCCTAGTTGAATTAGTAGAAGCATTTTAAAGTTTATTTAATAGAAAAACAATCTCCTAGTTGAAATAAGAGAGAGAGGGATTAATAGGGTGTGCTTCCCTTCATATGTATTATGATGGGGATTCAAGCCTCTTCTGTATTAGGTCCAATTATATGTGTTTCTTAAAATTTTAACCTAATACTTCAAATACATATTTTTCTATTTCTCAAAATAGACATTATTTATTAAATTAAATTAAATTAAATTAAATTTTCAATTAAATAATTTTCCAATCCAATTCTAATTTCATTAAAATCATGATAATATTTGTAATAGCCAATTTCAGCCTAGGTCCATAAAATAATAAAACCCCAAATAGAAAAAGGGTCTAATGTCCATTTACATAATAATCCCAGGCCTAAAACTATCTGAGCCCAAATTCTAAAACCCTAATAGCCCATTTGATTAAAAGATTTCAGCAGTAAACCCTAGCTCCCATCTTGTCTGCCGCCGCTTCTCACCAGTGGCCAACCATTGGCCACCTTGCGCACTACCACCACCACTCCCCACGCACGTCACATGCCTCCACACACGCGTCTGGTCCTCCATGCCCTGCAAAAACAACAAACAAGCAAAGCAGAAGCAAGAATAGCAAAAAAATAATAACAAAGTGTAACAAAATAGGCTATAAAAGCCGAATAAAAAACAGAAATGGGGGGCTTTTTTTTTTTCTTCTTTTTCTTTTCTACTTTGTAAACACTAAAGGGAAATTCACAATCTTCAATAAACAGATAGCAGTAGTTGTAAAAAACAAAAAGAAGAAACAAAAGGTTGTATTTTTTTCTTTGTTCCTTTCGATTTTTACATACATATATATATTTCTTTATTTTCTATCTATTTAACATAAAATATACAACAAATATAAAAAATAAAAATTTGAAAATTTTACCTCTCCGGCCGCCAGACACGGCGGGCCATCTCTTGCCATGCGATCGACCGTCGTCCCTCCCTGGCCGGAAATCGCTCGGTCTTCCTCCCCTCCCTTTCTCTCTTCTTCTCTTTTTTTTTCTTTCTCCGGGCATCAAATGATTTTTTTTTTTAAATTTTTTTAACTTATATAGGGACCCAAACGCACTGTTTTGGGTCCCCCCCATTTAACAAAAACGACGTCGTTTGGCTTAGGGTCGAGTCGACTCGACCCGTCCAGTCCAGGGTCCGCGCGTTTTTGAATGGAAGGGCTAATTGCGCATTTAGCCCTTCCGCTTTTCTGGGGGCTTGCAATCAAGGTTTTTTTTTATTTTTAATTTGGCCCCATGGTTTTGCCCAATTCATCCTGGTCCCCACGCGCAGCGTTTAATACCCGGATTTATTGCGCTTTTGACCCTCCAAGTTATGCGTGTTACAATTAAGTCCCTTTTCTTTGTTTTTATTTTAAATTGGCCCCATAACTTCGCTTTTATTTTAATTTTAGTCCTTTTCCGTTTATTTTCATATATTTATTAAATGTCCTTGTTATTTTTATAATTAGTATTATTATTATTATTATTATTATTATTATTATTATTATTATTATTATTGTTGTTACTATATATATTGGCATATACTCTTATTGTATGCGTATGTATGTATGTATTCATATTTAGTTTTTTCTAGTTATTTTATTTTAGTATTTTAATGCTCTACTTGTTTTCATATTTCAATACTATTATTATACTTATTATTAATATTGTTATTATTATATGTATGCTTAAATATATATATATATATACTCTTACATGTAGGTTTATTCCCATTATTTTAGTACTTTTATTGTATATGGTGTTTTAATTATATCATATTGTTCTCTTTGTGTCTCAATACTATTACTATTGTAATATACTGAGTGTGTGTTTTGTTATATATGTATATATTATGTGTATTCTATATTTATACTACGCACAATATTATTTTTGTATTATGTATATATTAAATATTGTGTTATTTATGTATTTTATTCTATAGGTATATATCTCTTATGTATATATATAAGTACATCTTTATGTAATATTATTACTACTAATATTAATATGTTTTGAACATTGAAATTATGTATACATATATATATATATATATATATATATTTTTAATTATTTATTACTATGTTTATACTTCAATATTATTAATTATTTATTTTATCACTACTAGCTCAAATAATATATGTAGTACATTTCCAACATTATTATTACTTATATATGTGTGTGCAAAATATATTATGTATATATTCTTAATATCATGTATATATATATTCATTGTTTTCTCATATTCAACATTATTATTACATTTAATCTTGCATGCATGGTTATTATTTTTAATATATTTGTCATGTTCATTATTTGCTTCAATATATACCTAGCTCTTTCATTTATTTAGTTTTATTCTGTATCAATTTTGTTTTACGTTACTTCGAAAATTACATTTCTGTTTTCTAATTAATTTCAAAAATCAAGGCAGTATATCGAGTTAACACCAAGTCGTCGATTTCATCGCTATGTTGGGTGAATATCAATTGACTCGTGTTAAGACGATATATCCTTCTCAAAAATCAAAAAAATTAAAAACTTTTTGTCTTCTTTAAATCGGATCATGACTAAATGTTACATTGAACTCGCATTTTTAAAAAATCAAGACAACACGTGTTTATAAGATACCAATTTTGGGCGTCGCGAGGGTGCTAATACCTTCCTCGCGCGTAACCGACTCCCGAACCATAATTTTTCTCTGGATTTTTTGACGTAGACCTAACCTCAGCTTTCTTTTAAAAAGAAATCTAATTGGTGTCCGATCACACCTAGGAAAAAGGATCGGTGGCGACTCCCCTTTTTTATAAAACCGAGATTCCATTTCCAAATTTTTACTAAATCGCCACGATTAGCGACCGAAAGCTAAAAATTTTTACGTCGCTACAGCTGGCGACTCCACTGGGGACAAAACTTGCGAGTCGAGTCAAATTAAACACGTTTTGTCAAAATTTTCAAATTTCTTTGTTCAAAGTAAATATTTGGTCGTGATCTGAAAATCTCATTTTCAAAATTCATGCATTTGTATCGTGTTGTAAATATTTCTTCTAACTTGTTATTTGGTTGTTTTTCAGTTTTCAATTTTTTATGGCTTTAATTTTGGTTTAGTTTCTTTAAGTAAAACGTAAAGGTTTATGAGTTTTTCCCCACACACCGTGCACTTGCATTTTCGCATAACATGAGTTCTCTACCCGGGCTCCGTCCATTTAAGTGAAAGTAAACGCTACGCCTTCGTGAGTTAACTCATCCCTCCACACAGGCTAGTGAATACTTTCGGGTTACATATGACTTATGCTTTCGTGAGTTAACTTGTCCCTCCGCATAGGCATAAGTAAATGTAATCCCTCGAATTGAACTCGTGAGCCTGTGATAGGTTATGACCGAGGCTTCGTGCTGATTTTAGCAGATGATAGTATGAGCAATTCGAGTACCTGTCTAGAACCGAGACTCCATATAACGAACCATACGGGCTATCCAATTAGAGCCATGCCGAACCTCTGTCCGCTTATAGTCACCAAAATAAGTACACGGAGAAAATGCCTTTTGCCTTTCATTTACACTGTTTATGCAAAATAATTGGATTGGGTAGTTTAATTTGTTTTTCATATTATATTTGTTGTGTTTACTAACCGAGTTTGTTTGTTTTTATTTTTATTTTCATCATGCATCATAGGCATCATATTAGGAAGGTGTTGATTAAAAGTTGGTTGCCAAAAAACGGGTTTCTGATGGAGGAGTTAATTACACAAATAACCGAGAAGAATGCCGTGGTTCGGGACTGGTCTCTAAAAACTCAGAGAGAAAAGGGGGATAGTCTAGTGGAAGGGTGTGTCGCCAATTTGCCCGAACATATAACTGTAAATGTTCGCCAAAATAACTTTGAGGATTTGGTTCGAATTTGGAATCAGTGGGGTTCAGACACTAGAGACATTTTCACTGAGAGGTATGGAGATATAGCTCACCTGATCACCATCCGTGTAGACGAACAGTTGATTCAAGCCATGGTTCGGTTCTGGGACCCAGCTTATCAGTGTTTCACCTTCAATCAAGAAGACATGACTTCAACCATAGAAGAGTATGCTGCTTTACTCCTCATCGACAATGTACAATTCGGCAAAATATATGTGAAGGAGCCTAAGCCGATGACCTTCAAGAAAAAGTTAGTGAGACTGACAGACATGACTGATGCATGGGCTGAAAAATAGATAAAGAAGAAGAATGAAACCATTTGCATTCCATGGTCCTCCCTATGAGATTTGGCTCTGAACCATCCCGACATGCTGAAAAGGGTAAATTTATTCGTTTTGGCCATTTATGGTTTGGTCATTTTCCCAAAAGTTCTCGGACATCTCGAAGTTGCAGTAGTTGATTTCTTCGAAAGGTTAAAACAAGGAATCAACCCTGTCCCGACAATCCTAGCTGAGACCTTCAGGTCCCTGAGTAGTTGTCGAAGAAAAGGGGAGGGACGATTTATCGGATGCTGTAGATTGCTCAATGTTTGGATTTTGAGTCACTTCGAAGGTAGAGCGCACTCCGCTCCATATGTTTTCTAAAACATTCTCCCGCTAGAAGCTTACCTCAAGAAAGAATGGTCAAGGAAGTCACCGAGCAACATTGGGTATCGGTTTCTCAAAATCTTCGCGCCGAGGATATAACATGGAGAGCACCCTGGATCCGTCCTTCAGTTCTGCTATACAAATGTGGAAGCCAAGATTGGGTACCTTTACTTGGGTTATGGGGAGGAGTTGGATATGCTCCGCTATTGGTCCAAAGGCAATTTTCTTGCGACAATTCCTCCCCATAATGGAGGATTGGTACGATTCGAGTTAAAGTTCGCTGGGTGAAGGATATATGAAGAGAGTCCGAAACACTGCAAAGTCTTGGAAGGAAATTCATTTCATGGAATTAGCTTTGTATGCTGATACCCTTACCCAAGATTACGACATATGGAAGGAGCAATGGGTAAATAGTCAGCAAATCTCGTCAACAAACTACTCCATCCAGAATCCTTTATCGGAGGAAACACCGTCTGAGCTAGAAATGGCAAGACAAGAATTCGAACGAGAAAAGGCCAAGATGTCTCGGGACCTTAGTGCCCTTCAAGAAGAAAACTATCAACTGAAGATTGAAGTTCAGGTTGAAAGGTCCAGAACTGAAAAAGTACAAAGAGAAGACGAGATTGTGAGAAACGACTTAAGGGACATTCATTTGGAAAACAAGAAATTAAGAAACACTATAAAGAATAGCGGGTTGGGCAAGTCGACAGCAGAATGGAAGGAAGAAATTAGAAATATCAAGGGAGGAATGGAGTTTTGGAAGGGAAAAGCAAAGAAAGAGGAGGAAAAGGCTGCGCGCACTGTGATAGAGTTAAGAAGGAAGAACGCCGAGTATGAAATAGTGACTGCAGAATTTGCGAATAGTCAGTCTGAACATCAAGAATTAAAAAGGAAAACACGAGATCTAGAAAATATGCTGCAATCTCGTCAACAACAATTAGATAACCTCCTGAAGGCTCTAGAAGAAAAGAATGATCTGTACGATAGGGACATTCACGCGTATGAAGGAACTCTCAAAGAAAAAGAAATGCAACTCGACTTCTTGATCAATGAAATTCGCAAAGCGGCTATGCAAGTTGTTCAATTATCAGATGAAGCCGAAGTTCTCAGTTGCCAATTCCCTCTGAGCCAAAGATCGAGCATATCAGAGTTTTTAGAGCAAGTGAAGAAACAAGGCAATGTAGCTAGGAAATTTGTGTAACCGTTGGAAAAATGGAAACTGTGTGTAATAGACTATGTTGATAAATGAAATGCCTAAATATGGGGCTATCTTGAAATCAACACCAAATTCTTGCATGTTTACTCATAACTAACATTTATGCATCATTTATTCTTTGGACATTCATCTGTTCATATACTCAGTCATTCATTTATCGCATGTACACATCACCATAATCATCCACCGAAATTAAAGAACCCGTATAATCCGCAGTTGCAAGATTTCAAATCTGGAACCACGCCATTCCTATAAAATACGCCGACAAGCTAGAGTAATGGAAGCTGAATTCAATGAGAGAATTGAAAGGATGGAAAGGGCTCAAAAGGAATTACAAGAGCAACTGGCCAAATCGCAACAAGAGACGAGAGACCTAATGGTGAGATCTTGAGAGGAATCACTCGAGCAAAGAGATCAGATGGCTAAAATGATGGAGATGATGACAACTTTGGTCAAAGGAAAAATGCAGAACCCCGATGTTATGGAACCTCAGTCAAGAATTCACCACGATCAGGATCCACTCTATCCCCGGGATTCACTCCACCACCCACATATACAACACAAAGAGGGTATACTCAAGGGGAACCCACTAGCTTGGAACATCGACCTATGTCACCTGCTCCACCCACTAATTTGGGGCAAGGAATATTCGCGTCGAACCCAGGGGCTAGTCCTGCTGATCCACTAGTTCCAGATCTGGATGACCCAGCAGAGGTAGCCAAGTTGAAATTGGATAACCATGATGCAAAATATAGGAGTCTAGAGGAAAGACTCAAAGTAATAGAAGGCACTGAAGTCTTCTCCACACTAGGTGCCAAGGAACTCAGTTTGGTACCTGATCTAATTTTGCCCCCGAAGTTCAAAGTGCCTGATTTTGAGAAGTATGATGGGACAAGGTGCCCAAAAGCACATCTCATTATGTTCTGTCAAAAAATGACCGGTTATGTGAACGAGGATAAACTACTCATACATTGCTTTCAAGATAGTCTAACAGGGTCAGCTCTTCGGTGGTACAATCAACTTAGTAGAGAAAAGATTCGATCTTGGAAGGACTTGGCGTCAGCATTTTGCGAGCAGTACAAGCATGTATCGGATATGGTGCCAAACCGTATGACCTTGCAAATGATGGAGAAAAAGCCATCAGAGACTTTTAGATAGTATGCGTAGAGATGGAGAGATGTCTCAGCTCAAGTGGAACCCCCACTAATAAAAACGGAGATAACCGTTCTCTTTATCAATACTTTAAAGGCACCGTTTTATGAAAAATTAGTGGGAAGTGCCACGAAGGATTTCGCGGATATTGTAATATCCGGTGAACTCATAGAGAATGCCGTCAAGAGCGGTAGAATGGAAGGATCAGAAGGCTCAAGAAAAGCAGCACTCGTAAGGAAGAAAGAGCCAGAAGCCCACATGGTGGGAACTGGGAGTTGTTACATTCCCAATTCGTATCCTAACCAACCCCGACCTCGAAATTATCCAACCCCGAATTTCTATTATCCCCCTCAAACCCCTTACTACCAAGCACCACATCCGTCCTACCCCGTATACGCCACGAACAACCAAAGACTCGTCACCACTTTCCCACAAAACACGGTACCCGCCTAAAGCCAACCCAGAAACGAACCAAGACCAGCAAGGCATAATCCCGAGAGACCGCAATTTACCCCCATCCTTGTGTCGCATGGGGAATTATACCCAAAACTTTTGGAAAAATAGCTAATTACTCCCCATTACATGGCACCCCTTAAACCTCCATACCCAAAGTGGTACGATCCAAACGCTAGTTGTGCATACCACGCAGGAAACCAGGGGCACTCTACTGAGAACTGTCTTGCTCTCAAAAGGAGAGTTCAAGGACTCATTGACGAGGGTATCCTACGATTCGATAGTGCCAGTAACGCCATGGGGAACCCGTTCTCTAACCATACCGAAGGGAATGTGAGCACAGTGGGGAAAGAAGATGAATGGAAGGACAGAAGATGTGTTTCAGAAATAAGGATGCCTCTGCAGAAAATCTGGGATGTATTGGTTAAGAAAGGATCGCTCAGTCACTCTGATAGAATTTTTGGAGAAGAAGGTCAAAGTTTTGCAATTTTCATGGATTGTTGGACATGACATTCAGTCATGTGAGGACTTTAAAAGGTTACTTCAAGACCGGATGGATAATAAGGAGATCAAGGTCCCGAACAAGAGGAAGATGCCAACGAAAGAGAAGTATCGTCTCGATAGCCAATCATCGTGGCCCCTTATAGTGCTGATCGACCGTTGGTAATTTATTACGACGCGATGAGAGAGCCATTGAAACCACAGATGGTAATTGAAGTCTTGTCTCCTTTCCGTATAAGGACAACAAAACAAGACTGTGGAGATATGATGTTAATATCATTACACCTAAGTTGAAAAGTCCAAAGCCATAATCAAGATGTTGGGAGGTAGGTCATTTTACTCAAGTGGACGATGTTATTCTAAAGAAGTTGAACCGGTAAAGAAAAGTAGCGACTCGAAGCAAAAAGGAAAGCGAGGATGCACGAAGTCGAAGTCGAGCAAGAAATTCCACCCGTGCAAGAAACTAAAAAGCCTGTGAATGAAGAAGAAGCTCAAGAATTCTTGAAATTTATTAAGCACAGCGAGTATAGTGTGGTGGAACAATTGAGCAAGCAGCCAGCACGAATCTCAGTTCTATCTCTACTGTTAAATTCAGAGCCACACCGGAATGCTTTATTGAAGGTGTTAAATCAAGCTTATGTGGCCAACAACATATCTGTCGAAAAGCTTGATAGGTGGGTAAACAATCTGAATGTGGACAATTTCATCTCTTTTAGTGATGATGAGATACCGCCAAATGGTAGAGGCTCGGTGAAAGTGCTGCATATCACGACTCGCTGCAAGGGCTACATAATACCGAACGTACTCATCGATAATGGGTCAGCGTTAAATGTTATGCCATTGGCTACGCTTTCCAGAATACCGATAGATTTGTCCTACTTAAAGCCCTGTCATTCCACGGTAAGGGCATTCGACGGGACGAGGCGCGAAGTCATGGGAAAGATCGAAATCCCTTTGGAAGTGGGCTCTTACATCTATGAGGTCGAGTTCCAAGTCATGGACATTACACCCTCTTATAACTGCCTTTTGGGAAGACCTTGGATCCATTCTGCTGGAGCGGTCCCATCATCCCTCCATCAAAAGTTGAAATTTATCATGGATGGTCGTTTGGTCACAATCGAGGCGAAGAAGACATTGTCGCATCTATCTCTCGCCGATCGCCATACCGGAAGTAAGCAAGGACGCGATGGAATGTTCCTTTCGATCCCTTGAATTCGCCAATGCCACTTTCGTCACCGAGGAAACAGAATTCCGATGCCAAAACTATCGAGAAATACCAGAATGGGTGTCAAGTTGACCGTAGGAAGGGGAGCTCGTGCGAGAAGAGGTTTAGGGAGACATCTGCAAGGAATAGTTAGGGCTTTAAAGCCGATTGCACCACAAGGCCCGATACGGTTTGGGGTTCTAGCGACATGCGTAAAAGAAGAAGACAAGGAAGAAGGATCAAGAGAGAAGAATTGCAAGAACTTTGGGCGAGAACCGAATGGGATCCAATAGAGTACCCTCCTTTGTCAAAAACATTTACATCTCGGAATGATGTACCTGGACAAGATGATCCACGAAACATGTCAAGTTAATTGAAAGGGGTTTTCGAATGTCAAGATAAATGTCATTGACAAAGAAGTCGTGCAAGTAAAGATGTCTCGAGGATACGCCTTGCCCTCTTGGTTTCATGTTGAACAATTGACCGCCGAGGAGCTTCTTGTAGTTTATAAGTCTTCAGAGTAATGCTAAACATTAACCTTCTATTGTGTCCTTGGATATAATAGAATTCTTTTGTAAGAGCTTGCATTCGCTCTTTATCATTTAAATGAATATCAATGAAGATGCATTTTGTCACGATTTTTCGCATTATCACTAATTTCATAATCATTTTCTCATTTCATAGCCTATCCTTACATTTGCCTCATTGCCATGACATAACATTTTGTTTGTTGTTTCCAATACTTGGATTTCCCCCTATAGCTTCCTTTTCCATTCAACTTTCAGGTGCTCAGATATTGACGACATGAATAAGCCCGTTACGAATCTTGAAATTGATTTTGAGAAGGCTATTTGCTTAGGAGAATTTGAAGTCAAGAAAATGTCAAGATTATGTCTCGCCTCCTGAATTGTTAAGAATGGTGGAACAAGAGGATAAACAGATTACGCCTCATGAAGAATCAGGAAACAATAAATTTGGGCAATCAAGAGAGGAAACAAGAAGTGAAGATTGGGACTTCTATTTCGAAAGTACCGCATAGTTTGATCACTTTACTCCTGAATACAAAGATGTTTTCGCATGGTCATACCAGACATGCCAGGGCTAGATGAAGATTTAGTGGTCCATAAGCTCCCATTAAAGCGAATGCAAGCCCATCCAAAGAAAAATTAAGACGGATGAAGCCCGAAATGTTTGTTGAAAATAAAAGAGGAAGTCAAGAAGCAATTTGACGCGGCTTCCTACAAGCCTCCAAATATCCGAATGGGTGGCTAACATAGTCCCTGTACCAAAGAAAGATGGAAAAGTACGAATGTGCGTGGATTACCGTGACCTGAATCGAGCAAGCCCAAAAGATAATTTTCCCTTACCACATATTGACACGTTGGTGGACAACACAGCAAAACATTCATTGTTTTCTTTCATGGATGGATTCTCGGGGTATAATCAGATCAAGATGGCCCCTGAGGATATGGAGAAAACTACCTTCATAATAATGTGGGGAACGTTCTGCTACAAGGTGATGCCATTCGGGCTAAAGGATGCTGGGGCAACATATCAGAGGGCTATGGTGACGTTATTCCATGACATGATGCATAAAGAAATAGAGGTCTACGTCGATGATAAGATTGCTAAATCTCGAGGAGAAGAAGAGCATGTAGTGAACCTCAAGAAGTTGTTTGAAAGGCTAAGAAAGTTTTAGCTAAAGCTTAATCCAGCCAAATGTACATTCGGGGCTACCTCGGGAAAGTTGCTAGGCTTCATTGTCAGTGAAAGAGGTATCGAAGTTGATCCAGATAAAATAAAAGCCATCCAAGAATTACCACCTCCGCGCACGCAAAAGGAAGTTAGAGGATTTTTAGGGAGATTAAACTACATCGCCAGATTTATCGCTCAACTTACCAACCAATGTGACCCAATCTTTCAGCTTCTTCGAAAACATAACCCGGGAGAATGGAACGAGGAATGCCAGGTGGCCTTTGATAAGATAAAACAATATTTGTCCGATCCTCCAAAGCTAGTACCGCCAACTCCGGAAGACCATTGATTTTGTATTTGACTGTGTTCGAAAGTTCAATGGGTTGCATCTTTGAGCAACACGACGAGTCGAGAAAGAAAGAAAAGCGATCTACTACCTCAGCAAAAAGTTCACTGAATATGAGGCAAAATATTCGTCCATTGAGAAATATTGTTGCGCTCTGGTTTGGGTAGCTCGGAGACTTAGACAATACATGTTGTACCATATGATATGGTTGATTACAAAGCTGGACCCGATAAAATACATGATGGAATCGCCGGCACTATCAGGAAAAATGGCGCGATGGTAGATTCTCCTCTCAGAATATGACATTGCCTATGTAAGTCAGAAGTCGATAAAAGGAAGCGCAATAGCTGACTTTCTAGCAACTCGAACAAAAGAAGAATATGAGCCTTTAAGATTCGATTTCCCAGACAAAGACTTAATGTGCATCTCAAAAATACAATCCGAGTCATCAAAAGAGAAGTCATGGAAGATGTGCTTTGATGGTGCGTCGAATGCGTTGGAGCATGGAATCGGAGCAATCCTGGTATCGCCAGAGGGGAATCATTATCCGTTTACTGCAAGACTGAACTTCTTCTATACCAATAATATACCAGAATATGAGGCTTGTATCATGGGGCTTCGCGCAGCTATTGAACGAAACATCGAAATCTTAGAGGTGTTTGGGGACTCAGCCCTAGTGGTTTATCAAATCCGTGGAGAGTAGGAAGTGAGGGATCCAAAATTGATTAAGTACAGTGATTTAGTAGCTGAATTAATCAAGGAATTCAAAGAAATAACTTTTCATTACTTTCCTCGAGAAGAAAACCAATTAGCTGATGCCCTAGCCACTTTGGCTTCAATGTTCAAAGCAAGTAAAGAAGTAGAAATAATAACCCTCAAAATGAGCATATACGAGGTCCCTGCACACTGTTGTAGCATTGAAAAAGAAGTAGATGGGCGTCCATGGTTCCATGATATCTTAGAATATATCAAGAATCAAGACTACCCCGAACAAGCGAATGAGAACAACAAAAGAACAATCAGAAGAATGGCAGTGGGATTTGTTCTTAATGGGGACATCCTATACAAGAGAGGGAAAGATCAGTTACTCTTGAGATGTGTGGATGATGTTGAAGCTAGGAAAATACTTGAGGAAGTCCATAAGGGAATTTGCGGAACGCATGCCAATGGTCTCAATATGGCCAGAAAGATCATGAGACTCGGTTATTATTAGTTGACGATGGAAAGTGACTGCGTCAATTTTGCAAGAAAATGCCACAAATGTCAAATCTACGGCGACAAAATTCATGTAGCCCCTGCGCCCCTTCATGTCATGACTTCTCCGTGGCCTTTTTCTATGTGGGGCATGGATGTTATAGGGCCAATTTCTCTAAAAGCATCAAATGGACATCGATTCATTTTTGTGGTTATTGATTACTTCACAAAATGGATAGAAGCTGCTTCGTTTGCCAATGTGACAAAGACTGCAGTTTGCAGATTTTTGAAAAAGGAAATCATTTGTCGATATGGTTTGCCTGAGAGAATCATTTCAGATAACGCCTTGAATTTGAACAACAAGATGATGAAAGAGGTGTGTGAGCAATTCCAAATAAAACATCATAACTCCTCACCCTATCGTCTAAAGATGAACGGAGCTGTTGAAGCAGCCAATAAGAATATTAAAAAGATTATTGGGAAAATGACCGAGACATATAAAGACTGGCACGAGAAGCTACCATTTGCTTTGTATGCATATCGCACATCTGTACGAACATCTACGGGAGCAACTCCTTTCTCTCTGGTTTATGGAATGGAAGCTGTGCTACCTATCGAGGTTGAGATCCCTTCTCTACGAGTCTTAATGGAATCAAAGTTCGAAGAAGCAGAATGGGTACAAGCTCGATATGATCAGATGAACCTCATTGAAGA
The DNA here is from genome assembly GCF_025698485.1 of Gossypium arboreum. NCBI lineage: Eukaryota > Viridiplantae > Streptophyta > Magnoliopsida > Malvales > Malvaceae > Gossypium > Gossypium arboreum. Next base: position 98,477,607 of record NC_069080.1, read on the forward strand.
AAAGCGTCTCAGGGTAATTTGACACGGGCAGATGTACCAGAAAAGAATGATCACAGCCCATGACAAGAAGGTACGGCCAAGAGAATTCCATGAAGGAGAACTCGTGCTGAGGAAAATTCTCCAAATACAAAAAGACTTGCGAGGAAAATGGGTACCAAATTGGGAAGGATCATATGTCGTAAAGAAGGCATTCTCAGGAGGAGCTTTGATCCTTACCGAGATGGATGGGAAAGAGTTGTCGAATCCAGTAAACCAGATGCTGTGAAGAAATATTATGCTTAAGATGAAAACCCGAAAAGGGCATCTAAAAAAAAAGGGATCGTATGAAAACCGAAAAGGCGTCTTGATTAGTACAAAAGATTAGGATGTAAACCCGAGAGGGCGTCCTAATGAAACAAACCTGGCGGTCGAACGATAGGTCAAGTAGTGAGGCTACAGTATTTGAAGTATTTCTGAAAGCTCGGAATCTTCTACGCAAGAAGCCGCGGTCGAAAAGATTTTTGGATTGAGGAACGAGGAAGAGTTCATGTGTTGAATATCTAGAGCATTTGTATCCGTTGAATACAATCCTTTCTTTCTTTTTGACATTTTTTTACTCTCATTGTTCAACTTGCTTTGTTTGCCACATTTGAAATAGATGAATATGAAATATCATTTTTGTCCCTATCTGACCTTTTTTATGCATCTCATTATTTACATGATAAACGGTGAAATGACATACTTTAAACAAAAGAAATGTTAAGCATTACCTGGATGAAAATTTAATAAGCGCAAGAGTCTCAAAGTAAGAATAAAGTTCAATCGGGGGCAGAAGAGTGATATTTGAGAAACGTCGATTACTCAAAGATGGGTACGAGGCCTGAAGAGAAAGTCGAGAATCAAAGCAATGAACGCAGATCCTCAACAATCGTGGCGAAAAGGACATACGACCAATATGCTTAAGGAGCACTGCATAATCATGTAGGCATAAAGGCATTTAAGACAAACATGTGCATATCATGATGACATCATGCATGGCATATACAGGTAATCCAGTAAAGCAAGAGGATGTGATGATAGCTGTACTGAATCAAAGGAAAAGACACCTAAGTTCTACCAAATGACAGGTTTTGGTATTTTGATGTTTTTACTTCTGCTTTCAGAAATCAACTCATATTGCGAGAGGTGAGTTGAGCCTTGGCTCGCATGCCGAGGTATTTTCATTTTTTGCTCTTTTTTTTTTAATTCATGTTTTCAGAAAATTAACTCAGATTGCGAGAGGTGAGTTGAGCCTCAAGACACGTTGAGGTAATTTCAATTTATGCTTCAAAAAAATCAACTCATATTGCGAGAAGTGAGTTGAGCCTCGGGGCACGCCGAGGTATTTTCAAATTCTCTTGTTCAAATCCTGTCTTTAATTTTTAGTTTTCCAAAATCAACTCATATTGCGAGAGGTGAGTTGAGCCTCAAGACACGTTGAGGTAATTTCAATTTATGTTTCAAAAATCAACTCATATTGCGAGAGGTGAGTTGAGCCTCGGGGCACGCTGAAGTATTTTCAATTTCTACTTTCCAATTCCTGTTTTTTCAAAAATCAACTCATATTGCGAGAGGTGAGTTGAGCCTTTTAATTTCTGTTTTTCAAAAAGCAACTCATATTACGAGAGGTGAGTTGTACCTTTTTGTTTTTCAAAATCAACTCATATTGCAAGAGATGAGTTGAGCCTCGGGTCACATGTCGAGGTATTTTCAAATTCTGTTATTCAAATTCTGTTTTTAATTTTTACTTTCCTAAAACCAACTCATATTGCGAGAGGTGAGTCAAGCCTTGGGGCAAGCTGAGGTATTTTCAATTTCTGCTTTTCAATTCCTACTTTTCAAAAAAATCAGCTCATATTGCAAGAGGTGAGTTGAGCCTCAGGTTACGCTGAGGTATTTTCAATTTCTGTTTTCAATTTATGTTGTTCAAGAATCAACTCATATTGCGAGAGGTGGGTTGAACCTTTTAATTTCTACTTTTTCAAAATCAGCTTATATTGCTAGAGGTGAGTTGAGCCATGGGGCACGCTGAGGTATTTTCAATTTTTTGTGTGTTTTAATTTCAACTCATATTGCGAGAGGTGAGTCGAGCCTCAGGACACGCTGAGGTAATTTCAATTTCTGTTGTCAAAAAAAAAAATCAACTCATATTGCGAAAAGTGAGTTGAGCCTCAGTTCACATGCTGAGATATTTTCAGTTTTTGTTTTTAATGTCTGTTTTTAAAGAGTCAATTCATATTGCGAGAAACGAGTTGAACTCAAGATCACATGCCGAGTCAAGAATAAAGATTAGAGCTAATTGAAGATGTCAGATTTTGTCTCCTGAAGTTACAGTGGAGCTGATCGAGGATATCAGATCTTGCCTTGCTAGAGTTACAGAAGAGAAGATCGCAAATTTCATCTCACAGAAGCAATAGAAAAGCAGATCAAAGCCGTAGACTTTATTTCTCTGGAGTTACAATAAAGCTGATCGAAGACACAAATCTCATATTCTTGAAGTTACATTGGAGTAGATTGAAGCTACAAGGCATATGTCAGAAGATGCAGTGGGTTGAACCAAAGCAACAGGATGCAGTGGGATGGAATGAGGTTACTCGAAGAAAAGAAACACCAAAGAAGTCGAGATTCTGCTTGACTAGGCAAAATTGGCTCTTTTAAAGTCTTTGCCCCATTCTCGTTACACGACAATGAGCAAAGAGGGGCAGCTGTAATAGCCAATTTCAGCCTAGGTCCATAAAATAATAAAACCCCAAATAGAAAAAGGGTCCAATGTCCATTTACATAATAATCCCAGGCCTAAAACTATCTGAGCCCAAATTCTAAAACCCTAATAGCCCATTTGCTTAAAAGATTTCAGCAGTAAACCCTAGCTCCCATCTTGTCTGTCACCGCTTCTCACTAGTGGCCAACCATTGGCCACCTTGCGCACTACCACCACCATTCCCCACGCACGTCACATGCCTCCACGCACGCTTCTGGTCCTCCATGCCCTGCAAAAACAACAGAAAAGCAAAGCAGAAGCAAGAATAGCAAAAAAATAATAACAAAGTGTAACAAAATAGGCTATAAAAGCCGAATAAAAAACAGAAATAGGGGGCTTTTTTTTTTTTCTTCTTCTTCTTTTCTACTTTGTAAACACTAAAGGGAAATTCACAATCTTCAATAAACAGATAGCAGTAGTTGTAAAAAAATAAAAAGAAGAAACAAAAGGTTGTATTTATTTCTTTGTTCCTTTCGATTTTTACATACATATATATATTTCTTTATTTTCTATCTATTTAACATAAAATATACAAAAATATAAAAAATAAAAATTTTGAAAATTTTACTGTCGGCGGCGTGCATGGCGCCGCGATCGGACCGTCGTCCCTCCCCGGCCGAAAATCGTTCCGTCTTCCTCCCCTTCCCCTTTTCTCTCTTCTTCTCTCTTTTTTTTTTCTTTCTCCAGGCACCAAATGATTTTTTTTAAAATTTTTTTTAACTTATATAGGGACCCAAAACGCACCGTTTTAGGTCCCCCCCCATTTAACGAAAACGACGTCGTTTGGCTTAGGGTCGGGTCGACCCGACCTGTCTAGTCCAGGGTCCGCGCGTTTTTGAATGGAAGGGCTAATTGCGCATTTAGCCCTTCCGCTTTTCTGGGGGCTTGCAATCAAGGTTTTTTTATTTTAATTTGGCCCGTGGTTTTGCCCAATTCATCCTGGTCCCCACGCCGCATGCCGTTTTAATACCCGGATTTATTGCGCTTTTGACCCTCCAAGTTATGCGCGTGTTACAATTAAGTCCCTTTTCTTTGTTTTTATTTTAAATTGGCCCCATAACTTCGTTTTTATTTTAATTTTAGTCCTTTTTCCGTTTATTTTCATATATTTATTAAATGTCCTTGTTATTTTTATAATTAGTATTGTTATTATTATTATTATTATTGTTGTTACTATATATATTGGCATATACTCTTATTGTATGCGTATGTATGTATGTATTCATATTTAGTTTTTTCTAGTTATTTTATTTTAGTATTTTAATGCTCTACTTGATTTCATATTTCAATACTATTATTATACTTATTATTAATATTGTTATTATTATATGTATGCTTAAATATATATATATATATATATATATATACTCTTACATGTAGGTTTATTCCCATTATTTTATTACTTTTATTGTATATGGTGTTTTAATTATATCATATTGTTCTCTTTGTGTCTCAATACTATTACTATTGTAATATACGAGTGTGTGTTTTGTTATATATGTATATATTATGTGTATTCTATATTTATACTACATTATTATTATTTTTGTATTATGTATATATTAAATATTGTGTTATTTATGTATTTTATTCTATAGGTATATATCTCTTATGTATATATATAAGTACATCTTTATGTAATATTATTACTACTAATATTAATATGTTTTGAACATTGAAATTATGTATACATATATATATATATTTTAATTATTTATTACTATGTATATACTTCAATATTATTAATTATTTATTTTATCACTACTAGCTCAAATAATATATGTAGTACATTTCCAACATTATTATTACTTATATATGTGTGTGCAAAATATATTTTGTATATATTCTTAATATCATATATATATATATTCATTGTTTTCTCATATTCAACATTATTATTACATTTAATCTTGCATGCATGGTTATTATTTTTAATATATTTGTCATGTTCATTATTTGCTTCAATATATACCTAGCTCTTTCATTTATTTATTTTTATTCAGATCAATTTTATTTTACATTACTTGAAAATTACATTTCTTTTCTAATTAATTTCAAAAATCAAGGCAGTATATCGAGTTAACACCAAGTCGTCGATTTCATCGCTATGTTGGGTGAATATCAATTGACTCATGTTAAGACGATATATCCTTCTCAAAAATCAAAAAAATTAAAAACTTTTTGTCTTCTTTAAATCGGATCATGACAAAATGTTACATTGAACTCGTATTTTTAAAAAATCAAGACAACACGTGTTTATAAGATACCAATTTTGGCGTCGCGAGGGTGCTAATACCTTCCTCGCGCGTAACCGACTCCCGAACCATAATTTTTCTCTGGATTTTTTGACGTAGACCTAGCCTCAGCTTTCTTTTAAAAAGAAATCTAATAGGTGTCCGATCACACCTAGGAAAAAGGATCGGTGGCGACTCCCCTTTTTTATAAAATCGAGATTCCATTTCCAAATTTTTACTAAATCGCCACGATTAGCGACCGAAAGCTAAAAATTTTTACGTCGCTACAATATTACTGTAAAAATCTATGACAAAATATATTTAATTTCTACATTTAACGGATTCCCTTGTGAAGCTCATAGTGTGACATACCTTAATTTTGAATAGATGATGAACAATATATGTGTGATTCATATACTTTAGTGTAAGTCAAAGTCTAAGTTCAAATATATAAGGAATCGAATGTTGGTACGTTTGGTATACGACTTCTGTAGTATGTAGCATCATTCAAATAGTGGAAATCATAGTCCAATTAAAGGGTAAATAATATCCTCTCATTTGCATTATATGATAGAACAAAAGTAAACGTAGTCACAAGTCATTGAACAAACACTTAGTAAGTAGCTCTTGAATAACTCAATCACGATATTACAGCGGAATGACTTCATGACTAAATAAATTTATAATTAATAGGCGAAAGCTAAAACCTAATTATAAATTATTTTGCCCTAATTATATATGTCCAATCGGTTCCCCTCACTAGCTTATTGAAACAAAAAATTAATTGCATGTAAAACCAAATGGATAGAAATGAATGAAAATGATAAAGTAAGATAAATGGCTCACATCCATAAATGAATGCGTTTTCTTAAGTATAGAAATGATTTGAGTATTAATTTAAGTTTTTTCAATTATTGTTAATTAATTATAATTAAATAACCAAGTTTGAAATGGAATTAAACTAATTTGTCATTATAGATTTTGAATAAGAATATTAAATATATTTCATCATAGATCCTTTTACAATAAAGTTGTTATGACTTTAATGTAATTAGAATTGGATTGGAACAATTATTTAAGCCTAAAGTTAATTTAGTTAAAGTAATTAAGTAACTCATTGAGAAATAGAAAACAAGTTTTGAGTTGAATTAAATTATAAAGTATTGAGTCAAAAGTTTAGGAAACATATATAATTAGACCTAATATATGAAAGACCCAAATTCTTCTCATAAAGAAGAGAGAGGCGGTTACCCTAGTAATATTTAGTAGGGTGTGCCGTCCACCCCTACTCTAGGTAAAATAGGAGTGTGTTTTCTATTTAAATATTATTATTTTACATGTAACACCCCTTACCCGTATCCGTCGCTGGAACAGGGTACAAGGTATTAATAAATTATAGTATATACTATTAAATAAAACCCAATAAGAATATGGTGTGCAATTTGATCATGAATCATTATAACATATGCTATTAACAATACAAACCAATTTCAAAGGCTTCGTACAAAATGATTAGTTTGATACTATGATTAGTATTTTAAACCTAGACAATTATGACACGTAACAAAACAACTAAGTCTGCTATACATGCTATATTTCAAAATGTTGAGTTCAAATACCAAGAGTATTGATAGTGCGGGCGGATCTTCAACGATCTCTAACTCCTGTGCTAGCTGGATGACACTATAAGACAAAGGAGAGAAAAGAAAGTAAGCTTATAGCTTAGTAGGTAAGTATATAAATAACAAATAAAGAATCTAATATGTTTACAACATAACTCAATTATATCATATTTTTAATTTTACTATTTACTCCAATTTGATCAAGCTGTCCCTCCTGCGTCATGATCACTAAATAAATCATAACTCGAGTTACGAAACTCGAAATTCAAATCCGTAAAATTTACCTGAATCTAGACTTATAAAAATTCTTACTAATGTTTTTCTAGAATTTTTGGTTTAGCCAATTAGTACAGTTTATTAGTTAAAGTTTCCCCTATTACACAGCTCAACTGATCTGACCTTTGTTCACTACGAATTGAATTTCTCTCAGTACACAATTCAAATAACCATGAAACCTGTTTCATTTAAAACTAGACTCAATAAGGAATTTAGGAATATAAACTATATTTCTTAATTTGTTTTGTAAATTTTCTAATGAGTTTTCAAAGTTGGAACAGGGGATCACATTGTCATCCTAAGCAAGTCACACACAATTGTAAATATCTCAAAATATAGAATTCCTTTGCTTGCTATGTTTCTTTTATATAAAATAGACTCATTAAAATTTAATTTCACATCTCATTAAACCTCTAATTAAATTCCTTCTATTTTTGGTGATTTTTCAAAATCACGTCATTACTACTGTCCAAAACAGTTTTAATGCTAATTTCACTCTTTCACACATTCTTTGTACTAACCTCTTTTTAACTTATATATATATATATATATATATATATATATATATATATATATATATATATATCACAATTCATTTTCACCACATTTCATACATCACAAGTATAGGCCATGACTACAATGTCACCACAAAGCCATCCCGTTGAACAATGCGGATTAATCCTCAATACTTGATGGTTTCAGCACACAACCCCACCATCATATTTCATTTAATTCAGCTCTCTTGTACACATGGTGAACACTTAGTACCACTCATGCGACCTAGCCGATTTGTCTCGTAGCTCTCTTGTCTACATGGTGTCCTTCACTTGGAATCACGCATGCGACCTAGCTACATTTATTTCTCACGAAGCTCTCTTGTCTACATGGGATACATCCCGTATCACACATGTGACCTAGCTACAACATAGTATCTCGTAGCTTTCTTGTACACATGATGTGCACTCAACATCATACATGTGACCTAGCTACGCTCCCTCTATTTTATTTGATCTTTCCGAATGTTCAATCGGGATCTCTCTTTCTATTACTTATTTCCATTCTTCCAATAGACGATTTATACTCCAACATCAGCTAGTATATATATATATATATATATATATATATATAATAGGCTGAAATATAAGAATGTAAATGAAATTAATGTATTGTTTACATACAAACTTACCTCGGTGCAAAATATGGGAATTTTGCAATTTAGTCCAAAACTTTCTCCTTCCCCCGTTCGAGGTCGATTCCACGCCTTTCTTGATCTATAACAACATATTTAGCTCATTTAACATTTGAACTATTTATTTTAATCCAAAAATCACATTATACAAAATTTACATTTTTGCCCCCTAACTTTTACAAAATTATGATTTTGCCCCAAGGCTCGGAAATTTAATTTCAGCCCTCATTCTTATGTTTAATGACCTACTGATCATTTTTCTCTTCTATGGCAACATCAAATTCTCACTCTAACACATAGTTATGAACAATAGGTATTTTTATCGATTACCCCGTTTTGCTCATTTTCGTTAAAACTCGCTTAGAAAAGATCGTTCTCCTAACTTCAAACATTCATATTCTACCATAAAACAACAAAATACATGCCTATCATTCATGAGTAAATTTTTAAACATAAACCCTAACTCAAAATAATGGTAGAAATAGGTAAACCGAGCTACGAGGATTTCAAAAATGTGAACATTAAAAACGGGGCTTGAAATCACTTACTATGAAGCTTGAAAGTTGAAGAAACCCTAGCTATGGAGGAGAGCAAATTTCGGCAGCAACTGGTGAAGATGATGACCAATTTTTTGTTATTTTTCCCGTTTTATTTCATTTAATATCCACATGACCAAAATGCCCTTCCTTATTAAACTTTCAAAAAATTCCATCCATGTCCTATTTTGTCCATGAACTTAGAAATTGGTCAAATTTCTATTTAAACCCTCCTAATTAATATTCCAAAGCAATTTCATACTAAAAACTTCAAGAATGCAAGTTTTGCAATTTATTCGATTTAGTCCCTAATTCCAAATTAAGCACTTTACGCCTGGAATTTCTTCACGAAATTTTGACACTATCATGCAATCATAATTTAAACCTAAAAATAATTATAAAATAATTATTTTTATCTCATATTTGTGGTTACGAAATTACTATTCCGATTAGGCCTTAATTCGGGTTGTCACATTACAAATTTTTATTCAATCAGGATTCTTGTATCTCTCCTTATAAATAGATGAAATCGATTGACCTAAAAGAATAAGTTTCCATACACCGTTATTTTGGAAGAAATTAGTGGAATTGTTTTATCTAAGAATAAATTATATTTGCTGGTAATTACAATATTTTTCAGTTCCTATTGAGGGAAATTACTTTCCTATTGAAATTAATTGCATTGCTTCTTTTTTGTGTGTGTTTGATTCAGGTTGCTCAAGCCTACACTTTGCTCAATTCAGGGAACGAGAATAGTGGATAAAGTCGTTTGGTTGAAAGCCAAGATCGATTTAAATCCGTCTCGCACAAAGAAAAAATATTTTTTGGTAAAGGATTATTACTATAAATATCACAAAATGACACAAATTTGAAAATTTTTAAACTTTAGCTATAACTATTAAAACCGTTTTTTTTAACCGATTTTTTCAACATAGGGTGTAAGTGAATCTACAAGAAAAAAAAATGCGAAAGAAAAGATTGAAACCTATAAGAAAAGACTTGTAGAAATGGGTTATATGCAAAAAGAAAGCATTAATTATGAGGAAATCATCCCGCTAGTAGCAATGCTTAAGTTTATCTGTATTCTATTGTCCATTGTGGCTGCTCTCGATTACAAGATCTAAAAAATGGATGTTGAAGAGAATATCTATATGGTGTAACCCACTAGTTATATAGCAAAAAGACACTGGCATCAAGTTTGCAAGCTTTTAACACTCATCTATGGACTTAAACAAACATTTTGCTCATGGAATCAAAGGTTTGATCAAGCAATAGAAACCTTTGGGTTTAAGCAAAACGCTAATGAACTTTGTGTCTATTAAAAAATAAATGATGGAAAGGTGGTTTTTTTTTTTTTGTTCTATATGTCAATGATATTTTACTCATTAGGAATGATGTAAGGACATATCATCGGTTAAATTGTGTCTAATGCAACAGTTTTGCATGTATGAATTTGTGAAGTTAATTATGTTATGGTTAAATATTGAAAAAAAACAAAATGATAGTCTTATCACAAGCTTCATGCATAGATAATATTCTAAAACGTTTTGCAAAGATTGATTCAAAGAATGGAACACAACCTTCTGTATCAAACTTAAGTGTTTCTTTGGATGACTGTTCTAAGACAATAGAATAAAGAGGATATATGAGAAAGGTTTCATATGTTTCAGCAATATAAAACCTTGAGTATGTTATGCTTTACACATGTCTAAATATTTGTTTTACAATAGGATTGATAACTCAATACTAAAACCACCACTCAAGAAGAAACCACAAAAAGACATAAAACTCAACCAAACATTATATCAAGAATCATCCAAGGTCATCATTCTGTAAACGAAGATGCTAAACCGTCACCGATCAACCACTAAAACCACCACACAAAACCAATATGACATGAAAATTCAGGATGAACAATAAACCCAAACAATCAAACTCGAATAAACCAAAAGATAGTTTCTAAATGCCACAAACTTCATATTCCAAAGAAAGGGTGGTGCGACATAAAGAATCATCAAATCATATACTAGGATACCACCATGCACACCCTTCAGATCAACAGGCACCTTTAACAATGAAAAGCATTATGTGCAACATAAATCCATATCACATCCTATCTTTGCACACTAATGTCAAATGACCAAAACTAAAACTTTACACCTCCAAGGAAATAAAAACAAAACAACAAAAGGGATTAAAACTGCATCTACAAAAGGTTCAATTTAAATAAAACTTCACAAAGTTAAATCCCAACATCAAAGGCATGTTTTGCAAACTTCATATTTTAACCATTCCTACGAATGCCAATATGCTCTCTTGAAAAAAGGAATTTACTGAAAAGTTATTCATCAATAAATGAAGCTTACAAGAATGAATATATAACCAGCTATGACTAGCTAACTGAAATTGTAACTAATTAACGAATTACATAATGATTATAATTAATTAGTAATGCCATTTACTAAAAGAACTATCCAAAGCAGACTCCACCAAACAAGAAAAAATAGAAAAAAAAAACACAGGCCCCATAAATAAACAAATGCCCAATGCTTTAAATAAAAGACAAAAGGACGACAAAATAAGTAAAATACTACAATTAAATAACTAGAAAAAAAAAGATTAAACAAGTGTGGCGTTCTAATGATTCGAACTTATAGACTTAATGCCTAAGTAATTCAAGTGGCGACTTGCAGTTGCATATAGTCTCCATGGGTTGCTCCATATTGCATATGGTATTCATGGGCTGCAAATCCAACAATGAATTCGGTCAGATAATGGACTTGATGACCCAAAGATGGACAACAACAAAATGGGCACTTACAACCAGCCCAAAACTCAAGTCCAACGTGGACCTATTACATGATTAAAATAAAAACTAATAACTATTACATAAAATTATCCAACTTGTCCTAGAAACAAAAAGGTTTATAGAACAATAAATTTTTTTTAAAAAAAATCATTGTAAATGTTAGGGGTTCAAAATATAAAAACCATTTTTTGTTTTTTTCCTTAAATGAAAATAGACTAGATGTTATTAACTTAGTAAAGAAAGTCCCAAGAAAGACGATTGGGAAATCAGAACCGTAAAAAACAAAATAACCCTAAACAAAGTAATTGTTCACAAACAAAAAAAAATTAACATCCACTCTCCAGCTTACAGAAGTGTCACGTGTTGTGGCTGCCCAGGAGCGTGCGCATTAAAACAAACAATTTTGGAAAAAACTATTTTAAAAAGCGATTTTAACTACAAGTGGACGGTGTCAGTTGTAATATTTGTAGTGTCAATGGGACACTTGAGTATCCCTATGTTTGAACCCAAAGGATTGCTAAGTGGGTAAATGTATTTACCAAGTTAATGACAATTTAAGCAATTACTAATCTAATCGAGTCGAAAATTGTTAGTGCAAGAATAAAATTGTTTATAAACTAAAATTAAACTATTAATTAAACAACTAAGCTAAACTTTCTTCCTAATGTTTTTGATGATGCAAATCATTAAACGATGCTCAATTGATTAGTTTAATGATAATTAAACTAATGAACTTATATTGATTATATTGGTTGTCAGTCTTAGTTAGAAATTTCCCCTCCGTCTCATCCTAGATTTAAAGATACCACCTAAGGTTACCTCTCGATCTCACCTGGGCATACCGATTACCTCTTAGTCTCAATAATCGACACAATTATATCGAACTATCTAAGGATAAACTCTCATCTCAGTCTCGTTTATCTAGGTTTTTCACTAGAAGCACCAATTCTAATGTATTAAGCATTTTAATATAATCGAACAACCAATCAATCAAGAATAGACATCAAATTAAGCTAAAAAACAGCCAAACAATCAATCATTGAACGAGTTCAGCACATACTCAAACTTAAATTCCAAATAAATATTTTATCAAACTTATTGTAAGCATAAAATAAAAGTAAAGGGTTTAAGAAAATGATCATTCACTTGACGAAGATCTATTGAATCCCAAGGGGTTGTGCATCATTGTTTACAAAATCTTTAACAATAAGGAAGAAAGAAAATTGTCACACTAAGATCTAACCTAAAAAGAAACAAAGAAAACCTAAACTAAAAAAGAAAAGAAAAAGAAAAGAGAGAGAAAACCTAATCTAAAAATGAAAAGAAAAAGAAAAAGAAAAAAGAAAGAAATCCTAATCTAAAAACTATAAACCCTAAAGAAACTATTTAGTTACCAAAAATCTGGAATGAAAGGCTTATAAAGTTGTATTTATAGCCTACTAACATTTAACCTGACATTGACTATTTTTCCATTAAGTAAAAAGAAGACATAAGTTTGTTTGGACACAAAATTTTCCCTGTAGTTTTTGTAATATCTTGATTTCTTTAACTTTGTTTTTATGAATTTTGTCATAATTAAATATCTGCTTCAGTGGTTAAATGATGTTGGTGTGTGTTTAAGGTCTTCGGTTTAAGTCTCACTTCTGGAATTTTTTTTTTTTTTTTAATCCTAGCCTTATCCCTTTTGGGTGGGCTTATGTTATATTTTTGGTGAACTCATATTAGAATGAGCTTGTTGGTTCAAGTGGTAAGGTGTTAGCTAGCTTTAGGGTTTTGTGTCCAAACCCCGTGTGAGAGAAAGATGTTATTTTTGCTTCTGTGAGTGTGTGTCGGTTGTGTAGTAGAAGTTCGGTGGGATTGAAAGTCTATGGTAGTTGAATGAGGTTAGTGGTCGGTTTTGGTGGGATTTGTTAGTTAGTGGGGTTGTATTTTAGTTTGAATTAATTTTAATTTTTTTCCCAAAAATCCCCCTTTTTGTTTTTCTGATGTTATTTTTTCCCCTTCTTTTCTCTGCAACTTTTTATTTTGTTTTCTATCTATTCTGTTCAACAAATTAATCATTCTAATCATTGAGGTTCGGTGTTCTGGTTGTTCTTCATTCGTCTTGGTAAGTCTATAAGTTCGTTTGGTTTGGATTTCTTTCCTTTTGAATTAGCATATTGGTGTTGTGGTTAGGGAGTTTACTTTTTGTGAGTGTGTTGCATAGGAAAAGACTGTAAAGCAGTGGATTTCGCTCCAATGGCCTAATCCTTGATACTAGTTGTTTTCAACATCTGTAAGTTTATGTGCGTTGTTTGGGTTATTATTGTCGAATCATAAACTGTTTGCTAAATAGTTGTTGGGATACTGGTTTTCTAGGTTTCATAGGTATTTGGATTACTTTCACATAAAAAATGAACCAGGTGTGTAATGAAAACACGAGAAAGCATCGATCGATGAAAACCAAAAATATGGCCTGTTAACACCACACGGGTGTGTGCCTAGCCGTGTGGTAGGTCGTGTGTGACACACCGTATAGGCCACACGAGCTAGGCCAACTTGTGCGTATAGGCCACACGGGCGTGTGGGCCATTAGCCAGGTTGTGTGGGATATACGGCTAAGCCATATGGCATGTAGGCCCAAATTTTAGAATTTTTCCCTAGAGTCCTACACATCTTTCTAATCAACTGTGGACCTTTCGTAGGGTCGATATGTATGGTATAAACCTTAAAGCATGAAACCTATTACTCTGTTAGACTGAAAATGACTTAAATAATGCTTTTATGAGTATTATGAGACATGGTATGTACGATATGTTCTATCATGCTTAGGCATGTGTAATATCTATTTTATGAGCATGATGATGTATTAATTCTAATATCTGTTATTACTATCTATATTTGGTTATGATATGGGATATGTGATATGTGGAGGAAGTATTCTGTGAGATGATATTTTGCTAATATACTGGTTGTACGGTTGTGATTATTTTGAAGAGTGTCGTATAGACACTATGTGTTGTGTCGAGCTGGGTGGGTGTTTTATACCCCATGTGGTGTGTTGGGATGGTCGGAGCTGGTGTGTAGAGGATGGGGGTAGGACTTTGTATATTTGTACTGTATGATTCTGTTGATAATCTGATTCTGTTAAGGATTTATGTCTGTATCTGTTCTATTATACGATAAAACCTGAATTTATGTTTCCGTAGAGTTACACACTGAGTTTTCAAAACTTACTTTCTTTCTATCTGTTCTGTTTACGTAACTGTTAAGACTTAGGTGGGTCGGTGCGACGGAGGCTCGGTTGTGACCATTTATCCGTAAATTTCATTTACTTTAAAAGTTTATTAATTTTATGATTTTAAGAGTTCTATAATTTTGGGACTCTCTAGACTTTGGGGTTTTATTTTTGGATTTGGATTTCATTTGAGACTTCTTGTGATGCTCGAAAAAACAATTTACAAAAACAACTGTTTTATGCGATCAAACGCTTTCAAGAAAGTAAACTCAATTTTCAAAATATAATGACTTTAAAACTTCCGCTGCAAATTATTGTTTTATTTGAAAGAGTATAAAATCGATGGTTTTCATTAATGAGTATAACAACATATTCTTTACAACAAAGAGGTACGATGTTTTTAAAGGAAAAGACCGATTTTTAACTTTTCTTCATAACATCTCCAAATTCGGCCATAACGTCTATGCCAGGTTTAAGGTGTTACATTTTTTTCACTTGTCAGGCTTGAGTATCATGATACCCACAACAGTCTTAAGATTAAGAGTTTTGGGGGTCTTGATATGCAATATCCATGGTCTGGCATCACGATACCACTATAGAAAACCTCTATTCTCTTTATTTCAGTACTGTTAGGGGTATCACGACTTTCATGCTTCAATATTGTGATACCCCCTTTCTAGGTGATGTTTTCTTTATGTTTAGCTTATCGTCGACTTCCTACAATACCCAACCAACTTGTTAAGTTCCCCATGGAGCGATTGACCAATTTGGGTATAAAAAATGGATTAAATTAATAAAAATGATTTATTAACAACAAAACTAAAAATCTACAAAAACATTTCAAAGACACTTAAATTACTCAAGAATAAGCTCCTTAAGTGTAATGGGCAACCTTATTTGACGTATCAAATTACGATATATCACGTTGATCTGTTTAAAGCATCTAAAACTATGAGCCACTGGTACATGGCTTCTCACAACACCATATCTTATTGTCGTGTTGCTCTTCACATTGTCCTCTCAATTGTGATTGTTAGCTAGGCATTACCATATTCTTTCAATCTAATTTTATTGCATCTAATGCAAAAGAAGGAGCTCTACCAATCAGACAAACTGTTGATTCCCTCTTAGAAGCCCGAAATAAAAGAAATCTATTCCCCATGTGATCATTAGCACGTTGGCGGTGTCCAATGGGATGACACTCAAACTGGTACAAGTAATCTTGCCTGTGGCCTTTCTAACTCTCTAAAATAAGTCTGTATTAAAGTTGCAATAGGACATCATAAAAGCAGACCGAGGCCAATAGAATTGCAATGCCGCCCAAGTATCTAATGTAATCTGGCAATCATGAAAGACATGCTTCAGTGTTTCCACCGCACCGTCATACCTGGGGCATAAAATAGAACATATTAATTGTCTATATAGTATAGTAGAGTGTGTAAAGAGATAATTAAGAGAATTCCTCCAATTGAGGATCTTGACCTTAGAAAGAATATCCAGAAGCCATGATTTTTTTTGTAAAAGACAGTATATATAGTTTGAGTAACAATGGTTATAGGTGTTTGTAAATTATGTAAAATAATTTTGGAGGCACTTCTTACAGAGTACTCTTTCGAAGCCTCACCCCTCCAAACTAAGCTATTAGCATAAAGGAAACACACTAGAGGAATTCCCCAGATCCTCACAACATCAAATTCACTGAAGGTATTTCTTATCAAAACTGATTTCTATAATCTTGTACTTGAGTCAATTAAATTAGAGACGAAACTCTGTTCGCGTGCAATCGATAGTTGTATTGACAAGAAAATCTATGCCCCTAAGTACCTAAGCGTCCTCCCAAACCGAGACTGATGTTCCTATGCCAATCCACTAAAAAATCCCCATGTGGAGGAGGCCCCGTGCTACCCATATACTTTTCCATGTGTATGACAGTATACTCTCTAACCTTTCATGAAAGAATTTCGAGTCGGGAAGTATTTGGCTTTTAATGTTCTCGAGAGTAAAAAGTGAGGATTGCAAATTAGTTATCATCCCTGCTTTGCCAATAACGCCAAATTAAACTCCGAAAAACTTCTAAACCCATGCCCCATTCCTCCTTAAGTGTGCACAAACGCTGTTATTCACACTAATGGATGCCACGTTTATCATGGCTCTTCTGCTACCAGAACTTTCCAATAATGTTCTCCATTTCTGAACACAAGGATTTCAATAATAAAAAACAAAGCATAGAATACGTTGGAATAGCCTGAAGCACTACTTTAATGAATACTTTCCTACCTTCATGCGATAGATTTCAAACATTCCAACTGCTAATCTTTTATTGCTTCCGAGCCTTCAACTCTGGAAATGAAAATTTCTTCCCACGACTAACTATATTCGAAAGACCTAAGTATCTTTCCATATTCGCCATTCATCGAACATTAAGCAACTAGGAAACCGTTGTTCTAGTATCCTCCAAGACATTAGTATTGGAAAAATTCGTTGATTCGTCAAGGTTGACACATTGTCCCGAGCAGTGTTCATATTCAATAAGAATGTCCTGAAGAACTCGCAGACCCCTTTGTGATGCCTCTCAAAATAAAATACAATTATCTATGAACATCAAATGAAATATTTGTGGACTATGTCGACAGACCTTCACACCCACCCGTGACTTGTTCAACTAAGCCAACTTTAATACCGTCGAGAGCCCCTTACTGCAAAACAAAAATAGATAAGGGCTCAAAGGGTCCCACTGTTGCAATCTTCTAGATGGGTTGAAACAAGTCCCTATTTCACCATTAAGAATGATGGAATAGAAAATTGAAGTTATACACTGCATTACAAGATCTACCCATGCTCGTTCAAACCCCATTTGTAACATCATTCGATCAAATAAATACCATTCCACACAATCGTAAGATTTGTTCATGTCCAACTTTAAAGCCAATATCATTTGCTCTCCATTCACTTTTGTTTAAACATATGCAAGACTTCATAGGACAAAAGAACATTATTGGTAATTAACCTCCTGAGAACGAATTCACATTGTGCCTCATCAATACAGAGATCGAGAATATTTCGAAGTCGATTTGCAATCGTCTTAGCAATTATCTTATACAACACCTTGCAAAGACTTAAAGGTCGAAAGTTAGTGATATTTATATGGTGTACAACATTCAGAATGAGCGCTACATAAGTGTTGTTAAGCCTTACCAAAGATTTACCATTGTTGAAGATTTCTAGACAGAACACACCCACATCCTTGCTGATAATATACCAAGATTTTTGGTAAAACAATACTAAGAAACCATTTGCTCCCAAAGCCTTTGTCTGACCCATCACTTTCATGGCTGTCACTAATTCCTCTTTCCCATATTCGTCTGCCAGCACATTATTCATATCATCAATCATGCATCTCTCCACTCTGGACAAAATGTGATCAACATTACTTACTCCCCATGTAGAAAAAAGACCCAAGAAATACTCTTTCGTAATACAATCCATCTCATTAAAGTCCAAGGGGCCAAACTACCATCCTTCTACTATAAACCACATATTTTGTTAGTACATCATCTCTGAGAAGAAAAGTTATGAAAAAAAGGAAGTATTCCTATCTCCCAACTTCAACTAGTGTGCCCTCACCCGTTGTTCCCAATACCTCTCCTCTTTCTCAATCTACATATTAATAACCAAGTGAAAATCCAGTAATTCCATTAGCATTGCCTCAGATCTTTCTTGACCTTCCAAATGCTCGAGTCTTTTCAAAAGGTTCCTCAAGACTGTTGACCTTTTCTGTTTAATAAACCCCACCTAATGTTGCAATCCCTCGTTGGGCTTAAAAAGTTTATTCGAAATGTCTCCCGTACTTGAATCCTACAAATGCTTAATTTTTGACTCACAAGAATCTTCCAAGCACCACCAAGATTCAAAACGAACTGTCCTATTTTCTTTCGGTATCCCCCTGATTATTTTATAAGAGCAAAGGGAAATGGTCAAAGAAAGAATAAGACATATGTTATAAGGAGAAATTCAGGAAAATATGTATCCAATCTGAAAAGGCGACTCCATGATTAAGATGTTTTTGAATGTGCGTTTCAGGAAAGTTTCCCCTCTCCCATCTGAACCATACACCCGAGTATCAAATATCATGAAAGTTGGCAAGCCTCCAACACCCTTTGAAATACTTCCATTCTCCCCTCCTCCCTTGGAAGTCTACATTGCTTTTCGAAGGAATGTAGGATGTCATTAAAATCATCGCAAACTAACCAAGGAAAAAGATGCAAAGTCCCAAGGGTTTTCAACAAATTTCATGTGTTAGATTTCTCTCGAGGATTAGGATCCCTGTAACACCCTTAACCTATATCAGTTATCAGAATAGGGTTACGGAGCATTACCGAAATTTACAAATCAAATACAAACATTTCATATCACTTCACATTCATATCAAAAATAAATCATAAACCAACCATATTGTTCCTTATATGAGTCATCGAGGCTCAATATATGTATTAGAAACAAGTCAGGACTAAACCAGGTACTCAGAGAATTTTTCACAAAATCTCAAAAATTTTCCAAGGTATAGGGGACACGCGCGCTAGGCCGTATGGCTAACATGGCCAAAAGACACGCCCATGTCTTAGGCCGTGTGGGCATTCAAAATAAGGCACACAGCGTGTGGGCATTCAAAATAGGGCACACAGTCAAGTCCTAGCCTATGTCCATGCCACGTGTAACTCTCTGATTTGGGTCACACGGCCAAGTTACACGCCCGTGTGCTAGGCTATGTGTAGGTGCAGGGGTTACACGGCCAAGCCACATGCTCATGTGCCAGGCCATGTAAAAAATCCTCAACATTCTATTTTTAATTTTAAAGATGCAGGGGACACACAACCGAAACACACGCCCATGTGCTAGGCCATGTGTCATACATGACTTAGATACATGCTTCTGAGGACAAAATAAGATCATTTCCAAGCCTTATTCCTCACCCAATTTGTCTTCCACCTAAATTCACACTTTATCACATTCACAAAGCATTACCAACCATTCAAATCAAGCCAAATTCAAGTTCAATTCATGTCAATATTTCCCCATATGTCCATTCTTTTATCTTACCTAATTAATCACATAACACATATATATTTTACCATTCATATCATCTCAACCCATTTATCAACATATCTATATAATTTCCATCATTTATCCATTTTAAGACTCATCAAACACATTAAGACCATATATAAACTCATCAAAATATATCAATCACAAGCCATTCCAATAACTAGTTATAACCAAACATTTACATTGCCATTATTGGTTATATTTAGCCTATACATGACATTATAACCAAAATTAGTTTTCCATATTTATATCGAAGAGTCTGAGGGATAGTGTGATGTAGTTTTGACTAGCTTCCAACCTTTATAAGCCTCCGAGTACTATAACATAGAAGAATTAAAACAGAGTAAGCATTTAATGCTTAGTAAGTTCGTATAACAGGAATTTAACTTACCAATTAAATTTACATTTAAGGTAAGCAAATAAACATGCTCAAACCACTTTGGCCAATTACTTAGCACATATCCTCATCAAGCATGTTAGTCAAGCAATTCACATAAATACCGAGAACATATTCAATTTCTACATACATGTATTTATTACTTCAAGTGTCTATGAACATGTACATATCATATCATATCTTTGTACTTCAAGTTTTCTCATAGTAATTCATCTTGAATTTATATCATCTCATATCAGAACTTTACCCATTGAATCCTTAATATATCGATGGATACAAGGGTAATACACATGAAGTGTATAAATCTGAAATCTATCAATTCATATTCGGGGATACTCATTTGAGCACATAATCAGGAAGCCCTCTCTTGAGCTATATAACAAGAAGCTCATGTGAGCTATGTAATGGGACCTTATCCAGGCTGTATAACAGGAAGCTCATAAGAGTCATAATCGGAAAGCTTATGCGAGTCAATAACGGGTAGCTTCAAAGAGCCATTAACGGGAAGCTCCGGATAGCCATATATCGAGAAGTTGAAGCGAGTCATATCAACTTGCTTTGGAGAGCCATTAATCGGGAAGCTTACAAAGATCTTTTAATCGAGAAGCTTCGAAGATCCATATCTCAGGACACTCATAAGAGCTGCGGTGTGTCCACAACACATGTATGATCACAACCGATCGAGATGCTCCGAATAGCTATTAACAGGAAGCTCGCAAGAACCATATAATGTGAAGCTCGAGAGGACTAATAACAGGATGCTCATGAGAGCTAATATCGGGACGCTCTTTCGAGCTATGGTGTGTCTGCAACATATGTAGGACCACAACCAATTCGAGAACCTTGTATCCATCGAATCTTATTTATCCAAATGGACTTATTATTTATCATGTACTACCAGATATGTGATTAATTTCATACATATGGAAATTTTACAATTCATATATATAACATCCAATTCGTGTAACGCCCCAATTTTCGGAAATTCTGTGAATGTTGACAAAATTTCATGCTTTGATTTTGTCATTTGTGAGTGAAATTATGAAATAGGACCTATGTGAAAATGTTTGAAAATGCTATAGGCTAAATTGAAGTGGCCAAATAAATAGGAGTGCAAAATAGGAGGATTTGCATGATAAACCTCCCATTTTACATGAAGTGGCCAGCCATCATGTTGTTGTAGACAAAATCTTGATATCCATAATTTATGGTACAAATTGATACAAATTGATAATGGGTTAGGTAAATGTTTCATGACAATGGATTAGGTAAATATTCCATGATAATGGGTTAGGTAAATGTTTCATGATAATGGGTTAGGTAAATGTTTCATGATAAGAATTTCATGTCTTTTGTATTAAAGAATTAAATGGATGAAATATGAATTTTTATTAAAAGAAAAAGGGGTGAAAAAAAACAAAGTTTTGTCCATCTTTGTTCATCATAGCTGAAAGTTAGAGAAGAGAAAAGAGAGGAGAAAGCTCTTGAGTATTCGGTCATTAGGAGGAGGAAAATTGAAGGTAAGTTCTTGGTACCTTGCTTTTATTTTGAGGTTCATGAGTTCTTCTTGATTCTACCTTAACTCTTGAAGTATATTTTGATTTTTGGTTGTGTTGTGAGCATTTGGTCATGAATTAAAATGAAGGAAATGGTTGTTGTTTCATGTTCTTTTGATGAAAAATGGAAGATATATGAAGTTGAGCCAAACAAATGAGCATGCATGTGCCTTAGATGCTAAAGGGAAAAATCGGCTAACATGTTGTGCTTTAAAATGATGAAATGGAGATTATGCTTAAGTAAAAATCATAGATATGTGATGATTGATTGGTGATATACATGTTTAAATAACATGCATGCAAGATAGGTGTATGAAAGAGTGATTTGGTAATAAATCTGCTTGGGACAGCAGCAGTAACGTGACTTTGGAAAATCACCATAAATTGTGGGAGATGAATTAGAAGCTGAATAAATTATATAATTAAAGCTTGTTGAGTCTAGTTTCAAATGAAATAAACAAGAACATATTTTGAATTCTGTACAATGAGAAATTTGATTCGTAATGAAGAGTGGTCAGATTAGTCAAACAGTGAAACATGCGAAAATTTGAGAAAAATCTGGTATTGATTGGCCAAATCGAAAATTCTGAAAATTTTATGGATAGAAGATATATGAGTCTATTTTCAAGGAAAATTAACGGAACTTGATTTGGAGTTTCGTAGCTCCAGTTATAAATGATTTAGTGACTGTTGCTCAGGAAGACAGCTTGCAGTGAAATTATGATTATGTGGTAAACATTGACAAAAATTTGTTAATGAGTTTCTTATTGATTTCTTATAAGCTTACTATGATCTGTAGGTGTGGTTGGCGAATATTGTAAGGGGTTAATCGTAGTTCGATTTGAATAGTTAGATTAACGTGTTAGTAATCCAATTGTAGGTGGTTCGTGTGTGGATCTCACAAGATATCGTCGCAAATAGGTGTGTAACTAACACCCTCTTTCTTAGTCTGGATCGGCAAAAGTCGAAAAGTGAAATGCCGAAAACCGCATTTTTTAGATTTGTGAGTGTGCGAATGCTCGTGAGGTAAATCGATTAATGTTTTTGGTAAGCTGCAAAATTTGACGCAAAGTGCATGATTTACGTGCCCTCAATATTTTTGGGCTTAATGGGCCAAAATTGGAATGATGGGCCAACGGACCCAATTCGTAAGAACCCTCGATGCGTGATTCTGTTAGTACGTGAAAAGTAGGAATATGCATGAAAACCCTAAAATAGATAAATTACTGAAATACCTTTAAAAGTGGAAAATTTACGCTTTACCCTAGTAGATGAATTACCAAATACCCCTAGGGTTAAATTGACCTAAATGCATGTTTGATCGTTGTTATTTATTGCATGCCATGTTATTATCGATGCATGGGACTGGGATATTGACGGAGGAAGTACTGAAAGTGGCTTGTCCACGTCTTGGAGGCTTTGCCTCAATTCTTTGATAATCGAGCAAAGCAAAGGTTGCAATCTGTGGAGTGTTAAATGGGTGGGTTGAGCTATTCCCCACATGGAGTGTATGGCTGGTGCACGGTGGAGTGTAGTGGTTGGTGGGTTGAGTAGTCTCCCAAATGGGCTTGCATATGTTTACTTGATGTTGCATGTATTTTAAAATGGGCCTATAGGCCATACTGTTATCTGAATAAGGGCTAAGGCCCGTTTATATTGTCTGAAAAGGGCTCGCCCAGTACCACTGTTACTGAATGGGCTTAGGCCCAATGGGCTTGAGCTGACTTGGGCTTTGAATGGGTTTTCCTTACACACCGAGTTTCCCAAACTCACCCTTTTATTTTCATCCACGCAGAAATCCCCAACCATAGTGGGCTTGGGTCGTGAGGGAATTCGGAGTGACCACCCGTTCGAAGTTTGATTTTCTTCGGTGAACTGGACATCCTTTTAATTACGTTTGAGGTTTTGGGCTTTTAAATGTAATAAGGCCGCTTATTTATTTTTGATGGTTTTAATATGTATTACTAATATAGGTAATATTTATTTTAACTGTTGAAATTGGATAGCTTTAGGCGCGTTTTCAAAAACAACATTGATTTCAAAATAACACGACAACAAGCAAAGCTTCCGCAATGAAAGTATTTTCCAAAATTAATCACTTTTCCTAAAATGACTTAATCGAATCGGTTTCTAGAAATATCCATGACGTTAAGGTGTGGCAATGGCGGTATGCATGTCTAGGATTGGATCCGAAGGAGCTTGGTATTAGCGATCCGATGGACTCACCACCTCTTTTCCGGTTTCCTACGGTGCACGACTTCCATTCACTTTAACCCTTAATGAATTAATCTTTTGAACATCAAGTACGATTTTCTGGACTTAGAATGGAAATATTTTTTTTACGTTTTTGATGTGGCATGCCGGATCCGACCATAACTTCTGGGTCGGGTTTGGGGTGCTACAATTCGAACATATAAATATACATAATTTAGTTACACGAACTTACCTTGACAATTGTTCGTGTACGTAAAATCCTACTAATCTGACACTTTTTCTTTTCCTCAATCTATCTTTGTATTTGAGTTATCCGGACCTATACGAATGAATTTAACATCAATTTGATACAATTCATGTTCAATACCATTCAATTCACATCTTAGGCAAAATTACCATTTTGCCCATATACTTTTAATTAATTTTGATTTCGTCCCTAGACTTGGAAAATGAAATTCATGCAATTTAATCCTTATTCCAAACCTAGTCGGTTTTTACATGTAACATCAGTAGCCCAAGTATTTCATAAAATTTAGAATTTTCTATGAATTTTTCATCTTTACAATTTAGTCCCTAAATCACATTTTCATCAAAATTCACTTTACAAAAGTTGTTTATCTATCAACAACGTTTCATTTTCTACCATAAAACTTCATAATTCATGCATATTCATCCATGGAAAAACTTTAATACTTTGGTAATGTAACGCCCCTAACCCGAATCCGTCACCGGAATAGAGTTACGGAGCATTAACAGAGTTACCGATTTATTTATTAGACATTTTATTTCATCTAACGTTCATATTTGGAACCAATTAAAATCAAACATATTGTCACTTAAACATACTTATTTTTCTCGACATGTTTTACTTGAATTTATTACTCGTCTCAATATACTTAATTTCCTTGTATCAACGTATCAAAGATAATCACATATTTACATGTCATGATAAATATCATTCTCTTGCCATTTCTTCATAAACATAAATCAGGTAATTCATTATATCGATATTTCATGCATTTAAAAATACAATTCAAGTTACACTAACTTACCTCGTTCAAGTCTCGTATTCGAGTCATCCGGATCTTTATAAATACATTTGATCATCGTTTTCATATATTTCATGTTCTAATACATTCAATTAATGCTCTAAACAAAATTACTATTTTACCCCTAAACTTTTAATTAATGAGGATTTCATCCTTAGGCTCAAAAAAAATAAAATTCTTGCAAATTTTTCCTTATTTCCAGCCGTTATTCTCATACAAATTGATAACAACCCATGAATTCTATAAAATATCAGAATTTTCCATAATTTCAACACTTTTCAATTTAATCCTTAAAACATGTTTTTCCCCGATCTTGAACTAAATTACTAATTTCATTCAATTTTGCAATTTTAAATAATAAAATAATCCATTTCATGCAAATTGGTCATTTCTAACATTTTTTACAAAATTGCCCATAAAGTTTTACTTTTATTCAATTTAGTCTTTGAGCCTAAAACATGCAAATTAGCCATGCTAGCTGAATATTCATACATATTTTCCTCCTCCTCCTCTCCATTCCATATCCTTAATTTATATAACATGCTACAAGTAACATTATCAATAATTTCACTATTTACTTATATGTATATTCAAAACTGTCAATTTGTGTCATAGTCACTAAATTATTTATATTGAGCTACAGAACTTGAAATTAAGATCTGATAATTTTTCATGAAACTAGACTTACGTATCTTCCTACCATAAAATTTTCAGAATTTTTGGTTTAGCCAATAAGTACAGTTTATTCTTTAAAATCACCCTTATTTTGTTGTCTGACAGTTCCAACCCTTCTTTACTAAAAATTAATTATCTCATTGTAAAAGATTCGGATGATGTTCTCCTTTGTTTCTATTGAATATAGACTCATTCAGGATTTTAAACATATAGCTTTAAGAACCTAATTATTGTTTTCCAATTTTTATGATTTTACAAAGTCAGAACAGGGGAACCCGAAATCATTCTGACCTTGTCTCACAAAATTTATTATATCTCATGATTTAGAATTCCATTTCTTACAAAGTTTCTTCTATAAGAAACTAGACTTAATAAGCTTTAATTTCATATTTTATTTAACCTCTAATTCAATTTCCAAAATTTTTGGTGATTTTCCAATTTTTGACTACTACTGCTGTTTAAAATTGTTTTATGCAACATATTGATTACCAAGTTTATAACACCCTTATTTCCATTCTCTACCATATTTCCCATCATTTTCTCTTATTTCCTTTCACTAATATATCAAGAACATAGAAACTTATATAATAAAACTCTACGTTAACATCATTTTCATGCTTTTGATATTACTATACATGAGAAACTCTACTTAAAATATATTGAAATCTTAAAGTTCTTACTTTGTCCTATTGATTTCAATCTTTAACTTGATTTTTCTCTCTCCTCCAGCTTCTGTTTCTTGAATCCAACTTGATATTCTAACTCCCTTTAGTCTCCTTAACATTTTTCTCTCTTGGTAGCTATGAAAATTCTTTTGATTTTTAGGTAAAAATGGTGAATTTTTGGTGGAAGGACTAAATTGTAAAGAATGAAAAGTTTCTTTCTTCTCTTCTCTTCTTTCTAACGTGGGATGCATGGACAATGATGGATGGTGTATGTGTTTCTTTTTTCACACACACACATATATATATAGACTAAATAAAATAATAAATTATCTTATTAAAATATTAAATAAATAATAATTATCTAATTAAATAATTATAAAATATCACTAACATCATTATTACTTTTTAGATTTCTCTCTCTTCCAATTGACCATTTTTCCATTTGTGATCTTTTCAAATTTCATTCTTAAGTCATCACTTAATTTGGTAAAATTACAATTTATTCCCTCATAATTCTTCACCTATTCAATTTGGTCCTAATTCATCAATTTTCTTTAGTTTCTAGATCATTCCACCCTTAAAATATTTACACTATTAGTCCTTCAGATTTTTAATATTTACACTTTAATCCCTCAAATTTTAAGTATTTACTCTTGGGCCACAAAACTTTTCTTACTTTTACAATTTAGTCCTTTCTTGAATCAATATGTCATAATATACTTCCCAGTGACATAACTCAATTTTCCTCTTCTTGTCACTTCATTTCCTTATTTTACTATATTAAGGATAATATCTTACTATAGAAATTTTCAGGGTGTTACAGGTAACTTTACAAATTAATCCTCGATATAGCTAAATTAAGTTGTTATATAAAAATTACTAAAAACGGGATAAGGAAACATACCTAATTGAGCCAAAATAACTTGCTTGAACTCAACACCCAAAAACTAGGGTTTCCATGTCTTTTAATTGGGAAAGATGATATAAAATGATGATATTAGATTTATCTTTTTTTATTTATTTACTTTCCAATTTAGTCCTTTTCTTTTCTTACATTTCCATGGATGAATAATCATAATTATCTACTAAATCCTCTTAATGGTCTATTTACCATATAAGGACTTCCAATTTTGAATTCCTTAGCTATTTGATACTTATAACTACTAGAACTCAACTTTTGCATTTTATGTAATTTGGTCCTTTCCATATAATTAAACATGTAATCGATAAAATTTTCTTAACGAAATTTTTATACAAGATTCCTATCATACGGTAGACGAAAAAATAATTTTAAAATAATTTTTCTTACGGACTCGAATTTGTGGTCACGAAACCACTGTTCTAATTTCATTACATTCCCCATAAAAAGCAGTAAATCTCTAACAAGGACTATCCGAACCCTCATATATCTCAACATCAATCTGATTCAGTGAGATACTTAGTTGTTGAACCAAATAACCATTATTCTATCCTGAACATAATCCACCTCGCAAACCATTCATTGTAACATCAATACCATTATATCCACATCGTTTCCGAACCATTTCCATTCATCGAACAACTTTTCCTCCATAAAGAAGACAAGTTGGCGATGATAGACTTTCAACATGTGATGAAGTCTACAAATTTCTCATGTGTTCCCCAAACTAAAGACATTCCAATATAGAATCTTCATGACGTCTGGTCGACTTGCCTACAAGCAACCGCTAATATTTGTTGAATTTGAGCTTTAACACGCTCATCATTAATCTCTAGCAATATGTACCCACAAAAATAATGGAGTCCATAGTATCAAAATAAGGCCTTTTCTTCCCATCCAGAGCCACAAGTAGGGAATCTTCATCATCATACTCCATATTCGACCTATCTACCCCACTCGTGTTGCCTTTTTTGAAAAGGTCAATTCTGTCTAACGAACCTTTTAAATTGACCACGAGAATGAGATTGATATTATGCTATGATGTCATCCTCTATTTCCTCGTAAAGTATTGTCCAAAACCAACTCACTCCCTCTATCTCGTAGCCAAATGTTGTTTGTCATAGAAACCCTCCTAGGTGGCACATGGAGAGACAAATCCTAGTGCAATTCCAAACCTTCCCCCCTGGTTAAGACCTAGTGGACAGAAAGGGTCTCTATGTCCTAAAGAACTACACAGAAAATAGAATAAAGTCAGTTGTTCATATTTGAAGGTAACATAGAAAATTCGCAATAGGGAAAGTATGATCAGTTTATGTTGCTTCAAAGGTTTACGAATATCAATGAGCACCCTAATCTGTAAGAAACTTTTCAACCCTCTAGGAAGTTGTTTTGAATCGTACTCCAAAAAAGTACCAATAAAGTTTCCAAATTGTTGAGCCACTAATTCTAAAAAAAATCTTGGAGGCAAATCATGCACTTGGAACCAAAATGCAAAACACACCAATAGAACAGTTAGAGGACCATCTTCCTCTCGTAGCCAATGAAAAACTAGAAGATGGCCATTAAAAGTTCACGGGGTATTGCTGATCACACGATCCACATGAACCTGTGGAAAAATTTGAAAAGAAACCACTTCGCCCCAAATTCTGAAATTTCCACTTCTCCCAAGGGGTGCCACAGATTGGCCATAGTATTCTGCGTAGCCTTAAAATTGACCACATTGGTAGCTAGGAAATAGCCCACCAAACGGAATTCATAAATTGATCTGTGTGAACCCTCATCACCAAAAAAAAAAAGCCATGCTTCTTCTTCACCATTCGCAATACACAAATCGACAAGTCCTTTCTCCATAAACTTCAAAGAAATTAACTATAGCAAGAAAAATAACTCCAGTAGCGATCAAGTTTGACAAAATAAAAAGACAATATATAACAACCTATTTTTCAGTGGTGTTGAAAATAGTGGTTTCGAAACCATAATTCCGATGTGTGAGTCTCGTAAATATTAATTATTTAATATTTACGAGGCCATTAGTATTGTTTTAAAATTTGGTTTAGAAATTTTAACATTTAGATAGTTAATTAAAGAAAAAAGAATAAATTGTAAAAAGTGCAAAAGTCAATTGCTATTAGAATTTTAGTGCCAATTGATGGACTAAGTAAAATAGTATGGTTTAATATGGAAAATAAACCATTTCAATGGTGAGTGGACAGTAGGTAGTGGGAAATGAATTAAAAATATGAGGTAATGGCATTTTTGTAATTAAGTTAAAATCAAAACAAAAGAAAATAAAAGAAATGGGCAATCTTTTTTATTTTATTTTGGCTGGAGAACCGAATGCGATAGTTGGGAGAACAAGAAGCTCTGGTTTTCTATTTTCCTCTTGCATGTAAGTGTGTTTACCATTCATTGTTCATGAATTTTATGTTTTTGAAATTATTGCAACTGGGTTTAGCAAACCCGTACCTCCGTTTTCGAAATTATTAAATATTTTAACATGTGCTATTGATAAATTTAGTGTCTTCTTGAAGTTTATTAATGAATTACCATGCTTAGGTGTTAAATAGAAATATTTTGTTAAGAAATTTTGTATGATTTTAGGTTTAGGGATTTAAATGAAAATAAATTAAATTAAGCGAGGTTTTCTTTTGAAATTTCAACGTGTGTGAATTGTTTAATATAGCTGAAAATTAAGTTCAACGGGTTTAAATTTTAATAGGGAGAAATAGACTTGTTTTGATCTTAATGACCAAATTAATTAAAATGTAAATGTTTGGGGTCTAATGTGCAAAATTGTAAATAGGAAGTTATATGTATTAAATTGAATAGTATATGAAATTGAGGCTAATAATTGAAATAAATTATATCAAAGATCAAGAACAAGTAGATAACTGAGGAAAAGGGAAAGTAGTTGAATAGTCCCTGAATCTTTGTCGTTATTGTAGTTTAGCCCTGGTAAGTTCGTTCATTTATTTTGATATAAATTGCAATATAAACTGAATGAGGTATTGAATGTTGAATGTTGAATGTTGAAATGAATGTTTTACTGTTAATTTAATATGAATTGAGGTAATAAATTGTTTGGATCTATGTTTTACAAAAATAACTCCTAAGTCAGATGAACATAGGATAGAGTACGATTGGCATGCCAATAGGTTATATTGCATGCTATTCTGGATTGGTTTGAGATGAGATGATTCCTGTTTATTTCTTGTTCACTGAATATATCGAAGTCTAGCATTTGTTGCGGACTGTCGTGTTATATTTACAGTTTCTGGCGTGTTATCTGGGGCGAATGTAAAGCCTTTAGGCTTGGCACTTGGTGCCAAGGTGTGTTATAGGAGGTATGTTAGCCTATGGGCTAGGCGCTTGGTGTCAAGGCATGTTATCGGTTGGATTAGCTCATTTGAGTGTTTGGCGTGTTTTGGATGGTAACTGTGTACTCATATCCATGTATCGTTCATCGAGGAATGTTTCTTGTTATTGAATTGTTGAACGATTATTCATGAATCTCGTGATAGCATTGTGGATTGATAGTGAATGATCTCATACTTGTTTATGTATAAACTCACCTGTTGTGGATTGTGGTTGACAAGAGACTCTGAGTTTTAATCTTTTATTAAAATTGTTATATTTAATTCGGTAAACTTTATCATTTTAACCTTTGAACTTACTAAGCTCTAGTGAAGCTTACTCGTGTTCTTTCTATTACTTATAGATAATGTTTTGTAGAGTCAGACGATTGGATCAACTTGAAGATCACATATCTAGATACATTTTGGTAGATTTTGATATGTTTTTTTTGGGTTATGGGGCATATAATAGGTGTTTTTGTATATGTTTAGATACTTATTGCAAATGTTATATTTTAAGATTGGTATAAGCTTAGTTGAATATGTGCCTTTAATCTTGGTGTGAATATATGTTCATATGAAGTTGTTTTGGTCATGTGATATAAACCTTATTTAAGTGTTTGAATCATGGTATAAATGAATGTGAATGATTAAGAAGAAATGATAAGCTTGACATGAGTTTTTTATATGAACTTTTGAATTTGAATGCAAATTAGTTGATATGTCAAGTGATTGAGGCACTTGGTTGATTGTTTTGTCATGTTTTAGGCTTTTTTAAATGTGTTTTTAAAGTATGGAAATAGTTTATTTTGATTTGGCTTGGAACTTAAGTGTTAGATGAAACCTTGCCTTGTTTTGAAAGCTTTTTAAGGTGCATATGGCTTGGGCTATTCCACACGGGCATGAGTCTTATTAATTTTTAAATGCAGGATTTTCACACGGTCACAGTTAGTTACACAGTCTGACCACACGGCGTGTGGAGAAGCCACACGGCTTGGGCTATTCCACATGTTCGTGTGACCCCTGTTTCTAAAATTTTTAATTTTTTGCATATTTTTCTATTTTGATTCAAATTAGTCCAAAATTGTTCCCAAACTATTTTTAGGCATCGTAATCTTAATTTAAGGCCCGTAAGTGTATTTTTACCCTGATTTTTACAAGCTATTGAATGTTATCATTTATTTTATATTTTTTGTTTCTATTTAATGATAAATGTCCTGATCTGTACTGTAATATTCCGTAACCCCAATTCGGTAACGAAGACAAGTTAATGGTATTAACCGACAAAAACTAAGAAAATCAAGGACATGCCACAATGATAGATGGAAAACATGTCACAGAGACGGACAGAAACGTGTCTTTATGTGGTCAATGAAATTGATCCACCAACAACTTTGAATGTTCAATCTTGAATTTCACACTTGTTTTTGTTTTCTTAAAAAAAGAAAAATGTTGAAAATAAAATGGGCTGAAAATTTTAAGAATGGGCACTTACAATCAGCCCAAAACTCAATAATTCAGTCTTCTCTATTTTTTTTCCTTCCTTTTATTTTACTTTCTTGTCTTCTTTATTTTCTTTTGTTTAATTATACTATTAATCTCTATACTCTTTAAACATTATAAAATTTATTTTCTCCAAGTTTAATATCAATAACTCAATTCATTTATTATTTTGATTTAATAATTAAAATTCAATTAATAGCACTACCAAAAGACTTTATTAAATTGCATTATGTACTATTTTTAAATAAAAAATTATGCATGTGAGTATGTGACCAATATTACAAGTGTGAAAGGTGAAATAAGAAAATAATGAATTTAAGGTGTAAGGTTTCTTTCTAATTTTGGAATTGCGAAGTTCTTTAGCTCTATTTAAAGATATAGAGTGAAAGTAAATTTTTTACTTACATGGTTTTTACATATGACTTTATGAACGACATCTTTTTAAATGCTAGATAATTTAAATTAATGGAAGTTTTTATATAGTTATTATTTGCAATTCAATTATAAAATTTAAATAGTAAAAAACTAAAAATTGAAATTAAATGTAAAAAATAAAACTAAAAATAAAATTAAAAATAAAAATTTAATTTTAAATGGGTTGAAAATATAAGGATTAAGAATAAAATTAGTTTTATTTCTTATTTCTACTTTTTTTTCATTTTCCTCTTTTCTCTACCTTTCACCGTCACAACTTCCTCGAAAGGGAAAAAATAATACACGTCATAATAAATTGGAGGCACCATATTTACAGGTAAATGTATTGTTGAAGTTTTTGTACTAAGAATTATTTTTTTTATATTTAAAAAATGAGTAAATTAATTTCTATAAATTAGATCAAAGAGTAAATTGATCTTTTTGTTAAAAATTCCATTAATTTCTAATGTAAAAAATTAATCATTATATTTCAGCATAAGGTACAAGTGTCACCGCTTAATTATCCCGTAAACCAACTAGTTTTTAACAGTACAAATGGATGAAATTTTAATCAAATCGCTCTTTAGTTTAATATATATAGACTAATTTACTCATTTTTAAAGTGAAAAAACAAAATATAAACTGACTCCTAATACAAATTCATACATCATACTTATTGGGATCGACCCGATTAAGCAACAAGTAAAAAAATAGCAAAATAAATTGAGAAATTGAACACACAAATTTAACGTGAAAAAACCCTCCAAAGAGGATAAAAAATCACGAGCAAAGATAATTTTACTATAATGGCAAAAGAACGAAGAGTACAAAAGATGGAGATAAAAACTGAACCCCAAAAACCCGAAACAAAGAACCCTCAAAAGGTAAACACAAAATTCTCTAAATGTATGTGTTATGAGTTCTCATCTCTAATGGGTGTATTTTTTAAGGTTGTAAAAGAGCCTATTTATAGACTAAATTTATAGGTCAAATAATAATAAAATAACCTAGACTAATCAAAGTTTGATTGAAACAAATAAATAGAGTTTAACTGAAAGATTATTTCTCAAATTTGACTGAAATAGGAGTCATACTCAACAAAACTCCATCTTGACTCATATTTCCACAGTGCCATCTTTGCCAAAGCCCACCATGGGTCTATCTTGAACTATGCAGGGAATTAACTGAGTCGAATCTATGCTTAGAAACTGGAAGACTTCTAGCCTTCGACTTGTACACTGCCAAATTAAAACTAACTTGAGTTTGATTTTCACGAACACAGTGCCCTAACTTTTCAAAACCTGCATCCAAAAAAGAACCTCTCTTTAACGAAATGGTCATCCCTTTTTCCCTCCTATGACCAAGTTACTTTCGCTCCAAACGAGTTGACTTCAACTCCATAACAAACGAGGGATGTTCGATTTCACCGGTCACTGTAAAACCTTCCAGAATATAAAGACTGTCGGTTTTTTTACCTTTTAACAAAATGAGATCTCCACGAGATACTTTAATGCCACTCGACTCAATGTTGGTTTTACATCCTTTCAAGTCTAAAATACTCAATGAGATGATATTCTTTTGTAATCAGGTACATACTTGACATCTAATAGTGTCCTAATCGTCCCATCGTGTATCCTAATTTTAACAGTACCAATACCAATTACCTTACTAGATGAATCGTTTTCCATTTACACAAATCCACCTTCAACCGAACTGTTTGTGGATAACTATTCTCTATTGGGACACATGTGGAAAGAACATCTCGAATCTAGGATCCACTTAGACGTGAGCTTGGAGTTATCACTCATTGACACTAAAAGAAATCATCATCGCTTTCATTGGCCAAATTAACACCAGCTACAACTTCCTCTTTACTGTCAGTAGCTCTTTTATTTTGCAGTTTATAACAATCTGCTTTGACGTGACCTAATTTTTTACAATAGCGACACCTTTTGTCTTGTTTCTTTGATGCTACCAAAATGGAAGCTTACCTATCTGCCTTGCTATCCAAACCAATCTCATTGTCAAGTTTGTCTCTACTGAACAAATGACCCTTCACATCTTTGAACGAGAGTTTTTCTATACCATAAATCAGAGCACAATAATAGCATTACCTGATCTTTATCGTCAATATGAACCTCAATGTTCTTTAAATCGTTTAAAAGAGTAATGAATTGACTGATGTGATCTCTAAGAAGCTTACCTTCGTTCATGCAAAACATAAATAGACGTTGTTTCAACACTAAACAGTTAGCCAGAGACTTAATCGCATAAAGAGTTTCTAACCTTTTCCACAAGGCGAATGCGGTGTTCTCCATCAATACCTCCTGCAATACCGTATTTGTGAGGCACAATTGGATTGCAGACAAGGCCTTTTCATCAAGCTCTTCCCATTCTATTTGATTTAGATTCTCAAGCTTTTCCTCGCTAACAACCTTTTTCAAGCTGGTTTGAACTAGAATTGCCATCATCCGAACTTGCCACAGATTGAAATTTGTCTCACCATCGAACTTCTCAATTTCAAACCTTGTTGTTTCCATCTCTGAACGGGTTAATCTATGAAAATTGAACTAGCTCTGATACTACTTGTTGGGATCGACTTGATTAAGCAACAAGTAAAAAAATAGCGAAATAAATTAAGAAATTGAACATACAAATTTAACGTGGAAAAACCCATCCAAAGAGGATAAAAAATCACCGGCAAAGATAATTTTACTATAATGACAAAAGAACGAAGAGTACAAAAGATGGAGATAAAAACTAAATCCTAAAAACCCGAAAACAAAGAACCCTTAAAACGTAAACTAAAAATTCTCTAAATGTGTTATGAGTTCTAATCTCTAATAAGTGTATTTTCTAAGGTTATAAAAGAGCCTATTTATAGGCTAAATTCGTAGCTCAAATAATAAAAAAATAATCTAAACTAATTAGAGTTTGATTGAAACAAATAAACAGAGTATAATTGAAAAATTATTTCTCAAATTTGATTGAAATAGGAGTCATACTCAACAATACTTTTACCCACATTTTCGTTACCTCATGTATTTTATTTTATTTTTTGTCTAAAAAGTAAAAGCAAAGCATAGCATTAAAGTGTGCTATAATCCCACATTATAAAGTCAACGATCAGCTTTCATCTTAGAGATAGGGAAATTACAGAAATGGCAAAAAGTAATTATGCTCCACTCTTTGAAACAAAGCAAGTTAAAGGATGACTTCTTTTTAGGTGTATTGTAACCTCAATCTTTCTCGGTATCTGCTTCATTGTTATGTATAGAGTAATGTTTTTCCCAGTCGGAGGAAAAACTGAGAGATGGACTTGGATTGGATTGTTTCTTTCTAAGTTGTGGTTCTATTTTTATTGGTTTCTCACCACCGTTAGTAGATAGAACTCTGTCCACCATTTGCCTTACATACACAGGCTCTCTCAAAGGTATACATACATATCATAATTATGTTGTTTACAAAAACTATTCATGCTACCTCATTTCTTTTTTCATGTTTAACTATTCAATCTTTTGAAATGATATAACTCCATTCAGTAATGTGATTTGAAATACGCAAGTCGGATTAATATCAATTATATGATTTTTTTTATGTAAAATTATAGAAACGAATACGTAACCTTGCTACAAATGCATGATAGTCTAACTTCCAATTATATAAGGTTGTAAGACCCTCCTTTGATATGAAAATGAGAAATGATAATCCATTCTTGGTTATGACTGATATGCTCTATAAATGAAATCCTTTATTCTGTTAATATTTGAATATAATCTTTGATTTGGCATTCATGCCTAATAAATTTGGTAGAAAGATTAGAATACAATTAGCAAGCCAATTAGGATCTATTACACATTTCTATATGGGTTCGATTAGGAGTTGGAGCTCTGCTATGTTATTCCATGGTTGGACACTTTTGTATGGACCATTGGACTCATTCTTGATGAGATCTCTAAAGTGTTCTAGTTGGAGATACTTCTAGTGCTACTTTTAGTGTGTTTGGTGGGAATACACTAATAGTGAAATATCTTCTTTGGTATGTTTTGTGGATTCCTATGTGCCTAAGCCCTATTTTACTAAGGTTACTAAGAAATAAATTCATAAATCTGTTTAAAAAATTGTTTAATAAATAAATGTGAGAACTTAACTAATGATAACTTGATAACTTTGAAACTACTTTACATTTCGTATCCTTTGACATGATTATTAGAATTAAATATAAAATTATGCTAACTAAAAAGGACTTTGTTGAATTAGGTTAAATTGAATTATAGTTGGATGTGAATATGCTAAATTCTGATCTGTGCATAATTGATACGAGTCACAAGGACCAATTTCAAATTTATGGATTGATGAGCTTACGCTACCTCAAGGCTCAACAACAAGGTCAAAAGTCAAGCAAATCAAACCAAGATTCGATCAAAGTTAGTATGTAAGGATGAATATTTTCGACGAAACAAGGAATGATACATGCACAGAATGGGTGAAATGTATTAAAGTCAATTCAACCAAGCTGCCAAATTTCAAGCTGAAAAGATTAGTTAACTTGCAACAAATTTTTAGATGGGATCCAGGCATTTCTGGATTAAGATGTCTGTATAAAATTCGAATATCTATCTCTTAGCTTTGAAACTCATTTTGAATTACTCGATTTTGAGTTCGGGAACTCAAGTTATGACTGTTTTATTGAAGACTCCACGATTAGAATTTTTATTATATATGAGCTCATTATTGTATTAATCAACTCTTATTATTTTATTATTCCTTTACTTCGAATTTTTATAATTATTAAGTATTTTAAGTTATTTAGGAAAGATTAGCTTAGAACCACTTCTTGTTTAAGTTAATTAGAGTTATAGTATACTTAAGAGTTTTACTTAGATTTATTTAGCTAGCTTATGTAATAGCCTATGTATTGTACAACAATCAATTCATTATTATTCAACTTTTCTTTTGAGTTAATAAATTCTCTTTGAGTTTTTCTTTTCAAGAATTTTTCTTGAGTTTTCTCTTAAAAGGGTTTTAACAAATTTTTCAGATTGTGAGAATCATTTTTAGACTTTTTTTTGCCAAGTTTTCGTTCTTGGAGGGGAAATTAGAGTTGCTTGAAGGGGTTGTGAATTCTTCTTGTTTCTAAGGCTCCTCAGAACTTCTACATGTCACGTTCCATCTGTTCCATTTATCTTTTTTATTTTCTTTTTTATTTTTCTAATTTTTATTTTTTGTTTTTTTATTTGGCTTAGTTATTCAATTTAATTGAGTTCTTTAATTTTTTTTATTTGACTTGAATTCGTTTGCATTTCAGGTTGTGTTAAAATTCAAGTTTCTTTTTGAACGTCTAGAGCCATTGATAATACTCTAAAATGGCATACTTTTATGTGTTAATTACATAAATATTTTGAGTACGATCCTACTAATTTGGGCTGTTTATGGTTTTTTTAATCTTGTAGGGACTAAATTGAAGGCAAAAGAAAATTTAGGGGCAAAAAGCATGAATTAAAGACAAAATGGGTCAGCAGGCGAACTAGGGAAGAAGTGGTGCTGAAAGTACAAAGTGTTGAAGATTTGGGGCAAAATTCCAAAGAAGAGATTTATGAATATAAAACTTTGTTTAAATTTGAATTTTATTTTTAGGATTATTGTTAGGATTATTATATTGTTTAGATTTAATTTCAAATTATATCTCTTAAACATTATGATATAGAGTTTTAAATAGGAATCAACTAGGGTTTTTCATGTACTATAAATAGAGGATGGAGTGACATGAATACTCATTCATCACTTCTATAAAAAAAAACTCCTTCCTCCTAAGGCTCTTAGCCTTTTGTTTCTTTTTCTTTCCAATAAAATTCTATTCATTAAACTTATGTTTTTTTTTCCCAAAGAGCATGCGTAACTAAACTCGTCTAGCCGAAGATTATCAAGATTCCTCCAATAGAGTTCATGAGGCTTAGAACCCCCATGTAACCCTTCTCGACGAGTATTCATCATTTCTCTGCATTACAGGACTGATGCTTTCGTCCATGTCCTTCCAAAAGTAATCTTTTCATCTTGTGCAAAGAAGTTCACTAATGGTGTGACATTAGCCATTGAGAAATGATGATCTAGTGTAAGACAGTGCCATAGGAGTGACAGTTAGCTAGAGTTAGGTTCCTCTAGATTACAAGGTTATAACCTAAAGTGGAGCTGGTGGTCGTAGGCGTCCTCTTCCACTGTAATTGACTTATTTAGCATGAGAAGAACCACCTTAAATTCTATGATTCAACCAAAGGAGGATCAAGATGACTGGAGGCTGGAATCCTTCAAATCGAAAAAACCCTTTATTCTCAACTTTTTTCTTTTCATAATTGCAGTTTCAATTTATTTAATCTCAACTCGTCTATATTCTTAATTCTATTTTTATTTTTATTTTTCCAAGTCAGACATTTTTCTTAGGCACAACAGCACCCAAGATTTCGAGGAACAATAAGCTGTAGCGATCTAGTCCCTGAGGATTTGACCTTACTTCCCTTATACTATTCTTTTCATTATTTCTTAGGGATATGTTATATTTGGTGCTTTTGACGACACACCATGCCAACCTGCAGATATCAAGCCCCTGGGTGTTCCCATTTGCATTTGTTGCCTTTGTACACCGTGCATATAGCCTCCATGAATTTCTATGGTGCAGAGGCACATTCCGAGGTTGGTGCAATGATCAAAGGATGTGGTTGTTCAATAGAACAACTGCATACTTCTTTGCATTATTTGAAACCATCTTGAAGTTATTTGGATATTCACAGCTAAACTTTGTTGTCACTGCCAAAGTAGCTGATAAAGAAGCCTTGAAAAGATATGATGGAGAGTTGATTGAGTTTGGTGCTACTTCACCAATGTTTGATATTTTAGCCACACTTGCAATGTTGAATTTGTTTGGTAGCTTTGGGGCACTCAAGAAGGTCATCTTGGATGTAGATGAGGACTTACAGGTTTTGGACAAATTTGGGTTACAAATTCTCCTCTGCTTTGTTGAATTTACTCCTATCAAAAGTATGTGAGTAGTACATTATCTTAGAATTTTTATTTAATGAATTATATTTATATCTGCTCCTCATAATCTCATATTGATTAAAAAAAACTTAATTTAAGGATGTAAAAAGCCCTTAAACTTCTAAAAAATTTGAATTAAACCCCTGTTTTTTTTTGCACTTAATTGATATTTAAACTTTCAAAATGCATAAAAAAATGTCATCAAACTTTTTCAAAAAAAGCAATTAAGTCCCTACTTTTTTTTTCACTCAATTGGATACTTGAACTTTCAAAATGCATTAAAAAATCCCTCAATTGTTTTCAAAAAAAAAATTAAGCCCCTGATTTTTTTTACACTCAATTAGTTACTTGAACTGTAAAATGCCTCAAAAAAGCTGTTTAACTGTTAACTTTAACAGTTTACCGTTAAAGTTAACTGCCCCTAATTTTTTCAGTAAAAGCCACCCCTGTCACAACCACTGCGTGACATGTCGTAAAAAATTATACAAAATTAAAATCAATAATTATTAAATTTAAATAAACATATTAAACATATTTAAATTTTATTAAAAATAGAAAAAAAATTATTGTAACCTCCCAAACTCTACTTAGACGTTAGGGCTAGATTGAGAAGGATACATTAGCCACTGCAATGGCTAAGCTAACTTACGTTACTTTTGAAGACTTTAAATAAACTCATTTTACAGAAAAACTCGTAGTTGTACTTTTGTGTTAATTTAAAACATTTATTTATTGGGTCAATTGTACTAAAGATTTATTTTTATTTTTGATAGTGTTATTTAAAAAATTCATTTGCTTATCACTAATCTTTGTAAAACTCGATGTTAAACTAATGCAGTGGAAAAATCATTTTTCAAGTCATTTTGGAACCTAGTTGTCTTATCGATTTGTTTTTCAGAAGCGATTCCTTTGCAATGCAATATAAATTAGGGAACAATATCAAATTTTACTTAAGCCAGATATCATGCATTTTTTTGTTATTATGCTTGAGTAATCCATATCTTGCAAAATAGGTAGTGTCAGCATTAAAAAAGCCATGTGTGACTTAAGTGCATCAATTACTGTTATGCCTTTATCAATTTATAAACTACTTAATGCG
This sequence comes from Gossypium arboreum, assembly GCF_025698485.1. Classification (NCBI taxonomy): domain Eukaryota; kingdom Viridiplantae; phylum Streptophyta; class Magnoliopsida; order Malvales; family Malvaceae; genus Gossypium; species Gossypium arboreum. The sequence goes on from NC_069080.1 coordinate 98,518,248, forward strand.
GGTCCTTTGAAGGAAACAGGTGTAATTATTCAACTTGTAGTTAGATTTGTAGTGCATTCGGAAAGAGTGTTGGAGGACATTCTTGTTAAGGTAAACGAGCTAATTTTTCCTGCAGACTTCTACATTATCGACATGGAGGATGAAAACTAGGCCAATTCGTCTGAGATACTTCTTGGGAGACCATTCTTGAGTACCGTGTGAACGAAAATTGATGTTTGGAGTGGAACACTCACCATGGAATTTGACGGTGAAGTGGTTAGGTTTAATGTTTATGAGGATATGAGACATCCCAATGATAAGTTACAAATCGTACCTTGCAGGAATGTATATCTCGATGTTAAGCAAGAGGAATCATCAATGATCCAAAAACCAATAGGTGAAGCTATCATGAAAGCCTCGAAATTAAATCTAAAATCTTTTCTAGAACATACAAACCTTGCGATAGAGAAAAATGCAAACTTAAACGGAGAAGCTCAAGGACACCTTAATCCACTAATGATAGGGGAATTCGGGAAGGGCTTCAAGAATAGTGGGCAAAGGTCGAAACTTTTCTGCAAGAACATCCAGTGTACGAGATGGAAAAATTAATTCTCAAAGAGCCAAACGGATAACATATATGGTCATCGAGCTAACAATGTTAAACAAAAGTGCTTTTTGGGAGGCAACCCAAATTTATTTTTAACTTATTGATTTTTTTTGAATTTCAATTTAATTTGGATTAAAAATAAAATGAATAATAACCAGATTATTATTTAATCAGGTTAATGTGCTATTTTCAAGTACATAATGGAGGTTATCAATTTTCCCAAAATTAGATACTGATGGTGGCGTGGGCACACCGTGCTAAATGTTGACAATTATTTCCCAATGCCAACAACATTGTTAGAAACACATGGAGAGTATTCTTAACCTTTCTCTTTGCTTGTTGTTTGAGTTGCTGAACTTTATTGCATATAAAACATGCTTGAGGACAAGCATAGAATAAGTAGGGGGGATTGAAAATTGTAAGTATGCATGCATGATTTTTGTTGCATGTCTCTCTTTTGCATATGTTCAATCTTATGCTAGATTTATTCGATAGTTTGTTTTGATATTGAGCCTCTAATCTCATTACTTAGTCAATTTGGACAATTGGGTAATTTTTGAATTAAAGTGTTCAAGTATTTAGATTAGCCGACATTTGTGTTTTAAGGTTGATATATGTAATTTGATTTTTTCATATAAATTTATTGTTTGAAAAAAATATATATTTGTTTGTACATAAACAAATAAATAAATGAAAAATAAATAAATAAAGGCTCAAGCTACGAGTGGAAGTTTCAAAAACGTGACCGAATTTAGTAACTAGGGTGAGCTGCTTGGGTTGTCATCCTAGCTCGCGTAAAAAGGTTTGACCATGTCTAAATTCTTTTAATGCGTGATTAATTAATAATACCTTGTGTCGAGACCATTTTTAAATCGGGTTTTGGAAAATGGGAATCGACTTTAAGAAAAATGAAAACGGGAGTCACCACCAACCTTTTTAGGTGTGATTGGATCACCAATAAATTATTTTGTTTAAAATCATTAGTTTTGGTCTACAAAATCAAGAAAATAGGTTCGGGAGTCGGTTACGTATGAGGAAGGGTTAACACCCTCGTAACGCCAAAAAATTGGTACCTAATTGATTACTCAAATGTCTTTAATGTCAGAAATTTGAAAGTTTTAAGATACAATCCTCTTTTTGATATTTTAATTTTGAAAATTAGGGTTCACTTGTATCAAATGAATCAAAATATTACCTCCAATAAGTTAGGAAGCAATATTTTAAAGACATTCGAAGTTAAGCTAGCCCTTTTTGAAAATCCCTATCTTCAAACGACAAAATGCCATATCCAGTAAGTTAGGACACAACGCTTTGAAATTCCAGGACAGTTGCTCGTATTTTGAAAACCTTAAAAACTTAGAAGAGTGCTTGACTATTCGAGCTCAACGCGAAAAGTCGCAACCCAGTAAGTTAGTGCACTACCTTTCTCGAAGTTTGCAAATACCAAGCATTGCCTTTTCATTTTTGAAAACTTTTGAATCTCGTTTTTAATTAACACATGAAGAACCATATATATACATCATAACATGTAAGATAGCATATTACAATAATAGGTAGCTAAAACATACATTTAAATAATATGATAGCAATAATATAAAGGTCCTATACTAGATACATACATAAATATAGCAAATATTAGTTACATAACAACATACATATTAAGATATACATAGCATATATTGAAGATGAATAAGCAAAATATACGAACATACAAAGTAATAATTAATAAAAAACGATGCATGATATACAATTAGACATATAAATATATATACAAAACAAATGTGATAATATATAAAAATAATAATAATGTAGTAAGTATTCTACATATAAAAATATAGTAACATAAATAGTATATAATATATAACATATAAAAATAAAAGAAATAAATATATATAACAAAATATATAATAAAAATTTTAAAAATGTATAATAATAATCTAATGAATAATATATCCTATTTTATATAACTAATATTTTAAAAATAATAATAATAATATAAAATAAAAAGGATTAAAATAAAATTTAATTAAGAAATCAGGGGTTAATTTGCAAAATAATAAAAATTCTAGGCCCGATTGAAATGCGCTTTAAATTCAGAGGACTCATTGGGCAATTTAGCCCTAATCCCAAAATGACACCGTTTCCCAAATACTGTTTTAAAATCACTGTGAGGACTAAATTGAAACAAAATTAAAACATTAGAGCTAAATTAAAAAAATAAGTAAAATGAAATTATAAATATTAAAAAATGTGGGAGGACCAATTGAGTAATTAACCCAATCTTCAAAAACACGCGAATCCTCCCCTGGTAATCTGGTCAACACGCAGATCCTGGTCTAAAAACAATGTCGTTTTGTGCTTATTGAATTAAACCAAAACGACACCGTTCCGTTTAGGCTATATAAGCCAAATTTTAAGTTTAAAAAGCATTTCTAAAGCCTGTTTTTTTTTTTAAATAAAAAAAAGGGAAGAAACTCTCTAAAAGAGAGTTGGGGAGGGATTCTCGGAGTGTCACCGGACCTCCGTCCAGGGGTTCACACGCGCTCACGCGCCCCCCAGTGCCACCGTCAACGCCGACATGTACGACGGCCAGAATTCGAAACGTTTCGACTTCACGAAGAGATTTCAACGGTAAACTCTATCCTGATCTATTTTAACAATGTTTGTATGTTATTTAGAAGAAAAAAAAATAAAAGCAAAGATATATCACCTCTATTTCCTGTAAAAATCTCTGGTGTATTATTGCAAAAATATTTTGTGTACAGTATTTTTTGTATATCTCTCTGGTGCTTTTTTTTCTCTATGCGTGTATAAGTTTTTTTGTGTGTGCTTCTCTGCCTTCTTAGGTGTAAATCTCTACTTTTTCTCTGTGTATTGTGGGTATCCTCCTCCTTTTTTACAGATTTGAGAAAAGGCTTTATAGCCTTAATTTACTGCCTATTTTGGAAAGAAATCTTTCGATTTCTTTCCAAACCCTGTTCTAATCTATTTGCTGTAATTTTGCTTTGATTTCTTTCCTTTTCCTGCAGGTGACCACAAGGATCTCGGTGATTCAAGGGCCGCTGGCGTGATGAATGCTGAAGCGCCGATGGTGGCACAATCCAAGGCTAGGACTGCTACGGGGGCAATGATCTCGGCAGCGAAAAGGTCACTGGAACAGAGTCGACCGGGACTTGATTCAGGAGCTGGACGGTCGTGAGAGAGACAAGCTTCTGGACAGCGCATTAATGGCGTGTCAACAGTGCATTGATGGCCTCGATTTGGGGAGTTGAACAAATACTCCCCGAGGCTTCCAGAAGATGCTGCGGCGCTGCAGTCTTCAGGAAACCCTAGGGTTTCCTGTTTCCCTTAAGTCATTTGGGCCTTTTGGGCTGCTTTTAGATTTGGGTTAGCCTGGTAGATAAATCAAGTGTTTTTAGGGGTCTGCTGTGTAACAGGTTTTAAAATTTGGGCCCGATGTGGGGTTTAGGTCGGTCTGTTATGTTTAGACATTGGGCCCTAATGTTTGGGCTTTGTAACCTGTACTTTTTAACGAACTGTTTAATAAATAAATATTTATTTATTTATTTATTTTCTTTTGTTTTATTTGAGCAAGGTCAAATTTGGGCTATTACAGCAGCCCCTCTTTGCTCATTGTTGTGTAACAGGAATCGAGCAAAGACTATAAAAGGACCAAATTTGTCCGGCTTTATCAGATCAGGGTTCTTCAATCTGCTCCTTGCAAACTCATGACTGTCATGTTGATATCTTCGATCTGCTCTCCTTCGAACACAGAGACACCAAATCTGCTTCTTCGATTTGTTCCTTGACAATACAGAGATGCCAAATCATCTTGGATCTGCTTCAGTATAAACATCTGAAGGTCAAACCTACTATTTCTTCGATTTGCTTCTTGTAAACACAAGGATGCCAAATCATCTTGGATCTGCTTCAGTATAAACATCTAAAGGTTAGATCTGCTATGTGTCTACTCTCCGTCGAATATGGAGATGCCAGATCTGTTATCTTGGATCTGCTTTTATGTGAAAACATCTGAAAGTCAGATCTGCCGTGTCTTCTATTTGCTCCTTGTAAACACAAGAATGCCAAATCATCTTGGATCTGCTTCAGTAAAAAGATCTAAAGGTTAGATCTGCTATGTGTCTGCTCTCCATCGAATGGAGACGCCAAATCTGTTATCTTGGATCTGCTTTGTTGTGAAAACATCTGAAAGTCAGATCTGCTATGTCTTCGATTTGCTCCTTGTAAACACAAGAATGCCAAATCATCTTGGATCTGCTTCAGTAAAAACATCTGAAGGTTAGATCTGTTATGCTTTGGTCTGTTACCCCACTACTTAGGGGGTTAAGACGCATCATCTTTGATCTACATAACCTGTAGAATGCATATGTGCTTATGCCTGATGATTAGGATGCTATAATCGAAGTGAGTCAAATGCTCCTAATTAGACATGTTATGATGCAAAATACTATGAATATGACTCCTCTTCCAGACGTCACCACTCATTCCTCCGTTTATCTTTACTTCTCTCAAAGTATTATTCCTGCTCTACCTGTAGGCTTGTATTATTCTTCAAATGCTACGACCCACTGAGAATATCTGTAAGATGATCCTTTTCATCATTTCGAATTGGAAGAAAGTAATTCCTCAAGTTCTTTCAACCCTTACTTACGTGAATTTCTCAAACAATTGTCTTATTTTTAGTTTCTTGTATTATCTAAAAATTTCCAGAGTAATGAACAAAACTTCATTTGTGAAAATTATTTAGTTCATCTATCATTATTTAATGCAACACACTTTAAGAATAATGGAAGATAAATTCAATCTTGAGAATAATTAGATTTGAATAAATTTGTCAAAAGTACAAAGAAGATTAATCTGAAAGCTTATCTTTGAGAAGAATAAGAATCTAAAGAAAGCAAACAGGACAAAAGTTAGATGCCCTAGATATTGCCACTTGAGCATTTATATGCCAGCTCCATAAAGACTTTATTGAGTTCAACATGCGTTTAAAAGACCCAAAGTACTTTGTCGATATCCCGATATGCAACGAGCTTCACTCTTCGTTGAATCAGATATAGCAAGATTACTGTGTGCTCTTCAAAATTTGAGCTGCCCTTTTCGGGTTTTCAAGTCAAAAACCCCTTTGGTCACAAGGTGCCCTTTGCGAGTTTTCACCTTGGCCTCTCCATTTTTTTTTTCGAAAATTCAAGCGCCCTTTGCGGGTTTTCACCTTGGATTCTCCTCTTCTTTAGACAAAGTACTTTTTGAATGAGTCTGAATTCACTAGGTTGGGTAAACTCTTCCCATCCATTTCTGTTAAGATCAATGCACCCCCAGAGAAGTCCTTCTTCACGACATACGGCCCCTCCCAATTTGGCATCCATTTTCCTCTAAAGTCTTTTTGAATGGGGAGAATCTTTTTCAATACAAGGTCCCCTTCGTAGAATTCTCTTGGTCGCACTTTCTTGTCGTAAGCTCGCATCGTTCGCTTCTAATACATCTAACCATGACGAATGGCCTTTAGCCTCCTTTCCTCAATCAAGTTCAACTGATCATATCGCGATTGTTTCCTTTCAGCTTCATTCAACTTTATCTCTGACAAGACTCGAAGAGACGGTATTTCCACTTCAATGGGTAACACTGCTTCCATCCCATAAACCAATGAGAAAGGAGTTGCCCCTCTAGAAGTTCTAACAAACGTTCGATAAGCTAAGAGTGCAAACGGTAACTTCTCATGCCAATCTCTGTAGGTTTCAGTCATTTTGCCCACTATCTTCTTGATGTTTTTGTTAGCAGCTTCCACTGCCCCATTCATCTTTGGCGATATGGAGATGAATTATTATGCTTAATCTTAAACTGACTACAAACTTCTGCTATCGTTCTGTTGTTCAAGTTCAATGCATTGTCTGATATGATTCTCTTAGGCATCCCATATCGACAATTGATCTCTTTCTTCAAGAATCGACTTACAGCCGACTTAGTAACATTTGCATAAGAAGAAGCCTCTACCCACTTTGTGAAGTAATTAATGACCACGAAAATAAAGCGATGTCCATTTGAAGCTTTTGGTGATATTGGCCCAATGACATCCATTCCTCACATGGAAAAAGGCCATGGAGAAGTCATAACATGTAGAGGCGAAGGTGGTACATGAATCTTGTCTCCATAAATCTGACATTTATGGTATTTCTTAGCATAGTTGATATAGTCCCCTTCCATGGTAGACCAATAATATCCAAACCTCATGATTTGTCTAGCCATCGTAAAACCGTTAGCGTGCATCCCACAAACACCCTCGTGAACTTCTTCCAAGATTAACTTAGCTTCCACGGCGTCAACAAATCTCAACAGTACTTGGTCCTTTCTTTTTTTGTACAAGATGTCCTCGTCCAAAACATAATCACAAGCTAATCTCCTTAAAGTTCGTTTATCATTTTCAGTTGCTTGTTCTGGGTATTTACGATCTCTCACATATTGCAATATATCCTGATACCAAGGGTTATCATCATTTTCTTCTTCCTCGATGTTATAACAGTGAGCTGGAGCCTCAAAGATACTCATCTGAATGGGTCTTATCTCTTCCTCTTTATTCACTTTAATCATTGAAGCTAAGGTTGCTAGAGCATCTACCATTTGGTTTTCATCCCGTGGGATATAATTGAAAGTGATGTTATCGAACTCCTCAAGTAACCCTAGAACTACCTTTCGATAATTAATCAATTTAAGATCCCTTGTCTCCCATTCTCCTCTGAGCTGGTAAATCACCAACGCAGAGTCTCCATATACTTCTAAGGTTCTTATTCTTCATTCTATAGCCGCTCGGAGTCCCATGATGCATGCTTCGTACTCAGTCATATTGTTTATGCAATCAAAATCCAACTTGCATGTAAATGGATAATAATCGCCATTTGGGGATATCAAGACTACCCCAATTCCATTTCCCACTGCATTGGATACCCCATCAAAGCTCAACTTCCAAGGATTATCCTCTGTAGCTGCTACACACATCAACTCCTCATTTGGGAAATCAAAATTCAAAAGTTCATAGTTTTCTAGAGCTCTACTAGCCAGAAATTTCGCTATCGGACTTTCTTTTATAGCCTTCTGACTCACATAGACTATATCAAACTCTGAAAGTAGAATTTTCCATCTCGCCATTCTCCCATTCAACACTGTTGACTCCATCATATACTTCAAAGGGTCAAGTTTTGAAATAAGCCAAGTAGTATGATATAGCATGTACTGTCTTAACCTTCGAGTCGTCCAGATTAAAGCCCAACACAATTTCTCAATTGGCGAATATCTCATCTCACACTCTGTAAATTTCTTACTGAGGTAGTATATCGCCTTCTCCTTTCTTCCCGACTCGTCATGTTGACCAAGCACACATCCCATGGAATTACTAAACACAGACAAGTACAGAATTAATGGTTTATCTGGACTAGGTGGAGATAGTACTAGAGCGTTTAACAAGTATTGCTTGACTTTATCAAAGGTATTCTGGCACTCCTCATTCCAAGTACCTTGGTTCTGTTTTCTAAGGAGGCAAAATATAGGGTCACATTTCTCAGTTAATTGTGAAATAAATCGAGCAATATAATTTAACCTTCCAAGAAAACCACGAACTTCTTTCTGAGTGCGTGGCGGAGGCAAATCTCTTATGGCTCTAGCTCTGTCTGAGTCAACTTTTATTCCCTTTTCACTGACCACAAAGCCTAGTAATTTCCCTGAGCTAGCTTCGAAAGTACACTTTGCCGGATTAAATTTTAACTGAAACTTCCTTAATCTCAAGAATAGTTTCCTTAAAACTTCAATATGTTCCTCCTCTGATCGAGAGTTGGCAATCATATCATCAATATACACCTCAATTTCCTTGTGCATCATATCGTGGAATAAGTTCACCATGGCCCATTGGTATGTTGCCCCTGCATTCTTCAATCCAAACGGCATTACTTTGTAGCAAAAGTTGCCCCACAAAGTTATGAAAGTAGTTTTATCCATGTCCTCAGGATCCATCTTTATTTGGTTGTACCCCGAGAAACCATCCATGAAAGAGAACAACGAATATCCTGCCGTGTTGTCCACCAAAGTGTCAATGTGTGGCAAAGGAAAATTATCCTTCGGGCTAGCTTTGTTTAGATCTCTGTAATCAATGCACATTCATACTTTCCCATCCTTCTTATGGACTGGTACAATATTAGCTACCCATTCAGAGTACTTGACCTCTTGTAAGAATCCTGCACTGAACTGCTTCTTAACCTCGTCCTTTATTTTCAGTATAATATATGGCCCCATTCTTCGCAACTTTTGTTGGACTGGCCTGCAATCCTGTCTTATTGGAACACGATGCATTAAAATATCTGTACTCAACCCTGGCATATCCTGATATGACCATGCAAAGATATCATTGAATTCTTGAAGCAACTCAACCAGACCTTGCCTTGTATGCACGGCAATAAGTGTCCCAATTTTCACCTCTTTCCCCTCCTCTAGGGCTACATTCTCTATTGCCTCTTTCTCATGAGGCATGATTTGTTTTTCCTCCTGTTTTACCATCCTCAAAAGATCCAAAGACACATCACAATCCTGGACATCTTCAAAATCCTGAGATTCCTCTAAACACATGTCTTGCTCATGAGAGAAATCAGGATTTGACCTATCATTGCTCATGTCATTGATATCTAGGGATCTGTGAAGTATAAAGAATATACAAAGAATGAATGGATTTAAGAATGATTATTTATGTACTATGAATGAAAAAATAAAAATTGCAAAAGTTTATCGGAATATTGGTTGATAAAAAATGAAACAATACTCGTTCAAATTGATAAAGTTATGTTTTATTAAAAATAACAAATGATCATAAGCCTATTTCACAAATGTAATCCTATTACTCCTAGGCTCTAGAGTGACAAGAATGTTTCGAGAATTACTCTGAAAAATTCCTAAAGACTACAGGAAGTTCCTCCGCAGTCCAATTGTTCAGAGAGCTTTCTGGTTCGTAAGGGCAAATGCCCTCAAGGTTTCCTTGCTTTGATCCTTCATCTTGTATAGCATTAACTTGATGACTTCCATCTATGAGTAACCCTTTTGATATGAAGGTTTGGGATATTGGAGGGAATGTCATCGGCTCCCACTTCACTTCTCTTCTGTTAAGGGGCGCCCTTCTTCCCTCTTGGCGCTTCTTAACTTCCTTCCTTCTTTACTTATAGTTCGGTTTGAAGCCCAGACCAAAGTGATCTATCTTCTCTTTAAGTTCTGGGATTTGAGTCCCTTCTTGTAGGTATTTTCCTAACCCTTTTCTTGGTAAGGCTCCCTTTCCCGCCATCATTTGTAGAGCCATCCTCGTAGCTCTTGCTATTCTTGGCACTGGTAGCTCGCTCCCTTTCGAAATGAAAGTCGTATTCACAAATTCTAAAGAGCGGAAGGAGCACTCAATAGACTCTTCATTCGTCTCGACATAAAGGGCCTTGCTAGTGACTACGGCTATAATGTCCTCCTCCGCATTGATGGTTATTAACCGTCCATCGGTTACTAATTTCAATTTCTGGTGCAACGATGAGGGTACTGATCCCTCTGAGTGTATCCATGGCTTGCCTAATAAGCAATTGTAGGAAGGCTTGATATCCATTACCAATAAGTCTACTTCATACATGTTCGGCCCAATTTCCAAGGGAATGTCAATTCTTCCCATCACCTTCCTTTCTGTACCGTCGAAGGCTCTTACCACATTTTGGCATGTCTTCATATGAGAATCGTCAATGGGTAATCTGTTTAATGTAGACAACGGTAGAACATTCAAAGTAGATCCATTATCAACAAGCATGCTTAGGAGTGTGTACCCCTTGCATCGAGTGGTAATGTGCAAGGGCTTAGTTGACCCTTTGCCCCTCGGTGGGATTTCATCATCATTAAAGTAGATGAAATTATTTGCGCTAATGTTGTTCACCAATCGGTCCAGCTTATTAACGGATATGTCATGGGTGACATATGTTTTGTTAAGCACCTTCATCAATGCATCCCAATGTACCTTAGAACTTAGAAGTAGAGCCAATACTGATATACGAGCCAACTGCTTACACAACTGCTCAACTATGCTGTACTTGCTATGTTTAAGGAACTTTAGGAATTCCTTAGCCTCCTCCTCCTTCACCGGCTCATTGATGGGTACTTCGGTCTCTTTCTCCTTCTCAACCTCGACACCTTTTGTTTTTGTGGGCTCCACTCTGACGCCCCCGTATCATAACGCTTCCCACTCCGCGTGTGGGAACCTTCAACTTGCACGTTTTTAGATGCGCTAGCTATATTTTCTTCCTCCGGCATTGTTACACTACAGTCATAACTCCATGGTACTCTCTTGCTATCTTTGTAAGGGAAAGGAGTAGGCTTATGGATAATGACTTTGGGCACTGCTGGTGTCCCCACTTCGTTATTCCCTGGCAGGGAGATAATAATCCTTAGCCAGCTGGTTCCTTTTTGTTCATCTTCTAGCACACTTACTTCTCTTTTATAAGAGCTACCTTCAAAAATTTGTAGCTCTTTATTATCTATAAAGCCTTGCACCAAGGCTCTGAATTCGTCACAATTTTGGGTCTCATGACCCTCTTCTCCATGAAACTCACAGTAGTTTCCCTTTTTTTCTCTTTCTCTCCTAGAGGTTATCATCCCTCTCTTCATCATCTCCTCCCAAATCACTTTCATAGGCATTCTCACATCAGCAACATTTTCCTTCATCCTTCTCTTACTAGCTTTGCCAATGGCATTCACTCCTTGATCGTCATGATTTTGCAAAGGGTTTTCAGTATTTGGGGTACTATCAAATTTCACAACCCCCATCTTGATCAATCTCTCCACGGCCTTCTTGAATCCGATACAATTTTCAATTGAGTGCCCCGATATTCCAGCGTGGTATTTGCATCTGGCGTTTGCATCATACCATTTAGGATATGGAGGCTATAATGGTTTCAAGTGGAAAGAAGCAATAGCATGTGCATCGTATAAGCTTTGATAAAGCTCACGATACGTCACAGGGATAGGTGTGAATTGCATCCTCTCGTGCCTTGTACCAGATTCTTGTCCTTGAGAACTTTGTTGCCTAACCGTGCCTGCTTTGGGTTGACCAACTGTGACTGCCTTCGAGTTGAAGCTACTTGTGTTGTTCACCTCGTTATCTTTTCTTCTTGGGGCCGATCTTTTGGCCGCTTCCCCTTCAATTTTTCCACCTCTTATGGCATTCTCAATCATCTCTCCCGCCATGACTATGTCCGCAAAACTTTTGGTAGTGCTTCCAATCATGTGAGTAATGAATGGAGCTTTCAGAGTGTTGATGAATAACATGGTGGTCCCCTTCTCCAGCAGTGGTTGTTGAACCTGCAATACCACCTCTCTCCACCTCTGCGTATATTGCCTAAAATTCTCATTAGGCTTCTTCTCCATGTTTTGCAGAGTGATCCTATCAGGAGTCACGTCAGTCACATGATTGTACTGCTGCATGAAGGCTTGCGCAAGATCCCTCCATGAATTTATTCTAGCTCGGCTCAACTGATTGTACCACCTGGCTCCTGCTCCCACTAAACTGTCTTGGAAACAATGGATCAACAGCTGATCATTGTTTACGTACCCGGTCATCTTTCTACAAAACATCGTGATATGGGCCTCTGGGCAAGTAATACCATTGTACTTCTCGAACTCCGGCATTTTGAATTTGTGAGGAAGCACCAAGTCTGGGACCAAGCTTAGATCTTTGGCATCAACTCCATGATGCCCATCAGCACTCTCTAAAGCTTTAAATTTCTCCTCCAACCATCCGTTCCTCCAACTGTTTTGCAGCTTCGGCTCTCAAATCTTCTTTCTCAGCTATATCCAAGTCAGGAATGAGAGGATTGGTAGGGTTATCACCCAAATTGAATCCCGAACCAGTTGAGTAATTCATATGGATCCCAGTATTAACCGGCCCATGTTGAGGCCTTATATTGACAGATGGTCTTTTAGGAGGTGCCTCGGTTTGTATAGGCCCATGGGGTAGAGTAAAGCTTGAAGGATGATCCTCTTCCTCCTCACCAGTGATTGCCATAGGGGCTTTTCCCTTATCAGTGGCTGTCAGCAACTGAGCCATCTCAGTCATCATATTCCTCTAAGCCTATAGCATTTGCTCCCTCATGTCGTTTTGCATCTTGGCCAATTGCTTTTGCAATTGGTCCTGCATGTCCTTTTGTAGCTGTTCAAACCTTTGATCCATATTCCTAGATTTTGCATGAGTTCCGTACTGATGCGTGGTTTCCAGATTTTCTTTTCTATTTCTCTGGTAATTTTAAGTAATTAGGATCTTTCTATAACTTTGAATTCAAATGATGCAATGAAATGCTAAGAGATGCAAATGCATGAATGCAAAAAGGACATCGATTCTGATTCAATCTCATTTAGAAAACTTTATTTAGAAAAAGAATATCTTTACATATAAGAGGATTACAAATACACTTTCGCCTTAATGCCCAAAGTTTTAACCCTATCTAATAAAAGGGCTAACTCTCGTCCTATATTCGACGATGACTCATACATCAAACTCAATACATCAGATCGTATTGCCAAGTCTTGCACGTGTTCAGCGACCTCTTGAACCTGGGCTACAGCTTCTCCAATGACGTGATCCCTTTCTCTGACCTGTCCTCTAGACTGATGAAGCTCTCCCTTCAAATGATCTTCTCGTACCCCAAGCTGCTCAATTAGGAGTTTACTATCCTACAATGTTGATTCCAACTCCTCAACTTTGCCTTTTAATTTCTTTACCTCAACCGTAGAATCACGACTTCGATGCAGATGAAGGGATCGCCCGAGCTCAGTTTCTTTAGTCTTTAAACCTTGATTTTCTTTTTCTAAGGTCAAATTCCATGATTGCATCTCTTGGAACTTCTTCTCCCAATAGTTGACTTTAGCTTTTTCCTCTTGGACCTCTTTCTGCCCCTAATCTGAAAACCTTCCTGGTCCTACTCTCTTCAAAGCTACTTGTGCCCTTTTGTAGTGCTCCTTTAAATCGTCTCGGTCCTCCTCGATCTTCCTTTTTTCTTTCCTCTCTCTCTCGACCTCTATCTTTTGAACGTCGACGTCTAGGCTCAAGTACATCTTTTCTTCTTCGAGCTTTGTTATCCTCTTCTCGAGCTCCAAGTTCTTTCTCTCGAACTCTTACTTCATAATTTCTAACTCCGAGGGCATCGATTGTAAATATTCCTCTATCGGTCGAGCTCCTTCCACTCTTGGCTTAGGGATGTTATCATTAATCCTTCTACCTCTCCACTCAATGTACTCCGGAGTTGTAGCAGAGCTAATAACTATTCCTTTTAATCGACAAGTCTTGTTCCAAGCACTAGAGATCTCACTGGCCTTCCTCTTGTAGTCAGCTTCTCTATATATGAACTCACTCTGAACCAAACCGTAAGTTACTGGTATGAACTGTCTCAATCCATGTTGCCTCAGCACAAGCAAAGGGGCATAACCAATGGCACCCCAAATTCCTAACAGAGGGACCCAATCAAAACTACCGCATCGGTAAAGAATCTCACTGGGAATCATCCATGGAGCCCTCCACTCTATGTCCTTTGACTGCAGATTCTGAAGTAGCGCTATCCAATTTTTTTCAGGAACATCAACTTTTCCTAGTTGAAGCTGCTATGTCCTTCAATGGGGAGTAATCCTCAAAGAAGACCTGAAAAACCATCATATCTATCAATTGGAAGTGACTGTAGAACCAAGCTAAAAGTAACTGAGCACAACCCACAAACCTGCCCGCACTGGCCCTCCTACATGCATTCAAGGACCTGAATGTCTCCGCCAAAATTGCAGGAATAGAAGTGACCCATTTACTAAGTCGATAGAAGAGATCCGTGGTCGCCTCATCCACATATCCCAAGGCCCTGGGGAAAACCATCAATCCGTATAAGCTTAAGGCAAAAATGTCCACCCTCTTCGCCTCGTCTAGATGTGTCTAGATCAGATCTTTCAAAGCTCCCCACGGAATGCACTTACTCTCACCCTTTTCCTTAATTCTAGCCATGATTTATTGCTCACTCATCCCCATAATGGCCATCAGCTTCTTACTAAAGGTTGGGCTCGAGAATAAATCCTATCACACTGAAATCTAGGACACCGAAGTAAGGTTGTGTACTCCTCTACAGTAGGCACTAAATCTACCTCCCCAAAGGTAAAACAACTGTATGCTGCGTTCCAAAACTGAGCGAGAGCTCAAAACAAGTTCTCATCAACCTGAATATCAAACAAATAGGTAAAATCTCCGTACTTACCGTAGAATGATTGCTTGGTCTCATTGCCCCACTGATCCCAAATCGCCTTAAACTCTTGCAGGTTATTCTGTGTGACACTGATGCGAGTGTAGTCTGACAGTTCCGACATATATCCCATAGTTATGCTATCCTCTTTTCCTAGCTGAGTTTGCTCAGCCATCTATGGACGTTAGCATTGCCCTCCACTCTATCAAGAAGTCCGTTCTCTATAATAAAACTTTGTAACTTAGAAACTGACCGTGAATCGATACCTTTTAGATGTAATATGACATGCAACAAAACAAAAAAAAAACAAATTGTCAGTATCATATGATAAATAACTTATAAGGGTAATAATCTAGAGTACCACTATCCAAATTGAGCTCTTACGGTTTTTCTATATGAGGTTTTAGTTCTAAAGTTTAAGGTACCTGAACCAGCAGATTCCTCGATCCTCACCCATTATAGGCTCATTTGAATCGAGTTCAGTTCAGGGGAATACATTTCCCTATGCCTACACGGAGATGAAAATTTCACGAAACCATAGGTATGGATGTATCTCGAAAGTGATCCACTATCCTGCACGGAGGCGAAAACCTCACGAAGGAGTAGTTCCTCACTCCCACTTAAGGGCGTGACCACAACGGTCATGCAAATGCAATGCGTATCAGAATATGGCAACATATGTAATAATATAAACACATGTAATGCAAAGAGGATTGAATTTAAAATTTTTCAAATTTTTGACATTAAGACAAAAGGTAATCAATTATACGGCTTGACTCTCTTATTCGTCCCTAGTGGAGTCGCCAAGCTGTCGAGACCATTTTTAAATCAGGTTTTGGAAAATGGGAATCGACTTTAAGAAAAACGAAAACGAAAGTCCCCACCAACCTTTTTAGGTGTGATTGGATCACCAATAAATTATTTTGTTTAAAATCATTAGTTTTGGTCTACAAAATCAAGAAAATAGGTTCGGGGGTCGGTTACGTACGAGGAAGGGTTAACACCCTCGTAACGCTCAAAAATTGGTACCTAATTGATTACTTAAACGTCTTTAATGTCGGAAATTTGAAAGTTTTAAGATACAATCCTCTTTTTGATATTTTAATTTTGAAAATTAGGGTTCACTTGTATCAAAAAATATTACCTCCAACAAGTTAGGAAGCAATATTTTAAAGACATTCGAAGCTAAGCTAGCCCTTTTTGAAAATCCCTATCTCAAAACGACAAAACGCCATATCCAGTAAGTTAGGACACAACGCTTTGAAATTCCAGGACAGTTGCTCGTATTTTGAAAGCCTTAAAAACTTAGAAGGGTGCTTGACTATTCGAACTCAATGCGAAAAGTCGTAACCCAGTAAGTTAGGGCACTACCTTTCTCGAAGTTTCCAAATACCAAGCATTGCCTTTTCATTTTTGAAAACTTTTGAATCTTATTTTTAATTAACACATGAAGAACCATATATATACATCATAACATGTAAGATAGCATATTACAATAATAGGTAGCTAAAACATACATTTAAATAATATGATAGCAATAATATAAAGGTCCTATACTAGATACATACATAAATATAGCAAATATTAGTTACATAACAACATACATATTAAGATATACATAGCATATATTGAAGATGAATAAGCAAAATATACGAACATACAAAGTAATAATTAATAAAAAACGATGCATGATATACAATTAGACTTATAAATATATATACAAAACAAATGTGATAATATATAAAATAATAATAATAATGTAGTAAGTATTCTACATATAAAAATATAGTAACATAAATAGTATATAATATATAACATATAAAAAAAACAGAATAAATATATATATAACAAAATATATAATAAAAATTTTAAAAATGTATAATAATAATCTAATGAATAATATATACTATTTTATATAACTAATATTTTAAAATAATAATAATAATAATAATATAAAATAAAAGGATTAAAATTAAATCTAATTAAGAAATCAGGGGGTTAATTTGCAAAATAATAAAAATTCTGGGCCCGATTGAAATGCGCGTTAAATTCAGAGGACTCATGGGGCAATTTAGCCCTAATCCCAAAACGACACCGTTTCCCAAATACTGTTTTAAAATGACTGTGAGGACTAAATTGAAACAAAATTAAAACATTAGAGATAAATTTAAAAAATAAGTAAAATGAAATTATAAATATCAAAAAATGTGGGAGGACCAATTGAGTAATGAACCCAATCTTCAAAAACACGCGGATCCTCCCCAAGTAATTGGGTCAACACGCGGATCCTGTCTAAAAACGATGTCGCTTTGTGCTTATTGAATTAAACCAAAACGGCACTGTTCCGTTTAGGCTATATAAGCCAAATTTTAAGTTTAAAAATCATTTCTGAATTTTTTTTTTTTAAAAAAAAAGGGAAGAAACTCTTTGAAAGAGAGTTGGGGAGGGATTCTCGGAGTGTCACCAGACATCTGTCCAGGGGTTCGCACGCCGCGCCCCCACCGCCACCGTCAACGCCGACATTACGACAGCCAGAATTTAAAACGTTTCGACTTCACGAAGAGATTTCAACGGTAAACTCTATCCTGGTCTATTTTAATAATGTTTGCATGTTATTTAGAAGAAAAAAAAAGGCAAAGATATATCACCTCTGTTTCCTGTAAAAATCTCTGGTGTATTATTGCAAAAATATTCTATGTACAGTATTTTTTGTATATCTCTCTGGTGTTTTTTTTCTCTATGCGTGTATAAGTTTTTTTGTGTGTGCTTCTACCTTCTTAGGTGTAATTCTCTATTTTTTCTCTGTGTATTGTGGGTATCCTCCTCCTTCTTTACAGATTTGAGAAAAGGCTTTATAGCCTTAATCTACTGCCTATTTTGGAAAGAAATCGAAAGATTTCTTTCCAAACCCTGTTCTAATCTATTTGCTGCAATTTTGCTTTGATTTCTTTCCTTTTCCTGCAGGTGACCGCGAGGATCTCGGTGATTCAAGGGCTGCTGGCGTGATGAATGCTGAAGCGCCGATGGTGGCACAATCCAAGGCTAGGACTGCTACGGGGGCAATGATCTCGGCAGTGAAAAGGTTGCTGGAACAGAGTCGATCGGGCCTTGATTCAGGAGTTGGACGGTCGTGAGAGAGACAAGCTTCTGGACAGCGCATTAATGGCGTGTCAACAGTGCATTGATGGCCTCGATTTAAGGAGTTGAACAGATGCTCCCCGAGGCTTCCAGAAGATGCTGCGGCGCTGCAGTCTTCAGGAAACCCTATGGTTTCCTGTTTCCCTTAAGTCATTTTGGCCTTTTGGGTGCTTTTAGATTTGGGTTAGCCTGGTAGATAAATCAAGTGTTTTTAGGGGTCTATTGTGTAACGGGTATTAAAATTTGGGCCCGATGTGGGGTTTGGGTCGGTCTATTATGTTTAGACATTGGGCCCCAATGTTTGGGCTTTGTAACCTGGACTTTTTAACTGACTGTTTAATAAATATTTATTTATTTATTTATTTATTTATTTTCTTTTGTTTTATTTGAGCCCGGTCAAATTTGGGCTATTACACCTTTCAAATTATTGGATTAAAACTAAATTTAGTGAAATGATTTATTTCACATATTTCAGTTTTATGACACTTGTCGATCAAACTATATATTCTTAGCATTTATTTATCTATTGTCTATGTTGTTTGCATTGATTATGGAAGCAAAAAAGGGGCTCGATCTTTAATAAATTGTAGAATAATTTCTAATGTTTGAAGGAACAATGTGCTTAAGGACAAGCATGAGCTAAGTGGGGGGATTTGATAACATGTTAATTTGCATGACATTTTGTGTTTAATTTGGTTCATTTCTGAATTGATCCCTGCTAAATTAGTGTTTTTATGTTTTAATCTTGTCAAGAATGCAATTGGGATGCTAAGAGACAAAAACGAGCATAAAATGACCAAATCGAAACACAATCAATAAAATGGGGCTAACTAAAAAATGTAGAGAAACCCAAGGACTCATCAGATTTTTTGACCAAGCCAAGGACTCATCAGATTTTTTGACCTTGTAAAAGCCAAAAATAGAAAAAAAAAATCTTATTTTATTTTGTCTATTTATTTTTTATTTGATTTTACATTAAAGTAGTTAAGGCCAAAATTAGTAAATTCCATGTATATAAATCTGGCCTTAATATACTTAGGAATGACACACTTAATTCTACATTCTAACTTCAATTTGCAATTGAATAGAATTATTTTCTTTTTCTTTCAATTTGGTGTGAGCATTCTGATACTTTCATTTACATTTCCTTGTTTTTACAAAAATTGGTCTAATTGTCTTCCAAGTACCTTTCTTTCTCATTCTTCACCATCATCAGAAAATCACCTTTCAAAGTCTGTAAAGCATGAAAAATTTCATGTTTCACTAAATTTCATCTTAGCTTTAGGCCAGTGTTCTTTCCGATCAGGAATCGTGAGATACGTATTCGTACTAAAAATCCTCCCAATCGGTATTTATCTTTTTCCTAAGTATTGGGGTAGACAACTCATCCCTTAAAGTTAAACTCGATTTCAAGTCAAAGTGCACTTACAGTTGGAGAAATGAGTCGACTGTGTTGTATTCAAATCTTTGAGAACAAATCAAGGAAGAAGTGATTGGGTTTAAAAGACCCATGCGGTTCAAGCCGTTGATTTGAGTTGGGTTCTTCAGAGCGCAAGGCTGTCGGAATCTTGAATCGGGAACATGTATATCTTGGTTAGATAATCAGTAAGGGTTGGTTTGTAGGTCGTACCTAGACCAGCTATAGGAGGAAGAATTGGTGGTTAGGATGTTCTTGACTGCTATAACCAACTTATTAATTTTTGTGACATCCCTAATTTGACCCTAGTCGGAAAGTGGTTTCGGGACCACTAAACCGAGTCTTATAAGTAATTAAAAGTTATATTCTATGTTTATGATGTTAGTAAATGCATGTGTGAAAGTTTCATGCATTAATTTGATCATTTCTATGTGAATTTATTAAAATGGACTTATATGAAACATTGTTGAAAGGTGATAGGTTAATCTTACAATGGCCTAATAGTACAGGCATGCAAAAGAGTGGTTTTGCATGTCAATTTACCCAAAAAAAAGGAAGAGTGGCCGGCCATGACAAGATTATGGGCAAGGGAACATGTTTCCAACATGTTTAGTTAGTGGATTATGTAGAAAAAATAAAGAAATGAAAAAAAAATGAGCATGGATGCCCCCCCTTGTTGCCGTGAGTAGAGGAAAAAGAAAGGAGAAAAATTTGTTCATCCATTCTCAATTCTTTGGCTGAAAATACTAAAGCAAAAAGGAAGGATTTTTTTTTGCTTCATGCTTGGTTTAGAAGAGAACTAGAAGGAGATTTGGTCATACTTGTGTCAAGATTAAGGTATGTTTGAGGTTGTGTCATGAGATTCATGCATGTTTTAGTTGCTAACTTGATGTTCATGTTAGCCCATGGTTCAAATCCTTGTTATGCCATGGAAATGGTATTTGGCCAAGGTTGATATTGTGTTAAAGCCATTGCATGCTAAATGTGAAGCTTGTTGATGATGCATGTAATGATGGATTGACTACTCTTGAAATTTCTTTTAGCATTTTTGAGTAAGACATGGAGTTTTCTTTGTTTAACCATGACCAAAGATTTAAAGGGGATGGTGTGGGATGTATTCGGCCATGGCATGCTCATAAGTGTGATTTATGCTTGTTGCATGATAGGTAAAAATTTGTGTTTTGATATATGTGTATATGTGTTTGTACATGATGTTACAAATGGATGTGAAAATATATGCTGGATTGGGAAATTTTGATTAAATGTTCATGAGATGAAATTAGGTGATTAAAAGATGTTAGTTTACATTGTGTATATATATATATATATATATATTCGGCCCTTAAAGTGAGTATGTAGGTGATGTTGAATCAAGTTTTTGGTGCATATTCGGTTAGGTGTATAATCGACCAAATGGGTGATTAGTAAGAATGGTTGCCGAATATACAAGCATACATATGCATGTGTTGTTGAATTATGAATGTTTAGCAAGATGGTTAAACTAGTTGATTTATTGATTAAGCTCAAGGAGTTAAAGAAGGAGAATCAAGCAAGGGAAAGACGAAGGTCATCGAGTAGCCGACTTGGAACTATTTTACCCAACACGAGGTAAGTCATTAAGCATATATTTGGTGTTGATTTAAATGATCATAAAAATATATGCAATTGTGTTTAAATGAGTTGATGTGTAAATGGAAATGTATGTGCATGGAATGATGCCATTGTTGAATGTATAAAGGCAGCAAAATGCATAAGGTATTGGTCTCGGCACTAAGTGTGCGGGTATAAATGGACACTGTGACAAGATTGGCACTAAGTGTGCGGGTTTAAAATTGTACAGCACTAAGTGTGCGAGTTTGATTATATAGCACTAAGTGTGCGAGCTGAATATATATATAGCACTAAGTGTGCGGATTCACTATATGCTCTTGCATTACAATTGGCACTGAGTGTGCGACATTATCGAGTTAATCCCGGACAGCGGATCGGGTAAGTACCTTGAGCTCATGACGAATAGGCAATATGTTCATGCTCGGGGTTGAGCTTGGTAAGCTTTAAATCTATGTGATGATTGCAATTGTATGATTGTGGTGAAAATGAGTTGGTGTGTGAAAATGCCTCAAATATCTTATTGTATAGAATATGAAATGTGGATGTAGGACTTGGTATGAGATTGAACCGAAAGGTCCGAGGAATTATGGTATAGTTTCGATATGGATGGAGTACCTAGCCTCGTTTATTGTTTCATGTTGCGCTAATTTTATTAATGGATGGTTGTTGAATGCTTATGACTTACTGAGTTATAAACTCACTCGGTGTTTTCTTGTCACCCATTTTAGGTCTCTTGGACTTGTATCGTTTATGCGTTTCTCGGAACCGTCGTTGAAGTCATCACACCGCTGGAAATCTTTTGGTATTGTCTTCGTAGTTGAACTAGGAGAACATTTGGCATGTATAGGCTACTTTGTTTTGTTGAATTTTGGGTTGTAAACTTTAAGCCATGCGAAAATGGCCTATGTGGTCGGTTGAGTGTGATTCTAAAACCTATAGTTACGAGCCTTAGAAACCTTAATTTTGATAAGGTGGCCATAGTTGTATTATGTATGATGAAATAGTTGGCCATGGAAGAATTATGAAATAGTCATTGTTTGCTTTAGTAACAGATGCTGCCAGCAGCAGTGAGGTGAGATGGAAAAATCACTAAAAATAGTAGAAGTATAATTAAATAGTGAATAAATTATGAAATTGAACCTTGATGAATCTATTTTCATATGGATGAAACGAAACGACCATATGAGTTGTATTTTAAGAGATATTCAGGTTTTCGAGAAACAAGGCCAGAATGGTTTCTGGATCCCCTGCTCCGACTTTGAAAATTCACTATAAATTAACCAGAGAGAATTGGAAGTCATGCTCTATATGTACAGATTCCCTTGTGAGTCTAGTTTCTCTAGAAATAAACTGAATAAGCGTTGGAGCCCTTTACAGGAAGATATCCATGTCGTAGTGCACAAAGGTCAGTGTAGTCGAACCCTGCAACAGGGGAGACTTTAACTAATAAACTGTACTAATTGGATTGACCAAAAATTCTAGAAAAAATTTTTTAGATGGGATTATGAGTCTAGTTTCAGGGAAAATTTACGGAACTGATTTTCGAGTTCTGGAACTCGAGATATGATTTTTAAGGTGACAGTGACGCAGTTAGCTAGCCTGCCTGGAATGAAATTAAATATTTCCAAGAGAGAAATAAGGAAGTAAGCCGGTAACACCACGTGGTCAAATCCGGTGACGGTCACGGGTTTGGGGTGTTACATTTATTGGTATCAGAGCTATGGTTTAGTCGGTTCTAGGACTACCATAGCGCGTGTGTGTCTAGCTATACATGCCAAATTGTTAGTGCTTAATAATGTGATGACTTCTGATGGTTGAAATTTTTGTTTTGATTAGCAAATGGAACCCGGGGTAGAGAGACCCTTGGCGGATGACGTTGAAAGTGTAGCGGCTGCTCCCGCGCAAGGGACACCGCCTGTTGAGCCTCAGTCATCCGCCTGATGATGCTGAAAAGGCCGAGTTCTGGCTCGATAACACCATTCGAGTGTTAGATGAACTGTCATGCACACCCGATGAATGTCTAAAGTGTGCTATATCCTTGTTGCGAGACTCAGCTTACTATTGGTGGAGGACTTTAATTTCCATAGTCCCAAATGAACGAGTTACTTGGGATTTCTTTCAATCGAATTTCAAAGAAATACATTAGTCAACGGTTCATCGATCGAAGCGTAAGGAATTCTTGGAACTCAAGCAAGGCAGTATGATCCGTATCTCAATACAAACATGAGTTCGTAAGACTTAGTCGGTATGCTCGGAGTGTGTGGCTGATGAGGTTGCTATGTGCAAAAGATTTGAAGAAGGATTGAATGAAGAGTTAAAGTTACTAGTGGGAATTTTGGAGATAAAGGAGTTCGTGACACTAGTCGAACGAGCCTGCAAGGCGGAAAAACTTGGAAAGGAGAAGAAGAAGGCTGAATTTGAAGCAAGAGATTATCGTAAAAGATCGTGAGTAAAGCTCCGTTCTCGGCAGAGAAAGAAGTTCGGGAGGACACTAATAAGTCGAGGCGATCGGGAATTTCCATCGAGCCCGACCATTGACGGACTCCAGAGCTACTTCGTAGCTAGTGTGGGCAATAATCGTCAAGAGAGACTGAATGCCCCCAATGTGGAAGACGACACCTAGGTGAATATTGGGGTAAGTCTGTTAATAGGGCTCATTATGGATGCGGTTCAAGGACCACTTCATTAGAGATTGCACGGAGCTAGATGAGAAGAATAAGATGCAAGGTGCAAGACCTAGTGGAACGACGGCTAGAAGTAGGCCCCCGAGAATTTCTGGAGGTAGGGGTGGTAATCAGAGAGGAGCCTCTGATATGGTTGTTCGATCCAAGACCCGTGCTCCTGCTAGAGCATATGCCATCCGCGCACGAGAGGAGGCATCCTTCCCCGACGTTATCACTGGTCCTTTCACTCTCTTTGATACTAGTGTGATTGCTTTGATTGACCCTGGTTCTACTCATTCTTATATATGCGAAACCTTAGCATCCAGTAAGACTTTACCTATTGAGTCTACTGAGTTTGTAATTCGGGTGTCAAATCCCTTGGGTCATTACGTGCTTGTCAACAAAGTGTGTAAGAAATGTCCCCTAGTATTTCGAGGTTCCTGTTTTCCGGCAGACTTGATGCTTTTGCCGTTCGATGAATTTGATGTTATTCTTGGTTTGGATTGGTTGACCATGCACAATGCGATTGTAAATTGCAAAAGCAAGACTATTGATCTGAGGTGCGCGAATAACGAGATATTCCGAGTTGAGTCTACGGACTTAAAGGGGTTACCAACTCTTATAATAGCAATGTTGGCCCAGAAATACGTAAGAAAGGGGTGCAAAGCATACCTTGCGTATGTACTTGATGACAAGGAGTTAGAAAAGAAACCCGAATCTGTGCCGGTGGTTTGTGAATACCCGGATGTTTTTCCTGAAGAATTGCCGGGTTTACCACCTGATCGGGAGGTAGAGTTTGGCATCGAACTGGTACCTGGTACCACTCCAATTTTGATAGCTCCGTATCGTATGGCACCAACTGAATTAAAGGAGTTGAAAGCTCAGTTGCAAGAGTTGGTGGATAGAGGTTTTGCTCGCCCGAGTTTTTCACCTTGGGGTGCACCAGTGTTGTTTGTGAAAAAGAAGGACGGAACCATGAGGTTGTGCATTGACTATCGTCAGCTTAATAAAGTGAAAATAAAGAACAAATATCCGTTACCGCGTATCGATGACTTGTTCGATCAACTGAAGGGAGCCTCAGTGTTCTCAAAAATAGATTTGAGATCGGTCTATTATCAGTTGCGAATTCGAGATTCGGACATACCCAAAACTGCCTTCAGAACAAGATATGGTCACTACGAGTTCTTAGTGATGTCGTTTGGGCTCACTAATGCCCTTGCGGTATTTATGGATTTGATGAATCAGACCTTCAGACCATATTTGGATCGGTTCGTAGTTGTGTTCATTGATGACATCTTGGTCTATTCAAGAGATGAGACCGAACATGCTGAACACCTGAGATTAGTGTTGCAAATTTTACGGAATAAGCAGTTATATGCCAAGTTCAGTAAATGTGAGTTTTGGTTACGAGAAGTTAGCTTTTTGGGTCATGTAGTATCGGCATCGGGTATTCGAGTTGACCCGAGCAAAATTTCTGCCATACTTAACTGGAAGCCTCCAAGAATATTACTGAAGTTCGGAGCTTCCTGGGGCTCGCCGGTTATTACCGACGATTTGTAAAAGGCTTCTCGACGATAGCCACACCAATGACGAAGCTACTTCAAAAGGATGTTAAGTTCGAATGGACGGAGAAATGTCAGTAAAGTTTCGATCAACTGAAAACTTATTTGACTAAAGCTCCAATTTTAGTGCAACCCGAATCAGGCAAGGAGTTTGTCATTTATAGTGACGCATCCCTACTTGGGTTGGGTTGCGTATTGATGCAAGAAGGTCGAGTTGTGGCCTATGCGTCGAGACAATTGAAGCCACATGAGAGAAATTATCCGACCCATGATCTCGAACTAGCCGCCATCGTATTTGCTTTGAAAATATGGCGACATTATTTGTTTGGTGAGAAGTGCCATGTATTTTCGGATCACAAAAGTCTCAAATATTTGATGACTCAGCGAGACTTGAATCTGCGACAAAGACGTTGGCTCGAGTTGTTAAAAGATTATGAGCTTGTCATTGATTATCACCCGGGAAAGGCTAATATGGTTGCGGACGCCTTAAGCCAGAAATCACTATTTGCTTTGCGAGTGATGAATGTACACTTGTCTGTTCTACCCGAAAATGTGTTAGTAGCTGAATTAAAAGGCAAACCATCATTGATTCATCAAATTCGTGAAGCTCAGAAAGTTGATGATAAATTGGTTGCAAAACGGGCTGAGTGTGTTCCGAACAAGGAATCGGAGTTTCAAATTGATGATGATGATTGTTTGAGGTTCAGAAGTCGTCTGTGTATTCCAAGGAATTCGGAACTCATTTCGATGATTCTAAACGAAGCCCATTGTAGCCGAATGTCAATTCACCCGGGAAGTACGAAAATGTACAACGATTTGAAACGTCAGTTTTGGTGGCATGGTATAAAACGAGACATCTCCGACTTTGTTTCGAGATGTTTAATATGTCAACAAGTGAAAGCGGAACATCAAGTGCCTTCAAGATTACTTCAGCCGATCACGATACCCGAGTGGAAATGGGATCGAGTCACAATAGACTTTGTATCTGGACTGCCATTGTCAGCAAGTAAGAAGGATGCGATTTGGGTCGTTGTAGATAGATTGACTAAGTCGACTCACTTTGTCCCCGTACGTACGGATTTTTCATTGGACAAACTAGCCGAATTGTACGTTTCTCAGATTGTGAGATTACACGGGGTGCCTATTTCCATCGTGTCAGATAGAGATCCGAGATTTACCTCGCGATTTTGGAAGAAGTTGCAAGAAGCTTTGGGTACCAAGTTGCATCTCAAGACCGCCTTTCACCCCCAAACCGATGGTCAATCCGGCGGATAATTCGAGATACTTGAGGATATGTTGAGATGTTGCATCCTCGAGTTCGAGTGGTTCATGGGAACGGTATTTGCCTTTGATTGAATTCGCTTACAACAATAGTTTTCAATCAAGTATTAAGATGGCACCTTACGAGGCCTTGTACAGGCGTAAATGCCGTACACCATTGTGTTGGACAGAGCTCGGTGAAAGCAAAATTTTCGGGGTGGATTTGATTAAAGATGCTGAACAGAAAGTGAAAGTAATCCGTGAAAGTCTGAAGATAGCCTCCGATCGTCAGAAGTCGTACGCGGATCTGAAACGTAAAGACATCGAGCATCAGGTGGGGGATAAAGTGTTTCTTAAGGTTTCGCCTTGAAAAAAGATACTCAGATTCGGCCGTAAGGGCAAGTTGAGCCCGAGGTTCATTGGGCCATATGAGATATCCGAGCGAGTCGGTCCAGTTGCATATCGTTTGATTTTGCCCCCTGAACTCGAAAAGATTCACGACGTTTTCCATGTCTCGATGCTTCGACGATATAGGTCTGATCCATCGCACGTAATCGCTCCGTCTGAGATTGGGATTTAGCCTAATTTGAGCTATGAAGAGGAACCGGTTCGCATTCTGATGCGTGAAGTAAAAGAGTTGCGCAATAAGAAAATCCCATTAGTGAAGGTGTTGTGGCATAAACACGGAATTCAAGAAGCCACTTAGGAACTCGAGGACTCTATGAAAGAGCGATACCCAAACCTATTTACCGGTAAGATTTTCGGGGACGAAAATTTCTTAAGTGGGGGAGAGTTGTGACATCCCTAATTTGACCCTTGTCGGAAAGTGGTTTCGGGACCACTAAACCGAGTCTTATAAGTAATTAAAAGTTATATTCTATGTTTATGATGTTAGTAAATGCATATGTGAAAGTTTCATGCATTAATTTGATCATTTCTATGTCAATTTATTAAAATGGACTTATATGAAACATTGTTGAAAGGTGATAGGTTAATCTTACAATGGCCTAATAGTACATGCATGCAAAAGAGTGGTTTTGCATGTCAATTTACCCAAAAAAAAGGAAGAGTGGCCGGCCATGACAAGATTATGGGCAAGGGAACATGTTTCCAACATGTTTAGTTAGTGGATTATGTAGAAAAATAAAGAAATGAAAAAAAATGAGCATGGATGCCCCCCCTTGTTGCCGTGAGTAGAGGAAAAAGAAAGGAGAAAAATTTGTTCATCCATTCTCAATTTTTTGGCCGAAAATACTAAGGGAAAAAGGAAGGATTTTTTTTTGCTTCATGCTTGGTTTAGAAGAGAACTAGAAGGAGATTTGGTCATACTTGTGTCAAGATTAAGGTATGTTTGAGGTTGTGTCATGAGATTCATGCATGTTTTAGTTGCTAACTTGATGTTCATGTTAGCCCATGGTTCAAATCCTTGTTATGCCATGGAAATGGTATTTGGCCAAGGTTGATATTGTGTTAAAGACATTGCATGCTAAATGTGAAGCTTGTTGATGATGCATGTAATGATGGATTGACTACTCTTGAAATTTCTTTTAGCATTTTTGAGTAAGACATGGAGTTTTCTTTGTTTAACCATGACCAAAGATTTAAAGGGGATGGTGTGGGATGTATTTGGCCATGGCATGCTCATAAGTGCGATTTATGCTTGTTGCATGATAGGTAAAAATTTGTGTTTTGATATATGTGTATATGTGTTTGTACATGATGTTACAAATGGATGTGAAAATATATGCTAGATTGGGAAAATTTGATTAAATGTTCATGAGATGAAATTAGGTGATTAAAAGATGTTAGTTGACATTGTATATATATATATATATATATATATTCGGCCCTTAAAGTGAGTATGTAGGTGATGTTGAATCAAGTTTTTGGTGCATATTCGGTTAGGTGTATAATCGACCAAATGGGTGATTAGTAAGAATGGTTGCCGAATATACAAGCATACATATGCATGTGTTGTTGAATTATGAATGTTTAGCAAGATGGTTAAACTAGTTGATTTATTGATTAAGCTCAAGGAGTTAAAGAAGGAGAATCAAGCAAGGGAAAGACGAAGGTCATCGAGTAGCCGACTTGGAACTATTTTACCCAACACGAGGTAAGTCATTAAGCATATATTTGGTGTTGATTTAAATGATCATAAAAATATATGCAATTGTGTTTAAATGAGTTGATGTGTAAATGGAAATGTATGTGCATGGAATGATGCCATTGTTGAATGTATAAAGGCAGCAAAATGCATAAGGTATTGGTCTCGGCACTAAGTGTGCGGGTATAAATGGACACTGTGACAAGATTGGCACTAAGTGTGCGGGTTTAAAATTGTACAAAGACTAAGTGTGCGAGTTTGATTATATAGCACTAAGTGTGCGAGCTGAATATATATATAGCACTAAGTGTGCGGATTCACTATATGCTCTTGCATTACAATTGGCACTGAGTGTGCGACATTATCGAGTTAATCCGGACAGCGGATCGGGTAAGTACCTTGAGCTCATGACGAATAGGCAATATGTTCATGCTCGGGGTTGAGCTTGGTAAGCTTTAAATCTATGTGATGATTGCAATTGTATGATTGTGGTGAAAATGAGTTGGTGTGTGAAAATGCCTCAAATATCTTATTGTATAGAATATGAAATGTGGATGTAGGACTTGGTATGAGATTGAACCGAAAGGTCCGAGGAATTATGGTATAGTTTCGATATGGATGGAGTACCTAGCCTCGTTTATTGTTTCATGTTGCGCTAATTTTATTAATGGATGGTTGTTGAATGCTTATGACTTATCGAGTTATAAACTCACTCGGTGTTTTCTTGTCACCCATTTTAGGTCTCTTGGACTTGTATCGTTTATGTGCTCGGAACCGTCGTTGAAGTCATCACACCGGCTGGAAATCTTTTGGTATTGTCTTCGTAGTTGAACTAGGAGAACATTTGGCATGTATAGGCTACTTTGTTTTGTTGAATTTTGGGTTGTAAACTTTAAGCCATGCGAAAATGGCCTATGTGGTCGGTTGAGTGTGATTCTAAAACCTATAGTTACGAGCCTTAGAAACCTTAATTTTGATAAGGTGGCCATAGTTGTATTATGTATGATGAAATAGTTGGCCATGGAAGAATTATGAAATAGTCATTGTTTGCTTTAGTAACAGATGCTGCCAGCAGCAGTGAGGTGAGATGGAAAAATCACTAAAAATAGTAGAAGTATAATTAAATAGTGAATAAATTATGAAATTGAACCTTGATGAATCTATTTTCATATGGATGAAACGAAACGACCATATGAGTTGTATTTTAAGAGATATTCAGGTTTTCGAGAAATAAGGCCAGAATGGTTTCTGGATCCCCTACTCCGACTTTGAAAATTCACTATAAATTAACCAGAGAGAATTGGAAGTCATGTTCTATATGTACAGATTCCCTTGTGAGTCTAGTTTCTCTAGAAATAAACGGCATAAGCGTTGGAGCCCTTTACAGGAAGATATCCATGTCGTAGTGCACAAAGGTCAGTGTAGTTGAACCCTGCAACAGGGGAGACTTTAACTAATAAACTGAAC
The DNA here is from genome assembly GCF_025698485.1 of Gossypium arboreum. Taxonomy (NCBI): domain Eukaryota; kingdom Viridiplantae; phylum Streptophyta; class Magnoliopsida; order Malvales; family Malvaceae; genus Gossypium; species Gossypium arboreum. Next base: position 98,548,341 of record NC_069080.1, read on the forward strand.
TAATTGGATTGACCAAAAATTCTAGAAAAAATTTTTTAGATGAGATTATGAGTCTAGTTTCAGGGAAAATTTATGGAACTGATTTTCGAGTTCTGGAACTCGAGATATGATTTTTAAGGTGACAGTGACGCAGTTAGCTAGCCTGCCTGGAACAGAAATTAAATATTTCCAAGAGAGAAATAAGGGAAGTAAGCCCGGTAACACCACGTGGTCAAATCCGGTGACGGTCACGGGTTTGGGGTGTTACAATTTTCAAGGATATATTTTTAATACGGAATCTACCGAGTCTAGGAATAAGGCTTATTATCTTTGATTACAAAATCCGAATTTAATTTCCAATTTATTTAATTATTTAGTTTCTAAACATTTCAAAACTCCCCTGATTTATTTGTTTATTTTTCAGCAAGTCCATTTAGAGTCATGGTCACGACTTTTTCCACAACTTTCGACACGAAAAAAATTCTGATCACAAGTTAAACACGGAAATTTTTATAGGTATTATCTGACACTACCTAACCCTTTTCTGGCATCGGAACAGGATTACGGAGCATTACCAGTCACTACAGTTTAAAACACGAATTATATAAAATTATTCATTATACAGTTCAATAATTTGTCTTACTGACCCTTTAATGGACCTTCGATACCTAAAGAAGATGATAGAAAAAAATCAAAACCCGATCAGAAGCTTATAAAATTTTTCGTAAAATTTTCAAAATTTATCTTATTAATAGTACCCACACACCCGTGTGCTCTAGGAGACACGCCCGTGTGTCCCTAAGACATACCCATGTTGTCACTCCGTGTGACTCACACGGCCAGGACACGTCCGTGCCCTTTACCCATGTAACTCTCTGACTTGTTGCTCATGAACAAATTAGTTTCACATAGCCAAGACACACGTCCGTGTGCTTAGCCCGTATGAAGTTATTTTCAATTCGAATCTAATGCAGTTTTCACACGGCTAGGGCACATGCCCAAGTGTTGTGCCTGTGTACCATACATGGTTGGGAGACATGCTCGTGTCCCTGCCCTTGTGGCCATACCTGAGCATTCTGTTTACAATATTTAAGATGAAAGGGACACACGGCCTAACTACAGGCCCGTGTGTAAGCTGTGTGTTTCATACGGTTTGATCACACGTCCGTGTGCCAGGCCATGTGAACTCAAAATGAGCCTTATAATTCAAGTTTACCAACCCTACAAACCTTGCAATACAAGCAACTTAAAATCCAATCTTTCAACCAATCCAAAACATGATTAAATATATCTAAAGCATGATAAAACTGCCAATATAACGATCTAACTCATGTATGTTTATAAGTATCTAACATAGATTTTTTAAACTTTATATTTAAATACCATTCAAATCAATTCAAATTAAACTAGGTAAAACACCATATTATAAGACATAAATTTGCATATATAGATTAACCAATATCATCTTATACACTATTAACATTCACACCTCAAAGTGACTTCAATGGACAACCTAGGTACATGCCATTTTTCAAAATAAGATACATCACCAAGTATTTGAGTTTGGGATCAGCTTGGATGCTGAGTCGTTAATCACTTTCGCATCTAACCTGCGCACGAAAACAAATCGTACGCTGAGTATGCACTTAGTGGTATTTCCATAAACCAACACTTAAATCAATTATTAACTTAATGCATTTAAACTATAAAATTCCAATTTCATAACAATAACTAATTTTCACAACTCATTCTCAAGGAATTACTCAATTCATTTCAACATTAATCAATAACATTTAGTTATTCAATATAGTAATACAATCATTCAGTTCTTCGGTACAGTAGTTTACCCCTATTAACATAATTCAGACCTGACCGGATACACGGATCCAGCCAACACACCAATACGGCACCTAGTGCCTCATCGGCTTTGCCAAAGTAAACAGTAACAGTACGGTACTTAGTACCTCATCGGATTAAACCGAAGTAACAGTAGCAGTACGACACACATGGTGTGTAACATCCTGATTTTCGGGTTTTTCGCGATTCTTGATATTTTAAGTAGATTTCTAAAATTTGGTATGTGATTATGGAATTCATAATTTGGGTATGTAAATGGGCTTATGGAAGGCCCATGAGTTGGCCAAAACCCGGTAGAATTTTTAAATTTTGGACTTAGGAGTTAGGGGTTCTGGCTAGGTGCCCTTATATTAAGTTGTGGGTAAAATGTATCACAAAAAGAGCTTTGGTAAAGTGGCAAGGGTGACGCCACTAAGCTCCTAAAAAGGTGGCGTGTGGAGCTTAAGGGAAGACCTGGGATCGATTCCCTGTGTTGGCAAATAAGAGTATTTATTTTTATGTGCAGGTAGGGTAAGTGTTGGAACCTAAGTGGATTCTCAGAAGAGGAGAGTTGGATCAAGTCAAACGCATGGATTAAGGAGGGTAAGGGAGAGATTTTAGGATTTGAGAGAATGATAGAGCTTAGCCGATTGGAAGGGGTTAGAGAGGGGAATTCGGCAGGAGGGTATTAGGTTAGTAATTTCAGCATTAGGGTCTTAGTTGTGCCGTTTTCTCTTCTTTATTAGTTTTCTCTTCTTATTTTCTTCCTTAGCCGAATCTACCATCTTCCCTCTCATATTTTCTCCCTTTTCTTTTTCAAAAACCAGCCCATTACTTTCCTCCACTCATTTATTATTTCTTTCCTTAATCTCTACTTCTGCCGAAATACCACAAAAAGCCGAAACCAGTGAAGATAGGGGGGTGCCGATTCTTTGTGACCAGCAACCTTTTCTTTCCTTTTCAATAGTTGGCATTTGATTCCTTTACCTTTTAGGCATCCGGACTCAAGACGAGAAAGACTGTGGTAAGTGTTCAAACTCTAAACAATTCCTAGTGTAACTTTGGCCAAAAGCCGAAACCCCAAATTTAGGGAGATGGCCGAATATGGGTATAGATTTATGGGGTCTTCTTTTAATATTTTTTTTTTGGTTTGTTTATTGGAGGAGCAGCAAGGTGTAGTGTCGACTTGGAGTAGCTTGGATCACCGGAGTGGCTAGACTTAGTCATCAATCGAGACAAAGGTAAGATTCCTAAGGCCATTACGGATGGTGGCCGAATGTGTAAGTGATGATAATAGGAATTTTTCGATTTGGTTTAATATTAACATGGTCTAATCTATAAGTGGTTGATTATAGGAGAAATCGCATAGGAGATCTCGTCAAGGAATATCGCAAAACAGGTGTGTAACGAACCCTTTTTCATAGCTTAAAGCGATAAATGCCGAAAAGCCGAAATGCCGGAATTCTAGCATTTCGAGGACTCGTGAGCAAGCGAACGCTCATTAGTTAGTTAGATTTGTTGAGATGATGATCAGGAACATTGGAAACGGTAAGAACGTGATTTTTGGCATTCACGGTAAGTTGGGCCTCGAGGGGCTGCAATAGGGCCCAACAGGCTTTCGGGCCCATTTGGGTAAAAATTGGTAGAAAACGGAAATATGTTAAATTGCATGTTAAGACTGTTAATACTATTATGGATATAGGCTAAATGGGCCTAGATGACAAAATCGGCTAAGTAGGGCCCATTAGGGGTTTTTGGCCCAATAACTCGATTTCGCTAAAAATGGGCCAGAATCACTGTTTGCACCCATGAATTGTTTGTAACCGTTAATAAACATGGAAACCCTAATTTTTGGTAAAATTAAAAGATTACCCTTATAATATGAAAATGACCGTTTTGCCCCTAGGTAAAAATGACCATTATACCCCTAGGGTTTATACATGATTTTAATACATGGGATTTTGATAAACATGGTATGTATGATATGCACATGATATGTATGATATGCACATGATGTATTTATAAATGCATTGGGTTGGGTTTTTATATGGATGGAGGAAGTGCAAAAGGGCTTATGCCCTAGTTATTAAAAGGGCTTTTGCCCAAGTTATTAAAAGGGCTTTTGCCCCAGTTATTAAAAGGGTTTTTGTCCCAGTTATCAAAAGGGCTTATGCCCCAGTTATCAAAAGGGCTTTGCCCTAGTTATTAAAAGAGACTAGGCCTCCAGTTATATGATAAAGCAGCTATGCTGCCAGTGGAGAGTTATGGCGGGGTGGGTCAAGTTAATCCCCACATGGTGTGTTGGTTGGTACGGGTGGAGAGTAGCGGATGGTGGGTTGAGTAGTCTCCCCAAATGGGTTGCATTCTTTCATTTGACATTACATGTGATATTGAAATGGGCCTACGGGCCATACCATTTACAGTAAAGGCTTCGGCCCAGTAATATGAAATATGAAATATGAAAAGGCTTCGGCCCAGTGTTATGAATTATGAAATATGAAAAGGGCTATGGTCCAGTACATGTTTGAGATTGGTTTTGGGCTTAGACCCAACAGGCTGCTATTGTTTTGGGCTCTGAAGGGGGCTTGTTGCACACTGAGTTTCCAAACTCACCCCCTTTCCTTAACCTTGCAAGTGAGCTTTGATGTGGGGACTTGGGCCGGAGAGGATTCAGAGTGGCCACGGTGATCGTCTTTGGGCTTTTAAATAAGCGTTGGTTTTCTTTAAATTTCCTTTAAATATTATTTATTTTTGGGTTGTAATAAGGCCATTTTAACTTTTCTTTTATTTCTTTTTGGGATTAGTTTATTTTTAATAAGTTTAAACCTGGTTGATAATAATTCAAATGGGCTAGACTTAGGACGTGTTTGCAAAACGATACTTGTTTTCAAAATATCTCAACACCACGATTAATCGATTTATCAAAGACGTCCACTTAAACAAATTTAAACTCGATATGACAAAGTGTGGCTATGGTTGTGGGCATGTCTAGGATTGGATCCAATTAAAGAGCTTGGTACTTAAGCAGCCTTCATGGCTCACCTCCTCTATCTCGGATACCTACCTGGTGCCCAGCTTCCATACACTTCGTATGTATAACAAAATATATGGTTTTAAAACACTAAAAAAAACGGAACATGGGTTTTCAACTCTAATGTGGCACATTAGATTCGGCCATAACGTCTGGGTCGGGTTTGGGGTGTTACATTTAGTGGTATCAGAGCCTAGGTTGCAACAACTCGGCTGTGGATCGGGTTAAAATTTTTTTCGAAAACTTAGGCCTAAGAAGGGTATGTTTGAAATAGTTTTTGAAAATTCTATTTAAAGAAGTTTTACAGAATATACATGTTAAAATGGTCCAAGTTTTTTTGTTATCAAGAGTTCAAAATAAAGGGTGTTTTCAAATCAAATTTCTATTTTCGGTGATCAAAAACATGGTTTTCAAGTTTTGGATTGGAGAAAGAAGTGGCGCACTGAATCCCCGACACCAAGTCTGTAAGTATATTTTCCGTACGATATATGATAATGATATGATATTATGAATAGTATTGAGACTCTACTATGATACTATAGATAGGAGGAAACTGTGAAACGGTAGAAATGAGACTGTAGCTAGACTACGACGATACGAAAACAATTCTTGAACTGCTATATTCCCATAAGACATTTTCTTAATAAATAGTGGAACATTATACTAATTTCATAAAACTCGTAAATAGAAAATTCGATATGAGTACAAGAGGAACTCGTGGACGAGGCCGCGGACGTGGTCGCGGAAGGGTGCAAGCTGAATCTTCATCCTCAGGGCATAGGCCGCTTGAGGAGCCATCGTGCCACAAGCAACGGAGACTGGTCTTATGATCGGGTCATGGGGATGACGCTTTATCCCAAGCCATGTTAAGGGTTTTAGAAAGAGTGGTGGAGCTAGTCTTCGGACGGTGAATAGAGGGTCTATACCGAGCGACTCGTGCCAACGGAGCAGAAGTATTTAGGGGTGTATCTGGAGTAGCCCCAAATGTGGCAGAATATTGGCTAGAGGCAACAGAACGGATCATGGACGATCTAGACTGCTCAGGGGAGCAAAAGCTGAAAGGAGTTGTGTCGCTGCTACGGGACGAGGCATACCGTTGGTCGATCACCGTAAGGGAGAGTACCCCAATTGAGCAAGTAACCTGGGAATTGTTCAAAACGGCTTTTAAAGGGAGGTATGTTGGAGCAAGCTATGTGGATGCTCGTCGGAAGGAATTCTTGAATCTGACTCAAGGTGATAAGACTGTAGCAGAGTATGAGGCAGAATTTTTGAGGTTGAGTCGATATGCTAGTGGCATAGTGGCAACTGAATATGAGCGCAGTGTCCTCTTCGAGGATGGTCTCCACGATGAGCTTAGGATATTGATAGCTCCACAGAGGGAGCGTGGTTTTGCTGCATTGGTAGAAAAGGCAAAAATAGCCAAGGAGGTGAAGCTGACTGAGCGACAGAATCATGAGAAGGATCGACCCAGATTCAAGAGGGATTTTAGACCCTCAAGTGCCACGAATCGAAATGTTAAAAGAGCAAGGATGGAGGAACCAGTTCGAGCAGTGCCAGTAAATACTTATAGACCGCAGGCTTGCAGGGACTGTGGTAAGGTGCATACGGGGGAGTGCTGGAAACGAACTGGAGCATATTTTCGATGTGGGTCTAAGGAGCATAAGTTCAGAGAGTGTCCTCGGAGGACAGCTTAGGAGCTAGCGGCAGAGCAAAGGGATGTCCAACCACGGTGAGGAGGACCACCACCACAGAGGGGTCGTGGGCAAGGTAGAGGTGGCAATGGTAATGGACGAGGACGTGGGGCACCTGGCAGAGGTGCTGGACACGCTGAAGCTCGACAATCGGCGTTGGTTTATTCTGCACGACGTCGTGAGGAGGGAGACGCTCCTAATGTTATAACAGGTACGTTCTTCATCCATAGCATGCCTTACACTGCTTTGATTGATGTGGGTTCTACCCACTCGTATGTTGCTTGTGATGTATCTGGGGCTTTGGATGTGCTTCACGAGAAGACCGTGAGTGGGGTATCGAATAACTCCATTGGGACATTCGGTTAAGGTAGATAAAATTTTTAGGGCAGTACCGTTAGTGACACAAGATAAAATCTTTGAAGGAGATTTGATGGAGCTGCCATTTTGGGATTTTGATCTTATCTTGGGAATGGACTGGTTAACTAAGCACAAGGTGACGTTGGATTGTGCTGCAAAAAGGATGGTACTAAGAACTACCGAAGATGAGGAGATAATGGTCATCGGGGAACGAAGGGACTATTTGTCCAATGTTGTTTCGGCTTTAAGAGCCGAGAAGTTGATTCGGAAAGGTTGTGAGACGTACATGGCCCTTGTAAGTCAAACGGAACCTGAGGAGATAACGGTAGAGTCGGTTAGGACTATTGAGGAATTTCAGGATGTATTCCTAGATGAACTTCCTGGATTACCCCCGAACAGAGAAGTCGAGTTTGGAATCGACTTACTACCTGGAACAGCTCCTGTGTCCATTGCGCCTTATCGGATGGCACCAAAGGAGTTGGTAGAATTGAAAGCTCAGATTCAAGAGCTGTTAGATAGAGGGTTTATAAGACCAAGTGTTTCCCCGTGGGGAGTACCGGTACTATTAGTAAAGAAGAAAGATGGGACTATGCGAATGTGTATTGACTATCGGCAGTTGAATAAATTGACTATCAAGAACAAGTATCCATTACCAAGAATCGATGATTTGTTCGACCAATTAAAAGGAGCCTCGGTGTTTTCTAAGATTGACCTTCGGTCGGGATATCATCAATTAAGAGTTAAAGAGGGGGATATTTATAAGACGGCGTTCAGGACTCGATATGGTCATTACGAGTTTCTGGTAATACCTTTTGGGTTGACTAATGCACTGGCAGTATTCATGGATTTGATGAATCGGGTATTCCAGCCATACTTGGATCGGTTCGTAGTCGTTTTTATTGACGATATCTTGGTGTATTCGGAAATGGAAGAGAAGCATGATGAGCATCTTCGTGTAGTGCTTTGCAAGTGTTAAGGGAGAAGCAATTTTATGCAAAGTTTAGTAAGTGCGAGTTTTGGTGAAGGAAGTTACCTTCTTGGGGCATGTTGTGTCTGCCGAGGGATCAAGGTGGACCCTCGAAGATTGAAGCAATTTTGGAATGGAAGCCACCAAGTCGATATGAGATATTCAAGTTTTCGGGATTGGCGTGTTATTATCGGAGATTCGTGGAAGGATTTTACGTGTTGGCAAAGACAGCTAATCTAAACTTATAAGGAAGGGAGCACCTTTTGTTTGGACAAATAAGCAGCAAGAGGCTTTTGAGAAGTTGAAGAAGGTTTTGACGAAAGCGCCAGTTTTGATTCAGCCAGAGTCTGGTAAGGATTTCATTGTGTACAGCGATGAGTCACATGTAGGTTTGGGCTGCGTGTTGATGCAAGAGGGTAAAGTGGTCGCTTATGCTTCACGACAGCTTAAGCCACATGAGGTGAACTACCCTATGCATGACTTGGAATTGGCAGCAGTAATCTTTGCACTTAAGATATGGGGGCATTACCTGTATGGAGAGAAATGCATCATCTATACGGATCACAAGAGTCTTAAGTACTTGCTGACTCAAAAGGAGCTGAATCTTAGGCAACGAAGGTGGATAGAGTTGTTAAAGGACTATGACTGTTCGATCGAGTATCATCCAGGTAAGGCGAATGTCGTGGCTGATGCACTAAGTCGAAGGGCTGTGGCGGAAGTAAAGGCGATGTTTGCTCGTCTAAGTTTGTATGACGACGGAAGTTTATTGGCGGAGTTGCAAGTAAGACCGACTTGGGTAGAACAAATTAAGAAGCAACTGTTGGAGGATGAGTCGTTAGTTTCTCGGTTTCAGCAAGTTGAGAAGGGAGAGAATCCTGACTTTGGGTTAAATAGTGAGGGAGTTCTTTATTTTTGAGGAAGAATTTGTATGCCGAAAGACTCCGACTTGAGATTGATGATTTTGGAAGAGGCACATAATGGACCTTGTGCTATGCATCCAGGAGGGAGTAAGTTGTATCGAGACTTACGAGAGCAATATTGGTGGCCTAGGCTTAAGCGAGAAGTGACCGAATTTGTAGGGAGATGTTTGACATGTCAACAAGTGAAGGCCGAGCATCAACTACCTTCGAGATTGTTACAGCCGGTAAAGATACCACTTTGGAAGTGGGAAAGGGTAACTATGGACTTTGTGAGTGGGTTTCCGTTGACACCTTTTAAGAAGGATTCGGTTTGGGTGATTGTGGATAGGCTCACGAAATCTTCTCATTTCATACCTGTCCGAACCGTTTACTCACTTCAGAAGTTGGCCAAATTGTATGTGGCAGAAATAGTACGGTTGCATGGTGTGCCAAGATCGATAATTTCGCATCGAGACCCAAGGTTTACATCTCGATTTTGGCGAATTTGCATGAGGCATTGGGAACGCGATTGATTTCAAGACGGCTTTTCACCCTCAGTCGGATGGGCAGTCAGAGAGGGTTATTCAGATTTTAGAGGATATGTTGAGGGGTTGTGCTATTCAGTTTAGAGGCAACTGGGAGGACCATTTTCCATTGGCGGAGTTCGCGTATAACAACAGTTACCAAGCAAGTATTCAGATGGCTCCATATGAGGCACTATATGGGCGAAGGTGTCGTTCGCCTACTTGTTGGGCGTAATTGGGGAAAGGAAAATACTTGGACCGAGTTGGTAGCGAATCAAGACAAGATTAAGGTGATCAGGAAGAGGTTAAAAGAGGCAGCGGATCGACAAAAGTCTTATGCCGATCTGAAGCGTAAGGATATTGAATATGCGGTAGGGGACATGGTCTTTTTGAAAGTTTCGCCTTGGAAGAAGATTTTGAGATTTGGCAAGAAGGGTAAGTTGAGCCCACGGTTTATTGGGCCTTACCGAATCATTAAGCGGATAGGGCCGGTGGCTTATCAGCTAGAGCTACCTCCAGAACTGGATCGCATTCACGACGTCTTCCATGTGTCCATGCTAAGGCGTTATCGTTCTGACCCAACTCATATTGTGCCAGTTACAGAAATTAAGGTACGGTCGGATTTGACCTTTGAAGAGGAACCTGTGCAAATACTTGATCGTGATGTCAAGGTGTCGAGAAGGAGGTCAGTCCCGTTAGTGAAGGTACTTTGGAGGAACCATGGCAAGGAAGAAGCTACTTGGGAGACCGAAGAGGCAATGCGTCAGCAGTACCCTCAACTGTTTGGATCAGGTAAATTTCGAGGCCGAAATTTCTTTAAGGAGGGTAGAGTTGTAACATCCTGATTTTCGGGTTTTTCGTAATTCTTGATATTTTAAGTAGATTTCTAAAATTTGGTATGTGATTATGGAATTCATAATTTGGGTATGTAAATGGGCTTATGGAAGGCCCATGAGTTGGCCAAAACCCGGTAGAATTTTTAAATTTTGGACTTAGGAGTTAGGGGTTCGGCTAGGTGCCCTTATATTAAGTTGTGGGTAAAATGTATCACAAAAGAGCTTTGGTAAAGTGGCAAGGGTGACACCACTAAGCTCCTAAAAAGGTGGCGTGTGGAGCTTAAGGGAAGACACAGGATCGATTCCTGTGTTGGCAAATAAGAGTATTTATTTTATGTGCGGGAAGGGTAAGTGTTGGAACCTAAGTGGATTCTCAGAAGAGGAGAGTTGGATCAAGTCAAACGCATGGATTAAGGAGGGATAAGGGAGAGATTTTAGGATTTGAGAGAATGATAGAGCTTAGCCGATTGGAAGGGGTTAGAGAGGGAATTCGGCGGAGGGTATTAGGTTAGTAATTTCAAAGATTAGGGTCTTAGCTGTGCTGCTTTTCTCTTCAGTATTAGTTTTCTTCTTATTTTCTTCCTTAGCGAATCTACCATCTTCCCTTTCATCTTTTCTCCCTTTTCTTTTCCAAAAACCAGCCCATTACTTTCCTCCACTCATTTATTATTTCTTTCCTTAATCTCTACTTTTGCCGAAATACCGCAAAAAGCCGAAACCAGTGAAGATAGGGGGTGCCGATTCTTTGTGACCAGCAACCTTTTCTTTCCTTTTCAATAGTTGGCGTTCGATTCCTTTACCTTTTAGGCATCCGGACTCAAGACGAGAAAGACTGTGGTAAGTGTTCAAACTCTAAACAATTCCTAGTGTAACTTTGGCCAAAAGCCGAAACCCCAAATTTAGGGAGATGGCCGAATATGGGTATAGACTTTATGGGGCCTTTATTTAATATTTTTTTTTGGTTTGTTTATTGGAGGAGCAGCAAGGTGTAGTGTCGACTTGGAGTAGCTTGGATCACCGGAGTGGCTAGACTTAGTCATCAATCGAGACAAAGGTAAGATTTCTAAGGCCATTATGGATGGTGGCCGAATGTGTAAGTGATGATAATAGGAAGTTTTCGATTTAGTTTAATATTAACATGGTCTAATCTATAAGTGGTTGATTATAGGAGAAATCGCATAGGAGATCTCGTCAAGGAATATCGCAAAACAGGTGTGTAACGAACCCTTTTTCATAGCTTAAAGCGATAAATGCGAAAAGCGAAATGCCTAATTACGGCATTTCGAGGACTCATGAAAGCAAGCTTAACGCTCATTAGTTAGTTAGATTCATTGAGATGATGATCAGAACATTGGAAACAGAAGAACGTGATTTTTGGCATTCACGGTAAGTTGGGCCTCGAGGGGCTGCAATAGGGCCCAACAGGCTTTCGGACCCATTTGGGTAAAAATTGGTAGAAAACGGAAATATGTTAAATTGCATGTTAAGACTGTTAATACTGTTATGGATATAGGCTAAATGGGCCTAGATGACAAAATCGGCTAAGTAGGGGCCATTAGGGGTTTTTGGCCCAATAACTCGATTTCGCTAAAAATGGGCCAGAATTACTGTTTGCACCCATGAATTGTTTGTAACCGTTAATGAACATGGAAACCCTAATTTTTGGTAAAATTACAAGATTACCCTTATAATATGAAAATGACCGTTTTGCCCCTAGGTAAAAATGACCATTATACCCCTAGGGTTTATACATGATTTTAATACATGGGATTTTGATAAACATGGTATTATGATATGCACATGACATGTATGATATGCACATGATATGTATGATATGCACATGATGTATTTATAAATGCATTGGGTTGGGTTTTTATATGGATGGAGGAAGTGCAAAAGGGCTTATGCCCCAGTTATTAAAAGGCCTTTTGCCCCAGTTATTAAAAGGGCTTTTGCCCCAGTTATCAAAAGGGCTTATGCCCCAGTTATCAAAAGGGCTTTGCCCTAGTTATTAAAAGAGGCTAGGCCTCCAGTTATATGATAAAGCAGCTATGCTTCCAGTAGAGAGTTATGGCGGGGTGGGTCGAGTTAATCCCCACATATTGTGTTGGTTGGTACGGGTGGAGAGTAGCGGATGGTGGGTTGAGTAGTCTCCCCAAATGGGTTGCATTCTTTCATTTTACATTACATGTGATATTGAAATGGGCCTACGGGCCATACCGTTTACAGTAAAGGCTTCGGCCCAGTAATATGAAATATGAAAAGGCTTCGGCCCAGTGTTATGAATTATGAAATATGAAAAGGGCTATGGTCCAGTACATGTTTGAGATTGGTTTTGGGCTTAGACCCAACAGGCTGCTATTGTTTTGGGCTCTGAAGGGGGCTTGTTGCACACTGACTTTCCAAACTCACCCCCTTTCCTTAACCTTGTAGGTGAGCTTTGATGTGGGGACTTGGGCCGGAGGGGATTCAGAGTGGCCACGGTGATCGTCTTTGGGCTTTTAAATAAGCGTTGGTTTTCTTTAAATTTCCTTTAAATATTATTTATTTTTGGGTTGTAATAAGGTCATTTTAACTTTTCTTTTATTTCTTTTCGGGATTAGTTTATTTTTAATAAGTTTAAACCTGGTTGATAATAATTCAAATGGGCTAGACTTAGGACGTGTTTGCAAAACGATACTTGTTTTCAAAATATCTCAACACCACGATTAATCGATTTATCAAAGACGTCCACTTAAACAAATTTAAACTCGATATGACAAAGTGTGGCTATGGTTGTGGGCATGTCTAGGATTGGATCCAATTAAAGAGCTTGGTACTTAAGCAGCCTTCATGGCTCACCTCCTCTATCTCGGATACCTACCTGGTGCCCAGCTTCCATACACTTCGTATGTATAACAAAATATATGGTTTTAAAACACTAAAAAAAAACGGAACATGGGTTTTCAACTCCAATGTGGCACGTCAGATTCGGCCATAACGTCTGGGCCGGGTTGGGGGTGTTACATGGTGCCTCATCGACTCGAATTCAAAGTAACAGTACGACACTTATAGTGCCTCATCGACTCAAGGTCAAATTATCCCTGAACACTTCCAATCCTATGGCATGCCAACTATATCCAACTTAGCTCGACACAGTTAATAAGGTATTCAATTCACTTTCAATTTTCAGATAACAGTCAAATCACACTTCGATTCAACATTCACAACTTATTTCGATCCAATACAAGAATAGAAATTCTTACCTCTATCTCACTTACCAAACACATTAAATAATAAAAGTAACAATTAATTATTAAGTTCGATTTATAGAAATACAAACTGTAATTCTCGGATTACTCTTTGTGAACCTTCTCTTTTCCTTTCTTTTTCGATGTCTTCGATACTACATTAGCTACGGAAATTAAACACTTTACACTATTAATGCAATATTAATTCACAATAAATAATTAAATTTCTATTTAATTCAAACCTTAATTTCAATTTGATCCTAATTAATTCATTTACTTTTATCACTCAATTCATATCTTATTTCTATTTAATTTTCTATCATATTCACCCTAACCATCAAATATTCATGGTAAAACCCTAATCTTAAGTTTCTTCCAATTTAGTCCCTCAAACACAAAACTTATAGCTTCTTTTACAATTTAATCAATTAATTAATTCTAACTTGATTTTCATTCAATTAAATCCCTAATTCAACAATTTGTTCAACATAAACCATATCTAAAAATCTATTAACTTTCAAAATTTCCACATAAATCAAGTAATATTTGTCTCTAGGGTTCTAAAAACATTAAAATTACAAGAAAATGGACTAAATTGGCTTACCAATTAAGCTTCAAACTTCAAGACCCTAATTTTCCCTTTTTCTTTCTTTCTCTCTTTTTCGTTTCTTTCTCTGTTCTAATTCTTTACTTTATTTCTTTTATGTTTTATTTTATTATTATATTATATTTTAGTAATAATTATTATTTACTTAAACAATAAGTAAATACATACATGTATTACAAATATATGTATAATATTTTTTACACTTGTATTTAATTTTTACCATACATTTGGCACTTATGGCTTAATTGCTAATTTAGTCCTTTCACTTTTCTTTATTCTGTAATTCAACTTTCACACTTTATTCAATCTAGTCCTTTTACTAAATTAACCTTAATTCAAGCTAATTCACTTAACTAAAATCTAATTAATCACTCAACTAACATTAATAAATATTCCTAAGAAATATTTACGAACCCGATTTACGAAAATAGTAAGCTAGAAACATGATTTCTAATACCCATAAATTTTGGGTCATTACATTTCTCCCCCTTAATAAATTTTGTCCTCGAAATTTACCTGAAAATAGATGGGAGTAGTGAGATCTTATTACATCCTCTAGTTCTCATGTTGCTTCTTCAATATTATGACTTTTCTATAACACTTTCACTAAGAAATCCTGTTTATTACGCAATTCCTTTACTTCTTGGGCTAATATTTTAACCGGTTCCTTTTCATATGACAAATCAAGTCAGATTTCAACATCCTCTGTAGAAATAAGATGAGAAGGATCTGATAGATATCTTTTGAGCATAGAAACATGAAAAACGTCGTGAAGCTTCTGTAATTCTGAAGGAAAAGCCAATTGAAAGACAATTGGCCCAACTCTTTCCACAATCTCATATGGTCTGATGGTCTGATATAACGTGGACTCAATTTACCTTTCCGACCAAATCTCAAAACTTTCTTCCAATAAGAGACTTTGAGAAATACTTTGTCCTTGACTGAATACTCAATGTCCCGACGTTTCAGATCTATATTCGATTTCTGTCTGTCAAAAGCTGATTTCAATTTTTCTCGAATCTTCTTAATAGTACCTTCTGTTTCTTGAATCAATTTTGGTCCATTTATTTTCTTTTCATTCAGTTCTGTCCAACACACTAGTGGCCGACATCTCCGACCATATAAAGTTTCATGTGGAGCCATTTGAATACTTGATTAGAAACTATTATTATATACAAATTCAGCTAATGGTAGATAACATTCCCAAGCTGATTCAAAATCAATAATACAAGCTCGAAGCATGTCTTCTAAAATTTTAATAACTCTTTCTGACTGTCCATCGGTCTGTGGATGGAAAGCTATACTAAAATGAAGTCGAGTACCAAGAGACTCATGCAACTGCTTCCAAAACCTTTGTTGTAAACCGTGGATCCCGATCTAAGATTATCGATACATGAATACCATGCAATCTCATGATTTCCCGAATATAATGTTTCCAAAAGTTTCTTAAGTGACCAATCTTTTCTGACTGCTATAAAGTGAGCTGACTTTGTAAGCCGATCAATAATCGCCCAAATAACATTTTTCTTACTTGCTGATAACGGTAATCCTGTTACAAAATCCATTGTAATATAGTCTCATTTCCACTTAGGAATATTAATAGGTTGAAGTAAACCAGTTGGAACTTGATGCTCTGCTTTGACTCACTGACATGTCAAACATTTAGCTACAAATTCCACTATACCTCTCTTCATACCTAGCCACCAATATAATTCTCGTAAATTACTATACATTTTTGTTCCTCCAGGATGTAATACAAAAGGACTATCATGTGCTTCTCGAAGTATCAACTCTTTCAATTCTGAAACATTCAGAACACAACTCCGATTACGAAATCTCAGACAATCATGCTCATCAATACTGAAATTCCTTGTTACATCACTCTGAATCATTTCTTTTCTCTTCATTAACTTGT
Source organism: Gossypium arboreum (assembly GCF_025698485.1). Taxonomy (NCBI): domain Eukaryota; kingdom Viridiplantae; phylum Streptophyta; class Magnoliopsida; order Malvales; family Malvaceae; genus Gossypium; species Gossypium arboreum. The sequence goes on from NC_069080.1 coordinate 98,564,213, forward strand.
CGTCTACTAATTGAGCTGACTTGATTTATTCAAACATCACTGGTTTAATTCTTAATTCAGCCAATAAACATCCATCATCACTAATACTGAGTTGCACAAACATTGCTCGCAATTCAATTGCTATCTTCCTACTCAATGCATCAGCTACCACATTAGTTTTACCCAGATAATAGTCAATAACTCAATCATAACCTTTTAGAAGTTCTATCCAATGTCGCTGTCTCAAATTCAATTCTTTCTGTGGTAGAAGATACTTGAGACTTTTATGATCAATGTAAATATAGCATTTCTCACCATACAAATAATGTCTCCAAATCTTCAAAGAAAAATCACAACTGCTAGTTCCAAATCATGAGTCGGATAATTACGTTCATGCGGTTTTAATTGCCATGAAGCATAAGCAATCACTTTCCCTGTTGCATCAATACACACCCAAGACCGTTTAAAGAAGCATTACTATACACAATAAAATCTTTCCCCAATTCCGGTAAAGTCAAAATCGGTGCCTCCGTTAACATCTACTTCAATTTCTCAAAACTTTCTTGGCATTGATCATTCCAGACAAATGGAACATTCTTTTGCAATAACTTTGTCATCGGTAAAGCTATTTTTGAAAATCCATTCACGAACCTTTGACAGTACCCAGCCAATCCAAGGAAACTACATACTTCTGACACATTTTTGGGAGTTTTCCATTGAACAGTTGCTTCAATTTTCTTTGGATCCACTCTAATTCCATCTGCTGATACCACATGACCAAGAAATACCATGTATTTACTCAATTTCCCATATAATTGTTTCTCTTGTAATGTTTGCAAAACAATTCGAAGATGCTGCTCATGTTTAGATTTAGACTTTGAATATACCAAAATATCATCGATAAAAACTTCCACGAACTGATCTAAGTACGGCTGAAAATTTCAGTTCATAAGATCCATAAAAGCAACTGGGGCATTTATTAATCCAAATGGCATCACTAAGAATTCATAATGCCCATACCGTGCTCAAAACGCCGTATTTGGTATGTCACTTTCTTTCACCTTTAACTAATAATAGCCCGATCTTAAATCAATTTTTAAAAACACAGAAGCTCCTTTCAATTGATCAAATAAATCATTAATACGAGGTAACGGGTATTTATTCTTGACAGTCACCTTGTTTAACTATCAATAATCAATACATAACTGCATCGAGCCATCTTTCTTCTTAACAAATAACACTGGAGCTCTCCACGGTGATGTATAAGGTCATATAAAACCTTGATCCAATAAATCTTGTAGTTGTACCTTCAACTCCTTCAATCTAGTTGGTAACATACGATATGGAGGTATTGACACTGGTTCTGTACCTGATTATACTTCGATCACAAATTCAACTTCTCGATCAGGAGGTAATCTAGGTAATTCTACAAGGAATACATTAGGAAATTCGCATACAATTCAGATTTTACTACATTTACTCTCCACCAAATTCGAATTAATAACATATGCTAAGAAAGTAACACAACCTTGATAAAGAAGCTTACCAGCTTTAATTGTTGATATAATACAAACTGATCCACTGGTCTAAATACCATTTACTTCAATCTGATCAGTTCAATCTGATCACTTTTATCATTCTGAACAGTGAACTTCTTTTTGTAACAATCTAAAATTACCCCATGTTCTGATAGCCAGCCTATACCCAATATAATGTCAAAGTCGCCAAATGGCATAATTAATAAATCTATAGGAAAGATTCTATCTTGAATCATTAACGGACATCTTCGGCATATTCGATCCACTAACATTGTTTGCCCCATAGGACTAGACACCTCTACTGTTACTCTAGGTTGTTCAAGTTTTAATTTTCTCGTCTCAACTAGTTTTGTATTAACATAAGAATGTGACGATCCCGGATCTATTAAAGCATAAACAGATTCTGAATACAATAGAAATATACCTGTCACCATACTGTGTGCATCTCCTTCTTCTCAAGTTCTTACAACATATGCTCAGGCCGGGACTCTAGCTTCTGATTGTTGAGTAGCAACTTCACTTGTTCTTATAGCACCTCCTCTACTAACTAAGCCACCTCTACCTGACCCTCGACCTCTGGAAGTATTTTCAGATCTCTGTGATACCTCTAATGCTGTACTTTTAATCTTTGGGTAGTCTTTTACAAAATAATCAGTGGATCCACAATGAAACAACCACTAGTTAATTTCCAGCACTCACCCGATGTTTATTCTCACAGTATTGACATTCTGGAATTTCAGTATTCTGAGATGGCCTTCGATGCTACTAGTGGAAACTTTTGTTTGTCTACCACGATTTTTGTCACATCTAACTGATCTATAACCAAATTTCCCACTGCCTTGAAATTCTTTTGATCTCTTAGGTTGTGGATTAAAACTTGTAGTTCTGGGATGCTTTCCAAGTGAATGAGAAATTTCAGGCTTTCTGTCTAATCCCAACACTTGTTCAACCATTTTGGCTCTCTCAATTAAATCTGGAAATTTAGTAATTCGTAGAGACACCAATTGTAGTCGTAATTTATCACGCAATTCCGTAGAAATCTTTTGCACTGTCAACTTCAGTCGGTACAAATTCAGTTGCATATCTACTCAATCTCAAAAATTTCCATTCATAATCCGCTACGGACATCTCGCCTTAATTCAACATTAAGAACTCATGTTTTTTATCTTCCATATATAATTCTCCTAAATATTTATTTTGAAATTCTCTTAGAAAGAATTCCCAACTTACTGTTCTTCTGATACATGCTTGAGTTACCGATTCCCACCATACATATGCTTCTCATTGTAACAAAGAAACTGCACGCAAGAAACTTTCCTGTGGGGTACATTCAAGTTGCTTTAGGATTCTCTTTGTAGTTTCTATCTAGTTTTTAGCTATAGACGTGTCAACTCCCTTCGATCCCAAAATTTAATAGCACTATACTTCCACAACTCTTTAATCGAGGCTCGTCGGGTAGTAGAGCAAAAGCTATTGTAGGTATAGTCCCTACTACTCTTTGAAGAGCATCAACTATCACTCTGAGTATTTTTGTATTATCTCTTTCTCTGGTATCATTCCTTCCAATGTTTGGTGGTTGATTACCTAGCGGTTTACACTTGGTGTTGTAGACTCCGATTCATTCATATCATATGATTCATCATCTTCACTATACATTTCTTGATCGGTTTCTTCAATATTTTCATCAGACATCTTTAACTATAAAACGAAAACAATAATTCAGTATATATATATATCAGCATCCAATCCGACTCAAATTTAACTCAAGAATGACATGTACCTCTAAACTCATTTTTGTACTCAGTTTAATCTTAGAATCGACTAAACCTAAATAGCTCTGATACCACTAAATGTAACACTCCTTAACCCTTTTCCGCATCGAAATAGGATTACGGAGCATTACCAGTCACTACAGTTTAAAACATGAATTATATAAAATTATTCATTCTACAGTTTAGTAATTTGTCATATTGACCCTTTAATGGACCTTCGAGGCCTAAAGAAGATGATAGAAATAAATCAGAACCCGATCAGAAGCTTATAAAAGTTTTCATAAAATTTCTAAAATTTATCTTATAAATAGTACCACACACCCGTGTGGTTTAGGAGACACGCCCGTGTGTCCCTAAGACATACCCGTGTTATCACTCCATGTGACTCACACGGCCAGAACATGCCCGTGTCTTTTACCCGTGTAACTCTCTCACTTGTTGCTCATGAACAAATTAGTTTCACACAGCCAAGACACACGTCCGTGTGCTTAATCCGTGTGGAGTTATTTTCAATTCGAATCTAATGCAGTTTTCATACGGCCAGGCCACATGCTCATGTGCTGTGGCTGTGTACCATACACGGCTAGGACACACGCCCATGTCCCCGCCCGTGTGGCCATACCTGAGCATTTTGTTTATAATATTTAAGATGCAGGGGACACACGGCCTAACTACATGCCTGTGTGTAAGCCATGTGTTTCACACGGTATGATCACACCCCCATTGTCAGGCCGTGTGGACTCAAAATGAGCCTTATAATTTAAGTTTACCAACCCTGCAAACCTTGAAATACAAGCAACTTAAAATTCAATCTTTCAACCAATCCAGAACATGATTAAATATATCTAAAGCATGATAGAACTGTCAATATAACGATCTAACTCATGTATATTTATAAGTATCTAACATAGATTTTCTAAACTTTATATTTAAATACCATTCAAATCAATTCAAATTAAACTAGGTAAAATACCATATTATAAGACATAAATTTGCATATATAGATTAACCAATATCATCTTATACACTATTAACATTCACACCTCAAAGTAACTTCAATGGACAACCTAGGTACATGCCATTTTTCAAAATAAGATACATCACCAAGTATTTGAGTTTGGGATCAGCTTGGATGCTGAGTCGTTAATCACTTTCGCATCTAAGCTGCGCATGAAAACAAATCGTACGCTGAGTATGCACTTAGTGGTATTTCCATAAACCAACACTTAAATCAATTATTAATTTAATGCATTTAAACTATAAAATTCCAATTTCATAACAATAACTAATTTTCACAACTCATTCTCAAGGAATTACTCAATTCATTTCAACATTAATCAATAACATTTAGTTATTCAATGCAGTAATATAGTCATTCAGTTGTTCAGTACAGTAGTTTACCCCTATTGACATAATTTGGACCTGAACGGATACATGAATCCAACCAACACACCAGTACGACACCTAGTGCCTCATTGGCTTTGTCAAAGTAAATAGTAACAGTACGGTACTCAGTACCTCATCGGATTAAACCAAAGTAACAGTAGCAGTATGACACACATGATGCCTCATCGACTCGAAGTCGAAGTAACAGTAAGTAACAGTACGACACTTATAGTGCCTCATCGACTCAAGGTCGAAGTATCCCTAAACACTTCCAATCCTATGGCATGCCAACTATATCCAACTTAGCCCAGCACTGTTAATAGGGTATTCAATTCACTTTCTATTTTCAGATAACAGTCAAATCACACTTCGATTCAATATTCACAACTTATTTCGATCCAATACAAGAATAGCAATTCTTACCTCTATCTCACTTACCAAACACATTAAATAATAAAAGCAACAATTAATTATTGAGTTCGGTTTATAGAAGTACAAACCATAATTCTCGGATTACTTTTCGTCAACCTTCTCTTTTCCTTTCTTTGTTGATGTCTCCGATACTATGTTAGCTACGGAAATTAAACACTTTACACTATTAATGCAATATTAACTCACAATAAATAATTGAATTTCTAGTTAAGTCAAACCTTAATTTCAATTTGATCCTAATTAATTCATTTACTTTTATCACTCAAATCATATTTTATTTATATTCAATTTCCTATATATTCACCCTAACCATCAAATATTCATGGTAAAACCCTAATCTTAAGTTTTTTTCAATTTAGCCCCTCAAACACAAAACTTATAGCTTCTTTTACAATTTAATCCCTTAATCAATTCTAACTTGATTTTCATTCAATTAAATCCCTAATTCAACAATTTGTTCAACATAAACCATATCTAATAATCTATTAACTTTCAAATTTTCCACATGAATCAAGTAATATTTGTCTCTAGGATTCTTAAAACATTAAAATTACAAGAAAATGGACTAAATTGGCTTAGCAATTAAGCTTCAAACTTCAAAACCCTAATTTTCCCTTTTTCTTTCTTTCTCTCTTTTTCGTTTCTTTCTCTGTTCTAATTCTTTTCTTTATTTCTTTATTTCTTTTTATTTCTTTTATGTTTTATTTTATTAGTATATTATATTTTAGTAATAATTATTATTTACTTAAATAATAAGTAAATACATACATGTATTACAAACGTATGTATAATACTTTTTACCCTTGTATTTAATTTTTACCATACATTTGGCACTTATGGCTTAATTGTTAATTTAGTCCCTTCACTTTTCTTTATTCTATAATTTAACTTTCACACTTTATTCAATCTAGTCCTTTTACTAAATTAGCCTTAATTCAAGCTAATTCACTTAACTAAAATCTAATTAATCACTCAACTAACATTCGTAAATATTCCTATTAAATATTTACAAACTCGATTTACGAAAATAGTAAGCCAAAAACACGATTTTCGATACCCATAAATTCCGAGTCATTACATTTCTTCCCAAAAAATTTTGTCCTCAAAATTTACCTGAAAAGAGATGGGGGTATTGAGATCTTATTGTATCCTCTGGTTCTTATGTTGCTTCTTCAATATTATGACTTTTCTATAACACTTTCACTAAGGAAACCCGTTTATTATGCAATTCCTTGTTTTGAAAACAATAAATTTACTTTCCATTGACCGGATGCGCAGAACTAACTATAACCCATCCTCAACCAATAAATAGGAGGATAATACGCTTCAGTGCACTCGAACTCACGTCCTCTTACATTGGCGACAATGTCCATGCCAATCGAGCATAAAAATACATCACAATTGAAGATTCGATTTGATAAAAAAAATTTAAAATTTTATTGTGTTTCATAAATAAAATTTCCAACAATAACTACCTCAACATACCTATATATAATATATTATAATTTTTAAATCTAATTTCTTACTTAAGAAACAATTTTTTTATTTAACTTCAAATAAGTTAAAATATTGGAAGCATATAAAAGTTTATTTCTTCCAAATTCAAATCTAAATAGAGATATCCATAAAAAACACTAAAAAAAACCAATTTAAACAAGTAGATAAGTGACAACATGTAAAATTAACCTTTCACTCCTCTTAGGTGAAGTCTTGTAGTATTATACAGACAATTAATATTGAGCTGTGACTTATTTATGGGATATTCACCTTTTTAGAAATATTTTGGGTTGAAATTATAATTGTTATTAATTTTAAATTTTAGAAACAACGAATTGTGACTAAAAAATAAATAAATAACAATGAATTTTTAACCTATAATGCATAAAAATATAAATTTATTTTGAGAGAATTTAATTTTTACTTTACATATAATTACGTCTACTTCGATATATACAAGTTTATACAAGAAAATTGTTGGGGGCTTCGCCCTTATTAATTCCTCCTCTGCCCATAGTGATGCAAGAATATATAAACAGAGGTTATATAGCATAAATGTGGATCAATACTTCCTTTCACACTAAAACAAATGACAATATGTAACATTCTAAACGCGGTCAAATGACAATATGTAACATTCTAAACGTGGCCAAAATTTTATGGCCGAATTATAAATATTACATTGATAAATTAATAATTTTGATTATTTGTTCTCAAAATACTTATTTTGGAAATCAAAAATTTGAAATTATAAAATTTGCTATACCTTTGGTAATAATATTTTTCAACAAAAGGCGTGTGAGAGCATCTTAAATTATTATCTTAATAGATTCTAGAAACCATAACTAAATTCTGAAATAGTCCAAAAGTCCTTAAAATTTAAGATAAAAATTACTGAATAGATTCATTACGAAAAATCAGAACCGAGCTCTTGGGCAACGCCAAATTCCTAAGTCTAAGGATTACTTGAAAAATGTTAAACAAATAAAGTGAGTTATAAAACTTAGTGTGTGCATTGGCCCACAAGCAAAAAATCACATCAGAAACATGTTTATATCAACGTAAGCATGGTATAATAAAATAGAATAATCCTACCTCCATTCACTACAGACCACTCCGTCCAACTAATCACACCAATATGTGATTGTATGCCACTCAGAATATTTGCATATATCAGCGTGAGCATAAGGCACCAACAAAACTTACACAGGGACAATAAAACCATCCATCCAAAAGCTTGGCACAGAAATAACACAAAAGAATCAATGACACGACACAGATAAGAGTGACACTAGAAACAATAGCAAATGAACGGCTACTAGGAGAAATAGGGTTGAAAACAAAAGAAAGATGGAAAGAGACTAAGGGTCCGTTTGTTTACATGTAAAAGATTTTAGGAAAATGTTTTCTGCATTTTCCTGTGTTTGTTTCACAAAAAATAGTTTAGTCAGCGGAAAATGACTTACAGGTCAAAGTAAAATAAGTCCTTTTTCCTGTAAAATGACTTACCACTTTGAAAAGCGTAAGTCATTTTTCGAAAAAGAGCTCATCTATAGATAATTTTATTTTATATAAAAATAACTTAAATCAAGCTTTATATTATTACATTGATAATAAATTTTATTTTATTTTTAAAATATTTAAAATATTATATTTTTCAATATTATTACATATTACATATTTATATTTAGTCATATAATAAATTATTAATATAATAAATATAATTTATTATTTTAATAAATTATTTAATATTTCAATTTTATTTTAATAATAAATTTTAAAAATAATAATTTTAAATAATACTATTTACATATTATTGAAAATATTTAATATTAATATTTTAATAATAAATATCTCTTTCAATTATAAATATATCAATAATAAATGTTTTGTAGTATAAAGGTTAAAATATGTCATAAGTCTATATACACTTCACAAATTTGTAATTTAGCCTTTGTATAATCCCTTTACTTTTCAAATTTGAAAATCAAGTCTAATTGTTGACATCGTTAAAATTTTTTGTCAATTTTGTTGATGTCACATTTTAAATAAAAATACCCATTTAGTAGTCATGTAATTAAAAATGATGTTGTAATGAATATGAATTTAACATAATATTTTTAATATATGCAAAAACAATGTAAAATATAAAATTATAGATAAAAATAATTTCAATTAAACAATGAAAAATAAAAAATCTCAAATGTATGTTTATTTAATTGAAAACAACTTTTATGAAATATTTTAAGAAATCTACCAAATAATAGAAAATATTTTATAGAGATTTATCCAAACACCAGAAAATATTTTCTTTTCTAGAAAAGTAAATCATTTTCTAGAAATTATTTTTCAGAAGTTATTTTTCAATAAAACAAATGGAGCTTGAAAAGAGAAACAACAGAGAAAAATCAATAATCAAACACAAAAAAAGAAAACCGGAAGGTAGAGACTAGGGGAGAGAGTTGGGCGGCAACAAAGGAGAATTTTGGGGATAACTTCCAATAATTTCAAAAATTAAATCAAATAAAATCCCATCTAATTTAATTAGTTGCCACCTAACAGTTTGTTTAAATTAATTTCGTTTTTGCATGCAACAAGATTTGAACTTGAAATTTATAAGTAAGCTAAAATTTTACTATTAAATTAGTAAATTTATTCTTGCCAACAAATAAATATAAAACATAACCTACGTGTGAACAGCTAAATAAAGGGACAAAAGAAAAAAATTTAATAAAGAAATTTAAACACAAAATCTCATATAAGTAAATAAAATTTTTAACCACTAAATTAAATTAATTTACTTTAACATAACTAAACTTAAAAATTATAAAATTTAGGGCATTACACAAAACTATTGAGGGAGTAATGATTCTTTTAAATGAAGTTTATAAATGTTCTGACTTTTGATAATGTAACCATGACAACGCTTCAAGTTGCATGATTTTTTTTTTTAATTTAATAGATTTCAATTTTCCACTACGTGCTAAATCTAAACTACTTGATCTGTTCCTCGTAGTTTGAATAACAAACACTAGAGTTTATTTTCTCTTTTATTGACAAAATTAAAACAGAATCATTAGTGATTCAATACATGGCTAGCATACAGGCTAGCAAGGCAAAAACAATTGACTTGAACATAACTGAAGTAGGCATCTTGCCATTGTCTTTTCGAAAAAGGAGTGCTTGGTATACTGGCAAGTTTAAGGTAACCAAAACCAAGCAGAGCAGAATTTGCAACCCAAATTGGTCCAGAACCTTGGAGTCCTGATCTGCATCCATGGTGGCCTTCTTGATTGCCCCTAAGCTACCAAACAGATTCAACATTGCAAGTGTGGCTAGAATATCAAACATTGGTGAAGCAGCACCAAACTCAATCAGCTCTTGATCATATCTTTTTGAGACGTCTTCATCAGCTACTTTAGCAGTGACAACAAAGTTTAGCTGTGAATACCCTAATAGCTTCAAGATGGTTTCGAAGAAGGCAAATAAGTATGAAGTTGTTCTCTTGATCAACCATATCCGTTGATCATTGCACCAACCTCGGAATGTGCCTCCGCACCATAGAAATTCAGCAAGGCTATGGGCACGGTGTACAAAGGTAACATATACAAATGGGAGCACCCAGGGGCTTGATATCTGCACAAGGCCATGGTTTTACAGTCGTTCATATAGCATCCTAGGATATAGATACTTAAGAATTAGGAGCTTCATACCTTAGGAAACAATGAGATGCCTTTAAGTAAGCAAAGACACGGAACAACAACAATATACCATGTAGCCAAGCAGTTTGCAGCCCACAATTTGTAAGTTGAGTACATAAGTTGAAGTTTAAGAGGGATCTTTCTATGTCCATACAATAAGGGGCAGTATCTTGAAAAGAACAATTGAAGTAAACCTTCCGCCCACCTCTTATGTTGTACCAGGTTCTGCAATAATGTTATTGGAGCAACTCCTAAGAAGCCTTCCCTTTCAGGGTTTAAGTATATGGATTTCCATCCATTACATTGTATACTCATCCCTGTAACTACATCTTCCACCGGAGTTCCATACTTTAAACCCATCTGCCACCAAAAACTTATTAATGAAGTGATACCTTTAACCTATTAAATTCATGTAGTTATGTAACATTAAACATGTCAATGCTTAGAAATAGAGAAAAAGACTGCAAACGTTAGAATTCTAACTCAAACTAGTTATATACCACCTCTTATGGGTAATTGTAATTAACCGACTAAATTAAAATACGGGATGGTGAGGAAGAATGAAATGCACCTCTTTCCCCCATGGTGTGTTGTGTTCAAAAGTACAACTTGCAAGAACTTTGCATGTTTCTTCAAGGACGCTTGCACTTTCATTAACCTTCTTATCATTTATTTTCTTCCAATCAACCTTATAGTTTTTCTCATATTTCTTCCCGCAAAGAGTCTCTCTCCTGTGGAAGCATCCTGAGCCCATATAGCTTGGTCCTCCATTTGCGTCAAATCCTAGAACCTCCAGCTTCATTGTTGATATAACCAACACAGACAGACCAAAGAGAACCAACAAGATCATCATCAAGATTAATCATCGTGTGCATAAAACCTTTTCAATTATAGGCTGAATTACTTACTTGTAGCAGTACTCGTAAAGAGCTACCATAAATTTCATTTTTAGTGAGATTATAGAAACATTGAGGGAACTGTACATAACCAATTTCATCTCCTTTCTCTTCATCCATGAAAATGCACAAAGAAGATTTGATTGTCTTTGAATTGTTGGAATACATGTCGCAATCCACATTCAAAATAATTGGAGCATTGGTTATCTTTGATGATACCCTGATCTATATTTCACAATAAAAGTCATTCAATAACAAGCAAATTAATATACCTTCCAGAAAAGATATAGCTATATATAACATGCTTTAGTATAAAAATATACTAAACTAAAGGTAAAAAATCATCCGAACTTAAATTGTTTTACGATTATCAATTAAGCTTCAAACATCTATTTTCACTCAGTTAACTCAATTGGACGAAAATTTGTCTTGATCTCCTACCAATTTTTCTTTTTTTTCAATCAATTACACTATTGGATGAAACGTCTATAAAAGTACTATGGGTATGATAACTTAAAAGTTTGCAATAAAAAAAAAGTTCCAACAATTATTTAATTTTATAAGCTTTTTGTATTTTTTTTATATTTAAACATGCATAATATTAACTTACAAGAGCATTCATGGAACCAGCTTTGAAATGGTGGTGATATTGGGGTCTTTTCTCTCTTGCTAAATACACTAGAGTTGGCAAAGGGTTTCCTTCAATATCCGCAGCATTGGTGTCTCTTCCATCTATTAGTATCTAAGAATCATTAATTAAAGCACCATTAACTAATTAAGCTCAACTATTCAAAGCTTATCAATTAAGAATTTATGAAATGAGTAATCACTTGAAGGATGGTATGATGATCATGTTTGCTTGAAACAAAGTCCCATTCACGAAATCCTTTGTGTTGCTTCTGAATGTATTCTAGAATTTGGTTCAATTTTGTGGTGGTTTCAATCCTCATTTTCATGTCCTCATATAATTTCTGCATTCATCAAAAAAAATATAAATAAGCATCCTCACATAAAGAATGTTTAGGAAAAAATTAGAAAATTTGTTCCCTTGTAAGATTATGGTGTTTTTTTCTTATTCATGTAAGTGAGTGTTGTTGTGTTAAATAATTTCCCATCATAAAACTCTACCTAACCATTTTGCTCTTTCAATAAGATTGCATCAATAATTGCACAATAAAGCAAAATTGGAAGCAATCATTCAACAGTATGCATGATTGGTCCATCTTCGGTGTATGAAAACAAGCCACTATTCAAAATTAAAATTTACCTTGACAGAAAGCCACTCTTGGACATTGACTAGTTCAGAAGCTGTCCTAAAGTAAGCCTCAGGAGACGTTGATTCAACTTGGAACTTCTTGCAGAAAGGCAGCCATGTCTTTGAGAAATTTGCAGCCTCTAACATGGCATAAAACGTTAAATTCGATCCCCCGTCATCTGATAGATATACGCTTAACTTCTCAGGTGGATAATCATATGCCATCATTGATAGAACTGTGTTCACCAACAGGCTCGGTGGCTCTATCAACGGGTCTGCCGTGCACACAAATATGTCGATGCCCGGTAGTTCTTTTCCGAACCTTTCCAAGATTGAAAGTAAGGAATTTAACGTAAATAGTCAATTATGAAATATGAAACAAACTAGCATGACAACATAATTAAAATATTTATGTACCTTTGAGAGAGCCTGTGTATGAATGGAATACGGATGACAGCGTTCCATCTACAAACAGTGGTGAGAAGCCAATAAAACGAGAACCATAGCTCAGAAAGAAACAAACCAATCCAAGTCCACCTCTCAGCTTTTCCTCCAACTGGGAAATATCTTATTCTATACATGATAATGAAGCAGATGCCAAGCAAGATTGAAGCTGCAATGCACCTGAACAGTATTCGTCCCTTAACTTTCCTTGTTTCGAACAGGGGGACATATTCTTTTTTTGCCATCTCTCTCTCTTCGCACAGCATTGAAATGGGAAGGGAACTATATATTTATAAAGTTGGATCCCATCACCTTTCTTATTTTCAAGTGAATATGGGATTAATATGTAAACTTCAAATTAGTCTAACTCTAAAGAATTTAAACTTAAAATTAAATCAAACATAAAATGACGTCAAACCATAATCATCAAAATAAATAATTTCAATTGCTTCAACTTAATTAAATTAAGCATATTTTAAAAATAATTTAATAAAAACAATAATTATAAATTAAATCATTAGTTTGTAGTAGTTTATAACTAGGAGTTTGTCTCGGTTAATTTATAAAATATGTTAAAAATTATTTTAGAAACTGTGTTAAAATTCTATAAATTTACAGATTTATGTTATTTTTGAAGAGACACTAAAAACGTATTCTACAGAGTAGTAAAAACACATCACGTAGGACGCATTTTTAGTGTTTCTCCTACAAGTTCGTCCTATAAAAAGTATTTTCACTGTCACATTAGTGAAAGCACGTCCTACGTGACAAGTTTTCATTAATGTGGTTGTTAAAATATTTTCTATAAGACAGCTTTTTTTTGTCTCTAAAAACAGTATAGATAAATAAATTTGTAAAATTTCACAGCAATTTCTAAAATAATTTCTTTTCTACATATTATTATTAATTAACCACGTTTTGTTTTGTTTAGAAATAACAAAAAAAAAATGCAAAACGAAGTCTGGATAGAAATCTTTCACCTTTTTTTGCCAAAAATCTACCCTTTTTCATTATAATAAATGTGTCAGGTATCACATGTAGATTTTAATAAAAGTAGTCGACTTAAAAATGGTAGTACGTTTATTTTTTTATTTTTTCAATTTAACTCTTTTTTTCAACTAAAAAATTTGAAATGATTTTTAACAAAAATATTAATTAAAATTTTAAAATTTTAAATATGAGTGCATATATGACAATCTATATGTACTCTGTGTTAATTTTATAAACTTTTTATATTTTTAATTTTGATTTTGATTTATTTTAATCTTTTAATTTTTATATTTTTGAATTATTTATTAACAATATTATATTAGCATAATGTACACATAAATTATCATGCAAGTTATCACACCAATAATATTAAAAATTATTATTTTATTAAAAATAATTTAATTCTTTTAAAAATTAAATATCAAATTCAGCTAAAAATTAAATGGACAGACAATTTTATCATTATGCCTTTAAGAAAAACACCAAAAAATTTATTTTTTCTTAATTCACAAATTATATTTTAAACTACACTTCTTTATTTAACTGGATACCTCAACTTTTTCTATGATTAGTGAATATTTAAACTATTTGTCTGTTACCAAATTCTGACATCATTAGGAAAAAAATATTGACGAATTGTTGGTGCCACATTAGTATCCATACATTGTTTTAAGTGCTTTTATAATTTTATAATTATTCTTAAAAAAATGCAAATTGATTGAGTACATTGCTTAAATCCATAAGAAAAGTTTTGGATGAAACCTGGGTAGAGATTTTCCTCTATTATTTTTTTTTCCAAAAAGATCTTCCCTTTTTTTGGGCATTTTATAAGGAAAATCCCTTTTTTTTTTCTAAAATTACAGAAATAGGCCAACTTTTTACTTATTTATCGGATTAGGCCGTTTTCCTCGAAATTGCGTCCACGTCAGCGCGACTTTATTGTTCACGTCAGCAAAACGCTCCCCCAGGGAAGCGTTTTGTCCACGTCAGCAGAAATCGCGTCCTTGAGGGCGCGTTTTGCTGACGTGGACAAAACCCTTCCCCGGGGAGCGTTTTTGCCCCTTTTTTCAATTAGTTATTTTAGGGTTTATGGTTAGTGGTTTAGGGTTTATGGTTAGTGGTTAGTGGTTTAGGATTTTAGGGTTAATTCATAAAATTAACTATTAATTTTAAATACTAAATGCTAAATTAGAGTTTAGGGTTTATGGTTAGTTAATTAAATTAGGGTTATTAGATTAAATGAGCGTTAATTGATTAATTTAGGGTTAATTGATACATAATGGTTTACACATACTATTTTAATATTAGAAAAATAATTCGATTACTTCAGCGTTTCGATTAATCACTTGATTAAATGAGCGTTAATTGATTAATTTAGGGTTAATTTAGGTTAATTGAGTAGACGTTTCTGAACAAATAGTGTCAAAAATGCTTCAAGCAGGATGCACTGTCAGCAAAATTTCAGAAAAAAGCTTCCACGTGGATGCGCTTTTGCTACAGTAGTTCGTAGAAAAATAATTATAAGTAGATGTTTTTGAACAAATAGTGTCAAAAACGCTTCAAGCAGGATGCACTGTCAGCAAAATTTCGGAAAAAAGCTCCCACGTGGACGTGCTTTTGCTACAGTAGTTCGTAGAAAAATAATTCTGAGTAGACGTTTCTGAACAAATAGTGTCAAAAACGCTTCAAGAAAAAAGCTCACACGTGGATGCGCTTTTGCTACAGTAGTTCGTAGACGTTTCTGAACAAATAGTGTCAAAAACGCTTCAAGCAGGATGCACTGTCAGCAAAATTTCAGAAAAAAGCTCCCACGTGGACGCGCTTTTGCTACACTAGTTCGTAAAAAAATAATTCTGAGTAGACGTTTCTGAACAAATAGTGTCAAAAAAGCTTCAAGTAGGATGCACTGTCAGCAAAATTTTGAAAAAAAGCTCCCACGTGGACGCGCTTTTGCTACAGTAGTTCGTAGAAAAACTGAGGCTATAAATGAGCCAAATTTTATTCTCAGGTTGCATAACTTACAGCAAAAAAAAATTGAGAGATAAAGAAGAATAGAAATCTAAGATGAGTGAACGTATTAGTGCTGTTATTTACTATGATGGTGAGGTCTGTAACACCGAGAATGGTGTTGTTTTTTTATCGGAGAACACAATGAGACTAGTTTTTAACCAGAACATAGATTTGACAGAACTTCGTAAAAGAATTAGGCGCAAAATCTTTTGAACGACGCCAATGAAAGTTTTGTGTATTAAGTATCGATTTTGTGCTTCTGTTGATCCGGTTACATACGACTCATTCGACATCAAAGGTGCTCGGAGCTTAGAGGCAATGGTGCAGACTCATCTCGATAGTGGACCACCCTATCTTGAGTTATATGTACAATTTTCATCGCCAAATGATGCATTTGGAACTTCAACATTTCCTACTGGTGGAGAAGAATACTTGACCCCTGCTCGGCACTCCGTTAGTGGGTGGAAAAACACGGAAGTGCCCGTATTTGGTAGCAGTATAGAACACCTGACCCTTGCACGACACTCCGTTAGTGGATGGGACATGCACCTCAGTGGGTCGATGTTTGATGCTAGAAATACGTACTGGGGAATGACATCAACTTCAAGTGGTTGGCAATCCACATCTGATTGGAGACGTTGTGAAACGTCCACAATGAGGGATGATGTACTCCCCACAACGTCTACCGGTGAGGGGACCTCGTACGTTACACACGATGATCGGTCAGATGATGAGTCCGATGCGGATCCACCCCGAGAAGCTGGCCCCGATGGTGCAGAAATTGCATTATTTTCTGAACTAGAGACTGTTCCAACCATACCTGAAGATGTTGAAGGGGGTTCAGATGATGAAGAAGAAGATGCGTGATTCAAGGCGTACTCACCTCCATCTCACATGCATAATGTCAATTTATCTCAAGATGATGCGTTGGAGTTTCCAGATCTACCACATAGAAGGCGTGATCGTACAAATTCCTCATTGGATTCGGGTGAATTGGAAGTTGGTAAAGAGTTTTCAAATAAAAATAGTTTTCTTGGTACATTAAAACAACATAGCATCACGAACAGGGTTAACTACAATGTGATCAAGTCTAAACCCGATAAGTTTGAGGCCAAGTGTGCAGTGTAAGATGGTACATGTTCATGGAAAATCATGGCTTCATTGAGGAAAATGACAGGCTTGTGGGAGATAAAAAAGTACAAAGGTCCATATACACGTGCTACCGATATAGTACCACTAACTGTTTAGGGTTTTTTAATATTACTATTATTGTGTACTGTTGATATTTTTAACCTACTTCGTTGATAGGTGTTTCGGGAGATCATCCCAAGATGAATTCAGGAATGATAGCTACCTTAATACTACCGACAGTGAAGGCGGGTCCTAGAACTACAGTGCCTGTCATAATTGCCAATATTTGTAGCCAGTTGAGGTACACACCCTCTTACCACAAGGCTTGGGTAGCTAAGCAGAAGGCGTTAGAAAAGATATATGGTGGGTGGGACGCTTCATATAATGAACTCTGGCAGTCGACTTTATGCTCTTCATCAAACACCTCGGGTGCCATGGGAATCGGTTGTCGAAATTTAAATTGTCGCAATACTCTGTCTAATTGGTGCATCTCGACCGTAACATAGTTTACCAATGGGACCTTCACATACCAAGCGTTCGGATTTTGAACGTATTCATCCGGAATTACTGCCCGAATTGCCTGATCGTCGTATAGTGTCCATTCAAACTATATGAACATGATAAAAATATTACTTATATACATAATACTAAATATAAATACTAAATATGAAATGACTATTTTATTAATTATATATAATTTATTTAATACTTATTTATGTATCTGATCGTTGGTCTAATAGAAGCCATATATCTTCGAGAGAGTTGGGTATTCCGACATAACTCACCGAATGGTTCCACCTAATTAAATAATTTTTTAGCATAGAACAATTATATACTAAATCTACGTAACAATTGTAAAATATAATATAAAATTTACCTCGTTATTAGTGAAAATGTATATGGATGGTCCACTCGAGGACGTAAAAATGGAAAGTGAAACTGTGCCCATGATTGCAGTAGTAATAGACAACCTCCTATTTTGGCTTTGTTCGGTAGCGTCGCACCGCACATTTCCTTGTACAACTTTGCCAACACGGCAGACCCCCAACTCAATTCGCCGGCTGCTCTAAAATCTACGAGTTTTAACAGCTATCTCAGATGTACAAGGTTTCGTGACAAGTCCGGCATCAGATAACCTCTAATAATCTCGAGAATGTATGCCCGAGCATATTGTATTCTTTCGAGTTCTATCGAATCATTATCCGGCTCTAGGAATGTGTCTCGTAACTAGCCCATCTGATCCAACCTCCGTTAATATAATCCGGTATAGCACCCAAAAGCTTGTAGCATACGGCGCTCCAATCACTAGATGATGTGGATCCGGTGACTCCGTACTCATCCACTGGCAATCCTAATTGCAAATGCACGCCTTGTAGAGTGATAGTGCATTCTCCGCATGGAAGATGAAAAGTATGCGTCTCGGGTCTCCACCTCTCTATCAACGCACCGATTAGTTTCGGTCCAACTTGCACCCCTACCTATCGTGGCCACGTGCGTAATCCCGCTTCCATAAGTAATTCTCGATCAAGGGCAATGGAGGACTAGGCATATTACGAATGTAACATTCTAACACCCGATCTACAGACTATTATAAAAAATTATAAAACAAAAATTAATTAAAATTACATAAATTAATTAATGCAAACATCATAACTGAAAATTAAATTAAAAAAATTAAATTTGCATAAATGAAAATTAAATTTGCATAAATAAATTAAAGTATCACTTACCATTTTCATTTGCTCAGCGGAGATGTGCTTATTATCAAGACGGATTAGTTCTCTGGCCATTGCTAGCACGATGGTATTTTTTTAATTTAAAAAAATTAAATTCAAAAAAAATTTAAACAGAGAAATTTGGTAAAATTTTGATGGAATTTTAAGAAATTTTCACTAAAAAGTGATAGATTTTTTAAGGGAATATTGAAAGAAAATCGAGATTAAACAAAGAATTGTGTGAAAAATAAAGGAAGGGATTGAAATTTTGAGAGAACTAGAGAATTTGAGAGTGATTTGTGTGAAAAAATGAATTAGGGGGCCATTTTATAGTTTTTTTTTCTGACCGTTGGAAGCCAACGGTCAAATTTTTTACCATTGAAAGGGCA
This sequence comes from Gossypium arboreum, assembly GCF_025698485.1. NCBI lineage: Eukaryota > Viridiplantae > Streptophyta > Magnoliopsida > Malvales > Malvaceae > Gossypium > Gossypium arboreum. Next base: position 98,583,348 of record NC_069080.1, read on the forward strand.
AAAATGCTCCCCCGGGGAAGCATTTTGTCCACGTCAGCAAAGCGCGCCCTCAAGGACGCGATTTCTGCTGACGTGGACAAAACGCTTCCCTGGGGGAGCGTTTTGCTGATGTGGACAATAAAGTAGCGCTGACGTGGACGTGATTTCGAGAAAAACGGCCTAGCCCAGTAAATAATTAAAAAGTCGCCCTATTTCCATAATTTTAGAAAAAAAAGGGATTTTCCTTGTAAAATGCCCCTTTTTTTAATTGATGTGTCATCTATCACACTTGACTTTAATAAAAGTAGTACATTTATAAAAGGTGTTAGATTAAATTTAGTTTTTCAATATTTAAATTTTTTGTTAATTTGATTTTATTATTATTTTAGTTAAATTTGACATTTAATTTTTAAAAGAGTTAAATTTAACTATCAACCTTCTAAAAAAGTTAAAATGATTTTTAACAAGAATATCGACTAAAATATTAATTTTTAAATCTGACGGTTTACATGACAATCCACATATACTCAATGCTAATTTTTATATTTTATTGATTTTGATTTATTAATTTTTTAATTTTTATAATTTGTGAGTTCTTTTTTATGTCACATCTCAAAAATCAGGTTAGAAGAAATTGGGTTAGTGAAACCAAGAGTGGTCACGTTCTGTTTTTGAATTTAAGTTGTAGGAATTTTGTCAAATGAATTGATCTATTGTAGCGGTTAAGTGTTGTGCTTGTATGTAAGAGGTTCTGGGTTTGAATTCTTTTTATTGATTTTTTTGCAATTTTTCGTCCCAATCCTTATCTTTGAACCTTTGGTTAATAAATTATTTTCTGGGCAAGTATAAATAAGAATGAGTCTCTTAGTTTAGTGGTAAGGATTTAACTTACCCTTGGTCTTGTGTTTGAATTACTCTGTGAGCGAAGTGGAATTCTTTTTGCTAGCCTCTATTTGAGTCACCCATTTAGTGGAATTTGGGTCAGCTTTGAACTCTAAGAACTTTGTTTTGATAAGGATCAAATAGTGGCGTTGTGGGTGATTTTGGATTTGTTTTGTTTTGATTTTATTTTATTTTATTTTTATTTTTATTTTTATTGTATGTACTATTTCTTTGTTAAAAAAATAGTAGAAATATTTTGTTCCTTAATTTTTCCCAATTTTGTTTCCACATTCTCCACTTCTTTTCTTCAACCCTTTCTCTTTGCTACTCTTTACAAAAGTTCCCTTTTTTTTTTAGTTTTCATTTCTTTTATCCTCTCCACCAAGATTGCTATAATCAAAATCATTGCTTTTTAAGTATTTCTCCTTTGTTCTAAATTTGGTGCATTCTTGAGGTTGGGCAAGTTTTCTTGGATTCTTGTTGGTTGGTATTTATGTTGGGAAATATGCCCATATTGTAGTAAACATGTAATTTTTTTCTATTTATTTGAACGATGAATAAATAAATAAAATTAATTTCACATTTCACTATTATGTCTTTTGTATTTCTATCTTTTATATTTTGCATGCATAGCGAAATTGTGACAAGCAAATATTAGCTCATTGATTGTCTAAGTTCAAACTAAAGATAGTTAGCATTGTAAAAACATTTATAGTGCAAGAAAGACAACTTACTTTAGTAAATAATCTAAATAAGTTTGTAATCCCTTAAAAGAATCGAAGTGGGCATTTGATTCAAATACTGAGAATGATAATTATGTCGTCTACAATTCCAATTGAGCATATGGCTAATCTTGGCTATCAGAACAAATGACTCCATGATCGTGGATGATATCACGATTGCAATAAGTTTTATAAATTTTTACAAATGATCACTCTTTAAAACTAACTATCATGACAAAGGCAAGCGCATCTGTCTAACAGTAGTATAGCTTTAGCAAGATCGGATTGTCGAACCCAAAAGGAACTAAAAGTACTAGTATTAACTTTCTTTATATTATCTAGCATAAAAATTAAGGGTTTTGTTTATCTAAACTAATTAACTAAACTAAGAACGCACAGAAAGAAAATTGGGAAAAACTTTTGGGAAAACTGATTGATTAATACAATACCCAAGGAAAAATTCACCTAGACTTCACTTGTTATTTGACTCTGAATCAGACGATGTATTCATTTGACTTGATCAGTATAAATCCTTAATTTATATTTTATCTCTCTTAAGACTAACAACGTCTAACCCTAGGTTGATTAATTGAAATCTCTTTCTAATTAACTCCCTAGTGTTACATTAACTCGATCTATGGAATCCTTTATTAGGTTTCACCCTAATCCGAAAAAATCTTGTCACCCTATCTCTAGGTGTACAATCAACTCTGCTTAATTATGTTAGATCTACTGTTAGGCAGGGACTTTTTCTCCTCTGACTAAGCACATCAATACTTGAATAAATATCCTGGAATATCAAAACAAGAATTAAGAACACATAATTAAGAATAAGTCAAATATTTATCATACAATTCAGATAATAATAACAAGATCAGTCTTAGGTTTTATTTCCCTTAGGTATTTAGGGGATTTAGTTCATAATTGTAAAAGAAAACATCTCAAAAGAATAAATAATACAAAACATAAAGAAAACCCAAAACTCCTGAAGGGAAATTGAAGGGAGATCTTCATTCTTGAAGAGGAATCCGACTTCTGAGATGGATCGATCGGCTTTTTTCGAGTAATTCCTTGGTTCCTACTCCGTGTGTCCATTGAGTGCCTCCTCCTAGGTGTTAATATAGGCTTTAGAATGCCTAGGATCCTTCAAAAGTGGCCTTTTTCCGAATAGAACTATACTGGGGCCCAGCAGGGACACGCCCGTGTGCGATAGCTTCAAGCCGTGGTCAAAACTATTAAATAGGCACGGGCATGTGGTCTACCCGTACAAGGAAGTCTAAGCCGTGTTAGAGCCTGTTAAAACTACACGGGCGTCTGGTCTACCCGTGTAAGTCGTGCTCAATTCTGCTAAAAAGACACGGCCGTGTGATCTACCTGTGTGAGGAAGTCCAGGCCGTGTTGATTTCCCACGTTGGCCCATTTTCTCCTTTTTTGGCCCGTTTCTCACTCTTTTTACTCTCCTATGCTCACCTAAGTATAGAACATGAAATTAAAGGATTAGGAGCATCGAATTTACTAAATTTAGGGATAATTCATCCAAAAATGTGCTAAGCATGGGATAAAAATATGTATAATTTATGGTTTATCAAATACCCCCACACTTAAGCATTTGCTTGTCCTCAAGCAAAATCCTCAACTCACAATCAAAAACAAATTCTTCTAAACTTATAATTTCTGTCAATAATATCTCAAAATAATCCATAAGTAATCATACATTGAGAATTCAACTAGAAGAACATCAGAGTTTCAAACATTCCAAGTTGAGCATTTTATCACGAAAACATAGGTGTCTTCCATCATCTAAGTAATTACCTTTGACTCAAAATATCACAGAGTTTCATATCCTCACTAAAGATTCACTCAAATTACTCGAGGTGTTTAAAGACAACAAGTTCAGCACTAAATAGTCAATATGCAAAGTTATTACCATAGGCTTGCGTGAAAATCAAATCACCACCACTATATATTGAGATGATATATCAATCAAAAGGTCTTTAGAGGATTGTAACGTGGCTTTGGTTAGGGGGTGTGGTCACAAGCTGAAAAAGAAGGTTAGAATCGAGATTGAATTGAAAAATTACCTAACTAGAAAAATACTAAACTAATAAATTACATTCCTAATTTAGAAGATACTAGAATTTAACCTTTCTTCATAGAATATGGAAATACAAACTTAAGCTCAAAAACAAAGAAATGCTACTAATATGTAAGTATGTATGTATTTTTTTTAAGAACAATTCAAATAATATAGGCTAGATATCAAAGATAAAACATAGCTAAGCAATTTATTCAAATCAAATCTCGACTAAAAGGGATCAAATTAATATAGGGGATTTCAACAATAATGGGTTATGGGTTAATATTGAGGGTAAATCAATAATGGTTTGTTAGGCTCAAGGGGGTTTACTAAGGGTTAATTATGAAGGTAGGCTTTTATGGAGTGAGTGGGTTAAACTTAAGTGTCTTTATCATTTCGACATATCAAATCAAAGATGTGGTCTTGACATGCATGATCAAGCAAGTTCTAGAATAACAGATCAATATTAATGCACTCAAAGCAACAATAAAAGTGAGCATGAATGAAATAATATATGCTCTAAAGGCTCAAGATCTCACAAAAACTATGGCTTTTTGATGTTAAATTTGTAAATTTCAACTCAAGATAATACCTAAACTTGGGGAAAACAACCTAAAAATTTTTAATTTTCAAAAATCAACCTATCATGCTTGATTCTCTAATTCCTTAAAGTTTAAACAATCAATGTATAAATACCTATGTTTTAATTCAAGACATATCAATAAAAATCATAAATTAATCAAAATTCATTCTAATAATGATATGAGAAGATCACATGAGAATAAGACAAAATTCAGGGATTTTTTTGATAATGATATAAATAACCCCTCCCACACTTAAGATGTACATTGTCCTCAATGTACAAAGATAGATGTATTGAAAAATATAAATATAAAATCATAAGATAGGGAGAGAAGTGAAACTTCCTGAATGTGGATAGAATCCTTGAATTGGAGTTATGGAAAGTATTTGGCTAAAGAAATGATGAGATTGGAGGAGGATACTCCGGTGGTGGTAGAGGTTGGGTTCCATAAGTGCTGTGCCAAAAGAATATTATAACTAGTAGTAGTTATTGTCGTAGTCGAGCAGGGCATGACAGTCGTGGAGGACCTTTCCCAGTAGAGTTGCATATTCCTAAGTAATACTGCTTGAGAGCTCTTTATAACTGCGATATAATCAATAACTTTTTAGGAAATATAAAGAAGCATGATTACTCGTAAAGAAATAACCAAAAATATAAATTACTTAATATAAATTGTGAATCCTAAAATTGAAATAGTATTAACTAGAAATAATATAAAAAGTACTTTAAAAAAATAAATAAAAATAAAAGTAAAAGATAAAAATAAAAAAGTCTTCAACAATATTCATCGCCAGATGGTTCGCGAGGTGGGGGTGGCGATGAGATTTGAAGGTGCTGACAAATCTGATGAAGAGTAGCATCAATGTGATCAAATCGTTGAAAACACTATTGCTCAAATCGAGTGAGGCACTCAGAGCTGTCAGAGTATGTAGCTGCCGCATGAACTGGATGATGAGGAGGTGGTGGCTGAGGCGATGGGTCCTCGTGATGTGGAGAGACATCATCAGTAATGTCCTCTGGGTCCTTCTGCTCGGCTGACTGGACGAGGCGATATTGAGGAGGATCAATTCCACGTTGTTGCTAGATCATCTTCATGTGTAGCATACTCGAGATGCCCTATGGGGACATCTAACCGATGAGAGTGAGGGAGGATGCTTGTGCCACTGTGTTAAGGAGCCCGAAGTACCGTGCCAGTTGAGTCACATAGGGACCAATGGAGATGACTCCCTTCCTATGTTGCTCCATCTGATTGCGATGGCGAGGGCGATGAAATAGGAAAGGTTGAACACGTTCCCATGCGTCATACTCCATAAAAAGTAGGTGTCATGAGTGTTTATGACACCGGTACTCTCTCGCCACCCTGTCAGAGTGTGGGCCAAGATAGCATGTAGGTACCTCAGGGATGGGGCGAGGGTCAATGCCTTAGAGCGGCTAAGATCATAGGTTGCCGAGGCAGGGACTAGGGCCTTCTAGCACTTCGAAAGAGAGTAGTGGATGTGGCGATGGAGGGTGTTAAGTTCATTGTCGTCTATGAACTCTTCCGTATACAGCCCTAGTGCAATTCTGAACTCAGGTACGCTCAAATGGCGAACCAAACGACCGAGTCAGAACTGGACCATTTCGGGATCATTGAACTCTATCATAACGGTTTGGAAGTGAAAGGTCGAACAGAGTTCTAGTGTAAGCTTGAGGTACGTCGGCTCGATGATCTCAAAGAAAAGCCCCCACGGTTCAGTGGTCAAGAGGGGCCAAACTGCGTCAGCCATTTGGATTTGCTCAAGTGCGGCCCAATCAATGTAGTGACCCATACCTAGGGGTTGGGCCCGGAGTATCTGAAAAATTTCCTCCTGAAGTCCCAAGGGAAATTGGAGGAAGGGGTAGCGCATTTCGACAGATGCGCTTGTTGATGTGGCTCTAGGTCCCTTCCATTTTTTAGAAGCGGGGATGGCGATTTTCTTGTCACGTGGATTTGACATGATATATCTGTAAGAAGAATGAAAAAGATAACAAATGCTAACAAATTAACAAAGAATTAACCATTAATATAAGTAAACTAACAAATTCAACCAAACTAATAACACTAACAAGACTCAACCAAAAGTAATCTAACTTGATAACAGACATTTTATGGCAAATAGTATGGTAGTAGTATGACTAAATTCAACATGAACTAGATGGAAGTAGGTAATAATTGTAAGAACAAGGGTCAAAATACTTGACTACATCCTAAGAATAAGAATGATTAATAGACAAAATGTAAGTAACAGAGTAAAACATGATAGTAAGCATAAAAAGAAAGTAAAAGAGAAGAGAAACTGTTAGTGGAGGACCAGTGACCGGAGGAGCGACGGTGTTGGTTGTGCAAGGGTCGTGTGGCTTGGCCACGGGCGTGGGTAGTGAGGCCGTGTGGTGCGCAAGGGTGAGAAGGGAAAGAAGGGAGAGAAAGAGGAGAGAAAAAGAGAGGAAAAAAAGAGGGTTAGGGTGGCCAATCAGTGGTAGGGGAGAAGATTTCAGCGGCTAGGGTTTTATATTTAGGGAAGGGGATGATGAATAGTGGGGATTTATATAGATTTTGGAGCATACAGTCGTGGGGCATGCCGTGTGCCCTTATTTCAGCCTGTGTGTTTCGTGATTTTCAAATTTGGGTGCGTCTGACATTAAGCACACGCTCGTGTTCCTTGGGCATATTATTGCGCACGGCCGTGTTCTACTCGTTCACTTCTCCCACGCCCGTGTATATAGGCACACACCCGTGTTAGTTTGACAGTGTCGACCACGGGTAGTGGGCACGGGCGTGTCGCATGCTCACGTTAATTTCTCAGTTTCAACCATGGCTTCTAGACACGGGCATGTCGCACGCCCGCGTTGTTTTGATAGTTTCGACCACGGCCATGTCACACGCCATGGCAATGTATCGAATCCCATGTTGGGAAAAAATTGTACTCTATTTTCACATGGCCGTATCGCATGGCTGTGTCACCTCCCGTGGTGTGAGCATGGCCTAAGGCACGCCCGTATGCCTAGCCATGTGGATTAGAAAACCTGTTTTCAAAAGACTTAGTTAGTAGGTTAGATGTTAAAAACTAAAATTTAAAGAAGTCAATACTGTTAGTGCTCAGGTTGCCTCTCGAGAAGTGCTTATTTATAGTCTAAGCTAGACTTACCTCTCTGTCTCGTGGTAATGGTGGTGCGAGGAGTTTACACTCCTCAATCCTGCTATCAATCTCATCAAAATAATGTTTTAAACGAGTACTATTTACCTTAAAAGTGCCAAATTTAGGATGAATTACCTCGACTGTACTGTATGGGAAAATATTGAGTACCATGAGAGGGGTTGCTCCATTAGGTTCAGAAGTGGCAATACGAGGATCTGCTACATCTAATAGTACTTTGTCTCCAACCTTAAGTTGATTTGGTGAGGTATTGAGCTTGTTATAGCGTGGTTTTGGTTTATCATGTGTTCTCGGTTTATGTATCTGCCATTCATCTAATTCCTCGATCTGTAGCCTTCGTTCTTCATAGATGAGTCCTTTGTTGTTGCTCAAACATGGCTCATGTATGCTCTTCAGATGTGTTTCCTACAAAGAAGGTTACACACGGTCAGTTATAGTAGCATGATTTATACAACCACTCTCGATATTTGATGTGTTACTCGAATTACGAGCTTGGAGAGTGATTGTTTCATTACCCACACGAAGTGTGAGTTCACTTGTGCCAACGTCAATAATTGTTCTAGCAGTTGCTAAAAATGGCCTTCCTAAAATTAAAGGCACATCACTATCCTCTTCTATGTCAAGAACAACAAAATCAATTGGGAATATAAATTTATCTTCAATAATACCCCTAGGAAATCTAATTGTTTTATCTGCCAATTGAATACTCATCCTAGTTTGTTTGGGTTTCCCAAGACCTAGTTGTTTAAAAATTTTGTAGGGCATGATATTAATACTAGCCCCTAAATTAGCTAAAGCATTACTAACATCTAAACTACCAATTAAACAAGAAATCATAAAACTCCCTAGATCTTTTAATTTGTTGGGTAGCTTATTCTGTAGAATGGCTGAGCAAACTGCATTCAGCTCCACATACGATACCTCATCCAACTTCCGCTTATTCACTAAAGGCTCTTTTAAAAATTTGATTGTGTTTGGCATCTGCAAAAGAGCTTCAATAAACGGTAAGTTAATATGTAATTTCTTTAATAGTTTAAGGAATTTACCAAATTGTTCGTCTGAACGGTCTTTCCTTGTCACATTGGGATATGACACACGAGGTTTGTACTATTTACTTATTGGTTTTTGCTCACTGTGGTCCACCTCACTTTTATTTTTACTTACTACGGTTCCTTGACTCAGTTCTAGATCAAGTTCAACTAACCCTTCCTCATCTTGAATGGTAATGGCATTGAGTTGTTCCCTTGGGTTATATTTAGTGTTACTCGGTAGGCTACCTTGTGGTCTTTCAGAAATTAGTTTAGCGAGCTGGCCTATCTGAGTTTCGAGTCCTTGGATCGATGCTTGTTGATTCTTTAGTGCCGTCTCGGTATTCTAAAAATGTGTTTCTGACACCGAGATAAACTTTGCGAGTATCTCCTCAAGGTTCGGCTTTTTCTCTTGCTGGTAAGGTTATTGTTAGAAGCCTGGAGGGGGTGGTGGTCTCTGATTTCCTTGGCCTCCCTATGAAAAATTTGGGTGGTTCCTCCAACCTGTATTGTAAGTGTTACTGTAAGGATTATTTTGAGGTCAAGGATTATTACCCATATAATTTTGCTACTCGTTTTTCCATGTTGTGGCCATAGAGTGGGTATTCGGAATTGTTCGATCCACCTCCACTTGCTTCGCATTGCATTACTGGGTGAACCTGTGAAGAACCAAGTAAACCATCAATTTTCTTATTCAAAAGTTCTACCTGAGTGGAGAGCATTGTGACTAAATCGACATTAAAAACACTAGCTGATTTTTTCAGTTTTGTTCTCATGACTTGCCATTGATAGTTATTCAGTGACATTTCTTCAATAAACTCGTAAACTTCTTCAGGTGTTTTGTTATTCAAATTTCCACCGGCGGCTGTGTTGATAATTTGCCTTGTTGAGGGGTTCACACCGTTGTAAAACATCTGAACCTGCAACCATAGAGGTAACCCATGGTGAGGGCACCTTCTCAATAGATCCTTGTATGTCTCCCATGCATCATAGAGTGTCTCTAAATCCATCTGCACAAACGGAGAGATATCATTACGTAATTTAACTGTTTTAGCCGGTGAAAAATATTTTAATAAAAACTTTTTGGTCATTTGTTCCCAAGTAGTGATTAACCCTCATGGCAACGAGTTCAACCACTGTTTAGCTTTATTCCTCAATGAAAAAGGGAATAACCAAAGACGAACGGCATCGTCAGAAATGCCATTAATTTTAAAAGTGTCGCAAAGCTCTAGAAAATTCACTAAGTGAGTGTTTGGATCCTCATCCTGCAAGCCATCAAATTGAATAAACTGTTGTATCATTTGAATTGTGTTAGGTTTCAGTTCAAAATTATTTGCAGTAATAGCATACCTAACTATACTTGACTCAGTTCCTGTTAAATTAGGTTTAGCATAATCATACATAGTGCGCGGAGCAAGATTCTGATTTACTGGATCTCCCGTAATCGCAGGAGGTAGTAGATTTTCCTAATTTTTAGCTGTCTCCTTGGTTGTGGTGTGTATATCGTCCTCTTGCTCTTCTTCTGTGTATCTTAGGCTTCATCTTATGTCTCTTTGGTTTCTGCGAACTATTTTGTCGATCTCACTATCAAAAAGTAATGGTTCTGACGGGTTTCTTCTACTCATACACTATAAAAAAAACTGCCAGAAGCGAATAAAAGAAAAATTAGAGAAGTGAAATTAAACTTAAAAAATGAATTGAAATAAAAGTAAAATGGCTAAAGTAATAAAAATCAAGTGTTCTTAATATTTTAGTTCCCCGGCAATGGCGCCAAAAACTTAATCGTAGATGATATCACAATCGCAATAAATTTTATAATTTTTTACAATTGACCGCTCTTGAAAACTAACTATCACGACAAAGTCAAGCACACTTGTCGGACAGTAGTATAGCTTTAGCAAGACCGGATTGTCGAACCCAAAGGAACTAAAAGTACTAATATTAACTTTCTTTTTATTATCTAGCCTAAAAATTAAGGGTTTTGTTTATCTAAACTAATTAACTAAACTAAGAATGCACAGAAAGAAAATTGGGAAAATATTTTGGGAAAGCTGATTGATTAAGACAATACCCAAAGAAAAAATCCACCTAGACTTCACTTGTTATTTGACTCTGAATCAGACGATTTATTCATTTGAATTGATCCGTAGAAATCCCTAATTTATATTATTATCTCTCTTGAGACTAACAACGTCTAACCCTAGGTTGATTAATTGAAATCTCTTTCTAATTAACTCCCTAGTGTTGCATTAACTCGATCTATGGATTCCCTTATTAGGTTTCACCGTAATCTGGAAAAATCTTGTCACCCTATCTCTAGGCGTGCAATCAACTCCGCTTAATTATGCAAGATCTACTCTTTGGCAGGGACTTTTGCTCCTCTGACTAAGCACATCAATACTTGAATCAATATCCTGGAATATCAAAACAAGAATTAAGAACGCATAATTAAGAACAAGTCAAATATTTATCATACAATTCCGATAATAATAACAAGATCCGTCTTAGGTTTCATTCCCCTTAGGTATTTAGGGATTTAGTTCATAATTATAAAAGAAAACATCTCAGAATAATAAATAATACAAAACATAAAAAAAACCCAAAACTCATGAAGGGAAATTGAAGGGAGATCTTCAGCCTTGAAGAGGAATCTGGCTTTTGAGATGGATCGATCAGCTTTCTTCGAGTAATTCCTTTCTTCCTACTCCATGTGTCCTTTGAGTGCCTCCTCCTTGGTGTTAATGTAGGCTTTAGAATGCCTAGGATCCCTCAAAAGTGGCCTTTTTAGAATAGAACTATACTTGGGCCCGGAAGGGACACGCCTATGTGAACGTCCGTGTGCGATAGCTTCAAGTCGTGGTCAAGACTGTTAAATAGGTACGAGCGTGTGGTTTACCCGTGCAAGGAAGTCTAAGCTGTGTTAGAGCCTATTAAAACTGCACGGGTGTGTGGTCTACCCATGTAAGTCGTGCTCAATTCTGCTAAAAAGACACGACCGTGTGATCTATCCATGTGAGGAAGTTTAGGCCGTGTTGATTTCCCACATTGGCCCATTTTCTCCGTTTTTGGCTCGTCTTTTTACTCTCCTATGCTCGTCTAAGTATAGAACATGAAATTAAATGATTAGAAGCATCGAATTCACCAAATCTAGGGATAATTCATCCAAAAATGTGCTAAGCAGGGGATAAAAATATGTATAATTTATGGTTTATCACTCCACGAGTAGAGACATAGATGTATTCATTGGTAGAATGATACATTAGACTGAACTTAAGATGAATTAATTCCGAATCCATTTGTGAATTAATTCACTTGTGTCGTTCATGGTGTGATTTACCTAAATCCTAAGTTTGTCATTGACCATGCGTATACAACTCATGTGCTTTGATATAAGTAGAGACTTATGCTCTAAAGATGATCAAGCCCATAGTCGGTATGTTGGGTACATGACTTGTGTATGGCATGTGTTTACTAGAAACAATGGAATTCATAGCTCAATTAAAGAGTTAATGATATCTTTTCATTGACATTATGTGGATTGATAAATATGGAACGTGGCCACGAGTTGCTTGTTCTCGAACGAGCAATTTATCACAGTCATTTGTTTACAATGATCATATTAATCATTAAGAAGATACAATGATGACCATGAGATAAAATAAGATTGTATAAGGTTAGCGAATTTAACTCAAAAGAATCAAGGATATCATATGAAGGTAACACACACATAACGAGGTCATTGGACAAAATAGTTGGATGAATTGTTTTTGTAAAGGGTATACAATAAGGAGTTTTCAATTATGATACTTCTTGTGAACTGACTCCATGATTAATTAATTACGAATTATCAGAACGATGCTTGTAACATCCCGAATTAGGGCCTAGTCGGAATAGTGGTTTCGAGACTACAGATCCGAGATGGTAATAATTATTTTATGATTATTATAATGTCTATGATATGTTTCTATGTTGGTGTGAAAATTTCATGAGGAAATTTTATGTGAAAAGTGCTTAATTAGACTTTAAGGACTAAATCCAATAATTTGTACAACTTGTGTTCTAGAATCAATTTGCATGAAATTGAATTAGATTATTAATTAGGGGTCCTTAAAGAGTAATTTGACCAAGTTCTAAAAATTTGGACAAAATGGCCTTGGATGGGTAAATTTTGAAAGATTAGTAATAAGGGCATTTTGGTCATTTACGGGTAAAATGAACTAGAAGACAAAATAAAAGTCAAATTAGTGTCCATCTTCCTCCCATGGCCGTGTGAATCAAGAGGGGAGCCATGGCTAGGGCTTCGAAGCTTCCAAGGTCAATAGTAAGTGATCCCAAGCCCCGTTTTTAATGTTCTATGCATTTTTGAAGTCCCGGTAACATGACCTATTCATTTCTACCATTATTTTGAGATAAGGTTTATGTTTAAAAATTTACCCATGCATTACATGCTAGTATCTTGATGTTTAATGGTAGAAAGATTGGAGTGTGTTTAGCACCTTTTTCTAAGTGATTTTTCATGAAAAAGCCTAATAAGGACTAAATTGAAAAAGGTGTAAATTAGGTAACTAAAAATCTGTTTTAATGAGAAATGTGGGCTACCATAAGCTTGAATATGGTTCGGCTAAGCTTGGGTAATCAAGAAAATGAATACATTTCATGTTACGAGCCTAGGGACTAAATTGTAAATATGTGAAAGTTTAGGGGCAAAGTTGTAAATTTTCCAAAATATGATTTTGGGTCAATTTGAATAATGTGAGTCCTAAATAGGCTATATATTTGAAATGATAGATCCAGGAAATCAAGATTCGGGCTTAAATCGGGAAAATATAAGGTTATGGACTAAAATGATAAATTTGCCATTTTTGTATTCGAGGTAAGTTCGTGCGTTAATAATAGTGAAATGTTATTTAAGGATTAAATTCTTTGTTAATAAGGCATAAATTGTATGATTTAGTATATTAAAAAGTTGATGGAATGAATTTATAATGTGAGAAAATGCTATGAAGGAATGGTACATGAAATTTGTGATAATAATGGTACATGACTAGTAATGCATGAAATCCTTGATAGTTCATGTAAGGATGACTTGTTTTATGATATTGAATATATTGTGAACATAATGCTTTTTGAATGCTTACTTGATAATTTTATGATAAATGTTAACTTGGTTAATGCAATGATGTATCATGTTATATTGTTTTATTAACATGATAAATTATATTCTTAAATGCTTGAATTGTATGTTGTTGATGTGAGTATGAATTGAATGCTCATTGTATAAGAAATTTATGAAACAATGATGTAATTGATAAAAAGAGGAAGAAAATCCTGATTGAATGAAAAGGATAATCGATGGATTTCTAAAAAAGAATTGATAGTAAAAAGGATCTAGCTCGGACGGGTGTTCCTAAAGTGATCTAGCCTCCCGAAGAATATGGGTGCAATATGGATTTAGCTCGAATGTGTAATCCAATTTAGGATCTGAATTTAGCTTGGACTGGTAATTCAGATCGAACTCATAGGAGTGTACGTCAATGTAAGGGATTTAGCCTGGACTGGTAATCTCGACATTGCTCTATGAGTTTATGTTACGGGGGATTTAACCTGGACTGGTAATCCCGCCATAGGATTCGGGGTTCACAGGAGTACATACTTGAAATGATCACTTATACCGATTGACGATAAATGGGACATCCATCGAGATTCTGAGAAATTCAACAGGATTAATACGAGAAATGAATTAAAAGTTCTTACTATATATATATGATTGTCATTTTTGGACGAGTGGTTGTGCTAAGAGATAGCACAGGTACGTACTCAAAACCCAAGAACATGTGTTTGACATGTGAAATAAAATGGATTTGTGGTAAGAATGAAAATGAATGAGTGATTCATATGTGAATAATTTTTATGACAATCTTATGATGATTATCATTTTGTTGCACAAAAACAGTTTTGGACAGCAACAGTAGTCAAACTTTGAAAATCCATAAAAAACTATGCAAGTCTAATTAGAGGCTGAATAAAATATGAAATTAAAGCTTATTGAGTTTAGTTTCACATAGAGGAAACAGTTTAAGTATAAGAATTTTATATTATGAGATATTTGAATTTCTGTGAGACAGGGTCAGAGTGATTTCGGGCTCCCCTGTCTTAACTTTGGAAAATAATTAAAAATTTTAAAAAAATAATTATGGGGTATAATTTATATTCTTAAAATAATTGATGAGTTTATTTTCAATATAAATAGATAAGAACATCATCCAAGCCCCGTAATATGAGATAACTAATTTTTAGTGAAGAGGGGTCAAAACTGTTGGACTATGAAACATGAGTAACTTTAAAGATTAAACTGTACTTATTGGCTAGACCAAAAATTATAAAAATTTTATGATAAAAATACATGTGAGTCTAGTTTCTGGTAAAATTAATGGATATTAATTTGGAGTTCCATAGCTCTAGATATAAATATTTTAGTGACTATGACTTGAGAAAATAACTTGACTGGACTTTGAATAAATAGAAAGAATTTTAAAATGACATGTTAATACATTGCTTATTATTTTTCATGCGAGCTTACTAAGCGTAAATCTTACTCCCTCCTTTCCATTTCCTTAGTGTTCTCAGGTCGACTCGGGGTTGGAGATTGTCGGAGGCTGTGACATCCCTAATTTAACCCTAGTCGGGAAGTGGTTTCGGGACCACGAAACCGGGTCACAAAAACATTTAAATACCTTATTCCATGCCAAATATGTGTGAAAATGCATGTGTGAATTTTCAATTCTTTGATTTTGTTAATTTGAATGTGAATTGAAAGAAAAAGGACTCATGTGAAAGGATTTAAATATATGTGGCTAATTTTAAGAGGCTAATAAAAGAATGAAGTAAAATAAGTGGAGTTGCATGTCAAATAATCCATTTATTAAGGAGAAGTGGCCGGCCATGACAAGGTTATGGGCAAGGGAACATGTTTCCAACATGTTATGCTAGTGGTGTATGTAGGAAGCCATAAAATAATAGCTAGCATTAAAGAAATGAACAAAAAATGAGCATGGATGCCCCCCATTGTGCCGTAACTAGAGAGAAAAAAAAAAAAAAATTTGTTCATCCTTTCCTTTCTTTCTTTGGCCGAAAATTCTAAAGAGGAAGAGGAAGTTTTTGTTCCATGCTTGGTTTAGAAGAGAACTAGAAGGAGATTTGGCTATACTTGCATCAAGATTAAGGTATGTTTGAGGTTGTGCCATGAGATTCATGCATGTTTTAGTTGCTAACTTGATGTTCATCTTAGCCCATGGTTCAAGTCCTTGTTATGCCATGGAAATGGTATTTGGCCAAGGTTGTTATTGTGTTAAAGCCATTGCATGCTAAATGTGAAGCTTGTTGATGATGCATGCAATGATGGATTGACTACTCTTGAAATTTCTTTTAGCATTCTTGAGTAAGACATTGAATTCTTTGTTTAACCATGACCGAAGTTGAAAGGGTATGGTTGTGATGTATTCGGCCATGGTGCATTCATGAGCATGATTTATGCTTGTTACTTGATTGGTAAAAAATTTGTGTTTGGATGGGTATGAACCCTTGAGATTCGACCATGCACCTATATGTATATATGTTTGCACATGATGTATTGGTATGATATATATATTATCTCAAAGTATGTATTTTCTTGTGATGGTGTTTTGGTTATGAAGTAAATGATAAATATGTTTGTTTAAAGAAGAAATTGTTGAAGAATGTTTGTGAAATTGCAAGTATATTCGGCTTAGTACCTATATGATGTGAAAATCTTGGAATTTATTGTTGATTTGTGCAAGTATGACTAAGTATAATCGGCCACATGAGTGCTTGATGCTATATTATAATTATTGAGCTCAAGTATGTGGATGTAAGTGTGTCTTGACCTTATAAGGGCTAAGTACCTTGGATTCCTTTTGTATTCAAAACGATTAAATCAATTTATTTGTTAACATAAAGCTCAAGAGCAAAGGGGAACTAGCTCCGATAAAGGAAAAGAAAAGGTGATAGAATAGCCGTTGAAAGCGCTTGACAACCTCCAAGGTAAGTCATTAAGCATATATTTGGTGTTGATTTAAATGATCATAATATATATGCAATTGTGTTTAAATGAGTTGATGTGTAAATGGAAATATATGTGCATGGAATGATGCCATTGTTGAATGTATAAAGGCAGCAAAATGCATAAGGTATTGGTCTCGCACTAAGTGTGCAGTATAAATGGACACGGTGACAAGATTGGCACTAAGTGTGCGGGTTTAAAATTATACAAAGACTAAGTGTGCGAGTTTGATTATATAGCACTAAGTGTGCAAGCTGAATATATATATAGCACTAAGTGTGCGGATTCACTATATGCTCTTGCATTACAATTGGCACTGAGTGTGCGACATTATCGAGTTAATCCGGACAGCGGATCGGGTAAGTACCTTGAGCTCATGACGAATAGGCAATATGTTCATGCTCGGGGTTGAGCTTGGTAAGCTTTAAATCTATGTGATGATTGCAATTGTATGATTGTGGTGAAAATGAGTTGGTGTGTGAAAATGCCTCAAATATCTTATTGTATAGAATATGAAATGTGGATGTAGGACTTGGTATGAGATTGAACCGAAAGGTCCGAGGAATTATGGTATAGTTTCGATATGGATGGAGTACCTAGCCTCGTTTATTGTTTCATGTTGCGCTAATTTTATTAATGGATGGTTGTTGAATGCTTATGACTTCTGAGTTATAAACTCACTCGGTGTTTTCTTGTCACCCATTTTAGGTCTCTTGGACTTGTATCGTTTATGTGTTTCGGAACCGTCGTTGAAGTCATCACACCGCTGGAAATCTTTTGGTATTGTCTTCGTAGTTGAACTAGGAGAACATTTGGCATGTATAGGCTACTTTGTTTTGTTGAATTTTGGGTTGTAAACTTTAAGCCATGCGAAAATGGCCTATGTGGTCGGTTGAGTGTGATTCTAAAACCTATAGTTACGAGCCTTAGAAACCTTAATTTTGATAAGGTGGCCATAGTTGTATTATGTATGATGAAATAGTTGGCCATGGAAGAATTATGAAATAGTCATTGTTTGCTTTAGTAACAGATGCAGCCAGCAGCAGTGAGGTGAGATGGAAAAATCACTAAAAATAGTAGAAGTAGAATTAAATAGTGAATAAATTATGAAATTGAACCTTGATGAATATATTTTCATATGGATGAAACAAAATGACCATATGAGTTGTATTTTAAGAGATATTCAGGTTTTCGCGAAACAGGACCAGAATGGTTTCTGGATCCCCTGCTCCGACTCTGAAAATTCACTATAAATTAACCAGAGAGAATTGGAAGTCATGCTCTATATGTACAGATTCCCTTGTGAGTCTAGTTTCTCTAGAAATAAACGGCATAAGCGTTGGAGTCCTGTACAGGAAGATATCCAAGTCGTAGTGCACAAAGGTCAGTGTAGTCGAACCCTGCAATAAGGGAGACTTTAACTAATAAACTGTACTAATTGGCTAGACCAAAAATTCTAGAAAAAAATTTGTAGATGGTATTATAAGTCTAGTTTCAGGGAAAATTTGGAACTCGAGATATGATTTTTAAGGTGACAAAGGACGCAGCTTAACTAGCTTTGCTCGAATGTAAATTAAATATTTCCAAGAGAGAAATAAGGGAAGTAAGCCCGGTAACACCACGTGGTCAAATCCGGTGACGGTCATGGGTTTGGGGTGTTATAGAGGCAGCATCACACTATCAAGCCAATACCTTTGGAGAATTGATACATATGTTAGAAATTTCAAGTGAGTGGCATGTATAGAGACCTAGTTTTATGACATGAGTTATTATGATTTGGCTAAATGTATTGGTCTTTATCGAGCTATTGTCTATGGTCATGAGATGTGGCTCATATTGATTATGGTTTGTATGTCTAGCTAATCATGTCATGTTTTAATGCATATGATGGGATGATTTGAATATGTTGTTTGACATGCATGTTTGGTAATATGATATGTGTGTTGGATGTATGCTCAATGACCAACTGTGGTCATAGTCATGAAGTAATTGTACGTTATAAAAACAACGTGATAATTGTTGAACATAAGTACTTGATGGATAAGTTAGTAACCATAGTATAATAGTAAAAGTGGTCATCAATATGACAAGTCTTATGAATGTGAATTAAGGAACCTAAACTTGGTATTTCATGAGTAGATGCATTGCATGTAAAAGGATATGTAATTGTTACTAATATGTCTTGATAAAGAGTGTTTAATCACTAAAGTGAAGCCATGATTTGTGGCTTTAATGTGTATAAGGTTGTAAGGGTTTATGGGTAATATGAAGGCTTGGAAAATAGCCTAAGTATTGACTACACGGGTTGAGACACGGCTGTGTGTCTCAACTGTGTGAGGGACACAGCCTGGTGACACGGGCATGTGACCTGGCCTTGTGGTTCAATTTATTTGTTGACACCATAAACAGAGAGTTACACGACCAGAGGACACGGGCATGTTGATGGCACATAGGCGTGCCCCTGTGTCCACACGAGCATGTGACCTTGTTTCATGGGGAAAATTCCTAAGTTGTCCTAAAACTTCTCAAAGTTCTCAGTTTAGTCCCAGACCATTCTTAATGCATGTTTTGGGCATTGTAGGCCCATAATAGGGACACTATGAATATGTTTGACTGGTTTTAATTTGGAACGAATTTTATGGCCCGGTTTGCATGATTGTTGTATTTAAGTTCAGTAATGTCTCGTACCTTATCCCGGTCTTGGGTACGGGTAAGGGGTGTTATAATGCTTCTGGACATAATTTCAATTACTAGAGCCTAATTGTATATGTCCAATTTGTTCCTCTGCTTGTTCCTCTGCTAGCTCAACAAAAGCTCGATCAGACTGCATTTGAATCAGAAGAAAATTCTATGACTTTGAAATAATGTAATTGAGTCAATTTATTCGATGTTGAATTTTATTAGGTGGTCGTGAGAATTATTCAACTAGAGAATTTTATTTAATAATTTTCATGAAAAATTAATTAGGAAAATCTAAGTGATTTTTGGAAAAATTAATTTTGATTAAGTAAAATTAAATTAATCAATTTAATTAAAATTAATATGATATTTTTTGAAATTAATTTTCAAGTCAGACAATCGACCCAATAGGTAATTGGACTTGAAAATTGGGCTTGAGATCATAAATTGGGCTCAGGACCATAAATTCGAGACTAAGACCCAAAAACTGGTTGAACTAGGCCCGGTATGTGAGATCAGGAAAGCGGTCCAACGATGGCTAGACCAAACTGGTTGGGTTGTCACTGACTTAGACTAAACCCATAATAGTCAAACAGACTCGGGGTGATATAAGGGTGTCTCACCTACATCACCGGACATAGTTGTGTTGATGGCTACGACAGCAACATCCTGATGGTCAGCGGCAACAAGTAGTGAAAGAGTTACACTCATACTAGAAATCTACTAGAGAATTTGCTTTGATTAACTACTCCAAAAATAATATTATTTAAATAGTTTAATATTAAATTAAATTTAATATTTATCTTAATGATATTTTATTAATTTAATATTAAAGTGATTATCTAAATATTAAATTAAATTTAATGTTTATGTTGTAGATAAACATTATATTATTTTAATAAGATTTAATATTAAATTTAATATAATATTTATCTAATATTATTTTAATGTTTATTTTAATAAGTTTAATCATAGTTGTACTCTTTAAACCTTCTCTATATAAAGATAGTCTTGGGTCATTATTTTACACACACTTGAATTCAAGAGAAAGTTGTAGAGAGAAAATTCTCTGAAGAGATTATTTCAAAAAATTTCTAGAGATATTTTTTATTTACAAATTGACCCAAAAGTTTAGAAAAATTGCCAAATTACCTCACTGGTAATTTTTGTGAATTTTTTTACTCAAAACGAACCCACACTCGACAAATGTGAGCTTGAGGATAGCAAAAAAGACTACGCAGTCGAAGCATTCATCCTAAGTGTTTATTACTTTAGATATCACAACCAAGATCTTGTTTTGGGAAAATTTTTAAAACTCTAGTTTTTCCCTAAATTTATTTTTCATAGTGTTTTCCAAACTCGTTTTTCCAATAATTGGTATTAGAGTCAGGTTGTGTTCTATCTATAAGTACAAACAGGTAATCAAAATAAATTTCTCTTCTTCTTGAATGATTTGATTACATAGAAAGTGACATTCTTTATATCTTATGCATGTTTTGAGTTATATATGGGAATGGATGCGATATTATATATTTGTTATATAATTATTTTTTATTGCCGATGTTGTGGTTCTTACGAAATAGGTTGTGGACTATCATTTCCTCGTAGGAAAATTTTTTAAAATTCATAGAATTCTTATGATTTGAAAACTAATATAGGACTTAAATGTATTTTTTCCAAAAGGAGTCCGTGATGAGGAAAAGATACAATGGCAATTGAAGACCCAAGGAATGCCTTGTGGTGAAAAATTATGTAATTTTATTTTCTAGAAATAAAACCATGGTAACCTTAGCTGAGAATTTTATTTTAATTACATATCCCATTATATATTTGTTTTATAGTTTTTAATAATATTTATATTTTGTAATGTTATAATTTTGATATATATATGAGATGATCCACAGTTGATCGTTTAAAAAATAAGAAGTGTGGTAATGAGAAAATACATGTGTTGTATTGTTCCATTCACTTCTTTAGGTTATTCGATAGCTCTGAGAAGTATGGAAATGAGAAGATAGATGTCTAGGATTGGCTCTGGATAGGAAAGGCTTGGTCTTTAAACGGTCCAATTTGGCTCACCTCCCTTTCTTGGGACCCTACCTGGTGCACGGTTCACATTTACTTCTTCAATTTTTCCCTTAAAAGAAAAAACAATGGAGAAACAGAATTGTTTGTTTTTATGATTGATTGATTCTTGTGAATGAATGTGAATATTATAAAATTTCTATAGCATGTGATCTGCCATAGCATTTCCTTTACAATTTAGTTAAGTTTCTTTGGTTTTACATATATATAATAAAATGTATGAATTGAGTCTTTTATTGACCTTAAGGGCCAAATGAGGCCTAAGGAAAAGCTAACATACTTCATAAGTGTGCATAAGACCATTAGAAGGCATTTTAGGCTGATACTAGATGTTATGTCACAACACGACAGGTCCGATGTCGCAACATAGAGAGCAAAATGGAAAAAGTACGAAACTGCCTTCGATGTCGCGACAAAGACTGAGGGTGTCGTAACATACCCTTAAAGATGTATCAAGGAGAAGTATACTACCACCTCTGTTGTAACACCCCAAAATAAGGCTTAGGATTTTTAGGGTGTTTTAGGAATTTTAGCCTTAAAGTGTTTGAAATTTTGTGACATGGCATACCGGTAATGTTTTTAATTATGGTTTTTAGAAAATTAAATCAAATTTTAAAAATGAGTTTTAAATACCTTTAATTTTGAAAATATGACTGATTTGTAATAGACTCAAAATTGAGAGTTTTTATGAAGCAATTTAACTAGGTTTTAAAATCCAAACCAAATAAACTCTCTTCACCAAGTTGTTTCACGGAAAAACTACCTAAAATTTGTGTTTGCTGTCCATTGATTCTCTCTTGCTATTCCAATCACTTTTGAATTTCAAATCCTAATTCTTTTTAATTTCTATCAACTCTTAAGTTATGAACCTATATAAAAACCAAGAAAATCACCAAAAAATTTCATCATCTACATCATCTTCTCTAAACGTGGGTTTTTTCGGATTTGCGTCAAAGCTTGTTTTTATTCCATCAAAGGTAACCATTCGACTTTCTATGAGTTTTAAATGATATCTAATCCCTTAAACTGAATTTATAGCCATTGAAACACATGCTTTAAATAAAAGTTGAAAAACGGGTCTTTAATGGTAAATTTTGTGTTTATGGATAAAAGCATGGTTTCAAAGTGTTTTTCAATTATTTTTAATATGATTAGAATGTTTCTAAGCTTACTTTGAAGTTTCATTAACTATTTCTTGAATTTTAATGAATTTTCAGAAAATAGCCATAAAACATGTCAAAAAAGTTGATATCATGAATTGAGTAGTTTTGTGTAGTTTAAAGGTTGAGAATTAGTCGTAGGTGAATTATATGATGAACCAAATTGGTTTTAGGTAAAAATATTAAGTATAGACCAATATATTCGAATTTAAAGTTTTCCATGTTAAAGGTTTCGGTTACATGGGAACATAGCTTAGGCTTATGTTTTTGATTGCTTGTGGTGAGTTTCTAGCTAATTATTGAATTCACTATTATGTGAATTGTTGTGTTGAAGTTCCAGATTTAATAAGAACTTCTACGAGTAAAAATAAGGCAAGGAAAAGCTAGTTTGAGCTTTTGGCTTTCTGGCGAAAGCATAATTTGTGAGTGTTTAGAATAATTACTTGGACATGATTCAATATTTTATTTGAGAATTTAATAGTAGACTAAAACCTTACTCTAAATTTCGAGTTTAAGCTTTCTCATACCTATGCTATCTTGTGAACAATGTGCTTATGTGAATGTGAATATGTGAATTGAGAAGAGATGCTAAAACATGTTATATGTAGCTATGATAATTGTTGTGAAAGTGCAAATGTGGACATGTATGTATATGTTAAATGTTAGTGACAGTGTTTCACTAAAAATGCAAATATATAGTGATAGTGCACAGATAATCAGTAAGTGGTATGTATTTGTTTATGATATTTTGGCCTTATGATCTTGAAACCGTTAGATATAGTTGGCATGCCATAGGATTGTGCGTACTCACCTATATGTTACAGTGATTTTGGGCATTGAGGCCCTGGGACATGTTGGAGGGATAAGGAAATGTGAGCTAAGCTCCATTCAACGGGACATGTGAGGGGAAATAAGAAGAGTGTTAGCTTTATGCTTCACCTTTGGGACTTGTTTGATTCTATGAGTCTATATTTGGTGTGTTGGAGATCTGTGTATCCGATAAGTGATGATAGAGCTCACTTTTAGGTTTCATAGCTTAAGTGCCAAATTATCTTAAATTATGAATATGTGTGTATTGTGATATTTGTTTATATGACATGTAATCATTATTCAATTTATCTATAAGTATTGCGATATATGCTTGAACATTATGTGATTAATGAGTATTGTGATATGTGCTTAAACATTATGTAATTATATATGTAATGTGATATATGCTTAATAGTGAATATGTTTACCTTGTAAAAGAGCTAGTAATAATGCACGAGTAAGAATAATATGACACCAGAGTTGGAATTGTTGACGTTATGTTACATGGTTGTTTCGTTGATGCTTGATGAATTATTTGCATTTTGGTTATTTTGAGCATTCACTGAGCTTGTTAAGTTCACCCACTTCTTTTAAACCCTTCCAGATTAGTTGAGTGCTGGTGTGAGCGGTGTGGTTTCTCAGAGGTGATCCAAGCAAGTTTATTTGTTATTTCATAGGTGTTCTATATTTATTTACATTTTGGAAAAAAAGGCAATATGGTAGACTTGTTGATAGCCATGTTAACTTCTAAACATATTGCTCATTTTTGTTTGGTTTATAAAGATTACATGTTATTATTATGCTTGAGTTCATAAACATGAGGATGCATTAACGTTACTTGCTAGAACATGATTTTACGATATTTAACTGCTAATTAGGCCATTGAATGGTTATTTGTCAAAGTAATTGATATAAAATGTTTAGGAACTAAATTGGAATGGATTAATTGCTCATATATGTTGCATTTTTAAGGTATGGGGCAGAGGTATCGATAATCGGGTATTAAAATCGATACCTCTATGTCTTGAAACATGTAGGGGTATAAATAGAGAATTGGTATCGATACCTTTGATCGAGTACCAATACTTAGGGTTAAAATATTGATATTTCATGACAGGTATCAATAATTTTCGAGACTTTGGTTTTTTAATTGAGAAACATAATACAAGTTTGGTATCATTTTTTCAGGTGGCATCGATACCATTTAAAGAAAATATTGATACCCTAGTGGCAGTACCGATAACTACGTGATAGTTTTGAGATTTGATTAAATGGACCTTATGCATGTTTTATTATTATAAGACTATTTGTTGTATGGTTAGCATGCAAATTGATAACTAAGAAGTATAATGGACTTAAAACCTACACGAATGATAATATGAAAAATGTTTTGTTTAGAATGAGCTTTCACTTGTTGTGTATGACATAAGACGATGGAGTGGCAACCCATATTCGGGCTTGGTAACTAAGCTGGGTATAGGGTGTTACATCTGTCGCGACATAGGTCCTGGTGTGTCGAGACATCGGCTTTGGACGGAAATTAAACATGAAGCAAGGTGTTTTGGTTTGCAAAATCAAACTTAAAGCTTAAGAACATCAACTAACTGAGGGTTAAGGACGACGACCACCTGGCTATAAATAGGCTCATTCGACACATGTTATGAAGACCATTCCATGATCTTAGATTATTTCTTCAGATTTAGTTTTTGTTTTATTGCTTTCTTAGATTTTCTAAAGTTTAGTTTATTTATCTTTGTTTTACTTCAAGAGACCTGAATTGTGAAAGAGATCAACTTCTGTGGATTCGCAATTATTATTAATATCAATCAGGCTTTTCTTAAACTCTTTACTTCAATTCATTCATTACGATTAATTCTCCCATCTATTCCATATTATTTATGAAAGCCATGAGGAACTGATCCCTCTATGGGGGATTAGTGAGTGGAAGTATGATCTGTTAATTGTTTTGAAGGGTTACTCAACAGATAAGCTATTTGAGAAAGGATGAACGTGAAACAAACCTTAGGCCTGACAAACTGGGAGGTTATCAAGGTGGGAATTAACCTAAATTTGGTATTTCCCATTCCTGAACACCATCACCCCAGGCCAGTCTTGACTATGAGGTCGAAAGATAAGTAGTTCTTGCTAACTCTTTATGTTAGTGGAAGAATGAAAGATCCTACTAGGGTAGCGACTAGTTGATTGATGAGGAACCCGGGGCTAGCTAATCACCCATAATCGAGATTTGATTTACTCTACTCTTTTATTTCTTTAGTTTTGTTTATTTTATGTTATTTTAATATTATTATAAAATCCATAAGAGAAACCCTCTTTTTGCTCCCGTACTATAATTTATTTGAAGTACTAATTAGATCTTTTAGTGTTTAAGTTAGAACATATATAGAACTTGCCTCCTTTGGGTACGATCCTATGAGTACTCACTTATTTCATTGTAAACTATATTACAACGCAACCCGTATACTTGCAGATACCTCCTTGTCATTCTATATCTTATTGTAGTATTCACACTCTAGACATTAGTACATATGGAAGGGTCGACTTGTTGGCATCGTTGTCGAGGAGGCAACGTCACTAGGTCAATTTTATGTTTTGCAACTTAAAAGAATAATTAGGAAATTTGCAGGTTATGCTTATGAATTTCAGTTTGTTTTATCAATTAACACTTCTAACATTTGCTTTTAGGAATCCTGGACACTGTCAACCAAATAAGCAGTCAGCACAATGTCATATATGACTTTTATTATACGTGGTCTGATGAAGACTTCGAATATGACGAAGATATTTACAAAGGAGTCTATGAAGATTGGGAGATCCAAGACAATTAACAATTACTAATGCTTGAATTAAGTTAACTTTGAGGAGAAACTTCAGTTCTTCCCCAAGATGATAATGACCAAGATGATATGCCATCAGAAAGGTACCAAGAGGTGCTAAGTTCGAAATTGAGCAAAGAAGAGAATGTTACTGTTGATACTTGCGAAAATAGAGAAATCCCAGACTATTATCTATGTTAGCAGACAGAGGAACATTCTGATAAATTAAATGCAACTGCCAAAAAAGAAGATATAGAGCTAGTAGGGGAAATGGTCAGCGAACTGCAGAACCAAATCAGCATGGAACTCGTTTTCCCAAAAATTTTGGTTCTGTCTATAAGGCCGGAATACAAAAGTAGTATAACACAAACTAATCAATGGAAACAATAGTAATGGTTGATCTGGTGGAAGAGTGTCTGTCGATTCAAGAATCCCTAGACCAAAATAAAGAGATTCTAGTAGTTCTAGCAAATGAACCTAAATTAACTATCCTTTGCTTAACCTTAGTCCTAAACCAAGCACCTCAGAGATTTGACGACCTTGGAATTTTTCGGATGCTAAACAGAATTGAAAAAATATACATAGACAGGACCTATGATAATATAGCAAGACTTGATCAAGCTGGACAACTAATGAGCATAGGCCTTGAGCTGTAAGCAGTTTGGAATGCTCAGTCATTGCAAAAGCCATGCAAGAAAGCTATCTGCAAAAATATAAAGGAACTTAAAAGATTTCAACTAGATGAATTTAAAATTCTGCAGAATTGGCATCTAAGAGACTTAGTGCAAAATCCCTTGCTAATCTCTTTGCCACCCTTTGTGCCAATCATCACCTCAAGTACACCTGGCAAATTATTTTGGAGTGATGAGATGAGAAGAGACATAATAAGAAACAAGTATGAACCATACTTTTTGACTCCCTTACGAAGCACGTATGCTAAGCAAAGACTGAAGTGGTTATATGGTTATGTGGCTTTGCAAATAGTTAATAATTATGACCTGTGGAAATAGTTGTCAGCTATTAAAGTAGGCCGGGAAGGTAAATTTAGGGAAAGAGACAACCATAGAGGACTAGAATGGCATGATGGGTGTTGGACTAATACAGATAGAAACAAATTATAGAGAGTCGATCAATGTATAATGACTGAGCTGATAGAT
The DNA here is from genome assembly GCF_025698485.1 of Gossypium arboreum. NCBI lineage: Eukaryota > Viridiplantae > Streptophyta > Magnoliopsida > Malvales > Malvaceae > Gossypium > Gossypium arboreum. The sequence goes on from NC_069080.1 coordinate 98,610,597, forward strand.
GAGTCTAACAGAAAGACCTAACATCTTTATGTAAGATTCTTACTAACTGTACATATTGCATATTTTACTAACCAATTCATTAATACCTTACAAATAGGTCAAAGATAGTTCTAACAAACACTTGAAGCATTCTAAAGATTGGAAGTTTTGGATACAAGGTCAACGTCGAGATAGACACTTCTGTGTCGCAACATTGTGGACAATAGTGAAGAAGTTCAAAAATCAACCCAATATCGTGACATCACTACCCTGTATCGTGGCATAGAAGACAGTCTCTCAAAATTTCAAAATTGCAGGGTGTGTTGTGACGTCGAACCTCAGTGTCGCTACATGAGTAGTCTGCTAGGGATGTCGCGACATGGAACCCCAGTGTTACGACATCGTTACAAATTTTTTTAGGGTCAACTTGACCCATTCACGCAACCTAACAGAACAAACCCAATTATGCCCAATTTTTAACCCTAAAAATATCCCTTTTGAACATTAAAACACCAATTTAACTAAACCTAATCTAGTTTTAACATTCTAACTCCTCCAAAACCTCTCCAAAACCTCTACCCTTCAAAACCCCTTTTTGCTTTAAACCCTTAATTCCTAAAACTTGATCCTTCATTCCCAATTCAAGTAGGCTACATTGGAGGAAGTACGCATCAACAAAACAAGGAAGAAGTGCAAACAAGTGGAACAAAATTTGAGGTTCAAGTATTCTTAAACTTCTTTTTTTTTACTGTTTTATTGATTACTGCTCATATTTTTTGTTAGAAACATGCCTCCTAGAAAGAACAAGCAAACCCATGCTCAAGAAACACCATATGTTTTTGACCTTGTATAGTTTCACCATTTAAATATTGAGAAATATTATCTTGAGTTGAAGGATTGGCCATTGATTCAGGAACGAGAGTTCGAACCCTCTTTGAATCTCTGTAAGGAAATATGTTACTCTTATCGAGAATGCAGTGGTTCCTATAGTACATGAATTTTATACATCTCTCAAGCATCAGATAGTGCGAAATGGGACAAGTGTGTTGAGTCAATGGTTACACACTAAATATCATCTTAATAGTTTCCCAAGAAACTATATTTAAACTAGAAAAGATGGCCAAACGTTAAACGATCATTATTTCATGTGGAGTCTTTAGAATTAAAATTCACGAACTGATTGGATGTAACCCATGTTTTTTCTAGTTAATCATGGGATTTGAAAGTGACATGGTTGATGGGTGTGAGAATGATTTTAGCAACAAAAAAAATATTTTTTCAAGGTTTAATACAAGACGCATGTATCGTACTGTAATTTTTATATGTTGCTGAAATGAAAAATATTTGTTTTGTAATATCCCGAATTAGGGCCTAATCAGAATAGTGGTTTCGTGACCACAAATCTGAGATATAAATAATTATTTTATGATTATTTTGAGGTCTATGATATGATTTCATGATTGTGTGAAAATTTCGTGAAGAAATTCTATGCATAAAGTGCTTAATTTGAAATTAGGGACTAAATTGAATAAGTTGCAAAACTTGCATTCTAGAAGTTTCTAGTATGAAATTGCTTTGAAATATTAATTAGGAGGTCTTAAATAGCAATTTGACCAATTTCAAAGTTTATGGACAAAAATTGGACATGGATGGAATTTTTGGAAAGTTTAGTAGTAAGGGCATTTTGGTCATTTAGGGGTAAAATGAATTAAAATACAAAATTAAAAGCCAATTTTGCTCATCTTCTTCACCATGGACGTGTATACCAAGGGAGACTCCATGGCTAGGTTTTCCAAACTTACAAGATTGATTGTAAGTCCGTTCTAGCCTCGTTTTTAATGATTTTTACGTTTTTGGAGTCCCGGTAACTTGATTTAGCTTATGCTAGCAATAATTCAACCTAGGGTTCATATTTGAAAAAATAGCCATAGGTGAAATTTGTGTATTTTGGTGTTTTATGATATAATATGAGGTTTTAAATTATGTTAGACAACTTGTGCTACTCGGTTTTAAGTGAAAACGAGCAAAAGGGCTTAATCGGTAAAAATACCTAATAGTCATAAGTACATGTTAGAGTGAGAATTTGATGTGAAGGGAAAATGATCAGCATGTCATAAAACATAAGAAAATAGGATGAAGTTTAATTTTCAACCTTGGGGCGTAGTGCAAATATGCAAAAGTTTAGGGTAAAATGAAAATTTTTAAAAATATGATTTTTTGACCCGTATGAATAGTATGACTAATTATTAGGTAAATTTGATATTATAGATGAAGGAAATCGAGATTCGGGCTTAAATCGGGAAAGTACAAGGTTATGGACTAAAATGGTAAATTGTTGTTTCTGAATCGAGGTAAGTTCGTGTGTTAATAATAATGCAATACCATACATGAATTGTAATTCTCTATTGATATGGCATAAATCGTATGATTTAATATGTTTAAGAGAAGTTGATGGATGGTATGTATGATATGGAAAAAATATATATATGTAATGCTAGTTGTATCATGTGAAATTGAATGGAAAATTATTTGCTACGTGAATTGAGTGTTAAATTACTATTACCTTGGGTTGTATGAATTGCTACACGGTTGTACCTGATGAGATTTCGACAAGTTTGTACGTAAATAATTTATCGATTCTTTTTATTTTATTATATTATGTTATCATATGAAATGAGGCTACCTATAGATTGACTATTTGTTGTAAATTAAAAAAAAAAAGACTATGAATAAATTTGTAACATGTTGGAAAGTGAGGAATTTCCCGGTTGAGCCTTCGGAATAGAAACGACACGAATGATCTATTGTGAGGTCGCATGTGTAGTACTAAGTGCAGGCTACTATGCGTACCCGATAACCTCGATCACGTATGTAGTACTAAGTGCAGGCTACTACGTGTACCGAATAATTGGTCGCATGTGTAGTACTATGTGCAGGCTACTATGCGTACCAGATAGCTTTGGCTACAAGTTTGAAAATATGTGCAGGCAATTGAGTATCAGTTATTATTCCGAAGAGTTCAACGGGAAAATCGATTAAGTAAAAATACATATGAGCATGATTATATGATTAATAAGTGCAGGTATATGTTTATGAAAATTATGAGCAATGTGCCCGATAGTTGGGTGAACTTTGATAAGACAAAATGGATTAAGTGGAATTATGTAAGGATGAATTTTAGTAGTAAAACAGTGTTGGACAACAGCAGTTGCGTGACTTTGAAAATTCATTAAAAATTGTGGAAGTTGAATAAAAATACAAATGATATATGAAAATAAATATTAATGAGTCTATTTTCACATGAAAGAAACATGGGAAGCAAAAGAATTCTATATTGTGTGATATTTGAATTCTTGTGAAACAGGGTCTGAATGATTTTGAGATCCCCTGTTCTGACTTTATAAATTCACCATAAATTATATTAAAATTATTAATAGTCATACCTTGAATGCATGGATTCCTTATTGTGTCTATTTTTAAGGGAAACAAACGGAATGGTTTTTGGAATTCTTTACAGGGAGAAATTTGGTTCGTAGTTCACAGAGGTCAGAGTAGTCATACTCTGAAACAGGGGAGACTTTAACTAATAAACTGTACCAATTGACCTGACCAAATATTTTGGAAATTTTATGGGAGAAAGATATATGAATCTATTTTCAGGAAAAATTAACAAAACTAAATTTGGAGTTTTGTAGCTTCAGATATGAATGATTTAGTAACTGTAACTCGATAACACAGCTTAACCTGAACATGTGTAATTGTACAATTATAGTGTTTTGTCTTAAAAAGCGTGGTAGTAATTGCTTATTATTTTCATATGAACTTACTAAGCGCAAAGCTTGCCTATCCTCTCCATTTCTTTAGTATTGGTAGGTCGGCTCGGGGTTGGAGATCGTCGGGGGCAAAATCACACTATCAAACTATCATTTTTGGGAGAATTAATTCAAATATTTGAAATATCAAGTGAGTGGCATGTATAGGAAGTTGGTTTGTGATTTGTATTTTTATTATGATTTTGACCATACGTATCAGTCTGCATTGAGTTATTGTATAAAATCATGAGATGTGGTCCTTATCCATTATGGTTTATAAGTTTAATTAATCGTGCCATGTCCTATGTTTTGATGTGATGATATAGTTAGCTTTGTTTGTTATGCATGTGTTCGAAAAGTTTTGAATTAAATGAAATTTTATGGCCCGGTTTTCGTCTATGTGTATTGTTAAGTCTGGTAATGCCTCGTACTCTGTTCCGGCCTTGGATACGGGTAAAGGGTGTTACATTTAGTGGATCGGAGCTATGGTTTAGTCGATTCGCGGACTAACCTAGCATGTGTAAAAGTCCAGCTATACATGCCATGATCCGTGATAGTGTGATGTCTCCCGACGCGTATGACCACCGTCTTGCTTAGACAGAGGTACTCTCTAACCGAGCTGCACTGATTATGTTCAATGTGATGCGAAAGTGTTTGAATAAAATTACAATTATGATGAGTCTCGATTTAGAAAAGTATGAATAAAAGTTTATGATATATATATATAAGTGATAACACGTGAGATGAAAGGTCATGTTGTGATAAATATCCATACTTGCTTGATGCTCATATGATGTAGTGCACTTGGCTTACTTGATAATATGAACGGGATAAATAGAAATTCGTAGAGGTATGAGTAAAAGTTCCTAATATCATGATATAAATGAAAATGCCATTGCCTTGATTGAACGTTGAATGTTGATGAATGTAAATGATATTTTTTTTATGAGATAAATGATTATAATGAAATGAATTTATCTATGTTAAATTGTTTGGACTGAATTATGTGATTGTAATGATATGTATATGATGATGCACGAAATGAAAGTTGCCATTGTGATATAAATATCTATGTTTGTTTAACCCTTATATGATGTCATGAGTATGATTTGTTCGAGTAGATGAATGGATAAGTCAAGCTATCCAGAAAACATAGGATGCATGCATAATTATACTTGACTAAATGAGATAACCGGAAAGTGGGAATTAAATCAATATGAATGTTAGTTACTCAAAATGAATGACATGATTGAGATATGATTGCTATGAAGAAAACTGTGTTACATGTATATGTATATGAGAGTTGAATCAGAGGCCCTACGACCCCTTTCCCCTTACCAAAGTGGTGTTTTATAATGGAATTTCATGAGATTTATACTGAATAAGTTTCCGGTTGAGAAACCAAAGAGTTCAGTGCTAGAATAATTATAAATATGATTAGAGATTGAAGAATGAATTGATAAGTAAAGTCAAAGCTAGAAAAGTATCAGATTGGCATAAGAATTATTGGAGTTATGCACTGTTCCAGTTAGAGAAGAAATTTATTTTGATAAATTGAATTACTAAGGTACAAGGTCAAGAAAAGTGCAAATCAAAATTTATTCAGAACTAGTCTTCTATAGTGAAAAGTAATATGAAAATTGTGATGGCAAAAATAGTTGGGGAAATGATATCTGAAATGTATAATATCTGAGTGTGACGATTCTTTACCGGATGATTTTAGTAGTTTCTTCTAAGATGTTCTATGTGTTTATCCGTTCCCAGAAATATTTCTATGGTTATTGATCTTTTGAAGAAATTCTTGTTATATGGGGATGTTTTCTAATCCTGATGTTAGACGAAAGCATTGGTAGCCTGACTGGTTTATAATTTATATTGCTCTATTCCTTCGGGCATTCTATTATATTCTGCCTGATAAAAAAAAATTGATGAGAGAATATTTATGATACTATGATTTTGTTTCTTCTACTTGATGCTCCATTTGATATGTATATATATGGGAAGATACATTGTTCTTGTTGCATTTGATTCCAGTGAGACTAAATGATGTTTTCTACTGGATTTCTTTTCTCTGAGGAATTATCGGGATCTTCTATATTTTCCTATGAGTTTGGTTTTCAATTTTCCGGCATAATATCGCATCTTGGGTTTCTTTATTCTGGATTTCTTTATTCTGGGTTTTTCTATCTTGGATTTCTTTATTTGGTTTTCTTGTTATCTTTATTCCGTAATTTGTCAACTATGACTCATGTTCGGAGTGCATTCTTCAGCTCGTGATAATCATGTCAAGTATGGTTATACTTTTGATTTGATTTGGGTGATGTGGTGATTTTAGTATTGGGATTTTTCTAATTTTCGTGTAAGGTTTGACAACAGTAAAGGTATAAGTGATAAAAGTGTGAGTTTCAATCGGTATGGTGGATTACTTCTCTTAAGTAAGTCAATTATAGTTAATGTCTTCAATTGAGATATTTTGGTACTTGAGCTAATGCAATTGAGACAGTTTTGATTAACGTAATGAATGAATAGTAAAGGATGGCATGATGAATTGTTTTGCAACTAGAAGAAAGGATTATTTTTGAGGTTATATCAGAATTATTTCCGTAGCAGAAAGAGGAAAATGTGATAGTGAGTAGCAAACTAAAAGAGTACAGTGAGGATCGACTTCTGATAATGAATTTCAAAATATATGAGAAATTAAAGAGATATATTAGAGGCACCGCCTGAGCGAAAGTTCTTCAACACTGAATATGAAATTGAGGAATCTAAGTGAAGACTACTTTTCTGGTAAGATTTTCGGGGACGAAAATCCCTAAAGGGGGGAGAATTGTAATATCCCGAATTAGGGCTTAATCAGAATAGTGGTTTTGTGACCAAAAATCTGAGATAGAAATAATTATGTTATGATTGTTTTGAGGTCTATGATATGATTGCATGATTGTGTGAAAATTTTGTGAAGAAATTCTATGCATAAAGTGCTTAATTTGAAGTTAGGGACTAAATTGAATAAGTTGAAAAACTTGCATTCTAGAAGTTTCTAGTATGAAATTGCTTTGAAATATTAATTAGGAGGTCTTAAATAGAAATTTGACCAATTTCAAAGTTTATGAACAAAAATTGGACATCGATGGAATTTTTGGAAAGTTTAGTAGTAAGGGCATTTTGGTCATTTAGGGGTAAAATAAATTAAAATACAAAATTAAAAGCCAATTTTGCTCATCTTCTTCACCATGGACGTGTATACCAAGGGAGACTCCATGGCTAGGGTTTCCAAACTTCCAAGATTGATTGTAAGTCCGTTCTAGCTTCGTTTCTAATGATTTTTACGTTTTTGGAGTCCCGGTAACTTGATTTAGCTTATGCTAGCAATAATTCAACCTAGGGTTCATATTTGGAAAAATACCCATAGGTGAAATTTGTGTATTTTGGTGTTTTATAATAGAATATGAGGTTTTAAATTATGTTAGACAACTTGTGCTACTCGGTTTTAAGTGAAAACGAGCAAAAGGGCTTAATCGGTAAAAATACCTAATAGTCATAAGTACATGTTAGAGTGAGAATTTGATGTGAAGGGAAAATGATCAGCATGTCATAAAACATAAGAAAATAGGATGAAGTTTAATTTTCGAACCTTGGGGCAAAAGTGCAAATATGCAAAAGTTTAGGGGTAAAAATGAAAATTTTTAAAAATATGATTTTTTGACCCGTATGAATAGTATGACTAATTATTAGGTAAATTTGATATTATAGATGAAGGAAATCGAGATTCGGGCTTAAATCGGGAAAGTACAAGGTTATGGACTAAAATGGTAAATTGTTGTTTCTGAATCGAGGTAAGTTCGTGTGTTAATAATAATGCAATACCATACATGAATTGTAATTCTCTATTGATATGGCATAAATTGTATGATTTAATATGTTTAAGAGAAGTTGATGGATGGTATGTATGATATGGAAAAAAAAAATATATATATATATATGTAATGCTAGTTGTATCATGTGAAATTGAATGGAAAATTATTGCTACGTGAATTAAGTGTTAAATTACTATTACCTTGGGTTGTATGAATTGCTACACGGTTGTACCTGATGAGATTTCGACAAGTTTGTATGTAAATAATTTATCGATTCTTTTTATTTTATTATAATATGTTATCATATGAAATGAGGCTACCTATAGATTGACTATTTGTTGTAAATTAAAAAAAAAAAAGACTATGAATAAATTTGTAACATGCTGGAAAGTGAGGAATTTCCCGGTTGAGCCTTCGGAATAGAAACGATACGAATGATCTATTGTGAGGTCGCATGTGTAGTACTAAGTGCAGGCTACTATGCGTACCCGATAACTTCGATCACGTGTGTAGTACTAAGTGCAGGCTACTATGCGTACCCGATAACTTCGATCACGTATGTAGTACTAAGTGCAAGCTACTACGTGTACCGAATAATTGGTCGCATGTGTAGTACTATGTGCAGGCTACTATGCGTAGGAGATAGCTTTGGCTAGAAGTGTGAAAATATGTGAGGCAATTGAGTATCAGTTATTATTCCGAAGAGTTCAACGGGAAAATCGACTAAGTAAAAATACATATGAACATAATTATATGATGAATAAGTGCAGGTATATGTTTATGAAAATTATGAGCAATGTGCTCGATAGTTGGGTGAACTCTGATAAGACAAAATGGATTAAGTGGAATTATGTAAGGATGAATTTTAGTAGTAAAACAGTGTTGGACAACAGCAGTTGCGTGACTTTGAAAATTCATTAAAAATTGTGAAAGCTGAATAAAAATTCAAATGATATATGAATCAGTCTATTTTCACATGAAAGAAACAAAGGAAGCAAAAGAATTCTATATTGTGTGATATTTGAATTCTTGTGAAACAGGGTCTGAATGATTTCGAGATCCCCTGTTCTAACTTTAGAAATTCACCATAAATTGTAAAAAACTTATTAATAGTCATACCTTACATTCATGGATTTCTTGTTGAGTTTATTTTTAAGAGAAACAAACGGCATAGTTTTTGGAATTCTGTACAGGGACAAATTTGGTTCGTAGTGCACAGAGGTCAGAGTAGTCGTACTCTAAAACAAGGGATGCTTTAACAAATAAACTGTACTAATTGGCCTGACCAAAAATTCTTGAAATTTTATGGGAGAAAGATATATGAATCTATTTTCAGGAAAAATTAACGAAACTAAATTTGGAGTTTTGTAGCTTCAGATATGAATGATTTAGTAACTGTAACTTGATAATACAGCTTAACCTGAACATGTGTAATTGTACAATTATAGTGTTTTGTCTTAAAAAGCGTGGTAGTAATTGCTTATTATTTTCATATGAACTTACTAAGCGCAAAGCTTGCCTATCCTCTCCATTTCTTTAGTATTGGTAGGTCGGCTCGGGGTTCGAGATCGTCGGAGGAAAAATCACACTATCAAACTATCATTTTTGGGAGAATTAATTCAAATATTTGAAATATCAAGTGAGTGGCATGTATAGGAAGTTGGTTTGTGATATGTATTTTTATTATGATTTTGACCATACATATTAGTCTGCATTGAGTTATCGTATAAAATCATGAGATGTGGTCCTTATCCATTATGGTTTATAAGTTTAATTAATCGTGCCATGTCCTATGTTTTGATGTGATGATATAATGAGCTTTGTTTGTTATGCATGTGTTCGAAGTTTTGAATTAAATGAAATTTTATGGCTCAGTTTTCGTCTATGTGTGTTGTTAAGTCTGGTAATGCTCTGTTCCGGCCTTGGATACGGGTAAGGAGTGTTACATGTTCAATATAAAGATAGTAATTAGTGAATCTTTATTTTTTAAAGTTCAAATATGTCTCTACTCCTGTTATTAGCATTGTTACTGAGAATAAATTAAATAGGGATAACTTTTGAGAATGGAAACGAAACTTGCTAATAGTTGTTAACTATGAAAAACAATTTTGGAGGATTTGCTCGGAGGCCAATTCACATTGATCGACAATCCGCTATTACAAATTTGATGAATTCTTAATAAAAAATCGGCACTCTGGTCAAAGAACATATGCTTAAGATTATGAGATTCTTTGTGGATGCAGATAACAATGGGGTTGAACTAGACATGAACACTTAGATTGAAATATTGTTCAAATCATTAACTAAAGAGTTTGTTGGTTTTAGGGCCGCTGACAACTTGGGGAATAAGGCGCTTACCTTAACTTAGCTTACGGAAAAATTACAATCCTATGAGTTGATACTGAATGATAGTAAGCAGTTCAAGAAAAACTTGAAACAAACTTAGCTGGGTTTTTGATTCTGGAGCCATTAACCATGTTTGTGTTTCTTTACAGTGGTTCAACGAAACAAGAAGTCTGCGTGACAGGAGCCTCTTATTGTAGACCGGAGATGGGAGATATGTTTCAGTCGAAGCAGTGGGAGAAGTTATTTTACACATTGATAATTTTAGGATGATTGTTTTAAAGAACGTGTTTTATGTACCTCATATTAAGAGGAATTTAATTTTTATAGTATGTTTATTTTATGACAGTTATACCGTGACATTCAATAAAGGGATTGCAATTCAAAGAAATTTTTCTTTAATTTGTAATGGATGGATGGAAAACAATCTCTACTTTATCAAACCTAATAACTATTTGATACTTCAAACTGAAATTGTGAATAAATCGCTAAAAGCTTCTCACTCTAATGAGGGATAGAAATGGCATTTAAGACTTGGTCATATTAACCAAGAAAGAATCATTAGACTCATGAAAGATTGTCTGTTAAGTATGTGTAAGGAAGTTAGTCTTCCATAATGTGAATCTTGCTTGGAAGGTAAAATGAATAAGAGGTCTTTTAATACAAAGATACAAGGACCAACCAACCTTTAGAACATGTGCATGCTGATGTATGCGGTCCTATGAGCATCAATGCCCAAGGAAGTTATAATTATTATGTGACTTTTATCGATGACTATTCTCGATATGGATATGTGTATCAAATGCACCACAAAAGTGAAACCATGATAAATTTCAAGAGTTTCGTGTGGAAGTGGAAAAGTAATTAGGTTTATCTATAAAGAATCTTCGGTCTGACCGAGGTGGGGAATACTTGTCTGAAGAGTTCTTAAGATACCTCATAAAGAATAGGATTTTATCCCAATTGACTGCACCAGACACTCTACAGTAAAATGGGGTAGCTGAGAGAAGGAATAGAACATTTCTTGACATGGTTCATTCAATGTTAAGCTATTCACAATTTCTTACTTCCATTTGGGGATATGCGGGTACAAATGGTTTGCTATACTCTGAATGATGTGCCAACCAAGTCTGCTTATAAGACACCTTATGAATTGTGGCATAGAAAGAAACCCACTCTAAATCACTTTAGAATATGGGGTTGTCTAACACACGTTCTAGATAAGGATGCGAAGAAGTTGGATGCACGGATAGAATTATGCATGTTTGTAGGATACCCAAAAGGAGTAAAGGGAGGGTTATTCTACAATCTGAAAGATAATTCGATTAAAGTTTCTACTCATGCTACTTTCCTTGAGGAAAGCTACATGGATGAATTTAAAATTCGAAGTAAAGTGGTGCTTGAGGAACTTTCGGGAGTGGTATAACAATAATTGAGTTCAATTCTCAATAAAGTTGTAGAAAGACCTACAAACGATCAACAACATAGGGGAATCCTTCATAATGAGAGAGTTTCTAAGAAATCAGACTTCTTTATCTATGATGGTAGTATTTATAATACAAAAGCCAATCATGATGATGATCCACTCATTTACAAAGAGGCTATGCAAGACGTCGATTCTAAGCTCTAGAAATAGGCATAGATGCCGAGATGGATTCTATGAAATCCAATATGGTGTGGGAACTTGTTGACTTACTGGTTGAGATTAAACCCATAGGGTGTAAGTGGATCTACAAGAAGAAGAGAAATGTAGAAGGGAAAGTGGAAACACACAAAGCTAGACTTCTAGGGAAAGGCTACACAAAAAAAGAAAATATCAATTATGATGAGAGTTTCTCTCTGGTAGCCATGCTTAAGTCTATCCACATACTCTTATCTATTGTCACTGTTCTTGATTACGAGATCTGACAAATGGATGTCAAGACGACAATTTTAAATGCTATCTTGATGAGACTATTTACATGGCTTAACCCACTGGCTATGTTGTTAAAGGAAAGGAGAAAAATTTTGCAAACTACTAAGTCTATTTATGGACTTAAATAGGCGTCCCACTCATGGAATAAAAGATTTGATCAAATCTAGACTTTTGGATTTGAGCAAAACATTGACAAACTATGTATTTATAAACATATAAAGTACAAAAAGATGGTCTTCCTCATTTTGTATGTCGATGATATTCTACATATTAGAAACGACGTAGGAAAATTGTTATCAGTTAAACTGTGGTAAGGTTAACAGTTTAGCATGAAAGACTTGGGTAAAGCTAGTTATATTCTTGGAATTTGAATCCTTAGGGATCTAAAGAATAAAACAATAGCTCTATCTTAAGCTTCATACATCGATAAGGTATTGGAACATTTTACAATGACTGATGCAAAGCCAGGCATTCAACCAGCTTCATTAGGTTTTCATCTTTCTTTAAATGATTGTCCTGATACAGCGAAAGAAAGAGAGTATATGAGTAAGGTTTCATATGCTTCGGCAGTTGGAAGCCTTATGTATGTGATGCTTTGTACACATCTAGATATTTGTTTCTCAATAGGAATAGTTTGTTGATATCAGATGAATCTAGGTCTTAAGCATTGACAAACTGTAAAACATATATTAAGGTATTTTAAAAGAACCAAGAATTATATGCTTGTGTATTCTGGGTAGAACCTTACTATTGTTGGATACACAGACTCAGAATGGCAAACCTGTAAAGATTCAAAGAAATCGACATCGAGAAATGTATTCGTTCTAGGCCATAGAGCCATAGTATGGAGAAGTGTAAAACAAACTTGCACTGTTGACTCTACTATGAAGGTCGAGTATGTGGCTACTTCTAAGGCAATGGAAGCAGCAATATGGCTTCGAAAGTTCTTAATCGATCTTGAAGTTATTCCTGGTATGGAAAAAACTATAATACTATATTGTAGTAATAGTGCTAAAATAGGTAATACCAAGAAAATTAGAAGTCACAAGAGGACGAACACATTGATTGGAAGTATCACTTGATACAAATGGCAATAGCCGAATGAATTGTAGATGTGATGAAAGTAGCTTCTGAAGATAACCTTATGGATCCATTTACTAAGACTTATGTAACTAAGAGTTTTATCAAACACATGATGATATAGGAATACAAAGCATGACATATTTAATTCACTAGGGCAAGTGGGAAATTGTTGGGAAATGTGTCCATATTGTAGTAAACATGTAACTATTTTCTATTTATTTGAATGATGAATAAATAAATAAAGTTAATTTAACATTTTACTATTATGTATTTTGTATTTTTGCTTTTATATTTTGCATGCATAGTGAAATTGTGACAAGCAAATATTAGCTCATTGATTATCTAAATTCAAATTGAAGATAAGTGACATTGTAAGAATGTTTACATTGCTAGAAATACAATTTACTTTAGTAAATAATCTAAATAAATCCGTAATCTCGTAAAAGAATCAAAGTGAGCATTTGATTCAAATATTAAGAAGGATTATTATGTCGTCTACAATTCCAATTGGGCAGATGGTTAGTCCTGATCATCGGAGCAATTGACTCTACTAGTAGAGACATAGATGTATTCATTAGTAAAATGATACATTGGACTGGACCCAAGATGAATTAATTTTAAATTCATTTGTGAATTAATTCACTTGTGACGTTCATGGTGTGATTTACCTAAATCCTGAGTTAGTCACTAACCATGCGTATGCAACTCTTGTGCTTTGATATAAGTGGAGGCTTCTGCTCTAAAGATGATCGAGCCCATAGCCGGTATGTTGGGTACATGACTTGTGTACGGCATATGCTTATACTCTCATTGGCATTTTGTGGATTGATAAATATGGAATATGGCCACGGGTTGCTTGTTCTCAAACGAGCAATTTATTATAGTAATTTGTTGATAATAATCATATTAATCATTAAGAAGATACAATGGTGACCATGAGATAAAATAGGATTGTACTGAGTGAACAGATTTAACTCAAAGGAATTAAGGATATCATATGAGGGTAACACACACATGATGAGGTCATTAGACAAAACAGTTGGATAAATTACTTTCGTAAAGAGTATACGATAAGGAGTTTTGAATCATGGTACTTCTTGTGGACTGACTCCATGATTATGTAATTGCGAATTATCAGAACGATCCTTCTAGAAATAGTTGCAATTACTAGAGACTAATTATATATGTCCAATTGGTCCCTTTGCTAGCTTAACAAAAGCTAGATTGGACTGCATTTGAATGAAAAGAAAAATCTACAACTTCGAAAATAATTTAATTGAATTGATTTATTCAATGTGGAATTAAATTAGGTGGTCGTGAGAATTGTTCAACTAGAGAATTTGATTAAAGAATTTTCTTGAAAAATTAATTTGGAAAGTTTAAGTGATTTTTGAAAAAAATTAATTTTGATTAAATAAAATTAAATTAATCAAATTAATTAAAATTAATATGATACTTTTGAAAATTAATTTTCAAGTCAAACAATTGGTGCAATGGGTAATCAAACTTGAAAATTGGACTTGAAATCATAAATTGGGTCCAGTTGCTGAAAAACCAAGATTATGACCCAAAAATTTGAACTAGGCCTGGTATGTGAAATTGGGTCGACGGTCCAATCGGTGGATAGATCGGACCAGTCGGGTTGTCACTAACCCGGATTGAACTAGCAGTAGCCAAACTGACTCAGTCGTAAGGGTGTCACACTTGCATCACTGGACAGGCAGTGCCGGTAGCTGCGATGGCGGCATCTCGGTGGCCAATGACAGTTGGTCTTCATTGGTTGAACAGTGGAAAAGTTACACTTCTACTAGGACTCTACTAGATAATTTGATTTCAAATTAACTATTCCAAAAATAATAATAGTTTAATAGTTTAATATTAAATTAAATTTAATGTTTATATTGTAGATAAACATTCTATTATTTTAATAAGATTTAATATTAAAGTGATTAAGTTTAGTCATAGTTGAACTCTCTAAACTATCCTTATATAAAGAGAGACTTGGGTCATTATTTTACACACAGTTGAATTCAAGAGAAAGTTGTAGAGAGAAAATTTCTGGAGAGATTATTTTAGAAAATTTCTAGATATATTTTTCTAATTTACAAATTTTCCCAAAAGTTTCGAGAAATTATGAAATTACCCCACTGGTATTTTTTGTGAAATTTTTTTAATTAGAAGCGAACCCACACTCAGCAGACTTAAGCTTAAGGATAGCGAAGAAGACTACTCAGTTGAAGCGCTCATCCTAGATGAATCAAAGAGGTACAATTTTGGCTAAGTGTTTATTACTTTACATATCAAAACCAAGATCTTGTTTTGGAAAATTTTTAAAACTCTGGTTTTTCCCTAAATTTATTTTTCGCTGCATTTTCCAAACCTATTTTTTTTCCAACAGTTTAACCTGTGTTTATTAAGTTCTTTAAGTAGGAAGGGCTTTTAATGATTAGTTTGTGTTCTTTGTGGAGATTAAGAGAAGATCGTGAGACGATTAATCCTCCGGGAAATTAAATTCTTTTCTTAAGTTGTTTCGTTCAAGGGTGAGAAATTTTATCGTTTTAAGGGTTATTTTGTTTTGTAAATAAGTTTGTTGGATGATGTTACACCAATTTGTGCAATCGGGTGCTGTAAAAATTAAATTGATTGATTCTTGTAGATTGTCGATTTAGGTTACTAGATTGCTCCTTCATAAATCTTTATTGAGACCAAATTAGGTGTGTGTTTCTAACTCAAAACCACCATAAAAAACCCAGAAAATTTGGAAAAATGCAAGGACAATTTGAAACTGTTGGTCATCACATGTCCGTGTTGTTGGCCATGTATTAGGCAGTGTGGGTGTACACGGGCGTGTTCGATTGCACGGGTAAATTAGGTAAGCCGTGTGAGGCACACAGGCATGTGTGATTACACGAGCAAATCAGGTATGCTGTGTGGGACACATGAGCATGTCGAATCACACGGGCAGATCAGATAGGTTGTGTAGCCCATTGTTCAAAAAATTTCACTTAGACCCATTTGACTCCGAAATTCATAATTAGACCTTCCGTGGGATCCATTTGGGTTAAATAAGACTGACATCTATTGATTTGTGTTTGTATGTGATACAGGTAAGGTATATGAAAAATATATGTACGATTTGTGTTCTGATAACTCTGAATGCATAATTATGTATGAAAGTATGCATGATATTTGTTTATGGAATATATATATTAGTTTATTTATGGATGCACATCGGGATCGGTTTGATATGTGATGGAGGAAATGTATTTTGGCAGTATTTAGCAATTTTGGCAGTTAAATCACAATATCTTTCTGGCAGTTAGTTGCACCTTTATGAGTGGCATATCACCTTGATCCTGTGTGATTGGATTGACAGACTCTTGTAGTATTAATTGGTGTGATTGGTTGGACAAAGTTGGTGTGTAACGGATATGGGGTAGGATCTGTGATTGCATCTGTATCTGAATCTGTGTTTGCATTTGTATCTGAATCTGAATACGCATATGTATTTGATTATGAAAATACATTTGAATTTGTATGTGAGAATATGTTTGAATCTGTATTTGTTTATTTATGTATATTTGATTTGTTTCTTGGGATGTGTTACACACTGAGCTTGTAAAGCTCACTCTTTGTTTGTTATCCTCTCAGGTAACCAGCAAGTTTAGGACCGGATGATGTGTGGGAGATCGGATTGGTTTTCCCATAAGATGGTTTGAATTATTTTAATTAAGATTTCGGGACTTTTGATTGTTGGACTAGGTTTTTGGATTTGTTTTTTTTTTTTGGTTTTTGATTTGTTCGTTGGTTTTTGGGTGTTCTGAAACGTAAAACTATAAAATCATACTAATTTGAAAAATTGGAATTCAGTTTTCAAAACTTAAAAACTCTAGAAGTTTTTGTTGTTTTTATAAGTAAATGTTTAAGAGATCATGCTGTGAAATAGGTGTTTTCAAACTTGAGAATTTCCTAAAATTTGTATGAACTTAGCTAAATTAAGTTTTCATATCACACAATTTCTAAGCTAGATTTTAGTTTTTCACACAAGTTGGTGTAACTTCTTTAGATTCGGTCATGGCGGCTAAGCTAGGTTTGGGGTATTTCAGTTGACGTGACATATAAGACAAATGATATTATGTTAGCATGATGTGCACATGAGCTATCATGCAAGTTGTCACACCAACAACAATAAAAATTAATAATTTAGTCATTATTTTCATTAAAAAAAGTGATTAGGCTCATTTTTAAAAGGTTAAGAGTCAAATTTAGACAAAAAATAATGGTCAAATTGATAGAAAATGTAAATATTAATAGTTAAATTTATCATTATACCTTAAAAGATACTGATAAAAATTTATTTTTCTTCTTAATTGACAAATTGCACATTAATCTATACCTCTTTTTTCAACTGATTACTAAACTTTTTTTTTTTGTTATGAGAATTGGTATTTAAATTAATTCTTCGTTACTCAAATCATCTCAAATCTTAAGAGGGTTAAGAAAATTGGTTGACCAATTGTATCCCATACATTATTTTCAGTGATTTTGTAATTTTATAATAATTTTAATTAAAAATAATTATATTAATAGTAAAAAAAATCACCTTACTCCGTAACTCTCCTTCCGCCCCCAAGCCTGACAATTTCAGCACCTCAGCTATAAGATCTGAACCTTTACGAGGACCCATCCATCCCCCTGAATTGTCGCTGCATCAAACACATGATAAACAAGGCTTCCCTTTCGTCTTTTTTTTTAATAGCTCAATGATTAGTGGTCATATTTTGTAGCTCCTACAATTCATTAGAAGTTGATATCAAACTGACGCACATGATTCTAGCCAAACTTTGAAAATATTCAATATTGTTGTTGCAGTAATTTGCTTTGAATTTACTATTGCTATTGCAATATAGATTTCTAGGTTTCAAAATAATCTACTTTGACAAGGCGGGTACAATGAAACTCACACTTAAAACTAAATGAAGAAGGGAGGGTAGTGTAGACGACGACATGAATGAGATAGTTTTTGAGTTTTATTGAATATTGACTATATGTAATATTGTTGTTGTAATTTTGCTTTGAATTTTCTATTGATATGGTAATATATATAAATAATGGAATGTGGTTGAATCGGATATTTTTATTTTTTATTATTTTTAATAATTTTTAAATTGGATCGATTGAACCAGTTAGACTGATGAATCAATGGTCTGGTTTAAAAAATATTGATTAGCATTAATGTAAGTTGATTGTGATATTATTCTCTATTCGGACCGCATGAACTTAGCTTGTAAAGGGGTTATGAGTGGTTATAGGTTTTAACTGATAGAGATAGATTGTTATGGTTGTTTGATTTGATGATCACATAAGAGTATATGCTGAGTAAGGCTCCAAGATGTAAAACCGTTTTGTTTGAACTACGTAAACAAAGATTGATTTTATTGTTTTTTATTTTCTTATCTTACTTTTCTCACATCCTATTTCTGTTCTATTTATCATTACAACGAACTCTAAATTTAATAAAGTTTTTCGTTATTACAAATTAATATTTTTTAATATTTATGAGTGTTTTTTAAAGAATAGGATATATTAATAAAAGCAAAAATGGACAGACAATCACTAACATTACAACACAATACACCGGAACATAAGGAACAGTAAAAACCAAAAACCATTGCCTTAGCACCATGAAGCAAAACTCAAGAAAAAAATGAGCTCCTTGCATTTTTAGTAAAAAACTGTGAATAACTCATTATGGTTGATTGCACCTTCTTCTTTTTTTTTTCTTTTTTTTCCCAATTTACCAACTTCAAAATAAAGGGAAAAGAAAAAAAATCTTTTTAGGGCTCAAAATTAAATTATATATTTTTATAATGTTAGATTTGTAAAATGAATCTGAAATAAAACTTAATAAACCAGGATCTATCATGTCAAATCCTCAAGAATAAATTAAAAACAAATCAAGAACAAAATTATATGCGGAAGGGTACCTGAATCCATGAATTTCTTAAAGTTTTACCGGATCTTGGGGATTTGATCTTCCAAATTAGTACACAAGAAATTCAGAGAATATATGCTCTCTCTTTCTTAATGATGGGATGTAGAAAAGATATCTTGTATATAATTTAAGGACCATAACCCTAATATTTATAACCTTGGTATATTAGTTCTAATCAAATTCTAATTAGCCCATCATTAATTAGAATTTGATTAGAACTCAATTATTAGAGCATCTATACATATTTGACCCATACTTTATTTAATAATTAAAGCTCAATAAAATTTTAATTAAATTAGATCACTTTTAATTTGGGCTAACCTATCATGATAGTAAATAATAACATGTAATTACCCTTATTATATATGTGATGTCCATATTTTCCAACAATCTCCCACTTGGACCACATATATATACTAATTACTCTATAATTACATGTCATTATATAACCTTATGAGCTCAAAATTTTACTATCATATCCAAAAGGTATTCCGAACAATCTCGTCCATTAATTATGTTAACATAGAACCAAGGTGACTTTCGTTACATATATCGTAACTAAATCCATCCATGATCACGTATATTAACACAACCAAATGACATAGATCAAGTATCGATGTGTAGCATGGAAACTACATGCAATATGATCTAAACATGTCTATTTCCAACTGATCCTTTTTAAACTTAAGTGAGGTCAGTACCAAAGTAATAAACATAATGAATAAACTGAATACTTTCTTTCTGATCAGAAAATAACCAAATATATAAATGTCTGAAAACAAACATAAAATATTAACTCCCACTAAATCATGATATCCTCAAACAATGTAACACCCATATGAGCAGTGTGCTCATGAAAGACCTTGGGTGGTAAACCTTTTGTGAGCGGATCCGCTATCATGGAGTTTGTCCCAATGTGTTGTATGGATATTTGACCATTTTGCACTCTTTCTTTTACAACTAGGAACTTTATGTCTATATGCTTTGACTTAGATGAACTCCTATTGTTATTGGAATATATCACTGTTGACTTATTGCCACAAAATAATTTGAGTGGTCTTTCTACATTCTCCAAAATGAGCAGTCCTGTGACAAAGTTCCGCAACCATATTCCATGGTTTGATGCCTCATAGCATGCTACAAACTCTGCTGCCATAGTGGACGAAGCTACAAGTGTCTGTTTGACACTTTTCCAAGATATAGCTCCTCCAGCCAACAGGTAAATATAGCCTGATGTAGATTTCCTACTATCTTGGCATCCAGCAAAATCAGAATCAGAATACCCTATGTCCTCTAGAAGATCTAATCTCTTATAAGTAAGCATGTAATCTTTTGTTCTCTGAAGATATCTCATAACCTTTTTGGCTGCTATCCAATGGTCTATACAAGGGTTGCTTAAATATCTTCCTAACATCCCAACAATGTACACAATGTCCTGACGCGTACAAACTTAAGCATACATTAAACTCCCAACAGCTGATGCATCAGGAATCTTTTGCATTTCTTGAATTTCAAGGTTACTTTTAGGGTATTGAGTAAGACTAAATTTGTCTCCTTTAGCAATAGGGGTGTCACCTGGTCTACAACTTTATTTGTCAAACCTATAATCCAGGAATTCCTTGAGATTGATCTCGATGTATCTGAATTCCTAAAACAAAAGAGGCGTCCCCAAGATCTTTCATCTCAAAATGCTTAAATAAAAATCTCTTGGTTTCGTGCAATAAGCCTACATCATTAGCGGCAAGCAAAATGTCATCAACATATAGAACCAGAAATGTAACACCCCTTAACAGTATCCGACTCCAGGATAGGGTACGAGACATTACTGGACTTAAACATAAACAAACATACAAAACCGAACCACAAAATTTTGTCAATATTAAAAACATTCAAACATATGCATAACATCCCTTATATGGGCCCATGAGGCCAAAAACATACATTGGGGATGAGTCGAGACTAAACCGGGAAATTCTAGAACTCTTACAACACTTAGAAGATTTTTCATGATTTAAAGAGTCATAATCCCATATGAATAGGCTTTATGGTCTCACACACCTGTGTGGCTTGGGACACGCCCGTGTCCTCAGCCTGTGTAACTCTCTAACTATGACGTCATCAACATAATAGAGACACATGGCCAAGTCACACGTCCATGTCCTAAGGCCGTATCCTTCACACGACTGAGACACACGGTTATGTCTCTGCCTGTGTGTTTACTATTGGGCATTCTATTTTACCTAATCAGGGTGCAGGGGACACACCCGTGGGGCAGACCGTGTGTCACACACCGTCTAGACACATGCCCGTGTGTCTAACCGTGTAGACAAATTCTAGGCTATTATCCAAGCCATTTGTCACCTTTAAACACTCACATACATAAACCCCCATCATGATATGCAACATACCACATATTCAAACCAACATGTTTTCATATGGCATTCCACACCAATTTCATATTCAATCAATATTATTAACCCTTTCAAATTGTTTATTAATACTATGTGTAACGCCTCGAATTTGGGCCTAGAAGCATTGGGTCTTAAGTATAGGTCTATAAGGAGGATGAATATAAGTATTTAATTGTGTAAGGAAATGACACAATTAAATGTCTGCTCAAGTAGCTAAGGGTCCTGAGAGGAGTTGGAAAAGTCCTGGGTTCAAACCTGGGCTTTAGCAAAATTTTGGTTTTAAGTGAATAAAACCCTAGATGCTTGGAAGTAGGCCTTTTAAATTATTATGTTAAATAAATGACACAATGAAGCATGTGGTTTAGTGGTTGTGGCATCATTGAGGTTGTAAGGGAGCTTGGGTTCAAGTCTTAGCTCTTGCAATTTATTTTGGTTTTTTCTTTTAAAGGAACTTGGACTTTGGCCTATAGACCTTATAATTAATTGAGTATAAAATATGACACAGAAAGAGCCTGTGGTGGAATGGCAAGGTGGCATGTGGTGTAACTGTGAGGTCTGAGGTTCAAGTCTTGGGATGCGCATTTATTTTAGAATTTGAGCTGTGTAGGAGGTAGACTTGGACTGGAACTCTGTGGTTGAAGTGGTCATAAAAATGAGGAATTTTCCTAATGTTTGAAAGTAATCCCACATCGGGAAGCTAATATGAGAATTGGTGAGAAGCTGACTTTAAAAAGAGCGAACCAGATGAGTTGGGGAGGAAGATTTAATGCAGGATGTGCCAAGGTTGGTGATTGTGGACTTCGGCGCGTTCTCATAAATAGGTGTGTACTCACGCCCTTCTTTGCTAGAAATCGGCAAAAGCCGAAAAGCTAAAACTTCGGCATTTAAGGCCTCACGAGTGTGTGATCGCTCATGGGGTAAACCAAGCCCACAAACTATGGGCGGTAGACTATAGAGGCCACCACGAGCGTTCTCGTGTACTAGGGCAGTTCTGGGCCTCGATGGGCCTTCTGGGCCCGTTTGTGTACATCTAATTATTAGGTGGGAAGTAGTTGGGCTTGTCATGTCGTGTGTATGGCATAGGCCATTAAGGGCTTCTTTGGCTGTGTGGGCCCAATGGGCTCGTGGGCTCCATACAGATTAAATCTACAATAAGTGAAAAATAATGAATTGGGCTATGGTGTTCGCATAGCAGTGACTGAAATTGGGCTAAATGGGCCATACGAGTGTGTGAGCCCACTTGGGCCAAGTAATGGGCCTTAGGCCCATTTGCACCGTTATGTCTGTTTAGGTTATTTAAGTCGCTCGAGGCGACGGTGGACTTTCTGTTGGGTCATTAAGACCCTCGGTTTATAAAATTACCGAAATACCTTCGGTTTGTAAAATTATCAAAATATCTCGATTTGTGAAATCACTGAACTACCCTCGACTTCTGAGATTATCGAAATACTCCTGTAGGGTAAAATAACAGTCTTGCCCTTGTAGGTAAATGATTGACTTAGACTATGAATTTGACTGATTTGACTGTGATTGTACGATTGTGATTTAACTGTCTTGATAGTGGTTGTATGACTGATATGCTTTTAAATATATATTTAAATGATTGTTACTGAGCATGGCCATTTTGCATACACCTGTGATGATTGAGCATGACATACATGACATATTGCATTGGGGTGGGTTTGATGAAGTGAAAGAAGTATCTGAAAGGCTTGCACGCCATACACGACATATTACATTTTAGCTAGACCGGAAAAAGGGCCTAATATCAATCGCTTGCACGTCGCTCTCCTATATATATATGTGTCCCTCGCTATAGGGTAGAAGCTTTCTATTGGCCAAGGCAGCACAGTTTCGGGTGCATGTCGATGGTAGCATGAGAGCCCATAAGCATGTTATCTGGCAGCTAAGCTACATAGTTATGACATGTGCTGCAATGCAGTACTTTATGGTATGTAGGGTTGGATGGGTCGATTTTATCCCCATATTTGGTGTGCAGGGATGGGAGGGTCGATTTTATCTCCACATGGTGTGTTGGGTTGGACGGAGTTGGTATGCAGGGTTGGTGGGCATATTTCGGTATATCTGATCTGTTGCATGCTTTATCTGATGTAGTGAGCTAAGGCCCAATATATGTATTTGTATATGATACTGATTTCTGAGTGGGCTAAGGCTCACACCGATTTTGAAAAGGGCCAAGGGCTGAACATATGACTGTTTCTGTATTGAGATGGGCTAAAGCCCAAACTGATATTGCCACTATTACAAAAAGGGCTTAGGCCCAGACTGTAGTTGCTCAATGTATGTTTGACTGCTTGTTGTTAAGGGATTTCACACAGAGTTTTCATAAACTCACCCTTCTACTCATCTGTGCAGGTAATCCTATTGGCGCTGTGAGGGACTCAAAGGTGGCCACACAACCGCTCTTGCTTCCTTATTGGATTTTTAATTTATAAGTAATTTAATTAGGTAATTTTTTATGTAATATGGCCTCCATAATTATTAGTTTTGGGGTTATATTTATTTTGATTTATATCTGCTAGTAGTAGGATTTGGGTTTTTAAAAGGTATGCATGATTTACCAAAATAGCATGAATACGCAAAACTGTTTCAAAAGTTTCCGCGATAAACGAGACTTTGAAATTAATAACATTTTAAGTAAACCCTTTTGATAATAACTCAAATTTTAAAACTATTTTCTAGATCACATAAAGAGGATAGTTAAACATTGGGCTTTTCAAACGATATCATGTTTTACGAAAAACACTTCAATGTGACATCTCCTGATTAGGCCACAACGTCTAGGCCGGGTTTGGGGTATTACACTATGGATATTTTCACCCTATAAGTCATAAACTATTCATCGAGCACATATACCATTCATCACACTCATCATCCACAACCACATTAAAGCATAAACACATTTGCATGCATACATAATTAATTAGGGTTACAACCCAAATAATCAATATGAGCCATCTCTCATGGCCATATACAAAATAATCATAATACCAATATGAGCCAACATATTTGGCTAATCAATATGACACATAACAAAATAATCAAGTTTCCTATACATGTCATACTCAGAATGTTGAGACTAACTATACCTAAATATCCAATTGATAGTGTGATCGAAAACTCTGACATCCTCCGATCCCCGAGCTAGCTTGGCAATACTATAAGGAAAAAGGAAATGAAAGGGGGTAAGATTTAAAGGTTAGTAAGTCCATATACAAATAATATGCAATCTAAACAAGTACTTAACATACATTTAACATAGTGAACATAAGTTTGTATTACATCGAATAGCTTAAACTTACTTATCATATACACAACCTTATCATAGTTTCATCATATATCAAGGAATTACTCATGAGTTCAGTATACATATCTGTATCAACTTGATAATTTACCCGTTGAACACTCGAAATACTATTGTATACATGGAAAGCTCGCACATAAGTGCCACATACGCAGCAAGAGCCACCTCATAGTGCACAACATATATAAGCTCATTTTTTATCTACTCACGGGTCTACTCACACAAGCTGTCAATCAGGATGTAACTACATGGGCTGCCCACACGAGCTGTCAGGTATTCACAACCCATGTCAGACTACCTAGCCATTAGTAGGATGTATAAGACCAACACCCGGAACCATATAAACTTATATCTCATATCTCATGAGCTCAAATCATCCTATTCATAGTGACATGTCACTTGTATCCCAAACTATTCCTAAGGTTCAAATGGGATTTCTTGATTATCGCATTGCTGTCGAACTTGCTCATAATATAGTTTACAATGTCCGTAATACCAATCATATACTCATGGAATATTCAGGCATATAATTCATGATAGCAATTAAAGAATTTAAATTCACATAACATTAAAGTATTAAAATGTGTTACAACATCACATTATTTGTATATGAACTTACCTCGGTACAAAAATGATGAAAATAAGCTTATTCTTTATAAACCTTATTTTTCCCTCGATCAAGACCCAAATCACGTTTTTCTTGATCTATAATGTCAAATTTAACTTACATAATACTCACATTATTCAAATCGACCCAAAAATCATAATTTAGTAAAATTACCATTTTACCCTTAACTTTTCACGTATTTACAAATTGGTCCCTAGGCTCGTAAAATGAAATACATGTATTTTTTTGTTACCCAAGCTTAGTCGATTCATATTCCTTCTCATATCACCCTAAATTTCTCATTAAAACACATTTCTACTATCCACTTTTCATCTTTTACAAATAAGTCCTTTTTAGGTGTTTTCATGAAAAACCACTTAGTAAATGATGTTTATCACACATCAAACTTTCATATTCTTCCATTAAACATCAAAATACAAGCATTCCACACATGGATCAAATTTCAAACATGAACCCTAGCTCAAATAAATGGTAGAAATGGCTAGATCAGTTGATAACAAGTTTAAAAATACATAGAATATAAAAAAATGGGACTAGGATGCACTTACTATTGAGCTTGGAAAGTGAAGAAACCCTAGCTATGGTGTCCCTTGGAATTTTGGCACATACATGGAGAAGATGAGAAAATTTTGCTTCATTTTTCCCTTTTTATTCTTTTATTAACGAAATGGAAAAAATGCCCTTAAAGCCTTTCTTTCAAATTTTTTACTATTCATGTCCATTTTTGTCCAAAATTTTACAATTTTGTCAAATTTCTATTTAAGACCCTCTAATTAAAAATACATGGAAATTTCATAATCAAAGCTTCTAGAACATGTATTTTGCAACTTATTCAATTTAGTCCCTAACTTCAAATTGGACACTTTAGGCATAAAATTTCTTCATGAAAATTTTACACAAGCATGCAATCATATCATGGATCATCAAATAATCACAAAATAATTATTTCTATTTCAGATTTGTGGTATCAAAATCACTGTTCCGACTAGACCCTAAATTGAGATGTTACAAGAAATATGTACTTACTCCTATTGAATTTGTGATACACATAATCATCAACAATATTCATCTCAAAATTGAACGAAACAATTATTTGATGAAACTTGTGGTACCGTTGACGGGAAGCTTGTTTGAGTCCATAGATGGATTTTGTCAATTTGCAAACTATATTCTTTGAGTCTTTCGACTCAAAATTTTCTGGTTGCACCATATAAATTGTTTTTTCAATATCGCCATTAAGAAACGTAGTCTTAACATCCATCTGATGTAACTCAAGATCAAAATGAGCAACAAGCTCCACGATTGTCCTAAAGGAGTCTTTCGACAAAACTGGAGAGAAAGTTTCTGTAAAATCAATACCTTCTTTTTAAGAATATCCTTTAGCTACAAGACGCGCCTTATACCTCTCCAAATTAACATTTGCATCCCTCTTGGTTTTAAATATCCTTTTACAACCAATTGGTTTTGCACCTTCAGGTAATGGGACAAGTTCCCAAACTTTATTTTCTTGCATAGATTTATAATCATCTTTCATGGCATTAATCCACTTTTGAGAATTAGAATTTTTCATGGCTTGATGAAAGTTGATTGGATCATCTTTCATCATTCCATTATCATTCTTATGTTCTTGGAGCAATACAATATAATCATCTGGAATAGCATTTCTCATTTCTCTTGTGGACCTCCTTAATGGCACTTGTCCTTGAGATTGTTGAGTTTGTTCTTCTGGAACAATTACCTCATTTTGAATTGGAAGTTGTTCAATGTTGTCTTGTATAAGTTCTGGGTTCACTTCTTGATCAATGATAGGTATAAGAACCTGAACATCATCAAAAGAGATAGTAGGAATTGAGTTAGAATCCAATTCCTCCTCAAAAGCAATGTCTCTAACCTTATTTCTCCCCCCAAACTCAACATCCTCAAAAAATGTTGCAGTTTCTGTATCAAAAATATTTTTTTATTATGGGATCATAAAATTTATAGCCCCTGGATCACTCAAAATAACCAATAAAGTAGATGCTTACTATTTTGGAGTCCAATTTCTTTTCATGTGGCCTATAAGGCCTTGCCTCAGCTGGACATCCCCAAATGTAAAAGTGCTTTAGACTAGGCTTTTGACCTGTCTAAAGCTCATAAGATGTTTTTTTGCAACTTTTTTACTGGGTACTCTATTGAGAATGTAAGCTGCTGTCTTTAATACTTCTCCCCAGAGGGACTTAGGTAAGGTAAAATGAGCAATCATGCTCCTTACCATATCCTTAAGAGTTTTGTTTCATCTTTTAGCTACACCGTTCATACTAGGTGATCCTGGCATGGTGTACTATGGGACAATACCGCATTCTTCTAGGAATTTCGTAAATGGTCCTAGACATTGTTCACCTAAGCCATCATATCTACCGTAGTACTCACCCCCACGATCAGATCTGACATTTTTAATCTTTTGTTGAGTTGATTCTCAACTTCAGCTTTATAAGCTTTGAACATGTCCAAAGACTGAGATTTTTCATGAATGAGATATAAGTACCCATAACGTGAGTAATCGTCTATGAATATTATGAAATATTGTTGACTATTCCAGGATGTTGTAGGGAACGACCCACAAATATTTGTATGAATTAATTCTAAGACGTCTGAAGATCTGTTGGCACCCAATCTCTTGGTTTTGGCTTGTTTTCCTTAATTCAATCGACATGGACATCAAAGTCTGTGAAGTCAAGGGATTCTAAAATACCATCAGACACAAGGCGTTCAACTCTAACTCTTGAGATATGACCTAAGTGCCTATTCCATAATGATGCTGAATTTTCCTTATTTAATTGTGTTTAATACCACATGATTCCACATGCAAGGTTTCATTATAGGATGCAACTGTTCCTAGCAAATAAAGGTTGTCATAAGTATTTAAATAACCAGATCCAATAACATTTGAATTTAAAGACAAATTAATTTGATTGTTTTTGAATGAACAATAATATCTAAATTTGTCCAATGAAGAAACATAAACTAAATTCTGTCTAAATGATGGTACAATAAAAGTGTATTTTAAATCCAAATAAAAACCAGTTCCTAATAACAACCTAAAATGCCTAATCACTTCCACTTTTACCAGTTTTCTGTCGCCCACAAAGATGTGTCTTTCACCATCACTTGGCTTTCGATAACTCAGGCAACCCTGCATAGAAACACT
Organism: Gossypium arboreum; assembly: GCF_025698485.1. Lineage (NCBI taxonomy): Eukaryota > Viridiplantae > Streptophyta > Magnoliopsida > Malvales > Malvaceae > Gossypium > Gossypium arboreum. The sequence goes on from NC_069080.1 coordinate 98,639,129, forward strand.
TATGTGAGTAGTAGCACTAGAATCTATCCACCAAGTGTTTCTAGGTATTGAAGCTAAATTAATCTCATAACAGAACAAATTAAGAATTATACCTTTCTTTGCATGCCAAGCATGATATTTGATACAATCTTTCTTTACGTGTCCAGACTTGTTACAAAAGAAACAACTCTCTATAGCTTGTTGTTGTTTCTTTTGAGCTGGACCTTTAGCAACTTCATTCTAATATTTTCTTTTCTTGCCCTTGTCTTTAGAGGCATTGGACAAATGAGCACTTTTAGTCTTATCACGCTTTAACCTTTCTTCCTCTTGCACACAATGAGAAATAAGCTCATTTAGGGTTTATTTCTCCTTTTGATAGTTATAACTAATTTTAAATTTATTAAACTGTGTAGGAAGCGATACCAAAGCCATAAGAACAAGCAATTCCTCAGAAAGCTCGATCTTAAGTGCCTTAAGTCTTAAAGTAATATAGAACATCTCCATAATGTACTCCCTTACGTTTCCTTGACCTTTATACTTCATAGACATCAAAAAAGTTATAAGTGATGTCATCTCAACCTTATCGTTTTTAGCAAAACGTTTTTCAATTTCATCAAGGAAACTCTTGGCCTAAGTAATCTCTTCAGATTCTGTGCCCCTAAAGGCGTCTGGAATACTGTGTTTCATGATCATTATACTCATGCGATTTGAACGATCCCACCTCTCAAAATCCCTCTTAACATCAGGGGTGCTTTCCGCAGTGAGTGGTGCAGATTGTTCTTCCCTTAGTGTAAGGTCTATGTCCATACAGCCAAGCACTATAAGTAAGTGCCTTTTCCATTCCATAAAATTAGTCCCATTAAGCATAGGTATAGAATTTATATTTGCAGATATTGTGGTAGCAAAAGATGAATTAATTGAATATAAAACAAAAACAAGCTTAAATTAATATTCATAAGTAAACAATAAATTCAAGATAATGACTAATCCCATCTCAAGATACCAAACACAATATTAATATCAAGTCTTTGGACATTAATATTAACAGTAAACGGTACTCTTGTTGTAGTAATCAAACATTGACAATAAATTATGTCAAACAATGAATTAATCTTTGGACTAACTTATTTCTCACATAAAATACCTTATAATTGTCACACATTTATCACCACAGATGTCGTTGAAATTCCATCAAATATTGACTTACCTTTGGGTCAATTAATAAACGCATGAATTATAAAAACATATAATCATATTAATATTTCAAATAAACTAATCTATACAAAAGAGGTCACTTTAGCGGCATTTTATTTCAACTAATTATTTAAAATATTAGATATCCTTAATTAAAAGCTAAAATATGAATTTATTTGTTTCAAAATATTTACCTTAATTTCATCTTTCAATCAAATTAAAAGATAATTATATATATTTATATATATTTCCAAAACAACATGCATTTATTATATATGTATATAATCAAAATATATATATGAATTAAGTTATGCCAATTTATTGTTAACTTTGTTTTAATCCATCGAAAAAATAAAAGAAAAGGAAAACCTTAAATTTTTATTTTATTTTTTATAAATTCAAAAAAAACTTTAATATAATCCTTCAAAGATCAATATATATCTGAAATATAAAACCCATAAAATTTTATGAATCAATCGTTTAAAGAAGAAACTTTAATCAATTCCCAATGATTTAACATGACGAGGCTCAGATGCCACTTGTTAGATTTGTAAAATAAATCTGAAATAAAACTTAATAAGCTAGGATCTATCATGTCAAATCATCAAGAATAAATTAAGAACAAATCAAGAACAAAACTAGATGCGGAAGAGTACCTAAAACTATGAATTTCTTGAAGTTTTACCGGATCTTGGGAATTTGATCTTCCAAATTAGCACACAAGAAATTCAGAGAATATCTGCTCTCTCTTTCCTAATAATGGGATATTAGAAAAGATATCTTGAGTATAATTTGGGGACCATAACCCTAATATTTATAATATTGGCATATTAGTTCTAATCAAATTTTAATTAGTCCATCATTAATTAGAATTTGATTAGAACTCAATTACTAGAGTATCTACACATATTTGACCCATACTTTATTTAATAATTAAAGCCCAATAAAATTTTAATCAAATTAGATCACTTTTGATTTGGGCTAACCTATCATGATAGTAAATAATAACATGTAATTACCATTATTATATATGTGATGTCCATATTTTTCAACATATAATAGTAAAAATGTAATTTCAGCATTTTACCTTTATAAGTTTTAAAAATTAAATTAATTTTTATCATTTTATGCCAAGATAAAATTTTATCTTTACTAATTTAAAATTTTATAAATTTTAAAGGGTTTGAATGAATAAATTCTCATTTTCTACACATTGTTCAAAATTGACTTCCTTGAGAAAGTATCTTACAACCCATCTTCCATGTTTCTAGTGGGAAAGGCTAGTGGAGACCCATGGGGCCATGGCCCCCTAAAATGGTGAAATTTTAATTTAGGTCTTTTATAATTTATAAAATTTTAGATTAATAATGGTAAAATTATATTTTGGCCCTTAAAAATGATAAAATTTTGATTTAACCCTTTAAAATTTATAAAGATATATATTATTAAAATGATAAATTTATATTTTTACTATTGTAAAAATATATAATTTAATTTTGCCTCCCAAAATAAATTTTCTGGCTCCACCACTGCATGTATCCAAAGACCAAACATGGGTGAGCAATACTTTGAAAGCCGCCACGGGATTTTTGTTGGGTTGTTAATCCAATTGACAGCTACTTAGGCAATCACTTCGGTAATGAGTCTCGTAAAGGAAACCCACTTTGATGCCTTAAAAACGAGGGTTGCCTCCTTAATAGGAAGGATTTCAGTTTCAGTTGCACTATTGGATGCGAAAAGTTTAAAGAAAACAAGTAGCACAGCCCCACAGTCATCATGCAAAATATTGCCAATACCTGTTAATTTGATATTGAATTTAAGGCATCCCTTTGGCGAAGGTTTCCATTTATGGTCAATTCCATATTTCTTAGTCTTATCAGATGGGAAAAAGTTAGAGGGGGAGAGAAAAAAAAATCATGTACTCTCACATAAGAAGATAGCCATTTAGCGACGAAACTCTTTTATTAATTTGATATTATTTACATGCGGTGGCGGAGAGTAGTGGAGACTGGGGAGGGGCTGGCAAAAATAGTAAAATTTTAATTTAGACTCTTTATAATTTATAAAATTTTAAATTAGTAATGGTAAAATTGTACTTTGGTACCTCAAAAGGATAAAAATTTAATTTAATCTTTTAAAAATTATAAAAATATAGACTATTAAAATAATGAAATGATATTTTTATCATCATAAAATATATAATTTAATTCTAACCTCCAAAAATAAATTTTAGGCTCAACCATTGTTGATATAAATGAGCAAAAGCTTTTAGGTAATTGTTAATTTTAATGCACAAATTTATATTGGTTTAGTTTTAGAAATATTAGAGAAAATGATGTTAAAAATGGGTAGAAAAATCAAAGCTGCAGTTCGTCTTTCGAAGTATAAACACATCACATCCCCCAATTCAGTAGGATATTCTACAATTCGTCTTGATAATGATGAAAGAAGTATGGTTTGAATACATGAATTGAAGTACGGTTAAGTAATTTAACTGAGAAAATAGTTAATTAAAGCTCAGATATTAAATTGTAAAAGTTTAATTGTTATTAAGTTTTAATTTTAAAAAATACATAAAGACCTAAATAACAATTATCCAAAAATTAAAATGATTAATTAACCAAATTGAAATGATAGATAGTGAAGTGTAATAATATTATCCATTAAGTTTAGTTAATTATAATTAAAGAATAAAATTAAAATTAATTAAAATAATAACCACAATTAATTAAATTAATCAAAATTTAATCATGTTTTGGAAAGAAAGAATTTACACTTAAAATTAATCAAACATAAAATGACATCAACCCATAATCATCAAGATAAATAATTTCAATTGGTTCCAACTTAATTAAACTAAGCATATTTTTAAAAATAATTTAATAAAAACAATAATTGTATTAGTTTATAACTAGAAGCTTGTCTCCATTTATACGTTTTGTTTTGTTGAGAAATAACAAAAACAAATATGCAAATTGACTTAGATTGCTTAAATCCATAAGAAAAGTTTTGGATGAAATTTAGGTAGAGATCTTCCACCTTTTTTTATTACCAAAATGATCTACCTCCTTTCTAATGAATTTAATAAATGTGTGTTGATTTTAATAAAAGTCGTACATTTAAATTTAAAAATAGTTGAAATAATTTTTAACAAGAATACTAACTAAAATATTAAAATTTTAAACACGACAACCTATATGACAATCCACATGTACTCCATACTAATTTTTATGAACTTTTTATATTTTTAATTTTGATTTTGATTTATTTTAATTTTATAATTTTTAAATTATTTGTTGACGTGATATATAAGACAAATGATGTTATGTTAGCATGATATGCACATGATCATCATACGAGTTATCACACTAAAAATATTAAAATTTAATATTTTAGTTATTATTTCCGTTAAAAAAGTGATTTGACTCTTTTTTGAAAGGTTAAGTGTCAAATTTAGCTAAAAAAAAAAGAGCCAAATTGACAAAAAATATAAATGTTGGGGGGCTAAATTTATGATTATCCTTTAAGAAAACACTTTTAAAAAATGGTTTCTTTCTTAATTGACAAATTGCACCTTAAAATACACCTTATTGCACCTTAAATTACACCTTCTTTTTCAACTGGGTACCTAAACTTTTTTTATCAAACAATATTTAAAAAAAAATCATTGTAAATGTTAGGGTTTCAAAATATAAAAACCATTTTTTTGCTTTTTACTTTTAATGAAAACAGGCTAGATGTTATTAACTTAGTAAAGAAAGTCCCAAGAAAGACGGTTAGGGAAAGCAGGACCGTATAAAGTAAAATAACCCTAAATAAAGTTATTATTCAAAAACAAAAAAAAATTAATATCCAGTCTCCATCTTACAGAAGCGTTACGTGCTGTGGCTGCCCAGGAGCATGTATGTTAAAACAAACGATTTTAAAAAAACTATTTTAAAAAGCGATTTTAACTGCAAGCGGATAGTGTCAGTAATAATATTTGTAGTGTCAATGGGACACTCGAGCATCCCAAGGTTCGAACCTAAAGGATTGCCAAGTGGGTAAATATGTTTATCAAGTTAATTACAAGTTAAGCAATTGCTAATCTAATCGAGTCGAAAATTGTTAGTGCAAGTTCAAATAAAATTGTTTACAAACTAAAATTAAACTATTAATTAAACCAACTAAGCTAAACTTTCTTCTTAATGTTTTAAATAATGTAAATGATTAAACGATGCTCAATTGATTAGTTGAACGCTAATTAAACTAATGAACCTATATTGATTATATTGGTTGTCACTCTTAGTTAGGAATCTCCTCTTCGTCTCATCCCAGATTAAAAGATACCACTTAAGGTTACCTCTCGGTCTTACCTAGGCATATCTATTACCTCTTAGTCTCACTACTTGACACGATTATATCGAACTATCTAAGGATAAACTCTCATCTCGATCTCGCTTGTAACACCCTAAATTTCTATAAATTCGGCTTTTGTGATTGTTGAGCATGGAAATATCTAAACATTTTCTTTGTGTTATTTTGGCATAAAATATATTTTGGCATAAATATTTTCTCAATCACAACGAACACCGGCGTGTGATGGCTTGTAGGTCGTGTGCGAGGCACGGGCTCAGGTAAATGGGCTGTGTGGGCCCACACGGGTGAACCACACGAGCGTGTGGGAATTTGGGTCGAGCCGTGTGATCCACACAGGTAAGGCCAATTTGGGTTGTATGACCCACACGGGTAGGGCACACAGGCATATGAGCCCAATTTGTTAGAAATGTTTTGTAAGGTTGCATGGGTCGCCCAAGTCAACTGTGGCCTGACTGTAGGGTTGGTAAGCGTTACTTAGACCCCATACTCTGATTTGTTACTGGATTGTATGCAAAAGCATGCGAATTTATGCATGTGTATCTGTCTGATTTGGTATATCTGTTCTGACTTAATGATGGTATGATCTGATATCTACATATAAGCATGCCATATTATTTATGTTGCATTGCATTGGGTTGGGATTGTGGTGAAGAGAAGGAAGACTGTAAGGCTTTTAGCTTGTTATATGACAGCTATGCTGCATGTATCTGATGTGTGCCATTTTACAGTACTAGTTGGTGTGTAGGGTTAAATGGGTCAATTTTATCCCCATACTTGGTGTGTAGGGCTGGGTGGATTGATTCTATCCCCACATGGTGTGTTGGGTCGGACGGAGATGGTGTGCAGGGTTGGTAAGCATGTTTCTCTAATAATTTGATCTGTTATGCATGCGATGTCTGTATGGGCTAAGGCCCGATTGGTCTGATTATGTATCTGAGTGGGCTAAGGTCTACACTAATTTTGAAAATGGCTAAGGCCGAATTATCTGTATTCTGTTACCTATTTGTATGCATTCTGTCCGCGGGGATGTACACACTGAGTTTGTGAAAACTCACCCCTTTGTTTATTTTATCTGTCAAGTAACCCCCAACAATAGATGGATCGGTGCGACGGAGAGCTCGATGGTGACCACTACTAGTCATATGTTGGTTTTATGAGTTACATCTTATTTTATTTGCTTTCATTTAATATTTATTTTTGGGAATATTTATGTTTTTAGGCTCGAGCTGTTTTGGGTTTATTTCGAGATTATAAATTGTTAATTTTATGGATTTATAAATGACGACATCACAAACACGTTTTGGAAACTTAACTTAAGGTTTTCGTATAAAGGAATGATGTCATAACTTCCGCGATAAAGAAATGTTTTCAAATAAAAACTTGAATAGTGATTTCACGAGTTAATCAAAGATAATAAACATAACGATTTAAAACTTGCTAAGGTTTTCTTAAAGCACTCTCATGTGACGCCGCTAGAGTCGGCCATAATGTCCAGGCTGGGTTTGGGGTGTTACATTTAGTGGTATCAGAGCCAGGTTTAAAACTCGACTGTGAATTTTGTGTTCTAAAATTTTTTTAAAGAGTTACTTTCGAATGTTTTTCTAATAGTCTGATTAAGTATGTGGTTCATCGAGTCTCTGGCTCCGATCCTGTAAGTTTCTGAAACTCTGTTTAGTATTGTCTAAAAGCATGCTTAGAATTCTATTTGAATCTGTTTGGAAATACTATTGTATACTTTGAAACAACTGTAGGTAGTAAACTCTACCAAAACATTCGAGGGAGTGTAAACTGGAAACTGTAGTAAACTGTAACTTGCGATAACAGACTTTGAATACTCTGATAAACTTTACTGCATAAAATATCTATTAACAAATATCGAAACTGTAAACTGATTTGCATAAAAATTTTAATACAGATTAATTCAAAATTACGATGAGCACACGTGGTACTCATGGGCGGGGTACTAAAGGCCGCGGTAGGGGCCATAGAGGGATTCAAGCTGAGTCTTTCGCATCTGATACAATCCCTAATCTAGACACTAGTGAAATACTGGTGTCACCTGTTACTGAGACTGGTGCTGAGTTTCAGGATCGTGCAGCTGGGGACAGCGTACTGTCTCAAGCCATGCTGTGGATTTTAGAGAGGGTCGCTGGATCCAACACTAGTTCTGGGGGTCGTGGGTCAGTTACAGAACGACTCTGGTCCAATAGGGCTAAGGTATTCAGGGCTATTATGGAGTCACTCTTACTGTGGCTGAGTACTGGATAGAGGCCACGGAGCGTATTATGGAAATCTGGATTTTACCCCGAGTAGAAACTCAAGGGGGCTATTTTCGCGATGAAGCATATCAGTGGTGGCTGATGGTTAGGGATGGCACTCAGCCTAACAATCTGACATGGGATTTGTTTAAGATGTCTTTCCAGAACAAATATGTGGGGTCCAGTTACATCAACACTAGGAGGCGTGAGTTCCTGAATTTTACTCAAGGAGATCGTTCAGTAGCAAGGTATGAGGCCGACTTCCTGAGGCTGAGTCGTTATGCGCAAGGTATGGTGGCTACTGAGTATGAGCGCTGTGTCCATTTTGAGGACGGCCTTAGGGATAACTTCAGGGTCCTGATAGCTCCGCAGAGAGAGTGTGAGTTTTTTGTGTTGGTCGAAAAGGCCAAGATTGCGGAGGAGGTTAAGCGCATTGAGCGCCAGAACCGTGACAGAGGGAAGGCTAAGAGCGATATAGAGCCTTCGAATACTGGGGTGAGGCCTAGGAAAAAGGCCAGATCTGATGGGCCCGTGAGAGTTGGGCCTACTGTTGCACCAACAGGGGCTACGATTTGTCAGCTTTGTAATAGACGCCATCTGGGCAAGTGTTGGAGGACTATTAGAGCTTGCCTTAGATATGGTTCTTCTAAGCATCGTGTTAAGGACTGTCCATTAAGGACTAACCAGATACAAGCTCTGGCTACGGAGACTGCACAGCCGCCAAGGGTAGTTCAGCAGCCACCTAGGGGCCGAGGTCAGGCTAAGGGTGGTAACAGCATGGGCTGAGGACAGAGAGCACCGGGTAGAGGTGCTGGACCGACTGAGGCGAGGCAGCCCACATTGGTTTATGCTACTTGTCACCGTAAGGATGGAGATACTTCGAACATCATCACGGGTATGTTCTTAATTTTTAATGTACCTTACTTTGCACTAATAGATATAGCCTCTACACATTCTTTCATAGCTAGTGCAGTGTCTGAGACCTTGGGGTTACCGTTTGAGAGCACTTCTAGTGAGATAATAGTGGTAAGTCCGTTGGGACAGTCTGTTGGGATTAACAAACTATATAGAGACATATCGTTAGAGGTCCAAGGAACGATATTTCTGGTTGATTTGATGAAGCTTTCTTTTAGGGAGTTCGATTTGATTTGGGGTATGGACTGGCTGGTTAAACACTGAGTGAGTCTGGATTGCGCTGAAAAGAAAATTGTTCTAAGAACAGAGGAGGGTATTGAGGTAGTCATGATAGGTGAACGACGAGATTATTTGACTCATGTAATTGCTGCATTAGTGGCAGAAAAGTTAGTGAGGAAGGGGTGCGAGGCGTACTTGCCATATATTAGTGTTGCTGATTCTGAGAACTCTTCGATTAAGGAATTCAAACGGTGAGGGACTTTCCAAATGTCTTTCCAGAGGAACTACCAGGATTACCTCTGAATCGTGAAGTAGAATTTGGGATTGAGTTGTTTCCGGGCACAGCTCCAGTGTCTATCGCCCCTTACCGAATGGCACTAAAAGAGCTGACGAAACTTAAGGCTCAGATTCAGGAGCTGTTGGATCGTGGGTTTATTCATCCTAGTGTGTCTCACGAGGGGCACCTGTTCTGTTTGTAAAGAAGAAGTACGGTACAATGAGGATGTGTATCGACTACCGTTAATTAAACAAGTTGGCGATTAAGAATAAGTACCCACTTCCGAGGATAGACGACTTATTTGATCAGTTCAGAGGGGCTTTAGTATTTTCTAAAATTGATCTGCAGTCAGGTTATCATCAGTTGAGGGTAAAGGAGGCCAATGTGTATAAGACGACATTTAGGACTCGTTATGGGCATTACGAGTTCCTAGTTATGCCCTTTAGGTTAACTAATGCATCAGCAGCATTTATGAACTTGATGAACCGTGTGTTTCAACCCTACTTGGATCAGTTTGTGATGGTTTTCATAGATGACATTTTGGTGTATTATAAGTTTGAGGACGAGCACGATGAGCATTTAAAAATGGTTCTACAGATTTTTCATGAGAAACAGTTGTATGCGAAGTTCACGAAGTATGAGTTCTGGCTTAGAGAAGTAACCTTTTTGGGGCATGTGGTTTCAGCTAAGGGGATTCGAGTGGATCCTCGTAAGATTGAGGCTGTGCTAGATTAGGAATAGCCGAAGAATGTGTTAGAAATTTGTAGTTTTCTAGGGCTGGCAGGATATTATCGTCAGTTCGTGGAGGGGGTCTCTTTGATTGCTACTCCGATGACTAAGTTACTACGTAAGGGAGTTCTTTTAGTGTGGACAGATATACAAGAGGAGAGCTTTGAGAAGCTCAAGACCGTATTAACTCAGGCACCTATACTGATTCAGCCTGAACCCGGTAAGGACTTTGTGGTATTTAGTGATGTGTCCCATATGGGTGTGGGTTGCGTGCTGATGTAGGATGGTAAGGTTGTTGCGTATGCATCTCGACAGCTCAAGATTCACGAGGCAAATTATCCGACACACGATTTGGAACTGGCTGCAGTGGTCTTTGCTCTTAAAATCTGGAGGCATTATCTATACAGTGAGAAGTGTACCATCTACACTGATCACAAGTGCCTCAAATATCTCCTCACCCAAAAGGAGTTAAACCTTAGGTAGCGGTGATGGTTGAATTGCTTAATCATTATAACTACAGTATTTAGTGTCATCCTAGTAAGGCCAATATGGTAGCCGATGCGTTAAGCCGTAGGGCTGTGGCCAATTTGAGAGTGATGTTTGCTCAACTGAGTCTCTTTGACGATGGGAGATTGTTGGCAGAACTTCAGGTTAAACCGACCTGGGTTGATCAGATCAGGGATAAGAAAATGGGGGATAAGTCTTTGGAGTTACATTTCCATCAAGTAAAGGATGGTGCTACGACCGATTTTGAGATTAACAATGATGGGGTATTGTGTTTCTGCGGTTGGATCTGTGTACCGAATGATGAAGATTTGAGACTGTCGATTTTGAGAGAGGTGCATAATAGCCCTTATGCTATGCATCACGAAGGGAACAAGATGTATCAAGATCTCCAAGAGTTGTTTTGGTGGCCAGGATTGAAACGTGAGGTTACTTACTTTGTTGCTCGCTGTATAACTTGTCAGTAGTTTAAGGCTGAGCATCAGTTACCTTCGGGTTTGCTCCAGCTGGTTAAGATACCGATGTGGAAATTAGAGCGAGTAATGATGGACTTCATTAGTGGGTTGCCCCTAACACCCACTAAGAAGGATTCTGTTTGGGTCATCGTGGATCAATTGACCAAGACCGCACATTTCATTCCTATTAGGACAGACTTCTCCTTACAGAAGTTGGCTAAGCTGTACGTTTCTGAGGTAGTGAGGCTATATGGGGTACCTGTCTCGATCATTTTTTATAGGGATCCTCATTTTACGTCTCGGTTCTGGAGAAAACTTCATGAAGCTTTAGGTTTGAGATTGGGCTTCAGTAATGCTTTCCATCCCTAGACAGATGGTCAGTCAGAGAGGGTGATTCAGATACTGGAGGACATGTTGAGGAGTTGTATTATCGACTTTCGAGGCAGTTGAGAGGAGTACTTGCCTTTACCAGAGTTTTCTTACAACAACAGCGACCAGTCTAGTATATAGATGGCACCTTATGAGGCATTGTATGGTCGTAAGTGTCGTAGTCCCTTATGCTAGACTGAGTTAGGGGAGCGACGAGTTTTGGGCCTGGAGTTGGTGTCAGAAATTGAGGATAAAGTCCGCTTGATTCGGGATCGTCTGAAAGCAGCTTTTGCTAGACAAAAGTCCTATGCTGTCTGAAGAGGAAGGACATCATGTATTCTATAGGGGACATGGTTTTCCTTAGGGTCTCGCCATGGAAAAAGTTTCTGAGGTTTGGTTGTAAGGGTAAGCTGAGCCCTCAGTTTATTAGGCCGTACAGGATTTTGAAGCGAGTGGGGCCAATCGCATATCAGTTAGAGCTACCTCCAAAATTGGATCATATACATGATGTGTTTCACATCTTGATGTTGAGGCACTATCACTCTGATCCTACACATATTGTGTCTGTGGAGGAGATTGAGGTTAGACCAGATCTAACGTTCGAGGAGGAGGCAGTTTAGATTTTGGATCGCAACGTCAAGGTTTTGCGTAGGAAATCTATTCCTTTAGTGAAGGTGTTGTGGCAAAATTCATAACACTGAGGAGGATACTTGAGAGCTAGAGGATTCGATACGACAGTAATATCCTCACCTTTTCTGACCAGGTAAAATTCGAGGATGAATTTTCTTTAAGGGGGTAGAGTTATAACGCCCCAAATTTCTGTAAATTCGGCTTTTGTGATTGTTGAGCATGAAAATATCTAAACATTTGCTTTGTGTTATTTTGGCATAAAATATATGTTTGTTTATGTGGTTATGTGCTCAGAGGTGTGTTTGAGGGGTCCCAAGTTTGAGCCTTAATTTGGGCTAAATTTTGGTTTTTATTTGAATAAAGCCTGACTTTTGGTTAGTGGGCATATAAGAATTTGTTGGTAAAAATTCAACAATGTGGGCCTGCTGGTCTAGTGGTTAAGTGCCAAGGGATTACGCTTGGGGTCTTGGGTTCGAGTCTGTAAGGAGGTATTATTTTTGCTGATAAGCTGTGTGAGTGGTTGAGTTGGATTGAAATACTAATAGTGGAGGGTTCGGTGAAGAGAATTTAAGGATTAGACTCGGGAATCTGATCAGTTTCCATCTATTTTTCTATTTCTAAAAGTTTGAATTTCACCTTGTTTCCCCAAAGGTGTCGTTTTGCTCTCTCAAAGCATCATTGCTGCCAAAATTCCTTAGTTCCTCTTCTATTCTTTTCCCTTTTTCAATTGTTTCGCTACTCACCTGTTGGAAGACGCGTAAGTTTTTCGTTTCACTCGACTTGAATATTATTCAGCTTAATTGTTTAGTAAGAGGTTCTTGCTGTGTGATAGGAGTGGATCAAGGGGCTGAAGAACAGCCATTAGCGCTTTAAGGATTCGAGTTTGCTACTTTCCATTCAAGTGTAAATTAATCATTCGTTGAGTGGATATTTCGTTTGAAGTTAAGTGAAAAGACTCATTTATGAGGTCTTAATAGGTTGGATATACTAATTATAGGTCTAAAAGTGCTAGGGATTGCATTAGGCTTCAATCGAAACTAGGTGTGTACTCCAATCGATCTGAAATCGTGTTTCGGTGAAAATTGAAAACACCACTGTCGACGCCACACGGGCGTGTGGGTTGCCCGTGTAGAGGCCGTGTGGTGAGACACAGCCGTGTGATCGACGAGCTAGGACGTGGGTGTGCCACACGGGCACGACGAACACGGGCGTGTGATGGCTTATTGGCTGTGTGCGAGGCACGAGCTCAAGTAAATGGGCTGTGTGAGAGACACGGGCGTGTAGGAATCTGGGCCGGGCTGTGTAATCCACACGGGCAAGACCAATTTGGGCTGTGTAACCGGGGTAGGGTGCTTGGGTTGTCATCCTATTTCGGGTCAAAAGGTTGTGTAACGTGTTAGGAAAAACTCTGCTAACCGGAACTAATTTCTAAGAATGTGTTGGGCTGAGTAACCAGGGTGAGGTGCTTGGGTTGTCATCTTTCTTCGCATCAAAAGGTTCGATATGTTCCTAGGAATAATAAAAAAATTAGGAATGTGATGGGCTGAGTAACCAGCGTGAGGTGCTTGGGTTGTCATCTCTCTTCGCGTCAAAAGGTACAGTATATTCCTAAGTAAAAATAAATAAATAAAATTAAAATTCTATAACAAAAAAAAGAGAAACAAAAAAGAAAAAAAAAAGTCATATTAATAAAATGTGAGGACTAAAGGTAAAAACGAATAGGGTGTCTTCATAGGTTTAGTAAATTACCTAATTTTCATGAAATAATCCAAGTCCATCGTAATTTTGTTTGTGTTAATTAGAACACTTTTTCAAATTTTACTTAAAGCAAGCTAAGGGTTCTCTTTATTTTTCATATGCATTTTGACTAATTTTTATAAAACTTTGGAGTAGTATTTCTTTCATGGCAGGATCTAATTTTCACAATGGATAGGAACCATACTTGAGGGCAAGCATGGGCTAAGTAGGGGGAATTTGATAATGACCTAGAATAACGTATTTTTATGTATTAATCATGTGTTTATTCTGAGCTTGATCCTACTAATTTGAGCTATTTATGTCTTTTTATCGATTAGGGACTGATTTGGAGGCAAAAGCAAAATTAAGGGACAAAAGTGCAAATTTGGAGACACAATGGGCTGATATTCGACACAGGAAAAAGATTGTGCCAAAAGTGCAAGCATGGAAGACACAAGGACTAAAAACGTAAAAAGAAGAGATTTTATTCTATAAGACTCCATTTTATTTATATTAGTATAATTAATATTAAGATAATTATGAGGATTATTCAAATTTAGGATTTTATTTTAATTATCTTTATTTACCTTCAATTAAATGTATTTATCTTCTTAGAATTTAAGTTCAATTAGACTATTTCCCTAGCACTATAAATAGGGGGCGAAGTGACTCTATTTGGGGTTCATCTTTTTCTGTAAACACTCTCCTCTTGAAAGTCTAGGCTTTTGTTTCTTCATATTTTCTTTCAATAAAATTCACTTTTCAATTTTTATATTTATTTCTTTTTCCACCATTATCATGAGCCACTAAAACCTATTAGCCGAAAGTTGTCAATATTCCCCAAAAAGGGTTCTTGAGGCCTAGAATCCGTACTTAGCCTTCTTGCCAAGTATTCATCGTTTCTCCGCACTATGGGCTGACGCTTCTGTCCATGGCCCTTAAGAAGTAAGATTTTCAGCATATGTAAAGGCAGTCGCTTTGTATGTTTTGGAAGGATTGCATAGTCGGTTCGTTAACTTACTGCGTCAGAGGTTGGTAAGCCAAAGAGACGAAATGGCGTGGGTTTTTCCATTGAGAAGCATTGATCTGGCATAGATTACTGGCTAGAGTCAGGTTCCCTAAAAATCGTAAGTCTAATCTTTGGACTTGGTGGTCGTAGGCGTCCTCTTCCACTATAACTGGCTTACTTGAGTTGAGAAGGGTCATTTAAAAACTGAGGATTGAACCCAAGGCGGAATGAGACAACTGGAGGCTGGAATCTACCAATAAGAATTTCCTTCCCTTTAACTCTCTTTATTATTTTTATTATTATCGTAATCACAATTTCAGTCAACTTTAGATTCTATTTTTTTATTTTTTCAAATCAAATCTTTAATTACATTATTTTTATTTTTTACATCACGAGTTTTCTTGGGCACAATTACCTGAGATTTTGAGAAACAAGCATTCGTATAATTCAATCCCTGAGGAGTCGATCCTACTTCCTCTTTACTGTTATTTTTACTATTTTACAGGGAATAGGATATTTTTGGTGCTCTCAATGACGCATCAAATTTTGGCGCCGTTGCCGGGGATCGGCAACGTACTAATCTTATTTTTTGTTTCTTATGACCAGATCTGCTCCAGGAACTCTTGCATTTGATTCAGATATTGAAAAGACCGCAAGAGCTAATCTTAAGGAAACAAAGCTAAGGAAAAAGCAGCCAGCGGTGGTTGGAACTCAAAGCAATCCGCCACCAGAAATCAGAAACGACGACGAAGCAGAGTCTAGGGTTAACAAAAACCCTACTTAAACTTTTGAAAGCGAAAAAGTAGATGTCGATTCCTTTGAAGAAGTGTTTAACACTAAGGTTGACGAAAACCCTAATTTAGCACCTCAACCTATGGCTCAGACAATTCAGCAACTGGCCGAAGCGCCGACAGAACAACAACCACTATGCATCGTGTATCCTACTATGGATACTGATTGTGAATTAAATTCAGGCTTGATCCAGCTATTGCCAACTTTTCGTGGGTTATAGAATGAAAATCCCTACAAGAATTTGAAAGAATTTCATATGGTTTGCCTTAGTATGAAACCTCAGGGGGTAACTGAGGATCAAATTAAACTATGTGCTTTCCCTTTTTTCCTTAGCAGATTCTGCTAGTGAATGGTTATTTTATTTGCCTCTTAGATCTGTAACGACTTGGGCTAATCTGTCTCGTTTATTTCTCAACAGGTTTTTCTCAGCATCGCATGCAGCCGAGTTAAGAAGAGAAATCGTAGGAATAAGGCAAAAAGATGTAGAATCTCTATATGACTATTGGAAGCGATTTAAAAAGTTGTGTGCAAGTTGCCCACAATACAGTATAAAAGAACAGTCTCTTCTCCATTATTTTTACAAAGGACTAAAACCTATGGAGATAAATATGGTAGACGCTGCTAGTGGAGAAGCGTTAGTTAACATGACTCCCCAACAAGCAAGAGACTTGATCTCCACAATGGCTGCAAATACTCAGCAATTTTGAGCCAATCCTGAACCCCCTAGAAGGGTTCATCAGCTAAGTAATTCAACCTTAGAAGATAAAGTTGATATACTTACTAATATTGTGAGCTTTCTTGTTGCAGAAAAAGTTAAACCAACCCGAATAGGCATAATATGTGCTACACTTGAACATACAACTGATGCATGTCCCAGTTTGCATGATGATACTATGGCTCATTTAGATGCTACAGGAAATTTTCCTGGGCCACCACAAAGGCGATACGACCCTTACGCTAATACCTACAACCCAGGATGGAGGGATCACTCTAACTTAAGTTATGGGGCCAACCCACGATATAACCAGCCATACCAAAATTGGGTTCCACAATAGCCACAAGATTCAGATAATTTTCTAGAAACTTTGGTCAATAAATTAGCAGCTAATATGCTTGATTTTCAACAGAAAACCGATACATCTATAAGAGAATTGACCATATCAATTGAGAAATTGAACTCTCAAGGGAAGCTGCCATCACAAACAGACCCTAATCCAAGACAACACGTAAATGCAGTGACATTGCGAAGTGGAAAGGTGCTGGAACCAATTCCTGACAAGAATCTTGGCCAAGAAATCGCCCAGGAAACTCCAGAAAATGACGAACAGATCTGAGCGAAACCCCCACTGCCAAAAATCCAACCTGTATTTCCAAGATGACTAAACCAGTGTCAAAAAGGTAAGGAAGACAAAGAAATCTTAGAAACATTTAGAAATGTCGAGATCAACATACCACTGTTGGATGCCATCAGACAGATTCCAAGGTATGCCAAATTCTTTAAAGATCTTTGCACCAACAAATGAAAGTTAACAGGCAATGAAAAGGTAAGTGTTGGTGAAAATGTTTTTGCAGTGCTACAGTGGAAAATGCCGGTTAAATGCAAAGATAGGGGTATGTTCGGTAATCCAGGTAAAATTGGCCATTTAGGAATTAAAAAGGCTATGTGCGATTTAGGGGTGTCCATAAATGTCATGCCTTTTTCTATTTATGAATCACTTAACGCGAGTTTTTTGACAAAGACAGGTGTTACCATTTAGTTGGCAGATATGTCTATTGTTCATCCCGAAGGAATTCTTGAGGATGTATTAGTTAAAGTCAATGGGCTTATCTTCCCTACAGATTTCTATGTGATAAAAATGGAGGAGGATAATACTCCTGGGTCTTCAGACATCTTGTTGGGGTGACCTTTCCTTAGTACTGCGAATACTAAGATTGATGTACGAAGCGAAACCCTCACGATGGAGTTTGACAGAGAGATCATAAAGTTTAACGTTTATGGCACTATTAGTCACCCAAGTGAAGTTTTGGACGTAAACAGTGTCGACATAATTGACTCATCACTAGAAAAAACTTTTGAGTCATCTTATGGAGATAAATCTAAGATGATGTTTGATGATTTTGAATCTGTTAATAAATTATTGGCTCCTATGAATACTAAACTTCTACCTTCTGTTGTGCAGGTACCAGATCTGAAATTAAAACCACTTCCCGAGCATCTCAAATGCACATTTTTAGAGAATGATGAGACCATTGCCGACTTAAAAGGGATCAACCCCTTGGAGGAAAATATGAAACCAATGAAAAAGGCGCAAGGACGATTAAACCCAAATATGGTGGATGCGATAAAAAAGGAGAATTTCCAAACCCAAACGAATGAAAGAATTCAGCTGGAACAGCCCCAATACTAGTTGAGGCGTCAAGCTAGCGACGTTAAACAAGCGCTTATTGGAAGGCAACCCAATTTTTATTTTATTTTATTTTATTTTTTCTTATTATTTTATTATTTATTATTTACAGATATTAATAAAATTCACTTCTTTTGTCTAGGTAAACCGAAGCAACAATAGGAAAAACTCATTACCATAATACACGAACGACAGTAACTACACGGGGAGTTCTTCTAAACTTTTCTTCTACCTATATATTTATTTATTTCACATCGAGGACTATGTGTTTTAAGTAGGGGGGGAGGCATTCCTTATTATTTCTATCATTTTAGCTGCTGATTTGGTTGTTGCTGCCCATATAATTTTTTTTAAAGCATATTTTGCCTCTTTTCTTACCCAAGAATTTGACCATGACTTGCCCACTGTTTGACCTACATGCATGAGTCTTATCTAAAGAGTTAATTATGATTTTGCTTGATAGATTTCATCTCCACTGTTTTATTTCTTTTAGTTTAAATAATTATGATTAATGAAGTTAACCCTATCTTGATTTTGGTAAATTTGATTAAGTCTAAATACAAAGAGGACACTTAATACAATTGCATGCTTAAAATATGTTCATGACTATTAAGGTGGTTACTGAAACTTATTTTTGACACTTGATTGTTTTTCCTAAGTCCTCCAAAATTAAAATTTCGTTTAATAAATAATGTTTCCGTAGTTATGAGTACAGCTTAAGACGTGACTAGCTGAGTAACCAGGGTAGGGTGCTTGGGTTGTCATCCTATTTCGCGTCAAAAGGTTGTGTGACGTGTTAGGTAAAACTCCGCTAACCGGAATTAATTTCTAAGAATGTGTTGGGCTGAGTAACCGGGGTGAGGTGCTTGGGTTGTCATCTCTCTTCGCGTCAAAAGGTTCAATATGTTCCTAGGAATAATAAAAAAAATTAGGAATGTCTTTGAAATTTGAAATGCAAGGGGTGAAGTGCTTGGGTTGTCATCTCTCTTCGCGTCAAAAGGTACAGTATATTCCTAAGTAAAAATAAATAAATTAAATTAAAATTCTATAACAAAAAGAAAAAAAAAGAGAAACAAAAAAGAAAAAAAGAAAAAAAAGAAAAGAAAAAGTCATATTAATAAAATGTGAGGACTAAAGGTAAAAACGAATAGGGTGTCTTGATAGGTTTAGTAAATTACCTAATTTTCATGAAATAATCCAAGTCCATTGTAATTTTGTTTGTGTTAATTAGAACACTTTTTCAAATTTTACTTAAAGCAAGCTAAGGGCTCTCTTTATTTTTCATATCCATTTTGACTAACTTTTATAAAACTTTGGAGTAGTATTTCTTTCATGGCAGGATCTAATTTTCACAATGGATAGGAACCATACTTAAGGGCAAGCATGGGCTAAGCAGGGGGAATTTGATAATGCTCTAGAATAACGTATTTTTATGTATTAATCATGTGTTTATTCTGAGCTTGATCCTCCTAATTTGAGCTATTTATGTCTTTTTATCGATTAGGGACTGATTTGGAGGCAAAAACAAAATTAAGGGACAAAAGTGCAAATTTGGAGACACAATGGGCTGATATGCGACACAGGAAAAAGATTGTGCCAAAAGTGCAAGCATGGAAGACACAAGTACTAAAAAGGCAAAAAGAAGAGATTTTATTCTATAAGACTCCATTTTATTTATATTAGGATAATTAATATTAAGATAATTATGAGGATTATTCAAATTTAGGATTTTATTTTAATTATCTTTATTTATGTTCAATTAAATGTATTTATCTTTTTAGAATTTAAGTTCAATTAGACTATCTTAGCACTATAAATAGGGGGTGAAGTGACTCTATTTGGGGTTCATCTTTTTCTGTAAACACTCTTCTCCTGAAAGTCTAGGCTTTTGTTTCTTCATATTTTCCTTCAATAAAATTCACTTTTCCATTTTTATATTTATTTCTTTTTCCACCATTATCATGAGCCACTAAAACCTATCTAGCCGAAAGTTGTCAATATTCCCCAAAAAAGGGTTCTTGAGGCCTAGAATCCGTACTTAGCCTTCTTGCCAAGTATTCATCTTTTCTCCGCACTATGGGCTGACGCTTCCGTCCGTGGCCCTTAAGAAGTAAGCTTTTCAGCATATGCAAAGGCGGTCGCTTTGTATGTTTTGGAAGGATTGCATTGTCGATTTGTTAACTTACTACGTTAGAGGTTGGCAAGCCAAAGAGATGAAATGGCATGGGATTTGCCATTGAGAAGCGTTGATCTAGCATAGATTACTAGCTAGAGTCAGGTTCCCTAAAAATCGTAAGTCTAATCTTTGGACCTGGTCGTCGTAGGCGTCCTCTTCCACTATAACTGGCTTACTTGAGTTGACAAGGGTCATTTAAAAGCCGATGATTGAACCCAAGGCGGAATGAGACAACTGGAGGCTGGAGTCTACCAATAAGAATTTCTTTCCCTTTAACTTTCTTTATTATTTTTATTATTATAGTAATCACAATTTCAGTCAACTTTAGATTCTGTTTTTTTTCCTAATCAAATCTTTAATTCTGTTATTTTTATTTTTTTACATCACATGAGTTTTCTTGGACACGATTTTGTCCAGATTTGAGAAACAAGCATTCAGTATAATCCGATCCACGAGGATTTGACCCTACTTCCCTTCTTTGTTATTTTTCTTTATTATTTTACTATTTTACGAGAATAGGATATTTTTGGTGCTCTCAACGACGTATCAAATTTTGGCACTGTTGTCGGGGATCGGTAACGTACTAATCTTGTTTTTTGTTTCTTATGACCAGATCTTCTCCAGGAACTCTTGCGTTTGATTCAGGGATTGAAAAGACTGCGAGAGCTAATCGCAAGGAAACAAAGCTAAGGAAAAAGCAGTCAGCGGTGGTTGGAACTCAAAGCAATCTGCCGCCAAAAATTAGAATCGACAATGAAGCAGAGTTTAGGGTTAACGAAAACCTTACTCAAACTTTTGAAGGTGAAAAAGTAGAAGTCAATTTATCAGAAGAAGTGCTTAACACTAGGGTTGATGAAAACCCTAATTTAGCACCTCAACCTATGGCTCAAACTATTCGGCAATTGGCCGAAGCGCCGACGGAACAACCGCCACTATGCATCGTGTATCCTACTATGGATACTGATTTCGAGCTAAAGTCAGGATTGATTCAGCTACTGCCAACTTTTCGTGGGTTACAAAATGAAAACCCCCACAAGCATTTAAAAGAATTCCATAGGCTTTTCACTAGAGGCACCAATTTTAATGTATTAAGTATTTCAATATAATCAAACAACCAATCAATCAAGAATAGACTTCAAATTAAGCTAACAAACAACCAAATAATAAATAATTTAACAAATTTAGCACAAACTTAAACTCAAATTCCAAGCAAACATTTTATCAAACATGTTGTACGCATAAAATGAAAGTAAAGGGTTTAAGAAAATGATCATTAAACTCGAGGGGTTGTGCATCATTGTTTACAAAATATTTAACAATAAGGAAGAAAGAAAATTGTCATACTAAGATCTAACCTTAAACGAAACAAAAAAAAACCTAAATTAAAAATGAAAAGGAAAAGAAAAAGACAAGAGAAAGAAAACCTAATATAAAAACTATAAACCCTAAAGAAACTATTCAGTCACCAAAAATTTAGACTGAAAGGCTTATAAAGTATTTATAGCCTACTAACATTTAACCTGACATTGACTATTTTTCCATTAAGCAAAAAGAAGACATAGGCTTGTTTGGACCAAAAATTGCCCATGTAGTTTTTGTAACGCCCTGATTTATTTAACTTTGTAACGCCCTAATTTATTTAACTTTGTTTTTATGAATTTTGTCATAATTAAGTATATGTTTTAGTGGTTAAGTGATGTTCGTGTGTGTTTGAGGTCTTGGGTTGAAGTCTCACTTTTGGGAGTTCTATTTTTTTTATCCTAGCCATATCCCTTTTGGGTGGGCTTATGTTATATTTTTGGTCAACTCATATTAGAATAAGCCTGCTGGTTCAAGTGCTAAGGTGATAGCTAGCTTTAAGGTTTTGTTTTGAACCCTCATGTGAGCGAAGGATGTAATTTTTGCTTCTGTGAGTGTGTACTGGTTGTGTAATAGAAGTTCGGTGGGATTGAAAGTCTGTGGTAGTTGAATAAGGTTAGTGGTCGATTTTGGTGGGATTTGGTAGTTAGTTGGGTTATGGTGAGTTGGGATTTTAGTTTGAATTAATTTTTAATTTTATTTTTTTTCAAAAAAATCCCCCTTTCTATCTTTCTGATGTTATTTTTTCCCCTTCTTTTCTCTGAAACTTTTTATTTTGTTTTCTCTCTATTTTGTTCAACGAATCAATCGTTCTAATCATTGGGGTTCGATGTTCTGGTTGTTCTTCGTTCGTCTTGGTACGTCTGTAAGTTCGTTTGGTTTGGATTTCTTTCTTTTTGAATTGGCGTATTGGTGTTGTGGTTAGGGAGTTTAATTTCTGTGAGTGTGTTGCATAGGAGAAGACTATGAAGCAGTGGACTTTGCCCTAACGACCTAATCCGTGATAGTAGTTGTTTTCGTCGTCGGTAATGTAACAACCCATTTTCAGTAAAAATCAGAACAGTGGTTTTGGGTCCACAAATCTGATTCTGAAAAAAAATTATTTTAATAATATTTTATAATCTATTGTACGACAATAGTGTCATGTGAAAATTTTGTAAAGAAAATTTACCGATTATATTTATAATTCGATAAAGGACCAAATTGCACGAAGTGCAAAAGTTAAGTTCTATTAGCTAAAAGGGATTAAATGGCTATAGAACTTTAAATTGGAAGCCTTTATATGGTAAATATACCATTAAAATATGCTCAGTCATTAAGGATGATGATTCATCCATGGAAAAAGAAAAAAAGAAAAGGATGAAATTGGAAATTGGAAAAATAAAAGATGATATCATAATTAAATAGAAAATGTCATCATTTTATGTCATCTTCTTCCCCAAAATGCATGGAAACCCTAGGACAGAGAAAGAAAGCTTTCAGGGGTAAATTACATCGCAATAAACCGAATGCGGAGTTAGAACAAAAAAGGAGAAAATGTTGGATAAATAGATTTTATGTACACGAACAATTATCGATATAAGTTCGTGTAACTTAACTATGTATATTATTATTATGCTTGAATTGAATTGTATGAATGTGATGGTATATACATGTATGATGATATATAAATCATATAAATATATTTTATGAAATTAAAGATGTTCAATAAAGCCTAATAAATGATAATATCCCATAAATGGTAAGTCCAGTTGAATAATGAATATCGATTGATAGAGGTAATTTCTCGTATGAAATAAGGTCTTGCATTTATTATGGATGGGATTTAGCTCAGACGAGTAATCCCATTATAGCCCTCTCGAGCATCTTGATATTTAGTTCAGCAAGCATTCTGATTGATTGTGATTTGGTATATGTTGCAGGCACAAACGCAGCTCTTTGTGAGCGTCCCGTTATGTGATCAGTTGTGATCCAGTATATGTCACAGACACAAACGCAACTCTATATGAGCATCCCAATATGGCTCGCCGGAACTCTCGATTACCTTATCCTGTGCTCCCTGATATTATCTCTTCAGAGATATCTATTAAGCTCTATGAGCTTTTTGAGTAAAACTCTTGTGAGCTTTCTGATTAGCTCGAATAAATGTCTTGTTACATGAGTACATAGCTCATATGAGCATTCTGATATGTGGCTCGAGAGTGTGCTCTCTGGTAACGTACCCTAAAAGGTACTACTAAACAGGAATTGATGGATTATAATTATGTACACTTTGAGTGTACTACGTGAGTATCCGTTGATAATTCAAATAAATTCAACGGACAAGGTTTTGACAACAGTAAATATGAATTTGAGATAAATGGTTATAGGTTGAGGTATGATATGTGGAAATATGAAATGATGTTACATGAAATGAAACATGGAAGTATGAGATAATTATATATGAACATGAAATGGTTTGATGAATACAATCATCTATGAGAATAGATTTGTACACATTAAGTGTACTACCTGAGTGATTATTAATTCTGTAATTGATTATTGGAACTCGAGATAAATTAATATGAAATATATCTGAAATACATGGAAATAAATTGTATATTTATTATGTGAACACATGTTATGGAAAAGTATGTGTGAAAGAGAATCCAAAGATGGATGAGCTCATATATGTGTTTCTTGAAGTTTAAATGAAATATGTGACTAGCAAGGGTGATGATAATGTGTGATAGGGCTTGTAAGATTAAATGGTTTAATTTTATCCTATATATTTATTTTGATGATGAATGGATGGTAGGTTTATTACTAAGTTATACGAACTTACTAAACATTATATGCTTACTCCGTTTTATTTTTCCCTGTCTTATAGTAAATTGAAAGCTCGTTGGATTGGAAGCTCGACAAAGATCACTCACACTATCCATCAATTCAATTTGGCATATAAGGTAAGACAGATAGGTTATAATGGCATGTATAGGTTAAATTAGCTAAGGAATGGCATGAAAATATTTGATAATGGCTAGCTATTGGAATGACTAGTTATGGACATGATTTGATGTTTATGTATAAAATATTATATCATAGTAAATGAGTGAAAATGATTAATTAATAGAAATCACATTGGCATAAGGATGAATAATTTAAATTAGCATATCTAATACAAAATGCAAAAATGTGAACTTTGTATTTAGGTAAATATGAGATCAAGATTGATATGGAAATAATTGTGGTATTTAAAGTCACACCAGTTGAATGTTTATATAGCCTTAAGAATATGTTTAAGTTTTAATACAGGTATAAGGCAAAAACGGTGAGGAATGTGGCTTGGAAAATAGCTTATTTTCGTCCACACAGGTAGACATACAGGCGTGTGCCTTGACCGTGTGTGACACACGGCCTGACATACGGGCGTGTGGTCCTGTCGTGTGTCCCCTATATCCTAAAATTGAGAAACAGATTGCTCATAATTGAGCACACGAGCAGAAACATGGGCGTGTATCTTGGCAGTCTAAAAATTACACTTATTTTATGAAAATTAAATTAACCACACGGCCTAGCACACGAGCGTGTGACTTGGCCATGTGCACAAGTTAAAGAGTTACATGGGGCAAGACACAGCCTGTAGCACGGGCATGTCTAAGGGTCACACGGGTGTGTCCCTAGGCAACACGGACGTGTGAGCCCTGTACTTGAGAAAAAAATTAAAATTATGCAACTTGATGATCCCGATTTAGTCTTGATTCGATTCTAATGTTCATAGTGGGCTTCAAGGGTCCATTTAAGGGACAATATGAGTGTTCTCGAAAAATGAATAGTAACTTACTTGAATTAACTAAAAGTTTTCTTTAGTCATAGGTAATGCTCTGTAGTCCTGTTCCGACAACGAATACAGGTTAGAGGTGTTACATTTAGTGGTATCAGAGCTACGGTTTAGCTAGTTCTCGGACTAAGCGTAGCATATTTGGAGTTTAGGAATACATGCCATTATAACCTGAGATAGTGTGATATCTCCCGACTCTGATGAGAATTGTTTTACAAATAGACAGAAATGCTTTCCAATCGAGCTAATTCCGATATCTCCGAAAGGGATACTCAAGTATCTAAGAAAAATGTTATTTATGATAAATAAAAAAAAAGGTATGGATAAATGTTTTATAGTGCATAAGAATGAGAATATATATATGAAATTTAATTTGTGAGGCTTTACGATCTCCACCCTCTTATTAGTACAGTTATATGCAATGAAGTTCATAAGATTTATATTGATTTTGTTCAGAAATGTGGAACTGAAGAGTTCAGTGGCTGAATGATAAATAAAGTAGTTAAAACTGATAATGAGTTAGTAAATAAAAATGGGCTCTAAAGAGAGATATTAGATTTTTTTAAAAACTATTTGGATACATAGTGTCATTGTTAAAGGAAATAGTTATTCATGGGAAATTGATTTATTCAGATATGGTATTTACAGAATGGGTTAATTGAAAATTTCTTCCAAATTAGTTTCTTGAGTGAATTGAATAATGCGAGATTATTGATGACTATACTAGTCAGTGGAATAGCAATGAAATTGTGAAAATATTTGAATACAACTGATATAATCGGGTATATTACAGCCATATCTTGTGGGTATTCTATATGGGTATTATATATGTATTGCTATTCTCAGAGACATATATGATTGTTCATGTTTGGATGTTATATTTATGATATGGAAGGGTTGGCTAAATATGGTAATAGACAGAAATTATTGTAAGTTTGGTTGATTCGTGAGCATTATTGCTCTATCTTTTTCTGGTCTTCTGATTCATTATGTTTGATAGAAGACTTAATGATAAAATTTGTATGATACTATTTTCTATTTCTATTGGTTGAAGTTCTGGATGACAAGTGTGCAAGTTACACTGTCTTTATTATTATTGTTTATAGTATGAACGTGCAATGTTACTCTTCTAGACTTTCTCTGAGATGTCATCAATCTCTTTATTATTCAATATGGGTTATCTTCTCGGAAATTCAGTATAGTTTCGTAACTTGGATTTCACTATCTCGGATTTCTTGTTATTATTATGGGTTGCCTGTAAAGAATATTCATTGACTAAAAGTAATTACATGTATTACTGCTATAGATTCTAATTTGATCATAGAAGTCAAGTGATATGAATTTTAGATTATAGAATTGTATTTCTACATTGGTTGTTATTGGAGCCACATCCGGTTTTCCTCTTCTATTTAGGAAACATTATTGAACTTGAGGTATTGTTCTATTTATAATGTCGAAACAGTGGATCTATTATAGCACCATGGTTTAAATTTATCTGATGATTGTGGCTTTAGAATAATTCAAAACTCAATGTTGATAATAGAAATAGATTTATTATGTGATTCTTTTCTAGTTATTGTGAAAGGGTTTTTTATGACAATTATATCGATGAATGGTTATTATATAAAGATTTAAGGTTTGAATGGAGTAATAAATGACATCCACGTTTTGATCAGTTGGAAGCTCTGTTGATCGAAGCATTAATTTTAGTTCAGCCTGAATCAAGTAAGGAATTCATTATTACAGTGATACATCATTGAATGGATTAGATTGTATTTTGATGAGGGAAGGCAAAGTAATGGTCTATATTTTTAAATGGCTAAATCTCCTGGAAGGAATTACTCAATATATGATCTTGAATTGGTAATTATTGTGTTTATACTGAGAATTTGGCAACAGTATGGTGAAAATACTTATATGCACTGATGATAAAACTTTAAAGTATCTGATGATATAGAAAGATTTGAATCTGATACAACGCAGATGGCTTGAACTATTGAAAGACTTTGACTTGATAATTGAGTATCATTCGGGAAAAGTAAATATAGTTGTTGATGTTCTGAATAGAAAATCTATGTTTGCTTTATGAGCAATAAATATTTGATTGCTATTATCTGATGAAAGATTAAATTTAGTTGAGTTTAAAGCTAAACTGATGTTTCTGCAACAGATTAGTGAAGCTTAGGAAGGTGATAATGAGTTGTAAGTTAAATGGGTACAGAGTAAAATAAATTATAATTTAGGATATTAGAAGGGATCTGATGACTATTTGTTATTTTGAAATAGAGTTTGCATACTAAAGAATTTAGAACTTATACAAAAAATTTTATACGGAACTCACAATGGTAATGTGTCTGTCATTTGGGAAGCATGATAAATTGAAAAAGATGTATTGGTAAACTAGAAGGAACTGTGATGTCTCTCAAATTATATTTAAATGTTTAAAATATCTGCAGATTAAAGATGAATATTAAGTACTGATACATTTAGAATTATTACAGCTAGTGATGATACTGGAATGGATATGGGATAAAATTATTGTGACTTTTATATTGGGATTATCCTTGTCTCAGAAAAAGAAAGATGTTCACCAATTGTTTGACAAGGTCTATACATTTTATCCCAGTATGAGTGAATTACTCATATGATAGATGGAATGAGATATATGTTCTCGAGATTATTAGGTTTCATGGAATGTCAGTCTCCAATATGTTTGATAGGAATTTCACGGATTATTTCCTGATTTTGGAACAAATTATAAGAAGTTCTGGGTATACGTTTACAAATTTTTAATATCGCATTTTGTTTTCCAGACTGATGATTGGTTCGAATATGTTATTCAGATTTTTAAAGGTATGTTTTGGTGCTACATTTTAGAATTTTAAGGCAAATGGAAAAGAAATAATTGTTATTAGTTAAAACTACATACCACAATGATTTACAGTTAAATATTAAAGTGGCACTATACAAAATTTTGTATAGTTGTATGTAACGCCCCAAAATTTTTATTTCTATTTTTTTTAAACTATGACACAAATTTGTATCTGGCTCAGTGATTAAGTGTTCTGGGTATGTGTGAGAGGTCCCAAGTTCAAGCCTTGCATTTGGCAAATTTTGGTATTTTCCTAAATTAAGCTTTATGCTTAAGTAGCAGGCTTATATTAAATTATTGGTAGAATCATATTAGAATGGGCCTACCCGTTTGGTGGTTAAGATGTGTGTTGATGTGTTGGAGGTTTGGAGGTTTGGAGTTCGAGTCCCTGCGCGAGTGTGCGAGGTTATTTTTGTTTGTTTGACCGAGAGAGTTTCAGTCAAACATGAATTCTAAGGAGTTGGTTGTTAGTGGGTTAGTGGAGGGATAATTAAGGGATTGGGGGGAAAAATATCAGATTTTATTTTATTTTTTTCAAAAATTCCAGTTATTTTCCCCAAGTTCTGATGTTCTTTTTTCAAAATTCTCTTTTTGTTGTTGTCATTTCATTCTTTTCCACTTTCAGTGTTTGTTTTTTTGTCGTTTCTCGCACTTTTGTTTTGCCAATTTGGCCTCCATCGCTCAATCGAGTAAGTGAGTCTCTATTTCTCGTTAGCTTGCATTTTAACCATCGTTCATTGGGGTTGTATTTGTGTTGTAGATAGTAGCGTGTCAAGAAGAACATAATTTAACTCCTGCGAGGTAGTGGTTAATCTTCGGAGTGTTGAAGTTGAGGTAAGCGGTGGAATTATGTTGAAATTAGATCCAGGTTTGCGATTTAATCATTCATAAAGGCTGAAATTGAGCATTATTCTGATGTGTTTCTAAGTTTTGGTAGGCTCGGGAGTGGTTTTCTATTGAAACGATACCAGGTGTGTACCTAGAAACACAGAAAATGAGGTTTCAGTAGAAATCAAAAACCTCACTGTCGACACCACATGGGCATATGGTCATCCGTGTGGTAGGCCATGTGCCATAACACAGGTGTGTGATCGACAAGGCTAGGTCATGCACACAAGACACAACCGTGTGATGGCTAAGAAAGCCGTGTGCAACACACGGGCTAGACTAATTTGGGCTACGTGGGCCACATGGGTAGTCCACTCCGGCGTGTAGGAATTTGGGCCAGGCCGTATGATCCACACAGGCCAAGGCCAACCTGGGCGTGTGGGCCACACGGGCGTGCGAGCTCACACGGGTAGGCCACATGGACGTGTGAGCCCATTTAACTAAAATGTGATCTAAGGTTGCACGGGTCACCCAAGTTGACTGTGAAGCTACTGTAGGGTCGATAAGCGTTGCTTAGACCCCTAATTTAGATGATCTAAGTGTATGTGAGGCGTTATAAATTATGCGTGATTACTAATATATATATATCTTTACGTATGGCTGATGGTTGCATAATAGCATGACATATTATATGTTGCATTGTAGTGGGTTGGGATGATATGATTTGGAGGAAGTGTACTAAAAGGCTCTTGAGCCTAATATACTGGCAACTCAGTTGCAAATTACTATTTGTGTCGTATTCGGTACTACCTAGAGTGTAGGGATGGGTGGGTTGATTTAATCCCCACATAGAGTGTAAGATGGACAGAGATGGTGTGTAGAGGCTGGTTGGGTAGGACTTTGTTACTGAATACTACATATCTGTTACTGTTGCTGTGATGGGCTAAGGCCCTATGCATGACTAATACTGATACTGTAATGGGCTAAGGCCCAACCGCCACTGATACTGAAAAGGGCTTAGGCCCACACTATGTATGATTGTATACTGATTGATTGTTTTATGTGGGATTACACACTGAGTTTACCTAAACTCACCCCCTCTATTTAATGTGCACAGGTAATCTCCAGATTTGATGGATCGGTGCAGTGGAGGACTCGACGGTGGCCACACAAATTTTAAACTATTTTAATTTTAGTTTTGGTATTTATTTCTTTATTATTTTTTGGGAGATTTTTTTATGTAAGTTGGACTTTTAGACTGTTTACTTTTATTTCAGATTTTGGGCTTTTTTTTTTTTAGATTTAATAACTGTACAAACTCAATGAACAAACGGTTTTCTCTAAAACAAATGGGTGTTTCTAAGATGAATGGATTTACCTAATTAACTTAGTTTTTCATAAATTAAATGATTTCCAAAGCTTCCACAATGAATTGTGTTTTAAAACAATTGACTAAATAAGTGATTTTGAAGTCAACAAGAGTAAACAAATGAAAACGGTTTTGTAGTAACAACTTAGTTTCAACACGCTATCATGTAGCATCGCCAGATTCGACCATAACATCTAGGCCGAGTTTGGGGTGCCACATTTAGTGGTATTATAGCCATATTACTAATCAAGGCTTTGGATTATGGGTTTTAAAATTTGGTTTTGAAGAATTGATTACAAAATGATTTGAAATGTTTTATTGAGTAAGTGATACACCTAGTCTCCGGCGCCGACCCTGTAAGTATTTTGAACTGTGAATTGTTTTAAACTAAAACTATTATTGATAGTATATTCTGAAACTACTATAGGTAGTATACTGTACTGAAAACACTTTAGTTAGTGTATACTGAAAACTGTAGTGAAATTGTGATATACGAAAACAAACTTTGAATTATCGATAATGTTCTACATAAAACATCTGTTAGTAAATATTAAATTGTAACTGATTCATAAATTTTCTAAATACAGATAATTTGATTAGATATGAGCACACAGACATATGCGGGTTGTAGAGGGGCTCGAGCTGAGTCCTCTTTACTGGAAAGTATGCCAAATCTGGACACGAGTGAGATGCCAGTGTTGCCTGCTACTGAGACTGGGTCTCAACATCGCATGCTGGGGATAACGCATTGTCCCAGGCTATGCTAAGGATAATTGAGAGGGTCGCTAGACCCAATACTAGATCTGGGGGTTGAGGGTCGGTTACAAAACGACTCTGGTCTAATGGGGCTGAGTTATTTAAGGGTGTCACTAGAGTTGCCCCAAATATGGTTGAATACTAGATTGAGGCCATGGAAAGAATCATGGATGATTTAGATAGCACCCCTGAGCAGAAATTAAAAGGTGTAGTCTCACTGCTGTGGGATGAGGCTTACCAGTGGTGACTGATTGTTAATGGGGGCACTCAACCCGAACGTCTGACCTGAGAGTTCTTTAAGACTACCTTCCATGGGAAATATATGGAGGTAAGCTATGTGGATGCCCGTATGAGAGAGTTCCTGAACCTTACTTAGAGAGATCGATCTGTGGCTAAGTATGAGGTTGAATTCTTGCGAGTGAGCAGCTATGTGCGAGGTATGGTAGCGATTGAGTATGAGCAATATGTCTATTTTGAGAATGGCCCCAGGGATAACTTGAGGGTTTTGATAGCTCCGTAGAGGGAGCGAGATTTTTCTGCCTTAGTCGAGAAGGTGAATATCACCGAGGAGGTTAAGCGTGCTGAGTGCCAAAATCGCGATAGAGAGAGAGGTAGAAACAAAAAGGATTCAGAGCCGTTGAATTTGGTACAGAGGTCTAAGAAAAAGGCCAGAGTTGATGAGCGTGTGTCTGGCCGTGTGAAAACCCTTGTAGGTGTGAATTAGAATTTAATTCCATACAGGTGTGGGACATGAGCATGTCCCAAAGTGCTTAGGCCATGTGAGTCACACCATTAGCACAACCATGTAGAAATGGTCACACATGCATGTTACCCTTCCGCACGGGTGTGTGCCCTGTTTTAAAGACAAATTTCCTAAGGTTGGTTTAAAAACCCGAAATGGTCCCGAATAATTTTCAATGGTCAATTTGGGACTCGTAGACTCATAAATAGAAGTTAAGGTAAAAATTGAAAAAGTTTTAATTTGGACCAAGTTTCAGTGACTTGAGGTTATTAGAATGCATAAGATTAAGTTAGGTAATGCCTCGTGCTCTGCTCCGACGTGGGTTATGGGTATGAGGTGTTACATTTATCTTAGCTCAAATTCATCTGACCATATCGGCATTGGATCTAGTCGGCTTCACCTAACTTCAACTCTGACAAAACTCAGAGAGAAGATATCTCTACTTCAATAGACAAAACCGCCTCTATTCCATAGATTAATGAGAAAGGCGTTGCCCCGGTGGAGGTCCAGATAGACGTTCAATAGGCGTAGATGGTAAATGATAACTTCTCATGTCAATCTTTACAAGTCTTAGTCATTTTCCCCATGATCTTTTTTGTTTTTGTTTTGTTTTTGTTTTTTTATTTTTTGTTTTCTTTTTTCACTGCACTTTCATTTTGGACCAATATGGTGTTTAATCTTGACCAGAATGCAATCTTCTAATATCGTGCTGTTGTTCAAATTTAGTGCATTTTCAAATATGATCCTTTTTGGCATTTCATACTGACATATGATTTCTTCTTTTCTCTTTTTATTCTTCTTGTTTTTTTTAAGGACATACTGACTATTGACTTTTTGACATTGGCATATAAAGTAGCTTCCACCCATTTGGTGAAGTAATCAGCGACTATAAAGATGAATCGATACCGCTAGAGGCTTTTGGAGAGATCGGCCCACTGATGTCCATGCCCCACATAGAGAAAGTCATAACGTGAAGAGATAAAGGACGCACATGAATCCTATCTCCATAAATTTGGCACTCATGATTTGCTTGGCCATTGTAAAGCCATTAGGATGTGTTATTCAAACACCCTTATGGACCTCTTCTAAGATTTTTTTAGCCTTAACAGCATCCATACGACTTAGTAGCCCAGGCATATCTTGAAACAACTCGATAAAGTGATCCCCTTCCATGGTGGACCAACAGTACCCAAATCTCATGATTTGTTTGGCCATTGTAAAGCCATTAGGATGTGTTATTCAGACACCCTTATGGACCTCTTCTAAGATTTTTTTAGCCTTAACAACATCCATACGTCTTAGTAGCCCAGGCATATCTTGATACGACCATGCGAAGAAATCTTTGAATTTTCGAAGCAACTCTATAAAGCCTCGCTTTGTCTCTACGATGATACAGGCTCCGATCTTCGCCTCTTTCTTTTCTCCTAAGCTCACAATTTCCACTGATTCTTTGTAAGGTAGGATCTTTTTTTCATATTGTTCTACCATCCTTAACAAATCAAGAGATAAGCTACAGTCTCGATTATCTTCAAGATCCTGAGGTTTCTCTAGACGTATATCTTGCTCAAAAGGAGGTTCTAAGTCAATAGCAGTGTAGCTCATATCATTGATATCTGGAGACCTGTTGTAGGGACAAAAGAAGATCCAAAGAACAAAAGAATATAAGAATAAATATTTGTGTGGTATGATTATGAATGAAATAAAATAAATAAAAGAATATTTGCTCAAAGTGAGACACAAAAATGCTTTTCTTATTGCAATAAAGATGTTGGACATGAGCCTATTTCACAAAAAGGATTCTTATTGCTTTTAGGCTCAAAGCAACAAGTGTGTTTTGAGCATTGCTCTGAATCAGCTCTAAAAACTACAGGAATCTCTTGTGCAGTCTAATTGTTCAGAACACTTCCGGATCATAAGAACAAATGCCTGATAAATTTTCTCTTCTAATTCCTTCTTCAGATATAGCATTGATGCTCCCATTTCTAAACATTCCTTCTAGACCTTCAGTATATTTAAAGAATTCTGGTTCCTTATTATCCATCAGGCCTTGCACTAAGGCTCTGAATTCATTGTACTTTTGAATCTCGGGACCCTCTTCATCATGGAACTCACAGTAGTTCCTTGTTTTTTCGGGTTTCTCCCCTTAATCTTGTGCGATTAATCCTCCTTCTACCATTTTCTTCCAAACCTCCCTCAACAGGATTTTCACTTCTACTACATCTGTCTTGATTCTTCCCTGCACTCTCGATTATTGCATTTACCCCTTTGTCGGAATGGTTGGGTAACAGATTTTATGCACCAGATGGATCATTAAATTACACAATACCCATTTTGATGAGTCTTTCGATTATCTTTTTGAAAGCGGTGCAGTTCTTGATCGAGTGTCCTGTGATTCCCACGTGGTACGAGTTGGTACAAGTATGTACGAAAATTTCAAAGGAAATAGATTTGGTATATGATGAACTATTGGTATAATTGTGATTGAGTAAGTTATGCTCATGAAGTTTTAATAACAATTATGTTGATATATGTTACGCTATTCATATGACAAATGTATAATTAATGTTGTTTATTATTTGCATATGAACTTAATAAGCTATATAGCTTACTCCCCTTTCTTTTCCTTGTCTTATAGTGTCACCAAGCTAGCTTGGGATTGGAGATCGTCGGAGATTCATTCACACTATCAACCATTATTTTGGGTACCTTTCAAATATCAATATTTTGAGTTATGGCATGTATAGGGGACTTAGTCATTTTGTTATATGTGTCATTGGTAATGTGGCCAAATGTATTGGCTTATAATGGTTAATGATTCATTTTGTATATAGCCATGGAAGTTGGCTAATATTGATAATGATCCCATTCTCATGTTGATGTTTATATAATTATAAAAATAGTATGATTTGAATGGGTAAGTTGATGTTAATGCATGTTAGATGTTAGCATGTGGATGTGATGTTAATACCTTGGTCGTGATTGTTTTGGTTGCTTGTGTATGCTTGGATTGGTGTTATATTATGTTGTACACGTGTGTACATTAAAGGGTGGCAGAATGGCTAGGTAAATAACCTTATTTTTGTCCACACAGGTAGACAACCAGGCATGTGTTTAGGCCACGTGTGAAACACGGCTTGCCCCATGGACGTGTGTGTTGGCTGTGTGTCCCCTGCACCTTAATTGTTGCAAAGAAGAATGCCCAGTATTAAGCACACGGGCAGAGACACAACTGTGTGTCTCAGCCGTGAATTGATCAATATATTTCTCGAAATAAACGAAAAGGAAATGAAAGCTGAAACAGAAAAACATAGATCAACTAAGCCCTCTCGGGGACTTGCTTAAGAATAAGAAAGACGCACCACGGACCCATATATATATTATCCACTAATACACGACCAATTAATTTTTGGATAAAAATTCTAAGGGTTATGGACTTAGACACAGGCGTGTGTCCTGGGCGTGTGAAGCCTACACCTATTTTTAAAAATTTAATTCGCCACACGGCCTAGGGACACGAGTGTGTGTCTTGGCCGTGTGACTTCAATTTGTTCATGAGTTACAAGTCAAAAAGTTACATAGGTTCAAGACACGGGTGTGTGTGACCACATGGCCTGCCCACAAAGGCGTGTCCCAAGCTACACGGGCGTATGACCCCTGTTTCATGAAAATTTTTTTAAGTTTTGCAAAAATTTTCTAAAGCTTTTGGTTTAGTCCTGAACCACTTCCAATGCATGTCTTGGGCCTTGTAGGCTCATTTTAGGGACGATATGAATGTATGTGAATTATTTTCAAATTGGATGAAATTTTATGACTTGTATGTGTATGTTTGCTTGTGTATAAGTCTGGTAATTCCTTGAACCCTATTCTGGAGTTGAATACGGGTAAGGGGTGTTACATTTAGTGGTATCAAAACTACGGTTTAGTCGATTCTCGGACTAATGAAGCGTGTGTGAAAGTCTAGCTATACATGCCATAAATAAATGTGATAGTGTGATGACTCCTGATAATTTTAAAATGTGTTTTCATATAGTAAATGTTTCTTAATCGAGCTGAAGCTAATGACGTTGAAAGTAATGCACCGGCTCCTACTCAAGGGGTAGCGTCATCTAAAAATAGACCTCCCACAGTTAGCCAGGGAGGAGGAGTAGAGGCTAAGGAAGCCTTCCTCTACATGATGAATGAGTGGTATACGGAGTTTGTTCAAACAAATCTGACTTCTCAACCCCCTCCACCCCCACCTATCCCTTAGCCAGTTCCCACAGCTCCACAAGATATGAAATTTGTAAGATTGAATAAGCCTTCGGTTGATAAGATCCGAAAGCATGGAGCTAAAGATTTCAGAGCCAATGATGATGATGGTCCCAAGAGGGTAGAATTTTGGCTTGATAATTCTATTAGGGTATTCAATAAACTATCTTGCACACCAGATGAATGCTGAAATGTGCTGAATCACTTTTGAGAGACTCGGTATACTGGCCATGGAAAACCCTTGTGTCAGTAATACTAAGAGAGAGGGTTAACTAAGAATTCTTCTAAGATGAATTTAAGAGGAAATATACCAACCAATGGTTCATTGATAAAAAACATAAGGAGATTTTAGAGCCGAAATAGGGCCAAATATCGGTAACCGAGTAAAAGCAAGAGTTTGTCAGGCTCTGTACGTATGCTCAGGAGTGTGTTTCCACTGAGGCTATCATGTGTAAGAGGTTCGAAGATGGACTGAATAAGGATATCCAATTGTTAGTTGGAATCTTGAATTGAAAGAAGTGGTTATATTAGTTGAGCGAGCTTGAAAAGATGAGGAGTTGAAAAAAGAGAAGAGAAAAGCTGAGACTGAGGCTAGAGACGCAAGAAAAAGGCTGATAAGTAAGTCACTTCAATCTCAGTCTAAGAAATCGAGAGATTTGTATGCTCGTTCGAGTGCTTCAGCTGGATATCCCAACAGAGATCGTCTGAAGCAATATTTGGGTTCTAAGGCCCAAACTACGTCAATAGTGAGCGTTAGCAATGTTAGATCCAATCAACCTAAATGTCAACACTGTGGCAGACGACATCCTGGTGAATGTAGAATGAATGATCGGGCTTGTTTTAAGTGTGGCTCTCAAGACCAATTTATCTGAGATTGCCCAGAGATGGTCGAAAAGGATAAGTTTTAGACTACAAGATCGGGTAACGCTGTTGCTAGAGGGAGACCCTCAAGAAATGCGGGGAATGAAATCAGTAGTAAGGGTGCAACCAAAGATATAGCTGTAAGATCTGAGGCTAGGGCACCTGTTAGAGCCTATGCCATTTGTGCTCATGAGGAAGCGTCATCTCCCAATTTTATCACTGGTATTTTTTCTTTTTATAATACTAATGTAGTTGCATTGATTGATCCTGGATCGACTCATTCTTATGTTTGCATGAAATTGGTAGCTAATAAGAGCTTGCTTGTCGAGTTTACTGAGTTTGTGGTTAAGGTTTCAAACCCCTTAGGCAAACATGTATTAGTTGATAGAGTTTGCAAGAATTGTCCCTTGATGATTCGATGTCACTATTTTCCAGTTGATTTAATTTTATTGCCATTTGATGAGTTTGATGTTATTTTGGGTATGGATTGGTTGGCACTGCATAATGCTGTACTGAATTGTAGACGAAAAATTATTGAATTAAAGTGTGAAAATGGTGAAATTCTTCGGATTGATTCAAATGAGTCTGGTGAGTTACCTGTTGTGATTTTTTTGATGTCTACACAGAGATATGTGAGAAAGGAATGTGAAGTTTATCTTTCTTATGTATTGAATACAAAAGTGTTTGAATTTAAAATTGAACTAGTGCCAGTAGTTTGTGATTTGGATGTTTTTCTGGAAGAGTTGCCTGGGTTGCCACCGATTAGAGAAGTTGAGTTTGGAA
Organism: Gossypium arboreum; assembly: GCF_025698485.1. Lineage (NCBI taxonomy): Eukaryota > Viridiplantae > Streptophyta > Magnoliopsida > Malvales > Malvaceae > Gossypium > Gossypium arboreum. The sequence continues at coordinate 98,676,774 of NC_069080.1, forward strand.
TTGATTTAGTACCAAGGACTTCACCGATATTGATAGCTCCGTATAGAATGGCTCTGATCAAATTGAAGGAATTGAAAGCTCAGTTGCAAGAGTTGACAAATAAGGGTTTTGCAAGACTGAGTTTTTCTCCCTAGGGTGCACCAGTGTTATTCGTAAAGAAGAAAGATGGATCTATAAGACTTTATTTTGATTACCGGTAGCTCAACAAGGTGACTATAAAGAATAAGTATCCTTTGCCGAGAATTGATGATCTGTTCGATCAATTGAAGGGAGCATTAGTGTTTTCGAAGATAGATTTGATCTGGCTACTATCAGTTGAGAGTTAAAGAGTCAGATGTGCCAAAAATCACTTTTAGAACAAGGTATGGGCATTATGAATTTGTTGTCATGCCTTTTGGACTAACTAATGCTCTTGTTGTTTTTATGGACTTTATGAACCAAATATTCTGACCGTATCTAGACAAATTTATGGTTGTATTTATTGATGATAATTTGATTTATATTCGAGATGAGTCTGAGCATGCCGAGCACTTAAGAACTGTATTGCACACTTTTAGGGATAAGAAATTATTTTCTAAATTTAGTAAAAGTGAGTTTTGGCTTCGATGAGTCAAATTTTTGGGACATATTGTTTCAGGAGATGATATTCGGGTAGATTCGAGTAAGATTTTGGCAATTGTTGATTGGAAACCGCCAAAAAATGTCTCTGAGGTTAGAAGCTTTTTGGGTTTAGCCGGTTACTACCGACGTTTAGTTAAGGGTTTTTCGATGATTGCTACTCCTATGACTAAGCTGTTGCAAAATGATGTTAACTTTGAATGGTCCAAAAAATGTCAGCAAAGTTTTGAGAAATTGAAAGCATTATTAACTGAGGCGCCAGTTTTAGTGCAACCTAAATCGGGAAAAGAGTTTGTGACTTATAGTGATGTGTCACTGAATGGATTACGATGTGTATTGATGCAAGAGGGAAAAGTGATAGCCTATGCCTCGAGACAGTTGAAACCGCATGAGAAGAATTATTTGACACACGATCTAGAATCGGTTGCCATAGTGTTTGCTTTAAAGATTTGGAGACATCACATGTATTGTGAGAAATGTCATGTCCTTTCATATCATAAAAGTCTAAAGTATTTGATGACTCAGAAAGATTTGAATTTTCGAAAACGAGGATGGCTTGAGCTACTAAAAGATTATGAGTTGGTAATTGACTATCATCCTAGAAAGGTGAATGTAGTTGCAGATGCTTTGAGCAGAAAGTCCTAGTTTGCTTTTAGATCTATGAATATGAGGTTTACTTTATCTGAAGATGGTTCGATTCTAGCTGAGTTTAGAGCTAGACCGGTATTTCTTCAACAAATTTATGAAGCTCAGAAAGACGATAGTGGGTTACAAGTCAAAAGAGCTTAGTGTGAGTCGGGTAGTGATTTAAACATTCGGATCGATTCTGATGATTGCTTGATGTTCTGAGATAGATTATGTGTACCAAAAAATGGTGAGATTATTCAAAAAATTCTTTATGAGGTACATAATAGTTGTTTATTTATTCATCCGGGCAGTACAAAAATGTATAATGATTTGAAGAAATTGTATTGGTGGTCGAGTATGAAATGAGATATTTCTGAGTTTGTCTCAAGATGTTTGATTTATCAACAAGTAAAAGCCGAACACCAAGTACCTTCGGGTTTACTTTAGCCAGTGATGGTACCTGAGTGGAAATGGGACAGAATTACAATGGATTTCGTAACGGGTTCTCCTTTGACTCCAAAAAAGAAAGATGTTGTTTGGGTCATTGTTGATAGATTAACGAAATCAGCTCATTTTATTTCGGTACCTACGGACTATTCACTTGATAGACTAGCTGAATTGTATATTGCTGAGACAATTAGATTGCACGGGGTGCCTACTTCTATTATATTGGATAGAGATCTGAGGTTTACATCGAGGTTTTTGAAAAAGTTGCAAGAAGTTTTGGGTAAAGTTGAACTTTAGTACCGCTTTTCATCTGTAAACCGACGGTCAATTCGAAAGAGTAATACAGGTTCTCTAAGATATGGTTCACTGTTGTGTTTTAGAGTTCGAAGGTAGTTGGGAAAAATATCTACCTTTATTCGAATTTGCTTATAAAACAGTTTTCAGTCAAGTATAAAGATGGCACCATATGAGGCATTATATGGCCGCAAGTGTCAAACTCCGTTGTACTGGACTGAGCTCAATGAGATATAGATTCAGGGGTTGATTTGGTTAGAGAGACCGACGAGAAAGTAAAAGTAATTCGTGACTATTTGAAAATAGCTTTAGATCGACAGAAATCCTACACGTATTTGAAACGAAAGGAGATTGAATTTTTGATTGGTGATAAAGTATTTCTGAAAGTATCTCAGTGGAAGAAGATTCTGAGATTTGACCGTAAGGGCAAGTTGAGTCCACGTTTTATTGGGCCGGTTATTGAAAGAATAGGGCCAGTGGCATATCGGTTAGCTTTACTGATAGATTTGGAAAGTATCCATAATGTGTTTCATGTGTCGATGTTGTGATGATATCATTCTGATCCTTCACATGTGATTTCTCCAATGGAGGTTGAGATTCGACCCGATATGACATATGGTGAAGAGCCGATCAAGATCTTAGCTCGGGAAGTCAAAGAGTTGAGAAATAAAAGTATAGCCCTAGTGAAAATTTTGTGGCAATGACACGAAGTTGAAGAGGCTACGTGGGAACCTGATGAAGCTATGGGAAAATAGTACCCAAACCTATTCTCTAGTAAAATTTTCGGGGACGAAAATCCCTAAGGGGAGAGCTGTAACAGCTTGATTTTAGGTCTAGTCAGAATAATGGTTCCAAGATGATAAATCCAATGCAGTAAAATTTACTTTTATTATATTTTTATGGTCTATAGATTTATGGAATGATTTCGTGAAAATTTTGTTCGAAAATTTTGATTTTTGGGCACTCAATTTAGTTAAAGGGGATAAATTGCAAAAAGTGCAAAATTTGAGTTCTATATGTTAAAGGTGTCCAAATGCTATGAGATTCAAACTAGAGGTCCTTATTTGGTAACTAGACCACTATACTTTAGTATGGACAAAAATGGACATGGTTAGGTAAAATTCCAAAGTTATGCATTAAGGGCATTTTGGTCATTTGGTATATAAAGATAAAATAAAACAAATAAAAGATGTCATCTTCTTCAATTTCATTCGCCATAGGCAAAAATTTGAAGGGAGTCCATAGCTATGGTTTTGGCCACTTTCAAGCTCGATTATCAAGAAAAATGAGGTTCAGACCTAGATCGGGGGAAAAACAAGGTGTTTGACGATTAGGTCTATTTCTACTATTTTTGTACCGAGATAAGTTCGTATGTTAATAATGCAATGTTATATTTGTATTTTAATGTTGTGATTTTGCATGAATTGTATGATTGATTCTATGAGCATATTCGACAAAGATCCGACAAGAGAGAAACCCGGTTGAACCTTGGGAATAGATTAGGATACAAGTGACATGTCATTAGGAACCAATGTGATTATATGATTATGTGACCCAAGTGTGGGTCCTGTACGTCCTACCAGTGGTTGGGTATACCAGAAAATGTTGTGGATACCTGACAGCTTGTGTGAGCAGCACCGAGTAGCTACGTCTTGACTGAAAGCTTGTGTGAGCAGGCCAAAGGATAGCTCGAGAGCGAGTCTATATGTGTTATAATTTTTGTGGTAGCATTGGCTACTTATGTGGCACTCATGTGCAAGAATTTCATGTATTTGACAGTATTCCAAGTGGTTCAACAAGTATGTCAAAGACGAGAAAGTATGTGATTATGTTACGAGTTGGTACAGATATGTACGAAAAACTCAAATGAAATGAATTTGGTATATGATGAACTATTGGTATGATTGTGACTGAGTAAGTTATGCTCATCAAGTTTTAATAACAATTATTTTGATATATGTTATGTTATTCATATGACAAATGTATAATTAATGTTGTTTATTATTCGCATATGAACTTACTAAGATATATAGCTTACTCCCCTTTCTTTCCCTTGTCTTATAGTGTCACCAAGCTAGCTCGGGATTGGAGATCGTTGGAGATCCATTCACACTATCAACCATTATTTTGGGTACCTTTCAAATGTCAATATTTTGAGTTATGGCATATATAGGGGACTTGGTCATTTTGTTATATGTGTCATTGGTAATGTGGCCAAATGTATTGGCTTATAATGGTTAATGACTCATTTTGTATATAGCCATGAAAGTTGGCTAGTATTGGTAATGATCCCATTCTCATGTTGATGTTTATATGATTATAAAAGTAATATGATTTGAATGGGTAAGTTGATGTTAAAACATGTTAGATGTTAGCATGTGGATGTGATGTTAATACCTTGGTTGTGATTGTTTTGGTTGCTTGTGTATGTTTGGATTGGTGTTATATTATGTTGTATAGGTGTGTGCATTAAGGGGTGGAAAAATGGCTTGGTAAATAGCCTTATTTTTGTCCACATAGGTAGACACATGATCGCGTAATTTCGTGATAGGTTTTAAATATTTATAAGTAATCGTTCTTGAAACTAACTATTATCGCGATGTAGGCAAGTGTACCTATCTAACAGTAGAATAGTTTTAGCAAGACCAGATTGTCGAACCCAAAGGAACTACAAGTACTAGAAATAACTGTCTTTTTATTATCTAGCCTAAGAATAAAGAATTTTTTGTTTTAACTAACTAATTATCTAAACTAAGAATTCACAGAGAATATAATTGGGGAATTGCTTTTGGGAAAATCGATTGAATTAAGACAATACCTAAGGAAAGATCCACCTAGACTGTACTTGTTATTCTCGCTCCGAATCAGATGATTTATTCATTTAACTTGTTCCGTAGAGATCCCTAAGTTATATTATTATACCTATTCAAGACTAATAACTTCTAATCCCTAGGTTGAATAATTGAGACCTTTCTCTAATTAACACCCTAGGGTTGCATTAACTCAATCTATGGATCCCCTTATTAGGTTTCACCCTAATCTGGAAAAATCTTGTCACCCTATGTCTAGGCGCACAATCAACTCCGCTTAATTATGACAAATGTACTCTTAGACAGGGTCTATTCCTCCTCTGAATAAGAGCGTATCTTGAATCAGATCCTAGGATATCAAAACAAGAATTAAGAACATATAATTAAGAACAAGTTAAATATTTATTATACAATTCAGAAAATAATAACAAGATTCGTCTTAGGTTTCATTCCCCTTAGGTATTTAGGGAATTTAGTTCATAACTAAAACGGAAAACATCTCAGAATAATAAAGAATAAAAAACATAAAGAAAACCCTAAACTCCTGAAAGGGAAATTGAAGAGATATCTTCAGTCTTGATGGTGAATCTGGCTTCTGAGATGGATCAATCGGCTTCCTTGGAGTAATTCCTTACTCCATGTTCTGTGTCTCTCTCTGTCTCTCTTTTATTCCTCCTCTGAGGTGTATTTATAGGCTTTGGAATGCCTAAGAGCCCTTAAAATTAGTCCTTTCCGAATTGGACACAACTTGGGCTCGGCAAGGACACGCCCGTGTGCGATTACTTCAGGCCGTGCTCGAGCCTGCCAAATTGACACGACCATGTGGTATGCCTGTGTGAGGAGGTCCAGGCCGTGTTACTTTCGTACTTTGGCCATTTTCTTTGGTTTGCCCCGTTTCTCATTCCTTTCGCTCTCCTATGCTCTCTTAAGTATAAAACGTGAAATTAAAGCATTAGGAGTATCAAATTCATCAATTCTAATAGGAAATCATCCATAAAATACATTAAACATGGGGTAAAAATATGTATAAATTACGGCTTATCAAATACCCCCACACTTAAGCATTTGCTTGTCCTCAAGCAAAATTCTCAACTCATAATCAAAATAAATTCTTCTCAACTTATAATTACTATCATAATATCTAAAAATATTTCATAGGTAATCATACATTGAGAATTCAACTAAAAGAATATCAAAGTTTCAAACACTCCAAGTTGAGCATTTTATCCTGAAAACATAGGTGTCTCCCCTCATTTGAGTAATTACCTTTGATTCGGAATATCACAGAGTTTCACATCCTCATTAAAGATTCACTCAAATCACTCGAGGTGTTTTAAGGACAATAAAATAAGCACTTAATAGTCAATAATGAAAAGTCATTACCATAGGCTTGCATGAAAATCAAATCTCCACCACTGATAAATTGAAATGAAACATCAATCAAAAGGTCTTTAGAGGGTTGTAATGAGGCTTGGTTAGGGGGTGTGGTCACAAGCTAAAAGAAAGGGTTAGAATCGAGATCGAATTGAAAAATTTCCTAACTAGAAAAAAAGAGTTAAACATCACTTGTGTACAATAGAGCTTCTTCTCAAAATATGGAATTTAATTTCTTTTAGCTCAAAAGATCACCACTACTAATATGTATGCCTGTTGTTGTTGTGGTTTTTTTTTAAGAACAATATAAATAAATACAAAATAGAATAAAACATAGCTAAGCAACTATTCCAACTTAGATCTCGACAAAAATAGGGATCAAATTAATTTCAGGGATTTCAACAATAATGGGTTAAGGGTTAATATCAAGGGTAATACAAGAAATGGCTTGTTAGGCTTAAGGGGGTTTACTAGGGGTTAATCATGGAGGTAGACTTTTCATGGCATGAGTGGGTTAATCCTAAGTGCCTTAATTATTTTAACATATCAAATCAAATGGTGTGGTCTCGACATGCGTAACCAAGCAAGTTCTAGAATAACAGTTCAATATTGACACACTCAAAGCAATAATAAAAGTGAGCATGAAAGAATTAATAGATGCTCAAAAGGCTCAAATATCTCGCAAAAATTATGGCTTTTTGATGTTAAAACTTGTGAATTCCAACTCAAAGTAATACCTAAACTTTGGGGAAACAACCTAAAATTTTAAATTCTTAAAAATCAACTTATCATGCTTGATTCTCTAATATCTTAAAGTTTAAACAATCAATGCATAAATGCCTATGTTTTAATTCAAGATATATCAACAAAAATAAAAAATTAATCAAAATTTATCATAAATATGATATGAGAGTTTTTCAAGAGAACAAGGCAGTCATTCAGGGATTTTTCTGATAATGAAATGAATATCCCCCACACTTAAGATGTACATTGCCCTCAATATACGAAGATAGATATAACAATATAAAAATAAGATAGGGAGAGAAGTGAAACTTCCTGAGTTGAAAATGCATGAAATTCTTGGATTAGCGAGAGAGAGTTGCTGGAAATACAACTGGGGGACAAACATGATTCTGAAGAACAAAAGGAGAATTGGGGGAATAATTTGACAGCAATCATAAAAATAAGCCGTGTTTAAAAATAAAAGAATCTTAAAAAATTAATAAAAGAAAAATAAAATAAGATAGATAATCTAATTTTTCAATCCCGCCCGTGTTTGTCACGAAATGAGATGTCGTCACACGGCCTTCGGCCACGCCTATGTCGACAGGCCGTGTGTCTTCATGGTCATGTTACACGACCGTGTGTGATGTGGCTCACTTCTCCCATGGTCGTGTAGTTCTGCACACGCCCGTGTCATTTTGACAGTGTCGGCCATGAGTGCTAGACACGGGTGTGTTGCACGCCCGTGTTCATTTGGCAGTGTTGTCCACGGGCGAATTTGGCAGATTTGACCACGGCCAGGTCGTACAATCGTGGCATTTTATCGTAGCCCGTGTTTGGAAAAAATTGTTGTCCTGTTTTCACACGGCCCTAAGCATGCCCGTGCTCTTGGCCGTGTCCCTGTGGAAAACCTGTATTCAAGCTCTCTGTTAGTAAGTTAGATGTTGAAGAATAAATTTTAAAGAAGTTAATACAATTAGTGCTCAGGTTGCCTCCCGAGAAGTGCTTATTTATAGCCTAAGCTTGACTTACCCTTCCGTTGAATGATCATGGTGGTTTGAGGAGTTTATAATCCTCATTCCTGCTATTAATCTCATCAAAATAAGGCTATAACCGGGTGTTGTTTACCTTAAAAGTGCCGAACTTGGGATGACTCACCTCGATTGTACCAAATAGGAAAATGCTGAGTACCGTTAGAGGGATTTCTTCATTCGGTTTGGTAGTGACAAAGTGAGGATCTGTGGCATCTAATAAAACTTTATCTCCAACCTTAAGTTGATTTGGAAAGGTATTGAGCTCGTTCTGTCGTAGTTTCAGTTTATCGGGCGCTCTCAGTTTATGCATCCGCCATTCATCTAGCTCCTCAATTTGTAACCTTTGATCTTCATGATTGGGTCCTCTACTATTGCTTGAGAATGACTCATGTGCTTCCTTCAGACTCATTTCCTGCAAAGTAGGTTGCACCATATTGTTAGTTTTAGTAGAATGGTTTACACGATCAACTTTAATTTCCATTGTGTTGCCAGAATTGTGAGCTTGAAGGGTGATTGTTTCGTCTCCCACACAGAGTGTGAGTTCACCTGTTCCAACATCAATAATTGTTTTAGCAGTTGCTAAAAAGGGCCTTCCTAGAATTAAAAGAGTGTTGCTATCGTACTCTATGTCTAGAACAATAAAGTCAACAGGAAATATAAATTTATCGATTTTAACTAGCACATTTTAAATAATACCCCTAGGAAATCTTATAGTTTTATTTGCTAATTGAATGCTCATTCTAGTCTGTTTGGGTTTCCAGAGACCTAATTGTTTAAACATTTTATAAGGCATGACGTTAATACTAGCCCTAAATCAGCTAATGCATTATTAACATCTAAACTACCAATTAAGCAAGGAATTGTAAAACTCTCTGGATCTTTTAGTTTGTTTGGTAGTTTATTCTGTAGAATAGCTGAGCAAACTGCATTTAGCTCCACATGTGATGCCCCATCCATCTTTCGCTTATTTGCTAAAAGCTCCTTTAAAAATTTCATTGCGTTTGGCATCTGTGATAGAGCTTCAATAAACGGTAAGATAATATGTAATTTTTTAAGAGTTTAAGGAATTTACCAAATTGTTCATCTAAGCGGTCTTTCCTTGTCGCGTTGGGGTATGGCACACGAGGTTTATATTCAACATTCACCGAATTGTTCTTATTGTGATCTACCTCACCTTGACCTTTGCTTACCACAGTTTCTTGCCTCGGCTTTGGCTTAGGCTCAACGAATCCTTCTTCATCTTGAACATTAATTGCATTGAGCTGTTCCCTTGGGTTAGGTTCAGTAGTACTTGGCAAGCTCCCTTGTGGTCGTTCAGAGATTAGTTTGGAAAGCTGGCCTATCTAAGTTTCGAGCCCTTGGATTGATGCTTGTTGATTTTTAAGTGATGTCTCGATGTTCTGGAAACGAGTTTCTGACACCGAGATAAACTTTGTGAGCATCTCTTCAAGGTTCGGCTTCTTTTCCTGTTGATAGGGTGGCTGTTGGTAGCCCGGAAGTGGTCGTCGATTTCATTGGCCTCCCCATGAGAAATTTGAGTGGTTCTTCCAACCTGTATTATAAGTGTTACTATATGGATTGTTTTGAGGTCGAGGATTATTACCAATGTTATATTATTATCCCTATTCAAGACTAATAACTTCTAATCCCTAGGTTGAATAATTGAGACCTTTCTCTAATTAACACCCTAGGGTTGCATTAACTCGATCTATGGATCCCCTTATTAGGTTTCACCCTAATCTGAAAAAATCGTGTCACCCTATGTCTAGGCGCGCAATCAACTCCGCCTACTTATGACAAATGTACTCTTAGACAGGGTCTATTCCTCCTCTGAATAAGAGCGTATCTTGAATCAGATCCTAGGATATCAAAACAAGAATTAAGAACATATAATTAAGAACAAGTTAAATATTTATTATACAATTCAGAAAATAATAACAAGATTCGTCTTAGGTTTCATTCCCCTTAGGTATTTAGGGAATTTAGTTCATAACTAAAACGGAAAACATCTCAGAATAATAAAGAATAAAAAACATAAAGAAAACCCAAAACTCCTGAAGAGGAAATTGAGGAGAGATCTTCAGGCTTGATGGTGAATCTAGCTTCTGAGATGGATCAATCGGCTTTCTTGGAGTAATTCCTTACTCCCTATTCTGTTTCTCCCTCCGTCTCTCTTTTATTCCTCCTCTGAGGTGTATTTATAGGCTTTGGAATGCCTAAGAGCCCTCAAAATTAGCCTTTTTCGAATTGGACTCAACTTGGGCTTGACAGGGACACGACCGTGTGACACGTCCGTGTGCGATTACTTTAGGCCGTGCTCAAGCCTACCAAATTGACACAACCGTGTGGTATGCCCGTGTGAGGAGGTCCAAGCCGTGTTGATTTCATACTTTGGCCTATTTTCTCCGATTTTGGCCCGTTTCTCGTTCCTTTCACTCTTATGCTCTCCTAAGTATAAAACATTAAATTAAAGCATTAGGAGCATCGAATTCACCAATTCTAATAGGAAATCATCCATAAAATGCATTAAACATGGGGTAAAAATATGTATAAATTACGGTTTATCAACACATAGGCGTGTGTCTAGGCCATGTGTGACACGCGGCTTTCCCCATGGGCGTGTTTATTTGGTCGTGTGTCCCCTATACATTAATTGTTGCAAAAAAGAATGCCTAGTATTGAGCCACACGGGCAGAGACACGACAGTGTGTCTCAGCCGTGTAAGGGCGACGGCTTTGGACACGGGCGTGTGTCCTGGGCGTGTGAAGTCTGCACCTATTTTCCAAAATTTAATTCACCACACGGCCTAAAGACACGGGCGTGTGTCTTGGTCATCTGACTTCAATTTGTTCATAAGCTACAAGTCAGAGAGTTACAAGGGGTCGGGACATGGGCGTGTGTGACCATACGGCCTGCCCACACAGGCGTGTCCCAAGCCACATGGGCGTGTGACCCCTGTTTCATGAAAAATTTTCTATGTTTTGCAAAAATTTTCTAAAGTTCTCGATTTAGTCCCAAACCACTTTTAATGCATGTCTTGGGCCTCATAGGCTTGTTTTAGGGACTATATGTATGTATGTGAATAGTTTTAAATTGGATGAAATTTTATGACTCGTATGTGTTTGTTTGCTTGTGTATAAGTCTAGTAATGCCTCGAACCTTATTCTAGCTTTGAATATGGGTAGGAGGTGTTACAAAGCTAGTTATATTCTTGCAATTCGAATCCTTAGGGTTCGAAAGAATAAAATGATAGCTCTATCTCAAGCTTCAAACATCAATAAGGTACTGAAACATTTTATAATGACCAAAGCGAAGTCAGACGTTCAACTAGCTTCATTAGGTTTTCATCTTTCTTTAAATGACTTTCCTAAGACAGCGAAAAAAGAGAGCATATGAGTAATGTTCCATATGCTTCGGCAGTTGGAAGCCTTATGTACGTGATGCTTTGCATACATCCAGATATTTGTTTCTTAATAGGAATGGTTAGTTGATATCAGATGAATCTAGGTCTGAGGCATTGGCAAGCTGCAAAGCATATATTAAGGTATCTTAAAAGAACAAGGAATTATATGCTTGTGTATTCTGGGTAGAACATTACTCTTGTTGGATACACAGACTCAAAATTCCAAACCTGTAAAGATTCGAGAAAATTGACATCAGGAAAATGTATTCGTTCTAGGTCGTGGAGCCATAGTAGAGAAGTGTAAAACAATCTTGCACTGCTAATTCTACTACAGAGGCCGAGTATGTGACTGCTTCTGAGGCAATGGAAGAATCAATATGGCTTCGAAAGTTTTTAATCAACCTTGAAGTTATTCTTGGTATGGAAGAAACTATAATACCGTATTGTGATAATAGTGCTGCAATAGGTAATACCAAGGAAATGAGAAGTCACAAGAGGATGAAACACATTGATCAGAAGTATCACTTGATACGAGAGGCAATAGCCAAACGAATTGTAGATGTGATGAAAGTAGTTTCTGAAGACAACCTTATGGATTCGTTTACTAAGACTCATGTAACTAGGAGTTTTATCAAACGCATCGAGGATATGGGAATATGAAACATGACACATTTAATTCAATAGGGCAAGTGGTAGATTGTTGGGAAATGTGCCCATATTGTAGTAAACATGTAACTATTTTCTATTTATTTGAATGATGAATAAATAAATAAAGTTGATTTCACATTTCACTATCATGTATTTTGTATTTCTTTCTTTTATATTTTCATGCATAGCAAAATTGTGACAAGCAAATATTAGCTAATTGATTGTCTAAGTTCAAACTGAAGATAACTGGCATTGTAAGAACGTTTACATTGCAAGAAAGACAACTTACTTCAGTAGATAATCTAAATAAGTCTATAACCCCTTTGATTCAAATGCTGAGAAGGATATGTCGTCTACAATTCCAATTGGGCAGATGGTTAATCTTGACTATCAGAGCAATTGACTCCACGAGTAGAGACATAGATGTATTCATTGATAAAATGAAACATTGGACTTGACCGAAGATGAATTAATTCTTAATCCATTTGTGAATTAATCCACTTATAACGTTCGTGGTGTGATTTACCTAAATCCTGAGTTAGTCACTGACCATGCATATGCAACTCATGTGCATTGATATAAGTAGTGGTTTATGCTCTAAAGATGATCGAGCCCATAGCCGATATATTGGGTACATGACTTGTGTATGGCATAGGCTTATACTCTCATTGGCATATTGTGGATTGATAAATATGGAACATGGCCACGGGTTGCTTGTTCTCAAAAGAGCAATTTATTATAGTCATTTCACTACAGGAAATTACGCTTTTAGCGGCACTTTTAGTAGTGTTTGAACCAAAAATGCCTCAAATTTTATACATTAATGGAACTAATCGAAAAACGCCGCAAAAGGTCTAGCAGTAGCGGCGTTTATGCAAAAAAACGCTGCAAAAGGTCAAGCATTAGCGGCGCCGCAAAAAATCAAGTATTAGCGGCGCCGCAAAAAATCAAGCATTAGCTGCGTTTTATCAAAAACGCCGCCGTAAAAAATCATTTTATTTTAAAAAAAATGACGTCGTTTTGCTCCCTATATTCTCATCCATCATCTAATTGGCCATCATTCCTATAAAAAAGTTAAGCATTCGTGACATTTATGAGAAAAACGCCGCAAAAGGTAAGCAATAGCGACATTTTTTCACAAACAGCGCTAATTTTTGTGAAACGGCTCCGTTTTAGTTATGTTTTTAGTTAATTTCAGGATTTCACTCTATCACAATAACAATAATTTTTAATTATGGTTTTAGGTTTTTTATTATATAAAATGTTTAGATTTGTTATCTTAATTTAATTTTACATAATTTTTTTACTAATATAATATTAATGAGTTTAAAAATTAATAATGGTTGATGTTGTCGTGAATTTTTATTATGAGAAAATAATTTAACTATCTTTATCGTAATAATATTATCAACAAAAAGCTCATCCCATTATTTTAACGGAAAAGTTAATAATACTATCAATTTACTCTTATTAATAACATTATAAAAATTATGTTAAATTAAAATTTTAATTTAAAGATACTAAAGTATGCAAAATTATATTAGTTTTAATTTAATTATATTAAATTATGCAAAATTATGCAAGATATTAAATTATTTATTTAAAATTGATATAAAAGATATAATAATTCAATATAAAATTACTCATAAAAGAAGTCAAGCATTAGTGGGGTTTGTGATTTAGGGTTTAGGGTTTAAGGTTTAGGGGTTAAGGGTTAGTGTTTAGGATTTAGGATTTAGTGGTTCGGGTTTAAGGTTTTAAAGTTTTAGGGTTTTAGGGGTTTTGATAAAAACACCGTAAAAATCATTTTATTTTAAACAAAACGGCGCCATTTTGCTCTCTGTATTCTCACCCATCATCCAAGTGGCCATCATGTATTCTTTTTGAAAACTCATGCACTCCTTCATCCTCTTCTATTTATTATTTAACTAGTTTCTTTATATTAATTAAAATATAATTTGTTTTTAATTTAATAGTTAAAATCTATAGAAAAATTAAGGACAGTAGAAAAATTTGAAAGTAAAATGTAGAAAAATATATGTTAAAAGTGAAAACAATTAAAATACTATTATTTAAAATAATTTTAAAATTTTTGGGTATATGACTGATTGTTTTGAATTTTTATATATTAAATAATTTCTTATAAATTGTAAAGAGATAATATTAATTTTAATATATTAAAATTATCAATATAGTTTAAATTATTTAAGAGATAATAGATAAACTTTATATATATTAAAATTAAAAAATTGCTAACCCATACATCTCTAGAGATAAAAATTAATTAGTAAATAGAAAAGTCATTTAAATTTCCTAAAATATTGAAAGAATATATAATTACAAAAGAGAAAAAAATTAAATCTTTTTTTTCATATTTTGAAATTTTAAAATTTTAAAATCTTTTTTTTCATATTTTGAAATTTTTGTTTTTGTTTTTATTTTTTTTCTTACATAAAAATTATATAAATATTTCAAATTTTATCTAATTCTTTTAAATATTACTTAAATTTTAAAAAATATTTATTTAAAATTGATATGAAAGATATAATAGTTCAATATAAAAATTTTAAAAAAGTCAAGCATTAACGGCGTTTATGATAAAAACGCGTAAAAGGCAAGCAATAGTGGCATTTATGATGAAAACGCCATAAAAAATCAATTTATTTTGAACGAAACGGCGCTGTTTTGATATAAACGCTGTTAATTTTTAGTTTTGATCGAAACAGTGCCGTTTTATTTCTCTCCCCCAATTCCCTTTTCTTTCCCGATTCCTTTTTCTTTCTCAGCCATTCTCAGCCTGTACTTCTATTTCTCTCCCCCGATTTCCTTTTCTTTCCCAATTCCCTTTTCTTTCTTAGCCTTTCTCAACCTGTTCTTCTATTTTATACTCGAAAATCCTCTCAACTTGTTACTCTATTTTACTTCTCAATATATTCTTTGATTTCTCGAAACCCTAAACACCTAGTTTCTCGATGCCTAGCCACACTACCCAGCAACGAACTCAGTCTTAGCAAGTATGAGAGGTTTTTGATGTTTTCTTGTTTGGGTTTCTTGAAATTTACTTCCTTTAATTTTCAATCTGTCTTAAAATTTTAGAAATTTTAATTTTAGAAATTTTCAATCGTCCTAGAAATTTTTGATGTTTTTTAATTTGGGTTTCTTATTTCTATTATACTAGTTCAAATGTTTTTTTTCTAATTTGGGTGCTGCCGATTACCTAGGTTCTTCGCTTGTCAAGAGGCTCCTAGAAAAGGGACACATTGTTCACACAACTATGAGGAATTTGGGTTAGTTTTTCTTCTGTCTTTGCTGTCTTTGGTTCATCTGTAGAAGGTGATGATTTTGTTTTCCTTTTATTTGGTAGAAACAATGATTACATTTGATTTTAGTGGCATTTTTGTTTATTGCTTTTGGGTTAGGATAAAATCAAAGTGGTGAGGAGCACAGACATTCTCTTTTTTACATTATTCATTTTCCTTAAGCTGTCAAAATAACAAACTAAGGACTTCCAATTCTATGAATTTTTTAAATAACTTTTTATTATTGTTGGGTGGGAAAAATGCTCTAAGTGTATGACTACTCAATTTATTTAAATTAAACCAACTTTACTATTCCTCTTCTCTTGTCTCCATCTGTATAAAATTTTGTCTTTTATTCTATTTTCCGGGAAAACTAAAATAAGAAAAAAAACTCTATTGTGGGTTTTTCCAATAGACCAATAAAATAAAATGAATTCTGAATTCTTGACAAACCAAGGAAAAAGATAAGGTTGAGGGCCTCTTTAAAATTTATATTTTTATTAAAAAAAAGTCTTATTTAAGCGTCAAGAGAGCAAGTTGTGCTTGTATGTAAGTTACCAAGCAGAAAGAGATCTAAATAATTAGTGGATGATAGAAATTTCATATGATCTTGAATTTGTTGCTTGATAAGTTATCATTCTATTTTGTCCGAGACTTGTTTTCTCTCAAAGTAATGAATATGTAATTCTCTGGATGTTGATTGGCTGCCCACTTTTATAGGATTATGAGTATGCAAGTTATAATATCGTTGCCTTTGATATTGCAAATCACTTCTGTGAGATGGCTATCGATTACCACAAAGAAACACCCCATGTTATGAACTATAGTAAATATCCAGGTGAACCTTTTGGATCTCATTTTTTTCTTTTGGATCTTTCTTTTGATTTTTTACCTGTCAATTGTTAGCTGCTTAAGGTGTAGGCGATAATACAAGGTTGTCAATGACTCAATTCTGTTTTAATTTTACTACACTTTTTAATATGTATTTATGATCTAATATTTAAATAACCATTTGGATGAACAACTTATTATAGTGCCTGAAATGCTGTCAAGAGGCATGCTTCTTTTCTTTTCTTTTTAATATTAAATTTTGCCCATTTATTCTGTCAGTTAGAGCATATTAAACAATATATATACATGCATATATGTGTGTGTGTGTGTGTCCCTTCTGTTAAATTCTTCGTTATGTATTTAATAAAGTCAACTTTGTGTCTGGCTGCAGGCATTAGTGATCTTAGGTTATACTTTAGCTTTATATTTTAATTATTATTTTTGAGTTTTAGAATATTAAAATATTAGAAAAATCCCTTCATTTATATTTGAACTTCGTTAAAACTTGAAATGCTTCAAAAATTATTGGTTTTACCTGTGAATTTTACCTTCATTTATTTTTTTACTGTGTTTTTGTTGTAGAAATTAAAATATTTGAAAACAATTGCTTATTCATCAATTTACATTTGAGATAACCTTGATTCTAAAACAATGGTTTTGAATATTTTTTAGCTTATTAAGAGAGGAAGATGGCATCCATTTTCACAGCCATGTCATCAGTTGGCTCATTCGTTGCACCTAATGGTTTGGTAATGGATAAGAAGCTTTCAACTTCTTTCAATAGATTGTCATCTTTAGCATCCATTTCTTCATCTTCATTTCTTAGTAGATGAAACGTTGTTCTTAGAAGATCTCGTATGCCCAAGATTTCTGCAGCAAAAGAGCTACATTTCAATAAGGATAGGTTAACCAAAAAGAAATTAAAAATGAGTCTTTGTTTCAAATGCTAAAAATTTGCATAACTGGTTAAGTATTCAACTAAATTTCACAGCCTTTATATGTTTGCTCTAGCTTACTTCATGTTCTTTGGTTGTAGACTGGTGTGAACAAGCTTGCTGATTTGGTTGGAGTCACTCTTGGACCAAAAGGCATGAATGTCACTTTTGCACTTCTGAATCTAACAAGATTAGTAATGGAATTTCTTGTTCTTTATATTTTGCATGCTAATATGTTAGGTTCATTGATTATGTCAGGATACAGCTACTAAAGCAGATGTTGAAGGGAATCTCCATCGTAGCAACGATGAACCTATTTAGAGTAGAATGCTTATTTTCATTGTTGATTAATTATTGAAAAATCCTTAAGATCCTGATGATAAATAAGATTTGCATTTTGCAGTTCAGTGTAACAATTTTGAACATCATCTTTTAGTGAAAGGAAGAAAGTTGGTATTTATTGTTTGCTATTTTTTTATTGGTATAAAATTTTTCAACTGAATTTTATTTATTTAAATTGTCGTAATAAATTGAATTTCAACACATTATTTATAAGACTAATTTCATGGGGAGCGCTATAGTTGATATTACTATACGAACAAAAAATAAAGGTAAACGATGAAGAAAAATCACCGGAACTACAAATTAGATGGAATATCAAATGTGAAACATGAAAGAACGATAAAAAGCAAAGAAGCAGCTCGATGGTGGTGGATATCCCACCTCAAATAGCAAAGAAGTTCGTGGCGTTTGTGGGAAAAGTACTGCTAAAGGTCATGTTCTTTAGCGGAGTTTGTGAAAAAAGCACCGCTAAAGGTCATGTTCTTTAGCGGCGTTTGTGGGAAAAGCGCCACTAAAGGTCATGTTCTTTAGCGGTGTTTGTGGGAAAAGTGCCACTAAAGGTCATGTTCTTTAGCGGCGTTTTTTCACACAAACACCGTAAATTTTAGCGGCGTCTTTCGAGGATAAGCCTAAAAAAATGCAGCTAAAAACCTGTTTTGCTGTAATGTTTGTTGACAATGACCATATTAATCATTAAGAATATACAATGGTGACCATGAGATAAAATAGGATTGTAGTGAGTGAATGGATTTAACTCAAAGGAATTAAGGATATCTTATGAGGGAAACACACATATGATAAGGTCATTGGACAAAACAATTGGATGAATTACTTTAATAAAGAGTATACTATAAGGAGTTTTGAATCATGGTACTTCTTGTGGACTAACTCCATGATTATGTAATTGCGAATTATCGGAATGATGCTTCTGGAAATAGTTGCAATTACTAGAGCCTAATTGTATATGCCTGATTTGTCTCTTCGCTAGCTCAACAAAAGCTCGATTGGACTACATTTGAATCAGAAGAATATTCTACGACTTCAGAAATAATTTAATTGAATCGATTTATTGATGTGGAATTGAACTAGGTTGTCATGAGAATTGTTCAACTAGAGAATTTGATTAAAGAATTTTCTTGAAAAATTAATTTGGAAAATCTAAGTGATTTTTGGAAAGATTAATTTTGAAAAAGTAAAATTAAATTAATCAAATTAATTAAAATTAATATGATACTTTTGGAAATTAATTTTCAAGTCAAAAAATTGGCCCAATGAGTTATTGAACTTGAAAATTAGACCTAAAAACGTAAATTGGGTCCAGTTGCCGAAAACTCAAGATTATGACCCAAAAATTGGTCAAATCAGGCCCGATATGTGAAATTGAGCTGACAGTCCAATCGGTGGCTAGACTGGTTCGTTCGAATTGTCACTGACTTGGATCGAACTGGCAGCAGCCAAAATGACTCAAGGTGTCGTAAGGGTGTCGCACCTGCATCACTGGACACGACAGTGCTGGTGGCTGTGACGGTGGTGTCCCGATGGCCAGTGACAATTGGTCTTCGGTGGTCGAACAGCAGAAGAGTTACACTCCTACTAGGACTTTACCAGAGAATTTGATTTCAAATTAAATATTTCAAAAATAATAATAGTTTAATAGTTTAATATTAAATTATATTTAAATGTTTATCTTGTAGATAAACATTCTATTATTTTAATAATATTTAATATTAAAGTGATTAAGTTTAATCATAGTCGAATTCTCTAAACTCTCATTATATAAAAAGAGCCTTGGGTCATTATTTTACACACAGTTGAATTCAAGAGAAAGTTGTAGAGAGAAAATTTTTTGAAGACATTATTTCAGAAAATTTCTAAAGATATTTTTTTAATTTATAAATTTACCCAAAAGTTTAGAGAAATTACGAAATTACCCCACTAGTAATTTTGTGAATTTTTTTATTAGAAGCAAGCTCACACTCAATAGACGTGAGCTTGAGGATAGCGGAGAAGACTACTTAGTTGAAGTGCTCATCCTAGACGAATTGAAAAGGTACAATTTTGATTAAGTGTTTATTACTTAGATATCACAACCAAGATCTTGTTTTGGAAAAAAAAATTAAACTCTGGTTTTTCCCTAAATTTATTTTCCGCTGCATTTTTCAAACCCCTTTTTTCTAATAGTTTAACTTGTGTTTATTAAGTTATTTGAGCAGGAAGGGTTTTAATGATTAGTTTGTTTTCTTTGTGGAGATTAGGAGAAGATCATGAGACGATTAATCCTCCGGCCAATTAAATTATTTTCTTAAGTTGTTTCGTTTGAGGGTGAGTAATTTTATCATTTTAAGGGTTGTTTGTTTTGTAAATAAGTTTGTTGGATGATGTTACACCGATTTGTGCAATCGGGTGTTGTAAAAATTGAATTGATTGATTCTTGTGGATTGTCAATTTAGATTACTAGATTTCTCCTTCGTAAATCTTCATTGAAACCAAATCAGTTGTGTGTTTCTAACTCGAAACCACCAAAAAAAATGCAGAAAATCTGGAAAAAGATGCAAGAAAAATTCGAAACCGTGTTGTTGGCCATGTGGGTGTACATGGGCATATGCGATTGCACGAGTAAATCAAGTAAGCCGTGTGAGGCACACAGGTATGTGTGATTATACGAGTAAATCAGGTAAGCCGTGTGGGACACATGAGCGTGTCGAATCACACGGGCAAATCAGGTAGGCTGTGTAGGCCCATTGTTCGAAAATTTTCACTTAGACACGTTTGACTCCAAAATTCATAATTAGACCTTCCATGAGATCCATTTGGCTTAAATAAGACTTGAAATGCGACATCTATTAATTTGTGTCTGTATGTGATACAGGTAAGGTATATGAAAAATATATGTACGATTTGTGTTCCGATAACTCCCAAAGCATGATTATGTATGAAAAGTACACATGATATTTTTTATGGAATATATATTAGTTTATTTAAGCATGTACATCGGGATGGGTTTGATATGTGATGGAGAAACTGTGTATTCTGTCAGTATTTAGCAATTTTGGAAGTGAAATTGCAATATCTTTCTGGTAGCTCAGTTGCACCTTTATGAGTGGCATATCACCATGACCCAGTGTGATTGGATAGATAGACTCTTGTAGTCTTAATTGGTGTGGTTGGTTGGACGGAGTTGGTGTGTAGTGGATGGGGGTAGGATCTGTGACTATATCTGTATCTGAATCTGTGTCTACATTTGTATCTAAATCTGAATACACATATGTATCTGATTATAAAAATACATCTGAATTTGTATGTGAGAATATGTTTGTATAACGCCCTGACTTATTTATTTTTGGTTCTGTAAATTCTGACACAACTATGTATCTAATTTAGAGGTTATGAGTTTTGGGTGTGTGTGAGAGGTCTTGGGTTCAAGTTCCACCCTTAGTAAATTTGGTTAATTTTGGAGCAAGCCTTACCCTAGATCAGTAGGCTTTTATAAAATTGACTATAAATTCATATCAAAATGAGCCCACTGGTTTGAATGGCAAGGGAGTCAGTGTGTTGGAGGTCCTGTGTTCGAATCCCTACGCTAGTATAGGTATTTATTTTTGCTCGGTTTTGCGATAGATTTTCAATGGAATTAAAATTCTGAGTGGTTGAGATTGAGGAAATAGTAAGGACTTGGGATTTTGGGGTTATCAGTTTCATTTGTTTTTTTTTTTGTTTTTTTCAAAATTTTTGTTCTTTCTTATTCTCAAAAATCTCTGACATCAGTTGCTTCGTTGTTGGTGGAACTCTTGATTTTTATCCTCTGACTGTTACCTTTTTGTTTTCATTCAGACTGCTATTAATTTTTGCTTTGGGTTTTGTATTTTTCTGCTCGATTTGTGTGTCGGTAAGTACTTTAGTAGTTTCATACAATTGTGGTTGTTTTGGTTGTGTTAATATTGTATACCTTGTTGATTAGGAGATATCAAGGGGTTGTAGATTGGCAATCAGTGACTTAATTGTGTGAAATCACCGTAGTTCTTTAGAAGGTAAGGACTTGGTTATTTGTTGGATTGAACAAAGTCTTGGTTTTGGTTTTGGTATCAATTTGGGCATTTTATTCAGTATTTTGCTAGACAATTTAAGGTGTTGTGTGGCTCAAGAGCATTATCCCAGGTGTGTACCCGAAAGGCAAAAAATGATGTTTCGACAAAAGCCAAAAAATTGTACTGTCGATGCCACATGGGCGTGTGGTCACCCATGTGGATGGTAGTGTACGAGACACGATTGTGTGATAGATGAACGCATGGCCGTGTGCAGGACATGGCCTTATGATAACTTAAGTGTGGTCGTGTGGACTACACGGGCTCGGCCACGTCGGGCGTGTGGATTTTGGGCCAGGCCGTGTGGTATACAGTGATGCATCACACATCGGTTTGGGATGTGTATTGATGCAAGATGGTAAGGTTATAGCTTATGCGTCCCGTTAGCTTAAGACATACGAGGGAAACTATCTAATGCATGATCTCGAGTTGGCTGCTGTGGTCTTTGTATTGAAAATCTGGAGGCACTATCTATATGGTGAGAGGTGTCTCATCTACACTTATCACAAGAGCCTCAAGTATCTCCTTACTCAGAAGGAGTTGAATCTTAGACAATGGTGATGGATTGAGCTGCTTAAAGATTATGACAACACGATAGAGTATCATCCTGGTAAGGCCAATATCGTGGCCGATGCTCTAAGTCGTAGGGCAATGTCGTATTTAAGGGTGATGTTCGCACGTCTTAGTCTGTTTGATGATGGGAGTCTGTTAGTTGAGTTACAAGTTAAGCCGACTTGGATTGATCAGATTCAAGATAAGCAGTTAGGGGATTAGAATCCGGGTTTACAGTTTCCTCAGATTAAGAGTGGCAGTTCTTTAGATTTTTGGCTGAATCATGATAGTGATTTGTGTTTTCGAGGTTGGATCTGTGTGTCGAATGATTCTGATTTGAGGCAATCAATTCTAAGAGAGGCACGTAGTAGCCCTTATGCTATGTATCTAAGTGGTAATAAGATGTATCGCGATCTTCATGAGTTGTATTGGTGGCCTAGTTAGTAGCGTGAGGTTACAGATTTCATTGCTCGTTGTCTGACGTGCCAGGAAGTTAAGGCTTAGCACCAGTTGCCTTCGAGTTTGTTACAGCCAGTTAAGATTTCCTTGTAGAAATGAGAACGAATAGCGATGGACTTCGTTAGTGGATTGCCTTTGACACCCACTAAGAAGGATTCTGTTTAGGTCATCGTGGATCGATTGACCAAGTCTACTCATTTTATTTCGGTTCAGACAGACTTTTCTCTGCAGAAGTTAGCAAAGCTATATATTTCTAAGATTGTAAGACTACATGGGGTTCCTGTTTTGATTATTTCTGATAGAGACCCTCGTTTCACTTCTTGATTTTGGAAGAAATTCATGAGGCTCTGAATTTGAGATTGGAATTTAATATTGCATTTTATCCTTAGATCGATAGTCAATCTGAGAGGGTGATTCAGATACTGGAGGATATGCTTCTGAGAGGGTGATTCAGATACTGGAGGATATGCTTCGGAGTTGTGTGATTGATTTCTGAGATAGTTGGGAGGATTATCTGCCGCTAGCTGAGTTCGCCTGCAATAACAGTTTTCAGTCTAGCATCCAGATGGCATCTTACAAGGCTTTATATGGTCGTAAGTGTCGTACTTTGCTATGTTGGACTGAGTTGGGTGAGCATTAGGTTTTGGGTCCTGAGTTGGTTTCTGAGACCAAAGATAAAGTTAGATTGATTCAGGATCGTCTGAAGGTAGCTTCTAATAGACATAAATCTTATGCAGATCTAGAAAGGCGTGATATTGAATACTCTTTGGGGGACTTCGTCTTTCTTAATGTTTCTCCGTGGAAGAAAATTCTGAGTTTCAGTCGTAATGGCAACTTAAGCCCTAGGTTTATTAGGCCGTATCAGATTCTGAAGCGTGTAGGATCGGTCGCTTATTAGTTAGAGCTACCTCTAGAGTTGGACCATATCCATGATATCTTTCACGTCTCGATGTTGAGGCGGTACCGGTCTGACCCAGCTCACGTTGTCTCGGTCGAGGAGATCAGGGTTAGACCAGATTTGACCTTTGAAGAAGAGTCGATTTAGATTCTGGATCGTGATGTTAAGGTTCTGAGGAGGAATTCCATCCCTTTAGTGGAGGTTTTGTGGCGGAATCATGGCACTAAATAGGCCACGTAGGAACCTGAGGACTCGATGCGTCAGCAGAATCCTTATCTATTCTGATCAGGTAAATTTCAAGGTCGAAATTTCTTTTAGGGGGTAGAGTTGTAACGCCCTAAATTATTTATTTCTGGTTCTGTGAATTCTAACACAACTGTGTATTTGTTTTAGTGGTTAAGTGTTCTGGGTGTGTGTGTGAGGTCTTGTGCTCAAGTCTCACCCTTAGTAAATTTTGTTATTTTTGGAGCAAGCCTTACCCTGGATCAGTGGGCTTTTATAAAATTGCCTGTAAATTCATATTAGAATAAGCCTGCTGGTTCGAAGGGTAAGGGAGTCAGTGTGTTGGAGGTCTTGTGTTCGAATCCCTGCGCTAGCATAGGTATTTATATTTGTTCGGTTTTACGATAAAATTTCAGTGGAATTAAAATTCTAAAGCGGTTGAGATTGAGGAAATAGTGGGGAGTTGGGATTTTGAGGTTATCAGTTCCATTTTTTTTTTCAAAATTTATGTTCTCTCTCATTCTCAAAAATCTTTGACGTTAGTTGCTTCCCTTTTGGTGGAACTCTCGATTTTTATCCTCTTTCTGTTACCTTCTCATTTTCGTTCAGACTGCTGTCAATTTTTAAATTGGGTTCTGTGTTTTTCTGTTCGGTTTGTGTGTTGGTAAGTACTTTAGCAGTTTCGTATAATTGTGGCTGTTTCGGTTGTGTTAATGTTGTATACCTTGTTGATTAGGAGAAGATCAAGGGACTGTGGATTGGCAATCGGTGACTTAGTTGTGTTAAATCACCATAGCTCATTAGAAGGTAAAGACTTGGTTGTTTGTTGGATTGAACAGAGTCTTGGTTTCGATTTTGGTAACAATTTGGGCGTTTTATTCAGTGTTTTGTTGGAAAATTTTAGGTGTTGTGTGGCTCGAGAGCATTTTCGCATCAAAACAATACCAGGTGTGTACTCAAAACGCAAAAAATGAGGTTTCGACAAAAGCTGAAAAACTACATTGTTGATGCCATATGGGTGTGTGGTCGCCCGTGTGGATGACCGTGTGTGAGACACAACCGTGTGATCGTTGAACGCATGGCAGTGCGCAGGACACGACCGTGTGATGACTTGGGTGTGACCGTGTGGGCCACAAGGGGTCTGCCAAGTCAAGCGTGTGGGCCACACGAGCATGACACACAAGTGTGTGGATTTAGGGCTAGGCAGTGTGGGCCACACGGGCAAACCATATGGGCATGTGGGCCCTTTTTTTTAAATTTTCCCTAAGGTCTCATAGGTCACTCCGATCGACTTTGGGCCTACTATGGGGTTGGTAAGGGCTAGTTAAACCCTATTTTGCATGCTATGATATTTTGATTTACTAATCTGAGTAAGATATTAAATGTATGCCTGATTGTATTGATATATGTGTATCTGTTATTTGTATAAAACATGTTAAGCATGTTTAATCCGCTATATCTGTATCTAAATTTCTATATCTATTATTGGGGTGGGATTTGTATATGAGGAGGAAGTGTTCTGTTCGGCGTTAATCGCCTTTATTCTAGCAGCTCGACTGCATATTATCTGATATGTGTCTTAATGGCACGACGTGGTGTCTAGGGATGGGTGGGTGTTTTTAACCCCACATGGTGTGATGGGATGGTTGGAGTTGGTGTGTAGAGGATGGGTGTAGGATTTTGCATATCTGAATCTGAAATTGAATCTATATCTGTATCTGACTGTGCATATGATTTTGTATGTGTTGCATGTCTATTTCTGTTGGGCTACACATTGAGTTGACATAAACTCACCTCTATTTGTTTGTTTATGTTCAGGGAATCCATAGACTTAGACGGATTGGTGCGATAGAGCCTCTCAATGACCATGAGTTCGTAAACTAATTAGGTTTATGGATTTATTTTAAGGGTTATTTCTGGATTTCTATAATAATTGGACTCTCTGGACTTTTTGGTTGATTTTTATTTTGGATTTAGATTTTCGATTTAGTATTTAATTAGCGACTGATATCTAAAAACTATGGTTTTTACTAAAACCAAGGTTTTCTAAAAATACTAACCGCTTTCATTAAATACAACCTTTTTCTTATGCTTACGCTATAAAACACGATTTAAGGCAAATTTATTTTGAATAAACATTTTGACAATGGATAAAAGAAAATAAGAGTTGAAAAACTGAAAAGGTTTTAACGTGTGGAGTTCGTTATCAAAACCCATTTTTTGTGACACCTTCGGATTTGGCCATAAGTCTAGGCTGGGTTTGGGTGTTACGGTTTGAATCTGTATTTGAAAATGTATTTGTTTATTTATGTATATCTAATTTGTTTCTTGGGATGTGTTACACACTAAGCTTGTGAAGCTCACTCTTTGTTTGTTATCCTCTCAGGTAACCAGCAAGTTTAGGACCGGATGACGTGTGGATGATCGGATTGGTTTTCCACATAAGCTGGTTTGGATTATTTTAATTAAGATTTCTAGACTTTTGATTTTTGGAATAAGTTTTTGGATTTGGTTTTGTTTTTGGGTTTTTGATTTGTTCGTTGGTTTTTGGGTGTTCTTAAACATAAAACTATAAAATCATACAGATTTGAAAAATTGGAATATAATTTTCAAAACTTAAAACCTCTGGAAGTTTCTGCAGTTTTTATAAGTAAATGTTTAAGAGATCATGCTATGAAATAGGTGTTTTCAAACTTGAGAATTTCCTGAAACTCGTATTAGCTTAGCTAAATTAAGTTTTCATATCACACAATTTCTAAGCTATATTTTAGTTTTTCACACAAGTTGATGTAACTTTTCCATATTCGGCCATAACGTCTAAGTCGGGTTTGGATCAAAATTAAATTGTATATTTTTATAATAGTAAAAATATAATTTTAGTATTTTAATAGTCTATGCCTTTATAACGTTTAAATGATCAAATTATTTTTTTATCATTTTTTAGGGCCAAAATGAAATTTTAACTTTACTAATTTAAAATTTTATAAATTTTAAAGGGGATTAAATGAACAAATTCTCATTTTCTACACCGCTGTTCAAAATTGACTTCCTTGAAAAAGTATCTTACGACCCATCTTCCATGTTTCTAGTGGCAAAGCCTAGTGGAGACCCATGGGGCCATGGCCCCCTAAAATGGTGAAATTTTAATTTAGGTCTTTTATAATTTATAAAATTTTAGATTAATAATGGTAAAATTATACTTTGGCCCCTAAAAATGATAAAATTTCAATTTAACTCTTTAAAATTTATAAAGATATAGACTATTTAAATGATAAAATTATATTTTTACTGCTGTAAAAATATATAATTTAATTTCGCCTCGTAAAATAAATTTTCTAGCTCCACCACAGCATGTATCCAAAAGCCAAACATGGCTGAGCAATACTTCGAAAGCCACAACAGGATTTTTGTTGGGTTGTTAATCCAATCGACAGCTACTTAGGCAATCACTTCCGGTAATGAGTCTCGTAAAGGAAACCCACTTTGATGCCTTAAAAACGAGGGTTGCCTCCTTAGCAAGGATTTCAGTTTCAGTTGCACTATTGGATGAGACAAGTTTAAAGAAAACAAGTAACACAGCCGCACAGTCATCAGGCAAAACATTGCCAATACCTGCTAATTTGATATTGAATTTAAGGCATCCCTTTGGCGAGGCTTCCATTTATAGTCAATTCCATAGTTTTTAGTTTTATCAGATGGGAAAAAGTTAGAGGGGGAGAGAAAAAAAAATCATCTACTCTCACACAAGAAGATAGCCATTTAGCAACGAAACTCTTTTATTAATTTGATATTATTCACATACTGTGGCGGAGAGTAGTGGAGACCGGGGAGGGTGCTAGTAAAAATAGTAAAATTTTAATATAGACCCTTTATAATTTGTAAAATTTTAAATTAGTAATAGTAAAATTGTACTTTAGTACCTGAAACTCGTATGAGCTTAGCTAAATTAAGTTTTCATATTACACAATTTCTAAGCTAGATTTTAGTTTTTCACACAAGTTGATGTAACTTATCTAGATTCGATCATGACGTCTAAGCCCAGTTTGGGGTATTTCAGTTGACGTGACATATAAGATAAATAATATTATGTTAGTATGATATGCACATGAGCTATCATGCAAGTTGTCACGCCAACAACAATAAAAATTAATATTTTAGTCATCATTTTCATTAAAAAAAGTGATTTGACTCGTTTTTAAAAGGTTAAGAGTCAAATTTAGCCAAAAAATAATGGTTAAATTGACAGAAAATGTAATATTAAGAGTTAAATTTATCATTATACCTTAAAAAATAATGATAAAAATTTAATTTTTCTTCTTAATTGACAAATTGTACCCTAATCTATACCTCTGTTTTCAACTAACTACTAAACTTTTTTTTATGAGAAGTGGTATTTAAATTAATTCTCCATTACTCAAATCATCTCAAATCTTAAGAGCGTTAAGAAAATCGGTTGATCAATTGTATCATGCTACATTAGCACCCATACATTATTTTCAGTGATTTTTTAATTTTATAATAATTTTAATTAAAAATAATTATATTAATAGTAAAAAAAATCACGCCACTTCGTAACTCTCCTTCCGCCCCCAATCCTGACAATTTCAGCAGCTCAGCTATAATATCTGAACCTTTACGAGGACCCATCCATCCCCCTGAATTGTAGCTGCATCAAACACATGATAAACAAGGCTTCCCTTTTCTCTTTTTCTTTTTTTTTTTAATAGCTCAATGATTAGTGGTCATATTTTGTAGCTCCTACAATTCATTAGAATTTGATATCAAACTGGCACACATGATTCTAGCCAAACTTTGACAATATTCCATATTGTTGTTGCAGTAATTTGCTTTGAATTTACTATTGCTATTGCAATATAGATTTCTGGGTTTCAAAATAATCTACTTTGACAAGGCGGGTACAATGAAACCCACACCTAAAACTAAATGAAGAAGGAAGGGTAGAATAGACGACGATATGAATGAGACAGTTTTTGAGTTTCACTAAATATTGACTGTGAAAAATAAAATAGAATAAAATAAATAAAAATAAAGAACACATAAATTTTACGTGGAAACCCTTTCGGGAAAAAAACCACGGGCAGAGGAGAAGAAAATTCACTATGTCGAAAATTTTTTACACAAATACAAGAGGAATAGACTATGTCTATTTATAGGCTTGCAAAGCCATATTCTAGTAGGATTGAAACACCTTATCCTAATCAATATAAAATAGATGGAGTTTAATAAGGTTTAAAAACCTTATTCTAAAATAAAATAAAAGAAGTCTAGTTCTATATGGATTTTACTTTTATTTTATTTTCCATCGTATTTTATTTAAATAAGAATTTGGGTCACTTAATTCTAACAATCTCCACCTTGACACAAATTCTCAATGAACAAGTTCTTCATCGCGAACTTTCAATAAACAAGTTCTTCACCTCTTCCAAAAAACCCCTTAAGGGTTTAACTTCAACAATGAACACCAACCAAGTCTAAGCAATGATCAAACTTGGTTATAGGAAGTGACTTAGTCATCATATCTGCAGGATTTTCATGAGTGCTAATTTTGCTCACAACAATATCACCACGAGCAATAATATCACGAACAAAATGATACCGAATATCAATGTGTTTTGTTCTCTCATGAAACATTTGATCTTTTGTAAGAAAGATGGCACTCTGACTGTCACAAAATCTCGTGCTGATTTGAAGGTCTTCATTGAGTTCACTAAATAGTCCCTTCAACCAAATAGCTTCTTTACAAGCCTCGATAATCGCCATGTACTCAACTTCATTGGTAGACAAAGCGATCGTAGTTTGCAAAGTGGCTTTCCAACTAATTGCACAACCTCCAATTGTAAAGACGTAACTCGTGAGAGATCTTCTTCTATCAAGGTCTCCAGCAAAATCAGCATCAACATACCCTATAACTCCATCTTTAGTTCTTCCAAACTGTAAGCAAACATTAGTAGTGCCTCGTAAGTATCTTAAAATCCATGAATCGCTTTCCGGTGTTCTTTACCGAGATTCGCCATGTATCTCGCTAAGCGCCTTGTTGCATATGATAAATCGACGTGAACAAACCATAGCATACATGAGAGATCCTCTGCACTAGAGTATGGAACATGTGACATGTACTCAATCTCATTATCGATTGAGGAGATAAGGCCGATGAAAGTCTGAAATGGTCGCTAAAGGAGTACTAACGGCTTAGCACTCTGCATATTGAACTGCAAAGAACTTTCTCAATGTACCCTTCCGACTTAGGTACAATTTACTTGCTTTTCTATCTCGAGAATCTCCATACCAAGTATCTTCTTTGCTGGTCCTAAATCTTTCATCTCAAATTCTTCACTTAGTTGGGCTTTAACCTTTCTTATCTCTCTTTTATCTTTTCTTGCTATCAACATGTCATCAACATAAAGAAGTAGATACACAAAAGAACCATCAACATTTTTCTTAAAGTAGACACAACTGTCAAAACTACTTCTTTTGAAATCATGAGAAGTCATAAAGGAATCAAACCTCTTGTACCACTTGTCTTGGTGATTGTTTCAAACCGTAAAGGGACTTTTTCAAAGAAGCAAACATAGTCCTCTTTTTCGAGACTATAAAACCCTCTGGTTGTTGCATGTAAATATCTTCCTCAAGTTCTCCATGCAAAAATGCGTTTTACATCTAACTGCTCAAGCTCCAAATCATGCATGGCAACAATACCAAGCAAAGCTCGAATCGAACTATGCTTAACAACTGGAGAGAACACATCATGAAGTCCACTCGGAATTTGATCAGTAACCCTTTGCAACAAGCCTTGCTTTATATCCGGGTTCTTCAACTCTGAGTCCTTCTTTCTTTTAAACACCCATTTACAACGAATGCCTTTTTACCTTTAGGAAGTTTTACAAGATCCCATGTTACATTTTTGTGGAGTGATTCCATCTCCTCTTGCATAGCAAACATCCACTTTTCGAGTCTTCACACTAATCGCCTCGAATAATTAAATGGCTCTTGATTCGCATCTATATCTTCACCACATTTAAAGCATAAGCAACTAGATCAACCTCGGCATACTTCTTTGGAGGTTTAATTTCTCTTCTTGTCCTGTTTTTGGCGATAGAGTATTGCGGTGAAGAAGCAACTCTATTCTCAATTTTTGTCTTGGCTTGAGGAGTTGATTCGTATTAATCGATGCTCCACCGCTTTTGGTTTTCTTTATTGGAAGAGTCTTTAAGAGATAAGTTAGGTAGCATAGCGGTTTCATCAAAAACAACATCTCTGCTAATCACAACTTTTCTATTTTCAGGACACCATAACTTATAGCCTTTTACACCACTTTATAACCAAGAAAACGCATTTAATGGATCTCGGTTCCAATTTTCCATTATCAACATGAGCATATGCAGGGACACCCAAAATCTTTAAATCGGAATAATTAGCGGGATTACGGACCATACCTCTTGTGGAGTCTTTTCTCAATGGCAGCGGATGGAGATCGGTTGATCAAAAACATGCATGAAAGTCGTACGCCCAAAATGACTTCGGTAAGTTGGCATTTGACAACATACATCGAACCTTCTCCATGATCGTTCTGTTCATTAGCTTACAACGCCGCTTTTGTTGTGGAGTATGACGAACTGTCAAGTGTCTCATGATCCTTGACTTGCACAATCTATTAAACTCATCGAGCGAACTCTAAGCCATTGTGCATGCGGAGGTATTTTATCTGCTTTTCCGTCTGTTTTTCAATCATAATTTTCCAAGACTTAAATGTGGAAAACACATCGCTTTTACTTCGGAAGAACGCCCAAACTTTTCGGAAAAATCATCAATAAAGGTTAGCATATAATTAGCTCCACCTCTCGAAGGCACTCTGGGCGGCCCCACGGATCGAATGGATATACTCCAACGTTTCCTTCGTGTTATGGATTCCTCTAGTGAATCGAACTCTCTTTGCTTCCCAAAAACACGGTGCTCACAGAAATTCGGTTTGCAAATTCCTTGCCCATTAAGAAGTCCTCTTTGCTTAATTACGCCATGCCATTCTCACTCATATGCCCTAGGCGCATATGCCAAAGTTTAGTAATATCATCATCGACAAGGAAGAGGAAGCGACAATTGCATCACCGATATGATAGAACCACAGAAAACATATAACTTGGCAATCTTTCTTTGCCCTTTCATCACAACAAGGACCCTTTGAAATCTTTAAAACCCCACTTTCATTGTGTATCGTAAGAGTACTCAACGAAATTAAATTTCTTTTCAATTCGGAATATGCCGCACGTCACTAAGTGTTCGACAACTCCATCAAACATCTTAACTTTAATTGTTCCAACACTGCGATTTTACATGAAGCATTATTTCCCATCAAAACAACACCTTGAATCTTTGTTTCATAAGTTGTAAACCAATCCCGATTGGGACTCATGTGGAAGGTGCAGCTGAATCAAGTATCCACTCTCGCTTACTTTAGAATCATTGTGAAGCAACTAGAAGTTCACCATCATTGTAGTCTTCTACAACATCGCTTCACCGAATTTTCCGTTTGTTTCCCTTTTGATTCGCAGCCTCCCTTTTAATCTTATTTTGTAGCTTATAGCACTCAGATTTAATGTGCCCTTTCTTCTTGCGAAGTTGCAAGTTTTACCTCTGTTTGAAGATTTCGATCTACCCTTAGATTTACCACGAGGATTCCGTTCTCGTGTTCTACCACGATCATCATCAACATTCGGTCTTGTCTCCCACGAACAATGAGACCCTCTCCTTGAGAGTTGGGTTTAACCACAAGATGCTTCATCTTATAATACGAGGTTAAAGAATCATAAACCTCATCAAGCTGTGAGAGACTCATGGCTATATAAAATCGTGTCTCTAAAGGTTGAATAAGGCAGGGCAACGAACAAAGTAGAATCAACCCTAGATCTTCCTTATCATCTTGAACTTCCATGGCCTCCAAGTTTGAGAGAATTTCTTTAAACACTTAAGTGTTCGTGTTAGGTACTGACGCACCTTCCTCCAAACGATGAGCATAAAGACGCCGCTTCATATGCAACTTGCTTGTTAGAGTTTTCGACATACATATTTGTTCTAGCCTCTTCCATAATGCAATGGCGGTTTTCTCTTTCATCACATCCTGCAAAATTTCGTTGGACAAATGCGATGTAATTGTGTTAATGCCTTTCGATCCTTACGCTTCTTCTCTTCATCTGTTAATGTCGAAGGCATCTTATCTATCCTAGCGGGCATCCTCTAGATCCATCGTGCAAGAAGCGCTTGCATCTTAATTTGCCACAACGCAAATCGGTGTTGCGATCCAACAATGAATTTCATACTTCAAAGACGCCATTACCGTGATCGAGATGAATAACCCGGAAGCTCGATACCAATTTGTGAAAAATAAAATAGAATAAAATAAATAAAATAAAGAACACATAAATTTTACGTGAAACCCTTTCGGAAAAAAACCACGGCAGAGGAGAAGAAAATTCACTATGTCGAAAAATTTTTACACAAATACAAGAGGAATAGACTATGTCTATTTATAGGCTTGCAAAGCCATATTCTAGTAGGATTGAAACACCTTATCCTAATCAATATAAAATAGATGGAGTTTAATAAGGTTTAAAAACCTTATTCTAAAATAAAATAAAAGAAGTCTAGTTCTATATGGATTTTACTTTTATTTTATTTTCCATCGTATTTTATTTAAATAAGAATTTGGGTCACTTAATTCTAACATTGACAATATGTAATATTGTTGTTGTAATTTGCTTTGCATTTTCTATTGATATGGTAGGCTGTCAAAGCTATTCAGGAATGTGGTTCGGAAGGTTCTATCTCTGCTTTGATTAGAAGAATACATCGGATTCTATCCCAAGAAAATTAGTGGATTTTAAGACATATTCCGAGGGAGAATAATTACTGTGCCGACTACATTGCTAAATTGGCTTTTGTAAGCGAGGAGGACTTACGCCTTTATGACTCTCCTCCAGATGAAGTGCTAGATTTTCTTAAGTCAAATAAAGAGAGGCTCTTTACACCTCTTGGTTTTTCCTTGTAATTTAATTTCGTTATGTTTTCTTGTTCACCAAAAAAAACTAAATAATGGAATGTGGTTGAATTGGATCGATTGAACCGGTCGTTCCGATGAATTAATAGTC
Source organism: Gossypium arboreum (assembly GCF_025698485.1). Taxonomy (NCBI): domain Eukaryota; kingdom Viridiplantae; phylum Streptophyta; class Magnoliopsida; order Malvales; family Malvaceae; genus Gossypium; species Gossypium arboreum. The sequence continues at coordinate 98,710,532 of NC_069080.1, forward strand.
TAGTCAATTTGATCACTGGTCCAGTTTAAAAAATATCGATTAGCATTAATGTAAGTTGATTGTGATATTGTTCTTTATATGAACCGCATAGACTTAGCTTGTAAAGGGGTTATAAGTGGTTATAGGCTTTAACTAATAGAGACAGATTGTTATGGTTGTCTTATTTGATGCTGAGTAAGGCTCCAATATGTAAAACCATCGTGTTTGAACTACGTAAACAAAAATTGATTTTATTGTTTTTTTCTTTTCTTGTCTTACTTGTTCTCGCGTCTTGTTTTCGTTCTATTTAGCATTACAACGAACTTTGAATTTAATAAAATTTTTCATTATTACAAATTAATATTTTTTTTAATATTTATGATTTTTTAAAGAATAGGATTTATTAATAAAAGCAAAAATGGGTAGACAATCACTAACATTACAACAATATACCGGAACATAAGGAACAGTAAAAACCAAAAATCATTACCTTAGCACCATGAAGAAAAACTCAAGAAAAAAAAAGGAGCTCCTTGCATCTTTAGTAAAAAACTGTTAATAACTCATTATGGTTAATTGCACCTCCTTTTTTTTTTTCAATTTACCATCTTCAAAATAAAGGAAAAGACAAAAAATCTCTTTAGGGATTAAAAAATTATATACTTTTATAATAGTAGAAATGTAATTTCAACATTTTAATATTTTATACATTTATAAGTTTTAAAAGATTAAATTAATTTCTTATCATTTTGGGGCCAAAATAAAATATTATCTTTACTAATTTAAAATTTTATTTTAAAGGGGTTTGAATGAACAAATTCTCATTTTCTACGCCGCTGTTCAAAATTGACTTCCTTGGGAAAGTATCTTATGACCCATCTTCCATGTTTTTAGTGGTAAAGCCTAGTGGAGACCCAGGGGACCATGACCCCCTAAAATAGTAAAATTTTAATTTAAATCTTTTATAATTTATAAAATTTTAAATTAATAATAGTAAAATTATACTTTGGCCTCTAAAAATAATAAATTTTTGATTTAACTCTTTAAAATTTATAAATATATAGACTATTAAAATGATAAAATTATATTTTTATTATCGTAAAAATATATAATTTAATTTCGTTTCCTAAAATAAAATTTCTGGCTCCGCAAGTGTATGTATCCAAAGGCCAAACATGGCTGAGCAATACTTCGAAAGCCACAACAGGATTTTTGTTGGGTTGTTAATCCAATCGACAGCTACTTAGGTAATCAATTCTGGTTATGAGCCTCATAAAGGAAACCCACTTTAATGCCTTAAAAATGAGGGTTGCCTCCTTAATAGGAAGCATTTCAGTTTCAGTTGCACTATTGGATGAGACAAGTTTAGAGAAAACAAGTAACACGGCCCCACAGTCATCATGCAAAATATTACCAATACCTGCTAATTTGATATTGAATTTAAGGCATCCCTTTGGCGGAGGCTTCCATTTATGGTCAATTCCATATTTCTTAGTTTTATCAGATGGGAAAAAGTTACGGGGAAGAAAAATATCATGTACTCTCACACAAGAAGATAGCCATTTAGCGACGAAACTCTTTTATTAATTTGATATTATTCACATGCAGTGGTGGAGATTAGTGGAGATCGGGGAGGGGGCTGGCAAAAATAGTAAATTTTTAATTTAGACCCTTTATAATTTATAAAATTTTGAATTAATAATGGTAAAATTATATTTTGGTACCTCAAAAATGACAAAAATTTGATTTAATCTTTTAAAAATTATACAAAATATAGACTATTAAAATGATAAAATAATATTTTTATCATCGTAAAATATACAATTTAATTCTATCCTTCAAAAATAAATTTCAAGCTCCGCCATAGTTGATATAAATGAGCAAAAGTTTTTAGGTAATTGCTAATTTTAATGCACAAATTTATATTGGTTTAGTTTTAGAGTCCCAATATTCCAAGAACACAATGTTCAGAAATAACATAATATTAGAGAAAATGAAGTTAAAAATGGGTAGAAAATCAAAGCTGCAGTTCATCTTTTGAAGTATAAACACATCACATCTCCCAATTCAGTAGGATATTCTACAATTCGTCTTGATGATGATGAAAGAAGTATCGTTTGAATACATGAATGAGTTTAAATTCGGAAATTCGGAACGGATGTTTCAAGCTCATATCCATGTAGAAATATAAAAAGTTTCAGCTCGCATTATGAAACTTTGGACACCCAACATACGAATCGATTAATAATTTTGTAGAATTGTTAGAAAATCCATTTATACATCCAATAGCTATACTGAGGCAAGGATACAATAAGAATCTATTGCAAGGCAATCACCCGAATCCAGTTTTGATTATGATTCACATCCATACAATGCCCATAGTCACCATTAAGTGAAAATCTCATTGGATGGTTTTTCGAAGTCCTTGGTGACTATAACAAATAAAAGGAAACAAAGGACCTTGTTGAAGTCGGTGAAGAAGAAAACAACACCATTCCCATAAGAGTTTATCGTAACGATCTTATTTTAAGTGATGTTGAAAAATACGGTTTTAAATTTTTTGTAAATCGAGTTCGTAAGAATAAAATATAAAGATTAATATAGTTAGTATGAAAATATATTGAAGCACATTTAAATAATTTAACCAAGAAAATAATTAATTAAAACTCATTTACTAAATTGTAAAAGTTCAATTGCTATTAAATTTTAATTTAAAAAATACATGAAGACCTAAATAACAATTATCCAAAGAATTAAAATGATTAATTAACTAAATCGAAATGATAGATATTGGAGTGTAATAATACTACCCATTAAGTTTGGTTAATTATAATTAAAGAATAAAATTAAAATTAATTAAAATAATAACCATAATTAATTAAATTAATCAAAGTTTAATCATGTTTAGTTAAATGGAAAGAAAGAATTTACACTTAAAATTAAATCAAACATAAAATGACATCAACCCATTATCATCAAATGACATCAACCCATAATCATCAAGATAAATAATTTCAATTGGTTCCAACTTAATTAAATTAAGCATATTTTTAAAAAGTAATTTAATAAAAATAATAATTGTATTAGTTTATAACTAGAAGCTTGTCTCCATTTATACGTTTTGTTTTGTTTAGAAATAACAAAAAACAAATATGCAAATTGACTCAGATTGCTTAAATCCATAAGAAAAGTTTTGGATGAAATTTAGGTAGAGATCTTCCACCATTTTTTTTTTTTACCAAAAAGATCTACCCTCTTTTCTAATGAATTTAATAAATGTGTGTTGATTTTAATAAAAGTGGTCTATTTAGAAAGGTGTTATGTCAAATTTGACGTCAATGTAATACTTATTATTTTGTTAAATTTGATCATTACCTTTTAAAAAGAGTTAAATTTGATTATCAATCTTTTAAAAATAGTCAAAATGATTTTTAACAAGAATACTAACTGAGATATTAAAATTTTAAACACGACAACCTATATCACAATTCACATGTACTCCATACTAATTTTTGTGAACTTTTATATTTTTAATTTTGATTTTGATTTATTTTAACTTTATAATTTTTAAATTATTTATTGACGTGACATATAAAACATATGATGTTATGTTAGCATGATATGCACATGATCTGTCATGCGAGCTATCACCCCAACAATATTAAAAAAATAATATTTTAGTTATTAGTTCAGTTAAAAAAGTGATTTGACTTTTTTTTAAAGGTTAAGTGTCAAATTTAGCTAAAATAAATAAATAACAGCTAAATTGACAGAAAATATAAATGTTGGAGGCTAAATTTATCATTATGCCTTTAAAAAAACACTTATAAAAATTAATTTTTTCTTAATTGATAAATTGCACCTTAAACTACAGCTTCTTTTTAAACTGGGTACCTAAACTCTTTTTTTTTTTTAATGAGAAATGGTACTTAAACTATTCCTCGTTTACCCAAATCATCTCAAACCTTAACACCTTTAAGAAAAACCATTTACCAATTATATGGTGTAACAAAAACATTCATAGATTACTTTTTGTGATTTTATAATTTTATATTAATTTTATAATTGTTGTTAAAAAGATACAAATTGATTGACTAAATTGCTTAAATTCATAAGAAAAGTTTTGGATGAAATCTGGGTAGAAATCTTCCTCTTCTTTCTTTTTTTGGCCAAAAGGATTTTCCTTTTTTCAATTAATGCAATATATATGTCATATATCACATGTTAATTTTAATAAAAGTCATTCATTTAAAATTGGTTATAATTAAATCAAATGACATCAACCCATAACAGTCAAAATAAATAATTTGATTGGTTCCAACTCAATTAAATTAAGCATATTTAAAAAATAATTTAATAAAAACAATAATTATAAATTAAATTATTAGTTTGTAGTAGTTTATAACTAGGAGTTTACGTTGGTTTATCCATTAAAACACTTCAATTCCATCGTGGTAAGGAATATTTATCGGATGAATTTTTAGGTATTTCATAGAGAATGAAATACTATCCCAATTAATTGTGTCGAGAATGTTGGAAAAAATTGGTTCGAAAAAATTTTCTTGAATAGCAAAAAAAATAAAATTTTGAAAATCGAATCAGTTTGTGATATTTATAACAATAAACTTTTCTTGAAATCGTACTTGTGTTTTGGACTGGACGGATCTTTGTCACTCCCGGCTTTCAACTACACGGTCTTTTCCACTATTCCCATACCATTAACTGCTTCGAGTGTGGGCTCAAATGCTTTCAAATCAAACACAGAACCAAAAATTATTTACTTTACTTTCAGTAGGAAAGTAAATTTTTTTCTAATAAAAATCAATTAAGTTATTATCATCAAATAGAATTTATTCTAGAAAATAAATTTTCACTACTTTCTGGCAAAATAGCAATATCTCAAAATTGTATATAACTTATTGTATTTTTAGCCCTATCAATTCCATCTATTTATAAGGAAATGAAGTGAAATGTTAGTTGAATTAGTAGAAGCATTTTAATGTCTATTTAATAGAAAAACAATTTCCTGGTTGAAATAAGAGAGAATGGCTAATAGGGTGTGCTTTCGCCCATATGTGTTATGATAGAAATTCAGGCCACTTTTGTATTGGGTCTAATTATATGTGCTTTTTAAAATTTTAACTCAATACTTTATAATTTAATTCAACCAAATACATGTTTTTCTATTTCTCAAAATAGACATTATTTATTAAATTAAATTAAATTAATTTTTTAATTAAATAATTTTTTCAACCCAATTCTAGTTTTGTTAAAATCATGGCAACTTTACCGTAAAAATCTATGAGAAAATATATTTAATTTCTACATTCAATGGATTCTCTTGTGACGCTCATAGTGTGACATACCTTAATTTTGAGTAGATGATGAACAATATATGTGTGATTCGTATACTTTAGTGTAAGTCAAAGTCTAAGTTCAAATTAATATATAAGGAATCGAATGTGGGTACGTTTGGTGTACGACTTCTATAGTATGTAGCATCATTCAAATAGTGGAAATCATTGTCCAATTAAAAGGTAAATAATATCCTTTCATTTGCATTATATGATAGAAGAAATGAAAACGTGGCCACAAGTCATTGGACAAACACTTAGTAAGTAGCTTTTGAAATGATATATAATTAGGAAAAACTCAATCACGATATTATAGCGGAATGACTTTATGACTAAATAAATTTATAATTAATAGGCGAAAACTGAAACTTAATTATAAATTATTTGAGCCCTAATTATATATGTCCAATCGATCCACCTCACTAGCTTGTTGAAACAAAAAATTCATTGCATGTAAATCCAAATGGATAGAAATGAATGAAAATGATGAAGTAAGATAAATGGTTCGCATTCATAAATGCATGCGTTTTCTCACTAAGTATAGAAATGATTTGAGAATTAATTTAAATTTTTTGAATTATTTTTAATTAATTATATTTAAATAATCAAAGTTTGAATAAAATTAAATTAATTAGTCATTATAGATTTTGAATAAAAAATTAAATATATTTCATCATAGAACCTTTTACAATAAAGTCATTATGACTTTTAACAGAATTAGAATTGGGTTGGAACAATTATTTAAGTCGAAAGTTAATTTAGTTAAAGTAATTAAGTAACTCATTGAGAAATAGAAAACAAGTTTTGAATTGAATTAAATTATAAAGTATTGAGTCAAAAGTTTAAGAAACATAAATAATTAGACCTAATACATAAGAGACCCAAATTCTCCTCATAAAGAAGAGACAAGTGGTAACCCTAATAATATTTAGTAGGGTGTGTCACCCACCCTTACTCTAGGTAAAGTAGGAGTGTGTTTTCTATTTAAATATTATTATTTTACAAATGTTTAATCAATCATGATTCTTGTATCTCTCCTTATAAATAGATGAAATCGATTGACCTAAAAGAATAAGTTTCCATACACTGTTATTCTGGAAGAAAATAGTGGAATTGTTTTATCTAATAATAAATTATATTTTCTGGTAATTACAATATTTTTCAGTTTCTATTGAGGGAAATTACTTACCTACTGAAATTAATTGCATTGCTTCTTTTTTGTGTGTGTTTGATTCGGGTTGCTCAAGCCTACACTCTGCACAATTCAGGGAACGAGAATAGTGGATAAGGTCGTTTGGTTGAAAGTCAAGATAGATTTAAATCCGTCTCGCACAAAGCAAAAATATTTTTTGGTAAAGGATTACTACTATAAATAAAACAAAATGACACAGTTTTGAAAATTTTTAAACCTCAGCTGTAACTATTAAAATAATTTTTTTAATCGATTTTTTCAACATAGGGTGTAAGTGGATCTACAAGAAAAAAAAAAGAAAAGCGAAAGGAAAGATTGAAACCTATAAGATAACACTTGTAGAAATGGTTTATACGCAAAAAGAACGCATTGATTATGAGGAAACCGTCTCGCTAGTAGCAATGCTTAAGTTTATTTGCATTCTATTGTCCGTTGTGGCGGCTCTCGATTACAAGATTTAAAAAATGGATATTGAAGAGAATATATATATATATATGGTGTAACCCAATAGCATCAAGTTTGCAAGCTTTTAACACCCATCTATGGACTTCAACAAACATGTTGCTCATGAAATCAAAGGTTTGATCAAGCAATAGCAACCTTTGGATTTGAGCAAAATGTTAATGAACTTTGTGTTTCTTAAAAAAATAAATGATGGAAAAGTGGCTTTTTATTGTTCTATATGTTAATGATATTTTGTTCATTGGGAATGATTTAAATACATATCATCGGTTAAACTGTGGCTGACGCAAGAATTTTGCATGAATCAATTGGTAAAGTTAATTATGTTATGGTTAAATGTTGAAAAAAACAAAATGATAGTCTTATCACAAGCTTCATGCATTTTGCAAAGACTGATTCAAAGAATGGAACAAAACCTTTTGTATCAAATTTAAGTGTTTCTTTGGATGACTGCCCTAAGACAATAGAAGAAAGAGGGTCTTTGAGAAAGGTTTCATATGTTTCAGCAATATGAAGCTTGGAGTATGTTATGCTTTGCACATATCTAAATATTTGTTTTGCAATAGAATTTATAAGTCAATACTAAATCCACCACTCAAGAAGAAACCACAAAAACCAAACATTATATCAAGAATCATCCAAGGTCATCATTCTGTAAATGAAGATGCTAAACCATAACCGGTCAACCACTAAAACTACCACACAAAACCAATATGACATGAAAATTCAAGACAAACAATGAACCCAAACAATCAAACTCGAATAAACCAAAAGATAATTTCTAAATGCCACAAACTTCATATTCCAAGGAAAGGGTGGTGCGACATAAAGAATCATCAAATCATATCCTAGAATACCACCATACACACCCTTCAGATCAACAGGCACCTTTAACAATGAAAAGCATTAGTCCTAACATAAATCCATATCACATCCCATCTTTGCACACTAATGTCAAATGACCAAAACTAAAACTTTACACCTCCAAGGAAATAAAAACAAAACAACAGAAAGGATTAAAACTGCCTTTACAAAAGGTGTAATTTAAATAAAACTTCACAAAGTTAAATCCCAGCATCAAAGGCATGTTTTGCAAACTTAATATTTTAACCATTCCTACCAATGCCAATATGCTCTCTTGAAAAAAGGAATTTACTGAAAAGTTATTCATCAATAAATGAAGTTTACAAGAATGAATATATAACCAGCTATGACTAGCTTACTGAAATTGTAACAAAGTAACTAATTACATAATAATTATAATTAATTACGTAATGCCATTTACTAAAAGAACTATCCAAAGCAGACTCCACCAAACAAGAAAAAATAGAAAAAAAAAAAACAGGCCCCATAAAGAAACAAATGTCGAATGCATTAAATAAAAGACAAAAGGACGACAAAATAAGTAAAATATTACTACTAAATAACTAAAAAAAAAAGATTAAACAAGTGTGGCTTTCTAATGATTCGAACTTATAGACTTAATGCCTAAGTAATTCAAGTGGCGACTGCAGTTGCATATAGTCTCCATGGGCTGCTCCATATTGCATATGGTATTCATGGGCTGCATTATCTAACAATGAATTCGGTCAGACAATGGACTTGATGACCTAAAGATGGACAACAACAAAATGGGCACTTACAACCAGCCCAAAACTCAAGCCCAACATGGAGCTATTACATGATTAAAATAAAAACTAATAACTATTACATAAAATTATGCAACTTGTCCTAGAAACAAAAAGGTTTATCGAATAGTATTTTAAAAAAAAAATCATGGTAAATGTTAGGGTTTCAAAATATAAAACTATTTTTTTTAATGAAAACAGACTAGATATTATTAATTTAGTAAAGAAAGTCCCAAGAAAGACGGTTGGGGAAGCTAGAACCGTAAAAAACAAAATAACCCTAAACAAAGTTATTGTTCACAAACAAAAAAATTAACATCCACTCTCCAGCTTATAGAAGCATCACGTGCTGTGGCGACCCAGCACGTGTTCGAAAATTGTTAGTGAAGTCCAAATAAAATTGTTTATAAACTAAAATTAAACTATTAATTAAACCAACAAAGCTAAACTTTTTTCCTAATGTTTTAGATAATGTAAATGATTAAATGATGCTCGATTGATTAGTTGAATGCTAATTAAACTAATGAACCTATATTGATTATATTGGTTGTCACTCTTACTTAGGAATCTCCTCTCCCTCATCCTAGATTAAAAGATACCATTTAAGACTTAATAAACTAGGATCTAGCATGTCAAATCATCAAGAATAAATTAAGAACAAATCAAGAACAAAACTAGATACGGAAACGTACCTGAATCCATGAATTTCTTGAAGTTTTACCGGATCTTGGGGATTTGATCTTCCAAATTAGCACACAAGAAATTCAGAGAATATCTGCTCTCTCTTTCTTAATGATGGGATATTAGAAAAGATATCTTTTGTATAATTTAGGGACCATAACCCTAATATTTATAACCTTTGCATATTAATTAGCCCATCATTAATTAGAATTTGATTAGAACTCAATTACTAGAGCATCTACACATATTTGACCCATACTTTATTTAATAATTAAAACCAAATAAAATTTTAATCAAATTAGATCACTTTTAATTTGGGCTAACCTATCATGATAGTAAATAATAACATGTAATTACCCTTATTATATATGTGATGTCCATATTTTCCAACAATCTCCCACTTGGACCATATATATTTTCTAATTACTCTATAATTACATGTCATTATATAACCTTATGAGCTCAAAATTTTACTATCATATCCAAAAGGTATTCTGAACAATCTCGTCCATTAATTATGTTAACATAGAACCAAGGCGACTTTCGTTACATATATCGTAACTAAATCCATCAATGATCACGTATATTAACACAACCAAATGACATAGATCAAGTATGGATGTGTAGCATGGAAATTACATGCAATATGATCTAAACATGTCTATTTCCAACTGGTCCTCTTTAAACTTAAGTGAGGTCAATACCAAAGTAAGAAACATAATGAATAAATAGAATACTTTATTTCTGATCAGAAAATAACCAACTACATAAATGTCTGAAAACAAACATAAAATATGAACTCCCACTAAATCATGATATTCTCAAACAATGTAACACCCATATGAGCAGTGTGCTCATGAAAGACCTTGGGTGGTAAACCTTTTGTGAGCGGATCCGCTATTATAGAGTTTGTCCTAATGTGTTGTATGGATATTTGACCATTTTGCACTCTTTCTTTTACAGCTAGGAACTTTAGGTCAATATGCTTTGACTTAGTTGGAATACAGCACTGCTGACTTATTGTCACAAAATAATTTGAGTGGTTTTTCTACATTCTCCAAAATGCACGGCCCTGTGACAAAGTTCCGCAACCATATTCCATGGTTTGATGCCTCATAGCATGCTACAAACTCTGCTGCCATAGTGGACGAAGCTACAATTGTTTGTTTGACACTTCTCCAAGATATAGCTCCTCCAGCCAATAGGTATATATAGCCTGATGTAGATTTTCTACTATCTTGGCATCTAACGAAATCAGAATCAGAATACCCTATGACCTCCAGAAGATCTGATCTCTTATAAGTAAAGATGTAATCTTTTATTCTCTGAAGATATCTCATAACCCTTTTGGCTGCTATCCAATGGTCTATACCAGGGTTGCTTAAATATTTGCCTAACATCCCAACAATGTACACAATGTCTGGACGCGTACAAACTTGAGCATACAATAAACTCCCAACAGCTGATGCATAGGGAATCTTTTCTATTTCTTGAATTTCAAGGTTACTTTTAGGGCATTGAGTAAGACTAAATTTGTCTCCTTTAGCGACAGGGGTGTCACCTGGTCTACAACTCTGCATGTCTAACCTTTTGAGTACTTTATCAATATATCTCTTTTGTGATAATCCAAGAATTCCTCGAGATCGATCTCGAGGAATTCTTGAAACAAAAGAGGCGTCCCCAAGATCTTTCATATCAAAATGCTTAGATAAAAATCTCTTGGTTTCGTGCAATAAGCCTATATCATTAGCGACAAGCAAAATGTCATCAACATATAGAACCAGAAATGTAACACCCCTTACTCGTATCCGAAGCCAGGACAGGGTGCGAGGAATTATTGGACTTAAACATAAACAAACATACAAAACCGAACCACAAAATTTCGTTGAAATTAAAAACATTCAAACATATGCATAACATCCTTTATACAGGCCCATGAGGCCAAAAATATAGGCCTATGAGGCCAAAAACATACATCGGGGATGAGTCGGGACTAAACCGGGAAATTCTGAAACTCTTACAACACTTAAAAGATTTTTTATGATTTGGAGAGCCACATGCCCCTGTGGATAGGTCGTGTGGCCTCACACACCCGTGTGGCTTGGGACACGCCCGTGTCCTCAGCCCGTGTAACTCTCTAACTATGATGTCATCAACATAATAATGACACACGACCAAGTCACACATCTATGTCCTAAGGCCGTATCCTATACGGCTGAGACACACAGTCGTGTCTCTGCCCATGTGTTTACTACTAGGCATTTTATTTTACCTAATTAGGGTGCAAGGGACACATGGCCAGATCACAAGCCCGTGGGGTAGACCGTGTGTCACACACCATCTAGACACATGCCCGTGTGTCTAACTGTGTGGACAAATTCTAGGCTATTATCAAAGCCATTTATCAATCTTAAACACTCGCATACATAAACCCCCATCATGATATGCAACATACCACATATTCAAACCAACATGCTTTCATATGGCATTCCACACCAATTTCATATTCAATCAATATTATTAACCTACTTTAAAATTATTCATTAATATTATGGATACTTTCACCCTGTTGGTCATAAACTATCCATCGAGCACTTATACCATTCATCACACTCATCATCCACAACCACATCAAAGCATAAAGACATTTGCATGCATGCATAATTAATTAGGGTTACAACCCAAATAATTAATATGAGCCATCTCTCATGGCCATATACAAAATAATCGGAATACCAATATAAGCCAACACATTTGGCTAATCAATATGACACATAACAAAATGACCAAGTTTCTTATACATGCCATACTCAAAATGTTGAGGCTAACTATACCCAAATATCCAATTGATAGTGTGATCGAAAACTCTGACGTCCTCCGATCCCCAAGCTAGCTTGGCGATACTATAAGGAAAAAGGAAATGAAAGGGGGTAAGATTATATTTTGGTACCTCAAAAATGACAAAAATTTGATTTAATCTTTTAAAAAATTATACAATATATAGACTATTAAAATGATAAAATAATATTTTTATTATCGTAAAAATATACAATTTAATTCTAGCCTCCAAAAATAAATTTCAAGCTCCGCCATAGTTGATATAAATGAGCAAAAGTTTTTAGGTAATTGCTAATTTTAATGCACAAATTTATATTGGTTTAGTTTTAGAGTCCCAATATTCCAAGAACACAATGTTCAGAAATAACATAATATTAGAGAAAATGAAGTTAAAAATGGGTAGAAAAATCAAAGCTGCAGTTCATCTTTTGTAGTATAAACACATCACATCTCCCAATTCAGTAGGATATTCTACAATTCGTCTTGATCATGATGAAAGAAGTATGGTTTGAATACATGAATGAATTTAAATTCGGAAATTCGGAACGGATGTTTCAAGCTCATATCCATGTAGAAATATAAAAAGTTTCAGTTCGCATTATGAAACTTCGGACACCCAACATACGAATCGATTAATAATTTTGTAGAATTGTTAGAAAATCCATTTACATCCAATAGCTATACTGAGGCAAGGATACAATAAGAATCTATTTCAAGGCAATCACCCGAATCCAGTTTTGATTATGATTCACATCCATACAATGCAACATCAACATCTTTTGGAACATTATAGCCCATAATCACCATTAAGTGAAAATCTCATTGGATGGTTTCTCCAAGTCCTTGGTGACTATAACAAATATGAGGAAACAAAGGACCTAGTTGAACTCGGTGAAGAAGAAAACAACACCATTCCAGTAAGAGTTTATCATAACGATATTATTTTAAGTGATGTTGAAAGATGCGGTTTCAATTTTTTTGTAAATTAAGTTCGTAAGAATAAAATATAAAGATTAATATAGTTAGTATGAAAATATATTGAAGTACGGTTAAGTAATTTAATGGAGAAAATAGTTAATTAAAACTCGGATACTAAATTGTAAAATTTCAATTGCTATTAAGTTTTAATTTAAAAAATGCATGAAGACCTATATAACAATTATCCAAAGAATTAAAATGAATAAATAACCAAATTGAAATGATAGATTAAAATGAATAAAATGCATGAATAATATTATCCATTAAGTCAGTTAATTATAATTAAAGAATGAAATTAAAATAAATAATTTGAATTGGTTCCAACTCAATTAAATTAAGCATATTTTAAAAATAATTTAATAAAACAATAATTATAAATTAAATTATTAGTTTGTAGTAGTTTATAACTAGGAGTTTACGTTGGTTTATCATTAAAACACTTCAATTCCATCGTGGTAGGGAATATTTATTGGATGAATTTTTGGATATTTCATAGAGAATGAAATACTATCCGAATTAATTGTGCCGAGAATGTTGGAAAAAATCGGTTCGAAAAAATTTTCTTGAATAGCAAAAAAAATAAAAATTTGAAAATCGAATCAGTTTGTGATATTTATAGTAATAAACTTTTCTTGAAATCGTACTTGTGTTTTGGACTGGATGGATCTTTGTCACTCCTGTCTTTCAATTAAACGGTCTTTTCCACTATTCCCATACCACGAACTGCTTCGAGTGTGGGCTCGAATACTTTCAAATCAAACACAGAACCAAAAATTATTTACTTTACTTTCAGTAGGAAAGTAATTTTTTTTCTAATAGAAATCAGTTAAGTTATTATCAGCAAATAGAATTTATTCTAGAAAATAAATTTTCACTACTTTCTGGCAAAATAGCAATATCTCAAAACTGTATATAACTTATTGTATTTTTAGCCTTATCAATTCCATCTATTTATAAGGAAATGAAGTGAAATCTTAGTTGAATTAGTAGAAGCATTTTAATGTCTATTTAATAGAAAAACAATTTCCTAGTTGAAATAAGAGAGAGGGGCTAATAGGGTGTGCTTCCGCCCATATGTGTTATGATAGAGATTCAGGCCTCTTTTGTATTGGTTCTAATTATATGTGCTTTTTAAAATTTTAACTCAATGCTTTATAATTTAATTCAACCAAATACATGTTTTCTATTTCTCAAAATAGACGTTATTTATTAAATTAAATTAATTTTTAATTAAATAAGTTTTTCAACCCAATTCTAATTTTGTTAAAATTATGACAACTTTACAGTAAAAATCTATGAGAAAATATATTTAATTTCTACATTCAACGGATTCCCTTATGATGCTTATGGTGTGACATACCGTAATTTGAGTAGATGATGAACTATTTATGTGTGATTCGTATACTTTAGTGTAAGTCAAAGTCTAAGTTCAAATTAATATATAACGAATCGAATGTTGGTACGTTTGGTGTACGACTTCTGTAGTATGTAGCATCATTCAAATAGTGGAAATCATTGTCCAATTAAAGGGTAAATAATATCCATTCATTTGCATTGTATGATAGAAGAATTGTAAACGTGGCCACAAGTCATTGGACAAACACTTAGTAAGTAGCTTTTGAAATGATGTTATTTTTGCTTCTGTGAGTGTGTACCAGTTGTGTAGTAGAAGTTCAGTGGGATTGAAAGTCTATGGTAGTTGGATAAGGTTAATGGTTGGTTTTGGTGGGATTTGGTAGTTAGTGGCGTTGTGGGAGTTGGGATTTTAGTTTGAATTAATTTTTCATTTTAATTTTTTCCCAAAAATCCCTCTTTCTGATGTTATTTTTTTACCCTTCTTTTCTCTGCAACTCTTTATTTTGTTTTCTATTTATTCTGTTCAACAAATTGATCGTTCTAATTATTGGGGTTCGGTGTTCTAGTTGTTCTTCGTTTGTCTTGGTAAGTCTATAAGTTCGTTTGGTTTGGATTTCTTTCCTTTTGAATTGCCGTATTGGTGTTGTGGTTAGGGAGTTTTATTTCTACGAGTGTGTTGCATAGGAGAAGATTGTGAAGCAGTGGATTTCACTCCAACGGCTTAATCTATGATAGTAGTCGTTTTCGTCATCGGTAAGTTCATGTACGTTGTTCAGGTTATTGTTGTCGAATCGTAAACCGTTTGCTAAATAATTGTTGGGATACTATTTTTCTATGTTTCAGAGGTCTCGGGATTGCTTTCACATTAAAAATAAACTAGATGTGTAATGAAAACATGAGAAAGCATCGATCGGTGAACGTAAAAAATCTGGTCTGTTGACGCCACGCAGGTGTGTGCCTAACCGTGTGGTAGGTCATGTGGTCCACACGGGCTAGGCTAACTTTGGCGTATGGGCCTATATGGGCAAGCCATACGGGAGTGTGGGCCACACGAGCAAGGCCATTCTGAGCATGTGGGCCCACACAGGTAAGCAACACGGGCATGTAGGCCTAAATTTCAAAATTTTTCCTTAGGGTTGTACACGTTGATCTTATCAACTATGGTCCCTCTGTAGGGTCGATATGTATGGTATAAGCCTTAAAGCATGAAATGTCTTACTCTGTTAGACTGAAAATGACTTAAATAATGCTTTTATGAGTACGATCTGTTCTGTCATGCTTAGGCATGTGTAATATCTATTTTATGAGCATGCATGATGTATTAATTCTGATATATCTTATTACTGTTTGTATTTGGTTATGGGATGGGATATATGATATGTGGAGGAAGTATTTTGTGAGGTGATATTTCGCCAATATACTAGCAGCACGGCTGTGATTATTCTAAAAAGTGTCGTATAGACACTATGTGATGTGTAGGGCCGGGTGAATGTTTTATACTCCACGTGGTGTGTTGTGATAGTAGAGGATGGGGGTAGGACTTTGTATATCTGTATATGTATGATTCTATTCATAATCATATTCTGTTAAGGATTTATGTCTATATCTGTTCTATTATACAATAAAACCTGAATTCATGTTTTCGTAGAGTTACACACTGGGTTTTTAAAACTTACTTTCTTTTTGTCTGCTCTGTTCAGGTAACCCTCAGACTTAGGCGGGTCAGTGCGGCGGAGGCTCTATTATGACCACTTGTCCATAAATTTCATTTACTTTAAAAGTTTACTTAATTTTATGATTTTGAGAGTTTTGTAATTTTGGGACCCTCTCGACTTTGGGGTTTTATACATGCTAGGTTATTTCCTTCGTATTAAGGATTTATATGTCTTATAACACATTTAATATTGGCTCATTATTTAAACTCATTGCCAATTATGGTCTAACCATCCCATGTGATTTGTGACACATTGCATGTGTCTAATTGAGATATACCATACTTAATCATCACAAGAACATTTGAACATAAACATGTACCAATTGGTACGTCATAACCTACATCAAACTGAGCCAATTCCCATGGCCATATACAGGTGAATAGGTATACCTTAATAAGCCTTCATATTGGCTAATCAGATAACACATATAACAAAATAAACAAAAGCCTATACATGCCATTGAACAAAAGTAAAAATATCTATATACCAAAGCTAGACAAGGTGATAGTGTGTTGGTTCTTGTAACACCCCTCACTCGTATCCAACACCGAGACAGGGCTCGAGGCATTGCCAGACTTAAACATTCATAAACATACAAAATTGGGTCACCAAATTTTTCCCAAAAATTTAAAACTTGTCGAACATACGCTATCATCCCTTAAACAGGCCTTCGAGGCCTATAACTTACATTAAGGCAGTTCGGGACAAAACTGAAATCATTCGGTAAACTTTGGGTAACTTAATAAATTTCTAGCTTTGGAGTGTCACACGCCCGTGTAGGTGGGCCGTGTGGACTCACACGCCCATGGGCTCAACCCGTGTTTAAAACTTGAGCATTCTGTTAAATTAACACGGACAAGACACACGACCGTGTGTCCTACCCGTGTGCTAATTTAGCTTAAAGTTTTAGGTGCAGGGGACACACGGTCATACCACACACCCATGGGAATGGACCGTGTGTCTCACACGGCCAAGACACACGCCCGTGTATCTAACCATGTGGACCTTAATAGGCTATTTTCCAAGCCTTAAGTCACCCCTTTCTACCCCTTATACCATTATACTATGTTTACTAACTTATAAATTAAACATCCATCTTCAAGATATTATCAACTTATTATCATATCGCACATTTATTCTATAGCCATGACCACCTCAAATGGTCCTAAGGCACTCACCATGTACATATGGCATATACTTCTTATACATAGTGAACAAGCATAATCACATACCCACATCACAAAGTATTTACACATATCATGGATGAATAGGCTTACAAGCCAAAATCACTATTAGCCACATCTCATGGCCACATACAACAAATCATTATAAGCCAATACATTTGGCTAATCACAACGACATCAATCATAGAAAAACTAAATCTCTATACATGCCACTGACTTGAACACGTTTAGCATATACATGTTAATGCTCCAAGGTAAAGGCTCGATAGTGTGATTCTTCCTCCGATGATCTCCAACCCCGAGCTGACCTGTCAAAACTAAAAAGATGGAAAGGGGGAGTAAGCTTTACGCTTAGTAAGTCCATATGAAAATAATAAGCATTATAATAGCATGTTTTCTTAGGTAAAACAACTATAATTATGCTTTTATTCATATTTTGGTCAAGCTGTCTACTCGAGTCATAGTTGATAAATTATTTATAAATCGAGCTACAGAACTCAAAATTAATATCTGTTAATTTTCCCAGAAACTAGACTAATTTATCTTCTTATCATAAAATTTTCAAAATTATTGGTTTGGCCAATAAGTACATTTTATTATTCAAATTCTCCTCTATTTCTCTATTTGATAGCTTTAGCCTTTCTTCACTAAAATTTATTTATCAACTAGTACGAGACTCAGATAATGTTGCTGTCTCTTTCTCCTGAAATTAGACTTATTAAGGATTTCATCCATATAAATTTTAACTTATAATTATTGTTTTAAATTTTATAGTGATTTTCCAAAGTTGAGATAGGGGAGTCTGGAATCACTCTGACTTTGTCTCACAAGAATTCAAATATCTAATGATACAAAATTCTTTTGCTTACACCGTTTCCTTTATGTGAAACCAGACTCATTAAGATTTCGTTCCATATTTTATTTAGTCTTTAATTCAATTTACACAATTTCTAGTGGATTTTCAAGGTTGAACCAATGCTGCTATAACAAATCTGTCTTAGTGCAATAAGATAACAACCATCACAATTTATCATAGAAATTATTCTCATAAATATCATTCATTTATTTGCACCATCGTCATAAGTCCATTTCATTTCACATGTCAAGCACGTGTTCATGGGTTTTGAGTACTTACCTGTGCTATCATTTAGCACCACAGTTGTCCAAACATGACAACTCACATGCATCATAATATTATCAATAACATACATGATGTATCATGGCAAGAGCCTTTTATTTCATTTTTCATATTAATCTCTTTGATTTCTTAGAATCTCGATGGATATCCCATTCACCGTCAATTCATACAAGTGATCATTTCATATGCACACTCCCGCGAACCTCACATCTTACGGTAGGATTACCAGTCCAAGCTAAATCCCCCGTAATATAAACTCATGAAGTGATGTCGGGATTACCAGTCCAGGCTAAATTCAGACCCCAATCGGATTACCAATCCGGGCTAAATCCTTAATGTACACATATTCTTTGAAAGGTTCGATCACTTAAGGAACACCCATTCGGGCTAGATCTTTTCATACTTGAGATCTCGGGTTACCCGTCCGGGCTAAATCCTTACTGCAACACATACAAGATCTCACTTCACATGTAAAACATGGTTTATCCATCGAATTTTCCTTTTTATTCAACTGAGATTTTTCTCTTTTCATTAAGTATCTCATTATGCATAGCTACTTATGCCATGTACATCCAATTCAACACATTTCCATGTTTATTTAGGCATTAGTCCATAAGATAAACATGGTATTACATATAATTATAATTTGGCATTTGTTACAATATATAATCTTCATATAAACTAAATAAATATACATCACATAATGTTAACACATCAATTTAATTTCAAGTATGAACAATAATATTATTGCATTATCATTGGCATATGAACTTACCTCGGTTTTGAGTACGACTATTTATTTCGAGTTTGTGCTTAACCTTGTTCAAGCTCGTTCTAAGCCCGAATCTTGTTTTCCTCGATCTATAATATCACATTTAGCCTAATAATTAGTCACATTATTCATAGGGGTCCAAAAATCATATTTTTAAAAATTTGCATTTTGACCCCTAAACTTTTGCATATTTTAAACTTTTGCATATTTTCACTTTTGCCCCAATGCTCGGAAATTAAAATTCATCCTATTTTCTTATGTTTTATGACATGCTGATCATTTTTCATAACTATGATAGCCCGCAATTTCCACTAAATCACCCATTTATGACCAATTTTACAACTTTTACAAAACGGTCCTTTCAGACGTTTTCATCGAAAAGCGCTTAGTAAAAGTCATTTATTAAACACCCAACACTCATTTTATACCATTAGACATCAAAATGCATGCATATTACTCATGGGTAAATTTTTGAACATAAACCCTAACTCGACATAATGGTAGAAATAGCTAGAACATGTTACCGGGATTTCAAAAATGCAAAGAACTTTAAAAACGGGGCTCGGAAGCACTTACAAATGAGCTTGGAAGCTTGAACCAAACCCTAACCATGGCTTCCATGGGGTTTCGGCTGGTACATGGAGAAGGTGGCCAAATTTGGACTATTTTGGCTTTTTAATTCATTTAATTATTAGTTTACCAAAATGCCCCTAACTTAAAAATATTTTATTACACCCATTCCATGTCTATTTTTGTCCAGAAATTAACTAATGGTCTAATTACCATTTAAGGACCTCCCATTTAAAATTTCATAACAATTAGGCACCTCTAACATGTAGAACTCAACTTTTGCACTTTTTACAATTTAGTCCTTTTGACCAAATTGAGTGCCCAAACGTCGAAATTTTCAAACGAAATTTTCACGAAATCATTCCGCGAAATTTTAGACCATAAAAATATAATAAAAATAAATTTTCTTACATCATATTTGTGGTCCCGAAACCACTGTTCTGACTAGGCCCTAATTCGGGATGTTATAGTTCTCTAACCGTTTTCCAATCTCTACGAGTTCTCGAACTCTGTAAGACAGGGGAAAGAGAGGGGTAAGCATTTACATACTTAGTAAGCCCGAATAACTGGAAAGTAAACTTACCGATTAATTAGCATACAACTAAATTAGACAATAAAACCAACAAGCATGAATTGGTGTCCCTATCACAAGCAGTCAATCAACAAGTTAGTCTCATAACAATACGCCATGTAATTTGTTTTAGATGAGCTCATCATCCAACATTTTCATTTTTATATCTCATGTTAATCCCGTTGAGTTTTTGGGAAATCTCGATGGATTATCCATTTACCGTCAACTCATAAGAGCGATCATCTCATGTACGCACTCCCGGAAACCTCACATCTTACGGCGGGATTCCTAGTCCAGGCTAAATCCCCCGTAATATAAACTCATAAGGTGATGTCGAGATTACCAGTCTAGGCTAAATCCCTTTTTGTGACAAACACCCTCAATGAGCTCGGATCTGAATTACCAGTCTAGGCTAAATTCAGACACTAGTCGGATTACCCGTCTGGGCTAAATCCTTAATGCACACATATTCTTCGAAAGGCTCGATCACTCAAGGAACACCCGTTCGGGCTAGATCCTTTCCATATTTGAGATCAACGGATTACACATTTGGGGTAAATCCTTTTCTACAACACATGCAGGATCTCAAGTCATGTAAGCCATGGTTTATCCATCAAATTTCCCTTTTTTACTTCAACCGGGACATTTATCATCATGTCATTATTATTAACACATTTCATGCCATCATTATAACCAATTACCATACATCCATAACACATACAATTAGGCATATTAATAGTTTACTTAAAGTTATTCGAACTTACTTGGTACTCGTTTCAGTTATTCCGAAACCTTTCGTTTTCCTTGATCGACCTCTGAAATTTGTTCCTTGGGGTCTATAACAATAAAAATGAATTTTTAATACCTCACATTATTCTTTTCGAGTCTAAATTTCAGCCCCAGATGAAATGATTGTTTTTCCCCTAACCTTTAACATTATTTATGATTTAGTCCCTAGGCTCGTATAATGAAATGCATGAAATTACTTGGTTACCCAAGCCTAGCCAAATGTACTATGAACTCATACTAGCCCATATTTTCCTCTTTCACATTTCTACCACATATTTTATACCTTTTGCAAAAAGGTCCTTTTAGGGTTTTTCATGAAAATCACTTAGGAAAAGATGTTTAACACACATCCAACTTTCATATTCCTCCATAAATCATTAAAGAATAAACATGTCACACATGGGCCACTTTGCATACATGAACCCTAGATTAAAATATGGGTAGAAATGGAAAGAGTAAGCTACCGGGATTTCAAAAATACGAAGAACATTAAAAACGGGGCTAGGGAGCACTTATTATTGAGCTTGAAAATGTTGAAAACCATAGCTATGGAGAGCCCCAAATTTTTGGCAGCAACATGAAGAGAATGAGCTGATTTTTGGTTTATTTTCCCATTTTATTTCATTAATATACCAAATGACCATTCCTTACTAAACTTTCAAAATTTTCCATGCATCCAAAAACTTAGAAACTGGACAAATTGCTCTTTAAGACCTTATAATTAATAATCTAAAGTAATTTCATACAAATTTCTTCTAGAATCCAAGTTATTCAATTGGGTCCTTACTTTCCAATTGGACACCTTACTCATAGAATTTCTTCATGAAACTTTAACACATGCATATTTTCATATTCTAGACCTCATAATAATCATAAAACAAATATTTAAACATCGAATGTGTCGTCTCAAAACCACTGTTCTGACTAGGCCCTATTTTGGGATATTATATTTCTCCCCCTTAGGGACTTTCGTCCTCGAAAGTCTTACCAGTTAACATGTTCGGATATTGACTTCTTATGTTTCTTCAAGTTCCCATGTGGTTTCTTCCACTCCGTATCTGTGCCATTGAACTTTTACCAAGGCTATATTCTTGTTCCTTAATTACTTAACTTCTCGAACCAAAATCTTGACCAGTTTCTCACCATACGTCATGTCCGGTCTAATTTCAATCTCTGTCAGTGAAATCACATGAGGGGGGTCTGATAGATATCGTCTTAACATAGATACATGGAACACATCATGAATCTTTTCTAGTTCTGGTGGCAATGCCAAATGATAAGCTAATGGTCCAATTCTATCAGTAATCTCGTATGGTCTGATAAATCGCGAACTCAATTTGCCTTTCCGGCCAAATATCAATAACTTTTTCCATGGAGATACTTTCAAGAATACACTATCTCCAACTTGAAATTCGATCTCTTTTCTTTTTAGATCAGCATATGACTTTTGCCTATCCGATGCCACTTTTAAATAGTCACGTATCACTTTAACCTTTTCTTCAGTTTCCTTGATCAGATCAACTACATGAATCTGACTCTTCTTGAGTTCTATCCAATATAATGGAGTTCGACACTTTCTGCATACAAAACCTCATAAGGCGCCATCTTCAAACTCGTTTGAAAACTTTTTTCGTAGGCGAACTCTACCAATGGCAAGTATTTTTCCTAGCTACCCTAAAATTTGAGGATGCAACATTGCAACATATCCTCAAGAATCTGAATCATCCGCTCAGATTGTCCATCAGTCTGCGGGTGAAAATTTGTACTAAAACTTAGCCTAGTACCCAAGGCTTCTTATAGCTGCTTCCAAAATCTCGAAGTGAATTTCGGGTCTCTGTCTGTAATAATAGATAGCGGTACCCTGTGTAATCTCACAATTTCAGATATATACAAGTCGACCAACTTATCAAGTGAGTAATCTGTCCTTACCGGGATAAAATGAGCCAATTTTGTCAACTTATCAACCATGACCCATATAGCATCTTTCTTTTTTGAGGTCAATGGTAATCCTGTCACGAAGTCTATAGTAATTCTGTCCCACTTCCATTCGCGGACCATCACAGGCTGTAACAAACCTGAAAGTACTTGATGTTCAGCTTTGACTTGCTGACATTTCAAGTATTTCGATACGAATTTGGAGATGTCTCTTTTCATACCGTTCCGCCAGTACATTTTCTTTAAATCATTGTAAATTTTGGTACTTCCAGGATGAATAGACAAATGGCTATCATGTGCCTCTTGCAGAATTCTCTGAATAATTTCATCGTTCCTCCGTACACATACCCTGTCTCTGAACATCAAACATCCATCTGAACCGATCTGAAAATCTGATTCAATACCTGACTCACATTGATTTTTTTAGCTTGAAGGTCACTATCATTAGTCTGAGCATCATAAATTTCATGAAGAAATGTCAGCCTAGCCCTTAAACCTGCCAAGACTGAACCATCATCAAACAACGCCAATCGAGCGTTCATAGCCCTCAATGAAAACAAAGATTTTCTACTTAACGCGTCGGCGACCACATTCGCCTTTCCCGGGTGGTAATCGATGATCAACTCGTAATCTTTAATTAATTCTAGCCATCTCCGCTATCTCAAATTCAATTCTTTTTGAGTCATCAAATACTTCAAACTCTTATGGTCTGTGAATATACGACAAGTCTCACCATATAAATAATGCCTTCAAATTTTCAAGGCAAAAACAATGGCGGCAAGCTCTAAGTCGTGCGTCGGATAATTCTTCTCGTGTGGCTTCAGTTGCTATGAAGCATAGGCTATTACCTTGCCAGCTTGTATAAGCACGCAACCCAGTCCATTTAAGGAAGCATCGCTGTAGACCAAAAATTCTTTTCTCGACTCGGGCAATACTAGAACTGGAGCTTCAATCAACAATGTCTTCAACTTCTCGAAACTTTGCTGACACTTTTCTGACCAATCAAGCTTAACATCTTTCTGTAGCAACCTCATCATTGGAGTTTCTATCATGGAGTATCCTTTCACAAATCTTCGGTAGTAACCGGCTAAGCCCAAAAAGCTTCTAACCTCGGTTACATTTTTAGGCGGTTTCTAATCAACAATAGCAAAGATCTTACTTGGATCAACTCAGATGGCATCACCCGAAACAATGTGACCTAACTACCTCATAGAGCCAAAAATCACTCTTGCTAAACTTAGCATACAATTGTTTTTCCCGTAAAGTCTGCAACACAGTCTTCAGATGCTTGGCATGTTTTGTCTCATCCTTGGAATAAATCAAAATACCGTCGAAGAACTTCTCCAAGTATGGTCAAAATATCCTATTCATTAGGTCCATAAATACGACCAGTGCATTCGTTAACCCAAACGACATGACAAGAAATTCATAATGGCCATACCTCATTCTGAAAGCTGTCTTAGGCACGTCTGTTTCCTTAACTCGCAACTGATAATAGCTAGATCTCATGTCTATCTTAGAGAATACAGTGACTTCCCTCAATTGATCAAACAAATCATTGATTATTGGCAAATGATACTTATTCTTGATAGTTACCTTGTTCAACTGTCGATAATCTATACAAAGCCTCATTGAACCATCTTTTTTCTTTACAAATAACATGGGAGCACCCCAAGGTGAAAAGCTCGGCCTTGCAAAACCTTTATCCGTCAGCTCTTGCAGCTATGCTTTTAAGTCTTTCAGCTCGGTTGGTGCCATCCTATATGAAGCAATAGAAATAAGAGTTGTTCATGGCACCAGTTCAATACCAAACTCTATCTCTCTATCAGGAGGTAATCTAGGTAATTCCTCTGGGAACACATCTAGATATTCACATACTATTGGTACGGATTCAATCTTCAACTTCGTTTCCTTAGTATTCAGTAGAAAAGCAAGGTAGGCTTCGTACCCTTTCCTCACATATCTTTAAGCAACCATTGATGTAATTACAACTGGTAGTGTATCCAATTCTCTTAAATCAACCTGTAGAATCTCACCATTTGGGCACTTCAATTCAATATACTTACTACCACAGTTTACAATCACATTATGTAGGGCTAACCAATCCATGCCAAGTATTATATCAAACTCATCAAATGGCAATAGCATAAGGTTAGCCGAAAAATAATGACCCTGAATCGTCAAAGGACAATTCTTACAGACTTTATGAACCAGGATTGACTTGCCTAATGGGTTCGACACTCTGATAATAAATTTTGTAAGTTCAATGGATATATTCATATTAGACACCAATCTCATACAAATGAACGAATGTGTCGATCCCGGATCAATTAAGGCAACAACACAAGTATTAAAAAGAGAAAAGGTACTTGTGATGACATTAGGAGCAGAGGCTTCCTCTCGAGCGCGTATTGTATATGTTCTTGCTGGGGCTCGAGCCTCTGATTTTGTAGTGTCTTTTGCCACAACTCGTTTGCCACTAGCACTTCTAGGAATCTCGGAGGTCTACCTCATAAAATAGGAGCACTCGACTTCGGGGCTAATTCTATTTCTTTATCAGTTCACTCTGGGCAATCCCTGAGGAAGTGGTCAAGAGAACCACATATGTAGCATGCACCGCTCTTCATTCGGCACTCTCCAGTGAAATTAATTTCAGCTTTTGCACTTTGGCTTTTGGTTATCTACACTCCCCAGACTAGTCACTATTGGGGAAGAAAACTTTTGGTTACGTCGTTTGGAGCTTCTCGCTTTACCCAGATATCTTACCGATGAGGTGGAGCGTTCATGTTGGCTCTTTGATTTCTTTATAGAAAATGAGAGCGCCCTACTGCTAGATCTCTTGCTTGAAACTCGAGCTTCTCTCTTAGCCTGTTTCCTTCTATTATTGAGCTCTTCGGCCTTCTTAGCCCAATCTGCTAATGCAGAAAACTCTCGTATCTCAAGGATCCCTATCAACAGCTTGATTTCCTCATTCAGACCTTCTTCGAAGTGTTTACACATTTCTAACTCTATTTGAACCCATTCAGTCACATACTGACTTAACCTTACAAACTCCCTTTTGCATTCCGCTACAGTTTTATTTCCTTGTTTGAGTTCTAGGAACTCCTTTTGCTTTGAGTCTAAGAACCTTTGACTGATGTATTCTTTCTTAAACTCCGCTTGGAAAAATTCCCAAGTGATGTTTTCCTTTGGCACCACTAAAGATACAGTCTTCCACCAGTCATCTGTAGTATCCTTTAGAAGAGATACAACACACTTTAAGCCCTCCTCAGGTGTACACAATAACTCGTCCAATACTCATGTAGTGTTCTTAAGATAGAACTCAGCTCACTCAGCATCATCATCGATCTTAGCTCTAAATTCTTTAGCCCCATACTTTTTAAACTTGTCTACTAGGGCTTTACCAATTCTTACAGGTGTCATACCTCGTGGCACTTCCTCGTTAGGTCAGTTAAAGGGCGGGGGAGGTTGTGGTATGTTAGGGAGATTTCTCAAATCCCAAACCACTCATCCATCATATCAAAGAAGGTGGCTCTAACCTCTTCCCAGTCTTCAGACATAGGCCTTCTACTACTGCTAGAAACAACTCATTGTACGGAAGTTGGAGCATGGCTCTCGGCTCCCTTGGACTCATCTTGTGCTTGATTGGAAGACATTTACTATATTCAAAGAAAATTAAGCAGTTAGGAGATGTCACACTATCAACGTTCGTATAATGGCATGTATAGCAAAACTCAATACACCCTACGGTAGTCCTAGAACTGACTAAATCGTAGCTTTGATACCACTAAATGTAACACCTCTTACCCATATCTAACACTGGAACAGGGTATAAGGCGTTACTAGACACGTACTCAGACATTTTCAAAATATTTTAGGTCATAAAATTTCGTTTCAAGTTAAAACCAATCAACCAACATCTTAGTGTCCATATTGTAGGCCTACGAGGCCCAAAACACATTGAGAAGGGTCCGAGACTAAACTGAGAACTTGAGAAAGTTCTTAAAAAATTTTCTAGGTTAAGCCTCACGCGCTCGTGTGGAGGCAATGCACCCACGACTGTGTGCTTTGGGATACGCCTGTCTCCCCTACCCGTGTAGCATTAATTGAGTTTACTTCCTAGTTCGAACCTATAGGGGTTTTCACACGACTGAGCACAAGCTCATGTCCCTGGCTCGTGTCCTTTACACGGCCTAGACACGTCCGTGTGATCTCTTGTGTCTGAGAACTTGGACATTCTGTTTATGATGTCAATATGCATTTAGGGGCACACAGCCAAGACACGTTCGTGTGCTAGGCTGTGCCCTCAATAAGACACACGACCATGTCTCTACCTATGTGTTTACTACAATGCATTCTAACTTAAAAATTCTAGGTGCAGGGGACACACAACAATACCACACGCCCATGGGGCTATCCGTATGTCATACATGGCTTAGACACACGCTCGTGTGTCTACCCGTGTAGACTTTATTGGGCTATTTTCCAAGCCTTAGGTCACCCTCTAACATCCTCACGCACTTATAGACTTCAATAGTACTTAACATGGCCTAATTATGCTCTCAAATGACCTTAATAAACCTCATTGGATGAAAATGTTGTTTCATCGATTTTATACATGCTAGGTTATTTCCTTCGTATTAAGGATTTATATGTCTTATAACACATTTAAGATTGGCTCATTATTTAAACTCATTGAAAATTATGTTCTAATCATCCCATGTGATTTGATCATATTACATGTGTCTAATTGAGATATACCATACTTAATCATCACAATAACATTTGAACATAAACATGTACCAATTGGTAGGTCATAACCTATATCAAAATGAGCCAATTCCCATGGCCATATACAGGTGAATAGGTATACCTTAATAAGCCTTCATATTGGCTAATTAGATGACACATATAACAAAATAAACAAAAGCCCTATACATGCCATTGAAAAAAGTAAAAGTATCTATATACCAAAGCTAGACAAGGTGATAGTGTGTTGGTTCTCTGAACCTCTTCCAATCTCTACGAGTCCTCGAGCTCTATAAGACAGGGGAAAGAGAGGGGCAAGCATTTACATGCTTAGTAAGCCCGAATAACTGGAAAGTTAACTTATTGATTAATTAGCATACAACCAAATTAGGCAATAAAACCAACAAGCTGAATTGGTGTCCCTATCACATGCACTCAATCAACAGGTTAGTCTCATAACAATACACCTTGTAATTTGTCTTAGATGAGCTCATCATCTAACATTTTCATTTTTATATCTCATGTTAATCCCGTTGAGTTTCTGGGAAATCTCGATGGATTATCCATTTACCATCAACTCATAAGAGCGATCATCTCATGTACGCACTCCCACGAACCTCACATCTTATGGTGGGATTACAGGTCCAAGACCAGTCTAGGCTAAATTTAGACCCTAGTCGGATTACCTGTCCGGGCTAAATCCTTAATGAACACATATTCTTTAGGAGGCTCGAGCACTCAAGGAACACCCGTCTGGGCTAGATCCTTTCTATATTTGAGATCAGGGGATTACCTGTCCGGGCTAAATCCTTTTCTACAACACATGCAGGATCTGAAGTCATGTAAGCCATTGTTTATCCATTAAATTTCCCTTTTTGACTTCAACCGGGACATTTATCATCATGTCATTATTATTAACACATTTCATGCCATCATTATAACCAATTATCATACATCCATAACACATACAATTAAGCATATTAATAGTTTACTTAAAGTTATTCGAACTTACTTGGTAATCGTTTCAGTTTCGCGTTTCGGTTATTCTGAAACCTTTCGTTTTCCTCTATCAACCTCTAAAATTTGTTCCTCGGGGTCTATAACAATAAAAATGAATTGTTAATACCTCACCTTATTCTTTTCAAGTCTAAATTTCACCCCCAAACAAAATGACCTTTTCGCCCTTAACCTTTCACATTATTTACGATTTAGTCCCTAGGCTCGTATAATGAAATGCATGAAATTCCTTAGTTACCCAAGCCTAGCCGAATGTACTCTGAACTCATACTAGCCCATATTTTCCCCTATTTCACATTTCTACCACATATTTTTATACCTTTTGTAAAAAGGTCCTTTTAGGGTTTTTCATGAAAATCACTTAGGAAAAAATGTTTAACACACATCTAACTTTCATATTCCTCCATAAATCATCAAAGAATAAACATGTCACACATGGGTCACTTTGCATTCATGAACCCTAGCTTAAAATATGGGTAGAATTGGAGAGAGTAAGATACCAGGATCTCAAAAATACGAAGAACATTAAAAAAGAGGCTAGTGAGCACTTACTATTAAGCTTGAAAATGTTGAAAACCCTAGATATGGAGAACCCCAAATTTTTGGCAGCAACATGAAGAGAATGAGATGATTGTTGTTTTATTTTCCCATTTTATTTCATTAATATACCAAATGACCAAAATGCCTTTCCTTACTAAACTTTCAAAATTTTCCATGCATGCCCATTTTTGTCCAAAAACTTAGAAATTGGGAAAATTCCTCTTTAATACCTTCTAATTAATAATCTAAAGCAATTTCATACAAATTGTTTCTAGAATCCATGTTTTGCAATTTATTCAATTTGGTCTTTATTTTCAAATTGAACACCTTACTTCAGGATATTGAATTATTCATCAGTAAATGAAGTTTACAAGAATAAATATATAACCGTCAATGATTAGCTAACTAAAATTGTAACAAATTAACTAATTACATAATGATTATAATTAATTACTTAATGCCATTTACTAAAAGAACTATCCAAAGCAAACTCCACCAAATAAGAAACAATAGAAAAAACAAACGCCCCATAAAGAAGAAAATGCCCAATTCATTAAATAAAAGACAAAAGGATGAAAAAATAAGTAAAATATTACTACTAAATAACTAAAAAATAAGATTAAACAAATGTGCCTTTCTAATGATTCGAACTTATAGACTTAATGCCTAAGTAATTCAAGTGGCGACTTGTGTCACAGACTTAGATTTTTCCCACGCGACCCGTGCGACCTTAGGCAATTTCTTTGCTCAAAAACGCCTAAGTCAGCCTAACTCACAACAATTGAGGATTCAACAGAATTCCTCTATGGCACCATCGAAGAACAACAGAAGAACGAAGGAAGAACAAACTTGAAATATGGGCCATAGAAAAGTAAGAACACTTGAGAGAAAAGTTTGAGTGATTGCTCTTAAAATTCTATTAATAAATTAATGAATCTATAATAAGGGGAGAGGCCTTTAGTTATAGTTGAGCCTTCCAAAACTCAATGGTATAGATCGAAATACATTAATGACTAAGATTAAAATCTATCTATATATCAAATCTCTAAGATTACAGAATCATATCTTTGAAAGATTACATTTAATGTCTAGGATCACAAATCTTTGAATATCACCTTCCATATTTGCCAAGCATATCTTTGAAGACTACTTTCCATATTTACCAAGCTCCGGAGATGGGCTTTCAATCTCTCCAAGCAATGGACCAGTCCGATTAGGCCAAATGACCTCCCTCGTATGCGATGGATCGTACAAGTTCATCATGGTTGCGGGCTCCCATGCGCAATCCATGACATTCTCCCCCACTTGTTCTATCGATGCCCTCATCCGTCCTCCTCATGAAACTGGTCTATCTTTCCTTTGAACTGCCATAATGCCACAATAGGTTCCTAACTTGCTTCGTTGTTGAGAAGTCCTTTCTATCAAACTAAGTATTCATGCCACGGCTAATGGTACTTTCGTCTAATCACATGATCTACTTCAATGTTTTCAATTTCACGGTTGTAAGAGACCTTTACCCCCATTGGTGCTCGTTTTGACTTGCCTTGATTTGGATCCTCTTGATCCTCATGGAATGGCTTAAACATGCTTACATGAAACACTGGGTGGACTTTGAGCTTTGCTGGCAACTCAAGCTTGTAGGTCACCTTGGCTACTCTCTTCACAACTCTAAACGATCCCTCATACCTTCACACAAGCCCCTTGTGTAAACCCGTATATCACAAAATCAAATGTAGTTTGGCAAAGACTGAGTCATCCACTTGAAATTACACATCTCTTCGATTCAAATCGGCCCACTTCTTGTTGTGCTTACTTGCCTTGTGTAAAAAAGCTCAGGCCAAGTCATTCTTCTCTTTTCAATCCTTTGCAATTTGATAAGTTGTCAGATTTGGTCCTGTATAATGGGTCACAATAGCGTTGGGTGTGAGTTGCTGTTGGCCCGTCACTATCTCAAACGGACTTTGATTTGTGGCCCCACTTCGCTGCATGTTATATGAAAATTAGGCCACATCTAGCAAATTTGCCCAATCCTTTTGTGTGGCACTCACACAGTGCCGAAGATATGTCTCCAACAATGCATTCACTCGTTCAATTTGCCCATCTGTTTACAGACTCATGTTCATGGAAAAGTTCAAGTCTGAGCCCATTGACTTGAACAACTTTGTCTAGAACCGGCCCGTGAATTGCCTATCTCGATCACTGATAATAGACAATGGCTGTAACAGCCCAATTTTTGGTGGTATCAAAAACAGTGGTTCGAGACCACTAAAATCTGATAAGTGAGCTCATAAATATTACTAGTTAGAGTTTATGAGTTAATTTTGGGCTTTTAAGAAAGTTACGAATTAGTGATTTATGTTTTAGAAAGAATTTATTAGGTAAATTGGGTTAAAAATAAGGTATCGAGAGGCCTCGATTTCATAAATTGAGCCATAAATATTTTTATAAATAGTTATGGAGTGTCATTGAGTTAGTATTAAAGTTTCGTTAGAAAATTTTAACGTTTTGGAAGTTAATTAATTAAAAAAGATTAAATTATAAAAGATGAAAAACTTGCTAAAATGATTAAATAGCTCAAGATTTAAATAAGGGAGGACTAAAATAGCAAATTAGCCTAAAGTGTATGGCTTGGGCAGCATTAGTGAGAAAAAAACTCTGAAATTTGGTGAAATAAGGGAAAAATTAGAAATTTTGCAAATTAGCTAAATAAAATAGTGACCAAATTGAAATTCTAGACAAATCTTCACATTTCTCTAGCCAAAAATAGCCATTGAAGAGTCCTTCTAAGCTGGTTTTTCATATTTTTGCTACAATTCAAGAGCCCAAAGAAAATCGTGGAAAAGAGAAATTATCTGAATAGTTCCTGAGCTACAACGAACTTTACAAATTAGCCGAGGATTGGGTACATTCGTTCAGCGTAAGAAAAGAATTGACGAAAAATTACACAAGTAAATCGAGGTTTAGCATTTGTTGCGAACTTCTGTGTTTGCTTTCAATATAGCTCTCATAAGCTTCAATTAACACATATGAGTTTCTGTTTAACCCTAGTGGGTTTTTGTTTAGCTCTTTGAGCTTCAATACAACCCTTCTGGGTTTTATTTCATCTCTTTTGAGCTTCAGTTTAACCCCATTAGTTTCCGTTTAGCTCTTATGAGCTTCCTTTCAACTGTTATGGGTTTCAGGTTAGCACCTATGTGCTTTTATGCAGCCTTCAGGCTTCTGTTTACGATGTACTCAATTCCGTAAGTCATTCTTTGATTGACAAGATTTGGTAATTTGGTATGTGCCATGTGACATCCCTAATTTGACCCTAGTCGGAAAGTGGTTTCGGGACCACTAAACCGAGTCTTATAAGTAATTAAAAGTTATATTCTATGTTTATGATGTTAGTAAATGCATGTGTGAAAGTTTCATGCATTAATTTGATCATTTCTATGTGAATTTATTAAAATGGACTTATATGAAACATTGTTGAAAGGTGATAGGTTAATCTTACAATGGCCTAATAGTACATGCATGCAAAAGAGTGGTTTTGCATGTCAATTTACCCAAAAAAAAGGAAGAGTGGCCGGCCATGACAAGATTATGGGCAAGGAACATGTTTCCAACATGTTTAGTTAGTGGATTATGTAGAAAAATAAAGAAATGAAAAAAATGAGCATGGATGCCCCCTTGTTGCCGTGAGTAGAGGAAAAGAAAGGAGAAAATTTGTTCATCCATTCTCAATTTTTGGCCGAAAATACTAAGGGAAAAAGGAAGGATTTTTTTTTGCTTCATGCTTGGTTTAGAAGAGAACTAGAAGGAGATTTGGTCATACTTGTGTCAAGATTAAGGTATGTTTGAGGTTGTGTCATGAGATTCATGCATGTTTTAGTTGCTAACTTGATGTTCATGTTAGCCCATGGTTCAAATCCTTGTTATGCCATGGAAATGGTATTTGGCCAAGGTTGATATTGTGTTAAAGCCATTGCATGCTAAATGTGAAGCTTGTTGATGATGCATGTAATGATGGATTGACTACTCTTGAAATTTCTTTTAGCATTTTTGAGTAAGACATGGGGTTTTCTTTGTTTAACCATGACCAAAGATTTAAAGGGGATGGTGTGGGATGTATTCGGCCATGGCATGCTCATAAGTGCGATTTATGCTTGTTGCATGATAGGTAAAAATTTGTGTTTTGATATATGTGTATATGTGTTTGTACATGATGTTACAAATGGATGTGAAAATATATGCTAGATTGGGAAAATTTGATTAAATGTTCATGAGATGAAATTAGGTGATTAAAAGATGTTAGTTGACATTGTATATATATATATATATATATATATTCGGCCCTTAAAGTGAGTATGTAGGTGATGTTGAATCAAGTTTTTGGTGCATATTCGGTTAGGTGTATAATCGACCAAATGGGTGATTAGTAAGAATGGTTGCCGAATATACAAGCATACATATGCATGTGTTGTTGAATTATGAATGTTTAGCAAGATGGTTAAACTAGTTGATTTATTGATTAAGCTCAAGGAGTTAAAGAAGGAGAATCAAGCAAGGGAAAGACGAAGGTCATCGAGTAGCCGACTTGGAACTATTTTACCCAACACGAGGTAAGTCATTAAGCATATATTTGGTGTTGATTTAAATGATCATAATATATATGCAATTGTGTTTAAATGAGTTGATGTGTAAATGGAAATGTATGTGCATGGAATGATGCCATTGTTGAATGTATAAAGGCAGCAAAATGCATAAGGTATTGGTCTCGGCACTAAGTGTGCAGGTATAAATGGACACGGTGACAAGATTGGCACTAAGTGTGTGGGTTTAAAATTGTACAGCACTAAGTGTGCGAGTTTGATTATATAGCACTAAGTGTGCGAGCTGAATATATATATAGCACTAAGTGTGCGGATTCACTATATGCTCTTGCATTACAATTGGCACTGAGTGTGCCACATTATCGAGTTAATCCCGGGCAGCGGATCGGGTAAGTACCTTGAGCTCATGACGAATAGGCAATATGTTCATGCTCGGGGTTGAGCTTGGTAAGCTTTAAATCTATGTGATGATTGCAATTGTATAATTGTGGTGAAAATGATTTGGTGTGTGAAAATGCCTCAAATATCTTATTATATAGAATATGAAATGTGGATGTAGGACTTGGTATGAGATTGAACCGAAAGGTCCGAGGAATTATGGTATAGTTTCGATATGGATGGAGTACCTAGCCTCGTTTATTGTTTCATGTTGCGCTAATTTTATTAATGGATGGTTGTTGAATGCTTATGACTTCTCGAGTTATAAACTCACTCGGTGTTTTCTTGTCACCCATTTTAGGTCTCTTGGACTTGTATCGCTTATGCGTTTCGGAACCGTCGTTGAAGTCATCACACCGCTGGAAATCTTTTGGTATTGTCTTCGTAGTTGAACTAGGAGAACATTTGGCATGTATAGGCTACTTTGTTTTGTTGAATTTTGGGTTGTAAACTTTAAGCCATGCGAAAATGGCCTATGTGGTCGGTTGAGTGTGATTCTAAAACCTATAGTTACGAGCCTTAGAAACCTTAATTTTGATAAGGTGGCCATAGTTGTATTATGTATGATGAAATAGTTGGCCATGGAAGAATTATGAAATAGTCATTGTTTGCTTTAGTAACAGATGCTGCCAGCAGCAGTGAGGTGAGATGGAAAAATCACTAAAAATAGTAGAAGTAGAATTAAATAGTGAATAAATTATGAAATTGAACCTTGATGAATCTATTTTCATATGGATGAAACGAAACAACCATATGAGTTGTATTTTAAGAGATATTCAGGTTTTCGCAAAACAAGGCCAGAATGGTTTCTGGATCCCCTGCTCCGACTTTGAAAATTCACTATAAATTAACCAGAGAGAATTGGAAGTCATTCTCTATATGTACAGATTCCCTTGTGAGTCTAGTTTCTCTAGAAATAAACGGCATAAGCGTTGGAGCCCTGTACAGGAAGATATCCAAGTCGTAGTGCACAAAGGTCAGTGTAGTCGAACCCTGCAACAGGGGAGACTTTAACTAATAAAATGTACTAATTGGCTCGACCAAAAATTCTAGAAAAAAATGTGTAGATGGAATTATGAGTCTAGTTTCAGGGAAAATTTACGAACTAATTTTCGAGTTCTGGAACTCGAGATATGATTTTTAAGGTGACAGTGATGCAGTTAGCTAGCCTGCTTGGAACAGAATTTAAATATTTCCAAGAGAGAAATAAGGGAAGTAAGCCTGGTAACACCACGTGGTCAAATCCGGTGACGGTCACGGGTTTGGGGTGTTACATTTATTGGTATCAGAGCTATGGTTTAGTCGGTTCTAGGACTACCATAGCGCGTGTGTGTCTAGCTATACATGCCAAATTGTTAGTGCTTAATAATGTGATGACTTCTGACGGTTGAAATTTTTGTTTTGATTAGCAAATGGAACCCGGGGTAGAGAAACCCTTGGCGGATAACGTTGAAAGTATAGCGGCTGCTCCCGCGCAAGGGACACCACCTGTTGAGCCTCATTCATCCGCGAACAATCAAAATGAAGGGGCGAAACAAGCCTTCTTCACCATGATGAATGAGTGGGTCGCGCAATATGCCCGAACCAATCCGGTATGTCCAAAGAATTCCGAATTTAAATACTCCACCCCAAGATCCCGTAATGGCTTCATTACATTAATCTCGTGAGGCTGAGTAAACCACCAGACCTGATTAGGAAGCGGTCTTGAGGAGTTCAAGGCCATAATTATCGATGATGCCGAAAAGGCCGAAGTTCGCTCGATAACACCATTCGAGTGTTAGATGAACTGTCATGCACACCGATGAATGTCTAAAGTGTGCTATATCCTTGTTATGAGACTCACTTACTATTGGTGGAGGACTTTAATTTCCATAGTCCCGAATCTAACGAGTTACTTGGGATTTCTTTCAATCGAATTTCAAAGAAATACATTAGTCAACAGTTCATCGATCGAAGCGTAAGGAATTCTTGAACTCAAGCAATGCCGTATGATCAGATCTCGAATACGAACATGAGTTCGTAAGACTTAGTCGGTATGCTCGGAGTGTGTGGTGATGAGGTTGCTATGTGCAAAAGATTTGAAGAAGGATTGAATGAAGAGTTAAAGTTACTAGTGGGAATTTTGGAGATAAAGGAGTTCGTGACACTAGTCGAACGAGCCTGCAAGGCGGAAGAACTTGGAAAGGAGAAGAAGAAGGTTGAATTTGAAGCAAGAGATTATCGTAAAAGATCGGCGAGTAAAGCTCCGTTCTCTGCAGTAAAGAAGTTCAGGGAGGACACTAATAAGTCAAGGGCGACTGCGGGAATTTCCATCAGAGCCCGACCATTGACGGACTCCCGAGCTACTTTGGTAGCTAGTGTGGGCAATAATCGTCAAGAGAGACCTGAATGCCCCCAATGTGGAAGACGACACCTAGGTGAATGTTGGGGTAAGTCTGCATAATAGGGCCTCATTATGGATACGGTTCAAGGACCACTTCATTAGAGATTGCACGGAGCTAAATGAGAAGAATAAGATGCAAGGTGCAAGACCTAGTGGAACGACGGCTAGAAGTAGGCCCCCGAGAAATTCTGGAGGTAGGGGTGGTAATCAGAGAGGAGCCTCTGATATGGCTGTTCGATCCGAGACCCGTGCTCCTGCTAGAGCATATGCCATCCGCGCACGAGAGGAGGCATCCTCCTCTGACGTTATCACTGGTACTTTTACTTTCTTTGATACTAGTGTGGTTGCATTGATTGACCCCGGCTCTACTCATTCATATGTATGTGAAACCTTAGCATCCAAAGAAGACTCTACCGTTGAGTCTCTCGAGTTCGTAATTCAGTGTCAAACCCTTTGGGTCAATATGTACTCGTTGATAAAGTGTGCAAGAGATGCCCCCTAATATTTCGAGAATCCTGTTTTCCGGCCGATCTGATGCTTCTACCATTTGATGAATTCGATGTTATTCTTGGTATGGATTGGCTGACCGTACATGATGCAGTGGTGAACTGCAAAAGGAAAACCATTGATTTGAGGAGTGCAAATAATGAGGTAGTCCGAGTTGAGTCTACTGATTTAAAAGGAGTGCCAGCAATAATATCTTCTATGACCGCTCGGAGATATGTGAAAAAGGGGTGTGAAACATACCTTGCGTATGTGCTTGAAAGTAAAGAGACGGAAAGGAAACTCGAATCGGTACCAGTGGTTTGTGAGTATTCAGATATTTTTCCTGAGGAGTTACCGGGATTGCCACCGGTCCGAGAAGTGGAATTCAGCATCGAAGTTGTACCGGATACTACGCCGATTTCAATAGCCCCGTATCGTATGGCATTAACGGAATTAAAGGAATTGAAGGTTCAATTGCAAGAATTGACGGATAGAGGTTTCGCTCGACCGAGTTTTTCTCCATGGGGCGCACCAGTATTGTTTGTGAAAAAGAAGGACGGAACCATGAGGTTGTGCATCGACTATCGTCAACTCAATAAAGTGATGATAAAGAATAAATATCTGTTGCCACGAATTGACGATTTGTTTGATCAATTAAAGGGAGCCTCAGTGTTCTCAAAGATAGATATGAGGTCAGGGTACTATCAGTTGAGGGTCCAAGAATCGGACATACCCAAAACCGCTTTCAGAACGAGGTACGGTCACTACGAATTCTTGGTGATGCCGTTTGGGCTCACTAATGCCCCTGCGGTATTTATGGATTTAATGAATAGAATTTTCAGGCCATACTTGGATCGGTTCGTAGTTGTATTCATTGATGACATCTTGGTCTATTCAAGAAATGAGACCGAACATTCTGAACACCTGAGGTTAGTGCTGCAAATTTTATGGGATAAGCAGTTATATGCTAAGTTCAGCAAGTGTGAGTTCGGTTAAGAGAGGTTAGCTTCTTGGGGCATGTGGTATCTGATCGGTATTCGAGTCGACCGAACAAAATTTCAGCCATACTTAACTGGAAGCCTCAGAAATATTACCGAGGTTCAAGCTTTTTGGGACTTGCTTGTTATTACCGACGATTTGTAAAAGGTTTCTCGACGATAGCCACGCCAATGACGGTTACTCCAAAAGGATGTTAAGTTCGAATGGACGGAGAAATGTCGAAAAGTTTCGATCAACTGAAAACTTATTTGATGAAGCCCCAATTCTAGTGCAACCCGAATCGGCAAAGAGTTTGTCATTTATAGTGACGCATCCCTACTTGGGTTGGGTTGCGATTGATGCAAGAAGGGCAAATTGTGGCCTATGCGCCGAGACAATTAAAGCCACATGAGAAAAATTATCCGACCCATGATCTCGAATTGGTCGCCATCGTATTCGCTTTAAAGATATGGCGACATTACTTATTTGGTGAGAAGTGCCATGTGTATTCGGATCACAAAAGTCTCAAATATTTGATGACTCAAAGAGACTTAAATCTGCGACAAAGACGTTAGCTCGAGCTGTTAAAGGATTATGAGCTGGTCATTGACTATCACCCGGGAAAGGCTAATGTGGTTGCGGACGCCTTAAGTCGTAAATCACTATTTGCTTTGCGAGCGATGAATGTACACTTGTCTGTTCTACCCGACAATGTGTTAGTAGCTGAATTGAAAGCCAAACCATTATTGATACATCAAATTTGTGAAGCTCAGAAAGCCGACGATGAGTTGGTTGCAAAACGGGCTGAGTGTGTTCCGAACAAGGAATCAGAGTTTCAAATCGATGATGACGATTGTTTGAGGTTCAGAAGTAGTCTGTGTGTTCCAAAGAATTCGGAACTTATTTCGATAATTCTGAACGAAGCCCATTGTAGCCGAATGGCAATCCACCCGGGGAGTACGAAGATGTACAACGATTTGAAACGTCGGTTTTGGTGGCATGGTATGAAACGAGACATCTCCGACTTTGTTTCGAGGTGTTTAATATGTCAACAAGTGAAAGCGGAACATCAAGTGCCTTCAGGATTACTTCAGCCGATCACGATACCCGAGTGGAAATGGGATCGAGTCACAATGGACTTTGTATCCGGACTGCCATTGTCAGCAAGTAAGAAGGATGCGATTTGGGTCGTTGTAGATAGATTGACGAAGTCGGCTCACTTTGTCCCCGTACGTATGGATTTTTCAATGGACAAACTAGCCGAATTGTACGTTTCTCAGATTGTGAGATTACACGGGGTGCCTATTTCCATCGTGTCGGATAGAGATCCGAGATTTACCTCACGATTTTGGAAGAAGATGCAAGAAGCTTTGGGTACCAAGTTGCATCTCAGCTCCGCCTTTCACCCCCAAACCGATGGTCAATCTGAGCGGATAATTCAGATACTTGAGGATATGTTGAGATGTTGCATCCTCGAGTTCAGTGGTTCATGGGAACGGTATTTGCCTTTGATTGAATTCGCTACAACAATAGTTTTCAATCAAGTATTAAGATGGCACCTTACGAGGCCTTGTACGGGCGTAAATGCCGCATACACCATTGTGTTGGATGAGCTCGATGAAAGCAAAATTTTCGGGTGGATTTGATTAAAGATGCTGAACGAAAGTGAAAGTAATCCATGAAAGTCGAAGATAGCCTCCGATCGTCGAAGTCGACGCGGATCTCAAACGTAAAGACATCGAGCATCGTGGGAGATAAAGTGTTTCTCAAGGTTTCGCCTTGGAAAAAGATACTCGATTCTACCGTAAGGGCAAGTTGAGCCCGAGGTTCATTGGGCCATATGAGATATCCGAAGCGAGTCGGTCCAATTGCATAACGCTTGATTTTGCCCCCTGAACTCGAAAAGATTCACGACGTTTTCCATGTCTCGATGCTTCGACGATATAGGTCTGATCCATCGCACGTAATCGCTCCGTCGAGATTGGGATTCACCTAATTTGAGCTATGAAGAGGAACCGTTCGGATTCGATGCGTGAAGTAAAAGAGTTGCAATAAGAAAATCCCATTAGTGAAGGTGTTGTGGCATAAACACGAATTGAAGAAGCCACTTGGGAACTCGAGGACTCTATGAAAGAGCGATACCCAAACCTATTTACGGTAAGATTTTCGGGACGAAAATTTCTTAAGTGGGGAGAGTTGTGACATCCCTAATTTGACCCTAGTCGGAAAGTGGTTTCGGACCACTAAACCGAGTCTTATAAGTAATTAAAAGTTATATTCTATGTTTATGATGTTAGTAAATGCATGTGTGAAAGTTTCATGCATTAATTTGATCATTTCTATGTGAATTTATTAAAATGGACTTATATGAAACATTGTTGAAAGGTGATAGGTTAATCTTACAATGGCCTAATAGTACATGCATGCAAAAGAGTGGTTTTGCATGTCAATTTACCCAAAAAAAAGGAAGAGTGGCCGGCCATGACAAGATTATGGGCAAGGGAACATGTTTCCAACATGTTTAGTTAGTGGATTATGTAGAAAAAATAAAGAAATGAAAAAAAAATGAGCATGGATGCCCCCCCTTGTTGCCGTGAGTAGAGGAAAAAGAAAGGAGAAAAATTTGTTCATCCATTCTCAATTCTTTGGCCGAAAATACTAAGGGAAAAAGGAAGGATTTTTTTTGCTTCATGCTTGGTTTAGAAGAGAACTAGAAGGAGATTTGGTCATACTTGTGTCAAGATTAAGGTATGTTTGAGGTTGTGTCATGAGATTCATGCATGTTTTAGTTGCTAACTTGATGTTCATGTTAGCCCATGGTTCAAATCCTTGTTATGCCATGGAAATGGTATTTGGCCAAGGTTGATATTGTGTTAAAGCCATTGCATGCTAAATGTGAAGCTTGTTGATGATGCATGTAATGATGGATTGACTACTCTTGAAATTTTTTTTAGCATTTTTGAGTAAGACATGGAGTTTTCTTTGTTTAACCATGACCAAAGATTTAAAGGGGATGGTGTGGGATGTATTCGGCAATGGCATGCTCATAAGTGCGATTTATGCTTGTTGCATGATAGGTAAAAATTTGTGTTTTGATATATGTGTATATGTGTTTGTACATGATGTTACAAATGGATGTGAAAATATATGCTAGATTGGGAAAATTTGATTAAATGTTCATGAGATGAAATTAGGTGATTAAAAGATGTTAGTTGACATTGTATATATATATATATATATTCGGCCCTTAAAGTGAGTATGTAGGTGATGTTGAATCAAGTTTTTGGTGCATATTCGGTTAGGTGTATAATCGACCAAATGGGTGATTAGTAAGAATGGTTGCGAATATACAAGCATACATATGCATGTGTAGTTGAATTATGAATGTTTAGCAAGATGGTTAAACTAGTTGATTTATTGATTAAGCTCAAGGAGTTAAAGAAGGAGAATCAAGCAAGGGAAAGACGAAGGTCATCGAGTAGCCGACTTGGAACTATTTTACCCAACACGAGGTAAGTCATTAAGCATATATTTGGTGTTGATTTAAATGATCATAATATATATGCAATTGTGTTTAAATGAGTTGATGTGTAAATGGAAATGTATGTGCATGGAATGATGCCATTGTTGAATGTATAAAGGCAGCAAAATGCATAAGGTATTGGTCTCGGCACTAAGTGTGCGGGTATAAATGGACACGGTGACAAGATTGGCACTAAGTGTGGGTTTAAAATTGTACAAAGACTAAGTGTGCGAGTTTGATTATATAGCACTAAGTGTGCGAGCTGAATATATATATAGCACTAAGTGTGCGGATTCACTATATGCTCTTGCATTACAATTGGCACTGAGTGTGTGACATTATTGAGTTAATCCCGGACAGTGGATCGGGTAAGTACCTTGAGCTCATGATGAATAGGCAATATGTTCATGCTCGGGGTTGAGCTTGGTAAGCTTTAAATCTATGTGATGATTGCAATTGTATGATTGTGGTGAAAATGAGTTGGTGTGTGAAAATGCCTCAAATATCTTATTGTATAGAATATGAAATGTGGATGTAGGACTTGGTATGAGATTGAACCGAAAGGTCCGAGGAAATATGGTATAGTTTCGATATGGATGGAGTACCTAGCCTCGTTTATTGTTTCATGTTGCGCTAATTTTATTAATGGAAGGTTGTTGAATGCTTATGACTTACTGAGTTATAAACTCACTCGGTGTTTTCTTGTCACCCATTTTAGGTCTCTTGGACTTGTATCGCTTATGCGTTTCGGAACCGTCGTTGAAGTCATCACATTGGCTGGAAATCTTTTGGTATTGTCTTCGTAGTTGAACTAGGAGAACATTTGGCATGTATAGGCTACTTTGTTTTGTTGAATTTTGGGTTGTAAACTTTAAGCCATGCGAAAATGGCCTATGTGGTCGGTTGAGTGTGATTCTAAAACCTATAGTTACGAGCCTTAGAAACCTTAATTTTGATAAGGTGGCCATAGTTGTATTATGTATGATGAAATAGTTGGCCATGGAAGAATTATGAAATAGTCATTGTTTGCTTTAGTAACAGATGCTGCCAGCAGCAGTGAGGTGAGATGGAAAAATCACTAAAAATAGTAGAAGTAGAATTAAATAGTGAATAAATTATGAAATTGAACCTTGATGAATCTATTTTCATATGGATGAAACGAAACGACCATATGAGTTTTATTTTAAGAGATATTCAGGTTTTCGCGAAACAGGGCCAGAATGGTTTCTGGATCCCCTGCTCCGACTTTTAAAATTCACTATAAATTAACCAGAGAGATATGGAAGTCATGCTCTATATGTAAAGATTCCCTTGTGAGTCTAGTTTCTCTAGAAATAAACGGCATAAGCGTTGGAGCCCTGTACAGGAAGATATCCAAGTCGTAGTGCACAAAGGTCAGTGTAGTAGAACCCTGCAACAGGGGAGACTTTAACTAATAAACTGTACTAATTGGCTTGACCAAAAATTCTAGAAAAAAATGTGTAGATGGGATTATGAGTCTAGTTTCAGGAAAAATTTATGGAACTGATTTTTGAGTTCTGGAACTCGAGATATGATTTTTAAGGTGACAGTGACGCAGTTAGCTAGCCTGCCTGGAACAGAAATTAAATATTTCCAAGAGAGAAATAAGGGAAGTAAGCCCGGTAACACCACGTGGTCAAATCCGGTGACGGTCACGGGTTTGGGGTGTTACATGCCATACGGAGTTGATATGGAAGAATTTAAATTATTATTGATAATGAGTTCAAATAATTGAATTCATCGATTAAAGTTGTGGTTGGTAGGAAACGTGTAATGAATGATTTAATTAAATCAATTGCTTTAGTATGTTCGATAAGATTTAAATTTCAAGCCAATGAACTTACTAAGCTTCATTAAGCTTACTTGTGTTGTTCAATGTTCTTTGTAGATTTGCAAGAAGTTTGGAGGATTGAATCAACACATTG
The DNA here is from genome assembly GCF_025698485.1 of Gossypium arboreum. Taxonomy (NCBI): domain Eukaryota; kingdom Viridiplantae; phylum Streptophyta; class Magnoliopsida; order Malvales; family Malvaceae; genus Gossypium; species Gossypium arboreum. The sequence goes on from NC_069080.1 coordinate 98,754,329, forward strand.
TGTCAGACTATCTAGATTTCTCCGGTAGATTTTGTTATACATCCTATGGTTTATATGACATGTATAGGATTGGAGTAGAAAAGATTTAAACTTGAAACATGGTAGTGAATGATACATTTGTATATGTTTGTATGCATGTATTTAGTAGTAGTTTTTAGTAATCAATGAATGGAGTTATTATGGTAAGTTCATGCAAATGAGTATTGTGATTACATATTATTTTTAAAACATGATTTCTGGCTTGTATTGATTGCTTGGTTGGGATATTTTGGTATATGAGAGTGTTATGTGCAAGTTGATTGTGTAAAGAGTGAGAAAAGTGGCCTTAAAATGGCCTATTTTCGTCCGCACGGGTAGAGACACGGGCGTGCGTCTCAACTGTGTGTGACACATGGCCTTACATATGGGTGTGTAGTGTAACACCCCTAGCCGTATCTATCGCCGGATTAAGGTTATGAAGCATTACCGATTATACTATTATTCATACAAATATTCATTCTAAATTGCAATTTAGGATCTAGATCACGTTTATGCTTGTAACTCAATCAAATATCAAATCTTAAAAAAACTTTAACATACACAACGCAACATAAATAATGCATAACCCAATATATATATTTACATATATTAAACATTTTATACATATACAGGACTTAGAACACATCAATAACTTCATTATTCATTTATGCGGCATTTGTATATTAGCCTATATAGATTTCATGTGCTATGCATATTTACACAAATTAAGAACAAGCATTCGGGTATATAAAAAAAAATTCCATTATTTATCTACTCGGTTGTCTCAATTCATTTACACATTTCATAACCTTACAAATAATCAATGAATTTATACAACCATGCCCATATACATATCAACTATAATATAAAAGTATACATATGTATATAAAGTCATATAAAATCTCATCTACATGCCATGGCTGAATATCTAAGCACACATATTCTTGTCATTACCAAACTCCTTATATTAACCTAAGGCCCAATATGTCTAAATTATCATGATAATTAAATTAAATACCATACAAATCATTAATCTAGTCTATTCAGCTATCATGAATCATTTGTACCTATTTACAAACTTATAAGCAACTTGCAAGTTTATATATACAACCACATGCATATATATACATAACATCCATAATATAATCACCTTTATACACAAGTAAAGCATATAAAAATTCAACTCATATGGTAAGGTTGAATATCATATACACATGCCTTGGTAAAAATCATAAATGAACACCAAATTATGTCATGACATACGGCATAATAATCAAATAGACTTCAACCATGACCCAACCAAACCGAATTTGAACCTAAGATTAAAGCCTTTTTTTTTCGATGCTTGAAATGCTTACCACAAGCATCAAACTTAACAATGATATAATTCACTAGTAACCATCGAATCTACCTCATGCAATTATATGTATTTTCAATACATTATAACATAATCGAACCTGTTAATGATGTACATATATAATATATGCAACTTACCTAAAATTTATATCACACTTAATATAATATGTTTACCATTCATTTAACCGAATTCTATTCATGAAGCATACACAATATCTATTAACACCCAAGCTCAATGAACATTTAACCAAAAACATGTGAAACTGAATTTAAACATATCAAGTAAACCATTTCCAAGCATGTTGTACATAACACAAACATTATACGTACATGACACATAACTATAGTACTAAAGTGAACATAAACCGAACATAACATAACCAAATTTAAAGATAAAAGCTTAGCCATTTTCGTATTGCTTATATATATACACCACATTACTCTTATCTAAAACTAAGCTAGCTTATACATGCCATGGATCTAAGTTTAAACTTATATTGTACAAAAAACGATCGATAGTGTGATAAACTTTGACGATTATCCCCAAGCTCGTATCTTGACTCCAAAATCTATAAAACAAAGACAAATATACACACAATAAGCTATTTAAGGTTAGTAAGTCATAAGCAAACAAACAAACCAATAATATAATCAACTTATTTTAATCAACCAAATTACAATATCATTATCAAGCTTATTCTCAACTTTCAACTTCAATAATAATATACCTGAACACATATATCTATTACCTTGGCCGAATGTTCACAAGGTTAAGTCATCAAATCATTGTTCAATTTTCAAAAGCCAAGTTATCATTATAAAGCCTAATACACATACCTTTGTATAAATAAGCTTTTAAATCAAGATGAAATTTATATACACAAATTAACTAAATAACCGAATATGCAAGATCATTATACATATATATGAAAATTAAATCACACCAACAAGGATCATACTTCTTGTCCATAAGGCCGAATACACATGACATATTTACACATATACTTTTCATTCATGTTACACATGCTTATAACTAATATCATAACACTCACTTACCTTGTTGCAAATAAATACTAAACTAATACATACTTGCTCACTTAGCTAATTTTACATTTTTGTTCCCCACTTTTTGATGCCTGATGAACAATTCGAAATTGGGTAGGACACTCAGATAATCACACATGTATCGTACAATGCCAACGTCCCAGACGTGGTCTTACATGTAATCACATATCGATGCCACTGTCCCAGACAGGGTCTTACTCGTACACATATATCGGAATCACATATCGATGCTATGGACTTACTCGCACACATATATCGGAATCCTATGTCATGACATATGTATCCTAACTATTCCTAAGGTTCATACGGGGACGTCGTAACTCGGTCGAAATGAACTCGGAATGTAGTAATCAAGCTTATTCATATTTGGCCATAGTATATATAACTTCATACATTTCATTCCAGCATACATATTTAATATTAAACTACAATTAAACACGTTTATTTACTTATAAACTTACCTCGGACAATACAAAACGGAACATGGTAGCTAGTCGGCAACTTTCGTTTTCCCCCGATCCAAATCTGATTTCTTTGGTTCTTGATATAAACATATTCAAATTAAGCTTATTCAAACATATTTTCTTTCAATTTAGTCCAAAAACACATAAATGAGCAAATTACCGTTTTACCTCTAACTATAATTTTTACCATTTAGTCCCTATTACACAAAACACAAAATATACAAAATTTCCCTATACTCATGTTGGGCCGAATTTTACTCATTACCATAAAAGTCCATATATTTTATTTATTTCACATTTTAGTCCCTTAAATTATTATTTTTGGAATTTAGTCCTAATTACTCAAAATCATCAAAAACTCTAATACAAAATATGTTAATCTAAAACATATCTTTCATTTTTCATCATCAAACAACAAAAATCACAAGCTCTCAACAATAGCATAACTCAAAATATTCATCAAAATAAAAAAATTAAAGCATGGGTCTTGAAGATTACTAAGCAACGATCTCAAAAACGTAGAAATTATCAAAACCGACCTAGAACTTACCTTGAATCAAGCTTGAAAGTGCCAAACCCTAAGTTTATTTTCTTTTCTTTTGTTGTTTATGTGGTCATGAACAAAAATTATGAACCATGTTTTAATCTTTTATGTTTTCTTATAAACATATTATTACATAATTTACCTATTTAGCCTTAATTTAAATTATTCATATCCCACTAGCTAATGGCTGAATGTGGGTATAATTGCATAATAAATACCCCACATTAAAAGAACAAGGAAATTAGGCACTTTAATAATTAGCATGCAAAGTTTGCATTTTACGCGATTAAGTCTTTTTATTCAATCGGACACCTAAACGACAAAATTAAATCACAAAAAAATCACATATATAAATTCACACAAAATAAACACAGAAAATAATTTTGAAATATTTTTTGACTCAGATTCATGGTCCCGAAACCACCGTTCTGATTAGGGTCTAAATCGGGTTGTTTCATGTAGACAGGCCGTGTGTCCCCTGCACCTTAAAAAAATTAGAAACAGGATGCCTAGGTTTGAGCATAAGGCCTTGTAACACCCCAAACCCGGCCCAGACGTTATGGCTGAATCTGACGTGCCACATTGGAGTTGAAAACCCACGTTCCATTTTAGTGTTTTAAAAACCATATATTTTGTTGAGTTAACAAGGTGTATGGAAGCTGGGCACCAGGTAGGTATCCGAGACAGAGGAGGTGAGCCATGAAGGCTACTTAAGTACCAAGCTCTTTGATTGGATCCAATCCTAGATATGCCCACAACCATAACCACACTTTGTTATATCGAGTTTTAAATTTGTTTAAGTGGACGTCCTCGATAAATCGATTAATTATAGTGTTGAGATATTTTGAAAACAAGTATCGCTTTGCAAACATGTCCTAAGTCTAGCCCATTTGAATAATTATCAACCGTGTTTAAAGTTATTAAAAGTAAACTAATCCGAAAAGAAATAAAAGAAAAGTTAAAATTGGCCTTATTACAACCCAAAATAAATAATAATTAAAGGAAATTAAATGAAAACCAACACTTATTTAAAAGCCCAAAGACGATCACCGTGGCCACTCTGAATCCCTCCTACCAAGTCCCCACATCAAAGCTCACCTGCAAGGTTAACGAAAGGGGTGAGTTTGGAAACTCAGCAGCAACAAGCCCCCTTCAGAGCCCAAAACAATAGCAGCCTGTTGGGTCTAAGCCCAAAACCAATCTCAAACATGTATTGGACCATAGCCCTTTTCATATTTCATAATTCATAACACTGGGCCGAAGCCTTTTCATATTTCATATTATCGGGTCAAGCCTTTATCAGAAACTAGTATGGCCTGTAGGCCCATTTCAATATCACATGTAATGTCAAATGAAAGAATGCAACCCATTTGGGGAGACTACTCAACCTACCATCCGCTACTCTCCACCCGTACCAACCAACACACCATGTGGGGATTAACTCAACCCACCCCGCCATAACTCTCCACCGGCAAAGATAGTCGCTTTATCATATAACCGAGGCCTAGCCTCTTTTAATAACTGGGGCAAAGCCCTTTTGATAACTGGGGCATAAGCCCTTTTGATAACTGGGGCATAAGCCCTTTTGATAACTAGGGCATGAGCCCTTTAATAACTGGGGCATAAGCCCTTTAATAACTGGGGCATAAGCCCTTTAATAACTGGGGCATAAGCCCTTTTGCACTTCCTCCATCCATATAAAAACCCAACCCAATGCATTTATGAACATCTCATGTGCATATCATACATGTCATGTGCATATCATACATATCATGTTTATCAAAATCCCATGCATTAAGTTCGTATATAAACCTTAGGGGTATAATGGTCACTTTTACCTAGGGGCAAAATGGTCATTTTCATGTTATAAGGGTAATCTTGTAATTCTACCAAAAATTAGGGTTTCCATGTTCATTAGCGATTACTAACAATTCATGGGTGCAAATAGTGATTCTGGCCCATTTTTAGCGAAATCGAGTTATTGGGCCAAAAACCCCTAATGGGCCCTACTTAGCCGATTTTGTCATCTAGGCCCATTTAGCATATATCCATAACAGTATTAACAGTCTTAACATGCAATTTAACATATTTCCATTTTCTACCAATTTTTACCCAAATGGGCCCGAAAGCCTGTTGGGCCCTATTGCAGCCCCTCGAGGCCCAACTTATCGTGAATGCCAAAAATCACGTTCTTACCGTTTCCAATGTTCCTGATCATCATCTCAACGAATCTAACTAACTAATGAGCGTTCGCTTGCTCACGAGTCCTCGAAATGCCAGAATTCCGACATTTCGGCTTTTCGGCATTTATCGCTTTAAGCTATGAAAAAGGGTTCATTACACACCTGTTTTGCGATATTCCTTGACGAGATCTCCTATACGATTTCTCCTATAATCAACCACTTATAGATTAGACCATGTTAATATTAAACCAAATCGAAAACTTCCTATTATCATCACTTACACATTCGGCCACCATCCATAATGGCCTTAGGAATCTTACCTTTGTCTCGATTGATGACTAAGTCTAGCCACTCCGGTGATCCAAGCTACTCCAAGTCGACACTACACCTTGGTGCTCCTCCAATAAACAAACCAAAAAAAATATTAAAAGAAGACCCCATAAAGTCTATACCCATATTCGGCCATCTCCCTAAATTTGGGGTTTCGGCTTTTGGCCAAAGTTACACTAGGAATTGTTTAGAGTTTGAACACTTACCACAGTCTTTCTCCTCTTGAGTCCGGATGCCTAAAAGGTAAAGGAATCGAATGCCAACTATTGAAAAGGAAAGAAAAGGTTGCTGGTCACAAAGAATAGGCACCCCCCTATCTTCACTGGTTTCGGCTTTTTGCGGTATTTCGGCAGAAGTAGAGATTAAGGAAAGAAATAATAAATGAGTGGAGGAAAGTAATGGGCTGGTTTTTGAAAAAGAAAAGGGAGAAAAGATGAGAGGGAAGATGGTAGATTCGGCTAAGGAAGAAAATAAGAAGAGAAAACTAATACAGAAGAGAAAACGGCACAGCTAAGACCCTAATGCCGAAATTACTAACCTAATACCCTCCTGACGAATTCCCCTCTCTAACCCCTTCCAATCGGCTAAGCTCTATCATTCTCTCAAATCCCTAAAATCTCTCCCCTTATCCCTCCTTAATCCATGCATTTGACTTGATCCAACTCTCCTCTTACAGAATCCACTTAGGTTTCAACACTTACCCTTCCTGCACATAAAAATAAATACTCTTATTTGCCAACACAGGGAATCGATCCCAGGTCTTCCCTTAAGCTCCACACACCACCTTTTTAGGAGATTAGTGGCGTCACCCTTGCCACTTTACCAAAGCTCTTTTTGTGATACATTTTACCCACAACTTAATATGAAGGCACCTAGCCAGAACCCCTAACTCCTAAGTCCAAAATTTAAAAATTCTACTGGGTTTTGGCCAACTCATGGGCCTTCCATAAGCCCATTTACATACCCAAATTATGAATTCCATAATCACATACCAAATTTTAGAAATCTACTTAAAATATCAAGAATTGCGAAAAACCCGAAAATCAGGATGTTACAGGCCTGGCACATGGGCGTGTGAATTGGCCATGTGACCCTTGTACTTTGCACATGGGCTAGCACACGAGCGTGTGGTTGGCCATGTGTCACAAGTTGGAGAGTTACATGGGTAAGGACACAGGCTAGGACACAGCCGTGTGTCTCACATCGTATGCCCACATGGCTTAAAACATGGGCATATCTTCAGGCCATGCGAGCCACACGGCCCGACCACACAGGCGTGTGTCCCCTATTTCTAAGGAAAATTTTGACATTTTGCAAAAAATTTCCTGAGTGTCCTGTTTAGTCCTGACTCACTTCTAAAGTGTATTTCGGGCTTTGAGGGCACGTATATGGGACAATATAAGTATTATACAAATAGTTTATGATATGTATACTAAATGTTATAGAATGATTGTGTTTGATTTTGAAAAGTCTGGTAATGCTTCATAACCCTATTCCGGTGATGGATAACAGTTAGGGGTGTTATAGTGGCACTCCCCAATATTTTGCCACTTGCCTAAGGATTAAATGAGCTGAATCCGCAGCAGGGCATTCCTTGGTAGTTGGAATAAATGTTGCGTACTTCAAAAACCTGTCCACCATAACAAGAACACTAGCAACCCTATCAAACTTAGGCAGGCCAATAATAAAATCTGTAGATACACTCTCCTATAGTTTTTCGAGAATGGGCAAAGGTTGTAGCAAACCGGCTGGAGCTTTTAACTCGACTTTGTCTTATTGGCATACTAGTCAAGTTTTCACATAAGTCTCCACATCATCACCCATGTGAGGCCAATAGTAACGATCCTTCAAAAGGGTTAAGGTACGGTGCATCCTTGGAGGCCCGTCTATCTCGAGTCATGACACTCTTTCATGACTTCCTTATGCAATTTCCCATAATGGGGGACATAGAGATGGTGCCTATGAGTGTATAGTAACTCTCTCTCAAGCCAAAATCTCCTCGTTTTCCCCTCATTGGCAAGCTCAAACAATTTTTTGGCTGTGGGATCATGGGACAATGCCTCGCTAATTTTCCAATAAAGAACCATCAGGTTAGCTAATCGTCGCAAACTCTATCCTTCAGTTAAGCGCACCAGCCACAGTATTGGACTCCCTGGCTTATACTCTATTGTGAAATCAAACTCAGCTAAGAAAACCTACCAACGAGTCTGATTGGGAGACAAATTTTTCTAGGTTAGAAAATAACTGTTGGCAACATTATCAGTAAGGACCATAAACCTAGAACCCAATAAATAATGTCTCTATGTGAGCAATCAGTGTACCATAACAGTCATCTCCTGTTCTTGGACCGTGTACCTCTGCTCCATCTTATTAAGCTTTCAACTCTCGAAAGCAATTGGATGTCTATCTTGCATTAGTACTCCCCCAATGGCATAATCTGATGCATCTGTGCGTACCTCATAAGGCATTGAATAATCTGGCAAAGCAAGTACGGGCTCCCTCGTCATCGCTTGCATCAATTGATCAAAAGTCCTCTCACATTGTGGATTCCAATCCCATATCTTCACCTTTTTCAACATGTCCGTCAAGGGTGTGGTAATTCTAGAGTAGCCTTCGATGAAGCGTAGATAGTAATTTGCCAACCCAAGGAAAGATCTCAACTTTGTCACCTTGGTTGGAGGCACCCACTCAATAATAACCCGAATCTTGTTCTCATCCATTCGGAACTTGCCACCTCCTACAATATGGCCTAGGAATAGCACTTCTTGTTGGGCAAATGAGCACTTCTCCTCTTTGACAAACAGCTCATTTTCTCTCAAAGTTTGGAACACCTCTGTAAACTGAGAAATATATAAGATTTTTCCTATGTAATTTATCACCTTTTACTTAAATTCATTGTTAAAACTAAGTAATTGTTAAATAAATGAATGAAATATGTGAAAATATGAAATTAGGACATGGAAATTATTAAAATGAGATTTTATGCTTTATTATATAGTTTTCATGCAATAAATGGCTTATTTTATATTAATTTGAACATATTATATTTTTAAGACATAAAGTGGGCCATGCATGATTAAATTAAATAATAAAATATAAAATTATATTTAATAATTCATTTGAAAATATTTCATTAATAATTTGGGATTTAATTAATTATTTAAATTGGAAAAATTTTATTATCTGGTCCTTTAATTTATTGAATTATTTTGGACATGTTTGATGGCTTTGCTGGATTACAAAAATCGTCCAAATTAAAGACCAAGTCAACTCAAAATTTGGCTACATATTGCTGTCCACATAACGCACTTTTTGGTGAAATTACACAAGGTCCTTACAATGTTGAAGAAATTAGAGATTTGCACGAAGATTTGTATTTGACCGGGCCTCAGTCTTGAGTTGTCATGGCTTTTAAATTTCTTAAAAATCAAGCAAAATCCAAGTAAAAGGCAACTAAGAATGGCCGACCACTCATCGAAGAGAATTAAAGAGATTAAATCCCGCTATTTTTAGCAAACTACCACCCTCTCTTCACTTATAAATAAGACCCCCTCATTCCTTTATCCATTATCCCTTTATCCATTATCCCTCATCCTTCATCATTCTCTCTTCTCTCTAAATTCTCTTACCATTCTCCATTTCCCACGCCTAGCATTATCTCTTCATAGAGATTTTAGCGAATAAACCTTTTAAAGAGCCCTTATTTGGCCACCTTGGAGAGTCGTCAGCAAAGGAGTAAAGCAAAGGAGTGAAGGAGCCTCTTCGATCAGAGTATTAGGTGACAGCAACTTTGATTTGGGTTTAATCTTTCCTTTCTTTGAATTAATCTGAAAATGTTTGCTATATGTTCTTTGTTCTTATTTACAACAATGTTAGCTTAATTTTATTTAAGCTAGGATGATTGCTTTGATTAAATAATATTTATTTGATTCATGCTTATAATATTTGTGCCACAATAGATCATGTTTTCAATTAAATTCAAGTCTGTATTTTTCATACGTGATTGAAATGCACTTGAATTAGCTAAGCGATCCTAACCAGACGACGGCTAGTGACACATAATTGAAATGTGCATACTCAATTTAGATCCTAACCCAATTAAATTGTAGGTTACATAACAACTCTAACCAAGCTCTGTTATCTGCATAGTTTTTAGATTTGTGTGATTAAACTATTTCAAACCTAACACATCCCTGTTACCTCGCACGAATGCTAAGAAACGATTAGTAAATAAGGATCAGTAAAATGCATATTTACTAAGTAAAGGATTTCGAAAGGACCTAATGTGGTTTCCAAACTCATGAAAGGTCGAGTTGCCATAAAATGTTTTTCTAAATATTATTAAGCATGATGATAATAAATTGAGTTTAATTAAAGTAATTGTCCTAGTTTATTTATGTTATAATTGTTGCAAATTGTGTTTAATTTTGCTAAAATCTATTTCATTCACTTAGTTTGCATCTTTAGGATAATTTGTATTAGGGATCATTGCATTTAGTTTAATATATTTTGTTTTAATCATCACTTCTCAATTATATTGTGTTTTTATTTACCAAGTTGTTAATATAATTTTACAAATTAAAGTGACTTAGCACGAATACAATTCCTGTGGAGATGATAACTCGATACTTACTTATTACTTGATAATGACTGTGTACACTTGCACAAACCTACGCGTTACAAGTTTTGGCACCGTTGCCAGGGATTGTTAATTGTTTCCATAGTCATTTTTTTGTGAAATTATTTACTTCCAATTTGGTTTATTTCTAACTTTACTAACTTATTCTTTTTAATTTTGTGATTTTCTTTTCAGGTGTTTATGAGCATAGATCGGATTATCGATTTACTCCTTGTAGACCCTGAAATTGAGCGAACTTTTAGACAAAGAATACATGAATGAACAGCTCAAAGACAAGTCGAGATGGACCTTGGAAATCATAATCAAGATCCAGGTAATGAAACCAATCATGTACAAAATCCTATCCCCATTACTGATGATAGGGATCGATGCATCAGACAATATGCTTGTGACTTTTCAGTGAGTTAAATCCAAGAATTAGAAGGTTAGATATTGAGGCAACCCAATTTGAATTGAAGCCAGTGATGTTTCAAATGCTCCAAACGGTGGGCCAATTCACTGATATACCCACGGAAGATCCATATCTCCACCTTCGATTGTTTATGGAGGTGAATGATTCATTCAAGATAGCTGGTGTGACTGAAGATGCACTGAGGTTAAAGTTGTTCCCGTACTCATTACGAGATCGAGCACGAGCATGGGTCAATTCATTGCCACTAAGTTCTATATCTATATGGCAAGAATTAGCAGAGTGATTTTTGGTTAAGTATTTCCCGCCTAGCAAAAATGCTAAGTCGAGAAACTATAACACCCCCTAGCTTGTGTCCTACGTCGGGACAGGTTCGAGGCATTACCAGACTTAACCATAACATTCATACAAAAACTAGGTCATAAAATTTTATCCAAATTAACACCAATCATACATAAGCATATTGTTCCTTGGATGGGCTTACGGGGCCCAAAACATACATTGGAAGTGGTTTGGGACTAAACTGAGAACTTTTGGAACTTTTACAACACTTAGACAATTTTCATGCTTTGGAGAGTCACCGCCCATATGGGTAGGCCATGTGATTACACACGCCCGTGTGGCTTGGGACACACCTGTGTCCTCAACCCATGTAACTCACTGTTTATGATGTCATCAACAAAATAAGGTCACACGACCAAGTCACATACCCGTGTGCTTAGGTCGTGTGCTCGATTAAATTTTTATAATTTTCATAAAATAGGGGCAGACTTCACACAGCCAGGGCACACGCCCATGTCCTAAGGCCGTGTCTCTCACACGGCTGAGACACACGTCCGTCTCTCTACCCTTGTGCTCATTACTGAGCATTTTGTTTCTCAAAACTAAGGTGCAGGGGACACACGGCCAGAAACACGCCCTTGGGGCAAGCCATGTGTCACGCACGGCCTAGACACATGCCCGTGTGTCTACTCGTGTGGACAAAAATAAGGCTATTTACCAAGCCTTTTGTCACCCTCAATAACACATGCACACTTACACATCTCAATGACATTCAACATGGCATAAATAAGCACTTAAACATTCATAAACATGACTCATGCATGGGAACTTCTTATCAATTTATACTTGCTTAAGACTCCATATTATGACAAATCCAATTTTACCAACTCACATACAAATAAGCATCATCTTTAGATTTCATGCATGTATTTTCAGACCAATATATACATACACAAAACTACCATCCTTCATCCAACTCAAATTTAGCATATCACATGCAACATAAATGAATAGGTTTACAACCCAGTAATCAATATTGAGCCACATCCCATGGCCTTATACAAAATGAATCAAATATCATCATAAGCCAACACATTTGGCTAAACCAATATGACATATAACAAAAAGACTAAGTCCCTATACATGTCATACTTAAAATGTTGAGACTAACTATACCCAAAAGTTCCAATTGATAGTGTGATCGAGTTTCCAACATCCTTTGACCCCCGAGCTAGCTTGGCTATACCATAAGAGAATGGAAAAGAAATGGGAGTAAGCATAAAGCTTAGAAAGTTCGCATGTAAATAATTAACAACATTAACCATGCATTATTATACATATAACATAATTTATCACAATGTCATGTAGTATCATAGATACATTTTAAATCATGTCATTTACATAACGTACAATAAAACTCATGATCATGATTTATTCATTCACTTCTTAGCGCGGTTTCATCGATTTATAATCTCAATATGTATGAGCTTTGTGTACATACCTGTACCCTTTCAACTTGTTCATACCTTGTCATTTCGTTGACATAATCTTTGGATTACCCGTTGAACCACTTGGAATTCTAAAGGATACTCGGGAATTACATACATATAGAACCATACCAATGCCATACCCAAATATGGTCTTACATGGGATCACATATCGATGCCTATAGCCCAGCTATGGTCTTACACGATTCTCATATCGATGCCATGTCCCAGACATGGTCTTACACGAAATCTAATAATGATGCCATATCTCAGATATGGTCTTACATGTAAACTCATAACCCTAATGTCATGACATTTGTATCCTATCTATTCCTAAGGTTCAACAGGGATTTTGAGGTATCAAATTTTCGTCGAATCGTCATCGAGTCAACATTAATCAAATCCAAAAATATAATTACACAATTCATGAAATACTAAAGCATTAAATACCTAATAATGTAACGCTACATTATTTACACACAAACTTACCTCAGTACCAAAATATGGCTAACTATTCGATTTAGTCTACAACCTTGTTCTTTCCTCAGTTTAAGTCTGGACTTCATTTTTCTTAATATATAATAGCAAATTTAGCTCAGCTAATTATCACATTGTTCAAATCAGTCCAAAAATCATACTTTAGTAGAATTATAGTTTTACCCCTAAACTTTCTCATATTTATAAATTGTCCCTAGGCTCGTAAAATGAAATGTGTCCATTTTCCTTGTTACCCAATCCTAGCCAAACCTATATCAAGCTTATACCAGCCCACATTTTTCATTAAACCAGATTTTTCCAACCCATTTTTATAACTTTTACAAAAAGGTCCTTTTTAGGTATTTTCATGAAAAATCACTTAGTAAAAGATGTTTATCACACACCAAACTTTCATATTCCTCCATTAAACATCAAAATACATTCATGTCACACATAGGTAAGTTTTTGACCATGAACCCTAGCTCAAAATAATGGTAGAAATAGCTAGATTGGTTGATGACAACTTTAAAAATGCAAAGAACATTAAAAACGGGGCTAGAATGTACTTACTATCAAGTTGGAAAAGTGAAGAAACCCTTGCTGTAGAGAGCTTCAAATTTTTGGCCCTAGCTTGAAGAAGATGAGCAAATTTTGCTTCATTTTTCCCTTTTTAATCTTTTAATTACTAAATGACCAAAATGTCCTTTTTCCTAAACTTTCAAATTTTACCTACTCATGCCCATTTTTGTCCATAAAAATAGAAATTGGGAAAATTTCTATTTAAGGACCTCTAATTGATAATCCAAAACTATTTTATACTTAAAGCTTCTAGAATCTCATATTTTGCAACTTTTGCAATTTAGTCCTAGAAGTCAAATTGGACACTTATTTACAAAATTTCTTCATGAAACTTTCACACAATCATGCAAACATGTAATAAAACTCAAAATAATTATAGAACAAATATTTCTACTTTGAATTTATGGTCTCGAAACCACTATTCTAACTAGGCCCAAAATCGAGATGTTACAGAAACGAGATCACAACTTTCCAACAATTGGATGACGAGTCTTTGTATGAGGCTTGGGAGCGATTCAAAGAGTTACTTCGTAAGTTTCCTCATCATGGGATTCCTCATTGTTTCCAGTTGGAGACATTCTATAATGGTCTCAATCTGCATACAAGATTGATGGTAGATGCTTCTACGAATGGTGCAATTTTGTCTAAGTCTTATAATGAGGCTTATGAGATCATTGAGCGGATCGTAAGTAATAACTATCAATGGCCAACAAATCGAACAACTTTAGGAAGACGTGTAGTCAGAGTTTATGAAGTTGATGCCCTCACTTCGTTATCAGCTCAAGTATCATCTATTTCCTCTATGTTAAAACAATTTACTGCTAATAGTGCTAATAATTTTGCAGCTCAGCCACCAAGTTCGTTTGAAGTAGTTTTCTGTGTGTACTATAGGGAATGTTATTCTTTTGAGAATTGTCTATCAAATCTCGAGTCAATATACTATGTGGGGAAGCAACATCAAAATAGGAGTGGACAAGGACCCCAATCCAACTACTACAATCCTTTATAGCGTAATCATCCTAACTTTTCTTGGAGCAACCAAGGAAATGGATCGAACAACAACTTATTACAGCATAGACCTAATTAATCTCAAGGGTTTAATCAGCAAGCTCCAAAACCACCTCAAGCTGAGACATCAAACAGTTTGAAGAACTTGTTGAAAGTATACATGGCAAAGAATGACGATTTGATCCAAAGCCAAGTAGCAACAATGAAAAATTTGGAAAACTAAATGGGTTAGTTAGCTATGGAGCTTCGTAATAGACCACAAGGAACCTTGCTAAGAAATATTGAGAATCCAAGAAATTTGGGTAAAGAACATATCAAGGCAGTGGCATTGCGAAGTGGTAAAAGTCTGGAACCCTGATTGATTGATGTTGAAGATAAGGCCGTTGAGAAGAATCAACCAGCTGTTGAAATTCCTACACCAAAGGAGTCAGAATCTACAAAGTCTGACAAGGTAAATCCTAACTTAGTGAATTCAGATACTTTAACATCATCTTTGGATGAAGATTTACCTACTTAGAGGATTCATTCGGTTCAATCGAAAGTTCCATCACCTATATATCCGCAAAGATTGTAGCAACACAAGCAGAAATAGGAGGTGCAATTCAAGAAGTTTTTGGATGTTCTGAAGCAGTTACATATCAATATTCCGTTGGTGGAAGCTTTAGAACAAATGCCGAATTATATGAAGTTTATGAAGGATATACTGTCTAATAAGAAACGACTGAGTGAGTATGAGACTGTTTCCTTGACAAAGGAGTGCAGTGCGTTCTTGCAGAATAAATAGCCACTGAAATTGAAAGACCCAGAAAGCTTTACTATACCCTGTAACATTGGTGAATCTTACTGTGGTAAAACTTTGTGTGATTTATGAGCGACTATCAACTTGATGCCTAAGTCTATTTTTAAGATGCTAGGGATAGGTGAAGTAAGACCTACAACTGTGATGCTTCAACTAGTGGATCGATCTTTAGCATATCTTGAGGGAAAGATTAATGATGTTTTGGTAAAAGTCGATAACTTTATTTTTCATGTTGATTTTATTGTCTTAGATTTTGAAGCAGATGAGGAAGTGCCGATCATCCTTGGGAGATCTTTCTTAGCTACGGGAAGAATGTTAATTGATGTGTAGAAAGGTGAACTCACCATGCGAGTTCAAGACGATCAGGTAACCTTTAACATCTTTAAAGTGCTGAAATTTCCCGATTCGACAAAAGAGTTTATGGAAGAAGTAGAAACCTTAGTTTCTATGGAAAGTAATTTTGAAGAAGATCCATTGGAGAAAGCTTTAGATCTTGACCCTTTGCAAGATGAAGAAGGTGAAGAAAACAAGGCTTTGATGGAAGACTATAACAGGCCCAATTTGCCCGGCCCATCATAAACCAAAAAGACAACAAAATAAACAAAAATAAATATAAAGTCCAATTTTTTTAACAATCCATTTACAGACCCTTGCCCAATCCAAACCCACATAAAACTAAACCCAAACCCCAAACAACCCAGCTAAACCATAAGCCCAAAAAGGCCCAAAACCTAAACAACATTTTTAGCAATCCCTAATAGCCTCCACTGTCGCACGCCACTCCCCTCCATACCGCCATTTCAGCACGCCACCTATAGCCTCCATTAGAAAGGACAAACATACAATAGCAGAGAGGCAATAACAAAAAAAAAATGTTGTATTTCCTTCGGCCATAAAAGCCCTCAAATCATCAATTTATTTTTTTTACAGAGAGTATCAAATACTAAAAATCAAATATAAGAAGAGCAATCAAAAACAAAATTTGAAAAAAGGTGGTCCTTTTGTTTTATATTTGCTTATTTGTTCTTTTCTATTGATATTTCTACTAGTTTTTTTTTAAAGAAAAATGAAAAAGAAATGAATCAAATCTTACCTTTCTTGCATGGATGTCATCGTGGAGGGAGCTGAGGTCGCCAGCTCCGATGGAAGATGGCATTTTTGGGTTAGAGAAGTTAAAAAACCCAAAAAATGGGACTTTTTATCTTCCGGCCATCGCAGACTGCGGCACCATCGCTGGTGACCGGTGGCCGCCACGGTGGCTGATGGCTGGAGCTCCTGCCAAAAATCGGAGGGGAAGGGAGAGTTGAGAGCAATTCAGATTTTTTTTTCTGAAAGAGAGTTGGAATGAATTTTTTTGAAAAATTTTAGGCTTAAATAGAACACCGAAACGATGCCGTTTTGGGATAGCTTAAATCGCTCCAAAATGAAGTTGTTTTGAGCCTTAACAGCGCACTGACTTGACCCGTCCAGAGGATCCACGTGTTTTTGATTAATGGGCTACTTGCTAGTTTAGTCCTTCCGCCTTTTATCCTCTTGCAATCAAGTCTTTTTTAATCTTTAATTTTGGCCCTATAATTTATTTCAGTTTTCAATTAAGCCCGCCTTGAAGTTGCGTGTTTTGGAAGGGAATTAGTTCCCATTTTGGTCCCTCTTTGTTATTCGCCCATTTAATATGGTCCTTTTCTTTTATTTTATTTTAAAATTCACCCCAATTTTTATTTTTAAAATTCAACTTAGTCCTTTCCTTGTGATTCTTGATTATTTTATTATGAAATTAATTAGTTTATTATTATTATTATTATTATTATTATTATTTTATACTTTCACTCTTTGTATTTATTTATTTGTTTTGTTATTATATAATTAAATTAATTGGTCTTGTAATATTATTGCTATTAGTTTTATATATATTTGTTTACCTAAAATTATATATATCGTATTTATCTTCTGTCTACTTATATACTTTGATATAATTTTAAAACCACTTTGTTTTTTCTTTAAATTTAGTCTTTCGTTTGGCTAATTTTATTATTTATGTGTTATTTATTTATTATCCTTTATTTTTTAATAGCTAATTTTAACACTGTTTCTATTTGTTACATTTGTTTATTTTGTCCCTTATACTTTTACCTTTTAAATATTTAACTCCAATATGATTTATATTTATTTATTTATTTATCTTTCCTTTAAATTTTTGCTTAAATTTAACATTATCATATTTATTTTATCTATTTTATTTAGTCATTTATTCGTTATTTCTTCTTTTTATTATTTTTATATATTTAAGTTTTTACTATCTAATTTAATTTTATTTGTATATTCGTATTTCCTTTTTCCTCATTTATTTTGCAATATGAGTTTTAAACTTCGTGAGTTTCAATTTAATTCGTGTTTTGATTAATTTTGCTTATTTATTTACTATATTATTTATTTATATATTTTATTACAAATTATATCTTTAATTTCATTTTACTTTAACTTGATTCTTTATTTTCAATATTTTACAAATTATCTTCCTTATATTTATTTGTGTATTTGTTTCTTTGTCTCCATTATTTGATTGACATTATTCTTTATGTGTGTGCGTTGTTGCTATTATCATTGTTGTCGTAACCATTTTTTTAGAAAAACGGGAATCGACTTGGATTTTGGAAATGAAAACGAAAAAATGGAAGTCGCCACCAATCCTTTTTGATGAGGTGTGATCGGATCACCATAAATTAATCATTTTAATAAAAGTTAAGATTTACTAAAATAATAATTTTTGGTCTACGAAAATCGAAAAATGAGTTCGGGAGTGGGTTATGCACGAGGAAGGATTAGCACCCTCGATACGCCCAAAAATTGGTACCTAGTTGATTACTTAGTGTCTTAATGTCGAAGATTGAAAACTTGAAAGACATTGAAATACGATCCCTTTTTGTAAAGAAAATGCTCAAATATTAAAGACTTTCTCGTCTCAAAATATAAAATGTCACATCCAGTGAGTTAGGACACGACATCTTGAATTTTCGAGAGCGAGCTTGCCTTTTATACAAAATTTACGTATTTTAACTTATTAAAAGCGTATTCGATTATTTAGAGTAAACGATAGAAATCAAAACCCAGTAAGTTAGGCCACGTCTTCTCAAATTCTCAAACACCGAATATTGCCTTTATTTCAAAACAAATTCTTATTTCGAGGTGACAAAATGTCATACCCAGTAAGTTAGGGCACAACACTTCGTATCTCCGAGAATAAGCTATTTTCAAAACTCGTATAGCGATTTAAAAGAGTATTCCGCTATTTAGGTTAAATGAGAAAAATCGAAACCCAGTAAGTTAGGGCACGATTGTCTTGAATTACCAAATACGGAATATCAAGTTTATGAAAGAATTATTTTAAGGCATCGAGTAAAAACGTAATGTGATTTATAGGACTATATCATTATTTAGATTAAACGAGAAAAACCGAAACCCAGTAAGTTAGGTGTAACACCCCAAACCCGGCTTGGAAGTTTGGCTCGAATCTGGCGTGTCACATTAAAGTGTTTTTCGAAAACCATGTTTCCATTAAAAACCCTTTTTAAACCTTGTTAGAAAACCTCAGCTGAATAACATTCTTAACAACTTTGTAAAAATCTTGGCAGTTGCGGAAGCTTAATTTAAAAACAATTGCGGATACGTGATGTTTTAAACAACAGTAGTTGCTTTGGAAAACCGTGTTCTAATACTAGTAATTATAAGAACAATAAATAAAATTCCAAATTTGAAATCCAGAAAATTACAACAGCTTTACTACAACCCACATAAAACATTTAAAAGTAATAATCAAAACTATAACATAAACAGTGTGTGTGGCTTCCTCCGAGCCTCTCGCAGCTCCGATCCGTCTAAGGCTGGAAATTACCTGAAAGGTTAATAAACGGGGTGAGTTTACGAAAACTCAGTGTGAAATCCCCTATTGTATAAAAGGAACAGTCAATCATATAAAAGAATTAAAAGTTTGGCCCCAGCCCTACTTACAGTTTCAGTATCAATTGGGCCTTAGCCCATTATAACAGACAGTACCAGATGGGCTTTAGCCCATTACAGAATAAGAAACATTATCAGAACTAGAATCAAAATGAGAATCAGAATCAGAATCCAGTGATAGAATCAGAATCAGAATTAGGTGGCAGAATCGGAATCAGTATCAGGAAACAGAATCAGAATCAGAATGTGAATGCAAACCTAACCCAATCCATCCGTACACACCCCCGTACCAACCTTACACCATGTAGGGAGACAACTTGACCCACCCATCCGCTACACACCACAGAATTTGCAGCATGGCTGCCAAAACAGATATTGTGACAGAGTCACCTGATACAGATATTGTGGCAGAGCCACCAGAATCAGATAATGTGGCAAAGCCACTTAACAGAATACGTGGCACAAAGCCATCGATAACAGGTCTATAATCAGCACGAAGCCTACAATAACGGTACACAGCCTTTGATAACATGATCGGCACTCAGCCATCGATAACGGGTCTATAATCGGTACGAAGCCCATAATAATGGCACACAGCCTTCGGTAACATGATCGGCACTCAGCCATCGATCGGTCAACAGATATTGTGACAGAGTTACCAGATACAAATATTGTGGCAGAGCCACCAGAACAGATATTTGTGGCATAGCCAACAGAAACAGATATTTGTGGCATAGCCACCGGAACGCTTCCTCCATCAATATAACCCAAATCCCATGCAATAGATATACATGTCATGGCATACAACATATAGAATCAGAATATCATACCGATATTTGAATCAAACAATCACAGTCAAGTCATTCATATCACCAACATATATTCACAATTTAATCCGTCAACCACACAGTCCAAGTCAGTCACTTGCCCACAAGGGCAAAACAGTCATTTAATACCTTAGGGGAAAAATGGTAATTTTTACCCCACAAGGGTATCTCGGTAACTCTACCCTACAGGGGTATTTCAGTAATTCTACCCTAGAGGGGTATTTCAGTAATCTACCCAAAGGAGGTATTTCGGTAATTCTACCCTAGAGGGGTATTTCGGTAATTCTACCCAAACGGGGTATTTCGGTAATTCTACCCTACAGGGGTATTTCGGTAATTCTACCTTACAGGGATATTTCAGTAATTCTACCTTATAAGGGTATTTCGGTAATTCTACCCTATAGGGGTATTTCGGTAATTCTAGCCTACAAATATGAGATTCACCTAGCCTATTCCAATATTTACTACACAATCAAACAACTTATCCAATTGGGCCCGTTGGCCCATTGGGCTCACATGGCCCCTTTCGGCCCAAAGTAGCCATCCTACAGAGAAATACACACCTCATAGGAGACTGGAGTTAATCCGCGCTCCGAGCACTCTTAGTCGACGCCCAACCCAAACGAGCACGCCATAAAGCGAAAGGGATCAACCAAGAAAGGTACCTTTACTCTCCTCATGGCTCTCTCTATTTAAAGCCAGCTTCGCATCCACTCTTATGTTAGCTTCCCGATGTGGGATCCCTCTATCATCAGAGTTTAAATTTAACACCAACTCTTGCCGCCCCCTGTTAGCAAAATAAATGCTCTTTGATTGCCATGAGTTTCAAACCCTGGGCCTCCTTGCCAACTTTATGACGCCACCTTCCTGCCTCTTATGTGGCGCTACTTTGCCACTAGACCACAAGGCTTTTTGTGGCACAATTTCTCCAACAATATTCTTAAGGCCTACCTACTACACCCAGGGTTTGATTCACCTTAAACCAATTTTTTTGCTAGAGTCCAGGTTTGAACCCAGGACTTCTCCAACACTTCTCAGCACACTTAACCACTAAAACAAGCCTTCATTAACGAAATTTACATGCATAACAAAATATTATAAGTTGCCTTCAGCCACTCCCATGCTCAAGGCCCAAAACTTCTAGGCCCAAATTCAGGGTGTTACATTAGGGCACAATTTTCTCGAATTGTCTAAATACGAAACTTGTTTTATTTTAGAAAACACAATTATATGCGTCAAGTAAAGGACCAACATAATCATAATCACATGATGAAATGAGAAACAAATCGCAGGATTAACATGCATAATAATAATAACAGAGGTGATGATATAAACATTAATAATGACGAATAATGTAAATTTGCATATATATTGAGACACATATGAATAAACGAATAAACATAATGCCTAAAGCATAATAATAACGAAAATATGAATGAATAAGAAACGTAAATAACTAAGTAATGAGAAAATAAGTAAAAAAAATAATAATAATGTTGCAATGATAGTAAGAAAGAAAAGAAAGAAAAAAAGCGATAACAATAATATGTCAAATGATCAAAGTTAATAATAATAATAATAAATATAGTAATGATAATAGTAAGAAAATACAATGTATAGTATTAGAAGTAAATACATAATACATACATATTACAAATAATCATAATATTAAAAACAACTATCGATAACTATATAAATAGATATATAGAAATAATATATACATGGTATAGTTTAAAAACATAAACATAAGATAATATGAGAAATAAAATATATAAATGATATAGTATTAAGGTATATCCATAACAATAAAAATACAATATTAAAAGATATATACACGTAATATATACAAAATGTATCCGTTTTAAAAATATATATATATATATATAATAAAATGCAATATTTAAACCATTTACATAGTATATACATGCTAAAAATAATAATAATAATGTTTAAAATAAATATTAATGATATTACATAGATATATACATATATATTAAAATGAAAACATGATGATATTAAAAGTATGTACACAATGTATTAAATATATATATATATATATGATATTTATAAATATATATATATGGTATAATGTTAGTATGTATATGCATAATATGGAGTATGATATAGTATTTAAAAGTGTATACATAAAATATATATTAGGAAAAAAACAACTATATGAATATATAAAATATATGTAGGTATTAATTAAAACTAAAATGCCTAAATAATAGTAAAATATGCTAATAATAATAATACGAAAGTAGTAAATAGAATAATAAATAATATTTAAAATAAAAATGGTAAAATAATATAGAGACCACATTAAATCTAAAAAAGGGACTAAATTTGAAACAAATATGAAGTTTTCGGGCCGATTTTAAAGAGGAATATAATAAAAGGGACCCATTTGAATGCGCGTGCGACTGTAGAGGGCCAAAAGGACAATATACCCGAGCCCTTAAAACAACGTCGTTCGAATGGAGACCAAAATGGAACCGAAAATAAATTTTAAGGCGAAATTGAAATAAAAGAAAGACTTAATTGCGAGATCAGGAAAAAGCAGAGGGGCCAAATGCGCAAATAACCCCTCCGCTTCAAAAACACGCGGATCTTCTGCAGAGTGCGTCGGGTCCTCGGGTCGACGCCTGAACGACGTCGTTTGGTGCTATGAGTTGAGACCCAAAACGGCGCCGTATTGTATCACTATATAAACTCAAATTTTTTTTAAAAAAAAATCAGTTTTCTCCATTCCCTTAAAAAAATAAAAAGCAGGCCCCTCAGTTCTCCTTCAGCCCCAGGTCTCCGTTGCCGGATCGGTCACCGTCCTCCGCACTGTCTGCTGCACCAGCCACCGTACACGGTGGCCAGAAATAGCATAGAGGTGATTTTCTTCCTCTCGTTTTTTATATTTTATCTATTTATTTAATGTATGTGTGTTGTTTTTAATAAAATAGAAATGATACGTGCCAATAATATTCGAAAAAGAAAAAAGGGTAAAAATAAAAACTGTAAATAGACCTTTAGATCGGTCTTCGATATTCCTTGCTGCTAGTTTTGAGTGTGTATTTGAGTCTGTTTTTTTATGTCAATCTTCTTTTGTATTTCAAAGAAATAAAAATCAAGAACAAAAAAAGAGAAAAGGAGACCCCTTGCACCCGATCCCTCTCTGGTTTTTTATAGCCCCTCTTTTACAAGTGTTTTTTTCTTCCGCATACTGTCCCTTCTCTTTTAATGCTACAGGCGAATGGCGGTGGAGACAGGCGCCACTTGCACTGGTGATGTGACGGGGCGGTGGGGTGGCTGGTGCTGACGGCAGAAGATAGGCTAGGGTTTTGTTTTTGTTTTTCTTTTTATTTTATGTATTGGGCTGTGTTATTGGGTTTGGGGGTCATTTGGGTTTAAAAATTTTAGGTTTGGGCTTTGTGGGTTAGAAGATAGGTTTTGGGCTAGGCGTTAGAAAATGAGTTTTGGGCTAGGGGCCAAACGGGCTTGTACAATTGTCATTATTTATTTTATTTATCATTTGATGGTGCTTGTTGATGTTAAAATAGTGTACATTATACGATTATCGTATGTTGTTTTATTAACATATTCATTATTTTCCTTTGCTACTATGACATTTCATTTGTAAACCATTTTAAACATTATACATTTTTACCCAAACTTGAAAAAAAATAAAATTTTGAAAACCAGCAATCTTACGCATTTAGTAAATTCGAGAAATCATATGCTAAATTACAGGGTCTCAATTTTCTCATTAAATTTAAATAGCCGAATAGCCCTTCAAATTTCAAAATACATGAATTTTAAATAAAAATAAAGGAAATATTTCGTACTTAGAAACTCGAGAAAGTCGTGCCCTAACTTACGAGGTCTCGATTCTTTTCCGTTGGATCTAAATAATCGAATATCCTTCTAAATTAAAACACATGAGATTTCAAAAATAAAAATAAAGACAAGCTTGTTCTCAAAGGTTCAAAGTGTCGTGTCCTAACTTATGGGATATGACATTTTGCTACCTCAAGACAAGAGGGTCTTTAACATTCGTTTCGATTTATCCAAGCAATTTTTTTTGTAACACCCCAAACCCGGCCCAGAAGTTAAGCCCGAATTCGGCGTGTCACATTGAAGCGTTGCTGTAAAAGTCATGTTTTAACTAACATCTTTCTTAGTGTTTAAAGAGTATTTTTGTTATAGATTAAAGTGAATGAAAGCTGTGCACCAGGTAGGATGCCGGAAAAGAAGAGGTGAGTCAATTAGACTGCTTAAATACCAAGCTCTCCATGGATCCACTCCTAGACATGCACACAACCATTGCCACACTTTAACTGAATGATTGTTCAAGAAAAACTATTTCATTTTAAGCCTTTGAAAGCACTTGCTAATTTTTTTTAAAATGTTTTCGTTGTGGAAGCTTTGTCAATCTTTTTAAACCGTGCCCTAGAGCTATTCAATTTTAAACAATTAAAACAATATCATATCTAAGCTAACAAAATATACTAAAATAATTAAAACGGCCTTATTACAAATTAAAAACCCAAAAACATAAAAGAAATAATCTAAAATAAAAGTGAAGGCGTAAACACTTATTTTAAACAATCCACATGGCCACTCTGAATCCCTCCAGCTCCAAGTCCACCGATCTAAGGCTCACCTGCAAAGATGGGAAAAATGGGTTGAGTTTGGAAAACCCAGTGTGTAAAGTATCCCAAGCAGAGCCCAAATCAGTTCAAGCTTTACTGGGCCTAAGCCCTATTCAGAAATTAGTGTTAATTGGGCCCTAGCCCATATCAATATTAATCTGGGCCATAGCCCCTTACAGTATCAGAGTATATTGGGCCTAGCCCATATCAGTATTAATCTAGGCCGTAGCCCTATTACAAGTCGAGATATATTGGGCCTTGCCCATATTAACACAGTTGGGCCTATTTTAATACAGTTAGCCCATAACAAAACAGTCTCATATGATTAATGCATGATAACCCCATCCAACCCTGCACTTGCCTCCGTCCATCCCTACACTTCCTATGGGGAATAAATCACCTACGCCATCCCTACACTTACAGTGTTAGCATCGGTTGCGGCACTAACTATAATCCGCAGCAAAGCTGCTTATATCAGAATATGTGGCACAGCCACCAGAACGGGTTCTTCCTCCATAACAAAACCCAACCCCATGCAATATGACATGTATGCAGAATATATATAATTAACAAGGCATGCTTCAGAAAGACAGTCAGATTATAGCGTAAGAACAGTTATTTACCCTCGAGGGGCGTAATCGTAAACTTACCCCTTCAGGGATAATACGATAATTCTACCTTACAGAGGTATTTCAGTAATTTTATCAGTCTTTTTAGGGTTTCATGCTCATTATAGTTATTAATGTATTAACAGAAACACTTACCGAGTGTTTTTACCGAATTGGGCCCGTTGGCCCATTAGCCCGATTTCGGCCCATTAAGCCTAAATATACCGAAGTGCACGAAATTGAGCACTTTGTAATCTTACCGTTGAAGTTACCAAAATTATCAATACAAACAATCCCACGAGCGTTCGCACGCTTGCAAGTTCTCGAAATGCCGACTTTTCGGCATTTCGGCTTTTCGGCTTTTGCCGATCTAGTCTACTAGTAGGTGTCGTTTACACACCTGATTTGTGACAACTACTACTAAAATCTCCCACAATAACCTACAAGCGGTCACTAGACATATCAGATCCAAAATACAATGGCAACCATCATAAACTTACTTACCATAGTCGGCCATCAATACCTATGGCCCTTGAGGTCCTACCTTTGCCAAAACTAGTGACTAGATCTAGATCTAGTTGTTCCACTTGTCCAAGCCTTCGATCAGCACCCTCTAGATCATACTAACACAAAAGCAAATCAATTGTTACAACCCTTAGAGCCTTAAGCTCCAATCAACAGCCTCCCTAAGCTTTTAGGGATTTCGACATTTTCTAAAACACGAAATAAAGAATAGATCTGAGTACTTACCACAGGTTCTTTCAACCAACACGCTTCCACTTCAGTTTCTACTTAGATCTGATGTAGGTCTAGGCCTTAAACACTAGCAGAAATCGAATCTTAGAGATCTAAAGATTCACCTGTATGTCCCTAAAAACTATGGTGTTTTCGGCTTTTGGAACTGTGAAGAGGAAGATGATTTGGTATGGTGGTTTTGCAGTGGTATTGATGACAGGGGTTGAGGTTTAGAGGATGTGAAAATCAGCCAAAAGAGATGAAGAAAATAGGAGGATTGGCTAGAAGAAATCGGCACAAGAAACAACTTTCGGGATTTTAGATTTTATGGCAATCGGCTATAGAGGTTTAGAAAAAAATAGGAATGAAAGAGGAGATGAGTAGAATGGTAGGAATGTTTCGGCTAGAGAAGAAAAGAAGGAGAAAAGAAAATAGAAGAAGAGAGGAGAAGAGAAGAAATAATTCGGCACTCAGGAAATTCTACTTTGTGTTTTTGGCTTTTTGTGATATTGAGAAGAGAATAGAATGAAAGGGAAGGCTCTAGGTGGCTAACCCTAATTCAGTAAACAAAAAGAAAATAAAGCTTGCCCTAATGGCCAATTAGGCCCACGACCCAACCTTCCTAAAGCCCTAGCCGAATTTCCACTTAAGCTCTATCACATGCCTGGCACATGCACACAAAAAAGAAAAAAAAATAAAAGTAACAACATGCTTACCTTGTGACTTGAACTCTGGCTCCCTTGCAACCTTAATGACACCACAGCCACTAGACCACAAGCTTCCTTGTGTCCTATTTTACCACATCAATCTTAAAAGCCCATATCGCCAGAACCCTCTCTTTCCAAAATTAAAAATTCAGGAACTGCCTCGGATTGGATTTACTCTTGGGCCTTTTTCCCACACCATAAACCCTTCGTAATTTTTTTAATTACTACACTAGACATACAAAATAATAATAAAAATTAAACCATCCCATTTATTCGGGCCGTCTCCTACTTGAACCCAGACTCAAGGCCCACTACTTCCAGGCCCAAAAATCGGGGCGTTATATTTTTCGTAAAATTAACAATAATAAAAAATGGATCGTAATGCAATTTCTTTCAAGTTTTCAAATATTCGACATTAAGACGTTAATTAATCAACTAGGTATCAATTTTGGGCGCTACGAGGGTGCTAATCCTTCCTCGCACATAACCGACTCTCGAACCCATTTTTCTCAAATTTCGTAGACCAAAATCATTGTTTTAGTAAATCTAAAATATTTTATTAAAATGTTTAAATTACGAGGTGATCCGATCACACCTCACAAAAAAGAGATTGGTGGCGACTCCCATTTTCATTTTTTTTAAAAGTCGACCTTTTCAAAAAAATGGTTTTGACAAAGCCAATTCGAGAAATTTTATTCAATCCACACGGTTTGAACCATTGGAGTTAGAAGTCAGAGAATTTGTGCAACCCAAGTTATAAATTGAATAACCACCTAAACTCAAACTAAAGGTACTTCCTTCCCATTTGAAATACATTTATTTAGGTGACTATTCCACTTTACCTGTGACTATTTCAGCATAACTGAGGAAATATCAAGAGGAACAACTAATTGTTATTCTAAAGAAATTTAAGAAAGCAATTAGTTGGACCATAGCTAATATTTGAGGTATAAGCCCTTCATTTTGCATGCATAAAATTATTTCAAAAAAAAGTGAAGGAGCTCGAATTGATGGGCAAAGGAGGCTCAATCCTTTTATGAAAGAAGTTGTGAGAAAGGAAGTGATCAAATGGTTAGAAGTAGGAATCATCGCTACAGCAAAACAGGTTTTTAGCGGCATTTTTAGCGGCGTTTTAATGAAAAATACAGCTAAAGAATGAGCATTAACTGCGTTTTACAAAAAACACCGCTAAAGATCAAGTATTAGCGGTGCTTTTTTAAAAATGCCTCTATATATACACCTTTAGCAGTGTTTTTTGAAAAACGTTGCAAAAGAATTTTGCAAAACTCCGTCATTTTGTATTGAACTTTTAGTGGCTTTAGCGGCGCTTTTTAAAAACGCCACTAAAGATAAAGTATTAGCGGCTCTTTTTAAAAAACGCCGCTATAAGTACACCTTTAGCGACGCTTTTTGAAAAATACTGCAAAATTTTTTGCAAAACTCCATTGTTTTTGTATTGAGCTTTTAGTGGCTTTAGCGGCACTTTTTAAAAACACCGCTAAAGATCAAGTATTAGCGGCGCTTTTTAAGAAACGCCGCTATATGTACACCTTTAGCGGCGCTTTTTGAGAAATGCCACTAATGCTCGATCTTTAGCGGCGTTTAATGAAAAACGCCACAAATGAATTTTGCAATACACCATCATTTTGTATTGAGCTCTTAGTGGCTTTAGCGACGCTTTTTGAAAAACGCCACAAAAAATGGAAAAAATTAAAATACTATTATTTAAAGTAATTTTATAGATTTTTGGTAAATGACTAATTGTTTTTAATTTATATGTTAAATATTTTCTTATATAATTGTAAAAGTGATAGTTTTAATTTTAAAATATTGAGTTAATTATCTTTATAGTTTAGGGTTTACGGTATATGGTTAAAGGTTTAATGTTTATGAGTTACTATTTTAAGGTTTATGGATTATGGGTTTAGGGATTATGGTTTACGGGTGGTTTAAGGGTTGGGGTTTAAGGTTTAGGTGTTAGGGGTTCATGGTTCAGGGTTTATGTTTTAAGATTTAGGGTTTAGGGTTTAGGGATTATGAGTTTAGGTGTTTAGATTAATTAATGTTTCTTAAATTTATATGATAAATATTTTCTTATATAATTATAAAAGAGATAATATTAATTTTAAAATATTGAATTAATTATCATTATAGTTTAGGGTTTAGGGTTTAGGGTTTAAAGTGTATGAGTTACTATTTTAAGGTTTATGAATTATGGATTTAGGGATTATGGTTTATTGTTTAAGGGTTAGGGTTTAAGGCTTAGGGGTTAAGAGTTAGGTTTTTAGGGTTTAGAGATTATGTTTATGATTTAGGGTTTAAGGGGTAGGGGTTAGGGGTTTAAGGCTTAGATTAATTAAAAAATAATTTATTATATAATTATAAAAGAGATAATATTAATTTTAATATATTAAAATTATGATTATAGTTTAAATTATGTAAGAGATAATTTCCCCCTTTTCCTTAATCCGAATCCTTAAAATAATCACCCCTTTTTCCCCAATTCGAAATCCAAAATCCCCGGTAAATGTTTCTTTTTCTAACAATGGTTTAGTGTGCAATTGTATACATGAACTTTAATTTGATCCAGTTCTTGTAAATTATTAACACAATTATTGATATAACATAATTTTATATTTATATACTGCAGACATAAATATTTATATTTATCCAATATAAAAATATATTGATGTATTTATTTTTTAAAATGTGTATGATTAAATCAAAATTAATGTTCCAACTATACATGTAAACCACAATTAGAATTTCACGCCTATAATTACACATTAATCCGAAATTCATATATAATTCGAGATGTATCTCTATCAAAATTTAGGTGTATACATATAATTAAATGCCATTTATATAAAAATCTAAACAATTAATGCAGACTATACTTAAAAAAATAATGCTTGTATTCTTTGTATCATTTTGTATTATTTTAATTCATCGATTCCATTTTATTTCTCTTAAAGTTTCTTTTTATATTTTATATGTTAATTTAAAAATTATAAAAATATTCAAAAATTTTAAAATTTAAAATAAAAATAAAAATAAAAATTAAAAATTAAAAATTAAATATTAAATATTTAATATTTTAGTTCATATTTTAATTAAAAAGTTTAATATTCAAAATTTAAAAAATTCTAAAAATGATAATCTCAGCCCAAAAATTTTGAAAGAAAAAATAAAAATATGTTAAAATGAAAAAATTTAAAATTAAGTAATAGTGGCATTTTTAGGCAAAACGCCACAAAAAATTGAGCTATAATGGCATTTTTAATGGAAATGCCGCAAAAAAGGAAAAATCAAAATCCCTTTACCCGCTCGTTACTCCCTCTTCCTCTTATCTCCGTCGTGCACCCTAAATCCCCCAAATAGCTCTCAAAATTTGCCCCCAAAATTCCCATTTCCAGCAACACCAAGTCAATACATCTATTGTATTTGTTCGGCTAAGAAAAAAAAGGGAAAGAAGGAGGTCGGGAACCGGCGAAGTTCGTCGGATTTCACCCATTCGTCATCGGAGCTTCCAAAAAAAAACTCTTTATCTGAGTTTTGATCGCGGATATAGAAAAGAATCAGCAAAATCAAGGGATCTGGACCTCTTGTTACGACCATGCTCGTTGCATCTACGGTGGCTCTCACTTCGTCTTCATCCGCCGAAGTCCAACATGTTTCTTTTTCTCCAACCTCCTCCAACCAGGTTTATTCCCCCCTTTTTAATTAGAGCATTTTTTTTCATTAGAAGTTAGAAATTTGGCCTAAATGTTTCTTTTTTCTTTAATTTTGTAGAGATTTTACTGGGAAATTTCGGCTGCTTAAATCTATTAATTCGAATGCCTTGCTTCTGGATCTAGATTTGCTCATTTAATTTTACTTTAGTAGCACGATTCATTTGCTTTAATTTTAAATTAAATATTTAGTTCTTGATCTTAACATGGAACAATTGATTATGTAGGAGTCAAAGGACAGTGCGTCGAGGAATCGTACGACGTTAGTAAGGAGGTTAAAATTGTATTATTATTAAAATTGTTTAGATTTTAATCATAATCCTTGTTGTGATTGAAAGATAGTGTATTTTGAACATTCTTCTTCCATTTCAATCTATATTTTCTCTCAGAAAATTCCAACACCAAGACCATTAAGGGAATTTCCTCTATTTTCAACTAAATCTGACCTTATATGGCTCTTCCATTCAACTTGGGTGCCTCAACCTAAGTTCACTGTTGTTTTTCTTGCTCTTTTGCTAAGTTTGAGCAATGGTAAACATAATGAAGTAAAGCTAAAATATTAAACTGTCCCTGCCCTAGAAGCCATTCTGATTGATAATAAATGAAACAATGAAAGAGAGGAATGCGTGTTTTTTTTATTTATGTTTTTCTTGTTTGTTTTTAGTGTGGGTTTGGCTGAGGGGCATGGTAGGTTCTCCCATGAATATTAGTCCTGTGTAATTTGGAACAGTAATGCAACTTTTCATGGTGTTGATGTACTCTGTAAGAGAAAAAAGAATGAGGTGGATGAAGGGAAAATAATAATAATGTTTGAAATCATTGACTATATATTGCTCTTTAGATGAATCTCTTAAATCTTGAACTCTCTGTGTCCAGGTTGACATGGTTATAGTACCAGCCACAACTGGACAGATGGGTGTTCTTCCAGGACATGTAGCAACAATTGCAGAATTGAAGCGTGGTGTGCTGTCAGTGCATGAAGGAAGTGAAACTACAAAGTACTTTGTCAGCAGCAGTTTTGTTTTTTATCCATGCCAACTCATTTGCAGATATAATTGCTATTGAGGCAGTGCCACTCGATCGGATTGACGTAAATCTTGTCCAGAAAGGGCTTGAAGATTTCACCCAGAAGCTGAGCTCAGCCACAACTGAATTGGAGAAAGCTGAAGCACAGATTGGGATTGATGTTCATAGCGCACTAAACTCAGCTCTCACAGGCTAACCGTTGTTTGTCATTATGTTCATTGGTTAGTCAATTTGTCCCCTTCTGTTTTATGTTTATCTCATGGATGCTGGTTTGATTCTGAATACAGTGGTTCTATTTGTTCTGAATATTTAAAGAGATACTGCTTGATTAATAAAGAGGAAACCGGAGATTTTGATTTGATATATAATCAAATACACTAGTATTAGTGGTAGTAGCATAAAAGCAGCAATGGCTAGAGATTATAGCTAAGGGAATTAATATAATAGAGAAAATCACTTCATAAGATCTCAGCACTAATATTTAGCATCTATAAAAATGTAGGTGGTGTGTTCTTTTTGGTCTGACACATTTTGGTATCCATTTGCCACATTGGGTTTTGATTAAATCTAGAATCAAGTCGACGGAGGGCAAGCTCTTTCTGTACTATTTTTTTTCTAATTAAAAAAACTTAAATTTAGAATCTTGCTTAAAGGCATTAAATTTTTTACCACTCGACTCAAAAGATGTCGAAGGTGATGATGTATTATGGGCTATTTGTTGTCCGGTGATCATCTAAGTTATGACTTTAAAATAAAAGCTTGGAACTTGAAGGAGTACTTGCCATGTCAACTTTTATATATTTCATAAATAAAGAAAAGAATCATCGTCGCTCCGAAAAACAAGAAAAAGGTATTTATTACTTCCAAATCCAATAAATGATTAAACAAATTCTTGATCTTGCATAGCATCTAGTCAGATTGCTTTTTATATTGTGTTGTTGCACTTGGGGGGTTTTTCCTTTTAAGAAAGAATACTTGGTGAGAAAATTTTTGGAATAAATCACATTACAATCAAATTTTATTATTTTAGTGCTATAACTTCCCTAATTTAAAGCTATACTTACTATTAGTTTTTTTTTTCAAAGAAAAAGCTTTACATCCCTTAAATAGCATATTCTGTCTCTATAATTTAATTTGTTTATTTTTATTATTAAAATTCTTGATCTTAACATGGATCTAGATTTGCTCATTTAATTTCACTTTAGGAGCACAATTCATTTGCTTTAATTTTAATTTTGTTGTTATTAAGGAGGTTTGTGTAGATATAAATCTTCTCATCTGGTTATCTATTATTTTTCCCTTATATATATATATATTTTAACTCAGATTGTTACTGTTTACTATTTAGTCATATGGAAATTGACTTACCCTAAGCTGTAGCTTTGAAACAATTATAGGTAGCTAATTTTATGAGAAGATTTCTAGTTTGATTCTGCCTATGTCATAAAAACTTGAATTGATAGATGAAAAAATATTGAGTGAAGTGATAACCTATATTACATTTTAAAAAGAGAATGTATGTTTAAATTTTGAAGGTAATATTATTGAAAGAGACAAATACAAACTTCAAATATAATATTATATTAATAGTAAATTTGACAAGAAAAATATAAAAAAAATCATAAAAACTTTGAGTTTTAAACCAAAAGAGGAAGGGCAAATGTTAACTTGAAATTAGAAACCTGTTGATTGTTTACCCGGAGGGGCCTCTGAGCAGGAACTGTGTTTGTACTTTGCATTTCGTGTTTAAATGGTTTAAATTTTCATATAAATTACAAGAGAAATAATTTGTTTTTTTTCACAAAGTACATCTACTATCTTGTTTTTAGCGTTAGTAACAATTGTGGTTGTTTTGAGACCTCATAATTGATTAAAACTAATAAGTAAAAAAACCATCAATAATTGAGGTTTTTTATATGATAGAAGCTATTTTTTATGCTGTTATATCATTCATAAAAGTTAATTTTTTTCTATGTTAATTTTATATGTTAACTTTGAAGTACATTTGTCCGATTCTCAATGCATTTTCTTATATATTTTCTACCCAACATCCATTCTTTGGTCACAAAATGATTAAAAAATATATGATTAAAATCATAGACTTCTTTTGATGTTTTTGTCTTATATATGATTAAAATATATATGATCTAAAAGCAAGAGAGAAGGAACTTAAAGCAAAAGAGGTTGAACTGAATAAGCGTGAACAGGTAATTTGTTCTTATATGTTTGAATGCAATATGTAACTGTGTTGTATGGAAGGTGACTTTGCTATTCATTTTGCTCTTAGATTAAATTGTCCTTGTAGTAACTGAATGTTAACTTTATATTTTGCAGGAGTTGAGAAGGAAAGAGGATGCAATAGCACGAGGTAGGTTCTTTTTTATTTTTTATCTTGATGAATCTTGATGAGTCCCGAGTTTATCCATTACCAGTTTTATTTTGACATGAGTTCTTGACATGAGTCCCTTAAACATCTTTTGCTTTTTTCTTCCAAAATTTTAACGTCTTTCCATTAGAGTTTCATTGTCAAGTTTATCTCCTTCTTTTTGATCGACATTTTCAATACTTTGGGTTCAAGATCCCTTATATGCTAGAGGTATAGAGTTCGAACTTTGGCATGAGCTTGTTTTTCAGCAACTATGACATTTTGCGCTCATCTTCAACGGTTAGACATTTCAAAGTGACTAAAGATAATACCAAATTTGTTTGAATGAAAAATAATTACTTTATCAATGCTATTGGACGTAGAAATTAAGATTATGATAACTAAAAACCTGTGATATTTGTGAGCTTAATAAAAAAAGTGAAACATGTTATGAGTCGCATGAAATCGAGAAAGGAGATAGACATTAAACACGTGAGGTTTGTCATGACATCTCATTTAACCTTCATTTGACCCTTTTTGTCTTTTTCATATATGCTACTTATTTTCTTTTTGAAGCCTTTACAAGTCCATCAACATGAAACTGGATTTATGCCTGTCACTTATTTACAGCGACATTAGCATTTACGATTAGCCTAGCATCAATTTTTTTTATGATGGGTTTACTTTTTACTGATTTAACTTTCATTACAGTAAATGGTATAGCTAATTTCCTTGTTTTGCTCAATCAGGTGACCAAGATTTTGTTTAACAATTTTTTTTATTGCTGGAACAAGTCTTAACCAAGATCAAGATCAAAGTACTTCACTAAGTTATATATGCAGGCATTGCAATACTTTGGCTTCATCTAAGCTTGAACCAGCCCTCTATTGTATATTGTTTCTTCTTCTTTTCTGATCTTTTTCCTTTGATTAATGTGAGGTGGTGATGATTTGGCATTATTTTCTCACTAGGATGAATTTTGTTTTAGAAATTGTAATACTTTGTGTGCTATTTTTTATGTATTAAATTACATATTGAATCAATGTTTATGTATTAAATTTAAATTCATTAATTTTATATTTAGTTTTGAAGTTTAAATTTTAATGGAAAATTTAATTTAATTAATATTTTTTTATTTATCCTTAAAGTATATAGTTTAAAGTTCAAATTTCAAAATTAAACATAATATAATATTTAACATAGAAATAAATATTATTTAATTAAAATAAAATATATTTTTTAAATGTCATGATTTTTAGCGGCGTTTTTGGGAAAAGTGCCGCTAAAGCTCGTGATCCTGCTAAAGGTCTTGATCTTTAGCGGCGTTTGTGGGAAAAGCGGTTAAAGGTCATTATCTTTAGCGGCGTTTGTGGGAAAGCGCCGCTAAAGGTACTGATCTTTAGCGATGTTTGTGGGAAAAGTGCTGCTAAAGGTCATGTTCTTTAGCAGCGTTTTTTTCAAATAAACGCTGCAAACTTTAGCTGCATTTTTTGCAGCGCTTGTAAAAACGCTGTAAATAGTTTTAGCACCACTAAAGACCTTAAAAGACGCCGCTAAAAGTCAATTTTGCTGCAGTGCATCTATCCTATTGCAGATAGTTCGTGGGTAAGTCCGATGCAGTGTGTGCCGAAGAAAGGTGGAATCACAATTGTTGAAAATGAGCGTAACGAGTTGATTCCAATGAGAGCTATTATTGGTTGGAGAATTTATATTAATTACAGAAAGTTGAATAAAGCCATTCGGAAGGACCATTTTTTGTTGCTTTTTACGGATCAGATGTTAGATCGACTCGCAGGTAATGAATTCTATTGCTTTTTAGATGGCTATTTGGGATATAACCAAATAGTTGTAGCTCTAGATGACCAACATAAAACAACCTTTACTTGTCCATACGGTACGTTTGCTTTTAGGCAAATGCCTTTTGGTTTATGCAATGCACCTGCAACATTTCAACAATGCATGATGGCAATATTCACTGATATGGTTGAAAATTTTGCTGAGGTTTTCATGGATGATTTTTCTATTTTTGGCAACACTTATGATATTTGTTTGAGTAATTTGGCTAAGGTACTGAAGAGATACGAAGAGCTGAATCTTGTCCTTAACTGGGAAAAATGCCATTTTATGGTTAAGGAAGGGATTGCCTTAGGGCATAAAATCTCAGAGAGAGGAATTGAAGTCGATAAAGCAAAGGTGAACATAATTGAAAGGTTACCAGCCCCAGTTAATGTGAAATGAGTCAAAATTTTTCTAGGCCATGTCGGTTTTTACCGATGGTTTATCAAAGATTTCTCAAAAATTTCTAAACCGTTGTGTTTGTTGTTAGAGAAAGATACAGTGTTTGATTGCAACAAAGCATGTTTGGAAGCTGAAGATCTAAAAAAATAGTTAATCTCAGCCCTAATAATCGTTACACCTGATTGGAACTCATCTTTTGAGTTGATGTACGATGCAAGTGATTATGCCATTGGAGCTGTGGAACAACGAAAATGTGCAAGTGTACACAATCGCAGCAAGTAATAAAGTGACAAGTAAATGTCGAGTTATAATACCCACAGGTACTGTGAAAATAATTATTTATGAATGCAATTTAAAACACTTTGGTGAAAAAAAATATTTTGATTTGAGAAATGATTAAAAACTAGAAAACAAGGTAAAATAAAATAAAATAAAATAAAGTTCTAATGCACGATTTCAAAAGCTTATTTTAATCAAAATGACATAATTGTGTTAGATTAATTACATTTCTTAACTTAGAATTATTAAACTCATGTTTATGTTGTTAAGAATAAATTCACAGCAACTCGGTAATTTGCTAACTTATTGACATACTTACCTACAAAAATTCATTCATCTCTTGACTATATCTCTATGGCAATTCATCCGATTAAACAAACTTTAATAAGCAAATGTGTTAATGCACATACATACTTATGAAATTGAAATAATCTCTTGTACATATCTCTATGCCAATTCAAACAATTAATTTAATCAAAATAAGCACATAAAAGATTTCTTAAGGTAAAAATGTATTTCTACCTTGAAACAATTTAATCACAATAATGTTGCAAGTTATGCAAGGCAATTGTATCGCTCGATATTGTTGCTAATTTAACCCTTAACTATCTTAGATGACTAAACATGCATTGATTAAGTATCGTCTCAATTAATTACAATTTCAATCCATTTAAATAATTTATTTCATTAGTTACCTTACAATTTTAATGCAAGAATAACTTAGTCATGATTTTACTTAACCAAACATCTTACCGAGGCCTATAACAACTGTCGAAACCATTTTAATAGGAGTTTGAAAAAAAAAACCGGGTTCGACTTTTTTTAAAAAAATGAAAAATGGGAGTCGCCACAAACCTTTTTAGGTGTGATTGGATCACCTTATAAAACGTTTTGGTCTCGAAAATTAGGAAAATAGGTTCGAGTCGATTACGTTTGAGGAAGGATTAGGACCTCATAACGCCCAAAATTGGTACCAAATTGAATAGTTTTCGTCTTAATGTCAAAATTTGAAAGGATTTAAAATAGGATCCCTTTTTAAAACCGAATTATTTAAGTTGAAAATTGAGATTCCTTAGCTCAAAAGAATACAAACGTCACATCCAAAGATGATAGGACACGATATTCTTAAACTCTCGAATCGAAATCATCTCGTGATTTACAAAATCTATTTAGAAGGATACTTTAGGCATTTATACAAACGGGACATCGCAACCCAGCATGTTAGGGTACTATTTCCTAATTCCTAAATACGAAAAACATTAAAAAAACTTTTGGATAAAATATGAAAATTAAATGAAATACATTTTTAAAATAATGATTTGAGTAAAATTTAAAAATAATTTACTAAGAGTAATACTAAAAAGAATTATTAAAAAATGAAATAGTTTGATATGATACTAAAATTATTAAAAAAATAAAATATATACAAAAAAATCAGGGAAACATGGATTAAATCAAAATAAAAAGGGTTGAAAAACGAAGATGAACAAAGAATAAAATAAGAACAAACCGTAGAAAATAAGAACGTAAGAGGGAGAGAAATTTGAGTGAAAGCTCTTAAAAAATTTTTATTGTTTCCCAAAACTCCAGTGTGTTTACAATGAAGGGAGAGGCCTCTATTTATAGTTGAACCTCCTCAAATCCAACGGTACAGATCAATTACATCAACAGTTAAGATTAAAAGGTATCTACAAATTAAATCTCTAAGATTACAAAATCATATCTTCTAAGATTGCATATCATATCTAACATTGCAATCATATCTAAGATTGTATCATATCTAAGATTGCATATCATATCTAAGATTGCATATCATTGAAGATTATATTTCCATATGAGTCAAGCTTGTAGATGGACCTTAAATCTTTTCAAGTAATGGGTCATTCCGATTGGGCCAAATTATATTTGTAATTTTGGACTGAACTTGGACTTCGTTTTTTTGGGTTTATTATTTTGTTTTTGGACTTATTTCGGGCCCGGCAAAATTGAGTGTCTACAAATGCCCTCTTTGCTCATTGTTGTAATCGAATATAGCAAAGACTATAAAAGGACCAATTTTGCCCGGGCTCGCCGAGTCTTGAGTTCTTGATCCTTGATCGTCTTTAAATGGCCTCTTGACGGCTTCAATCTGCTTCATTGCAACTCAGGAAGGCAATATCTGCTATCTTTGATCTGCTCACCGTCTAATACAGAGATCCCAAATCTGTTATCTTCGATCTTCTCCCCGTCTAATACAGAGATGCCAAATCTGCTTCTTCAATCTGCTCCCTGTCTAATACAGAGATGCCAAATCATATCTCCGATTTGCTCCCGTCTAATCTGAGAGATGCCAAATCATCATCTTGGATCTACTTGATGTAAACACATGAAGGTCAGATCTGCTATGTCTTCGATCTGCTCCCCATCTAATACAGAGATGCCAAATCATCTTAGATCTGCTTCAATGAAGGTCCAATCTGTTATGTCTTTGATCTGCTCCCCGTCTAATACAGAGATGCCAAATCATCTTGGATCTGCTTCAATGAAGGTCTGATCTGCTATGTCTTTGATCTGCTCTCCGTCGAATATGGAGATACCAAATCTGTTTCTTTGATTTGTTCTCTGACAGTACAGAGATGCCAAATCATCTTAGATCTGCTTCAGCGTAAACACGTGAAAGCCAAATCTGCTATGTCTTCGATCTGCTCCTTATAAACGCAAGGATTCCAAATCATCTTGGATCTACTTCGATGTGAAAACATCCGAAGGTTAGATCTGCTATGTCTTCGATCTGCTCTCCGTCGAATATGGAGATGCCAAATCTGTTTCTTTGATTTGTTCTCTGACAGTACAGAGACACCAAATCTACTATTTTCGATCTGCTATTTTTGATCTGCTCTCTGACAATATAGAGACGCCAAATCATCTTAGATTTGCTTCAGCGTAAACACGTGAAAGCCAAATCTGCTATATCTTTGATCTGCTCCTTGTAAACGCAAGGATGCCAAATCATCTTGGATCTGCTTCGATGCAAAAACATCCGAAGGTTAGATCTGCTATGTCTTCGATCTACTCTCCGTCAAATATGGAGATGCCAAATCTGTTTCTTCGATTTGTTCTCTGATAGTACAGAGACACCAAATTTACTATCTTCGATCTGCTCTCTGACAATACAGAGACGCCAAATCTGCTATCTTTAATCTGCTCTCTAACAATACAGAGACGCCAAATCATCTTAGATTTGCTTCAGTGTAAACATGTGAAAGCCAAACCTGCTATGTCTTCGATCTGCTCCTTGTAAACGCAAGGATGCCAAATCATCTTAGATCTGCTTTGATGCAAAAACATCCGAAGGTTAGATCTGCTATGTCTTCGATCTGCTCTCTATCGAATATGGAGATGCCAAATCTGTTTCTTCGATTTATTCTCTGACAGTACAAAGACACCAAATCTACTATCTTCGATCTGCTCTCTGACAATACAGAGATGTCAAATCTACTATCTTTGATCTACTCTCTGACAATACAGAGACGCCAAATCATCTTAGAGTTGCTTCAGCGTAAACACGTGAAAGCCAAATATGCTATGTCTTCAATCTGCTCCTTGTAAATGCAAGGATGCCAAATCATCTAGGATCTGGTTCGATGCAAAAACATTCGAAGGTTAGATCTGCTATGTCTTCAGCCTGTTACCCTACTGCTTAGGGAGTTAAGGCGCATCAATCTTCATTATCCCTTGAAGGACATAACCTGTATAATGTATATGAGTTTATACCTAATGATTAGAATGCTATGATCGAAATGAGTCAAATGCTCCTAATTAAACCTATTATAATGCAAAAATGTTTATGAATATGACCCCTATTCCAGACATCACTACTCATTCTTTCTTCGAAGCTCATCCTTATTTCTCTTGAAATATCATTTCTACTCAGCCTAGGTTTGTACCATTCTTCAAATGTTATGACCCATCGAAAATGTCTGTAAGATGATCCTCATTTAAGATCGAATCGTTTGATTTGTCCAATCATCATTTTGGACTAAAGAAAGAATTTCCTCAAGTTCTTTCAAGCCTTACTTACGTGAATTCCTCAAACAATTGTTCTGTTTTAGTTTCTTGTATTATCTAGAAATTTCCAGAGTAATAAGCAAAATTTCATTTGTGAAAATTATTTAGTTGATCTATCATTATTTTAATACAACATACTTTAAGAATAATGGAAGATGAATTCAATCTTAAGAATACTGATATTTGAATGAATTTATCAAAAATACAAAGGAGATTAATCTGATAGCCTATCTTTGAGAA
Organism: Gossypium arboreum; assembly: GCF_025698485.1. NCBI lineage: Eukaryota > Viridiplantae > Streptophyta > Magnoliopsida > Malvales > Malvaceae > Gossypium > Gossypium arboreum. The sequence goes on from NC_069080.1 coordinate 98,795,369, forward strand.
GAAAGAGAATCTAAAGATAGCAAACAGGACAAAAGTTAGATGCCCTAGATATCGTCACTTGAGCGTCTATACACCAGCTCCATGAAGACTTTCTTGAGTTCAACATGTGTTTAAAAGATCCAAAGTACTTTGTTGATGCCCTGATATGCAATGCGCTTCGCTCTTTGTTGAATCAGATATAGCAAGATTACCATGTGCTCTTTAAAATTTAAGCTGCCCTTTCGGGTTTTCAACTCAAAACCCCTTTGGTCACAAGACGCCCTTTGCGGGTTTTCACCTTGGCCTCTCCGTTTTTTTTTCAAAAACTCAAGGTGCCCTTTACGGGTTTTCACCCTGGATTCTCCTCTCCTTTAGACAAAGTACTTTTTGACTGAGTCTGAATTCACTGGATTGGGTAAGCTCTTCCCATCCATTTCCGTTAAGATTAATGCACCCCCAGAGAAGGCCTTCGTTACGACATACGGCCCTTCCCAATTCGGCATCCATTTTCCTTTAAAGTCCTTCTGAATAGGAAGGATATTTTTAAGCACAAGATCCCCATCGTGGAATTCTCTTGGTCGTACTTTCTTATCGTAAGCTCGCATCATTCGCTTTTGATACATCTGACCATGACGAATGGCCCTTAGCCTCTTTTCCTCAATCACGTTCAACTGATCATATCACGATTGTATCCATTCAGCTTCATCCAACTTTATCTCTGACAAGACTTGAAGAGATGGTATTTCCACTTCAATGGGTAACACTGCTTCCATCCCATAAACCAACGAGAAAGGAGTTGCCCCGGTAGAGGTTCTGACAGACGTTCGGTAAGCTAAGAGCGCAAATGGTAACTTCTCATGCCAATCTCTATAGGTTTCAGTCATTTTCCCTACTATCTTCTTGATGTTTTTGTTAGCAGCTTCCACTGCCCCATTCATCTTTGGGCGATACGGAGAAGAGTTATGATGCTTAATCTTAAACTGACTGCAAACTTCTGCTATCGTTTTGTTGTTCAAGTTCAGTGCATTGTCTGATATGATCCTTTCAGGCATACCATACCGAAAAATGATCTCTTTCTTCAAGAATCGACCTACAGCTGACTTAGTAACATTCGCATAAGAAGCAGCCTCTACCCACTTCGTGAAGTAATCAATGACCACAAAAATAAAGCGATGCCCATTTGAAGCTTTTGGTGATATTGGCCTAATGACATCCATGCCCCACATAGAAAAAGGCCATGGAGAAGTCATAACATGTAGAGGTGAAGGTGGTATATGAATCTTGTCTCCATAAATCTGACATTTATGGCATTTATTGGCGTAGTTGATATAGTCCCCTTCCAAAGTAGACCAATAATATCCAAACCTCATGATTTGTCTAGCCATCGTGAAACCATTAGCGTGCGTCCCACAAATACCCTCGTGAACTTCTTCCAAGATTAACTTAGCTTCCATGCGTCAACACATCTCAACAGTACTTGGTCCTTTCTTCTTTTATACAAGATGTCCCCATCCAAAACGTAGTCGCAGGCTAATCTCCTTAAAGTTCGCTTATCATTTTCAGTTGCCTGTTCTAGGTATTTACAATCTCTCACATTTCGCAATATATTCTGATACCAAGGGTTATCATCCTTTTCTTCTTCCTTAATGTTACAACAGCGAGCTGGAGCCTCAAAGATACTCATCTAAATGGGTCTCATCTCCTCCTCTTTATTTACTTTAATCATTGAAGCCAAGGTTGCTAGAGTATCTTCCATCTAGTTTTCGTGTCGTGGGATATAATTGAAGATGATGTCATCAAATTCCTCAAGTAACCCCAAAACTACCTTTTGATAATTGATCAATTTAGGATCCCTTGTCTCCCATTCACCTCTAAGCTGGTAAATTACCAACGCAGAGTCTCCATATACTTCCAAGGTTCTTATTCCTCGCTCTATAGCCGCTCGGATCCGCATGATGCGTGCTTCATACTCATCCATATTGTTTGTACAGTCAAAATCCAATTTACATGTGAATGGATAATGATCCCCATTTGGGGATAACAAGACTGCCCCAATTCCATTTCCTACCGTATTGGATGTGCAGTCAAAGTTCATCTTCCATGGACGTTCTTCAATAGTTGCCATAAACAACAACTCCTCATTAGGGAAATCAAAGTTTAATGGCTCATAATCTTCTAGAGCTCTGCTTGCCAAAAATTCTGCTATCGTACTCCCTTTTATAGCTTTTTGACTCACATAGACTATGTCAAATTCTGAAAGCAATATTTGCCACCTTGCCATTCTTCCATTTAGTGCTGTTGACTCCATCATGTACTTTAATGGATCAAAATTTGAAATTATCCAAGTTGTATGATATAACATATATTGCCTCAACCTTCGAGTAGTCTAGATTAAAGCACAACACAATTTCTCAATTGGCGAATATCTCATCTCACACTCTATGAATTTCTTGCTGAGGTAGTATATTGCCTTCCCCTTTCTTCCTGACTCGTCATGTTGGCCAAGCACACATCCCATAAAATTACTAAACACTGATAAGTACAGAATTAATGGTCTATCTGGACTAGGCGGAGATAACACTGGAGCATTTAACAAGTATTGCTTAACCTTATCAAAAGCATTCTGGCATTCCTCATCCCAAGTACCTTGGTTGTGTTTTCTAAGGAGGCAAAATATAGGATCACATTTCTTGGTTAATTGTGAAATAAACCGAGCAATATAATTCAATCTTCCAAGAAAACCCCGAACTTTCTTCTGAGTACGTGGTGGAGGCAATTCTCGTACGGCTCTAACTTTGTCTAAGTCAACTTCTATTCCCTTTTCGCTAACCACAAAGCCTAATAACTTCCCTTACCTAGCTCCAAAGATGCACTTTGCCAGATTAGGCTTCAATTGAAATTTCCTTAATCTCAGGAACAACTTCCTCAAAACCTCAATATGTTCCTTCTCTGTTCAAGATTTAGCAATCATGTCATCAACATACACCTCAATTTCTTTGTGCATCAGATCGTGGAATAAAGTCACCATAGCCCTTTGGTATGTTGTCCCTACATTCTTTAGTCCGAACGACGTTATTTTGTAACAAAAGGTGCCCCACAATGTTATGAAAGTGGTTTTATCCATGTCTTCCAGATGCATCTTTATCTGGTTGTACCCCAAGAAACCATCCATGAAGGAGAATAATGAATATCCCGCTGTGTTGTCTACCAAAGTGTCTATGTGCGGCAGAGGGAAATTATCTTTTGGGCTAGCTTTGTTCAGATCTTTGTAATCAATGTACATTCGTACCTTCCCATCCTTCTTAGCAACTGGTACAATGTTAGCTACCCATTCAGAGTACTTCACCTCTTGTAAGTATCTTGCATCGAATTACTTCTTAACTTCGTCTTTTATCTTCAATATGATATCTGGTCTCATTCTTTGTAACTTCTGTTGGACTGGCTTACAATCCTGTCCTATTGGAAGACGATGCACCACAATATCGGTAATTAACCCTGGCATATCTTGATAGGACCATACGAAGATATCCTTGAACTCACATAGCAACTCAATCAGTCCTTGCCTTGTGTCCTCGATAATATGCATGCTGATTTTCACCTCTTTCCCTTCCTTTAGGGCTACATTCTCTATTGCTTCTTTCTCATGGGGCATGATTTATTTCTCCTCCTGTTTTACCATCCTCAACAGATCCGGAGACACATCACAATCCTAGGCATCTTCAAAATCCTGAGATTCCTCTAAACACATGTCTTGCTCACAAGAGAAATCAGGATTTGTAATATCAGTGCTCATGTCATTGATATCTAGGGACTTGTGAAGTATAAAGAATATACAAAGAATGAATGAATTTAAGAATGATTATTTATGTGCTATGAATGAAAGAATAAGAATTGCAAAAGTTTAACAGAATATTGGTTGAGAAAAATGAAACAATACTCGTTTAAATTGATAAAAGTTATGTTTTACTTAAAAAATAATAGATTATCGTAAGCCCATTCCACAAATGTAATCCTATTACTCCTAGGCCCTAGAGTAACAAGAATGTTTCGAGAATTACTCTAAAAAATTCCTAAAGACTACAGGAAGTTCCTCCGCAATCTAATTGTTCGGAGAGCTTCCCGGTTAGTAAGGGCGAATGCCCTAAAGGTTTCCTTAATCAGTTCCTTCTTCATGTATGGTATTGATGGAATGATTTTCATTTCCAAACACCCCCATCTCCAGGTAAGCTATCCCTCTTGATACAAAAGTCTAGGATATGTAAGGGAGCGTCTTCTTTTCGCTCAGCTGTGACCCTTTTCTCTCTTTCTTTCTCTTTTTAACCTTAACTAATTAGGGTCTTTTTATGGATTTAAAAGCATGTGATGTGATGCAATGCAAATGCATGAATGCAAAAGAAAATGAGATGTTGATCTTGAATTCAATTCCATTAGAATAACTTTTCTAGAAAACAGATTTCTTTACATGAAAATAGATTACATATGCGGTCTTGCCCTTCATAGTCCAAGTAAATGCTGATCTTTTCTTCATGGTTGAATCCTGTAAATTCTCTAAAAGATGCCTTTGCTAGCTCCTTTCTGCTTAATTTGAGCCTCGATCTCTTGCTCTCTTATCTCCATGATACTCATCAAAAAGTGTCGGCTCTTGGATAATCTTCGTTGGCAATTAAATCAAGTAATGTATTCCTTTGTAGACTTCCGACTTTCTCTCGTCATGCTCTTGGATAACCTTTGTTGGCTTGAATCTCTGGCAATTACATCATGTATTCCTCCGTGGACTACCGGCTTTCTCTCGTCGTGTTTACTTGGACTATATTCAGACGACCGCACTATAATCTACTTTATCAAGAAATTCGTTTCCTTATGACAAACTATTCTATTTAGGAATCAAATTTTGAATCAACACCTTCTTTTCTTTGATGTAATGTAATGCAAATGCATGAATGGAAAAAGGTGTTGATTCTGATTCAATTTCATTTTAGAAAACGTTATTTAAGGAACAAAAGTCTTTTCATAAAACAGATTACAAATACGTTTTCGTTCGTAGGTCCAGAGTCTTAACCCTACCTAATAAGAAAGCTAACTCTCGACCTCTATTTGAACTACCCCGCTTTATATTGCCTTAGGACGAGTAACGGTACATAGCCAACGACTCCCCAAATCCCAGGAAGAGGTACCCAATCAAAACTGCCGCAACGATAAAGGACTTCATTAGGCGTCATCCAAGGTGCTTTCCACAAAACCTCCTCCTCTTGAAGATTCTGAAGAATATCCATCCACCTTTCTTCTGTAATATCGTCTCTCCTTGGTGTAGTTGTTGCTTCCTTTAAGGGGGAATAACCCTCAAAGAACACTCGACAAGGAACCTTCTCAAGCTTCCAAAAGTGATTATAGAACCATACCAACAACAACTATGCGCATCCAATGAATATACTTCACCGGCTCTCCGACATGTACTTCAAGGATCTAAACGTCTCAGCTAGGATTGCTAGCACTGGTGTGTTCTGTTTACCAATATGATCAAACAAATCTGCGACTGCCTCATCTATGTGCCCTATCGCCTTCGGGAAAATCACCAAGTCGTAAATACTTAAGGCCAAAACGTTGACCTTCTTCTACACATCTGGGTGTGTCAATATCAGATCCCTCAAAATAACCCACGAAATGCACTTACTATCGCCCTTTTGCTGCACTCGAGCTACAGCCCATTGCTCACTCATCCCTGTGATCATCACTAATTTCCTCACGAAAATTAGGAGACTAGCAGGCCTAACATAAGCTTTGTTACCTTGAATTCTCGGACAGCGAAGCAAGGTTGTATACTCCTCCAAAGTAGGCACTACATTTACCTCTCCAAATGTAAAGCAACTATAAGCAAGGTTCCAAAACTGTACCATAGCTAGCTCGAAACAGATGCTTATCTACCTTAATGTCTAGCAAATAAGAAAGATTTCCATAAGTCTGAAAGAAAAGCTGTCTAGCCTCGTCATCCCATTGGGCCCAAATGTCCTTCATCTCCCGAAAATATTCTGTGTCGAACTAATACGAGTAAAGTCCCACAACTCTGATGTATATCCCTTGGTGACACTATCTCCTTTCTCTAACTGGGTTTTCTTTGACCAGATATAGACAGAGGCGTTGTCCTCCACTTTATTAAGATATTCATTCCTCATTACAAAACTTTCTAAACTAGAAATCAAACCTTGAATCGACACCTTTAAATGTTGAGTGACATGCAATAATAGCAAAATAAAATAGGTCAGTATCATATATAAAAAGAAATAAACAAGTACTTACAAGGGTATCTTTCTAAAGGTTATCATTATTTCCCTAGGGTAAGCACTTAAATTTCACTATATGAGTTTTAGTTCTAAAGCAAGGGTACCTGAACCAGCAGATTCCTCAGTCCTCACCCAGTATAGGCTCATATAGACCAAGTTCAGTTCAGGGGGACACGTTTCCCTATGGCCATACGGAGATGAAAATCTCACGAAGACATAGGTACAGTATCCCGGAAGCAATCCACTAGCTCATACGGAGGTGAAAACCTCACGAAAGCGTAGCTTCTCACTCCCACTTAAAGGTGCGACCAACGGTCATACAAATGCAATATGTGCAGATAATATAACAAACATATGTGGCGAACACATGAAAAGGGATTTTTATCTTTAAATCCTTTCAATTTTTTAGCATTAAGACAGAAAGTTATCAATTTTTTGGCTTGACTCTCTTATTTTCCCCAGTGGAGTCGCCATGCTGTCGAAACCATTTTAAAAGGAGTTTGAAAAAAAAATTCGGGTTCGACTTTTTTTAAAAAATGAAAAATGGGAGTCGCCACCAACCTTTTTAGGTGTGATTGGATCACCTTATAAAACGTTTTGGTCTACGAAAATTAAGAAAACAGGTTCGGGAGTCGGTTACATATGAGGAAGGATTAGCACCCTCGCAACGCCCAAAATTGGTACCAAATTGAATAGTTTTCTGTCTTAATGTCAAAAATTTGAAAGGATTTAAAAATAGGATCCCTTTTTTAAAACCGAAATTATTTAAGTTGAAAAATCGAGATTCCTTAGCTCTGAAAGAATACAAACATCACATCCAACATGATAGGAAACGATATTCTTAAACTCTCATAACTGAAATCATCTCATGATTTACAAAATCTATTTAGAAGGATAATTTAGACATTTAGACAAACAGGAAATCGCAACCCAGCATGTTAGGGCACTATTTCCTGAATTCCTAAATACGAAAAACATTGCCTCATTTTAGAAAAACTTTTGGATAAAATATGACAATTAAATGAAATACATTTTTAAAATAATGATTTGAGTAAAATTTAAAAATAATTTACTAACATTAATACTAAAAAAATTATTAAAAATGAAATAGTTTGATATGATACTAAAATTATTAAAAATTAAAATATATAAAAAAAATCAGGGACACATAGATTAAATCAAAATAAAAAGGGTTGAAAGACGAAGATGAACAAAGAATAAAATAAGAAAAAACCGTAGAAAATATGAACGTAAGAGGGAGAGAAATTTGAGTGAAAGCTCTTAAAAAAATTTTATTGTTTCCCAAAACTCCAGTGTGTTTACAATGAAGGGAGAGGCCTCTATTTATAGTTGAACCTCCTCAAATCCAACAGTACATATAAATTACATCAACAGTTAAGATTAAAAGGTATCTACAAATTAAATCTCTAAAATTATAAAATCATATCTTCTAAGATTGCATATCATATCTAAGATTGAAATCATATCTAAGATTGTATCATATCTAAGATTGCATATCATTGAAGATTATATTTCCATATGAGTCAAGCTTGTAGATGGACCTTAAATCTTTTCAAGTAATGGGCTATTCTGATCGGGCCAAATTATATTTGTAATTCTAGACTGAACTTGGACTTCGTTTTTTTTTGGGATTTTTGTTTTTGGACTTATTTTTGGGCCCAGGCAAAGCTGAGTGTCTACAACAACACAAACACAATTTTAATAAATTAAGAAGATGAAATGCAATCACCGTAACTCAAATTAAATTTAATCCATATTAATTAATTAAGTCATATCAACATAAATATTCATAGGCATATTCATCATAACAACAACTGAATTTAAAAAGATAGGGAACAAGAAGCAAATTCGGTTTTTCTCCCTGGCTTGGCTGGGTTGCTCCACTCTTTCTTCTTCACTTGTTCTTATCGAACCAAGGCTTCTATGAACACTTGAATGCTGCTCCCAATGATGGATGAATGACTCTTTTTCAAGAGGTGAAATCAGAAAGAGGACAAAGGAAAACAGATGGAAAAATAAAGAGAGAAAGTTGAGAGAGAATAGAAGAGATGAGAGAGTTGTGGTGTGTTGAAATGAGCAGCCAAAGGGGGGGTTTTTATAGGGTGAGAGGGATGCTAAACATGGCCAAAATCAGCTGCCAAAGAGCTCTTCGATGGCCGACCACACATGTGGCAAGTTTGAAGTTTTCAAACTTGCTATATTAAGGCCAGGACAAATCTAGAAAGGCACAAATAGTGGATGGGCTTGTTTGCAATTTGAACAAGTCTTCAAGGGCCATTTTTCAAGCTAATTAATCATCCAAGTAAGCTGATTGGGTTAGCATGTGGGAAGGCTTTGGGCTGCCCAGTACTCAGTCGGTTCGGTTTTCTTGGTTCAGCTCAACTAGGCCACTTTTCATAATTAATTAATAATAATTTATTTAACCCAAATTAAATTGGATATAAATTAAAATTAATTATATTATGAATTAATACACAAACTTTGGACCGTCTTAGGCTGAAAATTAATTCTCCTTAATGCTTTAAAATTATTACTCGGTTTTGCTCTTCTAGTAGTGTCTGCCGAGTCGTTTTTCGCCTTTTATGCAAATCTATCAAAAATAATCAAAATTTATTATAAAATTAATTAAAATTAATTATATTAATAGTTTAAGTCTAGAATAATTATTTCATAATAATTATATATTTTTTAACAATAATTTTACTGGAATTGTATGAATTTGAGTTAAAAAGAGAATGAAAAAGTGTGTATATTTTCGTGTTTCCAAGCTGTGATGGGTCAAAGAAGAAACAAAGTGTTTCACCCTATTTAATATGCAAGTAGAACTTTGACGAGAGCCCAACTCAATTATACGGTAACTGAAAAGGAACTCTTTGCTATAGTTTTTGCTTTTAACAAATTTTACTCATATCTTATAGGTACCGAAGTTACAGTATTTACTGACCATGTGGCCATTAAATACTTGCTCATGAAGAAAGATGCGAAACTGAGGCTAATTCGTTGGATACTTTTACTCCAAGAATTTGACCTTGAGATTTAAGACAAAAAATGTGTCAAAAATCAAATAGCTGATCATCTATCAAGGATGAAGAAAGATGAGGTAAGTCGATCATGTGTGCCTATCAACGAGAATTTCCCAGATGAACACTTATTTGAGGTAATTCGAATTCATGAAACACCTTGGTTTTCCAATTTTTCCAATTATCTTGCATGTGGAATAATTCCTCAAAAAATGATGTACCAATAAAGGAAAAAATTCCTTCATGATAGTCGGTGTTATTTTTGGGAGGATCCATTTTTGTTTAAACAATGTGCAGATAATATAATCCAAAAGTGTGTAGCTGAAAGTGAGATTGATGAGATCCTGTATCATTGCCATTCATCTCCAAGTGGGGGACACTTTGGTGGTTCACGTACTACAACAAAGATTTTGCAAGCAGGTTTCTTGTGGCCTACACTATTTAATGATGCTTATACTTATGTGAAGAATTGTGATAAATGCCAAAGGAGCAGAAATATATCAAGGAGGAATGGGATGCCCTTGACAAACATTTTGAAGATTGAATTAGTCGATGTATGGGGCATTGACTTCTTAGGCCCGTTTCTTTCTTCGTATGGGAACAAATACATCTTAGTTGTTGTGGACTATGTATCTAACTGGGTTAAAGCTGAAGCATACCTTAATGATGCTAAGGTAGTCATGCAATTCTTACATAAGCATGTTGTTACACGATTTGAAACACCAAGAGCTATTATTAGTGATGAAGGTTCTCACTTTGTGAACAGATGGCTTAAGTGGTTGCTTGAAATATATGATGTGAAGCACAAGATTGCTACTGCCTATCACCCCCAGTCTCTAATGGGAAAGTTAAAAGAGTGAACCATGAAGTCAAAGGTATCTTTGAAAGGGTAGTATGCCCTAGCAGAAAAGATTGGTCTCGAAGGCTAGATGATATATTATGGGCCTTACGAATAGCATTTAAGACACCATTAGGAATGACTCCTTATCGGTTAGTCTTTGGAAAGGCATGTAATTTGCCATTAGAGTTGGAGAATAGAGCTTGCTGGGCTTTGAAGTAGTTGAATTTTGATCTTAAGCAAGCTAGTGAGAGAAGGATGTTACTTGATGAGTTGGAAGAGCTAAGGTTGTTTTCCTATGAGAATGCCAAAATGTGTAAAGAAAGATCAAAGAGATGGCATAATAGTCATAAACAACTTCGCGAGTTTAAAGAAAGTCAGAAGGTTTTGTTGTTTAATTCAAGGTTGAAGTTATTTCCTGGGAAGCTTAAATCCTGATGGAAAGGACCCTATACCATCTATCGAGCTTATCCTTATGGAGCTATTGAATTGTATGTCAATTACATAGGTACGTTTTGAAGTTAATAGTCAATGTCTCAAACATTACTGGGATGGTGAATTTGAGCGAGTTAAATTCTCGTTCAAATTAACAGACCCTTGATTTTTCATGAACTTGTTTTGTAAATAAATAAATAACTAGAACTTATTTTCTTAACTTATTACATTTAATTAATTTGTGTAAGGAGATTAGAACTTAAGCGGGACCACTGTGACCCCTCCAACCTTTCTTGGGAATTAATTTAATGTAATTTGTTAAGAAGAAATTTTCTAATTAAGATTTAAAATTTTTAAGTTTCATTTGTTTTGTTTAAATTATAAATTCTTATGTTAATAAAGGGGATCAAATTTGGCCCAAGTACTAATCAGTTTTTTTCTTGAGTAAGTTTGTAAATACAGTTTGAGTTTGAAGCCCAAGATAGCAAAAAGGAGGAAAAAATCCATACTTTGCCGCCACTCCCATTACTTGCCGCCCAAGTAACCCTAATGTAGATAAAGTTTTGATACATGTTGCCCTAATTCTTCCCTATACAAACTCCTCTTCATTCTACTATTTTTTATATCCTTCAAAGCAATTTGTTTAACCCTAAAAATCCCTAAATCTCCTTCTTGTGCCGCTAGCCTCAAATCCTAGTTCTCTTCTCTTTTTTGCCAAAATCACCTATTACCACCGCAAGAAGATTGCCAAAGCACCAACTTTGCTGCCGCACATCACCTTCGTCGCTGCTGCACATAGCCATTGCTGTCACATGCTATCATTGTGGTTGCAGCATCCTTGTCATCATAAGAATTTCTTCATAGCAAGCCCATAGCAACCTTGCCGATTTCTCTTTTCCCCCTTGTGCAGAAACTTTTCCAAATTTTCAAGAAAAGTTACCATGTCTCACAAAAGAACCAGAACTCCAAAGACTACTCCTGGAAACCTAATTTTGATCGATGAAGAAGTGAAAGAGATTTGATTCAATCTTCAAGCATCAACATATGATGTCGGAAAAAGGTTTTAACTTGAAGAGTAATAATTTGATGGTTGTTATGATACCGATTAGAAAGAAAATTAACGCTCTAAAGTAGGAACGATTTTTTGATGCTCGCTCACTTCCTGATGATGAACTAGTTTGAGAATTGTATGCTAGTTTGACTATGCAAGATGCTACTGAGGTCATCGTTCGAAAGAAAAAGTTACCTCTTACTTCTAAGTCCATCAATGATTTGTTTAATTACCTGATGTTGAAGAAGATGAGTACTACCCTATGATGAACAATATCAATTGGGATTTTTTTCAACAAGTGCTTGATGTTGTGACAAATCCGTGATCCCAATGGATTATAAGAAAGTTTGGGAGCCATTCTTGTAGAAGTGAATACCTAAAACCAGTAGCAAAGGTATGGGTTTATTTCGTTTGTTATAGTTTTATATCTATCTCACATAGTTCCACCATCTCGATGGAACGAATGTTCTTGTTATACACAATTTTAATAGAAAAGTCCATTGATGTTGGAATTATTCTCAAGGAGATTCATGATTGTGCTAAAAATAAGAAAAGAAGTGCTTATTTCCCATCATTAATCACTTCACTTTTTTTAAGGGCCCAGGTTAAAACACAAGCAAATCTGAAGGGGAAATATGTTCAAGGGCACATTACAAATCATGATCTTGAAAGGTTAGTAGTGAAGGTGCATGAGCTGAATCAAGGCGAGTAAGAAGAGCCAACTAAGCCAGATACCGAGGAGTCAACCAATGAGCTTGAAACTAAAGCTAATTCAATTACAGACACTGAAGAAGAAGAATCTGATAACGAACCGAACAGTCCTAAACCAGTTGAAGGATCTGCAACCCCTAAACCAATGGTTGAGCCAGAAGAAGAACCAGTCGAGCTAAATGTTGAACCTGAATTTACAACTCCTATGCCGACTTCTGCAAGTGCTTCAAAGAAATCAAAGTTGTCAATTATGATGGATATGTGCAAGTTCATGCACAATCAACAACAAACTTACTGGAAATATGCAAAAATTAGAGATGACTCAATTCAAAATACTTTTAAGAATATCTCTAATACTTTTGTTCCTGAATTCCCAGATGCTATCTTTGAGACATGGCCGGAAGATACTAATTATGCAAGCGGAGATGGAGCTAAAGAAGACAAGGGGAATAGCCAGAAAAATAAAATCGGGGATTCTTGTCTTATTATTTATTTGTTTATTTTTAGGTCTCTAGGAATTTATTTCTTTTCTAAAAAGGATTTAATTTATGCAGAATGAAACATAGTAAGCATGAATAAACCGAACACTTCTTTAGAAAGAAAAAGACTAAGTAATCTGGTAATGGGAATGAACATGTATAGGATTGGGTTATTAGGAAAGACTTAGTATTTAAGCAGTCTTAATGCCTCACCTCTCTTTCTTTACAACCCTACCTGGTGTTTAGTTTTCATTCATTACTTTGTTCTTGCAATGAGGACATTGCTTCTTTTTAAAGGGGGGGAAGGCAAATGAAAGTGCTCAAATTATTAAAATTTTTCAAGCATGTTTCAATAATTTCTTTTATAAGTATGTTTTAATAAATGAATGTTTAAAGACATTTTGTTAATGAGATAGTTTGTATGCAGGTATGAATGATGATTTTATCTAAGTGAACGTATGTTATCATGAAGAATGGAATGCTTGTATGATCTTAGCCTTAGTAATGTTCGCCAGGAAAACTTAGTTTCCCTTGAGATTAGACATGCATGAAGGTTTATATCTTTAGAATTGACTTAGTAACTTTTTTGAGGCAAAATTCTAGGAGACATAAAAATCTAAAATAATATATGCATTATTTCTTTGGATTGTTTGAGCCTTTTCGAGCCAACCTTATGATATTAGACCATTGAAACTATAATTTTGAGCTTAAAGGCCTATTTATCGCAATGAACCAATATTATAAGCCACATTACCATATTTTTAAGCTATCCTAATTTTGTGCACCCATCTTAACTAAAGTTGTCTTGGCAATCAAACATTTGAGGAAATTTTCAAAACGATGTATGTGCCCATGCTTAAAAAAAAAGTCGAAGAAAGAGCGAAGAAAAGTTTGCTCAATCTCCAAAAAGAAAAATGTATGAGAATGAGTTCAAAATAAGTTTGGGGGTGTTCCAAAGGTTCACGTAAAGAAAAAGGCTGTATTTTGAGAAATCCAAGACAAAGTTAAAGGTTAAGATTTTGAAATTGAAATGCCTCATTTCTTAAAATCCCTACCTTTAACCGAGCCCCATTACAACCTTGTAAAGGGCCTATTGATTTGATGCTTATGTCACCTACATTAGTGGAGAGAAAGTACTAAGTTCAACATATGAATATCGTAAATAAGCCTTATGATTGTTTGCCTAGTTGATAAGAAATTATGTTGAATGAAGAATGTTTTCTGTGGTTGTGACATACATACAAACTATGATTCATGTTGGCATATTTTGAAACTTAGTATCAAATCCTAAAAATGTTCTCATATGAATTACTTGTTAATAAAGAAGATCGATGAACATGAAGTTATTAATGCATGATTATGGGACAAAGATTGATGCTGCTTACATAGTTAGCAATTTTGCCTTAGCAAGACATTTTGTTGTGCATAAACATTACGCGAGATGAGCAATGATTTAAGTTTGAAGGTGTGTAAACTGAGAAATATATAGGATTTTTCCTATGTAATTTATCACCTTTTATTTAAATTCGTTGTTAAAACTAAGTAATTGTTAAATAAATGAATGAAATATGTGAAAATATGATATTAGGACATAGAAATTATTAAAATGTGATTTTATGCTTTATTATATAGTTTTCATGCAATAAATGGCTTATTTTATATTAATTTGAACATATTATATTTTTAAGACATAAAGTGGGCCATGCATGATTAAATTAAATAAGAAAATATAAATTATATTTAATAATTCATTTGAAAATATTTCATTAATAATTTGGGTTTTAATTAATTATTTAAATTGGAAAAATTTTATTCTTTAGTCCTTTAATTTATTGATTTATTTTGGACAAGTTTGATAGCTTTGCTGGATTACAAAAATCGTCCAAATTGAAGACCAAGTCAACTCAAAATTTGGCTACACATGGCTGTCCAATAACCCACTTTTTGGTGAAATTACACAAGATCCTTGCAATGTTGAAGAAACTAGAGATTTGCCCGAAGATTTGTATTTGACCAGGCCTTAGTCCTGAGTTGTCATGGCTTTTAAATTGCTTAAAAGTCAAGTAAAATCCATTTCAAAAGCCACTAAGCATGGCCGGCCACTCATTGAAGAGATTTGAAGAGATTAAACCCCGCTATTTTTAGCAAACTACCCCCCTCTCTTCACCTATAAATAAGACCCCCTCATTCTTTAATCCATCATCCCTCATCCTTCATCATTCTCTCTTCTCTCTAAATTCTCTTGGAACTTTCCATTTCCCATGCTTAGCATCATCTCTTCATAGAGATTTCCAAAATTAAGCCTCTTAAAGAGCCCTTGGTTAGCCACCTTGGAGTGCCGTCAGCAAAAGAGTAAAGCAAATGAGTGAAGGAGCCTCGTCGATCAGAATCTTCAGCGATAACCACTTTGATTTGGGTTTAATCTTACCTTTCTTTGAATTAATTTGAAAATGTTTGCTATATGTTCTTTGTTCTTAATTACAACAATGTTAGCTTAATTTTATTTAAGCTAGGATGATTGCTTTGATTAAATAATATTTATTTTATTCATGCTTATAATATTTGTGCCTCAATCGATCATGTTTTCAATTAAAATCAAGTCTGTATTTCATTCATACGTGAGTGAAATGCACCTGAATTAGCTGAACGATCCTAACCAGATGACGGCTAGTGGACACATAATTGAAATGTGCATGCTCAATTTAGATCCTAACCCGATTAAATTTCAGGTTGAATAACAAATCTGACCAAGCTCTGTTATCTGCATAGTTTTTAGATCTGTGTGATTATACTATTTCTAACCTAACATGTCCCTGTTACCTCACACGAATGCTAAGAAACCCTTAGTAAATAAGGATCAGTAAAATGTATATTTACTGAGTAAAGGATTTCGAAATGACCTAATGTGGTTTCCAAACTCATGAAAAGTTGAGTTGCCATAGAATGTTTTTCTGAATATTATTAAGCATGATGATAATAAATTGAGTGTAATTAAAGTAATTGTGCTAGTTTATTTATGTTATAATTGTTGCAAATTGTGTTTAATTTTTCTAAAATCTATTTCAATCATATAGTTTGCATATTTAGGATAATTTGTATTAGGGATCATTGCATTTAGTTTAATATATTTAGTTTTAATCTTTACTTCTCAATTATATTGTGTTTTTATTTACCATTTTGTTAATATAATTTTACAAATTAAAGTGACTTAGCACAAATACAATCCCTGTGGAGACGATAACTCGACACTTACTTATTAGTTGATAACGACTGTGTACACTTGCACAAACCTAGGCTTATTTTTAAATATAGGTAGAATTATATCAGAATGGGCCTGTTGGTCTGGTGGTTAAGTGGAGTATTGGTCTGCTAAGGGTCTTGTGTTCGATTCCCTGGGATGTCAATATTTTTATGTTCAATTCTAGTAGAGAGTTGTGTCGAGGTTGGACTCAAGAAGTGGAGAGTTTGCTCGAGAGAATAAGGGGTTATGTGTTAGTGGGGAGTTATCAAACCTAATTTTTGTTTTATTTTTTATCTCTTTTAGGAAAATTTGGCTCTCCCTTTGTTAAACCGAAAGTCTGTCGTTAGTCTTGGTCTTCTTCATTTTCTGTCCTTGGTCAATTCCTCTCTTTTACTTTCTATTTTTGATCAATCTCGTTACTCGATGAAGATATTTTGAATTTTGGTGTTCCATATTATTTAGGTAAGAGGAGTTTTGCTATCTTTAACTTACGTTTTTCCAACTGTGATTTGGGGGTTTTTGATGTTGTTGGCAGTAGCACATTACGAGGAACGAGGCTTTTTTCCTACTGGTTCATAGCGAATCGATTTGAAGCTTTGCGATAAGTGTTCAATGCTTCAAGAAAAGTATTTTGGCTTCAAGATTTGGTTAACCACAAGTAGGACTGATTGTCATGTTGGATTGGTCAATATTTGGGTTCTGGAGTGCTCAGAGTTCAGTTTAGCTTCAAACGTATTAAGGTGTGTACCCAAAAACATAGAAAATAAGAATCGATGAAAGTCAAAAAATGATTTTATCGACGCCACACAGGTATGTGGTCATCGTATGGTAGGCCGTGTGGCAGTACACGGGCGTGTGATCGACGAGCCAGGTCTTGCGCACAAGACACAGGTGCATGACACGACCGTGTGATGGCCGGTGAGGCTGTGTGTGAGACACGAGCTTGACCAATTGGGCTGTGTGGGCCACATGAGTTTATGGGCCCACACGAGCGTGTGGAATTTTGGGCCAGGCCATGTGATCTACACGATCAAGGCCAATTTGGGCCGTATGGGCCCACACGGGCAGACCACATGGGCATGTGAGCCCATTTTTCTAGAAAATTCTATAAGGTTGCAATGGTCGTCCAAGTCGACTGTGACCTATTGTAGGGTCTATAAGCATTACTTAGACCTTAATTTTGTGATCTGATTATGTGATGTACGATTTGAGCATGTGATACTTTGCCTGTAAATCTGAACTGTTTTAAATAATCTGATAAACTGCATTTTAGCATGTCATTTATGTATGTTGCATTACATTGGGGTTGGGTTGATGTTATGTTGAAGGAAGTATTCTGAAAGGCTCTTAATCCTGATATCTGGCAGCCAGCTGTAATTATCTAATTATGTGTCGCATTCAGTATAGCGTGGTGTGTTGGGATGGGTAGGTTGATTTTATCCCCACATGGTGTGTAGGGTTGCATGGAGTTGGTGTGTAGAGGCTGGTGGGTAGGATGCTGATAATCTGTTTTGTTCTGATTTTGTATCTGAATGGGCTAAGGCCCTAACTGATTCTATAAAGGGCTTCAGTCAAATTGTTTACTTATGATATCTGATGTGTATTCTGTTATGTGATTTCTGTGGGAGATTACACACTGAGTCTCTGAAAGCTCACCCTCTTCTGTTTAACTTGTTCAGGTAATCCCCAGTAATAGACGGATCAATGAAGTGGAGGACTCGACGGTGGCCACTGCTTCTGCATCACGATAAATTTATGATTTTGTGCTTATCTTGGTTTTAATTTTTATTTGGGGAATTTTGATGTAATTAAGGCCATTACGGATCTTTGACTTTAATTTACGACTTTTGAACTGTTTCTTTTGGATTTATAAACCGCAACACAACAAGTACAGTTTTCTAAAATAAACTAAGAATTTCTGTAAATAAAAAAAGTTTCAGAAACTATTTGGTTTCAAAAGCTTCCACGTAAGAGAAATGGTTTAAAGCAAATAAAGTCATACACTTTTTTCAGACTAAGTAAAAGATAATAACTGGAACAGTTTTAAGGTATCAGCACATTTTCAAAAACATTGCTATGTGACATCGCCAGATTCAACCATAACATCCAGGCCAGGTTTGGGGTGTTATATTTAGTGGTATTAGAGCCAGGTTGCAAAACTCGACCGTGGATTGGGTTTTAAATTTGGTTTTAAAGAAATGGTTTTGAATAGGTTGAAATGTTCTTGACTGGGAAGGTGGTACATCAAGTGAGTCTCCAGTGCCAATCCTGTAAGTGCTATGAAATTCTATTTAGATTTGTTTAAAAATACTACTAGCATGCTTGAAATAGCCAATAGGTAGTATATTGTTCTGAAAACACTCTAGATAGTGTAAACTGAAAACCGTAGTAAAACTGCAATTCGCGATAATAAATTCTGAACTTCTAATGCTACCTTGCATAAAATATCTACTAATAAATATCGAAACTTTAACTAATGCATAAAACGATTAATACAGATATATTCGTAATATACGATGAGTACACGAGGTACTCGCGAGAGGGGATATAAGAGGCCGTGGTAGAGGGGCTCGAACGGGGTCTTCATCATCTGTAAATCTACCTAATTTGGATACAAGCGAGTCGCCAGTCTCACCTGCTACGGAGACTGGGTCTCACGAACATTGATAAACCGTAATTTATACATATTTTTAACCCATGCTTAACGTATTTTATGGATTATTTTTCCTTAGAATTGGTGAATTTGATGCTCCTAATGCCTTAATTTCATTATTTATACTTAGAAAGCATAGGAGAGCGAAAGGAATGAGAAATGAGCCAAAAACGGAGAAAATGGGTACAAAATTAAAACGACCTAGACTTCCTCACACGGGCAGCTCATATGGCCGTGACAATTTGGAAAATTCAAAGCACGACTCACACGGGTAGAACACACGCCCTTGCCATTCTAACAGCTCGAACATGGCCTGAAGTAATCGCACACGGGCTTGTCCCTGCCGAGCCCAAGTTAAGTCCAATTCGAAAAAGGCCACTTTTGAGGGCTCGTAGGCATTCCAAAGCCTATAAATACACCCTAGAGGAGGAATGAAATGGAAATAGAGGGAGGAAGGAAGGAATTACTCGAAGGAAGCCAATTGATCTATCTCAGAAGCCAGATTCATCATCAAGACTAAAGATCTCCCCTCAATTTCCCTTCAAGAGTTTTGGGTTTTCTTTATGTTTTGTATTCATTAATCTTTTGAGATGTTCTCCCTTTTAGTTATGAACTAAATCCCCTAAATACCTAAGGGGAATGAAACCTAAGATGAATCTTGTTATTATTTTCTGAATTGTATGATAAATATTTAACTTGTTCTTAATTATGTGTTCTTAATTCTTGTTTTGATATCCCAAGATACTGATTCAAGATAAGCTCTTATTCAGAGGAGGAATAGACCCTGTCTAAGAGTACATTTGTCATAGTTAAGTGGAGTTGATTGCGCACCTAGAGATAGGGTGTCAAGATTTTGTCGGATTAGGGTGAAACCTAAAAAGGGGATCCATAGATCGAGTTAATGCAACCCTAGGGTGTTAATTAGAGAAAGGTCTCAATTATTCAACCTAGGGATTAGACGTTATTAGTCTTGAATAGGTATAATAACATAACTTATGGATCTTTACGGAACAAGTTAAATGAATAAATCGTCTGATTCAGAGCCAGAATAACAAGTAAACTCTAGTGGATTCTTCCTTAGCTATTGCCTTAATTCAATTGTTTTCCAAAAGTAATCCCCCAATTTTACTTTCTGTGAACTCTTAGTTTAGATAATTAGTTAGTTAAACAAAAGCTCCTTACTGTTAGGCTAGATAATAAAAAGACAGTCATTACTAGTACTTTTAGTTCCTTTGGGTTCGACAATCCGGCCTTGCTAAAGCTATACTACTGTTTGATAGGTACACTTGCCTACATCGCGATAATAGTTAGTTTCTAGAATGATTAATTATAAATATTTAAAACCTATCACGAAATAAACGCGATCAAGTTTTTGGCGCCGTTGCTGGGGAATTAAGATATTAGGAACACTCAATTTTATTACTTTAGCCATTTATTTTTCTTGCAAGTTAATTTTAATTTTAATTTTAATTTTAATTTTTATTTATTAATTTACTTTTTTTTCTCTTAGCAGGTTTTTATAGTTTATGACTAGAAGAAACCTATCAGGACCACTACTTTTTGACGAAGAAATCGATCGCATAGTTCGCAGAAACCAAAGAGAAATAAGGCAAAGCTTAAGATACACATAGAACAAGTAAAAGGACAATACTCAAGCCCCTACCGAATAGATGGCTGAAAACCAAGAGGACGATACTCAACCCCCTACCGAATAGATGGCTGAAAACCAAGACAATCAGCAGCTACCTCCTCCTGCAATTACGGTTAATCAAAACCCTGCTCCATGCACTATGTATGATTATGCTAAACCTTCTTTAACAGGAACTGAATCAAGCATAGTTAGACCTACTGTAGCTGCAAATACTTTTGAACTGAAACCTAACACAATTCAAATGATACAATAGTTTGTTCAATTTGATGGTTTGCAGGACGAAGATCCCAACGCTCACTTAGTAAACTTTTTGGAACTCTGCGATACATTTAAAATCAATGGCGTTTCTAATAATGTCATAAGTCTTCGGTTGTTTCCCTTTTCATTGAGGAACAAAGCTAAATAGTGGTTGAACTCGTTACCACTAGGGTTAATCACTACTTGGGAATAAATGACCGAAAAATTTCTATTAAAATATTTTTCGCCGGCTAAAACGGCTAAATTACGTAATGATATCTCTTCTTTTGTGCAGATGGATTTTAAAAACACTCTACGATGCGTGGGAAAGATACAAGGACCTTTTGAGAAGGTTTCCTCACCATGGGTTACCGCTTTGGCTTCAGGTTCAAACATTCCATAATGGCCTGAATCCTTCGACTCGGCAAATGGTGGACGCAGCTGCTGGCGGAACAATAAATAATAAATCACCTAAAGATGCTTATAAGTTTATAGAGGAGATGTCATTGAATAACTATGAGTGGGATGTCATGAGGACTAAGCCAACTAAAACAATAAGCGTTTATAACGTCGATTCGGTTACCATGCTATCAAACCAGGTAGAAATTGTAAAAAAAAAGATTGATGGTTTACTTGGTTCTACTCAGGTACATCCAGTAATGAGGTGCGAGATGAATGGAGGAGGAGCATGCACAGAGTATCAACCCTTCAACTCTAGCATCGAGGAGGAAAAAGTTCACTATATGGGTAACAATAATTGTAGATCCCAAAATAACCCATATAGTAACACTTATAATTCAGGTTGGAGAAACCACCCAAATTTCTCATGGGGAGGCCAAGGAAACCAGAGACCACCTCCAGGTTACCAACAACCACCTTACCAACAGGAAAAGAAGCTGAACCTTGAAGAGATGCTCTCAAAGTTCATATCGGTGTCAGAAACTCATTTTTAGAATATCGAGACAGCACTTAAAAATCAACAAACATCGATCTAAGGGCTCAAAACTCAGATAGGCCAGTTGTCCAAACTAATCTTGGAAAGACCACTAGGAAGTTTACCTAGTAACACCAAATCAAAAGAACAAGTAAAAGCAGTTACACTAAGGAGTGGGAAAGTGTTAATGGAATCTGAAAAGAAGCTAACACAAGAAGCCGTGATAAGCAAAAGGGGGGAAGAAAAAACCAAAAATAGTGACAATCCAATGCCAAAGGAATATAAACCACTAGTTTCATACCAGTAAAATTGAAAAAAGATCACATTGATGCACAATTCGGTAAGTTTCTTGAACTTTTTAAGCAGTTACATATCAACTTACCTTTTGTTGATGCGATCTTGTAGATGCCTACATACGTAAAATATTTGAAGGAGCTTCTAACAAATAAAAGGAAGTACGAGGACTTATCTATAGTAGAACTCAACGAGGAGTGCTCAGCCAAACTCCAAAACAAACTGCCAACCAAGCTGAAAGATCCAGGAAGTTTTATTATCCCTTGCTTAATTGGTAGTCTGAATGTTGAGAAAGCACTAGCTAATTAAGGCGCTAGCATTAATTTGATGCCATATAAAATGTTCAAACAACTTGCTCTTGGGGAACCTAAACCCACTAGGATGAGTATTCAATTAGCCGATAGATCTGTTAAATATCCTAGGGGTATTATAAAAGACGTACTTGTGAAAGTAGATAAATTCATATTCCCTATTGACTTTGTTGTGCTTGACATGGATGAAGATGTGGAAGTGCCTTTAATCTTAGGGTGCCCATTTTTAGCCACTGCTAGGGCTATAATCGATTTGGGTGACGGTAAATTGATATTTAGAGTAGGTGACGAGGAGATTATCTTTAAAATTTATGATGCTATGAGATTTTCTAGAGAACATGATGATTCATGTTATTTTATTGACTCTATTGATCATACTACTCAAGACTCTTTTCAGGAAATTATACAGAAGGACACGATGAAACTGTATTTAGCTCAAAAAGAGGAGATAGATGATGAACCTAATGAACATTCTTCAAGACAAGTAGAATATGAGGGCATTAAGATAAATGATGAAATTAAGCACAAACCCTCTATCGAAGAGCCTCCCAAACTGGAACTTAGACAATTACCAAACCACTTGGAATACGCATTCCTTGGAAATAATTCTACATTACCAGTTATTATTGCTTCTAACTTGCAACCCAAGGAGAAATAGGAATTAATCCAAGTATCAAGAGAACATAAAAAGGCCATAGCTTGGAAAATTTATGACATTGAAGGAATCAGACCTTCTTTTTGCACCCACAAAATTTTGATGGAAGATGAATACAAACCGTGTGTGCAAGCTCAAAGACGACTGAACCCCAACATGAAGGAAGTTGTTAAAGCCGAGGTAATTAAACTTCTAGATGCTGGAATTATTTATCCTATTTCTGACAGTTCTTGGGTAAGTCTAGTGTAGGTTATCCCTAAGAAAAGAGGCATAACAGTTGTGACCAATGAGAAGAATGAATTAATCCCAACAAGGACAATCACATGATGGAGAGTTTGAATTGACTACAGGAAACTGAACGATGCCACAAGAAAAGATCACTTTCCCTTGCCATTCATTGACCAAATGTTGGAAAGATTATCCGGGCACATGTACTACTACTTTTTAGACGAACTCTCTGGCTACTTCCAAATCCCAATAGCTCCTAAAGATCAAGAAAAGACAACATTCACATGCCCATATGGTATGTTCGCTTATCGTAGAATGCCTTTCAGATTATGTAATGCTCTTGCCACTTTTCAGCGCTGTATGATGGCCATCTTTGATGAACTCGTGGAAGATATCATGGAGGTATTTATGGATGATTTCTCAGTATTCGATAACTCTTTCCATCTCTACCTCAAAAATTTAAAACGAGTTTTAATAAGATGTGAGGAAACAAACCTTGTGCTTAATTGGGAGAAGTGTCACTTCATGGTTCAAGAAGGTATCATATTAGGACATAAAATTTCTAGTAAAGGGATTGAAGTGGACAAATCTAAAATAGAAACAATCGAAAACTTACCCCCTCCTAGTTCAGTTAAGGCTATTAAAAGGTTTTTAGGACATGCTGGTTTTTATAGAAGATTTATTAAGGATTTTTCTAAAATAGCTAAGCCTTTGACTAAATTGCTAGAAAAAGATATACCTTTTAATTTCAATCAGAAGTGTTTAGAAGCATTTCATACTTTAAAGGATAAATTTATTAATGCTCCAATCATAATTGCGCCTGATTCGAACTTACCATTTGAATTAATGTGTGATGCGAGTGATTTTGCAGTAGGTGCAGTATTGGGATAGCGAAGAGACAAGCATTTTCAACCTATCTATTATGCTAGCAAAACTTTGGCAACTGCACAAGAGAATTATACTACTACGGAAAAATAATTGCTAGATATGGTTTTTGCATTTGATAAATTTCGATCATATCTCATATTTTCTAAAGTTGTTGTTTACACTGACCATTCCGCCCTTCGCTACCTTTTAACTAAAACTGATGCAAAACCCTGACTCATTCGATGGATTCTCCTATTGCAAGAATTTGACTTGGAAATTCAAGATAGGAAAAGAGGTAAAAATCTCGCAGCTGATCATCTGTCTAGGCTTGAGAACTCCAATACCAGAGAACTAGATGAAGTTCGAATAAATGATTCGTTCCCTGAAGAATAATTTTTCACTATATCTGACTCTGAGGTACCTTGGTTTGCAGACATCGCAAATTTTTTAGCTGCTAACATTATCCTAAAAGGGTTAAAACACCAGCAAAAGAAGAGATTCTTTAATGATGTGAAAAACTGCTTTTGGGATGACCCCTTTCTTTTTCACAGATGTGCAGATCAAGTCATTAGAAGATGTGTTACAAGATCAGAAACATAAAAAATATTGGAACATTGCCACTCAGGGCCAACTGGAGGACACTATAGTGGAACTAAGACCGCACATAAAATACTTGAATTAGGTTTTTATTGGCCCTCGTTATTCAAAGATGCTAACAGGTACGTTACTTCATGTGACAAATGCCAATGGTCAAGTAGCATATCTAAATGTGATGAAATGCTTCAAAACTACATGCTTCCATATGAAATATTTGACGTTTGGGGTATCGATTTCATGGGCCCATTCCCCAGTTCATTTGGGAATAAATACATCTTAGTAGTAGTTGATTATATTTCCAAATGGGTGGAAGCCCAAGCTCTACCTACTAATGATGCTAGGGTCGTAGTACGTTTCCTTAAGAAACTCTTCTCAAGATTCAGAACACCTAGTGGAATTATCAGTGACAGAGGCACTCTTTTTTGTAATACCCAATTTGAAAAAAATTCTTAAGAAATACAGAGTTCATCATAGAACAGCCACCCCATACCATCCTCAAACTAATGGACAAGTTGAAGTAGCAAACCGAGAAATCAAACAGATCCTTAAAAAAATAGTAGAATCAAATAGAAAAGATTGGGCAATGAAAGTAGATGATACCTTATGGGCTTACAGAACTACTTTTAAGACCCCCATGGGGACATCACCTTACAAACTTGTTTATGGAAAAAGTTGTCATCTACCATTCGAACTAGAGCATAAAGCTTTTTGGGCTATTAAATTTCTAAACCTTGATCCCGAACTTGCAGGAAAAAATAGGTTGATGCAGTTGAACGAGCTTAATGAGTGGCGAGCCAATGCATATGAAAACTCATACCTATACAAGGAAGCAACAAAGTGGTGCCATGACACTCGTTTAAAGCAACGAAAACAATTTGAAGTTGGAGATCTTGTCTTACTATACAATTCAAGATTTGAATTGTTTCCTAGGAAACTTAAATCACGATGGTCAAGACCTTTCGTAATTCAATCTGTTCTTCCATATGGCACAATAGAGGTAAGTCACCTGTAACACCCCAAACCCGAGACCATCGCCGGTGTCGGACCCGAGGGTTAACAAACCAAGTTCACATGTTTTTGCCCACCAATTTGACATTTCCAGTCAGGCTGGAAAACTGCGTCACTGTCGCCTTAAAAATCATATCTCGAGTTTCAAAACTCGGAAACTGGTTTCGTAAATTTTCCTGAATTTAGACTCATATATCCATCCATGGATTTATTTCTAGGATTTTGGTCGGGCCAATTGGTACAGTTTATTAGTTAAAGTTACCCCTGTTACAGGGATCGACTGCTCTGACCTTCGCGCGGTATAACTTGAATATCTCTCTGCACAGGGCTTTAATGCTGGTGTCGTTTGTTTCTAATGAAACTAGACTCAAAATGGAATCTGTACATATAAGGTATATCTCCTAATTCTTTTGGATAATTTATAGTGAATTTTTAAAGTTGCGACAGGGAACCCAGAAACCATTCTGGCCCTGTCTCACAATAGCTTTAATATCTCTTAATCTGTAACTCCTATGACCGTTTCGTTTCTTCCATATGAAAATAGACTCATCAAGGTTCATTTACATAGCTTATTCACTATCTAATTCCATTCCTATGAATTTTGGTGATTTTTCACATTCATGCCACTGCAGCTGGCAGCATCTGTTTTAAGATAGGACTTACCTATTTGGTGGTCTCCATGATTCAACTAGCCTTACCATACATAGGTTCATATATGATCATTTTAACCATGCCAATGGCTGATCATATGACCAACATTCCCATTTCCAAGCCATAGCCACATCATGACACAAAATATATACATACAACCCACAATTAGTCTAAGTTCATGCTTCCTTTTCGAGCCATTTTCGCACGGCCGTACATACTTACATTACAACATATTTAACAAACAAGGGGTAGTCCTATACATGCCATCTCAAGTTCAACCAAAATTTATACCAAAATGGAGGCTTGATAGTGTGGATGACTTGACTTCAACGATCCCAAATCCGATTGCCTCGAGCGAAATCTAGAAAACTAAGAGCCAAAGCAACGGGTAAGCATTTTTATGCTTAGTAAGTCTCAAGGAATATAATGAACTATAATTTACAGCAATACATTCACATAGCCAAATGCATCATTTCATTAATACACATTCTTACTTCATACTTCATCGTTATATAAGTTCGCAAAGCATCAATCAATTCAATAACTGAAATTCATTAGTCGATTGAGCGAATGTTGCTCAAACACGCCGACTTTACAATGCACATATAACGCACCTTATCCTTTGGGCTTTCCGAGTGTACTAATTAAATTCATTTCAGCAACCAACACTCACCTCCAGCCCAAGATTCTTCGAATATAACCGGATATAATCACGCACACAAATGCCTTCGGTCTTAGCCCGGATAGAATAACTTCAGACGAATGCCTTCGGCCTTAGCCCG
Organism: Gossypium arboreum; assembly: GCF_025698485.1. Taxonomy (NCBI): domain Eukaryota; kingdom Viridiplantae; phylum Streptophyta; class Magnoliopsida; order Malvales; family Malvaceae; genus Gossypium; species Gossypium arboreum. The sequence goes on from NC_069080.1 coordinate 98,822,290, forward strand.
ATATAGCCATTAGCACAATTGCCTTCGGTCTTAACCGGATATAATTTCCAGCATAATTGTCTTCGGCTTAGCCCGATATCATTCAATTCCTCATGCACACATACATCAATAATCATTGGACATACATATTTCATTTTCGTTATTAAGGCTCAAACACAATTATAATCATTAGCATATTCGCCTTCGGGACTTAGCCCGTAGAATTCAAATACTCATACACACATAATCAATAATCATACACAACCATATTTCATCTCACATAATTCAAGTAAGGTCACTTCTTGAGGACTTACCTCGGATGTTGTCGAACGGCTTTTTCGGCTATTCGATCACCTTTTCCTTCCCCTTGTCCAATTGTGGCCCTCTTAGCTCTTGAGCTAATTCAAACAAATTCAATTTATTAAAACCTCATTGTGCTTGCTTATGGCCGAATATGACAAGGATTTTAAATGGTCATATGGCCACTCTTTAGCTTGAATACACAATGGTCATGCACATTTTATACTACATCAAGCAATTCAATACAATTTATTTGAGCATCAAGGAAATGCTAAGGCCTTCAATAGGCTACCCAAGGCCGAATATTCATGCACATGTTGAGGTCAATTTTGCACTTAATACCTCACAAAACAGCATGCAATCTACTAATTGATGCTTTGCACATTGTGGCCCAAAACTTATAATATAGCATCAAGCACTTATATGTGTGCTAGGTCAATTGTGCTTGCAATTTCACAAGCATTCTTCCACATTTTCTTCTCTAAATCAATATATTCATCACTTAGCTCATAACCAAACATAATGTGCAATCATATACATGCATATATGAGCATGGCCGAATTTTCAAGGTGTCCATAGCCATCCAAAACACAAATTTTAACTAACATGCAAGAAGCATGAATCATGCTCAAGAATGCATCATGGCCAAATATGACAATCATGCTCCTTTTCAACTTTAATCATGATAAAACAAAGAGAAAACTCAAAATCTTACTCATGAGTAGAAAATCCATCATTGCATGCATCATCATCAAGCTTCACACTTAGCATGCAATGGCTTTATCACCATAACAACTTTGCCCAAATACCATTTCCATGGCATAACAAAGATTTGAGCCATGGCTAACATGCACATCAAGTTAGTGACCAAGTCATGCATGAAACTCCAAACACAACCTCATACATACCTTAATCTTGGTACAAGTATGGCCAAATCTCCTTCTAGTTCTCTTCTAAACCAAAAATGGAGCAAAAATCCTTTCTTCCTCCTTATGATTTTTGGCCAAAAAGATGAGAAAGGATGAACAAATTTTTTTGTTTTCTCTTCTTGGTTGCACGGCAATGGGGGGAATGCTACTCTCTCACACACATTTTTTTTCATTCTTTTCTTACCCATGCTTATTTGTTTATGATTTCTCCCTAATGCCCAACAAAACATGTTTCATGACATGTTTAGCCCATATCTCTTTTCATGGCCGGCCATCACTTGTAAAAAGGGAATTTGACATGCAAGTCCATTATTTTGCATGCATGCTTTAATTAGTCATCACATATTTCCTATCGTACTTTCAAAGTTCACTACTAAGTCCTTTCTTATAAATTAGCACCTAATTAATAAAAATCGAGACACGAAATATTTACGCACACCAATTCCACATACAATAAGCACGGAATATAACACTTAATTATTCTTGTGACTCGGTTTCGTGGTCCCAAACCACTCTCCGACTAGGGTCACATTCGGTGTCACAACTCTCCCCACTCAAGAGATTTTCGTCCCCAAAAGCTTACCGTAAATAGGTTCGGATATCGCCTCTCATAGAGTTCTCGGTCTCCCAAGTAGCTTCTTCTATCCCGTGCTTGAGCCATAACACTTTCACTAGCGGAACACGCTTGTTTCGCAACTCTTTCACTTCTCGTGATAGGATACTAATTGGTTCTTCCTCATAACTCATATTAGCTTGAATTTCAATTTCGATGGACTAATCACGTGCGATGGATCGGATCTATAACGTCAAGCATCGAAACGTGGAAGACATCGTGAACCTTTTGAGTTCGGGGCAAAATCAAACGATATGCCACCGGACCGACTCGCCTCGATATCTCATATGGCCCAATGAACCTCGGGCTCAACTTGCCCTTACGGTACCAACTCGAGTATCTTTTTCCAAGGCGATACCTTGAGAAACACTTTATCACCCACCGATACTCGATATCCTTACGCTTCATATCCGCGCATTTACTTCGACGATCGAAGGCTATCTTCAAACTTTCACGGATTACTTTCACTTTCGCTCAGCATCCCTAATCAAATCCACCACGAAAATCTTGCTTTCACCAAGCTCAATCCAAAACAATGGTGTACGGCATTTACGCCTACATAAAGCCTCGTAGGGTGCCATCTTAATACTCGATTGAAAGCTATTGTTGTAAGCGAATTCAATCAACGGCAAATACCGCTCCCATGAACCACTAAACTCGAGGACGCAACATCTTAACATATCCTCAAGTATCTGAATTACCCGCCGGATTGACCATCGGTTTGGGGGTGAAAGGCGGTCTGAAATGCAACTTGGTACCCAAAGCTTCTTGCAACTTTTTCCAAAACCGCGAGGTAAATCTCGGATCTCTATCCGACACGATAGAAATAGGCACCCGTGTAATTTCACAACGAGAAACGTACAATTCCGCTTAATTTGTCCATTGAAAATCCGACGTCACGGGACAAAGTGGGCCGACTTAGTCAATCGATCTACCACGACCCAAACCGCATCCTTCTTACTTGTCGACAATGGCGGTCCGGATACAAAGTCCATTGTGACTCGATCCCATTTCCACTGGGTATCGTGATTGGTCAAGTAATCCTCAAGGCACCGATGTTCCGCTTTCACTTGTTGACATATTAAACATCTTGAAACAAAGTCGAGATGTCTCGCTTCATACCATGCCACCAAAATCGACGTTTCAAATCATTGTACATCTTCGTACTCCCGTGGATTGCCATTTGGCTACAATGGGCTTCATTCGAATTATCGAAATGAGTTCAATTCCTTGGGACACACAGACGACTTTTGAACCTCAAACAATCGTCATCGCCGATTTGAAACTCCGAGTCCTTGTTCGAACACACGCAGCCCGCTTTTGCAACCAACTCGTCGTCGACTTTCTCGAGCTTCTCGAATTTGGTGTGTCAATAGTGGTTTGGCTTTCAATTCAGCCACTAACACACTGTCGGATCGGACAGACAAGTGCACATTCATCGCTCGTAAAGTGAATAACGATTTACGACTCAAGGCATCCGCAACCACATTCGCCTTTCCCGGTGATAATCAATGATCGTTCATAATCCTTTAACACTCAAGCCAACGTCTTTGTCGCAGATTTAAGTCTCTTTGGGTCATCAAATATTTGAGACTTTTGTGATCCGAGTATACATGGCACCTTTCACCAAATAAGTAATGTCGCCAAATCTTTAAGGCGAATATGATGGCGCCAATTCGAGATCATGAGTCGGATAATTTTTCTCATGTGGCTTTAATTGCCTCGACGCATAGGCCACAACTCGACCTTCTTGCATTAATACGCAACCTAACCCAAGTAGAGAGGCGTCGCTATAGATAACAAACTCCTTGTTTGACTCGGGTTGCACTAGAATTGGGGCTTCAATCAAATAAGTTTTCGCTGATCGAAGCTTTTTGGCATTTCTCCGTCCATTCAACTTAACATCCTTTTGGAGTAGCCACATCGGCGTGGCTATCGTTGAGAACCCTTTTACAAAACGTCGGTAATAACCGCAAGCCCCAAAAAGCTTCAACCTCAAGAATATTTCTGAGGCTTCCAATTTAGTATGGCTGAAATTTTATTCTGTCGACTCAATACCCGATGCAGATACCACATGACCCAAGAAGCTAACCTCTTAACCGAACTCACACTTGTTGAACTTAGCATATAATTGCTTGTCCCGTAAAATTTGCAAAGACTAACCGCAGTGTTCAAAGATGTTCGGTCTCATTTCTTGAATAGACCAAGATGTCATCAATGAACACGACTACTTAATCGATCCAAATATGGTCTAAAGATTCGATTCATTAAATCCATAAATACCGCAGGGCATTAGTGAGCCCAAACGGCATCACCAGAACTCATAGTGACCATATCTCGCTCAAGGCGCCTTGGGCACGCCTCAATCTCGGATTCGCAATTGATAGTAGCCCGATCTCAAATCTATTTTCGAGAACACCGAGGCTCCCTTCAGTTGATCGAACAAGTCATCAATACGTGGCAACGGATATTTGTTCTTTATCGTCGCTTTGTTAAGCTGACGATAGTCGATGCACAGTCGCATGGTTCCATCCTTCTTCTTCACGAACAAAGACCGCACAAGCACCCCAAGGCGAAAAACTCAAGCAGCAAAACCTCTATCCACCAATTCTTGCAACTGAACTTTCAACTCCTTTAATTCCGTTGGTGCCATACGATACGGAGCTATCGAAATTGGAGTGGTACCAGGTACCAATTCGATGCCAAATTCTAATTCCCGAACAGGTGGTAAACCCGACAATTCTTCTGGAAAACATCCGGTATTCACAAACCACGCACAGATTCGGGTTTCTTCTCGATTCCTTGTCATCGAAAGCACGACGCAAGGTACGCTTCGCACCCTTTTCTTACATATTTCCGCCAACATCGCCGATATTACAACCGGCAACCCCTTTAAGTCCGTGGACTCAACCCGAATTATTTCATTATTCGCGACCTCAAATCGATAGTCTTGCTCTTGCAATTTACAACCGCATCGCATGGTCAACCAATCCAAACCAAGAATAACATCGAACTCGTCGAATGGCAAAAGCATTAAGTCCGCGGAAAACAAGAACCTCGGAACACTAGGGGACTTTTCTTGCACACTTTGTTAACAAGCACGTAATGACCCAAGGGTTTGACACCGAATTACAAACTCAAGAGACTCAATGGGCAAAGTCTTATCGGATGCTAAGGTTTCACATATATATGAATGAGTAGAACCAGGTCAATCAAAGCAATTACATTTGTATTGAAAAGAGTGAAAGTACCGTAATAACATCCGGAGAGGCAAGATCCTCGCGTGCGCAGATGGCATAAGTCCTAGCAGGAGCACGAGCCTCAGATCTGATGGTAGCATCTCTAGATCCTCTCTGACCGCCACTGACATTGCCCATATTTCTAGGTGGTCTACCTCGAGCAGTGGTAGCACCCGGGTTTGCACTCTGACTTGCATTCTGTTCATGCATCCTCGGGCAATCCTTCATAAAGTGGTCGGCCGATCCACACTTATAGCAGAGCGATCACGAAACCAACAGCTCCCGAATGCCATTTGCCACAATGTGGACACTCCGCCCTCTCTCGGCGATCATTTCCGCCACCGGCGATCGAGGTGACTCGTGTGGTCACAGGGGGTCGATCGCGTCCTCGTCTAGAAAAGCCCGAAACGCCTCTAGACCGGCTCGCATCATCTCGAAATCTCTTCGATGCTTGTTGAAGAGACTTTCCCGAGGACCTCTTCGAATTCTCCAATCCCCACATCAGCTTTTTGTTTCTCCTTTCTAAGCTCTTCGGCTTTACAAGCTCGCTCAACAAGTACTACGAACTCTCGATCTCGAGAATGCCAACAAACATCCTTATATCATCATTCAGCCCATCCTCGGCGTTTGCACATAATAGCTTCGGACGAAATGCATTCTCGCAGCAGCATCGGCTAAGCCTCACAAACTTTCGTCAGAGTCAGAATCGGACATAGAACCTTGCTTAAGATCAAGGAACTCCTCCGCTTTTGGTCGATGAATCTCGATCGATATACTTTTTTCGAACTCGGTTAGAAAGAATTCCCAAGTCACTTGCTCTCTAGGCACCACGAAGTCGAGTACTCCACCAATAGTAGGCGACTCGTAGCAAGGAGATGGTACACTTTAAGCACTCATCGGTGTGTACAGGATAGCTCATCAAGCACCCGGATAGTGTTATCTAACCATAATTCAGCTCGCTCGCATCATCATCATCCGTAGCCTTAAATTCAGTGGCCCCATGTTTTCGAATCCTATCGATCGGGGCTTACCTCGACCTTATTTGGTCGATCACCGGAGGTATTGTAGGTGCGGGGTTGCATTCGTCGGAATGGAGGTGGTGGAATAGCCGTGTTGGTTCGAATGTATTGATTAAACCATTCGCTCATCACACTATAAAAGGCTTGCCTAGCCTCGTCATTAGGATTACTGGCCATAGGTTGAGAGTCCGCCGCGCTGTCCCTTGCGCTGAGCAGCGCCACACTCTCCACATCATCGCTATCGCTCGGTTGGGATCGGGATCCATTGCTATAAACAAACATGAAGTCAAATTGTCGTAATTCATCACACTATCGATTCATCATTTAATGGCATGTATAGCTAGACCCCAAACACATCACGGTAGTCCTAGAATCGACTAAACCGTGGCTCTGATACCAATAAAATTGTAACACCCCAAACCCGAGACCATCGCCGTGTCGGACCCGAGGGTTAACAAACCAAGTTCACATGTTTTTGCCCACCAATTTGACATTTCCAGTCAGGCTGGAAAACTGCGTCACTGTCGCCTTAAAATCATATCTCGAGTTTCAAAACTCGGAAACTGGTTTCGTAAATTTTCCCTGAATTTAGACTCATATATCCATCCATGGATTTATTTCTAGGATTTTTGGTCGGGCCAATTGGTACAGTTTATTAGTTAAAGTTACCCCTGTTACAGGGATCGACTGCTCTGACCTTCGCGCGGTATAACTTGAATATCTCTCTGCACAGGGCTTTAATGCTGGTGTCGTTTGTTTCTAATGAAACTAGACTCAAAATGGAATCTGTACATATAAGGTATATCTCCTAATTATTTTTGGATAATTTATAGTGAATTTTAAAGTTGCGACAGGGAACCCAGAAACCATTCTGGCCCTGTCTCACAATAGCTTTAATATCTCTTAATCTGTAACTCCTATGACCGTTTCTGTTTCTTCCATATGAAAATAGACTCATCAAGGTTCATTTACATAGCTTATTCACTATCTAATTCCATTCCTATGAATTTTGGTGATTTTTCACATTCATGCCACTGCAGCTGGCAGCATCTGTTTTAAGATAGGACTTACCTATTTGGTGGTCTCCATGATTCAACTAGCCTTACCATACATAGGTTCATATATGATCATTTTAACCATGCCAATGGCTGATCATATGACCAACATTCCCATTTCCAAGCCATAGCCACATCATGACACAAAATATATACATACAACCCACAATTAGTCTAAGTTCATGCTTCCTTTTCGAGCCATTTTCGCACGGCCGTACATACTTACATTACAACATATTTAACAAACAAGGGTAGTCCTATACATGCCATCTCAAGTTCAACCAAAAATTTATACCAAAATGGAGGCTTGATAGTGTGGATGACTTCGACTTCAACGATCCCAAATCCGATTGCCTCGAGCGAAATCTAGAAAACTAAGAGCCAAAGCAACGGGTAAGCATTTTTATGCTTAGTAAGTCTCAAGGAATATAATGAACTATAATTTACAGCAATACATTCACATAGCCAAATGCATCATTTCATTAATACACATTCTTACTTCATACTTCATCGTTATATAAGTTCGCAAAGCATCAATCAATTCAATAACTGAAATTCATTAGTCGATTGAGCGAATGTTGCTCAAACACGTCGACTTTACAATGCACATATAACGTACCTTATCCTTTGGGCTTTCCGAGTGTACTAATTAAATTCATTTCAGCAACCAACACTCACCTCCAGCCCAAGATTCTTCGGAATATAACCGGATATAATCACGTGCACAAATGCCTTCGGGTCTTAGCCCGGATAGAATAACTCGCACGAATGCCTTCGGGCCTTAGCCCGGATATAGCCATTAGCACAATTGCCTTCGGGTCTTAACCCGGATATAATTTCCAGCATAATTGTCTTCGGCTTAGCCCGGATATCATTCAATTCCTCATGCACACATACATCAATAATCATTGGACATACATATTTCATTTTCGTTACTAAGGCTCAAACACAATTATAATCATTAGCATATTCGCCTTCGGGACTTAGCCCGGGTAGAATTCAAATACTCATACACACATAATCAATAATCATACACAACCATATTTCATCTCACATAATTCAAGTAAGGTCACTTCTTGAGGACTTACCTCGGATGTTGTCGAACGGCTTTTTCGGCTATTCGATCACCTTTTCCTTCCCCTTGTCCAATTGTGGCCCTCTTAGCTCTTGAGCTAATTCAAACAAATTCAATTTATTAAAACCTCATTGTGCTTGCTTATGGCGAATATGACAAGGATTTTAAATGGTCATATGGCCACTCTTTAGCTTGAATACACAATGGTCATGCACATTTTATACTACATCAAGCAATTCAATACAATTTATTTGAGCATCAAGGAAATGCTAAGGCCTTCAATAGGCTACCCAAGGCCGAATATTCATGCACATGTTGAGGTCAATTTTGCACTTAATACCTCACAAAAACAGCATGCAATCTACTAATTGATGCTTTGCACATTGTGGCCCAAAACTTATAATATAGCATCAAGCACTTATATGTGTGCTAGGCAATTGTGCTTGCAATTTCACAAGCATTCTTCCACATTTTCTTCTCTAAATCAATATATTCATCACTTAGCTCATAACCAAACATAATGTGCAATCATATACATGCATATATGAGCATGGCCGAATTTTCAAGGTGTCCATAGCCATCCAAAACACAAATTTTTAACTAACATGCAAGAAGCATGAATCATGCTCAAGAATGCATCATGGCCAAATATGACAATCATGCTCCTTTTCAACTTTAATCATGATAAAACAAAGAGAAAACTCAAAATCTTACTCATGAGTAGAAAATCCATCATTGCATGCATCATCATCAAGCTTCACACTTAGCATGCAATGGCTTTATCACCATAACAACTTTGCCCAAATACCATTTCCATGGCATAACAAAGATTTGAGCCATGGCTAACATGCACATCAAGTTAGTGACCAAGTCATGCATGAAACTCCAAACACAACCTCATACATACCTTAATCTTGGTACAAGTATGGCCAAATCTCCTTCTAGTTCTCTTCTAAACCAAAAATGGAGCAAAAATCCTTTCTTCCTCCTTATGATTTTCGCCAAAAAGATGAGAAAGGATGAACAAATTTTTTGTTTTCTCTTCTTGGTTGCACGGCAATGGGGGAATGCTACTCTCTCACACATTTTTTTTTCATTCTTTTCTTACCCATGCTTATTTGTTTATGATTTCTCCCTAATGCCCAACAAAACATGTTTCATGACATGTTTAGCCCATATCTCTTTGTCATGGCCGGCCATCACTTGTAAAAAAGGGGAATTTGACATGCAAGTCCATTATTTTGCATGCATGCTTTAATTAGTCATCACATATTTCCCTATCGTACTTTCAAAGTTCACTACTAAGTCCTTTCTTATAAATTAGCACCTAATTAATAAAAATCGAGACACGAAATATTTACGCATACCAATTCCACATACAATAAGCACGGAATATAACACTTAATTATTCTTGTGACTCGGTTTCGTGGTCCCGAAACCACTCTCCGACTAGGGTCACATTCGGGGTGTCACATCACCCATCACACGGTACTTTCAAAGTAAATGGACATCGTCTCAAACTTTATAATGGTGAGAATTTTAAAGACAATGCAGAGGAGCTACGATTCCATAAACCACCCTGAATAAACCAATAAGATAACAGTCGAGCTTAGAATATAAACAAGCGCTTCTCGGGAGGCAACCTGAGTACTAACGATTTTAAATTATTTAATTTTTAATTTTTAAACACCTAGGTCACTAACAGAGTCTTTGAGCACAGGTTCCCAACTCCACATGGCCTATCACACGTCGTGCTTCAGGCCGTGTGATAACCATGGACGGAAACACGGCCGTGCGATACGGCCGTGTAAAAACAGGGTAAAAGTTATCTTTCCCAACATGGGATGCGATAAGTGGCCACGGGCGTGTGACTTGACTGTGGGCAAATCTACCAAATGAATACGGGCGTGCGATACGCCCATGTCTAGCACCCGTGGACGACACTGTCAAAATGACACGGGTGCGCGCAGAACTATACAACCGTGGGAGAGGTGAACCATATCACACATGGCCGTGTAACATGATCATGTAGACACACGGCCTACACACACGGACGTGCCCGAAGGCCGTGTAACAACATCTCACTTCGTGACAAACACGGACGGGACACCACACGGGGGTGTGAACCGGCCGTGCCACTTGAAGAATTAGATTATCTATCTTATTTTATTTTATATTTCTTTTATTAATTTTTGAAGATTCTTTTGTTTTTAAACACGGCTTATCTTTATGATTACTATCAAATTATTCCCCCAATTCTCCTTTTGTCCTTCAGAATCATTCCTGTCCTCCAGCTTAATGTCCAACAACTCGCTTTCGCTAATCCAGGAGTTCCATCCATTTTTAACTCAGAAAGTTTCACTTCTCTACCTATCTTATTTTTATATTCCTATATCTATCTTTGTACATTGAGGGCAATGTACATTTTAAGTGTAGGGGGTATTCATTTCATTATCAGAAAAAATCCCTAAACGATTACCTTATTCTCTTGAAAAGCTCTCATATCATATTTAGGATAAATTTTGATTTATTTATGATTTTGATTGGTATATCTTGAATTAAAACATAGGCATTTTTGCATTGATCATTTAAATTTTAAGACATTTGAGAATCAAGCATGATAAGTTGATTTTTAAGAATTTAAAATTTTAGGTTGTTTCCCCAAGTCTAGGTATTATCTTGATTTGGAATTCACAAGTTTAAACATCAAAAAGCCATAATTTTTGTGAGATTTTTGAGCATCTATTAATTCTTTCATGCTTACTTTTGTTATTGCTTTGAGTGCGTCAATATTGAATTGTTATTCTAGAACTTGCTTGATTATGCAAGTCAAGACCACACTATTTGATTTGATATGTCAAAATGAGAAAGGCACTTAGGATTAACCTACTCATGCCATGAAAAGCCTACCTCCACAATTGACCCTTAGTGTACCCCATTGAGCCTAACAACCCATTTCTTATATTACCCTTAATATTAAACCTTAACCCATTATTGTTGAAATCCCCTCAATTAAATTGATCCCTATTTTTGTTGAGATATAAGTTGGAATAGTTTCTTAGCTATGTTTTATTCTATTTCATATTTGTTTAGCTTGTTCTTAAAAAAAAACATGTATACATATTAGTAGTAGCAATCTTCTTAGCCAAAGAAATTGAATTCCATATTCTGAGAAGAAGCTTTGTTGTACGCAAGTGATAATTAACTTGTAACACCCCGAACCCGAGACCGTCGCCGGTGTCGGACACGAGGGGTTAACGAGCCAAAACCACTTATAGCACCGACCAATTTGACATTTCCAGACAGGCTGGAGAACTGCGTCACTGTCGCCTTAAAAAGAATATCTTGAGTTTCAAAACTCGGAAACTGATTCTGTAAATTTTCCTTGAATTTAGACTCATATATCCATCCATGGATTTATTTCTAGAATTTTTGGTCTGGCCAATTGGTACAGTTTATTAGTTAAATTCGCCCATGTTACAGGGGTCGACTACACTGACCTTTGCGCATTACGACCTAGATATCTTCTCGTACAGAGCTTCAATGCTCATGCCGTTTGTTTCTAATGAAACTAGACTCAAAAGGTAATCTTCACATATAAGGCATGACTTCTAATTCCTTCTGGATAATTTATGGTAAATTTTCAAAGTCAAGACAGGGGATCCAGAAACCGTTCTGGCCCTGTCTCACGAGAACTTTAATATCTCTCAGTATACTGTTCATATGATCATTTCGTTACTTTCATATGAAAATAGATTCATCAGGGTTCGATCGCATAATTTATTCACTATTTAATACCCTTCCTACAAATTTTGGTGATTTTTCACATCCACGTCACTGCAACTGGCAGCATCTGTTTTTAAGGTAGGCCTTACCTATTTTGTAGTTTCCATGGACCAACTATAGTCTAGTCATACATAGGTCCACCTATGATCATGTTTAGCCATTCCAATGGCTGATCATGTGACCAACACTCCCATTCCAATCCATAATAACATCATGAAACCATATAAAATTACAAACCACAAATGGTCTAATTCCGTACTCCACTTTTACGAACCATTTTCGCATGGCCGTACACATATACATCACAAAAGCACTTGAAAACAACCGAGGGTAGTCCTATACATGCCATATCCAAAGTTCAACTAAAAGAGTACGAAAAGGGGGTTTGATAGTGTGTATGACTTCACTTTAATGATCCCGAATCCGATCGCTAACGAGCAAAATCTATAAAACAGAGAAACAAAGGAACGGAGTAAGCAATTTATGCTTAGTAAGTTTCGAGCCATAAATTTACACACAACCAAAGCATAGCATTCAAGTAGCTAAACAATAATTCATATGCACAATTTCTCAATGACATGCTTACTTCACAATCCCAACTCTTATATTCATACACCATTAACGGCTTAGTCAAGGCCGATAGCTCATTTATCATTGGAGCGAATACTCATACGCACTTACTCATAGTGTGCAAAGCACACACAAAACGCACTTTGTTGTCGGAATTTCACAGCGCATTAACTGAAAATTTTTACAGCAAGCTTATAATTTTCAGATCACATACCTTCGGAGTTTAACCGGATATAGCTACTCGTTCAAACGCCTTCGGGACATAGCCCGGTTATGATAACCCGCACAAATGCCTTCGGGACTTAACCCGGATATCACAACTCGCACAATTGCCTTCGGGCTTAGCCCGGATATCACAACTCACACAATTGCCTTCGGGCTTAGCCCAGATATCACAACTCGTACATTTGCCTTCGGGCTTAGCCCGGATATCACAATTCGCACATTCATACACATCTTTGTTTCAATTTCATAACAAAACTTTTATGCACAATTCACTTAACAAAAATATCATTTTCGGCTCAATGGCCACATACAAGGGCACAATTTCGATTTGCTTATTACTTCAACCAATCGAATCAAAATCTAAGTTTCGATACTCAAAAACTTACCTTGGAGGTTGTCGAGCGCTTCCAACGACTATTCAATCACCTTTTCTTTTCCTTTATTGGAGCTAGTTCCTCTTTGCTCTTGAGCTTTATGTTAACAAATAAATTGATTTAGTCGTTTTGAATATCAAAGGGAATCCAAGGTACTTAGCCCTTATAAGGTCAAGACACACTTACATCCACATACTTGAGCTCAATAATTATAATATAGCATCAAGTACTCATGTGGCCGATTATACTTAGTCATACTTGCACAAAATCAACAATAAATTCCAAGATTTTCACATCATATATGTACTAAGCTGAATATACTTGCAATGTCACATACATCCTTCAACAATTTCTTCTTTAAACAAACATATTTATCATTTACTTCATAACCGAAACATCATGTGCAAACATATATACACATATAGATGCAAGGCCGAATTTCAAGGTGTTCACAACCATCCAAAACACAAATTTTAACTATCATGCAAGAAGCATAAACCATGCTCATGAGCATACCATGGCCGAATACATCACACACCATACTCCTTTTAATTTTTGGTAATGGTTAAACAAAGGACTCAATGCCCTACTCAAGAATACTAAAAAGAAATTTCAAGAGTAGTAAATCCATCATTACATGCATCATTAGCAAGCTTCACATTTAGCATGCAATGGCTTCAACACAATATCAACCTTGGCCAAATACCATTTCCATGGCATAACAAGGATTTGAACCATGGCTAACATGAACATCAAGTTAGCAACTAGAACATGCATGAATCTCATGACACAACCTCAAACATACCTTAATCTTGATGCAAGTATAGCCAAATCTCCTTCTAGTTCTCTTCTAAACCAAAATGGAGCAAAAATCCTTTCTTCCTCCTTATGATTTTCGGCCAAAAGATGAGAAAGGATGAACACAACAATTTTTTTTCTTCCTTCTTTCTCAACTCACGGCAAGGGGGGGGGGATACCACACTCACACACATTTTTTTTCATTCTTTTATCACCCATACACCTTTGTTTATTATTTCTCCCTAATGCACCAACAAAACATGTTTCATGACATGTTTAGCCCATCCTCTCTTGCCATGGCCGGCCACCACCTATAAAAAGGGGGGTATTTGACATGCAAGTCCATTGTTTTGCATGCATGCTTTAATTAGTCATCACACATTTCCCTATCATACTTTCAAAGTTTACTACTAGGTCCTTTCTAGTGAAATTCACCTTTATAACTCTAAATCAAATCATCAAAATGTCACACACAAATTAACACATATCATAGGCATCAAAATAAATTTTTAAATTATTTTTATGCCTCGGTTTTGTGGTCCCGAAACCACATCCCGACTAAGGTCAATTTTGGGCTGTCACAACTCTCCCCCACTTAAGAAATTTTCGTCCCCGAAAATCTTACCGGTAAATAGGTTTGGGTATCGCTCTTTCATAGAGTTCTCGGGTTCCCAAGTAGCTTCTTCTATCCCGTGTTTGAGCCATAACACTTTCACTAGTGGAACCCGCTTGTTTCGCAACTCTTTCACTTCACGTGCTAGGATACGAATCGGTTCTTCCTCATAACACATATTGGCTTGAATTTCAACGTCTGATGGACTAATCACGTGCGATGGATCAGATCTATAGCATCGAAGCATCGAAACATGAAAGACGGCGTGAATCTTTTCGAGTTTAGGGGGCAAAATCAAACGATATGCAACTGGACCGACTCGCTCGGATATCTCATATGGCCCAATGAACCTCGGGCTCAACTTGCCCTTACGGCCGAATCTGAGTATCTTTTTCCAAGGCGAAACCTTAAGAAACACTTTATCCCCCACCTAATACTCAATGTCTTTTCGTTTCAGATCCGCGTACGACTTCTGACGATCGGAGGCTATCTTCAGACTTTCACGGATTACTTTCACTTTCTGTTCAGCATCTTTAATCAAATCCACCCCGAAAATTTTACTTTCACCGAGCTCACCAAAACAATGGTGTACGGCATTTACGCCAAGACAAAGCCTCGTAAGGTGCCATCTTAATACTTGATTGAAAACTATTGTTGTAGCGAATTCAATCAAAGGCAAATACCGCTCCCATGAACCACGAACTTGAGGATGCAACATCTCAACATATCCTCAAGTATTTGAATTATCCGCCGGATTGACCATCGGTTTGGGGTGAAAGGCGGTGCTGAAATGTAACTTGGTACCCAAAGCTTCTTGCAACTTCTTCCAAAATCGCGAGGTAAATCTCGGATCTCTATCTGACACGATGGAAATAGGCACCCCATGTAATCTCACAACCTGAGAAACGTACAATTCGGCTAGTTGGTCCATTGAAAAATCCGTACGTACGGGGATAAAGTGAGCCGACTTAGTCAGTCTATCTACAACGACCCAAATCGCATCCTTCTTACTCACTGACAATGGCAGTCCGGATACAAAGTCCATTGTGACTCGATCCCATTTCCACTCGGGTATCGTGATCGGCTAAAGTAATCCTGAAGGCACTTGATGTTCTGCTTTCACTTGTTGACATATTAAACATCTCGAAACAAAGTCGGAGATGTCTCGTTTCATACCATGCCACCAAAATCGACGTTTCAAATCGTTGTACATCTTCGTACTCGGTGGATTGCCATTCGGCTACAATGGGCTTCGTTCGAATTATCGAAATAAGTTCAATTCTTTGGAATACACGACGACTTCGAACCTCAAGCAATCGTCATCATCGATTTGAAACTCGATTCCTTGTTCGAACACACTCATCCCGTTTGGCCACCAACTCATCGTCAACTTTCTGAGCTTCACGAATTTGATGAGTCAATAATAGTTTGGCTTTCAATTCAGCTACTAACACATTGTCGGGTAGAATGCACAAGTGTACATTCATCGCTCAGAAAGCTTAACGGTGATTTTCGCTTAAGGCGTCCGCAACCACATTAGCCTTTCCCGGGTGATAATCAATGACAAGCTCATAATCTTTTAACAACTCGAGCCAATGCCTTTGCCGTAGATTTAAGTCTCTTTGAGTCATCAAATATTTGAGACTTTTGTGATCCGAATACACATGGCACTTTTCACCAAATAAGTAGTGTCGCCATATTTACAAAGCGAACACGATGGCGGCTAGTTCGAGATCATGGGTCGGATAATTTCTCTCATGTGGCTTCAATTGTCTCGACGCATAGGCCACAATTCGACCTTCTTGCATCAATACGCAACCCAACCCAAGTAGGGAGGCGTCACTATAGATGACAAACTCTTTGCCCGATTCGGGTTGCATTAGAATTGGAGCTTCAGTCAAATAAGTTTTCAGTTGATCGAAACTTTTCTGACATTTCTCCGTCCATTCAAACTTAACATCCTTTTGGAGTAGCTTCGTCATTGGCGTGGCTATCGTCGAGAAACCTTTTACAAATCGTCGGTAATAATCGGCAAGTCCCAAAAAGCTCCGAACCTCAGTAATATTTCTCGGAGGCTTCCAGTTAAGTATGGCTGAAATTTTGTTCGGGTCGACTCGAATACCCGATGCGGATACCACATGCCCCAAGAAGCTACCCTCTCTTAACCAGAACTCACACTTGTTGAACTTAGCATATAACTGCTTATCCCGTAAAATTTGCAGCACTAACCTAAGGTGTTCAGCATGTTCGTTCTCATTTCTTGAATAGACCAAGATGTCATCGATGAACACGACTACGAACCGATCCAAATATGGTCTGAAGATTCGATTATCAAATCCATAAATACCGCAGGGGCATTAGTGAGCCCAAACAGCATCACTAGGAACTCGTAGTGACCATATCTCGTTCTGAAGGCAGTTTTGGGTACGTCCGACTCTCGAATTCGCAACTGATAATAGCCCGATCTCAAATCTATTTTCGAGAACACTGAGGCTCCCTTCAGTTGATCGAACAAATCGTCGATACGCGGCAACGAATATTTGTTCTTTATTGTCGCTTTATTAAGCTGACGATAGTCGATGCACAGCCTCATAGTTCCATCCTTCTTTTTCACAAACAACACTGGCGCACCCCAAGGTGAAAAACTCGGGCGAGCAAAACCTCTATCCACCAATTCTTGCAACTGAGCTTTAAACTCCTTTAATTCCGTTGGTGCCATACGATACGGAGCTATCGAAATTGGAGTGGTACCAGTACCAATTCGATGCCAAACTCTATTTCCGAACAGTGGTAAACCCGCAATTCTTCGTGGAAAACATCCGGTATTCACAAACCATCGCACAGATTCGGGTTTCTTTTCTGACTCCTTGTCATCGAGCACATACGCAAGGTATGCTTCGCACCCCTTTCTTACGTATTTCTGGGCCAACATTGCTGATATTACAGCTGGCAACCCCTTTAAGTCCGTAGACTCCACCTGAATTATCTCGTTATTCGTGCACCTCAGATCAATAGTCTTGCTTTTGCAATTTACAACTGCATCGTGCATGGTCAACCAATCCAAACCAAGAATAACGTCGAATTCGTCGAACGGCAAAAGCATCAAGTCCGCCAGAAAACAAGAACCTCGAAATACTAGGGGACTTTTCTTACACACTTTGTTGACAAGCACGTAATGACCCAAGGGATTTGACACCCGAATTACAAACTCAGTAGACTCAATGGGTAAAGTCTTACTGGTTGCTAAGGTTTCGCATATATAAGAATGAGTAGAACCAAGGTCAATCAAAGCAATCACATTAGTATCAAAGAGAGTGAAGGTACCGGTAATAACATCTGGCGAGGAAGCATCCTCGCGTGCGCGTATGGCATAAGTCCTTGTAGGAGCACGAGCCTCAGATCTGATGGTAGCATCTCTAGATCCTCTCTGACCGCCACTAACATTGCCCATATTTCTAGGTGGCCTACCTCGAGTTGTGGTAGCACCGGGTTCCCACTTTGATTTGCGCTTTGTTCAGATAATCTCGGGCAATCTTTAATAAAGTGGTCGGTGACCAAGACTTGTAACAGAGCGGTCATGGGATCTACAACTCCCGAAAGTGCCATTTACCACAATATCGACACTCCATTCGGTTTCGACGATCATTCCCAACACCGGAGACCGAAGTGCCTCGATACCCACCGGGTCGATCACGATCTCGCCTAAAAGGCCCGGCGCCTCTAGATCGGCTCACATCATCTCGAAATCTCTTCGATGCTGTTGAAGAGACTTTCCGAGGACCTCTTTCGAAATTCTCCAGTTCCCACATCAACTTTCTGTTTCTCCTTTCTAAGCTCTTCGGCTTTACAAGCTCGCTCGACAAGTACTACGAACTCTCGTATTTTGAGAATGCCAACGAACATCCTTATATCATCATTCAGCCCATCCTCGAAGCGTTTACACATAATAGCTTCGGACGAAACACATTCCCGAGCGTACCTACTAAGTCTAACAAATTTTCGCTCGTAGTCAGTAACTGACATAGAGCCTTGCTTAAGATCAAGAAATTCCTTTCGTTTTTGGTCGATGAATCTCTGATTGATATACTTCTTTCGGAACTCGGTTTGGAAGAACTCCCAAGTTACTTGCTCTCTAGGCACAACAGAAGTCAGAGTACTCCACCAATAGTAGGCGGAATCGCGTAGCAAGGAGATAGTACACTTTAAGCATTCATCGGGTGTGCAAGATAGCTCATCGAGCACCCGGATAGTGTTGTCCAACCAAAATTCAGCTTGCTCGGCATCGTCGCTATCCGTAGCTTTAAATTGAGTAGCCCCGTGTTTCTGAATTCTGTCGACTGGGGGCTTACTTGACCTTATTTGGTCAGTTACCGGAGGTATTATAGGTGCGGGGGTTGCATTAGTCGGGAATGGAGGTTGTGGAACAGCCGTGTTAGTTCGAATGTATTGGTTGAACCAATCATTCATCACGCTATAAAAGGCTTGCCTAGCCTCATCATTAGGATTGCTGGCAATAGGTTGAGAGTCCGCCGGCGCTGTCCCTTGCGCGGGAGCAGGCGCCACACTCTCCACATCATCAGCTATTGCTCGGTTGGGATCGGGATCCATTGCTATAAACAAACACAAATTCAAATTGTCAGAAATCTCCACACTATCAATTTATCACTTAATGGCATGTATAGCTAGACCCAAACATATTACGGTAGTCCTAGAATCGACTAAACCGTAGCTCTGATACCAATAAAATTGTAACACCCCGAACCCGAGACCGTCGCCGGTGTCGGACACGAGGGGTTAACGAGCCAAAACCACTTATAGCACCGACCAATTTGACATTTCCAGACAGGCTGGAGAACTGCGTCACTGTCGCCTTAAAAAGAATATCTCGAGTTTCAAAACTTGGAAACTGATTCCGTAAATTTTACCTGAATTTAGACTCATATATCCATCTATGGATTTATTTCTAGAATTTTTGGTCAGGCCAATTGGTACAGTTTATTAGTTAAAGTCGCCCATGTTACAGGGTTTGACTACACTGACCTTCGCGCATTACGACCTGGATATCTTCTCATACAGAGCCTCAATGCTCATGCCGTTTGTTTCTAATGAAACTACACTCAAAAGGAAATCTGCACATATAAGGCATAACTTCTAATTCCTTCTGGATAATTTATGGTAAATTTTCAAAGTCGAGACAGGGGATCCAGAAACCGTTATGGCCCTGTCTCACGAGAACTTTAATATCTCTCAGTATACTGTTCATATGATCGTTTCGTTACTTTCATATGAAAATAGATTCATCAGGGTTCGATTGCATAATTTATTCACTATTTAATACCCTTCCTACAAATTTTGGTGATTTTTCACATCCACGTCACTGCAACTGGCAGCATCTGTTTTTAAGGTAGGCCTTACCTATTTTGTAGTTTCCATGGACCAACTATAGTCTAGTCATACATAGGTCCACCTATGATCATGTTTAGCCATTCCAATGGCTGATCATGTGACCAACACTCCCATTCCAATCCATTATAACATCATGAAACCATATAAAATACAAACCACAAATGGTCTAATTCCGTACTCCACTTTTACGAACCATTTTCGCATGGCCGTACACATATACATCACAAAAGCACTTGAAAACAACCGAGGGTAGTCCTATACATGCCATATCCAAAGTTCAACTAAAAGAGTACCAAAAGGGGGTTTGATAGTGTGGATGACTTCACTTCAATGATCCCGAATCCGATCGCTAACGAGCAAAATCTATAAAACAGAGAAACAAAGGAACGGAGTAAGCAATTTATGCTTAGTAAGTTTGAGCCATAAATTTACACACAACCAAAGCATAGCATTCAAGTAGCTAAACAATAATTCATATGCACAATTTCTCAATGACATGCTTACTTCACAATCCCAACTCTTATATTCATACACCATTAACGGCTTAGTCAAGGCCGATAGCTCATTTATCATTGGGCGAATACTCATACGCACTTACTCATAGTGTGCAAAGCACACACAAAACGCATCTTTGTTGTTGGGAATTTCACAAGCGCATTAACTGAAAATTTTTACAGCAAGCTTATAATTTTCAGATCACATACCTTCGGAGTTTAACCGGATATAGCTACTCGTTCAAACGCCTTCGGGACATAGCCCGGTTATGATAACCCGCACAAATGTCTTCGGGACTTAACCCGGATATCACAACTTGTAACACCCCGAACCCGAGACCATCGCCGGTGTCGGACACGAGGGGTTAACAAGCCAAGTTCACATATTTTGCCCCCCAATTTGACATTTCCAGTCAGGCTGGAAAACTGCGTCACCGTCGCCTTAAAAATCATATCTCGAGTTTCAAAACTCGGAAACTGGTTTCGTAAATTTTCCCTGAATTTAGACTCATATATCCATCCATGGATTTATTTCTAGAATTTTTGGTAGGGCCAATTGGTACAGTTTATTAGTTAAAGTCACCCATGTTACAGGGATCGACTGCTCTGACCTTCGCGTGTTATAACTTGAATATCTCTCAGTACAGGGCTTTAATACTGGTACCGTTTGTTTCTAATGAAACTAGACTCAAAATGGAATCTGTACATATAACGCATGACTCCTAATTCTTTCTGGATAATTTATAGTAAATTTTTAAAGTTGTGACAGGGGACCCAGAAACCGTTCTGGCCCTGTCTCACAATAGCTTTAATATCTCTTAACATGTAACTCCTATGACCATTTCGTTTCTTCCATATGAAAATAGACTCATCAAGGTTCATTTACATAGCTTATTCACTATTTAATACCATTCCTACAAATTTTGGTGATTTTTCACATTCACGTCACTGCAGCTGGCAGCATCTGTTTTAAGGTAGGTCTTACCTATTTTGTAGTCTCCATGAACCAACTAGTCTTGCCATACATAGGTTCATATATGATCATTTTAACCATACCAATGGCTGATCATGTGACCAACATTCCCATCTCCAATCCATAATCACATCATGACACCATATATATATATACAAACCGCAAATAGTCTAAGTTCAGACTTCACTTTTACGAGCCATTTTCGCATGGCCGTACACATATACATCACAGCATATTTAAACCAACAAGGGGTAGTCCTATACATGCCATTTCAAAGTTCAACCAAAATTTATACCAAAATAGAGGCGTTGATAGTGTGGATGACTTCGACTTTAATGATCCCGAATCCGATTGCTATCGGCGTAATCTATAAAACAGAGCCAAAGCAACGGGTAAGCATTTTTATGCTTAGTAAGTCTCAAGGAATAAAATCAGCTTTAATTTAAGAAATACATTCACATAACCAAATGCATCATTTCATTAATACACATTCTCATAATCATTCTTACTTCACACTTCATCATTATATACTTTCACAAAGTATCAACCATTCCAATAGCTGAAATTGTTAGTCGATTGAGCGAATGTTGCTCAAATATGTCGACTTTCCAATGCACATATAAACGTACCTTATTCTTTGGGCTTTTCGAGCGTACTAATTGAATTTATTACAGCAACCAACACTCACCTCCAGCCCATGCTTCTTCGGAATACAACCGGATATAACCACGTGCACGAATGCCTTCGGGTCTTAGCCCGGATAGAATGACTCGCACGAATGCCTTGGTCTTAGCCCGGATGTAGCCACTAGCACAATTGCCTTGGTCTTAACCGGATATAATTTCCAGCATAATTGTCTTGGGGCTTAGCCCGGTATCATTCAATTTCTCATGCACACATACATCAATAATCATTGGACATACATATTTCATTTTCGTTACTAAGGCTCAAACACAATTATAATCACTAGCATAATCGCCTTCGGACTTAGCCCGGGTATCATTCAATACTCATACACATAAATCAATAATCAATACATCCATATTTCATTCCACATAATTCAATTAAGGTCACTTCTTGAGGACTTACCTCGAATGTTGTCGAACGGCTTTTACGGCTATTCGATCACTTTTTCCTTCCCCTTGTCCAATTGTGGCCCGCTAAGCTCTTGAGCTAATTCAAACAAATTCAATTTATTAAAACCTCATTGTGCTAGCTTATGGCGAATATGACAAGGAGTTTAAATGGTCAAATGGCCACCCTTTAGCTTGAATACACAATGGTCATGCACATTTTATACTACATCAAGCAATTCAATACAATTCATTCGGGCATCAAGGAAAAGCTAAGGCCTTCAATAGGCTACCTAAGGCCGAATATACATGTCCATGTTGAGGCCAATTATGCACTTAATACCACACAAAACAGCATGCATTTTACTAGTTAATGCTTTGCATGTTGTAGCTCAAAACTTATAATATAGCATCAAGCACTCATATGTGTGCTAGGCGAATGTGCTTGCAATTTCACAAGCATTCTTCAACATCTTCTTCTTTAAACAAACATATTCATCACTTACTTCATAGCCAAACATCATGTGCAAACATATATATACATATATGAGCATGGCGAATTTCAAGGTGTCCATAGCCATCTAAAACACAAATTTTAACTAACATGCAAGAAGCATGAACCATGCTCATGAATGCATCATGGCCGAATACATCATAATCATGCCCCTTTTATCTTCAATCATGGTTAAACAAAAAGAAAACTCAAAGTCTTACTCAAGATGACTACAAAGAAATTTCAAGAGTAGACAATCCATCATTGCATGCATCATCATCAAGCTTCACACTTAACATGCAATGGCTTTATCACAATACCAACCTTGACCAAATACCACTTCCATGGCATAACAAGGATTTGAACCATGGCTAACATGAACATCAAGTTGGCAACTAAAACATGCATGAATCTCATGACACAACCTCATACATACCTCAATCTTGATGCAAGTTTAGCCAAATATCCTTCTAGATCTCTTCTAAACAAAGGAAATGAAGCAAAAATCTCTTCTTCCTCTTAGTATTTTTGGCCAAAAGGAGAGAACAAGGATGAACAAATTTTTTGTTTTCTCTTCTTGGTTGCACGGCAATGGGGAATGCTACTCTCTCACACATTTTTTTTCATTCTTTTCTTACACATGCTTATTTGTTTATTATTTCTCCCTAATGCCCAACAAAACATGTTTCATGACATGTTTAGCCCATATCTCTTTGTCATGGCCGCCATCACTTGTAAAGGGAATTTGACATGCAAGTCCATTATTTTGCATGCATGCTTTAATTAGTCATCACACATTTCCCTATCATACTTTCAAAGTTCACTACTAAGTCCTTTCTTGTGGAATTCACCTTTATAACACTAAATCAATCATCATAAAATGTCATACATGAGCACACACATATTATAGGCATCAAAATAAATTTTTAATTATTTTTATGCCTCGGTTTTGTGGTCCCGAAACCACATTCCGACTAGGGTCAATTTTGGGCTGTCACACAACTCGCACAATTGCCTTCGGGCTTAGCCCAGATATCACAACTCGCACAATTGCCTTCGGGCTTAGCCCAGATATCACAACTCGTACATTTGCCTTCGGGCTTAGCCCGGATATCACAATTCGCACATTCATACACATCTTTGTTTCAATTTCATAACAAAACTTTTATGCATAATTCACTTAACAAAAATATCATTTTCGGCTCAATGGCCACATACAAGGGCACAATTTCGATTTGCTTATTACTTCAACCAATCGAATCAAAATCTAAGTTTCGATACTCAAAAACTTACCTTGGAGGTTGTCGAGCGCTTCCAACGACTATTCAATTACCTTTTCTTTTCCTTTATTGGAGCTAGTTCCTCTTTGCTCTTGAGCTTTATGTTAACAAATAAATTGATTTAGTCGTTTTGAATATCAAAGGGGAATCCAAGGTACTTAGCCCTTATAAGGCCGCACACACTTACATCCACATACTTGAGCTCAATAATTATAATATAGCATCAAGTACTCATGTGGCCGATTATACTTAGTCATACTTGCACAAAATCAACAATAAATTCCAAGATTTTCACATCATATATGTACTAAGCTGAATATACTTGCAATGTCACATACATCCTTCAACAATTTCTTCTTTAAACAAACATATTTATCATTTACTTCATAACCTAAACATCATGTGCAAACATATATACACATATAGATGCAAGGTCAATTTCAAGGTGTTCACAACCATCCAAAACACAAATTTTAACTATCATGCAAGAAGCATAAACCATGCTCATGAGCATACCATGGCCGAATACATCACACACCATACTCCTTTTAATTTTGGTCATGGTTAAACAAAGGACTCAATGCCCTACTCAAGAATACTAAAAGAAATTTCAAGAGTAGTAAATCCATCATTACATGCATCATTAGCAAGCTTCACATTTAGCATGCAATGGCTTCAACACAATATCAACCTTGGCCAAATACCATTTCCATGGCATAACAAGGATTTGAACCATGGCTAACATGAACATCAAGTTAGCAACTAGAACATGCATGAATCTCATGACACAACCTCAAACATACCTTAATCTTGATGCAAGTATAGCCAAATCTCCTTCTAGTTCTCTTCTAAACCAAAAATGGAGCAAAAATCCCTTTCTTCCTCCTTATGATTTTCGGCCAAAAAGATGAGAAAGGATGAACACAACAATTTTTTTTCTTCCTTCTTTCTCAACTCACGGCAAGGGGGAATACCACACTCACACACATTTTTTTCATTCTTTTATCACCCATACACCTTTGTTTATTATTTCTCCCTAATGCACCAACAAAACATGTTTCATGACATGTTTAGCCCATCCTCTCTTGCCATGGCCGGCCACCACCTATAAAAAGGGGGGTATTTGACATGCAAGTCCATTGTTTTGCATGCATGCTTTAATTAGTCATCACACATTTCCCTATCATACTTTCAAAGTTTACTACTAGGTCCTTTCTAGTGAAATTCACCTTTATAACTCTAAATCAAATCATCAAAATGTCACACACAAATTAACACATATCATAGACATCAAAATAAATTTTTAAATTATTTTTATTCCTCGGTTTTGTGGTCCCGAAACCACATCCCGACTAGGGTCAATTTTGGTCTGTCACATGGATTGACTACTCTTGAAATTTCTTTTTAGTATTCTTGAGTAGGGCATTGAGTCCTTTGTTTAACCATGACCAAAAATTAAAAGGAGTATGGTGTGTGATGTATTCGGCCATGGTATGCTCATGAGCATGGTTTATGCTTCTTGCATGATAGTTAAAATTTGTGTTTTGGATGGTTGTGAACACCTTGAAATTCGGCCTTGCATCTATATGTGTATATATGTTTGCACATGATGTTTCGGTTATGAAGTAAATGATAAATATGTTTGTTTAAAGAAGAAATTGTTGAAGAATGTATGTGACATTGCAAGTATATTCGGCTTAGTACATATATGATGTGAAAATCTTGAATTTATTGTTGATTTTTGCAAGTATGACTAAGTATAATCGGCCACATGAGTACTTGATGCTATATTATAATTATTGAGCTCAAGTATGTGGATGTAAGTGTGTCGGCCTTATAAGGGCTAAGTACCTTGATTCCCCTTTGATATTCAAAACGACTAAATCAATTTATTTGTTAACATAAAGCTCAAGAGCAAAGAGGAACTAGCTCCAATAAAGGAAAAGAAAAGGTGATTGAATAGTCAAGGAAGCGCCGA
This sequence comes from Gossypium arboreum, assembly GCF_025698485.1. NCBI lineage: Eukaryota > Viridiplantae > Streptophyta > Magnoliopsida > Malvales > Malvaceae > Gossypium > Gossypium arboreum. Next base: position 98,848,562 of record NC_069080.1, read on the forward strand.
CAACCTCCAAGGTAAGTTTTCTATATCGAACTTAGATTTTGATTCGATTGGATGAAGTAATAAGCAATCGAAATTGTGCCATTGTATTTGGCCATTGAGCCGAAATGATATTTCTTATTAAGTGAATTGTGCATAAAAGTTTTGTTATGAAATTGAAACAAAGATGTGTATGAATGTGCGACCAGATATCTGCTAAGCCCAAGGCAAATGTACGAGTTGTGATATCGCTAAGCCCAAGGCAATTAAAGCAGATTGTGATATCCGAGCTAAGCCCAAGGCAATTGTGCGAAGTTGTGATATCCGTGTTAAGTCCCAAGGCATTTGTGCGGGTTATCATAACCGGCTATGTCCCGGCGTTTGAACAGTAGCTATATCCGGTTAAACTCCGAAGGTATGTGATCTGAAAATTATAAGCTTGCTGTAAAAATTTTCAGTTAATGCGCTTGTGAAATTCCCAACAACAAGGTACGTTTTGTGTGTGCTTTGCACACTATGAGTAAGTGCGTATGAGTATTCGCTCCAATGATAAATGAGCTATCGGCCTTGACTAAGCCGTTAATGGTGTATGAATATAAGAGTTGGGATTGTGAAGTAAGCATGTCATTGAGAAATTGTGCATATGAATTATTGTTTAGCTACTTGAATGCTATGCTTTGGTTGTGTGTAAATTTATGGCTCGAAACTTACTAAGCATAAATTGCTTACTCCGTTCCTTTGTTTCTCTGTTTTATAGATTTTGCTCGTTAGCGATCGGATTCAGGATCATTGAAGTGAAGTCATCCACACTATCAAACCCCCTTTTGGTACTCTTTTAGTTGAACTTTGGATATGGCATGTATAGGACTACCCTCGGTTGTTTTCAAGTGCTTTTGTGATGTATATGTGTACGGCCATGCGAAAATGGTTCGTAAAAGTGGAGTACGGAATTAGACCATTTGTGGTTTGTAATTTTATATGGTTTCATGATGTTATTATGGATTGGAATGGGAGTGTTGGTCACATGATCAGCCATTGGAATGGCTAAACATGATCATAGGTGGACCTATGTATGACTAGACTATAGTTGGTCCATGGAAACTACAAAATAGGTAAGGCCTACCTTAAAAACAGATGCTGCCAGATGCAGTGACGTGGATGTGAAAAATCACCAAAATTTGTAGGAAGGGTATTAAATAGTGAATAAATTATGTGATCGAACCCTGATGAATCTATTTTCATATGAAAGTAACGAAACGATCATATGAACAGTATACTGAGAGATATTAAAGTTCTCGTGAGACAGGGCCAGAACTGTTTCTGGATCCCCTGTCTCGACTTTGAAAATTTACCATAAATTATCCAGAAGGAATTAGAAGTCATGACTTATATGTGCAGATTCCCTCTTGAGTTTAGTTTCATTAGAAACAAACGTCATGAGCATTGAAGCTCTGTACGAGAAGATATCCAGGTCGTAATGCGCGAAGGTCAGTGTAGTCGACCCCTGTAACATGGACGACTTTAACTAATAAACTGTACCAATTGCCCTGACCAAAAATTCTAGAAATAAATCCATGGATGGATATATGAGTCTAAATTCATGGAAAATTTACAGAATCAGTTTCTGAGTTTTGAAACTCGAGATATGCTTTTTAAGGCGACAGTGACGCAGTTCTCCAGCCTGTCTGGAAATGTCAAATTGGTCGGTGCTATAAGTGGTTTTGGCTCGTTAACCCCTCGTGTCCGACACCGGCGACTGTCTCGGGTTCAGGGTGTTACAATCCATCATTACATGCATCATTAGCAAGCTTCACATTTAGCATGCAATGGCTTCAACACAATATCAACCTTGGCCAAATACCATTTCCATGGCATAACAAGGATTTGAACCATGGCTAACATGAACATCAAGTTAGCAACTAAAACATGCATGAATCTCATGACACAACCTCAAACATACCTTAATCTTGATGCAAGTAGAGCCAAATCTCCTTCTAGTTCTCTTCTAAACCAAAAATGGAGCAAAAATCCCTTTCTTCCTCATGATTTTCGGCCAAAAAGATGAGAAAGGATGAACACAACAATTTTTTTTTCTTCCTTCCTTCTCAACTCACGGCAAGGGGGGGGGGGATACCACACTCACACACATTTTTTTTTTCATTCTTTTATCACCCATACACCTTTGTTTATTATTTCTCCCTAATGCACCAACAAAACATGTTTCATGACATGTTTAGCCTATCCTCTCTTGCCATGGCCGGCCACCACCTATAAAAAGGGGGGTATTTGACATGCAAGTCCATTGTTTGCATGCATGCTTTAATTAGTCATCACACATTTCCCTATCATACTTTCAAAGTTTACTACTAGGTCCTTTCTAGTGAAATTCACCTTTATAACTCTAAATCAAATCATCAAAATGTCACACACAAATTAACACATATCATAGGCATTAAAATAAATTTTTAAATTATTTTTATGCCTCGGTTTTGTGGTCCCGAAACCACATCCCGACTAGGGTCAATTTTGGGCTGTCACATAACTCTTTTTCTAGTTAGGTAATTTTTCAATTCGATCTCAATTCTAACTTTTTTCTTTCAGCTTGTGACCACACCCCTTAACCAAGCCTCACTATAACCCTCTAAAGACCTTTTGATTGATATGTCAACTCAATTTATAGTGGTGGAGATTTGATTTTCATGCAAGCCTATGGTAATGACTTTTCATTATTGACTATTGAGTGCTTTATTTATTGTCCTTAAACACCTCGAGTGATTTGAGTGAATCTTTAGTGAGGATGTGAAACTCTGTGATATTCTGAATCAAAGGTAATTACTTAGATGAGGGGAGACTCCTATTTTTTCAAGATAAAATTCTCAACTTGTAATGTTTGAAACTTTGATATTCTTTTAGTTGAATTCTCAATGTATGATTACCTGTGGATTATTTTGAGATATTTTTTTATAAGAATTATAAGTTGAGAAGAATTTATTTTGATTATGAGTTGAGGATTTTGCTTGAGGACAAGCAAATACTTAAATGTGGGGGTATTGATAAACCGTAATTTATACATATTTTTAACCCATGCTTAACGTATTTTATGGATGAATTTTCCTTAGAATTGGTGAATTCGATGCTCCTAATGCCTTAATTTCATGATTTATACTTAGGAGAGCATAGGAGAGCGAAAGGAATGAGAAACGGGCCAAAAATAGAGAAAATGGGCGCCAAAGTACGAAATCAACAGGGCCTGGACTTCCTCACATGGGTAACTCACATGGCCGTGTCAATTGGGCAGAATCGAAGCATGACTCACACGGGTAGAACACATGCTCGTTCCATTCTAACAGGTTCAAACATGGCCTGAAGTAATCGCACACGGGCATGTCATATGGGCGTGTCCCTGCCAAGTCCGAGTTGAGTCCAATTCAGAAAAGGCCACTTTTGAAGGCTCGTAGGCATTCCAAAGCCTATAAATACACCTACGGAGGGAGGAATGAAGGAATTACTTGAAGGAAGCTGATTGATCCATCTCAGAAGCCGGATTCATCATCAAGACTGAAGATCTCCCCTCAATTTGCCTTCAAAAGTTTTGGGTTTTCTTTATGTTTTGTATTCATTATTCTTCTGAGATGTTCTCCCTTTTAGTTATGAACTAAATCCCCTAAATACCTAAGGGGAATGAAACCTAAGATGAATCTTGTTATTATTTTCTGAATTGTATGATAAATATTTAACTTGTTCTTAATTATGTCTTCTTAATTCTTGTTTTGATATCCCAGGATACTGATTCAAGATAAGCTCTTATTTAGAGGAGGAATAAACCCTATCTAAGAATACATCTTTCATAGTTAAGCAGAGTTAATTGTGCGCCTAGAGATAGGGTGACAAGATTTTGCTGGATTAGGGTGGAACCTAATAAGGGGATCCATAGATCGAGTTAATGCAACCCTAGGGTGTTAATTAGAGAAAGGTATTAATTATTCAACCTAGGGATTAGACGTTATTAGTCTTTAATAGGGATAATAACATAACTTAGGGATCTCTACGGAATAAGTTAAATGAATAAATCGTCCAATTCGGAGCCAGAATAACAAGTAAAGTCTAGGTGGATTTTTCCTCAGGTATTGCCTTAATTCAATCATTTTCCAAAAGTAATCCCCCAATTCTACTTTCTATGAACTCTTAGTTTAGATAATTAGTTAGTTAAACAAAACCTCCTTACTGTTAGGCTAGACAATAAAAAGACAGTCATTACTAGTACTTTTAGTTCCTTTGGGTTCGACAATCCGGTCTTGCTAAAGCTGTACTACTGTTCGATATGTACTGTTGCCTACATCGTGATAATAGTTAGTTTCAAGAATGATTAATTATAAATATTTAAAAGCTATCACGAAATGAACGTGATCAATCATGCAGTTGGGAATAACGCACTGTCCCAAGCCATGTTACGGATTCTAGAAAGGGTCATTGGGCCGAGGGTCAGTTACAGAATGACTCCGGTCTAATAGAGCTGAGCTATTTTGAGGCGTCACTAGAGTCGCACCTACCGTGGCCGAATAATGGTTGAAGGCCATGGAAAGAATTATGGACGACCAAGATTTTTCTGCTAAGCAGAAGCTTAAAGGGGTTGTATCTTTACTTCGTGATGGGGCGTACCAGTGGTGGTTGATGGTTAAAGAGGGCACTAAGCCCGACCAACTGACATGGGATCTCTTTAAGACGCCTTTCCATAGTAAGTATGTGGAGGCAGTTACATTAACGTGAGGAAACAGGAGTTCCTTAATCTCACCTAGGGAGACCATACAGTGGCTGAGTATAAGGCCAATTTTTTGAGATTTAACCGGTATGTGTGAGGCATGATGGCTACTGAGTATGAGCATTGTGTACGCTTCGATGATGGTCTTAGGGACAGTTTGCGAGTTTTGAAAACTCCACAGAGGGAGCGTGATTTTTTTACTTTAGTTGAGAAGGAGAAGATCGCCGTGGAGGTTAAAGGCGCTGAGCGCCAAAATTGAGAGAAAAGAAGGAATAAGAGGGAATCAGAGCCCTCGAATTTTGGGATGAGGCTTAAGAAAAAGCCCAGATCTGATGGGCCAATGAGAGTTAGGCCTTCTGTTGCACCTACTGCGGTGGCACTTTGTGGGCATTGTGGTAGACGCCATCCGGGCGAGTGTTGGAAGACTACTGGGGGATGTCTATTGAGAACTAGTCAGATGCAAGCTCCGGTTACTGAGACTGCATAGCAGTCGAGAGTTGTTCAGCAGTCACCTAGGGGCCGAGGTCAGGCTAGGGGTGGTAATGGTATGGGTCGAGGACAGAGACCACCGGGTAGAGGTGCTGAAGTAATTGAGGCGAGGCGAGGCAGGCTGCTTTGGTTTATGCTACTCGTCGCCGTGAGGATCGAGATGTTTCAGACGTCATTTCGGGTACATTTTTAGTAATTTATGTACCTTATCTTACACTGATAGAGATAGGCTCTACACACCCATATGTAGCTAGTATTGTGTTTGAATCTTTGGGGGTTCCACTTGAGAGTACTGATAGTGATGTAACTGTGTTAAGCCATTTAGGGCAAACTATCTGGGTTACTAAGTTATATAGAGACGTTTCGATGGAGGTCCAAGGGACAATGTTTCCGACTGGTCTAATAGAGCTTTCGTTTGGGGAGTTCGATTTGATTTTAGGAATGGACTGGCTAGTTAAACACCGAGTGAGTCTTGATTGTGTGATGAAAAGGGTTCCCTTGAGGACAAAGGAGGACAGTAAGGTAGTGGTGATTGGAGAACGATGAGACTACCTGACTAATGTGATATTAGATTTGGTAGCTGAAAAGTTGGTTCGGAAAGGATGTGAGGCATTCTTGGCCTACATCAGTGTTTTTGATTCTGGAGACTCTTCGGTTAAGGACATCAGAACCGTGAGAGACTTTCCAGATGTATTCCCTGAGGAACTACCAGGGTTGCCTCCGAGCCATGAGGTAAAGTTTGGGATTGAGTTGATTTCGGGTACAGCTCCGGTGTCTATCGCCCCTTTCCAAATGGCACCGAAGGAGCTTACAGAGCTTAAGGCTCAGATTCAAGAACTGTTAGACTGTGGGTTAATTCGTCCCAGTGTGTCTCCGTGGGGAGCACCTGTTCTATTTGTGAAAAAGAAAGATAGGACAATGAGGATATGTATCGACTACTGTCAGTTGAACAAGTTAACGATCAAGAATAAGTACCTACTTCCTAGAATAGATGACATATTCGACCAATTCAAAGGGCTTCTGTGTTTTCTAAAATTGATCTATGATCGAGATATCATCAGTTGAGAGTACAGCAGGCTGACGTGCATAAGACGACATTTAAGACTCGATATACACATTACAAGTTTCTAGTTATGCCCTTTGGTTTGCCTAATGCACCAGCAGCATTTATGGACTTGATAAACAGTGTGTTTCAGCCTTATCTAGAAAAATTTGTGGTGGTATTTATCGATGACATTTTGGTGTATTCTAAGACCGAGGATGAGCACGATGAGCATTTCAGAGTGGCGCTACAAACTATTCGTGAGAAATAGTTGTATGCGAAGTTCAATAAGTGTGAATTTTGGCTCCGGGAAGTAACCTTTTTGGGACATGCGGTTTTGTCTGAGGGGATTCCAGTTGATCCTAAACAACTGAAGAATGTGTCTAAAATATGTAGCTTTTTGAGGCTGGTGGGATATTATCAACATTTTGTAGAAGGGTTCTCCTTAATCGTAGCTCTGTTGACTAAGCTTCTACGTAAGGGAGTTCCTTTCATTTGGACTAATGCACAACGGGAGAGCTTTGATAAGCTCAAGACCGTTTTAACTCAAGCTCCTATTCTGATATAGCCTGAGCCTGGTAAAGACTTTGTGGTATATAGTGAGGCATCGCATCTGGGTCTGGGTTGTGTTCTAATGCAAGATGAAAAGGTAGTTGCTTATGCATCTCATCAGCTCAAGACTCACGAGGCTAATTATCTGACGCACGATTTGGAGTTGACGGCAGTAGTCTTTGTTATGAAAATCTAGAGGCAATATTTGTATGGTGAAAAGTGTACTATCTACACTGATCACAAGAGCCTCAAGTATCTCTTCACCCAGAAGGAGTTAAACATTAGCTAGTGTAGATAAGTTGAACTACTTAAGGATTATGGCTGCATTATAGAGTATCACCCCGGCAAAGCCAATGTGGTGGCTGATAGTTTGAGCCGTAGGGCAATGATCGATCTGAGAGCAATGTTTGCTCAACTTAGTATTTTCAATAATGGGAGTCTGTTGGCAGAACCTTAGGTTAAACCGACATAGATTGATCACATCAGGGAGAAACAGACGGGAGATAAGTCTCTTGAGTTACGTTTCCGTCAGGTTGAGAGTAGTGTTACTAATGATTTTGGGATTAACAGTGATAGGTACTGTGTTACCGTGGTCAAATTTTTATATCGAATAATGAAAATTTGAGACTATCGATTCTGAAGGAGGTGCATAGTAGCCCTTATGCTATGCATCTTGGAAAGAATAAAATGTACTGAGATCTACAAGAATTTTACTGGTGGCCAGCGTTGAAGAGTGAAGTTACTGACTTCATTGGTTTCTTTTTGACTTGCCAGTAGGTAAAGGTTGAGCATCAGTTACCTTTTGGTTTGCTGCAGCCAGTTAAGATACCGATATGGAAATGGGAGCGAGTAATGATGGACTTCGTTAGCGGGTTGCCTCTAACACCCACTAAGAAGGATTCTGTCTGGGTCATTGTGGATCGATTGACCAAGTCTGCTCACTTCATCCTGATTAGGACAGACTTCTCTCTACAAAAATTAGCTAAACTCTACGTATCTAAAATAGCGAGGCTACATGGGGTATCTGTCTCAATCATCTCTGATAAGGATCCTCACTTCACGTCTCAGTTCTGAAGGAAACTTCATGAGCCCCTGGGTTCAAGATTTGACTCTAGTACTACTTTCCATCCTCAGACAGATGGTCAGTCGGAGAGGGTGATTCAGATACTAGAGGACATGTTTAAGAACTGTGTTATCGATTTTCGAGGCAGTTGGGAGGAGTACTTGCCATTGGCAGAGTTCGCCTACAATAATAGCTACCAGTCTACCACCTAGATGGAACTTTACAAGGCCTTGTATAGTTGTCAGTGTCGCACTCCCTTGTGCTGGACTGAGTTGGGTGAGCGACGTGTACTGGGTCCGGAATTGGTTTCTGAGACTGAGGGCAAGGTTCGGTTAATTTAGGATCGACTGAAGGCAACATCTGATAGGAAAAAGTCCTATACTGATTTAAAGAGAAAGGATATTGAGTATTCTGTAGGGGACTTTCTTTTTCTAAAGGTCTCACCATGGACGAAGGTTTTAAGGTTTGGTCGTAAGGGTAAGTTGAGCCCTTGATTTATTGGGTTGTACCGTATTATGAAACTAGTGGGGCTAGTCGCATATCAATTGCAGCTACCTCCAGAGTTGGACTGCATTCATGATGTTTTCAACGTCTCACTCTTAAGGCACTACCGCTCTGATCCCATGTACATAGTTCCTATTGACGAAATAGAGGTTAGATCAAATCTGACGTTTGAGGAGGAGCTGGTATAGATCCTAGATTGCGACGTTAATGTTCTTCGAAGGAAATCCATCCCATTAGTGAAGGTGCTATGGCGAAAACATAGCATTGAGGAAGCTACGTGGGAGCCTGAGGATGCGATGCATCAGCAGTATCCTCATCTGTTCTGATCAGGTAAATTTCGATGTCGAAATTTTCTTTTAGGGGGTAAAGTTGTAATACCCCAAAATTTATATTTTTTGTTTTTGTGAATTTATGACACAATTGTGCATCTGGTTCAGTGGTTAACTGCTCCAGCTGTATGTGAGAGGTCCCAAGTTCAAGCCTTAACTTTGGAAAATTTTGGTACTTTTCTGAATAAATCCTTAACCTGGTTTTATATACTTATTTTTAAGTATGGGTAGAATTATATCAGAATCGGCCTATTGGTCTGGTGGTTAAGTGAAGTATTGGTCTGCTGAAGGTCTTATGTTCAATTCCCTGGGATGTCAATATTTTTTAGCTCAGTTCTAGTAAAGAGTTTTGCCGAGATTGGGCTCAAAGAGTGGAGAGTTTGCTCGAGAAAAGAAGGGGTCATGTGTTAGTGGGGAGTTATCAAACCTAATTTCTATTTTTATTTTTGTCTCTTTTTGGAAAATTCAGCTCTCCCTTTGTTAAATTGAAAGTCTAACATTAGTCTTCTTCTTTTTCATTTTCTGTCCTTCGTCAATTCCTCTCTTTTACTTTCGATTTTCGATCAATCTCCTTACTCGATCACGATATTTCAACTTTTGGTGTTTTGCGTTGTTCAAGTAAAAGGAGTTTTGCTCTCTTTAACTTACGTTTTTCCAACCGTAATTTGGGGGTTTTTGATGTTGTTGGTAGTAGCACATCACGAGCAACGTGGCTTTCTTCGTATTTGTTCGTAGCGAGTCAATTCAAAACTTTGTGGTAAGTGTTCATCGCTGTAGGGATAAGTATTTTAGCTTCGGAATTTGATTAATTGCAAGTAAGACTGATTGTGGCATTGGATTGGTCAATATTTAGGTTCTGGAGTGCTCAGAGTTTAGTTTAGCTTCAAACATATTTAGGTGTGTACCTGAAAACAAAAAAAACGAGAATCGGCAAAAGCTAAAAAATGATTCTATCGAAGCCACATGGACGTGTGGTCGCCGTGTGGTAAGCTGTGCGGTAGTACATGGGTGTGTGATCGATGAGCCAGGCTGTGCGCACATGACACGGGTGCATGACATGGCCGTATAATGGCCGATGAGGCCGTGTTCGAGGCACGGGCTTGATCAATTGGGCTATGCGGGCCACACAGGGGTATGGAATTCTGGGCTAGGCTGTGTGATCCATGTAACACCCCGAACCCGAGACCATCGTGGTGTCGGACACGAGGGGTTAACAAACCAAGTTCACTTGTTTTGCCCACCAATTTGACATTTCTAGTCAGGCTGGAAAACTGCGTCACTGTCGCCTTAAAAATCATATCTCGAGTTTCAAAACTCGGAAACTGGTTTCGTAAATTTTCCCTGAATTTAGACTCATGTATCCATCCATGGATTTATTTCTAGAATTTTTGGTCAGGCCAATTGGTACAGTTTATTAGTTAAAGTCACCCATGTTACAGGGATCGACTGCTCTGACCTTCGCGCTTTACAACTTGAATATCTCACTGTACAGAACTTTAATACTGATGCCGTTTGTTTCTAATGAAACTAGACTCAAAATGGAATCTGTACATATAAGGCATGACTCCTAATTCTTTCTGTATAATTTATAGTAAATTTTTAAAGTTGCGACAGGGGACCCAGAAACCGTTCTGGCCCTATCTCACAATAGCTTTAATATCTCTTAACATGTAACTCCTATGACCATTTCCTTTCTTCCATATGAAAATAGACTCATCAAGGTTCATTTACATAGCTTATTCACTATTTAATACCATTTCTACAAATTTTGGTGATTTTTCACATTCACGTCACTGCAGCTGGCAGCATCTGTTTTTAAGGTAGGTCTTACCTATTTGGTAGTCTCCATGAACCAACTAGTCTTGCCATACATAGGTTCATATATGATCATTTAACCATGCCAACGGCTGATCATGTGACCAACATTCCCATTTCCAATCCATGGTCACATCATGACACCAAATATATACATATACAAACCGCAAATAGTCTAAGTCGATACTTCACTTTTACGAGCCATTTTCGCATGGCCGTACACAAATACATCACAACATATTTAACCAACAAGGGGTAGTCCTATACATGCCATTTCAAAGTTCAACCAAAAATTTATACCAAAATAGAGACGTTGATAGTGTGGATGACTTCGACTTTATTGATCCCGAATCCGATTGCTATCGAGCGAAATCTATAAAACAGAGAGCCAAAGTAACGGGGTAAGCATTTTTATGCTTAGTAAGTCTCAAGGAATATAATCAACTCTAATTACAGCAATACATTCACATAGCCAAATGCGTCATTTCATTAATACACATTCTTACTTCACACTTCATCATTATATACTTTCACAAAGTATCAATCAATTTAATAACTGAAATTCATTAGTCGATTGAGCGAATGTTGCTCAAACATGTCGACTTTCCAATGCACATATAAACGCATCTTATTCTTTGGGCTTCTCGAGTGTACTAATTGAATTTATTACAGCAACCAACACTCACCTCCAGCCCAAGATTCTTCGGAATATAACCGGATATAAGCATGTGCACAAATGCCTTCGGGTCTTAGCCCGGATAGAATGACTCGCACGAATGCCTTCGGGTCTTAGCCCGGATATAGCCGCTAGCACAATTGCCTTCGGGTCTTAACCCGGATATAATTTCCAGCATAATTGTCTTCGGGGTTTAGCCCGGATATCATTCAATTTCTCATGCACACATACATCAATAATCATTGGACATACATAAATCATTAGCATAATCATTAGCATAATCGCCTTCGGGACTTAGCCCGGGTAGAATTCGAATACTCATACACACATAAATCAATAATCAATACATCCATATTTCATTCCACATAATTCAATTAAGGTCACTTCTTGAGGACTTACCTCGGATGTTGTCGAACGGCTTTTACAGCTATTCGATCACTTTTTCCTTCCCCTTGTCCAATTGTGGCCCTCTTAGCTCTTGAGCTAATTCAAACAAATTCAATCTATTAAAACCTCATTGTGCTAGCTTATGGCCGAATATGACAAGGAGTTTAAATGGTCATATGGCCACTCTTTAGCTTGAATACACAATGGTCATGCACATTTTATACTACATCAAGCAATTCAATACAATTTATTCGAGCATCAAGGAAAAGCTAAGGCCTTCAATAGGCTACCCAAGGCCGAATATTCATGTACATGTTGAGGCCAATTATGCACTTAATATCTCACAAAAACAGCATGCATTTTACTAGTTAATGCTTTGCATATTGTTGTTCAAAACTTATAATATAGCATCGAGCACTCATATGTGTGCTAGGCCGAATGTGCTTGCAATTTCACATTCATTCTTCAACATCTTCTTCTTTGAACAAACATATTCATCACTTAGTTCATAACCAAACATCATGTGCAAACATATATATACATATATGAGCATGGCCGAATTTCAAGGTGTCCATAGCCATCCAAAACACAAATTTTAACTAACATGCAAGAAGCATGAACCATGCTTATGAATGCATCATGGTTTAATATGACAATCATGCTCCTTTTCAACTTCGATCATGATTAAACAAAAGAAAACTCAAAATCTTACTCAAGAGTAGACAATCCATCATTGCATGCATCATCATCAAGCTTTACACTTAGCATGCAATGGCTTTATCACCATAACAACTTTGGCCAAATACCATTTCCATGGCATAACAAGGATTTGAGCCATGGCTAACATGCACATCAAGTTAGCAACCAAAACATGCATGAAACTCCTAACACAACCTCATACATACCTTAATCTTGATGCAAACTTAGCCAAATCTCCTTCTAGATCTCTTCCAACCCAAGCATGAAGCAAAAGTCCTCCCCTTTTCCTTAGTATTTTCGGCCAAGAAGTGAAAATGGATGAACACAACAAAATTTTTTTCTTCCTTCTTTCTCAACTCACGGCAAGGGGCATCCAAGCTCATCTTTCTCTTTTTTTTTCTCATTTTTTATGCTTATTTTATTATAATACTTCCTACATGACTCACTAGCCAAACATGTTGGAAACATGTTTTCCTTGCCCATCATGCCCACCTTGGCCGCCATTATAGTCAAATTTGGGGAATTTGACATGCAAGGACAACATTTTCCTAGTGTGCATCAATAGGCCACTTCAACATTTGCCTATCTCATTTCTAAGTTTTCTCACACAAGTCCTTTCTAGTGAAATTCACCTTTATAACACTAAATCAATCATCATAAAATGTCATACATGAGCACACACATATTATAGGTATCAAAATAAATTTTTAATTATTTTTATGCTTCGGTTTTGTGGTCCCGAAACCACATTCCGACTAGGGTCAATTTTGGGCTGTCACAACTCTCCCCCACTTAAGAAATTTTCATCCCTGAAAATCTTACCGGTAAATAGGTTTGGATATCGCTCTTTCATAGAGTTCTCGGTCTCCCAAGTAGCTTCTTCTATCCTGTGCTTGAGCCATAACACTTTCACTAGCGGAACCCGCTTGTTTCGCAACTCTTTCACTTCTCGTGATAGGATACGAATCGGTTCTTCCTCATAACTCATATTAGCTTGAATTTCAATTTCTGGTGGACTAATCACGTGTGATGGATCGGATCTATAGCGTCAAGCATCGAAACATGAAAGACATCGTGAACCTTTTTGAGTTCGGGGCAAAATCAAACGATATGCCACCGGACCGACTCGCCAGATATCTCATATGGCCCAATGAACCTCGGGCTCGGCTTGCCCTTACGGCCGAATCTGAGTATCTTTTCCAAGGCGATACCTTGAGAAACACTTTATCACCCACCGATACTCGATATCCTTACGCTTCAGATCCGCGTGACGACTTCGATGATCGGAGGCTATCTTCGACTTTCACAGATTACTTTCACTTTCTGCTCAAATCCCTAATCAAATCCACCGAAAATCTTGCTTTCACCAAGCTCACCAAAACAATGGTGTACGGCATTTACGAATCGCATAAAGCCTCGTAGGGTGCCATCTTAATACTTGATTGAAAGTCGTTGTTGTGTTTAATTCAATCAACGGCAAATATCGCTCCCATGAACCACTAAACTCGAGGACGCAACATCTTAACATATCCTCAAGTATCTGAATTATCCGCTTGGATTGACCATCGGTTTGGGGGTGAAAGGCGGTCTTGAAATGCAACTTGGTACCCAAAGCTTCTTGCAACTTTTTCCAAAATCGCGAGGTAAATCTCGGATCTCTATCCGACACGATGGAAATAGGCACCCGTGTAATTTCACAACTGAGAAACGCACAATTCGGCTAATTTGTCCATTGAAAAATCCGTGCGTCGGGGACAAAGTGGGCCGACTTAGTCAATCGATCTACCACGACCCAAACCGCATCCTTCTTACTTGTCGACAATGGCGGTCCGGATACAAAGTCCATTGTGACTCGATCCCATTTCCACTCGGGTATTGTGATTGGTCAAGTAATCTGAAGGCACCGATGTTCCGCTTTCACTTGTTGACATATTAAACATCTCAAACAAAGTCGGAGATGTCTCGCTTCATACCATGCCACCAAAACCGACGTTTCAAATCATTGTACATCTTCATACTCCCGGGTGGATTGCCATTCGGCTACAATGGGCTTCATTCGAAATTATCGAAATGAGTTCAATTCTTTGGAACACACAGACGACTTTTGAACCTCAAACAATCGTCATCATCGATTTGAAATTCGAGTCCTTGTTCGCACACACTCAAATTTCGCTTTGTAGCCAACTCGTCGTCGACTTTCCGAGCTTCTCGAATTTGATGTATCAACAGTGGTTTGGCTTTCAATTCAGCTACTAATACACTATCGGATCGAATGCATAAGTGCACGCTCATCGCTCAGAAGCGAATAATGATTTACGACTCAAGGCATCCGCAACCACATTCGCCTTTCCGGATGATAGTCAATGATCACTCATAATCCTTTAACACTCGAGCCAACGCCTTTGTCGCAGATTTAAGTCTCTTTGGGTCATCAAACATTTGAGACTTTTGTGATCCGAGTACACATGGCACCTTTCACCAAATAAGTAATGTCGCCATATCTTTAAGGCGAACACAATGGCAGCCAATTCGAGATCATGGGTCGGATAATTTTTCTCGTGTGGCTTTAATTGCCTCGACGCATAGGCCACAACTCGACCTTCTTACATCAATACGCAACCTAACCCAAGGAGGGAGGTGTCACTATAGATGACAAACTCTTTGCCAGATTCGGGATGCACTAAAATTGGGGCTTCAGTCAAATAAGTTTTCAGTTGATCGAAACTTTTTTGGTATTTCTCCGTCCATTCGAACTTAACATCCTTTTGGAGTAGCCGTCATCGGCGTGGCTATCGTTGAGAAGCCTTTTACAAATCGTCGGTAATAACCTAAAAGCCCCAAAAGCTCAGAACCTCGAATATTTCTCGAGGTTTCCAATTAAGTATGGCTAAAATTTTATTCGTCACTCGAATACCCGATGCGAATACCACATGACCCAAGAAGCTAACCTCTCTTAACCGTAACTCACACTTGTGAACTTAGCATATAATTGCTTATCCCGTAAGATTTGCAAAGACTAACCGCAGTGTTCAAAGATGTTCGGTCTCATTTCTTGAATAGACCAAGATGTCATCAATGAACACGACTACTAATCGATCCAAATATGGTCCAAGATCCGATTCATTAAATCCATAAATACCGCAGGGCATTAGTGAGCCCAAACGACATCACTAGGAACTCATAGTGACCATATCTCGCTCAAGGCGCCTTGGGTACGTCCAATCTCGGATTCACAATTGATAATAGCCCGATCTCAAATCTATTTTCGAGAACACCGAGGCTCCTTCAGCTTGATCGAACAAGTCGTCAATACGCGGCAATGGATATTTGTTCTTTATCGCCGCTTTATTGTCGACGATAGTCGATGCACGTACCGCATGGTTCCATCCTTCTTCTTCACGAACAACACCGGCGCACCCCAAGGCGAAAAACTCAGCGAGCAAAACCTCTATCCACCAATTCTTGCAACTAAACTTTCAACTCCTTTAATTCCGTTGGTGCCATACGATACGGAGCTATCGAAATTGGAGTGGTACCGGTACCAATTCGATGCCAAATTCTATTTCCGAACAGTGGTAAACCCGCAATTCTTCTGGGAAAACATCCGGTATTCACAAACCACGGGCACAGATTCGGGTTTCTTTTCTGATTCCTTGTCATCGAGCACATACGCAAGGTACGCTTCCCCCCTTTTCTTACATATTTTCGGGCCACCATCGCGATATTACACGGCAACCCCTTTAAGTCCGTAGACTCAACCCGAATTATTTCATTATTCGCACCTCAAATCGATAGTCTTGCTCTTGCAATTTACAACCGCATCGTGCATGGTCAACCAATCCAAACCAAGAATAACGTCGAACTCATCGAACGGCAAAAGCATCAAGTCCGCCGGAAAACAAGAACCTCGGAACACTAGGGGACTTTTCTTGCACACTTTGTTGACAAGCACGTAATGACCCAATGGGTTTGACACCGAATTACAAACTCGAAGAGACTCAATAGGCGAGTCTTCTTTGGATGCTAAGGTTTCACATATATATGAATGAGTAGAACCAGGTCAATCAAAGCAATCACATTTGTATTGAAAAGAGTGAAAGTACCGGTAATGACATCCGGAGAGGCAAGATCCTCACGTGCGGCGATGGCATAAGTCCTTGCGAGAGCACGAGCCTCGGATCCGATGGTAGCATCTCTAGATCCTCTCGACCGCCAATCGACATTGCCCATATTTCTAGGTGGCCTACCTCGAGCGATGGTAGCACCCGGGTTTCCACTCGACTTACATTCTGCTCATGCATCCTCGGGCAATCCTTCATAAAGTGGTCGGCCGACCCACACTTATAGCAGGAGTGATCACGAAACCAACAAATCCCGAATGCCATTTGCCACAATGTGGACACTCCGCCTCTCTCGGCGATCATTTCCACCATCATGCGATCGAAGTGACTCGTGTGGTCACAGGGGTCGATCGCGTCCTCGTCTAGAAAAGCCCAAACGCCTCTAGACCGGCTCGCATCATCTCAAATCTCTTCGATGCTTGTTGAAGAGACTTTCCGAGGACCTCTTCGAATTCTCCGGTTCCCACATCGCCTTTTTGTTTCTCCTTTCTAAGCTCTTCGGCTTTACAAGCTCGCTCAACAAGTACTACGAACTCTCGTATCTCGAGAATGCCAACGAACATCCTTATATCATCATTCAGCCCATCCTCAAGTGTTTACACATAATGGCTTGGACGAAATGCATTCTCGCTGCATCGCTAAGCCTCACAAATTTTCGTTCAGTAGTCGAATCGACATAGAACCATGCTTAAGGTCAAGGAATTCCCTTCGCTTTTGGTCGATGAATCTCGATGATATACTTTTTCGAACTCGGTTTGAAAGAATTCCCAAGTCACTTGCTCTCTAGGTACCACGAAGTCGAGTACTCCACCAATAGTAGGCGGACTCACGTAGCAAGGAGATGGTACACTTTAAGCACTCATCGGTGTGTGGATAGCTCATCGAGCACCGGATAGTGTTATCCAACCAAAATTCAGCTCGCTTCGGCATCATCATCATCCGTAGCCTTAAATTCAAAGTGGCCCCATGTTTTCAATCTCGCCGACTGGGGGCTTACTTGACCTTATTTGGTCACCACCGGAGGTATTGTAGGTGCGGGGTTGCATTTGTCGGGAATGGAGGTTGTGGAACAGCCGTGTTGGTTCGAATGTATTGATTAAACCATTCGCTCATCACACTATAAAAGGCTTGCCTAGCCTCATCATTCGGATTGTTGGCCATAGGTTGAGAGTCCGCCGCTGTCCCTTGCGCGGAGCAAAGCGCCACACTCTCAACATCATCAGCTATCACTTTCGGTTGGGATCGGGATCTATTGCTATAAACAAACACAAAGTCAAATTGTCAGAAATCACCACACTATCGATTCATCATTTAATGGCATGTATAGCTAGACCCCAAACACATCACGGTAGTCCTAGAATCGACTAAACCGTGGCTCTGATACCAATAAAATTGTAACACCTCGAACCCGAGACCATCGCCGGTGTCGGACACGAGGGGTTAACAAACCAAGTTCACTTGTTTTGCCCACCAATTTGACATTTCCAGTCAGGCTGGAAAACTGCATCACCGTCGCCTTAAAAATCATATCTCGAGTTTCAAAACTCGGAAACTGGTTTCGTAAATTTTCCCTGAATTTAGACTCATGTATCCATCCATGGATTTATTTCTAGAATTTTTGGTCGGGCCAATTGGTACAGTTTATTAGTTAAAGTCACCCATGTTACAGGGATCGACTGCTCTGACCTTCGCGCGTTACAACTTGAATATCTCACTGTAAAGAACTTTAATACTGGTACCGTTTGTTTCTGATGAAACTAGACTCAAAATGGAATCTGTACATATAACGAATGACTCGTAATTCTTTCTGGATAATTTATAGCAAATTTTTAAAGTTGTGACAGGGGACCCAGAAACCGTTCTGGCCCTGTCTCACAATAGCTTTAATATCTCTTAACATGTAACTCCTATGACCATTTCGTTTCTTTCATATGAAAATAGACTCATCAAGGTTCATTTACATAGCTTATTCACTATTTAATACCATTCCTACAAATTTTGGTGATTTTTCATATTCACGTCACTGCAGCTGGCAGCATCTGTTTTTAAGGTCATGAACCAACTAGTCTTGCCATACATAGGTTCATATATGATCATTTTAACCATGCCAACGGCTGATCATGTGACCAACATTCCCATTTCCAATCCATGGTCACATCATGACACCAAATATATACATATACAAACCGCAAATAGTCTAAGTCGATACTTCACTTTTACGAGCCATTTTCGCATGGCCGTACACAAATACATCACAACATATTTAACCAACAAGGGGTAGTCCTATACATGCCATTTCAAAGTTCAACCAAAAATTTATACCAAAATAGAGACGTTGATAGTGTGGATGACTTGACTTTATTGATCCCGAATCCGATTGCTATCGAGCGAAATCTATAAAACAGAGAGCCAAAGTAACGGGGTAAGCATTTTTATGCTTAGTAAGTCTCAAGGAATATAATCAACTCTAATTACAGCAATACATTCACATAGCCAAATGCGTCATTTCATTAATACACATTCTTACTTCACACTTCATCATTATATACTTTCACAAAGTATCAATCAATTCAATAACTGAAATTCATTAGTCGATTGAGCGAATGTTGCTCAAACATGTCGACTTTCCAATGCACATATAAACGTACCTTATTCTTTGGGCTTCTCGAGTGTACTAATTGAATTTATTACAGCAACCAACACTCACCTCCAGCCCAAGATTCTTCGGGATATAACCGGATATAAGCATGTGCACAAATGCCTTCGGGTCTTAGCCCGGATAGAATGACTTCATACGAATGCCTTGGTCTTAGCCCGGATATAGCCGCTAGCACAATTGCCTTGGTCTTAACCCGGATATAATTTCCAGCATAATTGTCTTCGGGCTTAGCCGGATATCATTCAATTTCTCATGCACACATACATCAATAATCATTGGACATACATATTTCATTTTCGTTACTAAGGCTCAAACACAATTATAATCATTAGCATAATCGCCTTCGGGACTTAGCCCGGTAGAATTCAATACTCATACACACATAAATCAATAATCAATACATCCATATTTCATTCCACATAATTCAATTAAGGTCACTTCTTGAGGACTTACCTCGGATGTTGTCGAACGGCTTTTACCGCTATTCGATCACTTTTCCTTCCCTTGTCCAATTGTGGCCCTCTTAGCTCTTAAGCTAATTCAAACAAATTCAATCTATTAAAACCTCATTGTGCTAGCTTATGGCTGAATATGACAAGGAGTTTAAATGGTCATATGGCCACTCTTTAGCTTGAATACACAATGGTCATGCACATTTTATACTACATCAAGCAATTCAATACAATTTATTCGAGCATCAAGGAAAAGCTAAGGCCTTCAATAGGCTACCCAAGGCGAATATTCATGTACATGTTGAGGCCAATTATGCACTTAATATCTCACAAAAACAGCATGCATTTTACTAGTTAATGCTTTGCATATTGTTGCTCAAAACTTATAATATAGCATCGAGCACTCATATGTGTGCTAGGCGAATGTGCTTGCAATTTCACATTCATTCTTCAACATCTTCTTCTTTGAACAAACATATTCATCACTTAGTTCATAACCAAACATCATGTGCAAACATATATATACATATATGAGCATGGCGAATTTCAAGGTGTCCATAGCCATCCAAAACACAAATTTTAACTAACATGCAAGAAGCATGAACCATGCTTATGAATGCATCATGGCGAATATGACAATCATGCTCCTTTTCAACTTCGATCATGATTAAACAAAAGAAAACTCAAAATCTTACTCAAGAGTAGACAATCCATCATTGCATGCATCATCATCAAGCTTTACACTTAGCATGCAATGGCTTTATCACCATAACAACTTTGGCCAAATACCATTTCCATGGCATAACAAGGATTTGAGCCATGGCTAACATGCACATCAAGTTAGCAACCAAAACATGCATGAAACTCCTAACACAACCTCATACATACCTTAATCTTGATGCAAACTTAGCCAAATCTCCTTCTAGATCTCTTCCAACCCAAGCATGAAGCAAAAGTCCTCCCCTTTTCCTTAGTATTTTCGCCAAGAAGTGAAAATGGATGAACACAACAAAATTTTTTCTTCCTTCTTTCTCAACTCACGGCAAGGGGCATCCAAGCTCATCTTTCTTTTTTTTTTTCTCATTTTTTATGCTTATTTTTATTATAATACTTCCTACATGACTCACTAGCCAAACATGTTGGAAACATGTTTTCCTTGCCCATCATGCCCACCTTGGCAGGCCATTATAGTCAAATTTGGGGAATTTGACATGCAAGGACAACATTTTCCTAGTGTGCATCAATAGGCCACTTCAACATTTGCCTATCTCATTTCTAAGTTTTCTCACACAAGTCCTTTCTAGTGAAATTCACCTTTATAACACTAAATCAATCATCATAAAATGTCATACATGAGCACACACATATTATAGGTATCAAAATAAATTTTTAATTATTTTTATGCTTCGGTTTTGTGGTCCCGAAACCACATTCCGACTAGGGTCAATTTTGGGCTGTCACAATCCATATGGCCAAGACCAGTTTAGGCTATGTGGGCCACATAGGAGTGTGGGCATACATGGGAAAACCACATGGGCCTGTGAGCCCATTTTTTTGGAGAATTCTGTACGGTTGCATGGGTCGCCCAAGTCGACTGGGACCTATTGTAGGGTCGATAAGCATTACTTAGATCCTAATTTTTTGATCTGATTATGTGAAGTATGATTTGAATGTGTGATACTTAGCATGTAAATCTGAATTGTTTTGAATAATCTGATAAACTGCATTTTAGCATGCCATTTATGTATGTTGCATTACATCGGGGTTGGGTTGATGTTATGTTGGAGGAAGTATTCTGAAAGGCTCTTAAGCCTAATCTCTGGCAGTAGAGCTACAACTATCTGATTATGTGCCACATTCGATACAGCGTGGTGTGTTGGGATGGGTGGGCAATTTTATCCCCACATGGTGTGTAGGGTTGGATAGAGTAGATGTGTAGAGGCTGGTGGGAAGGACACTGATAATCTATTTTGTTCTGATTCTGTATCTGAATGGGTTAAGGCCCTAACTAATTCTGTAAAGGGCTTTGGCCGGATTTTTTACTTACGATATCTGGTGTGTATTCTGTTATGTGATTTCTGTGGTGGATTACACACTAAGTTTTTGAAAACTCACCCTCTTTGTTTAATCTGTTCAAGTAATCCCCAGCAGTAGACAATTGGTGCTGCAAAGGACTCGACGGTGACCACTGCTTCTGCCTCACGATAAATTTACGGTTTTGTACTTATCTTGGTTTTAATTTTTATTTGGGGAATTTTGATGTAATTAAAGCCATTACGGATCTTTGACTTTAATTTGGAATTTTTGAACTGTTTCTTTTGGATTTATAAACTGCACAAAAAGTACCATTTTCTAAAACAAACTAAGATTTTTTGTAAATAAAAATGGTTTCGAAAATTATTTGGTTTTGAAAGCTTCCGTGTAAGAGAAATGTTTTAAATTAAATCAAGTCGTACATGTTTTTTCGAACTAAGTAAAATATAATAACTAGAACGATGTTAAGGTATCAATGCATTTTCAAAAACACTACCATGTGACATCGCCAGATTCAGCCATAACATCCAGGCTGGGTTTGGGGTGTTACAAGTAGTTTGCTAAAAACAGCAGGGTTTAGTCTGTTCAAGTTTCTTCAATGAGTGGCCTGTAACACCCCTCACCCGTATCCAACACTGGAACAGGGCTCGCGACATTACCAGACTTAAACATTCATAAAGATACAAAACCAGATCACCAAATTTCGTCCAAAATTAAAACTTTTAAAACATATGCATATCGTCCGTTATACAGGCCATCGGAGCCTATAACCAACGTTAGGGCGGTTCGGGACAAAACTGAAAACATTCAATAAACTTTGGGCAACTTAATAATCTTCTAGCTTTGAAGTGTCACACGCCCGTATAGAAAGGCCGTGTGGACTCACACACCGGTGTGACTTAGGGCACGTCTATGCCTTTAACCCGTGGGCAATATTGACTTTTAGGCACGACCAAGGCACACACTCGTGGGCTCACCCCATGTCCAAAACTTGAGTATTTTGTTAAATTAACACGGCCCAGACACATGTCCGTGTGTCCTACCCGTGTACTAATCTGACTTAAAGTTTTAGTTCCAGGGGACACACGACTATACCACACGCCCATGGGGATGAGCCGTGTGTCACACACGGCCTAGACACATGCCCGTGTGTCTAACCATGTAGACCTTAATAGGCTATTTTCCAAGCCTTTAGTCACTCATTTCTACTTCTTTTTCTAAATAAATACCAAATTCAAAATAAAACATGTTTATACACTTATAAATGTCTTGGTGAAGTTAGTGTATGGAAACCTCATATCATTGGTTTCACACATGAAAGGGTATTTCCAATCTAATGCTTATGGGTTCTTGTGTCATTTTAATTCATCCAAAATTTGGCTTGTTCATTTGACTCATTTTCAATTTGTAGCAACCCATCATTTGTAAATAAAACCATGTATAAATTGTAGGTCATAGCCTACTTCAACTTAGCCAATTTTCATGGCATATACAAAAAGATAAATATATTTTACATGCCCTCATTTGGAAAATCAAATGACACATATAACAAAATACTCAAAAAGACTATTCATGCCATTGAACAAAATCAAGAAAGTCTCTATACCAAAGCTGGTCTAGTTGATAGTGTGTTGACTCTCCAATTGTCTTCCAGTCCTTATGAGTCCTCGAGCTCTACGAGACAGGGGAAAAAGAGAAGGGGTAAGCATTTTCATGCTTAGTAAGCTCGAATAACCGAAAAGTAAACTTACCGAGTAATTAGCATGCATCCATACTTAAATCTTGAAATCATCTAATATAAAATGATTTCCTATCACACGCACTCAATCAATGAGTTAGTCATATAATCATGTATCATGTAATATAACTACATGAGCTCATCATTCAACAGTTCATTTTGTACATGTATTTCATGTTAATCTCGTTGAGTTTCTAGGAAATCTCTATGGAATACCCATTATCTGTCAATTCATTCAAATGATCTTTCCATATATGCACTCCTGCGAACCTCACATCATATGACAAGATTACTAGTCCAAGCTAAATCCCCCTTTATATAAACTCATAAGGTGATGTCGGGATTACCAAACCAAACTAAATCCCTTATAACGACAAACACCCTTAATGAGCTCGGATCTGAATTACCAGTCCAGGCTAAATTCAGATCCTAATTGGATTACTCGTTCGGGCTAAATCCACAATGCACACATATTCTTCGGGAGGCTTGATCACTTAAGGAACACCCGTCTAGGCTAGATTCTTTTCCATACTCGAGATCACGGATTACCCGTCCGGGATAAATCCTTACTGCAACACATGCAGGATCTCGTTTTACATGTAAAACATGGTTTATCCATCGAATTCCCTTTTAACCTCAACCGAGACGTTTATCAACAATTCATTATCAAATATGCATTTCATGCATTTTCATGCCATCAATAAATGCAAATATCATACATTCATAAATCATGCAATTATGCATATTTGGTGTTTACTTTAAGTTATCCGAACTTACCTAGTACTCTTTTCGGGAATGTGCTTTGGTTATTCTGAAACCTTGCGTTTACCACAATCGACCTCCAAAATTTGTTCCTCAGAGTCTATATCAGCAAAATTAACTCATTAATACCCCACATTATACATTTCAAGTTTAATATCTACCCCGGTCCAAATGACCGTTTTGCCCCTAACCTTTGACATATTTGCAATTTAGTCCTTAGGCTCGTATAATGAAACATATGCAATTTCTATATCATGCAAGCCTAGCCGAATATTTTTCGCTCTTATGGTAGCCCACATTTTCCATTAATTTCTCATTTCTACCCCATATTTACATCTTTTCCAAAATGGTCCTTATAAGGGTTTTTCAAGAAAATCAATTAGGAAAAGATGTTTAACACACATTAATATTTCATATTCCTCCATAATCCATCAAAATACAAGTAGCTCATGCATGGGTAAATTTTTAAACATGAACCCTAGTATGAAATATGGGTAGAAATGAAGAGAACAAGCTACCGGGATTCTAAAAATACAAAGAACGTTAAAAATGGAGCTTGGGAACACTTACTATTGAGCTTGAAATGTTTGAAAACCCTAGCTATGGTGACAAAAGAATTTCGGCAGCATGGAGAAGAAGAATGGCTGATTTTTGGTCCATTTTTCCCATTTTATTTCACTTAAAAGCCAAATAACCAAAATGCCCTTAAGTCCTTTCTTTGAAATTTCATCCATGCAAGCCCATTTTTGTCCAAAAATTTAGAATTTTGGCAAATTGCTCTCCAAGACCTTCTAATTCATAATTTAAAGCAATTTCATACAAATTGCTTCTAGAATCCAAGTTTTGCAATTTATTCAATTTAGTCCCTAATTTTTAATTGGACACCTTATACTTAGAATTTCTTCATGAAACTTTAACACATGCATGTACTCATATTATAGGCCTCATAATAACCATAAAATAAATATTTTGATGTCAGATTTGTGGTCCCAAAACTACTATTCTGACTAGGCCCTAATTCAGGATGTTACATTTCTCCCCTCTTAGGGACTTTCATCCTCGAAAGTCTTACCAAAAAACAGATTTGGATATTGGCTTCTCATGGTTTCTCTGGCTCCCATGTAGCCTCTTCTACACCATATCGATGCCATAAAACTTTTACAAGAGCCACATTTTTATTTCTCAACTGTTTAACTTTAAGAGCCAATATCTTAACTGGTTCCTCTCCATAGGTCATGTCCAGTCGAATTTCAATCTCAGTCGGTGAAATTATATGAGAGGGGTCTGATCGGTATTTTTTAACATGGATACATGAAACACGTCATGAATTTTTTTAGTTCAAGTGGCAACGCTAAACGATAAGCTAACGGTCCAACTCTTTCAGTGATCTCGTACAGTCTAATAATTCGTGGACTCAGTTTACCTTTTCGACCAAATCTTAATACCTTTTTCCATGGAGATACTTTCAAGAATACTCTATCTCCAACTTGAAATTCAATTTCCTTTCTTTTCAGATCAGCATAAGACTTTTGCCTCTCTGATGCCGCTTTTAGATAATCTCATATCAGTTTAACTTTTTCTTCAGTTTCTTTTGATCAGATCAACCCCATGAATCTGACTTTCCTTAAATTTGGTCTAGTATAACGGAGTTCAGTACTTCCTAACATACAAAGCCTCATAAGGTGCCATTTTCAAGCTCGTTTGAAAACTGTTGTTGTAGGAAAATTCTACGAATAGCAGGTATTTTTCCCAGTTACCCTGAAATTCGAGGATGCAACAACGCAACATGTCCTCGAGAATCTGAATCATTCCCTCAGACTATCCATCGGTCTGAGGGTGAAAAGTCGTACCAAAACTCAACTTTGTACCCAAGGCTTCTTGTAACTTCTTCTAGAATCTCAAAGTGAACCTCGGGTCTCTGTCCGAAATAATCGACTGTGGTACTCCACACAATCTTACTATTTCAGAAATGTACAAATTAGCCAATCTATAGAGAATAATTCGTCCTTACCGGAATAAAATGAGCCAACTTTGTTAATTTGTCCACTATAACCCATATGGCATTTTTCTTTTTAGGAGTCAAAGGTAATCCTGTCACAAAGTCCATGGTAACTCTGTCCCACTTCTATTCAGAGACCATCATAGGCTTTAACAAACCTGAAGGCACTTGATGTTCAGCTTTAACTTTTTTACATATCAGACACCTCGATACAAACTCAAAAATATCTCTTTCCATACCATTCCACCAGTACATCTTCTTTAAATCGTTGTACATCTTGGTACTTCTTGGATGAACAGACAAACAACTATTATGTGCTTCTTGCAAAATATTTCGAATAAGTTCATTGTTTTTAGGTACACAAACCCTATCTTTGAACATTAAACATCTATCAGGACTAACTCAGAAATCTAATTCAACACCAGACTCACATTGAGTCCTTTTTGCTTGCAAGTCATCGTCATTAAACTGAGCATCATGAATTTCCTGCATAAATGTCAGACTAGCCTCCAACTCGGCCAAAACTGAACCATCATCAAGCAATGTCAAACGAGCATCCATAGCTCTCAAAGCATACAGGGATTTCCTACTCAATGCATCGGCGACCACATTCGCCTTTCCTGGGTGATAGTAGATAATCAAATCATAATCCTTAATTAGTTCTAACCATCTCCGCTGTCTAAAATTTAATTCTTTCTGAGTCATTAAGTATTTCAAACTCTTATGGTCCGTGAATATACGAAAAGTCTCACCATACAAATAATGCCTCCAAATTTTCAAGGCAAAAACAATAGCAGCAAGCTCTAGGTCATGGGTTGGATAACTCTTCTCATGAGGCTTCAACTGTCGTGAAGCATAGGCTATTACTTTGCCATCTTGCATAAGCACACAACCCAATCCATTTACGGATGCATCACTATAGACCACAAATTCTTTTCCCGGTTCAGGTAGCACTAAAATAGAAACTTTAGTCAGCAATGTCTTTAACTTCTCAAAACTTTACTGACACTTCTCCGTCCATTCAAACTTAACGTCTTTCTGTAGCAACTTTATCATCAAAGTCGCTATCATAGAAAATCCTTTTACAAACCTTGAACTGTACCCGACTAAGCCCAAAAAGCTTCTAATCTCGGTTACATTCTTAGGCGATTTCCATTCAACAATTGTAGAAATCTTACTTGGATCAACTCGGATGCCTTCACCTGAAACTATATGACCCAAAAATCCAACTTTCTGGAGCCAAAACTCAGTCTTGCTAAACTTAGCATACAGTTGCTTTTCCTGCAAGGTCTGCAATACAATTCTCAGGTGCTTCGCATGCTCTGTCTCATCTTTAAAGTAGATCAAAATGTCATCAATAAACACCACGACAAATTTATCCAAGTGTGGCTAAAAGATTCTATTCATTAGATTCATAAACATAACCGGTGCATTCGTCAGCCCAAATGGCATGAAAAGAAATTCATAATGGCCATACCTCATTCTGAAAGCTGTTTTAGGTACATTCGAGTGTTTAACTCGCAGTTGATAATAGCTAGGCCTCAAGTCTATCTTGGAAAACACAGTAGCTCCTCTTAACTAGTCGAACAAGTCATCAATCCTTAGTACAGGATACTTATTCTTGATGGTTACATTATTCAGTTGTCGATAATTGATACATAATCTCATCGAACCATCTTTCTTCTTATCGAATAGCACGGGGGCACCCCAAGGTGAAAAACTTGGCCTAGTAAACCCTTTATCCGTCAGCTCTTGCAACTGTACTTTTAACTCCTTCAGCTCGGTAGGTGCCATTCTATACGGGGCAATAGAAATGGGAGTCGTCCCTGGCACCAACTCAATACCATACTCTATCTCCCTTTCAGGAGGTAATCCGGGTAATTCCTCCGGAAACATATCTGGATACTCACATACTATTGGTACACACTCAATCTTCAATTCAGTTTCCTTAGTGTTCATCACAAATGCACTATAAGCTTTGTATCCTTTCCTCATATATCTTTGAGCAACCATTTCTGTGATTACAACCGGTGATGAATCCAATTCTCTTGATTCGACCCATAGAATCTTACCATCCGGGCATTTCAACTTAATATACTTACTACCACAATTCACAATTACATCATGAAGGGCTAACCAATCCATACCAAGTATTACATCAAATTCGTCAAATGGTAACAACATAAGGTTAGCCGGGAAACCACAACCATGAATTGTCAAAGGACAATCCTTACAAATTTTATCAACTAAAACCGACTTGCCTAGTAGGTTCGACATTCTAATAATATCTTCCGTATGTTCAATAGGTATGTTCATACTAGACGCCAATCTCATGCAGATATATGAATGCGTCGACCCTGGGTCAATTAAAGCAACAACACTTATATTAAAAAGAGAGAAGGTACCCGTAATAACATCAGGAGCAGCGGCTTCCTCTCGAGCACGTATCGCATACGTTCTTGCTAGGGCTCGAGTCTCTAATTTTTCCATATCTTTAGCCCCGACTCGACTGCCACTAGCACTCCCGGGATATCTTGGAGGTCTACCTCGTGGAATGGGAGTACTCGACTTCAGAGCTGATAAACCGTAAATTATACATATTTTACCCCATGTTTAATGCATTTTATGGATGATTTCTCATTAGAATTAGTGAATTCGATGCTCCTAATGCTCTAATTTCATGTTTTATACTTAAGAGAGCATAGGAGAGCAAAAGGAATGATAAACAGGCCAAAAACGGAGAAAATGGGCCAAAGTATGAAATCAACACGGCCTAGACCTCCTCACACGGGTAGACCACACGATCGTGTCAATCTGGAAAAATTGGAGCACGACTCACACGGGTGTGTCACACGGGCATGTCCCTACTGAGCCCAAGTTGAGTCCAATTTGGAAAAGACCAATTTTGGGGTTTTCTAGGCATTCAAAAGCCTAGAAATACAAACTAGAGGAGGAGAAAAAGAGAGACAGAGAAGAGGGGTAAGGAATTACCCTAAAGAAGCCGATTGATCCATCTCAGAAGCCAGATTCATTATTAAGACTGAAGATCTCTCCTTAATTTCCCTTCAAGAGTCTTTGGGTTTTATTTATGTTTTGTATTCTTTATTCTTCTGAGATGTTTTCTTATTTATTTATGAACTAAACCCCTAAATACCTAAGGGGAATGAAACCTAAGACGAATCTTGTTATTATTTTCTGAATCGTATGATAAATATTTAACTTGTTCTTAATTATGTGTTCTTAATTCTTGTTTTGATATCCCAGGATACTAATCCAAGACATGTTATTAGTCAGAGAAGGAATAGACCCTGACTAAGAATACATCTACCATAATTAAGCGGAGTTGATCGGGAGGCTAGAAATAGGATTACGAGATTTTGCTGGATTAGGGTAAAACCTAATAAGGAGATCCATAGATCGAGTTAATGCAACCCTAGAGTGTTAATTAGAGAAAAGTCTCAGTTATTCAATCTATGGATTAGATGTTATTAGTCTTGAATAGGGATAATAACATAACTTAGGGATCTCTACGGAACAAGTTGAATGAATAAATCGTCCGATTAGGAGCCAGAATAACAAGTAAAGTCTAGGTGAATTTTTCCTTAGGTATTGTCTCCAGTCAATCGATTTTCCCAAAGCAATTCCCCAATTATTTTCTCGGTGCATTCTTAGTTTAATTAGTTACTTAATTAAAACAAACCCTTTTTATTCTTAGGCTAGATAATAAAAAGATAGTTATTACTAGTACTTTTGGTTCCCTTGGGTACGATATCTCGGTCTTGCCATTACTATACTATTATTTGATAGGTGCACTTGCCTTTTTGTCGTGATAATAGTTAGTCTAGTTTTGATCTTCATAAATATTTATTACTTGTTATGAATCACTGCAATCAAGTTTGTGGCGCCGTTGCCGGGGAGCTGAAATATTAGAATCACTAAATTTTTATTACTTTAGCCATTTATTTTTCTTGCAATTTCATTTAATTTTATTATTTATTAATTTACTTATTCTTTCTCTTGGCAGGTTTTTATAGTTTATGACTAGAAGAAACCCGTCAGGACCCTTACTTTTTGACGAAAAAATCGACCGCACAGTTTGCAGAAATCAAAGAGAGATAAGGCGCAGCTTATGATACACGGAGAACAAGCAAGAAGATGAAACTCAACCCCCAACCGAAGAGATGGCTGAAAACCAAGACAATCAGCTGCCTCCTGCAATTGCAGCTAATCAAAATTCTGCTCCACGTACTATGTATGACTATGCTAAACCCTCTTTAACAGGAGCTGAATCTAGTATAGTTAGACCTGCTATTGCTGCGAATAATTTTGAACTTAAACCTAACACTATTCAAATGATACAGCAGTTTGTTCAGTTTGATGGCTTGCAGGATGAAGATCCCAACACTTACTTAGCAAATTTCCTGGAATTTTGTGATATATTCAAAACCAATGGCGTTTCTGATGATGCCATTCGTCTTCAGTTATTTCCCTTTTCACTGATAAATAAAGCTAAATAGTGGTTGAACTCGTTACCACGAGGGTCTATCACTACTTGGGAACAAATGACCGAGAAATTTTTACTAAAATATTTTCCACCGGCTAAAACGGCTAAATTGCGTAATGATATCTCTTCTTTTGTGCAGATGGATTTAGAAATACTTTACGATGCATGAGAGAGATACAAGGACTTACTGAGAAGGTGCCCTCACCATGGGTTACTTCTATGGTTGCAAGTTCAAACGTTCTACAATGGTGTGAATCCCTCAACAAGACAAATGATTGACACAGCTGCTGGCGAAACCATCAACAATAAAACACCAGAAGATGCCTATGAATTCATAGAGGAGATGTCACTAAACAATTATCAGTGGCAAGTCATGAGGACTAAGCCAACAAAAATAGCCGGTATTTAAAACATCGATTCAGTCACCATGCTCTCTAATCAAGTAGAACTTCTTAATAAAAATATTGATAGTTTTCTTGGTTCTATGTAGGTACATCCAGTAATGAGGTGTGACTCAAACGGAGGAGGTGTGAATACAGAATACCAACCTTTCAATCATACAACTGAAGACGAGCAAGTCAACTATATGGGTAACAATAACTTTCGATCTCAAAATAACCCATACAGTAATACTTATAATGCAGGTTGGAGAAACCACCCAAATTTCTCCTGGGGTGGTCAAGGGAATTAGAAGTTACAAAATCCCCAGAGTTTTCACCAACCTCCTTATCAATAAGAGAATAAGCCAAACTTTGAAGAGATGCTCTCTAAATTCATCTCAGTGTCAGAAACCCGTTTTCAAAATACCGAGACTGCACTTAAGAATCAACAAGCATCGATCCAAGGACTCGAAACTCAGATAGGCCAGCTGTCTGAACTAATCTCCAAAAGACCACAAGGTAGCCTACCAAGTAATACTGAACCTAATCCGAGGGAACACCTCAATGCAATTAGCACTCAAAATAAGGACGGACTCGTTGTACCCGAGCTAGAAATACAACAAAACAACGCGATGAACAAAGGACGAGAAGAGGTAAACGATAATGATCCCAAGCAGGTAAGTATGAATTGTGAACCTCGTGTGCCATATCCTAAAGCAATGACGAAAGATAAAACAGAGGAACAATTCCTTGGTAAATTGGTAGTTTATTTGTGAATAATGCTTTACCTGATCTAGGGGCAAGTATAAATGTTACGCTATATAAAATGTTTAAACGACTAGGTCTTGATAAACCCAAACAGAATAGGATGAGCATACAATTGGCTGACAAAATAGTTAGATTTCCTAAGGATATTATTGAAGACGTTCTCGTTAAGATTGATAAATTTATTTACCCAGTAGATTTTGTCGTCTTAGACATGGATGAGGATAACGAGGTACCTTTAATTTTAGGACAACCCTTTTTAGCAATTGCCAGGACCATTATTAATGTAGGTACAGGGGAGCTAACACTTCGTGCAGGTGACAACGCAGTAACACTCCAAGCACGCGACTCAGTCAAAACTCCTAAGACTCAGGATAATGCTATAAAACCTGTCAATGATAAAACTAATATTCAATCGTCCTTGCAGGAACCTTCTTGAACCAGGACAACAAAAACAGTGCGCTACTATCATGAAGAGAACAAAGACGTGCATGAAGAACGAAGGCTACGAATAAATGAGCTAGATGAATGGCGAGCACACAACACATGATAAATTGAAACTACGCCAAAACAAGCCTGATACCTCTCCTAATCAACTTAAGGTTGGCGATACAATCTTACTAGATGCCGTTGATCCTCACATTGTCACTACCACACTGAATGAGAAAATCCCTCTTATGGTACTCAATATTTTCCATTTGGTACGGTAGAGGTAAGTCATCCCAAGTTCGGCACTTTTAAGGTAAACAACACCCGTTTAAAACCTTATTTTAAAATTGAAAGCAGGAATGAGGAGTATGAACTCCTCAAACCACCATGTTCATTCAACAGAGAGGTAAGTCGAGCTTAGACTATAAATAAGTGCTTCTCGGGAGGCAACCCGAGCACTAACAATAGTAATTTCTTTAAATTTTGGTATTTAACTCCTAACCTACTAAATGGAAATCTTGAATACAGGTGTTTTCACAAAGACATGACCAAGCACACGGGCGTGCTTAAGGCTGTGTAAAAATAGGGAAAGGATTTTCCCAACACGGGCTACGATATGGCCGTGGTCAAGCCTGCGAAAACAACACGAGTGTGAGACACGCCCGTGTGGAAGACCCGTAGTTGAAACTGAGAAACTAACACGGGTGTGCGACATGCCCGTGTCTAAACACCTGTGGTCGAACCTGTTAAACGAACACGGACGTGGAACTTGAACACATGGGCATTGGAGAAGCGAACAAAGCTAGGCATGGCCATTCAACAGGGCCGTGGAAACCCACACGCCCAGGGGACATGGGTGTGGACTAAATGTTAGATGCCCCCAAATTTGAAATTCGCAAATCACACGGGCTAAATTTGGGGAACACGGGCGTGTGACATGGCCTTGTGCCCCAAAATCTATAAATATGTTACACTATTAATTGTTTTCCCCATTCAAAAACCCTAACCCTAGCCGTTACAACTATACACGGCTCCCTGCCACACCCGTGCGTCGCCTTCAAATTCATTTTGACGCTCAATCTCCCCTTTAGCGTACCATGTCATCATCAAGAGGAAAGAAAACCGCCGTACCCGCTTCGAAGAAAAGGAAAGGAGCGTTCTCTTTCGTAGGCCCCACCGTAGAAATCTGCCACCCTCTCCTACAGTTTCCTCGAGGGCCCCAGGAAGAACTGGGCCGTTGCATCGACTGGGCTGTTGTCGAACAAGTCTAGTTGGCTGACGCGATTCGGGCTCTCCTTACCACCGAACCTTGGGAGCTATTCTTCAGGATTATCGAGCTGACATACCTCGAGCTCACGATGGAACTATGCTCAACATTCCATCTCCAGACCGTAATGACGAGACATGATAATCCTGGCACAGTCCAGTTTCTCCTAGGCAGATTAATCCGCCAGCTAAGCATCCCAGAGTTTGGTGCTGCACTAGGCCTATATACAGAGGAGTTCAGGGAAGAAAATAAACTACAGGCTTTAAGTCACCACATACATTTCTCTCCTTCGAGGTGTTGGCACACTTTGACCCCTAGCACGCCATCCTACAATCCTAGCCGCTCCAAGGTATTAGTTCTCCCACCATCCCTAAGGTACTTACATGCAATTTTAGCTCACACAATTATAGGGAGGCGAGAGAGCACTGGCGTCGTCAACACCCACGACGTCTACTTCTTATGGTTCATGTCGCAAGGGCACGTCATTGATCTTGCCTATTTTATTACCCTTGCGATTCAGCACCAGACAGAGCGGCATCGAAAGGGGGTCATCTCCATTGGTCCCTACGTGACTAGGTTGGCACAACACTTCGGGCTCCTCAATACCGTGGCCCAAGAGTCATCCTTCACCCTCATCGGCCAGATGTCTCCACAAGGCATCCCGAGCATGCTTAGCATGAGGATGATCGAGAGGCACCGAGGAACCTACCCTCCCCAGTATCGTCTCACTCAATCTACCGAGGAGGAGGCCAGGAGGACATTCCTGACGATGTCCCCCCACAGCACGAGGACCCACAGACTCAGCCACCACCACCCTCTTGTCCAGTTCATGCGGCGGATTCATACGTTGACATCTCTGAGCGCCTTACCCGATTCGAGCATTAGTGTTTTCAATGATTTGACAACATTGATGCTACCC
This sequence comes from Gossypium arboreum, assembly GCF_025698485.1. NCBI lineage: Eukaryota > Viridiplantae > Streptophyta > Magnoliopsida > Malvales > Malvaceae > Gossypium > Gossypium arboreum. Next base: position 98,882,882 of record NC_069080.1, read on the forward strand.
TACAGCAGATTTGTTAGCACCTTCACATCTCATCGCCAGTCCCACCTCGCGAACCATCCAGCGATGAAGATATTTAGAAATATTTATTTATTATTTTATGTTTTTAATTATTGAAATTATTTATATTATTTTTCTTCAACTTTAGAAATTTTATTTTTATTTATTAATTTCAGCTATTTCTTTTTGAATAATTATTCTTCCTCATATCCCCTAAAAAGTTCCTGATTTTATCACTGTTATATAGAGCTCTTAAGCTCATCATCACAAGGGAACAAAACCTCCACCGGGAAAGGTTCTCCATGACTGCCATGTCCTGCTCGACCACGACCATAGCTACCACTAGATATAATATTCTTTTGGCGCAGGACTTATGGCCCAATGAACCTCTACGACCGCCAGAATATCCTCCTCCACTCTCGAACCAATCACTCTCCGAAACTCTAGTTCGAGGAATTCATCATACACGAAATTTCACTTCTCTCTCTATCTTATTTTTATACTCTAATATCTATCTTTGTACATTGAGGGCAATGTATATCTTAAGTGTGGGGGGTGAACATGAAACCAAACTTTTTGCATTATTCTCAAATCCTTGAATAATTACCTTGTTCTCTTAAAAAGTTCTCATATCATATTTCGGATAAATTCTGATTGATTTATGATTTTGATTGATATATCTTGAATTAAGACATAGGGATTTATGCATTGATTATTTAAACTTTAAGACATTAGAGAATCAAGCATGATAAGTTGATTTTTAAGAGTTCAAAATTATAGGTTGTTTTCCCAAGTCTAGGTATTACGTTGAATTAGAATTCACGAGTCTAAACATCAGAAAGCCATAATTTTTGTGAGATTTTTGAGCCTTTTGAGCATCTATCCATCCTTTCATGCTCACTTTTATTATTACTTTGAGTGCGTCAGTATGGAACTGTTATTCTAGAACTTGCTTGATTATGCATGTCGAGACCACACCATTTGATTTGATATATCAAAATGATTAAGGCACTTAGGATTAACCCACTCATGCCATGAAAATCCTACCTCCACGATTAACCCCTAGTAAACTCCCTTGAGCCTAACAAACCATTTCTTGTATTACCCTTAATATTAACCTTTAACCCATTATTGTTGAAATCCCCTAAATTAATCCATATTTTTGTCGAGATTTGAGTTGAACGGACTGCCTAGCTATGTTTTGTTCTTGATATTTAGCTTCTTTATTTAACTTGTTCTTAAAAAAAAAACACCTATGAATACATATTAGTAATTCCATATCCTAAGAAGAAGCTTTGTTGCACGCAAGTAAAGGTTAACTATTTTTCTAGTTAGGCAATTTTTCAATTCAATCTCGATCCTAACCCTTTCTTTCAGCTTGTGACCACACTCCCTAACCAAGCCTCACTACAACCCTCTAAAGACCTTTTGATTGATGTATCATCTTAAATTATGGTGGTGGAGATTTGATTTTCATGCAAGCCTATCGTAATGACTTTTCATTATTGATTATTGAGTGCTTCATTTATTGTCCTTAAACACCTCGAGTGATTTGAGTGAATCTTTAGTGATGATGTGAAACTCTGTGATATTCTAAATCGAAGGTAATTACTTAGATGAGGGAAGACACCTATGTTTTCGGAATAAAATGCTCGACTTGGAATGTTTGAAACTTTTATGTTCTTTTAGTTGAATTCTCAATGTATGATTACCTATGGATTAGTTTGAGATATTATCGATAGGAATTATAAGTTGAAAAGAATTTATTTTGATTATGAGTTAAGGATTTTGCTTGAGGACATGCAAATGCATAAGTGTGGGGGTATTTGATAAACCGTAAATTATACATATTTTTACCCCATGCTTAATGCGTTTTATGGATGATTTCTCATTAGAATTAGTGAATTCGATGCTCCTAATGCTTTAATTTCATGTTTTATACTTAGGAGAGCATAGAAGAGCGAAAGGAACGAGAAACAGGCCAAAAACGGAGAAAATGGGCGAAAGTACGAAATCAACATGGCCTGGACCTCCTCACACGGGCAGACCACATGGCCGTGTCGATCTGGTAGAATTGGAGCACGACTCACACGGGCGCGTCCCTGCCAAGCCCAAGTTGAGTCCAATTCGGAAAAGGCCAATTTTGAGGGTTTCTAGGCATTCAAAAGCCTATAAATACACACTAGAGGAGGAGAAAAAGAGAGATGGGGAAGAGGGGTAAGGAATTACCCTAAGGAAGCCGATTGATCGATCTCAGAAGCCAGATTCATCATCAAGATTGAAGATCTCTCCTCAATTTCCCTTCAGGAGTTTTTGGATTTTCTTTATGTTTTGTATTCTTTATTCTTCTGAGATGTTTTCTTATTTAGTTATGAACTAAACCCCTAAATACCTAAGGGGAATGAAACATAAGACGAATCTTGTTATTATTTTCTTAATCGTATGATAAATATTTAACTTGTTCTTAATTATGTGTTCTTAATTCTTGTTTTGATATCCTAGGGTACTAATTCAAGACACGCTATTAATAAGAGGAGGAATAGACACTGACTAAGAGTACATCTACCATAATTAAGTGAGTTGATCGGGCGCCTAAAAATAGGGTTACGAGATTTTGCTGGATTAGGGTGAAACCTAATAAGAGGATCCAAAGATCGAGTTAATGTAACCCTAGAGTGTTAATTAGAGAAAAGTCTCGGTTATTCAATCTAGGGATTAGACGTTATTAGTCTTGAATAGGGATAATAACATAACTTAGGGATCTCTACGGAACAAGCTGAATGAATAAATCGTTTGATTCAGAACCAGAATAACAAGTAAAGTCTAGGTGGATTTTTCCTTAGGTATTGTCTCAAGTCAATCGTTTTTCCAAAAGCAATTCCCCAATTCTTTTCTCTGTGCGTTCTTAGTTTAATTAGTTAGTTAATTAAAACAAACCCTTTTATTCTTAGGCTAGATAATAAAAAAGATAGTTATTACTAGTACTTTTGGTTCCCTTGGGTATGATATCCCGGTCTTGCCATTACTATACTATTTTTTGATAGGTTGGATTGCCTTTTTGTCGTGATAATAGTTATTCTAGGTTTGATCTTCATAAATATTTATTACTTGTTACAAATCACTTTGATAAAGAGCTATTTCCACTACTTGTTCAGCTCGTTCAGGGCAGTCTCTGAGGAAGTGATCAAAAGAACCACATCTGAAACATGCACCGCTCTTCATTGGTGTAACACCCCAAATCTGTGACCATTACCGGAGTTGAACACGAGGTGTTACCGGGCTTACTTCACTTATTTCCCCCTTTATATTTTTTTTTCTGTTCCAGGCAGACTAGATAACTGCATCACTGTCACCTTAAAAATCATATCTCGAGTTCCAGAACTCAAAAACCAGTTCCGTAAATATTTCCTGAAACTAGACTCATAGTTCCATTTACACATTTTTTTCTAGAATTTTTGCTCAAGCCAATTAGTACAGTTTATTAGTTAAAGTCTCCCCTATTTCAGGGTTCGACTACACTGACCTTTGCGCATTACGACTTGGATATCTTCCTGTACAAGGCTCCAAAACTTATGCCGTTTCTTTCTAAAGAAACAAGACTCACAAAGGAATCTGAAAATATAGAGCATAACTTCTAATTATCTCTAGTTAATTTATAATGGATTTTCAAATTCGAAACAGGGGATCCAGAAACCGTTCTGGCCCTGTTTCGCGAAAACTTGAATATCTCTTAAAATACAGCTCATATTGTCGTTTCGTTTCGTCCATATGAAAATAGACCCATCAAGCTTCGATTAAGTTATTTTTTTAGCATTTAATTCCACTTATACTATTTTTAGTGATTTTTCGATCTCACATCACTGCTACTGTCCGCAACAGTTACTGAAATAAACTATGCCTATTTCATGAATTTTTCCTTGGCCTTACTAATAATCCATCATACATAACACAAATTGTGACCACCTTATCAAAATTAAGATTTCTGGGACTCGCGACTATAAGTTTTAAAACCCCACTCAACCGACCACATAGGCCATATTCGCATGGCTTAAAGGTACTTACTCTTTCCGCTGTCCATGATCAACTCGATAAAGTCACACCCTCCATGTAAGTAACCGATCGAACATATATATTAAATTCGCACACGTAGTGCTTAACAATCAATCACGCACACTTAGTGCCATGTGATTTAAGCTCGGACACATAGTACCATATAATTTAAGTTCGCACACTTAGTGCCATACTTTTCAAGCTTGCACACTTAGTGCCAATCTTGTCACCTTGCCCATTTATTGCCCGCACACTTAGTGCCGAGACCAAACACTCTACGCATTTTGCTACCTTTATAAATTCAACAATGTCATCATTCCATACACATACATTTTATATACATATCATCTCATTAAACACAATTACATAGATATTATGATCATTTAAATCAATACCAAATATATGCTTAATGACTTACCTTGTGTTGGGTAAAAAATTCCAAGTCGGCTACTCGATGACCTTCGATTTCCCCTTGTTGGACGCCTCTCCTTTAGGATCTTGAGCTTAATTCAATTAAATTAACCCATTCAACCACTTTGTAAAATATTTGTATCAAACATTAAAATTTCATTTCATAGGATACACATGACAAATTCTTATCCTTCTACCCCATGCTTTCGAACTATTTAGTTCACAACCTTAGGCTATCACCCTATTGCCAACTATCCTAATAAAGTATAGTATCACAAGTGTGTACACCCATATGGCCGAATGTGCAAGATTAAATTCAACACCACCTATGTGCTTAATTAGGTGGCGAATATACATGTCTATGTTAAATGATTGTGCACTTAATACATTCTACAATATGGTTACTTGTTTTGACTAAATACCATATTGTTTCTAGTCCAAAACTCGGCTAATGCACATATATACATTAGTACTCAATTTCTAACAATTGCACTTCACCTTAATAGCTAGCTTAGCAAACCTTGATTTAACATCTAATTGTTCATAACACAATTTAAGCATACTCTTAATTCATCAATTCCAAACACATACATTACTCAATGATTTTCAAAATTATATTCGGCCTTAGCACACAACTTGCTAGCCGATTCTTCTCCATCTAGCAACTAATGCACATATGAGCTCACTTGTTAGACTCTTCAACCATATTATACTAAACTTTCTTCTAAGGCCGAATCCATGTACCATCTTTAATACTCATACCAAGAATTTTATACTAAAAATTCACACACACCATTTACATGAACATTTAACTAACTCAAATTTCACCCATCCACCATTATTTCTTAAAACACAAGACAACAATCATTTTCCTCAATTTTCTTCCTTGGCCGATTGCCCAATATCACCACACAATCAAGGTTTTGACATGGCTAAGTAGGAAACTTAGTAGCTAGCTTAAAGTATGTTAACCTTTTAAGAACCAACGTGAACTCACTTACCTTAATTCAAGCTCAAGGGTGACCAAACCTTCTCTTCCTTTCTTCTTCAATTCGGCCAAGCATGAACCAAAGGATGAACACTTTTTTTTTTGTTTTTCTTTTCTTCAACTCACGGCAATGGGGAAGAAAGATGAGCATTCTTTTTTTTTCTTTGTTTTCATCATATTTCTTTTTCCATTTCTTTAATACTAGCATTTCTATTTTATTGTTTCCTACATACATCACTAGCCTAACATGTTGGAGACATGTTTCCACCCATAGCATGGCCGGCCATCATGCTCCAATTTGGCTAATTTGACATGCAAGGACAAACACTTTTCCACATGTATTAATAGGCCATTTAAAATTAGCCTATCATATTTCACCATGTCTCACATTGATCCCTATTTAATAATTTCTCATACAATTGGTAAAATTAGAGAATGAAACTTCCACATGTACATGTACACACACAATAAGCATAGAATATAACAATTAATTATTTTTATGACTCGGTTTTGTGGTCCCGAAACCACTTTCCGACTAGGGTCAATTTGGGGCTGTCACAATTGGGCACTCTCCAAAGTTAAATTTGTTGCAGCTCTTACACTTCAGCTTTTAATCATCTACACTCCCCACACTAGTTACCATCAGGGAGGAAGATTTTTGGCCTCGTCATTTAAAGCTTCTTGATCTACCCGAATATCCCACTGTTGAAGTGGAGCGTTCACGTTGACTCCTGGCTTTCTTCGTGTAAAATGAGAGTGTTTTACCACTAAGTCTCTTGCTCGTAACTCGAGCCTCTCTCTTAGCTTGTTTTCTTTCATTACTAAGTTCCTCGGCCTTCTTAGCTCGATAGGCCAATGTAGCAAACTCCCGTATTTCCAAGATCCCAATTAACAATTTGATGTCCTCATTCAGGCCTTCCTCAAAGCTTTACACATTTCTAATTCAGTTTGGACCCATTCAGTTGCGTACTGACTTAATCGTACGAACTTTCTCTCGTATTCCACTACAATCTTTTTCCCTTGTTTGAGTTCCAGGAACTCTTTTCACTTCGAGTCCAAAAACCGTTGGCTAATTTATTTCTTCCTAAATTCTGCTTAGAAGAAATCCCAAGTAATATTCTCTTTCGACACTACCGAGGAGACAATCTTCCACCAATTGTATGCAGTGTCCTTCAAAAGGGACACAGCGCACTTCAAACATTCTTCGGGTGTGTCACGACAAATCATCTAGCACCCTCGTAGTATATTCAAGCCAGAACTTGGCTCTCTCAGCGTCATCAACAACTTTCTCTCTAAATTCTCAGCCCCACACTTTCTAAGCTTATCTACAGGGGCTTTACTGATTCTCACCAGTGCCATACCCCGTGGCACATCCTCATTAGGTTGGTTAGGGGGCGGGGGTGGTCTTGGTATATTGGAGCGATTTCTTAAATAATCCCCAAACCACTCATCCATCATATCAAAGAAGGCAGCTCGGGCCTCTACTAGGCCTTATGACATCAACCTTCTACTACTACTAGATACAACTCGTTGTACGGAAGCTGGAGCATGGCTCTCGGCTCCCTCGGACTCATCTTGTGCTCGATTGGAAGACATTTACAATATTCAAAACAATTTAAACAATTAGGAGACGTCACACTATCAACATTCGAATAATGGCGTGTATAGAGTACGTTTAACATCTCCTATGGTAGTCCTAGAACTGAATAAATCGTAGCTCTGATACCAATAAATGTAACACCCCTTACCCGTATCCAACACTGGAACAGGGCTCGAGGCATTAGCAGACTTAAACATTCATAAAGATACAAAACTAGGTCACCAAATTTCGTCCAAAATTAAAACTTTTAGAACATATGCATATCGTCCCTTATACAGGCCATCGGGGCCTATAACAAACGTTAGGGCAGTTCGGGAAAAAACTGAAAACATTCAATAAACTTTGGGTAGCTTAATAATTTTCTAGCTTTGAAGTGTCAACGCCCGTGTAGAAAGGCCGTGTGGACTCACACACTCGTGTGACTTGGGGCACGTCCATGCCTTTAACCCGTGGGCAACATTGACTTTTAGGCACGGCCAAGGCACACGTCCGTGGTCTCACCTCATGTCCAAAACTTGAGCATTCTGTTAAATTAACACGGCCCAGACACATACCCGCGTGTCCTACCCATGTACTAATCTGACTTAAAGTTTTAGTTGCAGGGAAGTTTTAGGTGCAGAGGACACATGGCTATACCACACACCCATAGGGATGAGCCGTGTGTCACACACGGGTTAGACACACGCCCGTGTGTCTAACCATGTGGACCTTCATAGGCTATTTTCCAAGCCTTTAGTCACCCCTTTCTACTTCTTTTTCTAAATAAATACCAAATTCAAAGTAAAACATGTTTATACACCTATAAATGGTCTTGGTGAAGTTAGTGTATGGAAACCTCAAATCATTGGTTTCACACATGAAAGGGTATTTCCAATCTAATGCTTATGGGTTCTTGTGTCGTTTTAATTCATCCAAAATTTGGCTCGTTCATTTGACTTATTTCCAATTTGTAGCAACCCATCATTTGCAAATAAAACCATGTATAAATTGCAGGTCATAGCCTACTTCAACTTAGCCAATTTTCATGGCATACGCAAAAAGATAAATATATTTTACATGCCCTCATTTGGAAAATCAAATGACACATATAACAAAATACTCAAAAAGATTATACATGCCATTGAAAAAAATGAACAAAGTCTCTATACCAAAGCTAGTCTAGTTGATAGTGTGTTGACTCTCCAATTATCTTCCAGTTCTTATGAGTCCTTGAGCTCTACGAGATAGGGGAAAAAGAGAAGGGGTAAGCATTTTCATGCTTAGTAAACTCGAATAACCGAAAAGTAAACTTACCGAGTAATTAGCATGCATCCATACTTAAATCATGAAATCATCCAATATAAAATGATTTTCTATCACGTGCACTCAATCAATGAGTTAGTCATATAATCATGTATCATGTAATATAACTACATAAGCTTATCATTCAACATTTCATTTTATACATGTATTTCATGTTAATCTCGTTGAGTTTTTAGGAAATATCGATGGAATACCCATTATCCGTCAATTCATTCAAATGATCTTTCCATATATGCACTTCCGCGAACCTCACATCATATGGCAGGATTACCAGTCCAGGCTAAATCCCCTATTATATAAACTCATAAGGTGATGTCGGGATTACCAGTCCAAGCTAAATCCGCTATAACGACAAACACCCTTAATAAGCTCAGATCTGAATTACCAGTCCAGGCTAAATTTAGATCCTAATCGGATTACCCGTCCGAGCTAAATCCCCAATACACACATATTCTTCGGGAGACTTGATCACTTAAGGAACACCCGTCCGGGCTAGATTCCTTCCATACTCGAGATCACAGATTACCCATCTGGGCTAAATCCTTATTGCAACACATGCAGGATCTCATTTCACACGTAAAACATGGTTTATCCATCGAATTCCCTTTTAACCTCAACCGAGACGGCTATCAACAATTCATTATCAAATATGCATTTCATACATTTTCATGTCATCAATAAATGGAAATATCATGCATTCATAAATCATGCAATTATGCATATTTGGTGTTTACTTTAAGTTATCCGAACATACCTGGTACTCTTTTTGGGAATGTGTTTTGGTTATTCCGAAACCTTGCGTTTACCACGATCGACCTCCGAAATTTGTTCCTCGGGGTCTATATCAACAAAATTAACTCACTAATATCCCAAATTATACATTTCATGTTTAATATCTACCCCGGTCCAAATGACTGTTTTGCCCCTAACCTTTGACATTTTTGAAATTTAGTCCTTAGGCTCATATAATGAAACACATGCAATTTCTATCTCACCCAAGCCTAGCCGAATATTTTTCTCTCTTATGGTAGCCTACATTTTCCATTAATTTCTCATTTCTACCCCACATTTACATCTTTTACAAAATGGTCCCTATAAGGGTTTTTCAAGAAAATCAACTACGAAAAGATGTTTAACACACATTAATCTTTCATATTCCTCCATAATCCATCAAAATACAAGCAACTCATGCATGGGTAAATTTTTAAACATGAACCCTAGTATGAAATATGGGTAGAAATGAAGAGAACAAGCTACCGGGATTCCAAAAATACAAAGAACATTAAAAACGCGGCTTGGGAGCATTTACTATTGAGCTTGAAATGTTTGAAAACCCTAGCTATGGTGACAAAAGAATTTCGGAAGTATGGAGAAGAAGAATGGGTGATTTTTGGTCCATTTTTCCCATTTTATTTCACTTAAAAGCCAAATGACCAAAATGCCCTTAAGTCCTTTCTTTGAAATTTCATCCATGCAAGCCCATTTTTGTCCAAAAAATTAGAATTTGGGAAAATTGCTCTGCAAGACTTTCTAATACATAATTTAAAGCAATTTCATACAAATTGCTTCTAGAATCCAAGTTTTGCAATTTATTCAATTTAGTCCCTAATTTTCAATTGGACACCTTATACTTAGAATTTCTTCATGAAACTTTAGCACATGCATATACTCATATTCTAGGCCTCATAATAACCATAAAATAAATATTTTGATGTTGGATTTGTGGTCCCAAAACCACTATTCCGACTAGGCCCTAATTCAGGATGTTACATGGCCGACCATGCTTAGTGGATTTTGAGTTGAATTTTGCTTGATTTTAAAGCAATTCAAATCCCATAACAACTCAAGACTAAGGCTCGTTCAAATGAAAATCTTCGGACAAATCTCTAATTTCTTCAACATTGTAAGGACCTTGTGTAATTAAACCAAAAAGTGGTTTATCTGGACAATCATGTGTAGCCGAATTTGGGTTGTCTTGGTATTCAATTACAATTTTTGTAATCCAACAAAGCTATCACACCTATCCAGAATAAATCAATAAATTAAAGGACCAAAAAATAAAATTTATCCAATTTAAATAATTAATTAAAACCCAAATTATTAATGAAATATTTTAAAATTAACTATTAAATATAATTTTATATTTTATTATTTAATTTAATCATGCATAGCCCATTTTATGTCTTAAAAATATAATATGTTCAAATCAATATAAAATAAGCCATTTTATGCATGAAAACTATATAATAAAGCATAAAATCACATTTTATATTTTCACTTATTTCATTAATTTATTAAACAATTACTTAGTTTTAACAACGAATTTAAGTAAAACGGTGATAAATTATGTAACACCCCTTACCCGTATCAGTCGCCGGAATAGGGTACGAGGTATTAACAATTTATAGTATATACTATTAAATAAAACCCAATAAAAATATGGTGTGCAATTTGATCATGAATCATTATAACATATGCCATTAACAATACAAACCAATTTCAAAGGCTTCGTACAAAATGATTAGTTTGATACTATGATTAGTATTTTAACCTTAGACAATTATGTCACATAACAAAATAACTAAGTCTGCTATACATGCCATATTTCAAAATGTTGAGTTGAAATACCAAGAGTATTGATAGTGCGGGCGGATCTTCAACGATCTCTAACTCCTGTGCTAGCTGGATGACACTATAAGACAAAGGAGAGAAAAGAAAGTAAGCTTATAGCTTAGTAAGTAAGTATATAAATAACAAATAAGGAATCTAATATGTTTACAACATAACTCAATTATATCATATTTTTAATTTTACTATTTACTCCAATTTGATCAAGCTGTCCCTCCTGCGTCATGATCACTAAATAAATCATAACTCGAGTTACGACGCTCGAAATTCAAATCCGTAAAATTTCTCTGAATCTAGACTAATAAAAATTCTTACTAATTTTTTTCTAGAATTTTTTGGTTCAGCCAATTAGTACAGTTTATTATTTAAAGTTTCCCCTGTTACATAGCTCAACTGATCTGACCTCTGTTTACTACTAATTGAATTTCTCTCAGTACAAAATTCAAATAACCATGGAATCAGTTTCATTTAAAACTAGACTCAATATGGAATTTATGCATATAAACTATATTTCTTAATTTGTTCTGTAAAATTTTTAATGATTTTTCAAAGTTGGAACAGGGGATCACATAGTCATCCTAAGCAAGTCACACACAATTGTAAATATCTAAAAATATAGAATTCTTTTGCTTTCTATGTTTCTTTTATATGAAAATAGACTAATTAAGATTTAATTTCACATCTTATTCAACCTCTAATTAAATTCCTTCTATTTTTGGTGATTTTTCAAAATCACGTCACTGCTACTGTCCAAAACAGTTTTAATGCTAATTTCACTCTTTCACACATTCTTTGTATTAACCTCATTTTAACTTATATATATATATATATCACAAATCATTTTCACCACATTTCATACATCACAAGTATAGGCCCATGACTACAATGTCACCACAAAGCCATCCCGTTGAACAATGCGGATTAATCCTCGATACTTGATGGTTTCAGCACACAACCCCACCATCATATTTCATTTAATTCGGCTCTCTTGTACACATGGTGAACACTTAGTACCACTCATGCGACCTAGCCGATTTGTCTCATAGCTCTCTTGTCTACATGGTATCCTTCACTTCGAATCACGCATGCGACCTAGCTACATTTATCTCTCACGTAGCTCTCTGGTCTACATGGGATACATCCCGTATCACACATGTGACCTAGCTACTACATAGTATCTCATAGCTTTCTTGTACACATGATGTGCACTCAGCATCATACATGTGACCTAGCTACGCTCCCTCTATTTTATTCGATCTTTCCGAATGTTCAACAGGGATCTCTCTCTTTTTTACTTATTTCCATTCTTCCAATAGTCGATTTATACTTCAACATCAGCTAGTATATATATATAATAGGCTGAAATATAAGAATGTAAATGAAATTAATGTATTATTTACATACAAACTTACCTCGGTGCAAAATATGGGAATTTTGCAATTTAGTCCAAAACTTTCTCCTTCCCCCATTCGAGGTCGATTCCACGCCTTTCTTGATCTATAACAACATATTTAGCTCATTTAACACTCGAACTATTTATTTTATTCCAAAAATCACATTATACAAAATTTACATTTTTGCCCCCTAACTTTGACAAAATTACGATTTTCCCCAAGGATCGGAAATTTAATTTCAGCCCTTATTCTTATGTTTAATGACCTACTGATCATTTTTTTCTTCTATGGCAACATCAAATTCTCACTCTAACACATAATTATGAACAATAGGTATTTTTATCGATTATGCCGTTTTGCTCGTTTTCGTTAAAAATCGCTTAGAAAAGATCGTTCTCCTAACTTCAAACATTCATATTCTACCATCAAACAACAAAATACATGCCTATCATTCATGGGTAAATTTTTAAACATAAACCCTAACTCGAAATAATGGTAGAAATAGGTAAACCGAGCTACGAGGATTTTAAAAATGTGAAGAACATTAAAAACGGGGCTTGAAATCACTTACTATGAAGCTTGAAAGTTGAAGAAACCCTAGCTATGGAAGAGAGCAAATTTCGGCAGCAACTAGTGAAGATGATGACCAATTTTTTGTTATTTTTCCCATTTTATTTCATTTAATATCCAAATGACCAAAATGCCCTTCCTTATTAAACTTTCAAAAATTCCATCCATGTCCTATTTTGTCCATGAACTTAGAAATTGGTCAAATTGCTATTTAAACCCTCCTAATTAATGTTCCAAAGCAATTTCATACTAAAAACTTCTAAAATGCAAGTTTTGCAATTTATTCGATTTAGTCCCTAATTCCAAATTAAGCACTTTACGCATGGAATTTCTTCACGAAATTTTCACACTATCATGCAATCATAATATAAACCTCAAAATAAAGATAAAAATAATTATTTTTATCTCAGATTTTTGGTAACAAAACCACTATTCTGATTAGGCCCTAATTCGGGTTGTCACAAATTACATAGGAAAAATGTAACACCCCTTACCCGTATTCGACACCGGAATACGGTATGAGGCGTTACCGAACATAAACTTACACAATCATACAAAACTAAGACATGAATTTCCATCCAAATTTAAAACTTTTCATTCACATGCATATCATCCCTTATATGGGCCCTCGAGACCCAAAGCATACTTCGAGTGTGGTTCGGTACTAAACCGAAAACTTTCGAAACTTTTACATCACTTAGAGAATTTTCTTATTTTGGAGAGTCACATGCCCGTGTGGGAATGCCATGTGATTACACACACCTGTGTGGCTTGGGACATGCTCGTGTCCTTAGCTCGTGTAATTATTTATTTGTGACGTCATCAGCAAAATAGGGTCACATGGCCAAGTCACACGCTCGTGTGCTTAGGTCATGTGGCGAATTAAATTCCAAAAATCAGATGCAGACTTCACATGGCCTGGGCACACGCCCATGCCCTGGGGCTGTGTCCTTCACAAAGTTGAGACACACGATCGTGTCTCTCCCCGTGTGTTTACTACTGGGCATTATATTTTACTTAATTAGGGTGCAGGGGACACACGGCCAGATCACACGCCCATGGGGAAAACTGTGTGTGGGACACACGCCCTGTGTCTACCCGTATAGACAACTTTGAGGCTATTTTCCAAGCCTTTTGTCACCCTTAATAACAAATACACACTTATACATCTCAATGACAACCTACATGGCATAAATTAGAACTTACACATTCATAAACATGGCTCATGCATATCAACTTCTTATCAATTTATACTTGCCTGAGACTCTATATTTTATTTAGGCCAAGCTTACCAAATCACATGCAACATCTAACATCAATTTACTTCCATTTCATACATTCATGCCTTAGTTGTTATTATGCCATTTACTCATAATTCCATCATAAAACATCCATGAACATATACACAATTCATCCATGCCAAATGAATTTAACCACATCATGAGTGATCTTAGCACATGCATGTATTTATGAATAGGACTACATTCCCATAATTAATATGAGCCAAATCTCATGGCCATATACAAAATGAATCATCAAATCATTATAAGCCAACACATTTGGCTAAACCAATATGATTTATAACAAAAAAGACCAAGTCCCTATACATGCCAAACTCAAAATACTTGAATTCACTATACCTAAAAGATTAGTTTGATAGTGTGAATCGAGCTCCGACGTCCTTCGATTCCTAAGCTAGCTTGGCGATACTATAAGAAAATGGAAAAGATAAGGAGTAAGCATAAAGCTTAGTAAGTTTGCATGTAAATAATTAACAACATTAACCATGCATTATTATACACATAACATAATAATACTTATCACAATGTCATCAAGTATCATAAATACATTTTTAAATCATGTCATATACATAATGCACAATAAAACTCATGATCATAATTCGTTCATTCACTTCTTATCGAGGTCTCATCGATTCATAATCTCAATATTTATGAGCTTAGTGTACATACTTCTACCCTTTCAACATGATCATACCTTGTCATCTCTTTGACACAATCTCTGGATTACCCGTTGAACCACTTGGAATACTAAAGGATACTCGGGGAAAATCTCATACACATAGTAAGATGCCAATCGCATATCCCAAATATGGTCTTACATGGGATCACATAACGATGCCAATGCCATGTCCCAGATATGGTCTTACATGGGATCACCTTTCAATGCTGATAGCCCAGCTATGGTCTTACATGAAATTACACATCGATGCCAATGCCATGTCCCAGACATGGTCTTACATGGGATCTCATCCCGATGCCAATGCCATGTCTCAGACATGGTCTTACATGGGATCACATATAACCCTAAAGTCATGACATTTGTATCCAAATTATTCCTACGGTTAAACTGAGCTTTCATGGTATCAATTCTTTGTCGAATCGTCAGCGAGTCATCATTAATCAAATTCATATAGATAAACATACATTTCATGCAATATCAAATATTAAATGCATAATATAAATTTGCATTATTTACACATGAACTTACCTCGGTACCAAATTCTAACAAATTATTCGATTTAGTTCGTAACCTTGTTCTTTCCTCGGTTTAGGTCCAGACTCTATTTTTCTTGATCTATAATAGCAAATTCAGCTTATTTAATTATAACATTGTTCAAATCAGTTCACAAGTCATACTTTGCAAAATTTATAGTTTGGCCCCTAAACTTTCACATATTTACAAATTAGTCCCTAGGCTCGTAAAATGAAATGTACACATTTTCTTTATTACCCAAGCCTAGCCAAACTTAACACATGCTCATAACAGCCCACATTTTCCTTCAAATCAGATTTTTACTACTCAATTTTATAACTTTTACAAAAAAGGTCTTTTTAGGTGTTTTCATCAAAAAATCACTTAGAAAAAAATGTTTATCACACTTCAAACTTTCATATTCCTTCATTAATCATCAAAATACATGCATGTCACACATGAGTCAAATTTCAAACATGAACCCTATTTTAAAATATGGCTAGAAATGGGTAAACTGGGTTACGAGGGTTTCAAAAATGTTAAGAGCATTAAGAACGGGGCTAGATGCACTTACTATTAAGCTTGAAAGTGGAAGAAACCCTAGCTATGGAACCTTGAAATTTTTGGCCAAGGTGGGAGAAGATGGATACAATTTTTGACTTAGTTTCCCTTTTTATTCTTTTATTAACCAAATGACAAGAATACCCTTAAGGCCTTTCTTTCAATTTTTTCCTATTCATGCCCATTTTTGTCCGTAAAAATAAAAATTGGGCAAATTGTTATTTAAGGACCTCTAATTAATTATCCATGAAAATTTCATGCTTAGAGCTTTTAGAACTCACTTTTTGCAAGTTTTGCAATTTAGTTCTAAATGTCAAATTGGACATTTTATCAATAAAATTATTCATGTTACACAAGCATGAAATCATATCATAGACCTCATAATAATCATAAAATAATTGTTTCTACTTCAAATTTGTGTTCTTCAAACCACTATTTTGACTAGACCTTAATTCGAGATGTTACAATTCTCCTCCTTAGGGATTTTTGTTTCGAGAAATCTTACCGGTGAAAAGGTTTGGGTATTGGTTTCTCATGTTTTCTTCAGTCTCCCATGTAGCCTCTTAAACCCCATGTCTTTGCCTTAATACTTTCACAAGGGCAATATTTTTGTTTCTCAATTGTTTGACCTTCTGAGCCAAAATCTTAACCGGCTCTTTGCCATAAGTCATATCCGGTCGAATCTCAACCTTTGTCGGTGAAATCACATGCGAAGGGTCTGACCGGTATCGACGTAACATCGACACATGAAAGACATCATGGACCTTTTCCAACTCAAATCGCAAAGCCAACTGATATGCTACCGGCCCTATCCTTTCAGTAATCTCATACAGTCTAATAAAACGCGGATTCAACTTGCCTTTCCGACCAAATCTGAGGACTTCCTTCCATGGAGATATTTTCAGGAATACCTTATCACCAACTTGAAACTCAATCTCTTTCCATTTCAATTCTGCATAGGATTTCTTTCTATCCAAAGTGGCTTTTAAACAATCACGAATCATCCTTACCTTTTCATTTGTTTCTTTAACTAAATCCACTTCGTGAATCTAATTTTCTCTAAGTTCGGTCCAATACAAAGGTGTTCGGCACTTACGTCCATACAATGCCTCATAAGGTGCCATTATCAAACTTGACTAAAAACTATTTTTGTAGGCAAATTCTACCAACAATAAATAATTTTCCCAGCTACCTTGAAAATCAAGAACACAACACCGCAACATATCTTCAAGAATTTGAATTACCTGCTTAGATTGACCCTTAGTTTGCAGATGGAAAGTAGTACTAAAATTTAGCTTTGTACCCAAAGCTTCTTGTAACTTTTTTCAAAACCGTGATGTGAACCTCGAATCTCTATCTGATATGATCGACAAAGGCACTTCATGCAATCTCACAATTTCAGAAATATAGAATTCGGCTAACTTATCAAGTGAATAGTCGGTACGCACCAGTATAAAGTGAGCCGACTTTGTCAATTGATATACAACAACCCATACAACATCTTTCTTTCTTGGTGTCAATGGCAAACCCGTCACAAAGTCCATAGTAATTCGGTCCCACTTCCACTCGGAAACCATCACAGGTTGCAATAAACTGGATGTTCAGCTTTTACTTGCTGACAAATCAAGCATCTCGAAACAAACTCAGAAATATCTCTTTTCATTCTCGACCACCAATAAATTTTCTTCAAGTTATTATACATTTTCATACTACCAGGACGTATAGACAAACAACCACTATGTGACTCATGTAAAATCTTTTGAATCAACTAGGTATTTTTAGGAATACAAATCCTATCTCGGAATATCAAGCAACCATTGGAACCAATCTGAAAATTTGATTCAATACCTGATCACACTAAGTTCTCTTGTCTTTCAACTCACTGTTACTTTTCTTAGCTTTATAAATCTCTTGGAGAGACATCGGTCTAGCTGTCAAATCAGCTAGAATCGAACCATCATCCAAATAAACCAACCGTATATTCATAGACCTTAAAGCAATTAACAACTTCCTACTCAAAGCATTGCCAACCACATTCGCCTTTCCAGGGTGATAATCAATCACCAGCTCATAATCTTTTATCAATTCTAGCCATCTCCGTTGTCGTAGGTTCAGATCCTTTTCGGTCATCAAGTACTTTAGACTTTTATGATCAATGAATACTCAACATTTCTTGCCATACAAATGGTGTCTCCAAATCTTCAATGCAAACACAATGGCGGCTAGCTCCAAGTCATCTGTTAGATAATTTTTCTCATGTGGCTTCAGCTGCCTCGAGGCATAAGCTACCACCTTGCCTTCTTGCGTAAGTACATAGCCCAATCCATTCAAGGACGCTTCACTATAAACTACAAATTCTTTTCCCCATTCAGGTTGTACTAAAATTAGAGCCTCAGTCAAAAATCCCTTTAGTTTCTCAAAACTCTGTTGGCACTTTTCCGTCCATTCGAACTTGACAAATTTCTGTAACAACCTCGTCATCAGATTAGCAATCATGGAAAATCCTATAAAATACCGTCTGTAATAACCATCTAAGCCTAGAAAGCTTCTAACCTCAGTTACATTCCTTGGCTGTTTTCATTCAACAATAGCTGAAATCTTACTCGGGTCAACTCTAATACCATCACCTGAAACAATGTGCCTAAAAAATTTGACTTCTCGAAGCCAAAATTCACTTTTACTAAATTTAGCATACAACTGCTTGTCTCTCAAAGTTTGCAAAACCATTCTCAAGTGCTCAGCATGCTCGGTCTCATCACTAGAATAAATCAGTATATCATCAATAAAAACAACAACAAATTTATCCGACTACAGTCAAAAAATTCGGTTCATTAAATCCATAAATATTGCGGGAGCATTTGATAAACCAAATGGCATAACCAGGAATTCATAGTGACCATACCTCATCTAAAAAGTAGTTTTCAACACATCCGAGTCTTTAACTGTCAACTGGTAGTAACTGGTCCTCAAGTCAATCTTGGAAAATACTATGGCTCCCTTCAATTGGTCAAATAAGTCATCGATTCTTAGCAAGGGGTTCTTGTTTTTTTTGGTTACCTTATTGAGCTGTCAGTAGTCAACGCATATGTAACACCCCTTACCCGCATCCAATGTCGGGATAGGATTCGAGGCGTTAACGGACTTAAACATTCACAACAACACATAACATATTACCAACCATGCATGACAAACAAGCATATGCACATCACCAATATCAAACATAACATAAATAGCTAGATTTATAAGTCAGAATCATTATCTCACTAAAGACCAATATATTTGGCCAAATTATAATAACACATGTTATAAAACTAGGTCCCTATACATGCCACTCACTTGATAATTCTAGCATATGTGTTTATACTGTTAAGGTGTTGGCTTGATAGTGTGATGCTGCCTCCGACGATCTCCAACCTTGAGCTAACCTGATAACACTAAAAGAAATGAAAATGAGGGGTAAGCTTTACGCTTAGTAAGTTCGCATCAAATAATAATAAGCAATTTACTAACATGCTTTCCACAGTAAAACTAACCCAATTGTACATTTACATATGTTCTGGTTAAGCTGCTTTCTTGAGTCATAGTCACTAAATCATTTATATCTAGAGTTACAAAACTCCAAATTAAGATCCATAAATTTTCAAAGAAACTAGACTCATAAATATTTCCACCATAAAATATTCAGAATTTTTGGTCCAGCCAATAAGTATAGTTTATTATTCAAAGTCTCCCCTATTTCGATGTTTGATAGCTTCGACCTTTCTTCACTAAAAATTATTTATCTCATAGTACGAGACTCGGATAATGTTCCCATTTGTTTCTATTAAAATTATACTCATCGAAGATTATAAGAATATAAATTATAACCCATTATTAATTTTCTACAATTTTTAAAAATTTTTCCAAGTCAGAACAGGGGATCTCGAATTCATTCTGACACTGTCTCACAAAAATTAGAATATCACATAATATACAACTATTTTGCTCCCCATATTTCCTTTCTATGAAAATAGACTCATTAAGATTTAATTACATAATTTATTAGAAATTTAATTCAACTTACACAATTTTTGGTGAATTTTCAAATTCACACAACTGCTGCTGTCCAACACTGTTTTAATACTAAAATTCACTCTTACATAATTTCACTTAATCCATTTTGTCTTATCGAAGTTCACTCAAATATCGAGCATATTGCTCAAAATTTTCTTAAACATATACCTGTACTTATTCATCATATAATCATGCTCACATGTATTTTTACTTAATCGATTTTCCTGTTGAACTCTTCGGAATAATAACTGATACTCAGTTACCTGCACATATTTTCACACTTATAGCCAAAGCTATCTGGTACACATAGTAGCCTGCACTTAGTACTACACATGCGACCAATTATCCGGTACACCTAGTAGCCTGCACTTAGTACTACACACGTGATCGAAGTTATCGGGTACGCATAGTAGCCTGCACTTAGTACTACACATGTGACCTCATAACAGATCATTCGTATTGTTTCTATTCTGAAGGCTCAACCTGGAAATTCCTCACTTTCCAACATGTTACAAATTTATTCATAGTCCTTTTTCAATTTGCAATTTACGACAAATAGTCATTCTATAGGTAGCCACATTTCATATGATAACAAAATATAATAAAATAAAAAGAATCAATAAATTATTTACGAACAAACTTGTCGAAATCTCATCAGGTACAACCGTGCAGCAATCCATACAACCCAGGTAATAGTAATTTAACACTAATTCATGTAACAATAATTTTCCATTCAATTTCACATGTCACAACAAGCATTACATTTTTCCATATCATACATACCATTCATCAACTTCTCTTAAACATATTAAATCATACAATTTATGCCATATCAATAGAGAATTACAGTTCATGCATGGTATTGCATTATTATTAACACACGAACTTACCTCTATCCAGAAACGACAATTTACCATTCTAATTCATAACCTTGTATTTTCTCGATTTAAGCCCAAATCTCGATTTCCTTGATCTATAGTATCACATTTAGCCTACTAATTAGTCACACTATTCATATGGGTCTAAAAATCATATTTTTACAGATTTGCATTTTGACCCCAAAACTTTTGCATATTTGCACTTTTGCCCTAATGTTCGGAAATTAAACTTCTTCTTATTTTCTTATGTTTTATGACATGTTGATTATTTCTCCCTTCTATGGCAATATCAAATTCTTACTCTAACATGTACTTATGAACATTAGGTATTTTTACCGATTATGCCGTTTTACTCGTTTTCATGTAAAATCGCGTAGAAAAAGTTGTTTAACACAATTTCAAGCTTCATATTCCACCATTAAACATCAAAATACATGCATATAATTCATGGGTAAATTTTTAAACACAAACCCAAGCTCAAAATAATGGTAGAAATAGCTAGAACATGTTACCAGGACTTTAAAAATGTAATGAACATTAAAAACGGGGCTCGGGATCACTTACAAATGAGCTTGGAAAGCTTTAAAACCCTAGCCATGGTGTTTTTCATAAAAAATTCGGCCATGAGGAAGAAGATGAGAAAAATTGGCTTATTTTGGCATTTTTAATTCATTTAATTTCTAATTTACTAAAATGCCCTTAATGAAAAACTTTTAAAAACCTATCATACCATGTCCATTTTTGTCCACAAAATTCAAAATGGTCTAATTGTCATTTAAGGACCTTTAAATTAAAAAATCATAACAATTAGACACTTATAACACGTAGAACTCAACTTTTGCACTTCTTACAATTTAGTCCTTTTGACCAAATTGAGTGCCCAAACGTCGAAATTTTCGAACAAAATTTTCACGAAATCATTTCATGAAATCGTAGACCATAAAAATATAATAAAAATAAAAATTTTCTCATCAAATTTGTGGTCCCGAAACCACTGTTCTAACTAAGCCCAAAATTAGGATGTTACATTTCTCCCCCCTTTAGGGGTTTTCGTCCCCGAAAATCTTACCAAAAAAAAAAGTGGTTTTGGTTTTTCACTTGGATTCCTCAATCCTGTAATCGATGTCAAAGAGCTTTCACTCAGGCTAAATTTTTACTACTTGTCTCTTTAAATTTTACATACAAAAATCATAAGTGGTTTTCACTTTACAATACTTTTACTGAAACTTAATCTCTACTAAAAAGCTCATGTACTCAAAAGTCCGATCCATAACATTATGTTATATATGCATTCACACCCGAATCCTTTCGGATTCGAATAGTAAAACTAGTCAATTCATTTCAACCTCATACTCTTTATAATTTCACACAGTCTAATTATTTGTCAATTCAACCCTCAGATAGTTTTTATTTCAAGCCTCTTCTGGCTTTCCAAAGAAATCATGATATGAAACTCAGATCTTAATCCGATTAGTGGAGGTTAAAATTCCATGATATCCAAAATTCATAAAGACACGAAATTCTATGAATCTGGTGAGCAGACATTCGGGTATACCAGCATAATTTACACATCTCAATACGTTTAACAATGCTACATGTCACTTTCCTCTTTCAAGGACAGGAATGATCCAGACAAGAAAATCCATATTAACCTTTTCTATTTCCATTCTAATTCCGAAACGGCAAAAATAATTCTGATGATTCTTGTTATACATCTTTAAACTTTCAACATTTCAAGAATTTGTACTCAAAGATAAACAATGACCGTTTCAACATTTTTTTTAATACCCAGATTATCTTCACATTATCAATATCAGATGTTCTTATTGTATATGATTCTTCTAGGAAACATACACTTCTTAATTAGACTATTCGTTTTTTTACCCGTGAAGAAATAAAATCTTATTCTCAAGTATGCACATCTCATTAAATTCTAGACATATACTCCATACAAATTGAACAATCAAGTCGACCTTATTCATCCGTAATTGATATTTCAAGAAATTCTCTCTTCTAGTCAACAGAACGATTCAACATGTATCATTCCAAATTCACTCATCATACCAATCGAATACAATAAAAAATGCATTAACATAAGTAATATTGATACCTCAAGTAAATACATTAACTCTGATTAACTTTCTTGAGAAATGAAATCCACCATACACAATTTCTCATCGATTCTTAATAGGCAGAATATAACAAAATACCAGAGAAAAATAGAACCATGCAGATCATAACCCAATCAGACTAACAATATATTCGTCTAACGTTAAGATCAAGGAACATTTTCATAATATAAGAATTCATCAGGGATTAGATAGCCCCAATAATATTTCCAGTATAAGGTAATCTCAATACAATATCTCAATAGAGACAGTCACAAACTGTTCACTATAATTACCATGCTTGAACATTTCATATTTTGAACATTATTCCTTTAACTATTTCTATCGTTCCAAATTCCATAATATTCCCTTTACTAAGAAAACCAATTCATGAGGGAATTTCAATCAATACATTTCTCGACATCATACCAGGATAGATCGTTTTACTAAAATTAACCTTTTTCGCTAACTGCGATGTTGCGAAAATTAAACAATCTTTCGGTCAATCCGATATCTTTCTAGCTCATGTTTGTACTTATCAACCCATTCTCAATCTCTAATCATGCTTATAACCATTCCATCGTTGAACTCTTTGGCTTATCACCTGGAAACTCATTCAACATAAATCTCAGGAATTTCCCTTATAAAACACCACTTTGGTAAGGGGGAGGGGTCGTAGGGCCTCTGAATCAACTGTCATATACATGTAACATAGTTTTTATCATAGCAATCATATTTCAATCATGTCATTCATTTCGAGTAACTAACATTCATATTGATTTTACACTCACTTTCTAGTTATCTCATTTAAACAAGTGTACTTATACATGTATTTCAATGTTTCCTAGATAATTTACTTATGCATTTATTAAATCAGACAAGTCAAACACATAATATCATATAAGGGCCAAACAAACATGGATAAGTATATCACAGTCTAAACTTTCATCTTACACATCATCATATACATATCATTACAATCATATGTATCAGTCCAATCAATTTAATACATTTACTCAAGTTATACGAGCTTACCAATCATAATCATCCCAACCAATATACATGAATATTCATCTTATCAATATTTTTGATAATTTACTCAAACACATGTATTTGTTCAAATAAATCTATCATATACATCATGGAATTATCTGTTAATCATAGATAAGCTCATTTCACCATGTACACATTTCATGAATCCTCATTCGTACCTTTCCAAGTTTTAGTTCTTCATGACTATACTTTACTCGAATATTTTAGCGTCACATTCAACCTGGTCAGTGTAGCTCGATTGGAGAGTACCTTTGTCTAAACAAAGTGGCTCTCATATGCGTTGGGAGACATCACACTATCACGAATTAGTGACATGTATAGTTGGACTTTTACACATGCTAGGTTAGTCTGAGAACCGACTAAACCATAGCTCTGACACCACTAAATATAACACCCCTTACCCGTATCCAATGTCGGCATAGGGTTCGAGGCATTAACGGACTTAAACATTCACAACAACACATAACATATTACTAACCATGCATGACAAACAAGCATATGCACATCACCAATATCAAACATAACATAAAAAGCTAGATTTATAAGTCAAAATCATTAGCTCACTAAAGACCAATATATTTGGCCAAATTATAATAACACATGTTATAAAACTAGGTCCCTATACATGCCACTCACTTGATAATTCTAGCATATGTGTTTATACTATCAAGGTGTTGGCTTGATAGTGTGATGCTGCCTCTGACGATCTCCAACCCTGAGCTAACCTGACAACACTAAAAGAAATGGAAAGGAGGGCTAAGCTTTACACTTAGTAAGTTCACATGAAATAATAATAAGTAATTTACCAACATGCTTTCCATAGTAAAACTAACCCAATTGTACATTTACACATGTTCTGGTTAAGCTACTTTCTTGAGTCACAGTCACTAAATCATTTATATCTGGAGTTACAGAACTCCAAATTAAGATCCGTAAATTTTCACAGAAACTAGACTCATATATCTTTCTACCATAAAATATTCAGAATTTTTGGTGCAGCCGATAAATACAGTTGATTATTAAAATTCTCCCCTGTTTTGCTGTTTGACAGCTTCGACCTTTCTTCACTAAAAATTATTTATCTCATAGTACGAGACTCGGATAATATTCATGTTTGTTTCTATTAAAATTAGACTCATCAAAATATAAATTATAACCCATAATTAATTTCTACAATTTTTAAAAATTTTTCCAAGTTAGAACAGGGGATCTCAAATTCATTCTGACACTGTCTCACAAAAATTAGAATATCACATAATATACAACCCTTTTGCTCCCCATATTTCCTTTATATGAAAATAGACTCATTAAGATTTAATTCCATAAATTATTTGAAATTTAATTCAACTTACACAATATTTGGTGAATTTTCAAATTCACACAACTGCTACTGTCCAACACTGTTTTACTACTAAAATTCATTCTTACATAATTTCACTTAATCCATTTTGTCTTATCGAAATTCACTCAAATATCGAGCATATTGCTCAAAATTTTCTTAAAAATATATCTGCACTTATTCATCATATAATCATGTTCACATGTATTTTTACTTAATAGATTTTCCCGTTGAACTCTTCGGAATAATAACTAATACTCAGTTGCCTGCACATATTTTCACACTTATAGCCAAAGCTATCTGGTACGCATAGTAGCCTGCACTTAGCACTACACATGTGACTAATTATTCAGTACACGTAGTAGCCTGCACTTAGTACTACACACATGATCGAAGTTATCGAGTACGCATAGTAGCCTGCACTTAGTACTACACATGCGACCTCATAACAGATCATTCGTATCGTTTCTATTCCGAAGGCTCAACCAGGAAATTCCTCACTTTCCAACATGTTACAAATTTATTCATAGTCCTTTTTCAATTTGCAATTTACAACAAATAGTCATTCTATAGGTAGCCATATTTCATATGATAACAAAATATAATAAAATAAAAAGAATCGATAAATTATTTACATACAAACTTGTCAAAATCTCATCAGGTACAACCGTGCAGCAATTCATATGACCCAGGTAATAGTAATTTAACACTCAATTCATGTAACAATAATTTGCCATTCAATTTCACATGTCACAACAAGCATTACATTTTTCTATATCATACATACCATCCATCAACTTCTCTTAAACATATTAAATCATACAATTTATGCCATATCAATAGAGAATTACAATTCATGCACATTATTATTAACACACGAACTTACCTCGATCTAGAAACGACAATTTACCATTCTAATTCATAACCTTGTATTTTCCCGATTTAAGCCCAAATCTCGATTTCCTTGATCTATAGTATCACATTTAGCCTACTAATTAGTCACACTATTCATATGGGTCTAAAAATCATATTTTTACAAATTTGCATTTTGACCCCTAAACTTTGGCATATTTGCACTTTTTCTCCAATGTTCAGAAATTAAAGTTCTTCTTATTTTCTTATGTTTTATGAAATGCTGATCATTTCTCCCTTCTATGGCAATATCAAATTCTCACTCTAACATGTACTTATGAACATCAGGTATTTTTACCGATTATGCTGTTTTACTCGTTTTCATGTAAAATCGCTTAGAAAAAGTTGTTTAACACAATTTCAAGCTTCATATTCCACCATTAAACATCAAAATACATGCATATAATTCATGGGTAAATTTTTAAACACAAACCCTAGCTCAAAATAATGGTAGAAATAGCTAGAACATGTTACCGGGACTTCAAAAATGTAAAGAACATTAAAAATGGGGCTCGGGATCACTTACCAATGAGCTTGGAAAGCTTGAAAACCCTAGCCATGGTGTTTTTTCATGAAAAATTCGGCCATGAGGAAGAAGATGAGTAAAATTGGCTTATTTTGGCATTTTTAATTCATTTAATTACCAATTTACTAAAATGCCCTTAATGAAAAACTTTTAAAAACCTATCATACCATGTCCATTTTTGTCCACAAACTTCAAAATGGTCTAATTACCATTTAAGGACCTTTAATTTAAAAACTCATAACAATTAGACACTTCTAACATGTAGAACTCAACTTTTGCACTTTTTACAATTTAGTCCTTTTGACCAAATTGAGTGCCCAAACGTCGAAATTTTCGAACCAAATTTTTACGAAATCATTTCATGAAATTGTAGACCATAAAAATATAATTAAAATGAAAATTTTCTCATCGAATTTGTGGTCCCGAAACCACTGTTCCGACTAAGCCCAAAATTAGGATGTTACAGCATAATCTCATTGAACCATCTTTCTTTTTCACAGATAGTACCGGTGCACCCTACGGAGAATAACTAGGTCTCACAAAACCTTTATCCGTTAACTCTTGTAACTAAACTTTCAACTCCTTTAATTCCATCGGAGTCATCCTATAAAGAGCAATCGAAATAGGTGCAGTATTAGGAATTAACTTAATACAAATCTCAACTTCCCTAATAGGAGGTAATCCGGGCAACTCTTCCGGAAACACATCCAGATACTCACATACTACTGGCACTGATTCAATTTTCAACTCATACTCTTTTGTATTCAGTACAAACGCAAGATAAGCTTTATAACCCTTTCTTATACATTTCTGAGCAGTCATAGAGTAAATCACTATAGGCAAGCTATTTGATTCATCTGGTTCAACCCGAAGAATATCACTACTTTCACATTTCAATTCAATGATTTTGCTTCCACAGTTTACTACTACATTATGCATGGTCAACCAATCCATACCAAGTATTATATCAAATTCATCAAACGGCAAAAGCATAAGATTAGCTAGAAAACAATAACCTTTAATCATTAAAAAGCAATACCTATATACTTTGTCAACTAACACATGGTTGTCTAGTGGGTTTGAGTTTTTATCACAATTTTTGTAGACTCAACAGGCATATTCATGCTAGACACCAATTTCACACAAATATATGAATACGTAGATCCTGGACCAATCAAAGCAACAACAAAAGTATCATAGAGAGAAAAAGTACCAGTAATCACATCAGGAGATGAAGCCTCTTTGCAAGCATGAATGGCATAAGTCCTCGCAAGTACTTTACCATCGGGTCTCGCAGTTGGATCTCTAGGTATACTCTTACTACTCGCTCTATTTTTTGGATTCCTTTGTGGTCTCCCTCTATAAGTAGCATTGCCCGATCTTGCACTCTGAAATCTCTCTTTTTCAACCATCTTGGGGAAATCTCTAATAAAATGATCTTGGGAACCACACTTCAAACAAGCTCCATCATTAACTTAGCACTCGCCGCGGTGACATCTACCATAATGTTAACATTCTGGTCTACTTGGTCTAGCATTACCAACACTAGAAATTAAAGTAATCTGAGCTTTTGAAACCGAGTACTGCTTACCCTTATTTCTATTTGAGTACCCAACTGAAGCACTCGATTGAGTATTAAACTCTCTCGGTTTCTTAAATGAGGACTGTAGTGACTTATTCATTTGTCTCTTCTTCGAATCTGGAGACTCAAACTTAGCTTTTCTTTTCTCTTTAACCAATTCCTCAGCCTTGCAAGCTCTCTCAACCAGTATAACAAACTCTTTTAATTCTAGGATGCCAACCAGCAATCGGATGTCCTCATTTAACCCATCCTCAAACCTCTTACACATGATGGCCTCAGTCGATACACACTCCCGGGCATACTTACTGAGTCTTATGAACTCACGTTCTACTCTTTTACAGTCATTCGACCCTATTTTAACTCAAGAAATTCCTTTCGCTTCTGATCGATAAACCTCTGGCTAATGTACTTCTTAGGAAACTCCTCTTGGAAAAATTCCCAATTAACTTTCTCCCTTGCTAGAACCGACACAAGGGTGTTCCACCATTGATAAGCCGAGTCTCTTAGGAGCAACACAATACACTTCATGTATTCTTCAAGTGTGCATGATAACTCATAAAATACCCTGATGGTATTCTCGAGCCAGAATTCTACCCTCTCGGGATCATCATCTATACTGGGTCAGAACACTTCAGGTTCTTGTTTTCGAATTTTATCCACTAGTGGTCTCTCTATTCTCATAGTATCCATACCTTATGGTGCTACAGAGATAGGCTGAGGAAGAGGCTGGGGTGGAGGGGGTGGAGCGTTCGGGTTCGTTCGAACGAACTTCGTATACCAGGCATTCATCATATGGAGAAAGGCTTCCCTAGCCTCTACTCCTCCTCCCTAACTCACGGTCATGGGTCTACTCTCAATGGGTGCTGCCCCTTGAGCGGAAGCCGGTGTATTACAATCTACATTATTAGCTTCAGCTCGATTGGGATCCATTACAATATGAAAACACAATTTAAAAGGTCAGGAGTCGTCACACTATCATAATTCATTTATGCCATGTATAGTTAGACTTGTGCACATGTTACGTTAGTCCGAGAATCGACTAAACCGTAGCTATGATACCACTAAATGTAACACCCCTTACCCGTATTCAATGCCAGAATAAGGTACGAGGCGTTACCAAACATAAACTCACATAATCATACAAAACTAAGACATGAATTTCTATCCGAATTTAAAACTTTTCATTCACATACATATCATTCCTTATATGGGCCCTCGAGGCCCAAAACATACTTCGAGTGTGGTTCGATACTAAATCGAGAACTTTCAGAACTTTTACATCACTTAGAGAATTTTCTTATTTTAGAGAGTCATACGCCCGTGTGGGTAGGCCATGTGATTACACACGCCCGTGAGGCTTGGGACATGCCCATGTCCTTAACCCGTGTAACTCTCTATTTATGATGTCAACAGCAAAATAGGGTCACACAGCCAAGTCGCATGCCCATGTGCTTAGGCCATGTGGCAAATTAAATTCCAAAAATCAGATGTAGACTTCACATGGTTTGGGCACAGGCCCATGCCCTGAGGCAGTGTTCTTCACACAGCTAAGACATATGACCTTGTCTCTCCCTGTGTGTTTATGACTGGGCATTCTATTTTACCTAATTAGGGTGCAGAGGACACACGACCGAATCACACACCCATGGGGTAGACTGTGTGTGAGACACACGC
This sequence comes from Gossypium arboreum, assembly GCF_025698485.1. Classification (NCBI taxonomy): domain Eukaryota; kingdom Viridiplantae; phylum Streptophyta; class Magnoliopsida; order Malvales; family Malvaceae; genus Gossypium; species Gossypium arboreum. The sequence goes on from NC_069080.1 coordinate 98,913,001, forward strand.
CCATGTGTCTACCTATGTGGACAACTTTGAGGGTATTTTTCAAGCTTTTTGTTACCCTTAATAATAGATACACACTTATACATCTCAATGAAGACCTACATGGCATAAATAAGAACTTACACATTTATATACATGGCATAAATAAGAACTTACACATTTATATACATGGCTCATGCATATCGACTTCTTATCAATTTATACTTGCTTAAGACTCCATATTTTGTTTAGGCTAAGCTTACCAAATCACACGCAACATGTAACATCAATTTAATTCCATTTCATACATTCATGCCTTAGTTGTTATTATGCCATTTACTCATAATTCCATCATTAAACATCAATGAACATATCCACAATTCATCCATGCCAAATGAATTTAACCACATCATGAGTGATCTTAGCACAAGCATGCATTTATGAATACAACTACATTCCTATAATTAATATGAGCCATATCTCATGGCCATATACAAAATGAATCATCAAATCATTATAAGCCAACACATTTGGCTAAACCAATATGACATATGACAAAAAAGACCATGTTCCTATACATGCCATACTCAAAATACTTGAATTCACTATACCCAAAAGATTAGTTTGATAGTGTGAATCGAGCTCCGACGTCCTTCGATCCCTGAGCTAGCTTGGCGATACTATAAGAAAATGGAAAAGATAGGGGAGTAAGCATAAAGCTTAGTAAGTTTGCATGTAAATAATTAACAACATTAACCATGCATTATTATACACATAATATAATAATACTTATCACAATGTCATCAAGTATCATAATTACATTTTAAGTCATGTTATTTACATAATGCATAATAAAACTCATGATCATAATTCATTCATTCACTTCTTATCGAGGTCTCATCGATTCATAATCTCAATATTTATGAGCTTAGTGTATATACCTGTACCCTTTCAACATGATCATACCTTGTCATCTCTTTGACACAATCTCTAGATTACCCGTTGAACCACTTGGAATACTAAAGGATACCCGGGAAAATCTCATACACATAGTAAGATGCCAATGACATATCCTAGATATGGTCTTACATGGGATCACATAACGGTGCCAATACCATGTTCCAGACATGGTCTTACATGGGATCACATTTCGATGCCGATAGCCTAGCTATGGTCTTAACGAAATTACACATCGATGCCAATGCCATGTCTCAGACATAGTCTTACATAAGATCACACATAACCCTAAAGTCATGACATTTGTATCCAAATTATTCCTACGGTTAAACAGAGCTTTCAAGGTATCAATTCTTTGTCGAATCGTCAGCGAGTCATCATTAATCAAATTCATATAGACAAACATACATTTCATGCAATATCAAATATTAAATGCATAATATAAATTTGCATTATTTACACATGAACTTACCTCGGTACCAAATTTTGACTACTTATTCGATTTAGTTCGTAACCTTGTTCTTTCCTCGGTTTAGGTCCAAACTCCGTTTTTCTTGATCTATAATAGCAAATTCAGCTTATTTAATTATCACATTGTTCGAATCAGTTCACAAGTCATACTTTGCAAAATTTATAGTTTGGCCCTTAAACTTTCACATATTTACAAATTAGTCCCTAGGTTCGTAAAATGAAATGTACACTTTTTTTTATTACCCAAGCCTAGCCGAACTTAACCCATGCTCATAAAAGCCTACATTTTTCTTCAAATCATATTTTTACTACTCAATTTTACAACTTTTACGAAAAGGTCCTTTTTGGTGTTTTTATCAAAAATCACTTAGAAAAAGATGTTTATCACACTTCAAACTTTCATATTCCTCAATTAATCATCAAAATACATGCATGTCACACATGGTTCATATTTCAAACATGAACCCTACTTCAAAATATGGCTAGAAATAGGTAAATTGGGTTACAAGGGTTTCAAAAATGTAAAGAGCATTAAAAATGGGGCTAGGATTGTAAAAAAAGAGAATCAGTCATTAAGACTGCTTGTAACACCAAAGTTTTGAAAATTTGTTTTTGTACATGAGTGACACAAATCTGTATCTACTTAGTGGTTAAGTGTTCTGGATGTGTTTGGGAGGTCCTAGGTTCAAGCCACAATTGGGTAAATTTTTTCATTTTTATGAATAAAGCCTTAACTGGATTCAATAGGCTTATGTTTGATTGTTTGTAAAAACATATTAGAATGGGCCTGTTGGTCTGGTGGTTAAGTGGAGTGTTGGAGTGTTGGGGGTCAATTCTTTGTGGTGGCAAGGGTTAGTATTTTGCTATAATATTTAGCTAGAGTTTGAGTTTTACTAAAAAACTGAGTAGTGGGTTTAGTGGAGAGAAAATCAAGGAATTGTGGTTAGTGGGAATCATGAGAATTTTTCTTTCCTGATTGTTTCTTGTGCAACTTTCAGCTCTCCCTCTCTCTTGTGTTGTTTCTGACGTTAGCCCCATATTTTCCCCATTTTTTGAAACTCTACTATTCTTTTTCCATTCCTTTATTGAAATTTTACGACTACATCATTCTCTCCATCTTGATTTTCTTTCTTTCTATTTAATAGTTCTTTGTATAAAATTTAGGCGCGGTTCGGTAAGCTTCCTTCGTAATCCTTGTTGTTGAACTTTAATAATCTATGTAGTAAGGTGTTCTTCTGCTATTGTAGGTGTTAAGTGAGGTTCTGAGCAGTGATTTTCGTATCATGAGTGTTAACGGTGTTTGCGAAGGACCTTTTTCAGTGGTAAGTCAAGTCTCTTCTTAATCTCGTTATCTAAATTCGCTAATAAATCTGTTAAACTGATGAGGGATATCTCAATTTTAGGCCTAGGAGTGCTCGGGATGACTTTTGCAGTGAATTGAATTCAGATGTGTACCCAAAAACACAAAAAATAAGAAATGAATAAAGCCAAAAAATGCTTCTATCAACGGTACATAAGCATGTGGTCGTCCGTGTGGTAGGCCGTGTGGCAGTACACGACCATGTGATTGACGAGGCCAGGCTATACGCAAAGAATATGACGTGTGATTTCTAGGTGAGGCCATGTGTGACACACGGGCTCGACCAATTAGATCGTGTTGGCCACACGGGTGAACCATACAAGCGTGTGAAATTCTAGGCCAGGCCATGTGATACACGCGGCCAAGGCCAATTTGGACCGTGTGGCCCCACACGGTCAGACCACATAGTCTATGGGCCCATTTTTCTAAAAAGTTCTGATAAGTTGCAAGGGTTGCCCAAGTTGACTGTGGACCTACTATTGGGTTGGTAAGCGCTACTTAAACCCCTAAATGAGTATTCTGACTGTCTGATTTCGGTCCTGAGCATGAACTATGATATCTGAATTGATTGTATGGTCTGATAAATTGCATATTAGCATGTCATATTTGTATGTTGCACTGGATCGGGGTTGGGTTGATGTTCTGGAGGAAGTATTCTGAAAGGCTCTTAAGCCTGATATCCAGTAGCTCAGCTGCAATTATCTAATTTTGGGCCGCATTGCGGTACAACATTGTGCGTAAGGATGAGTGGGTCGATTTTATCTCCACACAGTGTGTAGGGTTGAACGGAGTTGGTGTATAGAGGCTAGTGGGTAGGACTCTGTTATTCTATTTTGTTCTACATGTTGTATCTGAGATGGGTTAAGGCCCTAATTCGTATTTGATTTTGTATCTAAGTGGGCTAAAGTCCACACCGATTCTGTAAAGGGCTCAGGCCTGAACTATTTATAAATATATGACTAATTTCAGATATTGTGCTGTATGTATATTTTCTGTGGGGATTACTCACTGAGTTTGCGAAAACTCACCCTTTTCTGTTTAATTTGTTCAGGTAATCCCCAGCACTAGATAGATCGGTGCAGTAGAAGACTCGAAAGTGACCACTGCTTCTGCCTTACGATAAATTTACAGTTTTATGCTTATCATGGTTTTAATCTTTATTTGGGGAGTTTTTATGTCATTATGGCCACTACGGGTTTTTGGTTAAATTTGAGATTTGCAACATTTTATGGTTTTTACTGCTAGTAGTAGTAAAAATCAGGTTTTTAAAATAAACAAAAGTTTTATCAAAATAATCAGGACTACTCAACAATTCGAAAGCTTCCGCGTGGGTTAACGTTTTAAAGATGATAAACTAAATAGGTGATACAATTTGAAAACTAGTGTTAAGATATTTGGAATTTTCGATATGGGAATTGTGTGTGAGACACTTTATAATAGTGATTTTTGGGCTTTGAGCCTAGCAAGCAATGTGTTGGAGAATTAAATAAGGCTTTATGCCTAGTAGGCTTATTGCCGGTGTATAAAATCAGACTTTGAGTCTAGCAGGCCTTGTGCCGGTGCGTGATACAGGCTTAGGCCTAGCAGGCTTTATACCGGTGAATTATTAAAAGTTTATGCTTAAAAGAATTCATGCTGATGTGGTATTTGAATACATTAAACGAGCTAAATGGCTAAGTATGGATTAACTTGTTACCTATTTAATATAAGGTAAGTAAGTAACTTGATTATTTATTGCAAATCATGTGTGATGCAAATGAAGTATATATATGTGATTATGGAATGTGTATTCAGTTCTATGATCGATTGATAAGAATATATGGATTTGGTCTTTGAATATGTATATTCAAGATCGTGTTTATTCGGCTATATGGATAGTTCATGTATATGATGTTATATTATGATATTTGAGCTTGTGTATATGAGTGTATGTGCAATTGGTTATATAATGACATCTTGAATTTAAAGGTTGGATGATAATTAATTGCTTTGATTATAAGAGCATCCGGCTAAGGAGAAAATATTCTATGAAAGCATATGTTATATATGAATGAAATTAAAAGTTTGAAATTGAATGTGATTACAAATGCATAACTTGGATTATTTGATTGAAATGATTTAATATTGAGATATTGGTGTACCTTCATTGTTTGATTTCCTTAAGGCTTACTAAGATAAGTTAGCTTACTTTGTGTATATATTTGTCTTTGTTTTATAGATTTTGAATATCGTTACATGCTCGGGGATCATCAGTAAAGTCAATCACACTATCGTTTATTCTCGGTACTTTTGAAAGTTTTAAATTCAAACTTATGGCATGTATAGGCTGAATGGTGTTTTGTTATGATGAACCTTGGTTTTGTATAAAAGCCATACGAAAATGGCTTATTTAAAAAGCTTAAATTTGGTTTTAGTATAATGATGGTTTGAGTCCATTTTTGGTTATTATGCTATATGCCATGAATGATCCGAATTTATGATATGTGTTTGTGTAATAAGATTTGTTGATAAATTTGGACATGGTAAGAATGAATTGTTATGATATATATATTTGGTTTTGGTTTGAGCTTATACGGGGATGTGTCCAATATGTACAATGTTAGTGAAATTTGTTATGTGTTTCGACCATATTGTATATAATGAGATTGAATTAATGGCTAAAGGATATGTGTGCTTTGGCATTTGGTCATGATATTATATTTGAGCTCTTATATGTCTTTATATGTATATATATATGCTTTTATATTATGGTAGACAAGTATATGTGTATAACTATATAGATTTGTTAGTTATTTGTAAATTTATGAATATATACAAATGAGTTGTGTTAGTCAAAATGATAATGTAAGTAAATGGGTTATATATATATAACCAAATGCATGTTTTATTTTGTATTAATATGCAAAACAAGTGAATTTTATATAGACTAATGCATTAATGCCGTATAAATGAATGAAAAGGTTGTTAATGAAGTTTGGCTTTATTATATGTTCAATATATTTATTATTTATCATGATAAATGAAATGGATATTGAGATATATGTTATTTATATGAAGTATGATGATGTGTGACTTTTATAAATCTGAGTTGGTGAATAAAATTTGCAAGTTGATAGATCCATTTATTTATAAACCATTTGTATGCTTTGAATGTTGAGTTTACTTATTCCATTTGAATATGGGATGAATTGTATCGAACTGTGTTATGTATGGTAATACCTTATAACCCCAATTTAGCGATGGATACGGGTTAGGGGTGTTACAAGAAGGGTTACTGACTTGGGTCACACGGCCAACCACACGCTCGTGTGTCTAGCCCGTGTACCTTTTGAAATGGCCACACACGATCGTGTGTGAGCCCGTATGCCACACACGATTGTGTGTGAGCCCGTATGTCACACACGGCCAGTAGACACGCCCATGTGTCTAAGCCGTGCCAAACCTGTAGGGTATACTGACTTAATTTGTAGGGCTACCCCAAGGGACACACGGTCGTGTAGCATGACCGTGTGTCACACAAGGCTGAGACACGCGCCTGTGTCTCTGCCTTTGTAGAGAAAAATAGGCTATTTGCAAAGCCAATTTGCCACCCTTTTCACATGCACACCTAGCAACCAAAATGGTACCATTTCAATACATTTATAGGCAACCAAAACATGTCAATTCATATAAAATTCATGCCATCTATTCTCAACCATTTCAACTACTCAATTCCGTATTCAAAACATACCAAATCATTATGCCAAAATCATCAAATCTTACATAAATTCTAAATGCATTTACTCATCACATTATCTTCTATTTCATGTCACAAAACACCCTATTATCATCTCAAGATCAAACTACAATATGCCAACTTCCAAGCATTAATGTATGCCAACTTCCAAGCATTAATGTATCAACTAATAACTACCCAAATGAACAATCGTTTAGCTATATCAAAAACTATGTCAAACATAGCAAAACAAGCCAACACACAAGGCATTATATACATCACATATATCACTTATCAAACACATAACTTAAGCCAACTTAAATGGCAAAATACACACCAACATTTACAAGCCAAATCTCATGGCTATAATTTCATAATACAAAATATACCATAATGACACTAGCCTATACATGCCATATACCATATATACAAGGCTTCAAAAGTACCAACAAAAATGATTGATAGTGTGACGATGCTCCTGACGATCCCTGAGTCTGAACTAGCTTTGATTATCTAAAAAACATAGACAAATAACACACAATAAGCTTCATAACTTAGTAAGTTCATAAATAAGTAACTCAATTCATCAAATAAATATATTACAAGCACTTACACATTACCAAATCAACATCACATTCACACAAACCTTTCTCATGTCTCAAAACATGATTAAATACCATCTCATTGAACTTTCTCAATATAATACTCGAGTAGGTTCCGTACGTACTTGTATCACATCATACTAACCTCTTTCTCAACTACGCCATTCTTTTACCTGTTGAACCATTCATTATAGATGTAGAATACTCAAGGATCTCAATCAATAAGTACCTATACCATGGCTCGAAACCAAATCAAGATAACTTATCCCGGAGTACCTATACCATTGCCCATAACCAAATCAAAGTAACTCCTCTCTGAATACCTATACCATGGCCTATAGAAAAATCAATGTATTATTCACACCTAAAGTGCCGATATCATGGCCCGAAGCTAATACATTAACCTAATGACATGTCATAGCATTCTAACTATTCCTAAGGTTCAACCGGGAAGCTTGACATGTTGATTTCATCGTCAAACACCTCCTCAGAGTCGTAATCACAATTCAAACATTATTCAAAATCTTATATTCATAGTTTATGCAAAATCAAAGCATTTAACATGCATTTATAATGAAATTACCACATACGAACTTAGCTCGGGTATGAGAACGGCGAAATGAGTAAACTACTCGATAAGCTTGTCTTTTCCTCGATCAAATTTTAGATTCTTTCTTTCTTGATCTATATGTATTCAGAATTAACTCATTTAATCATTGATTCACACCATTTAGTCCAAAAACCATATTTAAGCAAATTTGCACTTTGGCCCTAAACTTTCACTTTTCTTACAATTTAGTCTTTATTTCATAAATACACAAAATTTGCAAAATTCAATAAGACCCATGCTTAGCCGATTTATGCATGAGTCCCTAACAGCCCATATTTCACATTTATTCACACTTTTAACCCCACAGTTTACACTTTTCACAAATTAATCCCTTTTATGCATTTCACTAAAAATCACTTTACATAACATGATAATCTATCATCAAAGATTCATATTTCATCATCAAATACCAAGGAACACAATAATTCATTAATGGAAACTCTCATAATCTTTAAGAGATCCAAAAATTAAGACATGGGACGGTTACTACTCAAAGTAACGATCAGAAAAACGTAGAAATCATCAAAAACCAAACAAATTTCATACCTCAGTCAAGCTATGCAAGTGCTGAAAATTCAAAAGCTTCAAAACCTTTTCTTTTCCTTTGATATTCGGTTAAAAGATGAAGGAAATAAAATGATTTTAGCTTTTTTTATGTAATATTAACATTAATAATAGTTTACCATTTTACCCTTGGTTAATAAACTATTTATCCATCAACTATAAGACCATTAATGTCCATTAACCTTATCAATGGCATAATAACATCATAAGGACCTTTGGTTTAATGAACCATAGCAATTAAGCACTTTTAAGTTATAGTATGCTACTTTTGCATTTTACGCGATTTAATCATTTTTCTCAAATTGAGCTATTAAATGATAAAATTAGCTCACGAAATTTTAACACATATAATCACATGCTATAAACACCAAAAATAAAATTAAAATAATATTTTGACCTCAGCTTTGTGGTTTCGAAACCACTGCTCTAATTTAGCTAAAAATGGGCTGTTACAACTCTTCCCCCTTAAGGATTTTCGTCCCCAAAAATCTTACCAGTGAGTAGGTTTGGATATTGTTTTTTCATAGAATCATAGCATCCTCGAGTTTCCACGTAGTTTCTTCAACCCCGTGTCGATGCCATAATACTTTCACTAACGCTATTCTTTTATTTCTTAACTCTTTGATCTCACGAATTAAAATTCAGATTGGTTCTTCAGTATATGGCATATCTGACTGAATTTCAACCTCGGCCTGGGAAATGACATGCGAAGGATAAGATCTATATCGTCGTAGCATCAATACATAAAACACATTATGAATCTTTTCTAACTCAGACGGCAATGCTAATCGATAAGACACTAGCCCAATTCACTGAGTAATCTCATACTTTCAAAAACACTTTATCCCTAATTTGAAACTCAATATCTTTTCATTTCAAGTATGCGTAAGACTTTTGTCGATCTGATGCTGCTTTCAAACTATCGCGGATCACTTTCACTTTTTTTTTCAGTCTTTCTAATCAGATCATCCCCGTGAATCTTATTCTCACTTAGCTCAGTCCAGTATAAATGCTTTCGACATTTTTGATAGTATAAAGCTTCGTATGGTCCCATCTTTATACTCGATTGGAAGCTATTGTTATACGAAAATTCAATCAACGGTAAATATTTTTCCCACGTATCTTTGAACTCAAGAATACAACATCTCAACATATCCTTGAGCATCTCTATAACCCGCTCGGTTTGACCATCTGTCTGTAGGTGAAATGTAGTACTAAAATGTAGTTTTGTTCCCAGTGCATCTTCCAGTTTCTTCCAAAACCTTGATGTGAACCTTGGATCTCTATCCGAAACAATAGAAACATGTACTCCGTGTAATCTCACAACCTCAGATATATACAACACAACTAACTTTTCAAGCGAGTAATCTATTCATACAGGAATGAAATGAATCGATTTTGTCAATCTGTCGTCAACAACCTAAATTGCATCTTTTTTACTCAGAGATAGGGGCAAACTTGAAACAAAACCGATAGTCACTCTATCCCATTTCCACTCAGGAATCATTATAGGCTGTAATAAACCTAACGATACTTGATGTTCAGCTTTGACTTGTTGGCAAATCAAACATTTTGAAACAAATTTCGAAATATCACGTTTCATGCCAAGCCACCAATAAAGCTATTTCAAGTCATTGTACATTTTCGTGCTTCCTAGATGAGCAGATAAATAACTACTATAGGCTTCATTCAAAATCATTTGAATCAACTCTGAATTTCTTGGAACAAATATTCGGCCATTGAATCCTAGACAGTCATTTGAATCAACTTGAATATCTGAATCAATGTTCAATTCACGTTGAGCTCGTTTTACTAATATTTCATTATCAACTTTCTGAGCTTCACAAATCTACTGTAAAAATAATGGTCTTTCTTTCAACTTAGCTACAATTGATCCGTTATCAGAGATAGCCAATTGAGTATTCATTCTACGAAGAGCAAACAAAGATTTTTGGCTTAATGCATCAGCAACAACATTTGCTTTTCCCAGATGGTAGTTAATCACTAGTTCGTAATCTTTTAGCAATTTTAGCCATCTCCGCTGTCGCAAAATTAAGTATATCTGAGTCATCAAATATTTCAAACTCTTGTGATCTGAATAAATATGGCATTTTTCACCAAATAGATAATCACGCCAAATCTTCAATGCGAACACAATGGTTGTTAACTCTAAATCATGAGTCGGGTAATTCTTTTCATGTGGTTTCAACTGTTTCGAGGCATAAGCTATGACTTTGCCTTCATGCATCAAAACATAGCCCAGACCATTCAACGATGCATCACTATATATCAAAAATTCTTTACCCGATTCTGGTTGAACTAACACTGGAGCTTTAGTAAATATGGCTTTCAACTGATTGAAACTTTTCTGACATTTATCTGACCACTCAAACTTAACATCTTTTTGAAGCAATCTTTTCATCAGAGTTGCAATAATTGAAAAGCCTTTTACAAACCATCTATAATATCTCGCTAATCCTAGAAAATGCAAACCTCAAAAACATTTCTCAGAGGCTTCCAATCCATAATCGCAGATATCTTACTCGGGTTAACTCAGATACCATCAACTGAAACAATATATCCTAGAAAACCAACCTCACGTAACAAGAATTCACATTTGCTGAAAGTTTACAACACAATTCTCAGATGCTTGGCTTATTTAGATTCATCACGTGAATAAATCAAAATGTCATCAATGAATACAATGACAAATCGATCTAGGTACACTCTAAAAATCCGATTCATTAAATCCATAAAGACAACAGGTGCATTAGTTAGTCCGAAAGGCATAACTAAAAATTCATAGTGTTCGTACCTTGTTCTGAATGTAGTCTTTGACACATCAGAGTCTTTAACTCGCAATTGATAATAACCCGATCTCAAATAAATCTTTGCGAACACTGTAGCCCATTTCAACAGAACAAACAAATCATTTATTCTAGGCAAAGGGTATTTGTTCTTGATTGTCACTTTGTTGAGCTGTTGGTAGTCTATACAGATTCTCTTCGTGTCATCTTGTTTTTTCACAAACAATACAGGAGCACCCTGAGACGAGAAACTCGGTCGTATAAATCCCTTATCAGTCAACTCTTGTAATTGAGATTTCAATTCTTTTAACTTTATCGAAGCCATTCTGTATGGAGCTATCGATATCGGTGTTGTTCCTGGCATTGATTTGATCTTCTTTCCAGTCACTTTCGTATCAAGCACATTATTCTAACACTGCTAGTAAACCATTCAAATTGTCTGACTCAATCTGGAGAATATCATTATTCTAACATCTCAAATCAATCGTCTTTCGTTTGCAATTCACAACAGGATCATGCAATGTTGGCCAATCCATACCTAGAATCATATCAAATTCGTCAAAATGGCAACAACATCAGATCAGTTGAAAAACAAATACCCAAAATCATCAATGGACTGTTCTTGCACACTTTATCAACCAATACACACTTGCCTAAGGGGTTCGATACTCTAATTACAAATTCAGTAGACTCTATAGGCAAAGTCTTACTGGATACTAAATTCACACCTATATACGAATGAGTTGATCCTAGATCTGCCAATGCAATAATTTTAGTATCATGGAGATTAAAAGTACATGTGATAACATCTGAAGATGACGTTTCTTCGCAAGCGCGAATAACATAGGCTCTAGTAGGTGCTCTCGCTTTGGACCCCATAGCAGAGTCTTTAGTCGCTCTCTGACTAGCACTCACATTTCTTATGTTTCTAGGTGGTCTACCCCTGTTTACAGTGTTACTTGGCCTCATGTTCTGAACATCATCTTTTTCCATCAACTCTGGGCAATGTCGCATAAAATGATCCAACGATCCACATTTGTAACAGGCTTTATTTCTTTTATTCCAGCATTCTCCAAAATGTCATCTCCCACACTGCTGACATTTGGGTTTGTTGTTTCTTACACTGCTAACACTAGCTACTAATGTAGCTTGTACTTTAGAACCAGGGTGTTGTTTAGCACGATCTTTGTTCGGATATCCATTCGAAGCATTTAGGCAAGTATACGAATCTCTAGATTTCTTTGATGAAGATTGATACGGCTTACTCGTCGATATTTTTCTAATGCCTCTAGCCTTTGATTCTATTTTCCTCTTTTCTTTGCTGAGATCTTCGGCTTTACAAGCCCTTTCAACTAAAACAATGAACTCTTTGATTTCCAGAATTCCAACTAGAAGTTTTATATCTTTATTCAATCCATTTACAAATTGTTTACACATAATCTCTTCGATAGAAACATATTCCCGAGCATACTTGCTCAATCGTACAAATTCTCTTTCGTACTTGATCGCCATCATCCTGCCTTGTTTCAATTCTAGAAATTCTTTATGTTTTAGATCAAGAAATTCTTGACTTATGTACTTCTTTCAGAATTCAAATTGGAAGAACTCCTAAGTAACCCATTCTTTAGGAACCACCGATGTCAACATTCTCCACCAATGGTATGCATTGTCTATTAGCAAAGATACTACACATTTGATACATTTATCAGGAGCACAGGATAATTCATCAAATACTCGGATAGTGTTCTCAAGCCAGAACTCAGCTCTTCAGCATCATCATCAATTGTAGCCCGGAACTCCTCAGGACTATGTTTACGTATCTTATCCACTGGTGGCTTATTCAACCTTATCGGATCTATAACTTAATGATTAATAGGAATTTTTTATGTAACAGGTGGGGGTGGAGGTTGTTGAGCAGCCAGATTCGTTCGAACGAACTCCGTGAACCACTCATTCATCATCTAGAAAAAGGCTTGTTTAGCCTATCCCTTATGGCTACTGGATATAGGTCTAGAGTCTGACGGCACTGGCTCTCTTGCAGGAGCGGGCACGTTACTTTCTACATCATCAGCTAATGCTCAATCGGGATCCATTCACTATATAAAAACACACTTTAACTGTCAGGAATCATCACACTATCGCAGTTTATATATATGACATGTATAGCTAGACTCTCACATGCTACGTTAGTCTTAGAATCAACTAAACCGTAGCTCTGATACTAATTGAATGTAACTCCCCTAGCCCGTGTCCGTTGATGGATTAGGGTTAAGAGGTATTATCGATCAAACACAACACTTATCTAACATTTCACAACTCATTAAACATTCATTATCACATATGATTTATTCACATAGACAATGTCCCTTAAATAGGTCTACGAGACCTTAAAACATGCTTAAAAGAGGTTCGGGACTAAACTGATCACATATAAAATTTTCAGAAAACTTAGAAAATTATCATGCATTTAAGGGTCACACACTCGTGTGAACAGGACATGTGCCTCACACGGCTACCAGACACGTCCGTGTCACAGGCTATGTGAAAATAGGGCATACATACTGACTTGCACCACACGACTGAGGACACGCCCATGTGCCAAGCCGTGTGAAATCTAGAGGGGTTACTGATTTGGGTTACACTGCCAACCACACGCCCATGTGTCTAGCCCGTGTACCTTTCGAAATGGCCACACATGCCTATGTGTGAGCCCGTATGTCACACACGGCCAGTAGACACGCCCGTGTGTCTAAGCCGTGCCAAACTTGTAGGGTATACTGACTTAATACGTAGGGCTACCCTAGGGGATACACGGCCATGTAGCATGACCGTGTGTCGCACACGGCTAACACACACGCCCGTGTCTTTGCCTATGTAGACAAAAATAAGCTATTTGTAAAGCCAATGTAACACCCCTTACCCATGTTCGACGCCAGAATAGGGTACGAGGCATTATCGGAACATACACATGTAATCGTACAAAAACGAGACATAATTTTTACATCCAAATTAAACCTTTCAATTTTCATCACTAAGTCCCTGATATGGATCTAACAGGGCCAAAACATACTATGGAAGTGATTCGAGATTAAATCAAGAACTTTGGAAAACATTGGAAAATATCTTGAAAATATGGGCATACGCCCGTGTCCAAGGCTGTGTCCTTCACACAACCATTCACATGCCACATTTTCCATACTTAGTCATTGTACACTCATTCAACCAACTCATGCCTCTCACAAAATGCATCATCATAACATATAACTTAACTAATATTAGCCAACACCGATGTCCTTATACAAAATGAGTTATCAAATATTAAAAGCCAACATTTCAGGCCAAATCAATTATGACATGTAACAAAATAACCAAGTCCTCCATACTCGTCATAATTCAAAATATAAATTTCAAAATACCAAAAGAATGATGATAGTCTGGATTGATCTCTGACGATCTCCGCACCCTGAGCTAGCTTGGTGACACTATAAAACAAGGGAAAAGAGAAGGGAGTAAGCATATAGCTTAGTAAGTAGGTTTGTAAATAATAAAAAATTATTAACATGCTTTTATAAATCCTCAAAATATGTTTTCAAAATAATACCATCATAACTACACATAAATCCACTATTTACTCAAGTTCAAAACAAGCTGTCTATTCAAGTCACAATCACTAAATTATTTATATCTGGAGCTATGGAACTCCAAATTAAGATACGCTAATTTTTTCAGAAACTATACTCGCATATATTCTTACCATAAAATTTCAGATTTTTTGGTTTAGCCAATAAGTACAATTTATTCTTTAAAGTCACCCCTATTTCGGTGTCTGACAGTTCTGACTCCTCTTTACTAAAAATTATTTATCTCCTCATACAGGATTTGGATGATTTTCTTGTTTGTTTATTTTAAAAATAGACTCATCAAGGATTTTAAGCATATAAAATATAACCTATAATTTTGTACAATGTTTAATGATTTTCCCAAATCAGAATAAGGGATTCCAAAATCATTTTGACTCTGTCTCACAAAAGTTCAAATATCTCATGCTATGAAATAATTTTTCTTACACCGTTTCCTTTATATGAAAATAGACTCAATAAGCTTTAATTTCATATCTTATTCAACCTCTAATTTGATTTCCACCATTTTTGGTGATTTTTCAAAGTCACACAATTGCTGCTATCCAAAACTATTTTATTACTAAATTTCACTCTTTCATGTTTTCTTTGTAGTAACTTTCATTGTAACACTTTCTCCATATCAATCTTACCAAAGTTCAATCACATATGGAGCACATTGTTCATAAGTTTACACCTAGTCATTTCCCGTTGAACACATCGGAATAATAACGGATACCCGATGGCCTGCACATAGTACCACCCTTGTACTCAAGGCTACCTTCTTCACAAAGTGACGTTCACATAGTACCACACTTGTGACCAAAGCTATCTTTCTTCACAAAGTGGCCTTCACATAGTACCACACTTGTGACCAAACTATCTCTTCTCAAAGTGGCATTCACATAGTACCACACCTGAGTCACTAATGACATGTCACTTGTATCCTATTCTGTTCCTAATGTTCAACTGGGAAATTTCTCACTTTTTAATACTTGTCAATTTCATTCAATATATCACATTTCATAAAACATAATACAATGTGATAACGTAAGTAAAAACAATGCATTACTTACATACAAACTTACCTTAGTGAAAAATATGACGAATTTGCAATTTAGTCCACAACCTTTTCTTTTCCCCGATCAAGGTCAATTCCTCGTCTTTCTTGATATATAATAACACATTTAACTCATTCAATACTCACATTATTCAATTTAGTCCAAAAATCACACTATGAAAAAGTTACATTTTTGCCCCTAGGCTCGTAAGATGAAAAGCACTTATTTTTCTCAAATCCTAAGCCTAGCCGATTCATATTCCCTCTTATAGTAGCTCACATTTTTCACTAAATCACATTTTCTACACATAATTTTACAACTTTTACAAATAGGTCCTTTTATAAAATTTCATTAAAAATCACTTGGTAAAAGTTGTTTTTCACACCCCAAAATTTTATATTCTTCCATAAAACATCAAAACACACGCAAGTCATCCATGGGTAAATTTTTAAACACAAACCCTAGCACAAAATAATGGTGGAAATAGCTAAATCGAGCTACGAGGATTTCAAAAATGTAAAGAACATTAAAAACAAGGCTAAAACAAACTTACAATCGAGCTTAGAAGCTCAAAAAACCCTAGCTATGTTTTCCTCATGTGAAATTCGTCCAAAGGGTTAAAGATGGACAAAAAATGGCTTTTAATTTTGTTTTTAATTCATTTTAATAACTAAATGACCAAAATACCCTTAATGAAAAATATGGAAACATGCCTAACCATGTCCATTTTTTTCCTCCAATTTAAAATTTCATAACAATTGGACACCTCTAGCATGTAGAACTCAACTTTTGCACATTTTACAATTTAGTCCTTTTGATTAAATTGAGTGCCCAAACGTCAAAAGTTTTGAACAAAATTTTCACAAAAAAATTCCATAAAATCATAGGCCATAAAAATATAATAAAAATAAACTTTACTATGTCAGATTTGTGGTCCCGAAACCACTGTTCTGACTAGACCTAAAATCAGGCTGTTACAGCCAATTTGCCTCCCTTTTCACATGCACACCTAGCAACCAAAATGGTACCATTTCATTACATTTATAGGTAGCCAAAACATGTCAATTCATATATAATTCATGCCATCTATTATCAACCACTTCAACTACTCAATTCTATATTCAAAACATACCAAATCATTATGCCAAAATCATCAAATCTTACATAACTTCTAAATGCATTTACTCATCACATTATCATCTATTTCATGTCATAAAACACACCCTATTATCATCTCAAGATAAAATCACAATATGCCAACTTCTAAGCATTAATACATCAACTAATATGTAACCAAATGAATAATCACTTAGCTATATTAACAACTATGGCAAACATACCAAGCCAAGCCAACATATAAGGCATTATATACATCACATATATCACCTATCAAAAACATAACTTAAGCCAACTTAAATGGCCAAATACACACCAACATTTACAAGTCAAATCTCATGGCTATAATTTCATAACACAAAATATACCATAATGACACTAGCCTATACATGCCATATACTATATATACAAGGCTTCAAAAGTACCAACAAACATGATTGATAGTGTGATGATGCTCCTGACGATCCCTGAGTCCGAACTAGCTTTGATTATCTAAAAAACATAGACAAATAACACACAGTAAGCTTCATAGCTTAGTAAGCTCGTAAATGAGTAACTCAATTCATCAAATAAATATAATACAAGCACTTACACATTACCAAATCAACATCACATTCACACAAACCTTTCTTATGTCTCAAAACATGAAAAAATAAATACTCGAGTAGGTTCCGTACATACTTGTATCACATCATACTAACATATTTCTCAACTATGTCATTCTTTTACCCGTTTAACCATTCATAATAGAAGTAGAATACTCAAGGATCTCAATCGATAAGCACCTATACCATGATCTGGAACCAAATCAAGGTAACTTATCCTGGAGTACTTATATCAAGGCTTATAACCAAATCAAGGTAACTCCTCTCTAAATACCTTTACCACAGTCCATATCAAAATCAAGGTATTATTCACACCCAAAGTGCCGATATCATGGCTCGAAGCCAATACATTAACCTAATGACATGTTATTAGCATTCTAACTATTCCTAATGTTCAACCGGGAAGCTTTACTTGTTGATTTCATTGTCAAACACCTTCGTAGAGTCGTAATCACAATTCAAACATTATCCAAAATCTCATATTCACAATTTATATGATATCAAAGCAATTAGCATGCATTTATAATGAAATTACCACGTACGAACTTACCTCGGGTATGAGAACGGCTAAATGAGTAAATTACTCGATAAGCTTGTTTTTTCCCCTATCAAATTCTGAAATCTTTCTTTCTTGATCTATATGTATTCAAAATTAACTCATTTAATCATTGATTCACTCAATTCAATCCAAAAACACATATTTAAGCAATTTTCACTTTGGCCCTAAACTTTTACATTTCTTACAATTTAGTCCTTATTTACAAAAAATTCACAAAATTCAATAAGACCCATGCTTAGCTGATTTATACATGAGTCCCTAGCAGCCCATATTTCACATTTATTTACACTTTTAACCCCACATTTTACACTTTTCACAAATTAATCCCTTTTATACAATTTCACTAAAAATTACTTTACAAAACATGATAATTTATCATCAAAAAATCATATTTCATCATCAAATACCAAAGAATACAAGAAATCATCAATGGAAACTTTCACAATCTTTAACAGTTTCAAAAATTAAGACACAGGCTAGCTAGTACTCAAAGTAACAATCACAAAAAAGTAGAAATCATCAAAAACCGAATAAATTTCATACCTTAATCAAGCTATGCAAGTGCCAAAAATTAAAAAGCTTCAAAACCCTTTCTTTTCCTTTGATATTCAGTTGAAAGATGAAGGAAATAAAATGATTTTAGCTTTTTTTATGTAATATTAACATTAATAATAGTTTACCATTTTACCCTTGGTTAATAAACTATTTATTCATCAACTATAAGGCCATTAATGTCCATTAACCTTATCAGTGGCATAATAACGTCATAAGGACATTTGGTTTAATGAACCATAGCAATTAAGCACTTTTAACTTATAGCATGCTACTTTTGTGTTTTACGCGATTTAATCCTTTTACTCAAATTGAGCTATTAAACAATAAAATTAGCTCACAAAATTTTCACACAGATATAATCACATGCTATAAACACCAAATATAATATTAAAATAATTTTTTGACCTCATATTTGTGGTTCTGAAACCACTGTTCCAATTTAGCTAAAAACGAGCGGTTACAAGAAAAGAATCCCCCTTTTATTTTTCTGACTCATTCCCCTTATCTTCATTAGCTCCATCTCCGCTTGCATAGTCAATATCTTCCTTCCATGTCTCATAGATAGCATCTAGGAATTCAAGAACAAAAGTATTAGAGATATTCTTAAAAATATTTCCAATTGAGTCATCTCTAATTTTTGTATATTTCCAGTAAGTTTGTTGTTGAGTGTGCATGAACTTGCACATTTTCATCATAATTGACAACTCCAATTTCTTTGAAGCACTTGCAGAAGTCAGCATAGGAGTTGTAGATTCAAGTTCAACTCTTAGCTTGACTATTTCTTCTTCTAGCTTATCTTTTGGTTTAGGATTTGTAGATCCTTCAACTGGTTTATGATTGTTCTGTTCCTTATCAGATTCTTCTTCTTCTTCTTCAGTGTCAGTAACTGAATTAGCTTCAATTTCAGTTTCATTTTTTGACTCATCGGTATATGGCTCAGTTGGCTCTTCTTGCTCGCCTTGATTCAGCTCATGCACCTTCTCTACTAACATTTCAAGATCATGATTTGTAATGCACCCTTGAACATATCACCCCTTCAGATTGTGTTTTAACATTGGCCCTTAAGTAAAATGAAGTGATTAATGATGGGAAATAAGAACTTCTTGTCTTCTTTTCAGCATAATCATGAATCTCCTTGAGAATAATGTTTCCCAACATTAATGGACTTTTCTATCAAAATTGCGTATAACAGGAGCATCCATTCCATCGAGATGGTGAACCTATGTGAGATAGATATAAAACTATAGCGAACGAAATAAAACCATACCTTTGCTACTAGTTTTACGTATTCCCTTAGGCAAGAATGGCTCTCAAACTTTTTTATAATCTATTGGGATCCCAGATTTGTAACAACATCAAGCACGTGTTGAAGAAAATCCCAATTGATATTGTTCATCATAGGGTAGTACTCATCTTCTTCAACATCAGGTAAGTTAAACAAATTATTGATGAATTTAGAAGTAAGAGGTACCTTTTTCTTTTGAACGATGACCTCAATAGCACCTTTTATAGTCAAACTAGCATAGAATTCTTGAACTAGTTCATCATCGGGAAGTGAACGAGCATCACAAAATTGTTCCCACTTGAAAGTATTGATTTTCTTTCTAATCGATTTAAGAACAACCATCAAATCATTACCCTTCAAGTTAAAACCTTTTTCTGACATCATAGGTTGTTGCTTGAAGATTGAATCAAATCTCTCTTTCACTTCTACAACGATTAAAATCGGGTTTTCAGGAGTAGTATTTGAAGATCTAGTTCTTTTGTGAGACATGGAATCTTTTAGAATTTGGAAAAAATTTTGCCCAAGGGACAAAAAAGTACTTGCTGCGACGAAAATCTTACGACAATAAGGATGGTGCGATGATAGTGTGGGATAGCAATGGCGGTGTACGGCAGTGAAAAAGGCGATTACGGCAGTAAAGTTGGTGCTTTGGCAATCTTTTTGGAGCAACAATAGGTGATTTTGACAAAAAAGGGAAGAGAAACTAGGGTTTCTTTTGGGATTTGAGCCTAGCGGCATAAGGGGGAGATTTAGGGATATGAAAAATAGTAGAATGAAGAGGAGTTCATATAGTGAAGAATAGGGCAACATATAGCGAAAAATTAGCTACATTAGGTTACTTGGGTGGCAAGTAATGGGAGCGGCAAAGTATGGATTTTTCCCTTATTTTTGTTGTCTTGGGCCTCAAACTCAAACTATATTTACAAACTTACTCAAACAAAAAAACTGATTAGTACTTGGGCCAAATTTGACCCCCTTTATTAACATAAAAATTTAAAACTTAAACAAAACAAATGAAACTTAAAAATTTTAAATCTTAATTAGAAAATTTCTTCTTAACAAATTACATTAAATTAATTCCCAAGAAAGTTTGGAGGGGTTTCAGCGGTCCCGCTTTAGTTCCAATCTCGTTACATAGAATTAATTAAATGTAATAAGTTAAGAAAATAAGTTCTAATTATTTATTTATTTACAAAACGAGTTCATGAAAAATCAAGGGTCTGTTAATTTGAACAAGGATTTAACTTGCTTAACTTCACCATCCCAATAGTGTTTGAGATGCTGACCATTAACTTTAAACATACCTCCGTAATTATCATACAATTCAATAGCTCCGTAAGGATAAACTCGGTAGATAGCATAGGGTCCTTTCCATCGAGATTTAAGCTTCCCAAGAAATAACTTCAACCTTGAATTAAACAACAAAACCTTCTGACCTTCTCTAAACTCGCGAGGTTGTATATGACTATCATGCCATCTCTTTGATCTTTCAGTACACATTTTGGCATTCTCATAGAAAAACAACCTCAGCTCTTCCAACTCATCAAGTTGTAACATCCTTCTCTCACCAGCTTGCTTAAGATCAAAGTTAAACTACTTCAAAGCCTAGTAAGCTCTATTCTCCAACTTTAATGGCAAATGGCATGCCTTCCAAAGACTAACTGATAAAGAGTCATTCCTTATGGTGTCTTAAATGTTGTTCGATAGGCCATAATGCATCATCAAGCCTTCGAGACCAATCTTTTCTGTTAGGGCGTACTACCCTTTCAAGGATACCTTTGATTTCACGGTTCACTCTTTCAACTTGCCCATTGGGGGTGATAGGCAGTAGCAACCTTGTGCTTCACATCATATTTTTCAAGCAACCACTTAAGTCATTTGTTCACAAAATGAGAACCTTCATCACTAATAATAGCTCTTGGTGCCCCAAATCGTGTAAACACATGCTTACGTAGGAATCGCATGACTACCTTAGCATCATTTGTAGGGTATGCTTAAACTTCAACCCACTTGGATACAAAGTCCACAGTAACTATGATGTATTTATTCCCGTATGGAGAAGGAAACGGGCCTAAGAAGTCAATACCCCATACGTCGACTAATTCAATCTCCAAAATGTTTGTCAAGGGCATCTCATTCCTCCTTGATATATTTTTGCTCCTTTGGCACTTATCACAGTTCTTCACATAAGTATAAGCATCTTCAAATAGTATAGGCTAAAAGAAACCTGCTTGCAAAATCTTTGTTGTAGTACGTGAACCACCAAAGTGTCCCTCACTTGGAGGTGAATGGCAATGATACAAGATCTCAACAATCTCACTTTCAGCTATATACTTTCAGATTATATTATTTGCACAATGTTTAAACAAAAATGGATCCTCCAAAAATAATACCGACTATCATGAAGGAATTTTTTCCTTTGTTGGTATGCCTTTTTTTGTGGAATTATTCCACATGCAAGATAATTGGAAAAATTAGCAAACTAAGGTGTTTCATGAATTCGACTTACCTCAAATAAGTGTTCATCTGGGAAATTCTCATTGATAGGCACACATGATCGAGTTACCTCATCTTTCTCCAACCTCGACTGATGATCAGCTATTTGATTTTTGACATCCTTTCTGCCTTGGATCTCAAGGTCAAATTCTTGGAGTAAAACTATCCAACGAATTAGCCTCAGTTTCGCATCTTTCTTCATGAGCAAGTATTTAATGGTCGCATGGTCAGTAAATACTATAACTTTGGTACGTATAAGATATGAGGGGAATTTGTCAAAAGCAAAAACTATAGCAAAGAGTTCCTTTTCAGTTACCGTATAATTGAGTTGGGCTCCTGTCAAAGTTCTACTTGCATAGTAAATAAGGTGAAACACTTTGTTTCTTTTTTGACCATCATAGCTCCAATGGCATAATCACATGCATCACACATTAACTCAACAGGTGAGCTCCAATCATTGTAACGATTATTGGGGCTAAGATTAACCTTTTTTTAGATCTTCAAAAGCTTCCAAACATGCTTTGTTGAAATCAAACATTGTATCTTTCTCTAACAACAAACATAATGGTTTAGAAATTTTTGAGAAATATTTGATAAACCTTCAGTAAAAATAGGTATGGCCTAAGAAACTTCTGACTCCTTTCATATTAATTGGGGTCAGTAATCTTTCAATTACATCCACCTTTGCTTTATCAACTTCAATTCCTCTTTTTGAGATTTTATGCCCTAAGACAATCCCTTCCTTAACCATAAAATGGCATTTTTCCTAGTTAAGGACAAGATTTGTCTCTTCACATCTCTTCAGTACCTTAGCCAAATTACTTAAACAAATATCATAAGTGTTACCAAAAACAGAAAAATCATTCATGAAAATGTCAACAAAATTTTCAACCATATTAGTGAGTATTGCCATTATGCATCGTTGAAATGTTGCAGGTACATTGTGTAAACCAAAAGGCATTTGCCTAAAAGTAAATGTACTGTATGGATAGTGAAGGTCATTTTATATTCCGAATAGCCATCTAAAACTTAATAGAATTCATCACCTTCCATTCGATCTAACATCTGATCCATAAAAGGCAACAGAAAATGGTCTTTCTAAGTGGCTTTATTTGACTTTCTGTAATCAATACAAATTCTCCAACCAGTAATAGTTCTCGTTGGAATCAACTCATTATGCTCATTTTCAACAATCGTTATTCCACCTTCTTTGGCACACACTGCACCAGACTTACCCACGAACTACCTGAAATAGGGTATATGATTCTTGCATCTAACCATTTGATCACATTTTTTCTCATAACTTTTTTTTTATCATAGGACTGAGCCTCCTTTTCCCATCAATTCAAGCTCTTTCACCTTCTTTTAAAATAATTTTATGCATACAAAAAGAAGGGCTTATGCCCCGAATATCACCTATGATCCAACCAATTGCTTTCTTAAATTTCTTTAGAACAATAATTAGTTGCTCATCTTGATCTTTCATCAGTTCTACTGAAATAATCATAAGCAAAGTAAAACAGTCACCTAAATTAATGTATTTCAAATGGGAAGGAAGTACATTTAGTTTGAGTTTAGGTGGTTCTTCAATTGACAACCTGGGTTGTACAAATTTTCTGACTTCTAACTCCAATGATTCAAACTGTATGGATTGAATAAAATTCTCGGATTGGCTTCCATCAAAGCCATGTTTTCTTCACCTTCTTCATCCTCCAAAGGGTTAAGACCTAATACTTTTTCCAATGGATCTTGTTCAAAATTGATTTCCATAGAAACCAAGGTTTCTATCTCTTCCATAACTAAACACAGTTCTGTCAGATCGAGAAATTTCATCGCTTTGAGAATGTTAAAGATTACCTGATCGTCTTAAACTCGTATGGTGAGTTCACCTTTCTGTACATCAATTAACGTTCTTCCCGTGGATAAGAAAGGTCTCCCAAGGATGATCGGCACTTCCTAATCTGCTTCAAAATCTAAGACAATGAAATCAGCAGGAAAACTAAATTTATCGACTTTTACCAAAACATCCTCGATCTTTCCCTTGGGATACACTAAAGATCGATCCACTAGTTAAAGGGTAACAATTGTAGATCTTACTTCATCTATCCCTAGCATCTTGAAAATAGACTTAGGCATCAAGTTAATACTCATTCCTAAATTACACAAGCTTTACTACAGTAAGATTCACCAATGTTACAGGGTAGAGTAAAGTTTCCTGGGTCTTTCAATTTTAGTGGCAGTTTATTTGGCAAGAACGTATTACATTCCTTTATCAAGCCAATAGTCTCATACTCACTTAGTCGTTTCTTCTTGGACAGTATATCCTTCATAAACTTCACATAATTTGACATTTGTTTTAAAGCTTCCACCAAAGGAATATTGATGTGTAACTACTTCAAATCATCTAAAAACTTCTTGAATTACACCTCCTCTTTCTGCTTGTTTTGCTGTAATCTTTACGGATATGGAGGAGATGGAAATTTATGTTGAACCAAATAACTCCTCTGAGTAGGTAAATCTAAATCCAAAGAAGATGTTAAAGTATCTGAATTTACTAAGTTAGAATTTACCTTGTCAGTGTTTGTAGATTCTAATTCCTTTAGTGTAGGAATTTCAATAGCTTGTTGATTCTTCTCAATGGGCTTATCTCTGACATCAATCAATCGAGGTTCCATACTTTTACCACTTCACAATGCCACTACCTTGATAAGTTCTTTATCCAAATTTCTTAAATTCTCAGTATTGCTGGGCAAGGTTCCTTGTGGTCTATTACGAAGCTCTGTAGCTAACTGACCTACTTGGTTTTCCAAATTTTTCAATGTTGTTGCTTGGCTTTGGGTCAAAACGTCATTCTTTTCCATGTACATGTTCAACAAGTTCTCTAAACTATTTGATGCCTTAGCTTGAGATGGTTTTGGAACTTGCTGATTAAACCCTTGATATTGGTTGGGTCTATGCTGCAATAAGTTGTTGTTTGGTCCATTTTCTTAGTTACTCCAAGAAAAGTGAGGATGATTACGCCATGAAGGATTGTAAAAGTTGGACTAGGGTCCTTATCCGCTCCTATTTTGATGTTGGTTCCCCACATAGTACACTGACTTGGGATTTGATGGACAATTCTCAAAAGAATGACCTTCCCCCTAGTACACACAAGAAACTACTTCAAAGGACTTGGTGGCTGAGCTACAAAATTATTAGCACTATTAACAGTAACTATTTTAACATATAGCAAATAGATGACACCTACGCTGATAACGAAGTGAGGGCGTCAACTTCATGAACTCCGGCTACACGTCTTCCTGAAGTTGTTCGATTTGTTTCCCATTGATTGTTATTACTAGCGATCCTCTCGATGATCTCATAAGCCTCATTATAAGACTTAGACAAAATTTCACCATTCGTAGAAGCATCTACCATCAATCTTGTATGTGCATTGAGACCATTATAGAATTTCTTCAACTGGATACAATGAGGAATCCCATGATGATGACACTTACAAAGAAACTCCTTGAGTCACTCCCAAGCCTCATACAAAGACTCGTTATCCAATTGTTGGAAAGTTGTGATCTCGCTTCTCAACTTAGCATTTTTGCTAGGCGAAAAATACTTAACCAAAAATCTCTCTGCTAATTCATGCCATATAGAAGAGCCATGCTCGTGCTCGATCTCATAAAAAGTACGGGAACACCTTCAACCTCAATGCATCTTCAGTCACATCGGCTATTTTGAATGAATCACTCACCTCCATAAACAATCGAAGGTGGAGATATGGATCTTTTGTAGGCATACCACTAAATCGGCCAACCGTTTGAAGCATTTGAAACATCACTGGTTTCAATTCAAATTGCGTTGCCTCAATATCTTGCCTTCTAGTTTCTGGATTTAACTCACTGAAAAGTGGCACAGCATATTGTCCGATGCATACATCCCTATCATAGGCAATGAGGATGGGATTTTGTACATGATAGACTTCATTACCTTGGTCTTGATTTTGATTTCCAAGGTCCATCTCGAATTGTCTTTGAGCTATTCATTCACCTCTTTTATGTTTGAAAGTTTTCTCAATTTTAGGGTTTATAAGGAGTGAATAAATAATTTGATCTATGCTAATAAACACTTGAAAAGAAAATCACAAAATTAAAAGAATAAGTTAATAATTTTAGAAATAAACCAAATTGGAAGTAAATAATTTCACAAAAAAAGACTATGGCAACAATTAACAATCCCTGGTAACAACGCCAAAAACTTGTAACGCGTAAGCTTGTGCAAGTGTACACAGTCATTATCAAGTAATAAGAAAGTATCAAATTATCTTCTCATAGGGATTATATTTGTGCTAAGTCACTTAATTTGTAAAATTATATTAACAACTTGGTAAATAATAACACAATATGATTGGAAAGTGATGGTTAAAGCTAAATATATTAAACTAAATGCAATGATCCCTAATACAAATTGTAACATCCTGAGTTAGGGCCTAGTCAGAATAGTGGTTTCGAGACCACAAATCCGACATCAAAATATTTATTTTATGATTATTATGAGGCCTAGAATATGAGTATATGCATGTGTTAAAGTTTCATGAAGAAATTATAAGTATAAGGTGTCCAATTGAAAATTAGGGACTAAATTGAATAAATTGCAAAACATGTATTCTAGAAGTAAATTGTATGAAATTGCTTTAGATTATGAATTAGAAGGTCTTGGAGAGCAATTTTCTCAAATTCTAATTTTTTGGACAAAAATGGGCTTGCATTGATGAAATTTCAAATAAAGGGCTTAAGGGCATTTTGGTCATTTGGCTTTATGGGAAAATGAACAAAAATCAGCCATTCTTCTTCTCCGTGCTACCGAAATTTCTAGGGTTTCCATAGCTAAGGATTTTAAACTTTCCAAGCTCAATAGTAAGTGCTCCCAAGCCCTATTTTTCATGTTCTTTGTATTTTTAAAATCTTAGTAGCTTGCTCTTTCCATTTCTACCCATATTTCATGCCAGGGTTCATGTTTAAAAATTTACCCATGCATGAGTTTCTTGAATTTAGATGGATTATGGAGCAATATGAAAGATTAACGTGTGTTAAACATCTTTTCCTAGTTGATTTTCTTGAAAAACCCTTATAAGGACCATTTTGCAAAAGATGTAAATGTGGGTTAGAAATGAGAAATTAATGGAAAATGTGGGCTACCATAAGAGAGAAAAATGTTCGGCTAGGCTTGTGTGAGATAGAAATTGCATGTGTCTCATTATACGAGCCTAAGGACTCAATCGCAAAAATGTCAAAGGTTATGGGCAAAGCAGTCATTTGGACCTAGGGTAGATATTAAACTTGAAATGTATAATGTGGGGAATTAATGAGTTAATTTTGCTATTATAGACCTCGTGGAACAAATTTCAGAGGCCGATTGTGGTAAATGCAAGGTTTCAGAATAACCGAATAACAATCCCGAAAAGAATACCAGGTAAGTTCGGATAACTTAAAGTAAACTCCTAATATGCATAATTGTATGATTTATGAATGCATGATTTTTTCATTTATTGATGGCATGAAAATGCATGAAATGCATCTTTAATAATGAATTGTTGATAACTGTCTCGGTTGAGGTTAAAAGGGAATTCGATGGATAAACCATGTTTTACTTGTGTAATGAGATCCTGCATGTGTTGCAGTAAGGATTTAACCCAGACGGGTAATCCGCGATCTCGAGTATGGAAAGGAATCTAGCCCGGACGAGTGTTCCTTGAATGATCAAGCCTCCCGAAGAATATGTGTGCATTATGGATTTAGCCCGGACGGGTAATCTGATTAGGATCGGAATTTAGCCTGGACTAGTAATTCCACTACAGGAAAACAGACTTTTAGCGGCGTTTTTTTTCCTTTAGCGACGTTTTTAAGCGCCACTAATACTTTTAGCGGCGCTTTCCCAAGCGCCGAAAAAAAGTCGCTATATACACCGCCGTAAAAATTCGTGGCGTTGTTTAGAAAAAAACGCCGCTAAAGACCAGGACCTTTAGCGGCGCTTTTTTAAAAAACGCCGCTAAAGACCAAGACTTTTCGCGGCGCTTTTATAAAAACGCCGCTAAAGACCAGGACTTTTCGCGGCGCTTTTATAAAAACGCCGCTAAAGACCAGGACCTTTTGCGGCGCTTTTTTAAAAAACGCCGCTAAAGATCAGGACTTTTTGCGGTGCTTTTATAAAAAACGCCACTAAAGATCAGGTCCTTTCGCGGCACTTTTTTAAAAAACGCCGCTAAGTTGCCAAGTTTTGCTATATATGTTTTTCCACCTATATCCAACCCTCCTGCAAGAAACTCAAACAAAAACAACAAATGTACAATGAAATCCAACCAAAACCCGCAAATTTAAATAATACAAAATTATACGAAAAATATATTATATAAATTGTAAATGAATATTCAAAATATTCTTAAAATAATGTTAAAAGTTACAATAAAACAAATGTTTAAGATGGCGGATTTTGAAATTGCTGGAACATAGTCATCATAGACTGAAGCTGTAGCTGGAGTTCATTGTATTTTCTGCTCGCCTCGCCTCCTCATTCCGCCTCTGCCTCCCTCATTGTTGCCTCCGCTCTAAGTTGAGAAATTTGCTCATCTGTGCTAGCTTGTATCTGAACTATACCTCATGGTTAAGTAAGCAAAATTTTACAATCACATACAAGCATATCTAAATAACCAAATTTCGCTTGCAACATAACCAATTCATACATTGCTCACTTGACTAACATTAATCATTTTTCATGTCATTTAGCCAAATCAAAACATGTCAATTTCATATGCTATAAATCATGCTGAAATTTCATATACACAAGTAAATCAATTTATATATATTCGGTCATTTAATATGACTTCAATATAACAGTTAAAACATATTCATTCTTGCCATCGTAAACCAAACATAAATTGTCAAATATCATAGCCGAACATACAATAACATATATATATATATATAACAATTTGACCTTTACATCCCAAATCACCAAAATTCATGACATAAGTACATATGTATCATTTATCTATCATCAACCAAATATAACGGCTCATCACTGCCATTTCCCAAACTAATAAATAAACAAATTACAGTCAAAATGTAATTCAATAATAAACCATACCCAAAACACATCCAACAACCATACTTAATTCACTTGAGCCGAATTATAACAACCACAAATGCATATCATACCAATTAACAATCTTACCAAGATGAGCTAATTATAAACCATACTCATCATTACTTCATACCAAATCATATATCTAAGTAAAACGATTTTTTTTCAAAATCATCATGATGAAACTATTATTTATGCGAATTTTGAACTAAAACGTACCTTAATAATTTCAACAAGCAAACAGAGGCTGGAGTAAAAAAAATTGTATTTCTTAAGTAAGTTAAAGCAAAAATGCATAGAAATAAGTTAAGTAATTTAGCAACAAAACATGTCCAGCATAAATCAAATACAGCATGGGATTAAAATGAGTAAAAAGAAATATCGCACGAAAATATTCATCAAGCATTTATAAAGCTTTTAAACCCAATATCGAAAGCTATTAACCCGCAAATAAAGTAACGATATGAAAAATATATTGGCTATATTTAAAATTTTAATAAAAATCTAAAATATTAAATATTAAACTAAAATATATTTCTTTATAAATCTGAATAAGTCTAAAACGAGATTAAGTTAATCATTTAAAAATATGAAATAGAATTGAATAAAATTTTAAACCTATAATTTGGATTGAGTCAAATTCGGACAAACATAAAGACGTTCACCGGCAATCAAGAGTTCATCCAATATAAAGTAGGCCTTCAATGTCAAACAGGAACAAAAGTTAAAGCATTTATAAATTATCTATAAGAAAAAGGGTAAAAAATAATTCACCAATACCCTAGAATCTATATCAAAATTACACATGTACCTCTTATTTTCATCAACTGTATTTTCCCGATGGATGCATTTATTCGGACACCAATACTTTTGTTGACATCATGATCAAAATTCACGAGTTGATATAGCACAGAACTTAAATTCACGAGTTGATATAACACGGAACTTATTTGGAAGACCCAAAAAACCCACACATAATTATCAGTCCACCGCAACATGAAGGATAGATTCCAAAACATAAAAGTAATATATTTTTACACAAGAAAATTTTATAAAAGAACATATACATGTATCCAACCAAAATATCAGAACAAATCAAAATCTAGAAGCACAATACAATAAAGATATTAATCACCATCAGATGTTAAATTAACACATACTAAAAGTTCAAAACAAATAAAATGAAGGTATAAAAACTTAACAGGATTAATCCTAACTAATAACCAAAATAACATTCAAATATCAAATTTTCTCAAAATCTCTCCTGTTAACCAAACTGAATTTTTTATGGTTAACCAACAAATCAAATTTGGTCAGTTAATTCAGCTAAAAATTAAAGAATATTAGCAACAAATTATAAATTGAATTTCAGGACCATTTCAAATTTTCAGCTATCTTATAATTTGAATATTAGCAACATATCTTACAGCTATTTGCCCATTTAGTGAGGTAACTGTCATTAGCTACCATAATCTTAACTTGGTATCAACAAATCTAAATTTGAATTAATTTAATTTGATTTGTTCATTAAAAACCAACAGCTTGAATTTGAAAATAAAATGATGTGATTCAACTCATAAACTATATAATTGAAATTCAAAATTGATCGATTCATAGAAAAAGTTCAAAACTTTTAATTTAATTTGACTTTTTTCAAAACTAGCATGCCCTGACAAAACTAATATTAACACAAGATTTCAGCATGGCATGGTTAGAACTTAGAAGTAGTCTGTAACTTTTATCTATAAACATTCAATTTTGCATTTGGAGCACGAAAGTAGCTTTGGCATAGGTCAAATCAACTAGCAAAGGCTGACCATGGAACTGAAATTAATCAACCATCCCCTACTGGCTCTGATTTCTTATTGGCACTTAGAAATGAATAATGATGGCATCCGGATCAGCCATAAATGTTACCAACAAACTATCCGTAAATTGATTTTTATATATTAGATTAAAAAGTAAATTGATATTTTAATTAAGAATTTTGTACATTTTTACTATTAAAAATGGGTCCTTATATGCTACCGTAATCGCTCTGGTTATTTCATCATCCACGACAGTTTTAATGGTAAAAATAAATGAATTTTTTAATAGAAATTAATTTATCTATTTTTTAAATAAAAGACACAAAATATAATTCAACTCTTAATACAGAAATCTTTATACTACATTTGGTCAGTTAAGATATGTTGCTAATATCTGAGTAATATTCAAAATTTCATATTCAAAGACAGAAATTTCAAGCATAAGCTAACAATCAAAAGCAAAATAGAAATAAAAGTTGGGAATACCTTCAGGGATTGTGAGAAGAGGCTGAGAAGAGCAATCGCAAAGGTGAGCAAAGACGTGAATAGCATCTACAAAAGACGAACTAAACTATTAGTCGCCTTACTGAGAACTTGTTTATTGTTTGATTATAATAAAATAAAATAATATTTATATTTGATTATTTCATATCTAAATAATAAGAAATATGTTTATTTATGGTTTGTCGGTTTACTATTCATGAACAGATTTTTAATTGTTTGTCGACATATTTACTTATATTAAGTTCACGAATAAGTTCATTTATTTAAACGAATGAACACAAACATACAAAAACAAGTGTAACTTTGGAATTCTTAACAAACACAATCAAACTTAAAAATAAACTAGTAAACATCAATAAAAGCTGTTCATTCAAGCTGAGTTTATTTACCACCTTCCATAAGCATGGTATAGCCAATACTACATATAAATAAGACAAAAGGTTATTTTTCAAAGTTAATATTCTTGTTATTATAGTAAGCAAAAAGGAAATGCACAACCATGACATATATTCTATACGAATGATCTTGACATATAAAGGAAGCCCTAGGCAAATAACAGGACATAATCAATCTGATTCTCAGGACATAACCATTCAAAAGCTTCGGGGAATACGGTAAAAGTTGAAATGATTCCTGCAATAAAATGAATAATCAACATTCAGTGCTCGAATTGAAATGAAAATTATAAGATGGATCTCATTCAATGCAAAATTCGTAGTTACAATTACAAATTCAACTTTAAAATACAAGATATCTAAGACTAGAAAGGTCCGTTAATAACTTAAATGGCATAATTATCGAAACTTATAACATAAAAGAGATCAAACCTTAACTAAATCAAACAAACTAATCGAAGGAACAAGCAATTAAAAACGCCATTGAATTTAATAAGAACTGCAAATCAATTACTGAAACTAAAGCACCAAAGATTAAAAAAAATTAAAAATAAAGAGAAATCCATAATAATTTTATATACGTACACCAAAATTGAAGACGAAGATAAACAAGAAATTAAATAATTTATATTAGAATAAAAA
Source organism: Gossypium arboreum (assembly GCF_025698485.1). NCBI lineage: Eukaryota > Viridiplantae > Streptophyta > Magnoliopsida > Malvales > Malvaceae > Gossypium > Gossypium arboreum. Next base: position 98,945,834 of record NC_069080.1, read on the forward strand.
GAATTAAGATTTGAATATAGATTTAAAAATTTATTTTTCAAAAGGAAATAAAATAAAAAAAAGGAATAGCGTACGGATTTGCGGTGTAGAGAACCAGCGAGGGCGAAATCCCGAACAGCCACTCACCAAATCCTCATCATCTTTCTTCTTTTGGTCCTCAGCCGTACAGATCTTGGGAGGATCCAAAGCAGCTGCAGGACGACTTCAGCATATGAGATCGAAAGACATGATTCCTTCCCCCCCCCCCATAGAAGCAAAAGGAAAAGGCTAGGGTTTAAATTGAACGTTGAAAAGGAAATTGGAACAGTCAAATTGCACATCGCGTCTCTTCCATCAAGAGAGAAAATTTATAAGAAGGGGATTTTGATCAGTGAAAACAAAGGGAATAGAATCAGGGTTTTTAACAGCGCAAAATTTGGGATTTAGGGGAGGGGGTGAAAATAAAACGAGCGTTTATATGGAAAGTGTATCTCAATTTTTTGCGGCGTTTTTTTCCAAAAACCGCCACTATTGTTAAATTTTATTTTTTTCATTTTAACATATATTTTTTTTCTATTTTTTTCTTTTAAAATTTTTGTGTTGAGATTATTATTTTTGGAATTTTATTTTTTAAATTTTGAATATTGATTTTTTAATCGAAATATGGATTAACCTTAACAATGGTAAAGTGCATGAGTATACAATTGCACACTAAACCATTGTTAGAAAAAGAAACATTTACCGGGGATTTTGGATTTTGAATTGGGGAAAAAGGGGTGATTATTTTAAAGATTTGGATTAGGGAAAATGGGGAAATTACCTCTTACATAACTATAAATCATAAACCCTAAACCCATAATCCATAAACCTTAAAATAATAACTCATGCACTTTAAACTCTAAACTCTAAACCCTAAACCCTAAATTATAATGATAATTAATTCAATATTTTAAAATTAATACTATCTCTTTTATAATTATATAAGAAAATATTTATCATATAATTAAAAACACTAACTAATCTAAACCCTAAACTCTTAATCCCTAAACATTAAACCCTAAACCCTAAACCCCTCACCCTTAACCCCTAACACCTAACCTTAAACCCAACCCTTAACCCACCTTTAAACCATAGTTAACTCATAAACCTTAAACCCATATAGCTTAAACCATAAACCTTAAACTATAATGATAATTAATTTAATATTTTAAATTCAATACTATCTCTTTTACGATTATATAAGAAAATATTTAATATATTGTATAACCATAAATTTTAACAATTATTGTTTTAAGGGTTATAGATTAGTGTTTATGATTATTGTATAACCATATGCCCTAAATCATAAACCTTAAACTATAATGATAATTAGTTCAATATTTTAAAATTAATACTATCTCTTTTACAATTATATAAGAAAATATTTAACATATGATGTACATCAACATCCATGTGATGTTTTTGGGGTTTAGTATTTTAAGGGTTATAGTTTACGGTTTAAGATTTTTTAAGGTTTGGGAGTTTAGTGTTTTAAGGATTATAGATTAGTGTTTATGATTTTTTTGTGGGTTTATGTTTTTAGGGGTTATATGACTTTTAGCGGCGTTTTACCAAAAGCGCCGCTAATGCTTCGGTTTTTAGCGGCGTTTTACCCAAAGCCCCGCTAATGCTCCGGTTTTTAGCGGCGTTTTACCAAAAGTGCCGCTAATGATCCGGTTTTTAGCGGCCTTTTACCAAAAGCATCGCTAATGATTCGGTTTTTAGCGGTGTTTTACAAAAAGCGCCGCTAATGCTCCAGTTTTTAGCGGCGTTTTAACAAAAAACGCCGCTATTGCTCTGTTTTTAGCGGCATTTTTGGTAAAACACCGCTATTGCTCTATGTTTTACATTTTTTGTGGCGTTATTTGATAAAACGCCGCTAAAGCCCTGTTTTCCTGTAGTGTTCAGATCAGAGCTCATTAAGGGTGTTTGTCGTTATAAGGGATTGAGCCTGGACTGGTAATCCCGACATCACCTTATGAGTTCATATAATGGGGGATTTAGCCTGGACTGGTAATCTCGCCATATGATGTGAGGTTCGCGGGAGTGCATTTTTGGAAAGATCATTTGAATGAATTGACGGATAATGGGTATTCCATCGAGATTTCCTAGAAACTCAATAAGATTAACATGGGATACATGTATGAATGAAATGTTGAATGATGAGCTCATCTAGTTAAATTACATGATACATGATTATGTGACTAAAACATGATTATGTGACTAACTCATTGATTGAGTGTATGTGATAGGAAATCATTTCATAATGGATGATTTCATGATTAAAGCATGAATGTATGCTAGTTGCTCGGTATGTTTACTTTCCGGTTATTCGAGCTTACTAAGCATGAAAATGCTTACCCCCTTCTCTTTTTCCTTGTCTCGCAGAGCTCGCAGACTCATAAGGACTGAAAGACAATTGGAGAGTCAACATACTATCAACTACACCAGCTTTGGTATAGAGACTTTGTTCATTTTGCTCAATGGCATGTATAGTATTTTTGAGTATTTTGTTATATGTGTCATTTGATTTGCCAAGTGAAGGCATGTAAAATATGTTTATCTTTTAGTATATGCCATGAAAATTGGCTAAGTTGAAGTAGGTTATGACCTACGATTTATGCATGGTTTTATTTACAAATGATGGGTTGCTACTAATTGGCAATGAGTTACATAAACGAGCCAATTTTGGATGAATTAAAGTAACATGGGAACCCATAGGACTAAATGGAAATTAACCATTTATGTATGAAACCAATGATATGAGGTTTCCATACAACTATTTTTATTAAGATTATTAACAAGTGTAAAATCATGTTTTCTCTCAAACTTGGTAACTACTAAGCATATGAGGTAGAAAGGGGTGACTTTAGGCTTGGAAAATAGCCTATTAGAGTCCACATGGCTGCACACACGGGCATGTGTCTAGGCCGTGGGTAACACACGGTTCTCTCCCATGGGCGTGTGCTATGGCCATGTGTCCCCTGCACTCAAAATTTTAGCTCCAAGTTGTACACAGGTAGGCCACATGGGCATGCACCATGGCCATATTAAAATGACAGTGTCGTCCATGGGTTGCCAGCACGGGTGTGTGCCATGGCCATGTTAATAAGTCAGTGTTGCCCATGGTTGAAGGGCATGGGTGTGCCCTAAGCCACACGGGCGTATGAGTCCACACGGCCCACCTACACAGGCATGTGACACTTTATGACAAGGAATTTTTCTGAGAAGCCTAGGTTAACAGAACGTGCCCATATTCATCCCCCACTGCCTCTTGATAGGTTATAGGTCTCGAAGGCCTATACAAGGGACGAGATGTTCATGATTGAAAAGTTTTAAATTCAATGAAATTTTGTGACTCGAGTTAGTATACTAAAAGTGTAAAGTTTCGGTAATGCCTCGAGCCCTGTCCTGATGTTGGATACGGGTGAGGGGTGTTACATTTATTGGTATCAGAGTTACGGTTTAGTTAGCTAGGACTACCATAGGGGATGTCAAAAGTTCGCTATACATTCCATTATTCAAATGTTGATAGTGTGACGTCTCCTAATTGTTTAAATTATTTTAAATATAGTAAATGTCTTCCAATCGAGTACAAGATGAGTCCAAGGGAGCCAAGAGCCATGCTCCGACTTCTGTACTGTGAGCTGTATCTAGTAGTAGTAGAAGGCTGATGTCAGAAGGCCGATAAGAGGCCCGAGCTACCTTCTTTGATATGATGGATGAATGGTTTAGGGATTGTCAAAGAAATCGCCCCAATATACCAAAACCACCCCCACCCCCTAACCAACCTGATGAGGATGTGCCACGAGGAATGGCACCGATGAGAATCGGTAAAGCCCCTGTTAATAATCTTAGAAAGTATGGGGCTGAGGAATTTAGAGCGAATGACACTGAGAGAGCCGAGTTCTAGCTCAAAAATACTACGAGGGTGCTAGATGATTTATCTTGCACACCCAAAGAATTTTTGAAGTGTGCTGTGTCCCTTTTGGAGGACACTGTATACAATTGGTGGAAGACTATATCCTTAGTAGTGTCAAAAGAGAATATTACTTCGGATTTCTTTCAAGCAGAATTTAGGAAGAAATACATTAGCCAATGGTTTTTGGACTTGAAATGAAAGGAAAAATGTTTGAAGTGCACTGTGTCCCTTTTGAAGGACACTGCATACAATTGGTGGAAGACTTTATCCTTGGTATTGCCGAAAGAGAATATTACTTGGGATTTCTTCCAAGCAGAATTTAGGAAGAAATACATTAGCCAATTGTTTTTGGACTCGAAACGAAAGGAGTTTCTGGAACTCAAACAAGGGAATAAGACTGTAGCAGAATACGAGAGAGAGTTCATATGATTAAGTTAGTACGCAACTGAATAGGTCCAAACTGAATCAAAAATGTGTAAACGCTCGAGGAAGGCTTGAATGAGGACATCAAGTTGTTGATTGGGATCTTGAAAATATGGGAGTTCGCCGCATTAACTGGTCGAGCTAAGAAGGCCGAGAAACTTAGTAATGAATGAAAACAAGCTAAGAGAGAGGCTCGAGTTGCGAGCAAGAGGCCTAACGGTAGAACCCTCTCGTTCTACGCGAAGAAAGCCAGGACCCAACACGAACGCTCTACTTCGTTAGTGGGATATTCGGGTAGATCAAGAAGCTTTAAATGACGAGGTCAACAATCTTCCTCCCTAATGGTAGCTAGTGTCGGAAGTGTAGATGATCAAAAACTGAAGTGTAAGAGCTGCAATAAATTTCACTTCGGAGAGTGCTGAATGAATAGCGGCGCATGTTTCAGATGTGGTTCTTTCAATCACTTTCTCAGAGACTGTCCAAAACGAGCTAAAAAAGTAATGGAAATAGCTCTAAAGTTGAGTACTCCCATTCCATGAGGTAGACCTCCGAGATATCATGGGAGTGCTAGTGGCAGTCGAGTTGTGACTAAAGACGCGGAAAATCAGAGGTTCGAGCCCCGGAAAGAATGTATGTGATACGTGCCCGAGAGGAAGCTGCTGCTCCTTATGTTATTACGGGTACCTTCTCTCTTTTTAATATAAGTGTTATTGCTTTAATTGACCCGGGATCGACGTATTCATATATCTACATGAGATTGGCATCTAATATGAACATACCTATTGAGCATACGAAAGATATTATTAGAGTGTCGAACCTACTAGGCAAGTCAGTTCTAGTTGATAAAATCTATAAGAATTGTCCTTTGATGATTCAAGCTCGTTGTTTCCCGGCTAACCTTATGTTGTTACCATTTGATGAATTTGATGTAATACTGGGTATGGATTGGTTAGCCCTTCATGATGTAATTATGAATTGTGGTAGTAAGTATATTAAGTTGAAATGCCCGGATGGTAAGATTCTACGGGTCGAATCAAGAGAACTGGGTTTGTCGCCAGTTGTAATCACGGTAATGGTTGCTCAGAGATATATGAAGAAAGGATACAAAGCTTACCTTGCGTTTGTGATGAACACTAAGGAAACTGAACTGAAGATTGAGTCTGTGCCGATAGTATGTGAGTACCTAGATGTGTTTCCAGAGGAATTACCTAGATTACCTCCTGAAAGGGAGATGGAGTTTGGTATTGAGTTGGTGCCAGGGACGACTCCCATTTCTATTTCCTCGCACAGAATAGCACCTACAGAGCTGAAGGAGTTAAAAGCGCAGTTGCAAAAGCTGACGGATAAAGGATTTACTAGGCCAAGTTTTTCACCTTGGAGTGCCCCTGTGTTGTTTGTAAAGAAGAAAGTTGGTACGATGAGGTTATCTATCGAATATCGGGAACTGAACAAGGTGACTATCAAGAATAAGTATCATTTGCCAAGAATTGATGATTTGTTTGACCAGTTAAGAGGAGCCACCATATTCTCTAAGATAGACTTAAGGTCTGGCTATTATCAGCTGCGAGTTAAAGACTCAGATGTACCTAAGACAGCTTTCAGAACGAGGTATGGCCATTATGAATTTCTTGTCATGTCATTTGGGCTAACGAATTCACCAGCTGTGTTTATGGACCTAATGAATAGGATCTTTCGGCCATATTTGGATAAGTTTGTCATTGTGTTTATTAATGACATTTTGATTTACTCTAAAGATGAGTCAGAGCATACGAAGCACCTGAGAATTGTGTTGCGGACCTTGCGGGAAAAGCAACTGTATGCTAAGTTTAGTAAGAGTGAGTTTTGGCTCCAGGAAGTTGGATTTTTAGGTCATATAGTTTCGAGTGAAGGCATCCGAGTTGATCAAAGTAAGATTTTTGTAATTGTTGAATGAAAATCACCTAAGAATGTAACCGAGGTTAGAAGCTTTTTGGGATTAGCTGGTTACTATTGAAGGTTTGTAAAAGGATTTTCCATGATAGCGACTCCGATGACGAAGTTTCTACAAAAAGACGTTAAGTTTGAATAGACGAAGAAGTGTCAGCAAAGTTTTGAAAAGTTAAAGACATTGCTAACTGAAACTCCTATTTTAGTGCTACCTGAATCGGGAAAAGAATTTGGTCTATAGTGATGCATCCTTAAATGGATTGGGTTGTGTGCTTATGCAATATGGCAAGGTGATAGCCTATGCTTCACGACAATTGAAGCCTCATGAGAAGAATTATCCAACCCATGACTTAGAGCTTGCTGCTATTGTTTTTGCCTTGAAAATTTAGAGGATTATTTGTATGACGAGACTTGCCATACATTCACGGACCACAAGAGTTTGAAATACTTAATGACTCAGAAAGAGTTAAATTTGAGACAGCAAAGATGGTTAGAACTAATTAAGGATTATGATTTGATTATCGACTGTCACCCCGGGAAAGGCGAATGTGATAGCCGATACATTGAGTAGGAAATCCCTGTATATCTTGAGAGCTATGGATGCTCATTTTACATTGCTTGACGATGGTTCAGTTTTGGCTGAGCTGGAGGCTAGGCCGACATTTCTGCAGGAAATTCATGATGCTCAGCTTAATAATGATGACTTGCAAGCAAAAAGGACTCAATGTGAGTCTGGTGTTGAATCAAATTTTTGAGCTAGTCCTGTTCAGAGATAGGGTTTGTGTACCCAATGACAATGAACTTATTCCAAAGATTTTGCAAGAAGCACATAACAGTCATTTATCTGTTCACCCGGGAAGTACCAAGATGTACAACGATTTAAAGAAGATGTACTGGTGGAATGGTATGAAAAGAGATGTTTTTGAATTTGTATCGAAATGCCTGGTATGTCAGCAAGTTAAAGCTGAACATCAAGTGCCTTCAGGTTTGTTACAGCCTGTAATGGTCCCCGAATGGAAGTGGGATGGAGTTACCATGGACTTTGTGAAAGGATTACCTTTGACTCAGAAAAAGAAAGATGTTATATGAGTTATAGTGGACAAATTGACAAATTCGGCCCATTTTATTCCGGTAAGGACAGATTATTCACTTGATAGATTGGTCGATTTGTACATTTCTGTAATAGTAAGATTACACGGAGTACCACTGTCAATTATTTCAGACAGAGACCCGAGGTTCACTTCGAGATTCTTAAAGAAGTTAAAAAAAGCCTTGGGTTCAAAATTGAGCTTTAGTACAGCTTTTCACCCTCAGACCGATGGTTAGTCTAAGCGAATGATTCAGATTCTCGAGGACATGTTGCGATGTTGCATCTTTGAATTTCAGGGTAGTTGGGAAAAAATACCTACCATTAGTAGAATTTTCCTACAATAATAGTTTTCGAACAAGTTTGAAGATGGCACCTTATGAGGCTTTGTATGGTAGGAAGTGTCGAACTCCGTTGTACTGGACATAACTCAAGGAAAATCAAATTCATGGAGTTGATTTGATCAAAGAAACTAAAGAAAAAGTTAAATTGATACGGGATTGTTTAAAAGTAGCATCAGATAGGCAAAAGTCTTATGCTGATCTAAAAATAAAGGAAATTGAATTTCAAGTCGGAGATATAGTATTCTTGAAAGTATCTCCATGGAAAAAGGTATTAAGATTTGGTTGGAAAGGTAAACTGAGTCCACGATTTATAGGACCGTATGAGATCACTGAAAGAGTTGGACCGTTAGCCTATCGTTTGGCATTGCCACCCGAACTAGAAAGGATTCATGACGTGTTTCATGTATCCATGTTGAGGAGATATCAATCAGACCCCTCTCATGTAATTTCACCGACTAAGATTGAAATTCAACCAGACATTAGAGAAGAACCGGTTAAGATATTGGCTCGTGAAGTTCAACAGTTAAGAAAAAAAATGTGGTTCTTGTAAAAGTTTTATGGCATCAACATGGTGTTGAAGAGGCTACATGGGAACCAGAAGAAACCATGAGAAGCCAATATCCGAATCTATTTTCTGGTAAGACTTTCAAGGACGAAAGTCCCTAAGGGGGGATAAATATAACATCCGAAATTAGGGTCTAGTCAGAATAGTGTTTCAGGACCACAAATCTGATATCAAAATATTTATTTTATGATTATTATGAGGCCTAGAATATGAGTATATGCATGTGTTAAAGTTTCATGAAGAAATTCTAAGTATAAGGTGTCCAATTAAAAATTAGGGACTAAATTGAATAAATTGAAAAACTTGGATTCTAGAAGCAATTTCTATGAAATTGCTTTAGATTATGAATTAGAAGGTCTTGGAGAGCAATTTTCTCAAATTCTAAATTTTTGGAGAAAAATGGGCTTGCATGGATGAAATTTCAAAGAAAGGGCTTAAAGACATTTTGGTCATTTAGCTTTTAAGTGAAATAAAATGGGAAAAATGAACCAAAAATCAGCCATTCTTCTTCTCCATGCTGTCGAAATTTCTAGGGTTTCCATAGCTAAGGATTTCAAGCTTTCCAAGCTCAATAGTAAGTGCTCCCAAGCCCCGTTTTTCATATTCTTTGTATTTTTCAAATCTTAATAGCTTGCTCTTTCCATTTCTACCCATATTTCATGCTAGGGTTCATGTTTAAAAATTTACCCATGCATGAGTTGCTTGAATTTTGATGGATTATGGAGCAATATGAAAGATCAATGTGTGTTAAACATCTTTTCCTAGTTGATTTTCTTGAAAAACCCTTATAGGGACCATTTTGCAAAAGATGTAAATGTGGGGTAAAAATGAGAAATTAATGGAAAATGTAGGCTGCCATAAGAGAGAAAAATGTTCAACTAGGCTTGGGTGAGATAGAAATTGCATGTGTCTCATTATACGAGCCTAACGACTAAATCGTAAAAATGTCAAAAGTTAGCGGCAAAACGGTCATTTGGACAGGGGTAGATATTAAACTTGAAATGTATAATGTGGGGTATTAATGAGTTAATTTTACTGTTATAGACCCCGAGGAACAAATTCTGGAGGTCGATCGTGGTAAACGCAAGGTTTCGGAATAACTGAAATACAATCCCGAAAAGAATACCAGGTAAGTTCAGATAACTTAAAGTAAACCCCTAATATGTATAATTGCATGATTTATGAATGCATGATATTTGCATTTATTGATGGCATGAAAATGCATGAAATGCATCTTTGATAATGAAATGTTGATAACCGTCTCGGTTGACGTTAAAAGGGAATTCGATGATAAACCATGTTTTACATGTGTAATGAGATCCTGCATGTGTTGCTGTAAGGATTTAACCCGGACGGGTAATCTATGATCTCGAGTATAGAAAGGAATCTAGCCCAGACAGGTGTTCCTTTAATGATCAAGCCTCCCGAAGAATATGTTGCATTATAGATTTAGCCCCAACGGTTAATCTGATTAGGATCTGAATTTAGCCTGGACTGGTAATTCAGATCCAAGCTCATTAAGCGTGTTTGTCGTTATAAGGGATTTAGCCTAGACTGGTAATCCCGACATCACCTTACAAGTTCATATAATGGGGAATTTAGCCTGGACTGGTAATCTCGCCATATGATTTGAGGTTAGCAGGAGTGCATATATGGAAAGATCATTTGAATGAATTGATGGATAATGGGTATTCCATCGAGATTTCCTAGAAACTCAACGAGATTAACGTGGGATACATGTATGAATGAAATGTTGAATGATGAACTCATCTAGTTAAATTACATGATACATGATTATGTGACTAACTCATTGATTGAGTGCATGTGATAGGAAATCATTTCGTAATGGATGATTTCATGATTAAAGCATGAATGTATGCTAGTTGCTCGGTATGTTTACTTTCTGGTTATTCGAGCTTACTAAGCATGAAAATGCTTATCCCTTCTCTTTTTCCATGTCTCACAGAGCTCGCAGACTCATAAGGACTGGAAGACAATTGGAGAGTCAACACACTATCAACTAGACCAGCTTTGGTATAGAGACTTTGTTCATTTTGCTCAATGACATGTATTGTATTTTTGAGTATTTTGTTATATGTGTCATTTGACTTGCCAAGTGAGGGCATGTAAAATATGTTTATCTTTTTGTATATGCCATGAAAAATGGCTAAGTTGAAGTAGGCTATGACCTACAACTTATACATGGTTTTATTTACAAATGATGGGTTGCTACTAATTGGCAATGAGTCACATGAAAGAGCCAATTTCTGATGAATTAAAGTAACATGGGAACCCATAACACTAAATGGAAATTAACCATTTATGTATGAAACCAATGATATGAGGTTTCTATACAACTATTTCTATTAAGATTATTAACAAGTGTAAAATCATGTTTTCCCTCAAACTTGGTAACTACTAAGAATATGAGGTAGAAAGGGGTAACTTTAGGCTTGGAAAATAGCCTATTAGAGTCCACATGGCTGGACACACAGAAGTGTGTCTAGGCCGTGTGTGATACACGGTTCTCTCCCATGGGTGTGTGCTATGGTCATGTTCCCCCTGCACTCAAAATTTTAGCTCCAAGTTGTACACGGGTAGGCCACACAGGCGTGTGTCGTGGCCGTGTTAAAATGACAGTGTCGTCCACGGGTTGGCAGCACGGGTGTGTGCCATGGCCGTTTTAATAAGTCAATATTGCCAACGGTTGAAGGGCATGGGCATGCTCTAAGCCACATGGGTGTGTGACACTTCATGACAAGGAATTTTTCTGAGAAGCCTAAGGTTAATCGAACGCGCCCGTATTCGTCGCACACTGCATCTTGATAGGTTATAGGTCTCGAAGGCCTATACAAGGGACAAGATGTTCATGATTGAAAAGTTTTAAATTCAAGTGAAATTTTGTGACCCGAGTTAGTATACTGAAAGTGTAAATGTGACATCCCTAAATCGACCCTAGTCGGAAAGTGGTTTCGGGACCACCAAACCGAGTCATAATAATAATTAACCATCATAATTGATGCTCATTATATGTATATATGCATGTGTGAAAATTTCGTGTTTGGATTTTGTTAATAGTAAGTGAATTTTTATCAAATAGGACTTATGTGAGAAAATTTAGAAATGTGCTAGGCAATTGTAAGGTGGCCTATTAATACATGTGGGAAAATAGTTGTCCTTGCATGTCAAATAACCCACTTCCTAAGGTGAGTGGCCAGCCATGACAAGAATATGGGCAAGGAACATGTTTCCAACATGTTTAGTTAGTGGATTATGTAGAAAAATAAAGAAATGAAAAAAATGAGCATGGATGCCCCCCTTTGTTGCCGTGAGTAGAGGAAAAGAAAGGAAAAAATTGTTCATCCATTCTCAAAATCTTGGCTGAAAATACTAAGGGAAAAGGAAGGATTTTTGCTTCATGCTTGGTTTAGAAGAGAACTAGAAGGAGATTTGGTCATACTTGTGTCAAGATTAAGGTATGTTTGAGGTTGTGTCATGAGATTCATGCATGTTTTAGTTGCTAACTTGATGTTCATGTTAGCCCATGGTTCAAATCCTTGTTATGCCATGGAAATGGTATTTGGCCAAGGTTGATATTGTGTTAAAGCCATTGCATGCTAAATGTGAAGCTTGTTGATGATACATGTAATGATGGATTGACTACTCTTGAAATTTCTTTTAGCATTCTTGAGTAAGACATGGAGTTTTCTTTGTTTAACCATGACCAAAAATTGAAAGGGGATGGTGTGGGATGTATTCGCCATGGCATGCTCATAAGTGCGATTTATGCTTGTTGCATGATAGGTAAAAATTTGTGTTTTGATATATGTGTATATGTGTTTGTACATGATGTTACAAATGGATGTGAAAATATGCTAGATTGGGAAAATTTGATTAAATGTTCATGAGATGAAATTAGGTGATTAAAAGATGTTAGTTGACATTGTACATATATATATATATTCGCCATTAAAGTGAGTATGTAGGTAATGTTGAATCAAGTTTTGGTGCATATTCGGTTAGGTGTATAATCGACCAAATGGACGATTAGTAAGAATGGTTGCGAATATACAAGCATACATATGCATGTGTAGTTGAATTATGAATGTTTAGCAAGATGGTTAAACTAGTGATTTATTGATTAAGCTCAAGGAGTTAAAGAAGGAGAATCAAGCAAGGGAAAGACGAAGGTCATCGAGTAGCCGACTTGGAACTATTTTACCCAACACGAGGTAAGTCATTAAGCACGTATTTGATATTGCTTAAATGATTGTAAAATTTATGCAATTGTGTTTAATGGGATGATATATATATATAAATGAAAATGTATGTGTATGGAGTGATGACAATTGTTGAATGTAAAAGAAATAGTGAAATGTGTAGAAAGTTTGCTTTCGGCACTAAGTGTCTTGGGCAATACGTGTATACGGTGACGAGATTGGCACTAAGTGTGCGTGCTGGAAATATATGGCACTAAGTGTGCATGCTGGAAATATATGGCACTAAGTGTGCGAGCTCGAAGGGCATGGCACTGTGTGTGCGGGCCTAAATCGCATGGCACTAAGTGTGCGAAATCGAGTATTAAGCACTGTGTGTGCATACTCTATATATATATAAATATCTCCAATCGAACAATTATATGGAGGGTGTGTCTCCATCGAGTGAGTATGGACAGCGGATCGGTAAGTACCTTGAGCTCATGACGAATAGGTAATACGCTCATGCTTGGGGTTGAATTTGGTAAGCCTTAAATCTATGTGATGATTGAAATTGTATGGTTGTGCTGGAAAATGAGTTAATGTGTAAAAATGCTTGATTATCTTGTTGTGTAGAATATGAAATGTGGATGTATGAATTGGTACGAGATTGGACCAAAAGGTCCGAGGTATTATGGTATAGATTCGATATGGACGAGTACCTAGCCTCATTTGTTGTACATGTAGTAGTAACTTTATCAGTGGATTGACGAATGCTTATGACTTACTGAGTTGTAAACTCACTCGGTGTTTTCTTGTCACCCATTTTAGGTCTCTTGGACTCGTGTTGTTGCGTGCTCGGAACCGTCGTTGAAGTCATCACACCGGCTGAAATCTTGTGGTATTGTTTTTTGTTGTTGAAGAACATTTGGCATGTATAGGCTATTATATTTTGTCGAATTGTGGGTTGTAAACTTTAAGCCATGTGAAAATGGCCTATGTGGTCGTCGAGTGGGATGCTAGAACCTATAGCCACGAGTCTTAGAAACTCAAATTTTGTTAAGGTGGCCATAATTTGTGTCATGTATGATGGATGATTAAGGCCAAGGAAAAATTCATGAAATTGGCATAGTCTACTGCAGTAACTGTTGCGGACAGCAGCAGTGAGATGAGATTGAAAAATCACTAAAAATAGTATAAGTAGAATTAAATAGTGAGTAAATTATGAAACTGATCCTTGATGAATCTATTTTTATATGGATGAAACGAAACGACCATATGAGCAGTATACTGGGAGATATTAAAGTTCTCGTGAGACAGGGCCAGAACGATTTCTGGGTCCCCTGTCGTGACTTTGAAAATTTACCATAAATTATCCAGAAAGAATTAGGAGTCATGCCTTATATGTACAGATTCCATTTCGAGTCTAGTTTCATTAGAAAGAAACGGCACCAGTATTAAAGCCCTGTACAGAAAGATATTCAAGTTGTAACGCGCGGAGGTCAGAGCAGTCAATCCCTGTAACATGGGTGACTTTAACTAATAAACTGTACCAATTGGCCCAACCAAAATTCTAAAATAAATCCATGGATGGATATATGAGTCTAAATTCAGGAAAATTTACAAAACCAGTTTCCGAGTTTTGGAACTCGAGATATGATTTTAAGGCGACGGTGACGCAGTTTTCCAGCCTGTCCAGAAATGCCAAATTGGTCGGTACTTTAAGAGGATTTGTCTCGTTAACCCCTCGTGTCCGACAATCGGCGTCGGTCACGAGTTAGGTGTTACAATTTTATTGGTATCAGAGCTATGGTTTAGTCGGTTCTAGGACTACCATAGCGCGTGTGAGTCTAGCTATACATGCCAAATTGATAGTGCTTAATAATGTGATGACTTCTGACGGTTGAAATTTTTGTTTTGATTAGCGATGGAACCCGGGTAGAGAGACCTTGGCGGATGACGTTGAAAGTGTAGCGGCTGCTCCTGCAAGGGACACCGCTGTTGAGCCTCAGTCATCCGCGAATAATCAAAATGAAGGGGCGAAACATGCCTTCTTCACTATGATGAATGAGTGGGTCGCGCAATATGCCCGAACCAACCCGGCTGTCCAACCATTCCCGAATTTAAATACTCCACCCCAAGACTCCGCAATGCCTCCAGTTACTGATCCTGTGAGGCTGAGTAAACCACCTGTGGACTTGATTAGGAAGCGTGGGGCCGAGGAGTTCAAGGCCATAGTTACTGATGATGCCGAAAAGGCCGAGTTCTGGCTCGATAACACCATTAGAGTGTTAGATGAACTGTCATGCACACCCGACGAATGTCTTAAGTGTGCTATATCCTTGTTATGAGACTCACTTACTATTGGTGGAGGACTTTAATTTCCATAGTCCCAAATGAACGAGTTACTTGGGATTTCTTCCAATCCAATTTCAAAGAAATACATTAGTCAACGGTTCATCGATCGAAGCGTAAGGAATTCTTGGAACTCAAGCAAGGCCGGATGATCAGATCTCTGAATACGAACATGAGTTCGTAAGACTTAGTCGGTATGCTCGGGAGTGTGTGGCTGATGAGGTTGCGATGTGCAAAAGATTTGAAGAAGGATTGAATGAAGAGTTAAAGTTACTAGTGGGAATTTTGGAGATAAAGGAGTTCGTGACACTAGTCGAACGAGCCTGCAAGGCGGAAGAACTTGGGAGGAGAAGAAGAAGGCTGAATTTGAAGCAAGAGATTACCGTAAAAGATCGACGAGTAAAGCTCCGTTCTCCAGAAAGAGGTTCGGGAGGACACCAAGAAGTCGAGGACGACTGTGGAATTTCCATTAGAGCCCCACCATTGACGGACTCCCGAGCTACTTCAGTAGCTAGTGTGGGCAATAATCGTCAAGAGAGACCAATGCCCCCAATGTGGAAGACGACACCTAGGTGAATGTTGGGGTAAGTCATTAATAGGGCTGTTATGGATGCGGTTCAAGGACCACTTCATTAGAGATTGCACGGAGCTAGATGAGAGGAATAAGACGCAAGGTGCAAGACCTAGTGGAACGACGCTGGAGGTAGGCCCCGAGAATCTCTGGAGGTAGGGGTGGTAATCGAGAGGAGCCTCTAATACTGCCGTCCGATCCGAGACCCGTGCTCTGCTAGAGCATATGCCATCCGCATACGAGAGGAGGCATCCTCCCCGACGTTATCACCGGTACTTTTACTCTCTTTGATACTATTGTGATTGCATTGATTGACCCGGCTCTACTCACTCATATGTATGTGAAACCTTAGCATCCAAGAAGACTCTACCGTTGAGTCTCTCGAGTTCGTAATTCGAGTGTCAAACCCTTTGGGTCAATACGTGCTTGTTGATAAAGTGTGCAAGAGATGCCCCTAATAATTCGAGAATCCTGCTTTTCCTACCGATCCGATGCTTCTACCATTTCATGAATTCGATGTTATTCTTGGTATGGATTGGTGACCGTACATGATGCAAAGTTGGTGGATCGCAAAAGGAAAACCATTAATTTGAGGAGTGCAAATAATGAGGTAGTCCGAGTCGAGTCTCTCGATTTAAAGGGAGTGCGACAATAATATCTTCTATGACCGTCAAGATATGTGAAAAGGGGTGTGAAACATACCTTGCGTATGTGTTTGGGAGTAAAGAGACGGAAAGGAAACTCGAATCGGTACCAGTGGTTTGTGAGTATTCGGATGTTTTTCCGAGGAGTTACCGGATTGCCACCGGTTCGAGAAGTGGAATTCGCATCGGTTGTACCGGTACTACGCCGATTTCAATAGCCCGTGTCGTATGGCATTAACGGAATTAAAGGAATTGAAGGTTCAATTGCAAGAATTGACGGATAGAGGTTTCGCTCGACCGAGTTTTTCTCCATGGGCGACTTTGTATTGTTTGTGAAGAAGAAGGACGGAACCATGAGGTTGTGCATCGACTATCGTCAACTCAATAAAGTGACGATAAAGAATAAATATCCATTGCCACGAATTGACGATTTGTTTGATCAATTAAAGGGAGCCTCGGTGTTTTCAAAGATAGATTTGAGGTCGGGTACTATCGGTTGAGGGTCCGAGAATCGGACATACCCAAAACCGCTTTTAGAACGAGGTACGGTCACTACGAATTCTTGGTGATGCCGTTTGGGCTCACTAATGCCCTGCGGTGTTTATGGATTTAATGAATAGAATTTTCAGCCATACTTGGATCGGTTCAGTAGTTGTATTTATCGATGACATTTTGGTCTATTCGAGAGATGAAACCGAACATCTTTGAACACCGAGGCTAGTGTTGCAAATCTTACGAGATAAGCGATTATACGCAAAGTTCAAGAATGTGAATTTTGGTTGAAAGAGGTTAGCTTTTGGGGCACGTGATGTCCGTGATCGGTGTCGTGGTGGACCCGAACAAAATTTCGACCATAGTCGATTGGAAACCACCAAGGAATGTTACCGGTTAGGAGCTTTTTGGGGCTTGCGGTTATTACCGACGATTTGTAAAGGTTTCTCGATGATAGCCACGCCAATGACGGCTTACTCCAAAAGGATGTTAAGTTCGAATGGACGGAGAAATGTCGAAAAGTTTCGATCAACTGAAAGCTTATTTGATGAAGCCCCAATTCTAGTGCAACCCGAATCGGGCAAAGAGTTTGTCATTTATAGTGACGCATCCCTACTTGGGTTGGGTTGCGTATTGATGCAAGAAGGGCGAGTTGTGGCCTATGCGCCGAGACAATTAAAGCCACATGAGAAAAATTATCCGACCCATGATCTCGAATTGGTCGCCATCGATTCGCCTTTAAAGATATGGCGACATTACTTATTTGGTGAGAAGTGCCATGTGTATTCAGATCACAAAAGTCTCAAATATTTGATGACTCAAAGAGACTTAAATCTGCGACAAAGACGATGGCTCGAGTTGTTAAAAGATTATGAACTCGTTATTGATTATCACCCGAAGGGCCAATGTGGTTGCGGATGCCTTAAGTCGAAATCACTTTGCTTGCTTTACGAGCGATGAATGTACACTTGTCTATTCTACCCGACAATGTGTTAGTAGCCGAATTGAAGGCCAAACCATTGTTGGCTCATCAAATTCGGAAGCTCGTAAAGTTGATGAGGAGTTGCTTGCAAAACGGGCCGAGTGTGTTCGAGCAAGGAATCGAGTTTCAAATTGATGATGACGATTGTTTAAGGTTTAGAAGTCGTCTGTGTGTTCCAAAGAATTGAACTTATTTCGATAATTCTAAATGAAGCCCATTGTAGTCGAATGTCAATCCACCCGGGTAGTACTAAAATGTACAATGACCAAACGCCAATTTTGGTGGCCCGTATGAAACGAGACATTTCAATTTGTTTCAAGGTGTCGATATGTCAACAAGTGAAAGCGGAACATCAAGTGCCATCGGGATTACTTCACCGATCATGATACCCGAATGGAAATGGGATCGAGTCACAATGGACTTTGTATCCGGACCGCCATTGTCGTGAGTAAGAAGGATGCGATTTGGGTCGTTGTCGATAGACTAACTAAGTCGGCTCACTTTATCCCCGTGCGCACGGATTTTTCAATGGACAAATTAGCGGAATTGTACGCTTTCGATTGTGAGATTACACGGGTGCCTATTTCTATCGTGTCGGATAGAGACCCAAGATTTACGTCGCGATTTTGGAAGAAATTGCAAGATGCTTTGGGTACCAAGTCGCATTTAGCACCGCTTTTCATCCCCAAACCGATGGTCAACCCGAACGGATAATTCAAATACTCGAGGATATGTTGAGATGTTGCATCCTTGAGTTTAGTGGTTCATGGGAACGGTATTTACCTTTGATTGAATTCGCCACAACAATAGCTTTCAATCAAGTATTAAGATGGCGCCTTACGAGGCTTTATACGGTCGTAAATGCCGTACCCCATTATTCTGACTGAACTTAGTGAAGGTAAATTCTTCGAGTTGATTTGGTTAAGGATGCCGAGCAAAAGTTCGAGTAATTCGTGAAAGTTTGAAAGTCGCTCGGATCGCCAAAAGTCGTATGCGGATTTGAAAAGAAAAGATATTGAATATCAGGTTGGAGACAAGGTCTTTCTCAAAGTTTCACCTTGGAAGAAGGTGCTTAGATTTGGTCGTAAGGGCAAATTGAGTCCGAGGTTTATCGGGCCATATGAAGTATCCGAACGAGTTGGGCCAGTCGCATATCGATTAATTTTGCCCTTGAGCTCGAAAGGATTCACAACGTTTTCATGTCTCGATGCTTCGACGATATAGGTCTGATCCATCGCACGTAATTGCTCCATCTGAGATTGAGATTCAGCCTAATTTGAGCTATGAAGAGGAACCGTTCGCATTATGAGGCGTGAAGTAAAAGAGTTGCGCAATAGGAAAATCCCGTTAGTGAAGGTGTTGTGGCATAAACACGGAATGGAAGAAGCCACTTGGGAACTTGAGGACTCTATGAAAGAGCGATACCCGAGCCTATTTACGGTAAGATTTTCGGGACGAAAATTTCTAAGTGGGGAGAGTTGTGACATCCCTAAATCGACCCTAGTCGGAAAGTGGTTTCGGACCACCAAACCGAGTCATAATAATAATTAACCATCATAATTGATGCTCATTATATGTATATATGCATGTGTGAAAATTTCGTGTTTGGATTTTGTTAATAGTAAGTGAATTTTTATCAAATAGGACTTATGTGAGAAAATTTAGAAATGTGCTAGGCAATTGTAAGGTGGCCTATTAATACATGTGGGAAAATAGTTGTCCTTGCATGTCAAATAACCCACTTCCTAAGGTGAGTGGCCAGCCATGACAAGAATATGGGCAAGGGAACATGTTTCCAACATGTTTAGTTAGTGGATTATGTAGAAAAATAAAGAAATGAAAAAAAATGAGCATGGATGCCCCCCTTTGTTGCCGTGAGTAGAGGAAAAAGAAAGGAAAAAAAAATTGTTCATCCATTCTCAAAATCTTGGCTGAAAATACTAAGGGAAAAAGGAAGGATTTTTGCTTCATGCTTGGTTTAGAAGAGAACTAGAAGGAGATTTGGTCATACTTGTGTCAAGATTAAGGTATGTTTGAGGTTGTGTCATGAGATTCATGCATGTTTTAGTTGCTAACTTGATGTTCATGTTAGCCCATGGTTCAAATCCTTGTTATGCCATGGAAATGGTATTTGGCCAAGGTTGATATTGTGTTAAAGCCATTGCATGCTAAATGTGAAGCTTGTTGATGATACATGTAATGATGGATTGACTACTCTTGAAATTTCTTTTAGCATTCTTGAGTAAGACATGGAGTTTTCTTTGTTTAACCATGACCAAAAATTGAAAGGGGATGGTGTGGGATGTATTCGCCATGGCATGCTCATAAGTGCGATTTATGCTTGTTGCATGATAGGTAAAAATTTGTGTTTTGATATATGTGTATATGTGTTTGTACATGATGTTACAAATGGATGTGAAAATATGCTAGATTGGGAAAATTTGATTAAATGTTCATGAGATGAAATTAGGTGATTAAAAGATGTTAGTTGACATTGTACATATATATATATATTCGCCATTAAAGTGAGTATGTAGGTAATGTTGAATCAAGTTTTTGGTGCATATTCGGTTAGGTGTATAATCGACCAAATGGACGATTAGTAAGAATGGTTGCCGAATATACAAGCATACATATGCATGTGTAGTTGAATTATGAATGTTTAGCAAGATGGTTAAACTAGTGATTTATTGATTAAGCTCAAGGAGTTAAAGAAGGAGAATCAAGCAAGGGAAAGACGAAGGTCATCGAGTAGCCGACTTGGAACTATTTTACCCAACACGAGGTAAGTCATTAAGCACGTATTTGATATTGCTTAAATGATTGTAAAATTTATGCAATTGTGTTTAATGGGATGATATATATATATAAATGAAAATGTATGTGTATGGAGTGATGACAATTGTTGAATGTAAAAGAAATAGTGAAATGTGTAGAAAGTTTGCTTTCGGCACTAAGTGTCGGGCAATACGTGTGTACGGTGACGAGATTGGCACTAAGTGTGCGTGCTGGAAATATATGGCACTAAGTGTGCATGCTGGAAATATATGGCACTAAGTGTGCGAGCTCAAGGGCATGGCACTGTGTGTGGGGCCTAAATCGCATGGCACTAAGTGTGCGAAATCGAGTATTAAGCACTGTGTGTGCGTACTCTATATATATATAAATATCTCCAATCGAACAATTATATGGAGGGTGTGTCTCCATCGAGTGAGTATGGACAGCGGATCGGGTAAGTACCTTGAGCTCATGACGAATAGGTAATACGTTCATGCTTGGGGTTGAATTTGGTAAGCCTTAAATCTATGTGATGATTGAAATTGTATGGTTGTGCTGGAAAATGAGTTAATGTGTAAAATGCTTGATTATCTTGTTGTGTAGAATATGAAATGTGGATGTATGAATTGGTACGAGATTGGACCAAAAGGTCCGAGGTATTATGGTATAGATTCGATATGGACGAGTACCTAGCCTCATTTGTTGTACATGTAGTAGTAACTTTATCAGTGGATTGACGAATGCTTATGACTTACTGAGTTGTAAACTCACTCGGTGTTTTCTTGTCACCCATTTTAGGTCTCTTGGACTCGTATTGTTGCGTGCTCGGAACCGTCGTTGAAGTCATCACACCGCTGAAATCTTGTGGTATTGTTTTTTGTTGTTGAAGAACATTTGGCATGTATAGGCTATTATATTTTGTCGAATTGTGGGTTGTAAACTTTAAGCCATGTGAAAATGGCCTATGTGGTCGTCGAGTGGGATGCTAGAACCTATAGCCACGAGTCTTAGAAACTCAAATTTTGTTAAGGTGGCCATAATTTGTGTCATGTATGATGGATGATTAAGGCCAAGGAAAAATTCATGAAATTGGCATAGTCTACTGCAGTAACTGTTGCGGACAGCAGCAGTGAGATGAGATTGAAAAATCACTAAAAATAGTATAAGTAGAATTAAATAGTGAGTAAATTATGAAACTGATCCTTGATGAATCTATTTTTATATGGATGAAACGAAACGACCATATGAGCAGTATACTGGGAGATATTAAAGTTCTCGTGAGACAGGGCCAGAACGATTTCTGGGTCCCCTGTCGTGACTTTGAAAATTTACCATAAATTATCCAGAAAGAATTAGGAGTCATGCCTTATATGTACAGATTCCATTTCGAGTCTAGTTTCATTAGAAACAAACGGCACCAGTATTAAAGCCCTGTACAGAAAGATATTCAAGTTGTAACGCGCGGAGGTCAGAGCAGTCGATCCCTGTAACATGGGTGACTTTAACTAATAAACTGTACCAATTGGCCCAACCAAAAATTCTAAAAATAAATCCATGGATGGATATATGAGTCTAAATTCAGGGAAAATTTACAAAACCAGTTTCCGAGTTTTGGAACTCGAGATATGATTTTTAAGGCGACGGTGACGCAGTTTTCCAGCCTGTCCAGAAATGCCAAATTGGTCGGTACTTTAAGAGGATTTGTCTCGTTAACCCCTCGTGTCCGACACCGGCGTCGGTCACGAGTTAGGGGTGTTACAGTAAAGTTCCAGTAATGCCTCGAGCCCTGTCCTGGTGTTGGATACGGGTGAGGGGTGTTACAGAAATTATCCTAATATGCAAACTATATGAATGAAATAGATTTTAGCAAAATTAAACACAATTTGCAACAATTATAATAAAAATAAACTAAGACAATTAATTTAATTAAACTTAATTTGTTACAAGCATGCTTAATAATATTCAGAAATACATTCTATGGCAACTCGATCTTTCATGAGTTTGGAAACCACATTAGGTCCTTTTGGAATCCTTTACTTAGTAAATATGCATTTTATGATCCTTATTTACTAAGTGTTTCTTAGCATTAGTGTGCAGTTTAATCACACAAATCTAAAAACTATACAGATAACAGAGCTTGGTTAGAGTTGTTATGCAACCTGCAATTTAATCGAGTTAGGATCTAAATTGAGCATTCACATTTCAATTATGTGTTCACTATCCATCGTCTGGTTAGGATCACTCAACTAATTTAGGTGCATTTCAATCACATATGAACGAAATACAGACTTGATTTTAATTAAAAACATGATCGATTGAGGCACAAACATTATAAGCATGAATCAAATAACTATTATTTAATCAAAGCAATCATCCTAGCTTAAATAAAATTAAGCTAACATTGTTGTAAGTAAGAACAAAGAACACATGGCAAACATTTTCAGATTAATTCAAAGAAAGGAAAGATTAAACCCAAATCAAAGTGGCTGCCACCCAAGACTCTGATTGACTAGGCTTCTTTGCTCCTTTGCTTAGTTCCTTTGCTGATGGTTGTCCAAGGTGGCCGACTAAGGGCTCTTTAAGAGGCTTAATTTCTAAAATCTCTATGAAGAGATGATGCTAGGCATGGGGAATGTAAAATACTCTGGAGAACTGAGAGAAAAGAGAGAATGATGAAGGATGAGGGATGAGGAATGAGGGATAAGGGAATGAGGGGGTCTTATTTATAAGTGAAGGGAGGGGGTAGTTTGCTAAAAATAGCGGGGTCTAGTCTCTTCAAGTTTCTTCAATGAGTGGCCGGCCATGATTAGTTGATTTTGAGTTGAATTTTGCTTGATTTTTAAGCAATTCAACTGCCATAACAACTCAGGACTGAGACTCGGTCAAATGTAAATCTTCATACAAATCTCTAATTTCTTCAAAATTGCAAAGACCTTGTGTAATTAAACCAAAAAGTGGTTTATGTGGACAACCATGTGTAACCAAATTTGGGTTGTCTTGGTATTCAATTTGGACAGTTTTTGTAATCCAACAAAGCTATCACACCTGTCCAAAATAAATCAATAAATTAAAGGACCAAAGAGTAAAATTTATCCAATTTAAATAATTAATTAAAGCCCAAATTATTAATGAAATATTTTAAAATGAATTATTAAATATAATTTTATATTTAATTATTTAATTTAATCATGCATGACCCATTTTATATCATAAAAATATAATATGTTCAAATCAATATAAAATAAGTCATTTTATGCATGAAAACTATATAATAAAGCATAAAATCACATTTTAATAATTTCTATGTCCTAATTTCATATTTTCACATATTTCATTAATTTATTAAATAATTACTTAGTTTTAACAACGAATTTAAGTAAACAAGTGATAAATTACATAGGAAAAATCCTATATATTTTTCAATTTACATATCCCGATCTCAAATCCAACTTGGTAAACCATCTCGTACTACCAAGTTGATCAAATAAATCCGCAATAAGAGGAATAGGGTAACTGTTCTTCACAGTGATCTTGTTTAGAGCTCGATAATCGAAGCACATTCTCAATGACCCATCATGTTTCTTTTGAAACAACACTGGCGCACCATTTGGAGATTTAGATAGCTTAATGAATCCCGTATCTAAAAGTTCCTTCAATTGTTTCCGCAACTCTTCTAATTCTGGCAGAGACTTACGATAGGGGGCCCTTGCTGGTGGCACCATGTTGGACACGAACTCGATCTTGTGGTCCACCTCCCTCTTAGGTGGCAAACTTTTGGGCAACTAAGCAGGCATCACATCCCCAAAAGAGGCAACAATTGGCCCACTTCTTTAGGGATCTCACCAACGGACTTAACGGTCTCCTCGATCTTTAAGGTGGATAAATAGGAAACTTCATCTCTATGTACTCATTTAACAAATTGAATTACTGACAATGTTTTCCCCTCCAAGCTTGTTTTCCTTCTCATTCTCACCATGCATTGATGGTTCGAACCCAAAATCACCATGTAATTACTCGAAGGAACAATAAGAGCATTAACCCAATCAAGGAAACTTAATCCAACCACAAAATCATAATCATCAAGTGGTATTACCTTAATGGATACCTTGTCGGTCCAATTGCCAAGTTGGAGATCCACTCCCTTTGTAACCCCTTTGATTGGAACACTTTCTTAGTTCACTGTTTTGATCCGACCTGACTCATTCTCTATCTTGAGGCCAAGTTTACAAGTAGCCTATTCAGATATGAACAAATCAGAAGCACTTGTGTCGACAAGCGTTGTAACACCCCTAACCATTATCGGATGCAGAAATAGGGTTACGGAGCATTATCGAACTTATAACTCAAACATCAAACATTTTATATTGACAAATCATTCAATTCAAAAAACATCCAAATACATCCATACAGTGCCTGATATGAGCCCTCGAGGCTACAAATAGACATTAAAAGCGGTTCAAAACTCAAGAAATTTTTAAGAAAACATTGAAAATTTTCAAAGCATAGGGGACACATGCCCGTGTGGACAGGCCGTGTGGGCATTCGAAATGGGATCACATGGTCGTGCCCCAGCCCGTGTCTAACCTCATGCAACTCTCTGACTTAGGTCACACGGCTAAGCCACATGCTCCTGTGCTAGGCCGTGTGTCAATCGAAATGGCCTCACACGCCTATGTGCCAAGCTGTATGGTAGGCCGTGTGAAACCTAGAGGGTATACTAACTTGTACCACACAAGCAAGCTACACACCTGTGTGCTAAGCCATGTGAAGATACTGACTTGGTTTCAAAAAAAGTTATAGGGGACACACGGCAGTATCACTTGGATGTGTGTCACACATGGCTGAGACACACGCTCGTGTCTTTGCCTGTGTGGAAAAAATAAGCCATTTTCCAAGCCATATTTCTCACCCAAATTGGTAGAAACCTAAATACAACAATTTGCATATAACTATGGCATAATTAGGAATTCATAGCCAACCAATATCAAGCTTACAACGTCTTATAATAGCATACACAACCATGATACTCTTAAGCACCTTAATAGACCATCCATGATCATCCAAACTAAGTAGTTTAAATATGCGTAAAAGATCAAACACTTACATGAAATACATATATCAATATAACAAGGCCATTCACTTATATATACATAACAAATTGTATCAAAACAAGCTAAATTAAATGGCTAAATACTTGACCAAACCATATAGGCTACACCAGCCGAACAACTTATACATGCCATTATAACCACAATTATAAACCATAAGTACCAGAATAGCCGATAGATAGTGTGATGAAATCTCCGAAAACTTCCAACCTGAACGAGCTTTCGATATCTATAAATCACAGAAAAATAAATAGAGTAAGCAATTAAGCTTAGTAAGTTCGCAACTTAAAAATTAAGTTCACCGCTTCAATTTATAAACATAATCCATTTAATTCAATCCAACGTGTCTTGGCCTTAGCCTAAACAACAATAACCTCTCAAGGTTAAATATGACATTATCAAGCCAATATACCACAAAACATCATAACAAAAGTATCCCCTAATTACGTGCATTTATAATTCCAACATATGGCTAAACATATTCCAATCATCCAAAAATCTCATACCATTCCATACTACCATAGTAATTCTAATAAAAGCATTTACCGATCTTTCATTCTTCACACACCCATTTAACCACAAATGAAGTAAGTGAAACAAGATACATCACAACTCAATTTGACTCAAAATAACATATAATCATTAATCAATATAGCCATGTATTCATATAAAACCAAAAATCTCCTTTTCAATATCACCATTATATTTCCATTTAGGAATTTACCATTTCAGTGTATAACTTATATGTTTAATGTGGTATAATCCAACCATAACTTAGTCAAAGCCTAAGCACATATACACTAACTATGTTAGTCATGTAAATTCACCTATGAATCAACAATCATGGATGAACTCAACAAATAGTTAAATTTCCATATCATGTATCAATTCGTCATGTAAAATCATTTCCATGTATATTCTGTAAATACCTGTGCTAGACCATGTCAAACTCATATAAATTCGTTGTAATACCCCTACCAATATTCATTGCTGGAATAGGGTACGAAGTATTACCGGAGTTTACTAATAATTTTTTTTAACTCAATATAACCCCTTTATAGATATCTAACCTTCCCTAAAATTTTAAAACAAAAACAATCCACATCAACCAATCCAATTCAACATATTTTCAAGATAAATTCATGCATATTTATAAAATAACGTCACCACATACCCAAAACCAGGTTTGTTAACCATACCAATGGCTAACTTTACATTCATTTCACAGAATCATTTACTTTATTAGCTTATACATGCCATTGATTTCCAAAATAAAGTTTCTTTATATGCCGAAATCCTGAGGTTGATAGTGTGATGTGTCTCCGACCAAATTCGACCTCTGAGCTCTTAACACTACAAAACAGGGGAAAAGGAAACAGGGTAAGTACTTTGTGCTTAGTAAGCTCATGTAACAAGAATTATACTTACCTAATATTTTCAATACAATACAATAAACATTCATATATCCATTCAATGCATTATTACCCTAATATGCACAAACTCAACATTCAAGTTAGTACAATAATTTCCATGTGTCAATAATATATATGATGATTGATGAGCTCATCAATACCATGATTTCCATTTCCTTGTTATTTTTCCATATTTATCCCATTGAATTTATCAGAATTTTGATGGATTTTCAGAGGTACACTTTTAGTGTACAATTCCGGGTCCGTCAATTCATATTCATGTGCGTACATTTCCATTTCAGAGAGCACACTCCCGCAAACTTCAACCTTGCAATGGATTACCATCCGAGCTAAATCTCCTGCAACGACAATTACTCTAATAAGCTTGGATCCGAATTACCACCAGGCTAAATTGAGACCCTAATTCGGATTACCCGTCCGGCTAAATCCATTTTACATATATTCTTCGGAGGGCTATATCAGATAGGATCACCCGTCCTGCTAGATCCTTTTTTACTGTCAATTCCTTTTCAAAGATCCATCGAATTTTCTTTTCATTCAACCGGGATTTCTTCCCCTTTTATCAAATATATCAATGTTTCATAAATTTCCATATAATGAATATTCAAATCATATTCATATCAAAAACATGCATTTCAAGCATTTAAGAATATTATTCAAGTTACATAAACTTACATTTATACTTGTTTGTAAACAAAAAAAAAACTACTAATTCTGAAATTTTTCCTTTCCTCGATCTAGCTTCGTATTTGAATCTTCTGGATCTAAATAAATAAATTTAATTATCAATTTAATACATTTCATGTTCATATGCAACATTCTCTATAATTCAACTATTATTATTTATAGTTTATTCAAAGCTGTCTATTTGAGTCATAGTCACTAAATTATTTATAACTCGAGCTACAGGACTCAAAATTAAGATCCGTTAATTTTCCCTAAAACTAGACTCATATATGTTCTTACCATAAAATTTTTAGAATTTTTGGTATAGCCAATAAGTATAGTTTATTCTTTAAAGTCACCCCTGCTCTGCTGTCTGACAGTTCTGACCCTTCTTCACTAAAAATTAATTATCTCTTCATACAGAATTCAAATGATGTTCTCGTTTATTTATCTTAAAAATGGACTCATTCAGGATCTTATAAATATAAATTTAAGCTCCTAATTATTTTATTCAATTTTTTATGATTTTTAAAAGTCAGAACAGGGGAACCCAAATTCATTCTGACCTTGTCTCACAAAATTCATTATATCTCAAAATTTACAAATCCATTGCTTACACTCTTTCTTCTATGAGAAACTAGACTCAATAAGCTTTAATTCCATATTTTGTTCATCTTCTAATTCAATTTTTATGGTGATTTTTCAAAGTTAGTCTACTGCTGCTGTCCAAACTGTTTTTGTGCAAGCTGTTTATTATCATTTTTCCCCTAAGTTTTTAATAAATGATAATTTTGTCCCTACTCAATTAGCCTCTGAATTGAACTGATTTTTCTCAATTAACATTTTATTCTATCACCTTAAACTTGTTTACAACCTTTACGAATCATAATTTCAGCAATAGACTTTAATTCTAAGCATTTTTACAATTAGATCCTAAAAATCAATTTCTATTGAAATTACCTAATAAAATCATCTCATAAACAAATTAAAGCTTTAATTTCATTCTATTTCATCATAAAATTACAGCACTCAACCATGGTGACTTTCAATTTCATCCATGAAATCAAAAACTAATGAATTTAATAGTAGGACCTAGTTGTAAAAGTCTTAGAAACACAAACATTACAAGAAAAAGGAAAGGATTAACTCACTTGGTCCAAAATTATGAAATACCAGCTTAGAGAACCCTTCTATGGCATTTTTAGCTGCTGGAATTGAAGAGAAATGAAGAGAAATCTAGATATTTCCTATTTAGTCCTAGTTTTATTTAGTTAATTTTGCACTATTCCAATTTTACCCTTAATTTATCAATTTTCCTGCTGATTTCATGCCCTTGCCGTCCAGCCCAAATAAATTTTGGGTCTAATTTCCTTTTAAATCCTTTCTCATTAGACTCTTAAGCTATTTAATCATTCTAGCAACTTTTACACCTATTACAATTTAGTCCTTTTTATTTAATTAACTACCCAAACATTAAAATTTCCTAACGAAATTTTAATACCACATTACTAACATTTCATAAATATTTATAAAATTATTTTCGACTCTGTTTTACTAAATAAAGGTCCCGATACCTTATTTTTACCCAATTTCTTCAATAATTTATTTTTCTAACTAACCACTAAATCGGTAAAATTTTTCTATCAATATTTTCATATGATTTTCCTATCATATCAATTTTTTATGCAAAAATATTGAAATAAATTTCTCTTTAAGTCGGATTTGTGGTTACAAAACCACTGTTCTGATAACTTTGAATTTAGGCCATTACATTCGTAATAGAATTGTGTATGAATTTAACAATTATTAAGTTCCATGTACATGTAACATACATATCGTATATCCGTGTCTCATATATATATATATACCATTTTCCATATAATCCATATCTATACCTGAAATAGTTCGTATTGAACTCATGTTAGATCATATCAGAACATTGCCATTTGAACCACTTAGAATATCGTAAGATACTCGGGTAGTACACAGTAAACGTATTGAACTATAATCCATCAATTCATCTTTGACATTTGTTGTGCCACAACCTAGTTGTGGTCTTATCATCAGAATGCCATAGCAAGCTATGGTTTTAAATATAAACACTACCATGGTCCAACCATGGTCTTACGTTCACAGTGCCATAAGCCAGTTATAGTCTTATTTGTATATGCTCATAAGAGCGATAATCGGTAAGCTCCTTTGAGCTGAATAACGATAAGCTCATGTGAGCTGTGGTGAGTCCGCAATATATGCAGGACCTCAACCAAATCGGTAACTCTAATGACATTGTCATTTGTATCCTACGAATTCTTAAGGTTCAAACGAGGCTCGGTATTTTTCGTACAACATCAATTATTCGTTCAATAATTATAAGTAGTAATTAAATCATTCACATACATGCATTTCAAGTAAAGCATATAATACGAAATTTAGTTATACAAACCTACCTCAATTAGTTTACGTAGATTTGAAAGTAATTAAATCCAAGATTTTCGTTTTGCCTCGATCTTACTCCGTATGATGTCTAACCAGATCTAAACGAATGAATTTAACTCAATTCAATACAAAACACATTCAATTTAGTACAACACACTTTTTGGTAAAACTACCATTTTACCCCTATACTTTTAATTCTTTGCAATTTAGTCCATAGGCTCGTAAAATGAAATTCATTAAATTTAATCACTCAAGCCTAGCCAAATATCTTATAAGCCTACAACAGCCCATAAATTTCATAATTTCACTTATTTAACACATAATTTTCATATTTCTCAATTTAATCCCCAATTAATAATTTCATCAAAAATTTCTTTACAAATGTTGTTTATCTAACAACAACCATTATTTTTCTACCATTAAACTTCAAAACCTTAACATATTCATCAATGGAAAAACTCAAATACTTTAATAGTTTCAAAATCAAATGTACGGGCTAGCTAGGTCTAGTTGCAACGATCTTAAAAACATAAAAATTATCAAAAACAGGACAAAAATCATAACTAATGGGACAGTAGAAGCTTGGCCGAATGCTGCTCAGCCAAAAATGGCTTCTTTCCTCTTCACAGTCAGTTGAAGAAAGAAAGAAAAGATGATAACTTTGCTTTCATTTATTAAATTTTGTCTTTATATTCTTAAATACCAAAGACCCTTTACATAATTTAGTAATACACAATTGTCAAGCCAACATCTTTCACTATCACATTTAATGGACTAATTGCCATATAAGGACTTCCACTTTAAATTTCTATAGCTATTTAATACCTTTAACTAATAGAACACAGCTTTTTCACTTCACTCGATTTAGTCTTTTTTATCAAATCGAGCATACAAACGGTAAATTTTTTTAACGAAATTTTTATACTATAATACTATCATGCTGATCACAAAATAATATTAAAATAAATTATTTGACCTGAGATTTGTGATCCCAAAACCACTATTCTGATTTCACTGAAAACGGGTTGTTACAAGCACATCCAATTTTCTGCCAACCACAATGATGCCTACAAACATCAACCCATGACTCGTCTTATCTTCGACATCCCCTAGTACCAAACCCAGATTGTTATCCTCTGCATTTGACTCCATTTTTGCTTCCATAGCAGAGAGTGTGACCTTCTTTGGACAGTCATTAATCATATGTGGGTCATCACAATGGAAGCAACCTATAGGCCCACTATTCCTTTTCTCCAACGCTTCTTGTAACAGCCCAATTTAGACCCTAGTCGGAACAGTGGTTTTGGGACCACGAATTCGAGTTAGAAAAATATTTTAATATTATATTCCATGCTTAAAGTATGTGAATTGTTATGTGTGAAATTTTCGAATGAAAATTTTATCGTTTGTGTGCTCGATTTTATAAAAAGGACTTAATCGCGTAAAGCATAAAAGTTGAATTCTATAAGTTAAATGCATTAAATGACTATAGATTTTAATTGCTTGAGTACTCAAATGGTAATTATACCATTTAATTGTTAGTGGACATTTATGGGACTTGGTATTGTTGAAATTTGTTTTCAATATAAAGGTTAGAATAGTAAATTATGTATTAATATGTGATTAAATAAAACAATTCATAAATTGGCCACGCATTGTCATATTTTTGGCTGAATGTTGGAAAAAATAAAGCCATGGATGAAACTTTGAATGTTTGGCACTTTTGAAGCTCAATTTCAGTATGTATTTTACTCGGTTTTTGATAATTTTATGTTTTTAAGATCGTTGCTTCGTAAATTAGCTAGCCCATGCTTTATTTTTTAGAATTTATGAAGAATTTGTGATTATCCATTGTTGATAGCTTGAGGTTTTTGTGTTTGATGATGACAAATAAATATGTGTTAATAGATTTTCATATTTAATTAAGTGATTTTTAGTAAAAATGCCTATTTGGGATTAAATTGTAAATTTTATAAATTTAGGGGTCAAAATGTGAAATAAATGAAAGATATGGGCTGCTAGGGACCTTAGTGAAATTCGGCCAAGTATGGGTGTGATCAAATTTTGAATATTTTGTGTTTTGTGAAATAGGGACTAAATTGCGAAAAATGTGAAATGTCACGGACAAAAGTGTAATTATCCCATTTATGTGTTTTTGGATGAATTTGATTGAGTATATGATTAAATAAGTATAATTTGCATTGAATTAGATCAAGAAATGAGGAAATAGAATTTGGATCGGAGAAAGTTCTGATAATGTGACAATGTCTGAAAAGCCCCGTATGAACCATAGGAATAGTTAGGATACATATGTCACGACATAGGATTTCGATATGCGTTATTATGTAAGACCACCTCTAGGATGTTGGCATCGATTTGTGATTTACGCGTAAGACCATGTCTGGGACATTAGCATCGTATATGATTTCGTGTAAGACCCTATCTGGGACAGTGACATCGATATTTGATTACATGTAAGACCACATCTGGGACTTTGGCATTGTATGATCTTATGAGTTATCTGAGTATCCTTATTGATTTCGAACGGTTCAACGGGCATTCCGAGAAATGAATAACCATGTGAAATTGTATCTGATTTAGGTAAGTGGGATTTGTTATGAAATTCAAAAAAGAAAGGTGAGTATATATCATATGACCATATTTGAAATATATGACAACAAATGACAGGAATGGATATAAATCAATGATGTCTTATATATGCTCGTTATATGAAATTGTGGTTCTATGTTTCGGATATGAGATATATAAAATATGAAACATGGCTTTGATGTATGATTTCTTGGTTCGAAAACTTGAACAGTTAATGAAATTAAAATGGTTGAGTTGGCTACATGGTTCATATATGCAAATTTGGTTTATGTGAATAAGGGAATTATGGATGTTCGAGTTTAGAAGTGTTTATAAAGAAGTTGATATAATCTTATGTATCATTTGTAACAAATGAACATAGTTTGATTGGTGATGTCATGAATATATGCAAGTCTGACTTATATGATTAAGTTAACAGTTGTTTTTCGAATTTGAAAGCATGGTTATGCGTTCATTGATAAATAAGACAAGCAGAGTTATTTAATGTGGTTATATGAATTTACGAGTACAATAAATGTATATATGATTGTGATTTGATAAATTCAGTTTAG
Source organism: Gossypium arboreum (assembly GCF_025698485.1). Classification (NCBI taxonomy): domain Eukaryota; kingdom Viridiplantae; phylum Streptophyta; class Magnoliopsida; order Malvales; family Malvaceae; genus Gossypium; species Gossypium arboreum. The sequence goes on from NC_069080.1 coordinate 98,978,941, forward strand.
TGACATTGGTTTATAGATATTATTAAAATGATTTATTTGCTTATTGCTTACTAAGCATTCAACGCTTACTCTGTGTGTTTTTTTCTATATCTATAGAGTTTCAAAAACTTGCTCGGGCTGGAAGTTGTAGGAGATGTCATCATACTATCCGGTTATTGCTTCGGTAAATAAAAGCTTTGAGTTTTGGTTATGTGACATGTATAGGCTAGTTTTGATATGGATTATTGTGAGTTGAGTATATATATAGCCATGCGAAAATGGTTTAATTATGATGCTAATATTGTGTATATTTGGTTATGTATTGAGTTCATTTTGGGAAGTATGATTCATGGGTTGTATGTATGGTGTAATTTGTTATATGATTTGGCTTGAACATTGAGGTGAAATATTAGATGTATTTTCGACTTATGGTTCATATTCCTATAGGTAAAATGATGAGTATAACATTGATGATGCATTAGTTATTTGAATACAGTTTGAAAAGGCAAATAATGTGATATGTTTAGAGATATATATATGTATATGGCCAAGTGAAATGATCATTTTGTTAGGTTTATAGTTGGAAATTTGGTAATGTTTAGCATGTGATTTTAGTATGCTTTGATATAGAGAATGAGCATGAAATTGGTTGATGATATTATGAATTCATTGTTACATGTTTGGAGTTGAATTTGACTGAAAATGTTGCATATATGATGCTTGATTTTGGAATAGTAGGGAGGACCCAAATTGGTAGCATATTGGCCTTGTAAATGGCTTATTTTTTGCCTACACGGGCGTGTGTCTCTGCCATGTTGCTTGAGGGTCATTTCGTAATGAGCCTGAGTAGACCATACAGTCGCACACACAGGCGTGTTCCAGGCGTGTGGCCAAGTCAGTTTCGACCACGGGCTAAACACACGGGCATGTCTTGTGGCCGTGTGGATAAGTCAGTATGTATGCCCTGTTTTACCACGACCTAGAAACACGGGCGTGTCTAATGCCATGTGAGGCACACGATTTGCTCACACGGGTGTATGACCTTCGTAACTTAGAAAAATTGTTAAATTTCAAAAAAAAATTGTATGTGTTCGATTTAGTCCCAACCTCTTCCTAATGTATGTTATGGTCTCATTGACCTAAGAAAGGGGCTTAATGTTGATGTTTGACTATGATATGACAATGCATGACTTTTGATTGCAAAATGTTTGCAAGATGTTCCGATATGTCCAGTAATGCCTATTAACCCTAGTCCGACGATGGATACAAGTGAGGGGTGTTACATTTGGTTGGTTTCAGAGCTACAATTTAGTTGGTTCTAGGACTAACATAGCTTATGTGAGTTTAGCAATACATGCCACATTTAACCTGCGATAGTGTGATATCTCCCAGCTCTGATGAAAATTGTTTTGATGAGATAGATAAGCTTTCCAACTGAGTTAATTCTGATAGTACAGAATGTGTACTCAAATGTTTGAATGGAAATGTGTTTATTATGAGTTGAAACTCATAAAGGTATGGATCAAAGAGTATGACATATTGTTATTGATAAATGTTATAATTATATGAGCATATGGGTAATGATATTTGGATTATGATTATTATATGAAATGCTTTGATTATGAATTAGTGATTTGTGTTGGCATATGAACTATGTGTTAAAAACAAAAGTGATTAAAAGTAAATGTTTATTAAATGTTTTGAGAATGTGAAATTAGAAATGAACTGACTACTTGTGATAGTATGTGTTAAGTGCATGTATAAGAGAGTTAAAATGGGGGCTTTACTACCCTCAACCCCTTATCTGTAAAATGTTACAATGAAATCTGTAAGATTTGGGTTGAATAAGCCTATGAGTGTGGAATTACAGAAGTCCGTGTTCGAAAGATTAATAATGTGGTTAGAGAAGTGAATGAACTAGCAAATGAAGATAGTAATAAAAAAGATATTGAAAAGTTCTGAAGACTATTCAAATTAGGTAAAGTCGCTGTTAACGAATAAGTTGAATTCGATGAAATAAAAATATTCAGGTATGATATCTAAAGAAAGGTATTAACTGAAAGTTCTTTTGAATTGATTTTTGTTATTGACGGGATAATATTGACTTAATAATGATAGAATTAGACAGTTGAATAATGTTTGAATTATACTAATGGCTAAGTGCAGTGTTTATAGTCGGGTAGTTACTATGACTTCTTCTGGACATTCTATGTGCATATTTATCCTTAGAAGTATATGTGACTGTTAAATTTTAGAAGGAATTCTTATCGTATGAGAACATAAGCTAAACATGCTAATAGACGAAAGTATCTTTGGTCTATTTGAGTTATGTTCAACATTGCTATGTAACGCCCCAAATTTTAGGCCTAGAAGTTTTGGGATTTGAGCATATAGACAGTGAGGAGGCTGCACGTATGAGTTTGGCTAAGCATTTAAGTGGCAGAATAGGCCTGCTAGTCTGGTGGTTGAGAAAATGTTAGCATACCTAAAGGTTCTGAGTTCGAGTCTTTGTATGGGCATTTTGGAAAAACATTTTATTTTTTTGTTTTTGTTTTCAAGTAAAACAATTATCATGTTATTGGTTTATTATTATATTTTTTATTTTTATTTTTATTTTTCCATTTTTTTCATGTTTTTTTTCTTTTTTTGTTCTTCTTCTTCGATTTTTTCTTTTTGGCTCTCTTTGTTTTCTATGAAATGAGTTGCTGACTTATTGTGGAATTTCGCTACTCTGTCGTTATCTTCGATCACATATCAGGTGTGGGATTTGAACCTTGTTTACAGTTTCCTTTTCTGTTTATTTTGTTTGAATTTGTTTTCGGCTTTTCATAATTGAATGCTAACCCATTGATTTTGAGTTTTTAGTCGATGAAAGTGATGAGAAATCATCACTTTTTGGTGGTTTTTGATAGGGAAAAGGTTAGAGACAAGTTTGGTGGCTAAAACAGTCGTCTCGGGGCTATTTTGGGGTGGTTTCGTGACCTTCTCGATGGCCACACGGGCGTGTGCCATGGCACACGGCCGTGTGGATTTGGGAATTAGGGTTTCAGGTAAAATTTGGGTACAATTTGGGGATTTTCGTCGAATTTCCTTCACACGGCCATGTCCCTTGGGTAAACGACAGTGTGGGTTTGGGAATTAGGGTTTTGGGAGAATTTTGAGGCCACACGGGCGTGTGAGAACTCCACAAGGTCGTGTCTCCTCTGTTTTTAACTTTTAGCATTTTTGGACAGTGAGTTACATGGGCTGTTCACACGGGCGTGTACCCCCTCCACACTGGCATATGGGGCCTTCACACGGGCGTGTGAGGCCTCCACATGAGCGTGTAGACCCCTACACGGCGTAGGCAATTCCACACGGCCGAGGCACACGGCCATATGGTTCTAACTTGCGAAATTATTGTATTATGTTGATTTAAGTGTAATTGTGACTCTGTGGGTGCCAACCCTCGACTAAGCTTTACTGAAGGTAATTATGACTCTGATCTGGACTTGATATGTGTGTCATATGTGATTGGTTGTGTGACAAGCTTGATACTGAATTCGAGTTATGAGTGTGTGCACATGCCTGATTCTGTATTGACTGACTGAATGTGAATGGTTGTTCTGATTAAATCTCTGGAACTGGTATTCTGAGTTGGAGCGTCCTTTTACATACATCTGCATACAAAGCTTTTGGGGTGGGATGTTGAAGAGAAGGGAGATTTATGATTTGGCAGTTTATCTGCATTCTGATAGCCCCTAATACCCAGAGGGTCATGGGCGCTCCCAATACCCTAAGGGTTGTAGACATTACTGATTACGGTATAGCGGTTTACCGCCTTGTACTGTACTGCGTGTACGTTAGCTACGCTATGTACCATTATCTGATCTGGCAGTTATACTGCACATCTGTACCGCGGTTCACCGTATAGCATAGTACAACTTATACGCTAACATTGCTACGTAACTTATCTGATCTGGCAGTTATAGTGCATGTCTGTACCATGGTCTTCTACACGACACCGTATAGCTTACTGATAGTCCTAATACCAAGAGGGTCGTGGGTGATAAACCGTAAATTATACATATTTTTACCCCATGTTTAATGCATTTTATGGAGGATTTCTCATTAGAATTGGTGAATTCGATGTTCCTAATGCTTTAATTACATGTTTTATACTTAGGAGAGCATAGGAGAGCGAAAGGAACGAGAAACGGGCCAACAACAAAGAAAATGGGCCAAAGTACGAAATCAACATAGTCTGGATCTCCTCACACGGGCAGACCACACGGCCGTGTCAATTTGGCAGGCTCGAACACGGCCTAAAGTAATCAAACACGGGCGTGTGCCACAGGCATGTCCCTGCCGAGCCCAAATTGAGTCCAATTCAGAAAAGGCCAATTTTGAGGGTTTTTAGGCATTCCAAAGCCTATAAATACACCCTAGAGGAGGAAGAAAAGGGAGACGGTGGAAAGGGAGTAAGGAATTACTCCAAGAAAGCCGATTAATCCATCTCAGAAGCCGGATTCATCATCAAGGCTGAAGATCTCTCCTCAATTTCCCTTCAGGAGTTTTGGGTTTTCTTTATGTTTTGTATTCTTTATTCTTCTGAGATTTTTTCTTATTTAGTTATGAACTAAAACCCCTAAATACCTAAGGGGAATAAAACCTAAGACGAATCTTGTTATTATTTTCTGAATCGTATGATAAATATTTAACTTGTTCTTAATTATGTGTTCTTAATTCTAGATACTGATTCAAGACATACTCTTATTCAGAGGAGGAATAGACCCTGTCTAAGAGTACATTTGTCATAATTAAGTGGAGTTGATTGCTCGCCTAGACATAGGGTGACAAGGTGTTAGGGTGAACCCTAATAAGGGGATCTATAGATTGAGTTAATGCAACCCTAGAGTGTTAATTAGAGAAAAGTCTCGGTTATTCAATCTAGGGATTAGACGTTATTAGTCTTGAATAGAGATAATAACATAACTTAGGGATCTCTATGGAGCAAGTTGAATGAATAAATCATCCGATTCGGAGCCAGAATAACAAGTAAAGTCTAGGTGGATTTTTCTTTAGGTATTGTCTTAAGTTAATCGATTTTTCCCAAAAGCAATTCCCCAATTCTTTTCTCTATGCGTTCTTAGTTTAGATAATTAGTCAATTAAAACAAAACCTCTTTATTCTTAGGCTAGATAATAAAAAGACAGTCATTACTAGTACTTTTAGTTCCTTTGGGTTCGACAATCCGGTCTTGCTAAAACTATACTACTGTTCGATAGGTACACTTGCCTACATCACGATAATAGTTAGTTCAAGAACGAGTAATTATAAATATTTAAAACCTATCACGAAATCACGCGATCAGGTTTTTGGCGCCATTATCGGGGAACTAAGATATTAGGAGCGCTTAATTTTTAGTACTTTAGCCATTTATTTTTCTTGCAATTTAATTTTTTTATTATTATTTATTAACCTACTCTTTCTTTCTCTTGGCAGGTTTTTATAGTTTATGACTAGAAGAAACCCGTTGGGACCATTACTTTTTGACGAAGAAATCGATCATATAGATCACAGAAATCAAAGAGAAATAAAAGGGAGCTTACAATACACAGAGAACGAGCAAGAAGACGATACTCAACCCCCAACTGAAGAGATGGCTAAAAACCAAGGCAATTAGCTACCTCCTGCAATTGCAGTTAATCAAAATCCTACTCCACGCACTATGTATGATTATGCTAAACCTTCTTTAACAGGAACTGAATCTAGCATAGTTAGACCTGCTGTAGCTGCAAATACTTTTGAATTAAAACCTAACACTATTCAGATGATACAACAATTTGTTCAGTTCGATGGTTTGCAGGATGAAGATCCCAACGCTCACTTAGCAAACTTTCTGGAATTTTGCGATACATGTAAAATCAATGGCATTTCTGATGATGCCATTTGTCTTCGGTTATTCCCTTTTTCATTGAGGAACAAAGCTAAATTGTGGTTAAACTTGTTACCATGAGGGTCAATTACTACTTGGGAACAAATGACCAAAAAATTTTTACTAAAATATTTTTCGCCGGCTAAAACGGATAAATTTACGTAATGATATCTCTTCTTTTATGCAGATAGATTTAGAAACACTCTACGATGCATGGGAAAGATACAAGGACCTCTTGAGAGGGTGCCCCCACCATGGGTTACCGCTTTGGCTCCAAGTACAAACATTTCACAATGGTTTGAATCCTTCGACTCGAAAAATGGTTGATACAGCTGCTGGCAGAACCATCAACAATAAAACACCGAAAGATGCCTATGAGTTTATAGAGGAGATGTCACTGAATAACTATCAATGGCAAGTCATGAGAATAAAGCCAACAAAAACAGCCGACGTTTATAACGTCGATTCGGTTACCATGCTCTCTAATCAAGTAGAACTCAAAAATAAAAAGATTGGTGGTTTTCTTAATTCTTCACAGGTTCACCCAGTAATGTAGTGCGAAGCAAGTGGGGGTGGAACAAACCATTTGGAATATCAACCTTATGGCTACAACATGGATAACGAGCAATTAAACTACATGGGTAATAATCCTCGACCTCAAAAAAATCCATATAGTAACACTTATAATGCAGGTTGGAGGAACCACCCCAATTTCTCGTGGGGTAGTCAAGGAAATCAAAGACCACAACATCCTCTAGGCTACCAACAACCACCCTACAAACAGGAAAAGAAGCCAAACCTTGAAGAGATGCTCTCAAAGTTTATATTAGTGTTAGAAACCCATTTTTAGAACACTGAGACAGCACTTAAAAATCAACAAGCGTTAATCTAAGGGCTCAAAACTCAGATAGGCCAGCTTTCCAAACTAATCTCCAAATGACCACATAGTAGTTTGCCAAGTAATACTGAACCTAAACCAAGGGAACAACTCAACACAATTAATATTCAAGATGACGAAGGACCTGAACCAGAACCGTGACAAGAAACTGTGGTAAGCAAAGGTCAAGGTGAGGTAGATCAAAATACAAACAAATTAGTAAATGTTGAATATAAACCTCTTGTACCATACCCCAACACAACAAGGAAAGACCACTCCGGTGAACAATTTGGTAAATTCCTTAAACTCTTAAAAAAATTACATATTAACTTACTATTTATTGAAGCTCTATCGCAGATGCCGAACGCAATGAAATTCTTAAAAGAGTTTTTAGCAAATAAGTGGAGGTCGAAAGAGGGGTCACATGTGGAGCTAAACGCAGTTTGCTTGGCCATTCTCCAAAATAAACTACCCAACAAACTAAAAGACCCAAGGAGTTTTACTACTCCTTGTTTAATTGGTAGTTTAGATATTAATCATCCATTAGCTGATCTAGGGGCTAGTATCAACGTCATGCCTTACAAAATGTTTAAACAACTAGGTCTCAGGAAACCTAAACAGACTAGGATGAGCATTCAATTAGCTGATAAAACTATAAGATTCCCTAGAGGTATTATTGAAGATGTGCTAGTTAAAATCGATAAATTTTTATTTCTCATTCACTTTATTGTTCTAGAAATAGAATAGGATAGCAACACTCCCTTAATTCTAAGAAGGCCCTTTTTAGCAACTGCGAAAACCATCATTGATGTTGGCACAGGTGAACTCACACTCCAGGTGGGAGACGAAACAATCACCCTTCAAGCTCGCAATTTTCGCAACACATCAGGAATTGAAGGTGATCATTTAAATCATTCTACTGAAACTAACAATATGGGGCAACCTACTTTGCAGAAAATGAGTCTGAAGGAAGCACTCAAGTTATTCTCAAGCAATAGTAAAGGACCTGTTCATGAAGATTGAAGACTACAAATCGAGGAACTCGATGAATGGCGGAAACACAAACCAAGAACACCCGACAAACTAAAACTACGCCAAAACAAGCCCGATACCTCTCCAAATCAACTTAAGGTTAGGGATAAGGTCTTATTAGATGCCGCAGATCCCCACATTGTCAGTACCACACCGAATGAGGAAATCCCTCTTACGGTACTCAATATTTACGGTGGAGGTGAGTCATCCCAAGTTTGGCACTTTTAAGGTAGACAACACCTGATTAAAACCTTATTTTTATGAGATTGATAGTAGGAATGAGGAGTATAAACTCCTTAAACCACCATGACCATTCACTGGAGAGGTAAGTAGAGCTTAGACTATAAATAAGCGCTTCTCGGGAGGCAACCCGAGCACTAACAATATTAATTTCTTTAAATTTTGGTTTTTAACTCCTAACTTACTAATGGAAATCTTGAATATAGGTGTTTTCATAGAGACACGGCCCAGCACACGGGCGTGCTTATGGCCGTGTGAAAATAGGGTAGAAGGTTTCCCCAAACATGGGCTACGATAAAACGCGACGGCCTTACCACATGGCCGTGGTCGAATCTGCCAAATAAACACGGGCGTGCAACATGCTCGTGTCTAGCGCCCGTGGACAACACTATCAAAATGACACGGGCGTGCGAAAACCTATACGATCGTGGGAGAAGCGAACCATGTCAGACACTGTCGTGCGACACAATCATGTAGCCACACGGCCTATACACACGGGCGTGTGAGAAGGCCGTGTGACGACATCACAATTCGCGACGAACACGGATGGGACACGAACCACAAGGGCATATGCACCGGCCATGCCACTTGAAAAATTAGAATAATTATCTTATTTTATTTTTCTTTCATTAAGTTTTTAAGATTCATTTGTTTTTAATATTCATTTGTTTTCCGTTTAAAAATTGGCTTACCTTCAGAGTCAAGCTTGCCATCCAAAGTTATCTCGAATACTCGATCTCGTCAATCCAAGAATATCATCCGTTCTTAATACAGAAACTTCACTTCTCTCCCTATCTTAATTTTTTATACTCTAATATCATCTTTGTACATTGAGGGCAATGTACATCTTAAGTGTAGGGGGTATTTATTTCATTATCAAGAAAAATCCCTGAATGATTGCCTTGTTCTCTTGAAAAGCTTTCATTTCATATTTAGGCTAAATTTTAATTAATTTATTATTTTGATTGATATATCTTGAATTAAAACATAGGGGTTTATGCATTGATTGTTTAAACTTTAAGACATTAGAGAATCAAGCATGATAAGTTGATTTTTAAGAATTTAAAATTATAGGTTGTTTCCCCAAGTCTAGGTATTACTTTGAATTAGAATTCACAAGTCTTAACATCAAAAATCCATAATTTTTGTGAGATTTTTGAGCCTTTCGAGCATCTATTAATTCTTTCATGCTCACTTTTATTATTGCTTTGAGTGCGTCAGTATTGAACTGTTATTCTAGAACTTGCTTGATTATGCATGTCGAGACCACACCATTTGATTTGATATGTCAAAATGATTAAGGCGCTTAGGATTAACCCACTTATTCCATGAAAAGCCTACCTCCACGATTAACCCTTAGTAAACCCCCTTAAGCCAACAAGCCATTCCTTGTATTAACCTCAATATTAACCCTTAACCCATTATTGTTGAAATCCCTTAAATTAATTTGATTCCCATTTTTTTCAAGATTTGAGTTGAAGAAATTGATTAGCTATGTCTTGTTTGATTATTTAACTTGTTCTTAAAAAAAATGTATACATATTAGTAGTGATCTTCTATTTGCAAGCTTCAAAAGTTAAATTCCATAGCCTGAGAAGAAGCTCTGTTGTACGTAAGTAATGATTAACTCTTTTTCTAGTTAGGTAATTTTTCAATTCAATCTCGATTCTAACCCTTTCTTTCAGCTTGTGACCACACCCCTTAACTAAGCCTCATTACAACCCTCTAAAGACCTTTTGATTGATGTATCATCTTAAATTATAGTGGTGGAGATTTGATTTTCATGCAAGCCTATGGTAATGACTTTTCATTATTGACTATTGAGTGCTTCATTTATTGTTCTTAAACACCTCGAGTGATTTGAGTGAACCTTTAGCGAGGATGTAAAAATCTATGATATTCTGAATCAAAGGTAATTACTTAAATGAGGGGATACACCTATGTTTGCATGAACAAAATGCTCAACTTGGAATGTTTGGAACTTTTATGTTCTTTTAGTTAAATTCTCAATGTATGATTACTTATGGATTAATGTGAGATATTATCGAAAGAAATTATAAGTTGAGAAGAATTTATTTTGATTATGAGATGAAAATTTTTGCTTGAGGACAAGCAAATGCTTAAGTGTGGGGGTATTTGATAAACCGTAAATTATACATATTTTTACCCCATGTTTAATGCATTTTATGGAGGATTTCTCATTAGAATTGGTGAATTCGATGTTCCTAATGCTTTAATTACATGTTTTATACTTAAGAGAGCATAAGAGAGCGAAAGGAACGAGAAACGGGCCAACAACAAAGAAAATGGGCCAAAGTACGAAATCAACATAGCCTGGATCTCCTCACACGGGCAGACCACACTAGTGTCAATTTAGCGACTCGAACACGGCCTAAAGTAATCAAACACGGGCGTGTGCCACAGGCATGTCCCTGCCGAGCCCAAATTGAGTCCAATTCAGAAAAGGCCAATTTTGAGGGTTTTTAGGCATTCCAAAGCCTATAAATACACCCTAGAGGAGGAAGAAAAGGAGGCGGTGGAAAGGGAGTAAGGAATTACTCCAAGAAAGCCGATTAATCCATCTCGAGCGGATTCATCATCAAGGTGAAGATCTCTCCTCAATTTCCCTTCGGAGTTTTGGGTTTTCTTTATGTTTTGTATTCTTTATTCTTCGAGATTTTTTCTTATTTAGTTATGAACTAAAACCCCTAAATACCTAAGGGGAATAAAACCTAAGACGAATCTTGTTATTATTTTCTGAATCGTATGATAAATATTTAACTTGTTCTTAATTATGTGTTCTTAATTCTTGTTTTGATATCCCAGGATACTGATTCAAGACATGCTCTTATTCAGAGGAGGAATAGACCATGGTTAAGAGTACATTTGTCATAATTAAGCATAGTTGATTGCGCGCCTAGACGTAGGGTGATAAGATTTTGCCAGATTAGGGTGAAACCTAATAAGGGGATCCATAAATCGAGTTAATACAACCCTAGAGTGTTAATTAGAGAAAAGTCTCAGTTATTCAATATAGGGATTAGACGTTATTAGTCTTGAATAGGGATAATAACATAACTTAGGGATCTCTATAGAATAACTTGAATGAATAAATAGTCTGATTCGAAGCCAGAATAACAAGTAAAGTCTAGGTGGATTTTTCCTTAGGTATTGTCTTAAGTCAATCGAATTTTCCCAAAAGCAATTCTCCAATTGTTTTCTCTGTGCATTCTTAGTTTAGATAATTAGTCAATTAAAACAAAACCTCTTTATTCTTAGGCTAGATAATAAAAAGACAGTCATTACTAGTACTTTTAGTTCCTTTGGGTTCGACAATCCGGTCTTGCTAAAACTATACTACTGTTCAATAGGTACACTTGCCTACATCGCCATAATAGTTAGTTCAAGAACGAGTAATTATAAATATTTAAAACTTATCACGAAATCACGCGATCAGTGGGCAGTCCCAATTCCCTAAGGGTCAAGGACAATGTTGATGATCATCATTGTCAGGTAACTCGGGATGACGTTCTGTGGTGTTTAAGGTTGGATGGGCTTTTCAAGGTCCTATTCAGAGTGCAGGGATAGGTGGGTCGATTAAATCCCCATGGGATGAGTAGGGTTGGACGGATATGGTGTGTTGGTTGGATGGGTGGGTTATTTTATAACTCATTTGCACTCATATGCATCTGTGTGATTCTGTGACTGTAGTATCTGTTCACTATTTGACTAAAATATTTAACTGTCTGATTGACTGAGAAGCCTGATTGTATTGTTTGACTGAAAGACACTTCTGTCTAAAGGAACCTTTTGTGATAGGCTAAGGCCCAATCGATTCTGATTCTAGAAAAGTGCTTAGGCCCTGTTTGTGACTACTGAAAATTACCATTATTAGGTCTAACAGAGCCATATAACTGTAAAGTTCCATATGGTCTATTTTGTTATAGTCGCTCTGTAAGTACGGTTCACTGCTGAACGTTTTCAAGTTTACTGTATCTGTTTCTACCTCGATAGCTAGTTGGTTTAATCTCACACTAAGGTCGTATAGCTTACCCCCTCTTCTATTTCCCCTTTCAGGTGCATTTCAGAATTTTGGATGCCGGGCTCGGTATGCGGAGGACTCAAGTAGTATAAGCCATTAGTTTGTGATTTCAAATTTTTATTTTGTTATTCAGTTGAAATGTGTAGTTTTAATTCTATGGTACTATTTTGGCTTTAAGATTTAATTGTTTTAATTATCCTGGTTTTAAATACTTTATATTAATGTTTTCAAAAATTGAATTAAGAGTGACTGATTTTTGTAAGATTTTCTCACGATCACTTTGGTGATCAATGTAGCATTCCGAATTCGGTCTAAACTTCTAGGCTGGGTTTGAGGTGTTATATTAGTAGTATCAGAGCCAAGTTTACAAAAACTTAGCCTATGCTCCTACGTTTTCATGTGTGTACGTGTTGGTTTAAAAAGAAATTTTGGAAAAAACTTTACCACAAAAAGTTTAATCAGTGTGCTTTTGAAAATGTTTTGAAAATGTGAACTGTCTGAGACCCCGATGCTGGTCCAAGTAAAATTTGGAACTGTGTAATTAGAAATTTAGACTTTGTTATTACAGTTGTTTTTATGTTCTAATATTGTAAGTCTCCTAAGTTAGCCTTATGCTAGATATGACTTTCGAAGGTGCGCGTGATCATGATGAGTCTTCTGCTCCTCCGGAATGCGTGACTTTTTAGGAGTTAGAAGACAGTGTGAGTCCGCCGACTTTGGGTGGCGATAACCTAGAACTTGGTACTGAGGCACTGACCCGATTAGTAAAGGAAGTGCTAAAAGGAGTGTTTGAGGCTAGGATAGGAGAGATCAGTGAAACACTTCAGACTAGATGCGTGGATTGTGGAAAGAAGAGAGATCACAGTTCTCTAAGGTTGAAGCCTTATTCTGCAAAGTGTGTTAAGACGCGTCTGAGTGATAGTACTGGTGGTTCTGGTAGTGGTGTGAATGTACCGTCTTGCGAGCATAGAAAGAGGAGTTATGCAGGCGACTGTTGCAGGAAGTCAGGAGCGTGTCTCTAGGTACAGATCTAAAGATCATCAGGTTCGAGATTGTCCTCTGTGATTTTGAGTCAGGTATGTTTAGATGCATTGATTTAAGTATAGGAATTGTGTATATAGTATGTGTATCTGCTTCAGTGGTTAGGTGTTTTGGGTGTGTGTCTGATGGTCTAAATTCAAGTTTGGTATGGTAGTGTTTTGGGAGTAGAGTGCGCAGCAGGAGCGTAGTGGTGCAATTCGTGTTATACCACTATTCTATTACTTGGAAATTTCGGGGACGAAATTTCTTTAAGGAGGGGTGAGTTGTAACACTTCGAATTTTAGCCCTAAAAGTTTTGGGATTTGAGCATAGGGACAGTGAGGAGGCTGTACGTATGAGTTTAGCTCGCATTTAAGTGGCATAATAGGCTTGCTGGTTTGGTGGTTGAGTAAGTGTTAGCATACCTCAAGGTTCTGAGTTCGAATCTTTATATGGGCATTTTGGAAAAACATTTTATTTATTTCTTTTTGTTTTTAAGTTAAATAATTATCTTGTTATGGGTTTATTATTATATGTTTTTATTTTTATTTTGCTTTTTCTATTTTTTTCACGTTCTTTTCTATTTTTGTTCTTTTTCTTCGATTTTCTCTTTTTGGCTCTCTTTGTTTTCTATGAAATCGGTTGCTGACTGATTGTGGAATTTCACTTCTCTGTCTTCATCTTCAATCACATAGCAGGTGTGGGATTTGAACCTTGTTTACAGTTTACTTTTCTATTTATTTTGTTTGCCAACATTTATTTTTGGCTTTTCTTGATTGAATGCTAACCCATTGATTTTGGGTTTTTAGTCGATGGAAGTGATAAGAAATTATCATTTTTTGGTGGTTATTGATAGGGCAAAGGTTAGGGACAAGTTTGGTGGTTAAAATGGTGGTTTCAAAGATATTTTAGAGTGGTTTCGTTACCTCTCCGACAGCCACACGGGCGTGTGGCATGGCATATGGCCGTGTGGACTTGGGAATTAGGGTTTTAGGTAAAATTTGGGTGCGATTTGGGAATTTTTGTCGAATTTCCTTCACACGGTCAAGTCCCTTAGGTACACGGGTGTGTGGGTTTGGGAATTAGGGTTTTGGGTGAATTTTGGGGCCACATGGCTTAGCCACACAGGTATGTGTCCATGTAACACTCTAAACCTGGCCTAGATGTTACAGCCGAATCTGACGTGTTACTTCGATGTGCGGTCCAAATCTTTGAAATTGTTGGTGAAAACCCGTTTTCAGTTAAAACTCATTTGGCTTTTAATGTTTGAGAAAACTTAGTAAATTTCATTATTACAGCTGAAATTACTTATCAAAGCATTTGATATCATTGATTTCTTAAATCAATTAAAACCGCGAAAACTTCTCTAGTTGAAAACCTTAAAGTTAAAATGCATGTTTTTCTTTGAAACCGTTATTATTTTGAAAACTCGATGTTCCTACTCTAGCAGTTTAAAATACGAAATTAAATGACCAACAAAAGTTAAAAATTCCCTAAATGGACTTATTACATAATTAAAACCCAAATATTAAATCTTTGAATAAATTAAGTCATAATTAAATCATCTACGATCGTGTGGCCACCTCTGAGTCCCTCGTGGCTCCAAATCGTCTAAGGCTAGGGATTACCTGTATAGTTAAAAGAAAAGGTGAGTTTACGAAAACTCAGTGTGTAATCCTCTATCAGACATACAGTAAAAAGTGTAAAAAGTGCATACAATAACGGTCTGGGCCTGAGCCCTATTCAGTAATAGTAAAGTCTGGGCCTTAGCCCTATATAGTGACAGTACGAGCCTAAGCCCAAAACAGTATTAGTACAGTGCAGATATGCAACCCATCCCAATCCAACCAGCACACCACCTGTACCAGCCAACACACCATGTGGGGATTAAATCAACCCACCCAACCAACACACCAATATCGCAGTGAAGGTGCTAATAACAGTAAACGTGGTGTACCCACTAATATCAGAATACTTGACTAAGTCACCAGAATAGAAAGAACAAGGCAAATCCACTAGTGTAGTACTTCCTCCAAATCATTATCCCAACCTCAGTGCAGAATGTCATGTCATAATATTACGTGTATGCAAGGTTTCATATTCAGATACAATTATATGTATATCATACACTCATCAATCAACCTACCCCTAGGGCATAATTTTCTTTTCCACCCATTAGGGTAAAATAGTAATTTTACCCCTTAGGGATATTTTGGTCATTTAACTAATTTTAGGGTCTCGGTACAGATAATGACCCTTCAAATGGTCTATAGTCATCTTGAACGACTCAGATAACCCGTATGGATAAAATGGTGTAATAGGCCCAAAACCCATTACTCGGCCCAATTGGGCTCAGACGCTCGTATGCCCCAAACAACCCAATTTTAGTCGCGGCTATGCGAATCCCATGGTCTGCTCCATTATTTTTCACTTACTGAATAGGTTATCCGTGTGGGGCCCATGAGCCCATTGGGCCCACAAGGCCCATCTCGACTTAACGAGGCCCATAACGACCCAAGCCCATAAGAACGCTCGTAGTGGCCTCTACAATCTGTCGCCCATGATCTATGGGCACAGTTTACCCCACGAGTGATTGCACACTTGTGAGGCGTCAAATGTCAGAGTTTCGGCTTTTCAGCTTTTTCCAATTCACAGTAACATAGTGGTGTGAATGCACACCTTTATGCAGTGTTTTGACAGTAGCACAATTGGGTATACAATTACACACCTTTTGGAGAGGAGATCGCCAAACACCACATGCCTAATCTAAAACCAACATATTGATCCCATGTCAGTACTCAATCACTCGAGTTAACCACCCATTTATGAACTCTTAATCCCTCAACAATACTTACTGCTTACCTTGGTAAAACAAGTAGGGTTCAAACCACCCTTAACCAACGATCACTCACCTACTGGCAATGATCTACAAAAAAGTCTCATTCGTTAAGTAACCTTAAAAGTAATACACTTAAACCAAGTGCATTTCTTACCGAAACGTAGTACAACAGAAGAGGATAACAACATTCATCCTACACCAACACAACCTATAATTGAGGCATGCGATGCCACGAGCGCACTCCTAACAACAATCGATACAAAGAAAGGATTCGAGAGGGTGACTACTATAGAATGGCAAAAAGAAAGAGGAACGGCACCACTGTGAACCCACACATTGTTGATAGTAATAGAAAGGCTCCTCTAATGCTAAGAACTTAACAAACCAAGAGGAAACTCACTTACCTTGATCAAAGTAGGGAGAGATTCGGTTGAGAGAGGGGATATTCGGCTAACACAAAGATAAGCAGAGAGAGGGGCAAGTGGTATTTGGCCAAGGCTCTAAGAAGACAAACGCAATATAGATACGAAAGAAAATGGAGAAGGGTCAGAAAAGAAGGAGGAGGAAGAGAGTTTTAACACAGGGTTGTGAGTGAACCAAAGAAGTGTTCGGTTAAGGAGAGGAACGTCCAAAGCCAGAAAGAAGAGGAGGGTATTCAGTTAAAGGAAGCAAAAAAAAAAGTGCACAAAAAGTCAATTTCGCCGCAACTTCAAAATGCCAAAACAAATAACTAGAGAGAATTGTCGAAAACTAAAAGAGCAAAACAACACCCAACCAAAAACCAATTTGGCACTCCCCCTTGCCCATGACGAATAGGTACCAAAGAGGCTCCTATTTTCAGCCACTACTACCTCAACCCCCTCACCTTAATCCCTTCCCCTTATCACTCCATGAAACATTCCTTGATTTTCTCTACCAACTTCTCCAACCCTCCATTCAAATTCCCTAAAACCAATTCAACTTACAATCTCAATCCAACTCTACCTCTCACACTGCCAAAGAATAAAAATATATACCCTAATTGTGCTGTTCCACGCTCGAACCTCAGACCTTGAACACTTCTTCACACACCACTGAGCCACAGGCTTTTTTGTGATACAAATCTACCACAACCATTTATAAATCCCATGCATTAGTACCCAGATTCTTTTAACAGCAAAAACAAAAAATTTTGTAGAAGCCAGAGCTTGAACCCAGGACTTTCCAGACACCCCCAAACACGCCCAAATCACTTAGCCACTACACCAAACATGCAATTTCTATCAAACCATGCAAAATTAATGCCTTTAAATTTTTAGGGCGTTACAACTCTACCCCCTTAAAAGAAATTTCAACCTTAAAATTTACCTAGTCAGAATAGGTGAGGGTATTGTTGTCGTATTGCCTCCTCTGGTTCCCAAGTAGCTTCCTCTGAACCGTGATTGCACCAAAGCACCTTGACCAGTGGAACAGATTTCTTTCTCAGCACTTTAACGTCACGATCCAATATATGTATCGGTTCTTCCTCGATAGTCAAATCAGGCTTAACTTCGATTTCCTCGAATGGCACTATGTGCAAGGGATCAGAGCGATATCACCTCAGCATTGACACATAAAACACGTCGTGAATCCTATCCAACTCTGGAGGCAGCTCAACTTGATAAGCTACTGCTCCCACGCGCTTAAGTATTCGTTAAGGCCCAATAAACCTAGGGCTAAGCTTGCCTTTCCGCTCAAAACCTCAAAATTTTCTTCCATGGTGAGACTTTAAGAAAGACATAATCCCCCACCGAGTACACAATCTCCTTACACTTTAAGTCTGCATATGACTTTTGTTTATCAGATGCTTCCTTTAACCGGTTTCAAATCAACTTTACCTTGTCTTCTGTATCAAAAATTAATTCTGGTCCCAGAATTCGCCGCCCACCCAATTCAGTCCAATAGGTAAAAGTACAACACCTACGACCATATAACACCTTGTACGGTGCCATTTGAATACTGGACTGGTAGCTATTGTTATACACAAACTCTGCCAGCAGCAAATACTCCTCCTAGTTGCCTCTGAAATCAATTACACAACTTCTTCACATGTCTTCCAGTATTTGAATCACCCTCTCTGACTGACCATCTATCTGAAGGTGGAACGTAGTGCTGAAATCCAGTCTTATACCCAAAGCCTCGTGTAACTTCTTCCAAAACCGAGATATGAATCTAGGATCTCTGTCAGATATGATAGGAACTAGTACACCATGCAGTCTCACAATCTCGGCCACATACAACTTGGCCAACTTCTGTAATGAATAATCATGCAGACCGGTATAAAATAATCAGATTTAGTTAATCGGTCTACAATTACCCATATCGAATCCTTCTTAGTCGGTGCCAAGGGTAGCCCACTCACAAAATCTATGGCTACCCTCTCCCACCTCCAGAGTGGAATTTTAACTGGCTGCAGTAACTCAGAAGGTAGTTGATGCTCACCCTTAACTTGCTAGCATGTCAAGCACTTACTCATATAATCAGTAACTTCGTGTTTCAACCCTGGCCACCAGCACAGCTCATGAAGATCCCAGTATAACTTGTTTTTGCCAGGATGCATTACATATGGACTACTATGCGCCTCTTGTAGTATAGATTGTCTCAGATCAGAATCCCTCAGTATACACACTCGGTCGAATGAATCCTCGATCCCGTAGCTATTGAATTTGAGCCTTTAACGCCACCAACTCCTTCGGTGCCATCCTATAAGGGGCAATGGACACCAGAGTTATTTCAGATAGGAGCTCAATACCAAATTCAACCTCACAGTCTGGAGGCAACCCCGAAAGCTCTTCAGGAAATACATCCAAAAACTCCTTAACAGTTCTGACATCCCCAACAGAAGGACCTTTAGATTCAGAAATACTAACAAAAGCCAAGAATGCCTCATAACCCTTGCAAACCAGTTTCTCATCCCTTAACACAGAAATTACATTGGACAGATAATCCTTTCGTTCCCTTATCACAGTCACCTCCTCATCCTCCGTAAACTTTAACACCACACACTTAGCAGCACAATCTAATTTCACACGGTGCTTTACTAGCCAATCCATGCCCAATATAATATCAAATTCCCCAAATGACAGTTCCATCAAATACCAGAAAGATCACCCCTTCGACCTCTACGGGCACATCTCTAAACAACTTATTCACCCCAACTGATTGTCCCAATAGACTTAACACAGTCATTTCACTAATAGTATTTTCCAACTGAATACCCAGCGTCTCAAACATAGTGCATGCAACATATGAGTGTGTAGACTCGATCTCAATTAAAGCAGTGTATGGTAAATTATAAATCAAGAACGTACCAGTTATGACGTTAGGGGTGTCACCATCCTCTCGGCGACGAGTAGCATAAACCAAGGCTGGTTGTCTCACCTCAGTGTTACCAACACATCTACCTGGTGTTCCACGACCTCGTCCAAACCCGTTTCCACCTCTGGCATGACCACTGCGTCTCGGTGGCTTCTACCCATCTCTCACTGGCTGAACATAGCCCTGACTTGTAGCTTGCATCTAAACAGGCCTCTGAGTACAGTTCTTAACCTGATGATCCATTAAACCATGCTTAAAGCACGCCCCAATTCATTTCCAACACTCACCCTAGTGAACCCTCCTACAATCAGTGTAAGGCTCCGGTCTAGCAACAACAACAAGAACCCCAGCTCAGACTGGCCCATCAAATCTAGGCTTTTTCTTTGGCCCACCAAAAGAACTTGAGGGTCCTAAATCCCCATTATTTTTGCCCTTATCCTTTTCACGGTTCTGGCACTCTGAGCGCTTTACATCCTCGGCAATTTTTGCCTTCTCAACAAGGGCAACAAAGTCTTACTCCCTCTGTAGAGCTATTAGCACACGCAACTCATCTCGGATCCCATCCTCGAATTGCACACAGCGTTCATACTAGGTTGCGACTATCCCGCGAGTATACCGACTCAGTCACAGAAACTCTACCTCGTACTCTGCCACATTCTTATTTCCTTGGGTCAAGTTCAGAAATTCCTTCCTTCAGGCGTCCACATACTTTCCTTCAAAGGTCACCTTGAAGAAGTTCCATGTCAAACGGTCAGCCTGCATACCTTCTCTTATAGTGACCCACCACTAGTAGGCCTCATCTCGCAGTAAAGACACTACCCCTTTTAACTTCTGTTCCACAATACAATTAAGGTCATCCATTATTCGTTCAGTAGCCTCTAACCAATATTCCGCCACATTTGGGGCTACACTAGAAACACCCCAGAAGATTTTTTCCCAATTAGATTGGAGTCGCTTAGAAATTGACCCCCCGTCCACTGATCTAGTACTCGCTCCAACAAACCTTTCAAGAACCCATAACATTGCCTGGGATAGAACATCATCCCCAACTGCTCGATCATGAGACCCTGTCTCAGTTACTGGTAAAGCTAATGCCTCTCTAGTAGGCATGTGACCCGATGCTGAAGACCCAGCTCTAGCACTTTCTCAGCCTCTACTATGGCCTCGTCTACCCCTTCCGCGAGTACCTAGTACTCATATCGATATACGCTTAATTTGAATTTAGAAGTTTTATGTTACCAGTTTATAATTCTAGTAATTATTAACAAATATTTTATGATAAATAGTATTTAAAGTTTTTATTTTCACAGATCGATATCTCACTATAGTTCTAAGTCTTTTACAATCTCAGTTTACTCTAACTAAAGTGTCGTCCAAATCTTTAAAATTATTGGTGAAAACCCGTTTTTAAGTTAAAACCCATTTGTCTTTTAATGTTTGAGAAAACTGTAACACCCCTAACTCGTGACCGACGCCGATTATGGACACGAGGGTTAACAGACAAATCCTCTTAAAGTACCGACCAATTTGGCATTTCTGGACAGGCTGGAAAACTGCGTCACCGTCGCCTTAAAATCATATCTCGAGTTCCAAAACTCGGAAACTGGTTTCGTAAATTTTCCTGAATTTAGACTCATATATCCATCCATGGATTTATTTTTAGAATTTTGGTTGGGCCAATTGGTACAGTTTATTAGTTAAAGTCACCCATGTTACAGGGATCGACTGCTCTGACCTCCGCGCGTTACAACTTGAATATCTTTCTGTACAGGGCTTTAATACTAGTGCCGTTTGTTTCTAATGAAACTAGACTCAAAATGGAATCTGTACATATAAGGCATGACTCCTAATTCTTTCTGGATAATTTATGGTAAATTTTCAAAGTCACGACAGGGGACCCAGAAATCGTTCTGGCCCTGTCTCACGAGAACTTTAATATCTCCCAGTATACTGCTCATATGGTCGTTTCGTTTCGTCCATATAAAATAGATTCATCAAGGATCAGTTCCATAATTTACTCACTATTTAATTCTACTTATACTATTTTTAGTGATTTTTCAATCTCATCTCACTGCTGCTGTCCGCAACAGTTACTGCAGTAGACTATGCCAATTTCATGAATTTTTCCTTGGCCTTAATCATCCATCATACATGACACAAATTATGGCCACCTTAACAAAATTTGAGTTTCTAAGACTCGTGGCTATAGGTTCTAGCATCCCACTCGACGACCACATAGGCCATTTTCACATGGCTTAAAGTTTACAACCCACAATTCGACAAAATATAATAGCCTATACATGCCAAATGTTCTTCAACA
This sequence comes from Gossypium arboreum, assembly GCF_025698485.1. Classification (NCBI taxonomy): domain Eukaryota; kingdom Viridiplantae; phylum Streptophyta; class Magnoliopsida; order Malvales; family Malvaceae; genus Gossypium; species Gossypium arboreum. Next base: position 99,000,543 of record NC_069080.1, read on the forward strand.
ACAAAAAAACAATACCACAAGATTTCAGCCGGTGTGATGACTTCAACGACGGTTCCGAGCACACAACAGTACGAGTCCCAGTGACCTAAAATGGGTGACAAGAAAACACTGAGTGAGTTTACAACTCAGTAAGTCATAAGCATTTATCAATCCACTAATAAAGTCACTACAACATGTACAACAAGCGAGGCTAGGTACTCATCCATATCGAATCTATACCATAATACCTCGGACCTTTCGGTCCAATCTCGTACCAAGTCATACATCCACATTTCATAATCTACACAACAAGATAATCGAAGTATTTTTCACACATTAACTCATTTTCCAGCACAACCATACAATTTCAATCATCACATAGATTTAAGGCTTACCAATTCAACCCCAAGCATGGACGTATTTTCTATTCATCATGAGCTCGAGGTACTCACCCGATCCGCTGTCCGTGATCAACTCGATAATATCGCACACTCAGTGCCAATAGTGATGCAAAAGCATATAATAAGTCCGCACACTTAGTGCTATATAATCAGCTCGCACACATAGTGCTATATAGTCAAATTCGCACACTTAGTGCTGTACAAATTTTAAATCCGCACACTTAGTGCCAATCTTGTCACCGTGTCCATTTATACCCGCACACTTAGTGCCAAGACCAATACGTTATGCATTTTACTACCTTTATACATTCAACAATGGCATCATTCCATACACATACATTTCCACTTACACATCAATTCATTAAACACAATTGCATATATATATTATGATCATTTAAATCAATGCCAAATATATGCTTTATGACTTACCTTATATTGGATGAAACGATTTCCAATCGACTACTCGATTATCTTTCCTTTGCCTTTGCTTGATTCTCCACCTCTAGCTTCTTGGGCTAAATTTAACAAATAAATTGGTTTTATCATTTGAGCATCGGAAGAGGAATTCAAGATGCCTAGCCAATATATAAATATCTACTCATTAGGCATCAAAGTCGCATATGTACAAAATCATGAATCGAACTCAACACCTTAGTTAGTATTCCTCTTAGCGAATTTTCTAAGCCAAGAATAGGCATCAATATGCTTGCCTCTAACCGAATGCATGCACACCAATTTCCCTCATGTGGCGAATATGCATGCCCATGTTGAGGCCGATTATGCATTAATACCACACAAAACAGCATGCATTTTACTAACTAACGCATTACATATTGTAGCTCAATACACATCTCTCATGTACTACATAACCGAAAACATCATCCCAAGCAAATATATACCTTGAAATAGTATATATGTCATACCAATTCATCATGTGCAAACACATATTCAAAGCTCAAATCTTACCTACCATGCAACATGCATGAATCATGCTTATGGATATACCATGACCGAATACATCACAACACCATCATTTTGGTCATGATTAAGCAAAGAACTTAATGTCTCACTCAAAAATACTAAAAAGAAAGTCCAAGAGCCATCAATCCCCCATCACATACACCATTAACAAGCTTCATATTTAACATGCAATGGCATTAACACAAAATCCACCTTGGCCAAATACCATTTCCATGGCATAACAAGGATTTGAACCATGGCTAACATGCACATCAAGTTAGCAACCCAAACAAGCATGAATCTCATGACACACCCTCAAACATACCTTAATCTTGATGCAAGTATAGCCAAATCTCCTTCTAGTTCTCTTCTAAACCAAGCATGAAGCAAAAATCCTCCCTTTTCCTTAGTATTTTCGGCCAAAGAAGAGAAAATGGATGAACAAAATTTTTCTTTTCTCTTCCACAATGCACTGCAAGGGGGGGTTTCACTCACACACACACATTTTTTTCTTTCTTTATTACCCATACTCATTTGTTTATTGTTTCTCCCTAGTGCACCAACAAAACATGTTTCATGACATGTTTAGCCCATGATTCCTTGTCATGGCGGCCACTTCATGTTAGGGGGAAATTTGACATGCAAATCCCTTATTTTTGCATGCATTATAAACTAGTCATCCCACATTTCCCCATCATACTTTCAATGTTTACTACTAGGCCCTTTCTAATGAAATTCACATTTATAACTCTAAATCAAACATCAAAATGTCACACATGAATTAACACATATCATAGGCATCAAAATAAATTATAAATTATTTTTATGCCTCGCTTTTGTGGTCCCGAAACCACATCCCGACTAGGGTCAATTTTGGGATGTCACAACTCTCCCCACTTAAGAAATTTTCGTCCCGAAAATCTTACGTAAATAGGCTCGGTATCGCTCTTTCATAGAGTCCTCAAGTTCCCAAGTGGCTTCTTCAATTCCGTGTTTATGCCACAACACCTTCACCAACGGGATTTTCTTATTGCGTAACTCTTTTACTTCACGCATCATAATGCGAACCGGTTCCTCTTCATAGCTCAAATTAGGTGAATCTCAATCTCGGATGGAGCAATTACGTGCGATGGATCGACCTATATCGTCAAGCATCGAGACATGAAAACGTTGTGAATCCTTTCGAGCTCGGGGCAAAATTAATCGATATGCGATGGCCCAACTCGTTCGGATACTTCATATGGCCCGATAAACCTCGGACTCAATTTGCCCTTACGACCAAATCTAAGCACCTTCTTCCAAGGTGAAACTTTGAGAAAGACCTTGTCTCCAACCCGATATTCAATATCTTTTCTTTTCAAATCCGCATACGACTTTTGGCGATCCGGCGACTTTCAAACTTTCACGAATTACTCGAACTTTTGCTCGGCATCCTTAACCAAATCAACCTCAAGAATTTACCTTCACTAAGTTCACCGAGAATAATGGGGTACGGCATTTACGACCGTATAAAGCCTCGTAAGGCGCCATCTTAATGCTTGATTGAAAGCTATTGTTGTAGGCGAATTCAATCAAAGGTAAATACCGTTCCATGAACCACTAAACTCAAGGATGCAACATCTCAACATATCCTCGAGTATTTGAATTATCCGTTCGGATTGACCATCGGTTTGGGGATGAAAAGCGGTGCTAAAATGCAGCTTGGTACCCAAAGCATCTTGCAATTTCTTCCAAAATCGCGACGTGAATCTTGGGTCTCTATCCGACCACGATAGAAATAGGCACCCGTGTAATCTCACAATCGAGAAACGTACAATTCCGCTAATTTGTCCATTGAAAATCCGTGCGTCACGGGATAAAGTGAGCCGACTTAGTTAGTCTATCGACAACGACCCAAATCGCATCCTTCTTACTCACGACAATGGCGGTCCGGATACAAAGTCCATTGTGACTCGATCCCATTTCCATTCGGGTATCATGATCGGTGAAGTAATCCCGATGGCACTTGATGTTCCGCTTTCACTTGTTGACATATCGACACCTTGAAACAAATTCGAAATGTCTCGTTTCATCTTAGGCCACCAAAATTGGCGTTTGGTCATTGTACATTTTAGTACTACCCGGTGGATTGACATTCGACTACAATGGGCTTCATTTAGAATCATCGAAATAAGTTCAATTCTTTGGAACACAGACGACTTCTAAACCTTAAACAATCGTCATCATCAATTTGAAACTCTGATTCCTTGCTCAGAACACACTCAGCCCGTTTTGCAAGCAACTCCTCATCAACTTTCTGAGCTTCCCGAATTTGATGAGCCAACAATGGTTTGGCCTTCAATTCGGCTACTAACACATTGTCGGGTAGAATAGACAAGTGTACATTCATCGCTTCGTAAAGCAAGCAAAGATTTCGACTTAAGGCATCCGCAACCACATTGGCCTTTCCCGGGTGATAATCAATAACGAGTTCATAATCTTTTAACAACTCGAGCCATCGTCTTTGTCGCAGATTTAAGTCTCTTTGAGTCATCAAATATTTGAGACTTTTGTGATCCGAATACACATGGCACTTCTCACCAAATAAGTAATGTCGCCATATCTTTAAGGCGAATACGATGGCGACCAATTCGAGATCATGGGTGGGATAATTTTTCTCATGTGGCTTTAATTGTCTCGACGATAGGCCACAACTCGCCCTTCTTGCATCAATACGCAACCCAACCCAAGTAGGGATGCGTCACTATAAATGACAAACTCTTTGCCCGATTCGGGTTGCACTAGAATTGGGGCTTCATCAAATAAGCTTTCATTGATCGAAACTTTTCGACATTTCTCCGTCCATTCGAACTTAACATCCTTTTGGAGTAACCGTCATTGGCGTGGCTATCGTCGAAAACCTTTACAAATCGTCGGTAATAACCGCAAGCCCCAAAAAGCTCTAACTTCGGTAACATTCCTTGGTGGTTTCCAATCGACTATGGTCGAAATTTTGTTCGGGTCCACCACGACACCCGTCACGGACACCACGTGCCCCAAAAAGCTAACCTCTTTCAACCAAAATTCACATTCTTGAACTTTGCGTATAATCGCTTATCTCGTAAGATTTGCAACACTAGCCTCGGTGTTCAAAGATGCTCGGTTTCATCTCTCGAATAGACCAAAATGTCATCGATAAATACAACTACGAACCGATCCAAGTATGGCCTGAAAATTCTATTCATTAAATCCATAAACACCGCAGGGCATTAGTGAGCCCAAACGGCATCACCAAGAATTCGTAGTGACCATACCTCGTTCTAAAAGCGGTTTTGGGTATGTCCGATTCTCGGACCCTCAACCGATAGTACCCGACCTCAAATCTATCTTTGAAAACACCGAGGCTCCCTTTAATTGATCAAACAAATCGTCAATTCGTGGCAATGGATATTTATTCTTTATCGTCACTTTATTGAGTTGACGATAGTCGATGCACAACCTCATGGTTCCGTCCTTCTTCTTCACAAACAATACAAAAGCGCCCCATGGAGAAAAACTCGGTCGAGCGAAACCTCTATCCGTCAATTCTTGCAATTGAACCTTCAATTCCTTTAATTCGTTAATGCCATACGATACGGGGCTATTGAAATCGGCGTAGTACCGGTACAACCGATGCGAATTCCACTTCTCGAACCGGTGGCAATCCGGTAACTCCTCGGAAAAACATCTGAATACTCACAAACCACTGGTACCGATTCGAGTTTCCTTTCCGTCTCTTTACTCCCAAACACATACGCAAGGTATGTTTCACACCCTTTTCACATATCTTGACGGTCATAGAAGATATTATTGCTGCACTCCCTTTAAATCGATGAGACTCGACTCGGACTACCTCATTATTTGCACTCCTCAAATTAATGGTTTTCCTTTTGCAGTCCACCATTTGCATCATGTCTGTCACCAATCCATACCAAGAATAACATCAATTCATGAAATGGTAGAAGCATCGGATCGGTAGGAAAACAGATTCTCGAATTATTAGGGGCATCTCTTGCACACTTTATCAACAAGCACGTATTGACCCAAAGGGTTTGACACTCGAATTACGAACTCGAGAGACTCAACGGTGAGAGTCTTCTTTGGATGCTAAGGTTTCACATACATATGAGTGAGTAGAGCGGGGTCAATCAATGCAATCACAATAGTATCAAAGAGAGTAAAAGTACCGTGATAACGTCGGGGAGGATGCCTCCTCTCGTGCGGATGGCATATGCTCTAGCAGAGCACGGGTCTCGGATCGGACGGCCGTATTAGAGGCTCCTCTCGATTACCACCCCTACCTCCAGAGATTCTCTGGGCCTACCTCCACCGTCGTTCCACTAGGTCTTGCACCTTGCGTCTTATTCCTCTCATCTAGCTCCGTGCAATCTCTAATGAAGTGGTCCTTGAACCGCATCCATAACAGCCCTATTAATGACTTACCCCAACATTCACCTAGGTGTCGTCTTCCACATTGGGGGCATTCAGTCTCTCTTGACGATTATTGCCCACACTAGCTATCAAGTAGCTCGAGTCCGTCAATGGTCGGCTCTAATGGAAATTCCCGATGCGTCCTCGACTTCTTGGTGTCCTCCCGAACCTCTTTACAGCCGAGAACGGAGCTTTACTCGTCGATCTTTTACGGTAATCTCTTGCTTCAAATTCAGCCTTCTTCTTCTCCCTCCCAAGTTCTTCCGCCTTGCAGGCTCGTTCGACTAGTGTCACGAACTCCTTTATCTCCAAAATTCCCACTAGTAACTTTAACTCTTCATTCAATCCTTCTTCAAATCTTTTGCACATCGCAACCTCATCAGCCACACACTCCCGAGCATACCGACTAAGTCTTACGAACTCATGTTCAGATTCGAGATCTGATCATCCGGCCTTGCTTGAGTTCCAAGAATTCCTTACGCTTCGATCGATGAACCGTTGACTAATGTATTTCTTTCGAAATTCGGATTGGAAGAAATCCCAAGTAACTCGTTCATTTGGGACTATGGAAATTAAAGTCCTCCACCAATAGTAAGCTGAGTCTCGCAACAAGGATATAGCACACTTAAGACATTCGTCGGGTGTGCATGACGATCATCTAACACTCTAATGGTGTTATCGAGCGAAACTCGGCCTTTTCGGCATCATCAAGAACTATGGCCTTGAACTCCTCGGCCCCACGCTTCCTAATCAAGTCCACAGGTGGTTTACTCACCTCACAGGATCGATGCTCGGAGGCATTGCGAGTCTTGGGGTGGAGTATTTAAATTCGGAATGGTTGGACAGCCGGGTTGGTTCGGGCATATTGCGCGACCCACTCATTCATCATAGTGAAGAAGGCTTGTTTCGCCCCTTCATTTTGATTATTCGCGGATGACTGAGGCTCAACAGGCGGTGTCCCTTGCGCAGGAGCAGCCGCTACACTTTCAACGTCATCCGCCAAGGGTCTCTCTACCCGGGTTCCATCGCTAATCAAAACAAAAATTTCAACCGTCAAGTCATCACATTATTAAGCACTATCAATTTGGCATGTATAGCTAGACTCACACGCGCTATGGTAGTCCTAGAACCGACTAAACCATAGCTCTGATACCAATAAAATTGTAACACCCTAACTCGTGACCGGCGCGTTAGTCGGACACGAGGGGTTAACGAGACAAATCCTCTTAAAGTACCGACCAATTTGGCATTTCTGGACAGGCTGGAAAACTGCGTCACCGTCGCCTTAAAAATCATATCTCGAGTTCCAAAACTCGGAAACTGGTTTCGTAAATTTTCCTGAATTTAGACTCATATATCCATCCATGGATTTATTTTTAGAATTTTGGTTGGGCCAATTGGTACAGTTTATTAGTTAAAGTCACCCATGTTACAGGGATCGACTGCTCTGACCTCCGCGCGTTACAACTTGAATATCTTTCTGTACAGGGCTTTAATACTAGTGCCGTTTGTTTCTAATGAAACTAGACTCAAAATGGAATCTGTACATATAAGGCATGACTCCTAATTCTTTCTGGATAATTTATGGTAAATTTTCAAAGTCACGACAGGGGACCCAGAAATCGTTCTGGCCCTGTCTCACGAGAACTTTAATATCTCCCAGTATACTGCTCATATGGTCGTTTCGTTTCGTCCATATAAAAATAGATTCATCAAGGATCAGTTCCATAATTTACTCACTATTTAATTCTACTTATACTATTTTTAGTGATTTTTCAATCTCATCTCACTGCTGCTGTCCGCAACAGTTACTGCAGTAGACTATGCCAATTTCATGAATTTTTCCTTGGCCTTAATCATCCATCATACATGACACAAATTATGGCCACCTTAACAAAATTTGAGTTTCTAAGACTCGTGGCTATAGGTTCTAGCATCCCACTCGACGACCACATAGGCCATTTTCACATGGCTTAAAGTTTACAACCCACAATTCGACAAAATATAATAGCCTATACATGCCAAATGTTCTTCAACAACAAAAAACAATACCACAAGATTTCAGCCGGTGTGATGACTTCAACGACGGTTCCGAGCACACAACAATCGAGTCCCAAAGTGACCTAAAATGGGTGACAAGAAAACACTGAGTGAGTTTACAACTCAGTAAGTCATAAGCATTTATCAATCCACTAATAAAGTCACTACAACATGTACAAAAACGAGGCTAGGTACTCATCCATATCGAATCTATACCATAATACCTCGGACCTTTCGGTCCAATCTCGCACCAAGTCATACATCCACATTTCATAATCTACACAACAAGATAATCAAGTATTTTTCACACATTAACTCATTTTCCAGCACAACCATACAATTTCAATCATCACATAGATTTAAGGCTTACCAATTCAACCCCAAGCATGGACGTATTTTCTATTCATCATGAGCTCGAGGTACTCACCCGATCCGCTGTCCGTGATCAACTCGATAATATCGCACACTCAGTGCCAATAGTGATGCAAAAGCATATAATAAGTCCGCACACTTAGTGCTATATAATCAGCTCGCACACATAGTGCTATATAGTCAAATTCGCACACTTAGTGCTGTACAAATTTTAAATCCAAGACACTTAGTGCCAATCTTGTCACCGTGTCCATTTATACCCGCACACTTAGTGCCAAGACCAATACGTTATGCATTTTACTACCTTTATACATTCAACAATGGCATCATTCCATACACATACATTTCCACTTACACATCAATTCATTAAACACAATTGCATATATATATTATGATCATTTAAATCAATGCCAAATATATGCTTTATGACTTACCTTATATTGGATGAAACGATTTCCAATCGACTACTCGATTATCTTTCCTTTGCCTTTGCTTGATTCTCCACCTCTAGCTTCTTGGGCTAAATTTAACAAATAAATTGGTTTTATCATTTGAGCATCGGAAGAGGAATTCAAGATGCCTAGCCAATATATAAATATCTACTCATTAGGCATCAAAGTCGCATATGTACAAAATCATGAATCGAACTCAACACCTTAGTTAGTATTCCTCTTAGCGAATTTTCTAAGCCAAGAATAGGCATCAATATGCTTGCCTCTAACCGAATGCATGCACACCAATTTCCCCTCATGTGGCGAATATGCATGCCCATGTTGAGGCCGATTATGCACTTAATACCACACAAAACAGCATGCATTTTACTAACTAACGATTACATATTGTAGCTCAATACACATCTCTCATGTACTACATAACCGAAAACATCATCCCAAGCAAATATATACCTTGAAATAGTATATATGTCATACCAATTCATCATGTGCAAACACATATTCAAAGCTCAAATCTTACCTACCATGCAACATGCATGAATCATGCTTGTGGATATACCATGACCGAATACATCACAACACCATCATTTTGGTCATGATTAAGCAAAGAACTTAATGTCTCACTCAAAAATACTAAAAGAAAGTCCAAGAGCCATCAATCCCCATCACATACACCATTAACAAGCTTCATATTTAACATGCAATGGCATTAACACAAAATCCACCTTGGCCAAATACCATTTCCATGGCATAACAAGGATTTGAACCATGGCTAACATGCACATCAAGTTAGCAACCCAAACAAGCATGAATCTCATGACACACCCTCAAACATACCTTAATCTTGATGCAAGTATAGCCAAATCTCCTTCTAGTTCTCTTCTAAACCAAGCATGAAGCAAAAATCCTCCCTTTTTCCTTAGTATTTTCGGCCAAAGAAGAGAAAAATGGATGAACAAAATTTTTCTTTTCTCTTCCACAATGCACGGCAAGGGGGGGGGTTTCACTCACACACACACATTTTTTTTTCTTTCTTTATTACCCATACTCATTTGTTTATTGTTTCTCCTAGTGCACCAACAAAACATGTTTCATGACATGTTTAGCCCATGATTCCTTGTCATGGCCGGCCACTTCATGTTAGGGGGGGGAAATTTGACATGCAAATCCCTTATTTTTGCATGCATTATAAACTAGTCATCCCACATTTCCCCATCATACTTTCAATGTTTACTACTAGGCCCTTTCTAGTGAAATTCACATTTATAACTCTAAATCGAAACATCAAAAATGTCACACATGAATTAACACATATCATAGGCATCAAAATAAATTATAAATTATTTTTATGCCTCAGTTTTGTGGTCCCGAAACCACATCCCGACTAGGGTCAATTTTGGGATGTCACAAAAACTCGGTAATTTCGTTAGTACAGCTGAAATTACTTATCAAAGCGTTTTGATATCATTGATTTGTTAAAACGATTAAAACCACAGAAACTTCTCTAGTTAAAAACCATAAAGTTAAAATGCATGCTTTTCTTTGAAACTGTTATTATTTTGAAAATTCGATGTTCCTACTCTAGCAATTTAAGATACGAAATTAAAAGCCCAATAAAAGTTAAAATTCTCCAAATGGCCTTATTACATAATTAAAACCCAAATATTAAATCTTTGAATAAATTAAGTCATAATTAAATCATCTGCGATTGTGTGGCCACCTCTAAGTCCCTCGCCGGTCCAAATTATCTAAGGCTGGGGATTACCTGCACAGTTAAAAGAAAGGGTGAGTTTACGAAAACTTAGTGTGTAATCCCCTATCAGACATACAGTAAACAGTGCATACAGCAATGGTCTGGGCCTGAGCCCTATTCAATAACAGCACAGTCTGGGCCTTAGCCCTATATAGTGACAGTATGAGCCTAATCCCAAAACAGTATTAGTATAATGCAAATATGCAACCCATCCCAATCCAACCAACACACCAGTCGTACTAGCCAACATACCATGTGGGGATTAAATCAGCCCATCCAGCCAACACACCAATATCGCAGTCAAGCTACTAATAACAGTAAACGTGGCATAGCCACTAATATCAGAATACGTGACTAAGTCACCAGGACAGTAAGAACATGGCAAAGCCACTAGTGCAGTACTTCCTCCAAATCATTATCCCAACTCTAATGCAGAATGTCATGTCATAATATTTCATTTATACAAGGTTTCATATTTAGATACTGTTATATGTATATCATACACTCATTAATCAACCTACCCCTAGGGCATAATGATCTTTTCTACCCATTAGAGGTAAAATAGTAATTTTAGCCCTCAGAGGTATTTTGGTCATTTAAATAATTTTGGGGTCTCGGTATAGATAGCGACCCTTTAAATGGTCATAGTCATCTCGAATGACTTAAATAACCTGTATGGCCAAAACAGTTTAATGGGCCCAATGCTCATTACTCAACCTAAGTAAGCCCACACACTCGTGTGGCCCAAATAGCCCAATTCCAGTCGAGACTATGCGAACCCCATGGTCTACTCCATTATTTGTCACTTACCGAATATGTTATCTGTGTAGGGCCCACGAGCCCATTGTGCCTACACAGCCCATCTCGTCCCAAGCCTACGAGAAAGCTTGTGGTGGCCTTTACAATCCGTCACCCATGATCTGTGGGCTCAGTTTACCCCACGAGCGATCGCACGCTTGTGAGGCCTCAAATCTTAGAGTTTCAGCTTTTCGAATTTTGCCGATTCACAATAACATAGTGGTGTGAATGCACACCTTTATCCAGCATTTTGATAGTGGCAAAATTGGGCGTACGATTACACACCTTTTGGAGAGGAGATCGCCAAACACCACGTGCCTAACCTAGAGTTAACATAATGATCCCAAGTCAGTTCTCAATCACTCAAGTTAACCACCCATTTATGAACTCTTAATCCCCCAACAATACTTATTGCTTACCTTGGTAAAACAAGTAGGGTTCAAACCACCTTTAACCAACGATCACTCACCAACTTGCAATGATCTGCATAAAAGTCTCATTCGTTAACCTTAAAAATAATACACTTAAACCAAGTGCACTTCTTACCAAAATGTAGACCAAGAAAAGAGGATAACAGCATTCGGCCTACCTCAGCACAACCTATAATCAAGGCACGCGATGCCACAAACACACTCCTAAAATTAATCAATACAAAGAAGGGATTAGAGAGGGAGATTACTATAGAACGACAAAAAGAAAGAGGAAGGTACCACTGTGAACCCACACATTGATGATAGCAATAGTAAGGCTCTACTAATGCTAAGAATTTGGAAAACCAGGAGGAAAAACACTTACCTTGGTCAAAGTAGGGAGAGATTTGGCTGAGAGAGGGGATATTCGGCTAGCACAGAGATAAGCCCGAATGAGAAGAGAGGGAGAGGGGAAAGTGGTATTCGACCAAGGCTCAAAAAGAGAAATGCAATAGAGATACTAAGGAAAATAGAGAAGGGAAGAAAAGAAGGATGAGGAAGAGAGTTTTGGCACAAGCTTGTAAGTGAACCAAAGAAGTGTTCGGTCAAGGAGGGGAACATCTAAGCCAGAAAGAAGAGGAAGGTATTCGGTTAAAGGAAGTAGAAAAGAAGTGCGTAAAAAGTCAATTCCACTGCAACTTCAAAATACCAAAAAAAATAACTTGAGAGAATTGCCGAATATAAAAAGAGCAAAACAACACCCAACCAAAAACCAATTCGATACTCCCCCTTACCCATGACCGAATAGGTACCAAAGAGACTCTTATTTTTGGCCACTACTACCTCAATCCCCCTCACCTTGATCCCCTTCCCTTATCTCTCCATGAAACACTCCTTGATTTTCTCCACCAACTTTGTAACACCCCAAACCCGTGACCGTCACCGGATTTGACCACGAGGTGTTACCGGGCTTACTTTACTTATTCCTCTCTTGGAAATTTTTTTTTTTTGTTTTCCTTTTTCTGTTCCAGGCAGGCTAGTTAACTGCGTCACTGCCACCTTAAAAATCATATCTCGAGTTCCAGAACTCGAAAACCAAATCCGTAAATTTTCCCTGAATTTAGACTCATATATCCATCCATGGATTTATTTCTAGAATTTTTGGTCAGGCCAATTGGTACAGTTTATTAGTTAAAGTCACCCCTGTTTCAGGGTTCGACTATACTGACCTTTGCGCATTACGACCTGGATATCATCTCGTACAGAGATCTAATGCTCATGCCGTTTGTTTCTAATGAAACTAGACTCAAAGGGGAATCTATGCCTACAAGACATGACTTCTAATTGTTTCTGGATAATTTCTGGTGAATTTTCAAAGTCGAAACAGAGGATCCAGAAACTGTTCTGGCCCTGTCTCACGAAATCTTGAATATCTCTCAAAATACAGCTCATATGGTCATTTCGTTTCATCCATATGAAAATAGACCCATCAAGCTTCGAGTACATAATTTTCTTAGCAATTAATTCCACTTCTACTATTTTTGGTGATTTTTCGATCTCATATCACTGCTGCTGTCCGCAACAGTTACGGCAGTAGACTATGCCAATTTCATGAATCTTTCCTTGGCCTTACTAATCATTCATCATACATGGCACAACTATGGCCACCTTATCAAAATTAAGGTTTCTAAGACCCGTGGCTATAGGTTCTAGCATCCCACTCAAACGACCACATAGGCCATTTTCACATGGCTTAAAGTTTACAACCCAAAATTCAACAAAACAAAATAGCCTATACATGCCAAACGTTCTCCTAGTTCAACTACGAAGACAATACCAAAAGATTTCCAGCGGTGTGATGACTTCAACGACGGTTCCGAAACGCATAGCAACGAGACGAATCCAAGGGACCTAAAATGGGTGACAAGAAAACACCGAGTGAGTTTATAACTCAGATGAAGTCATAAGCATTCCACGACCATCCATTACTAAAATTATCATAAAATGAAATAATGAAACAAGGCCAAGTGTTCCAGCCATACCGAACTATACCATAGTTCCTTAGACCTTTTGGATCAATCTCATACCAAGTCATACATTTATATTTCATATACCATTTAATAGGATATTTGAAGCAACTTCCATACATCATTTCATTTCCGCAACAATCATGCAATTGAAATCATCACATAGATTTAAAACTTACCAACTCAACCCCGAGCATGAACATAGCATCTATTAGCCATGAACTCAATGTGCTTACTCTTTCCGCTGTCCAAACTCAACTCGATAAAATCACACCTCCATATAAATATTCAATCGATAGAACATACATATTAAATTCACACACGTAGTGCTTAATAAACGATCTCGCACACTTAGTGCCATGCGATTTAAGCTCGCACACATAGTGCCATATAATTTAGGTTTGCACACTTAGTGCCATATAATTTAAGTTCGCACACTTAGTGCCATATAATTTAAGTTCGCACACTTAGTGCCATACCTTCCAAGCCCGCACACTTAGTGCCGATCTTGTCACCGTGCCCATTTATTGCCCGCACACTTAGTGCCGAGACCAAACGCTCTCACGAAGTTACTACTTTTATACATTCAGCAATGTCATCATTCCATACACACACATTTTATATACACACCATCTCATTAAACACAATTTGCATGGATATTATGACCATTTAAATCAATACCGAATACATGCTTAATGACTTACCTCGGATGTTGTCGAACGTCTTCAACGGCTATTCAATTACTTTTTCTTTCCCCTTGTCCAACTTTGACCCTTTAAGCTCTTGAGCTAAATAAAACAAATTTACTTCTCAATCAAACACACACATACGGCAACCATATACATTTCAGAAACCAATTCATTCAGATCATTTGTCCATACACTAGCTTTTAACACATTCGGCCACTAGGGCAACCTATTTAACTTTTAAGATTCATTTCTAATTTTAGTTAAACAATGCCAAATGCCATTAACTACTAATGCCACACACACATATGCATAAAATTAACCCATACATGACCTATAGCTCATTCGGTCATTCATCTTTCAAGCCTATCAAAGCTTCATATCACACTTCCTTGGCCGAATACACATATAAGCACAATTTAGCATTTTTATTTATTTCATGATACATTCGGCCTTGGCATAATTTCATTAAAAGTCCCTATTAGCCACTTCACCCTTCAATTATATCATCTACTTAACATTTCATACTTATCATGCTAGCTGAATATTGTTTAATCAAGTTCAACATCCTCATATACGGCATTAGCATCCAAACAACCTATTTGAACATTTAACTAATTCAAGCTTCACCCATCCACACTTATTCATTTAACATAAAGAAAATAAATCAACTCCCTTCACTATCAACCATGGCCGAATGCTTCATGGGTTTAAGGTAGATTCAAGAAAGGAACTCATAATTATTAAGATGTAAGCAACTACCCTTGTTCATCTAGATTTAGTATGAAACAACAACTATCACCCTTATCAATCACCATAGCCGAAAACCTTACTCATTCCAATATCAAAATTTCCACATGGGCTACAAAAATAGCTTGATACCTCACCCAAGATCAACTAAAATTTCAAGAACTAGTCTAGACTACTTACCTCATTATCACCCTAGGATGGCCGAATACTCCCCCCCTTCATCCACTTTTCATTTCGGTCCAGAAGAAACAAAGGAATGAAGCTTTGTTTCTATCACCCCCCTTTTTTTTTTTTCTTTTCTATTTCTTTTATTATTTCCTTTCTTTTTACATAAAATAATGACCACTTCATGGAAATTTACCACATATTGTAATATATGCTCCATCATGGCCGGCCACTATGCATAAGAAAAGGAGTATTTGACATGCAAAACCATTATTTTCACTACATGCTTTAATAGGTCCTTATAGATTAACCTATCACATTTCTACAATGTTTCATATAAGTCCATTTTAATAAATTCACATAGAAATGATCAAATTAATGCATGAAACTTTCATACATGCATTTACTAACATCATAAACATAGAATATAACAATTAATTATTTATAAGACTCGATTTCATGGTCCCGAAACCACTTTCCGACTAGGGTCAATTTAGGGTGTCACAACTCTCCCCACTTAAGAAATTTTCGTCCGTAAAATCTTACCGCAGAAATGTGCTCGGGTATCGCTCTTTCATAGAGTCCTCAAGTTCCCAAGTGGCTTCTTCAATTACGTGTTTATGCCACAACACCTTCACTAATGGGATTTTCTTATTGCGCAGCTCTTTTACTTGCCAGCGCGTCGAATCGCGAACCGCTCTTCTTCATAACTCAAATTAGGTGAACCTCGACCTCGAGCGGAGTAATTACGTGTGTCGGTCAGACCTATATCGTCAAGCATCGAGACATGGAAAACGTTAGAATCTTTTCAAGCTCGGGGTAAAATTAATAGGTACGCTCATCGGTCCAACTCGTTCGGATACTTCATACGCACCGATGAATCTCGGACTCAATTTGCCCTTACGGCCAAATCTAAGCACCTTCTTCCGGGTGAGACCTTGAGAAATACCTTGTCTCCAACCCGATATTCAATGTCTTTTCTTCTCAAATCCGCATACGACTTTTGGCGATCCGGCGACTTTCAAACTTTCACGAATTACTCGAACTTTCGCTCGGCATCCTTAATCAAATCAACCCAAGATTTTACTTTCACTAAGTTCACCAGAATAATGGGTGCGGCATTTACGACCGTATAAAGCCTCGTAAGGCGCCATCTTAATACTTGATTGAAAACTATTGTTGTGGCGAATTCAATCAAAGGTAAATACCGCTCCCATGAACCATTAAACTCAAGGATGCAACATCTCAACATATCCTCGAGGATTTGAATTATCCGTTCGGATTGACCATCGGTTTGGGGATGAAAAGATGCTAAAATGCGCTTTGGTACCCAAAGCCTCTTGCAATTTCTTCCAAAATCGCGATGTAAATCTTGGGTCTCTATCCGATCGATAGAAATAAGTACCCCATGCAATCGAACAATTTGGGAGACGATAATTACGCTAACTTATCGAGCGAAAAATCCGTGCGGACGAGGATAAAATGAGCGAGACTTGGTCGATCTATCAACAATGACCCAAACCGAGTCTTTCTTATTCTGAGTCAATGGTAACCCAGACACAAGGTCCATTGTTACTCGATCCCATTTCCATTCGAGTATCATAATCGGCTGAAGTAATCCCGATGGCACTTGATGTTCCGCCTTCACTTGTTGACATATCAGACACCTTGAAACAAATTCAAAAATGTCTCGTTTCATACCGGGCCACCAAAATTGGCGTTTCAGGTCATTGTACATTTTAGTACTACCCGGGTGGATTGACATTCGACTACTATGAGCCTCACTCAAAATCATCGAAACAAGTTCCGAATTCCTTGGAATACATAATCGTCCCTTGAACGTCAAGCAATCATTTTCGTCAATCTGAAATTCCGATTCTTCATTCGAAACACATTCGTCTCGCTTAGCGACCAATTCAGCGTCGACCTTCTGAGACTCAAGTATTTGATGAATCAACAATGGTTTGACCTCTAATTCGACTACTAGCACCTCCTCGGGTGAAATGGATAGGTGAGCATCCATCGCTCTCAAAGCAAACAAAGGCTTTACGACTTAAAGCATCGGCCACTACGTTGGCCTTTCCGGATGATAGTCAATGATGAGTTCATAGTCTTTCAACAACTCAAGCCAACGTCTTTGTCGCAGGTTTAAATCTCTCTGAGTCATCAAATATTTTAGACTCTTGTGGTCCGAATAAATATGACACCTTTCTCCAAACAAGTAATGCCGCCATATTTTCAAGACGAACACTATGGCTGCTAGTTCAAGATCATGGGTCGGATGATTTTTCTCATGTGGCTTTAATTGTCTCGACACGTAAGCCACAACTCGACCTTCTTGCATCAACACACAACCTAACCCAAGCAAGGATGCGTTCAGATATGACAAGCTCTTTCTGGGACTCACTGCATACTAATCTTGGGGCCTCGGTTAAGCAGTTTTTGTCGATCGAAACTTTCTTGACAAATGTTCAGACCACTCGAACTTAACATCTTTTTGGAGTAGTTTCGTCATCGGTGCAGCTATCATCGAAAAACCTTTCACAAATCGTCGATAGTATTCGCAAGCCCCAAAAGCTCCTAACCTCGGTAACATTCCTTGGAGGTTTCCAATCGACTATGGTCGAAATTTTGTTCGGGTCCACCCTGACACCCGACACGGACACCACGTGCCCCAAAAAGCTAACCTCTTTCAACCAAAATTCACATTTACTGAACTTTGCGTATAACTTCTTATCTCGTAAGATTTGCAACACTAGCCTCAGGTGTTCAAGATGTTCGATTTGATCTCGAATAGACCAAAATGTCATCGATAAATACAACTACGAACCGATCCAAGTATGGCCTGAAAATTCCATTCATTAAATCCATAAATACCGCAGGGGCATTAGTAAGCCCAAACGGCATCACCAAGAATTCGTAGTGACCGTACCTCGTTCTAAAAGCAGTCTTGGGTATGTCCGATTCTCGGACCCTCAACTGATAGTACCCCGACCTCAAATCTATCTTTGAAAACACTGAGGCTCCCTTTAATTGATCAACAAATCGTCAATTCGTGGCAACGGATATTTGTTCTTTATCGTCACTTTATTCAACTGACGATAGTCGATGCACAATCTCATAGTTCCATCCTTCTTCTTCACAAACAATCTTGGTGCCCCATGGAGAAAAACTCGGTCGAGCGAAACCTCTATCCGTCAATTCTTGCAATTGAACCTTCAATTCCTTTAATTCCGTTAATGCCATACGATACGAGGCTATTGAGATCGGCGTAGTACCCGGTACAACTTCGATGCCGAATTTCACTTCTCGAACCGGTGGCAATCCCGGTAACTCCTCAGGAAAAACATCTGAATACTCACAAACCACTGGTACCGATTCGAGTTTCCTTTCCGTCTCTTTACTTTCAAACACATACGCAAGGTATGTTTCACACCCCTTTTTCACATATCTCCGAGCGGTCATAGAAGATATTATCGCTGGCACTCCTTTTAAATCAGTAGACTCGACTCGGACTACCTCATCATTTGCACTCCTCAAATCCATGGTTTTCCTTTTGCAGTCCACCACTGCATCATGTACGATCACCAATCCATACCAAGAAAACATCGAATTCATCAAATGGTAGAAGCATCAGATCGGCCGGAAAACAAGATTCTCGAATTATTAGGGGGCATCTCTTGCACACTTTATCAACGAGTACGTATTGACCCAAAGGGTTTGACACTCGAATTACGAACTCAGTAGACTCAACAGGTAGAGTCTTACTGGATGCTAAGGTTTCACATACATATGAATGAGTAGAGCCGGGTCAATCAATGCAATCACACTAGTATCAAAGAGAGTAAAAGTACCGTGATAACGTCGGGGAGGATGCCTCCTTTCGATGCGCGGATGGCATATGCTCTAGCAGAGCACGGGTCTCGGATCGAACAGCCGTATCGAGGCTCCTCTCGATTACCACCCCTACCTCCTGAAATTCTCGGTGGTCTACCCCTAGTCGTCGCTCCACTAGGTCTTACACCTTGCATCTTATTCTTCTCATCTAGCTCCGCAATCTCTAATGAAGTGGTCCTTGAATGCATCCATAATGAGCCCTATTAATGCACTTACCCCAACATTCACCTAGGTGTCGTCTTCCACATTGGGGCATTCAGTCTCTCTTGACGATTATTGCCCACAGTAGCTACCAAGTAGCTCGAGTCCATCAATGGTCGGGCTCGATGGAAATTCCCGCATCGCCTCGACTTATTAGTGTCCTCCTGAACTTCTTTACCGCCGAGAACGGAGCTTTACTCACGATCTCTTCGATAATCTCTTGCTTCAAATTCAGCCTTCTTCTTCTCCTTTCCAAGTTCTTCCGTCTTGCGGGCTCGTTCGACTAGTGTTACGAACTCCTTTATCTCCAAAATACCCACTAGCGACTTTAAATCTTCATTCAATCCTTCTTCAAATCTTTTGCACATAGCAACCTCATCAGCCACACACTCCGAGCATACCGACTAAGTCTTACGAACTCATGTTCGATTCGATATCTGATCATCCGCCTTGCTTGAGTTCCAAGAATTCCTTACGCTTCGATCGATGAACTGTTGACTAATGTATTTCTTTCAAATTCGATTGAAAGAAATCCCAAGTAACTCGTTCGTTTAGGACTATGGAAATTAAAGTCCTCCACCAATAGTAAGTCGAGTCTCGCAACAAGGATATAGCACACTTAAGACATTCATCGGTGTGCATGACAGTTCATCTAACACTCGAATGGTGTTATCGAGCGAACTTCGGCCTTTTCGGCGTCATCAAGAACTCTGACCTTGAACTCCTCAGCCCGCTTCCTAATCAGGTCTGGTGGTTTACTCAGCCTCACAGATCGATAATTGAAGGCATTACGGGCTCTTGGGGTGGAGTATTTAAATTCGGAATGGTTGGACAGCCGGGTTGATTCGGGCATATTGCGACCCACTCATTCATCATAGTGAAGAAGGCTTGTTTCGCCCTTCATTTTGATTATTCGCGGATGACTGAGGCTCAACAGGTGGCGTCCCTTGCGCGGGAGCAGCCGCTACACTTTCAACGTCATCCGCCAAGGGTCTCTCTACTCCGGGTTCCTTTTGCTAATCAAAACAAAAATTTCAACCGTCAGAAGTCATCACATTTTTAAGCACTAACAATTTGGCATGTATAGCTAGACTCACACGCGCTATGGTAGTCCTAGAATCGACTAAACCATGGCTCTGATACCAATTAAATGTAACACCCCAAACCCGTGACCGTCACCGGATTTGACCACGAGGTGTTACCGGGCTTACTTTATTTATTCCTCTCTTGGAATTTTTTTTTTTTTTTGTTTTCCTTTTTCTGTTCCAGGCAGGCTAGTTAACTGCGTCACTGCCACCTTAAAAATCATATCTCGAGTTCCAGAACTCGAAAACCAAATCCGTAAATTTTCCCCAAATTTAGACTCATATATCCATCCATGGATTTATTTCTAGAATTTTTGGTCGGGCCAATTGGTACAGTTTATTAGTTAAAGTCACCCCTGTTTCAGGGTTCGACTATACTGACCTTTGCGTATTACGACCTGGATATCATCTCGTACAGAGATCTAATGCTCATGCCGTTTGTTTCTAATGAAACTAGACTCAAAGGGGAATCTATGCATATAAGGCATGACTTCTAATTGTTTCTGGATAATTTATGGTAAATTTTCAAAGTCGAAACAGAGGATCCAGAAACTGTTCTGGCCCTGTCTCACGAATCTTGAATATCTCTCAAAATACAGCTCATATGGTCATTTCGTTTCATCCATATGAAAATAGACCCATCAAGCTTTGAGTACATAATTTTCTTAGCAATTAATTCCACTTCTACTATTTTTGGTGATTTTTCGATCTCATATCACTGCTGCTGTCCGCAACAGTTACGGCGATGAGACTATGCCAATTTCATGAATCTTTCCTTGGCCTTACTAATCATTCATCATACATGGCACAACTATGGCCACCTTATCAAAATTAAGGTTTCTAAGACCCGTGGCTATAGGTTCTAGCATCCCACTCAAACGACCACATAGGCCATTTTCACATGGCTTAAAGTTTACAACCCAAAATTCAACAAAACAAAATAGCCTATACATGCCAAACGTTCTCCTAGTTCAACTACGAAGACAATACCAAAAGATTTCCAGCCGGTGTGATGACTTCAACGACGGTTACGAGCACGCAACGAGACGAATCCAAGGGACCTAAAATGGGTGACAAGAAAACACCGAGTGAGTTTATAACTCAGTAAGCCATAAGCATTCCACGACCATCCATTACTAAAATTATCATAAAATGAAATAATGAAACAAGGCCAAGTGTTCCAGCCATACCGAACTATACCATAGTTCCTTAGACCTTTCGGATCAATCTCATACCAAGTCATGCATTTATATTTCATATACCATTTAATAGGATATTTGAAGCAACTTCCATACATCATTTCATTTCCGCAACAATCATGCAATTGAAATCATCACATAGATTTAAAACTTACCAACTCAACCCCGAGCATGAACATAGCATCTATTAGCCATGAACTCAATGTGCTTACTCTTTCCGCTGTCCAAACTCAACTCGATAAAATCACACCTCCATATAAATATTCAATCGATAGAACATACATATTAAATTCGCACACGTAGTGCTTAATAAACGATCTCGCACACTTAGTGCCATGCGATTTAAGCTCGCACACATAGTGCCATATAATTTAGGTTTGCACACTTAGTGCCATATAATTTAAGTTCGCACACTTAGTGCCATATAATTTAAGTTCGCACACTTAGTGCCATACCTTCCAAGCCCGCACACTTAGTGCCAATCTTGTCACCGTGCCCATTTATTGCCCGCACACTTAGTGCCGAGACCAAACGCTCTCGCAAGTTACTACTTTTATACAATCAGCAATGTCATCATTCCATACACACACATTTTATATACACACCATCTCATTAAACACAATTTGCATGGATATTATGACCATTTAAATCAATACCGAATACATGCTTAATGACTTACCTCGGATGTTGTCGAACGTCTTCAACGGCTATTCAATTACTTTTTCTTTCCCCTTGTCCAACTTTGACCCTTTAAGCTCTTGAGCTAAATCAAACAAATTTACTTCTCAATCAAACACACACATACGGCAACCATATACATTTGAAACCAATTCATTCAGTATCATTTGTCCATACACTAGCTTTTAACACATTCGGCCACTAGGGCAACCTATTTAACTTTTAAGATTCATTTCTAATTTTAGTTAAACAATGCCGAATGCCATTAACTACTAATGCCACACACACATATGCATAAAATTAACCCATACATGACCTATAGCTCATTCGGTCATTCATCTTTCAAGCCTATCAAAGCTTCATATCACACTTCCTTGGCCGAATACACATATAAGCACAATTTAGCATTTTTATTTATTTCATGATACATTCGGCCTTGGCATAATTTCATTAAAAGTCCCTATTAGCCACTTCACCCTTCAATTATATCATCTACTTAACATTTCATACTTATCATGCTAGCCGAATATTGTTTAATCAAGTTCAACATCCTCATATACGGCATTAGCATCCAAACAACCTATTTGAACATTTAACTAATTCAAGCTTCACCCATCCACACTTATTCATTTAACATAAAGAAAATAAATCAACCCCCTTCACTATCAACCATGGCCGAATGCTTCATGGGTTTAAGGTAGATTCAAGAAAGGAACTCATAATTATTAAGATGTAAGCAACTACCCTTGTTCATCTAGATTTAGTATAAAACAACAACTATCACCCTTATCAATCACCATAGCCGAAAACCTTACTCATTCCAATATCAAAATTTCCACATGGGCTACAAAAATAGCTTGATATCTCACCCAAGATCAACTAAAATTTCAAGAACTAGTCTAGACTACTTACCTCATTATCACCATAGGATGGCCGAATACTCCCCCCTTCATCCACTTTTCATTTCGGTCCAGAAGAAACAAAGGAATGAAGCTTTGTTTCTATCACCCCCCTTTTCTTTTTTTTTTCTTTTCTATTTCTTTTATTATTTCCTTTCTTTTTACATAAAATAATGACCACTTCATGGAAATTTACCACATATTGTAATATATGCTCCATCATGGCCGGCCACTATGCATAAGAAAAGGAGTATTTGACATGCAAAACCATTATTTTCACTACATGCTTTAATAGGTCCTTATAGATTAACCTATCACATTTCTACAATGTTTCATATAAGTCCATTTTAATAAATTCACATAGAAATGATCAAATTAATGCATGAAACTTTCATACATGCATTTACTAACATCAGAAACATAGAATATAACAATTAATTATTTATAAGACTCGGTTTCGTGGTCCCGAAACCACTTTCCGACTAGGGTCAATTTAGGGCTGTCACAAACTTCTCCAACCCCCTATTCATATTCCCCAAGACCAATTCAACTTAGAGTCTCAATCCAACTCCACCTCTCACACGGCCAAAGAATAAAAAGAAATACCCCAATTGTGTTGCTCCATGCTTGAACCTTAGACCTTGAACACCACTCCACATGCCACTACCACTGAGACACAGGCTCTCTTATGACGTAAATCTACCACAACCATTTATAAATCCCATGCGTCAGTACCTAGATTCTTTTAAGAGCAAAAAAAAAATCTGCAGAAGGCTGAGCTTGAACCCAGGACTTCCCAAACACCACCAAACACGCCCAAATCACTTAGCCACCACACCAAACATGCAATTTGTATCAAACCATGCAAAATTAATATCCCTAAATTTTTGGGGCATTGTAGCCCCCTCCATAGGGGAGTGTGGGGCCTTCAAACAGGCGTGAGAGGCCTTCATATGGGTGTGTAGACCCCCACACGGCCTAGGCAATTCTACACAATCATGTGGTTTTAACTTGCAAAATTATTGTATTATGTTGATTTAAGTGTAATTGCGACTCTGCGGGTGCCAACCCTCGACTGAGCTTTACTGAGGGTAATTATGATTCTGATTTGGACTTAATATGTGTGTCATATGTGATTGGTTGTATGACAAGCTTAATACTGAATTCAAGTTATGAGTGTGTGCACATGTCTGATTCTATATTGACTGACTGAATGTGAATGGTTGCTCTGGTTAAATGTCTGGAACTGGTATTCTGAGTTGAGGCATCCGCATACATACATTTATATACATACATCTGCATACAAAGCTTTTGGGGTGGGATGTTGAAGAAAAGGGAGATTTATGATTTGGCAGTTTATCTACATTCTGATAGCCCCTAATACCTAGAGGGTCGTGGGCAGTCCCAATACCCTGAGGGTTGTGGACATTACTAAAATGGTATAATAGTTTACCGCCTTGCCCTGTACCGCATGTACGTTAGCTACGCTACATACCATTTTCTGATCTGGGAATTATACTGCACGTCTGTACCGCGGTTCACCGTATAGCACAGTATAACTTATATGCTAGCGTTGCTGCTTAACATATCTGATCTGGTAGTTATACTGTATATCTCTACCACAATCTTTCGCATGGCACTGTATAGCTTACTGATAGACCTGATACTCAAAGGTTCATAGGCGGTCCCAATTCCATGAAGGTTGAGGACAATATTGATGATCATCGTTGCCGCGTAACCTAGGATGACGTTCTGTAGTGTATAAGGTTGGATGGGCTTTTCAAGGTCCTGTTCGGAGTGCAGGGATGGATGGGTCTATTAAATTCCCATAGGATGTGTAGGGTTGGACGGAGATGGTGTGTTAGTTGGATGGGTGGGTTATTTTATAACTCATTTGCACTCATATACATCTGTGTGATTCTGTGAGCGCAGTATCTATTAATTTTTTGACTGAAATATTTAACTGTCTAATTGACTGAGAAGTCTGATTGTATTATTTGACTGAAAGACACTCGAGTCTAAAGAAACCTTGTGTGATAAGCTAAGGCCCAACCGATTCTAATTCTGGAGAAGGGCTTAGGCCTAGTCTGTGACTACTGAGAATTACCGTTATTGGGTCTAACAAAGCTATATCACTGTAAAGTTACATACGGTCTGTTTTGTTATAGTCATTATGTAAGTATGGTCCACTATTAAACTATTTTCAGGTTTATTGTATTTGTTTCTGCTTTGGTAGCTAGCTGGTTTAATCTCACACTAAGCTCATATAGCTTACCCCCTCTTTTGTTTCCTCTTTCAGGTGCACTTCAAAATTTTGGATGCTGGGCTCGGTATACGGAGGACTCAGGAGTATAAGCCATTAGTTTGTGATTTCAAATTTTTATTTTGTTATTCAGTTGAAATGTATAGTTTTAATTCTGTGTTACTATTTTGGCTTTAAGACTTAATTGTTTTACTTATTCTGGTTTTAAATACTTGATATTAATGTTTTCAAACATTGAATTAAGAGTGACCAGTTTTTTTAAGATTTTCTCACGATCATTTTGGTGATCAATATAGCATTTCGAATTCAATCTAAACTTCTAGGCTAGGTTTGGGGTGTTACATTATGTCTTTCTCTGGTATTTATTCCATTGTGTGGACATGAAAGTCAACGATAAAATATGTATGATGCTAATATTCTATTTCTATTTGTTATTGCTCTGTTGAAAATATGTAAAGATTATATCACTTCTGTTACTGTGGATTCCAATATTTAAAAGTGATATTGTTTTTTTTTTCAAGACAATTTTTGGGATATCATTGGAGTTGATATCATTCTATATGGGTTGTAACTTTTAGATATTTTTTATAGCTACAGATGTTGAAAATTTTTCTATTCTGGTTTTGTTATGATTCTATGTGATTATTTATAAGAGATATCTATTAGACAGAAATGGCTATATCTGCTATAATCATAATTTCTATTCTGAAACTTGGGAAGTACTGTAGTACCATTATCAGAGTTGCTTCTACATTGGGTGTTGTTCAAATCATATTTGATTTTATTCTGGGTTCAAATGCATCATTAACAGATGGGATATTATCTATTATTATAGGTAAGATGTCGATCTTATTATGACATTATGATTTCTATTTGATGATTGTGGCATCTGTATAATGATATGTCTGGGTTATTTTTTTATGAGAGGAAGTTTAATCTGATCTAAAATTATTTTATTGAAAAGTTAATTGGGTTATATGTGTTTGAATCTATCCACTAGATTGGAAATAAACTTTGAACGCACATATGTAAATTGAAGGATAGTCTGGAGGAAGAATTCGTATTCTTGAAGACTTGATATAGAGTTATATCTATCGAAACAATTCTATATGATAAATGTTTTGGTAAATTAAAGTTAGTTCAATTGTTGAAGTTTTCCTGTAATATCCTGATTTTGGGCCTAGTCGGAATAGCGGTTTTGTGACCAAAAAATCCGAGATAGAAATAATTATTTTATGATTATTTTAAGGTCTATGATATGATTTCATGATTGTGTGAAAATTTCGTGAAGAAATTTTATGCATAAAGTGCTTAAATTGAAATTAGGGACTAAATCGAATAATTTGTAAAACTTGCATTCTAGAAGTTTCTAGTATGAAATTGTTTTGAAATATTAATTAGGAGGTCTTAAATAGAAATTTTACCAATTTCTAAGTCTATGGACAAAATTGGACATGGATGGAATTTTGGAAAGTTTAGTAGTAAGGGCATTTTGGTCATTTAGGGGTAAAATGAATTAAAATACAAAATTAAAGCCAATTTTGCTCATATTCAACCCCATGGCCGAATATAGCAAGGAGAAACCATGGCTAGGGTTTTCAAGCTTCCAAGCTCGATTGTAAGTCCGTTCTAGCCTCGTTTTAATGATTTTTACGTTTTGGAGTCCGTAGCTCGATTAAGCTTATGCTAGCAATAATTTAACCTAGGGTTTATATTTGGAAAAATACCCATAGGTGAAATTTGTGTATTTTTGTGTTTTATGATAGAATATGAGGTTTTAAATTATGTTAGACAACTTGTGCTACTCGGTTTTAAGCGAAAACTAGCAAAAGGGCTTAATCGGTAAAATACCTAATAGTCATAAGTACATGTTAGAGTGAGAATTTGATGTTGCCATAGAAGGGAAAAATGATTAGCATGTCATAAAACATAAGAAAATAGGCTGAAGTTTAATTTACGAGCTTTGGGGAAAAAGTGTAAATATGCAAAAGTTTAGGGGCAAAAATGTAATTTTTCCAAAATATGATTTTGGGTCAATTTGAATAATGTGAGTCCTAATTAGACTATATTTTAAATGATAGAGCAAGGAAAACTGAAATTCGGGCTAAAATGGAAAAATACCAAGTTGTGGACGAAATGGTAAAAGTAGCCATTTTCGCATACGAGGTAAGTTCATGTGTAAATAATATAGCATAATTGTTATTTTTAAGTTATTGATGTTAATTATATGATATGCTGATTTTTTATCGTGAAATATTATGCTTTGTGGTTAATGTTGAGTAATATGCAAATTATGTTTACTACTTGATAAATATGAATTGCTACCGAGTATCGGTTCCGATATTCCATGGAAGACGGCAATGTGAGATCGAGGAAAAAAGCCCGTTTGAACCTTAGGAATAGATTAGGATACAAGTGACATGTCACTAGGATGGTTGAGCCTCCGAACTCGTTGAGTTGAGTCTGAGTTCACTTATGGATGCGAATGTTCGAACTCGTTGGGTTGAGTCCGAGTTCGTAAAATGTAACTAGGCATCCAAACTCGTTGAGTTGAGTCCGAGTTCACTTATGGATGCAAACACCCGAGCTCGTTAAGTTGAGTCCGAGTTCACTTAGGGGCGGGTTACATGATTTCTTGATTACATGTGAGGCACTTATGTGCAAATTATCCGTGTATCCGAGTTGTATTTCGATGTGTTCAACGGGTGAATTTTCTAGTGAAATGAAAGAACACTTAAGATGCAAGCGACATTTTGGTAAGTGTTGTGAAATGGACACTTTGGACAGGTATGTTCTTAACCCTCGGGTTGGTAATGGATACAACAACGATAACGTAGTAAGATGATGAATGATGTTTAGAAATATGATATATGTTTTGGTGATACCATGCTAAAGTTGTTTGGTGTATTTGTATTGTTATGTTACTTGTTATTTACATATGAACTTACTAAGCATTTATGCTTACTCCCTCCTCTTTATTTACTGTAGTTTTGAACAAGCCAGCTCGGGAATCGGGACGGGTCGAAGGTTCGATCACACTATCCAAAGGACTTTCATCTGGGTAAATGGCTTGTAAAACTTAAGTATGGCATGTATAGCAATATATTTATTTTGTGTAAATAATTTTATGATATGGCCATGATTGGTTGAGAAAATGTTTGATATTGATAAGTCATGGTGATGGTTAAATTTAGATCATGTTTGATATCATGGAAGTTTAATAGGTTATCTAGTTCATAACAACTCATAAAAAGATGAAATTTGCCTTAAAATGCATTATTGTTCTGCAAGAATGACATGAATTTGAAAAATCACTAAAAATAGTATAAATGGAATTAAATGATGAGCAAGTTATGAAATTGAAGCTTAATGAGTCTATTTTCATATGGATAAAAAAAAACAGGCATATAAATTATACTTTATGAGATATTTGAAACCTTGTGAAACAGGGCCAGAGTAATTTTTGGATCCTCTGTTCTGACTTTAAAAATTCATAATAAATTGTAAAAAAGTCATTCTTTATATTTACAGATTCCTTATCGAGTCTAGTTTTAAGAGAAACAAACCTCATAGTCATTGAAATTCTGTATAGAGAGATATCTGATTCATAATACACAGATGTCAGAGCAGTCGAACACTGAAATAGGGGAGATTTTAACTAATAAACTGTACTAATTGGCCCAACCAAAAATTCTAGAAAACAATTAGTAAATATATATATGAGTCTAGATTTATGAAAAATTTACAGATCTTGATTTCGAGTTTCATAACTCGAGATATGAATTTTCTTGTAACTGTGACGCGAGTAGCTAGAAAGCTGTGAATGAAGAAACAAAAGATTTGAAGTTCTTAATTTGATAAATTATGTTCGGTAACTCCTCAAGCTCGACTCCGGTGACAGTTTCGG
Organism: Gossypium arboreum; assembly: GCF_025698485.1. Taxonomy (NCBI): domain Eukaryota; kingdom Viridiplantae; phylum Streptophyta; class Magnoliopsida; order Malvales; family Malvaceae; genus Gossypium; species Gossypium arboreum. The sequence goes on from NC_069080.1 coordinate 99,029,914, forward strand.
GCATGGGGGCGTTACATTTGGTGGTATCAGAATAGGTTTAGTCGGTTCTCAAACTAACCTAGCATGTGTAAAAGTTTAGCTATACATGCCACTGATCTGCGATAGTGTGATGTCTTCCGACGCGTATGAGTACCGTCTTATTTAGACAGGGTACTCTCCAACTGAGCTGCACCGACCATGTTCAATGTTATGTGAAGGTATTTGAGTAAAATTATGATTATAAAAAGTCTCGGTTTAGAAAAGTATGAATAAAAGTTTATGATACATATGTGATAAATATCCATATTTGCTTGATGCTCATATGATGTAGTGTATATGGCTTACTTGATAAGATGAACGGAATAAATAGAAAGTAGTAGAGGTATGAATAAAAGTCATAATATTATGATACGAATGAAAATGTCCTTGTCTTGATTTGGACGTCGAGTGTTGATGAATGCTAATGATATATAATTTTATGAGATAAAGTATTATAATGAAATGAACTTATTTATGTTAAATTGTTGGATTGAATTATATGATTGTAATGATATGTACATGATGATGCACGAAATGAAAGTTGTGATTGTGATGCAAATATCTATGTTTGTTTGGTCTTATATGATGTCATGAGCATGACTTAATTTAATTAAATGAATGGATAAGTAAAGCTATCTAGAAAACATAGAATGTATGCATAAGTATATTGTCTAAATGGACAATAGGAAAATTTGTGTAAGCCAACATGAATGTTGCATTGCTCGAATGAATGACATGATTTTGATGATGTTGCTATGATGATGGGAGTTATGTCATATGTGTATGTATAAGAAAGTCGAGTCGAGGTCCTACAACCCTCCCCTTATCAAGTGGTACTTATAATGGAATTTCATGAGATTTGTATTGAATAAGTTTCCGATTGAGAACCCAAAGAGTTCAATAATAGAATAATTATAAGTATGATCGAGATTGAAAATGAGTTGATAAGTAAAGTCGAGCCGATGAAAGTATCGGATTGACGTAAAGATTATTGGAGTTATGCCTTGCTCCGTTAGAAAAGGAATTCTCCTTGGTAAACCGAATTACTCAGTGCAAGGTCGAGAAAAGTGTAAATCGAAATTTATTCGAATCGGCCTTCTTTAGTGAATGGTTTAATCTGAAATTTGTGACGGCAGAACTAGTTGGGAAATGATAATTGAAATGTGAACTATCTGAGTGTGACAAAGTGATGACCGGACAGATTTAGCGATCTCTTTTGAGATGTTCTATGTGTTTACCCGTTCTCGAAAATATTTCTATGGCTATTGATCTTCGAAGAAATTCTTGTTATATGGGAATGTCTTTTAATCTCGGTGTTGGATAAAAGCATTGGTAGTCTGACGGTTTATAATTTGTATTGCTCTATTTCATCGGGTATTCTATTCCATTTAAATCGATAAGAATTGATGAGAGAATACATATGATATTATGATCCTGTTTCTTCTACTTGATGCTTCATCCGATATATATGTATGGGAAGATATATTGTTCTTGTTATATTTGATTCGGTGGGATTAAATGATGTTTTCTTTTGGACTTTCTTTCTTTGAAGAATTATCGGGTATTCTCATATTTTCTCTATGAGTTTGGTTTTCGATTCTCGGCATAGTATCGTATCTTGGATTTCTTTATTCGGTTTCCTTGTTATCTTTGTTCCATAATTTGTCAATTATGACTCATGTTCAAGTACGTTCTTCAGCTCGTGCTAATCATGTCAAATATGACTATACTTTTAATTTGATCTTAGTAATGTGGTGATTTTAGTATTGGGATTTTTTTTCTAATTTCTGTGTAAGGATTTGACATCAGTAAGTGATAAAAGCACGAGTTTCAGTCGGTATGGTGAATTATCTATTTGAAAGATTTCATGTGACAATTATTTCAAGATTATTTTTCCCAAGTCGATAATGTAATTTCATTTTGTACGGATAAAAGAGTAAATAGTCCGAGCGAGAAGTGTATATTTATTGGAAAGAGTTGGATATTAGTTAAAATCACTACGAATGATAAGGTTTTCGTCTTGTGAAAGCTGAAAAGTTTATTACATGTTGACAAAGTTTGGATAGATGAGAATATTGGTAACCGAAGCGTCTGAACTAGACTAGTCTACATTGAGTAAAGACTTCGACTTTCAGTAATGTACTGTTGTATGAATTGTGATGTGTTTCAAGACAGTGAGGAAATGTGATAGTTTAGAGCATTCGATGTTACATAAAATCGGAGTTGTTAAAGGGGTTAAAGCCGAACATTGGGATCTATCAAAATTATCCTTGCCAGTGTTGATATTGGGATGGAAATGAGAAGGATTATTCTTGAGGCCATATCAGAATTATTTCCATGGCGGAAAGAGGAAAATGTGATGTATCCTATTGTTAAATGTTTGGCGAGATCTATAAATCATATCGGTATTGAATGAATTCCTACTCATCAGATTCATGGAATTTCAGGTCTTTTTGATTGTTTAATTTCTTGGAATTCTAGTCTCCATTAACCAAATTGAGATCTGGTTTTATGTCAAGATGACAAGGAAGCGGAGAAGGGTTGAAAATTTAAGAACAATTAAGAGATGAGTTCGTAAACTTTCGAATATATGAGAAATTAATGAGATATATTGGAGGCACCGCCTGAGTGAAAGTTCTTCAGCACCGAATATGAAATTGAGGAATCTAAGTGAAGACCGCTTTTCTGGTAAGATTTTCGGGGACGAAAATCCTTAAAGGGGGGGAGAGTTGTAATATCCTGATTTTGGGCCTAGTCGGAATAGCGATTTCGTGACCACAAAATCTGAGATATAAATAATTATTTTATGATTATTTTAAGGTCTATGATATGATTGCATGATTGTGTGAAACTTTCGTGAAGAAATTTTATGCATAAAGTGCTTAAATTGAAATTAGGGACTCAATCGAATAATTTGTAAAACTTGCATTCTAGAAGTTTCTAGTATGAAATTGTTTTGAAATATTAATTAGGAGGTCTTAAATAGCAATTTTACCAATTTCTAAGTCTATGGACAAAAATTGGACATGGATGGAATTTTTGGAAAGTTTAGTAGTAAGGGCATTTTGGTCATTTAGGGGTAAAATGAATTAAAATACAAAATTAAAAGCCAATTTTGCTCATCTTCAACCCCATGGCCGAATATAGCAAGGAGAAACCATGGCTAGGGTTTTTCAAGCTCCCAAGCTCGATTGTAAGTCCGTTCTAGTTCGTTTTTAATGATTTTTACGTTTTTGGAGTCCCGGTAGCTCGATTAAGCTTATGCTAGCAATAATTTAACCTAGGGTTTATATTTGGAAAAATACCCATAGGTGAAATTTGTGTATTTTGGTGTTTTATGATAGAATATAAAGTTTTAAATTATGTTAGACAACTTGTGCTACTCGGTTTTAAGCGAAAACTAGCAAAAGGGCTTAATCGGTAAAAATACCTAATAGTCATAAGTACATGTTAGAGTGAGAATTTGATGTTGCCATAGAAGGGAAAAATGATAAGCATGTCATAAAACATAAGAAATTAGGCTGAAGTTTAATTTACGAGCTTTGGGGTAAAAGTGTAAATATGCAAAAGTTTAGGGGCAAAAATGTCATTTTTCCAAAATATGATTTTGGGTCAATTTGAATAATGTGAGTCCTAATTAGAATATATTTTAAATGATAGAGCAAGGAAAACTGAAATTCGAGCTAAAATGAAAAAATACCAAGTTGTGGACGAAATGGTAAAAGTAGCCATTTTAGCATACGAGGTAAGTTCATGTGTAAATAATGTAGCATAATTGTTATTTTTAAGTTATTGATGTTAATTATATGATATGCTGATTTTTTTATCGTGAAATATTATGCTTTGTGGTTAATGTTGAGTAATATGCAAATTATGTTTACTACTTGATAAATATGAATTGCTACCGAGTATCGGTTCCGATATTCCATGGAAGACGGCAATGTGAGATCGAGGAAAAAAGCCCGTTTGAACCTTAGGAATAGATTAGGATACAAGTGACATGTCACTAGGATGGTTGAGCATCCGAACTCGTTGAGTTGAGTCCGAGTTCACTTATGGATGCGAATGTCTGAACTCGTTGAGTTGGGTCTGAGTTCGTGAAATGTAACTAGGCATCCGAACTCGTTGAGTTGAGTCCGAGTTCACTTATGGATGCGAATGTCCGAACTCGTTGAGTTGAGTCTGAGTTCACTTAGGGGCGGGTTACATGATTTCTTGATTACATATGAGGCACTTATGTGCAAATTATCCGTGTATCCGAGTTGTATTCCGATGTGTTCAACGGGTGAATTTTCTAGTGAAATGAAAGAACACTTAAGATGCAAGCGACATTTTGGTAAGTATTGTGAAATGGACACTTTGGACAGGTATGTTCTTAACCCTCGGGTTGATAATAGATACAACAACGATAAGGTAGTAAGATGATGAATGATGTTTAGAAATATGATATATGTTTTGGTGATACCATGCTAAAGTTGTTTGGTGTATTTGTATTGTTATGTTACTTGTTATTTACATATGAACTTACTAAGCATTTATGTTTACTCCTCCTCTTTATTTACTGTAGTTTTGAACAAGCCATTTCGGGAATCGGGACGGGTCGAAGGTTCGATCACACTATCCAAAGGACTTTCATCGGGTAAATGGCTTGTAAAACTTAAGTATGGCATGTATAGCAATATATTTATTTTGTGTAAATAATTTTATGATATGGCCATGATTGGTTGAAAAATGTTTGATATTGATAAGTCATGGTGATGGTTAAATTTAGATCATGTTTGATATCATGGAAGTTTAATAGGTTATCTAGTTCATAACAACTCATAAAAAGATGAAATTTGCCTTAAAATGTAATATTGCTGCAACAATGACATGAATTTGAAAAATCACTAAAAATAGTATAAATGGAATTAAATGATGAACAAGTTATGAAATTGAAGCTTAATGAGTCTATTTTCATATGGATAAAAAAACAGGCATATAAATTATTCTTTATGAGATATTTGAAACCTTGTGAAACAGGGCGAGTAATTTCTGGATCCTCTGTTCGACTTTAAAATTCATAATAAATTGTAAAAAGTCATTCTTTATATTTACAGATTCCTTATCGAGTCTAGTTTTAAGAGAAACAAACCTCGTAGTCATTGAAATTCGTATAGAGATATATCTGATTAAGTAATACACGGATGTCGGGCGCGTCGAACCACGAAATAGGGAGACTTTAACTAATAAACTGTACTAATTGGCCCAACCAAAATTCTAGAAAAAAGTAGTAAATAGATATATGAGTCTAGATTTATGAAAAATTTACAGATCTTGATTTCGAGTTTCATAACTCGAGATATGATTTTTCTTGTAACTGTGACGTGAGTAGCTAGAAAGCTGTGAATGTAGAAACAAAAGATTTGAAGTTCTTAATTTGATAAATTATGTTCGGTAACTCCTCAAGCTCGACTCCGGTGACGGTTTCGGGCATGGGGGCGTTACATTTCCTTTTTGCACAGAGATATTGTCAACCAAAACATTAGTACTGGTTCAGCCTAATTTGAAGAAAAAAGGTTTATGATCTTTAGTCATGCCTCGATGAACGGTTTGAAGTGTGTTCCAACAATAGAGTGTATAGAGATATCATGTGATTCCATACGGTTAAAGTTGCATGAAAAGAGTTATGTGACATATTTAATGATTACAAGATTTTAAAATGTTTGACATTGCAGAGCGAGATCCGAACTTGGTACAGCAAAGTTAGCTTGAATTGTTGAACAACTTTTGATTCTGTAAGTAAATATTATTATCTGAGGGAAATGATTATAGTTTTGAATGATCTGAATAAGAAAATTTTGTGTGCTTTACGAGCGATGAATATGTGATTGATATTATCAGAGGATGATTATATGTTAGCTAGATTAGAAGTTAAATTGATGCTTACAAAGTGAATTCGTGAAACTTAGAAATGTGTTATCAAATTATAAATTAAAAAAGGGTTCAGCATAAATTTTTTTTGGTTCAGAACTTCAGATGTGGAATCGATGATTGTTTGTTGCTTTGAAATAGAGTGCGTATACCAAGAAGCTCTGAGATTGTATAACCATTGTTGCAAGAGGCTCACAGTGTTAGTTAGACTATTCATACAAGAGTAACAAGATGCATGATAATGTATTGATAAATGGGTATAAAATGTAATATTTCTGGCCTCGCGTTAAATGTTTGAGCTATTAACAAGTTAAAGTTAATTATTAAGCGTCTTAAGGACTATTTCAGCATGTTTTGATATCTGAGTATTGGTGAAATAGAATTTTGATAAATTTTGTATTGGGATTATCTCTTATCATTGGAAAAAAATAGATGTTATCTGAATTATTGTTAACTGTATGAATAAGTCTTTCTGTATGCATAGATTTCTCTTTTGATAAATCAGCTGAGTTATTCATTTTAGAGACTTTCAGTTTACGCATGGTGCCAGTCATCATTGTTTCAGATTAAAATCTAAAATTCATATGGTAATTTTAGGAGAAATTATAGTAAGCTGTGAGTACAAGGTTGTTTGATAAATTATCAGGTGAGTATAAAAGTGAAATTGTATGAGGTATCGTATATGGCAGTTACCTAACTCCGTTGTTTAGAATCGAGCTTTGTGAATAAATGATTCATGAGATTAATATCATCAGTGAAATAAAGTAGAAAATGAAGATAACTCAAAATAGTTAGAAGCAGATTCAGTTTAATATGATACATGGCAAAAAATAGATCAGAATCTTAATTGTGAGATTAAAGAGATATGAAATCTGAAGCTATTTGTGAATTTGCAATGTACTATGTGAAAGCAAATCCTTAATTTACATTCTGGTAAGATTTTCGAGGACGAAAATCCCTAAGGGGGAGAGTTGTAGCAGCCGGATTTAGACCCTAGTCAGACAGTGGTTTCGAAACCACGAATCTGAGTTAAAAAAATATTTTAATATTATATTTCATGCTCAAAGTACGTGAATTGTTATGTGTGAAATTTTTGTATCAAAATTTTATCATTTGTGTGCTCGATTTTATAAAAAGGACTTAATCTCGTAAAGCATAAAAGTTGAATTCTATAAGTTAAATGCATTAAATGACTATATATTTTAATTGTTTGAGTGCTTGAATGGTAATTATACCATTTAAGTGTTAGTGGGCATTTATAGGAGTTGGTACTGTTGAAATTTGTTTTAAATATAAAGGTTAAAATACTAAATTATGTATTAATATCTGATTAAATAAAACAATTCATAAATTGGCCATGCATTATCATCCTTTTGGCCGAATGTTGGAAGAAATAAAGCCATGGATGAAGCTTTGAATGTTCAGCACTTTTGAAGCTTAATTTGGGTATGTATTTTACTCAATTTTTGATAATTTTATGTTTTTAAAATTGTTGCTTCGTAAATTAGCTAGTCCATGCTTTAATTTTCAAAATTTATGAAGAAATTTTGATTTGCCATTATTTATAGCTTGAGGTTTTTGTGTTTGATGATGAAAAATAAATATGCATTAATAGATTTTCATATTTACTTAAGTGATTTTTAGTAAAAATGCCTATTCTATTTGGGATTAAATTGTAAATTTTGTAAATTGAGGGGTCAAAATGTGAAATGAATGAAAGATATGGGCTGCTAAGGACCTTAGTGAAATTCGGCCAAGCATGGGTGTGGTCAAATTTTGAATATTTTTTGTTTTGTGAAATAGGATCTAAATTGAAAAAAATGTGAAATGTCAGGGGCAAAAGTGTAATTAGACCATTTATCTATCTTTTGATGAATTTGATTCAGTATATGATGAAATAAGTCAAATTTGTATTTAATTAGATCAGGAAATGAGGAAATCGAATTTGGATTGGAGAAAGTAAAAAATTATCGAATAGTCATTCCGGTCCATTTGTGTTAATACGAGGTGAGTTTATAAATAAATAAATGTTGTTAAATTGAAATGTATTTGCAATATATGTGCTGAATTGAGTTGTAAAGAAATATATATATATATATATATATGATGCTGAATTGAATCGAGCCTTGGAGAATCTATTCCGATTATGGATTGTTCGAATAGGTGAAATTGAGAAAGTTCTAATAATGTGACAATGTCTAAAAAGCCTTGTATGAACCATAGGAAAAGTTAGGATACATATGTCATGAAATAGGATTCTGATATGTGTTATTGTGTAAGACCACGTCTGGGACGTTGGCATCGATTTGTGATTTACGTGTAAGACCATGTCTGGGACATTGGCACTGTATATGATTTCGTGTAAGACCCTGTCTGAGACAGTGGCATCGATATTTGATTACATGTAAGACCACGTCTAGGACTTTGACATTGTACGAGCTTATGAGTTATCTGAGTATCCTTACTGATTCCGAACAATTTAACAAGCATTTCAAGAAATGATTAACCATGTGAAATTGTATCCGATTCAGGTACGTGTGATTTGTTATGAAATTCAGAAAAGAAATGTGAGTAATATCATATGACCATATGTGAAATATATGACAACGAATTATAGGAATGTATATAAATGAATGATGTGTTATATATACTCGTTATTATGAAATTGTGGTTCTATGTTTTGGACATGAGATATATGAAATATGAAACATGGCATTGATGTATGATTTCTTGGTTCGAAAGCTTGAACAATTAATGAAATTAAAATGGTTGAGTTGGCTATATGGTTCATATATGCAAATTTGTTTTATGTGAATAAGGGAATTATGGATGTTCGAGTTAAAAAGTGTTTATAAAGAAGTTGATATAATCTTATGTATGATTTGTAATAAATGAACATAGTTTGATTGGTGATGTAATAAATATGTGTGAGTTTGATTATATGATTGAGTTAACGGTTGTTATTCTAATTTGAAAGCATGGTTATATGATCATTGATAAATAAGACAAGCGGAGTTATTTAATATGGTTATATGAATTTACGAGTACAATAAATGTATATATGATTGAGATTTGATAAATTCGGTTTAGTGATATTGGTTTACAGATATTATTGAAATGATTTATTTGCTTATAGCTTACTAAGCTTTCAAACTTACTCTGTGTGTTTTTCCTATGTCTATAGAGTTTCAGAAACTTGCTCCGGTTGGAAGCTATAGGAGACATCATCACACTATCTGGTTATTACTTCAGTAAATAAAAGCTTTGAGTTTTGGTTATGTGGTACGTATAGGCTAGTTTTGAGATGGATTATTTTGATTTGAGTATATATATAGCCATGCGAAAATAGCTTAATTTTGATGCTAATATTGTTTATATTTGGTTATGTATTGAGCTCATTTTGGGAAGTATGATTCATGGGTTGTATGTATGGTATAATTTGTTATATGATTTTGCTTGAGCATTGAGGTGAAATATTGGATGTATTTTTGACTTATGGTTCATATTCCTATAGGTAAAATGATGTGTATAACATTAATGATGCATTAGTTATTTGAATACAGTTTGAAAAGGCAAATAATGTGATATGTTTAGATATATATATGTATATGGCCAAGTGAAATGATCATTTTGGTATGTTCATAGTTGGGAATTTGGTAATGTTTAGCATGTGATTTTATTATGCTTTGATATAGAGAATGAGCATGAAATTGGTTGATGATATTATGAATTGATTGTTACATTTTTGGAGTTGAATTTGATTGAAAATGTTGCATATATGATGCTTGATTTTGGAATAATAGGGAGGACCCAAATTGGTGGCATATCGGCCTTGTAAATGGCTTATTTTTACCCACACGGGCAGTGTCCCTGCCATGTTGCTTGAGGGCCATTTCGTAATGAGCCTGGACAGACCACACGTTCGAGCACACACAGTCGTGTGCCAGGCTGTGTGGCCAAGTCAGTTTCAACCACGGGCTAAACACACAGGCGTGTCTTATTGCTGTGTGGATAAGTCAGTATGTATGCCCTGTTTCGCCACGGCTTAGACACACGGACGTGTTTAATGCCGTGTGAGGCACATGGTCTGCTCACACGGGTGTGTGACCTTTGTAACTTAGAAAAATTGTTAAATTTTTAAAAAAAAATTATATGTGTTCGATATAGTCCCAACCTCTTCCTAATGTATGTTTATGGTCTCATTGACCTAAGAAAGGGACTTAATGTTGATGTTTGACTATGATATGATGATGCATGACTTTTGATTGTGAAATGTTTGCGAGATGTTTCGATATGTCTGGTAATGCCTCTTAACCCTATTCCAGCGATGGATATGGGTTAGGGGTGTTACATTTCTTACCGTTGCCGTTCCTAGTGGGCGTTTCTTTGTCTCCCCAACTATTTCCCTTTGGATTGAATTTGGGCTTAGAAGACTCGGACTAGTCTTTCTTCCCACCAAATTCAGCAAATGATTCTGCTACAGACATGACTTGGACTCTTCGCCATTGCAACTCTTGTTTCGCCCATGGTTTCAATCTATCCATGAAGGAAAAGAATGCCTCTTTCTCACCCATATTTGAGATTTTAAGCATGAGTTTGCTAAAGTCTTTCAAATACTCCCTCACAGTTCCTTGTTGCGCCACAACCTTACCTGAGCTTCATCCTCGGCATACTCTGGATAAAACTGTGCTTTGAACTCACATTGGAACTCCTCCCAAGTTCCAATTTCGATCCCACCACATCTCATATCAGTGGACCTATGATGCAACCACAACAAAGTAATGTCAGTAAGGTACATAACAAGAGTAATTACCTTAGTGGCATCGTCTGTGATGCCTTTGGCACGAAAGTATTACTCAATTCCTGAGAAAAAATTTTCCACATCTCTTGTGGGCCTTGTTCCCTTGAACTCCTTGGGCTTGGGAACATCCACACTGGGTTTGGGTGTAACAACAGCTAACCCTCCATTACCCAAAGCAGCCTTGTAGATTGTGAGTTCACCTTGGAGCTTTGCAATCTCCCTTTTCAAGGCCATCATCATAGCCTCAATGACATCATCCCTACCAATCAGTTTTTCAACATTATCCATTTAACGCCTCGAACTTTTGGCTTAGAAGTATTGGCCTTGAGGATGGTTCCGTAAGGAGGTTGTATATAAGTATTTAATTGTGCAAAGGAAACGACACAATTAAATGTCTACTTTAGTGGTTAACAACCCTGAGAAGTGTTGGAAAAATATTAGGTTCAAACTTGGGCTTTAGCAAAAATTTTGGTTTTAAGTGAATTAAACCTTGGATGCTTGGATGAAGACCTTTTAAATTATGTGTTAAATAAATGACACAAGGAAGCATTTGGTCTAGTGGTTGTAGCGTCATTAAGGTTGCAAGGGAGCCTGGGTTCAAGTCTTGGCTCTTGCAATTTATTTTGGTTTTTCTTTTAAAGGAATCTGGACCTTAGCACATATCCCTTATAATTAATTAGGGATAAAATATGACACAAAAATAACCTATAGTGGAGTGGCAAGGTGGCGTGTTGTGTAACTGTGAGGTCTGGGGTTCAAGTCTTGGGATGCGCAGTGAAGTATTTATTTTATTATTTGAGCTGTGTAGGAGGTGGAGTTGGACTAGAACTCTGTGGTTGAAGTGGTCATAAGAATGAGGAATATTTCCTAATGGTTGAAAGTAATCCCACATCGGGAAGCTAGTATGAGAATTGGTGAGAAGCTAGCTTTAAATAGAGCGAACCAGATGAGTTAGGGAGGAAGACTCAATGCAGGATGTGCCAAGGTTGGTGATCATGGACTTCGGCGCGTTCTCATAAACAGGTGTGTATTTTGCACTACTCTAGCCATAGAACAGCAAATGACGGAATGCCGAAACTCCAGTCACACGGTGATGGCAGCCACACGAGCATGCGAGCGCACATTTGGGAGCTTTGACATGATGGTTGAGGCCATCATGAGTGCTCTCGTGGGCTTAGGTTGCTTTGGGCCACGATGGGCCGAGATGGGCTATGTGGGCCCATGAGCCCAAGTGGATAAATTGTATGATTGTGTAGTAAATATTGGATTGGACTATGTGAATCTCATATCTGTAGGCTAGTATTACTGAAATACCCCTATAAGGTAGAATTACTAAAATGCCTCTGTAGGATAGAATTACTGAATGCCCCTATAGGGTAGAATTACTGAAATACCCTTGGTTTACAAAATTACTAAATACGCTTGGTTTACAAAACTACCAAAATACCCTCGATTAGCAAAATTTCCAAAATACCCCTGGTTTGTAAAATTAGCAAAATGCCCCTGATTTTTGAAATTACTAAATACCCTCGACCTATAAAATTACCGAAATACCTTAACTTGTAAAATTACCGAAATACTTTTGATTTTTAAAAATATCAAAATGCCCCTGATTTGGAAAATTACTAGAATGCCCTTAATTTGGAAAATTACAGAAATACCCTTAGTTTGTATATTTACCAAAACACCCTTGTAGGGTGAAATGACTAAAATACCCCTAATAGGTAAAAAGATCGTTCTACCCCTTTAGGGTATATAACTCACTGTTAATACAATTTGATTAATTTGACTATGTTTTGACTGAGAATGTATGACTGTGATTTGTATGATTTTGTATGTCATGTGTATATTTGTTGCATTCATATAATATTATGTTGCACATAGGTGGGGATTATGAAACAGAGGAAGAAATTCAGGATCGCATGGTTGCTTGACGACCGTGGATCCACCGATTGAGGATCGCATGGTTGCTTGACGACCATAGATCCACCGATTAAGGATCGCATGGTTGCTTGACAATCGTGGATCCACCAGTGGCTTTTAAGCCCAATATATGGTTATTGACGACTCTGTGTCGATCATATTTACCCGAGGCTGTGTGTCGACTATATTACCGTCACTAATGGCTGTGTGCCTAAAATGATACAGCTATCAATGGCTTAAAGCCAATTATTCTAATTATGATTTTGTGCCAACCTACATATGGCTCTGTGCCAACCTGATTATGGTTGTGTGCCAAGCGTATTTGCCTAAGGCTATGTCCCATATATGAATATTGATGACTCTGTGTCGATCACATTTACCTAGGGCTGTGTGTCGGTTATGTTACTCTAGTTGATGGCTATCTGCCTAACATAATGCAGTATCGATGGCTTTGGGCCCTTGCGCCATTCTGCTTACAGCTTCCAGCCATCCTGTTATTTAGCAGCTTGCTATAATGAGGGTAGTACCGCAACTGGGCTACCATTGATGTGTATCGGATGGGTGGGTCATTATTTATATCCCCACATGATGTGTACTGGGGGACGGAGTTGATATGTATCGATTGGATGGGATGGGTTAGCATACATTTTGCATTATGCATATGATTTGATTCTGACAAGGGACGAGACCCAAGTGATTCTGTAATAGGCTTAGGACCACTGCAATTGTACTGATGCTGATTTGGGCTTAGGCCCACCTGATTCTATAAAAGGGCACAAGCCCAGTTTGATTCTATTTCTGTCTGTCTTACTAACTGTTACCTATTTTAGTGTAGGAGCGGATTATACACTGAGTTTTTATGAACTCACCCCATTTTAATTGTGCAGGTAATCCCCAACGTTAGGTGGTTCGGTGCTGCGAGGGACTCGGAGATGACCACACATTGCTTATGTTTTTAGATTTGTTATTACTGTTACGTATTTTTTTTTAATTGGGTTGTAATAAGGCCTCTCTTGATTCTGGTTTTTATTTTACTTTGGGATTTTAATTACTATGTTTTATAATGGTCAAAAGTAGATTGCAGTTTTCCAAAACTACAACTGTTTTCAAAACACTATGTTTTCGAAACTTAACTTTTAAACATCACTTTTTCGTAAATCAGTTACTTTTAGAATTAGATTTCACAAAGTAAAAAGGAATTTTGGAAATAAAATTAAGAAGTTTTCAATGCACTACATTTTAAATAAGAAGGGTTTCTAATGAAAACATGGTTTTTAAAAAACACTTCAATGTGACACGTTAGATTCGGGTCTAACCTCTGGGCCGGGTTTGGGGTGTTACAATCCAACACATACACTTTGAGTTGCTCCTGCATAAACTGCAACTCATCATTGAGCTTATCATCGACATCATCAATCCTCTCCTTTATTTCCCCCACAGATTCCTTGAGAGTGACGACTCGATCTTCTAAAGCTGACAGTATGTCCCTCGAACGACTAGCTTTTCTAGCCCTCTCTTGGGTCTCTATTCCCTTAATATTCTCAGTAACTTCTTTTGACATCTTTCAACTATGCCTTTGAATGCTAGCTTGGATACCAACTATCACAGACTTAGATTTTTCCCACGCGATCCCTGCGGCTTTAAGCAATTTCTTTGCTGAAAAAAGCCTAAGTCAGCCTAACTCGCAACAATTGAGGATTCAACAGAATTCCTCTAAGGCACCAATGAAGAATAGCAAAAGAATAAAGTAAGAACGAACTTGAAATGTGAACAAATGCCACAGAAAAGTAAGAACACTTGAGAAAAAAGTTTGAGTGAATACTTACAAAATTCTATTAATAACTTAATGAATCTACAATAAGGGGGAGGCCTTTATTTATAGCTGAGCCTTTCCAAAATCAATGGTATAGATCAAAATACATCAATGGCTAAGATTAAAAGCTATCTAGATATCAAATCTCTAAGATTACATAATCGTATCATCTAAAGATTACATTTAATGTCTAGGATCACATATCTTTGAAGATCACCTTCCATATTTGCCAAGCATATGTTTGAAGATTACTTTCCATATTTACCAAGCTCTAGAGATGAGCTTTTAATCTCTCAACGTAATGGACCAGTGCGATTGAACCAAATGACCTTCCTTGAATGCCATGGATCATACAAGTTCGTCATGGTTGCGGGCTCCCATGTGTAACCCATGACACTTGCAGTTGCATATAGTCTCCATGGGCTACTCCATATTGTATATGGTATTCATGGGCTGCATAATCCAACAATGAATTCAGTTAGACAATCGACTTGATGACCCAAATATGGACAATAACAAAATGGGCACTTGCACCAGCCCAAACTCAAGTCCAACATGGACCTATTACATGATTAAAATAAAAACTAATAACTATTACATAAAATTATCCAACTTGTCCTAGAAACAAAAAAGGTTCATCGAACAATATTTAAAAAAAAAACATTGTAAATGTTAGGGTTTCAAAATATAAAAACCATTTTTGTTGTTTTAATGAGAATAGACTAGATGTTATTAACTTAGTAAAGAAAGTCCCAAGAAAGATGGTTGGGGAAACCAGGACCATAAAAAATAAAATAACCCTAAACAAAGTTATTGTTCACAAACAAAAAAATTAACATCCATCTCCAGCTTATAGAAGCGTCACATGTTATGGCTGCCCAAGAGCGTGCGCGTTAAAACAAACGATTTTGCAAAAACTATTTTGAAAAGTGATTTTAACTACAAGTGAACACTTTTAGTTGTAATATTTTTAGTGTCAATGGGACACTCGAGTATCCCAAAGGTTTAACATCTCAATTTTGGGCCTAGTTAGAATAGTGGTTTTGAGACCACAAATCCGAAGTAAAAATAATTATTTTATGAATATTTTGAAGTCTATGGCATGAATGCATGATTGTGTGAAAGTTTCATGAATAAATTTTGGGAATAAGTGTCCAATTTAACTTTTAGGACTAAATTGCAAAAGTTACAAAATATGAGATTCTAGAAGCTTGAAGCATGAAATAGCTTTGAATTATTAATTAGAGCTCCTTAAATGGCAATTTGAACAATTTCTATATTTTTGGACAAAAATGGGCATGAATAGGAAAATTTTGAAAGAAATGTCATTTGGTTAATAAAAAAATAAAAAAGAGAAAATAAGTCAAAAATTGTATCCATCTTCGTCCCCCATTGCCGAAATTTCTAAGAAGCCATAGCTAGGGTTTTGTTCATCCTTTCAATCTCAATAGTAAGTGAATCTTAGCCCCGTTTTATCAACCGATCTAGCCATTTCTACCATTATTTTGAGCTAGGGTTGATGTCTACGGTTTGACCCATGTGTGACATGCATGTGTTTTGATATTTAATGGAAGAATATGAATGCTTGATGTGTGATAAACATCTTTTACTAAGTGATTTTTAGTGAAAAGGGCTAAAAAGGACTCATTTGTAAAGTTTATCAAATGAGTAGTAAGATGTATGATTTGTTGAGAAATGTGGGCTGCTATGAGTATGTTATAAGTTTGGCTAGGCTTGGGTAATAAAGAAAATGAGTACATTTCATTTTACGAGCCTAGGGACTAATTTGTAAATATGAAAAAGTTTAGGGGTAAAACTGTAATTTTTCCAAAGTATGATTTATGGGTTGTTTTGAACAGTGTGATAATTAAATAAGTAAAGTTTTCTATTATAGATAAAGAAAAACGGAGTCCGGACATCGAGGAAAGAACAAGGTTGTGGACTAAATCGAATAGTTAGCCATATTTTGGTACCGAGGTAAGTTCATGTGTAAATAATTCAACATCATGTTATTATGTATTTGATGTTTTGATATTGAATGAAACATATATTTATCTCTATGGATTTGATTAATGATGACTCGATAATGATTCGACGAAGAATTGATACCTCAAAATCCCAGTTGAACCTTAGGAATAGTTCGGATACAAATGTCATGACATTAGGGTTATGTGTAATCCCATGTAAGACCATGTCTGGGACATGGAATTGGCATCGATAAGTGATCCCATGTAAGACCACATCTGGGATATGGCATTAGCAGCAATAAGTGATTTCGTGTAAGACCATGCCTGGGACATAGCATCGATATAAGACATCGTGTGATACCATAGCTGGGCTATCAGCTTTGATTGGTGATCCCATGTAAGACCATATATGGGATATGGCATTGGCATCTTACTATGTGTATAAGAATCCCTGAGTATCCTTTAGTATTCCAAGTGGTTTAACGGGTAATCCAAAGAATATGTCAAAGAAATGAAAAAGTATGATCATGTTGAAAGGGTACAGGTATGTACATAAAGCTCATAAATATTGAGATTATGGACTAATAAAATCTGGACAAGAAATGAATGAATGAATCATGATCATGATTTTTATTGTACACTAAGTAAATGACATGATTTAAGATGTATCTATGATACTTGATGACATTGTGATAAATTATATTATGTTATGTGTATAATAATGCATGATTAATGTTGTTAATTATTTACATGAAAATTTACTAAGCTTTATGCTTACTCCTCTTTCTTTTCCATTTTCTTATAGTAACGCCAAGCTAGCTCAGGGATCGAAGGACGTCAGAGCTCGATTCACACCATCAAACTAATCTTTTGGATAGAGTGAATTCAAGTATTTTAAGTATGGCATGTATAGGGAACTTGGTGTAACATCCCAAACCCGGCCCAGACGTTATGGCCGAATCTGACGTGCCACATTGGAGTTGAAAACCACGCTCCATTTTAGTGTTTTAAAAACCATATATTTTGTTGAGTTAACAAGGTGTATGGAAGCTGGGCACCAGGTAGGTATCCGAGACAGAGGAGGTGAGCCATGAAGGCTGCTTAAGTACCAAGCTCTTTGATTGGATCCAGTCCTAGACATGCCCATAACCATAACCACATTTTGTTATATCGAGTTTTAAATTTGTTTAAGTGGACGTCCTCGATAAATTGATTAATTATAGTGTTGAGATATTTTGAAAACAAGTATCGCTTTGCAAACACGTCCTAAGTCTAGCCCATTTGAATAATTATCAACCAGGTTTAAAGTTATTAAAAGTAAACTAATCCCGAAAAGAAATAACAGAAAAGTTAAAATTGGCCTTATTACAACCCAAAAATAAATAATAATTAAAGGAAATTAAATGAAAACCAACACTTATTTAAAAGCCCAAAGACGATCACCGTGGCCACTCTGAATTGCCTCCGGCCCAAGTCCCCACATCAAAGCTCACCTGCAAGGTTAAGGAAAGGGGGTGAGTTTGGAAACTCAGTGTGCAACAAGCCCCCTTCAGAGCCCAAAACAATAGCAGCCTGTTGGGTCTAAGCCCAAAACCAATCTCAAACATGTACTGGACCATAGCCCTTTTCATATTTCATAATTCATAACACTGGGCCGAAGCCTTTTCATATTTCATATTACTGGGCCGAAGCCTTTACTGTAAACGGTATGGCCCGTAGGCCCATTTCAATATCACATGTAATGTCAAATGAAAGAATGCAACCCATTTGGGGAGACTACTCAACCCACCATCCGCTACTCTCCACCCGTACCAACCAACACACCATGTGGGGATTAACTCGACCCACCCCGCCATAACTCTCCACTGGCAGCATAGCTGCTTTATCATATAACTGGAGGCCTAGCCTCTTTTAATAACTCGGGCAAAGCCCTTTTGATAACTGGGGCATAAGCCCTTTTGATAACTGGGGCAAAAGCCCTTTTAATAACTGGGGCAAAAGCCCTTTTAATAACTAGGGCATAAGCCCTTTTGATAACTGGGGCATAAGCCCTTTAATAACTGGGGCATAAGCCCTTTTGCACTTCCTCCATCCATATAAAAACCCAACCCAATGCATTTATGAACATCTCATGTGCATATCATACATATCATGTGCATATCATACATGTCATGTGCATATCATACATATCATGTTTATCAAAATCCCATGCATTAAGTTCATATATAAACCCTAGGGGTATAATGGTCACTTTTACCTAGGGGCAAAACGGTCATTTTCATGTTATAAGGGTAATCTTGTAATTCTACCAAAAATTAGGGTTTCCATGTTCATTAACGATTACTAACAATTCATGGGTGCAAATAGTGATTCTGGCCCATTTTTAGCGAAATCGAGTTATTGGGCCAAAAACCCCTAATGGGCCCTACTTAGCCGATTTTGTCATCTAGGCCCATTTAGCCTATATCCATTACAGTATTAACAGTCTTAACATGCAATTTAACATATTTCCGTTTTCTACCAATTTTTACCCAAATGGGCCCGAAAGCCTGTTGGGCCCTATTGCAGCCCCTCGAGGCCCAACTTACCGTGAATGCCAAAAATCACGTTCTTACCGTTTCCAATGTTCCTGATCATCATATCAACGAATCTAACTAACTAATGAGCGTTCGCTTGCTCACGAGTCCTCGAAATGCCAGGATTCTGGCATTTCGGCTTTTTGGCATTTATCGCTTTAAGCTATGAAAAAGGGTTCGTTACACACCTGTTTTGCGATATTCCTTGACGAGATCTCCTATGCGATTTCTCCTATAATCAACCACTTATAGATTAGACCATGTTAATATTAAACCAAATCGAAAACTTCCTATAATCATCACTTACACATTCGGCCACCATCCATAATGGCCTTAGGAATCCTACCTTTGTCTCGATTGATGACTAAGTCTAGCCACTCCGGTGATCCAAGCTACTCCAAGTCGACACTACACCTTGCTGCTCCTCCAATAAACAAACCAAAAAAAATATTAAAAGAAGACCCCATAAAGTCTATACCCATATTCGACCATCTCCCTAAATTTGGGGTTTCGACTTTTGGCCAAAGTTACACTAGGAATTGTTTAGAGTTTGAACACTTACCACAGTCTTTCTCCTCTTGAGTCCGGATGCCTAAAAGGTAAAGGAATCGAATGCCAACTATTGAAAAGGAAAGAAAAGGTTGCTGGTCACAAAGAATCGGCACCCCCCTATCTTCACTGGTTTCGGCTTTTTGCGGTATTTCTAAGTAGAGAGATTAAGGAAAGAAATAATAAATGAGTGGAGGAAAGTAATGGGCTGGTTTTGAAAAAGAAAAGGAGAAAATATAAGAGGAAGATGGTAGATTCGGCTAAGGAAGAAAATAAGAAGAAAACTAATACAGAAGAAAAACAGCATGCCTAAGACCCTAATGCCGAAATTACTAACCTAATACCCTCCCGCCGAATTCCCTCTCTAACCCCTTCCAATCGGCTAAGCTCTATCATTCTCTCAAATCCCTAAAATCTCTCCCCTTATCCCTCCTTAATCCATGCATTTGACTTGATCCAACTCTCCTCTTACAGAATCCACTTAGGTTCCAACACTTACCCTTCCTGCACATAAAAATAAATACTCTTATTTGCCAACACAGGGAATCGATCCCAGGTCTTCCCTTAAGCTCCACAAGCCACCTTTTTAGGAGCTTAGTGGCGTCACCCTTGCCACTTTACCAAAGCTCTTTTTGTGATACCTTTTACCCACAACTTAATATAAGGGCACCTAGCCAGAACCCCTAACTCCTAAGTCCAAAATTTAAAAATTCTACCGGGTTTTGGCCAACTCATGGGCCTTCCATAAGCCCATTTACATACTCAAATTATGAATTCCATAATCACATACAAAATTTTAGAAATCTACTTAAAATATCAAGTGTAACACCCCAAACCAGTGACCGTCACCGGATTTGACCACGAGGTGTTACCGGGCTTACTTTACTTATTCCTCTCTTGGAAAATTTTTTTGTTTTCCTTTTTCTGTTCCAGGCAGGCTAGTTAACTGCGTCACTGCCACCTTAAAAATCATATCTCGAGTTCCAGAACTCGAAAACCAAATCCGTAAATTTTCCCCAAATTTAGACTCATATATCCATCCATGAATTTATTTCTAGAATTTTTGGTTGGGCCAATTGGTACAGTTTATTAGTTAAAGTCACCCCTGTTTCAGGGTTTGACTACACTGACCTTTGTGCATTACGACCTGGATATCATCTCGTACAGAGCTCTAATTCTCATTCCGTTTGTTTCTAATGAAAGTAGACTCAAAGGGGAATCTATGCATATAAGGCATGACCTCTAATTGTTTCTGGATAATTTATGGTAAATTTTCAAAGTCGAAACTGAGGATCCAGAAACTGTTCTGGCCCTGTCTCACGAAATCTTGAATATCTCTCAAAATACAGCTCATATGGTCGTTTCGTTTCGTCCATATGACAATAGACCCATCAAGCTTCGAGTACATAATTTTCTTAGAAATTAGTTCCACTTCTACCATTTTTGGTGATTTTTCGATTTCATATCACTGCTGCTGTCCGCAACAGTTACTGCAGTAGACTATGCCAATTTCATGAATCTTTCCTTGGCCTTACTAATCATTCATCATACATGGCACAACTATGGCCACCTTATCAAAATTAAGGTTTCTAAGACCCGTGGCTATAGGTTCTAGCATCCCACTCAAACGACCACATAGGCCATTTTCACATGGCTTAAAGTTTACAACCCAAAATTCAACAAAACAAAATAGCCCATACATGCCAAATGTTCTCCTAGGTTGACTAAGAAGACAATACCAAAATTGCTCGCCGGTGTGATGACTTCGTTGACGGCTCCGAGCACACAAAATAGACGAGTCCAAAAGACCTAAAATGGGTGACAAGAAAACACAGAGTGAGTTTATAACTCAGTAAGTCATAAGCATTCGACAACCATCCATTAATAAAATTATCACAACATGAAACAATAACTGAGGTTAGGTACTCCATCCATGTCGAAACTATACCATAATTCCTCGGACCTTTCGGTTCAATCTCATACCAAGTCATACATCCACATTTCATATTCTATTCAATAAGATATTTGAGGCATTTTTACACACCAACTCATTTTCACCACAATCATACAATTGCAATCATCACATAGATTTAAAGCTTACCAAGCTCATCCCCGAACATGAACATAGTGCCTATTCGCCATGAGCTCAAGGTACTTACCCAATCCGCTGTCCGTGATCAACTCGATAATATCGCACACTCAAGGTGCCAATAGTGATGCAAAAGCATATAGTGAGTCCGCACACTTAGTGCTATATAATCACTCGCACACATAGTGCTATATAATCAAATTCGCACACTTAGTGCTGTACAAATTTTAACCCCGCACACTTAGTGCCAATCTTGTCACCGTGTCCATTTATACCCGCACACTTAGTGCCGAGACCAATATTTTATGCATTTTACTACCTTTATACATTCAACGATGGCATCATTCCATACACATACATTTCCATTTACACATCAATTCATTAAACACAATTGCATATATATTATGATCATTTAAATCAATACCAAATATATGCTTAATGACTTACCTTGTTTTGGGTGGAACGGTTCCAAATCGGCTACTCGTTTGCTTTCTCCTTTCCTTTGTCCGATTTAGTTCCCCTTTGCTCTTGAGCTAAATCAAACAATTTACCTCTCCATCAAACACAAACATACGGCATTCATATACATTATTATGATTATTGCCGAATACTTAACACAACTAAGCTGAAAATTTACTCAATCTCATCTTAATTTATTGCTACTTATCCATCCAAATTTCCAATACAAGGTATTTAACACCTATGCCCATTTATACCCCATATGGCAGAATGTTTCATTCATTTCCCAACCAGCCATTCAACAAATTTTCAACCTCATTACCCCCCTTTTATGTCTAATTGTCTAAATGAGATCATCAACATGCCTAACTATAGCCGAATGTGCAACATTAATCTAGCATTCCCATTGTATTTAACACTCAACATTTACCACATCTAGGCCGACTTTGCTAGCACACAAGCCTTTGGCCGAATGTCCTTGACCTCTAGTCACCCAAAATTTCTTTGTTCTTTAAAATTCATCCAAGACCACATTCGGCACCTCCAACTAATAATTTAGATGTTCTCAAGTTCATTCACAAGTAAAATTATACAACACCTTAAGCATTAAACATTTTTCAACATGAAACAATAACATGACCGAATACTCATGCACATACATTCATAAAGGGAACTCAAATGACACCAAAGTCTCCTTTCCAAAGTGCATATATGCCCATACATACGGCAACTACCATTCTTGTCTCCCAACCATGAATCCATGAGTTTTGTTATGGGTTAGCTAGACTATAAACTTATCAACTTTAATCTCAATATCAATTAGTAAACAAAAATCACAATGCATACCTTTCCATTGAAATAGCTATGGCCGAATGCCTTGGTTTCATTTTAAAACTTTCCTTTCTCAATTTCGGCAATGAAGAAGAAGAAAGATGAGCATTCCTTCCCTTTCTCTCCCTCACTCACGGCAATGGCAAGGTAAAATGGTGAACAAAAACCTTTTTTTTTTTTCTTTTTCTTTCTCTCTAGCTACGGCACAATGGGGGGGGCATCCATGCTCATTTTTTTTGTTCATTTCTTTAATGCTAGTTTTTATTTTATGACTTCCTACATACACCACTAGCAAAACATGTTGGAAACATGTTTCCTTGCCCATAATCTTGTCATGGCCGGCCATTAGCTAATATAAAAGGGGAATTTGACATGCAAGTCCACCCCTTTGATTACATGCACTAATAGGCCACTTACATTTGCCTAGCACGTTTCTAAGTTTTCTCACATAAGTCCTAATCACTAAAATTCATCTACAATTAAGCAAAATCCAAACATGAAATTTTCACACATTCATATTCACATATTCCAGACAATAAATATTACGTTCGAACATTTCAGTGACTTAGTTTAGCGGTCTCGAAACCACTTCCCGACTAGGGTCAATTTTGGGCTGTCACAACTCTCCCCCACTTAAGAAATTTTCGTCCCCGAAAATCTTACCGGTAAATAGGTTTGGGTATCGCTCTTTCATAGAGTTCTCGGGTTCCCAAGTAGCTTCTTCTATCCCGTGTTTGAGCCATAACACTTTCACTAGCGGAACCTTTTTGTTTCGCAACTCTTTCACTTCACGTGCTAGGATACGAATCGGTTCTTCTTCATAGCTCATATTGGCTTGAATTTCAACTTCTGATGGAGTGATTACGTGCGTTTAGTCGGACCTATACCGTCAAGCATCGAGACATGGAAAACGTTGTGGATCTTTTCAAGCTCGGGGTAAAATTAATCGATACGCCATCGGTCCAACTCGTTCGGATACTTCATACGGACCGATGAATCTCGGACTCAATTTGCCCTTACGGCCAAATCTAAGCACCTTCTTCCGTGGTGAGACCTTGAGAAATACCTTGTCTCCAACCCGATATTCAATGTCTTTTCTTTTCAAATCCGCATACGACTTTTGGCGATCCGGCGACTTTCAAACTTTCACGAATTACTCGAACTTTTGCTCGGCATCCTTAACCAAATCAACCCAAGATTTTACCTTCACTAAGTTCACCAGAATAATGGGTACGGCATTTACGACCGTATAAAGCCTCGTAAGGCGCCATCTTAATACTTGATTGAAAACTATTGTTGTGTTTAATTCAATCAAAGGTAAATACCATTCCATGAACCACTAAACTCAAGGATGCAACATCTCAACATATCCTCGAGGATTTGAATTATCCGCTCGGATTGACCATCGGTTTGGGGATGAAAAGCAATGCTAAAATGCGCTTTGGTACCCAAAGCCTCTTGCAATTTCTTCCAAAATCGCAATGTAAATCTTAGGTCTCTATCCGACACGATAGAAACAGTACCCCATGCAATCGAACAATTTGGGAGACGATAATTACGCCAACTTATCGAGCGAAAAATCCGTGCGGACGGGGATAAAATGAGCGAGACTTGGTCGATCTATCAACAATGACCCAAACCGAGTCTTTCTTATTACGAGTCAATGGTAACCCGACACAAAGTCCATTGTTACTCGATCCCATTTCCATTCGGTATCATGATTGGTCAAGTAATCCCGATGGCACTTGATGTTCCGCTTTCACTTGTTGACATATCGACACCTTGAAACAAATTCGAAATGTCTCGTTTCATACCGGCCACCAAAATTGGCGTTTCAGATCATTGTACATTTTAGTACTACCCGGGTGGACTGACATTCGACTACGGTGAGCCTCGTTCAAAATCATCGAAACAAGTTCCGAATTCCTTGGAATACATAATCGATCCTTGAACGTCAAGCAATCATTGTCGTCAATCTGAAATTCCGATTCCTCATTCGAAACACATTCGACTCGTTTAGCGACCGATTCAACGTCGACCTTCTGAGATTCAAGTATTTGATGAATCAATAATGGTTTGGCCTCTAATTAAACTACTAGCACCTCATCGGGTGAAACGGATAGGTGAGCATCCATCGCTCTCAAAGCAAACAGTGCCTTGCGACTTAAAGCATCGGCCACCACGTTGGCCTTTCCCGGGTGATAGTCAATGATGAGTTCATAGTCTTTCAACAACTCAAGCCAACGCCTTTGTCGCAGGTTTAAATCTCTCTGAGTCATCAAATATTTTAGACTCTTGTGGTCCGAATAAATATGACACCTTTCTCCAAACAAGTAATGCCGCCATATCTTCAAGGCGAACACTATGGCTGCTAGTTCAAGGTCATGGGTCGGATAGTTTCTCTCATGCGGCTTTAGTTGTCTCGACGCGTAAGCCACAACTCGACCTTCTTGCATCAACACACAACCTAACCCAAGCAAGGATGCGTCATCAGATATGACAAACTCTTTACTGGGACTCATTTGTACTAATCTTGGGGCCTCGGTTAAACAGGTTTTTAGTCGATCGAAACTTTCTTGACGGCGTTCCGACCACTCGAACTTAACATCTTTTTGGAGTAGTTTCATCATCGATGCAGCTATCATTGAAAAACCTTTCACAAATCGTCGATAGTATCCGGCAAGCCCCAAAAAACTCCTAACTTCGGTAACATTCCTCGGAGGTTTCCAATCGACTATAGCCAAAATTTTGTTCGGGTCCACCCTAACACCCGATGCGGACACCACGTGCCCCAAAAAGCTAACCTCTCTTAACCAAAATTCACATTTACTGAACTTTGCATATAACTGGTTATCTCGTAAAATTTGCAACACTAGCCTCAGGTGTTCAGCATGTTCAGTTTCATCTCTCGAATAGACCAAAATGTCATCGATAAATACAACTACGAACCGATCCAAGTATGGCCTGAAAATTCTATTCATTAAATCCATAAATACCGCAGGGGCATTAGTGAGCCCAAACGGCATCACTAAGAATTCGTAATGACCGTACCTCGTTCTAAAAGCAGTCTTAGGTATGTCCGATTCTCGGACCCTCAACTGATAGTACCCCGACCTCAAATCTATCTTTGAAAACACTGAGGCTCCCTTTAATTGATCAAACAAATCGTCAATTTGTGGCAACGGATATTTGTTCTTTATCGTCCCTTTATTCAACTAACGATAGTCGATGCACAATCTCATAGTTCCATCCTTCTTCTTCACAAACAATACTGGTGCGCCCCATGGAGAAAAACTCGGTCGAGCGAAACCTCTATCCGTCAATTCTTGCAATTGAACCTTCAATTCCTTTAATTCCATTAATGTCATACGATACGGGGCTATTGAGATCGGCGTAGTACCCGGTACAACTTCGATGCCGAATTCCACTTCTCGAACCGGTGGCAATCCGGTAACTCCTCGGAAAAACATCCAATACTCACAAACCACTGGTACCGATTCGAGTTTCCTTTCCGTCTCTTTACTTTCAAACACATACGCAAGGTATGTTTCACACCCTTTTTCACATATCTCCGAGCGGTCATAGAAGATATTATCGCCGGCACTCCTTTTAAATCGATGAGACTCGACTCGGACTACCTCATTATTTGCACTCCTCAAATCAATAGTTTTCCTTTGCGTCCACCATCGCATCATGTACTGTCACCAATCCATACCAAGAATAACATCGAATTCATCAAATGGTAGAAGTATCGATCGGTAGGAAAATAGGATTCTCGAATTATTAGGGGCATCTCTTGCACACTTTATCAACGAGTGCGTATTGACCCAAAGGGTTTGACACTCGAATTACGAACTCGAGAGACTCAACGGTAGAGTCTTCTTTGGATTCTAAGGTTTCAAATACATATGAATGAGTAGAGCCGGGTCAATCAATGCAATCACACTAGTATCAAAGAGAGTAAAAGTACCGTGATAACGTCGGGGAGGATGCCTCCTCTCGTGCGAGGATGGCATAGGCTCTAGCGGAGCACGGGTCTCGGATCGGACAGCCGTGTCGAGGCTCCTCTCGATTACCACCCCTACCTCCGAAATTCTCGGGGCCTACCTCTAGCCGTCGTTCCACTAGGTCTTGCACCTTGCATCTTATTCTTCTCATCTAGCTCGTGCAATCTCTAATGAAGTGGTCCTTGAACCGCATCCATAACAGCCCTATTAATGAGACTTATTGGGGGCATTCAGTCTCTCTTGACGATTATTGCCCATACTAGCTATCAAGTAGCTCGAGTCCGTCAATGGTCTGGCTCGATGGAAATTCCATGATTGCCCTCGACTTATTAGTGTCCTCCACGAACTTCTTTACCGCCGAGAATGGAGCTTTACTCACGATCTTTTATGATAATCTCTTGCTTCAAATTTAGCTTTCTTCTTCTCCTTTCCAAGTTCTTCCGCCTTGCGTGCTCGTTCGACTAGTGTTACGAACTCCTTTATCTCCAAAATACCCACTAGCGACTTTAAATCTTCATTCAATCCTTCTTCAAATCTTTTGCACATAGCAACCTCATCAGCCACACACTCCGAGCATACCGACTAAGTCTTACGAACTCATGTTCAGATTCGAGATCTGATCATACTGCCTTGCTTGAGTTCCAAGAATTCCTTACGCTTCGATCGATAAACCGTTGACTAATGTATTTCTTTCAAATTCGATTGAAAGAAATCCCAAGTAACTCGTTCGTTTGGGACTATGGAAATTAAAGTCCTCCACCAATAGTAAGTGAGTCTCACAACAAGAATATAGCACACTTAAGACATTCATCGGTGTGCATGATACCATCTAACACTCGAATGGTGTTATCGAGCGAAACTCGGCCTTTTTTTCGCATCATCGGTAACTATGGCCTTGAACTCCTCAGCCCGCGCTTCCTAATCAGGTCTCATGGTGGTTTACTCACCTCACAGAACGATGAATCAAGGCATTACAGGCTCTTGGGGCGAGTATTTGAATTCGGAATGGTTGGACAGTGGGTTGGTTCGGGCATATTGCGCGACCCACTCATTCATCATGGTGAAGAAGGCTTGTTTCGCCCTTCACTTGATTATTCGCGGATGATCGAGGCTCAACAGCGGCGTCCCTTGGGTGGGAGCAGCCGCTACACTTTCAACGTCATCCGCCAAGGGTCTCTCTACCGGATTCCATTGCAAATCAAAACAAAAATTTCAACCGTCGAAGTCATCACATTTTTAAGCACTAACAATTTGGCATGTATAGCTAGACTCACACGCGCTATGGTAGTCCTAGAACCGACTAAACCATAGCTCTGATACCAATTAAATGTAACACCCCAAACCCGTGACCGTCACCGGATTTGACCACGAGGTGTTACCGGCTTACTTTTACTTATTCCTCTCTTGGAAAATTTTTTGTTTTCCTTTTTCTGCTCCAGCAAAGCTAGTTAACTGCGTCACTGCCACCTTAAATATCATATCTCGAGTTCCAGAACTCGAAAACCAAATCCGTAAATTTTCCCCAAATTTGGACTCATATATCCATCCATGGATTTATTTCTAGAATTTTTGGTTGGGCCAATTGGTACAGTTTATTAGTTAAAGTCACCCCTGTTTCAGGGTTCGACTACACTGACCTTTGTACATTACGACCTGGATATCATCTCATACAGAGCTCTAATACTCATACCGTTTGTTTCTAATGAAACTATACTCAAAGGGGAATCTATGAATATAAGGCATGACTTCTAATTGTTTCTGGATAATTTATGGTAAATTTTCAAAGTCGAAACAGAGGATCCAGAAACTGTTCTTGCCCTGTCTCACGAAATCATGAATATCTCTCAAAATACAGCTCATATGGTCGTTTCGTTTCGTCCATATGAAAATAGACCCATCAAGCTTCGAGTACATAATTTTCTTAGCAATTAATTCCACTTCTACTATTTTTGGTGATTTTTCGATTTCATATCACTGCTGCTGTACGCAACAGTTATTGCAGTAGACTATGCCAATTTCATGAATCTTTCCTTGGCCTTACTAATCATTCATCATACATGGCACAACTATGGCCACCTTATCAAAATTAAGGTTTCTAAGACCCGTGGCTATAAGTTCTAGCATCCCACTCAAACGACCACATAGGCCATTTTCACATGGCTTAAAGTTTACAACCCAAAATTCAACAAAACAAAATAGCCCATACATGCCAAATGTTCTCCTAGGTTGACTAAGAAGACAATACCAAAATTGCTCGCCGGTGTGATGACATTGTTGACGGCTCCGAGCACACAAAATAGACGAGTCCAAAAGACCTAAAATGGGTGACAAGAAAAACACCGAGTGAGTTTATAACTCAGTAAGTCATAAGCATTCGACAACCATCCATTAATAAAATTATCACAACATGAAACAATAAACGAGGTTAGGTACTCCATCCATGTCGAAACTATACCATAATTCCTCGGACCTTTCGGTTCAATCTCATACCAAGTCATACATCCACATTTCATATTCTATTCAATAAGATATTTGAGGCATTTTTACACACCAACTCATTTTCACCACAATCATACAATTGCAATCATCACATAGATTTAAAGCTTACCAAGCTCATCCCCGAACATGAACATAGTGCCTATTCGCCATGAGCTCAAGGTACTTACCCAATCCGCTGTCCTTGATCAACTCGATAATATCGCACACTCAGTGCCAATAGTGATGCAAAAGCATATAGTGAGTCCGCACACTTAGTGCTATATAATCAGCTCGCACACATAGTGCTATATAATCAAATTCGCACACTTAGTGCTGTACAAATTTTAACCCCGCACACTTAGTGCCAATCTTGTCACCGTGTCCATTTATACCCGCACACTTAGTGCCGATACCAATACTTTATGCATTTTACTACCTTTATACATTCAACGATGGCATCATTCCATACACATACATTTCCATTTACACATCAATTCATTAAACACAATTGCATATATATTATGATCATTTAAATCAATACCAAATATATGCTTAATGACTTACTTTTTTTGGGTGGAACGGTTCCAAATCGGCTACTCGTTTGCTTTCTCCTTTCCTTTGTCCGATTTAGTTCCCCTTTGCTCTTGAGCTAAATCAAACAATTTACCTCTCCATCAAACACAAACATACGGCATTCATATACATTATTATGATTATTGCCGAATACTTAACACAACTAAACTGAAAATTTACTCAATCTCATCTTAATTTATTGCTACTTATCCATCCAAATTTCCAATTCAAGGTATTTAACACCTATGCCCATTTATACCCCATATGGCAGAATGTTTCATTCATTTCCCAACCAGCCATTCAACAAATTTTCAACCTCATTACCACCCTTTTATGTCTAATTGTCTAAATGAGATCATCAACATGCCTAACTATAGCCGAATGTGCAACATTAATCTAGCATTCCCATTGCATTTAACACTCAACATTTACCACATCTAGGCCGACTTTGCTAGCACACAAGCCTTTGGCCGAATGTCCTTGACCTCTAGTCACCCAAAATTTCTTTGTTCTTTAAAATTCATCCAAGACCACATTCGCACCTCCAACTAATAATTTAGATGTTCTCAAGTTCATTCACAAGTAAAATTATACAACACCTTAAGCATTAAACATTTTTCAACATGAAACAATAACATGACCGAATACTCATGCACATACATTCATAAAGGAACTCAAATGACACCAAAATCTCCTTTCCAAAGTGCATATATGCCCATACATACGGCAACTACCATTCTTGTCTCCCAACTATGAATCCATGAGTTTTGTTATGGGTTAGCTAGACTATACACTTATCAACTTTAATCTCAATATCAATTAGTAAACAAAATCACAATGCATACCTTTCCACCGAAATAGCTATGGTCAATGCCTTGGTTTCTTTTTAAAACTTTCCTTTCTCAATTTCGGCAATGAAGAAGAAGAAAGATGAGCATTCCTTCCCTTTCTCTCCCTCACTCACGGCAATGGCAAGGTAAAATGGTGAACAAAAACCTTTTTTTCTTTTTTTTTTCTCTAGCTACTGCACAATGGGGGGGCATCCATGCTCATTTTTTTTGTTCATTTCTTTAATGCTAGTTTTTATTTTATGACTTCCTACATACACCACTAGCAAAACATGTTGGAAACATGTTTCCTTGCCCATAATCTTGTCATGGCCGGCCATTAGCTAATATAAATGGGGAATTTGACATGCAAGTCCACCCCTTTGATTACATGCACTAATAGGCCACTTACATTTGCCTAGCACATTTCTAAGTTTTCTCACATAAGTCCTAATCACTAAAATTCATCTACAATTAAGCAAAATCCAAACATGAAATTTTCACACATTCATATTCACATATTCTAGACAATAAATATTACGTTCGAACATTTCGGTGACTTGGTTTAGCGGTCCCGAAACCACTTCCCGACTAGGGTCAATTTTGGACTGTCACATCAAGAATCGCGAAAAACCCGAAAATCAGGATGTTACAACTCTACCCTCCTTAAAGAAATTTCGGCCTCGAAATTTACCTGATCCAAACAGTTGAGGGTACTGCTGACGCATTTCCTCTTCGGTCTCCCAAGTAGCTTCTTCCTTGCCATGGTTCCTCCAAAGTACCTTCACTAACGGGACTGACCTCCTTCTCAACACCTTGACATCATGATCAAGTATTTGCACAGGTTCCTCTTCAAAGGTCAAATCCAACCGTACCTCAATTTCTGCAACTGGCACGATATGAGTTGGGTCAGAACGATATCGCCTTAGCATGGACACATGGAAGACTTCGTGAATGCGATCCAGTTCTAGAGGTAGCTCTAGCTGATAAGCCACCGGCCCTATCCGCTTAATGATTCGGTAAGGCCCAATAAATCGTGGGCTCAACTTACCCTTCTTCCCAAATCTCAAAATCTTCTTCCAAGGCGAAACTTTCAAAAAGACCATGTCCCCTACCGCATATTCAATATCCTTACGCTTCAGATCGGCATAAGACTTTTGTCGATCCGCCGCCTCTTTTAACCTCTTCCTGATCACCTTAATCTTGTCTTCAGTATCTGCTACCAACTCTGGTCCAAGTATTTTCCTTTCCCCCAATTCTGCCCAACAAGTAGGCGAACGACACCTTCGCCCATATAGTGCCTCATATGGAGCCATCTGAATACTTTCTTGGTAACTGTTGTTACACACGAACTCCACCAATGGCAAATGGTCCTCCCAGCTGCCTCTAAACTCAATAGCACAACCCCTCAACATATCCTCTAAAATCTGAATAACCCTCTCTGACTGCCCATCCGACTGAGGGTGAAAAGCCGTACTGAAATCCAATCGCTTTCCCAATGCCTCATGCAACTTCTGCCAAAATCGAGATGTAAACCTTGGGTCTCGGTCTGAAATTATCGATACTGGCACACCATGCAACCGTACTATTTCTGCCACATACAATTTGGCCAACTTCTGAAGTGAGTAAACGGTTCGGACAGGTATGAAATGAGCAGATTTCGTGAGCCTATCCACAATCACCCAAACCGAATCCTTCTTAGAAGGTGTCAACGGCAACCCACTTACAATGTCCATAGTTACCCTTTCCCACTTCCAAAGTGGTATCTTTACCGGCTGTAACAATCCCGAAGGTAGTTGATGCTCGGCCTTCACTTGTTGACATGTCAAACATCTCCCTACAAATTCGGTCACTTCTCGCTTAAGCCCAGGCCACCAATATTGCTCTCGTAAGTCTCGATACAGCTTACTCCCTCCTGGATGCATAGCACAAGGTCCATTATGTGCCTCTTCCAAAATCATCAATCTCAAGTCGGAGTCTTTCGGCATACAAATTCTTCCTCGAAAACAAAGAACTCCCTCACTATTTAACCCAAAGTCAGGATTCTCTCCCTTCTCAACTTGCTGAAACCGAGAAACCAACGACTCATCCTCCAACTGTTGCTTCTTAATTTGTTCTACCCAAGTCGGTCTTACTTGTAACTCCGCCAATAAACTTCCGTCGTCATACAAACTTAGACGAGCAAACATCGCCTTTAATTCCGCCACAGCCCTTCGACTTAGCGCATCAGCCACGACATTCGCCTTACCTGGATGATACTCGATCGAACAGTCATAGTCCTTTAACAACTCTATCCACCTCCGCTACCTAAGATTCAGCTCCTTTTGAGTCAGCAAGTACTTAAGACTCTTGTGATCCGTATAGATGATACATTTCTCTCCATACAGGTAATGCCTCCATATCTTAAGTGCAAAGATTACCGCTGCCAATTCCAAGTCATACGTAGGGTAGTTCACCTCATGTGGCTTAAGCTGTCGTGAAGCATAAGCGACCACTTTACCCTCTTGCATCAACACGCAGCCCAAACCTACATGTGATGCATCGCTGTACACAGTGAAATTCTTACCAGACTCTGGCTGAATCAAAACTAGCGCTTCCGTCAAAACCTTCTTCAACTTCTCAAAAGCCTCTTGCTACTTATTTGTCCAAACAAAAGGTGCTCCCTTCCTTATAAGTTTCGTTAACGGTGCTGCCAACATAGAAAATCCTTCCACGAATCTCCGATAATAACCTGCCAACCCCGAAAAACTTGAATCTCATTCTCGACTTAGGTGGCTTCCATTCCAAAATTGCTTCAATCTTCGAGGGTCCACCTTGATCCCCTCGGCGACACAACATGCCCCAAGAAGGTAACTTCCTTCAGCCAAAACTTGCACTTACTAAACTTTGCATAAAGTTGCTTCTCCCTTAACACTTGCAAAGACTACACGAAGATGCTCATCATGCTTCTCTTCCGCTTCCGAATACACTAAGATATCATCAATAAAAACGACTACGAACCGATCCAAGTATGGTGGAATACCCGATTCATCAAATTCATGAATCTTTGGGTGCATTAGTCAACCCAAAAGGCATTACCGTAAACTCGTAATGACCATATCGAGTCCTGAACGCCGTCTTATAAATATCCCCCTCTTTAACTCTTAATTGATGATATCCCGACCGAAGGTCAATCTTAGAAAACACCGAGGCTCCTTTTAATTGGTTGAACAGATCATCGATTCTTGGTAACAGATACTTGTTCTTGATAGTCAGTTTATTCAACTGCCGATAGTCAATACACATTCGCATAGTCCCATCTTTCTTCTTTACGAACAGTACCGGTGCTCCCCACGGGGAAACACTTGGTCTTATAAACCCTCTATCTAACAGCTCTTGAATCTGAGCTTTCAATTCTACCAACTCCTTTGGTGCCATAAGATAAGGCGCAATGGACACAGGAGCTGTTCCAGGTAGTAAGTCGATTCCAAACTCGACTTCTCTGTTTGGGGATAATCTAGAAAGTTCATCTGGGAATACATCCTGAAATTCCTTAATAGTCCTAACCGACTCTACCATTATCTCCTCAGGTTTCGTTTGACTTACAAGGGTCAAGTACGCCTCACAACCTTTCCGAATCAACTTCTCGGCTCTTAAAGCCGAAACAATATTGGACAAATAGTCCCTCCGTTCCCCTATGACCATTATCTCCTCATCTTCGGCAGTTCTTAGTACCATCCTTTTTGCAGCACAATCCAACGTCGCCTTGTGCTTAGTTAACCAGTCCATTCCCAAGATAAGATCAAAATCCCAAAATGGCAGCTCCATAAAATCTCCTTCAAAGATTTTATCTTGTGTCACTAACGGTACTGCCCTAAAAATTTTATCTACCTTAATCGAATGTCCCAATGGACTTATCACTGATACCCCACTTACAGTATTCTCAGGAAGCACATCCAAAGCCCCAGATACATCACAAGCAACATACGAGTGGGTAGAACCCACATCAATCAAAGCAGTGTAAGGCATGCTATGGATGAAGAACGTACCCGTTATAACATCAGGAGCGTCTCCCTCCTCACGACGTCGTGCAAGATAAACCAACGCCGGTTGTCGAGCTTCAAGATGTCCAGACCTCCGCCAGTGCCCCACGTCCTCGTCCATTACCATTGCCACCTCTACCTTGCCCACGACCCTCTGTGGTGGTGGTCCTCCTCGCCGTGGTTGGACATCCCTTTGCTCGCCGCTAGCTCTGAGCTGTCCTCCGAGGACACTCTCTCAACTTATGCTCCTTAGACCCACATTGAAAACATGCTCCATTCGTTTCAAAGACTCCCCATATGCACCTTACCACAGTCCCCGCAAGCTGCGGTCTATAAGTATTTATCGGCATCGCTTCTTCGGTTCCTCCATCCTTGCTCTTTTAACATTTCGATTCATGGCACTTGAGGGTCTAAAATCCTCTTGAATCTGGTCGACCCTTCTCAAGATTCATCGCTCGGTCGCCTTCACCTCCTCGGCTATTTTTGCCTTTTCTACCAATGCAAAGAAAACCACGCTCCCTCCGTGGAGCTATCAATATCCTAAGCTCATCGCGAAACCATCCTCGAAGCGGACATCACTCATATTCATTGCCACTATGCCACTAGCATATCGACTCAAATTCAAAATTCGCCTCATACTGCCATGCCTTATCACCTTGAGTCGATTCAAGAATTCCTTCCGACGAGCATCCACATAGCTTGCTCCAACATACCTCCCTTTAAAAGCCGTTTTGAACAATTCCCAGGTTACTTGCTCAATTGGGGTACTCTCCCTTACAGTGATCCACCAACGGTATGCCTCGTCCCATAGCAGCGACACAACTCCTTTCAGCTTTTGCTCCCCTGAGCAGTCTAGATCGTCCATGATCCGTTATGTTGCCTCTAGCCAATATTCTGCCACATTTGAGGCTACTCCAGATACACCCCTAAATACTTCTGCTCTGTTGGCCCGGAGTCGCTCCGATATAGACCCCCTATTCACCATCCACGTACTAGCTCCAGCCACTCTTTCTAAAACCCTTAACATGGCTTGGGATAAAGCGTCATCCCCCGCAGCCCGATCATAAGACCCAGTCTCCGTTGCTTGTGGCACAGATGGCTCCTCAGCTGGCCTATGCCCTGAGGATGAAGATTCAGCTTGCACCCTTCCGCGACCACGTCCGCGGCCTCATCCACGAGTTCCTCTTGTACTCATATCGAATTTTTTGTTTACGAGTTTTATGAAATTAGTATAATGTTCCACTATTTATTAAGAAAATGTCTTATGGGAATATAGCAGTTCAAGAATTATTTTCGTATCGTCGTAGTCTAGCTTCAGTCTCATTTCTACCGTTTCACAGTTTCCTCCTATCTATAGTATCATAGTAGAGTCTCAAGATTATTCATAATATCATATCATTATCATATATCGTAAGGAAAATATACTTACGCACTTGGTGCCGGGATTCAAGTATACCACTTCTTTCTCCAATCCAAAACTTGAAAACCATGTTTTGATCACCGAAAATAGAAATTTGATTTGAAAACACCCTTTATTTTGAACTCTTGATAACAAAAAAACTTGGACCATTTTAACATGTATATTCTGTAAAACTTCTTTAAATAGAATTTTCAAAAACTATTTCAAACATACCCTTCTTAGGCCTAAGTTTTTGAAAAAATTTTGAACCCGATCCACAGCCGAGTTATTGCAACCTAGGCTCTGATACCACTAAACGTAACACCCCAAACCTGGCCCAGACGTTATGGCCAAATCTGACGTGCCACATTGGATTTGAAAACCCACGTTCCATTTTAGTGTTTTAAAAACCATATATTTTGTTGAGTTAACAAGGTGTATGGAAGCTGGGCACCAGGTAAGTATCCGAGACAGAGGAGGTGAGCCATGAAGGCTACTTAAGTACCAAGCTCTTTGATTGGATCCAATCCTAGACATGCCCACAACCATAACCACACTTTGTTATATCGAGTTGTAAATTTGTTTAAGTGGACGTCATCGATAAATCGATTAATTATAGTGTTGAGATATTTTGAAAACAAGTATCGCTTTGCAAACACATCCTAAGTCTAGCCCATTTGAATAATTATCAACCAGGTTTAAAGTTATTAAAAGTAAACTAATCCCGAAAAAGAAATAAAAGAAAAGTTAAAATTGGCCTTATTACAACCCAAAAATAAATAATAATTAAAGGAAATTAAATGAAAACCAACACTTATTTAAAAGCCCAAAGACGATCACCGTGGCCACTCAAATCCCTCCTACCAAGTCCCCACATCAAAGCTCACCGCAAGGTTAAGGAAAGGGGTGAGTTTGGAAACTCGAGTGCAACAAGCCCCTTCAGAGCCCAAAACAATAGCGACTGTTGGGTCTAAGCCCAAACCAATCTCAAACATGTATTGGACCATAGCCCTTTTCATATTTCATAATTCATAACACTGGGCCAAGCCTTTTCATATTTCATATTCTCGGGCGAAGCCTTTCTCAGAAATCAGTATGGCCCGTGAGGCCCATTTCAATATCACATGTAATGTCAAATGAAAGAATGCAACCCATTTGGGGAGACTACTCAACCCACCATCCGCTACTCTCCACCTATACCAACCAACACACCATGTGGGGATTAACTCGACCCACCCTGCCATAACTCTCCACCGGCGGCATAGTCATTATCATATAACCGAGGCCTAGCCTCTTTAATAATCGGGCAAAGCCCTTTTGATAACTGGGGCATAAGCCCTTTTGATAACTGGGGCATAAGCCCTTTTGATAACTGGGGCAAAAGCCCTTTTAATAACTAGGGCATAAGCCCTATTGATAACTGGGGCATAAGGCCTTTTGATAACTGGGGCATAAGCCCTTTAATAACTGGGGCATAAGCCCTTTAATAACTGGGGCATAAGCCCTTTTGCACTTCCGCCATCCATATAAAAACCCAACCCAATGCATTTATGAACATCTCATGTGCATATCATACATTTCATGTGCATATCATACATGTCATGTGCATATCATACATATCATGTTTATCAAAATCCCATGCATTAAGTTCATATATAAACCCTAGGGGTATAATGGTCACTTTTACCTAGGGGCAAAACGGTCATTTTCATGTTATAAGGGTAATCTTGTAATTCTACCAAAAATTAGGGTTTCCATGTTCATTAACGATTACTAACAATTCATGGGTGCAAATAGTGATTCTGGCCCATTTTTAGCGAAATCGAGTTATTGGGCCAAAAACCCCTAATGGGCCCTACTTAGCCGATTTTGTCATCTAGGCCCATTTAGCCTATATCTATAACAGTATTAATAGTCTTAACATGCAATTTAACATATTTCCGTTTTCTACCAATTTTTACCCAAATGGGCCCGAAAGCCTGTTGGGCCCTATTGCAGCCCCTCGAGGCCCAACTTACCGTGAATGCCAAAAATCACGTTCTTACAGTTTCCAATGTTCCTGATCATCATCTCAACGAATCTAACTAACTAATGAGCGTTCGCTTGCTCACGAGTCCTCGAAATGCCAGAATTCCGGCATTTCGTCTTTTTGGCATTTATCGCTTTAAGCTATGAGAAAGGGTTCATTACATACCTGTTTTGCAATATTCCTTGACGAGATCTCCTATGCGATTTCTCCTATAATCAACCACTTATAGATTATACCATGTTAATATTAAACCAAATCGAAAACTTCCTATTATCATCACTTACACATTCGGCCACCATCCATAATGGCCTTAAGAATCTTACCTTTGTCTCAATTGATGACTAAGTCTAGCCACTTCGGTGATCCAAGCTACTCCAAGTCGACACTACACCTTGCTACTCCTCCAATAAACAAACCAAAAAGAATATTAAAAGAAGACCCCATAAAGTCTATACCCATATTTGGCCATCTCCCTAAATTTGGGGTTTCGACTTTTGGCCAAAGTTACACTAGGAATTTTTTAGAGTTTGAACACTTACCACAGTCTTTCTCCTCTTGAGTCCGGATGCCTAAAAGGTAAAGGAATCGAATGCCAACTATTGAAAAGGAAAGAAAAGGTTGCTGGTCACAAAGAATCGGCACCCCCCTATCTTCACTGGTTTCGGCTTTTTGCGGTATTTCGGCAGAAGTAGAGATTAAGGAAAGAAATAATAAATGAGTGGAGGAAAGTAATGGGCTGGTTTTTGAAAAAGAAAAGGGAGAAAAGATGAGAGGGAAGATGGTAGATTCGGCTAAGGAAGAAAATAAGAAGAGAAAACTAATACAGAAGAGAAAACGGCACAGCTAAGACCCTAATGCCGAAATTACTAACCTAATACCCTCCTGCCGAATTCCCCTCTCTAACCCCTTCCAATCGGCTAAGCTCTATCATTCTCTCAAATCCCTAAAATCTCTCCCCTTATCCCTCCTTAATCCATGCGTTTGACTTGATCCAACTCTCCTCTTACAGAATCCACTTAGGTTCCAACACTTACCCTTCCTGCACATAAAAATAAATACTCTTATTTGACAACACAGGGAATCGATCCCAGGTCTTCCCTTAAGCTCCACACGCCACCTTTTTAGGAGCTTAGTGGCGTCACCCTTGCCACTTTACCAAAGCTCTTTTTGTGATACATTTTACCCACAACTTAATATAAGGGCACCTAGCCAGAACCCCTAACTCCTAAGTCCAAAATGTAAAAATTCTACCGGGTTTTGGCCAACTCATGGGCCTTCCATAAGCCCATTTGCATACCCAAATTATGAATTCCATAATCACATACCAAATTTTAGAAATCTACTTAAAATATCAAGAATCGCGAAAAACCCGAAAATCAGGATGTTACACTTGGTCTTTTTGTTATATGTCATATTGGTTTAGCCAAATGTGTTGGCTTATGATGATGTTTGATTCATTTTGTATATGGCCATGAGATATGGCTTATAAGGATTATTGGGTTGTGAACCTATTTATTCAAGCATGCATGTGCTCATGCAATTGTGATGTGGTTGGTGGTTGTGTGTATGTCATGAGATGTGTTGTTGCTATGATTTAATTGAGATTTGTTTAGTATGATGATAACCATGACTTTAATGAGAATTGGTAAATTGGGCTTGACAAAGTATGGTGTCTTGTGCATGTATAAGTTAACACGATAATGCCATAATCATGACTTGTTTGATGATGTTTAAATGTTCAATTATGACATGTTAAGTGCCCTTGATGTCATGTATGTGTTTGTGCAAATAAGGGTGGCAATTGGCTTAGAAAATAGCCTCAATGTTATCCCCACGAGTAGACACACGGGCATTTGTCTAGGCCGTGTATGACACATGGTTTGCCCCATGGGCATGTGATCTAGCCATGTGTCCCCCGCACCCTAACTAGGTAAAATAGAATGTCTTGTAGTAAACACACGGGATGTGAAGGACACGACCTCAGGACATGGACGTGTGCCCTGGCCATGTGAAGTCTACATCTAATTTTTTCAATTTAATTCACCACACAGCCTAAGCACATGGGCGTGTGACTTGGCCGTGTAACCTCAATTTGTTTGTCGTATCATAAACAAAGAGTTACATGAGCTGGGGATATGGGCGTGTCCCAAGCCACACGAGCATGTGTGACCACATGGCCTACCCACACGGGTGTGTGACCCTCCAAAATAAGAAAATTTTTTAAGTGTTGTAAAAGTTCCAAAAGTTCTCAGTTTAGTCCTGAACCACCCCCAATGTATGTTTTGGGCCTCGTGGGCCCATAATAGGGACGATATGAATGTATATGAATAATCTCAAATTCGATGAAAACTTTATGGCCTGGTTTTGTATGAATGTTTATCTTTAAGTCCAGTAATGCCTCAAACCATGTCTTGGTGTCAGATATGGGTAAGGGGTGTTACAAAAGGATTGCTAATTGGGTAAATGTGTTTGTCAAGTTAATTACAAGTTAAGCAATTACTAATCTAATTGAGTAAAAAATTGTTAGTGAAGTCCAAATAATTTTTTTTATAAACTAAAATTAAACCATTAATCAAACCAACTAAGCTAAACTTTCTTCCTAATGTTTTAGATAATGTAAATGATTAAATGATGCTCGATTGATTAGTTGAATGCTAATTAAACTAATGAACCTATATTGATTATATTGGTTGTCACTCTTAGTTAGGAATCTCCCCTCTGTCTCATCCTAGATTAAAAGATACCACCTAAGGTTACCTCTTAGTCTCACCTAGGCATATCGATTACCTCTTAGTCTTACTACTCGACACAATTATATCAAACTATCTAAGGATAAACTTTCACCTCAGTCTCGTTTATATAGGTTTTTCACTAGAAGTGCCAATTTTAATGTACTAAGCATTTCAATATAATCGAACAACCAATCCATCATGAATAGACATCAACTTAAGCTAACAAACAACCAAACAATCAATAATTTAAAAAATTAGCACATAATCAAACTAAAATTCCAAACAAACATTTTATCAAACATATTGTAAGCATAAAATGAAAGTAAAGGGTTTAAGAAAATGATCATGCACTTGACGAAGATCCATTAAAGCTCGAGGGGTTGTGCATCATTGTTTACAAGATATTTAACAATAAGGAAGAAAAGAAAATTTTCACACTAAGATCTAACTTAAAAAGAAATAAAGAAAACTTAAACTAAAAAGGAAAAGGAAAAGAGAAAGAAAACATAATCTAAAAACTATAAACCCTAAAAAAATTATTCAGTCACCAAAAGTCTGGAATGAAAGGCTTATAAAGTTGTATTTATAGCCTACTAACATTTAACCTGATGTTGACTATTTTGTCATTAACTAAAAAGAAAACATAAGCATGTTTGGACACAAAATTGCCCCTGTAGTTTT
This sequence comes from Gossypium arboreum, assembly GCF_025698485.1. Lineage (NCBI taxonomy): Eukaryota > Viridiplantae > Streptophyta > Magnoliopsida > Malvales > Malvaceae > Gossypium > Gossypium arboreum. The sequence continues at coordinate 99,071,601 of NC_069080.1, forward strand.
TGTAACGCCCTAGTTTATTTAATTTTTTTTATGAATTCTGTCATAATTAAGTATCTGCTTTAGTGGTTAAGTGATGTTGGTGTGTGTTTGAGCTCTTGGGTTCAAGTCTCACTTTTGGAAATTCTATTTTTTTTTATCCTAGCCTTATCCCTTTTGGGTGGGCTTATGTTATATTTTTGGTCAACTCATATTAGAATGAGCCTACTGGTTCAAGTGGTAAGGTGTTAGCTACTTTAGGGTTTTGTGTTCGAACCCCGTGTGAGCGAAGGATGTTACTTTTGCTTCTGTGAGTGTGTGCCAATTGTATAGTAAAAGTTTGGTGAGATTAAAACTCTATGGTAGTTGGATGAGGTTAGTGGTCGGTTTTGGTGGGATTTGGTAGTTAGTGGGGTTGTGTTGAGTTTGGATTTTAGTTTGAATTAATTTTTACTTTTTATTTTTTCCCAAAAATCTCCCTTTCTGTCTTTTTGATGTTATTTTCTTCCCCTTCTTTTCTCTGCAACTTTTTATTTTATTTTCTCTCTATTCTATTCAACAAATCAATCATTCTAATCGTTGGGGTTTGGTGTTCCTGTTGTTCTTTGTTCATCTTGGTAAGTCTGTAAGTTTGTTTGTGTAGCACCCCTAACCCGTATCTGTCGCCGGAATAGGATCTCAGAATATTATCAGAGTTCACAAACATTCACATGCAATTCATATTAAAAATACCATTCATAATCAAAATTTTTCTTATTGTCCCTAGAATGGCCCTCGAGGCCCAATATGAACATTAGAATCAATTCGGGACTCAATCGGGATCTTATAAAAATTTTCAAAAAATTTCCAAATTTCTCTTATGAACAGTGCCCACACGCCCATGTGGTCTAGGGACACATTCGTGTGATCAGGCCATGTAGCTCATACGGTCATAGGACAATCCTATATCTTAGGCTGCATGGCTCTACACGCCCGTGTCCCTTACCCGTGTAACTCTCTAACTTGTAAGGCATAAATAAATTGAAGTCACACGGCCAAGTCACATGCCCGTGTGCTAGGCCGTGTGGTGAATTTAATTTTCAAAATTAAGGTGCAATTTTCACGTGGCTAGGATACATGCACGTGTTCAAGGCTGTGTCCCTCACATGGACGCGCCCGTGTCTCTGTCCGTGTGCTCAATTCTAAGTATTCTGTTTCTAAATTTTAAGGTGAAAGGGACACATGGCCAAACCACACGCCCATGGGGCAAGCCGTGTGTCACACATGACCTAGACACACGCCCGTGTGTCTACTTGTATGGACAAAATGAAGCCATTTCTTAGCTGCATTTTCTCACCCAATTTTTCCAACAACCTACACCAATACTTACATGTATATACCATCCAAATCAATAATCAAAACTAAGCCTAACTAACATCTATTACGGCATAATATCACATGCATCTCATGTTTATAATCATTCTTCTAGTGCATATACAAGATTAACATACTCTATTCATCCACATTTAACACATAAGCATTGAACATGAGATAACTTATAAACATAACAAATAAATCATTACTAGCCATTCCAATGGCTAGATTACAAAACATCACTTACAAGCCATCATTGGCCAATTAAACTTATACATGCCATTATACCAAAATGAGATTTCTAAATATACCAAAAATGAGATAGTGGATAGTGTGATTATGCTCCGACCGATCCTCCAACCTTCGCGAGCTAAAGAGCATTATAAAATAAGGGAAATTTAATGAGGTAAGCATTTTCATGCTTAGTAAATTCGTATAACGAAAGAATAAACTTACTGGTTATATCTATTCTAACAAGCATACATAAACATACATTCCATCCATTATAGGTAAGTTCACCTAAACATATACACTTGATCAAGCAAGTTAGTCACATAACATCATATAAATATCAAGTAAACATAGATGAGCTCATTACATAAAAACTTCAATTAATTCCACCTTTCCATATTTCAAGAGTCTTTTCCGTTGAACTAATGAAATTTTGATAGACATTCGGTGATGTACATAAAGTATACATATAAATTATCTGTCAATTCTTATTTATTATTACCCACAGGGCATAAGTTCAAAGAGCACACTCTCAAGCCACATATTTTACTACAAGATTACCAATCTAGGCTAAATCCTAGATTTCAACCGACGTCCACAAGAGTCATTTAGGATTGCCAGTCTAGGCTAAATCCTATCGGTGGCCTATGCTCTAAAGAGCTTAATTAGGGTTACCCATCCAGGCTAAACCTAATCTATAACAAATGCTCGAGAGGCTTAATTCAGGATTACCTGTGTAATATCTCGAAATAGGCCTAGTCAGAATAGTGGTTTTGGGACCATAAATTTGACATCAAAATATTTATTTTATGATTATTATGAGGCCTAGAATATGAATATATGCATGTGTTAAAGTTTCATGAAGAAATTCTAAGTATAAGATGTCCAATTAGAAATTAGGGACTAAATTGAATAATTACAAAACTTGGATTCTAGGATAATTTTTTATCAAATTGCTTTAAATTATGAATTAGAAGGTCTTGGAGAGAAATTTTCCCACATTCTAAATTTTTGGACAAAAATGGGCTTGCATGGATGAAATTTCAAAGAAAGGGCTTATGGGCATTTTGGTCATTTGGCTTTTAAGTGAAATAAAATGGGAAAAATGAACCAAAAATCAGCCATTCTTTTTCTCCATGCTACTGAAATTTCTAGGGTTTCCATAGCTAAGGTTTCAAGCTTTCCAAGCTCAACAGTAAGTGTTCCCAAGCCACGTTTTTCATGTTCTTTGTATTTTTGAAATCCCGATAGCTTGCTCTTTCCATTTCTACCCATATTTCATACTAGGGTTCATGTTTAGAATTTTACCCAAGCATGAGTTGCTTGTATTTTGATGGATTATGGAGGAATATGAAAGATTAATGTATGTTAAACATCTTTTCCTAGTTGATTTTCTTGAAAAACCCTTATAGGAACCATTTTGCAAAAGATGTAAATGTGGGGTAGAAATGAGAAATTAATGGAATGTGGGCTACCATAAGAGAGAAAAATATTTGGCTAGGCTTGGGTAAGATAGAAATTGCATGTGTTTCATTATACGAGCCTAAGGACTAAATCGTAAAAATGTCAAAGATTAGGGGCAGAATGGTCATTTAGGCCGGGGATAGATATTAAACTTGAAATTTATAATGTGGAGTATTAATGAGTTAATTTTGCTGATATAGACCCCAAGGAGCAAATTTTAGAGGTTTTGAAAAAACCAAAACACAATCCCGAAAAGAGTACCAGATAAGTTCGGATAACTTAAAGTAAACCCCTAATATGCATAATTGCATGATTTATGAATGCATGATATTTGCATTTATTGATGGCATGAAATGCATCCTTGATAATGAATTGTCGATAACCGTCTCGATTGAGGTTAAAAGGGAATTCGATGGATAAACCATGTTTTACATGTGTAATGAGGTCCTGCATGTCTTGCAGTAAGGATTTAGCTCAGACAGGTAATTTTCGATCTTGAGTATGGAAAGGAATCTAGCTTGGACGGGTGTTGCTTGAATGATCAAGCCTCCCAAAGAATATGTGTGCATTGTGGATTTAGCCCAGACGGGTAATCCGATTAGGATCTAAATTTAGCCTGGACTGATTATTCAGATTCGAGCTCATTAAGGGTGTTTGTCATTATAAGGGATTTAGCCTGGATTGGTAATCTCGCCATATGATGTGAGGTTCACGGGAGTACATATATGGCAAGATCATTTGAATGAATTGACGGATAATGGGTATTCCATCGAGATTTCCTAGAGACTCAACGAGATTAATGTGGGATACATGTATGAATGAAATGTTGAATGATGAGCTCATCGAGTTAAATTACATGATACATGATTATGTGACTAACTCATTGATTGAGTGCATGTGATAGGAAATCATTTCATAATGGATGATTTCATGATTTAAGTATGGATGTATGCTAGTTGCTCGGTAACTTTTCTTTTCGGTTATTCGAGCTTACTAAGCATGAAAATCCTTACCCCTTCTCTTTTTCCCTGTCTCGCAGAGCTCGAGGACTCATAAGGACTGGAAGACAATTGGTGAGTCAACACACTATCAACTAGACAAGCTTTGGTATAGAGACTTTCTTCATTTTATTCAATGGCATGTATAGTAATTTTGAGTATTTTGTTATGTGTCATTTGATTTTCCAAATGAGGGCATGTAAAATATGTTTATCTTTTTGTATATGCCATGAAAATTGGCTAAGTTGAAATAGGCTATGACGTACAATTTATACATGGTTTTATTTACAAATGATGGGTTGCTACTAATTAGCAATGAGTCACATGAACGAGCCAATTTTAGATGAATTAAATTAACATGGGAACTCATAGCACTAATGGAAATTAACCATTTATGTATGAAACCAATGATATGAGGTTTCCATACAACTATTTTTATTAAGATTATTAACAAGTGTAAAATTTTGTTTTCTCTCAAACTTAGTAATTACTAAGCATAAGAAGTAGAAAGGGGTGACTAAAGGCTTGGAAAAAAACATATTAAGGTCCACATGGTTAGACACACAGGCGTGCATGGGCGGTGGTATAGCCGTGTGTCCCCTGCACCTAAAACTTTAAGTCGAATTAGCACATGGGTAGGACACATGGGCGTGTGTCTGGGTCGTGTTAATTTAACAGAATGCTCAAGTTTTGGACACAGGGTGACCCCACGGGTGTGTGCCTTGGTCGTGCCTAAAAGTCAGTGTTGCCGACAGGTTAAAGGCGTGGACATGCCCCAGGCTACACAGGCGTGTGTGACTACACAGTCCCTCATACGCAGGCGTGTGACATATCTAAATAAGGAAATTTTCTAAAGTTATTGAATGCTCCCGGTCCTATCCTAAATCATTTCTGTGTAGGGCCTCGAAGACCCATTTAAGGGACAAAATGTGAGTGTCTGATAGTTTCAGATCTGAGCTAAACCTGGCGAGTCGATTCAGTATGTTTTAAATGTAAAATATTCGATAATGCCTCAAACCCTAACCTGATACGGGTACGGGTGAGGGGTATTACATTTATTGGTATCAGAGCCCGATTTAGTCAGTTCTAAGACTACCGTAGAGGATGTTAAAGGTACACTATGCATGCCATTATTCAAATGTTGATAGTGTGACGTCTCTCAATTGTTTTAATTGTTTTGAATATAGTAAATGTCTTCCAATCGAGCACAAGACAAGTCCGAGGGAACCAGAGCCATGCTTCAGCTTCCATACAACGAGCTGTATCTAGTAGTAGTAGAAGGCTAATGTCAGAAGGCCGAGAAGAGGCCCGAGCTGCCTTCTTTGATATGATGGATGAGTGGTTTGGGGATTAATTAAGAAATTTCCCTAATATGCCAAGACCAGCCCGGCCCCTAACCAACCTGATAAGGATGTGCCACTGGGTATGGCACCGGTGAGAATCGGTAAAGCCCTTGTGGATAAGCTTAGAAAGTATGAGGCTGAGAAATTTAGAGTGAAAGTTGATGATGACGTTGAGAGAGTCGAGTTCTGGCTCAAAAATACTACGAGGGTGCTAGATGATTTGTCATGTACAACCGAAGAATGTTTGAAGTGCGCTATGTCCCTTTTGAAGGACACTGCATACAATTGGTGGAAGACTGTATCCTCGGTAGTGCCAAAAGAGAATATTATTTGGGATTTCTTCCAAGCAGAATTTAGGAAGAAATACATTAGCCAACGATTTTTGGACTCGAAGCAAAAGGAGTTCCTGGAACTCAAACAAGGGAACAAGGCTGTAGCAGAATATGAGAGAGAGTTTGTACGACTAAGTCAGTACGCAACTGAATGGGTCCAAACTGAATCAGAAATGTGTAAACGCTCGAGGAAGGTCTTAATGAGGAAATTAAGTTGTTTATTGGAATCTTGGAAATACGGGAGTTTTCCGTATTGGCCGATCAAGCCAAGAAGGCCGAGGAACTTAATAATGAAAGAAAACAAGCTAAGAAAGAGGCTCGAGTTACGAGCAAGAGGTCTAGCGGTAAAACACTCTCGTTCTCTACGAAGAAAGCCAGGAGCCTGTATGAACGCTCCACTTCATCAGTGGGATACTCAGGCAGATCGACAAGCTCTAAATGACAAGGTCAAAAGTCTTCCTCCCCGATGGTGACTAGTTTGGGGAGTGTAGATGACCAAAAGCCAAGGTGTAGATGACCCCGAAAACGAATGCTCCCATTCCACGAGACAGACCTCTGAGATACCCTGGAAGTGCTAGTGGTGTCAAGTTGTGACTAAAGATGCTGCAAAATCAGAATTTCAAACCCCGGCAAGAACGTATGCAATACGTGCCCGAGAGGAAGCCACTGCTCTTGATGTTATTATGGGTACCTTCTCCCTTTTTAATATAAGTGTTGTTGCTTTAATTGATCCGGGGTCGACGCATTCATATATCTACATGAGATTGGCGTCTAGTATGAACATACCTGTTGAACATACAAAAGATATTATTAGAGTGTCAAACCCACTAGGCAAATTAGTTTTAGTTGATAAAGTCTGTAAGGATTGTCCTTTGACAATTCAAACTCGTTGTTTCCCGGCTAACCTTATGTTGTTACCATTTGATGAATTTGATGTAATACTTGGTATGGATTGGTTAGCCCTTAATGATGTAATTTTGAATTGTGGTAGTAAGTATATTAAGTTGAAATGCCTGGATGGTAAGATTTTAAGGGTCGAATCAAGAGAATTGGGTTCGCTGCCAGTTGTAGTCACGGTAATGGTTGCCTAAAGATATAAGAGGAAAGGATACGAAGCCTACTTTGCAATTGTACTGAACAATAAGGAAACTGAATTGAAGATTGAATTTGTGCCAATAGTATGTGAGTATTCAGATGTGTTTCCAGAGGAATTACCCAGATTACCTCTTGAAAGGGAGATAGAGTTTGGTATTGAGTTGGCGCCAGGGACGACTCCTATTTCTATTGCCCCGTACAGAATGGCACCTACCTAGCTGAATGAGTTAAAAGCACAGTTGCAAGAGCTGACGATAAAGGATTTGCTAGGCCAAGTTTTTCACCTTAGAGTGCCCCCGTGTTGTTCGTAAAGAAGAAAGATGGTTCGATGAGATTATATATCGATTACCGACAACTGAATAAGGTAACCATCAAGAATAAGAATCCTTTACCAAGGATTGATGACTTGTTTGACCATTTGAGAGGAGTCACTGTGTTTTCCAAGATAGACTTGAGGTCTAGCTATTATCAGCTGCGAGTTAAAGACTCGGATGTACCCAAGACAGCTTTTAGAACGAGGTATGGCCATTCTAAGTTTCTTGTCATGCCATTTGGACTGACTAATACACCGGCTGTGTTTATGGATCTAATGAATAGGATCTTTCGGCCATATTTGGATAAGTTTGTCATTGTGTTTATTGACGACATTTTGATCTACTCTAAAGATAAGACAGAGCATACGAAGCACCTGAGAATTGTGTTGCAGACCTTGCGGGAAAAGAAACTATATGTTAAGTTTAGCAAGAGTGAGTTTTGGCTCCAAGAAGTTGGATTTTTGGGTCATATAGTTTCGGGTGAAGGCATCCGATTTGATCCAAGTAAGACTTTTGCAATTGTTGAATGGGAATCACCTAAGAATGTAACTGAGGTTAGAAGCTTTTTAGGCTTAGTCGGTTACTATAGAAGGTTTGTAAAAGGATTTTCTATGATAGCGACTCCGATGATGAAGTTGCTACAGAAAGACGTTAAGTTTGAATGGATAGAGAAGTGTCAGCAAAGTTTTGAGAAGTTAAAGACATTGCTGACCGAAGCTCCTGTTTTAGTACTACCTGAACCGGGAAAAGAATTTGTGGTCTTCAGTGATGCATCCTTAAATGGATTGGGTTGTGTGCTTATGCAAGATGACAAGGTGATAGCCTATGCTTCACGGCAATTGAAGCCTCATGAGAAGAATTATCCAACTCATGACCTAGAGCTTGCTGCTATTGTTTTTGCCTTGAAAATTTGGAGGCATTATTTGTATGGCGAGACTTGCCATATATTCATGGGCCACAAGAGTTTGAAATACTTGATGACTCAGAAAGAGTTAAATTTGAGACAGCGGAGATGGTTAGAACTAATTAAGGATTATGATTTGATTATCGACTATCACCCAGGAAAGGAGAATGTGGTCACTGATGCATTGAGTAGGAAATCCCTGTATGCCTTGAGAGCTATGGATGCTAGTTTGACATTGCTTGATGATGGTTCAGTTTTGGCCGAGCTGGAGGCTAGACTGACATTTTTGTAGGAAATTCATGATGCTCAGTTTAATGATGATGACTTGCAAGCAAAAAGGGCTCAATGTGAGTCTGGTGTTGAATCAGATTTTCAAATTAGTTCAAATGGATATTTGATGTTCAGAGATAGGGTTTGTGTGCCCAAAGATAATGAACTTATTTCGAAAATTTTGCAAGAAGCTCACAACTATCATTTTTCTATTCACTCCGGGAGTACCAAGATGTACAACGATTTGAAGAAAATGTACTGAGGGAACGGCATGAAAAGAGATATTTCTGAGTTTGTATCGAGGTGTCTGATATGTCAACAAGTTAAACCTGAACATCAAGTGCCTTCAGGTTGTTACAACCTGTAATGGTCCCCGAATGGAAGTGGGACAGAGTTACTATGGATTTTGTGACAGGATTGCCATTAACTCCGAAAAAAAAGACGCCATATGGGTTGTAATGGATAAGTTGACGAAGTCGGCGCATTTTATTCCGGTAAGAACAGATTATTCCCTTGACAAGTTAGCCGACTTGTATGTTTCTGAGATAATAAGATTGCATGGAGTACCACTGTTGATTATTTCAGACAGAGACCCAAGGTTCACTTCGAGATTCTAGAAGAAGTTACAAGAAGCCTTGGGTATAAAGCTGAGTTTTCGTATAGCTTTTCACCCTCAAACTGATGGACAATCTGAGCGAATGATTCAGATTCTCGAGGACATGTTGCGTTGTCACATCCTCGAATTTTAGGGTAACTCGGAAAAATACCTGCCATTAGTATTATTTGCCTACAACAACAGTTTTCAAACGAGTTTGAAAATGGCACCTTATGAGGCCTTGTATGGTAGGAAGTGCTGAACTCCGTTATATTGGAACAAACTTAAGGAAAGTCAAATTCATGGAGTTGATCTAATCAAAGAAACTAAAGAAAAAGTTAAAGTGATACGGGATTGTCTAAAAGCGGCATCAGATAGGCAAAAGTCTTATGTTGATCTGAAAAGAAAGAAAATTGAGTTCCAAGTTGGAGATAGAGTATTATTGAAAGTATCTCCATGGAAAGAAGTATTGAGATTTGGTCAGAAGGATAAACTGAGTCCGCGATTTATCAGACCGTACGTGATCACTAAAAGAGTTGGACCGTTAGCTTATCATTTGGCGTTGGCACCTAAACTGGAAAAGATTCATGACGTGTTTCATGTATCCATGTTAAGGAAGTATCGATCAGACCCTTCTCATGTAATTTCACAGACTGAGATTGAAATTAGACTGGACATGACCTATGGAGAGGAATCGGTTAAGATATTGGCTCGTGAAGTTAAACAGTTGGGAAATAAAGATGTAGCTCTTGTAAAAGTTTTTGCCATCGACATGGTGTAGAAGAGGCTACATGGAAGCCGGAAGAAACCACGAGAAGTCATTATCCGAATTTATTTTTTGGTAAGACTTTCGAGGACGAAAGTCCCTAAGGAGGGAGAAATGTAATATCCCGAAATAGGGCCTAGTCGGATTAGTGGTTTTGGGACCACAAATCTGACATCAAAATATTTATTTTATGATTATTATTAGGCCTAGAATATGAATATATGCATGTGTTAAAGTTTCATGAAGAAATTCTAAGTATAAGATGTCCGATTTGAAATTAGGGACTAAATTGAATAATTGCAAAACTTGGATTATAGAATCAATTTGTATGAAATTTCTTTAAATTATGAATTAGGTCTTGGAGAGAAATTTTCCCAAATTCTAAATTTTTGGACAAAAATGGGCTTGCATGGATGAAATTTCAAAGAAAGGGCTTAAGGGCATTTTGGTCATTTGGCTTTTAAATGAAATAAAATGGGAAAAATGAACCAAAAATCAGCCATTCTTCTTCCCCATGCTGCTGAAATTTCTAGGGTTTCCATAGCTAAGGTTTCAAGCTTTCCAAGCTCAATAGTAAGTGCTCCCAAGCCCCGTTTTTCATGTTCTTTGTATTTTTGAAATCCCGGTAGCTTGCTCTTTCCATTTCTACCCATATTTCATACTAGGGTTCATGTTTAAAAATTTACCCATGCATGATTTGCTTGTATTTTGATGGATTATGGAGGAATATGAAAGATTAATATGTGTTAAACATCTTTTCCTAGTTGATTTTTTTGAAAAACCCTTATAGGGACCATTTTGAAAAAGATGTAAATGTGGGGTAGAAATGAGAAATTAATGGAAAATTTGGGCTACCATAAGAGAGAAAAATATTTGACTAGGCTTGGGTGAGATAGAAATTACATGAGTTTCATTATACGAGCCTAAGGACTAAATCGTAAAAATGTCAAAGGTTAGGGTCAAAATGGTCATTTGGACCGGGGTAGATATTAAACTTGAAATGTATAATGTGGGGTATTAATAAGTTAATTTTGCTGATATAGACTCCGAGGAACAAATTCCGGAGGTTGATCGTGGTAAGTTCGGAATAACTTAAAGTAAACCCCTAATATGCATAATTGCATTAATTATGAAAGCATGATATTTGCATTTATTGATGGCATGAAAATGAATGAAATGCATCCTTAATAATGAATTGTTGATAACCATCTCGGTTGAGGTTAAAAGGGAATTTGATGGATAAACCATGTTTTACATGTGTAATGAGATCCTGCATGTCTTGTAGTAAGGATTTAGCCCGGACGGGTAATCCGCAATCTCGAGTATGGAAAGGAATCTAGCTCGGACAGGTGTTCCTTGAATGATCAAGCCTCCCGAAGAATATGTGTGCATTGTGGATCTAGCCCGGACAGGTAATCCAATTAGGATCTGAATTTAGCCTAGACTTGTAATTCAAATCCGAGCTCATTAAGGGTGTTTTTCGTTATAAGGGATTTATCCCGGACTGGTAATCCCGGCGTCACCTTATGAGTTCATCTAATGGGGGATTTACCCTGGACTGGTAATCCCACCATATTATGTGAGGTTCGCAGGAGTACATATATGGAAAGATCATTTGAATGAATTGACGGATAATGGGTATTCCATCGAGATTTCCCAAAGACTCAACGAGATTAACATGGGATACATGTATGAATGAATTGTTGAATGATGAGCTCATCTAGTTAAATTACATGATACATGATTATGTGACTAACTCATTGATTGAGTGCATGTGATAGGAAATCATTTGATAATGGATGATTTCATGATTTAAGTATTGATGTATGCTAGTTACTCGGTAAGTTTACTTTCCAGTTATTCGAGCTTACTAAGCATGAAAATGCTTACCCCTTCTTTTTTTCCCTGTCTCGCAGAGCTTGAGGACTCATAAGGACTGGAAGTCATTTGGAGAGTCAACACACTATCAACTAGACAAGCTTTGGTATAGAGACTTTGTTCATTTTGTTCAATGGCATGTATAGTATTTTTGAGTATTTTGTTATAAATGTCATTTGATTTTCCAAATGAGGGCATGTAAAATATGTTTATCTTTTTGTATATGCCATGAAAATTGGCTAAGTTGAAGTAGGCTATGACCTACAATTTATACATGGTTTTATTTACAAATGATGGGTTGCTACTAATTGGTAATGAATCACATGAACGGGCCAATTTCGGATGAATTAAAGTAACATGGGAACCCATAGTACTAATGGAAATTAACCATTTATGTATGAAACCAATGATATGAGGTTTCCATACAAATATTTTTATTAAGATTATTAACAAGTGTAAAATTTTGTTTTCTCTCAAACTTAGTAATTACTAAGCATAAGAAGTAGAAAGGGGTGACTAAAGGCTTGGAAAATAGCCTATTAAGGTCCACATGGTTAGACATATGGGCGTGTGGTATAGCCGTGTGTCCCCTGTACCTAAAACTTTAAGTCAAATTAGCACAAAGGTAGGACACACGGGCGTGTGTCTGGGTTGTGCTAATTTAACAGAATGCTCAAGTTTTGGACACAGGGTGACCCCACAGGTATGTGCCTTGGCCGTGCCTAAAAGTCAATGTTGCCCACGGGTTAAAGGCATGGACTTGCCCTAGGCCACACGGGTGTGTGTGACTACACGGTCCCTCATACACGGGCATGTGACATTTCTAAATAAGGAAATTTTCTAAAATTATTGAATGCTCCCGGTCCTATCCCGAATCATTTCTATGTATATTTAGGGCCTCAAAGACCCATTTAAGGGGCAAAATATGAGTGTCTGATAGTTTCAGATCTGAACTAAACCCGGTGAGTCGATTCAGTATGTTTTAAATGTAAAATTTTTGATAATGCCTCAAACCCTAACCTGATAACGGGTACAGGTGAAGGGTATTACAACCCGTCCGGGCTAAATCCTATTTGTAACATTTTTCATATCCTACTCGTTTTAAGAAATCACCATAATCCATTGAATTTCAATGTTCAACCTGGACATGACATCTTATCCATATTTTCCAAATTATAGTTATTTCATTATGTTCATCATCACATACGTATCATTAAAATCATATAATTCAATTCAAGCAATTTAACATACATATTTAAGTTACACAAACTTACCTTGACAATTGTTCGTGTTTGAATTCCAACTAATCTGAAACTTTTTGTTTCCCTCGATCTAATTCCGTAGTTGGTCTTTTCAAGTCTATATAAGCAAATTTAATTATTAATCCATCACATTATAGATACATTTGCAATCTACTACATCCTAGGTAAAATTACTATTTTGCCCCTACTCTTTTCAAAAATTCCAATTTCATCCCTAGGCTCCAAAAATGAGATTCATGAAACCTAATCCACTTTTCAAGCCTAGACAAAATTTATAGGTAACATTTACAGCACATATATTCCTCAAATTTTAGAGTTTTCCATAGGTTTTACTACTTTTTCATTTTAGTCCCTAACTAAGTCTCCATGAAAAATTGCTTTGTAAAAATTGTTTATCTATCAACTACCCTTCATTTTCTACCATAAGTTTCAAATTTCCAGCATTTACATCCATGGCAAAGTTTCTACACTTTGTTATCTTTTCAAATAAATCCCATAAATAGAAAGATTAGGTTATCCCGATTCTAAAAATATAAAAATTACTAAAAATAGGACTTGATTTCGTACCTTATTGAGCTTGAAAAGTTCTCTTCCTAAATAGAAAGATTAGGTTATCCCATAGAAATTTTGGGGAAGGCGATGAATAGAAAAGATGATAATTTCTCTTTATTTTTCTATCATCTTTTTAATTTATTGATTTCCAATTTAGTCCCTAGCCATTTCTAATTTTTCCATGGATGAGTCATAAAAATCTCTACTAACTCTCCTTCAATGGTCTAGTTACCAAATAAGGACCTCTAGATTTAAATTCTATAGCTATTTAATACCTGTAGCTATTAGAAGGAAAATTTTACATTTTATGCAATTTAGTCCTTTCCCTAATTAAACACTCTATCTGTAAAATTTTCGTATCAAAATTTTCATACGACCTTCTTACAATAATGCAAATCATAAAATAAAATAAAGTTAAATTTTATTTTTGGGCTCGAATTGGTGGTCCCGAAACCATTGTTTTTATCTCACCAAAATTGGGTTGTTACAGTTTGGTTTGGATTTCTTTTCTTTTGAATTAGCGTATTGTTGTTGTGGTTAGGGAGTTTAATTTCTGTGAGTGTGTTGCGTAGGAAAAGACTGTGAAGCAGTGGATTTCGCTCCAACGGCCTAATCTATGATTGTAGCTATTTTCGTCGTCGATAAGTTCATATGCGTTGTTCAGGTTATTGTTGTTAAATCGAAAACCGTTTGCTAAATAGTTGTTGGGATATTGTTTTTCTAGGTTCCAGAGGTCTCGAGATTGCTTTCATATAAAAAATGAACCAGGTGTGTAATGAAAACATGAAAAAGCATCGACCGACGAAAGCCGAAAATCTGGCCTGTCGATGCCACATAGGCCTGTGCCTAGTCATGTTGTAGGTCGTGTGGGCCATACGGGCTAGACCAACTTGAGCTATGGGTCACACAAGCATGTGAGCCCATACGGGCAAGCCACACGGGTGTGTAGGCCATGAGCCAAGCCGTGTGGGGCAAGGCCATTCCAGGCGTATGGGCCCACATGGGTAAGCCACAAGGGCATGTAGGCCCGAATCTTAGAATTTTTCCCTAGGGTTGTACATGTTATTTCGATCGACTGTGGGCCTTTCTTAGGATCAATATGTATGGTATAAGCATTAAAGCATGAAATCTGTTACTCTGTTAGACTGAAAATGACTTAAATAATGCTTTTTTGAGTATTATGAGACATGGTATGTACGATCTGTTCTGTCATACTTAGGCATGTGTAATATATGTTTTATGAGCATGTGTGATGTATTAATTCTGATATTTGTTATTATTGTTTGTATTTGGTTATGGGATGGGATATATGATATGTGGAGAAAGTATTCCATGAGGCGATATTTTGCCAATATACTTGCAGCATGGTTGTGATTATTCTAAAAAGTGTCGTACAGACACTATTGGTGTGTGGGGCTGGGTGGGTATTTTATACCCCATGTGGTATGTTGGGATGGTCGAAGTTGGTGTGTATAGGATGGGTGTAATGACCCAATTTCGATTAAATCAAATAAAGGTTTCGAACCACAAATTCGAGCCGAAAATAAAATTTATTTTTATATTATTATATGGTCCGTATTATGTTATAAAAGTCATGTGAAATTTTTGATACGAAAATTTTATCAATTTTGTGTTTAATTAGAAAAAGGACTAAATCGCGTAAAATGTAAAAGTTGAATTCTAGCAGCTATAAGGATTAAATAGCTATGGAATTTAAAACTTGAAGTCCTTATATGGTAAATAGACCATCAAAGTAAGTATGTAGATATTTTGGCATGACTCACCCATGGAAAAATAAATAAAAGGCTAAGGACTAAATTGAAAAGAGGAAAAGTTATTAAATGACAATTTAATTAAATGAAAAAGAAAACAATTTCATATCATCTTCCCCAAATATTTCCATGGATACCCTAAGAGAGAGGAAGAAGACTTATCAAGCTTATTTGGGTAAGTAATCAAGCCCTGTTTTTAAAAAAAAATTATTTTTGAAATCGGGATAGTCTAATCTATCTATTTGGGGGATTAATTTGAAAAGTTATGAAGGTATGAAATTTGGGTAATGGATGAATATGCTGGAAATTTAAAATTTATAGTAGAAAATGAAAGGTTGTTAATAGATAAACAACTTTTACAAAGTGATTTTTTATGAAAAAATGATTTAGGGACTAAAATGCAAAGTTGTGAAATTTGATGAAAAATTCTAAATTTTTATGGATGCATGTGCTGTAAATTTTGAGATGGAAAAGTTAAGGACAAAATGGTAATTTTTCCTAGGATGAAAATTTAGTCCACTTGAATATGAAATATGATAAATTGATTTTAAAATTACTCGTATAGATCCGGATAGACCCAATTCGGAGCTAGGACGAGGAAAAAAGGAAAATGTCAAACTAGTAGATTTTTTGTACACGAACATTTGTCGAGGTAAGTTCGTGTAACTAAATTATGTATATTTATATGCTTGTATTGAAAGTATATATGTGTGAATTGTATAAATGTCATAAGTATGTAAAATGATCACATACTCATTATAGCCCAATAAATGAAAGTGTCCTATCAATAATAATGCCCGATAAGTGATAAATGATAAGAATGTTGCTCATATTCTTGAAATGAATGTGGAATGTGTCTATTCGAACTATATGTATGATTTAGAAGTATGAAATAATCACATGCTCGATAACGCTTGAGAAATGTTTAAATCCCGATTGAATAAATGAAAAATCGATGTATATGTGATTTCCCGAAATGAATGAGTTTCTGCATTTGTTGCTAATGGGATTTAGCTCAGACGAGTAATCCTATTAACCTTATTACAAAAAGGATTTAGCCCAGATGGGTAATCTTGATATAAGTCCTCTCGAGCATATGTTATGGATTGGATTTAGCCTGGACGGGTAATCCAGATCAAGCTCCTTAGAGCATATGTCATAAAAAGGATTTAGCCTAGACTTGTAATCCTGTTGTATACATGTGTGGCTCAATAGTGTACTCTCTGAAATAGTACCTTATGGGTACCATTGCATATAAATTGACATATCCTGATTTGTACACCTCGAGTGTACTACCTGTGTATCCATCAATATTCTGAGTAAATTCAACGGGTAAAGATCCTGAAATTAGAAGATATGAATATGGAATAAGTTATTACACGTATTCGTCTAAAATATAATAAAAATATGATAAATGATAAGTGATACGTGAAAGCATGCGATGATAATATTTATACATGGGAATTATTTGATGAGAACGTCCATCCTTGATTATAGACTTGTACACCTTGAGTGTACTACTATTTGTGTGACCTTAATATTTTGAATGAGATGAGTAAAGTTTTGACATGAAATAATCTGAACATCGAGATGAACTATTATGAAATTATACTCGTAATATAAAGAAATGAATTATACATGTTAAATGAATATTGCGCCCATATGTGTGTTGATGTTATTATGGAATATATGACTAACATGGGCAGTAAGGATATGTGTAGGGCTTGAGGTCAAATTGATTGAAAATGCTTTACATAGTAACCTCAAAATAGAATGAATAGTAAGTTAAATATCATCTTATACGAACTTACTATGCATGTAATGCTTACTTAGTTTTATTTCCCTGTTTGTAAATCAAACGCTCGTTGGATTGAAAGCTTGGCGGAGATCACTCACACTATCCATCGACCCATGTCGAGACAATATGGTAAATCTATTCTGGTTATAATGGCATGTGTAGGTTATATTGGCCATATTGGCATGTAAATGTCAATGATTATTGTAGTCTAGCCATTGGAATGGCTAGTGATGATTATGTTTTGGGACTTCTATATATATATGATAATCATTTTGTGATGTGGTTTGTAATAGTTTGCTAAATGGTTTATTGTAACTTTATAGCATAAATGATGAATGGTTATGATTTGGCTTATTGATAAGCTAGTTAACTAAGGCAAGGCCATGCATATTGAAAGAAATAATATTGATGTTTATGGATATGAAATTTGGTATGATTTGGTTTGGCAAAATATAATGTTATGAGCATGTTAGATGTTGTTGAAATGACGTGTTTTAGCCTGTGGCTGTATTGACTGCCTAATTATGCTATGATTTGTATCATTTGAAGTTATATAGATGTGTGCAAAGGAGGGTAGCAAAATGGCTTGGTAAATAGCCTATATTTTGTCCATACGGGTAGACACACGGGCGTAGGTCTAGGAAGTATGTGACACACGGTCAGCCCCATGGGCGTATGGCCTGGCCATGTATCCCCTGTACCTTAAAATTGAGAAACAGAATGCTCAGAGCTGAGCACAAGAGCAGAGACACAGGCGTGTGTCTTAGCCATGTGAGGACACGGCCTTGAACACAGGCATGTGTCCTGGCCGTGTGAAGTTTGCACGTATTTATTGAAAATTAATTCAACAACATGACCTAGCACACAGGCGTGTGACTTCAATTTGTTCATGCCTTGCAAGTCAGAGAGTTACACGGGTAAGGGACACGGGCGTGTGTGATCACACGGCCTACCCACGCGAGTGTGTCCCTAAACCACACGGGCTTGTGAGCCTTACAACTTGGAAAATTTTGTAATTTATTGAAAAATTCTTAGAGGTTCCGATTAAGTCCCTACTCGATCCTAATGTTCGTATTGGGCCGCGAAGGTCCAATTAATGGACGTTTTGAATGATCTCGGTTAATGAATAGTAATTTACTTGAGTCATCTAAAAATGTTTTAAAAGTTTTGGTAATGCTCCGAAACATTATTCCGACGACAGATACGGGTTAGGGGTGTGACAATGGGGGTAGGACTTTATATATCTGTATCTGTATGATTTTGTTAATAATTTGGTTTTATTAAGGATTTATGTTTGTATCTATTCTGTTATGCGATAAAACCTGAATTCATGTTTCCGTAGAGTTACATACTAAGTTTTTAAAACTCACTTTCTTTTTGTCTATTATGTTCAGGTAACCCTTAGCTTAGGTGGGTTGGTGCGACGGAGGCTCTGTTGTGACCACTTGTCCGTAAATTTCATTTACTTTAAAATTTTACTTAATTTTATGATTTTGAGAGTTCTGTAATTTTTGGACTTTCTAGACTTTGGGGTTTTATTTTTGGATTTGGATTTGATTTGAGATTTCTTGTGACGCTCGACAAAACAATTTACAAAAACAATTGTTTTATGCGATCAAATGTTCTCGACAAAATAAACTCGGTTTTCAAAATATAATGACTTTAAAACTTCCACTGCAAATTATTGTTTTATTTGAAAGAGTATACAATCGATGGTTTTAACTAATGAGTATAACGACATATTCATTACAATAAAGAGGGATGATGTTTTTAAAGGAAAAGACCGATTTCTAACTTTTTTCGTAACATCTCCAGATTCAGCCATAATGTCTAGGCTGGGTTTGGAGTGTTACAATTTTTTTGCACTTGTCAGGCTTGAATATCGCGTTACCCACAATAATCTTGAGATTAAGGGTCTTGGGGGTCTCGATATGCGATATACATGGTCTGGTATCGCGATACCACTGTAAATGATCTTTATTCTCCTTATTTCAGTACTGTTAGGGGTATCACGACTTTCATGCTTCGATATTATGATACCCACTTTCTATGTAATGTTTTCTTTATGTTCGAGTTACTGTCGATTCCCTACAACATCCAACCAACTTGTTAAGTTTCCCATGAAATGATTGACCAATTTGTGTATAAAAAATTGCTTAAATTAATAAAAATAATTTATTAGCAACAGAACTAAAATCGACAGAAACATATCAAAGACACTTAAATTACTTGAGAATAAGCTCCTTAAGTGTAATGGAAAACCTAATTTGACGTATCAAATTTTGATATATCACATTTATCTCTATGAGCCACTGGTACACGACTTCTCGCAACATCATCTCTTATTGTCGTTTGCTCTTCACATTGTCTGTAACACCCCTCGCCCATGCCCGACGCCGGGACAGGGTTCGAGGTGTTACCTGACCTAAACTTAACCAACTATACAAAATCAGGCCATAAAATTTTGATCAATTTTAAAACCCTTCTTAAGCAATTTGTCCCTTAAATGGGCTTACGAGGCCCCAAACATACATTCAAGGTGTGATAAACCGTAATTTATACATATTTCTATCCCATGCATAGCACTGTTTATGGATGATTTTTCCTTATATTTGGTGAATTTGATGCCCTTAATGCCTTAATTTCATGTTTTATACTTAGGTGAGCATAGGAGAGTGAAAGGAACAAGAAACGGGATAAAAACGGAGAAAATGGTCCAACTTACAAAATCAACACGGCCTAGACTTCCTCACACAGGTATACCACATGCCCGTGCCTATTTAACAGGCTTGACCACGGCCTAAAGTAATCGCACACGGGCGTGTCATACGGGGGTGTCCCTATCGAGCCCAAACAGAGTCCTATTCAGAAAAGGCCACTTTTGAGGGCTCTTAGGCATTCCAAAGCCTATAAATACACCCTAGAAGAGGAGAATAGGGGATGCACAGGGAGGAAGGAAGGAATTTCTCAAGGAAAGTCGATTGATCCATCTCAGAAGTCGGATCCATCATCAAAATTAAAGATCTCCCCCCAATTTCCTTTCAGGAGTTTTGGGTTTTTCTTTATGTTTTGTATTCATTATTCTTTTGAGATGCTTACCTTTTTAGTTATGAACTAAAACCCCTAAAGACCTAAGGGGAATGAAACCTAAGAAGAATCTTATTATTATTATCTGTATTGTATGATAAATATTTGACTTGTTCTTAATTATGTGTTCTTCATTCTTGTTTTGATATTCCAGGATATTGATTCAAGTAAAGCTCTTATTCAAAGGAGGAATAAACCCTGTCTAAGAGTACATTTGTCATAATTAAGTGGAGTTGGTTGCACGCCTAGAGATAGGGTGACAAGATTTTGCCGGATTAGGGTGAAACCTAATAAGGGAATCCATAAATCAAGTTAATGCAACCTTAGAGAGTTAATTAGAAAGAGATTTCAATTATTCAACCTAGGGTTAGACGTTGTTAGTCTCAAGAGAGATAATAATATAACTTAGGGATTTCTACGAATCAAGTCAAATGAATAAATCGCCTGATTCAGAGTCAAATAACAAGTGAAGTCTAGGTGGATTTTTCATTAGGTATTGTCTTAATTTAATCGTTTTTCTAAAAGTAATTCCCCAATTCTATTTTCTGTGAATTCTTAGTTTAGTTAATTAGTTAGTTAAAACAAACTCCATTATTCTTAGGCTAGATAATAAAAAGACAGTCATTAATGGTACTTTTAATTCCTTTGGGTTCGATAATCCGGTCTTGCTAAAGCTATACTACTGTTCAATAGGTACACTTGCCTTCATCATGATAATAGTTAGTTTCAAGAACAATTCATTATAAATATTTAAAACCTGTCACGAATATCATGTATCAAGTTTTTGGCACCGTTGTCGGGGAACTAAGATATTAAGAACACTCAATTTTTATTACTTTAGCCATTTACGTTTACTGCAATTTAAATTTTTATTACTAATTCTTCTTTTTCCCTTTTTATGGCAGGTTCTTATAGTTTATGACTAGAAAAAACCCGTCAGGACCATTACTTTTTTATAGTGAAATCGATCGCACAGTTTGCAAAAACAAAAGATAAATAAGGCAAAGCTTAAGATACACAAAGGACGAGCAAGAGGACGATACTTCAACCACCACTGAGGAGATGGCTGAAAATCAGGAAAACCTGATACCTTCTGCGATTGCTGTTAATCCAGTAAATCAGAATCCTAATCCGCACACTATGTATGATTATGCTAAACCTTCTTTAACAGGAACTAAATCTAGCATAGTTGGACATGTTGTAGCTACAAATAATTTTCAACTGAAACCTAACACAATTCAAATGATACAACAGTTTGTTCAATTTGATGGTTTGCAGGATGAGGATCCAAATGCTCATTTAGCGAATTTCCTGGAATTCTGCGGTACGTTTAAAATCAATGGCATTTCTGATGATGCCATACGTCTTCGGTTGTTTCCCTTTTCATTGAAGAACAAAGCTAGACAATGGTTGAACTCGTTACCACGAGGGTCAATCACTACTTGGGAACAAATGATCAAAAATTTTTTATTAAAATATTTTTCGCCTGCTAAAACAGCTAAATTAAGTAATGATATCTCTTCTTTTGTGCATATGGATTTAGAGACACTTTACGATGCATAGGAGAGATACAAGGATCTCTTGAGATGATGCCCTCACCATGGGTTACCACTCTGGTTACAGGTTCAAACCTTTCATAATGGCCTGAACCCTTCGACTCGACAAATGGTTAACGCAGCTGCTAGCGGAACCATCAATAATAAAACACCTGAAGATGCTTACGAGTTTATAGAGGAGATTTCACTGAATAACTATCAGTGACAAGTCATGAGGACAAAGCCAACGAAAATAGCCGGTGTTTATAACATCGATTCGGTCACCATGCTTTCTAATCAGGTAGAACTCTTGAATAAGAAAATTGATGGTCTTCTTAGTTCTTCATAGGTTCACCCAGTAATGCAGTGCGAAGCAAGTGGAAGTGGATCAAACAGTTCAGAATACCAACCTTATAGCCACAACATAGAGAACGAGTAGTTAAATTACATGGGTAATAATCCTCGATCTCAAACCAATCCATATAGTAACACTTACAATACAAGTTGGAGGAACAACCCAAATTTCTCATGGGGAGGCCAAGGAAATCAAAGACCACCTCCAGGCTACCAACAACCACCCCACCAACAAGAGAAGAAGCCAAACCTTGAAGAGATGCTCTCAAAGTTTATATCAGTGTCAGAAGATCATTTTTAGAATATCGAGACAGCACTTAAGAATCAACAAGCATCAATCCAAGTGCTCGAAACCCAAATTGGACAGCTTCCCAAGTTGATTTCTGAACGACCACAAGGTAGCTTGACAAGCAACATAGAATCTAACCCAAGGGAGGAACTCAACACGATTACTAGTCAAGATGAGGGCAGGTTAGTCACACCTGAACCAGAACCAAGGCAAGAAACTAAGATAAGCAAAGGTAAAGGTGAGGTAGACCACAATGAGCTGAAACTGGTAAGTGCAGAATACAAACCTCGTGTGCCATACCCTAATGCGACAAGGAAAGGTTGCTCAGATGAACAATTCAGTAAATTCCTTAAACTCTTAAAAAAATTACATATTAACTTACCATTTATTAAAGCTCTATAGCAGATACCAAAGGCAATGAATTTTTTAAAAGAGCTTTTAGCAAATAAGCGGAAGTTGGACGAGGCTTCGCATGTGCAGCTAAACGCATTTTGCTCAGCTATTCTACAGAATAAGATACCTAACAAATTGAAAGATCCAAGGAGTTTTATAATTCCTTGCTTAATTGGTCGTTTAGATGTTAATAATGCATTAGCTGATATAGGGGCTAGTATTAACATCATGCCATACAAAATGTTCAAACAATTAGGTATTGGTAAACCCAAACAGACTAGGATGAGCATTCAATTAGCAAATAAAACTATAAGATTTCCTAGGGGTATTATTGAAGATTTGCTAGTTAAAATTGATAAATTTATATTTCCCGTTGACTTCATTGTTCTAGACATAGAGGAGGATAGCAACAGTCCTTTGATTTTAGGAAGGCCTTTTTTAGTAACTGCTAGATTAATTATTGATGTTGGCACTGGTGAGCTCACACTTCGTATTGGAGACGAAACAATCAATACCTACTTTGTAGGAGAGATTGATTATTAATTTTAGGAAGGTGATTGTCTAAACCATTCTACTAAAACTGACAATATGGTGCAACCTACTTTGCAGGAAATGAGTTTGAAGGAAGTACATGAGCCATTTTCAAGCAATAGTAGAGTACCTCTTCATGAAGAATGAAGGCTACAAATCAAGGAGCTAGATGAATGGCGGACACATAAACCGAGAACACACGATAAACAAAAACTACCCCAAAACGAGCTCAATACCTTTCCAAGTCAACTTAAGGTTAGAGATAAAGTTTCATTAGATGCCACAGATCCTCACATTGTCACTACTAAACCGAATGAAGAAATCCTTCTTATGGTACTTAGCATTTTCCCATTCGGTACTGTCGAGGTAAGTCATCCCAAGTTCGGCACTTTTAAGGTAAACAACACCCGTCTAAAACCTTATTTTGATTAGAATGATAGCAGGAATGAAGAGTATAAACTCCTCGAACCATCATGACCATTCAATGGAGAGGTAAGTCGATCTTAGACTATAAATAAGCGCTTCTCGGGAGGCAACTCAAGCACTAACTATATTAACTTCTTTAAATTTTAGTGTTTAACACCTAACTTACTAACGAAGCTCTTGAATACAGGTTTACCATACAGCCACGGCCAAGCACACGGGTGTCTGTATGACCGTGTGGAAATAGAGTAAAGATTTTCCCAAGCATGGGCTACGATAAATTGCCACGACCGTGTGACATGGTTGTGGATGAACTTGCCAAAACAACACGGGCGTACGACACTCCTGTGGCTCGAAACCATGGCCGAACATGTCAAATTAGCATCGGCATTTGACACGTCCATGCCAAGCAACCGTGGGCGAACCTGCCAAAACAACACAGGCGTGGACCTACATATACAGGCGTGGGAGAAGCAAACAAAGCCAGACATGGTCATGCGACACGGCCGTGTGAACTAACACGCCTAAGGTACACGGGCATGGGCCAATTTTTAAACATGCCCAAATTCAAAATTCGCGATTTACACAGGCAAAAATTGGGGAACACGGGCGTGCCCCTTGGCCTTGTGTCCCAAAATCTATAAATACCCTTCACTATTAGTCATCTTCTTCATCCAAAATCCCTAACCCTAGCCTTGCAAGTCCACACGGCATCCCTGGCACGCCCATGCGCTGCTTCCAAATCTATTTTTGACACCCATTCTCCTCTTTCTAGTATATACAATATCGTATTCACGTGTTAAAAAGGCCGTCGTCCCTGCTTCAAAAAAAAAAGAAGGGAGCGTTATCTTCCTCGGGTCCTACCGCGAAAATTCGTCACCCTTTCCTGCAGTTCCCAATTGGGCCCCAAGAAGAACTTTTCCAAATACTCTGGGCCTGACCTTCAATTATGGGCCGCTGCATCGACTGGTCTGCAAGAGAACAAGTCCAGTTGGCTGATGTGATTCGGGCCCTCCTAACCACCTACACTTGGGAGCTTTTCTTTAGGATCATCGAGCTGACGTATCTCGAGCTCACGATGGAACTATGCTCAGCATTTCATCTTCAAACCGTGATGACCTGTTTTGTTGATCCTGGAACAATCCAATTTTGCCTCAGTAGATTAGTCAGCTAGCTAAGCGTACCAGAATTCAGTACTGCACAGGGCTTATATACGAATGAGTTCAAGGAGAAGAATGACTTACATGCTCTCAACTGCCACATCTATCGTTCTCCTTCATGGTGCTGGGACGCACTAGTACCAGGTTCGACCACCTACAATCCTAGCCACTCCAAGGCATCGGCTCTCCCTCCATCTCTGAGGTACCTACACGCCACTTTGGCTTACATATTAACAGGAAGACGAGAGAGCATTGGCGTCGTCAACACTCACGATGCCTACTTTCTATGGTGTATGTCGCACGGGCATGTCATAGACCTTGCTTATTTCATTACCCTCACCATTCAGCACCAGACGGAGCAGCATAGGAAGGGGATCATCTCTATCGGCCCTTATGTTACTCGGTTGGCTCGACACTTCGGGCTCCTCAACAACGCGGCCCAAGAATCATCTTTGACCCTCATTGGCCAAATGTCTCCACAAGGCATCTCGAGCATGCTAAGCATGAGGATGATCGAAAAGCGTCGAGGAACCTACCCTCCTCAATATCGTCTTCCCAAATCTACTGAAGGGGAAGCCCCTGAAGACATTACCGATGATGTCCCCCCACAACACGAGGACCCACCGTCTCAGCCACCACACTCCCAACGTCCAGTTCATACGGTGGCTTCATATGTTGACATCTCTAAGTGCCTCACTCGATTCGAGCAGTAATGTTTTCAACGATTTGATAACATTGATGCTACTCTACAGCAAATTTGTCAGCACTTCCACATCTCATCGCCACCCCCACCTCGCGAACCATCTAGCGATGAAGATGTTTAACAACTTTTATTTATTATTTTATGTTTTTACTTTTATTTTATTTTAAGAATACTTTTTATTTTTCTTTAAGCTTATTTTTATTAGATTTTATAATTTTTATTTTACAATCGTTGAATGGGCCTATGCGAAAACAATTAATGATTACAAAATTATCAAAGATTGATCAATTTCAGCTATTCCATTACGAGTAATTCTGTTTCCTTATATTTTCTTGTAGCACCCCAAACCCAGCCCAGACGTTATGGCCGAATCTGCGTGCCACATTGGAGTTGAAAACCCACGCCCGTTTTAGTGTTTTAAAACCATACATTTTATTGAGTTAACAAAGTGTATGGAAGCCGGGCACCGTGTAGGTATCCGAGACAGAGGAGGTGAGCCATGAAGGTCGCTAAGTACCAAACTCTTTAATTGGATCCAATCCTAGACATGCCCACAACCATAGCCACACTTTGTCATTTCGAGTTTAAATTCGTTTAAGTGGACGTCTTTGATTAACCGATGAATCGTGGTGTTGAGATAATTTGAAAACAAGTATCATTTTGAAAACACGCCCTAAGTCTAGCCCATTTGAATAATAATTAACCAATTTTAAAGTTATTAAAATTAAAATAATCCCAAAAGAAATAAAAGAAAAGTTCAAATTGGCCTTATTACAACCCAAAAATAAATAATAGTTAAAGGAAATTAAACGAAACCAACACTTTATTTAAAGCCCAAGACGATCACCGTGGCCACTCAATCCCTCCCACCCAAGTCCCCACATCAAGGCTCACCTACAAGGTTAAGGAAAAGGGGTGAGTTTGGAAACTCAGTGCAACAAGCCCTTTCAGAGCCCAAAACAATAACGGCTCATTGGTCTAAGCCCAAATCCAATCTCAATCATGCACTGGGTCAGTAGCCCTTTTCATATTTCATATTTCATAATCTTGGGCGAACCCTTTTCATATTTCATATTATCGGGCAAGCCTTTTCATATTTCATATTATCGGGTCAAGCCTTTATCAGAAACGGTATGGCCCTTAGGCCCATTTCAATGTCACATATAATTTCAATGAAAGAATGCAACCCATTTGGGAGACTACTCAACCCACCATCCACTACTCTCCACCCGTACCAACCAACACACCATGTGGGATTAACTCGACCCACCCCGCCAAACTCTCCATTGGCAAGATAGTCGCTTTATCATATAACCGAGGCCTAGCCTCTTTTAATAATCGGGCAAAAGCCCTTTCAATAATCGGGCATAAGCCCTTTTATAATCGGGGCATAAGCCCTTTTGATAACTAGGGCATAAGCCCTTTTGATAACAGGGCATAAGCCCTTTTCA
Organism: Gossypium arboreum; assembly: GCF_025698485.1. Classification (NCBI taxonomy): domain Eukaryota; kingdom Viridiplantae; phylum Streptophyta; class Magnoliopsida; order Malvales; family Malvaceae; genus Gossypium; species Gossypium arboreum. Next base: position 99,098,430 of record NC_069080.1, read on the forward strand.
CTTCCTCCATCCATATAAAACCCAACCCAATGCGCTATGATTACATCATGTGCATATCATACATATCATGTGCATATCATACATGTCATGTGCATCTCATACATACCATATTTATCAAAATCCCATGTATTAAAATCATACATAAACCCTAGGGGTATAATGGTCATTTTTACCTAGGGGCAAAACGGTCATTTTCATATTATAAGGGTAATCTCGTAATTTTACCAAAATTAGGGTTTCCATGTTCATTAACGATTACTAACAATTCATGGGTGCAAACAAGGATTACGGCCCATTTTTAGCGAAATCGAGTTATTGGGCCTAAAACCCCTAATGGGCCCTACTTAGCCAATTTCGTCATCTAGGCCCATTTAGCCTATATTTCATAACGGTTTTAACAAATCTTATCATGCCATATAATAGATTTCGTTTTCTACCAATTTTACCCAAATGGGCCCGAAAGCCCAATGGGCCCCACTTCTACCCCTCGAGGCCCAACTTACCAAGAACGCCAAAATCACATTCTTACTGCTTTCCATCGTTCTCGATCACCGCCTCGTCGATTCTAACTAACTAGTGAGCGTCATTGCTCACAAGTCCTCGAAATGCCGTAATTTCGGCATTTTGCTTTTCGACATTTTATCGCTTTAAGCTATGAAAGGGTTCGTTACACACGATTTGCGATATTCCTTGACGAGATCTCCTATGCGATTTCTCCTATAATCAATTGTTAAATAGATCAGCTCGCAATAATTGAACCAAATCAAGAACTTTCCAATATTAACACTTACACATTCGCCACCATCCATAATGGCCTTAGGCACCTTACCTTTGTCGCGATTGATGACTAGGCCTAGCTACTCCCATGATCCAAGCTACTCCAAATCGACACTACACCTTGCTGCTCCTTCAATAAATAAACCAAAAATATTAAAAGAAGACCCCATAGAGTCTATGCCCATATTCGCCATCTCCTAAACTTGGAGTTTCGGCTTTTGGCCAAAGCTACACTAGGAATTGTTTAGAGTTTGAAAACTTACCACAGTCATTCTCCTCTTGAATTCGGATGTCTAAAAGGTAAAGAAACCGAATGCCAACTATTGAAAAGGAAGAAAAAGGTTGCTGGTCACAAAGAATCGGCACCCCTATCTTCATCGATTTCGCTTTTTATGCACTTCGGCAAAAATAGAGATAAGGAAAGAAACAATGGTGAATGGAGGAAATAGTGGGCTGATTTGAAAGAAGAAAAGGAGAAATGAATAGGAGGGAGGTAGATTCGGCTGGAAAAGAAAAGAGAGAAAAGGCTACACACCAAAGAAGAAATCGCACAACTAAGACCCTAATGCCGAAATTACTAACCTAATGCCCCTTTGCCAAAATCCTCTCTCCAATCTCCCTTATTCGCCAACTCTATCTCCCTATCACATCCCTAAAATCTCTCCCTTATCCCTCCTTAATTTATGCATTTGACTTGATCCAACTCTCCTCTTACGTAATCCACTTAAGTTCCAACACTTACCCTTCCTGCACACAAAAATAAATACTCTTATTTGCCAACACAGGGAATCGAACCCAGGTCTTCCTCTATGCCCACACGCCACCTTTTTAGGAGCTTAGTGGCGTCACCCTTGCCACTCTACCAAAGCTCTTTTTGTGATACACTTTACCCACAACTTAATACAAGGGCACCTAGCCAGAACCCCTAACTTCTAAGTCCAAAATTTAAAAAATTCTACCGGGTTTTGGCCAACTCATGGGCCTTCCATAAGCCCATTTACATACCCAAATTATGAATTCCATCATCACATACCAAATTTTAGAAATTTACTTAAAATATCAGGAATCGCGAAAAACCCGAAAATCAGGATGTTACAACTCTACCCTCCTTAAAGAAATTTAGGCCTCGAAATTTACCTGGTCCAAACAGTTGAGGGTACTACTGACGCATTGCCTCTTCGGTCTCCCAGGTAGCTTCTTCCTTGCCATGGTTCCTCCAAAGTACCTTCACCAACGGATCGACCTCTTTCTCAACACCTTGACATCACGATCAAGTATTTGCACAGTTCCTCTTCAAAGGTCAAATCCGATTGCACCTCAATTTCTCGCAATCGCACGATATGAGTTGGGTCGAACGATATCGCTTAGCATGGACACATGGAAGACATCGTGAATGCGATCCAGCTTCGAGGTAACTCTAGTTGATAAGCCACCGCCCTATCCGCTTAATGATTCGATAAGGTCCAATAAACCGTGGGCTCAACTTACCCTTCTTACCAAATCTCAAGATCTTCTTCCAAGGCGAAACTTTCAAAAAGACCATGTCTCCTACCGCATATTCAATATCCTTACGCTTCGGATCGGCATAAGACTTTTGTCGATCCGCCACCTCTTTTAACCTCTTCCTGATTACCTTAATCTTGTCTTCAGTATCTGTTACCAACTCTGGTCCAAGTATTTGCCTTTCCCCCAATTCTGCCCAACAAGTAGGCGAGCGACACCTTCGCCCATATAGTGCCTCATATGGAGCCATCTCAATACTTGCTTGATAACTGTTGTTATACGCGAACTCCGCCGAGGGCAAATGGTCCTCCCAAATGCCTTTAAACTCAATAGCACAACCCTCAACATATCCTCTAAAATCAATAACCTCTCGATCGCCCATCCGACCGAGGGTGAAAAGCCAGATGAAATCCAATCGCGTTCCTAATGCCTCATGCAACTTCGCCAAAACCGAGATGTAAACCTTGGGTCTCGGTCTGAAATTATCGATCTTGGCACACCATGCAACCGTACTATTTCGCCACATACAATCGGCCAACTTCAAGTGAGTAATCGGTCCGAGATGTATGAAATGAGCGATTTCGTGAGTCTATCCACAATCACCCAAACCGAATCCTTCTTAGAAGGTGTCAACGGCAACCCACTTACAAAGTCCATAGTTACCCTTTCCCACTTCCAAAGTGGTATCTTTACCGGCTGTAACAATCCCGAAGGTAGTTGATGCTCGGCCTTCACTTGTTGACATGTCAAACATCTCCCAACAAATTCGGTCACTTCTCGCTTAAGCCCAGGCCACCAATATTGCTCTCGCAAGTCTCGATACAACTTACTCCCTCTTGGATGCATAGCATAAGGTCCATTATGTGCCTCTTTCAAAATCATCAATAAAAATGACTACAACTAATCCAAGTATGGCTGGAATACCCGATTCATCAAATCCATGAATGTTTGCGGTGCATTAGTCAACCCAAATGGCATTACCGTAAACTCGTAATGACCGTGACGAGTCCCGAACGCCGCCTTATAAATATCCCCTCTTTAACTCTTAATTGATGATATCCAATCGAAGGTCGATCTTAGAAAACACCAAGCTCCTTTTAATTGGTCGAACAGATCATCGATTCTTGGTAACGGATACTTGTTCACGATAGTCGACTTATTTAACTGCCGATAGTCAATACACATTCGCATAGTCCCATCTTTCTTCTTTACTGAACAGATGCAGTGCACCCATGGAGAAACACTTGGTCTTATAAACCCTCTATCCAACGACTCTTGAATCGAAGCTTTCAATTCTACCAACTCCTTTGGTGCCATCCGATAAGGCGTAATGGACACAGAGTCGTTCCGGTAGTAAGTCGATTCCAAACTCGACTTCTCTCGTCGGGGTAATCCGGAAGTTCATCCGGAATACATCCCGAAATTCCTTAATAGTCCTAACCGACTCCACCGTTATCTCCTCAAGTCCCGTTTGACTTACAAAGGCCAAGTCGCCTTACAACTTTTCCGGATCAACTTCGTCTCTTAACGCCAAACAACATTGGATAAATAATCCATTCGTTCCCCTATGACCATTATCTCCTCATCTTCGACGCTTCTTAGTACCATCCTCTTTGCAAAGACAATCCAACGTCGCCTTGTGCTTAGCTAACCAATCCATTCCCAAAATAAGATCAAAATCCCGAAATGGCGCTCCATCAAATCTCCTTCAAAGATTTTATCTTGTGTCACTAACTGATCGCCTAAAAATTTTATCTACCTTAACCGAATGTCCCAATGAACTTATTATCGACACCCCACTCACGCCTTCTCGTGAAGCACATCCAAAGCCCCAGATACATCACAAGCAACATACGAGTGGGTGGAACCCACATCAATCAAAGCAGTGTAAGGCATGCTATGAATGAAGAACGTACCAGTTATAACATCAAGAGCGTCACCCTCCTCACGACGTCAGGCAAGATAAACCAACGCCGGTTGTCGAGCTTCAACATGACCAGCACCTCTGCCAGGTGCCCTACGTCCTCGTCCATTACCATTGCCACCTCTACCTTGCCCACGACCCCTCTGTGGTGGTGGTCCTCCTCACCGTGGTTGGACATCCCTTTGCTCTGCCGCTAGCTCTGAGCTGCCCTCCGAGGACACTCTCGAACTTATGCTCCTTTGACCCACATCGAAAACATGCTCCAGCTTCGTTTCAAAGACCCCATATGCACCCTACCACAGTCCCCGCAAGCACGTGGTCTATAAGTATTTACCGAACCGCCGAACCGATTCCTCCATCCTTGCTCTTTTAACACTTCGATTCGTGGCACTCGAGGGTCCGAAATCCTCTTGAATCTGGGTTGATCCTTCTCACGATTCATCGCTCACTCACCTTCACCTCCTCGGCTATCTTAGCCTTTTCTACCAAACCAGCAAAACCACGCTCCCTCCGTGGAGCTATCAATATCCTAAGCTCATCGCGAGACCATCCTCGAAGCGGACCTTTGCGCTCAGATTCGATTACCACTATACCACTAGCATATCGACTCGGCCTCAAAATTCGCCTCATACTCCTTTCTGAGTCTTATCACCTTGAGTCGATTCAAGAATTCCTTTCGACGAGCATCCACATAGCTTGCTCCAACATACCTCCCTTTAAAGGCGCTTTGAACAATTCCCGTGTTACTTGCTCAATTGGGGTACTCTCCTTACGGTGATCCACCATCGGTATGCTTCACACGTAGCAATGACACAGCTCCTTTCACTTTTGCTCCACCGAGGCCTATGATCCGCTCTGTAGCCTCCACCAATATTCGCCACATTCGGGCCACTCCAGATACACCCTAAATACCTCCGCTCCGTTGGCGGAGTCGCTCCGATATAGACCCCTATTCACCGTCCCAAGATTAGCTCCACCACTCTTTCTAAAACCCTTAACATGGCTTGGGATAAAGCGTCATCCCCGCACTCGATCATAAGACCAGGTCTCCGTTGCTTGCAACACACTGGCTCCTCACCGGCCTATGCCCCGAGGATGAAGATTCACTTGCACCCTTCGCGACCACGTCCGCGGCCTCGCCCACGAGCTCCTCTAGTACTCATATCGAATTATCGATTTATTTAATTTTATGAAATTAGTATAACGCTCCACCGCTTATTAAGAAAATGTCTTATGTAGATATAGCAGTTCAAGGATTGTTTTCAGATCATCATAGCCTAGCTACGGTCTCATTCCTACTGTTTACTGACTCTACCCTAGCTAAGGTATCATAGTAGGGTCTCAAAGACTATTCATAATATCATATCAATATCATATATTGTAAGGAAAATATACTTACGAGACTTGGTATCGGGATTCAAGTGCCACTTCTTTCTCTAAAAAAACAAACCATGTTTTTGATTATCGAAAATAGAAATTGAAAACTTTGATTTGAAAACTCCTTTATTTTGAACTCTTGATTAAAACAGAAAGATGGTACCTTTTTAACATATACTTTCCATAAAACATCTTTAAAATGAACTTTTCGAAACCATTTCCAAAAATACCCTTCTTAGGCCTAAGTTTTCAAATAGATTTTCGGACCCGATCCACAGCCGAGTTGTTGCAACCTAGGCTCTAATACCACTAAATGTAGCACCCCAAACCCGCCCAGACGTTATGGCGAATCGACGTGCCACATTGGAGTTGAAAACCCACGTTACATTTTTAGTGTTTTAAAACCATACATTTTATTGAGTTAACAAAGTGTATGGAAGTGGGCACCGTGTAGGTATCCGAGACAGAGGAGGTGAGCCATGAAGGTCGCTAAGTACCAAGCTCTTTAATTGGATCCAATCCTAGACATGCCCACAACCATAGCCACACTTTGTCATTTCGAGTTTAAATTGTTTAAGTGGACGTCTTTGATTAACCGATGAATCGTGGTGTTGAGATAATTTGAAAACAAGTATCATTTTGAAAACACGTCCTAAGTCTAGCCCATTTGAATAATAATTAACCAATTTTAAAGTTATTAAAATTAAAATAATCCCGAAAAGAAATAAAAGAAAAGTTCAAATTGGCCTTATTACAACCCAAAAATAAATAATAGTTAAAGGAAATTAAACGGAAACCAACACTTTATTTAAAGCCCAAGACGATCACCGTGGCCACTCTGAATCCCCTCCGGCCCAAGCCCCCACATCAAGGCTCACCTACAAGGTTAAGGAAAGGGGGGTGAGTTTGGAAACTCAGTGTGCAACAAGCCCCTTTCAGAGCCCAAAACAATAACGACTCTTGGGTCTAAGCCCAAATCCAATCTCAATCATGCATCGGGTCAGTAGCCCTTTTCATATTTCATATTTCATAATATGGGCGAAGCCTTTTCATATTTCATATTCTTGGGCAAGCCTTTTCATATTTTATATTATCGGGTCAAGCCTTTATCAGAAATCAGTATGGCCCTTAGGCCCATTTCAATGTCACATATAATTTCAATGAAAGAATGCAACCCATTTGGGAGACTACTCAACCCACCATCCGCTACTCTCCACCCGTACCAACCAACACACCATGTGGGGATTAACTCGACCCACCCCGCCAAACTCTCCAATTGGCAAGATAGTCGCTTCATCATATAACCGGAGGCCTAGCCTCTTTTAATAATCGGGCAAAAGCCCTTTCAATAATCGGGGCATAAGCCCTTTTATAATCGGGGCATAAGCCCTTTTGATAATCGGGCATAAGCCCTTTTCACTTCCTCCATCCATATAAAACCCAACCCAATGCGCTTATGATTACATCATGTGCATATCATACATATCATGTGCATATCATACATGTCATGTGCATCTCATACATACCATATTTATCAAAATCCCACGTATTAAAATCATACATAAACCCTAGGGGTATAATGGTCATTTTTACCTAAGGGCAAAACGGTCATTTTCATATTATAAGGGTAATCTCGTAATTTTACCAAAAATTAGGGTTCCCATGTTCATTAACGATTACTAACAATCCATGGGTGCAAACAGTGATTCTGGCCCATTTTTAGCGAAATCGAGTTATTGGGCCTAAAACCCCTAATGGGCCCTACTTAGCCAATTTTGTCATCTAGGCCCATTTAGCCTATATTCCATAACGGTTTTAACAGTCTTATCACGCCATATAATAGATTTCCGTTTTCTACCAATTTTTACCCAAATGGGCCCGAAAGCTCAATGGGCCCCACTTTGGCCCCTCGAGGCCCAACTTACCAAGAACGCCAAAAATCACATTCTTGCCGTTTCCATCGTTCCCGATCACCGTCTCATCGATTCTAACTAACTAGTGAGCGTTCGCTTGCTCACAAGTCCTCGAAATGCCAGAATTTCGGCATTTCGGCTTTTCGGCATTTTATCGCTTTAAGCTATGAAAGGGTTCGTTACACACCTGATTTGCGATATTCCTTGACGAGATCTCCTATGCGATTTCTCCTATAATCAATTGTTAAATAGATCAGCTCGCAATAATTGAACCAAATCAAGAACTTTCCAATATTAACACTTACACATTCGGCCACCATCCATAATGGCCTTAGGCACCTTACCTTTGTCGCGATTGATGACTAGGCCTAGCTACTCCGGCGATCCAAGCTACTCCAAATCGACACTACACCTTGCTACTCCTTCAATAAATAGACCAAAAATATTAAAAGAAGACCCCATAGAGTCTATGCCCATATTCGGCCATCTCCCGAAACTTGGAGTTTTGCTTTTATTAAAGCTACACTAGAAATTGTTTAGAGTTTGAACACTTACCACAGTCATTCTCCTCTTGAATCCGGATGTCTAAAAGGTAAAGGAACCGAACGCCAACTATTGAAAAGGGAGAAAAAGGTTGCTGGTCACAAAGAATCGGTACCCCCTATCTTCACTGATTTCGACTTTTTGCGGCACTTCGGCAAAAATAGAGATAAGGGAAAGAAACAATGGTGAATGGAGGGAAATAGTGGGCTGATTTGAAAGAAGAAAAAGGAAGAAAAATGAATAGGAGAGAGGTAGATTCAGCTGGAAAAGAAAAGAGAGAAAAAGGCTACACACCAAAGAAGAAATCGGCACAACTAAGACCCTAATGCCGAAATTACTAACCTAATGCCCCTTTACCGAAAATCCTCTCTCCAATCTCCCTTATTCGGCCAACTCTATCTCCCTATCACATCCCTAAAATCTCTCCCTTATCCCTCCTTAATTTATGCATTTGACTTGATCCAACTCTCCTCTTACGTAATCCACTTAAGTTCCAACACTTACCCTTCCTGCACACAAAAATAAATACTCTTATTTGCCAACACAGGGAATCGAACCCAGGTCTTCCTCTATGCCCACACGCCACCTTTTTAGGAGCTTAGTGGCGTCACCCTTGCCACTCTACCAAAGCTCTTTTTGTGATACACTTTACCCACAACTTAATATAAGGGCACCTAGCCAGAACCCCTAACTCCTAAGTCCAAAATTTAAAAAATTCTACCGGGTTTTGGCCAACTCATGGGCCTTCCATAAGCCCATTTACATACCCAAATTATGAATTCCATCATCACATACCAAATTTTAGAAATTTACTTAAAATATCAGGAATCGCAAAAAACCCGAAAATCAGGATGTTACATTTCTAAAAAGTTCCTGATTCTATCACAGTTATAAAGAGCTCCTAAGCTCATCATCGCATAGGAACTAAAAACTTCACCTGGAAAGGTTCTTCATAACTGCCATGTCCTGCTCGACCAAGACCATAGCTACCACTATATATATACTCTTTTGGTGCAGGACTTATGGACTAATGAACCTATACCATCTTTGGAGTATCCTCCTCAACCCTCATGCCGATTATTCTCCAAAAGTCCAGTTCAAGGAAATTTATTCATCACTTAGGAAGTTTCACTTCTCTCCCTATCTTATTTTTATATTATTTTCTATATATCTATCCTTGTACATTGAGGGCAATGTACATCTTAAGTGTAGGGGGTATTCATTTCACTATCAGAAAAATCTCTAAATGATTACCTTACTCTCTTGAAAAGCTCTCATATCATACTTAAAATAAATTTTAATTGATTTATGATTTTTATTGATATATCTTGAATTAAAACACAGGCATTTATGCATTGATTGTTTAAACTTTAAGACATTAGAGAATCAAGCATGATAAGTTGATTTTTGAAAAATTAAAAACTTTTAGGTATTTTCCCTAAGTTTAGGTATTATTTTGAGTTGGAATTCACAAGTTTAAGCATCAAAAAGCCATAATTTTTGTGAGATCTTGAGTCTTTAGAGCATCTATTATTTCTTTCATGCTCACTTTCATTATGAGTGTGTCAGTATTGAATTGTTATTCTAGAACTTGCTTGATTATGCATGTCAAGACCATACCATTTGATTTGATATGTCAAAATGATTAAGGCACTTAGGGTTAACCCACTCACTCCATAAAAGCCTACCTTCACAATAAACCCTTAGTGAACCCCCTTGAGCCTAACAACCCATTCATTGATTTACCCTCAATATTAACCCATAACTCATTATTGTTGAAATCCCCCAAATTAATTTGATCCATATTTTTGTCGAGATCTGAGTTGGAATAGTTGCTTAGCTATGTTTTATTCTATTTTTTATTTGACTTATTCTTAAAAAACAAAAAAAAAAAAACCAACATGTTTACATATTAGTAGTAGTGATCTTGTGAGCTAAAGAAGTTAAATTCCATATTCTGAGAAAAAGCTCTGTTGTACACAATTGATGACTAGTCTTTTTTTTTCTAGTTAGGCAATTTTTCAATTCAATCTCGATTCTAACCTTTCTTTTCAGCTTGTGACAACACCCTCTAACCAAAGCCACGTTACAACCCTCTAAAGACCTTCTGATTGATGTTTCATCTCAATTTATAGTGGTGGAGATTTGATTTTTATACAAGCCTATGGTAATGACTTTTCTTTATTGACTATTGAGTGTTTCATTTATTGACCCTAATCACCTCGAGTGATTTGAGTGAATATTTAGTGAGGATATGAAACTCTGTGATATTTTGAATCAAAGATAATTACTTAAATGAGGGGAGACACCTATGTTTTCATGATAAAATGCTCAACTTGGAATGTTTGAAACTTTGATGTTCTTTCAGTTGAATTTTCAATGTTTTATTACTTATGGATTAGTTCGAGATATTATTGATAAGAATTATAAGTTGAGAAGAATTTATTTTGATTATGAGTTGAAAATTTTGCTTGAGGACAAGCAAATGCTTAATTGTGGGGGTATTTGATAAACCGTAATTTATACATATTTCTACCCAATATTTAGCACAGTTTATGGATGATTTTTCCTTAGATTTGGTGAATTCGATGCTTCTAATGCCTTAATTACATGTTTTAAACTTAGGAGAGCATAGGAGAGTGAAAGGAACGAGAAACGGGCCAAAAACAGAGAAAATGGGCCAACCTACGAAATCAACACGGCCTGGACTTCCTCACACGGGTATACCACATGTCCATGCCTATTTAACAGGTTTGACCATGGCCTGAAGTAATCGCACACGGGCGTGTCCCTATCGAGCGCAAACAAATTCCTATTCAAAAAAGGCCACTTTTGAGGGCTCTTAGGCATTCCAAAGCCTATAAATACACCCTAGAAGAGGAGAATAGGGGGACGCATAGTGAGAAAGGAAGGAATTGCTCAAGGAAAGCTGATTGATCCATCTTAGAAGCCGATTCATCATCAAGACTGAAGATCACGCCTCAATTTCCCTTCATGAGTTTTGGGTTTTTCTTTATGTTTTGTCCTTATTATTCTTTTGAGATGTTTACCTTTTTAGTTATGAACTAAAACCCCTAAATACCTAAGGGAAATGAAACCTAAGAGGGATCTTGTTATTATTATCTGGATTGTATGATAAATATTTGACTTGTTCTTAATTATGTGTTCTTCATTCTTGTTTTGATATTTCAGGATATTGATTCAAGTAAAGCTCTTATTTAGATGAGAAATAGACCGTGTCTCAGAGTACATTTGTCATAATTAAGCGGAGTTGGTTGCACGCCTAGAGATAGGGTGACAAGATTTTGTCAAATTAGGGTGAAACCTAATAAGGGAATCCATAGATCGAGTTAATGCAAACTTAGAGAGTTAATTAGAAAGAGATTTCAATTATTCAACCTAGGGTTAGACGTTGTTAGTCTCGAGAGAGATAATAATATAACTTAGGGATTTCTACGGATCAAGTCAAATGAATAAATCATCTGATTCAGAGTCGAATAACAAGTGAAGTTTAGGTGGATTTTTCCTTAGGTGTTGTATTAATTCAATCGTTTTTCCAAAAGTAATTCCCCAATTCTATTTTCTATGAATTCTTAGTTTAGTTAATTAGTTAGTTAAAACAAACTCTATTATTCGTAGGCTAGATAATAAAAAGACAGTCATTACTCGTACTTTTAGTTCCTTTGGGTTCGATAATCCAGTCTTGCTAAAGCTATACTACTGTTCGATAGGTACACTTGCCTTCATCGTGATAATAGTTAGTTTCAAGAATAATTCATTATAAATATTTAAAACCTGTCACAAATATTACGCATCAAGGTAGTTCGGGACCAAACAAAAAACTTATGATAAATTTTGAAAACTCTATGCTTTAGGCTCCACACACCCGTGTGGTTTGGGCACGCCCAAGCTCCTAGCCCTTGTGCAACACTGACTTCAACACACGGCCATGGCATAAGCCTATTTGACATGCCCATGTATGATACTGACTTTAAGACATGGCCATGGCCCAAGCCCGTTTGGCCTAGCCGCGTACCATGCTAACTAAAAAGATTAAGAGCAAGAGACGCATGGCCAAAACACACACCCATGGAAGTGAGCCGTATGGACAAAAGGAGGTCAATTTCCAAGCCATTTTGTCACCCTCACAACACATACACACAAACTTAATCAATAGCATATTTCATGACATAGATGAGCACTTAAACATCCATACACATGTTATGATCCTGTTACAACTTCATGCAATAGATGTCATAGATTTCATTTACCCCTTTACCACATTTATGCTACAACTATCATTATAACTCAAATATTAACTCCCCTATACATGCCATAGACTCAAACACTATAAATCACTCACGCTAATAGCGATAGCTTGACAGTGTCATGGTATCTTCGACGGACTCCAACCTGAGCTAACCTAAAACACTAGAGAACATGGGAAAGGAAGGGGGTAAGCTTTACGCTTAGTAAGTTCATAAGTAAATAATAAGCAACATGAATACACATATACTGTAACACCCTAAATTTGGGCTTAGAAGTTTAGGCCTTGAGTATGGGAACGGTTGAAGGCAGCTTATAATATTTTGTTGTGCATGTAAATTTCGTTAATGAAAGCTTGTTTTAGTGGTTAAGTGTGCTGAAAAGTGTTGGAGAAGTCTTGAGTTCAAACCTGGACTCTAGCAAAAATTTTGGTTTAAGGTGAATCAAACCCTAGGTGTAGTAGGTAGGCCTTCAGAATATTGTTAGAGAAATTGTGCCACAAAAAGCCTTGTGGTCTAGTGGAAAAGTTGCGCCACATAAGAGGCAGGAAGGTGGCGTCATAGAGTTGGCAAGGAGGTCCAGGGTTCGAAACTCATGGCAATCAAAGAGCATTTATTTTGCTAACAGGGGGGCGGTAAGAGTTGGTGTTGAATTTAAACTCTGATGATAGAGGGATCCCATATCGGGAAGCTAACATAAGAGTGGATGCGAAGCTGGCTTTAAATAGAGAGAACTATGAGGAGAGTAAAGGTACCTTTCTTGGCTGATCCCTTTTGCTTTATTGCGTGCTCGTTTGGGTTGGGCGTCGGAAAAGAGTGCTCGGAGCGTGGATTAACTCCAGTCTCCTATCAGGTGTGTATTTCTCATTACTTTAGCTGTAGGATGGCTACTTTAGGCCGCGATGGGCCGAAAGGGTTCGTGTGGGCCTAATGGGCCTATGGGCCCAATTGGATAAGTTGATTGATTGTGTAGTAAATATTGGACTAGGCTAGGTGAATCTCATATCTGTGGCTAGATTTGGGCTAAAAGGGCCTCACGTGCGTATGGGTCCATTTGGGCTGAGTATGAACTTTAGGCCCATTCGTATTATTATCCCTGTTTAGAATACTTTAGTTTACCAAATTACTGAAATACCTCGACTTGTAAAATTACCAAAGTACCCTCGATTTATAGAATTATCGTTTTACCCTCAGTTTACAAAATTACCATTTTACGCTCGATTTACAAAATTATCGTTTACCCTCGATTTACAGAATTACCGTTTTACCCTCAATTTATAGAATTATCGTTTTACCCTCAGTTTACAAAATTATCGTTTTACCCTCGGTTTACAAAATTACCGTTTCACCTTCAGTTTATAGAATTATCGTTTTACCCTCGATTTACAGAGTTACTGTTTCACCCTCGATTTACAGAATTACCGTTTTACCCTCAGTTTACAGAATTACTGTTTTACCCTCAATTTATAGAATTACCATTTTACCCTCGATTTATAGAATTACTGAAATACCCTTGTAGGTTAGAATTACTGAAAAACCCCTGTAGGGTAGAATTACTAAAATACCCTTGTAGGGTAGAATTACCGAGATACCCTTATGGGGTAAAATTACCATTTTGCCCCTAGGGTGTTAAATGACTGTTTTGCCCTTATGGGCAAGTGACTGACTTGGACTGTGTTGTTGACGGATTTGACTGTGAATATATGTTGGTGATATGAATGATATGAATGACTTGACTATGATCGTTTGATTCAAATATGGGCATGATATTCTGATTCTGTATGTTGTATGCCATGACATGTATATCTGCTGCATGGGATATGGGTTATATTGATGTAGGAAGTGTTCTTGTGGCTATGCCACAAATATCTGTTTTTGGTGGCTATGCCACAAATATTTATTCTGGTGGCTCTGTCATAATATCTGTATCTGGTGACTCTGTCACCATATCTATTGACCGATCGATGGTTGAGTGTCGATCATGTTACCGAACACTATGTGCCGTTATTGTGGGCTTCATATCGATATTGTGGGCTTCGTGCCGAATATAGACCCGTTGTTGATGGCTCTGTGCCAACCTAAATATGGCTTTGTGCCATCTTGACTATGGCTTCGTGCCAAACGTATTTACCTGTGGCTATGTGCCTAACATATTTGTTGACGACTTTGTGTCGATCATATTTACCGAAGGCTGTGCGCCAGTTATATTACCGTCACTGATGGCTATGTGCCGAAGTTATTACAGTTATCTATGGCTTTGTGCCACGTATTCTATTAAGTGGCTTTGCCACATTATCTATTTTGGTGGCTCGGCCACAATATCTGCATCTTGTGACTCTGTCACAATATCTGTTCTGGCAGCCATGCTACAAATTCTGTGCTGTGTAGCGGATGGGTGGGTCGAGTTGTCTCCCCACATGGTGTAAGGTTGGTACGGGGTGTATACGGATGGATTGGGTTGGGATTGCATTCACATTCTAGTTCTGATTTTGTCACCTAATTCTGATTCTGATTCTGATAATGTTTCTCATTCTGTAATGGGTTAAGACCCATCTGGTACTGTCTGTTATAATGGGCTAAGGCCCAATTGATACTGAAATTGTAAGTAGGGCTGGGGCCAGACTTTTAGTCCTTTTATATGACCGATCGTTTTTATATAGTAGCGGATTTCACATCGAGTTTTCGTAAACTCACCCGCTTATTAACCTTTCGTAATTTCCGACCTTAGACGGATCGGAGTGCGAGGGCTCGAGAGGAAGCCACACACGAGTTTATGTTACGCTTTGATTATTACTTTTAAATGTTTTTATGTGGGTTGTAGTAAAGCCGTTTTAATTTTCTGGATTTCAAATTTGGAATTTTATTTATTGTTCTTATAATTGCTAATATTAAAGCACGATTTTCCAAAGCAACTACTATTGCTCAAAACATCACGTATCCGTAATTGTTTTTAAATTAAGCTTCCGCAACTGTCAAGATTTTTACAAAGTTGTCAAGCATGTTCTTCAGCTGAGGTTTTATAACAAGGTTTAGAAAGGGTATAAGTTTTAAATTATTAAGAAGGGTTTTTAATGGAAACATGGTTTTCGAAAAATACTTCAATGTGACACGCCAGATTCGAGCCAAACTTCCAGGCCGGGTTTGGGGTGTTACATTTAGTGTTATTAGAGCCTGGGTTGCAACAACTCGACTGTGGATTGGGTTTTCAAAGGTTGAATTTTAGTAAATTATTTTCAACCATGTGGTCTGTTTGAAGTATTTCTCTTAAATGGTGTGGCACACCGAGTCTCCGACGCCGAATCTGTAAGTCTTCTGAATACTTTTGTCTGTTTAGAAGTTGAAATACTATGGATTCCTTAGATATTGGCCTGAATTTAAATTTGGTATTTATTTTATGTGGATGTGATGTTTGGATATAGAAATTGTACATATTTGTGATAAATATGTGTCTGCTTTAGTGAATAAGTGTTGTATGTATGAGATGTTTCAAGTTCTAGTTGAAGTGTGATAGTGATAGTAGGATCACAGTGCGCAGCGGTAGCGTAGTGGGGTAGATGTTACACGACTACCCTGTTAGATGGAAATTTCGGGGACGAAATTTATTTAAAGGAGGTAGAGTTGTAAAACCCTAAATTTGGGCCTAGAAGTTTAGGCCTTGACCATGGGAGCGGTTTAAGGCAGCTTATAATATTTTGTTGTGCATGTAAATTTCGTTAATGAAGGCTTGTTTTAGTGGTTAAGTGTGCTGAGAAGTGTTGGAGAAGTCCTGGGTTCAAACCTGGACTCTAGCAAAAATTTTGGTTTAAGGTGAATCAAACCCTAGGTGTAGTAGGTAGGCCTTAAGAATATTGTTGGAGAAATTGTGCCACAAAAAGCCTTGTGGTCTAGTGGCAAAGTAGCGCCACATAAGAGGCAGGAAGGTGGCATCATAGAGTTGGCAAGGAGGTCCAGGGTTCGAAACTCATGGCAATCAAAGAGTATTTATTTTGCTAACAGGGGGCGGCAAGAGTTGGTGTTGAATTTAAACTCTGATGATGGAGGGATCCCACATCGGGAAGCTAACATAAGAGTGGATGCTAAGCTGGCTTTAAATAGAAAGAACCATGAGGAGAGTAAAAGTACCTTTCTTGGTGATCCTTTCGCTTTATGGCGTACTTTCGTTTGGGTTGGGCGTCGACTAAGAGTGCTCGGGCGAGGATTAACTCCATCTCCTATCGTGTGTATTTCTCACTACTTTAGTCAGGGATGGCTACTTGAGACGCGATGGGCCAAAAGGATTCATGTGGGCCCAATAGGCCTCACGGCCCAATTGGATAAGTTGTTTGATTGTGTAGTAAATATTGGACTAGGCTAGGTGAATCTCATAACGTGGCTAGATTTGGGCTAAAAGGCCACACGTGCGTGTGGGCCCATTTAGGCCAAGCATAGGCTTTAGGCCTATTCGTATTGTTATCCCTGTTTAGAATACTTTAGTTTACCAAATTACTGAAATACCCTCAACTTGTAAAATTACCAAAGTACCCCCGATTTACAAAATTACCATTTTACCCTCAGTTTATAGAATTACCGCTTTTACCCTCGATTTACTGAAATTACTGCTTTTACCCTCAATTTACGAAATTACTGCTTTACCCTCGATTCTGAATTCTTGCTTTAATCTCGGTTCTGAAATTACCGCTTTTACCCTCGGTTTATAGAATTACCGTTTTAACCTCAGTTTACAGAATTATCATTTTACCCTCAATTTACAGAATTACCGTTTCACCCTCGATTTACAGAATTACCGTTTTACCCTCAATTTATAAAATTATCGTTTTACCCTCAATTTACAGAATTACCATTTTACCCTCGATTTACAGAATTACTGAAATACCCCTATAGGTTAGAATTACTGAAATACCCCTATAGGTTAGAATTACTGAAATACCCCTGTAGGGTAGAATTACTAAAACACCCCTGTGGGGTAGAATTACTGAGATACCCTTGTGGGGTAAAATTACCATTTTACCCTTAGGGTGTTAAATGACTGTTTTGCCCTTGTGGACAAGAGACTGACTTGGACTGTGTGGTTGACGGATTTGATTGTGAATAGATGTTGGTGATATGAATAACTTGACTGTGATCATTTGATTCAAATATGGGCATGATATTCTGATTCTGTATGTTGTATGCCATGACATGTATATCTGTTGCATGGGATATAGGTTATATTGATGGAGGAAGCGTTCTAGTGGCTATGCCACAAATATCTATTTTTGGTGGCTATGCCACAAAGATCTGTTCTGGTGGTTCTGCCACAATATCTGTATCTAGTGACTCTGTCACAATATCTGTTGACTGATTGATGGCTGAGTGCCGATCATGTTACCGAAGGCTGTGTACCGTTATTGTGGGCTTCGTATCAATATTGTGGGCTTCATGCCGATTATAGACTCGTTATTGATGGCTCTGTGCCAACCTAAATATAGCTTCGTACCATCTTGACTATGGATTCGTGCCAAACGTATTTACCTGTGGCTATGTGCCTAACATATTTGTTGACAACTCTGTGTCGATCATATTTTCTGAAGGCTGTGCGCTAGTTATATTACCGTCACTGATGGCTATGTGCCGAAGTTATTACAGTTATCTATGGCTTTGTGCCACGTATTCTGTTAAGTGGCATTGCCATATTATCTGTTTTGGTGGGTCGGCCACAATATCTGTATCTGGTGACTCTGTCACAATATCTGTTCTGGCAGCCATGCTGCAAATTCTATGGCGTGTAGCAGATGGGTGGGTTGAGTTGTCTCCCCACATGGTGTAAGGTTGGTACGGGGGTGTATACGGATGGATTGGGTTGGGATTGCATTCACATTCTGATTCTAATTTTGTCACCTAATTTTGATTCTGATTCTGATAATGTTTCTCATTCTGTAATGGGCTAAGACTCATCTGCATCGTCATTATAATGGGCTAAGGCCCAATTGATACTTGGCCGTAAGTAGGGTCAGGGCGACTTTTAGTCCTTTTATATGACTGACTGTTCCTTTTATATAGTAAGGGATTTCACACTGAGTTTTCGTAAACTCACCCCATTTATTAACCTTTCAGGTAATTTCCAGCCTTTGACGAATCAGAGCTGCAAGGGGCTCGGAGGAAGCCACACACAAAGTTTATGTTACAGTTTTGATTATTACTTTTAAATGTTTTTATGTGGGTTGTAGTAAAGCCATTGTAATTTTCTGGATTTCAAATTTGGAATTTTATTTATTGTTCTTATAATTTCTAGTATTAGAGTATGGTTTTCCAAAGCAACTATTGTTGCTCTAAACATCACGTATCCGTAATTGTTTTAAAATTAAGCTTCCGCAACTGCCAAGATTTTTACAAAGTTGTCAAGCATGTTCTTCAGCTGAGGTTTTATAACAAGGTTTAAAAAGGGTATAAGTTTTAAATTATTAAGAAGGGTTTTTAATGGAAACATGGTTTTCGAAAAATACTTCAATGTGACACGCCAGATTCGAGCCAAACTTTCAGGCCGGGTTTGGGGTGTTACATTTAGTGGTATTAGAGCCTGGGTTGCAACAACTCGACTGTGGATTGGGTTTTCAAAGGTTGAATTTTAGAAAATTATTTTCAACCATGTGGTCTGTTTGAAGTATTTCTCTTAAAAAGTGTGGCACACCGAGTCTCCGGCGCCGAATCTGTAAGTCTTCTGAATACTTTTGTCTGTTTAGAAGTCGAAATACTATGGATTCCTTAAACATTGGCCTGAATTTAAATTTGGTATTTATTTTATGTGGATGTGATGTTTGGATATAGAAATTGTACATATTTGTGATAAATATGTGTCTGCTTCAGTGAATAAGTGTTGTATGTATAAGATGTTTCAAGTTCTAGTTGAAGTGTGATAGTGATAGTAGGATCACAGTGCGCAGCGGTAGCGTAGTGGGGTAGATGTTACACGACTACCCTGTTAGATGGAAATTTCAGGGACGAAATTTATTTAAGAGAGGTAGAGTTGTAAAACCCTAAATTTGGGCCTAGAAGTTTAGGCCTTGACCATGGGAGCGATTGAAGGCAGCTTATAATATTTTGTTGTGCATGTAAATTTCGTTAATGAAGGCTTGTTTTAGTGGTTAAGTGTGCTGAGAAGTGTTGGAGAAGTCTTGGGTTCAAACCTGGACTCTAGCAAAAATTTTGGTTTAAGGTGAATCAAACCCTGGGTGTAGTAGGTAGGCCTTAAGAATATTGTTGGAGAAATTGTGCCACAAAAAGCCTTGTGGTCTAGTGGCAAAGTAGCGCCACATAAGAGGCAGGAAGGTGGCATCATAGAGTTGGCAAGGAGGTCCAGGGTTCGAAACTCGTGGCAATCAAAGAGTATTTATTTTGCTAACAGGGGGCGGCAAGAGTTGGTGTTGAATTTAAACTCTGATGATGGAGGGATCCCACATCGGGAAGCTAACATAAGAGTGGATGCGAAGCTGGCTTTATATAGAAAGAACCATGAGGAGAGTAAAAGTACCTTTCTTGGTTGATCCCTTTCGCTTTATGGCGTACTCGTTTGGGTTGGGCGTCGACTAAGAGTGCTCGGAGCGAGGATTAACTCCAGTCTCCTATCAGGTGTGTATTTCTCACTACTTTAGTTGTAGGATTGCTACTTCGGGCCGCGATGGGCCAAAAGGATTCATGTGGGCCCAATGGGCCTACGGGCCCAATTGGATAAGTTGTTTGATTGTGTAGTAAATATTGGACTAGGCTAGGTGAATCTCACAACTGTGGCTAGATTTGGGCTAAAAGGGCCACACGTGCGTGTGGGCCCATTTAGGCCAAGTATAGGCTTTAGGCCTATTCGTATTGTTATCCCTGTTTAGAATACTTTAGTTTACCAAATTACTGAAATACCCTCAACTTGTAAAATGACCAAAGTACCCCCGATTTACAAAATTACCATTTTACCCTCAGTTTATAGAATTACCGTTTTACCCTCGATTTACAAAATTACCGTTTTACCCTCAATTTACAGAATTATCATTTTACCCTCAGTTACAGAATTACTATTTTAACCTCAGTTTACAGAATTACCGTTTTACCCTCGGTTTATAGAATTACCGTTTTAACCTCAGTTTACAGAATTATCATTTTACCCTCAATTTACAGAATTATCGTTTCACCCTCGATTTACAGAATTACCGTTTTACCCTCAATTTATAAAATTACCGTTTTACCCTCAATTTACAGAATTACCATTTTACCCTCGATTTACAGAATTACTGAAATACCCCTATAGGTTAGAATGACTGAAATACCCCTGTAGGGTAGAATTACTGAAATACCCCTGTAGGGTAGAATTACTAAAATACCCCTGTGGGGTAGAATGACTGTTTTGCCCTTGTGGGCAAGAGACTGACTTGGACTGTGTGGTTGACGGATTTGATTGTGAATAGATGTTGGTGATATGAATGACTTGACTGTGATCATTTGATTCAAATATGGGCATGATATTCTGATTCTGTATGTTGTCTGCCATGACATGTATATCTGTTGCATGGGATATAGGTTATATTGATGGAGGAAGCGTTCTAGTGGCTATGCCACAAATATCTATTTTTGGTGGCTATGCCACAAAGATCTGTTCTGGTGGTTCTGCCACAATATCTGTATCTGGTGACTCTGTCACAAAATTTGTTGACCGATTGATGGCTGAGTGCCGATCATGTTACCTAAGGCTGTGTACCGTTATTGTGGGCTTCGTATCAATATTGTGGGCTTCATGCCGATTATAGACTCGTTATTGATGGCTTCGTGCCATCTTGACTATGGCTTCGTGCCAAACGTATTTACCTGTGGCTATGTGCCTAACATATTTGTTGACAACTCTATGTCGATCATATTTACTGAAGGCTGTGCGCTAGTTATATTACCGTCACTGATGGCTATGTGCCGAAGTTATTACAGTTATCTATGGCTTTGTGCCACGTATTCTGTTAAGTGGCATTACCATATTATCTGTTTTGGTGGCTCCGCCACAATATCTGTATCTGGTGACTCTGTCACAATATCTGTTCTGGCAGCCATGCTGCAAATTCTATGGTGTGTAGCAGATGGGTGGGTTGAGTTGTCTCCCCACATGGTGTAAGGTTGGTACGGGGGTGTATACAGATGGATTGGGTTGGGATTGCATTCACATTCTGATTCTGATTTTGTCACCTAATTTTGATTCTGATTCTGATAATGTTTCTCATTCTGTAATGGGCTAAGACCCATCTGGTACTGTCTGTTATAATGGGCTAAGGCCCAATTGATACTGAAACTGTAAGTAGGGCTGGGGCCAGACTTTTAGTCCTTTTATATGACTGACTGTTCCTTTTATATAGTAAGGGATTTCACACTGATTTTTCGTGAACTCACCCCATTTATTAACCTTTCAGGTAATTTCCAGCCTTTGACGAATTAGAGCTGCGAGGGGCTCGGAGGAAGCCACACACAAAGTTTATGTTACAGTTTTGATTATTACTTTTAAATGTTTTTATGTGGGTTGTAGTAAAGCCGTTGTAATTTTCTAGATTTCAAATTTGGAATTTTATTTATTATTCTTATAATTTCTAGTATTAGAGCATGGTTTTCCAAAGCAACTACTGTTGCTCTAAACATCACGTATCCGTAATTGTTTTTAAATTAAGCTTCCGCAACTGCCAAGATTTTTACAAAGTTGTTAAGAATGTTCTTCAGCTAAAGTTTTCTAACAAGGTTTAAAAAGGGTATAAGTTTTTAATTTTTAAGAAGGGTTTTTAATGGAAACATGGTTTTTGAAAAAGACTTCAATGTCACACGCCAGATTAGAGCCAAACTTCTAGGCCGGGTTTGGTGTGTTACATATACCATAAAGGCATTGAATCATCACTATCATCATGACTTTCATGTCTCACAAGCAAAAATAGATTCATCCTCATTCTTATAAGTCAATCATCATCTTTTGAGTTCATCACTTATGAGTTTTATGGACATACCTGTACCGATCTGTAATATAATCCTTTCTATTCACATCTTTGTCATACCCGTTAAACACTTGGAATACTAAAAGGATACCCGGAACAACACTTGCACATAAGTGCCATATATGTAGCCAAAGCTACCTCATATCTCATGACATTAAATGCTTGCTCTTGAGCTAATCATGCATTCTCTTAATTCCTAGTGACATGTCACTCGCATCCTATTCTATTCCTAAGGTTCAAACGGGATTTTCCTCGCTTATCAAGACTTTGTCTTATCACATCTTTATTAATCACATACACAATAATATTCACACAATATATGTAATAACAAAACATTTAAATACATGTATAGCATGGCATCATTTACATATTAACTTACCTCGATACCACAAAGGTGGAAAAAGACCTAATCGTCCCTCAATCGATTTCTTTCTATTGTAGGTCTAAATCTCAATTTTCATCATTTATAACATCACATTCAACTCATTAAAACAATGTACTAATCAAATTAGTCCATTGACACACTTTGGCAAAATTTACCATTTTGCCCCTCTATTTTACAAAAATTACCAAATTGCTCCTAGGCTTGAAATAAGATTTTTTTATTCAATTTCTTTACTCTTTAAGATAGATGAACCATTTTCATAACTATAGCAACTCACAATATCAACTATTTCATACACTTACACTTATTATACTACTTTGCAAAATATCCCATTTTTAAGAGTTTTCATGCAATCTTCCTTCACAAAAAGTGTTTAAAACACTACCAAGACTCATTTTCTTCCATAAAAACTCAGAAAACAACACATATGCTTTCATGGAAAAACCTTAGATCTTAATCGTTTTGCAAAATAGTCCCCTCTTATGAAAGCTCATGCTTTAGGGGTTCCAAAAATGTAAAAATCTTCAAGAAAAAAGCATTAAAATTACTTAGTAGCATGGGGGTTTCTTTGCTGAAAATTCAAAGCTTCAAAATCCTTTTCTTGGCTAGAAAATTAGAGGAGAGAAGATGAAGAAAAGATGGTATTTTTTTCCTTTATTCTATTACTTATTTGTCAAATAAGTCACCCAACACTTACCTAACATATTTGACCATTTAATACCTTGTCTCATGGCCGGCCACTATACCTAAAATGGGTCTAATTTCCTTTTAAAGGCCCTCAAATTTTAGTGCTCTAGCCATTTCACACATTTAGGCATTAAAACACAACTTTTACCTTTTATGCGATTTAATCCTTTTTCAAAATTGGACTAGAAATCGCTAAAATTAATATACCAAAATTTTCATGCACATTTATAAACATGTTATAAAACATAAAATAACATCAAAATAATTTCCTTCGGCCTCAAAATAGTGATTTTGAAACCACTGTTCCGATTAGGCCCAAAATTGGCTTGTTACATTTCTTCCCTCCTTTAGGGATTTTCGTCCCCGAAAATCTTACCAGAAGAGGTTGCTTTCAACTTTCACAAGTTACTACCACTCTTTTCTCAAGATTACAAATCAACTCAGTGTCATACTCTGTATTTCTTGTAGCCTTACTATAGTTGCGGTATAACCTCGACTTAATTTGAAACACTGGAGCTAACATTCTAGAAACTGTAAACTGAAAAACATACGATTCAGTTACATCTGTCGAATAACATATCTATACATACTAAAATAATCATGCGGACTTTCATCATCAATCTATCACAATTCAAGTTGCATCCCTTCTTTTTCTCGGGGATGAGAGATATCCCAATACGAAATTCATAATAACCCTTTCTCATTTTCTTTCCACTATCATCACTGACAGTAATAGTCTCGAATACATACAATATTTGGCTTTACTCGGTAGACATTTCAACATCCTTTGGAAAAATAGATAAAATACTATTGTGAACTCTGTACTCAAATCTTTGCATAACCCAGAGTTTCTCGGTACTAATATCTTACTCAGAAATAATAATAATAGAAAACAGAAATCAAATCCTCTCTGAAATTCCAAATTAAACGCTGAATCATGTTGTACTAGTTTAATTTACCACTTATAGCCACATTTCTATACTCTGGTCATCAACTGTTTAGAAACCTTTCTAACATGAATCAAATGATTTCAACTTCATAGATGCGGTCTCTTTATTAACCAGGACAACTATACTTATAACCACATCACTTGAATAAGAAAAATCCAACTAATACATTTCCATACCATACTTTCAAGAATACAATTCCTTCATTTCCGACTACACATTTACTTACCAATGAATGTGCAACATTATTCCCGGGCTAGAGAATAAACTTAGATGCACATAACTTAATTTACCTTTGCTGATAATAATCCTTCACATGAAGATTAGAGGAATCGAAATATTAGAATCTCCACACTTCCATAGTCGAACCAGAAGCATAATCATAACATATTCTAATATCGCAAGTCAAAGATTACTAGTAAAGATAAGCCAAGCTCGATAATTTTCGAAACAAGAATGAGAGAAAAACCAATATAAAAAATTCCAAGATATAAGACTATACTAGAAATCCGAGAATATAATCCAAAAGAAAATAATAAAGATGATCCGAAAAATCCCTCAAAGAAAACCAGAAAGAAACTACTGTCTGTACGCTCTAGAATTCCTCATAACAGAGATAATATAATTTTCGTATATATAAACTATAATCAATAGAACATCAGAATAATCTCACCTAAATTTTTACTATCAACTTCATTCCAATATATCATAATAGAAATCTAAAGAGAAGGAGAAATGACGATCATAACTAACTGGACCAATAGAGCTTTTCATCTAATATCACAGTCACTAGCATCCTCATACGATAAAATTCCCACTCGAAAGGGATAACCATACGTATTCCCCAAAATAGAGAAAAACATAGAATACTCAGAAGAGAAAGATAGCCATAACTTTTATTTAATTGAATCTGACATACTCAGACATCTGTGCAAGTCCGACATTATTCCTCTAACTAATTCTGTCTTCACTAATCCCATAATATTCCATTATTGTACTCTTTAGTTTCACTTTTGCAAGCTTATGCAACATATCTCTCGAGAATCTCATCGTATAACTCTATTCTAGTAGGGGGCGAAGATTGTAAAGCCTCTAAACTTTTGACTCTCAAGTAAATACATATTCAACAACAACACAGCATTACACACATTGATTCAAACATTTCAAATTTCCAACTTGTTATGAATACATTTTCACATATCTCAGTAATACATGCAACTTTATTTCATGTGAATATTAGCTAAACATAAGTGAATTTATCACGATTCAAACTTTCATTTCTTTTACCCAAATTACTATTAATGTCTTATCAAGTTCCCACATTTAGTCTTAATCACTTGCCAATATTTATCAAATTGGAGAACGTCTTACGGTTTTGAGTACATCGCTTACTTGATGCCATAGTCCAACTATAGTCTTGTACTAGCTCTCGTCCATCTGTATCGATGCTGTGTCCTAGACAGGTCTTACACTAACACATGTAATCATACTAATGCATGTCCCAAACATGTCTTACACTAGCACATCTTGTAGCCGACGCATGTCCCAGACATGTCTGACACTGGCTAACATCTCGAGGCCAATGCATGTCCCAGACATGTCTTACACTAGCACTTGTCTCAATGCAGATGCCATGTCCTAGACATGGTCTTACAATGGATCTCATTATGTGGCCGATGCATGTCCCAGACATGTCTAACACTGGTCCACATATCTCATGTATTGCCATGGTCCAACCATGGCCTTTTCCATCAATTTATTAGTGAACGATCGTACTCATTCCTTGCGTTCCACCCAAATTGATCTTTCATTACAACTTTCATGCTATTGACATTTATGATTCTGTAACTGAGATTATAAAGCATAACATTACAGCATCTTAACTTCATTAATCTAGACATAAATGTCAACCTCATGTATATACTGATTACTAATCATGCAATAAAAGCATTCATACATACATTTTGTCATTTCAAGTGAATTCTTTTTCTTTATAAACACTTGGCCAATCAAGTTGGACATTTAACATCATATGAATACTAGCACACATAAAAGAGCTTTTTCACAACTTAACTATGTTTTATTTTACTATTTCACATTCTTTAACTCAAGAGTATCACATAATGAATACTAGTTCATGTAAAAATCATGAATTTCTTTTCATACCTTTCCCATTTTTAGCATATCACAAGCATGATTCAATAATCTCAACTTTACTCTTATCTCTATCAAGATTTGCCCGGTTGGAACTCATTCTTGTCTTAACCAACAGTTTTGTTAAGGACGGGAGATATCACACTATCACGAGTAATACTATGGCATGTATAGCTAGACTCTCTTACGATAAGTTAGTCCGAGAATTGACTAAACCATGATCTGATACCACTAAATGTAACACCCCACGCCCATGCCCGACGCCGGGATAGGGTTCGAGGTGCTACCTGACTTAAACTTAACCAACTATACAAAATCGAGCCATAAAATTTTGATCAATTTTAAACCCTTCTTAAGCAATCTGTCCCTTAAATGGGCTTATGAGAACCAAAATATACATTCAAGGCTGTTTGGGACCAAACTGAGAACTTAAGATAAATTTTGAAAACTTTATGCTTTAGGCTCCATACACCTGTGTGGTTTGGGCACGCCCAAGCCCCTAGCCTGTGTGCAACACTGACTTCAACACACGGCCATGGCACATGCCTGTGTGACATGCTCGTGTACGATACTAACTTTAAGACACGGCCATGGCACACGCCCGTGTGGCCTATCCGTGTACCATGCTGACTAAAAAGCTTAAGTGCAAGGGACGTATGGCAAAAACACACACCTATGCGAGTGAGCTGTGTGTCACACATGGCCTAAACACACGCCCGTGTGTCATCCCCGTATGGACAAAAGGAGTCCATTTTCCAAGCCATTTTGTCACCCTCACAACACATACACACAAACTTAATCAATAGCATATTTCATGACATGGATGAGCACTTAAACATCCATACACATGTTATGATCATGTTACAACCTCATGCAATAGATGTCATAGATTTCATTCACCTTTTTACCACATTTATGCTACAACTATCATTATAACTCAAATATTAACTCCCCTATACATTCCATTGACTCAAGCACTATAAATCACTCACGCTAAAAGCGATAGCTTGACAGTGTGATGGTATCTCCGATGGACTCCAACCTGAGCTAACCTAAAACACTAGAGAACATGGGAAAGGAAGGGGGTAAGCTTTATGCTTAGTAAGTTCATAAGTAAATAATAAGCAACATGAATACACTTATACCATAAAGGCATTGAATCATCACTATCATCATGACTTTCATGTCTCACAAGTAAAAACATATTCATCCTTATTCTTATAAGTCAATCATCATATATTGAGCTCATCACTTATGAGTTTTATGGACATACCTGTACCGATCTGTAATATAATCCTTTCTATTCATATCTTTGTCATTTCCGTTGAATGCTTGGAATACTAAAAGGATACCCGGAACAACTCTTGTACATAAGTGCCATATATGTAGCCAAAGCTACCTGATATCTCATGAAATTTAAATGCTCGCTCTCAAGCTAATCATGCTTGCTCTTAATTCCTAGTGACATGTCATTCGTACCCTATTCTATTCCTAAGATTCAAACGGGATTTTCCTCGCTTATCAAGACTTTGTTTTATCACATCTTTATTGATCATTTGCACAATAATATTTGCACAATACATGTAACAAAAAAACATTTAAATACGTGTATAGCATGACATCTTTTACATATGAACTTACCTCGATACCACAAAGGGGGAAAAAGACCTAATCGTCCCTTAATCGATTTCTTTTTAATCTAGGTCCAAATCTCGATTTTCATCTTCTATAACATCACATTCAACTCATTAAAACAATGTAATAATCAAATTAGTCCATTGACACACTTTGGCAAAATTTACCATTTTGCCCCTCTATTTTGCCATAATTACCAAACTGCCCCTAGGCTCGAAACAAGATTTTTTTTATTCAATTTCTTTACTCTTTAAGACTAGATGAACCATTTTCATAACTATAGCAACTCACAATATCAACTATTTCATACACTTACACTTATTATACTACTTTGCAAAATATCCCATTTTTAAGAGTTTTCATGCAATCTTCCTTCACAAAAAGTGTTAAAACACTACCAAGACTGATTTTCTTCCATAAAAACTCAGAAAACAACACATATATTTTCATGGAAAAACCCTAGACTCTTAATCATTTTGCAAAATAGGCCCCTCTTATGAAAGCTCATGCTTTAGGGGTTCCAAAAATGTAAAAATCTTCAAGAAAAAGCATTAAAATTACTTACTAGCATGGGGTTTCTTTGCTAAAACTTCAAAGCTTCAAAACCCTTTTCTTGGCTAGAAAAATTGGTGGAGAGAAGATGAAGAAAAGATGGTATTTTCTTTTCTTTATTCTATTACTTATTTGTCAAATAAGTCACCCAACACTTACCTAACATATTTGACCATTTAATACCTTCTCTCATGGCTGGCCACTACACCTAAAATGGGTCTAATTTCCTTTTAAAGGCCCCAAATTCTAGTGCTCTAGCCATTTAACACATTTAAGCATTAAAACAAAACTTTTACCTTTTACGCGATTTAATCCTTTTTCAAAATTGGACTAGAAATCGCTAAAATTAATATACCAAAATTTTCATGCACCTTTATAAACATGTTATAACACATAAAATAACATCAAAATAATTTTCTCCAGCCTCAAAATAGTGGTTCTAAAACCACTGTTTCGACTAGGCCCAAAATTGGGCTATTACATTGTCCTCTCGATTGTGATTGTCAGCTTGGCCTTACCATCTTTCTTCAATCTGATTCTATCGCAGCTATTGCTAAAGAAGGAGCTCCACCAATTAGACAAGCTTTCGATT
Organism: Gossypium arboreum; assembly: GCF_025698485.1. Taxonomy (NCBI): domain Eukaryota; kingdom Viridiplantae; phylum Streptophyta; class Magnoliopsida; order Malvales; family Malvaceae; genus Gossypium; species Gossypium arboreum. The sequence continues at coordinate 99,127,664 of NC_069080.1, forward strand.
CCTTCTACAAGACTTTGTTAGCTAACGTATGAGCCACTGTGTTGGCTTGGCACTATGTATGTTGAATGAGGCACTCTTAGAGGCTCGCACTAATAGAAATCTATTCCTTGTGTGATCAATAGCATGTCGGCGGTGTCCAATGGGATGGCACTCGAATTGGTACAAGTAATCTTGCCTATAGCCCTTCTAACTCACTAAAATAAGTATGTATTAAAGTTGCAATAGGACATCATAGAAGCAGGCCAAGGCCAATAGAATTGCAACACCGCCCCAAGTATCCAATGTAATCTGTCAATCACGAAAGACATGCTTCAGTGTTTCCACTACATCGCCATACCTGGGGCATAAAGTAGAACGGATTAATTGTCTATAAAGTATAGTAGAGTATGTAAGGAGATAATTAAAAAAATTCCTCCAGTTAATGATCTTGACCTTAAAAGGAATATCCAGAAGCCATGATTTTTTGTAAAAGGCAATGTATGTAGTTTGAGTAACAATCGTTATAGGTGTTTGTAAATCATGAAAAAGAAGTTTGGAGGTACTTCTTATAGAATACTCTTTCAAAGCCTCACCCCTTCAAACTAGGCTAATGCATGAGGGAAACACGCTAGAGGAATTCCTCGGATCCTCACAACATCAAATTCACTGAAGGTATTTCTTCTCAAATCTGATTTCCATAATCTTGTACTTGAGTCAATTAAATCAGAGTTCCCGTGCAATTGATAGTTGTATTGGCAAAAAAATCTATTCCTCCAAGTACCCAAATGTCCTCCCAAACTGAGACCGATGTTCCTATGCCGATCCACTAAAAAATCCCCATGTAGAGGAGGCCCCGTGTTTCCCATATACTCTTCCATGTGTATGAAGGCATACTCCTTAACTTTTCATAAAGGAATTTTGAGTCCGAAAGTATTTGCTTTTAATGTTCTAGAAAGCAAAAAGTGAGAATTTCAAATTAGTCGTCATCCCTGCTTTGCCAATAATGCCAAATTAAACTCTAAAAAAACCTCTAAACCCATGTCCCATTCCTCCTTATGTGAGCACAAACGCCATTATTCACACCAATGGATTCCATGCTTATCATGGATTTTCTACCACCAGAATTTTCCAATAATGTTCTCCGTTTCCAAACACAAGGATTTTAGAAATAAAAAACAAAACATAGAATACTTGGAATAGCCTGGAGTATTGCTTTAATGAACACTTTCCTACCCCCATGCGATAGATTTCAAACATTCCAATTGCTAATCTTTTATTTCTTCCGATTCTTCAACTTTTGAAATGAAAATTTCTTCCCACGACTAACCATATTCGAAAGACCCAAGTATCTTTCCATAGTCGCCGTTCATCGAACATTAAGCAATTAGGAAACCATTGTTCTAGTATCCTCTAAGACATTAGTATTGGAAAAATTCATTGATTTGTCAAGGTTGACACATTGTCCCAAGCAACTTTTATATTCGATAAGAATGTCCTAAAGAACCCGTACACCTTTTTGTGATGCCTCCCAAAATAAAATACAATCATCTATGAACATCAAAAGAAATATTTATGGACTATGTCGATAGACCTTTACACCCACCCATAACCCGTTCAATCGAGCCAACTTTATTAGGTCCGAGAGCCCCTCACCACAAAATAAAAATAGATAAGGGCTCAAAAGGTCCCCTTGTTGCAATCCTCTAGATGAGTTGATACAAGTCCCTATTTCACCATTAAGTGTAACACCCCTTTTCTGCAATTTGATAGCTTCGACCTTTCTTTACTAAAAATTAATTATCTCCTCATACGGGATTCAGATGATGTTCCCGTTTGTTTCCTTTGAAAATATACTCATTGAGGATTTTAAGCATATAAATTATAATGCACAATTATTTTTTTACAATTTTTAATGATTTTCCCAAATCAGAATAGGGGATTCTTAATTCATTCTACCTCTGTCTCACAAAAATTCAAATATCTCATAATATAAAATTATTTTGCTTACACCATTTCCTTTATAAGAAAATAGACTCAATAATATTTAATTTCATATCTTATTCAACTACTAATTCAATTTTCACCATTTTTGGTGAATTTTCAAAGTCGAACTATTGTTGCTATCCAAAACTGTTTTAGTGTAAAATAATGATAACAAGTTAATAACACATTTACAAATCATTTCGACCATCATGGTATAAATACATATTTATACAACATAAGCATGGCCATAATCACAAGGTCATCACAAAATCATTCTCATAGGCATGACTTACTTATTTACTTTGTTACAAAGATGCATCAAAAACCGAAATCATTTCTTATGAGTTTTGCATACATACCTCCACCGATCCTTACCATTTCATACATACACGTAATGTTGTTGCATCTTCGATGTCACACACACTAAGTTCATTCTAATCGCATGATTTCGTGATAGGTTTTAAATATTTATAATTAATCGTTCTTGAAACTAACTATTATCGCGATGTAGGCAAGTGTACCTATCGAACAGTAGTATAGTTTTAGCAAGACAGGATTGTCGAACCCAAAGGAACTAAAAGTACTAGTAATGACTGTCTTTTTATTATCTAACCTAAGAATAATAAGGTTTTCTTTTAACTAACTAATTATCTAAACTAAGAACTCACAGAGAATAGAATTGGGGAATTACTTTTGGGAAAATCGATTGAATTAAGACAATACCTAAGGAAAAATCCATCTAGACTTCACTTGTTATTCTGGCTCTGAATCAAATGATTTATTCATTTAACTTATTCCGTAGAGATCCCTAAGTTATGTTATTATCCCTATTCAAGACTAAGAACATCTAATCCCTAGGTTGAATAATTGAGACCTTTTTCTAATTAACACTCTAGGGATGCATTAACTCAATCTATAGATCCCTTTATTAGGTTTCACCCTAATCCGGCAACATCTTGTCACCCTATCTCTAGGCGCGCAATCAACTCCGCTTAATTATGATAAATGTACTCTTAGACAGGGTATATTCCTCCTCTGAATAAGAGCTTATCTTGTAGCAGTATCCTGGGATATCAAAACAAGAATTAAGAACACATAATTAAGAGCAAGTTAAATATTTATCATACAATTTAGAAAATAATAACAAAATTCGTCTTATGTTTCACTCCCCATAGGTATTTAGGGGATTTAGTTCATAACTAGAAAGGAAAACATCTCAGAAGAATAATGAATACAAAACATAAAGAAAACCCAAAACTGTAACACCCCAAACCCGGCCCAGACGTTATGGTCGAATCTGGCGTGCCACATTGGAGTTGAAAACCCACGTTCCATTTTAGTGTTTTAAAAACCATATATTTTATTGAGTTAACAAGGTGTATGGAAGCTGGGCACCAGGTAGGTATCCGAGACAGAGGAGGTGAGCCATGAAGGCTACTTAAGTACCAAGCTCTTTGATTGGATCCAATCCTAGACATGCCCACAACCATAACCACACTTTGTTATATCGAGTTTTAAATTTGTTTAAGTGGACGTCCTCGATAAATCGATTAATTATAGTGTTGAGATATTTTGAAAACAAGTATCGCTTTGCAAACACGTCCTAAGTCTAGCCCATTAGAATAATTATCAACCAGGTTTAAAGTTATTAAAAGTAAACTAATCCCGAAAAGAAATAAAACAAAAGTTAAAATTGGCCTTATTACAACCCACAAATAAATAATAATTAAAGGAAATTAAATGAAAACCAACACTTATTTAAAAGCCCAAAGACGATCACCGTGGCCACTCTGAATCCCCTCCGGCCCAAGTCCCCACATCAAAGCTCACCTGCAAGGTTAAGGAAAGGGGGTGAGTTTGGAAACTCAGTGTGCAACAAGCCCCCTTCAGAGCCCAAAACAATAGCAGCCTGTTGGGTCTAAGCCCAAAACCAATCTCAAACATGTACTGGACCATAGCCCTTTTCATATTTCATAATTCATAACATCGGGTCAAGCCTTTTCATATTTCATATTCTCGGGCGAAGCCTTTATCAGAAACGGTATGGCCCGTAGGCCCATTTCAATATCACATGTAATGTCAAATGAAAGAATGCAACCCATTTGGGGAGACTACTCAACCCACCATCCGATACTCGCCACCCGTACCAACCAACACACCATGTGGGGATTAACTCAACCCACCCCGCCATAACTCTCCACTGGCAGCATAGCTGCTTTATCATATAACTGGAGGCCTAGCCTCTTTTAATAACTGGGGCAAAGCCCTTTTGATAACTAGGGCATAAGCCCTTTTGATAACTAGGGCAAAAGCCCTTTTAATAACTGGGGCAAAAGCCCTTTTAATAACTGGGGCATAAGCCCTTTTGATAACTAGGGCATAAGCCCTTTTGCTAACTGGGGCATAAGCCCTTTAATAACTGGGGCATAAGCCCTTTAATAACTGGGGCATAAGCCCTTTTGCACTTCCTCCATCCATATAAAAACCCAACCCAATGCATTTATGAACATCTCATGTGCATATCATACATATCATGTGCATATCATACATGTCATGTGCATATCATACATATCATGTTTATCAAAATCCCATGCATTAAGTTCATATATAAACCCTAGGGGTATAATGGTCACTTTTACCTAGGGGCAAAACGGTCATTTTCATGTTATAAGGGTAATCTTGTAATTCTACCAAAAATTAGGGTTTCCATGTTCATTAACGATTACTAACAATTCATGGGTGCAAATAGTGATTCTGGCCCATTTTTAGCGAAATCGAGTTATTGGGCCAAAAACCCCTAATGGGCCCTACTTAGCCGATTTTGTCATCTAGGCCCATTTAGCCTATATCCATAACAGTATTAACAGTCTTAATATGCAATTTAACATATTTTAGTTTTCTACCAATTTTTACCCAAATGGGCCCGAAAGCCTGTTGGGCCCTATTGCAACCCCTCGAGGCCCAACTTACCATGAATGCCAAAAATCACGTTCTTACCGTTTCCAATGTTCCTGATCATCATCTTAACGAATCTAACTAACTAATGAGTGTTCGCTTGCTCACGAGTCTTCAAAATGCCAGAATTCTGGCATTTCGGCTTTTCGACATTTATCGCTTTAAGCTATGAAAAAGGGTTCGTTACACACCTGTTTTGCGATATTCCTTGACGAGATCTCCTATGCGATTTCTCCTATAATCAACCACTTATAAATTAGACCATGTTAATATTAAACCAAATCGAAAACTTCCTATTATCATCACTTACACATTCGGCCACCATCCATAATGGCCTTAGGAATCTTACCTTTGTCTCAATTGATGACTAAGTCTAGCCACTCCGGTGATCCAAGCTACTCCAAGTCGACACTACACCTTGCTCCTCCTCCAATAAACAAACCAAAAAAAATATTAAAAGAATACCTCATAAAGTCTATACCCATATTCGGCCATCTCCCTAAATTTTGGGTTTCGGCTTTTGGCCAAAGTTACACTAGGAATTGTTTAGAGTTTGAACACTTACCACAGTCTTTCTCCTCTTGAGTCCGGATGCCTAAAAGGTAAAGGAATCGAACACCAACTATTGAAAAGGAAAGAAAAGGTTGCTGGTCACAAAGAATCGGCACCCCCTATCTTCACTGGTTTTGGCTTTTTGCGATATTTTGGCAGAAGTAGAGATTAAGGAAAGAAATAATAAATGAGTGGAGGAAAGTAATGGGCTAGTTTTTGAAAAAGAAAAGGGAGAAAAGATGAGAGGGAAGATGGTAGATTCGGCTAAGGAAGAAAATAAGAAGAGAAAACTAATACAGAAGAGAAAACGCAGCACTAAGACCCTAATGCCGAAATTACTAACCTAATACCCTCCCGCCAATTCCCTCTAACCCCTTCCAATCGGCTAAGCTCTATCATTCTCTCAAATCCTAAAATCTCTACCCTTATCCCTCCTTAATCCATACGTTTGACTTGATCCAACTCTCCTCTTCGTAATCCACTTAGGTTCCAACACTTACCCTTCCTGCACATAAAAATAAATACTCTTATTTGCCAACACAGGGAATCGATCCCAGGTCTTCCCTTAAGCTCCACACACCACCTTTTTAGGAGCTTAGTGGCGTCACCCTTGCCACTTTACCAAAGCTCTTTTTATGATACATTTTACGCACAACTTAATATAAGGGCACCTAGCCCGAACCCCTAACTCCTAAGTCCAAAATTTAAAAATTCTACTGGGTTTTGGCCAACTCATGGGCCTTCCATAAGCCCATTTACATATCCAAATTATGAATTCCATAATCACATACCAAATTTTAGAAATCTACTTAAAATATCAAGAATCGCGAAAAACCTGAAAATCAGGATGTTACAAAAACTCCTGAAGGGAAATTGAGGGGAGATTTTCAGTTTTGATGATGAATCCAGCTTCTGAGATGGATTAATCGACTTTCTTCGAGTAATTCCTTCCTTCCTCCCTGTGCCCCCTTATTCTCCTCTTCTAGGGTGTATTTATAGGCTTTGGAATTCCTAGACACCCTCAAAATTGGCCTTTTCCCGATTGGACTCAACTTGGGCTCGGTAAGGACACGCCCGTATGACACGCTCGTGTGCGATTACTTCAGGCCGTGTTTGAACCTGTTAGAATGGTATGAGTGTGTGTTATACCCTTGTAAGTCGTGCTTCGATTCTGCTAAATTGACACGGCCATGTGGTCTACCCGTGTGAGGTAGTCCAGGCCGTGTTTATTTCGTATTTTGGCTCATTTTCTCTTTTTTTTGCCCATTTCTCGTTCCTTTTGCTCTTCTATGCTCACCTAAGTATAAAACATGAAATTAAGGCATTAAGAGCATCAAATTCACTAATTCTAAAGAAAATTCATCCATAAAATGCGTTAAGCATGGGGTAAAATTATGTATAAATTACGGTTTATCAAATACCCCCACACTTAAGCATTTGCTTGTCCTCAAGCAAAATCCTCAACTCATAATCAAAATAAATTCTTCTCAACTTACAATTTCTATTGATAATTTCTCAAAATAATCTACAGGTAATCATACATTGAGAATTCAACTAAAAGAACATCAAAGTTTCAAACATTCCAAGTTGAGCATTTTACCCTGAAAACATAGGTGTCTCCCCTTATCTAAATAATTTTCTTTGATTCAGAATATCACAGAGTTTCACATCCTTACTGAAGATTTACTCAAATCACTCGAGGTGTTTAAGGACAATGAATGAAGCACTCAATAGTCAGTAATGAAAAGTCATTACCATAGGCTTGCATGAAAATCAAATCTCCACCACTATAAATTGAGTTGAAACATCAATCAAAAGGCCTTTAGAGGGTTATAATGAGGCTTGGTTAGGGGGTGTGGTCACAAGCTGAAAGAAAAAGGATAGAATTGAGATCGAATTGAAAAATTGCCTAACTAGAAAAATGACTAGTCATTAATTGCGTACAACAGAGCTTCTTCTCAGAATATGGAATTTAGCTTTTTTAGCTCAAAAGATCACTACTACTAATATGTATACATTTTTTTTTGAATAAGTTAAATAAATAAAAAATAGAATAAAAATAGCTAAGAAACTATTCCAACTCAGATCTAGACAAAAATAAGGATCAATTTAATTGAGGGGATTTCAACAATAATAGGTTAAGGGTTAATATTAAGGGTAATACAAAAAATGGGTTGTTAGGCTCAAGGGGGTTCACTAAGGGTCAATCGTGGAGGTAGGCTTTTCATGGCGTGAGTGGGTTAATCCTAAGTGCCTCTATCATCTTGACATATCAAATCAAATAGTGTGGTATTGACATGCATAATCAGGCAAGTTCTAGAATAATAGTTCAATATTGAAGTACTCAAAGCAATAATAAAAGTGAGCATGAAAGAATTAATAGATTCTCAAAAGGCTCAAAAATCTCACAAAAATTATGGCTTTTTGATGATTAAACTTGTGAATTCCAATTCAAGGTAATACTTAGACTTGGGGAAACAACCTAAAATTTTAAATTCTTAAAAATCAACTTATCATGCTTGATTCTCTAACGTCTTAAAGTTTAAACAATAAATGCATAAATTCCTATGTTTTAATTCAAGATATATCAATCAATAATCATAAATCAATCAAAATTTATCCTAAATATGATTTGAGAGCTTTTCAAGAGAACAAGGTAATCATTCAGGGATTTTTCTGACAATGAAATGAATACCCCCCACACTTAAGATGTACATTGTCCTCAATGTACAAAGATAGATATATAGAAAAGAATGTCAAAATAAGATAAGGAGAGAAGTGAAACTTCCTGAGTGATGAATGAATTTCCTTAAACTGGAGTTTCAGAGAATAATCAGCGTGAGGATGGAGGAGGATACTCTGGCGGTGGTAGAGGCTCGTTAGACCATAAGCCCTACACCAAAAGAATATTATATCTAGTGGTAGCTATAGTCTTGGTCGAGCAGGACATGGCAGTCATGGAGAACCTTTCCCGGTGAAGTTTTTAGTTCCTATGTGATGATGAGCTTAGGAGCTCTTTATAACTATAAAAAAATTAGGAACTTTTTAGGGGATATTAGGAAGAATATTAACTCATAAAGAAATAACCAAAATTTATAATTATAAAATAAAATTCTAAAATCTAATAAAAATAAAAAGTAGTTTTAATAAAAATTAAAAAAACATAAAATAATAAATAAATGTTTTGAAACATCTTCATCGTTGGATGGTTCGCGAGGTGGGACTAGAGATGAGATATGGAGGTGCTGACAAATCTGTTGTAGAGTAGCATCAATGTTATCAAACCGTTGAAAACACTACTGCTTGAATCGAGTGAGGTGCTCAGATATGTCAGTATATGAAGCCGCCGCATGAACTGGACGAGAGGGTGGTGGAGACTGAGACGGTGGGTCCTCAGGCTGTGAGGGGAAATCATCAGTAATATCCTCGGGGGCCTCGTCCTCAGTAGATTGGGCGAGACGATATTGAAGAGGTTGGGATCCTAGACGCTTCACAATCATCCTCATACTAAGCATGCTCGAGATACCTTGTGGGGACATCTGGCCAATAAGAGTAAGGGAGGATGAATGGGCTACTGTATTGAGGAGCCCGAAGTGCCATGCCAGTCGAGTTACGTAGGGGCCAATGGAGATGACCCCCCTCCGATACCGTTTCATTTGGTGGCGAATGGTGAGGGCAATAAAGTAAGCGAGGTCAAGTACATGCCCATTTGCCATGCTCCATAGAAAGTAGGCGTCGTGAGTGTTAACGACGCCAGTTCTCTCTTGACGTCCTATCAAAGTGTGTGCCAAGATAGCGTGTAGGTACCTCAAGGAGGGAGAGAGACCTGATGTCTTGGAGCGGCTCGGGTCGTAGGTGGCTGAACCGGGGATTAAAGCGTACCAGTATTTCAAGAGAGAGTAGTGGATGTGGCAACAGAGAGTGTCGAGGTTGTTCTCATCCATGAACTCCTCTATGTATAGGCCCAAAACTATACCGAACTCGGGCACACTCAACTAGCAGACTAAACCGCCGAGACGGAACTGAACTATTCCAGGATCATCAAAGTTGGTCATGACGTATTGAACATGGAATGTCGAGCAAAGTTCAAGTGTGAGCTCAAGGTACGTCGGCTCTATAATCGCAAAGAAGAGGTCCCATGGATCGGATGTCAGGAGTGCTCGTACATCGTCAGCCAACTGGACTTGTTCAAGAGCTGTCCAGTCAATGCAGCAGCCCACACCTAAAGGTCGGGCTTAGAGTATTTGGAATAGTTCTTCTTGGGGCCCACTGGGTAACCTCAGGAAAGGGTGGCGAACTTCCGCGGTAGGATCCGAGGAAGATGACGCTCCTTTCCTTTTCTTTGAGGCAAGGATAGCGGCCTTTTTACCACATAAAGATGACATGGTACCCGCAATTAGAATCATCAAGTGTAGCGACTAGGGTTAGGGTTTTTGAGTAGGGAAGATAGTGAACAGTAAGGCCTATTTATAGATTTTGAGGCACACAGCCAAGGAACACACCCGTGTTCCCCAAATTTTTCCCGTGTGATTCGTGAATTTTGAATTTAGGCGCATCTGGCGTTTAGTCTATGCTTGTGTTCCTTGGGCATGTGGGTGCACACGGCCGTGTCGCATGGCTGTGTCTAGCATTGTTCGCTTCTCCCACGCCCGTGTTTGTAGGTTCACTCCCATGTTAATTTAATAGGTTTGACCACGGGTACTAGACATGGCCGTGTCGCACGCCCGTGTTGTTTTGTCAGGTTCGCCCACAACCATGTCGCACAGCCATGGCAATTTATCGTAGCCCGTGTTTGGGAAAAATCTTTGCCCTATTTTCACACAGTCCTAAGCATGCCCGTATACTTGGCCGTGTCGCTGTGGAAAACCTGTATTCAAAAGCTCTGTTAGTAAGTTAGCTGTTGAAGACTAAAATTTAAAGAAATTAATAATGTTAGTGCTCGGGTTACCTCCCGAGAAGCGCTTATTTATAGTCTAAGCTTGACTTACCTCTCCATTGAATGGTCATGGTGGTTCGAGGAGTTTATACTCCTCATTCTTGCTATCCATCTTATCAAAATAAGGTTTTATACGGGTGTTGTTTACCTTAAAAGTGCCGAACTTAGGATGACTTACCTCGACTGTACCGAATGGGAAAATGCTAAGTACCATAAGAGGGACGTCTTCATTCGGTGTGGTAGTGAAAATGTGAGGATTTGGGGCATCTAATAAAACTTTATCTCTAACTTTAAGTTGATTTGGAAAGATATTGAGCTCGTTCTGTCGTAGTTTCGGTTTATCAGTCGTTCTCGGTTTATGCATCCGCCGTTCATCTAGCTCCTCGATTTGTAGCCTTCGTTCTTCATGAATAGGTCCTCTAATATTGCATGAGAATGGCTTATGTACTTCTTTTGGACTCATTTCCTGCAAAGTAGGTTGCACCATATTGTCAGTTTTGATAGAATGGTTTAGATGATCACCTTCAATTTCCGATATGTTGCCAGAATTGCAAGCTTGAAGGGTGATTGTTCCGTCTCCTACACGAAGTGTGAGCTCACCTGTGCCAACATCAATAATCGTTTTAGCAGTTTCTAAAAAGGGCCTTCTTAAAATCAAAGGAGTGTTGCTATCCTCCTCTGTGTCTAGAACAATAAAGTCAATGGGAAATATAAATTTATCGATTTTAACTAGCATATCCTCAATAATTACCCTAGGAAATCTTATAGTTTTTTCTGCTAATTGAATGCTCATCCTAGTTTGTTTGGGTTTCCTGAGACCTAATTGTTTGAACATTTTGTAAGGCATGACATTAATACTAACCCCTAAATCAGCTAATGCATTATTAACATCTAAACTACCAATTAAGCAAAGAATTGTAAAACTCCCTGGATCTTTTAGTTTTCTGGGTAGTTTATTCCGTAGAATAGATGCGTTTAGCTCCACATGCGACGCCTCGTCCAACTTCCGCTTATTTGCTAAAAGCTCCTTTAAAAACTTCATTACATTTGGCATCTGTGATAGAGCTCCAATAAATGGTAAGTTAATGTGTAATTTTTTTAAGAGTTGGGGTATGTCACACGAGGTTTATATTCGACATTCACTGATTTGTTTTTTATTATGACCTACCTCACCTGGACCTCTGCTCACCATAGTTTCTTGTCTCGGTTTTGGCTTAGGCTCAATGAATCCTTCTTCATCGTGAACATTAATTGCGTTGAGCTGTTCCCTTGGGTTGGGTTCAGTATCACTTGGCAAGCTACCTTATGGTTATTCAGAGATTAGTTTGGACAGCTAGCCTATCTGAGTTTCAAGCCCGTGGATCGATGCTTTTTGATTTTTAAGTGTTGTCTCGGTGTTCTGGAAATGGGTTTCTGACACCGAGATAAATTTAGATAGCATCTCTTCAAGGTTCGATTTCTTTTCCTGTTGATAGGGTGGTTGTTGAAAACCTGGAAGGTGTTGTAGTATTTGATTTCCTTGACTGCCCCACGAGAAATTGGGATGGTTCCTCCAACCTGCATTATAAGTGTTACTGTATGGGTTATTTTGGGATCTAGAGTTATTGTTACCCATATAGTGGACTTGTTCCTCCTCGATGCTAGAGTTGAAGGGTTGATACTCTGTGCATGCTGTGACAGCCTTAAAACGACCCTAGTCGGAATGTGGTTTCGGGACCACAAAACCGAGGCATAAAAATAATTTAATATTTATTTTATTACCTATAATATGTGTTAACTCATGTGTGACATTTTTGATGTTTTGATTTAGAGTTATAAATGTGAATTTCACTAGAAAGGACCTAGTAGAAAACTTTGGAAGTATGATGGGGGAATGTGTAATGACTAATTAAAACATGCATGCAAAACAATGGCCTTGCATGTCAAATATCCCTCTTTTTATAAGAGGTGGCTGGCCATGACAATGAGGGATGGGAAAAACATGTCATAGACATGTTTTGTTGGTGCATTAGGGAGAAAAGAAATAAACAAATAAGCATGGGTAATAAAGAATGAAAAAAAATGTGTGTGAGTAAACCCCCCCTATTGCCGTGTATTGAAGAAAAGAAAAGAAAAAAAAATTGATCATCCTTTCATTCTCTCTTGACCGAAAATCCTAAGGAAGAAGAGGGAATTTTTGCTTCATGTTTGGTTTGGAAGAGGATTAGGAAGGGGTTTGGCTATACTTGCATCAAGATTAAGGTATGTTTGATGTTGTGCCATGAGATTCATGCATGTTTTTGGTTGCTAACTTGATGTTCTTGTTAGCCCATGGTTCAAACCTTTGTTATATCATGGGGATGGTATTTGGCCAAGGTGGATTTTGTGTTAATGCCATTGCATGTTAAATATGAAGCTTACTAATGATATATGAGATGGTGGATTGATGGCTCTTGGACTTTCTTTTTAGTATTTTTGGGTAAGACATCAAGTTCTTTGCTTAATCATGACCAAAATTATGGTGTTGTGATGTATTCGGTCATGGTATATCCATAAGTATGATTCATGCATGTTGCATGGTAGGTAAGATTTGAGCTTTGGATATGTGTTTATATTTGGATATAAACAACTTGAGATTCGGCCCTTGCACCTACATGAATATATGTTTGCACATGATGAATTGGTATGACATCTATATACTATTTCAAGGTGTATATTTGCTTGTGATGATGTTTCGTTATGTAGTAAATGAGAGATGTATATTGAGCTACAATATGTAATCGTTAGTTAGTAAAATGTATGCTGTTTTTTTTTTGTGTGTGGTATTAAGTGTAAAATTGGCCTCAACATAGACATGCATATTCGGCCAAATGAAGTAGATTGGTGTGCATGTATTCGGTTAGAGGCAACCGTATTGAAGCCTTATCTTGGCTTAGATAATTGACTAAATGGGTAATAAGTGAGAATGGTTGCCGAATACACATACATACATATGCATGTGTAATTGAATTATGAATGTTTAGAAAGATGGTTAAACTAGTTGATTTATTGATTAAGCTCAAGGAGTTAAAGAAGGAGAATCAAGCAAGGGAAAAACGAAGGTCATCGAGTAGCCGACTTGGACTGCTTTTACCCAACACAAGGTAAGTCATTAAGCACATATGTTTGATATTGCTTAAATGATTGTAAAATCTATGCAATTGTGTTTAATGGGATGATAAATATATATAAATGAAAATGTATGTGTATGGAGTGATGACATTTGTTGAATGTAAAAGAAATAGTGAAATGTGTAGAAAGTTTGCTTTGACCTTGAGTGTCTGGCAATACGTGTGTACGGTGACGAGATTGGCACTAAGTGTGCATGCTGGAAATATATGGCACTAAGTGTGCATGCTGGAAATATCTGACCTTGGGTGTGCGAGCTCGAAGGGTATGGCACTATGTGTGCGGGCTTAAATCGCATGGCACTAAGTGTGCGAAATCGAGTATTAAGCACTGTGTGTGCGTACTCTATATATATATATATATATATATATATATATATATCTCGATCGAACAATTATATGGAGGGTGTGTCTCCATCGAGTTGAGTATGGACAGCGGATCGGGTAAGTACCTTGAGCTCATGACGAATAGGAAATACGTTCATGCTCGGGGTTGAGCTTGGTAAGCTTTAGATCTATGTGATGATTGCAATTGTATGATTGTGGTGTGAATGAGTTGGTGTGTAAAGTGCCTCAAATATCTTATTGTATAGAATATGAATTGTGGATGTATGACTTGGTATGAGATTGAACCGAAACGTCCAAGGAATTATGGTATAGTTTCGATATGGATGAGTACCTAGCCTCGTTTATTGTTTCATGTTGTGATAACTTTATCAATGGATGGTTGTTGAATGCTTATGACTTACTGAGTTATAAACTCACTCGGTGTTTTCTTGTCACCCATTTTAGGTCTCTTGGACTCGTATTGTTGCGTGCTCGGAACCGTCGTTGAAGTCATCACACCGGCTGGAAATCTTTTGGTATTGTCTTCGTAGTTGAGCTAGGAGAACATTTGGCATGTATAGGCTATTTTGTTTTTGTTGAATTGTGGGTTGTAAACTTTAAGCCATGCGAAAATGGCCTATGTGGTCGGTTGAGTGTGATTCTAAAACCTATAGTTACGAGCCTTAGTAGCCTAAATTTTGATGAGGTGGCCATAGTTTGTATTATGTATGATGTAATAGTTGGCCATAGAAGGTTTATGAAATAGTCATTGTTTGCTTTGGTAACAGATGCTGCCAGCAGCAGTGAGGTGAGATGGAAAAATCACTAAAAATAGTAGAAGTAGAATTAAATAGTGAATAAATTATGAAATTTAACCTTGATGAATCTATTTTCATATGGACGAAACGAAACGACCATATGAGCAGTATACTGAGAGATATTAAAGTTCTCGTGAGACAGGGCCAGAACGGTTTCTGGATCCCCTGTCTCGACTTTGAAAATTTACCATAAATTATCCAGAAGGAATTAGAAGTCGTACCTTATATGTGCAGATTCCCTTTTGAGTCTAGTTTCATTAGAAATAAACGACATGAGCATTGAAGCTCTGTACGAGAAGATATCCAGGTTGTAATGCGCGAATGTCAGTGTAGTTGACCCCTGTAGCATGGGTGATTTTAACTAATAAACTGTACTAATTGACTCTACCAAAAATTCTAGAAAAAAATGTGTAGATGGTATTATGAGTCTAGTTTCAGGGA
This sequence comes from Gossypium arboreum, assembly GCF_025698485.1. NCBI lineage: Eukaryota > Viridiplantae > Streptophyta > Magnoliopsida > Malvales > Malvaceae > Gossypium > Gossypium arboreum. Next base: position 99,142,801 of record NC_069080.1, read on the forward strand.
AAATTTACGGAACTGATTTTTGAATTCTGTAACTTGAGATATGATTTTTAAGGTGACAGTGACGCAGTTAGCTAGCCTGCCTGGAATGTAAATCAAATATTTCAAAGAGAGAAATAAGGAAGTGGCCCAGTAACACCACGTGTTCAAATCCGGTGACGGTCACGGGTTTGGGGTGTTACATTTAATTGGTATCGAGCTATGGTTTAGTCGGTTCTAGGACTACCATAGAGCGTGTGAGTCTAGCTATACATGCCAAATTGTTAGTGCTTAATAATGTGATGACTTCTGACGGTTGAAATTTTTGTTTTGATTAACGATGGAACCCGAGATAGAGAGACCCTTGGTGGATGACGTTGAAAGTGTAGCGGCTGCTCCGCGCAAGGGACACCGCTTTGTTGAGCCTCACCATCCGCGAATAATCAAAATGAAGGCGAAACAAGCCTTCTTCACTATGATGAATGAGTGGGTCGCGCAATATGCCCGAACCAACCCGGTGCTCAACCATTCCCGAATTTAAATACTCCACCCCAAGAGCCCGTAATGCCTTGATTCTTCGATCCCGTGAGGCTGAGTAAACCACCAGAGACCTGATTAGGAAGCGGGGCTGAGGAGTTCAAGGCCATAGTTACTTGATGATGCCGAAAAGGCCGAGTTCGCTCGATAACACCATTCGAGTGTTAGATGAACTGTCATGCACACCGATGAATGTCTTAAGTGTGCTATATCCTTGTTATGAGACTCACTTACTATTGGTGGAGGACTTTAATTTCCATAGTCCCAAACGAACGAGTTACTTGGGATTTCTTTCAATCGAATTTCGAAAGAAATACATTAGTCGTGGTTCATCGATCGAAGCGCAAGGAATTCTTGGAACTCAAGCAAGGCCATATGACAAGATCTCGAATCTGAACATGAGTTCGTAAGACTCGATCGGTATGCCCGGGAGTGTGTGGCTGATGAGGTTGCTATGTGCAAAAGATTTGAAGAAGGATTGAATGAAGAGTTAAAGTTACTAGTGGGAATTTTGGAGATAAAGGAGTTCGTGACACTAGTCGAACGAGCTCGCAAGGCGAAAGAACTTGGGAAGGAGAAGAAGAAGGCTGAATTTGAAGCAAGAGATTACCGTAAAAGATCAACGAGTAAAGCTCCGTTCTCGGTACAGAAAGAGGTTCGTGGAGGACACCGAGAAGTCGAGGCGATGTGGAATTTCCATTAGAGCCCGACCATCGACGGACTCGAGCTACTTGGTAGCTAGTATGGGCAATAATCGTCAAGAGAGACCTGAATGCCCCAATGTGGAAGACAAAGACACCTAGGTGAATGTTGGGGTAAATCATTAATAGGGCTGTTATGGATGCGGTTCAAGGACCACTTCATTAGAGATTGCACGAGCTAGATGAGAAGAATAAGATGCAAGGTGCAAGACCTAGTGGAACAATGGCTAGAGGTAGGCCCCGAGAATTTCGGAGGTAGGGGTGGCAATCGAGAGGAGCCTCGATCACGGCTGTTCGATCCGAGGCCCGTGCTCTGCTAGAGCATATGCCATCCGCATGAGAGAGGAGGCATCCTCCCCGACGTTATCACCGGTACTTTCACTCTTTTCGATACTAATGTGATTGCTTTGATTGACCCTGGTTCTACTCATTCTTATATATGCGAAACCTTAGCATCCAATAAGACTTTGCCTATTGAGTCTACTGAGTTTGTAATTCGGGTGTCAAACCCCTTGGGTCATTACGTGCTTGTCAACAAAGTGTGTAAGAAAAGTCCCCTAGTATTTCGAGGTTCTTGTTTTCCGGCGGACTTGATGCTTTTGCCGTTCGACGAATTCGACGTTATTCTTGGTTTGGATTGGTTGACCATGCACGATGCGGTTGTAAATTGCAAAAGCAAGACTATTGATTTGAGGTGTACGAATAACGAGATAATTCGGGTTGAGTCTACGGACTTAAAAGGGTTGCCACCGTAAATATCGGCAATGTTGGCCCTAAATACGTAAGAAAGGGTGCGAAGCATACCTTGCGTATGTACTAGACGACAAGGAGTTAGAAAAGAAACCCGAATCTGTGCGGTGGTTTGCGAATACCCGGATATTTTCCTCAAGAATTGCCGGTTTACCACTGTTCGGAATTAGAGTTTGGCATCGAATTGGTACCGGTACCACTCCAATTTCGATAGCTCCGTATCGTATGGCACCAATGAATTAAAGGAGTTGAAAGCTCGGTTGCAAGAATTGGTGGATAGAGGTTTTGCTCGTCAGAGTTTTTCACCTTAGGGTGCGCCGGTGTTGTTTGTGAAAAGAAGGATGGAACCATGAGGTTGTGCATCGACTATCGTCGACTTAATAAAGCGACGATAAAGAACAAATATCCGCTACCACGTATCGACGATTTGTTCGATCAAGCGAAGGACCTCGGTGTTCTCGAAAATAGATTTGAGATCGGGCTATTATCGATTCATGAATTCGAGATTCGGACGTACCCAAGACGCCTTGAGCGAGATATGGTCACTACGAGTTCCTAGTGATGCCGTTTGGGCTTACTAATGCCCTCGCGGTATTTATGGATTTGATGAATCGGATCTTCAGACCATATTTGGATCTGTTCGTCGTCGTGTTCATTGATGACATCTTGGTCTATTCAGGAAATGAGACCGAACATGCTGAACACTTGAGGTTAGTGTTGCAAATTTTACAGGATAAGCAATTATATGCTAAGTTCAGCAAGTGTGAGTTCTGGTTAAGAGGTTAGCTTCTTGGGGCATGTGGTATCTGCATCGGTATTCGAGTCGACCGAACAAAATTTCAGCCATACTTAACGGAAGCCTCCGAGAAATACTACCGAGGTTCGGAGCTTTTTGGGGCTTGCCGGTTATTACCGACGATTTGTAAAAGGTTTCTCAACGATAGCCACGCCAATGATGAAGCTACTCCAAAAGGATGTTAAGTTCGAATGGACGGAGAAATGTCGAAAAGTTTCGATCAACTAAAACTTATTTGATGAAGCCCCAATTCTAGTGCAACCCGAATCTGGCAAAGAGTTTGTCATCTATAGTGACGCCTCCCTACTTGGGTTAGGTTGCGTATTGATGCAAGAAGGTCGAGTTGTGGCCTATCGTCGAGGCAATTAAAGCCACATGAGAAAAATTATCCGACCCATGATCTCGAATTGGTCGCCATCGTATTCGCCTTAAAGATATGGCGACATTACTTAGTTGGTGAGAAGTGCTATGTGTATTCGGATCACAAAAGTCTCAAATATTTGATGACTCAAAGAGACTTAAATCTGCGACAAAGACGTTGGCTCGAGTTGTTAAAAGATTATGAGCTCGTCATTGACTATCACCCGGGAAAGGCTAATGTGGTTGCGGACGCCTTAAGCCGAAAATCGCCGCGCTTTCTGACGATGAATGTACACTGTCTATTCTACCCGACAATGTGTTAGTAGCTGAATTAAAGGCCAAACCATTGTTGACTCATCAAATTCATGAAGCTCAGAAAGTTGACGATGAGTTGGTCGCAAAACGGGCTGAGTGTATTCCGAACAAGGAATCGGAGTTTCAAATAGATGATGACGATTGTTTGAGGTTCAGAATTCGTCTGTGTGTTCCAAAGAATTCGGAACTTATTTCGATAATTCTGAACGAAGCCCATTGTAGCCGAATGGCAATCCACCCGGGGAGTACGAAGATGTACAACGATTTGAAACGTCGATTTTGGTGGCATGGTATGAAACGAGACATCTCGACTTTGTTTGAGATGTTTAATATGTCAACAAGTGAAAGCGGAACATCAAGTGCCTTCGGATTACTTGACCGATTACGATACCCGAGTGGAAATGGGATCGAGTCACAATAGACTTTGTATCCGGACTGCCATTGTCAGCAAGTAAGAAGGATGCGATTTGGGTCGTTGTAGATAGATTGACTAAGTCGGCTCACTTTGTCCCCGTCGTCGCACGGATTTTTCAATGGACAAACTAGCCGAATTGTACGTTTCTCAGATTGTGAGATTACACGGGGTGCCTATTTCCATCGTGTCGGATAGAGATCCGAGATTTACCTCGCGATTTTGGAAGAAGTTGCAAGAAGCTTTGGGTACCAAGTTGCATTTCAGCACCGCCTTTCACCCCCAAACCGATGGTCAATCCGAGCGGATAATTCAAATACCTGAGGATATGTTGAGATGTTGCATCCTCGAGTTTAGTGGTTCATGGGAACAGTATTTGCCTTTGATTGAATTCGCTTACAACAATAGTTTTCAATCAAGTATTAAGATGGCACCTTACGAGGCTTTGTACGGTCGTAAATGCCGTACACCATTGTTTTGGACTGAGCTCGGTGAAAGCAAAATTTTCGGGGTGGATTTGATTAGAGATGCTGAACAGAAAGTGAAAGTAATCCGTGAGAGTCTGAAGATAGCCTCTGATCGTCAGAAGTCGTACGCGGATCTGAAACGTAAAGACATTGAGTATCAGGTGGGAGATAAAGTGTTTCTCAAGGTTTCGCCTTGGAAAAAGATACTCAGATTCGGCCGTAAGGGCAAGTTGAGCCCGAGGTTTATTGGGCCATATGAGATATCCGAGCGAGTCGGTCCAGTTGCGTATCGTTTGATTTTACCCCCTGAACTTGAAAAGATTCACGACGTCTTTCATGTTTCAATGCTTCGGCGCTATAGATCTGATCCATCGCATGTAATTAGTCCATCAGAGGTTGAAATTCAACCCGATATGAGTTATGAAGAAGAACCGATTCGTATCCTAGCTCGTGAAGTGAAGGAGTTGCGAAACAAAAGGGTTCCGTTAGTAAAAGTGTTATGGCTCAAACACGGGATGGAAGAAGCTACTTGGGAACCCGAGAACTCTATGAAAGAGCGATACCCAAATCTATTTACGGTAAGATTTTCGGGGCGAAAATTTCTTAAGTGGGGAGAGTTGTGACAGCCTTAAAACGACGCTAGTCGGAATGTGGTTTCGGGACCACAAAACCGAGGCATAAAAATAATTTAATATTTATTTTATTACCTATAATATGTGTTAACTCATGTGTGACATTTTTGATGTTTTGATTTAGAGTTATAAATGTGAATTTCACTAGAAAGGACCTAGTAGAAAACTTTGGAAGTATGATGGGGGAATGTGTAATGACTAATTAAAACATGCATGCAAAACAATGGCCTTGCATGTCAAATATCCCTCTTTTTATAAGAGGTGGCTGGCCATGACAATGAGGGATGGGAAAAACATGTCATAGACATGTTTTGTTGGTGCATTAGGGAGAAAAGAAATAAACAAATAAGCATGGGTAATAAAGAATGAAAAAAAATGTGTGTGAGTAAACCCCCCCTATTGCCGTGTATTGAAGAAAAGAAAAGAAAAAAAAAATTGATCATCCTTTCATTCTCTCTTGACCGAAAATCCTAAGGAAGAAGAGGGAATTTTTGCTTCATGTTTGGTTTGGAAGAGGATTAGGAAGGGTTTGGCTATACTTGCATCAAGATTAAGGTATGTTTGATGTTGTGCCATGAGATTCATGCATGTTTTGGTTGCTAACTTGATGTTCTTGTTAGCCCATGGTTCAAACCTTTGTTATATCATGGGGATGGTATTTGGCCAAGGTGGATTTTGTGTTAATGCCATTGCATGTTAAATATGAAGCTTACTAATGATATATGAGATGGTGGATTGATGGCTCTTGGACTTTCTTTTTAGTATTTTTGGGTAAGACATCAAGTTCTTTGCTTAATCATGACCAAAATTATGGTGTTGTGATGTATTCGGTCATGGTATATCCATAAGTATGATTCATGCATGTTGCATGGTAGGTAAGATTTGAGCTTTGGATATGTGTTTATATTTGGATATAAACAACTTGAGATTCGGCCCTTGCACCTACATGAATATATGTTTGCACATGATGAATTGGTATGACATCTATATACTATTTCAAGGTGTATATTTGCTTGTGATGATGTTTCGGTTATGTAGTAAATGAGAGATGTATATTGAGCTACAATATGTAATGCGTTAGTTAGTAAAATGTATGCTGTTTTTTTTGTGTGTGGTATTATGTAAAATTGGCCTCAACATAGACATGCATATTCGCCAAATGAAGTAGATTGGTGTGCATGTATTCGGTTAGAGGCAACCGTATTGAAGCCTTATCTTGGCTTAGATAATTGACTAAATGGGTAATAAGTGAGAATGGTTGCCGAATACACATACATACATATGCATGTGTAATTGAATTATGAATGTTTAGAAAGATGGTTAAACTAGTTGATTTATTGATTAAGCTCAAGGAGTTAAAGAAGGAGAATCAAGCAAGGGAAAAACGAAGGTCATCGAGTAGCCGACTTGGACTGTTTTACCCAACACAAGGTAAGTCATTAAGCACATATGTTTGATATTGCTTAAATGATTGTAAAATCTATGCAATTGTGTTTAATGGGATGATAAATATATATAAATGAAAATGTATGTGTATGGAGTGATGACATTTGTTGAATGTAAAAGAAATAGTGAAATGTGTAGAAAGTTTGCTTTGACCGAGAGTGTCTTGAACAATACGTGTGTACGGTGACTAGATTGGCACTAAGTGTGCATGCTGGAAATATATGGCACTAAGTGTGCATGCTGGAAATATACGGCACTAGGTGTGAGAGCTCGAAGGGTATGGCACTATGTGTGCGGGCTTAAATCGCATGGCACTAAGTGTGCGAAATCGAGTATTAAGCACTGTGTGTGCGTACTCTATATATATATATATATATATATCTCCGATCGAACAATTATATGGAGGGTGTGTCTCCATCGAGTTGAGTATGGACAGCGGATCGGGTAAGTACCTTGAGCTCATGACGAATAGGAAATACGTTCATGCTCGGGGTTGAGCTTGGTAAGCTTTAGATCTATGTGATGATTGCAATTGTATGATTGTGGTGTGAATGAGTTGGTGTGTAAAGTGCCTCAAATATCTTATTGTATAGAATATGAATTGTGGATGTATGACTTGGTATGAGATTGAACCGAAACGTCCAAGGAATTATGGTATAGTTTCGATATGGATGAGTACCTAGCCTCGTTTATTGTTTCATGTTGTGATAACTTTATCAATGGATGGTTGTTGAATGCTTATGACTTACTGAGTTATAAACTCACTCGGTGTTTTCTTGTCACCCATTTTAGGTCTCTTGGACTCGTATTGTTGCGTGCTCGGAACCGTCGTTGAAGTCATCACACCGGCTGGAAATCTTTTGGTATTGTCTTCGTAGTTGAGCTAGGAGAACATTTGGCATGTATAGGCTATTTTGTTTTTGTTGAATTGTGGGTTGTAAACTTTAAGCCATGCGAAAATGGCCTATGTGGTCGGTTGAGTGTGATTCTAAAACCTATAGTTACTGAGCCTTAGTAGCCTAAATTTTGATGAGGTGGCCATAGTTTGTATTATGTATGATGTAATAGTTGGCCATAGAAGGTTTATGAAATAGTCATTGTTTGCTTTGGTAACAGATGCTGCCAGCAGCAGTGAGGTGAGATGGAAAAATCACTAAAAATAGTAGAAGTAGAATTAAATAGTGAATAAATTATGAAATTGAACCTTGATGAATCTATTTTCATATGGACGAAACGAAATGACCATATGAGCAGTATACTGAGAGATATTAAAGTTCTCGTGAGACAGGGCCAGAACGGTTTCTGGATCCCCTGTCTCGACTTTGAAAATTTACCATAAATTATCCAGAAGGAATTAGAAGTCGTGCCTTATATGTCCAGATTCCCTTTTGAGTTTAGTTTCATTAGGAACAAACGGTATGAGCATTGAAGCTCTGTACAAGAAGATATCCAGGTCGTAATGCGCGAAGGTCAGTGTAGTTGACCCCTGTAGCATGGGTGACTTTAACTAATAAACTGTACTAATTGACTCTACCAAAAATTCTAGAAAAAAATTTTTAGATGGTATTATGAGTCTAGTTTCAGGGAAAATTTACAGAACTGATTTTCGAATTCTGTAACTCGAGATATGATTTTTAAGGTGACAGTGACGCAGTTAGCTAGCCTGCCTGGAACAGAAATCAAATATTTCAAAGAGAGAAATAAGGGAAGTAAGCCCGGTAACACCACGTGTTCAAATCCGGTGATGGTCACGGGTTTGGGGTGTTACACATGCCCCTCCTCCATTCATCTCGCACCTCATTACTGGATGTACCTGAGTAGAACCAAGTAAACCATCAATCTTTTTATTTAGAAGTTCTACCTAGTTTGACAGCATGGTAATCGACTCGACGTTATAAGCGCCCACTGTTTTAGTTGGCTTAGTCCTCATGACTTGCCACTGATATTTATTCAATGACATCTCTTCAATAAATTCGTAAGCCTCTTCAGGTGTTTTGTTATTAATGGTTCCTTCGGCTACTGCATCAATCATTTGTCTTGTCGAGGGGTTCGCACCATTGTAGAATGTTTGAACTTGCAACCATAAAGGTAATCCATGGTGAGGACACCTTTGTAGTAAGTCATTGTATCTCTCCCATGCGTTGTAAAGAGTTTCTAAGTCCATCTGCACAAACGAAGAGATATCATTACGTAATTTGGCTGCTTTAGCCGGCGGGAAATATTTTAATAAAAATTTTTTGGTCATTTGTTCCCAAGTAGTATTTGACCCTCGTGGTAACAAGTTCAACCACTGTTTAGCTTTGTTTCTCAATGAAAAAGGGAATAACTGAAGATGGATGGCATCATCAGAAACACCATTAATTTTAAATGTATCGCAAAATTCCAGGAAATTTTCCAAGTGAGTGTTTGGATCCTCATCCTACAAACCATCAAACTGAACAAATTACTGTATCATTTGAATAGTGTTAGGTTTTAGTTGAAAGTTATTCGTAGCAATAGCAGGCCTAACTATACTTAACTCAGTTCCTGTTAAAGTAGGTTTAGCATAATCATACATACTACGAGGAACAGGATTCGGATTTGCTAGTTCAGTGGGTGTCGCAGGAGGTAGCTGATTATCTTGATTTTCAGCCATCTCCTCTGTCGTAGTTGAGATATCGTCCTCTTTCTCTTCGTTTGTGTATCTTAGGCTTCGCCTTATTTCTCTCTGATTTCTACGAGCTGTGCGATCGATTTCTTCGTCAAACAGTAGTAGTCTTGACGGGTTTCTTCTAGTCATAAACTGTAAAAACCTGCCAAGAGAAAGAAAAAGTAAATTAGTAAATAATAATAATAATAAAATTAAATTAATCTTGAAAGAAAAATAAATGGCTAAAGTAATAAAAATTGAGTGTTCCTAATATTTTAGTTCCCCGGCAACGGCGCCAAAAACTTGATCGCGTGATTTCGTGATAGGATTTAAATATTTATAATTAATCGTTCTTGAAACTAACTATTATCGCAATGTAGGCAAGTGTACCTATCGAACAGTAGCATAGTTTTAGCAAGACCGGATTGTCGAACCCAAAGGAACTAAAAGTACTAGTAATGACTGTCTTTTTATTATCTAGCCTAAGAATAAGGAGGTTTTGTCTTAACTAACTAATTATCTAAACTAAAAACTCACAGAGAATAGAATTGGGGAATTACTTTTGGGAAAATCGATTGAATTAAGATAATACCTAAGGAAAAATCCACCTAGACTTCACTTGTTATTCTGACTCCGAATCGGACGATTTATTCATTTAACTTGTTCCGTAGAGATCCCTAAGTTATGTTAATATCCCTACTCAAGACTAATAACGTCTAATCCCTAGGTTGAATAATTGAGACCTTTCTCTAATTAACACCCTAGGGTTGCATTAACTCGATCTATGGATCCCCTTATTAGGTTTCACCCTAATTCGGCAAAATCTTGTCACCCTATCTCTAGGCACGCAATCAACTATGCTTAATTATGATAAATGTACTTTTATACAGGGTCTATTCCTCCTCTAAATAAGAGCTTATCTTGAATCAGTATCCTGGGATATCAAAACAAGAATTAAGAACACATAATTAAGAACAAGTTAAATATTTATCATACAATTCAGAAAATAATAACAAGATTCGTCTTATGTTTCATTCCCCTTAGGTATTTAGGGGATCTAGTTCAAAACTAAAAAGGAAAACATCTCAGAAAAATAATGAATACAAAACATAAAGAAAACCCAAAACTCCTGAAGGGAAATTGAGGGGAGATCTTCAGTCTTGATGATGAATCTGGCTTCTGAGATAGATCAATCGACTTCCTTCGAGTAATTCCTTCCTTCCTCCTTGTGCTCCCCTTATTCTTCTCTTCTCGGGTGTATTTATAGGCTTTGGAATTCCTAGACGCCCTCAAAATTGGCCTTTTTTGAATTTGACTCAACTTGGGCTCGGTAAGGACACGCCCGTGTGCGATTACTTCAGGCCGTGTTTGAGCCTGTTAGAATGGCACGGGCATGTGTTATACCCGTGTGAGTCGTGCTTTGATTCTACCAAATTGACACGGCCGTGTGGTCTGCCCATATGAGGAAGTCCAGGCTATGTTGATTTTGTACGTTGGCCCATTTTCTCTGTGTTTGGCCCGTTTCTCATTCCTTTCGCTCTTCTATGCTCACCTAAGTATAAAACATGAAATTAAGGCATTAGGAGCATCGAATTCACTAATTCTAAGGAAAATTCATCCATAAAATGCGTTAAGCATAGGGTAAAAATATGTATAAATTACGGTTTATCACATACTCAATATCTCACACACCAAGTGTTATTCTCAACATTTCGTACACTAAGTGTCACATATATATATAGCCGAAGCTATCTCAAATCGCACACCAAGTGTCACATTTAGCCGAAGCTATTTCAAACCGCACACTAAGTGTCATTCTTAGCCGATATGTCGTTCAACATAACAAGAGTCACGTATATACAATTTATACGATTTCAAAGCATTAAAAACATAAATTTAATAATACTTATTACATACGAACTTACCTCGTTAGTTGTAACAACGAATTAGGTCGACTAATCTGATACTTTGTTTTCCCCGTTCTAGATCTGAATCTCATTTTTTTCTCAATCTATATAATAACAAAATTTATTTATTTAATCAAAATTTCATTCAATTTAACACAGTTTACACCTTTTGAAAAATTTACACTTTTTGAAAAAATTACATTTTTCCCTATTATTTCACTTTTTTGCAATTTAGTCCCTAGATTCGTAAAACAAAACACATTCAAATTTATCGCAACCCAAGTCTAGCCGAATATTTATCATGCTTATAACAGCCCTCAATTTTCATTTATTCGTAGTTTTAACCATAAAATTTCATAATTTCACAAATTAGTCGTAATTTACATTTTTACTCAAAATCACTTCGTAAAATATGTAAAACTATCTTCTAACTTCCATATTTCATCATCAATCATTAAAAAGCATGAATATTCATCAATGGCATCTCACAAAATCATGAAAAATTTTGAAATTAAAGGCACGGGCTAGCTAGTACTCAAAGCAACAATCACAAAAACGTAAAAATCATCAAAAATTAAGTCAAAACACTTACCAAATTAATCATGCAAGTGCCAAACCCCTAAGCACCAAAAATGGATTTCTTCTTTCTCAATATTCGGCCAAATTCAAATAAAATGGACAAAATCCATTTTTAATTTTATTTAATACATCATTTATTAACCATTTACCAAATACCATATTTAGCCTTAATATTAAAACATTAAAACACATAATGGTTGTCCATCTGTGACAGCCCAAAATTGACCCTAGTCGGGATGTGGTTTCGGGACCACAAAATCGAGGCATAAAAATAATTTAAAATTTATTTTGATGCCTATGATATGTGTTAATTTGTGTGTGACATTTTTGATGTTTCGATTTAGTGTTATAAATGTGAATTTCACTAGAAAGGACTTAGTAGTGAACTTTGAAAGTATGAAGGGAAATGTGTGATGACTAATTAAAGCATGCATGCAAAACAATGGACTTGCATGTCAAATTCCCTTTTATAGGTGGTGGCGGCCATGACAAAGAATATGGGCTAAACATGTCATGAAACATGTTTTGTTGGGCATTAGGGAGAAATAATAAACAAATAAGCATGGGTAAGAAAAGAATGAAAAAAAATGTGTGTGTGAGTGTGGTATCTCCCCATTGCCGTGAGTTGTAAAGGAAGAAAGAAAAAATTTGTTCATCCTTTCTTTGAGCCAAAACTAAGGGGAAGAAGAGATTTTGCTTCATTTTATTTGTTTAGAAGAGATCTAGAAGGAGATTTGGCTAAACTTGCACCAAGATTAAGGTATGTATGAGGTTGTGTCATGAGATTCATGCATGTTTTAGTTGCCAACTTGATGTTCATGTTAGCCATGGTTCAAATCCTTGTTATGCCATGGAAGTGGTATTTGGTCAAAGTTGATATTGTGATAAAGCCATTGCATGCTAAGTGTGAAGCTTGATAATGATGCATGCAATGATGGATTGTCTACTCTTGAAATTTCTTTGTAGCCATCTTGAGTAAGACTTTGAGTTTTCTTTTGTTTAACCATGATTGAAGTTGAAAGGGCATGATTGTGATGTATTCGCCATGATGCATTCATGAGCATGGTTCATGCTTCTTGCATGTTAGTTAAAAATTTGTGTTTTGGATGGCTATGGACACCTTGAATTTCGACCTTGCACCTATATGTGTATATATGATTGCACATGATATTTTGATTATGAAGAAGTGATGAATATGTTTGTTTAAAGAAGAAAATGTTGAAGAATGTTTGTGAAATTTCAAGTACATTCGGCCTAGTATACCTATGATGTGGAAATCTTGGAATTTATTGTTGATTTGGTGCAAGTATGACTAAGTATAATCGGCCATATGAGTGCTTGATGATGTATTATAAGTATGGAGCCACAATATGTAAAGCATTAACTAGTAAAATGCATGCTGTTTTTGTGTGGTGTTAAGTGTATAATTGGCCTCAAATTGGACATGTATGTTCGGCCTTAAGTAGCCGATTGATGGCCTTAGCTTTTCCTTGATGCTTGAATGGATTGTATTGAATTGCTTGATGTAGTATAAAATGTGCATGACCATTGTGTACTCAAGCTAAAGGGTGGCCATATGACCACTTAAACTCCTTGTCATATTCGCCATAAGCTAGCATAATGAGGTATTAATAAATTAAATTTGTTTGAATTAGCTCAAGAGCTTAGAGGGCCACAATTGGACAAGGGGAAGGAAAAAGTGATCGAATAGCCGTAAAAGCCGTTCGACAACATCCGAGGTAAGTCCTCAAGAAGTGACCCTACTTGAATTATGTGAAATGAAATATGGATGTGTATTGATTATTGATGTATGTGTGCATGAGCAATTGAATGATATCCGGGCTAAGTCCCGAAGACGTTATTGCTGAAATTATATCCGGTTAAGACCAAGGCAATTGTGCTAAGCGGCTACATCCGGCTAAGACCAAGGCATTCGTATGAGTCGTTCTATCCGGCTAAGACCAAGGCATTCGTGCACGTGGTTATATCCGGTTGTATTCCGAAGAAGCTTGGGCTGGAGGTGAGTGTTGGTTGCTGTAATGAATTCAATTAGTACGCTCGAAAGGCCCAAAGAATAAGGTATGTTTATATGTGCATTGGAAAGTCGACATGTTTGAGCAACATTCGCTCAATAGACTAACGAAATTCAGCTATTGAATTGGTTGATACCTTGTGAAAGTATATAATGATGAAGTGAGAAGTAAGAATGATTTTGTGAATGTGTATTAATGAAATGATGCATTTGGCTATGTGAATGTATTGCTTTAATTAAAGCTGATTTTATTCCTTGAGACTTACTAAGCATAAAAATGCTTACCCCGTTGCTTTGGCTCTCTGTCTTATAGATTTTACTCGATAGCAATCGGATTCGGGATCATTAAAGTCGAAGTCATCCACACTATCAAAGCCCTTTTTGGTACTCCTTTAGTTGAGTTTTGGATATGGCATGTATAGGACTACTCTCGGTTGTTTTAAGTACTTGTGATGTATATGTGCGCCATGCGAAAATGGTTCGTAAAAGTGGAGTATGGAATTTGACCATATGTGGTTTGTAATTATATTTGGTTTCATGATGTGATTATGGTTTGGAATGAGAGAGTTGGTCACATGATCAGCCATTGGAATGGCTAAATATGATCATATGTTGGACCTAAGTATGACTAGACTATAGTTGGTCCATGGGAACTACAATATAGGTAAAGCCTACCTTAAAAACAGATGCTGCCAGCTGCAGTGACGTGGATGTGGAAAATCACCAAAATTTGTAGGAATGGTTTTAATTAGTGAATAAATTATGAAATCGAACCTTGATGAGTCTATTTTCATATGAAAGTAACGAAACGATCATATGAACAGTATACCGAGAGATATTAAAGTTCTCGTGAGACAGGGCTAGAACGGTTTCTGGGTCCCCTGTCGTGAATTTGAAAATTTACCATAAATTATCCAGAATGAATTAGAAGTCATGAATTATATGTGCAGATTCCTTTTTGAGTCTAGTTTCATTAGAAACAAACGGTATCAGTATTTAAACCCTGTACAGAGAGATATTCAAGTTGTAACGTGCAAAGGTCAGTGTAGTCGACCCCTGTAACATGGGTGACTTTAACTAATAAACTGTACCAATTGGCCTGACCAAAAATTCTAGAAATAAATCCATGGATGGATATATGAGTCTAAATTCAGGGAAAATTTACGGAATCAGTTTCCGAGTTGTGAAACTTGAGATATGCTTTTTAAGGCGACAGCGATGCAGTTTTCCAGCTTGCCTGAAATGTCAAATTGGTCGGTGCCATAAGTGGTTTTGGCTTGTTAACCCTCGTGTCCCACACCGCAACGGTCTCGGGTTCGGGTGTTACAATTTTATTGGTATCAGAGCTACGGTTTAGTCGATTCTAGGACTACCGTGATGTGTTTGGGGTCTAGCTATACATGCCATTAAATGATGAATCGATAGTGTGGTGACTTCTGACAATTTGACTTTGTGTTTGTTTATAGCAATGGATCCCGATCCCAACCGAGTGATAGCTGATGATGTCGAGAGTGTGGCGCCTGCTCCCGTGCAAGGGACAGCCATGGACTCTCAACCTATGGCCAGCAATCCAAATGATGAGGGTAGGCAAGCCTTTTATAGTGTGATGAATGAATGGTTTAACCAATACATTCGAACTAACACTACTGTTCCACAACCTCCATTCCCGACAAATGCAACCCCAAGACCTACAATACCTCCGAGAATCGACCAAATAAGGTCAAGTAAGCCCCAATCGATAGGATTCAAAACATGGGGCCACTGAATTTAAAGCTACGGATGATGATGATGCCGAGCGAGCTGAATTTTGGTTGGACAACACTATCCGGTGCTCGATGAGCTATCTTGTACACCGATGAGTGCTTAAAGTGTACCATCTCCTTGCTACGTGAGTCCGCCTACTATTGGTGGAGTACTCGACTTCGTGGTGCCTAGAGAGCAAGTGACTTGGGAATTCTTTCAAACCGAGTTCAAAAAGTATATCACCGAGATTCATCGACCAAAAGCGAAGGGAATTTCTTGATCTTAAGCAAGGTTCTATGTCGATTCTGATCTACGAACGAAAATTTGTGAGGCTTAGCCAGATGCGCGAGAATGCATTTCGTCCGGCTATTATGTGTAAACGCCGAGGATGGGCTGAATGATGATATAAGGATGTTCGTTGGCATTCTCGAGATACGAGAGTTCGTAGTACTTGTTGAGCGAGCTTGTAAAGTCAAGAGCTTAGAAAGGAGAAACAAAAAGCGATATGGGAACCGGAGAATTTCGAAGAGGTCCTCGGAAAGTCTCTTCAACAAGCATCGAAGAGATTTCGAGATGATGTGAGCCGGTCTAAAGGCGCTACGGGCTTTTCTAGACGAGGACGCGATCGACCCCCTGTGACCACACGAGTCACTTCGATCGCCAGTGGTGGAAATGATCGTCGAGAGAGGGCAGAGTGTCTGCATTGTGGCAAATGGCATTCGGGAGTGTTGGTTCCGTGATCGCTCCTGCTATAAGTGCGGATCGGCCGACCACTTTATGAAGGATTGCCCGAGGATGCTTGAACAAAATGTAAGTCAAAGTGGAAACCCGGTGCTACCATCGCCGAGGTAGGCCACCTAGAAATGTGGGCAATGTTAGTGGCGGTCGAGAGGATCTAGAGATGCTACCATCGATCCGAGGCTCGGGCTCTGCTAGGACTTATGCCATACGCCGCACGCGAGGATGCTGCCTCTCCGGATGTCATTACCGGTACTTTCACTCTTTTCAATACTAATGTGATTGCTTTGATTGACCCCGGTTCTACTCATTCTTATATATGTGAAACCTTAGCATCCAAGAAGACTTTGCCTATTGAGTCTCTCGAGTTTGTAATTCGGTGTCAAACCCTTGGGTCATTACGTGCTTGTCAACAAAGTGTGCAAGAAAAGTCCCCTAGTGTTCCGAGGTTCTTGTTTTCCGCGGACTTGATGCTTTTTCCGCTCGATGAATTCGACATTATTCTTGGTTTGGATTGGTTGACCATGCACGATGCGGTTGTAAATTGCAAAAGCAAGACTATCGATTTGAGGTGCGTGAATAATGAGATAATTCGGGTTGAGTCTACGGACTTAAAGGGTTGCCACCGTAATATCGCAATGTTGGCCCGGAAATATATAAGAAAAGGGTGCGCGTACCTTGCGTATGTGCTCGATGACAAGGAATCGGAAAAGAAACCCGAATCTGTGCCGTGGTTTGTGAATACCCGATGTTTTCCTCGAAGAATTGCGGGTTTACCACCTGTTCGGAAATAGAATTTGGCATCGAATTGGTACCGGTACCACTCCAATTTCGATAGCTCCGTATCGTATGGCACCAACGGAATTAAAGGAGTTGAAAGCTCGATTGCAAGAATTGGTGGATAAAGGTTTTGCTCGCCGAGTTGTTCGCCTTTGGGTGCGCCGGTGTTGTTTGTGAAAAGAAGGATGGAACCATGAGGTCGTGCATCGACTATCGTCGACTTAATAAAGCGACGATAAAGAACAAATACCGCTACCACGTATCGATGACTTGTTCGATCAACTGAAGGAGCCTCGGTGTTCTCGAAAATAGATTTGAGATCGGGCTATTATCAATTACGAATCCGAGATTCGGACGTACCCAAGACCGCCTTGAGCGAGATATGGTCACTATGAGTTCCTAGTGATGCCGCTTGGGCTTACTAATGCCCTGCAGATTTATGGATTTAATGAATCGGATGTTCGCACCATATTTGGATCGATTCGTAGTCGTGTTCATTGATGACATCTTGGTCTATTCAAGAAATGAGACCGAACATGCTGAACACCGAGGTTAGTGCCGCAAATTTTACGGGATAAGCAATTATATGCTAAGTTCAAGAAGTGTGAGTTCGGTTAAGAGAGGTTAGCTTCTTGGGTTATGTGGTATCTCGCATCGGTATTCGAGTCGACCAATAAAATTTCAGCCATACTTAATTGGAAGCCTCAGAAATATTAATGAGGTTCGAGCTTTTGGGGCTTGCTTGTTATTACCGACGATTTGTAAAGGTTTCTCAACGATAGCCACGCCGATGACGGTTACTCCAAAAGGATGTTAAGTTCGAATGGACGGAGAAATGTCGAAAAGTTTCGATCAACTAAAACTTATTTGATGAAGCCCCAATTCTAGTGCAACCCGAATCCGCAAAAGAGTTTGTCATCTATAGTGACGCCTCCCTACTTGGGTTAGGTTGTGTATTGATGCAAGAAGGTCGAGTTGTGGCCTGTGCGTCGAGGCAATTAAAGCCACACGAGAAAAATTATCCGACCCATGATCTCGAATTAGTCGCCACCGTGTTCGCCTTTAAAGATTTGGCGACATTACTTATTTGGTGAGAAGTGCCATGTGTACTCGGATCACAAAAGTCTCAAATATTTGATGACCCAAAGAGACTTAAATCTGCGACAAAGACGTTGGCTCGAATCTGTTAAAGGATTATGAGTGGTCATTGACTATCACCGGAAAGGCGAATGTGGTTGCGGATGCCTTGAGTCAGAATCGTTATTCACTCTACGAGCGATGAATGTGCACTTGTCTGCTCGATCCGACAAGGTGTTAGTGGCTGAATTGAAAGCCAAACCATTATTGACACATCAAATTCGAGAAGCTCGAAAAGTCGACGACGAGTTGGCTACAAACGGGCCGAGTGTGTTCAACAAGGACTCGGAGTTTCAAATAGATGATGACGATTGTTTGAGGTTCGAATTCGTCTATGTGTTCCAAAGAATTGAACTCATTTCGATAATTCGAACGAAGCCCATTGTAGCCGAATGGCAATCCACCCGGGAGTACGAAGATGTACAACGATTTGAAACGCCGGTTTGGTGGCATGGTATGAAACGAGACATCTCCGACTTTGTTTCGAGATGTTTAATATGTCAACAAGTGAAAGCGGAACATCAAGTGCCTTGAGATTACTTCACCGATTACGATACCCGAGTGGAAATGGGATCGAGTCACAATGGACTTTGTATCCGGACCGCCATTGTCGCAAGTAAGAAGGATGCGATTTGGGTCGTTGTAGATAGATTGACTAAGTCGGCTCACTTTGTCCCCGTGACGCACGGATTTTTCAATGGACAAACTAGCCAATTGTACGTTTTCAGATTGTGAGATTGCACGGGTGCCTATTTCCATCGTGTCGGATAGAGATCCGAGATTTACCTCGCGATTTTGGAAAAAGTTGCAAGAAGCTTTGGGTACCAAGTTGCATTTCAAAGACCGCTTTTCACCCCAAACCGATGGTCAATCCGAGCGGATAATTCGGATACTTGAGGATATGTTAAGATGTTGCGTCCTCGAGTTTAGTGGTTCATGGGAACGGTATTTGCCGTTGATTGAATTCGCTTACAACAACAACTTTTCAATCAAGTATTAAGATGGCACCCTACGAGGCTTTGTACGGTCGTAAATGCCGTACACCATTGTTTTGGACCGAGCTCGGTGAAGGTAAGATTTTCGGTGGATTTAATTAGAGATGCTTGAATGAAAGTGAAAGTAATCCGTGAAAGTCGAAGATAGCCTCCGATCGTCGAAGTCGTGCGCGGATCTAAAGCGTAAGGATATCGAGTATCGTGGGTGATAAAGTGTTTCTCAAGGTATCGCCTTGGAAAAAGATACTCGATTCGTACCGTAAGGGCAAGTTGAGCCCGAGGTTCATTGGGCCATATGAGATATCCGAGCGAAGTCGGTCCAGTGGCATATCATCTGATTTTGCCCCCTGAACTCGAAAAGATTCACGATGTCTTTCATGTTTCGATGCTTCGACGCTATAGATCTGATCCATCGCACGTGATTAGTCCATCAGAGGTTGAAATTCAAGCCAATATGAGTTATGAGGAAGAACCGATTCGTATCCTATCACGTGAAGTGAAAGAGTTGCGAAACAAGCGGGTTCCGCTAGTGAAAGTGTTATGGCTCAAACACGGGATAGAAGAAGCTACTTGGGAAACCGAGAACTCTATGAAAGAGCGATACCCAACCCTATTTATCGGTAAGATTTTCGAGGACGAAAATTTCTTAAGTGGGGAGAGTTGTGACACCCAAAATTGACCCTAGTCGGGATGTGGTTTCGGGACCATTAAAACCGAGGCATAAAAATAATTTAAAATTTATTTTGATGCCTATGATATGTGTTAATTTGTGTGTGACATTTTGATGTTTCGATTTAGTGTTATAAATGTGAATTTCACTAGAAAGGACTTAGTAGTGAACTTTGAAAGTATGAAGGGAAATGTGTGATGACTAATTAAAGCATGCATGCAAAACAATGGACTTGCATGTCAAATTCCCTTTTATAGGTGGTGGCGGCCATGACAAAGAATATGGGCTAAACATGTCATGAAACATGTTTTGTTGGGCATTAGGGAGAAATAATAAACAAATAAGCATGGGTAAGAAAAGAATGAAAAAAAATGTGTGTGTGAGTGTGGTATCTCCCCATTGCCGTGAGTTGTAAAGGAAGAAAGAAAAAATTTGTTCATCCTTTCTTTGAGCCAAAACTAAGGGGGAAGAAGAGATTTTTGCTTCATTTTATTTGTTTAGAAGAGATCTAGAAGGAGATTTGGCTAAACTTGCACCAAGATTAAGGTATGTATGAGGTTGTGTCATGAGATTCATGCATGTTTTAGTTGCCAACTTGATGTTCATGTTAGCCATGGTTCAAATCCTTGTTATGCCATGGAAGTGGTATTTGGTCAAAGTTGATATTGTGATAAAGCCATTGCATGCTAAGTGTGAAGCTTGATAATGATGCATGCAATGATGGATTGTCTACTCTTGAAATTTCTTTGTAGCCATCTTGAGTAAGACTTTGAGTTTTCTTTTGTTTAACCATGATTGAAGTTGAAAGGGCATGATTGTGATGTATTCGGCCATGATGCATTCATGAGCATGGTTCATGCTTCTTGCATGTTAGTTAAAAAATTTGTGTTTTGGATGGCTATGGACACCTTGAATTTCAGCCTTGCACCTATATGTGTATATATGATTGCACATGATATTTTGATTATGAAGAAGTGATGAATATGTTTGTTTAAAGAAGAAAATGTTGAAGAATGTGTGAAATTTCAAGTACATTCGCCTAGTATACCTATGATGTGGAAATCTTGGAATTTATTGTTGATTTGGTGCAAGTATGACTAAGTATAATCGGCCATATGAGTGCTTGATGATGTATTATAAGTATGGAGCCACAATATGTAAAGCATTAACTAGTAAAATGCATGCTGTTTTTGTGTGGTGTTAAGTGTATAATTGGCCTCAAATTGGACATGTATGTTCGGCCTTAAGTAGCCGATTGATGGCCTTAGCTTTTCCTTGATGCTTGAATGGATTGTATTGAATTGCTTGATGTAGTATAAAATGTGCATGACCATTGTGTACTCAAGCTAAAGGGTGGCCATATGACCATTTAAACTCCTTGTCATATTCGCCATAAGCTAGCATAATGAGGTATTAATAAATTAAATTTGTTTGAATTAGCTCAAGAGCTTAGAGGGCCACAATTGGACAAGGGAAGGAAAAAGTGATCGAATAGCCGTAAAAGCCGCTCGACAACATCCGAGGTAAGTCCTCAAGAAGTGACCCTACTTGAATTATGTGAAATGAAATATGGATGTGTATTGATTATTGATTTATGTGTGTATGAGTATTTGAATGATACCCGGCTAAGTCCCGGCGATTATGCTAGTGATTATATTTGTGTTTGAGCCTTAGTAACGAAAATGAAATATGAATGTCTAATGATTATTGATGTATGTGTGCATGAGCAATTGAATGATATCCGGCTAAGTCCCAAGACGTTATTGTGGAAATTATATCCGGTTAAGACCAAGGCAATTGTGCTAAGCGGCTACATCCGGCTAAGACCAAGGCATTCGTGCGAGTCGTTCTATCCGGGCTAAGACCCGAAGGCATTCGTGCACGTGGTTATATCCGGTTGTATTCCGAAGAAGCTTGGGCTGGAGGTGAGTGTTGGTTGCTGTAATGAATTCAATTAGTACGCTCGAAAGGCCCAAAGAATAAGGTATGTTTATATGTGCATTGGAAAGTCGACATGTTTGAGCAACATTCGCTCAATAGACTAACGAAATTCAGCTATTGAATTGGTTGATACCTTGTGAAAGTATATAATGATGAAGTGAGAAGTAAGAATGATTTTGTGAATGTGTATTAATGAAATGATGCATTTGGCTATGTGAATGTATTGCTTTAATTAAAGCTGATTTTATTCCTTGAGACTTACTAAGCATAAAAATGCTTACCCGCTGCTTTGGCTCTCTGTCTTATAGATTTTGCTCGATAGCAATCGGATTCGGGATCATTAAAGTCAAGTCATCCACACTATCAAAGCCCTTTTGGTACTCCTTTAGTTGAGTTTTGGATATGGCATGTATAGGACTACTCTCGGTTGTTTTAAGTACTTGTGATGTATATGTAAAAGGCCATGCGAAAATGGTTCGTAAAAGTGGAGTATGGAATTTGACCATATGTGGTTTGTAATTATATTTGGTTTCATGATGTGATTATGGTTTGGAATGAGAGAGTTGGTCACATGATCAGCCATTGGAATGGCTAAATATGATCATATGTTGGACCTAAGTATGACTAGACTATAGTTGGTCCATGGGAACTACAATATAGGTAAAGCCTACCTTAAAAACAGATGCTGCCAGCTGCAGTGACGTGGATGTGGAAAATCACCAAAATTTGTAGGAATGGTTTTAATTAGTGAATAAATTATGAAATCGAACCTTGACGAGTCTATTTTCATATGAAAGTAACGAAACGATCATATGAACAGTATACCGAGAGATATTAAAGTTCTCGTGAGACAGGGCTAGAACGGTTTCTGGGTCCCCTGTCGTAACTTTGAAAATTTACCATAAATTATCCAGAATGAATTAGAAGTCATGCATTATATGTGCAGATTCCTTTTTGAGTCTAGTTTCATTAGAAACAAACGGCATTAGTATTTAAACCCTGTACAGAGAGATATTCAAGTTGTAACGTGCAAAGGTCAGTGTAGTCGACCCCTGTAACATGGGTGACTTTAACTAATAAACTGTACCAATTGGCCTGACCAAAAATTCTAGAAATAAATCCATGGATGGATATATGAGTCTAAATTCAGGTAAAATTTACGGAATCAGTTTCCGAGTTGTGAAACTCGAGATATGCTTTTTAAGGCGACAGCGATGCAGTTTTCCAGCTTGCCTGGAAATGTCAAATTGGTCGGTGCCATAAGTGGTTTTGGCTTGTTAACCCCTCGTGTCCGACACTGGCAACGGTCTCGGGTTCGGGGTGTTACACCATCATTGTCCACTCATGTTGCTAATGGACTATTTACCATTCAAGGCCACTATATTATAAATCCAAGGCTATATAACTCCTTTAACTAATAGAATGCAACTTTTACATTTTACGCGATTTAGTCCTTTTTGTCGAATTAAGCATTTAAACAGTAAATTTTTTTACGAAACTTTCACGTAATTAATCTATCATCTATAAAACTTATTAAAATAATAAAATAAATATTTTGAATTTAGATTTTTGGTCCCAAAACCACTGTTCCAATTTGACCCCAAAACGGGTTGTTACATTAAGAATGATATAGTAGAAAACTGAAGTTATACACAGCATTATTAGATCCACCTATGTTTATGCAAACCCAATCTGTAACATCATTCATTCTAATAAATACCATTCTACGCAATCGTAATATTTGTTAATGTCCAACTTCAAAGCCAATATCATTTGCTCTCCATCCGTTTTTGTTTAAATGTATGCAAGACTTCATAGGACAAAAGCACATTGTCAGTGATTAACCTCCTAAGAACGAATGCACGTTGTGCCTTATCAATACAGAGATCGAGAATCTTTCGAAGTCAATTTACAATTGTCTTAGCAATTATTTTATACAACACTTTAAAAATACTTGAAGGTCGAAAGTTAGTGATATTTGTAGGGCACACCACCTTCGGAATGAGCATTATATAAGTGTTGTTCAGCCTCACCAAAGATTTACCATTGTTGAGGATTTCTAGACAGAACACACCCACATTCTTGCTGATAATATGTCAGAATTTCTGGTAGAACAACGTTGGGAAACCATTTGCTCCCGAAGCCTTCGTCTGACCCATCACCTTCATGGCTGCCACTAATTCCTCTTCCCATATTTGTCCGTCAACATATTATTCATATCATCAATCATGTATCTCTCCACTCTGGACAAAATATGATCAACATTACCTACTCCGTGTAGAAAAAAGACCCAAGAAATACTCTTTCGCAATACGATCCATCTCATTAAAGTCCAAGGCCAAACTACCATCCTTCTACTATAAACCACATATTTTCTTAGTACGTCATCTCTGAGAAGCAAAGTTATGAAAAAAAGGAAGTAATCCTATCTCCCAACTTCAACTAGTGTGCCATCGCCCGTTATTCCCAATACCTCTCCTCCTTCTACATATTAATAAGCAAGTGAACATCATTAATTCTATTAGCATTGCCTTGGATCTTTCTTGGCCCTCTAAGTACTCGAGTCTTCTCAAAAAGTTCTTCTCGACTGTTGACCTTTTCTATTTAATAAACCCCGCCCAGTGTTGCAGTCCATCGTTAAGTTTAAAAAGTTTATTCGAAATGTCTCATGTACTTGAATCCTACAAATGCTTGATTTTCGCCTCACAAGAATCTTCCAAGAACCACCAGGATTCAAAGTGAAACTGTTCAATTTTCTTTCTGTATCCCTTTGATCCGTTTGTAATAGCAAAGGGAAATAGTCAAAGAAAAAATGAGATAGATGTCGTACGGAGAAATTCAGGAAAATATGCATCCAATACGAAGAGGTGACTCCATGATCAAGATGTTCCCGAATGTTCATCTCAGGCAAATTTCTCCTCTCCCATGTGAACACATATTGCTTTTTGAAAGAATACAAGTTGTCATTAAAATCACCACAAACTAATCAAGGCAAAACATGCGAAGTCCCAAAGGTTTTCAATAAGTTCCATTTGTTAGATTTCTCTTAAGGATTAGGATCCCCATAAAAACCAGTAAAGTACTCCAAACCCTTATACATATCGACATCAATCTGATTTACTGAGAAACTTAGTAGTTGAACCAACTCATCATCATTCCATCTTAAATATAATCCACCTTGCAAACCATTTGTTGTAACATCAATACCATTCTAATATCCACACCGTTTCTGAACCATTTCCATTCGTCGAGAAGCTTTTCCTCCATAAAGAAGACGAGTTGGCGATGATAGACTTTCAACATGTGATGAAGTCTGCAAATTGCTCGTGGGTTCCCCTAACTAAGGACATTCCAACATGGAATCTTCATGTTGTCCGGTTGACTTGCCTACAAGCATCCGCCAATATTTGTTGAATTGGAGCTTCAACACGCTCATCATTGATCTCTAGCAAATCTATACCCACAAAAATAATGGAGCCCATAGTATCAAAATAAGGCCTCTTCTTCCAATCTAGAGTCACAAGTAGGGAATCTTCATCATCATGATCCATATTCAACATATCTGCCCCAATCGTGTTGCCTTTTTTGAAAAGGTCAATTCTGTTAACGAACCTTATAAATTGATCCCGAGAATGATATTGATATTATGCCATGATGTCATCCTCTATCTCCCTCATAAAGTATAACCCAAAACCAACTCATTCCCTCCATCCCGTAGCCAAATGTTGTTTGTCGTAGCAACCTAGAGCAATTCCAACCCTTCCCCCTAGTTAAGACGTAGAGGACAGAAAGGGTCTCTATGTCTTAAACAACCACATAGAAAACAGAATAGAGTCAGTTGTTCATATTTGAAGGTAACATAGAAAATTAGCAATGGGGAAAGCATTATTCGCTTACGTTGCTTCAAAGGTTTATGAATATCAATGAGCACCCTAATTCGTAAGAAACTATTCAACCCTCTGGGAAGTTGTTTTGAATCGTACTCTAAAAAAGTACCAATAAAGTTTCCAAATTGTTGAGCCACTAATTCTAAAAAGAACCCTAGATGCAAGTCATGCACTTAGAACCAAAATGTAGAAAACACCAATGGAACAGTCACAGGACCATCTTCCTCTCGCAGCCAATGAAAAACTAGTTATATGGCCATTAAAAGTCCACAGGGCATCGCTAATCACACAATCCACATCAACCTTATGGAAAAATTTGTAAAGAAACCACTTTGCCCCCAATTCTGAAATTTCCACTCCCCCCAAGGGTGCCACCAGGGATTTAAATAGCGGCCCGCAATCGGAATAGCGGCCGTTATATTGCGGTAGCGGCACCGTCCGAAACCGCTATTGTCGAAAATGGTGGTGTGAAACCGTTTCACACCGATAGCGGCAGATCGCGGCCGTAATTTAACGGGTAACGGTAGATTGCGGTAATAACGGGCCGCTATTCCCGTTATTTCCCGTTATAATAAAAAAAATTCATCTATCAACATTCAAGTATTCAACAGAAACATAAACAGTCAACACTCAACACAATAAAACAAAAAGCCAAAAGGGAATATATTCCCCTGCAAAATCAGAGTTTTCAAAAACAAAAAAGTAAAAAGAAAGTTGAAATGTTGAATACTTGAATCTGAAAAGCAAACAACACTACAACAGTACGACACAGCAGCATATTTCTCAATCTCATATTTCGGCAAACAAGAACAAGTGAACAACACAGCACGACAGGGACAGCAATAGATGAAAGTGCCAAGGACTTGGATCTGAAAAGCAAACCCTGCCCTAATTGCACATTCAAAGATTGATAGTTTTTAAGTAAGTTACCTGAAATTTTGTCTTGGTTCTTGCTTTGCTTGGCTTCTTGCTTGCATGTCTTGAATCTGCACTTCTGCAGTGCATATGTTCTTTAGATAGAGACTTTAGGGATGAACCGATGAAGGGATTAGGGAGAATTGAGAAGGCACACAACACAACAGCCAACAACATATTCCAAGAATTTCAGAGGAGAGGATGATAGAGTTTCTAAAACTCTTCAATTTTTCTTCTAAATTTTGTGTGTTTAGTCACTAAACTGTTTAGGGATTTAACTTTGATTTGAAGAAATAAGAAGTGAAGAAGTAAAAGAACTGAAGAAAAGAGGTGTTTTGTCTTTTGGGGGTTATAAATTGGGTGTTTGTCGTTCCTTTTTTTAATTAAAATTGAAAAATATTTAATAATGGTAAAACTATTCTTACTTATTTGAATAAAATTAAAAAAAAGAAAGTAAAACAAAGTTAACTTATGTATAAAAAATTAATTCTGATCTTATTGTATTAAAAAGTATTAGTCAATTATTAATTTTAAATTTAAAGTAAAAACATTATTTTCAATTTGTTTACTTGTTTTAATATTAAAACTAATTTCTTCTTTCACTCCAAAAATAATAATTTCTTCAGCATTTTATATTTTAATTTTTAAATATATTTTTAATTTATTACAAATAAAAAATTATTAAAAGGTACATTCAAATCGAATCAAATACATAGATAGCAAAAGCTAAAAATGGTGGCAGCTACTATTGTCACTGTTATATATCTATTTTGTTATAATGTAAAAACAACTCCCTTAATAATCATGTAATAAAAAATAATATTATAATAAATCTAAATCTAAAAAAAAAGAGACAAAATTTTTAAGTAAGAAAGAAAAATTAAACTTCAAATATAGAAAGACTGAAAGAGTATAGATGATAACCAAAAATTTTTTTGTGAATCAATATTATATAAAACATGACATATTTTACATTGCAATTTTATCAACTATAACTTGGGTTGAGGATAAAAAAAATGTTTGCTTCCTTTCTTTTAAAACGACATAAGAAAAATGAAAGGAAGAAGAAATGCAATTAAGAAAAGAAAGAAAACATGAGACAGTGAAAGTAAAAGGTTGGTGGTTGGTGCCTTGGTGGTATGGATGCCATATCCGATAGGTTAGTCCGAATAATGGTGCCATTGTCTCCAAGCGAAACTTGCATTAAACAATAATTCCAAATATTATTCTGGAACCAAAAACTTTGGAACCAAGTAATAATGGGTTATGGTGTATTGTTGTTTTAAAAAATAAATAAATTATGTATGGATTATGCAATAAATTTAAATTTTCCATGTTAATGATGTTTACTATTTTTTTGTATTATATTGTTGATAATATAAGTAATGAGTTGCTTATATTTCCAAATATAATTTTATGTTTCTTATATATATAAAAATAAAGCATGCCACCACGTGAAGAGTTTCCGACTAAGGGATTGGAGGGTGCACCAAGTAATGATATAGGTTGGCACTTTGGAACTCCGATTGCCAAATGCGAAAGGAAATATCGTATGTAAACTTTGTGGTAAAGTTGTGAAAGGAGGAATAACACGATTTAAAGAGCACATTGCTCATAAAACCGGCAATGTTGCACCATGCCCTAATGTTACTGGTATGTGATACTTTATTGTTATTTTTAAATGTTATTGTAAATTTATCAATAAAGTTATATATAATTGATAATAATATAAATTATAAAGTGTGAATTATTTTTATTTCATTAACAGGTGTCATTAGAGAAAGTAGACAAAGAAAACAATACAAAGAAAATAGACAAAAAGAGGAGAAAAGATGATTTCTTATCTCAATTAAGAGAAGAGGAAGATGAACATGAGGAATTCATTGATGAGATTTCTGCTATAAGGCAAGCAACTCGAGAAAGTATCCAATCACAACACGAGTGTCATAGAAGGGAAGAATTCAGACGAAGTACTGGTGGTTGGGATAACATTTATGAAAAAGGGCGATCTTCTCAAGAATCATCCATCCCAACTGAGTCTGAGTTTACCTTAAGGGGAACTATACCTGAATTGGTTAGAAGCAAAAGTTCAAAGCAACCAAAGGTCAGTGACTCTTTTTTAAAGAGTTTTCGAAAGAAGATAGGTGAAGCAGTTTCTAAATTTTTAATATATGAAAGACTTCCTTTTCAATTAGCAAGCTCTCCATGGTTGTATAACTTAATTCAAGTGTCAACAGAAGTTGGACAAGGTGTAAAGCTCCCAACACCTTATGAGGTTTCAGATGTGTATTTGGAGTCAGACTATCAACGAGTTCATAATTGGGTAAACGGACTAAAGACTCATTGGAAAGAATTGGGTGCAACTCTAATGTGTGATGGTTGGACCAACAGTTTGAATCAAATGCATATCATTAA
This sequence comes from Gossypium arboreum, assembly GCF_025698485.1. Taxonomy (NCBI): domain Eukaryota; kingdom Viridiplantae; phylum Streptophyta; class Magnoliopsida; order Malvales; family Malvaceae; genus Gossypium; species Gossypium arboreum. The sequence goes on from NC_069080.1 coordinate 99,171,561, forward strand.
TTTCCTTGTTTATTGTAGTAAAGGAACCATTTTTTGGAAATCGGTAGATGTCTCAAGTGTTCGTAGTAGAGATGCTGAATTCTACTACAGTTTGCTAGATTCAGTTGTAGAAGAAATTGGAGAAAATTACATTGTCCAAATAGTGACTAATAATGAGGCAGCAATGAAAGCTGCTGGAAAAAAATTAATGTTGAAAAGAGAACATCTATATTGGACCTCATGTGCAGCTCACTGTTTAGATTTATGCCTTGAAGATATTGGGAAAAGGCCCAGTGTAGCAAAAGTGTTAGATGAGGCAAAGAAAGTGACTTGCTTTATATACAATCACACTTGGACTGTTGATTTGATGAAGAAGTATACACAAGGGAAACAAATACTTCGACCCGCTCTTACTCGATTTGTAACTCATTTCATTCAACTTGAAGAGATAACAAGACAAAAGCAAGGTCTGAGAGAAATGTTTAGTTCAAAGGTTAGTATTTTATAATTAGTTAATATAATTACTTAAATATAGCAAGTAGCAATCTTTAATGATTTTTTTAGTTCCAAACAATTTAAATTATATTATTTTAAAATTTTTCTTATGAATATATAGGAATATAAAGAATCAAAATGGGGACAGCAAAAGTCAGGGCCTGCTTATGAAGCTAAAAAAATTATTTTGGGAAAAGATTTTTGGAAGAAAGCCAATGACCTCATAAAAGTTTATGAGCCCCTAGTAAAAGTATTGAGACTTGTGGATAGCGATGAAAAACCAACAATGGGCTTTATTTATGAGGCTGTTAATAGAGCTAAACGAGCAATTCAACAAGATTGTCGATATTTTACTGAGTACGAAAAGATTATTGACAAAAGATGGAATTTTATGCATTCCGACTTGCATTCAGCTGGTAAGATAAAATATTTTATATAATTAAGAAATATTTTTATATTTTATTATTTTAAGCTTTAGATTATTATTATTTGATGATATTCTTATAAATTATTCTTAGGTTATTTTCTTAATCCTCAATTTCAATTTGGTGTGGAGCATTCTCACAATGTACTAATAGAAACATTAGAAGGTACACGATCAGTAATTGAAAGATTAGAACCTTCTCTTGATACTCAAGTCAGAATGGTTAATCAGGTTAGATTCAATTCAAGTACTATTATTTGTAAATTAGTTACATAATTTGAAATAGAATTTTTTTTTACTCTATCTTTTATTTATGCAGTTGTTACTATTTAGAGATAAACATGAGACATTCGGTACTCCACAAGCGCAAAGAGCTTGGAAGCAAATGAATCCGGGTAAACAATTAATTAAATTATTTAATTTAATTTATATTATTTAATTATATTGTACATTTTGAAGTTATTTTGAAATTTAAATAATATTATGCAGCTGAGTGGTGGATAATATATGGCACATGTGTTCCAGAATTACAAAAATTAGCAATTAAAGTGCTTAGTCAAACAACTTCAGCATCAAATTGCGAACGAAATTGGAGCACATTTAGCTATATTCACACCAAGGCAAGAAATAGGTTGAAGTATAAAAAACTTGAGAAACTAGTGTTTACCTATTACAATATGAGGCTTCAGATAAGGCATCAAAAAAGAATGAGCACTGATGATATAAACACTAGTTTTAATCCTATCAGCCTTGTAACATCCCGAACCCGAGACCGTCGCCGGAGTCGAACACGAGGTGTTAACAGACTTCAAACCACTTATTGAGAATTTCCCAGACAAGCTGCCAATCTGTGTACTAGTCGCTTCAAAAATCATATCTTGAGTTTTACAACTCGAAAATCAGTTTCGTAATTTTTCCCTGAAACTGGACTCATATGTCCATCTACAGATTTTTTTCTAGAATTTTTGGTTGAGCCAATTAGTACAGTTTATTAGTTAAAGTCTCCCCTGTTGCAGGGATCGACTACACTGACCTTTGTACGTTACGAATTGGATATCTCCCTGTACAGGGCTTCAATACTGATGCCGTTTGTTTCTATAGAAACTAGACTCAGAGAGGAATCTACACATATATGGCATGACTCCTAATTATCTCTTGTTAATTTACAATAATTTTCCAAAGTCGGAACAGGGGATCCAGAAACCGTTCTGGCCCTGTTTCACGAGAACTTTAATATCTCTTAAAATACAGCTCATATGGTCATTTTGTTTCATCCATATGAAAATAGACCCATCAAGCTTCGAGTATGTAATTTTTTTAGCTATTAATTCCACTTCTACTATTTTTAGTGATTTTTCGATCTCATATCACTGCTGCTGTCCGCAACAGTTACTGCAGTAGACTATGCCAATTTCATGAATCCTTCCTTAGCCTTACTACTCATCCATCATACGTGACACAAATTATGGCCACCTTATCAAAATTAAGGTTTCTAAGACTCATGGCTATAGATTCTAGCATCCCACTCAAACGACCACATAGGCCATTTTCACATGGCTTAAAGTTTACAACCCAAAATTTAACAAAACAAAATAGCTCATACATGCCAAATGTTCTCCTAAGTCGACTAAGAAGACAATACCAAAGATTGCTCGCCGGTGTGATGACTTCGTTGTGATTCTGAACACCCAAAAGGAGACGAGCCCAAGGAACCTAAAATGGGTGACAAGAAAACACCGAGTGAGTTTATAACTCAATAAGTCATAAGCATTCCACAACCATCCATTAATACAATTATCATAAAATGAAATAATGAAACAAGGCCAAATGTTCCAGCCATACCGAACTATACCATAGTTCCTTAGATCTTTCGGATCAATCTCATACCAAGTCAAACATTTACATTTCATATACTGTTCAATAGGATATTTGAAGCAATTTCCATACATCATTTCATTTCCGCAACAATCATGCAATCAAATGAACTTTCATCTATTCCACGATACCTTATTTACGGGAATGCAATTGAAATCATCACATAGATTTAAATCTTACCAACTCCACCCCGAGCATGAACATAGCATCTATTAGTCATGAACTCAAGGTACTTACTCTTTCCGCTGTCCATACTCATCTCGATAAAGTCACGCCTCCATATAAATGTTCAATCGGAGATATGCGTAGAGTTCACACACATAGTGCTTAATACTCAATCACGCACACTTAGTGCCATATGATTCAAGCCCGCACACATAGTGCCATATAGTCCAAACTCCCACACTTAGTGCCGTACATTACAAGCTCGCACACTCAGTGCCAATCTCGTCACCGTACACATCTATTTCTCGCACACTTAGTGCCGAAGCAAACTTCCTACACATTTCACTATCTCTTTTACGTTCAACATTATCATCTTTTCATACACATACATTTGTATATATTTCATCTCATTAAACACAATTGCATAGATATTACAATCATTTAAGTAATATCAAATATATGCTTAATGACTTACCTTGTGTTGGGTAAAATAGTCCAAGTCGGCTACTCGATGACCTTCGCCTTTCCCTTGCTTGATTCTCCTTCTTTAACTCCTTGAGCTTAATCAATAAATCAACTAGTTTAACCATCTCGCTAAACATTCATAATTCAATTACACATGCATATGTATGTTTGTATATTCGCAACCATCCTCACTTATTACCCATTTAGTCAACAATCTAAGCCAAGATAAGGCTTCAATATGGTTGCCTCTAACCGAATACATGCTCACCAATTTCCCTTCATGTGGCGAATATGCATGTCCATGTTGAGGCCATTTATGCACTTATTACCACACAAAACAGCATACATTTTACTAACTAATACCTTTCCATATTGTAACTCAATACACATCTATCATTTCCTTCATAACCAAAGCATCATCATAAGTAAGTATATACCTTAAGATAGTATATACGTCATACCAATACATCATGCTCAAACATATATACATATATGTATGCTAGAGCCGAATCTCAAGTTGATTGTAACTAAACATGAACATGATTTCGAAACACAAATCTTACTCTCCATGCAAAGAGCATAAATCACACTTGGGGATGCACCATGGCCGAATACATCACAACACCATAATTTTGGTTATGATTACACAAAGAACTTAGTATATCATTCAAAAATGCTCAAAGAAAATCTAAGAGTCCTCAATTCACCATCACATGTATCATCATCAAGCTTCATATTTAACATGCAATGGCATTAACTCAAAATCCACCTTGGCCAAATACCATCCCCATGATATAACAAAGATTTGAACCATGGGCTAATAAGAACATCAAGTTAACAACCAAAAATATGCATGAATCTCATGGCACAACATCAAACATACCTTAATCTTGATGCAAATATAGCCAAACCTCTTCCTAATCCTCTTCCAACCCAAGCATGAAGCAAAATTCCTCCCTTCCCCTCTAGTATTTTCGGTCAAGAGAGAATGAAATGGATGAGCAAATTTTTTTTCTTTTCTTTTCTTCCATGTACGGCAATGGGGGTTTCACTCACACACACACATTTTTTTTTTCTTTACTACCCATGCTTATTTGTTTATTGTTTCCCCCTAATGCACCAACAAAACATGTTTCATGACATGTTTAGCCCATACTCCCTTGTCATGGCCAGCCATCACTTGTAAAAAGGGGATATTTGACATGCAAGGCCATTGTTTTGCATGCATGCTTTAATTAGTCATCATACATTTCCCCATCATACTTTCAAAGTTTTCTACTAGGTCCTTTCTAGTAAAATTCACATTTATAACTCTAAATTAAAGCATCAAAATGTCACACATGAGTTAACACATATTATAGGCATCAAAATAAATATCAAATTATTTTTATGCCTCGGTTTTGTGGTTCCGAAACCACATTCTGACTAGGGTCGTTTTAAGGTTGTCACAACTCTCCCCCACTTAAGAAATTTTCGTCCTCGAAAATCTTACCGGTAAATAGGTTTGGGTATCGCTCCTTCATAGAGTTCTCGGGTTCCCAAGTAGCTTCTTCCATCCCGTGTTTGAGCCATAACACTTTTACTAATGGAACCCTTTTGTTTCGCAACTCCTTCACTTCACGAGCTAGGATACGAATCGGTTCTTCTTCATAACTCATATCGGCTTGAATTTTTAACCTCTGATGGACTAATTACGTGCGACGGATCAGACCTATAGCGTCGAAGCATCGAAACATGAAAGACGTCGTGAATCTTTTCAAGTTCAGGGGGCAAAATCAAACGATACGCAACCGGACCGACTCGTTCGGATATCTCATATGGCCCGATGAACCTCGGGCTCAATTTGCCTTTACGGCCAAATCTGAGTATCTTTTTCCAAGGCGAAACTTTAAGAAACACTTTATCTCCCACTTGATACTCAATGTCTTTTCGTTTTAGATCCGCGTAAGACTTCTTGACGATCGGAGGCTATCTTGATTTTCACGGATTACTTTTACTTTCTGCTCAAAGATCTTTAATCAAATCCACTCCAAAATTTTGTTCTCACCGAGCTCGGTCCAAAACAATGGTGTACGGCATTTACGCTGTACAAGGCCTCGTAAGGCGCCATCTTAATACTTGATTGAAAACTATTGTTGTAAACGAATTCAATCAAAGGTAAGTACTGCTTCCATGAACCATCGAACTCGAGGATGCAACATCTCAACATATCCTCAAGTATCTCGAATTATCCGCTTGGATTGACCATCGGTTTGGGGGTGAAAGGCGGTCTTGAAATGCAACTTGGTACCTAAAGCTTCTTTCAATCTCTTCCAAAATCGCGAGGTGAACCTCGGATCTCTATCCGACACCACAGAAATCGGTACCCGTGTAATCTCACAACTGAGAAACATACAATTCAGCTAGTTTATCCAATGAAAAATCCGTGACGACGGGATAAAGTGAGCCGACTTAGTCGGTCTATCAACAACAACCCAAATCACATCCTTCTTGCTCACGACAATGACATCCGGACACAAAGTCCATTGTGACTCGATCCCATTTCCACTCGGGTATCGTAATTGGTGAAGTAATCTCAAGGCACTTGATGTTCCGCTTTCACTTGTTGACATATTAAACATCTCAAACAAAGTCGGAGATGTCTCGCTTCATACCATGCCACCAAAACTGCGTTTCAAATCGTTGTACATCTTCGTACTCCCGGGTGGATTGCCGATCGGCTACAATGGGCTTCGTTCGAAATCATTGAAATAAGTTCAATTCTTTGGAACACACAGACGACTTCAACCTCAAACAATCGTCATCACCAATATGAAACTCCGATTCCTTGTTCGAACACACTCACCCGCTTTGCAACCAACTCATCATCAACTTTCGAGCTTCACGAATTTGATGAGTCAACAATGGTTTGGCCTTTAATTCGACTACTAACACATTGTCGGGTAGAATAGACAAGTGTACATTCATTGCTCGTAAAGCAAACAAAGGTGATTTCCGCTTAAGGCGTCCGCAACCACATTAGCCTTTCCCGGGTGATAATCAATGACAAGCTCGTAATCTTTTAACAACTCGAGCCAACGTCTTTGTCGCAGATTTAAGTCCCTTTGAGTCATCAAATATTTGAGACTTTTGTGATCTGAATACACATGGCACTTCTCACCAAATAAGTAATGTCGCCATATCTTTAAGGCGAATACGATCGCAGCCAATTCGAGATCATGGGTCGAATAATTTTTCTCATGTGGCTTTAATTGTCTCGACGCGTAGGCCACAACTCGACCTTCTTGCATTAATACGCAACCTAACCCAAGTAGGGAGGCGCCACTATAAATGACAAACTCTTTGCCGATTCGGCCGCACTAAAACCGGAGCTTCCGTTAAATGAGTTTTCAATTGATCGAAACTTTTCGACACTTTTCCGTCCATTCAAACTTGACATCCTTCAAGCGGTTTAGTCATGGGTGTGGCTATCATCGAGAATCCTTTTACAAACCGTCGGTAATGTAACCCAAGTCCCAAAAAGCTCGAACCTCAAGAATATTTCTCGAGGCTTCTAGTTAAGTATAGTTGAAATTTTACTCGGTCGACTCGAATACCGATGCAGATACCACATGACCCAAGAAGCTAACCTCTCTAACCGTAACTCACACTTGCTGAACTTAGCATATAACCGCTTATCCCGTAAAATTTGCAATAATCTCAAGTGCTCCGCATGTTCGGTCTCATCTCTTGAATAGACCAAGATGTCGTCAATGAACACCACTACGAACCCATCCAAATATGATCTGAAGATCCGATTCATCAAATCCATAAATACCGCAGGGGCATTAGTGAGCCCAAACGGCATCACTAAGAATTCAGTAGTGACCATATCTTGTTCTAAAGGCGCTTTGGGTATATCCGAATCTCGGATTCATGAATCGATAATAGCCCGATCTCAAATCTATTTTTGAAAACACCGAGGCTCCTTCAGTTGATCGAACAAATCATCGATCACGCTGTAACGGTATTTGTTCTTTATTGTCACTTTATTAAGTTGACGATAGTCGATGCACAACCTCATGGTTCCGTCCTTTTTTCACAAACAACACCGGTGCACCCTAAGGTGAAAAACTCGGCGAGCAAAGCCTCTATCCACCAACTCTTGCAACCGAGCTTTCAACTCATTTAATTCCGTTGGTGCCATACGATACGGAGCTATCGAAATCGGTGTGGTCCTGTACAAGCTCAATACCAAACTCTATCTCCGAACAGTGGCAAACTCGGTAATTCTTCTGAAAAACATCCGAGTATTCACAAACCACCCACAGATTCGGTTTTATTTCTAACTCCTTATCATCAAGTACATACGCAAGGTATGCTTCGCACCCTTTTCTTACATATTTCGGGCCAACATTGATGATATTACAATGGCAACCCTTCAAGTCCGTAGACTCAACTCGGATCATCTCGTTATTTGCGCATCTCAATTCAATAGTCTTGCTTTTGCAATTCACAACCGCATCATGCACGGTCAACCAATCCAACCCAAGAATAACATCAAATTCATCGAACGGCAAAAGCATCAAGTCCGCGGAAAACAGAACCTCGAATGACTAGGGGCATTTCTTACACACTTTGTCGACCAAAGACGTAACGACCCAAGGGATTTGACACCCGAATTACGAACTCAGTAGACTCAACAGGTAGAGTCTTACTGGATGCTAAGGTTTCACATACATATGAATGAGTAGAGCCAGGGTCAATCAATGCAATCACACTAGTATCAAAGAGAGTGAAAGTACCAAAGATAACGTCGGGGAGGATGCCTCCTCTCGTCGCGGATAGCATATGCTCTAGCAGGAGCACGAGTCTCGGATCGAACAACCGTATCAGAGACCCCTCTCTGATTACCACCCCTACCTCCTGAAATCCTCGGGGGTCTACCTCTAGCCGTCGTCCCACTAGATCTTGCACCTTGCATCTTATTCTTCTCATCTAGCTCTGCAATCTCTAATGAAGTGGTCCCTCGAACCGCATCCATAACAGCCCTATTAATGACTTACCCCAACATTCACCTATGTGTCGTCTTCCACATTGGGGCATTCGGCTTTTCTTGACGATTATTGCCCACACTAGCTACCGAGGTAGCTCGTGAGTCCATCGATGGTCGTGCTCTAATGGAAATCCCCGCATCGCCTCGACTTATTTGTGTCCTCTCGAACTTCTTTACACCGAAAATGGAGCCTTGCCCGTCAATCTTTTACGATAATCTCTAGCTTCAAATTCAGCCTTCCTCTTCTCCCTTCCGAGCTCTTCCGCCTTGCGTGCTCGTTCAACTAGTGTTACAAATTCTTTTATCTCCAAAATACCCACCAAAGAGCTTTAACTCTTCATTCAATCCTCTTCAAATCTTTTGCACATAGCAACCTCATCAGCCACACACTCCCGAGCATACCGACTAAGTCTTACGAACTCATGTTCAGATTCGACATCATCATACGACCTTGCTTGAGCTCCAAGAATTCCTTACGCTTTTGATCGATGAACCGTTGACTAATGTATTTCTTTCAAATTTCGTTTGGAAGAAATCCCAAGTAACTTGTTCCTTTGGGACTATGGAAATTAAGGTCCTCCACCAATAGTAGGTGAGTCTCGCAACAAGGATATAGCACACTTAAGACATTCATCGGTGTGCATGATAGTTCATCAAACACTCTAATGGTGTTATCAAGCGAACTCACCCTTTCAAAGATCGCCAAGAACTATGGCCTTAAACTCCTCGGCCCCACGCTTCCTAATCAAGTCCACGGTGGTTTACTCAACCTCACGGGATCAACAATCGATGGCATTACGGGCTCTTGGGGTGGATTATTTAAATTTGGGAATGGTTGGACAGCCGATTGGTTCGGGCATATTATGCGACCCACTCATTCATCATGGTGAAGAAGGCTTGTTTCGCCTTCATCTTGATTATTCGCGGATGACCGAGGCTCAACAGCGGTGTCCCTTGCGCAGAGCAGCCGCTACACTTTCAACGTCATCCGCCAAGGGTCTCTACCCCGGTTCCATTTGCTAATCAAAACAAAAATTTCAACCGTCAAGTCATCACATTTTAAGCACTAACACATTGGCATGTATAGCTAGACTCACACGCTACGGTAGTCCTAGAACCGACTAAACCATAGCTCTGATACCAATAAAATTGTAACACCCGAACCCGAGACCGTCACGGAGTCGAACACGAGGTGTTAACAGACTTCAAACCACTTATTGAGAATTTCCCGCACAAGCTGCCAATCTGTGTACTAGTCGCTTCAAAATCATATCTTGAGTTTTACAACTTGAAAATCAGTTTCGTAATTTTTCCTAAAACTGGACTCATATGTCCATCTACAGATTTTTTCTAGAATTTTGGTTGAGCCAATTAGTACATTTTATTAGTTAAAGTCTCCCTGTTGCAGGGATCGACTACACTGACCTTTGTGCGTTACGAATTGGATATCTCCTGTACAGGGCTTCAATACTGATGCCGTTTGTTTCTATAGAAACTAGACTCAGAGAGGAATCTACACATATATGGCATGACTCCTAATTATCTCTAGTTAATTTACAATGATTTTCCAAAGTCGGAACAGGGGATCCAGAAACCGTTCTGGCCCTGTTTCACGAGAACTTTAATATCTCTTAAAATACAGCTCATATGGTCATTTTGTTTCATCCATATGAAAATAGACCCATCAAGCTTCGAGTACGTAATTTTTTTAGCTATTAATTCCACTTCTACTATTTTTAGTGATTTTTCGATCTCATATCACTACTGCTGTCCGCAACAGTTACTGCAGTAGACTATGCCAATTTCATGAATCCTTCCTTAGCCTTACTACTCATCCATCATACGTGACACAAATTATGGCCACCTTATCAAAATTAAGGTTTCTAAGACTCATGGCTATAGATTCTAGCATCCCAATCAAACGACCACATAGGCCATTTTCACATGGCTTAAAGTTTACAACCCAAAATTTAACAAAACAAAATAGCTCATACATGCCAAATGTTCTCCTAAGTCGACTAAGAAGACAATACCAAAGATTGCTCGCGGTGTGATGACTTCGTTGACGATTCTGAACACCCAAAAGGAGACGAGCCCAAGGAACCTAAAATGGGTGACAAGAAAACACCGAGTGAGTTTATAACTCAATAAGTCATAAGCATTCCACAACCATCCATTAATACAATTATCATAAAATGAAATAATGAAACAAGGCCAAATGTTCCACCATACCGAACTATACCATAGTTCCTTAGATCTTCGGATCAATCTCATACCAAGTCAAACATTTACATTTCATATACTGTTCAATAGGATATTTGAAGCAATTTCCATACATCATTTCATTTCCGCAACAATCATGCAATCAAATGAACTTTCATCTATTCCACGATACCTTATTTACGGAATGCAATTGAAATCATCACATAGATTTAAATCTTACCAACTCCACCCGAGCATGAACATAGCATCTATTAGTCATGAACTCAAGGTACTTACTCTTTCCGCTGTCCATACTCATCTCGATAAAGTCACGCCTCCATATAAATGTTCAATCGGAGATATGCGTAGAGTTCACACACATAGTGCTTAATACTCAATCACGCACACTTAGTGCCATATGATTCAAGCCCGCACACATAGTGCCATATAGTCCAAACTCCCACACTTAGTGCCGTACATTACAAGCTCGCACACTCAAGGCCAATCTCACACCGTACACATCTATTTCTCGCACACTTAGTGCCAAGCAAACTTCCTACACATTTCACTATCTCTTTTACGCTCAACATTATCATCTTTTCATACACATACATTTGTATATATTTCATCTCATTAAACACAATTGCATAGATATTACAATCATTTAAGCAATATCAAATATATGCTTAATGACTTACCTTGTGTTGGGTAAAATAGTCCAAGTCGGCTACTCGATGACCTTCGCCTTTCCCTTGCTTGATTCTCCTTCTTTAACTCCTTGAGCTTAATCAATAAATCAACTAGTTTAACCATCTCGCTAAACATTCATAATTCAATTACACATGCATATGTATGTTTGTATATTCGCAACCATCCTCACTTATTACCCATTTAGTCAACAATCTAAGCCAAGATAAGGCTTCAATATGGTTGCCTCTAACCGAATACATGCTCACCAATTTCCCTTCATGTGGCGAATATGCATGTCCATGTTGAGGCCATTTATGCACTTATTACCACACAAAAACAGCATACATTTTACTAACTAATACCTTTCCATATTGTAACTCAATACACATCTATCATTTCCTTCATAACCAAAACATCATCATAAGTAAGTATATACCTTAAGATAGTATATACGTCATACCAATACATCATGCTCAAACATATATACATATATGTATGCTAGAGCCGAATCTCAAGTTGATTGTAACTAAACATGAACATGATTTGAAACACAAATCTTACTCTCCATGCAAAGAGCATAAATCACACTTGGGGATGCACCATGGCGAATACATCACAACACCATAATTTTGGTCATGATTACACAAAGAACTTAGTATATCATTCAAAATGCTCAAAGAAAATCTAAGAGTCCTCAATTCACCATCACATGTATCATCATCAAGCTTCATATTTAACATGCAATGGCATTAACTCAAAATCCACCTTGGCCAAATACCATCCCCATGATATAACAAAGATTTGAACCATGGGCTAATAAGAACATCAAGTTAACAACCAAAAATATGCATGAATCTCATGGCACAACATCAAACATACCTTAATCTTGATGCAAATATAGCCAAACCTCTTCCTAATCCTCTTCCAACCCAAGCATGAAGCAAAATTCCTCCTTCCCTCTAGTATTTTCGGTCAAGAGAGAATGAAATGGATGAGCAAATTTTTTCTTTTCTTTTCTTCCATGTACTGCAATGGGGGTTTCACTCACACACACACATTTTTTTTTTCTTTACTACCCATGCTTATTTGTTTATTGTTTCCCTTAATGCACCAACAAAACATGTTTCATGACATGTTTAGCCCATACTCCTTGTCATGGCCAGCCATCACTTGTAAAAAGGGGATATTTGACATGCAAGGCCATTGTTTTGCATGCATGCTTTAATTAGTCATCATACATTTCCCCATCATACTTTCAAAGTTTTCTACTAGGTCCTTTCTAGTAAAATTCACATTTATAACTCTAAATTAAAGCATCAAAATGTCACACATGAGTTAACACATATTATAGGCATCAAAATAAATATCAAATTATTTTTATGCCTCGGTTTTGTGGTTCCGAAACCACATTCTGACTAGGGTCGTTTTAAGGCTGTCACAAGCCTTGATTATATCTTTGAAGATGTTGATCCACTATCAGAATGGCTTCATGAGAAAGAGAATCCATTATTAGATGGTGAAAATGCCGGTGTGTTACCTGTGGATACCTCTGATGATGAAATGGATGTTAATCAATCTCAACAACAAAATTTGTCTCATTCAAGTTCTAGTTCAATGCCAAGTTAGAGTGGCGATGGACCTGACGGTGGTGGTTTAAGTCCAGTTGATGAGGATGATGGATATAATGGTGATAGAGGTGAAATTAGGTCTTCTAGTCAGTATGGAGGAGAATATGGGGTTGGTACCACTAGTAGACATTTTCGTGATAGATCAGAGTTTGATGGAAATATGTTTCCTGAACCTAGGAGAGATAGAAGTGAACTTAGAGCTCCATCAAAAGGAAAAGGCAAAAAGCATACTTCTATAGGCTCTTCATCTGGTAGGAGATCGGGTTCTAGTAACCTTAGGTATAGTGATTCATCTACTAGTACTCAAGGTTTTTATCCACCAGAACAACCCTCATATTTTCAACCTTCACATGGTTATCCACAACCATATGGTTATTATCCACCATTTCCTAATTATGGTGTGCCATACCAGCCTCAAATGCATCCTCCACCACCAATGTATCACCCACTTCCACCTCTCATGTATCCTCCTCCCCAAATATATCCTCCACATCAATTATATGAAAACCAATGTGAAAATGTTACTTTTTTTGGATATATTTTTGGACAAAGGCCAAGAGAATCAAGTCAAGAACGCTCTCAAAGTGAAGGTGATGGATCTGATCTTCCTCGTCATTCTACTAATTGGTGAAAACTAAATCGTACCACTACCATTATTTGTAAGGTATGTTTTTTTAAAAGAAAACTTTTGTTAATGTTCTTAATTTTGATGATATTAAAACATTTAAAACATATCTTTTGATAAATGAATGGAGCGTATTTTATGAAAAGATAATTAAGAATCGAAGCATGTTAAACAATATATAAAAGTAGAATGAGAGTGAGAATAAGTGGTAGGAAATAGGAATAATTAATGAGAATCTATACATTTATCTATTCTTTTTTTCCTTTTGCAAGATAGAACGTTTATATCTTCACCATTTTCAAAGTCACAAGAAATATTACAAACATCTCTCGGTATGAATTTTCAATTATTTTATCTATAAAACTTTCAAACTTATTAAATATGATAAATGCTTAATATTTCTTTTTTTTACTTTGTTATTAGTTAATATAACATTATTAGAAAATTCGTAAATAAATATAAGAATAAGTAATGATTATAAAAGTTCATTCTCATATCATATTAATAAAAGTTCATAAGTGTTAGAAAACACTCTAAAAATCATTAAAAGTGACTTTTTATAATTATAATTATAAATTATTATGATTTACAATAAGTTGTGCGAATTTTAAAAATTCACGATCGCGATACCATGAAAGGACCGCAATAGCATCCGTTATGTCCGCAACCGCGATAAACGCAACGCGACCGAAAACGCGGCCGCAACCGCAATTTAAATCCCTGGGTGCCACATATTGGCCATAGTATTTCGCATAGCCTTAAAATTGACCATATTGGCAGTTAGGAAATAGCCCACCAAACAGAATTCATAAATTGATCGGTGTGAACCTTCATCACCAAATAAAAGCCATGCTTATTCTTTGCCATTTGTAATACACAAATCGACAAGTCCTTTCTCCATAAACTTCAAAGAATTCAACTACACTAAGAAAAACAGCTCCAGTAGCAATCAAGTTTGACAAAGCAAAAAGACAATATATAACAGCCTATTTTTCAGTGGTGCTAGAAAAAGTGGTTTCAAAACCACAATTCTAATGTGTGAGTCTCATAAATATTAATTATTTAATATTCCTAGGTCATTAGTATTTTTTTAAAATTTGGTTTAGAAATTTTAACGCTTAGATAGTTAATTAAATAAAAAAAAGACTAAATTGTAAAAAGTGAAAAAGTAAATTGCTATTAGAATTTTAGGTCTAATATAGCAAATAAACCATTTCAATAGTAAATGGACAGTAGGTGATGGGAAATGAATTAAAAATGTGAGGTAATGGTGTTTTTGTAATTAAGTTAAAATCAAAACAAAAGAAAACAAAAGAAATGGTAATCTTTTTTTTTTTTTGGCTAAGAATCAAATGCCATAATTGGGAGAACAAGAAGCTTTGGTTTTTTATTTTCCCCTTGCATGTAAATGTGTTTACCATTCATTTTTCATGAATTTTATATTTTTGAAATCGTTACAACTAGATCTAGCTAACACGTACCTCTATTTTTGAAATTATTAAATATTTTAATATGTGCCATTGATGAATTTGGTGTGTTCTTGAATTTTATTAATGAATTGCCATGCTTAGGTGTTAAATAGAAATATTCTGTTAAGAAATTTTGTATGATTTTAAGCTTAGGGATTTAAATGAAAATAAGTTAAATTAAGCAAGGTTTTTTTTTGAAATTTCAACATGTGTGAATTGTTTAATATAGCGGAAAATTAAGTTCAATGGGTTTAAATTTTAATTGGGAGAAATAGGCTTGTTTTGATCTTAAGGACCAAATTAATTAAAATGTAAATATTTGGGGTCTAATGTGCAAAATTATAAATAGGAAGTTATATGTATTAAATTGAATAGTATACGAAATTGAGGCTAATAATTGAAATAAATTATATCATAGATCAAGAATAAGTAGATAATTGAGGAAAAGGGAAAGTAGCAGAATAGTCCCTAAATCTTTGTCGTTATTTGTAGTTTAGCCTTAGTAAGTTTGTTCGTTTATTTTGATATAAATTGCAATACAAATTAAATAAGGTATTGAATGTTGAATGTTGAAATGAATGTTTTACTATTCATTTAATATGAATTGAGGTAATAAATTGTTTGGATCTGCGTTTTACAAAAGTAACTCCTAAGTCAGATGAATGTAGGATAGAGTACGATTGACATGCCAATAGGTTATATTGCATGCTGTTCAGGATTGGTTTGAGATGAGATGATGATTCCTGTTTATTTCCTGTTCACTGAATATACCGAAGTCCAGCATTTGTTGTGAACTATCATGTTATATTTACAGTTTCTGGCGTGTTATCGAGGGTGGATGTAAAGCCTTTGGGCTTGGCACTTGGTGTTGAGGTGTGTTGTAGGAGGGATGTTAGCCTACGGGCTAAGCGTTTGGTGTTGAGGCTTGTTATCGGTTGGATTAGCTCGTTTGAGCGTTTGGCGTGTTTTAGATAGATAAATGTGTACTCATATTTGTGTATCGTTCATCGGGCAATGTTTCTTGTGTTAAGTGTCTTGTTATTGAATTGTTGAAGGATTAATCATGAATCTCCCGATAGCATTGTGGCTTGATAGTGAATGATCTCGTACTTGTTTATGTATAAACTCACCTGTTGTGGATTGTGATTGACAGGAGACTCTGACTTCTAATATTATTATTAAAATTGTTATATTTAATTTGGTAAGCTTTATTGTTTTAACCGTTGAACTTACTAAGATCTAGTGAAGGTTACTCATGTTCTTTTTTGTTCCTTATAGATAACATTTTGTGGAGTCGGGTGATCAGATCAACTTGAAGATCACATATCCAGATACATTTTGGTAGATTTTAATATGTTTATTTTGGGTTATGTAGAATGTAATAGGTGCTTTTGTATATGTTTAGATACTTATTACAAATGTTATGTTTTAAGATTGGTATAAGCTTACTTGTGTATGTGCCTTTAATCTCGGTGTGAATATGTTCATATAAAGTTGTTTTGGTCATGTGATATAAACCTTATTTAAGTGTTTGAATCATAGTATGAACGAATGTGAATGATTAAGAAGAAATGATATGCTTGGCATGAGTTTTATATATGAACTTATGAATTTGAATGCAAATTTGTTGATATGTCAAGTGAATTGAGATTGATAATTGAATTGTGGTGTCAATGAGGATACATTGGTTAGGCACTTAAGTTGATTGTTTTGCCATGTTTTAGGCTTGTTTAAATGTGTTTTTAAAGTATAGAAATGGTTTATTTTGAATAGGCTTGGAACTTAAGTGTTAAATGAAAGTTTTCCTTGTTTTGAAAGCTTTTTAAGGTGCACATAGCTTGGGCTATTCACGACCATGTGTCTTATTAATTTTTAGGTGCAAGATTATTCACACGGTCACAGTTGGTCACATGGTCTGGCCACACGAGCATGTGGGGAAGCCACACAGCCCGAATTATTCAACACGTGTGTGTAACCCCTGTTTCTAAAATTTTCAATTTTTTGGACAATTTTTTGTTTTGATTCAAATTAGTCCCAAAATTACTCCCAAACTATTTTTAAGGCCCTGTAAGCTTGATTTAAGGCCTGTAAATGTATTTTTACCCTGATTTTTATAAGCTATCGAAAGCTATCATTTATTTTGTATTTTTTGTTTCTGTTTGATGAAAAATGTCTTGATCTGTACTGTAACACTCCAAAACCCCAATCCGATAACGGAGACAAGTTAAAGGTATTAACAGAAAAAAAACTAAGAAAATCAAGGGCATGCCACAACGATAGATGGAAAACATGTTACTGAGACGGACAGAAACATGTCATAAAGACAAACCCATGAAGTAGAAAATTATTATATTGTGTCTTTAATTTTATATATCAAAGATGTGGTCAATGAAATTGATCCACCAACAACTTTGAATGTTCAATCTTAATTTTTCACACTAGTTTTTGTTCTCTTGAAAAAAAGAAAAATATTAAAAATAAAATGGGCTGAAAATTTTAAGAATGGGCAATTACAATCAGCCCAAAACTCAATAATTCAGTCTTCTCTATTTTTTTTTCCTTCCTTTTATTTTACTTTCTCGTCTTCTTTATTTTTTTTGTTTAATTATACTATCAATCTCTATGCTCTTTAAACATTATAAAATTTAGTTTCACCAATTTTAATCTCAATAACTCAATTCATTTATTATTTTAATTTAATAATTAAAATTCAATTAATAGCACTACCAAAAGACTTTATTAAATTGCATTATGTACTATTTTTAAATAAAGAAATTATGCATGTCACCAAGTGTGAAAGGTGAAATAAGAAAATAATGAATTTAAGGTGTAAGGTTTCTTTCTAATTTTGAATTGTGAAGTTCTTTAACTCTATTTAAAGATATAGAGTGAAAGTAATTTTCTTTTACTTACATGGTTTTTACATATGACTTTATGAACCACATCTTTTAAAATGCTAGATAATTTAAATTAATCAAAATTTTTATAGAGTTATTATTTGCAATTCAATTATTAAATTCAAATAGTAAAATTGAAAATATAAGGATTAAGAATAAATTTAATTTTATTTCTTATTTCTTATTTCTTATTTCTACTTTTTTTCATTTTCCTCTTTTCTCTACCTTTCACCGTCACAACTTCCTCAAAAGAAATAAGAAATAAAAATTGGAGGCAGCATATTTACAGGTAAAGGTATTCTTGAAGTTTTTATACTAAAAGTTAAATTATATTTTATTTTTTATTATTTAAAAATGAGTAAATTAATTCTAATAAATTATATCAAAAGTAAGCTGGTTTTTTTGTTAAAATTTTATTAATTTTACCATAAAATTTGATCCTTATATTTCAAAGATAAGGTACATGTGTCACTATCTAATTATTCCATTAACCAACTAGTTTTTAGCTGTATAAATAGATGAAATTTTAATCACATTGCTTTTTGATTTAATATATAGAGACTAATTTACTCATTTTTAAATTGAAAAAACAAAATGTAATCTAATTCCTAATACAAATTCATGCATCATACTTTTACCCACATCTTCGCTACCTCATGTATTTTATTTTATTTTTTGTTTAAAAAGTACAAGCAAAGCATAGCATTGAAGTGTTCTATAATCCCACATTATAAAGTCAATGGTCAGCTTCCATCTTAGCACCATCTGCAGAACTAGATGAGATAGGAAAATTACAGAAATGACAAAAAGTAATTATGTTCCACTCTTTGAAACAAAGCAAGCTAAAGGACGACTCCTTTTCAGGTGTATTGCAGCCTCAATCTTTCTCGGCATCTGCTTCATTATTATCTATAGAGTAATGTTTTTCCCAGTCGGAGGAAAAGCAGAGAGATGGACTTGGATTGGACTGTTTCTTTTTGAGCTATGGTTCTGTTTTTATTGGTTTCTCACCACCTTTAGTAGATGGAACTTTTTCTACCATTTGAACTCTGTCTACCGTTTGCCTTACATACACAGGCTCTCTCAAAGGTATACATACATACCTTAATTATGTTGTTTACAAAAACTATTCATGCTAGCTCGTTTCTTTTTTCATGATTAACCATTTAATCTTTTGAAATGATATAACTCCATTCAGTAATATGATTTAAAATACGCAAGTTGGATTAATATCAATTATACGATTTTTCTTATGTAACCTTGTTGCAAATGCACGATAGTCTAACTTCCAATTATATAAGGTTGTAAGACCCTCCTTTGATATGAAAATGAGAAATGATAATCCATTCTCGGTTATGACTGACATGCTTTATAAATGAAATCCTCTATTCTGTTAATATTTGAATATAATCTTTGATTTGGAAATCATGCCCTAATAAATTTGGTAGAAATATTAGATTACAGTTAGCAAGCCAATTAAGGTATATTACACATTTCTATATGGGTTCGATTAGGAGTTGGAGCTCTGCTATGTTATTCCATGGTTAGACACTTTTGTATGGACCATTGGACTCAGCCTTTGATGAGATCTCTAATGTGTTCTAGTTGGAGGCACTTCTAGTGCTATACTTTTGGTGTGTTTGGTGGGAAAACACTTATAGTGCAATATCTTATTTGGTATGTTTTGTGGATTGTAACACTCCTCGCCCATATCTGACACCGAGATAGGGTTCGAGGTGCTACCGAACTTAACTCAAACGTACGCATATAAAACCAGACCATAAAATTTCTTTTAACTTGAAACTTCTCGTTCACATGCATTATGTCCCTTTAACAGGCTCACAAGACCCAAAACATATATTAGAAACGGTTCAGGACTAAACCGAGAACTTAAGAAAAACTTGGAAAATTTATGCTGTAAGGCTGTACATGCCCGTGTGGGTATAGACCCTGTGGTCACACACGCCCATGTGGCTTGGGACACTCCCATGCCCTTAGTCCGTGTGCAACACTGACTTTAAAACACGGTCATGGCACAAGCTTGTGTGGCCTGCCTGTGTACAGCACTGACTTTAAAACACGGCCATGGTACACGCCCGTGTGGCTGCCCGTGTTGTAATATCCCGAATTAGGGCCTAATCGGAATAGTGGTTTCGTGACCACAAATCCGAGATAGAAATAATTATTTTATAATTATTTTGATGATTATGATATGATTGCATGATTGTGTGAAAATTTCGTGATGAAATTCTATGCCTAAAGTGCTTAAATTGAAAGTAGGGACTAAATCGAATAAGTTGCAAAACTTGCATTCTAGAAGTTTTTAGTATGAAATTGCTTTGAAATATTTATTAGGAGGTCTTAAATAGCAATTTTACCAATTTTAAGTTCATGGGAAAAATTAGGACATGGAAGGAATTTTTGAAAGTTTAGTGAGGAGGGGCATTTTGGTCATTTTGATATTAAATGAAATAAAATGGAAAAATAACACAAAATAGTCATCTTCCCCATTTAGTTGCTGCCGAAACTTCACTCTCACCATAGCTAGGGTTTCTTCAACTTTCAAGCTTCATAGTAAGTGATTCTAAGCCCCGTTTTTAATGATTTTTACGTTTTTGAGATCCCGGTAGCTCGATTAAGCTTATGCTAACAATAATTCAACCTAGGGTTCATTTTGGAAAAATACCCATAGGTGAAATTTGTGTATTTTGATGTTTTATGATAGAATATGGGGTTTTAAATTATGTTAGACAACTTTTGCTACTCGGTTTTGAGCAAAAACGAGTAAAAGGGCTTAATCGGTAAAAATACCTAAAAGTCATAAGTACATGTTAGAGTGAGAATTTGATGTTGCCATAGAAGAGAAAAGTGATCAGCATGTTGTAAAACATAAGAATAAGGAATAAAGTTTAATCCCGAGCCTAGGGGCAAAAATGTAAATATGCAAAAGTTTAGAGGCAAAATTGAAATTTTGCCAAAATTTGAGTTAAGGATTAATTTGATAATGTGAGTATTAAATGAGCTAAATGTGTTATTTTAGATCAAGAAAGACGTGGAATCGACCTCAATCGAGGAAAAGAAAAGATTGTGGACTAAATTGCAAAATCCTTGTATTTTGGTACCAAGATAAGTTCATGCGTAAATAATGTAGCATAATTGTTATTTTTAAGTTATTGATGTTAATTATATGATATGCTGATTTTTTTTATCGTGAAATATTATGCTTTGTGGTTAATGTTGAGTAATATGCAAATTATGTTTACTACTTAATAAATATGAATTGCTACCAAGTATCGGTTCCGATATTCCATGGAAGACAACAAATGTGAGATCGAGGAAAAGCCCGTTTGAACCTTAGGAATAGATTAGGATACAAGTGACATGTCACTAGGATGGTTGAGCATCCGAACTCGTTGAGTTGAGTCCGAGTTCACTTATGGATGCGAATGTCCGAACTCGTTGAGTTGAGTCCGAGTTCACTTATGGATGCGAACGCCTCGAGCTCGTTGAGTTGAGTCCGAGTTCGCTTATGGGCGGTTACATGATTGCTTGATTGAATATGTGGCACTTATGTGCAATTTATCCGTATCCGAATTATATTCGATGTGTTCAACGGTAAAGTTCTACTCAATGGAGGAATATTCAAGATGTAAAGAGACGATTGGTGAGTGATATGAAATGGATATTTTGGACAGGTATGTATTTAACCCTCGGGTTGAGTATTGATACAACCACTATAAGGTAATAATATGATGAAAAATGATCAGAAATGTGATATGTGTTTTAGTGATGTATGCTAATGTTGATTGGTATAACTGTTTGTTATGTTACTTAATATTTACATATGAACTTACTAAGCATTTATGCTTACTCCTCCGCCTTACTCATTGTAGTTTTGGACAAGCCACTCAGAGTCGGGATAGGTCAAGGCTCACCACACTATCCTAAGACTTTTGGTAAATGGCTTGTAAATTTAAGTATGGCATGTATAGCAATATACCTATTTTGTGTAAATGATCTTATCGTATGGTTGTGGGATGGTTGAGGAAATGCTTGATAATGATAAATTATGTTTGATGTTAAGGAAAACTATTAAGATAGTTAGTGCATAAAAACTCATAAAAAAGATGAAATTTGCCATAAACAGAATACTACAGCAACACTGATGCGAGTTTGAAAATTTACTAAAAATCATAGCAATTGAATTTGGTGATGGAATACATATCAAATTGAAGATTATTATGTCTAGTTTCACATGGAACAAATGAAACAGGTAAAGGAATTATATGTTAGAAGATATTTGAATTTTAGTGAAACAGGGTCATAGCAGTTTTTGAATCCCCTATTCCAACTTTAGAAATTCATCATAAATTATAAAGATATAATTAGGTGGTATATTTTATATCCTCAGAATCCTTATTGAGTATAGTTTTAGTAGAAACAAATTTCATAGTCATATGAATTTTGTACAGAGAGGAATGTGGTTCGTAGTAAACAGAGGTCAGACCAGCCAAGTCCTGAAACAGGAGTAACTTTAACTAATAAACTGTACTAATTGGCCTAACCAAAAATTCTAGAAACAAATTAGTAGATAGGTATATGAGTCTAAATTCAGGGAAAATTTACGGATCTTAATTTTAAGTTTCGTAACTCGAGATATGATTTTTCTTGTGACTGTGACGCAAGTAGCTTAAAAGCTGTGAATGTAGAAACAATAATCCAAAGTTCTAAAAATGTTAAACTAAGCTTAGTAACACCTCATACTCGACTCCGGCGATGGTCTCGGGCGTGGGGGCGTTACACGTGTACAACACTGACTTTAAAATTTTAAGTACAGGCGACGCACGGCCATAACACATACCCATGGAAGTGAGCCGTGTGTCACACACGGCCTAGACACACGTCCGTGTGTTCAACCATGTGGACCCTAATAGGCTATTTTCCAAGCCTTTGGTCACCTTTTTACCACTTATACTTAATGGTTACCAAATACAAAGCAAAACATGATTATACCGTTATAAATGATCTTGGCAAAACTTATTTCACGGAAACCTCATATCATTGGTTTCATACATGCTAGATTATTTTCCCATCTTGTATTTATGGGTTTCCATGTCACTGTAACACATTCAAAATCGGCTCGTTCTTGTGATTCATTACCAATTATAAACAAGCCATCACATATGAATATAAACATGCATAGAATTGTAGGTCATAGCCTACTTCAAAATAAGACAATTCCCATGGCCAAATACAAAAAAATAGGTACATCTTTACATGCCTTCATTTGGCAAATCAAATGACACATATAACAAAATACTCAAAGGTCCTACATATGCCATTGAACAAAGTAAAAATGTATTTATACCAAAGCTGGTCTATTTGATAGTGTGCTGACTCTCCAACTGTCTTCCAATCCTTACGAGTCCTTGAGCTCTGAAAAGCAGGGAAAAGAGAGGAGTAAGCATTTACATGCTTAGTAAGCTCGAATAACCAGAAAGTAAACTTACCAAGTAATTAGCATACATCCATAATAGATAAGGAAACCAACAAGTATGAAATGGTTCCCTATCACATGCACTCAACCAATGAGTTAGTCACATAACAAAGCACCATGTAATTTATCTTAGATCAGCTCATCATTCAACATTTTATTTTGTACATGTATTTCATTTTAATCTGGTTGAGTGTCTAGGAAATCTCGATGGAATATCCATTAACCGTCAATTCATAAGGATGATCATTTCAGGTGTGCACTCCCACGAACCTCATATCTTATGGCAGGATTACCAGTCCAGGCTAAATCCCCCATATCATAAACTCATAAGGTGATGTCAGGATTACCAGTCTAGGCTAAATCCCTTATTGTGACAAACACCTTTAAATGAGCTCGGATCTGAATTACCAGTCCAGGCTAAATCCAGACCCTAATTGGATTACCTGTCTGGGCTAAATCCATAATGCACATGTATTCTTCGGGAGGCTCGATCATCCAAAGGAACACCCTCTGGGCTAGATCCTTTTTATATTTGAGATCAACGGATTACCCGTCTTGGCTAAATCCTTTTTGCAACACATGCAAGATATCATTACACATGTAAAACATGGTTTATCCATCGAATTCCCTTTTTAACCTCACCCGGGACATTTATCAACATGTCATTAATAAAGATGCATTTCATGTATTTCATGCCATCAATAAATGCAATTATCATGCATTCATAAATCATGCAATTTTTACATATTATGAGTTTACTTTGAGTTATCCAAACTTACCTGGTATTCGTTTTGGAGCTGTGTTTTGGTTATTCGGAAACTTTTCGTTTTCCTCAATCAACCATCGAAATTTGTTCCTCGGGGTCTATTACAACAAAATTAAATCATTAGCACTCCATATTATACATTTCAAGTATAATTTCCACCCTGGTCCAAATGACCATTTTGCCCTTAACCTTTCACATTTTTACGATTTAGTCCCTAGGCTCGTATAATGAAACACATGTATTTTCTATCTTACCCAAGCCCAGCCAAACATTTTTCTCTCTTATGGCAGCCTACATTTTCCATTATTTTCACATTTCTACCACACATTTTACAACTTTTGCAAAATGGTCCCTTTAAGGGTTTTTCATGAAAATCACCTAGGAAAAGATGTTTAACACACATCCAACTTTCATATTCCTCCATAATCCATCAAAATACAAGTAACTCATGCATGGGTAAATTTTTAAACATGAACCCTAGCATGAAATATGGGTAGAAATGAAAAGAACAAGCTATAGGGATTTCAAAAATACAAAGAACATTAAAAACAGGGCTTGGGAGCACTTACTATTGAGCTTGAAATGTTGAAAAACCCTAGCTATGGAGAACCTTGAAGTTTCAGCAACATGGAGAAGAAAATGAGCTGATTTTGGTTCATTTTTCCCATTTTATTTCATTAAAATGCCAAATGACCAAAATGCCCTCAAGCCCTTTCTTTAAATTTTCATCCATGCAAGCCCATTTTTGTCCAAAAACTTAGAAATTGGGTAAATTTCTCTCCAAGACCTTCTAATTTATAAAATAAAGCAATTTCATACAAATTGCTTCTAGAATCCAAGTTTTGCAATTTATTCAATTTAGTCCCTAATTTCCAATTGGACACCTTACTCAAAGAATTTCTTCATGAAACTTTAACACATGCATATTCTCATATTCTAGGCCTCATAATAATCATAAACTAAATATTTTGATGTCGAATTTGTGGTCCCAAAACCACTATTCTGACTAGGCCTTATTTTGGGAGGTTACATGGATTCCCATGTGCCCGAGCCCTATTTTACTAAGGTTACTAAGAAATAAATTCATAAATCTATTCAGAAATAGTTTAATAAATAAATGTGATAACGTAACTAATGATAACTTGATGACTTTGAAACTACTTTACATTTTGTATCCTTTGACATGATTATTAGAATTAAATATAAAATTATCCTAACTAAAAAAGACTTTGTTGAATTGGGTTAAATTGAATTATAGATATATGTGAATATGCTAAATTCTAATCTGTGCATAATTGATACGAGTCACAATGACCAATTTCAGATTTATGGATTGATGAGCTTACGCTACCTCAAGGCTCAACAACAAGGTCAAATGTCAAGCAAATCAAACCAAGATTCAATCAAAGTTAGTATGTAAGGATGAATATTTTCGAGGAAATAAGGAATGATACATGCACAGAATGGGTGAAATGTATTAAAGTCAATTTTCAAGCTATCAATTTTCAAGCTTAAAAGATTAGTTAACTTGCAAGAAATTTTTAGATGGGATCCAAGCATTTCTGGATTAAGATGTCTTCATAGCGTTTGAAGATGTATCTCTTAGCTTCGAAACTCATTTTGAATTACTCGATTTTGAGTTCGATAACTCAATTTATGACCATTTTACTGAAGATTGTGCGATCAGAATTTCTGAACGAGATTATTATGGAAATTACGAGTTTCGTGTAACAGCTCATTTTCGATAAAATCGGAACAGTGGTTTTGAGACCACATATCCGAATCCGAAAAGAACAATTATTTTAACACTATTTTATGATTTACAGTATGATAATAATATTGTGTGAAAATTTCGTAAATAAATTTTATCGATTACATGTTTAATTTGATAAAGGACCAAATTGCACAAAGTGCTAAAGTTGAGTTCTAATAGCTAAAGGGATTAAATAGGTATAGAAATTTAAATTGGAGGTCCTTATATGGTAATTAGACCATTTAAAATGCTTAGTTGTTAAGGATGATGATTCATCCATGGAAAATAAAATAAAGAAAATGATGAAATTGGAAAAATGAAAAATAAAAGGTGACAAATTAATTAAATAAAAAATATCATCATTTTATGTCATCTTCTTCCCCAAAATACATGCAAACCCTAGGAAAGAGAAATCAAGCTTTCTTAGCTTAATTGGGTAAGTAATCTTGTCCCGTTTTTAGTAATTTTTATATTTTTGTGATCGGGATAACTTAATCTATCTATTTTGGGGGTTAAGTATGAAATTTTTCCATGGATGAATATGCTGAAATTTTTGAAATTTATGGTAGAATATGAAAGGTTGTTGATAGATAAACAACTTTTACAAAGTGAATTTCGATGAAAACATGATTTAGGGACTAAATTGAAAAGTTGTAAAATTCATGGAAAAATTTTGAATTTTATGAAATAAATGGTTGTAAATGTTACATGTAAAAATTGGATAGGCTTGAAACAAGGATTAAATTGCATGAAATTCATTTTCCGAGCCTAGGGATGAAATCGTCATTAATTAAAAGTTTAGGGGCAAAATGGTAATTTTTTCTAAGATATAAATTGGACTGAATTGAGTTTAAATTGTATTAAATTGATGTCAAATTTACTCGTATAGATCTGGATAGACCAAATTAGGAGTTAGAATGAGGAAAAGAGAAAAATGTCGAATTAGTAGATTTTACGTACACAAACATTTGTCGAGGTAAGTTCATGTAACTAAATTGTGTATATTTATATGCTTGAATTAAATGTTATGTATGTGAATTGTATAAATATTATATATGTATGACATCGAAGACATATCAGAAAAAACCCGATAAAAGATAATGCCTGATAAATGATAAATGATAAAAATGTTACTTTTATGCTTGAAATGAATGTGAAATATGTTTATTTGAGTATTGTGAATATTATAAATGTATGAAATAATTACATGCCTGATAATACTTGAAAAACTTTGAATCTCGTTTGAATAAATGAAAGTCAATGGATACGTGATTTCTCGTATTTGAATGTGGTCCAGCATATGTTGCAGGCAGGATTTTGCGCGGACAGGTAATCCTAATATAGCCCTCTCGAGCATCTTGATATATATTTCTTACGAGCATCCTGATCGGTAGTGATTTGGCATGTGTTGTGCACTACCGCAGCTCTTTGTGAGCGTCATGTTATGCGATCCGTTATGATCCTGCATATGTTGTAGACACAAACGCAGCTTTGTGTGAGCGTCCAGTTATGCGATCAGTTGTGATCCTGCATATGTTGCGACACAAACGTAGCTCTTTGTGTGCGTCCTGATGTGGCTCGCTTGAACTCTCTGTTACCTTATCCGGTGCTCCCTAATATTATCTCTTCGGCGATATATGATAAACTCTATGAGCTTCCTAGGTAAAACTCTTATGAGTTTTTTGATTAGCCTGGATAAGTGTCCTATTACATGGTTACATAGCTCATGGTTATGTGCCCTAACGGGTACCCTTGAATATGAATTAACAAACCCTAATTTGTACACCTTGAGTGTACTACCTGTGTATCCATTGATATTTCAGATAAATTCAACGGGAAAAATCCTAACATGAGAAGATATAAATAAGAAATGAGTTACATGTATCTGCCTGAAATACATGAAAATGATGATACATGATATATGGAAATATGAGATGATGATATATGTACATGAAATTTATTTGATGAATACTTTCATCCATAATTATAGATTTGTACACCTTAAGTGTACTACTCGTCTGACATTGATATTTCGAATGATTTAATGGGTAAAGTTCGACATGAAATAATCTGAACTCGAGATGAATTATTATGAAAATGTACTTAAAATACAAATATATGATTTATACATGTTATATGAATACGTGATATGGAAAGCATATATATCTGAAAAGCTGATTGTTGTTGAGCCCATATATGTTTCTTGATGTTATTGTGGAATGTATGTAACACCCCTTACCCGTTACCGTCGCCGGAACAGGATACAAGGTATTACCAGAACATAACATATACCAAGATAGAAATATGTCATCCCATTTGATAATGCATCGTATAACATATATCTTGAACAATATTAGCCAACTTTTATGGCTTGTACAAAGTAACTGGTCGAGTACTGTAACTAATATTTTAAACCTAGACAAATATGACACATAACAAAATAATATTTGCCTACTATACATGCCATAATTCAAAACATTTAGTTCAAATACCCAAAGTATGATAGTGCGGGTAGATCTTCACGATCCTTGACTCCTGAGCAAGCTGGAGAACACTATAAGACAAAAGAGAGAAAACGAAGTAAGCTTATAGCTTAGTAAGTAGTATGTAAATACTAATTTAAGAATCTAACATGTTTACACAACAATTCAAGTATGTCTACTTTAACTTCACTACTTATTCCATTTCGATTAAGCTGTCTCTGCTGTGTCATATTCACTAAATAAATCATAACTCGAGTTACAAAACTCGAAATTCATATCCGTAAAATTTCCATGAATCTAGACTCATAAAGCTTCTTGCTAAATGTTTTTTATAATTTTTGGTTCAGCAGATTAGTACAGTTTATTAGTTAAAGTTTCCCCTGTTACACAGCTCGACTGGCCTGACCTCTGTCCACTACGAATTGAATTTCTTTCAGTACATAACTCAAACAACCCTGAAGTCTGTTGTATTTAAAACTAGTCTCAATAAGGAATTTAGGCATGTAAACTATATTTCTTAGTTTGCTTTGTACAATTTTTAATGATTTTTCAAATTGGAAACAGGGGATCACGTATTCATCCTGAGCAAGTCAGTTACAATTGTAAATATCTCAAAATATAGAATTCCTTTGCTTTCCCTGCTTCTTTTATATGAAAGTAGACTCATTAAGCTTTAATTTCACATCTCATTCAACCTCTAATTATATTCCTCCTATTTTTGGTGATTTTTCAAAATCACGTCTCTGCTGCCATCTAAAAACAGTTTTAATACTAATTTCACTCTTTCACACATTCTTTATGCTAACCTCATTTTATCGTATATATGTATATGCCACAATTCATTTTCACCACATTTCATTCACTATAAGTGTAGGTCCAAACCACAATGTCACCACAAAACCATCCCGTTGAACAATTCGGATCAATCCTCGATATTTAACGGTTTCAAAGACACACCCCACCATCATACTTCATTTAGTTCGGCTCTCTTGTACACATGGGGAACACTTAGTACCACTCATGCGACCTAGCCGATTTGTCTCGTAGCTCTCTTGTCTACATGGTGTCCTTCACTTGGAATCACGCATGCGACCTAGCTACATTTATCTTTCACGTAGCTCTCTTGTCTACATGGTGTCCTTCACTTGGAATCACGCATGCACCTAGCTACATTTATCTTTCACGTAGCTCTCTTGTCTACATGGGATACATCTCGTATCACGCATGTGACCTAGCTACTACAGGGTGTCTCAGTAGCTTTCTTGTACACATGATGTGCACTCAGCATCATACATGTGACCTAGCTACGCCCTCTATTTCATTCGATCTCTCAATGTTCAACCGGATCTCTCTCTCAGATTTATTTCCATTCTTCCAATAGTCAATTTATATTTTAACATCAGCTAGTATATTTATATAATAGGCTGAAATATAAGAATGTACATGAAATTATTGTAATATTTACATACAACTTACCTTGGTGCAAAATATGGAAATTTTGCAATTTAGTCCAAAACTTTTTCTTTCCCCTGCTCGAGGTCGGTTCTGCGCCTTTCTTGATCTATAATAACACATTTAGCTCATTTAATACTCATACTATTTATTTCAATCCAAAAATCACATTGTAGAAAAATTACATTTTGCCCCTAACTTTTACAAAATTACAATTTTGCCCCTAGGCTCGGAATTTAATTTCAGCCCTTATTCTTATGTTTTATGATATGCTGAACATTTTCTCTTCTACAACAACATCAAATTCCCACTCTATCATATAGTTATGAACATTAGGTATTTTTACCGATTATGCTGCTTTTACTCGTTTTCACTTAAAACCGAGTAGCACAAATTATTTAACACAATTTAAAACCTCATATTCTATCATAAAACATCAAAATACACAAATTTCACCTATGGGTATTTTTCCAAATATGAACCCTAGGTTAAATTATTACTAGCATAAGCTTAATCGAGCTTCCGGATTCCAAAAACGTAAAGAACATTAAAACGGGCTTAGAATCACTTACTATGGAGCTTGAAAGTTGAAGAATCCCTAGCTATGGAGAGAGTGAAGTTTCGCAGCAACTAAATGGGGAAGATGACTATTTTGTGTTATTTTTCCCATTTTATTTCATTTAATATCAAAATGACCAAAATACCCTTACTACTAAACTTTCCAAAATTCCTCCATGTCCTAAATTTGTCCATGAACTTAAAATTGGTAGAATTGCTATTTAAGACCTCCTAATAAATATTTCAAAACAATTTCATACTAAAAATTTCTAGTATGCAAATTTTGCAACTTACTCGATTTAGTCCCTACTTTCAATTTAAACACTTTAGGCATAGAATTTCATCACGAAATTTTCACACAATCATGCAATCATATCATAAACCCCAAAATATTTATAAAACAATTATTTCTATCTCGGATTTGTGGTCACGAAACCACTATTCCGATTAGGCCCTAATTCGGGTTGTCACAATGTATGACTAACAAGGGCAATTAGGATTTGTGTAGGGCTTGAGATCAAATTGATTGAATGTGCCTTACATGTTTATCTTGAAATCGAATGAATGGTAAGTTAAGTATCATGTCATACGAACTTACTAAGCATTATATGCTTACTCTACTTTATTTCCCTGTTTATAGTAAATTGGAAGCTCGTTGGATTGGAAGCTTGGCGGAGATCACTCACACTATCCGTCGGCCCATTTTAGTACATATGGTAAATCAATTATGGTTATAATGGCATGTATAGGTTAATTGGTCATATTGGCATGTAAATTTTTTGGTTATAACTAGCCATTGGAATGACTTCTGATGAACATGTTTTGATATATTTATAAGTGGATCTATCATTTGAGGAATAAATGTAATCATACATATATGTATTTGGTAAATAGGTTAGTATGAATGATAAATTAACATGACAATAAATTGTCATGTGAGGTACCGAAGAGTACATTGGTTGTATGTGATATTATGTCATGCATGAGACTCGGTTTTTACTTAAATTTAATTGTCTTGATATGGCTTGTGTATGTGTTTAAGTGTTGGTGTAGGTGAATGACAAGATAGGTGAAAAATGTGGCTTGGAAAATAGCCTATTTTGGTCCACATGAGTAGAGACACGGGCGTGTGTCTCAGCCGTGTGTGACACGCAGCCTAGCACATAGGTGTGTGGCCAGGTCGTGTGTCCCTTGCATATTTAAAATGTCAAACCAAAATGCTCAAAATTGATCACACAGCCTGGTACACGGGCGTGTGGCTTGACCGTGTGACCCCTGCACCTACACACGGCCTAGCACACAAGCGTGTGGCTTGGCTGTGTGACCCAAGTCAGAGAGATACACTGCCTAAGACATAGGTGTGTCCTTGACCATGTGAACCACACGGGCGTCTGACCCTTACACCTAGGAAAAAATTTTGAGATTTTGCGAAAAATTTTCTAAGTACCTAGTTTAGTCCCGACTAGTTTCTAGTGCATGATTTTGGCCTCGATGGCTCATGTAAGGGACTATATGATTAAATTTGATTCAATCTGATTTGAATATTAAATGCTTGTGAAATGATTGTTACTTGACCTGTAAATTTCGGTAATGCTTTGTAACCCTGTTCCGGCAACGGATTCGGGTTGAGGGTGTTACATTTTGAACTTTTAATTCAAGTTTAAATAATATTGGGTTCGAGTTTTAGGCTTAATTTTTATTATATATGAGCCCAATATTGTATTAATCACTCTTATTATTTTATTATTTCTTTACTCCAATTTTTTTAATTATTAGGTATTTTAAGTTATTTAGGAAAGATTAGTTTAGAACCACTTCTTGTTTAAGTTCATTAGAGTTCTATTATACTTAAGAGTTTTACTTAGATTTATTTAGCTAGCTTAAATAAGAGCCTTTGTATTGTAAAACAATCAATTCATTATTATTCAACTTTTCTTTTAAGTTAATAAATTCTCTTTGAGTTTTTCTTTTCAAGAATTTTTCTTATGTTTTCTTTTAGAAGGGTTTTAACAAATTTTTCAGATTATAGAGATCATTTTTAAACTTTTTTTGCCAAGTTTTCTTTCTTGGAGTGGAAATTAGAGTTGCTTGAAGGGGGTTGTGAATTTTTCTTGTTTCCAAGGCTCCTCAGGACTTCTACACGTCACATTCCATCTTTTCCATCTATCTTTTTTATTTTCTTCTTTATTGTTCTAATCTTTGATTTATTAATCTATTTTATTTGTCTTAGTTATTCAATTTAATTGAGTTCTTTAATTTTTTTATTTGATTTGGATTCGTTTGCATTTTAAGTTGTGTTAAAATTAAAGTTTCTTTTTGAACATCTAAAGCCATTGACAATACTCTAAAATGGCGTACTTTTTTATGCGTTAATTATATATATATTTTGAGTACGATCCTACTAATTTGAGTTGTTTATGGTATTTTTATCTTGTAGGGGCTAAATTGAAGGCAAAAGAAAATTTTGAGGCAAAAAGCGTGAATTTAAAGACAAAACGGGTCAGCAAGCAAAATAGGGAAGAAGTGGTGCCAAAAATACAAAGTGTGGAAGATTTGGGGCAAAATTTCAAAGAAGAGATTTATGAATATAATTTTTTTTAAGATTTGAATTTTATTTTTAGGATTATTGTTAGGATTATTATATTGTTTAGATTTAATTTCAAATTATATATCTGAAACATTATGATCTAGAGTTTTAAATAGGAAACAGTTAGGGTTTTTCATGTACTATAAATAGGACATGGAGTGACATAAATACTCACTCATCACTTTTGTAAAAAAACTCCTTCTGTAACACTTTGATTTTGGGCCTAGTCGGAACAGTGGTTTCGGGACCACAAATCTGACGATGAAAATTTTATTTTTTATTATATTTTTATGGTCTACGATTTAACAGAATAATTTCGTGAAAATTTCGTTCGAAAATTTTGACGTTCGGACACTTAATTTAGTCAAAAGGACTAAATCGTAAAAAGTGCAAAAGTTGAGTTCTACATACTAGAGGTGTCCAATTGTTGTGAAATTTTAAATTGAGGGTCCTTAAATGGTAATTATACCATTGGTTAATTGCTGGACAAAAATAGACATGAAATGGGTGTAATAAAATAATTTTAAGTTAGGGGTATTTTGGTAAATTAATAATTAAAAGAATTAAAAAGGGAAATAAGTCAAATTAGCTATCATCTTCTTCATTCAACCGTTTCTACCAGCAGCAGCCATGGTTAAGGTTTGTTCAAACTCCCAAGCTCGATTGTAAGTGCTCCCTAGCCCAATTTTTAAAGTTCTTTACATTTTTGAAATCCCGGTAACTTGGTTAAGCTTATTCTAGCAATAATTTAACCTAGGATTTATATTTGGAAAAATACCCATAGGTGAAATGTGCTTATTTTGATGTTTTATGGTAGAATATGAAGCTTGAAATTGTGTTAAACAACTTTTACTAAGCGATTTTACGTGAAAACGAGTAAAATAACATAATCGGTAAAAATACCTAATGTCCATAAGTACATGTTAGAGTGCGAATTTGATGTTGCTATAGAAGGGAAAAATGATCAGCATGTCATAAAACATAAGGAAATAGTATGAAGTTTAATTTACGAGCCTAGGAGCAAAAATGTAATTTTGATAAAGTTTAGGGGCAAAATTGTAATTTTGAAAAAATATGATTTTGGGTTAATTTGAATAATTTGAGTCCTAATTAGGCTATATTTGAAATGATAGAGCAAGGAAAAATCGAAATTCGGGCTAAAATAAAAAAAATATCAGGTTGTGGACAAAATGGTAAAAATGGCCATTTTCGCGTACGAGGTAAGTTCATATGATTTTTAATAATGCAATGTGTAATTTAATGTTATTGCCTTGATATTAAATGAGATGTAAGTTCATGTGTAAACGTTGGTATCATAATTGTCATTTTAAGTAATTTAATGTTATTTATATGATATGATGATTATTATTATGAAATATTATGCTTTGTGGTTATTGTTGAGTAATATAAAAATTATGTGAATTACTTGATAAATATGAAATGCTACTAAGTATCAGTTCCAACATTTCGTGGAAGACGACAAAGATGTGTGATCGAGGAAAATCCCGTTTGAACCTTAGGAATAGATTAGGATACAAGTGACATGTCACTAGGATATTTGAGTTCCGAACTTGTTGAGTTGAGTCCGAGTTCATGAGATGTAACTAGGCATCCGAACTCGTTGAGTTGAGTCCGAGTTCACTTATGGATGCGCACACCCGAGCTCGTTGAGTTGAGTCCGAGTTCACTTATGGGTGGGTTACATGGTAGCTTGGCTACACTTATATTCCGCAGGCTATTGAGTTTGTCTAGTTGTGGGCATGACACTTATGTGCATGCATTCCGTGTATCCGATTATATTCCGAGTGTTCAACGAGTAATTTAGCGAAGTATTCGTTGATGATCCCAATGAGATAAACCATTGGTGAGTATGTCTTTAAGTTATGTTTCAAGTTGTACAGGTATGTACACTAAACTTATATGTGATGCCTTGACATGTGATGATCTATGATGTATATAGTATTTGGTGAATATTATGAAAATGACATGATTTGGAATAAGTCCTTGATACTTGATGACATTGAGATTATGGATTTATGCTTATGAAGCATAATTATGTGTTCTTACCATTATGAATGAAATGATATTGTATGGATTTGATGAATAATAGTAATGAATGAGTAAATTTAGCCTTGGCAGTTTTGGGTTACTGTAGTGGTGCAACTTTGGAAATTCACCATAACTTTTGGAAATTTAATTAGGGGCTGAATAAAATATGAAGTTAAAGCCCAATGGGTCTAGTTTCACATATAAGAAATGGTATATGCAATTGAAATTTATATTATGAGATATTTAAATTGTTGTGAGCCAGAGTCTGAATGACTTTGTGATCTCCTATTTCGATTTGAGAAAATCATTAATAATTGTATAAAAATAATTATGGGTTATAATTTATATTATTAAAATCCTTAATGAGTCTCTTCTCTAGAAAGAAAGATAAGAGCGTTATCCAAATTCTGTACTATGAGAAAAATAATTTTTAGTGAAGAGAGGTCAGAACTGTTGGACAACAAAACAGGGGAAACTTTAATGAATAAACTGTACTAATTGGCTAAACCAAAAATTCTGAAAATTTTATGGGAGAAAGGTATATGAGTCTAGTTAACAAAACTTAATTTGGAGTCTCGTAGCTCCAGATATAAATTAATTAGTAACTGTAACTCGGTAAAACAACTTAACCTGAACAAGAGTAAATTGTACAATTATGATGTTTTACCTTAAAAAAAACATGTGGGTAATTGCTTATTAACTTCATATGGACTTACTAAGCGTAAAGCTTACCCCTCCTGTCTACTTATTCAGTTTTGGCAGGGTTGCACTGTCGATTCACTAACTTGCTGCGTCAGAGGTTATTGAGCCCAAGAGATGAAATGGCGTGGTATTCGCCATTGAGAAATGATGATCTAGTGTAAGATGGTCCTACAGGAGTGATGGTTAGCTAGAGTTAGGTTCCTCTAGCTTGTAAGGTTATAACCTAAAGTGGAGCTGATGGTCGTAGGTGTCCTCTTCCACTATAACTGACTTATTCGGTCATGAGAAGAACCACCTAAAAGTCTATGATTGAACCAAAGGAGGATTGAAATAACCAGAAGTTAGAATCTTTCAAATTGAAAAACCCCTTTTCTCAACTCTATTTCTTTTCACAATTGCAATTTCAATTTATTTAATCTCAACTCGTCTATATTCTTAATTCTATTTTTTTTTTCAAAGTCAGACGTTTTTTTTTTGGGCACAACTAGGCCCAGGATTTTGAGGAACAAGAAGTTGTAGCGATCCAGTCCCTGAGGATTTGACCCTACTTCCCTTATACTATTCTTTTTGTTATTTCTTAGGGATAGGTTATATTTAGTGCTTTCGACAACACACCAGCCATAAGTCAAATCTGCGACTTAGATAAACTTACGATCTTGTTTCACACTCATTTGTATCATTTGATATCAGATTCTTGGGCGTTGTAGGTGTTATTTGTGTCCTTGTAAACTGATTTCCAACAAATAACCTTAAAAAAAATGTCTAATCTAGAAAGTTTTTGGGAAAAAATAATTTTTAGAGGATAAACGTTTTTCAAACGATCTGAAATTTTACATACTGATTTTTGGCACTCTATTAAAATGCTAAAAAAATTTCTCACAAAAAATGATAAAAAAGTGAAAAAATTAAAATTAAACAAAAAAGTTAAAAAAATATTTTATGGGTTGAATTTTGTGTCGAAAATTTTTATATCGATCTAAATTATTTGAGAAAACTCTAGTTTAAATTTCATGATTTTTGAAAATCGAAACATCTTGAACGAAATTTATAAAATTACTTCACAATTTTTAGATTATATAAATAGTTTATTTTAAAAAATAAAGTAAAAACCAATCTCATATTTTTAATAATACAATTTTCTTTTCAATAAAATAAAATGAGACTCAATCATTTGCATTCTATAAGAGTTTCATATTTATCCACACATAAGTTGTTTCCTTTCTAAAACAATTTTGCCACTAGCTTCTTTTATATTTAATAAATATTATTTCGAAAATATTTATATTTTTTATATTAATAAATCTAAAAAGTACATATATAGATAATTATAAGATTTAAATTTAAAAATCATAATTTTTTATTATATCAATTTTATTATTTCAATCAAAACCAAATTTAATTTTATATCAACTTTTATAATTTTATTATACATATTTTTTCACCTAGGTCCCATAATCTAAATATTTAAATTTCTTAAATCCACGGCGTTAAATGCAGTGAACGGCAAGAAATACAATTCATTGTGTAAATAATAATAGAAAATAAAATTCAAATCAAAATAGCTTTTGTTTGAACTGGTAATCAAACTTCAAAACCCTTCTTTATGAAAATTAACTTTTCTGGTCTATATAGTAAGTTAAACTTGGGGATCAAGAATATCCAAGACACCAAAAGCAGATAAGAACAAAAGGATAATGTCAAGAAAATATCACTTATATTATATTTATTCGTTCTTTTATTACAGTGACCCTAAAAATTAATAAAATTATAAAAATAATTTATTTATTTGATTATGTACATAAATAATTTGAAATGAATAGTAAAAATTAATAAAGTCAAAAAACTAACGCCACCAATATACCACGTTAATCATAAAATTAAAATTAAATTTTTAGCGAAACAATAGTGAATGAAGCAGTGTGTATAAATATCAGAAAAATATTAGTAATTTTCATTAATTAGGGGGTAAAAAATAAATAATAGTGGTGTAGCAGTTGGCGCCACGTTTTAATATTCCATTAAGTTTTTTTAAAATTAAAAAAAATGTTGAGCCATGAAAAGTAAAAGCAAAGCATAGCATTAAAGTGTGCTATAATCCCACATTATAAAGTCAATGGTCAGCTTCCATCTTAGCACCATCTGCAGAACTAGTTGAGATAGAGAAATTACAGAAATGGCAAAAAGTAATTATGTTCCACTCTTCGAAACAAAGCAAGTTAAAGGACGACTCCTTTTCAGGTGCATTGCAGCCTCAATCTTTCTTGGCATCTGCTTCATTGTTATGTATAGAGTAATGTTTTTCCCAGTCGGAGGAAAAGCTGAGAGATGGACTTGGATTGGACTGTTTCTTTCTGAGCTATGGTCCTGTTTTTATTGGTTTCTCACCACCGTTAGTAGATGGAACTCTGTCTATCGCTTGCCGTACATACAAAGGCTCTCTCAAAGGTATATATACATATCTTAATTATGTTGTTTACATAAACTATTCATGCTAATTCGTTTCGTTTTTCATGATTCACAATTTAATCTTGAAAAGGTTCGAAAAGGAATTACCTGGCATCGACATTTTTGTGTGCACAGCGGATCCGTTGATAGAGCCACCGAGCATGGTGGTGAATACGGTTTTATCAGTGATGGCATATGATTATCCCCCTGAGAAATTAAGCATCTATTTGTCAGATGATGGGGGATCGGATTTGACGTTTTATGCCATGTTAGAGGCTGCAAATTTCTCCAAGACATGGCTTCCTTTTTGCAAGAAGTTCAGAGTTGAACCAACATCTCCTGAGGCCTACTTTAGGACAGCTTCTGAACCACTCAGTGATGCTGTCAATGTCAAAGACTGGCTTTCGGTTAAGGTAATTTTAATATTTGTTCGCTTTCCACTAACTTATTTTATATATATAAACATATGTGTCATTGCATTTTTTATCGTTAAACAAGAGTGGTTGTCTTGGGTGAAAAGGTTATGTATTTATTTTTCAATATTTTAGTTGTTTTATTTAATACTTCATATAAAAATAATAAAAATGAAAATGTCTTTAGCAACACTTTTAAGTAAATTTTTATTAGGTTGGTGTGAGTTGATATAAAATAATAAAAAGTAAAATTTAAATTAAATTATATTTATTGAGTTGTATTTTACAAATTAAAAGTAAAATTAAACAAATTCACAATTAAAATTGATTTGTTCTATTAATAAAATCATGAAAAATTTAAATCTAATAATATTAGCAATTAACTTTTATTAAATTCAACCTAAAACTGAATTGAACACCAAAAATTAACATCATTATCTTTGAATAACAAAGTATATAAATTTTGTCAAATAAAAGTATTAGATTAGACAAAAAATAATACAATTTCCACATTAAAAGAATATATCAAATTCGAGCATCAAATTATTTATTAGGCCTAAATGAAATTCTTAGTAAAAATCATCAATCTTATATAGTAAGACAAAGCCTTTTAACTGTAGAACAAGATTAACATATATAAATCTTACTATATAAGATCCTAAATTAGGAATATTTGATACGTCATGAGTGTATAAGTCTCATGTACCATAAATGAATAATAATATGACATATCATCATTAAATTAAAGAAAAAAATAGAAGACTTGTAAATAAACACAAATAATTTTATTTAAACATAATCAAACATTAATTGGAACTATTATAAATAAATATTGATAACCCTCATATTTAAAATAGTAAGTTTAAAGGTTTAGGGTCTAAAATCTTAAGGGTTTTAGCATAAACACATACATTATTTACTCTAGCATTGCACGTCAAAGGTGTGGATATATGTTTGTGTTTATATATATAATATTGTTAATACTTATGCAGAAACTATACGAGGAAACAATAATGAGGATTGAAACCAGTATAAAGTTGAACCGAATTCCAAATCACATTCGTAAACAACACAAAGAATTTCGTGAATGGGACTTCGTTTTAAGCAAACATGATCATCAAACCATTCTTCAAGTAATTACTCGTTTCATAAACTCTTAATTAATTAATTAAAGTCGAGTAGTTGAGCTTAACCAATTAATGGTGCTTTAATTAATGTTTCTTAGATCCTAATTGATGGAAGAGACTCCAATGCTGTGGATATTGAAGGAAACCCTTTGCCAACTCTAGTGTACTTGGCAAGAGAGAAAAGACCCCAACATCACCACCATTTCAAAGCTGGATCCATGAATGCTCTTGTAAGTATAATATTATATAGGCCTAAATATGTACAAATAAAAAGCTCATAAAATTAAATGAGCATTCAAACTCTTACTGTTTTATTGCAAACAGTTAAGTTATCAAACATATACCTTTCATATAATTAAGTCAATGATTGGAAAAAAAATTTTGATCAGAGGGAACAATCAATTGTTGTCCATTTGATAGTCATAGAGCAATTGGGGTTAGGATGATTATTTACTTTTAATTGAGTACTTTTTTTTAATATTTAAATTTATTATATATAAATATTTTTTTGAAAGTAATTTAATTTGCTTGTTACTAACTGATTTTATGGTGAAAATTAGATAAGGGTTTCATCAAGGATAAGCAATGGTCCAATTATTTTGAATGTGGATTGCGATATGTATTCCAACAATTCAAAGGCAATCAAATATTCTTTATGCCTTTTCATGGACGAAAAAAAGGGAGATGAGATTGCCTACATACAGTTTCTTCAGAGTTTCGATAATCTCACAAAAAATGAAATTTATGCTAGCTCTTTTCGAGTACTGCAACAAGTAAGTAATTCAGTCTTTAATAGAAAGGTTTCAACCAAACAATGATTAATTTAATCATATATATGGCATATAATCTTGATGTTGATTTTCATTTTGGTTATATTTGATCTGTCTGTGTTGGTTAAGTTGGAGCTTCATGGACTTGATGCAATTGGAGGACCATGCTACAATGGCTCAGGATGCTTTCACAGGAGAGAGGCTCTCTGTGGGAAGAAATACGAGAAAAACTATAAAGTTGATTGGAAGAAAGTAAGTGATACAAAGGCTGATGAAAGTGCGAGCTTCCTTGAAGAAACATGTAAAGTTCTTGCAAGCTGTACCTTTGAACACAACACAACATGGGGAAAAGAGGTGCATTTTGTTCATTCTTACGTGAATACACAAATGAACATGAACCATTATAGTTTTATTTAGCTGATTAATTCAAGTTAGCTGTAAGAGGTGACATTTAAGTAGGTTTGAGTTCTAATTTCATTAATTATAATCTCTTTTTCTATTTTTAAGTATTAACTTGTTGAATGTCACATTTTAAGGATAATGCATGAATCTAATAGGTTAAGAGGTGACATTTAAGTAGGTTTGAGTTCTAATTTCATTAATTATAATCTCTTTTTCTATTTTTAAGTATTAACTTGTTGAATGTCACATTTTAAGGATAATGCATGAATCTAATAGGTTATCACCTAATTAACATAGGCAAGTAGACAAGGATTTGAACATTTCTTAATAGTAATGATAATAAGTTTTTCGCTGCAGATGGGTTTAATATATGGCTTTCTAGTGGAAGATATAATTACAGGGTTGAATATACAATGTAAAGGCTGGAAATCTATGTATTTAAGCCCTGAAAGAGATGGCTTCTTAGGAGTTGCACCAATAACATTATTACAGACGCTTGTCCAACATAAGAGGTGGATGGATGGTCACCTTCAAGTTTTCCTATCGAGATATTGCCCTTGTTGTATGGATATAAAAAGATCCCTCTTAAGCTTCGACTTGCTTATTGTCCTTACAACTTGTGGGCTGCAAACTGCTTGGCTACGTTGTATATTGTTGTTGTGCCATGTCTTTGTTTGCTTAAAGGCATCTCATTGTTCCCTAAGGTATGAAGCTCCTAGGTTCTTAACTATCTATCTCGTAGGATGCTATATGGAATGATTCTAAAACCATGCCAACCTGCAGATATCAAGCCCCTGGGTGTTCCCATTTGCATATGTTGCCTTTGTACACCGTGCATATAGCCTCAATGAATTTCTATGGTGTGGAGGCACATTCCGAGGTTGGTGCAATGATCAAAGGATGTGGTTGTTCAATAGAACAACTGCATACTTCTTTGCATTATTTGAAACCATCTTGAAGCTATTAGGATATTCACAGCTAAACTTTGTTGTCACTGCCAAAGTAGCTGATAAAGAAGCCTTGAAAAGATATGATGGAGAGTTGATTGAGTTTGGTGCTACTTCACCAATGTTTGATATTTTAGCCACACTTGCAATGTTGAATTTGTTTGGTACCTTTGGGGCACTCAAGAAGGTCATCTTGGATGTAGATGAGGACTTACAGGTTTTGGACAAATTTGGGTTGCAAATTCTCCTCTGCTTTGTTTTGGTTACAATCAACTTGCCTGTATACCAAGCACTCTTCTTCAGGAATGACAATGGCAAGATGCCCAGTTCAGTTACTTACAAGTCTATTATTTTCGCCATGCTAGCCTGTACTGCAACCATGTATTGAACAAGTATAGTTTTTAGAAAGAAAGTCACTACCTAGTATTTGAAAAAAAAAAAAAAACACACAAGTGTTGAAGTTTGATTCTTTCAATAAGTTTGATTTTATGTAATGAGGTATATGAGATTCTAGAATAAATTGTGTCATTAAGAGGATCACAACAATTTACTAGTTGTATTTAAACAAGTAAATGGTTTCGTCGAGGAGGAACTTGCTTTTGGGTGTAAAACCACCATATCTAAAGCTATATTAGATAAGGTGTTATTTTTTTGGTTTAAATTGTTTTAGATAAAGTACTCTTAATAAATGTACTTTTTAGAGTTTGAATTTATATTCACACTCTTATAAGACGAGATCACTTCAACCTTAATCAACTTAATCAACAATTTTATGTCCATGAAAAATTATTACACATGCTTGATAGATGATTAATTGTAACAACAAAATCTTATGTGATTCCATTTATTTATTGGATATATTGAATGGAAAAGAAGTGTAGGATATAAGCAAGCCTAACCACCCTAGTTCTCAGCTGCCGCTATTAACAACAAGGGGGAGAGGAGAGTGACCAGAGAGCTCAAATTCGCCATGGCTGACATACCAGCAGCCAACAAATCTACCGCCCAGGAAGAGCCAGCACCAGGGCCAGGTCACCAAGGACTGCCGTCGCCACCGTAGAGCACGTCGAGTACATCAACGGTTTCAAATCCTGCGCCTTCGAGAGTGTATTAGCACCCGGACTATGTCATGAAAGTAATTTACTCCTATCAAAAGTATGTGAGTAGTACATTATCTTAGAATTTTTATTTAATGAACTACCTTTATATCTGCTTCCCATAATCTCATATTCATTCAAAAAACTTGGTTTAAAGATGTTAAAAACCTTCAAACTTTGAAAAAAATTTAATTAAATACTTTTTTTTTTACACTCAATTGATATTTGAACTTTCAAAATGTATCAAAAAGGTCATCAAACTTTTTCAAAAAAAGCAATTAAGTCCTTACCTTTTTTTTGCATTCAATTAGGTATTGGAACTTTCAAAATGCATCAAAAAGATCATCAAACTTTCAAGAAAAAACAATTAAGTCCCTACTTTTTTTGCACTCAATTGGGTACTTGAACTTTCAAAATGCATTAAAAAAGCCCTCAAATTAAAAAAAAGAAAAATTAAGCCCCTTTTTTTTTTACACTCAATTAGGTATTTGAACTGTAAAATGCATTAAAAAGGCTCTTTAACCGTTAACTTTAATAATTTACCGTTAAAGTTAACTGCCCCTAATTTTTTTAGTTAAAGCCAACCCTGTTACAACCATGGCATGACATATGGCAA
The DNA here is from genome assembly GCF_025698485.1 of Gossypium arboreum. Classification (NCBI taxonomy): domain Eukaryota; kingdom Viridiplantae; phylum Streptophyta; class Magnoliopsida; order Malvales; family Malvaceae; genus Gossypium; species Gossypium arboreum. The sequence goes on from NC_069080.1 coordinate 99,215,174, forward strand.
AAAATTATAAAAATTAAAAATCAATAAAAGTTATAAAAATTATTAAATTTTAATAAAAATATAAAAATATTTAAATTTTATTAAAAATAGAAAAAAATTATTCTTAGACGATAGGGCTAGATTGAGAAGGCTACATTAGCCACCAAAATGGCTAAGCTAACTTACGCTACTTTTGAAGACTTTAAATAAACTCATTTTAGAGAAAAACTCGTATTGTACTTTTGTGCTAATTTAAAACATTCATTTATTGGGTCAATTGTACTAAAAATTTATTTTATTATTGATAGTGTTGTTTTAGAAAAATCGTTTGCTTATCGCTCATCTTTGTAAAAACCCGATGTTAAACTAATGCAGCGGAAAAACCATTTTTCAAGTCATTTTGGAACCTAGTTGTCTTATCGATTAGTTTTTCAGAAACAGTTCATTTAAAATGCAACAGAAATTAGGGAACAATGTCAAATTTTACTTAAGCTAGATATCATACATTTTCTGGTTATTATGCTTGAGTAATCCATGCACGCAAAAATTTTCAAATGAAAAGTTACCAAACCACAAACCAGAAATAATTAAAAATTACAAACCAAAACCAATAGAGACTGATCAAAACTTATTAAAAATAGTCCGATGTCCAAGGTGATTCTCCATATGCCGAGTTTAGTCCTAGTTTCAAGGTTTACCTGAAAAATTAAACACTATGGGGGGGTGAGCTTATGAAAGCTCAGTGTAAGTCAAACAATTATTTAAACACTCAAAAATAGCAAATACTGTGAAGCATATTAGTGTTAACAGAAGAACACAGAACCATCATTGGAATTTCATATCATTACATAGCAATTATGAAATTGATGTCAAATGGTGTATGAGCATGAGTCATCATTCATTCGAGTAAAAATCATTAATTTTGATACCATTCAATACAACACAATACAATACATAGCATAAATCAATAACATTCGAGTATGTCGTGAGAATGATGCAATGCCAAAAGGTTCCTACCCAAACAATCCACTACACACCACAAGTTTTCCAGAACCCGTCTACCAAACTCCAACAAATGCGAGCCTACCACATGGCCTGACACATGGCTGTATGGCATCGACAGTTCAGTTTTCGACTTTCTGTCATTCGCTGTTTTTCTAGTTTTTCGATACACACCTTGACAAATTTTTATGCGAGTACTACCATGCGAGATCCCGAGCCTAAAGCGTGAATTAAACCACCAATTAAATGATTTCTCGAAACCAATTCATTAAGATTGACATATCTAATAACAAAGTTACATCAAAGAATTTCAACTTAAATCCCCAAATTAACTCCTTACCTTCAAGAAATAGCATCCTAATAATGACCCTAGGTTTTTGGAGAACTAACCACCTCGCCAACTTTCATCTATAAACTCAAACAATTAATAAACGAAACCTTTAACCCATAACTAATGAAAAGGAACAACCCACTAACTATAGAAGAAACTTAAATGCACTTATGCAATAAATAAATAGTATGATCCCACCTCAATGATGATCGAAATCGCAAGAGAAAAAGGAAAAGAACTAAGTGTTAAACAACACAAGAAACATATGAAACCAACTAAAGAAAAATAAAAATAAAAGAACAATAGGAACTAACAAACGGTGGCTGGAAAAACAAAGAAAGAAATAGGGAAAAAAACTAATAAATGAAAAAGAAAAGTGGGAATAAGGATGGAATAAAGCAACAGAACATAGAAATTTGGAAAAAGGAAATTAATTTCTTTTCTTTTCTTTTAATAAAAGAACAATATAATCCTATTAATAGATTTTCTGATAACTACCCAGATTCCCTCAGAATTCAAATTTAACCCAAATTTCCCTAGATAGGCGACACACTAGTTAAGTAGCAAAAATAATTCAATTTTGCTCACGTAGGAATTCGAACATAAAACCAAAGGGTGAGCTAACACCTTACTACTAGACCAGCAAACTCATTCTGTCATTAATTGCGAGAAAATTATTTTTAACTCTAATATCCAAAGTCAGGAGTTGGAATAAAAATAACAAAAAAAATTAAGGGAAGGGTTTTGAACACAAGACATTAAGCACACACAACTAACACTTAACCACTACAACAAATTAATTTCTTCGTAGAATTCCACAACTTTTAATACAAAAACAAAGCGTGACCACTCTCACGTTTCACTAATCCAATTTTCACTAACCCAATTTTTGGGATATGACAACTCTCCCCTCCTTAAAACAATTTCATCCTCGAAATTCCCGCTATCCCACCACTCGCTTAACCACAAATATGAAATTTTTTATTCCAAACTAACCATTACGCTACCGCTGCACAACTCTGATCTCCCTACCAAATCGATCCACACTTTCCTTTATAGAGAGCTTATGTAACATCTCGAAATAAGGCCTAAATGGAATAGTGGTTGCGAAACCACAAATTTGATATAGAAAAATTTATTTCGATTAATTTTTATGATTTACCGAGTGATTAGATGCATGTGTTAGAGTATTGATAAGAAATTTTATAGATTGCATGTTTAACTTGCCTATTAGGGCTTATTTGCGAAGTTGTTTAATGTACCGATTTAGGGCCTAAACGAACGATGGTTTTAGAACCATGAATTCAAGTCAAAAAATTTATTCTGATTAAGTTTTAAGGTTTATTTATTGATTAAAATATTGTGTAAAAATATCGTTAAGAAATTTTACTGATAAAGTGCTTAATTGGACTTTTAGAACTAAATTGCAAAAGTTACAAAATATGTATTCTAATTTATAAGTACTTGATTGAAATGGGGTTTTAAAGAGGAGGTCCTTAAATGGTAATTAGACCATTATATTTTGTTTGGACAAAAATGGGCATGAATAGGACAAAATTTTAAAGAAAGGCCTTAAGGGCATTTTAGTCATTTGGTAAGTAAAAGAAATAAAAAGGGAAAATAAAGCCAAAATTGACTCATCTTTTTCATGGAGGCCGAAATTAGCATGGGGGAAGTCATGGCTAGGGTTTTCAAGCTTTCCAAGCTCAATAGTAAGTCCGTTCTAGCCCCGTTTTTCAAGTTCTTTACGTTTTTGGAATCCCGGTAACTTGATTAAGCTTATTCTAGCAATAATTTAAGGTAGGGTTCATATTTGGAAAAATACCCATAGGTGAAATGTGTTTATTTTTATGTTTTATGGTAGAATATGAAGGCTTAAATTATGTTAAACAACTTTTGCTAAGTAGTTTTACGCAAAAATGAATAAAACGGCTTAATCGGTAAAAGTTGTTATTGTTCATAACTATGTGTTAGAGTGAGAATTTGATGTTTCCATGGAAGGGAAAAATGATCATCATGTCATAAAACATAAAAATAAGGGATGAAGTTTAATTCCCGAGTCTAGGGGCAAAAGTGTAAATATGCAAAAGTTTAGGGGCAAAATTGTAATTTTGCCAAATTTTTCATTAATTAAGTAAGTAAAATATGATGTTTTAGATCCCGGAAAATGATATTTGAACCTAGAATGGGAGAAAAATCGAAAATCGAGAAAGTTGGTAAAATGGTCGTTTTAGTATCGAGGTACGTTCATATGTATAATAAGCATTAATTTATGCATGTTTCAATGTAAAATTGATATATTTATTATGATTGTCGAGGTGTTGAAAGTAAGTATAATTATGATGATTTAAATGTTCAATATTAATTCGACATGGAAATGAGAAAGTACGTAAGTTTGTATGTAAATAATACATTATCTTTATTACGTTTTTATATTTCAGCATATTTTATGTATTGTAGCTGATTTTTGCATCATAATTGACTGGAAGAATGGAATAAAGTATTAGAAAGTGAGATACTTCCCGTTTGAACCTTCGGAATCGAAAGATACAGATGGTATGTAGCTAGGTCATATGTGTAATACGGGATGTATACCACGTGTACAAGAGAGCTACGAGACATTATGAGGTAGCTAGGTCGCATGGGTGATACTATGTGTACACCATGTAGACAAGAGAGCTACGAGATAAATGTAGCTAGGTTGCATGTGTGGTTCCAGGTGAAGGACACAATGTAAACAAGACAGCTACGAGATAAAGTGGCTAGGTCACATGGGTGGTACTAAGTGTTCATCATGTGTACAAGACAGCCAAAATTATGTGTACAATCGAGCTAGGTCACATGAGTGGTGCTAAGTGAAGGCTACTATGTGTACAAGAGAGCTTCAATTTTAAAGGTGGGCTTTGTGCGATACCATCGCGTATCTGTTATTATTCCGAAGCGTTCAACTGAGAAATTGATTAAATGAAATTGTGTATGACTTTGTGATGATAATTTTTAGTATATACGTGTGTAACTTATGAGCAATATGCACGATATGTGATTGGAAATTGGAAAGATTGTTTTGGGTAAGTGATGAATACAATTGAAGTGTGAAAGATCAAAATTTACAATAAAACTGTTCAGGATAGTTGCAGTGACGAGAATCTAAAAATTTACCAAAAATAGTAGAAATTGAATCAGAGATTAAATGAGATATAAAATTAAAGCTTAATGAGTCTATTTTCATATAATAGAAACAGAGCAAGCAAAGGAATTATATATTCTAAGATATTTAAGTTTATATGAGACTGGTTTAGAATGATTACGTGATCCCCTGTTCTGACTTTGAAAAATAATTAAAAATTGTAAAAAAATAATTATGGGATATAATTTACATGTTTGAAATTCTTAATGAGTCTAGTTTCAAATAAAATAAAGTATAACATCATATTAGTTCTGTACAAAGAGAAAATTTATTTTTAGTGAAGAGTGGTCAGGGCAGTTGAGCAGTGAAACAGGTATAACTTCAATGAATAAACTGTACTAATTGGCTAGACCAAAAATTATGAAAATTTTATGGTAAGAATATACGTGAATATAGTTTCAAATAAAATTAACGGTTTTTAATTGGGAGTTCTTTAACTCCAGAAATAAATAATTTAGCTGCTGATACTCTGCTAGATAGCTTATTTTGAACCTGTTTATAATTGTAATAGTGAAAGTATGTGTGTTTGTGATGGTAATATTCCGGGGACATATTGTGACTTTGTTTAATGTATGATAATGTATTGTTTATTAATATTTACATATTTACTTACTAAGCTATAATGCTTACTTTCTTCCTTTCCTTTTTCCTATAGTGTCACAAATGTTAGCTCGAGTTGGAGGTCGCCGGAGGTTAAATCACACTATCAAACTATTGATCGATATATAAAGGTTTTAAAGAATTTTTAAGTCTTTGGCATGTATGGAGACTCGTTTAATTGTTATTAAGTTGCTAGGAGTTGGCCTAAAATACTTACCTATGTTATTTGAAGGTCTCTATTGTATAAAGTCATTTAATGTAGATAGTCTTGATTATGTTATTAATTAAATGATGCAATTTATGAATGTGCATGCTTACCTATGTGTGTGGTTGAATTAAAGCATAATATGGGCCTTGTAAGTTTTTTTTAGGGACAGCTTGAATATGTTTGAAAATTTTAAAATTTGATGAAATTTTATGTCTCGGTTTTAAAGGATTACAAGTACTCAAGTCCGGTAATACCTCGTACCCTGTTCCGGCGTGATACGGGTAAGGGGTGTTACATTAGGTTTAAACCCCATTTCTCCTATTTTTGTACCTAACTTGGATTGTCTCAAAAAGCTTTCTACAGAAATAACGCTAAAGATCCTCTACCCAAACTCTTAAAAATATCGCTTACCAAAAATATACAGGTACAAATAATTCTTATCAATTTAGAGTACATTCGAAATAGATCGTAGAAGTACATGTATCATTGTCAGATGCATCTCGACTCTTTTGATGCCTAGTTACATATCCCCTTCTCTGATTTTGTTTCTGATTCGAAGCTTTATATCCGACTAAAAAAGTGTCGTGAGCAATCCCTAACTTGATGCTTAACAAACCCATATCTAAAACATGCCCCCGTTTTCTGTCAACGTTCACTCGAATGGCATCTATCACAGTAAGTACAAATCAGAACCTGATCCACATTCACAACTGTCTCATCCCACCGAAGCCTGTCTACATTGGCTCGTTTCCTTGGTTGTAGATTCAAGTCAATAGGACCAGCACTCCTCTTATTCTACGCATTATTTATTTCTTTATTCTCATTGTGCGAGTAATTACTCTCTACCGCTAACTTGACTTGATACGTTTGAGGTCACTCAATCATAAAATTTTGACCCACAGATACCTCTTAACTTGATACCTCTTAGGACACAGCAACGTCCCCTGCTTTCTGATTACTGCCCTCAGATTCAGGCGTCATAGCAAATTCATTGATTTCCAAATTGGGCTTACTACCCCGAGAAAAGGACTCGGCTCTGGCCACTCAATAATGTGCATCACACCCTCGCACATCATGGCTATAAGTACTCATTATACTAATCTACAGTTTTAGAAATTTTATGAATTAGCTTAAGTTTACTGAAAATCCTAAGTCTAAAATTTTAACAGAGTTACTTATAGAATTACTACAGTCCTTAGCTAGAGTAGAGTCACCTTAGCACAAAAGTTTTGCTAATTTATCTTATATAGCTAAAGTAAAGATACTTACAGGATCGGCGTCGGAGTCTGGGATTCTTTTTTTACAGACTCAAAAATAAAAATAATCAAAATTTGATTACACATTTTTTATAAACCCTAAAGATCAAATTTAATAAGAAATTTGATTTAATTCAAACATATTTTAAGAAGATTTTTTAACCAAAAAATCACAACCTGATTTTTATAACCTGGCTCTAATACCACTAAATGTAACACCTTAAATCAATCGAGAAGTTATGACCGAATGTTGAGAAATTACATTAACTTGTTTAAAAACCTTTATTTTGATCGAACTTAAAGCGCGTTTCGAAAAAATTCTGGCAAAACTCTTATAGACGTTTTAGAAAAAAAAAAAACAAAGTTTGAAAACACTTAATTAAAACCTAGAATTTGAATTCAAAATTTAACATGTTGAAAGTACTAACATGGCCAGATCATTTTAAGTATTAAAATAAACATTTTTTAATACATTTGTTTATTTACAGAAAAATTCTTTAAGGGTTACTTAGCTTGTAGCGAAAAACTTTCAAAGTTTAAATTTTGAAAAACCAAATTTTATCTTTTTTTTCCCGCGAGGTTTTGCAGTATCAAATTCGTAGATATCTATATCGACAAATTAAATGGAAACCAAAACAAACCCAAATAAATTTACAGTCCATCAAAAGCTTAAATTAAATAATTATGAAAACCACTAATTTTAATTTAATTGATAAAACCATCCGAGCTAGTGCACGCCTTCTGACTCTAATTTACTCATTACCTAAAATGTCAGAAATAAAATAAAGGAGTGAGCTATAAAGCTCAATGGATAACTAAAACTCAAATTGAGATTACACACATTATGATATACAAAACAGAAAACCATAGAAAATTTCATAACGATCAGTCAAACAAAATTTAGTATGGATGATTATGCCAATGCAATATTTTTTAGAAAATCATCATGCAAAATTTTCAGGAAACGTCCTACCCAAATCCGCTACACACCAAAATAGAGTTATCGCCCAAACTCATCCATAAAAAATAAACTACTAAAGTCATCCCGAGTTGCCTGACAATGATGACCCGTCGCCCCGGATTGCCTGACAACGATGGCTTAACAATATGCAGTTAAACTGCCAAATCAAATATATGTGGTCAAGCCACTAAATACACAAATCATTAAACTGCTCGTACAGAATCTTCTTCCTCTAACATTATCCCAAACCCCATGTAATGTGTCATGTCATGCATGCACAACATCAGAATGGTGAGCATGTAGGGCATGTTGACATACAGTAGCAGAAACAGATGGCATAAAAGTCCATGCTTCACAAAATAGATTTATTAAAGCTTTTATAAACACATTAGTTTTGCCATGAAATCGTATGCATGGTTACATAACAGATTCAGAAATAAAAATTAACAAAATCATACATTATACAAACTTATACAGACATAGCGAACCAGAACATACCATCAGAACTACTAGTATCATAACATGAAAAAATATATATTACAAATACCCTAAACACATCAACACAGAAGCATATTAACTGATACAATGTTTTCATGTCTTAATTAAGCGATACGGACCCTACGGAGAGGCTAAATATAGTTCATAAAACAAAATGAACCAAAACGGGAATTTTCAGAAAATAGGCCCATAGGCAAGTGTGGCCCACACGACCTAAAAGGCTAGCCCATGTAGCCCACACGACCTACCACATGGCCTAACACACGACCGTATGACATTGACAATTTTTTATGTGAGTACTACCACGTGAAATCCCGAACCTAAAATGCAAATTAAACCACCAATTAAATGATTTTTCGAAACCAATTCACTAAGATTGACATATCCAATAACAAAGTTACACCAAATAATTTCGAGTTAAATCCAAAATTAACTCATTACCTTCAAGAAGTAGCAGTCGAATAACGACCCTAGGTAGTCGGGGAACTAACCACCCCACCAACTTTCATCTATAAACTCAAAAAATTAATAAATGAAACCTTTAACCCACAACTAATGAAAAAGAACAACCCATTAACTATAGAGGAAACTTAAAAGCACTTACGCAATAAATAGATAGTATGATCTCACCTCAATGACGATCAAAATCGCAAAAGAAAAAAGAAAAGAACTAAGTGTTGAACAGCAAAAGAAACATATTAAACCAACCAAAGAAAAATAAAAATAAAGGAACAATAGGAACTAGAAAACGGTAGCTGAAAAAAAAAAGAAAGAAAGAGGAAAAAAAACTAATAAAAGAGAAAAAAACAAACGTGGGAATAAGGATGGAATAAAGCAATAGAAAGTGGAAATTTTAGAAAAATGGAAATTAATTTCATTTGCTTTTCTTAATTCAATTATGCTCACATAGGGATTCAAACATAAAACCAAAGGGTAAGTTAACACCTTACCACTGAACCAGCAAGCTCATTCTATCATCAATTGTGAAAAATTAGTTTGAACTCCAATATCTAAAGTCAGGAGTTGGAATAAAAATAAAAATAAAAATTCAAAGGAAAGGTTTTGAACATAATACCTTAAGCACACACAACTAGCACTTAATCACTACAACAAATTAATTTCTTGACAGAATTCCAAAACTTTTAACACAAAATCAAAGCGTGACCACTCTCATTTTTCACTAATCCAATTTTCGCTAACCCAATTTTTGGGATGTGACATCAAGAGTTTGAAAGAATTTTGCAATAGGGTTTTGAAGGAAAAATAGATAATAAATAAAAGTAAGGAGGATAAATTCTATTAGGATTTAAAAAGTAGTAATTTGAAATTCAAATTAGGATAAGAAGGTAAAAGATATGGAATTTTAATTCTATTTAAATTTTAAAGAAGGATAAGATGTGATTTCAAATTAGGATAAGAAGATAAAAGATGATGAAATTTTATTTCTATTTAAATTTTAAAGAATGATAATATATGATTTTAAATTAGGATAATAAGATAAAAGATGATGAAATTTTAATTTTATTTAAATTTTAAAGAAGGATAATATATGATTTCAAATTAGGATAAGAAGTTAAAAGATGATGGAATTTTAATTCAATTTAAATTTTAAAGAATGATAAGATTTGAATTCTTTGAATTCTAGTTGGGATTGGATTGGGGTGAATTTCTAATATTTACTAATCTTTAGGGTGTCATTGTAATTTTTTAAAATTTTGAGGGCTTTATTACAATTTTATCAAAGTTAGGGCGCCACCTGCAATTTCCCCACTTTGGCCGAATTTAAAAGGAAAGGGAAGGGAAGAGGCATGAATAAATCTTGGGCAAGGAAAGTGGAATGGGTGATGCTTGGCCATTAGGCTAATGCCCATTTTATAGTTATATCTCACCACTTTTAATATAAAAGCTATCTTTAAGCTTGCTCTTTTAAATACATAAAAATTAATGGAAGAAAATTCAAAAGTGGGGGTTTGAACCTTGGTTTTTTAGGGATTTTATTAAGCTCTTAACCACTAATGCTAGAACTTAATTTTTGATAATTTTATAAATTCTAAACCCCTAATTTTTAGGATGTGAAAAATCTCCCTCCTTTAAAAAAAATTCATTTTCGAATTTTAACTACTGACACAAGAATTGCTTAATCACAAAATCTATTATTTCTTCTTTTAAACTAACCACTAATTTTTGACTGTGCAACTCTGATTCTTATTCTCTTTAGCTTCCTACGGGTTTTTTTTTAAGACATTATTCACTACCATGATCTATCCTTCAGTAATTTCACTAACATTTTTCTCTATCCCAAATTTCCCTATTTAACCGAATACTATTGTTTCTTCGAGTCTAAGGTTTATCAACAATTTTCAAGTAAAAGTTCAAGCATTAGCTATTTCCTAAATGTTTACAGTCTAAGAGTACAATTTATCTAAAGTCTCAAAAGTAACAGTAACTAAAGTAGGACCAGCATCGGAGTCTCGAATTATTTTTTCAAAACTTGTGGCATGATTTTTCCCAACTTTTCCCCATCATAAAAATAATTTATTCCTATGCATGCCTACTCCTTCAAAAGTTTAAACCATTGTTTAGAAAACCTAAGGTCTTATAACATTAAATGTAACCATCCCAATCCTGCCTAGACGGTACACCCGAGCCGAAGAGATCACATTAGTCACCGAAGTGATCCTCTCTTCTTCTTTTTCTTCAAATCCATCCTCAATTCTAAACTTAGTTTTTCTTATAGTGAATAAATGATATTAATAAATTAAAACTAACATTAATTTAGACGTGAAAAGTAAATCAATAATCTTTGTATAGTAAATCAACCTTGTTAAAACACTTAATAAATAAACAATATTTTAAAATCATTATCAATGAGAAATAATAAGTATAAACTTTTCTATCTATATAAATACCTATTAATAACATGCATCCTAATTGATGTAATTTAAATAATTGTCTCATGCCACGATTTTTAATAAAATAATACAATAATTGTTATAATAAATAATAATAAATCATTGGTGAGAACAAGCCGAGACCCTCCGCATGTCAAGTCCACGTCCTAGTCCGTTGGGTTATCTGAAAAGATGGAAATTAGGAGGAGTGAGCTATGGAAGCTTAATGTGTGTCCCTTTAAAATAAACAAACCAATATTCGAAAGTACATGTCAATTATAATAATCAAGTTCACATTTAACATTCAGTTGAATTCAATTGAACAATTCAACTATGGAGCCATAATATCATTTTCATTAGATATATGCACCTTTATCAGTTCAGTCATTTCAACATGTACTTTTCAATGATTATGCATGGTTTGTCATGCAACATTCGTTTAACGTTTCATTTAACATTCGTTAATCCTACACCCGACCAGTAGCTCTCTAAATAGGGAGTTTGTAACACCCCTAACCCGTATCCGTCACTAGTTTAGGGTTACGGGGCATTACTTAACAAAACACAGTTCAGCTTGCTCATATAATTCATTTCTTGTTCAAAGACGTATAAATTTCTTTACAAATATTCAAACCAAATTTGCATACATCAAGCCAAGTTCACACATTTTTAATATATAGTCAATTAAAATCAAACATGCTATATTCATCAAGTTACATATACAAACTATGCTTCAAAGTTCAAACTTATTAATATCATTTATTTAATCACATATTCAAATCAACTAATATACATCAAAGTCATGTTATTCAGACGTAATAAATATAATATTAAAACCATATGACTTTAACATTAATGGCACTCAGATACTTAAAATATATTCAAGAATATATCATTACATTTCATATATCGAATATATGTCAATACATCTATTTCACTAGTTGTATATCAAATATATCATTTCATAACTTCTGCACATGCGTATATTAAAACAAATTAAACCATATTACACTGCTTAATATCCATTCACATATGCGACATTAGTAACATTACAGCATGGCCGACATACTTTTAATGATATCATATTAGGCGTATACCATCCTTTAAAAAAAAAAAAACTAAACCATTTCTAAACACAAATATCAAACTGTAGCTATCCCATTCCATTAGCTTTTTAATAAACATACCAACTCACATATATCATGCACAATCGTACATTAGTCTAAGTTAAGCTATCCCACACGACTTATTAAACATACATATATAACTCAAAAGCAAACATTACTAAATATCATTATTACCAAATTATGCACATTTCAATATAGCACTCATAACCATTTTCTTTTGAACACAAATGCCAAACTAAAACAAACCTATTCCATATGCTAATATCATACCAATTCATTTATCATCTATTCGGCTATCAAATTAGCCACAAAAATCAAATCAATTTCACAACTCAATTCCAAACTAATATATATCACCTCATAATCAAATAACTAAATAAACATATTACTTATTAACTACCCAAAAGACAAACAAACATACCTAAAACATATTCATCATTTTCCATTTAAAAATCGTACCTAAACAACCAATATACAATCAATAATATTTTCATAACTTAGCTAATATAAACTTATCATAATAAAAAACATATCCATCACCACATTAACGTCACATAATTGAATTGAGTAACAAATACATCATACATATATACCAGAAACATACTTCCAAAATAAGCTTATAACATGACCGAATATACACAAACATTTACATCATGATCAAGCCATTTTTGCATGGCTATATATATAAAATTTCAAAACCAACCATATCCAAACGAGCCTATACATGCCATATGTCAAAAGTACAAGCTTTCAAAGTACTGAAATAGCGATTGATAGTCTGATGATGTTCCAAGATGATCCCTAAGCTCGTAGCTAGCTTCCAAAATCTATAAAACATCGAGTAAACACACAAAGTAAGCTTGAAAAGCTTAGTAAGCCATAAGCAAATAAATCATCAAAAGAGCATTTACATTTTAAATCTAGTTGACCGAATATAACAAATATCACATACATATATAATCACCTTTTATCATGTAACATTCATATTACCAGATCAAGTACTATACTTACCTTAATCTTTCATGAACAAACAAAATTCACACGTACCTGAATCAATTAGCTCAATTTTACATTCAATCTTGACTCGACATTGCCTGTTGAACCATTCGAAATCATAAAGGATACATGGAAATCATATAAGCTTATACAATGTCATATCCCAGATATGGTCTTACATGCTATCACATATCGATGCCACTGTCTCAGACAGGGTCTTACATGTATCATATATGATGCCAATGTCCCAGACATAGTCTTACACGTTTTCTCACTTTGATGCCAATGTCCCAGACATGGTCTTACACGAATCACACATTGAAATTCCTAATGTCATGACATACGTATCCTATACTATTCCTATGGTCCATACGGGGCTTTCGGACGTCATAATTCAATTAATTCAATCTCGAACAACTCCTCAAATGCTCAATTCAATTCGGCACATACATATTTATTTACAATTCAATTTGGCACATATAAAAATTTATACATCTGAATTTAACAACATTATTTACTTATGACCTTACCTTTTACGGAATGAACGGAACAGAATTACTATTCAACAATTTTCAACTTCCCCGGGTCCAAATCTGATTTCTTCATTTCTTGATCTAAATTAATACAAATTTAACTTATTTAATTATATATTCATTAAATTTTCATCCAAACCACATAAATGGGTATTTTTCACTTTAGCCCCTAATATTTCACATTTTCTCAATTTAGTCTGTATTTCAAATCAACACAAAATACAAAAAATTTCAATAAACTCATGTTAGGCTGATTTCTCCTTAAGTCCCTAGTAGTTAGGCCGATTTCTCCTTAAGTCCCTAGCAGTCCATTAATTTCATTTATTTCACATTTTGACCCCTAAATTTTCAAATTTCACAATTTAATCCTAAATAAGAATTTTTATCAAAAATCACTTAATTAAACATCATAATCAATCAACAAATATTTATTTTTCATCATCAAACAACAAAAACTTCAAGCTATCATCAATGGCAAATCATGAATACATCAACAAATTCAAAAATTCAAGCATGGGCTAGCTAGTATTCGAAGCAACGATCTCAAAAACGTAAAAATTATCAAAAACCGAACAAAAATGAACTTACAATTGAGCTTGATAGTAGCGAACCCTAAATAGCCATGGATACTTTTCTTTCTTCTTCAATTTCGGCAATAAAGATGATAATGGACTAAATTTTTATGTTTTGTTTTATTTTATTAAGCTTATTAACATAATTACCTTATCAACCTTAAAAATTAAATAACAAAACACATAATGATTGTCCATCTTTGTCCACTCAAATATTCAATGGTCAAATCACAACATAAGGACCTCACATTTAATTAATCAAAGCAAATAGGCACTTTAACTTATAGCATGCTACTTTTATATTTTACGCGATTAAGTCCTTTTATCAAATTAAACAACCAATCGATAAAATTAAATCACGAAATTTTCACACATATCAAATAACATGCTGTAAACACCAAAAATAATATTAAAATAATTTTATGACCTCGAATTTTTAGTTTCAAAACCACTATTCCGATTTAGCTAAAATCGAGCTGTTACAAGTTCCCTAAAACCCCCTCTATCTTTTTACTCCGCTCATGGACGTTTACCACTACATTTGTTCAAATACGGTAAGTGTAGATAAAGCTGCTGATGACTGTGGAAGCATAGCCGCTCCCAATAGAAAACTGTTAGAGAGTTCGTGAGAGCATAGTGCAAAAACATCACTGTTAGGATATGATGTAACTCTGGGCACACAGTAAGACCATTGTAGTTGGAATCTGCTACGGCTGTGAATACACAGCGAACATTCATTTAACTGCGGAGTCACGACCACTCGCATATAATAGCCGTCAGAGTGATTATGTGGCACAATGATATTGCAGTTGGAATCTACCGTTCTATGGATACATGGTCAAACATTCGTTTATGCAGTCAATATGAGCTTCTATTCTTCCTCCTTTCATATCATCCCCCCATGCATATGCAATGCAATCATTCTTTAATGCATTCATTCACTCAATCATTAATACTTTTAACATTCTATTTTGTTGCATAATAACGATAGTCATGATTATATCCAGCAGTTAATAGTTCAATCATTTAGGCATACGAGACATTCATTCAGTATTTATAATATTGATAACTATAAAATCATCCATGAATCAAGCAATCAATCAAAAGTAATTAAAATCATAAATTCATTCATGCATATATTCAATCATTCTAATCCTAATCTAGGACCTAACTACATAATCTAGTTCTCTAGATGCCATTAAAAACCTAATTAGGAACTGAATTGCATAAAATAATTAAAGACAAGGCAAAACTAAATTTTTTTAGTTTCAGAGGCCACATGGCTATGTAACCAACCTGTGTGTGAAGCCCCAAGTCGTGTGCGATGCGAAAGGGTGAAGCTGTAGGAGCCACACGACCATGTGTCTAGGCTGTGTTCAAGGCTCTAGGCCATGTGCATTGGATCCACACGACTTTGTGTTAGGCCGTGTGCGGGGCTCCAGGCCGTGTGCAGTGCGAAGAGGGTGAGGTGCATGAGCCACATGATCGTGTGTTTAGGTCATGTATGAGGCTCCAGGCTGCGTGCAAAGCAAAGATGCGAGGGAAACCAAGGGGACATGGCCATGTGTAAGGTCGTGTGATCCACACTGGCAGGCTACACCCCTGTGTGATAAGCCATGTGCGATTGGGAAATTTCAAATTTTGACTCAATTTTTTATAAAAGAACACACACTTGACTTTCCTGTGACCTTAGATGACTAGCCTACATTCAAGTTCGATTTGAACACCTATAAAGGTATTTCAATTGACAAAATACAAGAATCAAGAATGAATTTTCAATATTCTGGAAATTTTCAACAAAAACTTTAAAGATTTTTAATCTGATTGAAATATTTATCAAAACTTGATATCTTCCATAATTGAAAGGTCCTAGTCGACAGAGGATGAGATACTTATCAATCTTGATAGAAATTCAACGATCTAATGACACGATTTTCAACAATTTGGGAAAGAACAATTGATGAGGACTTGACTGAATTTTTAAAAAATTTAAAGGATGTTTTTCAACAAAATTTAAGGGCTTACAAGAGTTTTGAAATAGAGAATTTTGAAAGAAAAATAGGGTATAAATAGAGAGAGTTAGGGTTTCAATTTGATAAAATAACAAATAGGGAATTTTAATAGAATTAGGAAATAACTTAGAGAGTTTGAGGGTTAATGGACAAATAGTCCATTTGTCTCAAAATCACCAAAAGTAAGATAGGCTAACGTGGATAGAACTTTAGAAGTGAGAGAAAAATTGGAAAAGCCTTAACTATGGACTTGTGTCACAGACTTAGGATTTTTGCCTCACAATCTATACGGTCTTAGGCAGTTTCTTACTCCAAAAAAGCTTAAGTCAGCCTAATTCCCCTAATATGAGGATTCAATAGAATTCCTCCACAAAAACCCAACTCAAACGAAAGCAACTTGAAGCCAAACAAAATGAACGAAAAACGAAACAAGAACAAGCCATAGAAAAATAATAACGCAAGAGAGAGAAATTTGAATGAATGCTCTCAAGAATTCTTATTACTCAAAACTCAAGTGATTTATAATGAGGGGAGAGGCCTCTATTTAAAGTTGAGCCTCCCCAAATCCAACGGTACAGATCAAATACATCAACGGCTCAGATTAAATAATGTCTACAAATCAAATCTCTAAGATTACAAAATCATATATTCTAAGATTATATATCATATCTAAGATTGCATATCCCCAAAGATTATATTTCCATATGTGTCAAGCTTGTAGATGGACCTTCAATCTCTTCAAGCAACGGGCCAGTCTGATAGGGCCAAATGACCTCCTTCCCACTTGATAGATCGCACATATGTGTCATGGTTGCAGGCTCCCATGCGTAACCCATGACATTCTCCCCCACCGAATCAAGCGATGCCCTCGTCTCGTCTTCCACATGGTACCGATCTATCTTATCTTGGAATTTCCATAAGGCTTCAACAGGTTCTCAACTGAACTCACTATCGGGAAATCCCTTCCATTGGACTAGGTATTCATGCCGCGATCGATAATGCTTTCGCCTGACTACACGATCTACCTCGATGTTTTTTACCTCTCTATTATAAGTGACTTTTACCTACATTGGTGCTCGTTCAGACTTGCTTTGATTTAGGTCTTCCCCATCTTCATGGAATTGCTTAAGCATACTCACATGAAATACTGTATGGACTTTGAGCTATTTCGGTAACTCAAGCTTGTAGACCACCTTGCCTACCTTCTTTATAACTCGAAATGGCCCCTCATATTGCCACACAAGTCCCTTATGCAAATCATCATGTCGCAAAAGCAAATGTAGTTTAGCAAGAACTGGGTCACCAACCTGAATTACACATTTCTTGGATTCTGATCCGCCCATTTCTTGTTGCGCTTACTTGCCTTATGTAGACAAACTCTAGCTAGATCATTTTGCTCTTGCCAATCTCTCGCAAATTGTTAAGCTACTGAATTCAGTCTCATATAACGAGTTGCAACAATATTGGGTGTAAGTGGTTGTTGCCCCGTCACTATCTCGAACGGACTCTAGTTCGGCACCCTACTTCTTTATAAGTTGTATAATAATTAAGCCACATCCAGCAACTTTGGCCAGTCCTTTTGTGTCGCACTCACATAGTGCCAAAGTTATGTATCTAACAATGCATTCACTCGTTTGGTTTACCCATCAGTTTGTGGATGTATACTAGTTGAGAAGTTCAAGTCTGAGCCCATCAACTTGAACAACTCCGTCCAAAAGTGCCCGTGAATCTCTCATCTTGATCATTGATAATAGACTGTGGTACTCCACAATATTTCACCACATGTTTAAGGAACAGATGAGCTACCTCCTTAGCTAGACACTCTTTAGTTGCGGGGATAAAAGTTGCATACTCTGAAAACTTATCCACCACAATAAAAATACTTGAAAATCCATCAGATTTAAGCAAACCTGCAATAAAGCCCATGGATAAACTCTTCCACGAACGCTCCGGAATGGGCAAAGGTTATAACAAATCAGTAGGAGCCTTCAACTCAACCTTATCTTATTGGCACACCAAGTAAGTTTTCACATAGGTCTCTACATCATCACCCATGTGAAGCCAATAAAACCAATCTTCTAAAAGAGCCAAAGTACGGTGTATACCTGGATGGCCAGCCCATTTTGAATCATGACTTTCTTTCACAAATTCCCATGTTTAGGCACAATAAACGTTGTCAATGAGTGTATATTAATTCTCCCTCAAGCCAAAATCGCCTCGTTTTTCCATCTTTGGCGAGCTCAATCAGATTTTTAACTGTGGGATCGTGGGACAAGCCTTCTTGAATGCACTCTAATAAGGGACTCTCAGGTTGGCTTATAGTTGCAAATGCCATTTTCTGGCTAATCGCACCAGCCACAGTATTGGCACTTCCCGGCTTGTCTTCCATGCTAAAATCAAACTCCGCTAAGAAAACCTGCCAACGAGCCTACTTGGGGGACAACTTTTTCTGGGTTAGGAAATAACTATTAGCAACGTTATCAGTGAATGCAACGAATCTAGAACCTAGTAAATAATGCCTCCATGTACGCAAATAGTGCACCACAGCAATCATCTCTTTTTCTTGGACTGTGTATCTTCGTTTCGTCTCATTAAGCTTTCGACTCTCGAAAATAATTGGATGCCCATCTTACATCAATACTCCCCCAATCGCATAATCTGAAGCATCCGTACGTACCTCATACGCCTTTGAAAAGTCTAGTAACGCAAGTATAGGCTCACTTATCATTGCTTGCTTCAGTTGGTTGAAGGTTTCTCGCACTGAGGATCCCAGTCCAACACTTTACCCTTTTTCAACAAGCCTGTCAAGGGTGCAGTAATCTTGGAATAACCTTCAATAAAGCGTCGGTAATAATTTGTAAGCCCAAGGAAAGATCGCAACTGCGTCACCTTAGTCGGTGGCTTCCAATCTACAATTGCTCGAACTTTTCTTGCATCCATTCGAATTGTGCCACCTCCCATAATATGGCCTAAAAATGGCACATCTCGTTGGGAAAATGAGCATTTCTCCTCTTTGACATATAGCTTATTTTCCCGTAGGTTTGGAACACTTCCCTTAAATGTCTCACATGTTCCTCAAACGTCTTACTATATACCACAATGTCATCAAGATAAACAACCACAAAACGATCTAAGAAGGGTTGTAATACTTTATTCATTAGGGTGCAAAACATGGCCAAAGCATTTGTCAACCTGAACGACATCACAAGGAATTCAAAAGACTCGTACCGAGTTACACAGGCTGTCTTGGACTCATCCCCTTCGGCTACTCTCACTTGGTGGTACCCCGATCGCAAATCTAACTTCGTAAACCATATCGCGTTACAAAGTTGATTGAACAAATCTGCAATAAGTGGAATGGAATACTTGTTCTTCACAGTGATCTTGTTTAAGACCATATAGTCGATGCACAATCTCAAGGACCCATCATGCTTCTTTTGGAACAACACTGACACACCAAATGGGGCTTTAGATGGTCTAATAAACCCGACATCTAAAAGCTCCATCAACTACTTCTGCAATTCCTCCAACTCGGGTGGGGACATCCGATATGGTGCCCTTGCTGGCAGTTCAGTATTAGGTAATAACTCAATCTTGTGATCCACCTCCCTCTTGGGTGGCAATCTTTTGGGCAACTACATAGGCATTATATCTTGGAATGACTTCAACAACCATTCCACTTCCTTTAGAATTTCCCCCTCAGATTTCTCATCCACATTGTCCCTCAAGGTAGCAAAATAGGAGACTTCATTTTGACGGACTCCTTTGGCAAATTGGATTGCCGACAATGTTTTTCCCTCCATGCTTCCCTTTCTTTTTATTCGCACCATATATCGATGGTTTGAATTGGAGATCTTCATGTAATTCTCGGAAGGATGAATATCCGCATTAAGTTTGTTAAGTAAGCTTAATCCAACTACAAAATCATAATCAACAAGTGGAATTACATTAATGGTTGCTTTGCCCGTCCACTCGTCAAGTTTGAGTTTCACCCCTTTTGCCACACCCGTTATGGGAATATTTTTCGAATTCACCATTTTGATTCGACCCGAATCTTTTTCAATTTTGAGGCTAAGCTCCTTTTCCATTTTTTCAGACAAGAATAAATTGGATGCACCAGTATCGACAAGTACATTCAATCATCTGCCAACTACGATGATGTCCACAAACATCAGCCCATTACTTGCCTTGTCTTCGGCACCTCCTAATATCAAATTAAAGCTTTTGGTGTCGTCTTTGGCTTGTACTTCCATGGCATGGAAAGCCTCTTTCTTTGGACAAACACTCATCCTATGTGGGCCTTGACAAAGACAGCATTTCAATGGCCCCTTCCTATCCCAATGCTTACCTTGACTAGCCCTTGGGCCTTCGCCATTCTTTTCTCCTTGATCCTTGTCTCCCCCATCATTGCCTTTGGGTCTCGACTTGGGCTTAGAAGACTCACTATTATCAAAATTTCTTCCCCCAATATCGTAGAAATTTTCTGCCTCATCCATTGATATGGTCAATTCAGTGATACTTAGGCAACGCAACTCTTGCTTAGCCCATATTTTCAGCCCATCCTCGAACCAATAAAATGTTTCCTTCTCATTCAAGTCTGAGATTTGAAACATCAACTCACTGAATTCCCGAACATACTCTCTAACGATGCCCTGTTGCGTAAGCCGGCACAACTTAGCACGAGCCTCCTTTTCAGCATACTGTGGATAAAACTACTTCTTCAATTCTTTGGAACTCCTCTCAAGTCCCAATAACAGTTCCTTCACGGTTTTCATCCGTGGACCTACGTCACCACCACAAGAGAGAAACATCAGAAAAGTAAATTGAAGCAATGTTTACTTTGGTGGCATCATCCTCAATGCCCATTGCTCAAAAATATTGCTCCAATTCCCACAGGAAGTTATTCACTTCTCTCGTGGACCTAGCCCCCTTGAACTTCTCGGGTTTTGGAACATCCACATGACATTGCTTCGGTCTCGAAGCCAACATCGCACTTCGCAGGCAGTCTTACAGATTGTGAGCTCCCTCTTAAGCTCAGCAATCTCTTCTTTCATGGCAGTCACTAGGGCCTTAAGAGTTTCGTCCCTTACCGCCAATTTGTCCGAAGTGGATCTAAGAGAATGCAACACCAATTCCTTGCCATCTTCCCTCAGTTCCTCCATACAGATCAGGACCACTTCGAGTGTCTCCTTCACGTCACCAACAGACTCCTCGAGATTGACAACTCGATTTTCCAAGCTCGACAACATGTCCCTCGATCTACTAGCCTTTCTGGTCCTCCCACGGGTCTCTATTGGCTTATTCTGATCAACAACTTCTTTCGACATCTCTCAACAGTTCTTTCAAAAACTTGGCTAGGATACCAACTGTCACGGACTTAGGATTTTTGCCTCATAATTCGTGCGGCCTTAGGCAGTTTCTTGCTCCAAAAACGCCTAAATCAGCCTAACTCCCACAATATGAGGATTCAAAAGAATTCCTTCACAAAAACCCAACTCAAACGAAAGCAACTTGAAGCCAAACAAGATGAATGAAGAACGAAACAAGAACAAGCCACAGAAAAATAAGAACACAAAAGAGAGAAATTTGAGTGAATGCTCTCAAGAATTCTTATTATTCAAAACTTAAGTGATTTACAATGAGGGGAGAGGCCTCTATTTATAGTTGAGCCTCCCCAAATCCAACGGTACAGATCAAATACATCAACTGCTTAGATTAAAGGATATCTACAAATCATATCTTCTAAGATTACAAAATTATATCTTCTAAGATTACATATCATATCTAAGACTGCATATCCTCGAAGATTATGTTTCTATATGTGTCAACCTTATAGATGGACCTTAAATCTTTTCAAGTAACGGGCCAGTTCGATCGGGCCAAATGACCTCCTTCCCACTTGATGGATCGCACAAATGTGTCATGGTTGCAGACTCCCATGCGCAACCCATGACACTAGTACCCGCATTCAGATTCAAAACACACAAATAAATACATAAACCATATTACCTAGGTTCTACATGTGCAGAAAAATTTATAAGATTTGAACCTAAGTTCTCAAGACTTCCTTTCTAAGCTTCAAAACAATAATGCTATATTTTAATTCTTAATAATTCTAAGAATTCTAATTTCTAATTTTTGGGTTGTTACATTGTGATTGGCTATCACCTTTTTTTAAAGTTAGAAAATGGGCTAAAATATATAATTCAGGTATAATTTAAATACCAAATTGAGAAGTGTGTGTACTTTAGTTACCAAATTTGGCCAAAAAAAAAATTTAGTATCAAAATGAGAAAACAGTTATACTTCAAAAGCTAAACTGGGAATTAACCTTTTTAAGACATCAAAAGCTATTGTAACGACTTATAAATTGTGCGAACCGGATGGTTCCTTATATATAATTGCACTCATTTTAAACAAGGCAATGAGAAGAGGGGGAGGAGGAGATATGGGAACGAATGGTTTTCTTCCACTTTTTGAAACCAGGCTAGTTCGGAGATTACTCTTGTTTCGACCATACGCAGCTTCAATATTCATGGCTGTCTGCTTCATTTAGTTTTATCGACCGAGTTAATTTCCAATAGAAGGCAAAACTAGATAGTAGTAAAGTGGAGGTGTCCTGGAACAAAATTTCAAAGCTCTTGCAATATCGTTTGAGGAAGCCATTAAAAACTTTATCAAAGTTATACATCTATGAATCAATTCAGATAGGATTGAAATATGGACCCGAAGTGGAGGATATTCTCACAGGTTTGGCCATACAAAGCAGAGATGAAGGTGACTTCCAAAATTTTCCATCAAAACATAGTCCCTTCCTCAATGTACGTAGAAAGATCAGCTTTCTTACTGCATTTACTTCTTGTTTGCTGTAAACTGCTTGCCTTCTCTGTACTATGTTTGCTCAGGGGCATCTCTTTGTTACCAAAGGTATGAACAATACCTTCAGTTTTCCATGGTGTTCGGGTTTGAAAGGATTCTTTTCCAACAAGTAAGTCTAACAATTAAACTTTCTTCAAACCACCACAAGATGTCAAGCTTTTGGAGGGCAACAATTTTTGTGCCATCTTTGTCAACTCTGCATACAGCCTTGCTGAGTTCTTGAGCTGTGGAGGTACAGTCCAGGGTTGGTTGAATGAAGAAAGGATGTTGATGTTCAAAAGAACAACCTCCTATTTCTTTGCCTTCATTTCTTTGCCTTCATAGACATTATCGCAAAGCTATGTGGATTTTCAAAGTCGGTGTTTATCATTAGCGGAAAGGTAGCGGATGCGTATTGGAGATACAAGCAAGAGGTCATGGAATTTGGGTCAACTCCACCAACGTCTACTTTACAATTTTATCAGCATATGCTCTGTTCGATCAGTAAGGCTTCATTCGGGAAGTAAAAAAGGTTGCCTTCAATGATGTTCTAACAAAGGTTTTTCAACCTATTTGGTTTGCAGATACCTTCTCTGCTGTGTTTCTGTTGTTTTAAACTTGCCTATTTATGAGGAGCTGTCCGTAAAATGCCCGACTCTATAACATATCAATCCCTCAATTTTGCTCAATTAGCCTGCACAATAGCCATGTACTAGTTTTATACTATGCAAGATGTATTTATCAAGTAAAACTTGTGGGAATAAGATAGAAATTACAAGCAAGGTCAAGAGTGGTACTAAACTTTTAATGGAACGAATAAGTTTGATCCTCAAAACATGCAATTTCCTATCCTAATTCTCTTGGTGTACATCCTCCCTTGTACCAAAAAATAGAGTATACAAAACATGAAATATCATTAAAAAAAAAAAAAAGAAAAGTTCAAACTTCAGAAATAAGATTGCTCAATGGTGCAAATAGAAAAATAGCAACCTTAAAGACTTTCCCAAACTGTTTATGGGTCTAGTCTTTACTGAAAAAAAAAAGTTCTTTTAACTTAAGTACCTTCCATATTTGATCAAATAAATTACAAATAGGCTTTTGATCTTCATCCTTCCATCTCAGATTTGTTTGCAAGCGGATTACTGAGAGATACATAAACTCAACCAGAAGATTATACTTTGCAGTTTTTTACCACCTATTTTAACTGCAACCAAACTATTTCTAAACAGATGATTGAAGGCCAATGATACCTGCTCAAGAGTAAAGAAGCATATGTTAGTGAGTTCCACATGAATGCAGTATTAGATCTGACAGTCCATATATTCGAGTCATTTTTTCATGTCATATGATATATTTATTTTTTATATGCCATGTTTGTATCGTGTTCAATATACCTGCTCAAGAGTAAAGAAGCATATGTTAGTGAGTTCCACATGAATGCAGCATTAGATCTGACAGTCCATATATTCGAGTCATTTTTTCATGTCATATGTTATATTTATTTTTTATATGCCATGTTTGTATCGTGTTCAATATTACTAAGACAGTGCAACAACTACACGAAGGAAGAAGCAACTATGACAAGCTTGTGAATCATTTATATATCACAGCTACATTCAGGGGTGAATCCAAAGATTTTTCTTAAAGGGAGCCGGAATTGAATTATAAATTTTTGAGAGGTCAAAATATAATTTTATCATGTATTAATTTATGATTTCATTATTTTCTGAAGGGACATAATAGAATTTTTTCCATTTTTTTTTGTTGGGGAGGGGGGGCTGGGGGAAGTGCAATCTGATCAAATATTAATTTATAATTTAAACACTTCTTAAGGGGCCTGCACAGCAATTTTTCCATGCCCTCTCCCCTTTAAAATTCGCCCCTGGCTACATGCAACTAACTTGATTTTGGCAACGCCAAGCCATTAACAAACTGATGCTCTAAGAAAACAACAATAGGAAAACTAATACTTACCACATCCGACTCTTGCACCTGCATTCCCTGTCGTCTTGCTAAGTTCATGCCCACCTACATATTAGTTATCATAATTAGTCAAAACCAAATGGTGAAAACCAAAAGTGATTTCTATGGGCCACTGTATACAAACCATGAGCAGAATACGAATGAAAATGATCAGACAATGGTCACACTAAGAGAGATATTTAATGAATGACAAATAATTATGTCAGACAAGAGTAAGAAAAGCAAAAAATGTTCGAGCAGCCTATTGGAAGGCAACAGAAGCGGCATCCTAATACATTTCAGGACATCATCAGAAGCCATGTCCCCAAACCTTTTTTTAACCAATCAAGCAAAAAGAAGTGGCTTAATCACATCAAGCCATTATTATAAACATCTCGAATTAAAGGAAGATCCGTATTGAATCCAAAGATACTAATATCTCTTCTAGTTTATAAACAATAATTGACTTGGATATACTGTTAAAATGATCAAAGGTTTAGCAACTAGTGTTCCCATTCAGAAGTGCTCAGTGAACTGTTTAGCTCCTTAAATCTCTTTGAGGGGCTCTTAAACATATAACTTGTGTGACTAGTATATAACTGCTTTCAACACTGGACTGCTTACTACCTTGTATCATGGACCATTTACAAAAATGAGGCCGTTTTCAGTACCTATTTTATCCCAAGTGAGACCAATTTGGAAAATTACATATGGAATCATCATATCAATTCTAACAACTTCTTGTCATCATCTTATAACTAAATTGTCTACAAGTTCACAACAAAACATATCCTTCTTTTTACTAATAAACAATGCAGTTTAATGGTACATGCAAACTCTAGTAATTTGAAAAACCAAAAATTTCACCTTTGCCGAGATCATCGGGATCAGCATGCACAACAACTGCCCTCCCTAAAATGGAATGCTGTCCGCTAAGTGGAATCTACAAATGGAAACAAAAAAAAGAACAATTATTATGGCTAAGTGTAATTCATCTTCAAGAAACAAAATTATAGGAGACTAAGTATATTAAAAGAACTTAACAAGTGCCACTACCAGTCCAAAGAACAAAATCAATTCATTGTCACAGGCCACCAGAAAAAACAAACAAAAATGAAAATTTTAATTTCTAAGAAGAGAAAAAAAAACACCACAATTCAGTACCTGCCAATCTTTAATTGAGACCTCAGCAACTCCTGCAATGGAGACATTGCATTATTATTGTAAAAACTATAATTCATTCATAAATAATTGTCTATCATAATCATATAAATAATAGAAACAGCATATACCATCAGGGCCAGCAATGATATTACCCAAATCTCCAGCATGGCGCTCTCCATCACTTGGAGCTCCATGATCCTTCTTTAATGGATTAAAATGAGGCCCTAAAGTATATAAAATAAAAAATAAAATAAAAAACTATAAGCAACAAAAATCGCCATATGTCATATAGAGGGAAAGAAATAAATGAATAAACCAAAATTTGACCAAACATTTGCATAAATGCTAAAACTGTATACTCTTATCAGAAAAAGTGAGGGGGGGAAACCACTTTAATGATAAATGACATCAACCGAAATTCAACAAATTTGTAAAAATAAAATTCCATTTTAAACTAAATGATATGAACATAATTTATGCAAATAGCATAAGTTAAAAGATTTAAACTTCATCAAGGAAAACACCCATCTTAGTACTATAAACTACATCGACCTTAGTTAAACACACAACTTGCATAAATGTCAAAAAATTAAATTTCATATCATTAAAAAGAAAAACAAAGCAATCAAAGGGAATTGGATTGGATAGGGAAAGATGAGAAAAGTGGGAGAGATACCAGTGGAATTGCAGCCATTGGTGGTATCACCGAGGGCGTGGATATGGAAGCCATGAAGGCCAGGAGAGAGGCCTGTTATCTTTCCTTGGACATGGGTTATCCCTATATTAATAAGAAACATTAAAATCCAATTGTCTCAGAAGATGAAGAGACATAGAGAAAGAAGGAAAGAGGGAGAGAACCATTTGGGATTTGAGTGAAGTGAATAAAGCCTCTAACGTTGGTATCTCCAGTGATGAGAGCCACAGCTTTGAGTGTTGCTTTAGAACCACCTTCCATTTCTTTATCTTCTACAATCGCTCCCTCTTCAATCTATTTTCTTTATCTTCTTTTATTTGCTTACTATTCCTTTGTTTAATAACTTAATACTAATTATTTCTCCTGAAAAAACAATAAGCCTTAAACCTAACCCAAGTTGAGAGTTAAATAATTGTAAAAGAAAATAACGAAAATGAAAGTAAAGTGAAAATTTTTAGGTTAATGAATATTTAAAATTAATAACCGTAAAAATTATGGAAATTATTATTTATTATAATTTTTTATAAAATAATTGAAGTAAAAGGTTAATATGATAAAAATAGTAATTTGTATTTTAAAAATAAAATCACTTTCTTTTCTCTAGTTTTCCTCTAAATTGAGTAACTCAAAACTAAAATTTATTCAACTCTCTTTACTTTCTTTAACGTTAATTTTTTTATGATTAGTTTTGTTACCTAATTTATTCATTAAATTTAAAATTAGAATTAAATTAAATTAAAATTTTCAAATATATATATTTACTTTCTCTCCTTTCTTTCTTCTCTTTTAAGTTATTTTTAATTGTTAGATAACTTTAATTTGTAAATATTTAAAAGAATAGAGAAAGATATTTTTTTAAAAATAATACATGAATTTTGAATCAGATGATAAAGGATTTGAAATTGAGGTGATAAAATGAAAAAAAAAACTCACCAGAATCTGGGTTTGTCGCTTTAAATTTGGCTAAATTTTTGACAAGTTTTTTTTTTAATTTACCTATCATCAAAATAAGTTCTTGTATGAACAACAAAACAAACGAACATATTTTTACTTTTTTAAGAAAAAATTTTAATGAAATAATATTTAATTTTTGTGGATTTTTAATTATAAAGTTCTTAAGAATTTTTAACTGTTACCTTTTTTTGTTTTTAGTAATTTGGATAATGAAATATGGTTCAAGTATAACTTATAAGAAGAAAAAATTTTAAGTATCAACTTGAAAAAAATAATTTAAATAAGAATTTGTGATTTAAGACAAACAATAAATTTTAATGAATTTATATTTGTCCTTTTGGATTTTCTTAATTTTTATTTCTCGTACTAATAAAATTACAATAATGTAATTATGAATTTTCTGCTTTTATTAAGAAATGTAAATTTAATTTCTATATTTTACTTTGAAAAATTTACTTCTCTTTTGTAAGTAGTCCATTAAGTAAACCGTTATTCTGAAAATATAGTTTCACAATATATACATAAAGAATTAGGAAAATCAATAATTCAATACTTTATATACATTAAATTAGTAAAAAGTAATAATGCAATTTTAAGTATTTTTCAACAATTTGATTAATTTTTAGTTTTTATAAAATATAATGATCAAATTTTGACAAAGTAAAGTGTTAGGCTCATAAATACTAAACGCTGGGTAAATTGGTATTTTAAAAATTCTTTCTAAATTTTTCTAAATGATGAGAAAAGGAAAAGAAAAGCTTGGACAATTTATCAAGGATTTTTCAATTTGCTATATTTGAATTGTTACCTTTTATGGAAAAGGTACAACTTTCACAATCTCTATTTTTTTAAAAGGCTAAGATAAAACATTATCCCTAGTTTTTATGGCTTAATTAGAATCCGTAGTAAGCTAAAATATTTTTTAGGGTCATTGGATGAAATTTTAATTTTTTCTAGTTTATATTTTTATAATTTATAAAAGATTAAATTGAATTTTTATAATTTTAGGGGGGCCAAAGTGTAATTTTACCTTTACTAATTTAAAATTTTTAAAAAATTTCAAGGGCTTAAAATAAAAATTTCCATTTTAGGGGGGTCGGGGCCCATGCCAGCCCCCCTGGCTACGCCCTTGCTAGAATCCTTTATTTTTCACAAAGCTCTACTAAAACCCTTTACAATTCACTTAATGTTTTATACCTCAAAAACCTTTATTTTACAATCCAAAAGAAATATGTAAATGATCTGTTGTAATTTAATATGTCAAATTAGGCTCCCCATTACACTTAACGAGTTTATTTTCGAGCAATTTAGATGTCTTTGTCGTGTTTTTAGTTAGTTTTAGTTCTTTGCATTAATAAGTGATTAGTGTGCATTTTGTGCTATTTTGAGACCAAAGATGGCCAATTGGCACACGAGGAATCTAACGAGGCTGGTGAGTTATGCAAGGAATCCACAGTGGCTTGAACAGCACGAGAACATTACCTAGAAGGGAGGGTATCGCGGTATCGAAGCATGGAAATTCTGATACCATTGACAGTGTTAAAAACAAGAAAGATTGAGCTACCAAAAGTGGTATCGTGATAACCAAAACTCCCAAAGGACCCCCATTTCAATATTGTTGAGGATATCACGATATTGGACCATGGGTATCACGATATCACTGTCGAGGGAAGACAAAAAATGACCATAGGTGTGTAGTCCTTGTCGAACATGTCCCCTAACAAAAATTAGATGATCAAGGGCAATTTGGTCACTATTTTTTGGGTCTATAATTTGCTAAAAAATGCCAAAAATTAACTGAACAAATATACACTAGACACTTAACTCTTTTTCATTTTTTTTTCAATTTTTTCTCTCCATCTTTAGGGTTTATTCTTTTTCATTATAGCTTTAAGGATTAGGTTTATTTTTGTCTTATTTTCCTCAATTTCCATAGTTGTTAGTTAACACTGTAGCTAGATTTATTTACTTGTTTAGTACCTCAAACTTCTAGTATTTTTTAGTTTAATCCTATTTTCAATGCAGCTCAGTTTCCTTTTAGTTTCATCATTAAAAATCTTATTTTAAAGTGTTCTTTCACATTTCCTTTGTTGCCATTATTATTATTTTCAAGCTTCTTAGAGAAAATCCCAAGCTTTTCTCTTTTTTCTTGTGTTTTCCATTTATGCATCTTGAGTGTGATTATCTTGTTTTTGTTTGCTTAAGCATGATAATAGGTAATTAAATCTGAAGTGGGAGGTTGATGGAAATGTTAGCTAGTTAAATTTTTAGATCAGGGACTAAATTTAAAAAATTAGACTAAATCGAATAGACTTCAAAACTTAGGATTAACGCCCCTAAAGAAAAATTAAGATAAGCGAGACTGCGGGGAGATCTTATCTGGCACCAATTTGATAGTCCCAGGTTAGTTGGGTGAGGTCGAGAGATAAACCAAACTAATTCATCTAACTTGGTAAATTTGAGCCATTTTAGGAGTTTAAGTAATTTAGTTCCCTAAATCGAGGGTTAACAAGCAAAATAGAAGTCAACCGGCCACTACTTGTTATTAATTGATTAAGTTCATAGTTTTGCTTGATTTACAATTTAGTTCTTTTCCATTTCTAGGGAATTAATTAGTATAATTTACCTCTTGTATGGCTTGCCGTACTATAATTTCTTTATGAGTAGTTAGCTAGACTCCTTTAATTACATGTCTGTAGTTTAGAATTCACTTAATCGCCAAACCTTGTGGGTTCGATCCTTGGAATATTCCGGTGTTCCATTGAACATTAGAAATATTACAACTGACCTGTCACACTAGCCGACAATCGAGGCAATCAGTAAATAATGAAAGCCTCTAAAAGGTGTGTATTTACAAGTGTTAAGCTCTCTCGAAGAATGGATGTGAGAATAACAATAAGATTTAACAATAAGAACCTAAGAGATGTGTACAAGAGAAATTGAATAAACAAATATTTGATGCTTTTCTCTTCATTTCTATGCTTGGATGTTCTTCTTATGTATCTTCAAGTGTTCTTAACTTGAATATATACCCTCTAATTGATGTTTGGACGTTTAGAGTTGTTAAAGGGAGCTTCTAGCCATTGGAAGAATTAATCTCAAGCATTTAATGTAGTCTGCAGGGTCAAGTATCAATACTTGAGGGATAGGTATCGAGACTTGGCTGAACAACAGTCGTTAGAAGTCTTAAAGTCTCAAGAGTGGACAAACAAGTCTCCTGACTTAAGGGTAACTCTCAATACTTAGACTAGTAAGTCTCGAGATTGCACTACTCTCATTTATCTTTTGCGTACTATTTTCATAAGTCTCGATACTAGCCACCTAAGTCTTGAGCCTTAACTTCTAGGTATCGAGACTTAGGTGGTAAGCCGCAATACTATACCCTTCTCGAAACCTCTATTTAAAACTATTTGAGGTGGTATCAAGACTTGTATAAATATGTCTCAATACTTAGAAAATGTATTTTAAGGCTTGGAAACTATTTTAAAGGGTCTTGGAGTTACTCAAAAATATTTGTGAATTGTCTAAGTCATTTGAGAACATTATTTTGAGTTTGAGACACTTGAAAATAAATTAAACATATTTGATAGAAGAATTTTGAAATTTATTTGTTATATCAAAACATTTGAAAATCAAAGCTAACAATCTCCCCATTTTTTTATATAACAGAACTTTTTAGAAAAATTTACTTTGTAAAAATTCCACTAAATCAAATGTTATTTTCAAGTTATACTCCTCTTTTTGAAACACGCTATGAAGACATTCTTTTGAAAACTAATTTGCTTGAATTTCATAAGAATAGAAATTTTGTGAAGCTTTGAAACTCAATATCAATTTTCAATATTTATTAGCAATGTTCCAAATTTAAATTTGAATTTTTTTTATAATTTCATTTCTTGGGGCTCCCCAAGGCAACACACTCAATCGAATAAATCCCCAATTTAAAGGTTCTTGTAACTAAACTTTCAATTCAATCGGAGCCATTCTGTATGGTGCAATAGAGATCGACGCAGTACCCGGTGCTACTTTAATAGCAAATTCAACTTCTCTCTCAAGAAGAAAGCGATATGTCACATTTCATTGTGGCAAACTAAAGCCTTTCCTGCACTTAACGAACTTGTTTTCTAATGTTTTTATATGTTTTTATTTTGTTTTTGGTTTTTATTACTTTATATTTAATTTATGCAAAATAAGCATTTTTTTACGCAATATTGAGCAATGTCATGGCCTAATGGGCCAATATGGGCCAATATGGGCCTAGGGTGATTTAACAGCTTCAATTAGTGTATAGGACACAGTTTTCGGGCTTAGAAGATGAAGGACAACTGCAGCGTCTCAACGCTGAGGAGTGGTGTCGCAATACCAGACTTCAAAACCATAATATTTACATTCGAAAGGCAGTGTTGTGAATCAACCCTATTTAGGTCAGATCATAAACTCTATAAATAGACATGTTAAGTAGACCTGCTCATGGGTTGGGCTACCCGGCCTGGCCCGAAGGCCCGCCCGAAATGTGGGAGGGTTTGGGCAAAAATATAGGCCCGAAAAATAGGCTTGGACAAAAAAATGAGGCCCGTTTAAAAAAAGGGCCGAGCCTCGGGTAAGGGATTTTGGCCCGGGCCCAGCCAAGCCTGGCCTGGCTCGAATTCACTAAATGAAAAAATATTCTGCTTTTTTTTTGTTTTTGAATGTTATTTTCTTGCTGTTTTCTCTCTATTTTGCTACCATATTACTATTAGTTGCTCCTATTTTGTTGTTACCATTTGGATATTGTATAAAACTTATTTTATTATTAATTTTGTTATTATTTTAAAGGCATTTGTTAATTTTATTATTATTTTAGAGGTATTTGCATGTTAAGTTGCATCTATCTTAGTGTTATTTAAGTTTACATATTTTTAAAATTTATTTTCAATTTGTTGGAAAATATTTATTTTGATTTTTTTAGTATTTTTGATGTATTATATATATTTAAAAATTATATAAAATAATATAAAAATAAATACGGGAGGGTCGGACCGGGCTCGGGTTTTAGTATTTTTATTTGGGTCGGGCTTGGGCAAAATTTTAAGCCCATTTTTTGGGCCTGGCCCGGCCCAAGCCCAATGAATGGGCCTAAATTTTTAGTTGAGCCAGGCCCGAACCCAACCCAGCCCTGCCCATGATCACCTCTAATGTTAAGCCTCGTTTTGGGAGGTTGTTAAGTTTTTGTTTAGGCTTGGCCAAGTGAGCCACTTAGTTAGTTTTAGGGTTTTTATTTTCAGTTTTTAGTTTATTTCAATTTAGTCCTAAAATAGCTTTTATTCTTATCTAACTTGGATTCAATTTCGATCCAAGCTTTCAATTAAATAAGTTTTATTTATTTGTTTTCAATTTCCAATTGCAATCGGGATTATCTTCGCAACTGTTAAAGGAAATTTAGCTTTCACACATAAATCGACATCGAAACAAATTTATTTATTTTATTCCTTTTTCTTATTTATTTTACAATTTTGCATGTTGAATGTGAATTTAGAGATTATTGCATCTAGATCCATAAGTGAGTAGTTTATTTAAGGAGATTAATGAACGGATGTGTAGCTAGTTAACGGATGAATTAGGGTTTGAATCTGAGTTAGTTGGTTTAAATTATGTGTGATTAAACCTTAGAAGTGATGGCCCTAGGAAGTAATTTAGGATAAAAAAGAATGAAAGATAAGCTTACCGAGTAAATCATAATTTATCCTAGTCAATTAAATGAGGTCTATAGATAAATGTGTATTGGTGTATTAGTTAATTAGTTAGAAGTCGAGAGGTAATAACTGGTTAATCAATAGCTAACTCGATAAAATCGGAGTTCTAAAGTTTATTAGGAACACTAAAGTGAGTTAATCTTTTGTCTGCTTAACTTGATTTAATTTTGATTGTTATTTGGTTGTTGTTAATTTAAAAACTAATACTTTAAAAAAAAGTTATCTTAGGGACTAAATTGAAATAATGAAAAATTATTTAAAACAATCAAATTACAAAATTATCATAGATTAACAAAATTAAAAATCTAAGACCTTGGTATGTAAATTTTCAAAGCATTTCATAGACATTTGGGACTCCAATACATCACCAAATTCTAAGGACTAAATTGCAAAGCTGTGAAAACATGTCATGGACAAGCCAAGCGCCACGTCGAGATGACATGATGTAGCACGTCGGGACGAGATCTGGAAGAGGTTCCTCATCAAGACGACTCGACAAAGGAAGTCACAACGTCGATCCCACATTGAGACATCATTCGAATGACATCGAGATGTCGATTGCACTTCCAGTCCGTAACTTTCATTTTTCAAGTTTAAGCCCTACCACACATACCATTTCGTGCATTTAAGGCTATTTCTCACTTCAAACATGTCATATTACCTTCAAAAAACAATTAGAACATGCTCACATACATCATAACATATCATAGCGAAATTTGACATACTATGTAATCATCATGCTAGCAACCATTCTTCTATTCCAAGAAATTATTACTCAACATAACAAATCAGAATCTCAAGGTTATCTAAGGGTCATAAATGTCCATTTTGAACCATTTGGTCTGTAACACCCTTAACCCGTCTCGGATTAAAGTTACAGAGCATTACAGTACAAATCGAAACATTTAGCTTTAAATAGAAGTAATTATGCAAATTAATTGAAAACATTCAATAATTCATATAATCCAAAGTAAAAATGTTCTTACAGACCTTAACTCGAGCTTATGGGGTCCTAAAAATAAGTTGGGAACATCTAAGGACTAATTTGAAACAAACCAAAAAATTTAGGACAAATTTGAAAAATTAGGAAACAGGGGTCACATAGCCTTGTGGCCAGACCATATGACATAACCCAGGCCGTGTGGATATTCAAAGTATGGGAAACACAATCATGTCCTAGCCCGTGTGAGTATTCGAAATAGGGTTATACAACCGTGTCGCAAGTCGTGTGCCAGACCGTGTGTATATTCGAAATATGGACACACGAACATGTCGTAGGCCGTGTGTCAGACCGTATGAAACATGCACCTAAAATAATAATGACACACAGTCGTGTGGGGTGGCCATGTGTGGCATACGCCATTTGATAGCTCGTGTCCCAGGCTGTGTGCTTCATAAGTTACCCCTAAAACAAGCCAAATCAAACACCTATTCTTGCACACCAAGACACACCATTTCCACATGCATTTATATGATGAAAACACCTTCAAACACACTCCAAAACATACCATAACATTCATCCTATAACTAGCCAATATGACATTAAAAGGCACCACAATTCATACATTAAAATCAATCCAACTAACATATCAAGTTCATTCATTAAGCAAAAATCAAACATACCAAAACCATTTCACACATACATATCATTCAACCAATATTTACCTATCACTATATAGGCATGCATAAGTATTCAACAACACACCTATTTACACCATTATTTAACAAACCATCAATTAAAAACATTAAGGCATACATAAGCTTAACACCACTCAAACATACCAAATTGCCAAGTTAACATTCAAGCCCTATTACATGCCATTTATAACTATTTGCCAAAATAACCAAAAACTACCAAAATGATCGATGGATAGTGTGATAATGCTTCGACGAGATTCCAACAGATCGAGCTTTCCGATGATCTAAAAATCAAGGAAAAACAACTATATAAGCAACTAGTGCTTAGTAAGCTCGTATAAATCTTAAATGTAAACTTACCAAATAGGCTCAATTTATAAAGTTTATGCATAATTCCTTTATCATGCTCATATGTTTAACTGATTCCTATTTTCAATCACTAATCTCACAAGTTAGTGAACTTGTACATAAAACATTCAATTCATCCATATCAAGAGACATATATTTGGAGCATAACCACTTATATAACATTCAACACATTTCCAATGTATCATTCATACATCTCAAAACATTTGCACAAGTATTTTCATTTTATCCATTTAACATATGACTTACCACGAAATCACATTCACTTAATTTAAACCTTTAATGTCCATTGAACCAAATGAAATAACGTCGGATACACGGGAACCATGCTCACACAAAGTGTCTCTGTACATGTAACTATGACCATATCTATAATGCTCACACGAGCTGTGGGTTAAGATGTTAACTACACGATGCTGCTCACACAAGCTGTGGAAAATCCACAACAAATGCAGGACCTCAACCATCGGTAGGACATCAAAGACCAACACCCAAAACTGTTAATCCCTAATGACATGTCATTTATATTCTAATCCCTAATGGCATGTCATTTATATTCTAAGTATTCACGAGGTTCAAACAGGACACTTATTCATCCATAACCTTTCATTTCGGTCATTAAACCATTACAATATACTTTCATGAAATGCACATTTCCAACTATAACTTATAATTTGGTTAACTTCACTAATTGATCCATAATACCAAATTATCACACCATTATCAATTTAATCTAAACATAGCATAAATATTTATTGACATTCATCCAAAACAACAAATAACAAATTTAATCCTTATACGAACTTACCTCGACTAACGCAGTTGCAAAAGTAAAGTCAGTGATTAACCCGAGATCTTAGCTTTTCCTCGATTCAAGTCCGGTTGATTTGTTTCTTGATCTAAATAGTAATTTAGCTCAATAAAATAATTTAAATAGCTTAAGATAACAAATTCAAACCTATAACCCATTTTAAAGTAAATTTACAAAATTATCCCTAATATTTTAACTTTTATGCAATTTAGTCTCTAAACTCGAAACTCACAATTTAACCATTTTTAAGTAAAAATCATGCTAGTCGATTTTTAATAGGTTCACAAGCAGCCCAAATTTTCCACCATTTCACATTATTATTATTGAATTTTACTATATCCTCAATTAGGTCCTTAAACACAAAATTATCAAAAATCGCTTAACAAAATACTTATATTTAATTACCAACTTTAATAATCTATCAACCAAATTCAAAAACACTTCAACTCATTCTTGGAAAGTCCCTAAACTTTTAAAAATTTTACAAATTGACCCTGGGGCTAGCTAGATTAAGCTAATACAAACTCAAACGCATAAAAATAATTAAAAACGAACAAGAATTTCATACCATACATCCAAAACAAAGTTTGGCTGAAACCTTTGTTTCCCAACTATGGTGATTCGGTTTTTACAAAGCAAAATGGGGAAGATGATAGTGGTTTTACCTTTTGTTTTGTTTAACATTTTATTTAAATATTAAATTACAAAATTAACCTTTTAAATTTAATCATATTTCTTATAACTAGACTCCAAAATCGTCCATTTTAATTTAGCTAGGGGAATTTAGCAATTAAGGCCTTTAAATCACCTTTTCATAGCTATTTGATCCAATAAACTAATAGAAGTTAACTTTTGCAGCTTTTACAATTTAGTCCTTTTTACACAATTAACTATCTAAACGATAAAATTTCTTAACTAAATTTTAATACGAATCTAATAAATATTTGTAAACATTAAATAAGTATTTAAACGCTGACTCACTTGTCAGAATTGTGGTTCCAAAACCACTATTTCTGACAACACTAAAAATAGGTTGTTACATGGTCATTTTAAACATGCTCAAATTTCAAGAATACCAATTTAAGCCCACTAACACTTTTTAACAATTTTACATGCCACTTTATTATATATTCATCAAGAAAACGTAAACGCATCCTTAGTCTCATTCTCAAACATGAAAATATCCACAATCAAAGTCCAAAAACATTATCAACAATCTATGAGTCTAGTCCCAAAATAACAACCCACATTACATTTATTCGAAGTGTTTAAAACCAAAAAAGCATACTCAATCACAATGCCTTGCACAGATCATTTCCTTGCCCATTTCATACTCCTCGAGTACACTATTTTTCTGCAGAATTTAAATAAAGAGTGTGAGCTTAAACAAGCTTAATGAATGTTCATAAGTACCTCCGAGCATACATAATAACATAAGTTAAGTGAAAGAATACTAGAAGTAGGTACACAAACACTTTTTCATCATGCCAAATCATCATTTTAATGTTTCATTTGTTCACATAGAATAGATATATATTCTTTCACAAAAAACTTGAGTCACAAATTGAGCATTTCCATTTTGATATATTGGCTCCTTGAGACTATGAAACATAAGTGAACCTAATCACATTTATTGGATAAATAGATCTCCAACACATCGATTGCTCAAAGGGTTTAACATGTCCCATTAAGTGTAGCCTTAGCTCAACATTCTCTTATCTCTTCATCCTGTCCTGGGGCCTCAATCGCCTAATTACAAAACACAAAGGAGAGTATTCATAATCTTATGGCATGCCAACTATATCCAATAATTTTAAGAGATCAGTAAGCCAACATATCCACACTAACACATGATTATTTTCTTTTTTTATTGAAAAATTCCTTTGTTCTTGATCATCATATACACAACACTATCACTTTCACATAGCACGCTAATTGTACTCACTTTGATGCATTTACAAGTGCTTACACGTTGCTCAATCAGCCATAATCTCATTTGTTCACATATGAGTGCATTAAAACTAGTAAATCACGTAACACGTGCTAACATAAATCATGTATCACATGTTGATTTGCTACATCAATTTCCAGACCTCACAACATATAACCACCATTTTGTAAAATGAGGAAAAAAGAATAAGAAGTCTTACTCTCGGAACCTAGGATAGGTGTTTAGGCTAACCTAAGCTCCTGATTAACACAATGAATTGTGTATGCCAGCAGCAACTTTAGAACACATACTGATCTTGCTTTTGCTTGCTAGCCGAAAGCTTAAACAAGCTTCACTATGCCTTTCGCCTTACTCGTGGAGGGCTTCGATGGTTCTGAAACTTCACAAACATAATACACATAATACCTAAAAATCATTAACAATTGCAAACATGTCATAAATCAAACAAAACGCAGATTCAATCTAGCTCTTCTTAAATCGAAAATTTCGACAAGTTTAGTTGAATCTTAAATTTCTTAATCTGAATCTATTTCCATTACTTGGAACTGATCATAAACATCTAATTAATCAATTTATAATAGATCTAAACCACTTATAAACCCTAAAATCTCAAAATCAATTTTTTTCGAAAAATCACCCATAAGCACCTTAAAGAAAAATCATCAAATCTTTAAAATCTGTAACACCCTGAACCCGACCCGAATCACCGGATCTAGATCATAAGTGTTATCATACAGAATAATTAGTCAAACTCATGAAACTGTATTAGATAACCTCTTATTTAAAACATAGTCCTTTTAATTACATTTAAAGACTAAATCTTAAGAAACAAATATGGTACTCAAACATAAAATATTAAAAAATTAAAATATATCTTTCTTAAAACAACCATCTGATAGTTATAGATTAATTAAAGTAAACTCCTACAATACACCGCCGCAACAACACTATATGCATAATTACTCGATATACCTCTTCTTTGGCGTAGTCTTGGCATCGTCCATTAAGGCACATTCTCTTAACATTGAAACCTGAAACATAAATAAGTTCAAGAGAACTTAGTGAGATTTGACATAAAATTACCCTGGTGGATACTTTGTATTTTCATAGGAACTCCTGTACACCAACCATTCCTCTAAACCATTTATTTCGGGCGGATACTGCTACAGTTCTAGCATACCCTTACCCGCCAACTATCATACCCATATCTGATGCAGGTCTTAAGGCACAATTTCAGACCCATGGATGTGATGGATTCACACTACTTCAAGACTCAACAACAATGTCAAAAGCTGAGCAAATCAAATCAGGACTTGATCAAAGACAAGATTCGAGGACGAATCTTTTTGAGGAAAGGGAGAATGATACACGCACAGATGGGGTGAAATTTATTAGATTCCAATCATCAAAATTGCGCGCAGTCTTCACTAAAATGGTCATAACTTGAACTCCCAAACTCAAAATTAAGTGATTCAAAATGCGTTTCAAAGCTAAGAGATAGATCTTCAAACACCATTAGACATCTCAACCTAGAAATGGCAGAATCCTATCCAAAAAGTCATCGAAAGTCTGCTGATTTCCCAAGCCTGAAAATTGGAAATTTTGATGATTGGAATCTAATAAATTTCACCCCATCTGTGCATGTATCAATATCTTTCTTATCTATCTAACTGAATATCCTTCCAGACATTTCACAAATATCTTTGTCACGTATGTGCTTCTTTATAGAACATGCCCATAGAGCCCACCTCAAACTAACTATACCTTAAAAAGTACACTTCATAGACATTCATCACAGGTAGATAAATATACATTTAGTGAATACTTTTGTAGAACTAGATACCATCAAACTCACACTCAAACCATATATTGGTTTAATACTACACAGACCCATATTGATAATGTACTACATGGATCATTTAGATGACTTCCATGCCATTTTACTCTAGAACCCTAGACTCTCAAATAATTAATAATCAGATTTCATATGGTTTCAGACGAAGTCATTATACAACCTAGACAAAATAGGTTCCAGACAACTCTAATTCAACCATTTCATAACATAATCAAACCCATAATTGTTCATTTTTTAAGTCACACATTGCTACGAATATATTCATGTCCAACATTATTAGATCAGCATGACGGATACCTTTATTAACAAACAAATGCACAATTCTTTTCAAAACTTATTCATTTATTTTACAGATCTTACTCTACCCTTAACCTTGAGCATATCAATACCTTATCATTGTCATACATTATTTCAGAATCAATAGAATTTATCCATAATTTACCATAAAAACATATATACATAATTTACCATACATACATGACAGATCATGCCACAAAGGCCAAACAGAATACTCCATAAAGGCATTATACAAAACCTCGTGTTTACTATCCCGATAGACTTTACAAAGGATGTCATGATTTTTTCCTTCATAGACTTATACAAAATTTCATGTATCATGATCTACAATTTCAATTTACACATTATCGAATGCTTCACCATGAACATAATATACAGATATATCATATCATACCATGAGAATTAACCACATGGTCTTACACACATTCATGTATCATGTTCTGCCATTCTAGTTCTCTCTTATTGGAGGCTACACCATGAATGGTTCCAAATCATACCAAGCCATGAATCATAACCACGTGGTTTTTCATTTCTTTTTATATTTTGACTTGCCAATCTAGTTAGCAAAATTGCCGTCATACCATAGACATTGTAAACTCTAAATTATATAGGTTTTTCTAGTAGTTTTTACCATCTTTTTACTTAAAAATAATACTAATCCCGAGTATTTGCTAATTAATTAAGTGAATTTTTCTTATATTCCGACAATGGACATGAATTTATAGAATATGAAAATTTTTGCTTTATTATGTTAATTTTGTACATAAATTAAATTATTTCATGTTATTTATTAATCTGTTACATTTAATTATGCAATGGGACCATGAAGTTGATTTAATAAAGATCTTATTATAATTTTTGCAAGGACATAATAAATTTTACCCTACTGGGATGACAAAACCATGCAATTGGGTCATGAAGATGTTGTTTTGACCCAGTGAAAAAATGTGCTACATGGTGGACAAGTCTGACTATTAAATGCTCATAAAACCATCCAAACAATGAGAAGAGAAGCCCAATTCAACAAGGATTTTTGGGCAGCCAAAAATTATCTTTTGGGATAATTATTTGGAGGTCCCTACACTTGGAAATCATTAAAAATTAGCACACTATGTTTGTTCAAGAAACCGTCTACCCCTTGCATAATTCAAGCATGATTTTATGCTTGAAGCAAGCAACCAACTCACCTTATTTTCCATATATTATGGCTGGCCAAAGATGAGAGAAATCTAAGGGATCTTTGATGCCATATTTAGTACACTCCTCCACCAACCTCAAGTATAAATACCCACTCCCATCTCACATTTCAATCATCCCTCATTCATCATTCATTTAACATTTCTCTTCCATTCTCTCATTTCTTCTCTTCATTCCCACGCATAGCATCCCATACTTTCTTTCTTAGTCAGCAAAACCTTGATAAGATCATCTCTTGGTCGACCACCTTAAGGAGCCATTAGCAAAGGAGCAACACGAGGACGGAAGGAAACTTCTTCAACCGAAGTTCGCAAGGCTGCTGATTCGAACAGAGTTTATTCTTCCTTTACTTGTTACTTTGATTTTAATCATGTTTGCAATGTGCTTTCTTATATTTTCCTTAACAATGGTAACTTAAATCCATTTAGCTAAGATGAGTACATTAATTCAATGAAGTTTGTTTAAATCATGTTTATAGTGTTTGTGCCTCAGTCATTCATGTTTTCAATTAAACTCAAGTATGTATTTCATTCATACGTGATTGGATGCATTGAATTAGTCGAGCGATCCTAACCAGACGACGGCTAATGGACACAATAGTTGAAAAGTGAATTCTTAATTTAGATCCTAACCCAACTAAATTAAAGGTTCGTGATAACTTTAACGAGCTCTATTATCTTGTATAGTTTTTAGGTTTATGTGATTAAATTGTTTCAAACCTAACACGTCTCTGTTGCTTCCATAAATTCTAATAAACCCTTAGTTTAATATGATCAGTAAAATGCATGTTTTACTAAGTAAGAGATTCCGGAATGACTTAATTTGGTTTCAAACTCATGAAAGATTGAGTTGCCATGGAATATTTTTCGAAAACTATTAAACATGAGAAAAATGAATTGAGTTGAATGATATAATTATTCTAGCCTATCCATGTTATTGATTATTGAAGTTTGTGTTGTTACTGTTAAATTCATCTCATACATTTTAGTTAATTATCATACTTAGATTAGAATTGCATTAGGGATCATCTTGCATCTAGATAATTTAATTTAGTTTAATTATCCATCACTCAAAATATTGTGTTCATATCACCAATTTGTAAAACCTTAATTTTGCAATTAATTAATTAACATACACAGTCTCTGTGGAGACAATAACTCTTTTACTTACTTATTACTTGATAACGACTGTGTATACCTGTACAAACCCCAATGTTACAGGCATCACAAAGGGACATTCACATAACATTCACTTACCTAGATAGGTCACACGTTTGACCATTTTACACTATTCGTACATCAGAACTTACCTACATGCTTACCAATCATCACTCTTTGTTACATAATTTTTATACATATCAACATAGCACATAACTCATCCTTACTATACTCATACTCTTACCATTTGTTGTAAATATCTTCATTCCATATATATATTCACATATATATCTACTTGAACAGTACACATAGTAAAGTCAAAGTTGATACTCACCTTCACTCACCTACAGTAACTTGAAGCTCCTGACCGAATCATCCATCATGAAGCAGCAACAACCACTGCTTACAGAACATAGAAACACCATTAAAAACCTATTCATGTACAACTTACCATCATCTCACACACTTACAACCTCCATGCAAAGCCTTACTCTTTTAGAATTTAACATGCAAAGTTGTAATACTTACCTAGAGATGGAATAACGATTGGTTAAACCAAGAATCTAAGTTTCCAGTGCAAGGAAGAAGAAATGAATTCAATTCCAAAAAAGAATCAGAGAGTAACATTTTGAATAAAAAAGAAACTCTTTTCAGAACCTTTATCTCATATATATATTTTTATA
The DNA here is from genome assembly GCF_025698485.1 of Gossypium arboreum. Taxonomy (NCBI): domain Eukaryota; kingdom Viridiplantae; phylum Streptophyta; class Magnoliopsida; order Malvales; family Malvaceae; genus Gossypium; species Gossypium arboreum. The sequence goes on from NC_069080.1 coordinate 99,258,646, forward strand.
TATATATAATCCAATCTCCCTTACAAACATTCAACAAGTGTCACTTAAATTCAGAGCTTGTCTATTTTATTGGCCTATAAAGTCCAAAAGAAACATAAATAAAAATCATGCATAATAAATATTAAGATAGTCAATTCAGTTGGTTCCTAACCAAGCACTTCACAACCTAACAAGAAGAGTACTAAGACAAACTGGGCGTATTATACATTTGACGATAAATCATACAGTAATTTGCCTTTTTTTTTTGTCCAGTCAAAACCTTTACTCTTTGGCTAATCAGAATAATTTAAAATAGAATTTCTACTTAATTACTCGGCGTATACTATACACCCACAAGTATACACCAAAAGACACAAACGGGCAAATTACAATCTGCTAAACATAGGTTCGCTTACTACTATATGCCTTATCCTTCAACCCGTCTGAATTGGGGTGTGACAAAATCTTTTAACGATTTGTTAAAGTAAAATTAGAACCCTCTTAATCTCATCGAAATATATTAAAACCCATTTAGAAACAAAGGTATAACTTAGAACTTTGAATTTCGCCATTAAAGTGATCAATTTTGACTAAAATCATTAGATCCATAACATTCTGATATCATGGATCAAAACTTGATTTGAAAAGCTTAACAATCTTAGAACTTAACAAGTAAACAAAAACTCACCTTGGTTGAGAAAGGAAATGGATTGGGGATTGAATTACGTGAAAATCCTTTAGGAACCAAATGAAGAAATTAGTGGTTTCCTTTGAAATTGAGAGAGATTTTAGTGTTTGAGAGAAGTGAAAATCAAGTTGAAGAATTTTCTTGAAAGAAAATAAAGTGTTTTGGCGCTTGTAAAAATTTTCAAATGTTGAAAATGGAAGAGGGAAGAGACGTGTGTAAACTGTAGGGTGTAGGGAAAAATAGGTTGATTTAAAAACACTGGTACAATTGCATTTGGGCTACTCCCAAATTTTACCCTTTTACAAATCAAGCCAATTTTCTAGTTAAAAGTCTTTTTTCTCGTTCCTTTTTAAAATTGATTTTGTTTTTGAAAGTTGTTTAAAGGAAAATATTTTTCGGTTTCTTAATTCTGAATTTTCGATCCGAATTTTAGAGCATAATTTCGAAAATTAATTTCAAGGCCTAAATCAACAAAACTCGGTTCACTAACTCGAAACTACTCGGCCGAAATTTGAGATGTGACAAACTCTTACCTTTACCCCTTGAGATCAAAACCCTAGTTCTTGCTTTTCCTCTCCTTTAACACTTTTATGGAGATTCTCTCATGAAACTAAGGTACTCATTAGCCTTCTCTATAGTTTTACTTAAGAAATACCAAATAAAAAGGAAGGTTTTAAGCTTGGATTTTCTCAACAATGGTGGGAGGATTTTTTGGAAATAAAATAAAAGTCTGGTAGAGACTAAATGGTGGGTGACAGTTTGGCTAGATGAAAAAGATGACAATTTTTCATCTTTTTTCTTCACTTTTTTACACAATTCTACTAAAATATCTCATCATTTTTAATTAAAAAGGTAAAATTGCTAATAAGTCCTCTAGCCATCCATCTTTACACTTTAGCCCTTAATTAGTATGTCTAGAAATATCTACTTGGCTATTTTTTTTTATCCTTTTTCATCTTTCATAATCCCTAGGATGACTCATACTTAACTTTTAGTAAAATTTCTTCTTAATCCTCCTTTCCTTTCTACCACTACTATGTATCTCTTAACTTTTTATTTTTCCTACTTTGGCCACAACAATTCCTATACTCTTTCAATTAAGTCATTACTTTTATTTAAAATTTTCCTATATAAGGAGTATTTTCTAATTTCTTAATGATTTTAAATACTTTCTAATTTAATACTTAAAATTTCTATTTATTCTATTTCAAAATTTTTCGACTAGGTCCTAACTCAATACCTCACTGTACCTAGCTCCGAGGCATATTGTGGATGTTACAAAGCACCTAAGAGATATGTACAAGAGAAAAGTGAAGAAATAAAGAATTTGATGTTTTTCTCTTGATTTTTATGATTGGATGCTCTTCCCATGTGCCTTCAAATGTTATTGGCTTGAATATATACCCTCTAATTCACTTTTGGACATTTGAAGTCATTCGCAGAATTAATCTCAAGCATTTAATGCAACCTGCAAGGTCAAGTCTCGATACTTGAGGGACATGTACCAAGACTTGGCTGAAAAATAGTCATTAGAAGTCTTGAAGTGTTGAGACTAGACAAATAAGGCTCGAGACTTAACGGTAAGTCTCGATACTTAGACTAGTAAGTCTCAAGACTATACTACTCTGATTTATCTTGTGCTTATTGTTTTCATAAATCTCGATACTAGCCACCTAAGTCTCAAGACTTAGTTGTTAGGTAGCAAGAGTTAGGTGGTAAGTCTTGATATTGTACCCTTCTTCAAACCTCTATTTGAAATTGCTTGAGTTGGTTTCGAGACTTTTATAGATAAGTCTTGATACTTGGCCTAGAAAATATATTTTAAGTCTTGAAAACTATTTCGAAGGGCCTTCGAGTTATTCAGAAATATTTGTGAATTGCCCAAGTCATTTGAGAACATTATTTTGAGTTTGAGACTCTCAAAAATAAATTAAACATATTTGATAGAGGAATTTTGAAATTTATTTTATTATTTTAAAATATTTAGAAATCAAAGCTAACATAAAGTAAATTAATTAATTTCTCAATTTTCGTGGAGTAAAAATATGAAATTTAGAATTATACTAAAACCATATTCTTATTTGTATGTATTGAATGTTTACATGTATAGTACAATCAAAATATAAATATAAATACATGTTCAAGTCACCACTAAATATAGAATTAAACTATTACAACACAAACATAATAAAAATTAGAATAAAAATTAAACTATTACACATGACAATAATCCATTGTAGAACTCAAAAATTTACACATTTAATTACAAATGATAAATCTTAAAACTTCCACACACACACACAAACTCAGGACTTTTGCCTCCATTACTTCTTATTTTCCACAAAAATCAGGAGGCGCCACCAGTTTTTTTTCTTTTAATTTAGTAATATCGGTCGGGCAATGCCAAATAGCTGCAAATTGCAAAAGAATCAAAGATACAAATATATTTATTATCAAAATTTTATTTTTATTAATATATTTGAGGCTTATAGGTAAAGAAGAGCGTGCATGTGATGCAAGGTCATACATCCAAATCATCCCTTAAAAGCACTCCTTATCACTTGGGCTGGATTTTTCACAAAAATTTAGGCCTACTAATTTCCCAACTCAGAATTCCCTGTCTATGTAGGCCACCTTTACCAAAGCTTATCTCTATTTCCATGGCTACCTGACAAGATTTGGTGCATCCAACTTATCCTCAAATGACACCTTACCTGCTTACAAACACGTCTAAATACTACAAGCTACCCACATGTCCATCTAACTGCTTCACTTCATGTTCTTAAAGCATATGTCTAATTCTGTTTTTGGTTATATTGGGAGAAAAAAAATGCTATTCACTCTATGGATAGGATAAGTTAGAATGTCATGGCTTTGGACCCATGTTTTTTGGATTAGATGCCCCTCCCAAACTCCTTTTATAACCCATTTCAAAAAAAAAAAAGAGTTGCACAACAAAGTAGTTAAATATAAAAACTATTCCAATTTGTGTACTTTTTCTATTTTTGGAATATATTCTTTACATTTTTATTTTTAAAAATTTAATTCTTTTATTTTTAAATTTAAAAATTCAGGTCTAGTTGTTAATCTCTTACTTTTTTTCTTTACTAAATTTGTTAGTGTGATATTCTAAAATTAAAGAAAAATACTCCTTTGATAATCTTGTCACAAAAATAATATTATAATAAAATTAAATTTAACAAAAAATTTAACGATGTTAATAATTCTTTAAATTTACATCAATATTTTAATTTAAAATAAAATATTTAGATTAACTAATGGTATTATAAACATCAATGTACCAAATTATGTATAAAATTAAATTATAAAGATCAAATATTAAATTTAAGCATAGTCTAAGGATTGAAATTGAAATTTAACCACTTTTGTATAATTAAAAAGTAGAGGAACCACAATTGAAATTGAACCGTTATTGTTAGTAATGTAAAAAAAAAAAAAGTAAGGCCATGTGTAGTATAGATTGGGGTCATGGTTACATTAAAATCCCTTCATGATGATTTTGTTACACCAAAACAATAACACGTAGAAACATTATTTAGTTCTAGTTTTAAGATACATTTTATTTAAAAAGTAATTATTTGGCATACAAACAGTGTAATTATATATCTTAATTAGTTTGTATATTCATACGATGTATAGGTTAATAATGTTTGTTAATGCTGTTATTTTAAGTTGTTTGTTTGCTTAATGTAAAAATTGTAATGGAAGTGTTAGACTGTAGTGATTATTATGACTTGGCACTACAAAAATTATGTAAACAAAAACAACAAAGAACATCAAGGTTTGTTTACGAAGTTTAGTTTCCCTACATCTACGTAGTCTAGAGGAGTGAATAATTTCACTGTTTTTAATCCATAAATGCAAGTGTTTCACTCTATCACTTCTCAAGTATAGAGATATCAGATTTGTACATAAAAATTAAAACACTCACCTCTGAATTCTCTCTTGAGAATTAGGATAGTAAACACTCAATAATATTTACAATAGTTTGCATTGTCTCACAAAAAATAATTCTTCAATGAATAGATTAAAGTGCTCTCAATAAGCTCTCATACAAAACCTAGACAAGCCTCAAAACACATATCAATTTTGGCTTGCTAACAAAGAATCTAGGTGAATAAGAAATAACTCTATAAAAATAGTTATTACAATATAAACATTAAAAGAATAATCAATAGAAGATATGATCTCTCCAAATCAGCAACACAATCTTGATCTAATTTTCACATTCCAAGGACTTAAATTGATTCACACAAATCCAATTTAATCTTTAAAAGCTAATGATTGATTTTCATAAATAAATTATAGTATCTTCAATATAATAACAAATAAACTCCAAAAAAATTTTCCATTAAATTGTCAAACTAATTAAGGTAAGTAATAAATTGTCTTAGTGGCAACTTACAGTGGGCACTGCCAAATACCAATCAACTCCATTATTCATATCTTGCCATAATAAATGTAACTGTTTTTAAAACAAAATAAAAAATATATATATATATGTAAATTTAATCTTAACATAAAAACTCAATAAAAACATATTAGTAGTATATAAAATATGTATTATTATAAAGTTTGAAAATATTATATTAAAATGGTTATAATATATAGAGATGTCAATCGTTAAAATACATTGAAGAAGTATGGATTTGAAATATTATATTAAAAGGTTATAGTAAATAGATATGTCAATATTTTACTATAAATTTTTATACTAAGCACACAAATTTATTTATGAAAAACAATTACAAGAAAAAGAAAAGAATTTTGTTATAAAATAATAACAATAAGATTAATTTTAAAATAATCTTATAAGCTGTAATATACGATTATATAACTTATCTTTAAAGTAAATTATTTGATATAATTTTAAAAGCAAGAGTGAAAAAAAAATTACCTAAAGAAAAATTTTAAATGTTTACATATATATATATATGTGAAAACAATTATGCATATTATTAATTAAAGCTAATTAATGAATAAAAATATAAATGTAAACAAATTACAATATTGTTTGCACTAGATTGGATCGGTTAAGGTATCAATTTAGAAAAAATCATTAGATTAATTAATTTAAAATTGGTACAAATCATTGAATTAGATAAAAATTAATTGAATCGAATAATTAAACTAATTTTTATTTAATTAAATTGAATGAACCGAATAAATTAATCAAATTAAATAAATTACGTAACCAATAATTTAATTAATATGTAAACCTCATAATGGAAGATATGAAATTTTGGAGGCTTACGAAAATCCCCTTGAGAAGGTGTATAAGCCAAAAGCCAAGCTTTCAAGATGTAACGTCAAATGTGACAACTCAATTCATAAAAAGTATATTTGAAATGGTCAAATTAAATTTATAAATGTAATAAGATTTTAAATTTAAATTTTATTATACATATTTTTTAATATAAAAATAATATTATTTTAAAATAATATTTGTTATTTTATAAAAATAAATTTTTAATGATTTTTATTTAATAAATTGTATTGGAAATTTTTGATTTTATAAGGTAGATAAAGAAAAATCGTTATGTATCTTATTTATTTAATTTTTAAATACTAATTAAAGATGGGCGATAATTTCTTAACATTTGTGAAATTAAATAACTTAATAATTATCTTATTAGTAAATATTAATTCATTATATAAGCCACTTTAAGTTGAGATTTTGAACTTTTACTTTATTTTTGGGCTAAAATATCAAAAAGGCTTTTAGTAAAAAATTAAAAAAAACTAAAAATTTAAGCAGATGGAATTAATTTGTATTAATTGGGGCTTAAAATTAAATTAATTTTAAAAAATTAACAAAAGTCATTATCAATTAACTTGATGGTTAATTTTTGTTGATATGATAAATGATAAGTCTAAAATATGGGTTAAAAGTTAAATATATCGAAAAAAGTTATTGGTAAAATAGGTCGATTTTTTAAATTTAGGAAAACATATTATTTTTTTAGAGAGTGTGTGAAAATACGTTAAGCTGGACAAGCATTCATGTTGACACGTTAGAGAAAGCACACTAAGCTAGATGCATTTTCCGATAATTACAAAGAAAGTATGCCCAACTAGACACACTCTCTCTAACATGTCAGTAAAAAAACTCGTCCAGCTGGCGCACTTTCTGCAACCAACTGGACGCGCTTTTACACTCTCTCCCCAAAAATGACTTATTTCCATAAATTTTAAAAAAAATCAACCTATTTTACCAATTTTTTTCGACATATTCAACTAATTTAATCTAAAATATGCCAAATGATAATCTATTCCGTTATTAAAAAAATTAAATCCACAAAATTCAAAAAAAAGAAATACTCCTCCATCTCAATAAACTTATCACATATTATTATTTAATGATTAAATGAGTTTTTATGATTTTAAATTCATTGTTGATAAGAAGGTCTTTTTTAAAAAAAAAATGATAGTAAAAAGGGTTTTATTTCATATAGATATGTATGCATGAAGATATTTAATTAATAAGGATGAAAGGGAGTGGTGGCATGCATGGCCAAACAGTTGGAGCATGAGAGAAGGGGCAAAGGAAGCCGAGCTGGTTGAACTCCATTATACAGTTGGCTACAAATGGCGGGACCCCAACTAACTCTTCAATTGAATATACTTCTAAACGCTTTTCTCTGCCGCCCTTTAATACCCCCCACTTCTTCTTTTTCTTACTTCTAACGTTCATTCATTCCCCTTCAAACTTTTCCTTCATAAGAGAGGGTTGAAGAAACACAAAGTATTGTTTCAAATTTGGATTTTCGAAAACAAGGCAAAAGATGAGGGAAGTGATCAGCATTCATATTGGGCAAGCTGGAATTCAGGTTGGGAATGCTTGTTGGGAGCTTTACTGCCTTGAACATGGAATTCAACCTGATGGGATGATGCCTGGGTACGTTTTGGAACTGGATTTTCTTCTTTCTTTTGGTAGAAATAGAAATTTCTTCTAATAAATTATGCTTCATGAAAATGGGGTTTTTTTATGAAAGTAAAGCTATAGAATTCAACATAATTTTGTTATGTACTTATTGGATTTCCGCTTTTTTTTTTCACTGTTTTATTGTTCTTTAATAAGCGATTATGAGCAATTTGATCAAACTTCTTGCTCTTGTGTCTTCACCTCATTAGCTTCCCAAATTCTTTGCTTATAGTGTTCAAATATATAATAGGAGTTCAATAGCAACATGTCGGTGACTACTAATTTTTCAGTGAGATAATTTTCAGATTCCAGTTGTTAAAACAGAATGAAATCTATAAATGGATCACCAATCATTTAATTTGAACCTAACAAAATTCTTTTGTGTTTGATTGCAGTGACACCTCTGTGGGTGCTTGCCATGATGCTTTCAATACCTTCTTTAGCGAGACCGGGTCCGGCAAGCATGTGCCGAGAGCTATATTTGTTGATTTAGAGCCCACTGTGATTGATGAAGTTAGATCTGGGGCTTTTAGACAACTCTTTCATCCAGAGCAGCTTATTTCTGGCAAGGAAGATGCTGCTAACAACTTTGCTAGAGGACATTATACAGGTACAACAATCTCTTCTGCTGTTCCTAAATAGCAGTTTTATTTCATCTGGTCACTGGATTAAACTTCTTCGTTGATGTTGCCTGCTGCAGTTGGTAGGGAGATTGTGGATCTTTGCCTTGACCGAATAAGAAAATTGGCTGACAACTGTACTGGTCTGCAAGGATTTTTGGTATTCAATGCTGTTGGTGGTGGAACTGGTTCTGGTTTGGGTTCATTGCTTTTGGAGCGCTTATCTGTCGACTACGGAAAGAAGTCAAAACTCGGCTTCACCATCTTCCCTTCTCCTCAGGTAATTCCCTGAACACTTCAGGTAAATGTATGAGATAATCTAGTTGCTTGCTTTTCCCTATGCTTGTGCACAATTAACTGAACAATTATACCGAATTGTGCAGGTTTCTACTGCCGTTGTGGAACCTTACAATAGCGTGCTCTCAACTCATTCTCTCCTTGAACACACAGATGTAGCAGTGCTTCTTGACAATGAAGCTATATATGATATCTGTAGGAGATCCTTAGACATTGAAAGGCCCACTTATACCAACTTGAACCGATTGATATCCCAAATTATATCTTCTTTGACCACTTCATTGAGGTTTGATGGTGCCATAAATGTAGATATTACAGAGTTTCAGACTAACCTTGTGCCATATCCTCGTATCCATTTCATGCTTTCATCATATGCACCAGTAATCTCAGCTGCAAAGGCTTACCATGAGCAGCTATCGGTTCCCGAGATTACAAGTGCTGTTTTTGAACCCTCAAGCATGATGGCTAAATGTGATCCGAGGCATGGGAAGTACATGGCATGTTGTTTAATGTACCGTGGAGACGTTGTACCCAAGGATGTCAATGCTGCTGTTGCTACCATCAAAACTAAGCGGACTGTTCAGTTTGTAGACTGGTTAGTAGACTTCTCTTGCATTTCAGTTCCATATAATTATGCACAAGCAATCTTATTAACATTACAACAAAAGAGTTTTCAAGGAGGAAAACTTAAATTTTGCCTTCTAAATGATTTTGGTGCATCATTTTTTCAGGTGTCCTACTGGTTTCAAGTGTGGTATCAACTATCAGCCACCCACAGTGGTACCAGGAGGTGATCTTGCTCGGGTGCAACGAGCAGTGTGTATGATCAGTAACAACACATCTGTGGCCGAGGTTTTCTCCCGAATCGACCACAAGTTTGATCTCATGTATGCCAAGAGAGCCTTTGTTCACTGGTATGTAGGTGAGGGAATGGAGGAAGGTGAATTCTCCGAAGCCCGGGAAGATCTTGCTGCTCTCGAGAAAGACTACGAGGAAGTTGGGGCAGAAGGTGGTGAAGATGAAGAAGAACCAGAAGATTACTAGATCCATATTACAAGAAATCAGCAGTCGCAGTCAATGATCCACCATGTTCCTCAAAATTTCATTTTACTTCATCAGCCATATTTTTATTGTTGTAAAGTAGTCTCCGTATTTCATTCCTTGAAATCTTTTTGTACCTTCACTGGCTCTATACCTTGAGTGTTTTAAGTATTATTGTGAGAATGGATGCTTTCTGTCCACTTGAGATGTAAACTCTCCATGTCTAATAAAGCTTTAACGTTGTGCCATGACTTTGTGTTCGATTGAATTAAGCCTTCGGTTGTCAGACTCTTCATTTTTTTTTAAATACTCATGTCAAACACATTCGAATAAGAAAGCAGTGATAAAATAAATTAAGCCTAGTCAGGTCTAACAGTCACCCTGGATTCAAGTAGATTTTCTCAATATATAACCTGCAGAAGAACATCCACAAAATATCTAGAATACAGTAATAAAAATTGTGTAAGTGGGTCCCATTGGAACACATTAATGATTTCTTTAAGATCATTAGATAGTAGTATGGATAGAACCTTATCTTTTCTGTCTCAATAGTTGGTAGCTAGCTACCACTTGCCCGTATGGGTGATCTTGGTATGTCCTTATCCCCGAGCTAACCTACTTGATTAAACAAAATAAATGCTCCTGATTCTTCTTTTTGTTCCTACATCAACATTATCTCGATTGGTTTAAAATATAGTCAGGGAACAGTTAGATAATGGACTTGGCAACAATTCAAGTTGCAACGGCAAAAAACTAGAGACTTAACTAGTAATAAAGGTTTCCCATTCTTCTGTTTGATTAAATGTTTAAAATAAAGGTTTGTAATTGGAACTAGAAGCTTTTCATTCAAAGAAAATCAAGAATTCTTTAAGAAAGCATGTTAGCAAAGTTTCATCATTAGTCACAGAACTATGACAAAATTCTCAATTGAGTCACTGAACTTTGATTGACTCAGGATCGCGATCGCACAAGGGTGAGCTAACTTCAAAATCCTACTTCAGTTCGGATTACAGGCTGCAACTTGTCTCCATGAACCTAGAGCAGCTAGTAATAGCCAGTTAGCCATATAAAGGTGGGTTTATTCCTTTGTACACACCGTTTGTCACACTATGGGAGTGCTGAAGCTTGATAAATCATCAACAAGCTTTCCAAAGATCTTAATCCCTTCACATTCCAGCCTCAAAGTGGATCACTAATTTCAGAGGTAATGCAACTGTCATAAGTGATTCATTAAGAAGAAAGCATCTTTTCAGAGGATTTATTGTTAGAAAAGCATGCTCAAACATAATGAACTCAAAATTAATTCCCATTTGAATGTGATTAGATGCATTTAGGGATTCATTTTGCAATGATTTGAGACTGTTGTACCCGAACCACATTAAGTGGAGCATAGCATAGCATGGCTGTATTCTGTTTTTGGTTCATAGGTTGATCATGATTATATAAAATAGGGAAAACCATCAACCTACCGTCCTTTTAGTTTTCAAGATCTCAAACTTCTACACACAGATTCACCCTAAGGCAACAAAACCGTACTTGAGAATCTAATTGAAATATCTGAGCCCTATTTGGCATAGAGAAAAATGAAAGATATAAAGATCATCATTAAATCAGCATGATTTCATAGACTTTTTTATATTGAGAGATGGATAAGACCTTCCAAAGGAATAGTTGACATTTTACAAAATGGAGATCATCTCTGGTCCCTGGCTGTTATTTTGTCCTTGTGGCCTACAATAACAAGCAATGAAACCTAAATCATCTACTCTCTTGATTTTACAAGGATAAATTGAAGCTAAGACCTATTGAAGATCATGTTTCAGAACTTGTAGGAAAACAAAGAGCATAGTGGTGGAAGATCCCACAAGGCTTCACCAGATTCATTGACAGTTTCTATACACTCTTGAACTCCATTCATTGCATAAAGTGAAGCTGATATTTGTCTTTCCACTTTCATCCTCTCGAATTCTGTTAACTCAGAACCAGTTTCCTCTGGAAAATTCATGATTTCTTGTGTATAAAGAAACCTGTTAAACCCTGTTTCACAGATATAAGAAAAATCTGATTGAGAAGATGCACACTCTAATTCCCTTGTGCAATTGCTCATATCAGGTTTATATGCATCATCAAACAGCTGAGTATCTTGAACCATTTCAACAGGAGAAGAATTCTCATTGCTTAGGCCTCCGCCGCTATTACAACTACCGCTGCTAGTAGTAATACTACAGCTGGGGCTGGGGCTGAGGCTAAAACTTGTGGGGGCTGAGGCTAGAACAGTTTGTTGTTTAGCTTCTTTTTTGGTGTTAAGAAGATGACGAATCCGAGAAGCAAGAGGAGAATCGAAGGAGACGTGAGTAACAAAGTTGGTGCGAGTATCGGAACCACGGAGAAGGCAAGCAGCTTCATCATAAGCTTTAGCAGCATCTTCAGCAGTGTCAAAGGTGCCAAGCCACATCCTGATATTTTTGGTTGTGTCTTTGATCTCAGCTACCCATTTACCAGAAGGTCTTTGTCTTACACCAACAAACTTGTTAACCTTATTGATCTTTTTATTTCTTCCCTTGAATTTGCTCCCCTTGCTAACAGGAATAACTGATTTTTGTTGTTGGAACTGGATTTCCATCGGAATAGAATTGAGGGGGGGGGGGGGTTTAAAAGGTATCAATGGTGAAGAAGAACAGAAGGTGTATGCTACTACTTGGTCGATTGTCAATGAATAATGGGGGATTTATATGCTTAAAAGGAGGTCTGAGTTTTCTATAAGCGATTTAGCTAACCACCCAAGATTCTTTGTGTGTGTTTTCTTGTGTTTGTCTTATTTCAGGTACTTATGCTTGCTTTTGACTTTCACTGCAATGTCTTATGTGCCCCTTCTCCAACTTGTGATTTTTTAAAGCATTATAAAAAGGGGCCAATAAAAAAATTCTTGGAAGAGTTGGCAAAATTTTGTCTGTGATGGATTCATCCAAATTATTTATGTTCATTTCAAGACAAAATCTACCTTTTCAAGGACAAGAATGTAATTTTTCAACCCTAGAACAATATATATATTTTTAAGACAAACCTCAAACTTAGGGCAAGGGCAAGGAGGTTGGTTAGTCCTTGTCTAGTTGTCCCCATTCTCTCCCAAGAGTCTCACCCTTTTAACCAAGTCAAAATTTAAGACAAATTTAAAAAAACAAATTTCAAGAGAGCCTCAAAGCTTGCCACTTGGAGGGACTAGAGATAATCCCCTGGAATCTCAGATGAACACAAAAAAGTATGCTTCAAAAACCTATTGCTTACTTGACTCAGACAATTGCACCTACTCTTTAAATTACTCACCATTACCTCATAACAGACAAAACTATCAACAGATTTTTTGATCTTATGCAAGCAAAAGGTAACAAGCCATCTTCGGATGTCATCGACAATAAAAATATACGTATATACATATATAAGACCTTGTCTTATTTCCATGAGAAATCCAAACAACCCTAATAATTAAAGTGGCCTTGAAAGGTATATCATGCAAGGTAACACAGTGCTACAGTACTGATTCATCATGGTTAGCTCTCCAACCTTCCTTATAGGATTGGATGTCAGTTAAATTTCAACTCTCACCAGAAGCCCTTCTAATTGATCCCTAATGTCGACCTGAATGTAATTTTCTTGTGTCAAGTAATTTGTTTCCCTCCAGGAATTGTAAACCCTCATTAAATTCTTGCTTTTGTTGCTGTTCATTTTAGTTTTGCGTGTTTCTCCTATGAAAGTCCGGTTTTAGATTTTCTCGATGCATTGAATTAGTAGGTGTCACAAAAAGATCACTGTTAAATTGCAGCATGTTTATTCAATGTTGTAGTAAATCTTAAATCTAAAGGAATGCGTTTGATGTTTGCTTGATGATGAAAATGATACTAAAACCATCATTAACAATTTGAGAGTAAGAAACGGACCAATTACAAGTCCCTTGTATTATTATTATGCACTTCCTATACCAAAATTTTGCTATATTCAACCTTCAACCACCATACGCATTGGCCAAAACAGTGCCAAAAAAATTATAGAACATGCTATCAAAACAATAAATAAATAGGTGAAAACATTACTCACCAATAAAACCCTCACCACTTTCTACTTTTCTTTTACCTTCTATTATATAAAATCCATAATTGATTTTTTGTTTTTTTAAATTTGTAGAAGGCTAAGAATACAGGAATCAGAAGCTTTCCTCATCAATGACACCATAACTAGGATGATAGAATTGATTGCAAAGCAAGCTGCTGCTGTGGCTGCAAGGATGACCAGGTTGATGCCAGAGTAGATGCAGGTAATGATTGCTGGAAGTGCCTTATCAGATTTATCATTCTACTAGCAGTTTGCTCTGTTGCCAGATCTTTACCAGCACATAAAACCTATATCATCAATATTTTCATATAAATAATGATGAATAACAACCAAAAGGAACACACAACACTTAAAATATGGTCAAGATGATACCTCTGCAAAAACAGAAACTATCTTAGGAAGATATTGATTGTTGGGCCCTAAAAGTTCCTGATCTGACCTGATAACAGATGCAATTATTTTTAAAATGCACGGCCAGGAAAAAAGGGACCAGACAGATGATACAGAGAAGCAAACTTTTCACAGAACGTTCCAATAACTCTTATAGCCTACCTTTCAACCATAGAACATAGCTGTTCATGAACAATCTTGGCCTCAATCAGATCACCTTTTATCGGCAAGCAACTTAACCAAGCTGGAAGAATCTGCCAAACAGAAAGATCGATATTGTAAGAAAGTAGCTAGACTTATTATATCAACCTTGCTAAAAGGACTTGGACAAGAAATGGCAATTTTCTGAGATAAAAGTGAGGTTACTACAAACATTTTTATTAGAAAGGCAACAAATTGGGATTTGTAGAACCTGAAAGTAAATCCAATCTCTTCCTTCAACTCAAAATAAGTAAATAACTGCTAAGGTATAAAAATAATCTCCTACAGAGTAGCTAGCTGCTATTTTCTTGATTCTATTATTATTGTCTTAACATAGCACACTACATCCAGAAACAAAGACCTTTTTTGTCTGCTGCTAAATGAGTTGCATCAACAAACCATCAGTTTATAACCGCTTCAACCTCTTTTTCTCTACTCTCTCTGGTATTCAGACTGTGGCCATGTAAAAGGCCATGTACTTTTAGCCAATGACTAGTAAGGTCATTGCTGTGAGCAAATCAATTTTTCCTGACGACTGAAAGGTCATGAAAGGTCATCTTAGCTGGTTAACAAAATTCCTAGATTGAGAATTGGTTGAAACTGAAATCCAAGAAATGCATCCCCACATCACAATAGGGAAATTGAAGGCAGAAGACTAATGCAATGTAGATCATGAACCACGCAAGAAAATTTTCTCCAACATATCATAAATCTCAATTGTGACAAGTTCATTTAGAAATGAACATGAACCAGTCTAACATTGAAGTGCAAAGATTGAGCATGATAATAATTTCAACAGAAAAACGTACACAAAAAGGATTATGCAATGACACAAGTACCTGAGCAGCATCTATACTATCCCGATGAAATTGGCATATTTTTCCAAGAGCGGAAACCGCATTGTCATAAGCCATCACATTGTCCAAATGCAATGCATTAGGGTGTCTGATAACAGCATTAAGCCTGGAGAGGGCCTCTAAATAAAAAGAACGTATCATTTGATTAAACTAAGGAGACAATAACTTAAAAGGAAAAAAAGTAGTGATGCAAGTGTGCAGCAACCTTGGATAAGAGGTTTGAACACCGATCCGCCAAACTCAGCACACAAGCCAACCCCAAAAGCAGCTGCCTGAAAAATGAAGCACATATATTCTCAACACAATCCAGATTGACTAAAGCACAAGACAACTGATAATAATTAGATAAAAAAACCTGTCGAACATCAGGGCTTTCATCATTGCATGCCTCCAAAAGGAAGGGAAGATATGTGTCATAATACCTGCCCAAAATATTCAGCATAAATATCTAAAAGGACTTCCAGAGTTGGCATTCTCATAATAGTTAAGCAGGGAAGTGCATACTTAAGAGCTGCCTCACGACAGTGCTCAGCAAAATCATCAAATATACAGATAGCAACTCTCCTTTCTTCGGCTGTTTTATCCTTACCCTGTATAATCAGTAAATTTATCAGCCAGTTAATAGGCCTAACACCTCTGTTAATGCAGTAGAAACTCTATGTCTTTTTCTCCAAGAAAAGAGTAGAAAGGAAGCGAACAGTACTTAAGTAAATTTAGAGCACTTACTCCACAAAACCAATTCACATACATGTAAATATGAGATATAATAAGGACAAAGAACTCACCCACATAGGGGTTATATAAGATGTAAGCTCCTGGAAGAAAGGCAGGAAGGATGCCTTGAATGTTTTGATCAAAGTTCCCAACAAATCACCAAGCTTGATTCAGAGAAGATACAAGGCAAACAAATATGAGAGCATTATAACCTAGTACCAAAATATATTTCATGAACCGATAACCAAAAATCTATTAGGAACACAAACATACTTGACCGAAAACTTCTTCTTCTTGCTCATTTTCCTCCTTAAGCATTTCACCTTCTTCTTCATCAAAGTCCTCAGCTTTGGCCCTCTCTGCTCTTTCTTGTTTTCTAGCTGAGCTAGCTGTGATTACCTGTTTAATCTCATCAACAATGCATCTTATTTGGCCCTCATCAAGAAATGGTCCACAAATCTGTCATATTGAGAAAGAGGCAATTATCATAAGCTCAACCTCCCAGAGGGAAGCAGAATTGAAGTAGTCAATGAAAGTCTAAGTTCAAAAGATCAGTATAATGCCATCAACAGTAATTGAGCAAACCACCATAAACACCAAAATGAGGAAAGAGAGAAGAAATGAATCGTACCAACTTATTTGTTTTTCAGCATTAAATGAGGCATAGAAGATGATGTATAAGGTAGAATATCTATTCACATCACAAAGAAAAAATGACTTGTGCACTTGACATCACAAAAATCTAGAAAAACAAGGCTGATATCACTAATTTGGTGCATTCCTGATGTTTCAAACTATTATTTTCCACTTCACTTGATGGTTATTACTTATTACAACCAATCGTGTAACGGTGTTGGTGTTTCTTATTTTTCAGTTTATCAATCAATTTATTCCTCTAAAGATTAGCATCTCCGGCAGCATGCACAAAGAACAGCAAATTTTAGAAGGAATAGAGAAAATTTTCATAACCTCAAAGAATCAGCTGGATGAATGACTATAGATGATGTTGAAGCATTTCAAAAAGGCAAAATTAACAGGCAAGTATAAGCTAATAGAGACTCATAGTAAAGGCACAGAATATAAAGCAGTCTTTTAGTCATGATAGCATCACAGGCATTACACTCATGCCAGCCAAAGTTTTACACGCAGTAAAAGACCCAGTAAAAAAATCAGTATGTTTAGGATCACAAAAGAATATTTTCCATAAATACACCAAAGTTCCCACATAAAAGCACAAGAAATGTTAGCATATATGTAAATTCGTGGCAGATGATGGATGATGCTAACCTCTATGCATTCATTCAATGAATCCAACATGCTCCCACAAATTTCTACCTCAGGCTCCTGCAAGCAAATTAAAAAAATTATATATAAGCATACATGCCATTTCCAGAATAAATAGTAATCATGCATGCGTAACATCCAAGGACAAAATGATGACCCAAACCAAAAATATGACCTTGTGTAAAGCCTCCACCAAAGCTGGTATTATGTAATCCGTCAACTGCTTTATATATGTTCCATTTCGACCTTGAGCTTGCCCTTTCTCAACAGCTAGTTTAGCAGAACGTAACAGCTCCGGCATGGCTAAACAACGTATACAGATATCATCAAGAATGCAGGTGAGACAATACAGGAAAAGAATGCAAAACCAACAAGAGAAAAAGGACTAAGTCATACCAGAAACAGCTGCCTTCCTAACTTCCTCATGAAAATAAAATTTTAGAAGGGGAACTAAAGTAGTAGCAACCTGCATTTTTTCAAGCAGTTCAGTAACCAGAAACTTGGGCTCTCATGCAAGCTAAAAAAGAAAATGCCAAAAATAAAAGTAACCTGATCAATCCACGGGAAGAACCCTTCCTTTAACTCATCAGCATAACAACATAACATGTTGCAAGCTGTAGCTTTTTCTTCCAAAACACTCGTTTTGATCCCTATCCTTTTATCACCAAGAGTGATAGTCTCAATGCTGCAGCGAACAGAAAAAGCAGTAAATAAGCACCTTAAACACTTTAAAGCTCAAAAGAAACATGGTAGTGAAGGAACTTAAAAGATATTGCAGCTTTTCAAGAAGAAAAGAGGAGCATTTAACTAAGACATCTTGAAATTTCTATAGATATCCTAGAAAGAGCTTTTGCAAGAGCAAGGCAAAATGCAGCATATTACAGATATATGACAGGAAAATAGATATAGCTTTTACCACTTGAATATTAGATTAACAATCTTCTGTGCAAATAGCACAGGAGAAATGAGTACAAAAAAAATAAAAAGGCATCTAAACCAATACACTAAATTTAATAGTAAGACTTAAGACCATCCAGAACAAATTGCAAACCTTTCATCATCATCATCATCAACATTAGCATCAGAATCTGTGATTGTTACATCAGGCTTAAGCTGCGCAGATTGAAGCAGGGGGGGCATAACAACACTCATGTAAGGAAGAAAATCCTGTCCAAGGCACTTGCAAAGCCTGGCCCAAGCCTACCAAATCAAGGACCACCCAGAAAAGCAGTCAATACTTAGAAGACACTCTATCATTCAATTATCAATATAGTTTCCTTAATTATCAGAGGAAACCTGCAACATGTAGCTCGTTGTTGGATCATCCGATTCCATTTGAGATACTTGCAATGACATCAAGACGTCCATAACCTTGCAGTGTAAAAGGAAATAGTGAGGCAACGAGAATCTGCACCATGAGTCGCAAGAAATCCAATTGAATTTGGACACACAGAAACTATCAGTTATTCACCAAGATCAAACTATAATTGATAACTTAATCCCAGCCCAAGAACTTCCTTGAAAAGAAATAGATAAAATCTTATCTACCCCAAAGTCTCGTCATGAGGCTTATTAGTTGTTATTGAGAAAAATTTATTCAGACACTCAATAGGTTCTAAAGTATTTTCTCCCAGACAATAGATCAATTTAGAAGTAATGGTCTACCAAAGAACATGAAAGAGTTACAAACTCCTATATCTTGACAACAACCACCTACCATTTGAACATAGTGTCTAATGGTTTATAATCAATATTGGAAAAGGAAAAAGCCCATTGAATATTAGGAACTATTTGTAATTTTGTCTCCGCAGCTTCCTCAAAATTTATTCAGAAAACAGGATACTGAAGTAAAACATCTAGAATAAAATTCCTTGTTTCCAGTGTTCCGGAAGGTTGAAAGAGAAATATTAATATTTTTGAATTTTATAAACAAAATTGGAGAAGAATTTGGTATCCAGAATATTTCATTGAAGAGTACAAGTCAAAAGATAGAGATCCAAATCGAAAATCACTTTCCAAAAAACTGAAAGAGGCCTTAGTTTGAGAGACATACTAGGAACATAGAAGAAATTTAAAATTGAAGAAATTAGAATTAGAAAGATCATGTATTATAGATGGATAATAAGTGATTGGAAAATGAAAAAAAAAATGATGAAAAACATTAAATTTCTAAGTGGTTATCTTCACACAGCCTTGCTGTATTTGAGTCCTTTTATAAGATCGCTAAAATTGGTAACTCCTCCAAAAATAATACCATAAAGGATAAAATTGACAATCTGGTTCGTAGCTACAAAAACCATACAAATTCTTTAATCCTTACCTGTTTAGCATCATCCCTAAATTTTTCCTTTCCAACAGCCATGCCAACCAAACTAATGCACTCCATAGCTTTGGCACGAAGCATACGATTAGATTTATCATTTGCATTAACCAAGATAGCTTTCAAGTAAGGCATCACAGCATCGTAATATTTCTGGAATTGCTCCTGTTGTTAAGCATCCCATGTCAGATAAAATGCACTTAAATATATACAGAAAATATGAAAATATTCCAGAAGCCTTTGAATACCTGAGATGAATCAGCAACTGATGCCAAAGCCGTCAAAGCACCCTCCTGGACCATTTGCTTCCCGTTCTGAAGAGCAAAATAAGGTGAAGACAACAAGCAAAATAAAAGTCAAATAAATTGAAAATTACTCCAACCAGAGAAGAGAATACGCAAGACAATATATTTATGCACCTTTTATAATGTATTCTAAACTAAACTCTTTTGTGATCTAAGGAAATTAAAAGCATGGCCAGATATAAACAAACAAATGATTATTGATTAACCTAAGGGCAAAAAATGGCATGAAAATCTACAAAAGCAGCATGTGACATGTCTATTTGACACATTGCAGAAGCAATTTCCCGCTATCTTCTAAGCTTTCTCTCATTCAAAACCTGTCCACTATTTTCAAAACAAAAATCTCACCATCTTAAAGGTATATACCATTCTGATTGCTAGGAATTACAAGTTCTTTAACAGGAAAGCAACCAGCAGAGAATGTGTTCTCCAATCCATAGACTTCAACAGAAGTACAGAAAACATATATACCTGAAGCAGTACAAGAAGTTTGCTCACAATCCCATCCAGGTATGGAGTTAAGATGTCTGGGGTACAATTTTCACTGAAATTAAGTACTGCTGAAGAAGCATGGGCCTATATTTTACACACACAAAAATAAAACAAAAAAAAGAGAAGAAAATAAATAAGATTTTTTACATCCAAACAAAGAAACCAGATAATAAAGGCTGATGAAAGAAGATTACATATTGCTTCTGGAAGACATCACTATTTCTGGGGAACATTAAACAATATTTTGCTTCAAAAAAAAATTCTAAATACACATATATA
The DNA here is from genome assembly GCF_025698485.1 of Gossypium arboreum. Lineage (NCBI taxonomy): Eukaryota > Viridiplantae > Streptophyta > Magnoliopsida > Malvales > Malvaceae > Gossypium > Gossypium arboreum. The sequence goes on from NC_069080.1 coordinate 99,279,166, forward strand.
ATCATTTATATTCTTCACCAGTTCATCTATTTTTTTTCCTTTTTCTTTCCAGGGGGAAAGAAAGTAGTAATAAAATTTTAAAATTGGGAAACATTTTGATCATATTTTGCTTCAAAAAAGATTTTGAATACACATATGCAAGTATATATGTGTGTATATATATACCTCATCTATCCTTTTTCCTTTCAAAGGGGGACACAATAGTAACAAAATTTTAAAATTTTAGTAGCATATTTTGTATGCCATTACTAGACATTAAAATAAATAAATTCATTTTAAATTAAATCAGTTGCTCTATTAATCCTAAATGATTTTAACTAAACAATAAAGTTAAACCCAGAAACACTTATTTAATCATTATAACATATTCATGATATTGGGGAAACCTGCACACGAGGATTCTGGAAGTCATCCATGGCTCCAGCTAGTGCAGGCAACACTCTCTGATGATATTGAGTCTGCAACTCTGGGCCCAAGTCCGTAGACAACTGCCCAATGGCATTAATAGCTGCCCATCGAACACGAGGATGGGCATCATGAAATGAATTCAAAACCATTGACACTACCTGTTCTAGATTTCTTATCATCACCTGGCAAGAAGAAGAAAAGAAAAGCAAAACCCGTTCAGAAACAATGAAGCATATTACAATTTAATCAAAATCAGCCCCATTGATCAAGGGACATAGATAAAGCAATTATTTATCAAGTTAACCGTAGAACCTATATTAATTCAAATCCACTCAAATTATAAATGCCACGTCTAGAATAAACAAAACATAAAAAATTAAGCTTCTAATAGTGTCTTATCATTATTATATAGGTAGCAAGAAGTGACATGCAAGCTCCAAATAGAATAAACATACACAGTGCATTAAATATGATCAAACTGTTAATTTGGAACTTCAAAATTCAAACCTTGGAACAACCCTCAGCAATCTGAGCAAGTGCAATGAGAGCAGCATGTCGTTTCTGCCACTCTGAAGCAGCCAAAAACACCGGAAACAATTCTGAAGCCACTGGTAAAACAGTATTCCCTCCTAATGAAATCGACAATCTATCTAAACACTCCTGACCAACCCCATAATTACTTGTTTCCCCAGCATCCTCATCCTCACTCTCTGCATTATACCAATCCGGTTCATCTTCAATGTCCACCAATAGATTCATCAACACCCAAAATAACCTCCTTATGAATTGTGGTAACTTCCTCATCATCCCCGGAGCCCTCTCTCTCGCCTCTGCTAACGTAATTATAAATTCAATGGCTAAATGGCGTGTTCCTTCTTCTAAACTCTCCGCCTCAGCAATTTGTAACATCGATCCTACTACTTCCATTATTTGCCTCCTTAGAAACCTCGGCTCAGTCCCGGCTAACTCAATTAACAATTCCAAAGCCTCTTGAGCTGTGGCTTCTAATCCAGAGTTCAACGCCTCGGTCAACGTCTGCATCATCAACGGCAACAAATCTTGGAAAGCGTCCCGATCTTTGGGGTTTGAAATGCATTGAATGAAACTGACTGAGGCGCTTAAAGCTGCGATTCGTACGTCGCAACTTGACGGATTTGATAAACAATTGAAGAAGACGGAATGAAGAGTGTTTAAATGAGGGATTAGGGTTTCCGTTGTTTCTCCGACGTTTTGAGCTAATCGAGAGAAAATTAAAAGAGCAGATTCTTCGAGGTTGGGATTCTTAGAATTCACACATTGGAAGAGGAATGGCAATAGTTCCGGCCAGCCTCTAGTAGCAACGACGGAAGAAGCGAGTTCGGAAATTGTATCGCAGAGTTTTTTTACGTTAGCTTTCGATTCTTCGGTCTGGAGGGAGGATAAAAGCGTGGATTTAATGGCGGCGCGTGTGGATTCAGCTAGGAGGGGAAAGAGAAAGGAGTAATCAGCGGCGGGAGTTAGGATTTTACGGAGGAGGACGGCGGAGAGGGCGCGGAGTTCGGGACGAGGGGATGAGGATAAGACACGGGAGAGAGCGACGGAGAGAGAGTCGGGGTGAGTTTGTTTGGCAAGGTGGAAGAGTGACTCGGCCTGGGAACGTTGGTCGTTGGAGGAAGACATGAGGTGGGAGATTAGGGTTTCGAAGTGAGTCGAATCGGGGCCCAAGATGTGGGCGAGTTGAGCGAGTTGGAGCTGAGTTTGATCGGTGGCCATGGGCGAGTTTCAGGGTTTTAGGAGGATATAATTTGTTTTTGTTATTTGGGGTTTTTTGTATTTGTGGCGCCTCCCCAATCCCAATATAACAAAAGGAAAGAAGAAATAAAGAAGAAGATAGATACGAATTTTAAGGCAGGGTTTGCGAGCGCGAGTGCGAGTGCGAGGGGAGTGTTTTAAACGAAACCAAAAGTTGTCGGTCCATTTCTTCTTCATGCCTCTCTACTCTTACACATTTTCATTTTACTCACTTTTCCTTTTAATTCCAAATATTCAATCTCATTTAATAATTAAATTTTATTTTTTGAATTTTTTAAAATCTTCCTTGTACTCTTTTGAAATTTAAGATTTAGTCTCTATAATTTTGGGACAGTGAGTCCTGTACTTTTTAATTTTAAAATCTTGGTCCTTTTGTCTAATTTTGTTCTTAAAATTACAGTTAAAAATTGATCAAATATCTTTTAACCCTCAATGTTTACAGTTTTTTATTTTATCTTTATTCTTTAAAATTGCAGAAAAAATTAAAATGACCTATTTTTCATTTTTAAATAAAATGTAAAAAACTAAATATATAATTCTTAAAAGAATTCAAAAAATTTTAAAAAGAAATATTTAAAATTAAAAATATAAAAATTAATTTTAAATTTTAAAATTATTAAAATATATAAAAATCTATTTTTTTAAAAATATGTTATTTACTCCTTAAATGGTAATAAGAGGCTTTTATGGGCCTTGTAATAGCCAAACCGATTGGCTCGACTCGTTTTTGAGACAGACTTGGCTAGGCCTAACTTGACTTGGCTTGTTTTATTGTTTAAAATATTAAAAATATAAAAATTTATATTAGTAGTTTAGGTACTAGATTGAACATTTTCAAATTACAAGTATTACATTGGACATTTTATGAAATACATGTATAATAATAAAAACACATATTAATAATTCAGTTATCACATTGGACATTTCTAAATTACGAGTACTACATTTTACATTTCCAAATTACAAGTACCACGTTGGACATTTTCAAAGTAGAAGTACCATATTAAACATTTTATGAAAGTATAGTATCAAATGTGATATTATCCCTAATTTTATCACACTTGCCAATTTTTAACTAAAAAAATCCAAAAGGTTTAAGAGATTTTTTTAAGGGGCAGAGTAATTTGGACAATGAATTGTAGTTTAGGTATCACTTTAAGGACCAACTTAAGAAAAATAGTATAATTTCAATATGATTTAAACATTGTAATTTTTTTTTCATTTTTTTCTCACTTATTTGTCTCAATTCATTTGCATCCGATGCCTAAAAGGATAATAAAATTTTTAATTTAGTAGGTGTGATACATTAATATGGTATAATAAATAGAAGGGTCAATTTTATTTAAAATTATATTTCGATTATTCAACTTTCGAAAGTTACATAATAGTCATTAACATTATCGAATTGTTACATTTTCGTCACTTGTCCGTCTCTTAACGTGGCACGCTAATTTAAATGTTTAATTACGAATTTGGTCCTTGAACTATAACTAAAATATCATTTTTTTTAAAAAAATCTTAACAATAATTCTAAAAAGAACAAAATTTTAAAAAAAAAAACCAAAATAACATTTTAGTTATGTTTAGGGACCAAATTAGTAATTAACCATTTAAATTAACGTGTCACGTCAACCTCAGAACGGTAGTTAACAAACAAATTATAAAAATGTAATAATTTGATAATTGTTATATAACTTTTGAAAGTTAAGTAACCAAAATACAATTTTAAATAAGTTTTAGGGACATTTGATATAGTTTACCCTAATAGAATTAAAAGAAATTAACTTCTAAATCTTAAGAAACCAAAGTTCTAAAAATATTACCCACCAATCATAATTTTATAGAAAAAATCAAGTTCACATTAGAAAAAAATTACCATTATTATTTATTATTTATGTAACTTTTAAAATTATCAACTCCTTTTAAAAATATTATTATTTTTCAAACATTTATAATGATTTTTTTACTCTTAAATTATATAAAAGAAAAGTTATTTTAGTCGGGTTCTTTTAGCTTCATTAAACTCTTTAACTTTTAGTTTTGTCAAATTATGCAAAATTACAGTCAGTTAACTTTGATGATGAGAATGATTGATGTTGACATGACATCTAAATTACAATTTATATATATTAGTTTAGTAATTAATTAAATTTTAAAATTTAAAACATTAAATTTTTAAAAAATATTTTCTTAAAATTCAAAAATTATAATTTAAAAATAAAAATAGGTAAATTTTGTAAATTAAAAAACTATATAAAATTTATAACAATTTTTAAAAAATAGAAAATATATATATTTTTTTTCAAAATTCAAAAAAAAATCAATAGAAGGAAATAATTAAAAAAACATGATTCGCCCGCTACTTCTTTACTCTTCTTTAGAGTAAAAAACTCCAAGCCAAGCCTCACAAACCCCTTTTATCCCTAAATTGCAACTTTTTATGCTAAAAAAACTATTAATTGATTCATCAATCAGATTTTGTTTCCCACTGCTTTCACCATTGTTGCCATCAACACAACACCCCATTGCCAAATCTTCATATCGGAACTGTAGAACATAAGTCCCACAGTCACTAAAACCTCCATTTTTTCTTTCCATCTCCCTTCCCTCATTGATCGCCTAAACCCATCCCTCTTTACCTAAAGGAACATGGTTTAAGATAAGAAGCAAAACTTTCCAGTAATCTTTTTGAGCAATCACTAATTTTCGTCCAAATCTAGTTCATACACTTTAAGTAATTTTTTTTTTTAATGATTTGGGAGGTCAAAGGAAAGTCTTGGTGGAGAGAAGGCTATGTCTAGAATCGAAAGACGATCCGAAAGTGGGTTCAAGAGATCGAACCTCCATTTTTCAATGTTAGAGAGGAGATTTGGTAAGGTTTCAAGAAAGATTTCAGAAAACCAAAATGAGGAAGCAAAAGAAAGACAATGAGCTTTAGTTTGATGGTAACATTGGATTGAATGGAAGCCAATGAGAGGTGATGTCGGTTATTTGAGCAGAAACTATCTTAAGAGAGAAGCAAGTTCAAGCGGCGGTGCTAAAACATTTAACACTATGTTTGGTTGGGATGAATAACATCTCAATTCCGAGTCGATTCTTAAGGGAACAAATTATTCAGTCATTTGGTTTACTGAATTACTTATTTATCTGAATACACATTACAGTCTGATTATGAATGCTCCCGTAATAGTTATGCTTCAACTATAACAAAATGTTGAAGACTGAAAAATAAAAGATGGTTCATTGATAAAAGAAGAGCCAAACACAAATGGAGAAAGGCTGGATAGATAGAAAATGAAAGAGATAAATTATAAATGAGAAATATTTCAAAATATAAATGGTTAAACTTGTAAGGAAGCAAATTCATTTGATAATAGCTTCAACTAAATAGGAGAAATAACTTCTCTTGGAAGTGTTTTCTCTCTAAACTCGTTTGTGAGTTTTAGGGTTTCTTGAAGCTATTTGGTCTTCAACTTGTGACCTCAGTCTACATTTTCGTATGGTTGTTTGAGGGGTTTGTCCTTTTTTCCTCTGTTGCTTCTGTTTTCAACGTCAATTTGGTGTGGGTCTTTGGTTTTGTTTTTCTTGCGACGGGTTTTTGTTAGGTGAGTGAGAGCTCATCTATTATGTTTCTTTCTTTATGCTTTTATAGAAACCAAATTGGGATCACAAATTGAAAACCAAGAATGTCTCCTAACAGTGAAGTTTGCCTGGGAATCACAAGTACAGGGATTTGGTATGTACTGTTTATCGAAGAAGCTTGTACTTCTGTCCTAAATTGAGTCTTATGATTTTTTGGTTGAATAAATTCAGCATCAGTGTCCTCATCGTCTCAACTCCTTGTTCCAATGCTTCATCAATCTCTCAAACATACCACCCATTTAACACTTCACTTTAGCCGACTGAGTTTTGACTCGATCGGCATAGATATTGTAATCAATATAAAAAGTTGTGGGTTTGAATGCGCTAAAACTCATTATCCTCGTATTTATGAATTAGAAAAGATTGTTTAAAAATAAATAAAAACACTTCACTTTCATCTCTCAAATTACCCTACTTAATAGGAATACCCCATATTTGAATACTCTCATCTGTTCTCCATCAACCAAACTTCAAAGTTGTACATTGTAATTAATGAGAAAGACAAGAGGCAACTAAATACTTGATTTCACTCCGCAGGACTGAACTTCTGCAGAAGATAAGGTTTCATGTCCATAGCACCAGATGGATTTCCAATGCTTGAACAATAAATTATTCTTATGGAATTATGGAACCATGAATCACCATGTGCATCTAATTTACCTTTTAAAAGGGATATGTGTTTATAATGCAAAAATTAAATAAAAACTGATGGGATTCGAAGAGCCCACCTATGCACAACAAAGGAAATGATTGCCATCCAGATGTGAGATGTCCCATCACACTCTTCACTCTACAACAAGAAAGCATAAGTTAATGTTTTCAAATCACCATTTGTTGGGAGAAAGGCGAGGATGCACTTAAATAGACAGGAGAAACAACTTTGAGATCCATTTATTGTTCCGTATCATAAGGATGAAAATATGAACTGGTATTGCTCAAATACGCATGTAAAGATAATGAATATGCAAAATGATTTCAAGCAGGAATCATTGAGCAAAGAACTGCTTCGAAAATAGCCGAGTTATGTCCAAGAAATCAAACTTAAATTACCAAGAATTCAAATTAGAATTGAACAATATATACACAAACTAGGCTCAGAACTCCAAATCACATGGAAAGGAATGAGACATAAAATACAACTAATACAAATTTTGCTATAGTAATATCAATGGAAAATACCCATTATGGTGCCTATTATGATACTTGATATTACCGGCCCAAAACACGAATGGGTTTGAGTCGGTTACCATCAAGCTCGCACGTTGAGCTCGCATAATAATAGTGTTCGCAGGAGGGGTACCTATATTCTCCTGCGAACTCACACATGGGATCGTCATGAGACCACATAAATACGTGTTAAGTCTAGAGTAAGATACGTGTTGATATGCATGGAACCTACCTAGTATGTCATATTAGTGAATAATACATATATCATATAAATAGGGAAGCCTCACCATATAAAAGAGACAGAGAAAAAATACTCAATAATTTGGTGCAGTGAGCGTGGACAGATTTCCGACCAAAAGATTTTTAGTTTGCAAAGAAAAATCAAAATGGCTCACCCAAATGAGAATTTCCCCATTAATTTTTTGTCAGGAGAGGTTAAAGCTTTTGGCGCCAGTAATCAACTTTAACAGCTCGATTTTGGGCCTAATCAGAACAGTGGTTTTGGAACCACTAATCCAAAGTCAGAGAAATTATTTTAATATTATTTTATATGTTATAGCATGGTTATATGAATGTTTGAAAATTTTGTTGAACTAATTTTAGCGATTTCTTGCTTAATTTCGAAGAATGACTAAATCGCATAAAGTGCAAAAGATTTGTTTTACTAGCTGAAAGTGTTAAATGGCTATGAAACATTAAATTAGAGGTCCTTAGTGAGTAAATAGACCACAAACTTATTAGTGGCTGGACATGGAGCCTTAATTCATGAAATGGTCAAATGTTAGGTGACTTAATTGATAATAAAATATTAACCTAAAAGGCTAGCTATCATCTTTTTCATTTTCATTTCTTCTCCACCAAAAATTTCAGAAAAGCGGGGATTTTGAGAGATCAAAATTTCAGCAACTTCTATCCCTTGCAAGTAAGTGATTTTGATGGTCATTTTTGTTGATTTTTGTGTTTTTTAAACCCTTATAGCTTAATCTAGCTAATAAGGGGAGTATTTTGCAAAATGGTTGATAGTCTAGAGATTTACCATGAGAGGATTTTTTATGTTTGTTGAGTATTTATGGAAGAAAATGAATATTGGTTGTTAAATAAACAACTTTGTGAAAGGGGTTCTCATGAAAACACCTAAAAAGACCATTTTGTGAAGTTTATAAAATAGGTTGTAAATGTCTGAAATAATTGAAAATTGTGAGCTGCTATAAGAGTAATAAAGGTTTGGCTAGGCTTGTTAAAGGAGGAAATTTAATTAAAATCATTTTACGAGTCTAGGGGTAAAATCGTAATTATGTGAAGTCTAGGGGCAAAATGGTAATTTTGCCCAGGTATGAATTATAGATTGTCTTGATTAATGTAGTGATTAAATAAGTGAATTTTTTTATTATAGATTAAGAAAAACAGAGTCCGAACCCAGACCGAGGGATGACCAAGCTAATAGACGCCCACTTTTTGTATACCGAGGTAAGCTGTACGTAAATAATATAACTTTATTGTTATTATGTATTGAACAATTAATATGGAATAAAGTGTTTGATTATTGCTGTGAATATGTATGATGAAAACTAATGTAGTAAAAACTCCCGGTTGAACCTCAGAAATAGATTGGATATCCATGCCATGACAATTGAGTGATATGTGTGCTAGTGTAAGACCATGTCTGGGACATGGCATCGGCCATATTATAAGAGTTAGTGTAAGACCATGTTTGGGACATGGCATCAGCGTTGATATGTGCACTAGTGTAAGACCATGCCTGGGACATGGCATCGGCATTGAGACGAGAGCTAGTGTAAGTCCATGTCTGGGACATGGTATCGGCCTCGACATGTGAGCCAGTGTAAGACCATGTCTGGGATATGGCATCGACCTCGACATGTGAGCCAGTGTAAGACCATGTCTGGGACATGGCATTGGCATTAAGAAGAGAGCTAGTGTAAAACCATGTTTGGGACATGGCATCAGCCTCGACATGTGAGCCAGTGTAAGACCATATCTGGGATATGGCATTGGAAATTTACCCTCTTGTGTGAGGCTTATCGGGCATCCTTTAGTATTCCAAATGGTTCTATCGGTTGTTTTAAGCTTATGATAAAGATATGAAATGATATAATCATGTTGTGAGTGGTACAGGTTCTTACTCGAAACTCATAAGATATGAGCTTAGTTATGATGCCTTAATGGTAAGAATGAAATTGAGTAAATATCTATGAGAATGATTTTGGGGACGATCTTGAAACCTTTGGCTTATACTTGTGATGTGTAAATATGTAGTAAATCTACCATTGTTAAATCAAGAATGTTGTGCTGGTTTACAATATGCTATGTGTTTAAAGATGCATGGTTGATGTTGTTACTTATTTACATGCAACTTACTAAGTTTAATGCTTACTTCCTTTCCTTTCCTTTTCCTTATAGCATCGTCAAGCTAATTCAGGGATTAAAGGACGTCGGAGCTTGATCACACTATCAATCAGAATATTTGGTATAGTTAGATTTATTATTTTGTGTATGGCATATATAGGGACTTGGTCTTTTTGCTAAGTGTCATATTGTTTTAGCCAAATATGTTGGCTTGCCATGAAGGTTGATTCATTTTGTATAAGGCCATGGATGATGGCAAATATTTATTATTACTAAATGCATTTGATGAGGTTTTCTATGGATGTGATTATTGCATAGTTTGTATTGATAAGTAGGAGATGTTATATGTGATAGAAAATAGCTTAGAATCAATCTGTTATATGTTATATATGGATGTTTGGTTGTGGCTGTTTTGGTGATGTGTTTATGCTTGAATTGAAAATGTTTGATGTGGTGTAGGTTGGTACAAGTAAGAGTGGCATAAAGGCTTGGTAGATAGCCTTGTTTTTATCCACACGAGTAGACACACGCCCGTGTGTCTGGGCCGTGTGTGACACTCAGTCTGCTCCACAGGCGTGTAGTTAGGCCGTCTGTCCCCTGCACCTAAATTTGGCAAAACAGAATGCCCAATAGTAACCACACGGGCGGAGACAAAGCCATGTGTCTCAACTGCGTAGAGGACACGGCCATAGTACATGGGCATGTACCCAGGCCGTGTGAAGTCTGCACCTTAAATGTGAAATTAAATTTGCCACACGGCCTAACACAGGGTGTGCGCCTTGGCCATGTGCCCCTAAATGGCAGATGACATTAGAAATAGAATGTCAAGGTTTTAATACACGGACTGAGACATGGGTGTGTCATGGCCGTGTGAGGGACACGGGCGTGTGCAAGGCCGTGTGAAAACCCCTGTAAGTTCAAATTGAGAAATAAATCTACACAGGCCTTTAACATGGCCAAGTTAAGAGGATGCACGGGCGTGTCGACCTTCCACACGGGCGTGTGCCCCCATTTGCATTGAAATTTTTCAAAGTTTTCTAAAGTATTCGGTTTATTCTCAAACCGTTTCCAAAGAGTGTTTTAGGCCCCGTAGGTTGATATTAGGGATGTTAAGAGGAAGTTTGAAAGTTTTAAATTTGAGCAAAATTTTATGACCCGAAAATGTTTGTATGCATGTGTTTAAGTCCAGTAACACCTCGTACCCTGTCCCGACGTAGGATACGAGTAAGGGGTGTTACATCAACCTAGTGCGACTAATTTATTTATTGGTTGTTTGCCAATTGACCAGAAAATTTGGGTAATCCAACTCATGTAGGAGCCTTAAATTCTTTGGACTTGAATATCCCATCTAGTTAGGGATTATCACTCCGCTTTAATCAGGAGGCATCCCCATAACAGTTTTTTTACTCTTCAGGAGAAAATGAGGTTGATGAGGGAGCAAATGACTTTGTAAAATGTTTGATTCGAGCAACAACAAACATTTCAGCAAGAGTTATTGAAACAGAATGAAGAGTTGAGAAGAAAGATATAGTCTGACAATTTTGATATTCGCGACCATCATGCATGAAAAAGGCCCTAGAGTACATGCAAAACGGTGGTAGAATGAAATGGATGCTCTACGTATAGATGTACAGGCTTTGCATCCTGAATCCCGGGATATGGATTGGCTATTTTGTTCTAACAATCTGTAAGCTCCTAAGATAGCAACTGTAAGTTTACCGACTGACTTTAAAGTTCTAAAAGAAATGTTTGAAGGTAGGAGGGACCCTCGAGCACATCCCATACAGTACAATAATTATATGAATGTGCTGGGAGCTTCTGATGTTGCAAAGTGTAAGGCCTTCTTAACGATCCTTAAGGGAAGCACAAAAGACTAGTATTTATCTTTACCGTAGGGTTTCATTCAAAGTTTTTCATAATTAGTTCAAATGTTCTTAGGGAGGTTTCAAGCGTATAGGACAATAATGAGTACTCCTATGGGTTTAATGTTTGTCAAGCAAAGAGAAGGAAAGAGTTTGTAGAATTACATCAAGTGTTTTTATGCAGTGACATTAAATACAAAAAATCTGAAAGACTAATGAGCTATATATGGGAGTCTTGAATGAGCACGTGCAATGCTCGTTCACTGTACAGGCCACAAAGTTTGGCAGATTTGTATGAGAGGGCTCACAAATTTGTTGAAGCAAAAGAGATTAAGAGAGAAAATCACGATACATTCCAAAATGATGATAGTTATTCAAGGAGTAGAGGGGGAGCTCACGGACATCAGGGTCCATCTTCTCAAGCTCTGCGTGTACAAAGCGGGGGAAAGTAGAAGGGATAGTCACAGAATGAGTCATCTAGGACATCTTAAAGGACTCAACCTGAGCACGTGAAAAAGTATCCTTCTTATGGTAAATTTGATACATATACTCCCTTAACTGCTACGTGTGCATATATCTTTAGTCAAGTAAAGAATCTAGGCATTTTGCCAAGTCCTCCACCTATGAGACATAATGCAAGAAGGTCGAACTTGAGGGATAAATGTGTTTTCCATGAAGATAGGGGCCATAAAACTAAAGATTTTCTTCTTTGAAGGATACCATTGAAGAAGCAAATAGAAACGGTAATCTGAAGGATTTTGTAGCTCAGAATGATAGTCAACCAAGGCAGAGTTCAAAGACCGAAGCTAAAGGTAAGTAGAAGTTGAGGGGAACTATTCATGTGATAATTCGGACAAATGAGGATTGGGCGACCGCTAATACCAAGAGGAAGACCCATCTTAGAAGTGTTATGTGATCAACCGTAATTCAATATGGCAGATTAAACTAGTTTTCACATTTAAGGAGCTTGAATACAAGCATTTTTGTAATGTTTTAGTTAAGTTTTCTTAGTTTTATTTATATTTAATAAAATGTGCAAATTTAGTCTTTTATTGACCTTAGGGGCTGAATGACGCCTAAAGGTAAGCTAATACACTTTGAGAGTGTGTATGAAGCCATTATAAAGTGCACTAAATGGATATTAGTCACTATGTTGCAACACGAATGACACGATGTGTAGCATCTCGATTTTGGGCCTAGTCGGAACACTGGTCTTGGGACCAGAAATCTGACGTAAGAAAAATTATTTTTATTATATTTTATGGTATATGATTTCACCAAATAATTTCATGAAAGTTTCGTTCAAAATTTTTTACATTTGGGCACTCAATTTAGTCAAAAGGACTAAATTGTAAAAAGTGCAAAAGTTGAGTTCTACATGTTAGAGGTGTCAAATTGTTATGAAATTTTAAATTGGAGGCCTTTAAATGGCAATTAGACCATTAGTTAATTTTTGGACAAAAATAGACATGAAATGGGTGTAATAAAATATTTTTAAGTTAGGGGCATTTTGGTAAACTAATAATTAAAAGAATTAAAAAGCCAAAATAGCCAAAATTTGGTCATCTTCTCCATGTACCAGCTGAAACCCCCATGGAAGCTATGGCTAGGGTTTGGTTCAAGCTTCCAAGATCATTTGTAAGTGATCTTGAGCCCCTTTTTTAATGTTTTTTACATTATTGAAATCCCGGTAACATGATCTACTCATTTCTACTATTATTTTGAGCTAGGGTTTATGTTTAAAAATTTACCCATGAGTAACATGCTTGTATTTTGATTTCTAATGGTAGAAAATGAGAGTTGGGTGTTAAATAAATGACTTTTACTAAGTGATTTTCGATGAAAACGTCTAAAATGATCATTTTGTAAAATTGTAAAATTGGTCATAAAAGGGTGATTTAGTGGAAATTGGGGGCTGCCATAGTTATGAAAATGATTCAGCTAGGCTTAAAATGTAAGGAAATTGAATAAAAATCATTTTACAAGCCTCAGGGCAAAAGTGCAAATATGTGAAAGTTTAGGAGTTAAAATGTAAATTTGTAAAAATATGATTTTTGGACCCATATGAATAATGTGAGCAATTAATAAGTTATATTTAAAATGTTAGATTAAGAAAACAAGATTCGGGCTTAGAACGAGGTTGAACAAGGTTAAGCACAAACTCGAAATAAATAGTCGTACTCGAACCCGAGGTAAGTTCATATGTCAATGATAATGCAATGATATTATTGTTCATACTTGAACTCAAATTGATGTGTTAACATTGTGTGATGGATATTTATTTAGTTGATATGAAGATTATTTATTGTAACAAATGCCTAAATATAACTATATGCAATACCATGTTTATTTCATGGACTAATGTCTAAATAAACATGGAAATGTGTTGAATTGGATGTACATTACATGATCAGCTATGCATAATGAAATACTTGATGAAAAGAGAAAAATCTCGGTTGAAGTTAAAACGAAAATTCAATGGATAAACCATGGCTTACATGACTTGAAATCCTGCATGTGTTGTAGAAAGGATCTAGCTAGGACGGGTGTTCCTTGAGTGATCGAGCCTCCCGAAGAATATGTGTGCATTAAGGATTTAGCTCAGACGGGTAATCCGATTAGGGTCTGAATTTAGCTTGGACTAGTAATTCAGATCCGAGCTCAGTGAGAGTGCTTGTCGTTACAAGGGATTTAGCCTAGACCGGTAATCCCGACAACACTCTGTGAGTTTATGATACAGGGGATTTAGCCTGGACTGGTAATCCCGCCGTAAGATGTGAGGTTCAGGGGAGTGCGTACTTGAAATGATCACTTGTATGACTTAACGGTACATGGATTAACCATCGAGATTTCCAAGAAATCAACGAGTATTATAATGAATAATGCGATGAAAGTCCCGAGATGGGCATGGTGATAAAGGTAAAGTTAATTGATATGCTATGGATATGAATAGGTACGTACATTATACTCATAAGTGATGCCTTATTAAAATGTGATAAATGATGAGTAAGCAAATTCATGCATATGTATGTGTATACATGATGGACAAGAGAAAAGATTTGAAAGATGAACCATCCTCATGCTTATGATTATGAATTCTGTTGCAATATCATGTTAACTTACATTGTGTAATTGAATATGGGATTTATGAAATAATGAGTCCATGATCAATGTGACAATGAATTTATGATAGCTATTATGGTTTTGCACCGAAACAGTGTTGAACAGTAGCAGTAGTCTGACTTTGAAAAATCACCATAAATTGTGGAAATAGAATTAGAGGCTGAATAATATATTAACTTAAAGATTCATGAATCTAGTTTCACCTAAAGGAAACGGTGTAAGCAAAAGAATTTTGTATTATGAGATATTTGCATTCTTGTGAGACAGAGTCAGATTGATTCTAGACTCCCCTGTCTGAACTTTGGAAAATCACTATAAATTGTAAAAAAATAATTATGAGTTAAATTTCATATGAATGAAATCCTTAATGAGTCTATTTTCAAAATAAAGAGATAGGAACATTATCTGAGTCTTGTACTATGATATATTTGATTTTTTGTAGATAGAGGTCGAAGTTACCAGATAGCAAAATAGGGGTAATTTTAAGGAATAAACTGTACTTATTGGCTAGACTAAAAATTCTATAAATTTTACGGTAATAATATATATAAGTCTAGTTTTAGGAAAAATTAACGGATCTTAATTTAGAGTCCTGTAGCCTGTGTTATAAATAATTTATCGACCATGACTTGAGTAGAAATCTTGACTAGAATATGAGTAAAAATGTAATTATGGTTGTTTTACCTAAGGAAACATGTTGTTATAATGCTTATTATTTTCATATGGACTTACTAAGCGTAAAGCTTACTCCCCCTCCCATTTCTTCTAGTGTCCTTAGGTCGGCTTGAGGTTGGAGATCGTCGGAGGCAACCTCACACTATCAAGCTACCATCTTTGGAGTATTGTTGAAACTTGATTTCTTCAAGTGAGTGGCGTGTATAGGGACTTAATTATTGATATATGTTTTTATGTTTTGGCCAAGATGTTGGCTTATATTCATTCATTGTATATAGCCATGATATGTGGTTTATAATGATTTTGGCTTGTAAGCTTATTTATCAATGGTATGTGTTAATGTCTTGTGATGTTGTTATGTGATTATGCTTGTTCACTATGTATGAGAAGTATATGGCACACATACATGATGAATGCCCCAGGACCATTCGAGATGGTCGTGGCCATGGAGTGAATGTGTGTCATGGTAGTAAGATGATAATGATTGAACATGGACAATTGTTGAATGTGTAGAGATTAAGTGTTGGGTAATAAACATGTGTATGACAACATGCAAATTATTTAATTGAATCTTTCTCAAGGTCGATTAATCATTAAATTGATGCTATAATTTGGGTCCATGATGTGTAAAGTATGAGAAAGAATTAAAGACAACATAAGGCTTGGAAAATAGCCTAAGTGTTGGCCACACGGTAGAGACACAGCTATGTGTCTCAGCCGTATGGAGGACACGGTCTAGCACACGGGTTTGTGGCTTGACCATGTGGATCAATTTGTTTGGCTGATGTCATAAACAAAGAGTTACATGGGTTGAGGACACGAGCATGTCCCAAACCACACGGCCCAACCCACATGGACATGTGACCCTCGATGTATGTTATAGGCTTCGAAGGCCTATATGAGGGACGATATGTATGTGTTTGAGATGTTTTAAATTTGGGCAAAAAATTTTTGTGGCCCGGTTTTGCATGTTGTGAATGTTTAAGTTCGATAACGCCTCGAACCCTGTCCCGATGTTAGATACCGGTAAGCGGTGTTACACAATGTCCCAAATAGGGGGTAGAATGGAGAAAGCTCAAGACTACCTTCGATGTCACGACACAGACTGAGGGTTTTGCAACATACCCTTAAAGATAGCTGAAGAGGAGTACATTGATTGCTATGTCGTGACAAAAGTCCTGGTATGTCTCGACATCGACTCTTTGACGGAAATTAAACATGAAGCAGGGGCTTGTTGGTCTGAACAATCAAACTTAAAGCTTGGGAACATTAGCTAACCTAGGGTTAAGGACGATGACCACTTGAAGGCTATAAATAGGTTCATTTGTCACTTGTTATAGACACCATTCATTTAGCCTAGATTCTCTATGTAAAATTTAGTTTAGTATTTTCTTTTATTCTTTTATTTTAGATTTATTTTAGTTGTTCTTGTTGATTCTAAGAGATTTGAATTGTGGAAGCATTCAAACTTTTTGGATTTGCGATTAATCTCAATACAATTAAGCTCTTTCATTTACTTTATCTTGTCAATTTAATTAGCGTGTTTTCTCTTTCCATTGATTCTATATTGTCTATGAAAACAATGAGGAACTGATCACTCTATGGGGGATTAGCAAGTGGAGGTATGATTTGTTAACTGTTTTGTAGGGTTACTCAACAAATCGGCTATTTTGGAAAGGAAGATCGTGGAATAAACCTTAGGCCTGATAACCCCAGGAAGTCATCAAGGTGGGAATTAACCCAAAATTGGTATGACCCATTCGTGAACACCTTCTCCCCAAGTTAGTCTAGACTGTGAGGTCAGAAGATAAGTAGTTCTTGCTGACTCATTATGTTAGTGGAAGATCAGAAGATCCTGCTATGATAGTGACTAGTTCTTGATTGATGAGGAACCCGAAATGACAGTTGATGGAGATTACCGAAGTAAGCTAATCACCCCTAATCAAGATTTGATTTATTCTCCATTTCTAAAGTGAGCTAATCACCCCTAATCAAGATTTGATTTATTCTCCATTTCTATCTCTTGAAGTCTATTTTTTATGTTATTTTATCTTTATTATTATAAAAACCCTAAAAATCAATTATTTTAAAATTCCGTACTATAACTAATTTAAAAGTACTAATTAGATCTTTTAGTGCTTAGGTTATAATTGATCTGGCACTCACCTCCCTTGGGTAGGATCCTTGGAGTACTCACCTACTTTTTTTGTAAAACTATATTTCAATTCAACTTGTATACTTGCGGATACTGCATTGTCTTTCTATATTTTATTACAATATTCACACTCTAGATGTTAGTACATCTAGAGGTAGTCAAGTTGTTGACGTCATTGCCGGAGAGGCAACGTCACTAGTTTAATTTTAATTTTTACACGTAAAAGAATAATTAGGAAAATTTTAAGTTATAGATACGATTTTATTTTAATTATTATTACTGATCTTTTCTTTCTGGGTTTAGTGTATGACTCGTACTAGGGGTATACCTATTGTAGCAGTCACAAATCCAGAGAGAATAATCCGAAGAAATCACCGATAGCAACAGCAGCAACAACACCAACAGATGTAAGATCCACCACCACCTGCTACAGGTAACGTACCATGTGAAAATCCATTATTTGGTGACACTTACAATAACACCCTAGGAAACCCACCAGCTCCACAGATACTCGCAGACATACACATGGCTTGGAACGAAAGAATGCTAAGGGATTATGCCTTACCAAGTCTGGAAATTGTTCAAGAAAGTATAGCAAGGCCGAAAATTACAACTAATAATTTCGAGATCAAATTGGCAATGATTCAGATGATGTAGAATAATCTACAGTTTAGGGCATAATGACAGAGTACCCTAATCAGAATTTAAAATGGTTCCTCCAACTCTGTGATACTTTTAAGTATAATGAAGTTATTGATGACACTATTCATCTTCAGTTGTTCCCCTTTTCTTTGATTGATAACACATTTTCTTAGTTAGACTCTTAGGCACCAGGGTCTATCACAACATGGGATAAACTAGCTGGAAAGTTTTTACAGAAGATTTTTCCGATCAGCAGAACAATTCAGCTAAGAAGAGAGATTGTTGTCTTTAGACAGATAGAGGGAGAAAGTTTCTATGAGGTGTGGGAACGTTTCAAAATGTTGATTCATAAATGCTCACACCACAAGTTTCCTAAATGGATACGACTGCAGGTATTTTATAACGAGTTGGATGTGAATACACAATCTGGATTAGACGGAGCAGCAGTAGGAGCCCTTATGAATAGAACGTACGAGGATATCGATGAAATCATTGAGAACATGGCATTAAACTCCTTTCAGTGGCTTATCGAACGATTTACATATGGCCAGAAACCCGCTATGGTTAAAGCTATCGAGGAGGATGATAAGTATCAACAGTTAGTGGATAGACTCAACCATATCGAATCTGTTTCTACATCATCTATACATTAGGGAAACAAACCGCTCTTCCACTATATTAATAATCTTGTCGAGGATATAAATTACATAGAGAATAGGGGTAGAAACCCTTCTTCGAATACTTATAATCCTAGTTGGAAAGATCACCTAAATTTGATATGGGGAGGGAACCAATGAGCAAGTAATAGTTCAAATCAAGTTAAAAATACTAATTATCAACCTCTTTATTTGTAGAAACCCCAGGATAGGGCTAACCGAAGTGACCATACTGCATGTGGTCAATGTTTGGATAGAATTGGGGGAGAAATGCAGTCAATAAGAACTGATATCAAACAGGTGTAGTCTGAGTACACCAACTCAAGAAGAATATTGACAAGATCGAGGATCAAATGAGCCAATTGATGAGCATGATGGGCGACATCAAAAGACAAATTGGCACAGGTATTCCCAATAATACAGAAGACAATCTACGGAGGGAAGGTAAAGATCACGTGAATATGACAACACTTCAATCAGGTAAAGTACTAAGTAGCCCAGAAAACCCTACTTCGGAGGTAATTATCAAGAATATTGATGACCCTCAAGAGGTATCCCCAGAAGCTGAAGATGAACCGATGCCAGAAGAGGTAATAACCCCGGTAGTTAACTAGAAAGAGAAACACCTCAAGATGCCGAAATCACAAAAATCCCATTTCCTTCGAGACTTGAAGAAAAACAAAAGCAGGATGGAGATGAATTTGTAAGTTTCTTGAACTTGTTTAAAACATTAAATGTTAACCTACCTTTAATTGAGTTAATTGAGAAGGTTCCCAAGTACGCCAAGTTTTTAAAGGAGATGGTGGCGAGGCGTAAGAAAATTAAGGTAGGCAAACAAGTTAACTTAAGTGCTTTTTGTAGTGTGATTATTTTGAGATAGGTATGTCGAAAATTGAAAGACCTGGGGAATTTTACTATTCACATAGAGATAGGAAGCATTTATTTTAATAGAGCTCTATATGATTTAGGAGCTAGAATTAATTTAATGCCTCTATCAATTTTTGAAAAACTAGGGTTGGGAGATATTAAAACTACTCAAATAACATTACAGTTGGCTAACAGGTCTTCAGTACATCCAAAAGGGGTATTGGAAGATGTTTTAGTCAAGGTACGAAGTTTCATTATCCCTGAAGATTTTGTAGCGCTTGATTTCGATGAAGATCGTGAGATAACGATTTTATTAGGAAGACCCTTTTTGCCTACTTCTAGGTCTATCATTGATTTAAAAAAGAATGATTTGACCATGATAATTAATGGGGAGACAAAAATTGTATTGGCATAAATTCAGTGTTATCGAAACAGTGGTTTGATAACCACAAATTTGATTTAAAAAGAATATTCATTTTAAAATTATTTCATGAATATTAATATGATAGGAAAGTCATATGAAAATATCAATAGAAAAATTTTACCGATTTAATGGTTAATTAGAAAAAAATTAAAAAATTTTATTGAAGAAATTGGGTAAAAATGAGGTATCGAGACCTCTATCTCATAAAACTGAGTCGAAAATATTTTTATAAATATTTATGAAATGTTGGTATTGTGATATTAAAATTACGTTAGAAAATTTTAACGTTTGGGTAGTCAATTAAATAAAAAAGGACTAAATTGAAAAATGTGTAAAAGTTGCAAGGATGATTAAATAGCTTAAGTGTCTAATGAGAAAGGATTTAAAAGACAATTAGACCCAAAATTATTTAGGCTAGACAGTAAGGGCATGAAATCAGCAAGAAAATTGATGATTTAAGGGCAAAATTAGAATATTGCATAATTAACTAAATAAAGTTAAGACTAAAGTGGAAATATCTAGATTTCTTTTTATTTTTCTTCATTCTCATCAGCCAAAACACCATAGGAGGGGTTCTGTAAGCTGGTATTTCATATTTTTTGCATCAAGTGAGATAATTCTTGCCTTTTTCTTGTAATTTTTATGTTTTTAAGACTTTTACAACTAGGTCCTACTATTAAATTCATTAGTTTTTTATTTTATGGATGAATTGAAAGTTAGCATGGTTGAGTACTGGAATTTTATGATGAATAAACATGGATTTTAAGTTCTAATTTTCTCAAATGATGGTTTTGTTAAATGTTTTTAGTAGAAATTGATTTTTAGGACTTAATTGTGAAAAAATTTGGAATTAAGGTTTGATGCTGAAATTCTGATTTCCAAAGGTTTTGAAGTAGTTTAATATGATAGAATAAAGTGTTAATTGAGGAAAAATTAGCTCAATTAGGGGTTTAATTGAGTAGGGACCAAATTCTAAAAAATATAAAAATTAGGGTAAATATGCAATTTTAAAAATTAAAAGGTATAAATTGTGAATTAAATTAGATTAAAATTAGATGCTGATAAATGGAAAATTATATATTATAGATCAAGAAGTTGAAGATAAACGAGGGAAGGAAAAAGTCACTGAATTGTCCTTGAAATCTCTACAACTGCTACAAAAAATTGTTACGGGTAAGTTTGTGTAACTTGAATTATATTCTTAAATGATTGGAATGTATATTTATTGATGTGAATATGGTTTGGATGTTCATTATATGATATTTGATGAAAAATTGATAATTCTCGATAATAAAAAAAAGGAAATAAATCCCGGTTAAATGAAATGGACTTCGATGGATTACTAAAAAGGGAATTGACGGTAAAAAGGGTTTAGCCCGGGCAGGTGATCCAAATATTAGCCCTCCCAAAGAATATGTGTGAAATGTATTTAGCCCAGACGGGTAATCCAAATTAAGCTCATTAGGGTAATTGTCACTGCAGGGGATTTAGCCTGGACTCGTAATCCCGACAATACTCTTTAAGCATATGATACAAGGGATTTAGCCTGGACTGGTAATCCCGCTGTAAGAAATGAGGTTCACGGGAGTGTGCTCACTGGAAAAAGGGTGTATCTATATGTGTACAAATTGATGGACCCGGAACTGTACACAAAAGTGTACTACTGAATATCTATCAAAATTCCAAGAAATTCAACGGGATAAATATGAGAAATGGAAGAACATGAAAATTATGGAATTTTATGAGCTCATTAATCATTTATCTTTGTATTGAATTTATATGATGTTGCTTAACTAATGCAAAAGTTGAGTTTGTATGTGATAGGTATATGTTTATGTGAATTGGATGTATACTTGTGCTGTTAAATGATGCATGTATAAGTATGATAAGTATAATTCTTGTTGCATGAACTTACTAAGCACCATGTGCTTACCCCGTTCTCCTTTTCCCTATTTTGCAGTGCTCGAAAGCTCGAAGGTCGGAGATTAGTCGAAGCCTTATCACACTATCAACCCATATCTTTTGGTATATGAAAATGATTTATTTTGAAAGAATGGAATGTATAGACTAAATACCAATGTTTACATGGAAATGGATGTTTGTAACCTAGTTATTGGCATGGCTAGAGTAAGTATAATTTTGGGATTTTGCAAAAAATTTCCTGTGATTCTGATTTGGTTTTGGTTTAGTCCCAATGCATAATTTGGGCTGCAGAAGCCTATCTAAAGTACGTAATAATAATTTTTGATAAATGAATGGTACTTGGTTCGAGTAAATAGAAATTGGTTCCGTAAGTTCTAGTAATGCCTCGCACTCTATTTCGACGACGGATATGGGTAGGGGGTGTTACAAAAATATTTAAATACGACCATCAATCAAGCGAAGGGGAATGTCAGAGGAAGTTTGGAGAACAGTGTAAAAAATTATATGTTTCTAACGTTCCCAAATCAAGGGACACACTTCCTTTTATGCATGCAGAAAGAATAAACAAGTTCAAAGAAAGGGACAAGTAGGAGGTAGAATGACATGACAGACGATAGACTAATACTGATAGAACAAGAAGATTGTCCACCTGTAAACTAACAATACTGCTAGATGAATCTAGTAGTAAAAGTTAAAATTATTTGAATTGTTTAATGTTTGTAAATTATTGTATATTTAACTAACCCCATAGTTTAGATTCTCACTTTTATTTGATATATGTTTATTTTTAGACCAAGACATCCCCAAGATAGAAATTTAGGCTGAAACAGAGTCGATGTCGCAATAAGACAACCCTGTGTCACGACGATACACACAGAATACATAAATTAATGAAAAGTGTATAGATGTCGCAACATGACACCATCGAGTCGCAAAATCACAGGTAGTTTCCCCAAGATCTTCAAACTAATGAATGTGTCGTGACATGGAACCCCTGTGTCGTGACATCACTTCAATTTTCTACAGGGTTAACCTAACCCATTTGTGCAACCCGATGGCTTAAACACCAAATTTACCTAATTTTAAACCCCCAAAACATTTTGTTTTGAACCTAAAACCATATTAACCTCTATTTAACCACCTTTTTTTTTCTTTTAATCTCTTAAAACCTTAAAACCTTAAAACCCCAAAAACACACCATTTTTCCTCTTCTTTGATTTGTCTAAAAGAATTGCTTCTTTTAAATTCTCTTGGTTCAGACAAAAGCATAGTGAAGAATGATGAACAAGACAAAAATTTGATAAGGAATCCAATGATCCATGAAAGGTTAAGGGTTCCTATTTTAAATTTTACTATCCTATTGAATATTGCTTGATTTGTTTCTTAGTTAAACATGCCTCTTAGAAAAGTTAGACGAACCAAGGAACTCGAACTGTCGATGGTTACAAACCCCTCTAATTTCATAAACCCAGATATTGGAAAATATTTTACTAAACTACAAGGAAAAACTTTTATTCAAGAAAGGGGATTTGATTCATCAATGATTTTGTGTAAGGAAATATGACCCTTGGTTAGATATCATAGGTGGGAGCGTTTTTGGACAATCCCTAAAGATAGTGTTGTGTTCTCTATTGTTCAAGAATTTTATGGCTCTTTATGGGACAAAGAGTGTAAAAATACTGAAGGCCATATGTGGGGATCGGTACTTGTGCGAGGGAAAAAAGTGCGAGTAACCCCTCAAATTATTTGTGAGTTTTATAACGCTTCATACTATGAGAATGATTTCATTAATGAAACTGATTTAGAATATTTTTGAGATATAGATATGGATAATATTATAATCTTTTTAACTGAAGGGAGAGGTAAATGGAAATATCACTCAGGTACCTATATCCCAGTATCTTTTTGTTAAGCTATTATGTTTCATAAGGCTAAGATGTGGATTCAATTTTTGTGCACACGAATCATACCTACTTTAAATGTTTCTAACGTTAATACTTTTAAAGCAGTTTTACTCTATGCTATTTTGCAAAAAAAAGCATGTTTGTACTGGCAAATAAATCCACCAGAACATGAGAAGATGCATTATCGGTTAGAGGATGAGAGTTTTTTTTTCATATCCAGTGATAGCCTTATGTAAAAAGGCGGGTGTACCTATGACATCTACTGAATGGTCGTTAAAACCTCCCTGAAGTATCATCAGAGATACCTTGTTCCAATAATACATTGAGCTACAAGCCAAACAGATAAAAGATTGGAATAAGCAACAGTAAAAAGCGACAACTACACCAACTTCATCACAAAGGCTAGCACAAGCTCAAAAGGAAGTTGGTGAGAGTAGTCATCCAAAGTTAGATTGAATGATTCAGTGGATGCAAGAATCAATACCAATTTTTTTAGGAATTTGCTAGGCAAAACAACATTCGGGTCCCCAACTATACACCTGGTATGTTTGGGCCAAAAAATTTAGAACAAGAAAAAGAGGTACATGAAAGCAAAGAGGAAGAAGAGGGTGAGGAGGACGCTGAAAGTGAAGAGATTTCTTAATTCCATTTTTTAAAGACTTGTATTAATTTTTGGATACTTTTCATTTAGACTCTGTAGGAGTAGGATTAATATTAAATTTTTATTATATTACATTTTGTGTAAGTTTCCTATATAGGAATCCAACACAAAAGAGACATAAACAATTCGAGTTGTACATGATCAAATGAGAAAGCACCTACCTTTAGGAGTTAGATCAACCACAACCAATCCGGTAACTTCTTTCCTTATCTTTTTAAGGGCTACACATTGAGGACAATGTGTCAATTAAAGTGTGGGGGCTAATATGAAAAATTTGTATTGCTTTCAATCTTTATATTTTCTTTTATTTTTTCTTGTCTTTTGTGTGCTTGAGCTTACAGAAATACAAGTGATTGGTTGGGAGCATGTATATAGGTTGCTTGTGTTTACAAATAAGTTTGCCATGATGATAGGTGATTTTAAAATTTTGATTATTAGACTACTAAAGTTCTATATGTTACACTGAAAATAGAAATTAAACAATCAACTGTACCAAGTGATATAGAAAATACAAGAAAACGAGCATGTTAGTATGAATGATAAATAGTTGAATTTGAGCTTGTTTGATTGACAAAACTTATGCATGTTGAGATATTTAGGGATGACCTAAGGTATTGTTTGGAATACATCCAGAGCCAAAAAGCCAACCTATTAATGTTCATCTTTAGTACCAAGTTTTGAGCCTATTGATACTTCTTAATAAACCTTATTACAAACCTCAAGCCTAAAAATGTTATTTTGTATTTGCCCTTTTTCTTTGGCCCTGCATATAATAGCCCGGTTTAGACTCTAGTCTGAATAGTAGTTTTAGAACCACAAATTTGAGTCAAAAAAATATTTTAATATTATTTCGTGTGTTTATGGCATGAGATTAGATATCTGTGAAAGTTTGGTGTGTTAATTTTATCGTTTAAGTGGTTAATTTGAGAAAAAGACTTAATCGCGTAAAATGCACAAATGACTTGCTATATGTTAAATATGCTTATTTGTTATGGCTTATTAAATAAAAATTCCTTATGTTTTTATTATAATATTGATGTGGTTAATGGACATTAATGACCATCCATTTAGTGATTTTATAATGGTTTATTAAAGGTTAATTTGGTAAATTATGTATTAATGATAATAAAATAAAACAAAAACAAAATATTAGACATATTCATCTTTGTTTTGCTGAAATTTGAGAAGGAAAGTGTTCATCCATGGTGTTTTAGGGTTCAGCTATTACCAAGCTTAATTGTAAGTTCATTTTTGTTTGGTTCTTAATGATTTTTATGTTTTTGTGATCGTTGTTTTGTGTTCTAGCTAGCCCATGCTTAAATTTATGAAATTTTTGAGGATTTGATGGGATTCCATTGATGAATTAATGAGTTTTGTGATGTTAAATGGTAAAATAAGAAAGCTTGGTGATAGATGTTCATGTTTTACTAAGTGATTTTTAGTGAAATTGCATAAAAAGGACTAATTTGTGAAAAGTGTAAAATGTGTGGTTTAAAGTGTGAAATAAACGAAAATATGGGCTGCTAGGGACTTAAGAAATATTCGGCTATGCATGGGTTTGTTGAAATTATGTGTATTTTGTGATTCCGTGAAATAGAGACTAAAATGTCAAAATGTGAAAGTTTAGGGGCTAAAGTGCAAAAAAGCCCAAATGTATATTTTTGGATGAAATTGAATGAATTTGTGATTAAATGGGTTAATTTTGAATACATATAAATCAAGAAAGAAAGAATTCGAATTTAGATCGAGAAAAATTGAATATTATCGAGTAATTGATCCAATTCGTCAATTTCGAGTATGAGGTAAGTTCGTACATGATAAATGAAATTAAAATTATGCTTTTAATGCTTTAATAATGTATAAATTGTTTGTATGTGACTACGAGTGTGTACGCTGATAAATCGACTATGTTTAGCACTTAATGTGCGTTTCAAAATAGCTTCGACTATATATATATAGCACTTAGTGTGCAAATTGGGATAGCTTCAGCTATATGAGGCACTAAGTTTGCAATACCGAGATAGCATCAGTTTAAATATGATGGCACTAAGTGTGCGAAATTGTTATACTTCGCCTAATCACTAATGCACTAAGTGTGCAAGTTCTTAGAGTATTGAAAGATTTCTGAACGAATCAATGCGTTAAACAAAGAGGTGATAATGAAATAAATAAATACAAGAAAGTATAGGTACGTACGATACCTATATGGTAGTTGATACTATGAGTATGAAGTTTGATGAAATGATATATACATGATAAATGGTTATGAGTTAGTATTGAATGATGATATGAGAACTACTAAGTGTCTATTAGTGGATGATTTAGATAATATGAACTGTTGAGTATTTTTGGTACGAACTTACTAAGCTATGAAGCTTATTGTATGTTATTTGTCTATGTTTTATAGACCATCGAAGCTAGCTTGAATTCGGAGATTTTGAGAAAACATCAGCACACTATCAATCATCTTGTTAGTACTCTTGAAGCTTGTATATATGGTATATGGCATGTATAGGTTAGTGATATTTTAGTATGTTTTGAGTCTTGATATTAGCCATGAGATTTGGCTTGTAAATGTAGTATGTATAACCAACTAAGTTGGCTTGATTTATGTTTTTGGTAAGTGTTATATGTGATGTATGTAATGCCTTATGAATTGGTTTGGTTTGAGATGATGATATGATGAGTTTTGTGATATGAAATAGATGATATTATGATGAATTAGTGAATAGGGAATATATGCAAGTTGTGATGATTTTGGCATAATGATTTGGTATAATTTGAATATTGATTTGATTAATTAAAATGGTTTATTATATATGTTATGTTATGTGTATGTTTTGATGGGTTTTGGTTGCTTATAAATGACTTGGAATGGTACCAAATAGGTTGATTTGTATGCATGATTGTGGGGTGGCAAATTGGCTTTCCAAATGGCCTATTTTTATCCACACGGACAGAGACATGGGTATGTGTCTCGGCCGCGTACGACACACGGCTATGTTACACAGCCATGTGTCCCTTAAGGTAGCCCTACAAATTTAAGTCAGTCTCGAGCACAGGCTAGACACACGGGCATGTGGTTAGCTGTGTGACCCAAGTCAGAACCCCTCTAGTTTTTCCACGGGCGTGTCTCCAGCCGTATGGTGCAAGTCAGTATGTATGCCTTATTTTCACACGGTTTAGTCCCGAACCACTTCTAAGTATGGTTTTAGGTCTCGTAGACCTCTGCAAGGGATATTGTGAATGTTTTATATGAACTTTGATTATGATTGCTTATATGTATTAGAATAAAGTGTATTGATAGGTAATGCCTTGTAACCCTATTTCGGCATCGGATATGGGTTAGGGTTGTTACATTTTAATTGGTATCAGAGCTACAGTTTAGTCGATTGTAAGACTAACGTAGCGAGTGAGAGTCTAGCTATACATGCCATATATATGAATTGCGATAGTGTGATGATTACTAGCTATTAAAATGTGTTTTTTATATAGCAAATAGAACTCGAGCGACTCATAGCTGACAATGTGGAAAGTAATGAGCCCGCTCCCGCTCAAAGGGCAATGTCGGCCGATTTTAAGCCTATTTCTAGTAGTCAGGGAGGAGAGGCTAAGCAAGCCTTCTTCCAGATGATGACTGAGTTGTTCACGAAATTCGTACGAACGAATCCGGTTGCTTAACAACCTCCACCCCCACTTGTTCCTCAACAAGTTCCAGTTGTGCCGTAAGTGTTAGATCCAATCCGATTGAATAAGTCGTCTGTTGATAAAATTCGTAAATATGGGGCTAAAGAGTTTTGGGCTACAGTTGATGACGATGCAGAGAGAGCAAAATTCTGGCTCGAGAACACGATTAGAGTATTTGATGAAATATCGTGTAATCCAGAGGAATGTATCAAATGTGTTGTATCGTTGTTGAGGGATAATGCATATCATTGGTGGAAAACATTGACATCAGTGGTTCCTAGAGAATGACTTACCTCGGAATTCTTTCAATCCGAGTTCTATAAGAAATATATAAGCCAACGATTTCTCGATCAGAAACACAGAGAGTTTCTGGAATTGAAGCAGGGCAGAATGACTATGACTGAATATGAAAGAGAATTTGTGCGATTGAGCAATTATGCTTGAGAATATGTGTCTACTGAGGAGATCATGTGTAAAAGATTTGTTGATGAGTTGAATGAAGATATAAAACTGTTAGTTGGGATACTAGAACTGAAAGAATTTGTAGTACTGGTTGAGAGGGCTTGTAAAGCCGAGGATCTGAGCAAAGAAAAGTGAAAAGCTAATTCAGAGGCAAGAGATTTGAGGAAGAGATCGATGAATAAATCTTATCATTTCACATCAAAGAAATCTAGAGACTATTTTAATCGATCGATAGTTTCAACGGGATATCAGAATAGAGATCGCGGGAAGTAATACACTAACCCTAAAGCTCAAGCCACATCAGTATTGAGTGTTGGTAATGTAAAAGATGCTAAACCTGAGTGTCAGCAGTGTGGAAGACGGCATTTTGGAGATTGTTGGGCGAAAAATAATAATAGAGTTTATTACAGTTGTGGTTCACGAGATCACTTTATTAAAGATTACCCAGAGTTAGCTAAAAAAGATAATGCTCAGAACACGAGACCGAGTAACACTGCAATTAAAGGAAGACCATCTCGTAATGTTGGAAATATGAGTGATGGTAGAGGTGTGACACGAGACACTGCGGCAGGATCTGATGCTAGAGCACCTACACGAGCTTACGCTATTCGCGCTCACGAAGAAGCATCATCTCCAGATGTTATTATCGGTACTTTTACTCTATATGATAATAAAGTTATTGCATTGATAGATCCAGGATTGACTCATTCATATATATGTGTAAACTTAGTATCCAGTAAGACTTTACCTGTAGAATCTACTGAATTTGTAATTAGATTATTGAACCCCTTAGGCATGTGTGCTTTGGTTGATAAAGTGTGGAAGAATTATCCGTTGAAGATTCGAGATAATTGCTTTTCAGCCGATTTGATGTTATTGCCATTTGACGAATTTGATATAATCCTGGGTATGGATTAGCTAACGTTGCATAATGCTATTGTGAATTGCAAACGAAAGACGATTGATTTGAGATGTTAGAATAATGAGATTATTCGAATTGAGTCAGATGATTTGAATGGCTTACCATCAGTGATTTCGTCAATGTTAGCTCAGAAATATATGAGAAAGGGGTGCGAAGCTTATTTAGCTTATGTGTTTGATAAGAAAATGACTAAAAAGAAGATTGAATCAGTGCCAGTTGTGTATGAGTATTTAGATGTATTTCCTGAAGAGTTATCGGTTTACCACCGACACGAGAGGTTGGGTTTAGCATTGATTTAGTACTGGGTACAACTCTGATATTGATAGCTCCGTATAAAATGGCTCCGACATAGTTAAAAGAATTAAAAGCTCAGTTGCAAGAATTAACCGATAGAGGATTTGCACGACTGAGTTTTTCGCCTTGGGGTGCTCCTGTGTTGTTTGTGTAAAAGAAATATGGCATGATGAGAATGTATATTGACTACAGACAGTAAATAAAGTGACGATCAAGAAAAAGTACCCTTTACCGCAGATTGATGATTTGTTTGATTAATTGAAAGGGGTTACTGTGTTTTCAAAGATAGATTTGAGATAGAGCTATTACCAGTTGTGAGTTAAAGATTTTGATGTGTCAAAGATTGCATTTAGAACGAGGTATGGTCATTATGAGTTTTTAGTTATACCTTTTAGACTAACGAATGCACCTGCTATCTTTATGGACTTGATGAATCGAATTTTCAAACTATACCTAGATCGATTTGTTGTGGTGTTTATAGATGATATTTTGATCTATTCGAGAGATGAAACTGAACATGCTGAGCAATTGATAATTGTGTTACAAACTCTGCGTGATAAGCAGTTATGTGAAAAGTTCAATAAATGTGAATTTTGGTTTCGTGAAGTTGGTTTTCTGGGGCATATTGTGTCAGCATCTGGTATTTGAGTTGTTCCAAGTAAGATTTCTACAATAATGGATTGGAAGCCTCTGAGAAATGTATCTAAAGTTTACAGTTTTCTGGGACTATCTAGTTATTATAGACAATTCGTGAAAGGCTTTTTGATGATTGCAACTCCGTTGATGAGATTGATTCAGGAAGATGTAAAGTTCGAATGGTCCGAGAATTGTCAGAAAAGTTTGCATCAGCTGAAAACTTTATTGACCAAAGCTCCGGTGTTAGTTCAGCCAGAATCGAGTAAAGAATTTGTAATCTATAGTGATGTATCATTGAATGGTCTAGGCTGTATTTTGATGCAGGAAGGCAAAGTCATAGCCTATGCCTCGAGACAGTTGAAGCTGCATGAAAAGAATTACACGACGCACGTTTTAGAGTTAGCAGCCATTGTATTTGCACTGAAGATTTGGCATCATTATTTATTTAGTGAGAAATGCCATGTTTATTCAGATCATAAGAGTTTGAAATATCTGATGACTCCGAAAGATTTGAATTTACGACAGCAAAGATGGCTAAAATTGTTAAAAGACTACGAGTTAGTAATTGACTACCATCCGGGAAAAGCAAATGTTATTTTTGATGCCTTAAGCTTGAAATATTTGTTTGCTTTACGTGCAATGAATACTCAATTGGCTCTATTTGATGACGGATCGATTGTAGCTGAGTTGAAAGGGAGACCATTATTTATTCAGTAGATTTGCGAAGCTCAAAAGGTTGATAATGAGATCATAGTAAAACGAGCTCAGTGTGATTTGGATTCTGATTCTGGATATCGAATTGATAATGATGATTGTCTAAGATTTCAAGATTAAATTTGTGTTTTGAGAAATCTAGAGTTGATATAGATGATTCTGAAAGAATCACATCACAGTTATCTATCAGTACATCCGGGTAGTACGAAAATATATAATGATTTGAGACAACATTACTGGTGGTCTAGAATGAAAGGAGATATCTCTGACTTTGTTTTGAAATATTTGATCTGTCAACAAGTTAAAGCTGAACATCAGGTGCCATCCGGTTTGTTACAACCGATTATGATTCCCGAATGGAAATGGGATAGAGTGACGATGGATTTTGTTTTGGGATTGCCTCTGTCTCCGAGAAAGAAAAATGCGATTTGGATTATGGTTGATAGATTGACGAAATCAGCTCATTTTATTCCAGTGAGAACGGATTATTCGTTAGATAAGTTGCCTGCGCTATATGTTTCTGAAATTGTGAGATTGCACGGAGTACCTATTTCTATTGTTTCAGATAGGGATCCAAGATTTACATCACGTTTCTGAAAGAAACTGCAAGATGCACTGGGTATAAAGTTATACTTTAGTACTGCTTTTCATCCGCAAACGGATGATCAATCCGAGCGGATTATTCAGATACTTAAGGATATGTTGAGATGTAGCATTATTGCGTTTGAAGGTACGTGGAAATGATACCTGCCATTGATTGAATTTGCGTATAATAATAGTTTTCAATCGAGCATTAAAATGGCACCTTTCGAAGCATTGTACGGTAAAAAATGTCAAACACCTTTATATTGGATTGAGCTCAGTGAGAATAAGATTCACGAGGTCGATTTGATTAAAGAGACTGAATAGAAAGTGAATGTGATTCGTGAAAGTTTGAAAGCAACTTCCGATCGTCAGAAATTTTATGCAAACTTGAAACGGAAAGATATTGAGTTTCAGATCGGGGATAAAGTGTTCTTGAAAGTATCTCCGTGCAAAAAAATACTTTGATTTGGTCGTAAAGGCAATTTGAGTCCGCGATTCATTGGACCGTATGAGATCATCGAGCGAGTCAGACCAGTGGCTTATCGGCTAGCATTACCATCTGAGTTAGAAAAGATTCATAACGTATTTCATGTATCAATGCTACGAAGATACTGATCTGATCCTTCACATGTCATTTCACCGATTGAGGTTGAAACTCAACTAGATTTATCCTACAATGAAGAACCAATTTAAATTCTAGCTCGTGAGATCCAGGAGTTGAGAAATAAGAAAATTTCATTAGTGAAAGTCTTATGGCATCGACACGGGGTTGAAGATGCTACGTGGGAACCCAAGGATGCTATGAGAAAGCAATATTCAAACTTATTCGCTAATAATATTTTTGGGGACGAAAGTCCCTAAGGGGGGAGAGTTGTAACAGTCCGATTTAAACTCTAGCAGGAACAGTGGTTTTGGAACTAAAAATCCAAGTCAGAAAAATATTTTAATATTATTTCGTGTGTTTATGGCATGAGATTAGTGATAAACCATAATTTATACATATTTTCACCCCATGCTTAACACATTTTATGGATGGTTTCTCCTTAGAATTGGTGAATTCGATGCTCGTAATCCTTTAATTTCATGTTTTATACTTAGGTGAGCATAGGAGAGTAAAAAGGGCGAGAAACGGGCCGAAAACGGAGAAAATGGACCCACATAGGAAATCAACACGGCCTGGACTTCCTCACATGGGCGTGTCCCTTTGGTAAGATCGAAGCACGACTTACACGGGTAGATCACATGTCGGTGCCCATTTAACAGCCTTGACCACGGCCTTAAGTAATCGCACATGAGCGTGTCCCTGCCGAGCCCAAGTTTAGTCCAATTCGAAAAAGGCCAATTTTGAGGGCTCTTAGACATTCTAAAGCCTATTTAAGCACTTGATGAGACACTTAGAAGAGGGACGCAGAGTAGGAAGTAAGGAATTACTCAATGAAAACTGATTGATCCATCTCAAGAGCCAGATTCATCATCAAGACTAAAGATCTCCCTTCAAGTTCCTTCAAGAGTTTTGGGTTTTCTTATGTATTGTTATCTTTATTCTTTTGAGATGTTTTCTTTCATAAATATGAACTAAACCCCCTAAATACCTAAGGGGAATGAAACCTAAGATAGATCTTGTTATTATTATCTGAATTGTATGAAAAATATTTCACTTGTTCTTAATTATGTGTTCTTAATTCTTGTTTTAATATTCCAGGATATTGATTCAAGTTAGCGCTCTTATTCAGAGGACGAATAGAATCTGTCTAAGAGTAAAATTGTCATAATTAAGTGGAGTTGATTACGGGCCTAGAGATAAGGTGACAAGATTTTACCGAATTAGGGTGAAACCTAATAAGGTAATCGATAGATCGAGTTAATGCAATTCTAGGGTATTAATTAGAAAGATATTTCAATTATTCAACCTAGGTTTAGACGTTCTTAGTCTCGAGAGAGATAATAATATAACTTAGGGATTTCTACGGATCAAGTCAAATGAATAAATCGTCTGATTCAGAGTCAAATAACAAGTGAAGTCTAGGTGGATTTTTCCCTAGGTATTGTCTCAATCAATCAAATTTTCCTAAAAGTGTTTTCCCAAGTTTTCTTTCTGTACATTCTTAGTTAGTAATTAGTTTAGATAACCAAACCTTATAATTTTTAGGCTAGATAATAAAAAGAAAGTAAACACTAGTACTCATAGTTCCTTTTGGGTTCGACAATCCGGTCTTGCTGAACTATGCTACTGTTCGATAGGTACACTTGCCTTAATGTGATAATAAGTTAGTCTCAAGAATGATTCATTTAAAACATGTGACAAATATCACGCATCAATTAGATATCTGTGAAATTTTGGTATGTTAATTTTATCGTTTAAATGGTTAATTTGAGAAAAAGACTTAATCGCGTAAAATGCAAAAGTGACTTGCTACATGTTAAATGTGCCTATTTGTTATGACTTATTAAAGAAAAAGTCCTTATGTTGTTATTATGCTATTGATGTGGTTAATGGACATTGATGACCATCCATTAAGTGATTTTATAATGGTTTATTAAAGGTTAATTTGGTAAATTATGTATTAATGATAATAAAAAAAAAAACAAAAGATTAGGCATATTCATCTTTGTTTTGCCGAAAGTTGAGAACTGAGACTGGGTCTCATGATTATGCGGTTAGGGACGACGCATTGTCCCAAGCTATGTTACGGATTCTGGAAAGGATCGTTGGGCCTAATACTGGTACTAGGGGCCGAAGGTCAGTTACGAAACAACTCTGGTCTAATGGAGCTGCGATATTCAGAGGTGTCACTGGGGTCGCCCCTAATGTAGCCGAGTATTGGATTGAGGCCACAAAGAGGATCATAGACGATCTGGACTGCACTCTTGAGCAGAAACTAAAGGGTGCAGTGTCCTTATTGAGTGATGAGGCTTACCAGTGGTGGCTTACGGTTATGGAGGGCACTCAGCTCGATCGACTGTCCTGAGAATTTTTCAAGATTGTTTTCTAGGGAAAGTATGTGGGTGCTAGTTATGTGGATGCCCAGAGGAGCGAGTTTTTGAATCTGACTCAAGGGGCTAGATCAGTGGCTGAATATGAGGCCAAGTTCTTGCGACTAAGCTGCTATGCACGAGAGATGATGGCGACTGAGTAAGAATGATGTGTTCGCTTTGAGGATAACCTCAATGATAGTTTACGAGTTTTGATAGCTCCACAGAGAGAGCAAGACTTTACTGCACTGGTTGATAAGCGAAGATTACCGAAGAGAGAGGTAGGAACAAGAGAGATTCAGAGCCCTCGAGTTCCGTACAGAGGCTTAAGAAAAAGGCTAGAGTTGATGGGCTGATTAGAGTTGGGGTCCCTGTTGCTATGACTGGACCGCAGCTATGTACTAATTGTGGTAGATGCCATCTGGACGTGTGCTGGAAAAAGACTGGGGCTTGTTTGAAGTGCAGTTCATTGGAGCGTTGTATTAGAGAGTGTCCGTGGAGACTCGATCAGATGCAAGCTCCGGGTACTGGTACTGTACCACTATCGAGTGTAGTTCAGCAACCCCTGAGAGGCCGTGGTCAGGCCAGAGGTAGTAATGGTTTGGGTTGTGGTCAGAGAGCACCGGGCAGAAGTGCTGGGCAAACTGAAGTGAGGCAGTCGGTTCTAGCTTATGCTGCACGTTGTCGAGAGGATGGAGATGCTTCGAACGTCATCGCGGGTACATTCTTTATCTATGATGTACCTTATACTGTACTGGTAGATATAGGATCTACTCATTCCTCTATAGCCTGTACTGTGTCTGAGACTTTAGGTATCTTGGTTGAGAGCACAACGAGTGAGGTTACTGTATTGAGTCCATTGGGGCAGTCGGTGAAGGTAAATAAACTGTTTAGAGATGTTTGTTTGGAGGTTCAAGAGGCTATCTTTCTGGCAGATTTGATGGAACTTCCTTTTGGAGAGTTCGGTTTAATACTGGGAATGGACTAGCTGGTTAAACACCGAGTGAGCTTTGATTGTGCCACTAAAAGGGTTGTACTGAGAACTGCGGAGGACAACGAGGTAGCTGTAATTGAGAAATGTCCGAACTACTTGTCGAATGTGATTTCTGTGTTGAAAGCCGAAAAATTGGTTCGTAAGGGATATAAGGTGTATCTGGCCTACATTAGTGTTTGAGATTCTGGGGATTCCTCAGTTAAGGATATCAGAACAGTTAAGGACTTTCCGAATGTGTTTCCTGAAGAGCTACCTAGGTTACCCCCAAATTGTGAAGTAGAGTTTGGGATTGAGCTCCTTCCTGGTACAGATCCGGTGTACATCGCTCCTTATAGAATGGCACTGAAGGAGCTTGTGGAGCTTAAGGCTCAAATTTAAGAGTTACTAGATCGTGGGTTCATCCGCCCTAGTGTATCTCAGTGGGGAGCACCAGTGCTGTTCGTGAAAAAGAAGGATGGTCCATGCGTATGTGCATTAACTACCGACAATTGAATAAATTGAATATTAAAAATAAGTACCCCCTATCGAGGATAGATGATTTATTTGATCAGTTCCGAGGAGCTTCAGTTTTCTCCAAGATTGACATTCGATCAAGGTGTCACCAGTTGAGGGTTAAGGAGGTTGATGTGCATAAGACGGTGTTTAGGACTCACTATGGTCATTACGAGTTCTTAGTGATGCCGTTTGGACTGACGAATGCATCAGCAACTTTTATAGATTTGATGAATCGAGTGTTCCAACTTGTCTGGATCGGTTCGTAGTGGTTTTTATTGACGACATATTGATGTATTAGAGGACTGAGGATGAGCATGATGAACACCTTAGAGTGGTTCTACAGATTCTACAAGAGAAACAATTGTACGCCAAGTTCAGTAAATGTGAGTTCTGGTTACATAAAGTAACATTTTTGAGATATGTGGTTTATGCTGAGGGGATTAGGATCGATCCTTGAAAGATTAAGGTGGTATTAGAATAGAAGCAACCTAATACTGTATCGGAGATTCGTAGTTTTCTAGGACTGGCAGGGTATTATTGATGATTTGTAGAGGGATTTTCACTGATTACCGCACCCTTGACTAAGCTGCTACATAAGGGTATGCCGTTTAATTAGACTGATGGCAACAAGAGAGGTTTGAAAAGCTCAAGACTGTACTAACTGAGGCACCTATCTTCACACAGCCAGTGTCTAGGAAAAAGTTTACTGTTTACAGCGATGCATGACGTGTCGGTTTGGGATGTGTGTTGATGCAAGTGGGTAAGGTGGTAGCGTACGTGTCTCGTCAGCTTAAAACTCATGAGGTAAATTATCTTACGCATAACTTGGAGTTGGCCGCTATAGTATTCATACTGAAAGTTTGGAGGCATTACCTGTATGGTGAGAAGTGTATCATTTACACCGATCACAAGAGCCTCAAGTACCTCCTCACTCAGAAGGAGCTAAATCTTAGGCTGCGTAGATGGATTGAGCTACTTAAGGACTATGACTATACGATTGAATACCATCCTGGTAAGGCCAATGTGCTGGCTGACGCACTAAGCCGTAGAGCCATGACTGATCTGAGGGTGTTGTTTGCTCCTTTCAGTTTATTTGATGATGGTAGTTTGCTGGCCGAACTTCAGGTTAAACCATCGTGAATTGAGTAGATTAAGGGTAAATAGTTGAAGGATGGGTCACTGGGTCTTCGATTTCGACAGATTAAGAGTGGGAATACTGTCGGTTTTGGATTGACTAATGAATGGTTACTTTGCTTCTGCGGGAGAATTTGTGTTCCAAAGGATACTAATTTGAGGTAGTCAATACTGTGGGAGGTGCACAGTAGCCCATATGCTATGCATCCTAGCAGAGATAAGATGTATCGCGACCTTCATGAGTTATACTGGTGGTTAGGCCTTAAACTAGAGGTTGCTAACTTTGTGGCTAAGTGTCTAACATGCTAGCAGGTTAAGGCTGAGCATTAGTTACCTTCAGGATTGTTGCAGCCAGTTAATATTCCATTTTCGAAGTAGTACCGAGTGACAGTGGTCTTCGTTAGTTGGTTACCCTTCATGCCCACTAAGAAGGATTTTCTTTAGGTCATCGTAGCTCAATTGACCAAGTCCGCTCATTTCATACCAGTTCGCACTGATTACTCTCTACAGAAGCTGGCTAAGCTATATGTATCTGAGATAGTGAGACTGCATGGGGTACTAGTTTTGATAATACTGATAGGGATCCTTGTTTTATGTCTTGGTTCTAGAAGAAGCTGCATGAAGCTCTGGGTACAAGGCTAGATTATAGTACTGCGTTCCATCCTCAGACTGATGGTTAATCTGAGAGGGTAATTCATATACTGGAGGATATTTTAAAGAGTTACGTGTTTGATTTCTGAGGCAATTGGGAGGATTAACTGCCGCTCACAGAGTTTGCTTATAACAACAGTTATAAGTCTAGCATTTAGATGACACCTTACGAGGAATTATATAGTTGTAGGTGTCGCACACCTTCATGTTGGACTGAGTTGGGCGAGCAACGTGTTTTCGGCCCTGATCTAGTTTCTAATACCGAGGATAAAGTTAAATTGATTTGAGACTGACTAAAAGCGGCATCAGACAGAAAAAAGTCGTATGCGGATCTAAGACGTCAAGAGATAGAGTATTCTATGGGGGACTTCGTATTTCTCAAGCTCTTTTCATGAAAGAAGGTATTAAGGTTTGGTCGTAGGGACAAGTTGAGCCCCAGATTTATTGGACCGTACCGCATACTGAAACGAGTGGGACCAGTTGCTTACAAGTTGAAGTTACCTCTAGGGTTGGATCGGATTCACGACATTCTCCATGTCTCTATATTGAAGCACTACTTCTCTGATCCCACGCATATTGTGCCTGTTGAGGAGATCAAGGTTAGGCCAGATCTGACCTTTGAAGAGGAGCCAGTCTAGATATTGGACCGCGATGTAAAAGTTTAGAGAAGGAATTCCATCCCACTGGTTAAAGTTTTTTGGCATAATCATAGTTCTGAGAAAGCCACGTGGGAGCCCGAGGATGCAATACGACAGTAATATCCTCATCTGTTCTAACAAGGTAAAATTTCGAGGCTGAAATTTTCTTTAAGAGGGTAGAATTGTAATACCCCAAATTCCTTTATAATTATTTTCGTTTGTTGTTGTTACAAAAATACATGTCTGCTTTAGTGGTTATGTGTTCTGGGAAGTGTCTGAGAGGTCCCAAGTTCAAGCCTTAGCTTGGGCAATTTTTGCTTTTAAATGAATAAACCTCTGTCTCTAGTCAATAGGCTTATAAATAAATGTTGTTGAAATATGTCAGAATTGGTCTGCTGGTCTAGGGGATGAGTGGCGTGTTATTATTATGTGAGGTCTGAAGTTCGAATCCTTGCATGTGCGAAGGGATTAAATTTTTGCAGATATGGACGGGTAGAGTTTGTATTTCATTAAAAGTCTGAGTAGTGGGAAGGTTAGAGTGATTTTAGGAGGAAATTATGGGATGTGGGAAGTTATCTAGATTTGGGGAATGTTGAATTCAGCTCCCTCTCTCTTTGTTTCAAAGTTTCGGTAGCTAATAGAGTTTTTTTTCTCTCTTATTTTTTTCAATTTTGCTGCCGTTTGCTTCCCCTAAAACCTCCCTGTTGCTGTCGAATTTCCTCTATTTTTCTTCTCTCATTTGATTTTTTTGTCGACGATTCCAAGTTCTTTGGTGCCATTTGTGTCATTCATTTTTTGCTGTGACTGTTTCCTCTCCATCTGTTCTGCTCCTTTTTGGTTTTGTTTTAATTGTTTTCCCTCCACTTGCTGTCGTTGTTTTCAGAAATGCGGTTCTCTCTTTCTGTTCTCAATTTTTGATGCTAGCTTTCCTTCTCCTCAAGCCGCCCGTGTATAATTTTGGCTATTCTCCTTGGCCAAATATTAAGAGGTGAGTTCTGTATTACCCTTTGTCTATTTCGATTTTGCGCTTCCCTTTCCATTGATCTCTTTTTCCCTATTTTGCCTCTTTTCAGTTTTCAGATCCACTTTTTGTTTTGCTCTCGCTTGCGTTTCCAAATTGCACTCTACCCTGTTGACAGTTGGGTAACCGAGTAGGTGTTTTGTTGTTTCATTCTATAAGATGCTGAATGAAAGGTTGTATGTGTATTCTTGTGTTTAATTGAATTGTTAAGTGAATTACGATTAAGGGTTGAAACAAAAGGTTTTTGTGGCTCTTGTGCTAGGTGGAGATCAAGGGTTGGTTGGTGCTTCATCAAGGAATTGAGGGTGCGGTTTCGGTTGATTTTAGGTAAGGGGTTTCAGTTGCTGATCATTCCTTAACATCGTTTGGCTTTGTTTGATTAACGAATTATGTAGTTGATTAAATGACATTTTGGTTGAATTTAGGTTTTGGTGTACCAGAAGTGCGGGTTAACTTTTAACGAATTCAGGTGTGTAAACACAATCCCAAAGATAGAATTCGGCAAAAAGCTAAAATAGGTGATTGTCGATGCCACACGGGCGGTTGTGTGATCAAACACAAGCGTGTGATCGACGAGACTGGTCATGTGCGATTCATGGGCCGGGCCGAATTGGGTCATGTGGGCCACACGAGTATGTGGGCCCCACACGGAAGTGCCTGAATAATGGGTCAGGCCGTGTGATTCACATGGCTAAAGCCGTTTTGGACCGTGTGGGCCACATAGGCATGCAACATGGGCTTGTGGGCCCATTTTCACTGTTTGGCTGCTAAGGTTGCACGAGTCGCCCGAATCGACTGTGGACCTACTGTAGGGTCAGTAAGCTTTATCTAAATCCCTAACTGAACTGTGTGACATTAGAATATGTATGACTATATACTGAGCATAATATTTATACTGTTCTGATTATATGTTTGTTTTCATGAGATGACATGTCATGATTGTATGATGCATTGCATGGGGTTAGCATAATATGATTGGAGGAAGTGTATTATACTGGCTACTCAGCTGTAAATCACTGATGGCTCTAAGCCTATTATACTGGTAGTTCTGCTGCAAATACTGTTTAGTGCCACAACCGGTTCTAATTTGTAAATGTTGGGATGGGTGGGCGATTTATTCCCCACAAAAGTGCAGGGTTGGACAGGAGATAGTGTATAGCGATTGGTTGGGTAGACTTGCATATTATACACCATATTATTGCTACTGCATACTAATTCTGTAATGGCTAAGGCCTCACTATTACTGTATACTATTACTGTGATGGGCCAAAGCCTTACTGATTACTGGTTAAGGCCCTTGAATCATTTCCACTTCCTGGCTCTCTAATCTTCTGAACATATCATTGAATTTATTATTATCAGAAGCTCGATTATCCTTGGAAAAGGAATAGCTGATGCTCACATTCTTAATGAAGACTGCTATCTCTCTTACCGTTCTAGTCTAGATACTTCCCCCAAAAATTACATGAAATTTTGCCTTACTGTCTACATCTAACCCAGCATAAAAACATTGAAATTGTGCTACTTTCTCTACTCTATTCCTATTGAAGCTTCTTAAAAATTTTTTAAACATTTCTCATACTTTCCCTAAAGTTTCAATCTCTTTTTACTGAAACTCAAACAACTCTTCAAAATTATTAAGTACAGTCGCAATGGGCATATTCTTCTTCACGAACAACAGAAGAAATTCTTCTTATATAACGATAGTGTCAGGAGGCAACATATCCAACCATTTCTTCTCTTGCCCTCTAAAAGTAATAGGAATCAACAAGAGTCTAATAATTTCAGAATGTACCCCTTCTTAGCTTACGGTGCTACTTATGTGTTCAAACTTGCAAAGAAAGTTCACTAGATTTACATTGTCATTTCCATGAAATTGAAGATTAGTCACAATCCACAAAATAAGGGATGAATTAATCTCGAAATAAGGAACCTCAACATTAGGTTTCATTATCCCAGGTCTTAACCATCTCCGATCATACTGCATAGCATCAAGTAAGGAGGCCATGATTGATGATACGTTCTAGTTTCGGCTTAAACGAGAAGACAGTATTACCTGTTCGAGTCATACAACGTTCCTACAACCATGATAGATTGAAGAAAATTAACTAAAAGATGAATAGCAGAAAAATAAATGCAAAATAAAGTTGTATCTATAAATCCTACTTATTTCTACCTAAAAGTGTAAACTAAAAATTACTCAATCTTACACCGTTTTCCCAAACAACGAAGCCAACAACTTGACTAGCTATGCGCGTGCGCATTACAAAAACGAATTTATAAAATAACTTTTAAAGCCTAATTTTACTGTAAGTGTACAGGTTAGTTATAATATTTATAGTGTTACAATGAAATGTCAAAGTATTCCAAGGATCAAACCCAAAGGAAGAGGTGATTAAGCAATAACTAGCATACATAATAGAGGCGAAGTGGCTACTAATGCGATTTAATATTATGGCGATTCATAAAAGATGAGTTTGCAAGAAATTTAAATATTCTATTTTAGGATGCAAACTAGAAGGACTATCCAGCAAATGACTAATGAGGGTTGGTTGACTTCGAGGTGGTTCACCAAATCAAGGACTAGGGATATAAATCACATAAATTACCAAGTGATTCTATTTTATCTTCTGATCTCAATTTTACTGACTTAGATGAATTAGGTCCAATTTATCTTTCGATTTCGCCAAATAATCTAGGACTAATGAACGGGTGTGCTACAAGATTACCTTTCGGTCTCACTTTATCTTAATATACCCTTAGAAGCGTCACTATCTAAATTCTTAGTTATATTCAAATTAGTCCAATTTATTACGATTTAGTCCTTTGTCCAAAAATTTTAGTTTATCCACATCTCTATCAACCAATCGCCTTAATGGTTTAGCTACACATACTCATATTCAAGAAAATAAACATAACAATGAAAAACAAAGCAGCCAAGAAAGTAAAGCTTGATAAAAAATGTGAAAGTTGAGATTTTTATACAAGAAAAGTTAAATAGCATGAAACCAAAAAGCATCTAATAGCGAAATCTAAAGCAAGAAACATAAAAGGAACAAGCTTTAACAAGTTTAAAGTAAAATGAAATTAAATGCATTACACAAAGGCTTAAAGAGTCTTGAAAGTAAGGTACATGGACTGAAATTGTAAATAAACCTTAGCTACATTATTAACTAACTTAACTAATATAAGAACAATAAGAACAAGAAGTAAATGTAGAAAAATAAACTCTAGTCTAAGGTAGAAGAAGAGAAAAAATAAAAAACCTAGAAAAGTGTATAGAAAAACTAAAGAAAACCTAGAGAAAACTAAACCTAAAACAAGCTAATGTGTCTCTAACCTCCTCAGGAATTTTTGGTTGTTTTGAAGGGTGTTTTGATGACTTTTCGATGCCAAAATTTCCCCTACACAGGCCTTGTGTGATTGGTAGGTCGGGTAGAAAAAGGTTTCCCTTTTTGTTTAAGTTTGTCCTTTTGATAAATGTGATATCGCGATATCTCGGTAGTATTAAACTTAGGGGTCTTCCTTGAGAAGTGGATATCGTGATACCCAAGGAGGATGTCTCGATACCACTGAAGGGCCTCCTTGGTCTTCTATATTAGCGATGGTATCGCGATTCCAAAGGTTGGATATCCTGATACTTTGCCCTAAATGTTGTTCTCGCTCGTTTTCAACCTCCAAAATGTCCCTACATCACTCAAACATATGGTAGACCTCCCAATGGAACTATCAACCAATTTGGGTAAAAAGAAGAAGACAAAAACGAGAGATTTTCACTTATTACCTGAAAAATATAAAAATACGAAAATAACAAAAAAACTAAGCTAAAAACTCTATTTTGCTCGAGAAAAAATTCCTTAAGTGTGTTGAAAAAGCCTAATTTGCCACATCGATTTGTGGCAGATAACTATGACATGCCACAGATCTTTAATTTAAGC
Source organism: Gossypium arboreum (assembly GCF_025698485.1). Taxonomy (NCBI): domain Eukaryota; kingdom Viridiplantae; phylum Streptophyta; class Magnoliopsida; order Malvales; family Malvaceae; genus Gossypium; species Gossypium arboreum. The sequence goes on from NC_069080.1 coordinate 99,322,577, forward strand.
AAAAAAAAAAACATGGTTAACCCCTATTATCCAAACATTGCAAAGCGAAGAAAACCACATTGACAAGAAAGAGTTCACCAAGTTACAATGCAAGGTCGCGAGGTACGGCGTTATTACTTATATCTGGAATGCCTGTTAATTAGTAAACTATTCCATCTTTGGTTTATTAAAACAATTTGTTTTATTATACAACTGTTAGGTATACCCTTCTAGATGGTGTACTCTATAGAAATGGGTATTCCCAACAATTGTTGTGATGTTTATCACCCTTAGAAGCTGAATATGTGATGAGAGAGATTCATAAAGAAATTTGTGGTGACCACCTGGGTGGTAGACTCATTGTACAAAAATTTTTCAGAAAAGAATACTATCGGCCAATTGTGCAACAAGATGCATACCACATGGTTCGCACTTGCGATCTTTGTCAGAGATATACTCAAGTGCGACAATCACCAGCAAAACCTTTACAAATTATGTCAAGCCCTTGGCCATTTTCAACCTGGGGAATTGATATTCTGGGTTCATTTCCAATAGCTACAACACAGAAGAAGTTTATAGTAGTTGTTGTATATTATTTTACTAAATGGATAGAAGTCGAAGCCTTAGTTACAATTACAGAAAAACAAATGGAATCCTTTCTTTGGAAGTCTATTGTGTGTAGATTTGACATCGCACGCCTAATTATAGCAGACAATAGATTGCAATTTCAAGGGAAATTTAAAAACTTTTGCAAAGAGTTATAGATTGCTCTAACTCAAACCTTTGTCAAGTCCCCCTAAACAAGTGGTTAAGTGGAGGTCATGAATAATAAAATTCTAACAACTTTGAAAAAGAAGGTTGATGATGTCAAAAATACTTGGTTAGAAGAGTTGTCAGGAATTGTTTGGGCTTTATGAACCTTGCCTCACACAACAATTGAGAGAATGTATTCTCACTTGTTTACAGGGAGGAGATAGTGGTTCATGCTAAAATAGGTATGAGCTCACATAAAACAATACATTCTGATAAAAATGCTAACCAAGAGGCCATAAGAATCAACTTGGATCTTATTGATGAAGTTAGGGAAACAATAGAAGTTAAAGTTATTGCACGAAATCAACAAGTGGCTCGTTATGATAATTCTAAAGTTAAAAAAAAGTGGTTTCAGGTGGGTGATCTTGTTCTTAGGAATGCTAAATCTAGCCTTCCCACGTCGCAACAAGGAAATATGGTTTCAAACTAGGAAAGACCCTACAATGTAATAGAAAAGATAGATTATGGAGCCTACAAACTAGCAAAAATGGGGCCCCCTATTCTACCACGAACATGGAATGCTCGCCATTTGAAGAAATATTATGAATGAATAATTTCTTTTCTTCAATAAAGAAGTATTGTTTGCAAATGTTCATGTATAAGTTTATTCAAGTTAGTTGATTTAATATCGCAACCCCCAAATAGCTCGTTGACCTACGTTCACAACTGGAATTATAGAGGTTAGCTGATTTACGATCGCAACCTAAGTTTATTTGAGTTAGTTGATTTAATATTGCAACTCCTAAACAACTCATTAACCTATGTCCATAGCTGACATATATCCAGTCAGTCCCTTTGCTAGCTCATTGAAACTAGAAATAAATTGCTTATACAATCAAATGAACAAAAAAGAATGAAAATGATAAAATTAGATAAATGGGTCACATTAAGAAATGAATGTGTTTTCTCATTAAGTATGAAAATGACTTGAGAATTAATTTAAGTTTTTGAATTATTATTTAATCAAATAGTTGAAGTTCAAAAATAGAATTAAATTAATTGGTCATTGTGAATCCATTGAATATGAAAATCAAATATATTTTCTTATAGATTTTTTACAATAAAGTTGTCATGACTTTAACGAAATTAGAATTGGATTTATAAAATTATTTAATTGAAAATTTAATTTATCTAATTAAATTAATTTATAAATAATATTTGTTTTGGAAATAGAATAACATGTATTGGGTTGTTTGAAATTATAAAGTGAAGGGTAAAAAGTCTAGGAAGCATATGTAATTGGATCCAATATATAAGATGTCCAAACTCCCCTCATATTACATATGTGGGGCAACAACCCTTGTGTATTTAACTAGGGTCTACCAGCCCCCTCTTCTAGTTAAACTACAAGACTGGTTATATTAAATAAGTGTTATTTATGTTATATTAATTTAACCAACTCTCTGTATAAATAGATGACATTGGTAAAGCTATTTACAATAGTTTATACAAGTTTTCAATATTTTTATTCTCGCACAAAATAGTGAGAAATTATTTTTTAAGTATAAATTCTATCTTTAGGGGATAAAAATTCTGTCAGATTCTATTGAGAGAGAATTAATTTCCTATTAAAAGTAATAAATTATTTCTAATTCTGTGTTTGGTTTGATATTGTTTTAACCTACACTCGAAACAATTCGTGGTACGAGAATAGCAAAGAAGATCATTTTGTTAAAAATCGAGAATAACTAGTGAACTGTCGTAATACGGTGTAACAAATTAAACTAGTTTTCACACTTGAAGAGCTTGAATATAATCACTTTTTTTATGTTTTAGTCGAGTTTTTATAGTTTAGTTTACATTTAATAAAAAAGTGTATTTGTATCTTTTATTGACCTTAGGGGCTGAATGAGGCCTAAATGTGAGCTAACATACTTAGTTAATGTGCAGGAGACCATGCAAGGGAATAGGAACTCAATGCTAGTCATTGTGTTGTAACACGGGGAGTTCAAGGTCGCAATATACGGAGTAGAATACAAGAATTGCCATACTGTCATTGGTGCCGTGACGTCGGCCCTGTACAAGAGATAATTACGAGCTAGGGCGTTTTGGTCTGCACAGTCAAAAATTAAACATAAGAGCATAAGCTAACCTAGGGTTGAGGACGACGACAACCTTAACTCTATAAATAGGCTCTAAAACACTTGTTAAAGGAAAGCTTTTGATATTCTAAGTTTTTCTTTGTAATTAAGTTTTCTATTTTTTTCTTTCTCTTAGGGTTTAGATTTCTTTCCAGTTCTTTTCATTCGTGTTCTTCGGAGAACTTTATTTGTAGACGTAATCAGATGTTGGAGGCTTTTTTCACTTCATCAATCGAATATAATAAGGATTCTCTAAACACTATCTTTGATTTATTTTTTATGCATATATTTATCATCAAGTTTACTATGTTTATGGATTCCATAAGGAACTAATCCTCTTATAGGGGATTGATGAGTGGAGGTGTGATTGATTAATTGTTATGTAAGGATTTCTTAGTGGATCAATTGTTTGGGAAAGGAAGAATTTAAACTCTAGGCTTGCGACCCTAGGAAGCCATTTAGGTAGGACTTAAACCCAAAATTGGTATGGCCTACTTGTGAATACCTTAGCTCAGAACCAGTCTGAACTGTGAGGTTGAGAGATAAGTAATTCTTGTTGACTTGTTAGTTTAGTGGAAGATCAAGAGATCCTGCCAGGGTAATGACTAGTTGATTAAATAGAAACCAAAAATAGGAATTAATTAAGATCATCAAAACAAGCTAATCACTCATGTCTTCATTTGATCGGGTTTAGAAATTAGTTTTTTGAAGTCCCTTTTATTTATGCAATTTTTAATTCTTTATTTATAAAAACCTTAAAAATCTTTCCTTTATGTTTTATCGAAATATAATTTATTTAAACTACTAATTAATTCTATTTGCATTTTAGTTAATTTTAATTTAGTACTCATCTCCCTTGGGTACGATCCTCAGAGTACTCACCTACATCATTGTAAAATTATATTACAACCTAACCCTATACTTGCGGACACCGCCTCAAGTCTATATCCTCAATTATAGTATTCACACTCTGGATGTTTGTACGTTCGAAGGCGGTCAAATAGGATCTATCTCGCTCAAAGCAAAGGTACTTTTCGGGAAAAAATTACTACTATAAATATCACAAACCGACTTGATTCTCAAAATTTTAATTTTTTGTTGTGATAAAAAACTATTTTTAAACAAGATTTTTCCAATAGCAAATACATCATATTAAGAATACTAAATGCATTATAATTGTTTATTATGATGTTGTCATGAATCTTGAGTTAGTGTCGAATTGGCTTATGACTTTAACGATTAATCAACAACATTATAAATACTAAAATTCTATTACACGCGTATAATATATGAAAATTATGTATTTAAAGCACAAATGTTAGTTTAATAATAACATACAACAATATGTTATTTTATTTAAATATAAAATTTATATATATATTATGTTATTTTTTTTACTCATATCATGTATGTAAGGAATTTTAGTTGGAGTTGAAAAGGAAAATAGATGAAAAGATAGTAGGAATCTTAAAATATACCATAAGTTCTTGTACTTTTTAAAAGTTTAGAATTTAATCTTTATACTTTTATTATTAGAAATTTATTCATTTTAATTTTAAAATTTTAAAATTTAAGTACAACTGTTAATATTTTTTGTTAAATTTAAGTTAATTATAATAAATTTTTATAATATTAAATTCATCACTTCATTGTTAAACCCATCTCCCATTAGTAGTACAATTTTTTTTTCTCTCTCCTTTCCTTTTCCTCATCTTCTTCTTTACTGGGCTCTTCTTTACTGCTACACTTGGGCGTCTTTGGTTGGAAAAGCCACCAAATGGCCGGTCCTTCCTTGCTCTTTTTATCTAACAATTCAGATATTCTTGAAAGCCACCAGAAAATTACAAAATTATCAAGATAGGTTTGAACTTCACTTATCTCCATCCACTACTTTCACCATTCGATCACCTTAAATTTAAGATATGTGGTTGCATTTAATCGAATACACCTCATCACCATTTGAATTTTGAATGGAATCCCAAAACTTCAAACTTGAACTCAAATAAAGATACGCCATCTTTTTCCTTTTCCCTTTCTTTTAAATGTTGACTTTATTTTCTCTGTTTGCGGGTTCAGTTCAGCTTCTTTGAAACAAGAGGCAGCAAATTTTTTTTTTTTTTTTACTATGCTAGCTGCATTTATTGGTTGCATTTTTATTTTATTTACTGGTTGAGTTTTTACTATGTAAGATTTCAGGTAGAAAATTAATTTTTTAGAAGTTCATACAGTTAAAAAATCAACCCCATACTTCCTTTGTAATTTTCTCCACCATTCTACTATTTAATTATCTTTTAATTATCGATAATCGTTTCTACGTTTTCTCATGTACTTTTTTATCCAATAATAGTATATATTCTTATTATCTTAACAATAATTATTAATTAATTATTATATTATTTTTAATTTACTTATATTTAAGCATTTTATTATGAATTTAAAGTAATATCCCTTGTTTTAAATTATATTCAATATTATTATGATAATATTTTTAATTTTTCATAATTTTGTATTATTTTAAATAAAAATTACAAATCATAAATTTAAAGATCGTTCAATAGTATTAAAATATAAGTTGATTATCACTCCACTTATATTCATTATTGAATAAGTTTCAAAAAAATTTTTTACCATAAAATTTTATTTTATCTACATCATGGGTGTGATAAAAATTAATTTTAATAATTTATGTTAAATAGATTTTGATAAACCTTGTGCTTAGGTAAATAAACATGAAGATTAGGGTTTCATTTATGGGATATAAAGTGTATTTCAAAAGTAAAAAACCCCCGAACCTTATAATATTGCCATTAAGATTTGGGAAACTAGATTATGGGGTTTCACTTCTGTTGTTGAAATATGATTCCCAGGGCAGGCTACGGTACAAGAATGCATATGGCATTGTCATTGGTAATAAGCATGTCGAAGTAAAAACAGAAAATAGTATCAGGTAAAAAGGGAGAATATGCAAGAATAATAATCGAACAAATCCAACATAAAATCAAATTGAAGGTCGCTAAACTCATCCATTGATGTTCACTAGGATAGGATTTGTTTTATAGATGAGATGTATGGATAAAATAACTGGTGTACTGCATTGGTTAAGATAATTAAGTTACAAAAATCTCAGAAAATACGGCAAAGGGTCTCAAAGAATTGTAAGCCCGGAAACCAATCACATACATCAAGATTGTTGGGAGTGATAGTGGGGCAATCCACACCTTTTATTCTGCTTGAAATTGTAAGTCAACGCGGTACCATCTTTAAATACCATGAATAGCGAGTCTCCTCCTTCCTTGGATTGAATTGCACAAAAAAGCTGATATCCTTTGGGACTGGAGGACACAGTATTGATTTGAGGTTTAAGAACTAAACTGTACTTTAAGTACCAATCCGAATGATCCTCTACCATCTCAAAAATACTGTACTTCAGCAATTGCAAGCTTCTAATAGCCTCTAGACTCCCCGAAATACCTATACCCTGCATCACCAACTATAAGCTTTCGCATTGTTTTCAACATCAAACCATATTGATTCCGGACGATAACTGTCCCAATGAATCACACCCTTAAAGAAAAGCCCAAGTTCAAAGTTCACACCCCAATCCCATGTGAATTTGATTTTCGAGAAACTCCAAGAATTAGTTTCTGATGAGTATATGTTGATAAAAAACTGAACACGTTTCATGGAAACCTACCATAATAACCCTTTTTTTTTCCAAACAGAAATAACCTTGTGATGGGTTGATTTAAGAGTATCAAAAGCTAGATTAATACCAAGGAGTCGACGATCCTTACATTCAGGGCTTGGAACAAAAAGCCACTTAAACTTCTTGGTAGTAGGGTTACAGATAAAAAACCTCTTCCAGGAAATACGAAGATGCAAGCCATTGCAAGATTGAAATATCATGACGGTGGACACACCTATAAAGTCCAAGTCTGGGAATCTCACACAGTAATGGGTCAAAGGAAGGAACCTACAATTCCACTGAAGGAACCTATAATTATAAGTTATTTGATTTTAAAAAATTATAAAATTCTCATCTAATTTAATTTTTTTTAAAGATCAAAACTGTTAACTTAAGGATTTGAATTTTCAACCTTTATTTTTATTCACATAATTTTCATATGATATTATAATTTTTAAAAAATATATTTTTAAACCCAAAACTACAACATACTGTTTTGGTTTATTTAAAACCCTCAAAATCTGATAAAGCTTCATCTTGTTTAAATGTTCTTCCACTATAGAGAAAGGGCAAAGCTCAAGAATAGCAGGGAAGCAGAAACAGTGAACGAAGAATGGAATTTCCAAGAGTGTTTCTAGTATGTTGTTGTGGATAACAAGCCGAATGGAAATGTCGTACGTGGTCAAGTGACAATCGAGGAAAAAGGTTTTTTGGGTGTAAAAACTACGGAACAACGTTGGGTTTTGGTCGGAAATGTCGTTATTTTAACTGGTACGATCCTCCGATTGGCCATCATGAAAAGATTGTTACTGTTGGGTTGTTGAAGAATCTAAAAAATGGTGGAGAAGAAGAAGAAAGATTGTTTATGGTGGATTATATCTTTGATAGGTTGTGTAATGGAGTGGATTATCAAGTGTAAGTACTGTTTAGTTAGGTTAGAGGGCATGAGTTCTGAATTTGTAATGAAATTTGGGAGAAGGGTGTAGGCTAGGACAAGGTTACAAGGCTGTTATTTTGGGTAATGAGATGTGTAGATACTGTTGGAGATGGAAATGTAATGAGCGTAGTTCAGTTAGAATGAAATTTGGAATTTGAAAGTAAGTAGAGTTAATCATCTGAATTCAATCCCGATTTTACTGCTGAAAAAAAGAACAACAGAAGTAAACTGTAATAATGACACTTTCATAAATTTGCAAAAGGTCAATACAAAATAAATCCAAATTTTTGGTTATTTTATTCTCGTCACAAAGGGGCTTAACTTTTTTTTTAAGATAATGCTTAGTTGTTTGTTTGGGATTAGGGTTCATTGTTTTTGTTTATTTCCAATGACTAAAACTTTTTTAAAGTTTTTCAATTTTGTAAGTTGGTTTCCTAAGTTAATTTTTTTTTAACTAATTGCTTTTTGAAGTTCAAAAAAAAGGTTATTTGTTTTTAAAGTTTTTATTGTTGCAGCCAATTATAATTCACTAATAAAAATATATTAAAAAAAGAAAAAAGAAAATCAAGTGGGCCAATACAAGGAAAAAGAAAAAGGAAATTTTCTATTCAGTCCTTGTACACTTTTTTTTTTGCATTAATATTTGGATTCTGGACGAGAACCCCAAATTAGCATGGCGGTTGACGATTTAGGGTTCCCATGCTCATATCATTTGGGTAATTAAAAGAATTTCATATGAATTCAATCATTAATTTCTTTTCATATTATTTTGAAAAATAACCTACTTAGAATGAATGTTATAATTTGAGAATGTTTGATGCAATTAACTCTTAGTTTTTTTTGAATAATCTTATTATTTTAATTTATTTTATATATTTTAATTTTGTTATATAGATTCTTTAGTAGTATTATTTAACTTTTGACTTAATTGGTGTCATTAGTCAACCAGACACCAACTCAACTAGAGAAATTATGAAAAATTTTTCTTTTGTAATTAAAATAAGTTATATTCGAGGTTATTTTAGTCTTTTTATTTAAAAAAACAAAAAAAAACTTGCATGTGGTGGGGTAATAGGGACGGGTTAGGTTTGAAACAATTTAATCACATAAACCTAAAGACTATGCAAGATAATAGAGCTCGTTAAAGTTATTTTGAACCTTCAATTTAGTCGGGTTAGGATCTAAATTAAGCATGAACTTTTCAACTATTGTGTCCATTAGTCTTCGTCTGGTTAGGATCACTCAACTAATTCTAATGCATCTAATCACATATGAATGAAATACATATTCGAGTTTAATTGGAAACATGATTGACTGAGGCACAAACACTATAAGCATGATTTAAACAAACTTCATTGAATTAATGAAATCATCTTAGCTAAACAAATTTAAGCTACCATTGTTGATGACAAGAAAACAAAGCACATTGCAAACATGATTAAAATTAAAGTAAGAAAGAATAAGCTCTGTTGAATCAGCAGTCTCACGAACTCTAATTGAAGATGTTTTCCTCTGATTCTCGTGTTGCTCCTTTGCTAATGGCTCCTCAAGGTGGCTGAACAAGAGATGATCTTATCAAGGTTTTGCTAGCTCAGAAAAGAAAGAATAATGGGATACTATGTATGGGAATGAAGAGAGGAAATAAAAGAACAGAAGAATGATATGAAATGAGAGATGGGGGATTGAGTAAAGGATGAGAGATATGTAAAATGGGAATGGTATTTATACTTGAAGTTGGTGGGAGAGTTTATTAAAAATAGTGAAAAATATCCCCCATTTACTCCTTTACTTAGCTAGCCACACATTGTGGAAAAGGGTGGATGATAGTTGCTTGATTCAAACATGGAATCATGCTAGAATCAAGCAAGGGTTGGACGGTTTCATGGATTCTTTTCTGATTTAATTTCAACTACAGGGACCTTCAATAAATATCGTAAAACTGATTTTTGGGCAACCAACATGCTTGGGCTGAATTGGGCTTGTCTTCCCCTTGTTTGGACAGTTTTGTGACCCATTAAATACTCAGACTTGTCCACCATGTAACATCATTTTTAACTAGGTCAAAATAACATCTCTATGACCTAATTTACATGGTTTTGCCATCCAAGTAGGGTAGAATTGCTCACTTTTATGCAAGAATTATAATAAGCTTCATATTATATCAACATCATGGTCCCCTGCATAATAAAATATAACACATTAATAAATAACATGAAATAATTTAATTTATGCATAAAAGTAATACAATAAAGCACATATTTGCATTTTTTATAAATTCATGCCCATCTTCAGAATATAAACAAAATTCACCTAATTAATTAACAAATACTCGTAATTATTATTATTTTTAAGTTAAAAGGTATTATAAACAGCTAAAAAAACCTATATAAATTAGAGTTTACAGGGAGTGAACCTTTAGTTATAGCCTCGAAGCTCCCGATGTTGCAGAAAGAATACTACGGTGTTCGAGCATCAAGGTTAGGTGGTGTAAAGGAGGTAATGAGAGGAGGACTCAGCAAATCTGTATTATGCAAAATTTTTTTATCATGACGGTGATATCTACTGGTCTTTCGAGACGATACCGTGAAGATGGTATATGGCGTAAGACCATAGATGAAGATGCTATGGTATTTTGGGATGAGATACATAACTGTAACACCTCACACCCGTGCCCTACCCCGGGACAGCATACGAGGCATTATTTAAATTTAACACATGTACACGATTATTTTTGAGTCATCAAGACTTGATCAAATTTAAAAAATTTTTGAACTTTGTTTAATCTTCTTAATACGGGCCTACAAGGCCTCAAACAATAATTGGAAACCACTCGGAACCAACTTGGATCCTTAGATCGACTTAATAAAAATGATTCTTGAAACAAGGTACATGCCCGTGTGGTCATTATAACACAGCCGTGTTGTTGGCTCGTGTGACACACATGGTCTAAGTATCTAGGGACACGCCCGTGTCCCATGCCCGTGTGATTTAAATTCTAAATTTGAACCTACAGGGGTTTTCACACGGCCTGACACACGCCATTATCTATGGCCTGTGTCCCTCACACGGCCATGACACACCCGTGTCCTAGCCCGTGTCCAAAAACCTTGACATTCTATTTCTGACGTCAGCATCTAATAAAGGGCATATGGCCAAGGCGTACGCTCGTGGCCAGAGGTCGTATCCTCCACATGGTTGAGACATACGGCCGTGTTTCTACCCGTGTGTTTACTACCATGCATTCTGACTTGCAAATTTAAGTGCAGGGGACACACGGCCGAGCGAAACGCCTATGGGGCTGACCGTGTGTCACATACGGCCTAGACACACACCCGTGTGTCTACTCGTGTGGACAATATAAGGCTATCTACCAAGCCTTTTCCGCCTTGAAACAAGTTCTAACATCAACCAACGCATCAATGATTAACTTAATATGATTTCTCAACAAAACAACCATAGTTAAGACTCATATACATTATATATATTCAACCATACTAACAATTCCTCATTCACGAAAGACTACTTTGCATTTATATAGTAACTTTCAATGTTAGCCATTTTTCATGGCCTTATACAAAATGAGTCAAATATTAAAGTAAGCTAACACATTTGGCCCCAAAACAATGTAACACTAAAACAAAATCAAAGAGTCCTATACATGCCATAATCAAAATTTAAGAACTAATTGTACCAAATGCTTCGGTTGATAGTGTGATCGATGCCTCCGACGTCTGTTAATCCACAAGTTAAATAGGCGGCACTATAAGAAGATGGAAAAAAACGGGGTAAGCATAAAGCTTAATAAGTTGCATAAAAATAGATGTAGCATAAAGCTTAGTTACAGCTTCGGGTGAAGCTCTGGATGTTGCGGAGAGAATACTGCAGTTTTCAAGCATCAAGGTTAGGTGGTGTAAAAGAGGTAATGAGAGGAGGATTCAGGAAATCTATATTATGCAAAGGTATTTTCACGTCAGTGATATCGACTGGTCCTTCGAGATGATGCCGTGAAGATGGTATATAGCATAAGACCATAGATGAAAGACGCTATGGCAGTCTGGTATGAGGTACATAACGTAAAACCATGGATGAAAGAAGTCGTGGAAGCATGGTATGCAACAACCCTAACCCATCTCCGTTTTCAAATTAATGTTAAAGGATATTACGACAATTAATAAGACCGATAATATAGCAACACAATTCAAAGATTAATTTAAACATCATAAATTAATAAATAATCGTCATTCCTAACATACATTCGAAAAAAGAGATACTTAAATCCAGCATTCAAAACCCTAAAATCAATTTAGAACGAATATGGACTAATTTGAAACAAAACAAAAAAATATGACAAAAACTGAAAATAAGGATCATATGGCCGTGTGGCCAGGCCGTGTCACAGAGCCCAGATGGTGTGGCTAAAAGATATGGCCGTATGACCAAACCATGTAATAACTTGAGTCCATGTAACTTAAGGTCACACAGCCTTATTGCGAGGTCATGTAACTCTCTGAGACTGTGTGTGGCACACAACCGTGTGGTAGACTGTGTTCTAGACTATGTGTATGCCCAAAAATACCTTTAAACACAAGCCAATTCACCTACAGTTTCTTAAACATCAAGCCATGCGTTTACCATCACATTAACCTATTCAAAGTGTACCAAAACATGCCAAAATATGCCAATTCACATACAACCTATGTGTCTAACCAATATGCCCTCATTGACACCAAATTTCAACATAAACAACAACTTTCCAAAACAAGACATAATCAACGTATTAACTTTATTCAATCATCCAATAATTTCTAATTAACATATAATATAATCAATCATTTATACCAAGCCTTCTAGTGAGAATTTATGACCAATTGAATTTCATCAATTATCCTATCATGTATGTACCAATTCAACAAACCAGCAATGCATTAATTTTCAAGTATACATATGCAATCAATTACCAAACCAACCAAAATAACATTAAAGATTTACATAAATACACATATTTCATAATTCAAATAACACAAAACATGACCAAATGATCACCAACATGCATATACCAAAGCCCTATTTACATGTCACTTATAACTAGCCAAAATAAATGTATAACTACCAAAAGAGTTGATGGATAGTGTGATCTCCAAAAGCAACCCAATGGACAGCTTTTACATGACAATCTACAAGGAAGAAAACCAAATAGAGTAAGCTTAAGTAATGCTTAGTAAGTCTGTAATAAACTTAAACTTTAACTTATCGTAACTGTTGTAACTAAAACATTTCGCAATTAATTTTAAAAACAAGGTTATGAGTTCATTTACTTCCTATACACACCACAAATCTCACAAGGTTAGTGAGTTCACATATACGAAACATATAACTTTATTATGTCATAAACATTATAAGCAAACACAATTAAAACTCAATTCAACCATCACCTATTCATTTAACAACTCACATTTCACTTCAAATATTTATATCCAATGCTCCATTTCACATATATATTTCCATATAATTGATTCATATAACCATTTCATATATTATTTTTCTCACCCGATGAACCAAATGAAATAATGTCGGATACGCGAGAATGATGCTCACACAAGCTGTAAAATGTGCCTGCTCACATGAGTTATGGGTCAGGATGTTAGGCTACACGATGCTTCTCATACGAGCTGTGGAGAATCCACAATAAATGCAGGACCTCAGCCATCAATAGGACATCTAAGACTAGCACTCGAAACTGTAAATACCCTTAATGACATGTTATTTATATCCTAAGTATTCACGAAGTTCATACGGGCCTTGTTTCATATCCATACCATTTAACTTTCTTAACATTATACCATTACGAGCACACATCCATATAGTTCTCGTTTATTAGACATAACATCGACTTAGCTAATAATGCAATTTAGTCCAATTTACCAATTGTTATATATCAATAAACTTAATTTATTCATAACATAATTAATAATTAACATATCATATAATTACTTAAGCATTTCTTTGTCACATGAATTCAACTATATAATTTCTCCATTTTCAATCATGACCTCAATTATAATTTCATTTCAATTTGATCCATTTCCACAACTTAATATTTACTATACAAGCAAATCCAAATACAACATACTTAGATATTTAATAATGCACAAAATAGAAACTAAATAAATTCGTTTATTATGTGAACTTACCTAATCCAAAAACGGCGACAAGCACAACATTGATAATTACACTGCTAACTTTCTTTTCCTGCGATTATTATCCGATTAACTCGTTTCTTAATCTAAATATAATAATTTAATTCAATTGTCCAATTCATATACTTTTAAATACTAAATTTAATGTAATTGACCCTTTATCAATATTTACACTTTTACCTTTTACTCAATTTAGTCCCTAGTCCCGAAACTTATACAATTATCACAATTAAGCTTAAAACCAAGCTAGCCGAATTTTTTACTTATAAAGCCCATAACTATTGAAATTTCACAAGAATTTTATGTTAAATTTATTATTTTATCAATTTAGTCCCTAAACTTAAAATGAACAAAAATCACTTTAAAAAATAGTCATATTTAACTATCAAGCTTATAAATCTATCATCAAACTCCAAAAACATCATAATTTCATCAATGGTATAAATCAAAATGTTTAACAATTTTACAAATTAGTCTCAAAGTTAGCTAAATTAACTGCAACGATCTCAAAAACATAAAAATCATGAAAAATCAACTTTGGAGCTTACCAAGCGAGGACGAGAAGATGAACGAACCTTTGAAGCTTTTAACTATGGTTTCTTTTGTTTCTTTATTAGACACTCGATGGAAGGAAGAAAAGATGAACAAATGTTCATCCATTATAACTTTTATTAGTTATTATTATTATTTAAATATAAAATTAACATATAATTATAATAAAAACAAACACAAAGCATCCACTATTAGAAAACATGGCATAAATGGCTTTTAAAGCCATTCACTTTTTCATTTATAATCATTTAGCACATATAGATTAATAGTAATTAATTTTAGAACTTTTACTATTTAGTCCTTTTCCTCAATTAACTATATAAGCGTAAAAATTTCGGATCAAATTTCAATATACTTATCTTGTAACCCGTAAATATTTAATAAAAATATTTATGATCTCGATATACAAAAATAAGGTCTCGATACCTAATTTTTTGAAACCACTTAACTTTAGGAACATACCACTTCTACTTAACTATTTTTTCAATTAAAATGATTTATCATATAAAAATTCAATGTTATACTATATTTGACTCATAAATATTAAATAATATTTACAGACTCACTCGTGGGATTTGTGGTCCTGAAACTACTGTTCCTAACACCATTGAAAAACGGGCTATTACATGGTACATAGTAAAAAGGTTTATGGCTAAGACTATGGATGAGAGACGTCATGGTGGCACAGTACAAGGTATAAGGTATACAGTGTAATACAATAGATGAAAGATACTATGACAGCTAGGTATAATGAGTAAGACCATGTATGAAAGACTTCATGATATCCACAAAGATAGTACGTTGGGACATTAAACATAAAACAAATAGTCCATCGGGAAGTAAACACGGGGTAGTTCACTAGGACCAAGGGAATACGTAGTGAAAAAGATATAAGACCTTATCTCAGGTAAGGCAACTAAAGGAGTCCGCCAATATACAGGTGTAGATAGTCTGCCAAAACGTTAAACATGGAATTAGGCTGAGTTAGACCATGGTGGAATGGTGTTACAACATTACAAAAAGTTCGCTGAAACGATAATGTTGAAATGTTCGCCAAGATGTAAGACGTGAGACACCCAACGGGGAAGTTCGCCACATAGGAGGTACGCCATGGGCTAACATCGAAAGAACAATGTGAATGACACAATAAATTACAAGTATGCATAAGTGATGTGTCCTCGAGAGGCGTGGATCTCTAGATTAATAAACAGATTCACTAAGGGCGATACAAAATAGGGCCAACAGTACGACAATTGAGTCCACAAAAGAAGCGGTGAATCTTATGAGGAAACAAGATATGAGGCAAAACTCTATTGGCCTAACGTTATGAACCTTAGGTTGATGGAAGGGCCACCGACATTCCATAGGGAGAAGAGGTGGCAAAGGGTTGGTTGTTTAGAATAGATCATTAGCATAATATGAGAATTCAAAGTAACAACATGTGATCAAGCGGAACCCGGACCATAGGGATCCAGAGGTGAGGATCCGCCAGGGTGAAATAAGTCCGTTGACAACCTTGCGCATAATAATTCGTCAAGAATAGTAGAAAACGAGTAAAAAAGTAAGGTTGGGGTAAGGAAGAGTTAGGTCTGCCCTATCAAGCGATCAATATCATGAAGGAATGCGTCAGTGTCTCATATTGGGATTGAGTTATGACAACAAGAAGCTGTAAGGGAAATGGAGAGGCAACAACAACTCTAGTGTCTTATATTATGTTTTTTAGCAAATTCTCACTAAGTTCATCAAAACTTATACATTTCACTGCTTAATCTCAAGACAAAGCATGACAAGATATTTTAGTGGAAGGACTAAGCTAGCCATCGTCCGATCAGTGTAGAGTAGTAGAAGTTGTATGTGTATATAGAGAAGCACCCACAGAGGCCTTGTCTCGAGGGTTAAGGCAAACATAATAATTTTAGAATCATATTCAAATAGCGAAACTATATACAGAAACTAAGGTCATAGGAAGTCATTACATATTTTCTTCAAGGTATATCTTAATAACAATTAGGCCCAAACGGTTAAGTTGTTTTTGTATATAACAAATTTAATTATGGATGTATGATATAATTAAATGGGTACTTGTAGCATTTGGTACCCAGGCCGAACGATTGGATCGAATATGGAGTTTTACGAAACATATAGTTGTATAACAATACACCCTTCCACCACACCGGGGTCTCCATAGAGACATATAATTCGGTAATCCGTAACAAATGTTAGATTCCGGTATAATAAAAAATAACTTTGTATCATCACTTATATCTCGTATCAGCATGCAATTAACCCTATTGGCATACCAATCATATCCTGTTTTTTATTACGTTCACTCGGGCACATTTAGTACATATAACCATTTCTTTATAATTCAATTCATATCTTACCTTTTTGTACTAAATCGTAAATAATTTAAATTAAATTCACACAAACACAAATTAACAATTCAAGTATATACAAAAATTGCATACAACCATACCACATGAACTTACTTGACAAAAACAACAACAAATAAGATGTCCAGGTGTAATCCATAATTTTGTCTTTTCTTCGATTATCCTCCGACTGATTCAATTCTTGATCTATATGATAATTCATTTTAATTTATCAATTCCAAATACCTTATATCATCCTATTATATGCATATGTCAATTCAATCTCATTTTTGAATGTTCCCTATAGTTTTTCATTTTATTCAATTTAGTCTTTAAAATCAAAATTGTCATAGCTTTCAAATTTGAGTTTCAATTTCAAAATTGATCTCAATTATATCCTCCTATAATCCTATATTACCTAAAATTATATAAATATAACATCAATTTCAAAATTCATACACTTTAGTCCTTTTGTTCAAAAACTAACAATTAAATTTTACAAACTAGTCCTTTTTCATATCTAAGCTTAAAATCAAACAATTTAATACCATTTTCATCAAGCATTTATCAATGGAAACTTTTGGAAACTTTAACAGTTTTACAAATTGGTAACAGGCTAGCTAAATCATGTGGCTCTCAGGACCTCAAAACCATAAGAAATACAATAAATTGACTAAATCAAACATACCATATAAGTGTTGAAAGCTTGAAATTTCAACAACAATGACTTCTAGGTTTTCCTTGTTTGGAAATAGTGAAGAAGAAAGCAAAAATAATAGATGACAACTTTAGTTGTCTTTTATACTTGGTTTATTTTTAATTAATCAAAGATTAAGTTAATCTTAATAATTAACCTATAAACTTAATTAACAACTAATAGTGGATCACAATTAACAATCCATACCATTTGAAAATATAAAAAGGGTGCAATTGCTCAATTGGTCCTTTGGTTAAATAAAAATTCATAATGATTAAATTCTATCACTTTTACAATTAGTCGTTATACCTTAATTAATTATCTGATTGACAAAATTAATGGACCAAACTTTAATTAAACTTTATGCTAACCTCGTAAATATTAATATTTAATATTTACGGACTCGTTCATCGAAAATGAGGTTCTGAAACCACCATTTTTGAAACCACTGAAAAATAGGTTGTTATAGGCTCAGTTTACTGAAACAAGGTCCCAAAACTGTATTTTTTTAGCACCACTGGAAATCGGATTGATACATGGTTTGAGGTGTCCTCAACCACTATAAATAACTTATCAGTTGAAGAAAAAGATTTGTTATCAAGAACTAGTTTGAAATCAGAGCAAAAATGAACCTGAAGCTAGAATTTCATCGTATCGGTTTATTTAATTAAATTTTATTTATGCTATTTTTACTGTTATTTTTAGTTTAATTATTTTTAGTTCTATTATATTTAAATCCCTTTTTTTTTTAATTTTTGCACAGGCCGTCACACGTCTTGGGCATGACAACTGCGTAGGCACGCAAGCTGGTTGAACCAAACAATAATTTTAGATATCTCAATCTCAATGGGATCAATCCTACTCTCTATATTTCTATTTATTTACTGTTTAGGCATAGGAATACTATTTTTGGTGGATTCGACACCCATCAAATTTTGGCGGCATTACTAGGGACTAGTAATAATTTAACTTTGTTTCCTTTTCTTAATGACTAGGTCAGATCTAAGAGAACCACTAGAGTTGGATCTTGAAATTGAGAAAATCACCTAAGCATTGTGAAGAGAAGCAATAAAACACAGTAAACGACTAGTAGAGTATGAAACATCAGACAACGAAATCGAAAATAAAAATATAGTAGTGATAGAGGACGTCGATGAACTATCTCTTAATACAAGAGTCATCGAAGATCCACCTTGTGAATCGGAAGTCATGGCTAATCGTACCATTAAGCAACTTGTTGAGGCACTGAATGAACAACAATTGTTATGTATCGCTTATCCGACAGTAGATGGCCCATTTAAACTTAAATTGGATTTGATACACTTGTTACCCACTTTTCGCGATTTGTAGAATGAAAATCCGTATAAAAATTTCTAGGAATTCCACATGGTTTGCTTGAGTATGAAACCACAATGAGTTACTGAAGACCATATTAAACTTTGGGCTTTTCCTTTTTCTTTAGCCGACTGCTAGAGAGTGGGTCTTTTATTTAACTCCTGATTCGATTAACACACAAGTTGACATGTCTCGTTTATTCCTTGACAAGTTCTTTCCGGCAAATCAAGCAGTTGAGTTGAGAAGGGAAATTGTTGGTATTTGACAAAAGGATGCGAAATTGTTTTATGATTAGTAGGAGTGTTTTAGGAAGTTGTGTGGGAGTTGTCCACAACACAATATTATTGAACAATTGCTTCTTTAATATTTTTATGAAGACTTGTTTCCTACAGAAATGAAAATGATTGATGCTACGAGTAGATGAATGCTTGTTAACATGACCTCTCAAAAAGTGAAAAAGCTAATTTCCACCATGACAATCAATTCTCAATAGTTTCGAGCTAATATAGAACCATAAGAAGGATTCATAAACTAAATACAGATAGTGGTGAAATTAGGGGGCTCGTAAGGCCTTGACTTTCCATAAAATGAATTTTTTTTTCATATAGCTCTTTTAAAATTTTTAAAATTTTAAATTAATAAATGTAAAATTATATTTTGGCCTCTCTTAAAAATATAAAAATTTAATTTAATCTTTTAAACATTATAAAGATATAATCTATTAAAATAATAAAATTATATTTTTAATTATAAAATTACAATTTATTTTTAACGCTAAAAAGAAATTTCAGTTTCAGCCCTGATTACATATATCAACGAATTGAGCTAATAATTGAACCCCATAACCCGTGTAAGCTGTTGGCCGCAACCATTGCCTTCGTTCTTAAGCTTAAGCAGTCGATTAAATGGGCCGATGATTTGACAAACCATTCGGTCCCTCCACGTTTCAATATATCAAATCAGGCAATCACAAGTTTTATCTCTGGATAAGGAAAGTTTTTTATCCACATCTCACTATCAATGTATTTATAGATATAATTTATGTACTATATTTGAATACTATATTTCATGTTTTGAAATATTATATATTTTAGTATTTTGTATTATATAAATTTAATATATTTATATTTATATTTATATTTATACTTATTCAATCTTATTTTATATTTTAATTTTATGTTTATAATTTTACAAAAGCATTATAATAATGTTTAAAAATAGGGTAATACCAAATTTTTCATCATGTTCATTTTTACCATTAAATACTATTATGATTTTTTACGTGACTTATCTTCCGATTTATTTTTATTTAAGTATTACTCCCTCAATTTAAATTTATTTTACTATGAATTTAAATATACTTTGATTTCAACCTAATTATTATAATAATTTTTCTTAATTATAATTATTCAAATCATAATAATTGTAATTATAATTATATTTGTATTTTTAGTTATACCATTTTAAGAAACAAAACTAATAAAATAATGAATGGTAAAACTCAAAACGCTTAACGGATTTCGAGCCGATCTGCTTTAAATGGAGTTTTTTTTTTTTTGAAAAGTGAATGTGGGGTAAAACAGGGTGATTTTTTTAGTCAGTGGGTATGGAACAATTATGGTAATTCCTTGCCCCACTCTGTCCTACTCCATTATGTAAAATTATTATTTTATCATTGTATATATATAACTATTAAAAGGTAAAAATGTAAAATATTTTATAAAAAATTATATATTTTATGATCAAATATTTTTCTAAAGAATTATATTTAAATATTTTCTTGACTTTAAAAATATTGAAAATATTAAAAATAAGTAACAAAAATTAAATTGAAGCAAAGTGAGATGGAGTAGGAATGGATGCATCCAACATCCATGGAGGTGATAATAGATCTTGAAATTATACATCCACAATGAAACCAGATAGATAGTAAAATAAAGTGTACCAACTATTAAACAATAATATTAAACAACATCCACCTCATCTGGGTGAATTGCCCAAAAATTCTAATAATTTTGAAAATTTATCAGATTACGTCGCTTTTTCTAAAATTAACTGGATTAGGCTGATTTAGGGAAAACGCTTCCAAGTGAATGCACTTTCTTGCCACATTCACTGAAAACGCGTCTAGCTAAATGCGTTTTTCTTCTTTCTTTGTTTAGGGTTTTTTTTTTAGTTTTTTAGGGTTAGAGTTTAAGGGTTTTTAAGAGTTTGTAAAGGTTTTTGGAGTTTAATTTTTTAATTTTTAATATTTTTATATATTGTTTAGAAATTTTTGTAATATTTATATTTGGTGGAAAATATAAATTTTAGAATTTTATAAGTATTTAGAGTTTCAAAATTAATATTATTTTTAAAATTTTGAAATTATTTTGAATTTTCATCATTATTTTGAGACCAATTTGGTATAATTTTCAAAATTGACAGAACCAAAAGGTATTTAGACAAATCGTATTTACACTAATTTGTTATTTGAATTATTTAAATTGTAAAATTTAGTTTTGATTTGTAATTGAAACTTAAATTACTCCATTTGATTAAATCGAAGTTCATATTCTTTTTTTTTGAATCAAATAGAGTTTTTATCACCTGTAGTTTAAGGTAGGTGGAGGTCAGCTCAAAATGTTTAGGAAATATTATCTCAGGATTCTCAGGGTATCTGACGGGTGAGTGGGAAGGTTGTAAGGGCTGAAATTGGGAGAGTGAAAATGCTCCCTATAGGGTGCATGTACAGTGACATGTCAAGAAAATGTATTAAAATCACGACCACCTAGAAGCAATTTTAGACATGGCAGGAAAATGCCTCCAGCTGGGTGCGCTTTTGTGTATTTTTTTGACATGTCACTGAAAACGCGCCTTGTAGAGTGTGTTTCAACACTCCCAATTTCAACTCCTGAACTTTCCCGCTCACCCGTTAGATATCCTGAAAATCCCTAGATAATATTTTTTGAATCAATTTGCCACTCACCCCTGCTGTATAAATGGACCTTTTTTAGCATTGAGAGCCATAAGCCAATTTCAAGCATAATGAATCCCACGAAGAATCGCATGAAGAAGAAGTTCGTAAGACGTTTCGTAAGGCATAATTTCGAGGAAACACGCAATTGTATCAAGTAAGGTTCGATTTTTGTTGTTTATATATAATTACAACTCTATTTTTCTGCATAATATTTTGTTTCCAACATGTGAAACAGGTTACTTCATTGAAATGAGTGGACGAATTAATATTGTTGTTTGTTACGATGATGAAGTTCGTGACACCGACATTGGGGTTATTATTTTATCGGAAAACATAATGTGATTGGCTTTCAACCCAAACATACAATTTTCGGAGCTCCATGAAAGAATTAGGAGAAAAATCATAGGATCCACCCATATGAGAGTATCATCATTGAAATATCGATTCTGTGCTTTGATTGACCCTCTCAAATATGAGGTTTTCGATATCAAAGGCACAAGGGGTATGGAGGTGATGGTCCAGATGCATATTGCTAATGGATCACCAATACTTGAGTTATATGCAGAGTTTGCAAACACAGATGAAGGTGGTCGAAGGTCGACATATGTTCCAATTTGAGAGGCCAGAATGAAAGAGCAAGGTGAGAGTCGAACGACACAGTTGTGTGGTGAGTTCACGACTTTGTTTGAAAGTTCCTATTATCATATCCTAGAATCATCAATGGGAAGACACTCATCTATTTTAGCCTTAAGTTTCAATTGTAACAGGCAAGATGTCTAGCAGTTGGGATTTGGAGGTAACCCAGAATACTGGACCTTAGCACGACACTCAATTAGTAGTTTTGATCTCAATTTTAGTCAGCCGGTGTTTATGCTAGGAACACATACAGGGGTATGGCATCAAGTTCCACTGGTGGGCAATCCGAAGGTGATTTTGGTTGTTTCAAAAACTATACAAAAAGGAATGATGTACTACTCCCTACAACCTCTACCAGTGAGAGGACATCCAACACTGGACATATGTAAATTCAAAATTATATAGGGTTTTTCTATATATTTTTACTACCTTTTTACTTAATTATTGTGTTTATCTTGAGTAATTATTATTGAAATGAGTGAATTTTACTTAATTAGTAATTTTAGACATGAATTTAGAAAGTATGTGAAATTATGCTTAATTACATGATTTTCATGCATACTTTATATTAATTCATGTTAATTTATTAATTTATGTATTTTTCATTATGTAGGAGGTCCATTGGAGATATGATTTAAATAAATAAAAGATGGTCATGCACAAATTATCCATGTGGAAGACAAGACCATGCAATTTTGGGCATAGAGTTGACTACTTGACCCAATAAAGAAATGTGATAAAACATGGACATGTCTACTAAGTTATTGGACTAAAAAAAAATCATCCAACAAGGGGAATTAAAAGCTCAATTTCAGCACTTGAAGATGGTTGCCCAAAATATGTTTTGTGATATTTAATTGAAGGTCCCTAGAATTGGAAAATAATCAAAATTTAGGCCAACAACTTCCCTATTGAAACCATCCACTACATAGATGTTTTTAGCTTGAAATTCAAATTCAAATCAAGAAGATTGGGTGATCCTTTTTCTTTGAAGCATGGCTGACCACATGAGAGAGGCAAGAAAGAAAATTTAAACCTATTTTTAGTAAACTTAAACCCTTTCCTTCACTTTTAAATACCTTACTCAACATTCCTCTCTCACCCACTCTAGTTTTCTCTCAATTCCTTTTCCCTTTTTCCCTTGTATAGGCATCCATCCCCTCTCCCTTCTTTAGCCTCAAAAGCTTTATTAAAAACACTCTTTAGCCGGCTACTTTCTAAACCCTTAGCAACGAAAGCTTCAATCAGAATGAAGGAGTGCTTTAGTCAGAATAGATCCAAAAGGTTACTGAACTGAGGAGAGTTGAGCACATCAATCAGAATAGATCGAAAAGACTACTGAACTGAGTTTATTCTTTCTTATCGATTATTTATTTTAACATGTTTGATTTGAGTTTTATTCTTTTGACATCAACTATGAAGTTTTAAATCCTATTTGTTGGGATAATTATATTAAGAGTAATGAGATTTATTTAATTCATATTAACATGTTTTGTGCCTCAGTCGATTATGTTTTCAATTAATATCATGATGCATTTCATCAATACATGATTGGGTGCACTTAGATTAGCTGAGTGATCCTAACCAGACGACTTCTAGTAGATGCATAATTGAAAAGTGCAATGCTTAATTTAGGTCATTAAAACTGACTAAGTTAAGGTTCATAATATCTTTAGTTAGCTGTATTATCTTGCATGGTATTTTGATATATGTAATTAAACTTTTGCAAACATAAATGTCCTAACCTTACATAAATGCTAAGAAACCTGTAGTTAATATGATTAGTAAAATGCATATCTAACTAAGTAAAAGATCCAAGAGGACTTAATTTGGTTTCCAAACCCATAAGTGGTTGAGTTGCCATAAAAATAATTCCGAACATGTTAGCATAACAAAAGTAAGTTGATTTGATTAATATAATTATCCTAGCCCATTTAATGTTGATTGTTTTTGTTGCTAAAGCCTTCATTCATACTCTTAGGTGAATTGCATTTAGATTAAAATTTCATTAGGGTCGCTTTTACATTTAATTAATCTAATCATCATTATCTAAATTTATTGAGTTTTTTTTACATCAAATTGTTAATTATAATTTTGCAATTAATTGTTCAAGCGTATACGGTCCCTATGGAGACGATAACTCACTTTTACTTACTTATAACTTGAACGACTACATACACTTGCGTAAACACATTACAATTCGTTACAACATGCTAGGGGTTGAGATTGAAGATGCCACTGAATCTGATGATGATCCAATCTGGGAGTCCGAGCTGGATGGTTCAAAAATTACATTATTTTCTGAACTAGAGCCTATTCCAACTAAACTAGAAGAAAGAGATTGAAACGATAAAGGTCTGAACGTAGATATTGAAGAAGATTCACGATTCAAAGTATACTCATCTCTGACCCACATGCATAATGCAGACCTCTCAGTAAAAAGTAAGTTGGAGTTTCCAAAACTTCCACACAGAAGACCAAACCATGCGAGTTCTACATTGGATTTAGGTGATTTAGAAGTAAGGAAGAAGTTTTCCTCTAAAGATGCTTTTTTCATAGTAGTGAAATGATACAACATAATGAATAGGGTAAATTATTGTTAAATCTTGATTGGAGAAATTCGAGGCGAAACTTGAATTGCGATATAGCAGATATGCATGAAAAATCATGGCTTCTATGAAGAAAAAGACAAGGTTGTGGACCATAAAGAAATATACCACTTCACATATGTGTGTTGTGACGGGTATTACGCTAAGACTATATGATATTTAGGGTATTAAATTCCTAATTTTAACATACTTGTGCTGTTGCAAATATTTTACAAGATCATCTGAAATTAGATTCGAAGATGATCGCATACATAATACTACCTATGGTGAAAACAGGTCTCAGGATTCCCGTGTTAGTTTTAGTTACAAATATCTATAGTCAGTATGAATACACTCCATCGTACTGCAAAGGAGTGGATCGCAAAGCAGAAGGACTTGGATAATATGCATAATGGGTAGGACGCATCATACAATAATTTTTGATAGTGGTGTTAAGTACTGGAGCATTACGTACCAGGTTGCGTAATCGATCTAGAAACGGAGCCTACATACTACAACGATCAGTTGGTTCATGGATACCGAGTGTTCCATTGTTTCTTCTGGACTTTCGAGCAATGTTGAGAAGCATTCTGATACTGTAAATCATTAGTACAAATCGATGAAACCTTTATGTACGAGAGATAAATGCATCGGTTGTTGTTGGCTATGACACATGATGCTAATCGAAAAATTCTACCAATAGCCTTTGTAATAACGCTAGGAGAAAATAAAGACGATTGGGATTTCTTCCTGTCTAGGTTGAGGAGGCATGTTTTCCCCCAATTCGATATATACGTCATCTCTAATAGGGGACCTGAAATACTAGCCGTAATTGAATGACAGGGAAGCCTATCGGACTGCACTCACCATAGGTCTTATTTTAAGATATGTGGCAGCGAACTACCATAGGCAACACGATTTTGAAACTTAACACACATAAATGATTAACATGGGTATGTATTTGCTAGTATTTTAATTGTCTGATAATTAACCGCTTGCTAGATGTTGGGATTAATGGATAAACTATTTACTTGCTTCGACAGGGTATGAGCTCGTGAAACACCATTTCTATGAAATGTTGGAAAACTTGTAGGCCATTATCATTGCTGGTGTACGATACCTCTCTAATATACCTTTCCACCGGTGGACACAATCATATAACGGCAGTTTATGATATGTTACATTTACTGTACAATCTTGTTGTTGGGAAATATGTCTATTTTGTAGTAAACATGTAACTATTTTCTATGTCTTTGAACGATGAATAAATAAAGTTAATTTAACATTTCACTATTATGTTTTTTTTTTGTCATTCATGTTTTGCATTCATAGTAAAATTAAGAAAAACAAATATTAGTTTATTGATTATCTAGGTTCAAACTGATGATAAGTGGCACTGTAAGAATGTTTACATTACGAGAAACATAATTTACTTTAGTAGATAATCTATACGAGTCCGTAATCTCGTAAAAGAATTAAAGTGAGCATTTGATTCAAATACTTAGAAGGATTATTATGCCATCTACAATTCCAATTTGGGAGATGGCTAATCTTGGTTTATTGGAGTAGTTGACTCCACGGGTAGAGACATAAATGTATTCATTGGAAGAATGATATGTTGGACTAGACCCAAGATAAATTAATTCTGAATTTGTTTGTGAATTAATTTAGTTGTGGTGTTCATATTGTGATTTACCTAAATCCTAAGTTAGTCACTAGCCATGCGTATGTAACTCATGTGCTTTGATATAAGTGAAGGCTTATGCTTTAAAGATGATCAAGCTCATAGTCGGTATGTTGGGTACATGACTTGTGTATGGCATGACTTTACTAGTAACAATAGAATTCATAGCTTAATTAAAGAGTTAACGATATGCTATCATTGACATTGTGTGGATTAATAAATATGGAACGTGGTCACGGGTTGTTTCTTCTCAAACAAGCAATTTATCACAGTCATTTGATAACAGTGATCATAGAAATCATTAAAAAGACATAATGGTGACAATGAGATAAAATAGGATTGTATTGAGTGAACGAATTTAACTCAAAGGAATCAAGGATATCATATGAGGGTAACACACACATAACGAGGTCATTGGACAAAACAGTTGAATGAATTGCTTTCGTAAAGAGTATACAATAAGGAGTTTTCAATCATGGTATTTCTTGTGGACTAAATCCATGATTAAGTAAATTGTGAATGGTGCTTCTAGACATAATTATAATTACTAAAGTCTAATTGTATATGTCTGATTGGTCCATCCGCTAGCTCATCAAAAGCTCGATCAGATTGCATTTGAATCGGAAGGAAATTCTACTACTTTGGAACTAATTTAATTGACTCGATTTATTCGATGTGGAATTAAATTAGGCAGACATGAGAATTGTTCAACTAGAGAATTTGGAAATAATTAAATATTTTTCTTGGAAATTTAATTTGGAAAATCTAAATGATTTTTGGGAATATTAATTTTGACAAGTAAAATTAAATTAATCAAATTAATTAAAATTAATATGACATTTTTGGAAATTAATTTTCAAGTCAAACAATTGGCCTAATAGATAATTAAATTTGAAAAATGGACCTAAGATAAAAAATTGGGCTCGAGAACCCAAAACTGAGACCTAAACACTAGTTGAATCGGGCCTGGTATGTCAAATCTGGGCGATAGACAGTCCAGCCGATGGCATTGACCTGGACCAAATCGACTCAGGGTGTTGTGAGGGTGTCGCCCTTGCGATGGCAATATTGGACACAACAGTGTCGACAACGGAGACTGCAACATTCCAGTGGCCGGCGAGTGGTCCTTCAACGATTGACCAGCAGAAGAGTCACACTCCTACTTGGACTCTATCGGATAATTTGATTTCAGATTAAATATTTCAAAATAATATTATTTTAATAGTTTTAATATTAAATTAAATTTAATACTTATCTTGATAGTATTTTTTAATTTAATATTAAAGTGGTTGTCTTAATATTAAATTTAATCTAATATTTATCTTGATAAGTATTATATTAATTTAATATTCAAGTGATTAAGTTTAATTATAGTTGAACTCTCTAAACTCTCCTATATAAAAAGAGTCATGGGTCATTATTTTCATACACTTGAATTCAAGAGAAAGTTATAGAGAAAATTCTTTGAAGAAATTATTTTAAAAATTTCTAGAGATACTTTTCTTATTTTTAACTTGACCTTCAAGAGAAAATTGTAGAGAAAATTCTCTAAAGAAATTATTTTAATAAATTTCTAGAGATATTTTTCTTATTTATAATTTGACTTAGAAGTTTTAATAAATTGCGAAATTACCCTACTAGTAATTTTGTGAAAATTTTTTTAATTTGAAACGAGCCCACACTCAACAGATGTCACATCTCGAAATTGGGCCTAGAAGTTTCGAGGGTAATTTAGGAATTTTGGCCCGAAATGGGTTCAAAAATTTTGAATTGTGGTAACCCGAAAATTGTTTTCGACTAAGGTTTTTGAAAATTAAATTAATTTTTGAAAAGAATGCCGAAAAAACTTTCAATTTTAAAATAAGAACTGTTTTGCAAAAGGGTTCAATTTAGGAGTTGTTTTAAAGTAATTATACCAAAGTTTAAAAATACCCTATTTTCCTCTTCCATCTTCATTAAACCCATGATAGTTTCTTCCCTCACCCTTGTGTTTCCATCCCTTGATTCTCCTAAGCACCCTTCACTTGTTTTATCTTCCAAGCATCAATTCCTTTGATTTCTTTCATCCTTTTAACATTAAACCTCTTTAGAATTCCATAAAACCATCAAAAACACCATTAATTTCACCATTTCTCAACTTGTAGGTTTTCTAGATTTTCAATCAAATGTTTGATTCTCCTTCAACTAAGGTAATATTTCATTTTCCTATTAGTTTTTAATGATATCTAGCCTTTTAGATTGAGTTTTTACCTATTGAATCAAGAGTTTTGGATAAATGCCGATATTTGGGTCGTTAATGGTGAAATTCGAGATTTTGTATAAAATTGATGTTTCAAAGTGTTTTTCAACTTGTTTTGATATGATTAGAAGGTTTCTAAAATTTCCCTAAAGTTTCGTTGAAACATTCTAAACTTTTAATGAGTTTTCATAGAAAATGGCTATTTTATGTCAAAATTTTGTAACCACATAGAAAATGGCTATTTTATGTCAAAATTTTGTAACAATAAGTCTGTGTGATTTTGTGTAGTTTGAAGGTTCAGAATCATGCGTAGATGAATAATTAGATTATTGGAATCATTTTTAGGCAAAGGGAATGAGTAAAGATTGAGATATTTGACTTTTCTGTTTTCAAGTCGAAAATTTCAGTTCCAAAAGGAACTAGCTTAGGCTTCCATTTTTGGTTGATTTAAGAGTGCCTATGGTTGATTATTAACTATATTTGTTGTGTGGTTAACTTTGGTGAACTTTCGAAACCGTTGGAGCCTTCGACAAGCAAGGCAAAAGGAAAGGAAAACCTAGTTTAAGCTT
This sequence comes from Gossypium arboreum, assembly GCF_025698485.1. Lineage (NCBI taxonomy): Eukaryota > Viridiplantae > Streptophyta > Magnoliopsida > Malvales > Malvaceae > Gossypium > Gossypium arboreum. The sequence goes on from NC_069080.1 coordinate 99,351,900, forward strand.
TTGGTGACTAGGCGAAAGCATGAACGGTGAGTGTTTGGAATCGTTGCTCGTAGACACGATTCATAGTGTTAACCAGGAGCTTAGGAATAGTCTAAACCCCTATCTTAAGTTCCAAGCGTAAGTTTTCTTATACCCCTCGTTTAATTTGCAAAGTATGTGATTGTGTGATGCAGATTGAGTATTAAGTTGTGATATGTGACATGTGATATATATTGTGATAGTTCTTGTGAATGTGTTAGTTGTGGGCATATTAAACATGCCGAATGACAGTGATGATGTTGTGCTAGAGATATAAATGTGTAGTGAAAGTGTGCAGAAAACGGTAAGTACGTATGTGTTGAATTGTGGAATGTGATATTAATGTAATAGGTAATGTGTATGAATACTTGTATGTGATAAACTAATTTTAAAGCATACATATGTGGTCGAATATGTGGTGGCTCAATGAGCATAGTTTTGGCATTTAAAGTGCAATTAAATGTGAATATGATAGGCATGCATTGTGTACAATTTGTGGTATAAATTGATGAATATAGACAGAGATTATGTGTATTAAAATAGTAATTAAATGTGTTTATTTGTGGATATTTTGGCCTTGTGATCTCTTGAAATTTTTGGATATAGTTGGCATGCCATAGGATTGTGAGTACTCACTCTTGTGTTTTATGGTTTGGGCACTAAAGCCCCAGGACAAATTGGAGAGATAAGGGAATGTCGAGCTAAGCTCTATTCACTGGGATATATTGATGTGTTGGACAGTGTTTAGCTTTATGCTACATTTATGGAATATGTTAGACTCTTTAAGTCATTGGTGTGATGGAGATCTGTGTATCCAATGTGTGGTGGTAAAGCTCACTTTTATGTTTCATGTTTCCAAGTTGCTAAATTATCATTAATTGATTAATACATGAAAATGTTATGTGTAAATACATGTGAATATATAAGCTAGACTTGTGGGTCATTAAAGTATGAATACGTTGTTTTGTCTTGATCATTAAATGAGTTATATATATAAGAGTTGAGTGTAATTGCATGCGAGAGTATATGCTAGTTTTATGATTTAATGAAGCGTGAATATGTTATTTTGACTTGGTTAGAATATGATTGTGAATGTGTTATGGTATGCTCTTAGTTAACCTTTGATGTTGTGTATACTTTGTGGTTATGCTAACATTCATTGAGCTTGTTTAAGCTCACCCACTCTTTCTAACCATTACAGATATTTAGAGTTTACAGTGTGAGCTGTGAAGAATTCCAAGAAAGTGATCTAAGTTAGGCTTTAGTATTTAAGTAGGTGATTTTACTATTATTCGTTGAACTGTGGAAATAAAGGCAATGTGGTTTACAACTTTGGCTGGTTATTATTATGTTCTTGTTGATTTAGTATGGTTGTTAACTTCTAGAATTTTTGTCTGGTAATTATTACTATTTTTATTTGTTATCATAATGATTTGGATAGATAAGGTAAAGATGTTACATTAGACTTTGTTTTGAGTAAATTTAATGTTTGATATTGTAATGATTAATGCCTATTAGAATAGAGATATGTTGGGCATGTTTAATACTTTGTTTTGTTGTGTTTTTGCAAATATGAGCAAAGGAATTGATACTCGGGACATAAATATCAATACCTTGGAGTTTAATTGTATCTTTGTGAGGTAAGTAGCTTAATTTGGTATTGATACCAATCACGAGTATTGATACTCGGGGTAAAAATATGGATACCTTTGCCTATGTATCGTTAAAATGCTTTCGTTTAAAATTTGAAAAAATGCTAGTTTGATATCGATTTTCTTACTAATATAGATACTTATTTTCCAAAATATCGATACCTGTGATGGCATATCGATACCTACATGGGTTCTTTATAATTTTATCAAATGGTCTCTAAGCATGTTTTTAAATTATTTCTAATGTTGACTAAGGTATGTTAAGTCATTTTAAATGTTGTCTAAGCTGTTTAAGATATTTGAAAGTAACCATGGTTGCATGTATTTGAGGCTATATGAATAAGTATGAGTTTGATGTTTGATGTAGCGTCCTGTTACTCGGACTCGGCTACCGGGTTGGGTATAGGATGTTATGATAGACATAAGCTTGATGATAGCAAAGAAGAATACTCGGTTGAAGTGTTTATCCTAAACGAATCGAAAAGATACAATTTTGATTAAGTGTTTCTTATTTTAGGTATCATAACCAAATTCTTATTTTTGGAAAAAAAATTAAAACTCTAGTTTTTCTCTTAAACTTATTTTTTGCTGCATTTTCCAAACTCTATTTTCCAACACTTATCAACTATAACTTAGCTAAACAATTAAGATTTACATGACATGTACAAAAAAAAAATCATCTATGTCGTCGAGCAAAATGTGTGTCACAACAAGGTGGCTGTCAGTTGCTAGACAGATTTCTTCTTTGTTCAAGTTGTGGTTCCGATTGCTCATCTTCTTCACCTTCATCGTCACCTTCACCCTCGGGTACATGTTGTGGTTCTCGCCCCTTCTCAACTTTGCTTTCATCTGTGGTCGATTGCGATGTGCTCTTCGGTTTCCATCGTGTCTCTTTTATTCTACGAACAAATGGTTGCGGAGCTGGTTGCGAAGATGGTTCACCTTGGTAGAACAATGATCCTAGAGGTTTTTATGACATTACCTACGTAGGCGTATAAGTATATTGGGTGATGACAGAAAATACAGACTTCTCGTCGGTACCACAAACATAGTCAGCGTATACATCATCGTTGTAATCGTTGTCGTCTGATACGTCGATGGTATTGGAGTGTAATATAGTGGGGGCGGGTGTGGTCGTCCAAAAATAATACTTAGAGATGGTGTAGAAACAAGAAAATGTGGTGCAATATGTGACGCTTGTGTAAAAATGACGAGGTTAGTAAAATAACTAGAATAAGTCAAGCTATACTAACCGAGGGGTAGTGCGGCCATCGATGCTTCTTCTTGCATTGGTGTAGATGATGAACCCTCCTTGGTAGCTTCTCCAGACCTTGGATTCTTAGACGCTTGTCGTAACCTCCTCATATGACGTTGCCTACCCCTCGCCTCCTCCGATAGTAGATATGGCTTGCCATGGCGTTTAAACCATGACATGTACTCTGGACCGTAAGCTAATTCTCGAGCAATAATAGGTTCGCGATTAGGTATAAAGTCATACCTATGGTTCCAAATGTTGATATATTACGCATGGAATTCAACTCAATTTTCATTGGTTCTCCCCCGTAAGTCGATATTGTGTAAATATTCGATGTCTTAGAGTGCCGATGGAAACATTTACCTAAATCTGAACTGTTGCATAGCTTTATCAGATTCATACATCTCCATCATAGGATAAACTACCAATGTCACCTTTACGTGCCATATTTTAGGATTCACCAAGAATTCGGACGAGATGCATGCTTGAATTCTCGGATCGGAGTACAACATCCATTCAAACTATAGTATAATAATAATTTTAATTATATAGTTACTATTAATTTTAAAATCAACTATGTTAATATTATATAATTGAAATTTTAAAAATACATATCTTCGCTTCCAATCGTTGATCCAATAGGAACCGTATATCTTGAAGCTCCTCTAGTAGTCCCACATAACTCGATCAATGGTTCCACCTATTGAAATAATATGGTAATACAATAATTTAAAATTTAAATAATTTTTATTATGGTAAATATATTATCTAATGAATTTTACATTGTTACGAGTGGGAATGTATAAGGGTAGTTCACTCGATGATGTAAAAATTGCAGTCAGTACAACTAGGGGTAAGCATTCGATCAAGTTGGTCGAATCGAGTAAAAAAAATTCGATTTAATCGAGTTGACGAATCCTATTTTAGCAACCGAATTCAATTTGAATTTTTTCTGAATCGAATCGAATCGAGTTAAAAAAATCCTTATTCAAGTCGAGTTGAGTTAACGAATCCTATTATTTATACTCAATGTTGTGTTTACATGGACTGATTATTTAACTAGTAGACGAAGTACAATATTATTTAACTATATAAACAATATAATGATTTTGCCTTTTAACTTAATGATTAAACATTTATCAAAATGACGTAGTTTTGCCTTTTAACTTTAGAAAAGGTAAACATTTATCAAAACGACGTAGTTTTGTCTTTTAACTTAATGGTTTTGACTTTTAACTTTAGAAAAAGTAAACATTTATCAAAACGACGTAGTTTTGCCCTTTTTTTATTCGGATTTTCGGATAACTCGAATTGTGTAATTCAGATTCGAGTTAAACCGAAAAGTTTGATTTTTTTATTCGAGTTAATCTGAATAACTTAAATAAAAACCGAAAAGTTTGATTTTTTTATTCAAGTTAATCTGAATAACTCAAATAACTCAAACTATTTAATTCAAAATTTGAATTTTTTATCAAATTTTTCGAATCGAATCGAATTTTACTCACCCCTAAGTACCACGCCCTTGGTTGCAATAGGAGCATGCAACTATCGATTTTAATTTTCTATGATTGCATCTCCCTACACATCTCCTAGTACAATGTCGCCAATACAGTTGACCTCGAACTGAGTCCACCTACTTCTCTAAAGTTCATGAGTTTTAGGAATCACCTTAAATGGACAAGATTTTGCAATTTATTTGGCATTAAGAGACCCCTACGTCCGAGTGTGTTGTTCTCTTTCGGCTTCACTCGATTTCGCATTAAGCCCAATAAAATTTCTTTTCAACCAACTCATATCTATCTGGGCTCCATAAATCGTGGCCAGAACCCTCCATAAAAGTTGCTTGCATACATCTCTCCAATTACTAGCGACAATTGATCCAATCACTACCAGCCCATCCATTGATAACCCGAGCTGTAATTGTATGTCTTCGAGTGTGATAGTACACTAGCCGCATGGAAGATGGGATGTGTGTGTCTCGAGTCTCCATCTTTCCACCAACGCACCTATAAGTGCAGGGTCCAATTTACACCCCTACCCATACAAGCCACGTGTAAAAATCTTGCATCTCTCAAGTATGGTTTGACTAAAGACGATGGAGGAGCGAATAGATTGTGAATACACATTTCCAAAATTCGATTTTCCGGCTAATTATAAAAAAAATAAAAATATTAATTTTCAATATAAAAATAAAATATTATATTAAATTAAATTAAATATAATAAAAAATTTCTTACAATTTGCAATTGAACGGTAGAAATGTGTTTGTCATCCAAACAAATTAGAGAATTTGTCATTACTAATTTCAATAAATACAAAAAATCATAATACAATATTAATTAAAAACCCTTAATACAAATTTAATAAAAAATGAGAGTTGAGAGAAGATTAAAAATGCATTGAAAGAGAATTCAGAGTGAATTGAAAAGGTAAGAAATTAAAGGTTTAAATAGGAAAATAAAATAACTAAGAGGAGCTGTTGGAATTTGACCGTTGAGGGTAACTGTTATGAGATAACTATTAGGGAAAAGACGTCTAGCTAATCCAATAAATTTAAAAAAAAAAAAAGACCTAATTCAATAAATTTTCAAATTTTTCAATATTTTTGGATAATTCACCCAAGTCATCTTACCCGTTTTCTTATCCTAAATAAAATTAGGAAAAGAAGAACTGCCTTACCTCAACTTTTTTGTTTGAAGAGTTTGACATGTCATCATGCCGCCGCCCATTCAAATAAAGCAAGTAGTAGTAAAAGCAAAGTCCACAATATGCTAACTGTACTGGAGAGAGAAATTAATTTAATTCAACGTATTTTTATATAAATTATATACGATTTTAGGTTTTACAAATTATACATGTCGTAATTCGTAAATTTAAATATACTAGATTTTAAGTCAATATCTAAAACCAATAGCATTTTTAATAAAATTGATATTTTCAAAATTTTATTCTTTTAATATATTTTAATACATATATCTACTTATAAAATCTAAAATTTTCGCTCCTAATAAACTAAATAATTTAATAATAAACATAAAAATAATTAATTTTATACAATGTGTCATAAAATTAACAAGGCAACGGAAAATCTTTTGTTTTTCCGTATTTAACCTAAAAGGAGATAGAAAATAATACTTCATGAAATGCATATAGCTTGTTGGTTTTCAACGTACGTCTTCAAAATCCATTAACAGACAGTACCATGTTTCCCTAATATATATATATATATATATATATATATATATATATAAATAATTAAAATTTTCATATTAAATATCGACTATTATACTATATATAGAAAAAGTTTACTATAATACTAAGGAATCAATAAAGTATTACTTTCTTAAATAAGTATTTTTATATTATGGTATCTAATTCAATTTTTTCATCAAAATAAACCTTTATTAAATTAAACAATTTATTTAAAATTTTATTTTATCTATAAATTATCAATTAATTATATTTATTCTAATATAAATTAAAAATTTAAGTGTTTATTAAAATTAAATAAAAATATAAAAAATACATAAAAGAAATATCTTAAAAAAAACATAATTACATAGATAATAATAATTACAATCAAAATCAACATTACAAATTTCAGTTAAATTAATAACCGAGATGGCTCTAGGATACAAAATCCTTACATAATTTAGGTAAAATAAAACTTGAGACTGAATGAAAAAATAATATAAAATGAATAACATATATTACAACATTATAAACTTCTAGAGATATAAAATTAATATTCTATACTCATCCAAAAAAAATTTACATAATAAGCAGAGTTTAATAAAACACATGAAGATATTTCACTCTAATTTTAATTTCCGAAATAATTTCTCTTTTCTCCGTAGATTCAACGATTTTTAATATTTTGGAAAATAAATTGAATTAGAAAAACATACTAAATAAATTGGATAAGAAAATATATGAAATATGAATATAAAATTATTTTTATTTTCAAAAATTAATGAGATGTTATTATTTGATTGGTTGTAACAATTTTAATTCCTACCTGGTTTCGCTTAAAATATTCGTATATAGTCTGAGGCTATCTCTTACTCTTTCCTCTTTCAGCACGTTTTATCTTTCCTCATTTCGGTTCCTATCCTATAAAAACCTAAACTTTTGATACCTTCCATTTCCCAGCAAAATAACCAATCCAAAAAGAATCCCCCAAAGCAAAAACTCAGGAAAAAGGATCATATATAGTTGAAGAAATCATGAAGAACCCAAGTTTAGTCGGTAATTCAACAAGCAGCAAGGGTACTCCTTGTTGCAGCAAAGTTGGGATAAAGAGAGGACCATGGACGCCCGAAGAAGATGAAGTGTTAGCCAACTACATCAAAAGGGAAGGCGAAGGACGATGGCGGACTTTGCCTAAACGAGCTGGTTTGCTTCGATGCGGTAAGAGTTGTCGTCTCCGGTGGATGAATTATCTCCGACCCTCTGTTAAACGAGGTCGTATTGCTCCCGATGAAGAAGATCTCATTCTTCGCCTTCATCGCCTGCTCGGTAACAGGTACCCAGATTATCAATATTAATTCATATATATCCAACATTGAACAACAAACAGTGTTTTCTCTGCTTTTTCTAATGATTAGGGTAAGAACGTGCAGAAATAGATCGAATTTTTGTTTGGGTTTTGTGTTTTACACGTTATTACATCGGGGATCATGTTTAAAATCATTGATAAGAAGCTAAATTTAAGGTTTTTTTGTTCATTTCTGTAGGGTTTTTTTTAAAATACTGTATAGTCTCTTATTTAGGGTTCTTACTTGTTCCATTTTGAATCTTGCAGGTGGTCACTGATAGCTGGTAGGATTCCAGGGCGTACAGATAATGAAATAAAGAACTACTGGAATACCCATCTAAGCAAGAAGCTGATCAGCCAAGGAATAGATCCAAGAACCCATAAACCATTGAACCTTATTACCCATAAATCGCCACAGATTAATCATGATCATGTTCCAAAATCAAACCCTAGCCCCCCTATCCCTAATCCTTCTGTATTAGCATCAAAAACCATTACAATTAAAACTACAAACACTACCAAAGATGGTACACCGACTAACCTGGAACATGGGTATCAGCAGCAATCTCAAAACCAACAGGTTGATAAGAGCATGGAGAAATGGAAGAACACTGAAAGTGCAACTCTTATCATGGCGGAACCAAGCAGCCATGGAAACGAAGGGGATCATATGGAAAATTGCAATGAAGATATGTTCTCCTCGTTTCTAGATTCATTGATTAATGAAAACTTGCTTGTTAATCAACACCCAGAAGAGCAGCAACCTAATAATTTGGTGGCACCGGCGGCAGCAGCCGCAGAATCTTCTCAGAACTTGTGTCATGGCGACATGTGGGAAACCGAACTCATATCTGCAATGGTTGGTTTTGGGAATGAGCCAAACTCTTTCAACAATCATTATCATTATCTGCATCAACTTTAGCAGATCAAACTGCAAATTTATATGCATATTGAAATTAGATGTTTTTAGATTTTCTACGTTTGTTTGTATTTATTTTCCCTTTTTCTTTCTTTCATTGCTCGGTTGTGTTACTGTTTTGTACTCATTTTATTTGTATGCTTGCCCCTACAATGAAAGTTTGTAGTTTTATTCGTAGTGTCTATTAAAATGTATCAATCCCTAAATCTGTAATTTCCTACAGAAATTAATGAAATTATTGAAGCAAAAGGTTGAGTATTACTTCCTATGAGTTGGCTCAATATTCCACTGCTATTTCTTCCCCCCTCTCTGAATATATGTAATATGTATACGTAATGTGCATGTGTGTGTGTGTGTGTAAATTCCAACTAATACAAAGAAATAGAATGTCTAGATTGTGTGAAAGACTCTATTTTGAGGAGCTCACCATCTATAGACTGCTCCATTGTTTTTGTTGTATGATACTACATGTTTGGTTTCTTTTAATATATATAAAAGGGATTATATCTTGGGAATAAGAATATATAATTGTTATTGTAAATGAGATTCAGACTCCAAATATATTATGAATCGATTTAAGTCTTAAGTTGGACATATTTTTTACATTGATTTGCTCATTCAAGATTTATCAAATATATATATATATAACTACGTATTAGATTTTCCCAACTATATGCTAGCGGAGACAATAAATTGAACTCATGCATGCTCCATACAAAATTACACAATGTTAACATTATTATATCATGCATAGACTAAGTTATTGGATGAAATGAGTTTTTCTTTTTAATGTTATTTTGCATGTAAATAATTTCTTTATATGTGTTATCGAAATTAGCATTAATTACTTTTTGTTTCCTTTTTTAACTTTTATTCCATAATCTAGAGGTGATTACTTGAGAGAGAGAAATCATGTTTTCTGAATGTTTAAGATATTAGTTATTTTAATTTTAATATATTTTTTCTAAGAAATAAAATTTTAAAATTTGTAATTCACAAAATCATTCATGGTTTTAGAGTGGAAATTATGTAAAACTAAGAGTAATTTGGGCATATTCATGGTTTTTAAAATTTGGTTCAAACGTTACATAAGTCTTTAAGATTGGAAGAAGAATCGACATGTATTCTAAAAGACAAGAGTTCTCCCTCTTAGCGACATTTCACTTGGAAAGTGACGTTGAAAATCTGCCTTTCTTGTAGTCATTTAGCAGCTTAGATATCCGTATAGAATAAGATGGGGGAGAATAATAAGGTGAAATTCGCTAACCAGTTGCATGGTTGATTCCCAAAATTTTGCAAGCAAATATCAAAGAGCTGTTAGGAGTAGAGAAAACTCAAAATGTTATATAGGTATTAGCTACCGCCATCTTGCAATGATCCACAGACATATACACTGTATAGTTTAAGGGATAGAAGAATTTAATTAGAAATATGTGATTGATCGATTTGACTATTAATAAATGTTAATTTGGTTGATAGAAGTTGACACATAACATAATACGTGGGCATATATTTTTTAAAATTAGTAAAATGTACATTCAAAAATAAACTTAGATAAATAGATGTCTAAATTCATTTATCTTAGTTCATTTTGAATATGGTTAAGAATATTATAAAAATTATAAAAGTAAATTAAAAATATATAAAAATAATGTAAAATAATCGATTACATGTATGATAGGATAAAAAATATCATGCGTCATTTATGGCAAATATGTATAGTCAAATTTGACTTTCCATCTACTTTGAGGAAAAGAAAATTCATCTTCTCATCTCTGCCACTCTTTATCCCACTCCACCACCACCCTTATATGCATCATCACTGAAACCCAAAAATTAAGCCTAAAAGACCCACCAATTGAATTTGTTAAGCTTTCGGTTACTGAAAATTAATTCTTTTATATACTCATTGTATTTATATTTCTTATGAAAATCAACATCAACATCTCTTTTATTTATTTATTATTATTTGATCACTGAAAATGATCAAATAATATTCATTTTAGTATAGATTTATATAAATTTGGACATTCTTTTATTTAAATTCATTTTTAATGTGTAATTTTTTAAAAATTAAATATTTTACCATATGATATGTCATGTGCAAATTTTATTAGTCACATTAGTGTCCGTAACTACACTTTTTATTAATAGAAAGATATAATTTCTAATAGTATTATTTTAATATTTAATATTCTAAAAAGTCTTTAAATTAATAGGGTGTGTTGAATTGAGCCCTTAAACTTGTATTTAACCATTTGATTTTTACTCAGCCTTTGATTTATTTGTTTAATTATTTAATATATGTTATAGCATTTTAATAAATTAAAAAAAATAGTAAACAACATTAGAGGAAAGAGTATCAATTTACTTGCGTGGAAGCAAGAGAAGGGAGGGAAGGATGAGAAAGGCAACTATTTTTTTAGTACCTTTACTTAAAGTATGCTGACAAACCAATCATAAAAAAAAAAAAAAAAAAGGCAAGTTGTGGCTAATTACCACTACATAATTAAGACTCGGAACATAAAGTAAAACATGTTTGTGTCATGTTTCATCAACAAACTAATTCATACATAATCATAATAATTATGTTTCCGCCATATAAAAAATACGTTAAACTCCCACAAGGCAAAAATTGATATTTTCAATTTAAAATTATTAAAAATAATTTATACAAAATTATAATTAAAATAATTGAAATTTACAAAAATTATAAAAAGTAAAAACAATATTAAAAAGTTATTGAAAATATTAAAAAGTAGAAAATTAAAATAACTAGATAAATTTAAAGATATATATATATATATATAGTCTCTGTTGTCATTTTATTTGGCATATCAACCCATTTCCCAACCTTAATTTGCATCTCAAAACTCCCTTGCTACTTTGGGGAGGTCCATGATGGATCAACACAATAAATAGCTTTAGGGATTAAATAATTTTTTTTGTAATTTTAATAGGTATTGTACTGTTAACAATGGTTAGTGTGTAAATAAAAATGATTTTATAATTTTTTCATATATTTTTTTATAGTTTCTATGCTTTTTTAGTATTTTGTAAATTTTAATAATTTTATAGAGTTTCTTATTTTTTCATAATTTTTTTGTTTTTCGTAATTTATATATTTTTTGTTATTTGAATTTTTTAATATATTTCTACAATTTTCTTTATTTTTATAACTTTTTAATTTTTATATATATTTTTATTTTAAATAGAAAATATCAATTTTGTCACGTAGCACAATCTTAGCATGACGTACACATAGTGAAAATAACCCAAAAATAGATAAAATAGTAGTTATTAATCTTTAACAATTGACCATTGACTTTAATAATAAGAAAAGCTTAATTAATGGAAAATCTAATGTTTAAGAGCTCATTGAGTACTTTCTTTTTTTTTCAATGGCTTAATTGATTTTTCCTTTAGTTTAAAATATTTTAATAGCTAGGACAAGTTGCATCCTATTAAAAAACAGTAAATTAAATCTAGCAAATGAATCAATTAATAAATTAATATATAATTAAAAATTAATATAAAATTAAATTAAATTTAAATATTGACAAGATTTAAACTTGATATATATTTTAAAATTTTAGAAATCGTTTCGTAACCATAATCTTGATATGTATATGTAATTTTATTTAGAAAAAAAAATGACAAGTTTAAAATTGAAGCAGCTAGTGATGATGAGGACCAAAGCAAACACTAAAGGTAGCAATACGACCACAAGTGTAGTAGGTTAGGTGGGTGGAGAAGGCAAGACTGGCAGGTGAATTTTAAGAAGTTGGTGGGCGGCATACATGCATGCCCAATGCCCCACCATTTTTGTGGACATCTATTCATCCGATACTTGGTTACTTCCATGTGGACCTTTTTGGGCTTGGGGTTTAATGTGATAGCCCTACGACACGTTTTTTGGAATTTTTAAGATTTCGTACATAGTTTATGCATAAATCCATAATATTTTTCAATTCTATAGAATAGTGAAAGGGGTCGGAAAAACTGAAAGGAAGTGTGAGCGACGGCCAACCGGTAGCCGCCCGCTCCAGCAGGGAAAAAGAGCTCCAAGCTTCTTCCACAAAAGGTTTTTCTCAACAAATCTACTTAGGTATCAAACATACACCCATCTTATTATTGGTACGTTCTCAAGAGATTTTTGACAAATGAAAATATTATTATTTTATATATATATATATATATATATATATATTTTGCATTTAATTACTTTTAGTACTGAATGCAATAAAAAATTACTAATAGTGGTGCAATATCACAATGGTACTTTATTTCTTTAAGTATCACTGCAAACTTATTAACATTTTCCTAAAAATATGTTGATAGAATAATCATATACCATTAGATAAATAAGATAAAAAATGCACACATATATATGAAAATTATTGGCATTGTGATTTTTCTTTATATTATAATAAGAACTATTCACAGTAGCAAAATAAATAGTCTAAATGGAAAAGAATTATATATGATAAAAGTTAGAAAGTTGAGGATATACAAATTAAGAGCGAGCTTTTCACTATCACCATAACATTTATTTTCAAAGGAAAAAAGCATACAAGGAATTGTATATGGGTGTGTGAGATTGCCTATCAAACTAACCTGGAGAAATGAAGCTTTCTATCAATGCTGTTTCCGCCGATCGTCGGAGCTGTACTGATAAGCATCGGACCTCTCCTATCAATTCCAAGTTACAACTATTTTCCTAGTGGGAGGGGAAAATGCATGGAAAGATGGTAAGATACAAAAATCAGAAAGCAGCCAAAGATTATATTTTGAGTTGCAACCGGTTATAAATAGAAAAAGAAGAAACCCCAGGAAAATTGGAGGTGAAATGTGTTATGATTTTCTCGTGAAGGCGCATGAGGGTTAGATTTACGGACTTCAACAACCAAACCCTTAGACCACCCTGCATGCTTCCCTGCCTCAACCTACCCTTCTCCTTTTCCAACCCCCCCTCGCATGCTGCCTACCATTTTAATGGAGGCTAATTACCGACTTATATTAATGTTAATAATTATGTACTGCAAATTTTCTGGAAATTAAGAAGACTAGAAGCAATAAAGAAGCAAATGGTTTGTGATCCCGAATAAAATTATGCGAATGAACTGTAGCTTGTTTTAGAAAGACAGGTGGCTTACGGCGATGGTTGCTGCAGTTTTGTCAGTATGCATGGTTGATGAGGACTGAAGTTGTTTTTAATAACAAATTGTCTTTAATATAAGAATATAACTTGTATATTTATGGTGAAATCAAGATAATTATGTTGGATTCAGGCGATCAAAAACTAAGATATGTTTATGGAATCAGAAGGGTGGCATACTGGCATTACCCTAATGCAGAATCGATATTAGTTCCTCAGATTAAAAATAACAGTTTAACTGTTGAGAAGTTAGAGAGAGAATATTAAGAATCAACTTTCGTCTATCTCCTCTCAGTTAACTTAAAAGTGATGACATTATATATCTAAATTGTAAACTATAACTACTTACAAACTGATTAACTATTTTTATAAACTAACAGCTAACCACTGCTACTAATTTCTAACTAATTACAGTTTCTTTCTTCAACACTCCCCCTCAAGTTGGTGGTTGAAATATGTTTTTAACCACCAATTTACTCATCAAGTAATTATGCTGTTGAATTCCCAAGGCCTTGGTCAGGATACCTGCAATCTGATCTGTTGAAGATACATGTTCTGTTTGTATCAATCTCGCTTGTACCTTCTCTCGAACAAAGTGGGGATCTATTTCAATGAGTTTAGTTTCTTTCATGGAATACAAGATTGGCAGCTATCTGAATGGTTGACTTACTGTCGCTGAAAAGTTTAACTGGAGTTACATTCTTTATTTCTAGTTTTTCCAATAGTCCAGTTAACATTTCTGCTACTATCATAGCCATGCTTCTATATTCAGCTTTAGCTGATGATCGTGCAACAGTGTTCTGCGTCTTTGACTTTCAAGATACCAAAGAATCTCCTAATTTAATGCAAAAACTTGTCACTGAACTTCTCGACATTGAGCATGAAGCCCAATCTAATCACAATAGGCCACCATTTGGATATCCTTTGAAGCTTTGAATAACAAGCCTTGCCCTGGTTCTTTCTTCACATATCTCGCAACTCTCAATGCTGCTTCAAGATGTGAATTCTTAGGCTGCTGCATAAATTGACTCAAATGTTGCACTGCATAAGTAATGTTTGACCTGGTATGAGTCAAATAAAGCAATCTTCTAATAATCTCTGATAAATTGTCTTGTCTTCAATTAGGGAATCACCAGAATTCTACTGTAGTGTTTCATCAAACTCAACTATAGTAAGCTTTAAATTATGTTCTAGAGAAGTTGGAGCAGGCTTAGCTCCTCCTAATCCTGCATCTTCAATAAGCTCCATGGCATATTTCCTCTAATTCAACAAAATTCCCTCTTTTGATCTTAGAACTTCGAATCCAAGAAAATACTTCAATTTTCCCACGTCTTTCATTTTAAAGTTCTGATTTAATATGCCTTTCAACTTAGCAATCATCCCTTCGTTATTCCTAGTGATCATTAAATCATCCACATCTATCAACATGACTAATAAACTGTTACCCTTCCCTTTTGCCAGTTGGAGTAGATAGCCCCAAGTAGTTGTCTAAGTCCCATGGTAATCCCTTTATTAAGCCATTGCTAATCCATTTTTAAGGGTTGAACATAGAGTAATCAAAATTACTCTGTTGAAATCCAGCAACTAGTAATGCCTCAGTTAGCTTCATGTTCCATTGCCTAGATGCCTACTTTAAACTATATAGACTTTTGCAGCAAACATACTTTGTTCTCCCCCTGGCTACAAAATCTTTGAGGTAGCTTCATGTAGACTTCCTCAACTAAATCACCTTGTAAAAAAGCATTGTAGACATCCATTGATATAAAAGCCAGTAAAAAAACTGTAGCAAGGGTAAGGAGAGGTCGAACAGTAACCAATTTGGCCACTGGAGAGAAGGTTTTTGTGTAGCCAATACCTTCTCTTTAATTGTATCCTTTAGCAATAAGACGTGCTTTGAGTCTTTTAACAGCACCAGAGGCCATGTATTTAATCTTATAAACCCATTTGCAGCCAATGAGAGTTTTACCAGGGGCAAAGATACTATAGACCATGTATGATTATTTCCCAAAGCTTGAATCTCCTCTTTCTTAGCTTGAACCCATAAGGGATTTGTTATGGCTTCAGTATATGTGTGTGGTTCAACAAGTGTGGATGTAGAAGATAAGTAATCTTGAGTGTGTTTAGGTAATTGAGAATATGAAAGATGATGAAAATTTGGGTATTGACCTGGAAGGATGAAGGATTGGCAGGAATACACATAATCATTCAACCAATGGGGTGGTCAAGATACTTTAGTAGACTTTTTAACTTCTGAAGGATTTTGTGACTAAGATTGTAACTGGATTTGTGAAGACTGACTTTGTGGTGACCGATGTGAAGACTGACTTTGGGGAAGGGTACTTGTTGAGACAGGAGAATATGGAAAAGAAGATAATTGTGAAGGTTGAGGTGAAGATTGAGGAGTGAGAGCTAAAAATTCATCATCAGAAATTTGTGGTTCAGAGAGAAAGAAACTGGAAATAAGATCTTGAGGAAATTGGAATGGAAAAATGGTCTCATGAAAAATAACATCCCTATTGACAAAAAAAGATTTGGTTTGTAGATTAAAGAGATTGTAACCTTTTTGAGTAACCCATGAAAACAAAAGGTATAGCCTTAGGAGAAAACTTGTAACACCCCGTACCCGAGTCCGTTACCGGAATCGGACACAAGGTGCACACAGACTTAACTATTTTCACAGTCCATTTAGAAATTTCCAGACTAGCTGGTCACTACGTCACTGTCGCCTTAAAAATCATATCTTGAGTTTCAAAGCTCGAAAATTTGTTTCGTAATTTTTCCCTGAAACTAGACTCATATGTCCATCTACAGATTTTTTCTAGAATTTTTGGTCGATCCAATTAGTACAGTTTATTAGTTAAAGTCTCCCCTATCCTAGGGTTCGACTACACTGACCTTCGTGCGTTACGAATTGAATATCTCCTTGTACAGGGTTTTAATACTGATGTCGTTTGTTTCTATAGAAACTAGACTCAGAGAGGAATCTATACATATATGGCATGACTCATAATTATCTCTGGTTAATTTACAATGAATTTCCAAAGTCGGAACAGGGGATCCAGAAACCGTTCTGGCCCTGTTTCACGAGAACTTTAATATCTCTTAACATATAACTCATATGACCGTTTCGTTTCTTCCACATGAAAGTAGATTCATCAAAGTTCATTTACATAATTTATTCACTATTTAATACCATTCCTACTATTTTTAGTGATTTTTCACATCCACATCACTGCTGCTGTCAGCATCTGCCTTTAAGGTAGGCTTTACCTATTTCATGATTTCCATGATTCAATTGGCCCTTTTTGCATACATAGCACAAAGTGTGATCATGATTAACCATTCCAATGGCTAATCGTTCAAAATAATTCCATACCTCATAATGATCAACATACAAACGATTATAGTACTATGCTAAAAACGTATATAAGCCATTTTCGCATGGCTATCCAAGTTTACACAAAACCGAAAGGTACATGACCTACAACAAAAGGGCAGTCCTATACATGCCATTTCAAAGTTCAACCAAAATTGTACCAAAATGGGGGCTTTGATAGTGTGGATGACTTCGACTTCGATGATCCCGAATCCGATAGCTAACGAGCAAAATCTATAAAACAGAGAAACAGAGAAGACGGAGTAAGCAATTTATGCTTAGTAAGTTTAAGCAAGAGATTCCAGCACAACAAAAGCGTAGCATTCATAAAGCTAACGGATAATTTCATATGCACAAATTCTCAATATCATACTCATATCACATTCCAACCCCTATGTTCATACATAAGGGATCATCTTAGCCAAATACTGAAACCCATTACTCGATTGAGCGAATATTATTCAAGGAATCAACTAATTCAAGCACATACGAACATACCTCATTGCTGGAATTTTTCAAGCGTATTAACTGAAAATTTTATAGCAAGATCGCTCATTCTCGAATCACGTACCTTCGGAATTTAACCGGATATAACGACTCGCTCAAATGCCTTCGGGACGAAGCCCGGTTATAGTGACTCGCACGAATGCCTTCGGGACTTAACCCGGGTTTAGTAACTTGCACAAATGCCTTCGGGCTTAGCCCGGATTTATTAACTCACACGAATGCCTTCGGATCCTAGTCCGGATATAGTCACTTAGCACAAAGCCTTCGGGACTTAGCCCGGACATCATTCGAATAACCGAGCACAATTATCAATAAATTATGACACATTCGTATTTCATTTTCATTAGCAAAACTCAAACACAAGGCACTATTCACACTTGAAATTTCGGCTCAATAGCCACACACAAAGAGCATGATTTTAATTTGCTTTAAACATGATCTAATCAATTCAGAACTTAAGCTCTATTACTCAAGTACTTACCTTGGATGTTGTCGAGCGATTTCGACGGCTACTCGACTACTTTTTCCTTCCCTTTATCGGATTTAGCTCCCCTTTGCTCTTGAGCTTAATTTGACAAATAAATTGATTTAATCATTTGAGCATCGAAAGAGGAATTCAAGGTACTTAGCCAATATATATACTCATTAGGCATCAAAGTCGCATATGTACGAATCATGAATTGAACTCAACACATTAGTTAATATTCCTCTTAGCGAATTTTCTAAGCCAAAATAGGCATCAATATGCTTGCCTCTAACCGAATGCATGCACACCAATTTCCCCTCATGTGGCGAATATGCATGTCCATGTTGAGGCCAATTATACACTTATTACCACACAAAAACAGCATACATTTTACTAACTAATGCATTCCATATTGTAACTCAATACACATCTATCATTTCCTTCATAACCAAACATCATCATAAGTAAGTATATACCTTGAGATAGTATATATATGTCATACCAATACATCATGCTCAAACATATATACATATATATATGCTAGAGCCGAATCTCAAGTTGATTGTAACTAAACATGAACATGATTTGAAACACAAATCTTACTTTCCATGCAATGAGCATAAATCACACTTATGGATGTACCATGGCGAATACATCACGACACCATAATTTTGGTCATGATTACACAAAGAACTTAGTATCTCATTCAAAAATGCTTAAAGAAAATCTAAGAGTCCTCAATCCACCATCACATGTATCATCATCAAGCTTCATATTTAACATGCAATGGCATTAACTCAAAATCCACCTTGGCCAAATACCATCCCCATGATATAACAAAGATTTGAACCATGGGCTAATAAGAACATCAAGTTAGCAACCAAAAACATGCATGAATCTCATGGCACAACATCAAACATACCTTAATCTTGATGCAAGTATAGCCAAACCCCTTCCTAATCCTCTTCCAAACCAAGCATGAAGCAAAACTCCTTCCTTATCCTTAGTATTTTCGGCCAAAAATAGAGTGAAATGGATGAACAAATTTTTTTTGTTTTCTTTCCTACCTACACGGCAATGGGGAGGGAGAGAAGCCTTCACACACACATTTTTTTTTTTATTCCATACTCCTTATTTTATTCATTCCAACATAACCCACTTACCAAACATGTTTCATGACATGATTTTGCCCATAATTCCTTGTCATGGCCGGCCACTAGCTATTGGGGGAAATTTGACATGCAAGTCCATTGTTTTGCATGCATGCTTTAATTAGTCATCACACATTTCCCCATCATACTTTCAAAGTTTACTACTAGGTCTTTTCTAGTGAAATTCACATTTATAGCTCTAAATCAAAACATCAAAAATGTCACACATGAGTTAACACATATTATAGGAAATAAAATAAATATTAAATTATTTTTATGCCTCGGTTTTATGGTCCCGAAACCACATTCCGACTAGGGTCGTTTTAAGGCTGTCACAAAACTTTTCATGATAATTAGGACAAGTAGCATAAAAAAGGTAGCCAAATACTCTAAAATGAGAAAAAGTAGGTTTTTTGTTATAAAGTATAGCAAAAGGTGCTTTCCAGTTTAAGACAGAAGAGAGAAATGTATTAAGAAAGTAACAAGTAGTTTTAACACACTCCCCGAAAAACTTAATAGGCACTTTGGACTGAAATTGAATGGCCCTAGAAATTTCTAACAAATGTTTATGTTTTCTTTTTGTTACCCCATTTTGCTGAGAAGTAGAGATATAGCTACTTTGATGAACAATTCCTAAGGAAAAAAATAACTTTGAACAAGCTATATTGAATAATTCAGTCTCATTATCACTGCGTAAATACTTAATAGTTGTAGAAAAATGGTTTTGGACAAGGATAAAGAAATTTTTTTAGATGAAGAATTGTGTCAAATTTCAATCCTAACAAGTATACCCAAGTCATCCTATTGTAATCATCAACTATAGTAAGAACGGAAAGATGACCACTATGTGTAGAGATTCTATATGGTCCCTACAAATCAATATGAACCAGTCCAAAAGGTGAAAAAGACCTAGTGTTGAGCATTGGTCTGCAATGCAACAAGTGACTAACAGCAGCAATTTACCAAGCAGACTAAAATCGAAGCAGAGCCAAGAGCAGCAGTAGTGTTTTGTTTTGGTCTAGTTCAAATGTAACTTGTTTTAGTTAACTTGTAATTTGTAATATTTTGTTATATGAGTTAGTAAGATTAGTTTTGATTTGTACTTGATGTAATAGCTAACATGTCAGCTATTTCTTTTGTGTGTAAGTTTTAGTTTTGAATTTGTCATGTATTAGTGGGAGTAGTTAATTCATTAGGTAACTATCACATGTTTTGTAACCTATTTATATTATCAATTATAATGAAATACATGAATCTTTTTTCAGTTATTTTTTGGATCAATTTCCTCTTCAGTTTCGTTTTGTTTTCAATTTGTTCCTGCTTGCCTTTATTTGTTGTTAATGTTCCAACAAATGGTAATCAGAGCCTGTCATCTTTGAGGGCCTCAGTTGTTGGATGTTTTTTGAAAAAACAAAATCTTGAGAAGAAAGAAATTGAATCTGTTGAGTTTGTTTCAGCAAAATGAGCTTTACTCCACCTCCACCACCAGTGTTCACAGGAGAAAATTATCACATTTGGGTGGTAAAAATGAAGACATATCTCCAGGCACAAGATTTGTGGAATGTAGTAGAGAATGATGCTGAACCACCTCCATTGAGGGCCAATCCCACGATTGCTCAAATAAGGTAGTACAGTGAAGAGAGCACTAAGAAACATAAAGTTTTAGCTTTCTTGCAGAATGATGTGCCTGATGTTATCTTTACCAGGATAATGGCTTGCAATTCACCTAAGCAAGCATGGGAGAAGCTGAAGGAGGAGTTCATGGGTTCAGACAAAACAAAGCAGCAACAGTTGATCAATCTCAGGAAAGATTTTGAAAATTTGAAGATGAAAGAGTCAGAGACTATAAAGCAGTACTCAGATAGGATCATGGCTACTGTCAACAGTATAAGGCTCCTTGGAGAAGACTTTAGTGAAAGTAGAGTTGTTGAAAAAGTCATCACTACTTTTCCTGAGAAGTTTGAGTAAAAAATTTCATTACTTAAGGACTCGAGAGACTTGTCAATCATCTCACTATCTAAGCTGATAAACTCCTTGTATACACTTGAGCAAAGGAGGGCCAACGAGTCAACGGGTAGGAAGAGTATTCTGAAGGAGCTTTCCAAGTAAAGGCCAAAGAAGGCTCAGGTTCAAGCCACAAAGGGAAGAAGCTTTGGCTCAATAAAAGGGAGAAACCAAGGAGGGATGTAGGCAAGAAGAGGTTCCCACCATGCATTTATTGCAAGAAGACCACACATTTGGAGAAATATTGTTGGTACAAGCCAGACATCTAGTGCAGAAGCTACAAACAGCTTGGCCATGTTGAGAAGGTGTGTAAGAACAAAGGGAAGGCACTAGCTTAGCAACAAATTCAAGCTCAGGTTACTGAGGATCTTCAAGCTCAAGAGGAGCATGTTTTCACAGCCTCCTATTTTGCATCCTCAAGTAAAGTCAGAAGTAATTGGTTAGTGGATAGTGTTGCACACATCATATGGCAGCTGATGAGAGGTTGTTTAAGGATCTCGATAGAAGTTTTATCTCTAAAATCAGAATTGGCAATGGGAGCATGATTAAAGCCAAAGGCAGAGGCAATATGGTGATCAACACTTGTTCAGGTAACAAAGTAATTTCTGATGTGTTTTTTGTGTCTAACATAGATCAGAATCTACTTAGTGTTGGTTAGCTAGTAGAAAAATGGATACTCATTAGTTTTTAAGAATGGCTCTTACATTGTTGAAGACACACATGGTCAAAAGTTGGTCACAATAAAAATGACTGATAGGTGTTTTATGCTTGATGTGAATCAACTTGAGAAGAAGGCTTACACCAACCTTGCTGATAATGCTGGTCTTTGGCATAGGAGACTAGGCCATGTCAATTTTAGATCACTTGATCTACTGTACAAGTTGAATTTGGTAGATGACATGTCAAAAGTTGAAGTTAGAGACACTGTTTGTGAAGTCTGCTAGCTAGGTAAGCAGGCTAGATTACCTTTTGCAGTCAACAAGGCATGGAGGGCTAGAGACAAGCTTGAGCTGGTTTATTCTGATGTCTGTGGGCTAATGAGGACTCCTTCCTTGAATGACAGTAGATATTTTATGCTATTCATTAATGATCTGACTAGGTTTTGCTGCGTTTATTTCTTGAAGCAAAAGTATGAAATGTTTGAAGCCTTTAGCAAATTCAAAGCACTAGCTGAGAACTAGGCAAGTTGCAAAATCAAGGCTTTGAGAATAGACAATAGCACTGAGTACCTATTTGAAAGATTTCAAAAGCTGTGTGAACAAGCAAGAATTCATCATTAGCTTAAAATAGCTTATACTCCTCAGTAGAATGGTGTATGTGAGAGAAAGAATAGAACAGTGTTGAATATGGCCAGATATTTGCTATTTCAAAGCAAGCTACTAAGCAAATTTTGGGCTGAGGCTGTCAATACCTCAGTATACATGCTCAACAAGTTGCCAACACATGATTTGAAGCAAAAAAAAATCCTTTTGAAGCCTGACATGGACTCAAGCCAACAGTTTCACACCTCAAAGTTTTTGGCTGTGTCTGTTATGCTCACATTTCTATTGAGAAGAGAACCAAACTTGAAAGAATGGCTGTTTTAGGAATCTTTGTTGGCTACAACAACATTAAGAAGGGATACAAGGTGTTTGATCCTTCAACAAAGAAAATTGTGGTGAGTAGGGATATCAGATTTAGTGAAGAAAAGGTTTGGAGTTGGGATAGAGTAGAAGTAAGGCTGATTGAAGAAGATTAACTTAACAGGAACTTCGAACCATTTGAAAATGAGCCCAGCAATGAAGACTTTGATGATGCTCCTGTGAGAGGCACTAAAACTATTGTTGACATCTATCAAAGATGTGATGTTGCAACAGTTGAACCTTTTGATTTTGAGGAAGCTGTAAGGGATAAACATTGGAAGAAAGCCATGAAAGCTGAATTAGATATGATTCACGAGAATTACACTTAGGAATTGGTGGATAGACCAGATCATAAGAAAGTCATAGGTGTCAAGTGGGTGTTTAGAGCCAAGTATAATACTGATGGCTCATTGAACAAGCACAAGGCAAGGCTTGTGGTGAAAGGCTACAATCAGCAGTATGGCATCGATTTCATGGAGACTTTTGCACCAGTAGTAAGGCTTGACACAATCAAGCTACTGTTTGCCTTAGCTGCTCAGAAACAATGGAGGGTTCACCAATTGGATGTCAAGTCAGCATTTCTTAATGGCTTCCTCAAAGAGAAGATATTTATTGAGCAACCTGAAGGGTGTAAGGTCCTAGGAGAAGAGGACAAGGTTTATAAGCTGAAAAGGCTCTGTATAGCCTGAAGGAGGCACCAAGGGCCTGGTATGACAGGGTTGACACATACCTATCTAGGCTCGAGTTTTAAAAAAGTGCTAGTGAAGCTACATTTTATGTGAAGAGGTTAAAAAATAAGACTTTGCTGATTGTATCACTCTATGTGGATGATTTGCTTGTGACTGGAAGCAAAAATAAATTGATTAGTGAATTCAAAATGAAAATGCATGAGAGGTTTGAAATGACAGATTTGGAAGTCATGACTTACTTCCTTGGCATGGAAGTGAACCAATCTGATCAAGGTATTTTCATCAGCCAACATGCTTTTGCTTTGAAGATTATCAACAGATTCTGTATGACTAATTGTAAAATAGTCAGTACACCAGTGGCTCAATGAGAGAAGCTGACTAGTAATGGGAATCAAGAGAGGATTGATAAGAGGGAATATCGAAGCCTAGTAGGTTGCTTGCTTTACTTAACTGCAACTAGGCTTGATATTATGTTTGGTGTTTTGGTGTTAGTCTTTTTTTTAGATTTATGCACTGTTATTATGTGGTTCACTTTAAAGCAGCTAAGAGAATCCTCAGATATGTCAAGGGGACTTTGAGCTATGGAGTCAAGTTTAAAAAAGGAAAAGAGCTTAAGCTATCTGGATATTCTGATAGTGATTGGGCTGGCCCTGTCAATGACATGAAAAGCACCTCTGGTTATTTCTTTACTCTAAGATCAGGAGTTTTCTGTTGGAGCTCAAAGAAGTAACAAACTGTTGCTCAATCCATAGCTGAAGCAGAGTACATTGCGGCTGCTATAGCTGTTAATCAAGCCATTTGGCTTAGGAAACTTTTATTTGACTTGAATGAAGAACAAACACAACCAACTGAAATCATGGTTGATAACCAATCAGCAGTTGCCATAGCTAAAAATTCAATTTTTCATAGTAAAACCAAACATTTTAAGATCAAACTTCATTTTGTTCGAGAGGCTGAGCAATCAAAAGAAGTCAGTCTTGTTAATTGTAGCTCAGAAAACCAATTGCCTGATATTTTGACCAAGCTACTCGGTGCTACAAGGTTTGAAGTTTTAAAAAGCAAAATTGGTGTATGTTGCATACAGGCCAAGGAGGAGTGTTGAGCATTGGTCTGCAATGCAATAAGTGACCAACAGCAGCAGCTTACCAAGCAGACTAAAATCGAAGCAAAACCAAGAGAAGCAGTAGTGTTTTGTATTTGTTTAGTTCAAATATAACTTGTTTTAGTTAACTTGTAATTTGTAATATTTTGTTATATGAGTCAGTAAGATTAGTTTTGATTTGAACTTGATATAAGAGCTAATATGTCAGCTATTTCTTTTGTGTGTAAGTTTTAGTTTTGAATTTGTCATGTATTAGTGGGAGTAGTTAATTCATTAGGTAACTGTCACATGTTTTGTAACCCGTTTATATTATCAATTGTAATAAAATACATGAATCTTTTTTCAGTTTTTTTTTTGGCTCAATTTCCAATTTGTTCCTGTTTGCCTTTGTTTGCTGTTAATGTTCCAACACTTAGACTAACTTAATGAGAATGGTATCTTGGTTTGTTTTGCTAAATGATAGATGTCACATAGATGAATCTTATTGACAGTGAGCTTACCAAGATGCAAATAAGAGATTTTATTCATTTTGGCAAAAACAGCATGCCCCAAACAAGTATGCCAAATAGTTGTATTATTATTAAAGGAAGACATACATTTTGGACCTTTAGAAGCTAAAGCACAACCAAATGTAGAAACTTAATTGGAATTACAAGACTGAATTGGAATTACAATCAGTAAAAAAAAAACAGAAGAAATTTCAGGTGACACAAACACATAGAGCCCTCTAGACCTTTTATCAATCCCCTTCGTCCTTCAAGTGGAGAGATCTTAAAATAAACAAAAATCAGGATAAAAAAGAACCGCACAATATAGTTTCTGAGTGAGTTTGGAAACAAAAAGGAGATTGTGAGTGAAATCAAGAACATATAAAACATTCTGTAAAACACAACCAGGAGATAACACAAAGGATCCAATGTGTGTGATAGGTGCCTGTTTACCATTAAAAAAATAAACAAACCTAGAACTCAAGGCACATGAACTAGAATGAGTCAAGTTATGGAAATCAGAACATATGTGATCAGTAGCACCAGTGTCCAATATCTAGGTAGGATGCTCAGTAACAGATAAACACTAAGAAACATTGCCTGCCAAATTTGCAGCTGAATTAAATGGTGAAGCTTTGTGTAAGAGCTCCAGAATCTACTGATATTGTGCCTAAGTGAATACAGGAGCCACTGAAGTGGAAGTAGAAGTTATAGGAAACAAGTCAAGAGATACAAAAGACTCAAAATTAATGGCCAAAGCTACTTGAGCATCCTTTTTCTTGAAAAATTTAAAGTCCAAAGGAAATCCAATGAGACGATAGCACTACTCTTTCTTATGCACTCTAATTTTACAGTGATCACAGATCCCATTAAAATGACGAAGATCAGAAGTAGAGACTCTAAAGACATTGGAATACATAACATTGGAATCAGCTAACAGATAAATGCCACTTAAGTGAACACGTTGTGATTCTTCCTGCATAAATATAGAATATGCTTGATTTACAGAAGGAAAAGGCTGCATAAGAAGAATCTGACTCTAGACGGCAGAAAATGTTTCATTAAGTCTCATTAATAACTGAAACAAACATTGTTGAATAATATGTTTCATGTTCTCCTGAGAGTTTTCACATTCACAGGAAGAGAAGGGAACTACCACACTATATTTATCCTAAAGAAGCTTTAGTTTAGTGAAATAAGCAGAAATAGAAAAATCACCTTGAACCAGTGTAGCAATCTCTCGATGCAAGAAAAACATACGTGGTCCATCCGCTTTAACATAGCATTCTTTTAGAATGATACCAGCAGACAATTTCTTGCTAATGATATTGAGTATCCAAGAAAGGGCAATCGCATTGCAGCGATCTCATTGAGGATAAAGCGATTCATCAAAGTCTTCTCCTTGACAATCTCCATCAAGAAACCCTAATTTATTCTTAGCTAGAAATGTAATACGCATAGAATGTCTCCAAATACTATAATTCTCAATTCCAGTGAGTTGATGAGAAACCAAAAGTGCTCTAGGCATATTAGAAGAATGAAGATAAATGATGTGATTGAAATCAATGAGAAAAGCATCTATCAGAGGCATAACGACAATGAGAAAGAAGAAATGAATTTAGAAAAGAGCAAACGAAAGAGAAACAAGCAACAACGATAAAAAAGCTCGATAACAACAAGATCACAGCTCAGTAAAGAAAAAAATTTAGTGAGTCTGATACCATGTTGAGAAGTTAAAGAGAATATTAAGAATAAACTTTCATTTATCTCCTCTCAATTAACTTACAAGTGATGACATTGTATAGCTAAATTGTAAACTATAACTACTTACAAACTGATCAACTATCTTTACAAAAAAAATAAATTTAAGTAAATAAAGTAAATTGGTAAATAAAATATTTGTAAGCTTAGTCTTGGCATTGGTGTACTCCAATCTTGAATTGATCCTTAAAATAGGTTTTCCCTTCCAAGCGATAAGCTGATTATAGCAATCGATGATCCCTCAAACTGCCAACTCTTCCTCTCATAGTCGATCCCGGTATCACCTGTAAATCGACATTTTTTGAATTTCCAATCACATGGCACGTACCCGCAATTTAATACTTCAACAGCCTTGAAATCTAAAAAGCCCAACTTGAATTAACGGCCTCAACCGTATGGGTCTTTTAAATCCGATCACTATCTCCCTTGACGAAATCCAACTAGCTTTTTCCAATTGAACATGCCAATTTGTTTGCGGGGTTTTGAACATAACACGGTCGACTCAACTTCTCAACTTTATGTCAAACGATTCCAACCCAACGCATGCTTTTTGAGTTGAAACCGAATCAACTTTAAAGGACGAATTTGTACTATCTCTTACAAGAGAGATAGCGAATATCGAATTACAAAGTATTTAGTGTGGGTTCATATCTCACGATTACTTTGTCAAAGCGATAACCGAGTTGAGGCTAAAAAGGGTTTAATTAATCATGAAAAGAATCATGCTTGAAGGTGTATAGAAATTGTTTAAATGGATTTGTGGAAAGTGGGAAGGGGAGGGGGCTTGAAAGGCAAATAAGCCAAAAACATTGAAAGCAAAAGAAAGAAAATTGAAATGGTAGAATGGAGCAGACGCAAGAAGGAAAAAAGGAAGAATTTTATTAAATGCCAAAAGCCAAGTGTGTGTTTAATTGATTTTAGCCACTAGTTATTTATATACACTTCTAGTGCTAAAATTTAGCTAGATTTTTCCTAAATATTATCACTAAATAAATCAAAAATTTTAAAATCAAATTTAAACTAGAGATTAAATTCAAACTAATTACAGAATTTTAACAATATCAAAATTCCTCCAATCTTTATCCAACCACTTTAAAGAAAAAAAATTTTAAATCCTTCAACCTTTATCTAGTCATCTTTACTTTTTGCTCCAATTTAGCCCCTCTTTGTAAGAGTTTAAATTTAGCACACCAACTTTATTCCTGATAAGAAAAACCCAAATTTAATAGCATTTTATATGATAATTAGCCAAAATAAATACATTAAAATATAAATTTATCTTGCTATCATTAACGTAATAAGATTAAAATCAATGATAAGATATGTGTTTATACACAAGAATAACAGTAACGATGAGATGGATTGTAATATAAATACAAAATGACCATTAAGAACATTAAAATAAAATTTTATATAATTGAAAGTATAACTTATTTAAAAATCACTTTAAAACTTATATTTTTATAGGTGTGAAATCTAAAAAAAACAATTATTACGTCTAAACAATATATAAATAGCAGTATAGAAAGTAGGGTCGATCCTACATGGATCGAGAATCTAAAATTGTAACCAAGTTGCGCGGTCAAATAACGGTTGTGCCCAATACATATGTCGACCTATACGAAAATAAAAAGTAGAGATTAAATCTAATTAAAAATAAAAATAACAAAAATAAATTGAAATTGTAGTAAAATAAATTAAAACTAAATAAATTGATGTGACACGCTCTAGCTTTAGGCTTGATTATAGTTCCGGTTTCAAACTTAACCTATAATGAATTTTCTCCTCCAATCGATAAATCACTTATAGTGATGGAGAATGCCTCAAACCACCAACCTTTCCGTGTGTAAATTAATTGTGAGAACACCCAACAACTAACCTTTATCGAACGAACAACCATGAATCAGACGTTCACAATTTAGTTTTTTGGTAGCCTTGCAAAGTAGAAGGGCATGACTTAAATCAACGGCCTCAACTGTCAATGTCGTTTAAATTTGATTGTTATTTCCCTTGACAGATCCAACCAATCACTTAATTGGACACGTTAATGTGTTCCTTGATAGACCAAATATAACAATCGATCATATCGGTTCTTCTAACTGTACGCCGCACAATACTGAATCAATAGATCCTTTTTAACTTGATGTCAAAATGACTTTATGAGATGACAATATCTATCTCCTTATCCGGAGAAATAGCAAATATCGAAATGAAAGATTTGGGATATGATTTTAAGTCTCACAATTCCAAAAATTGGATCTTCTTAAAATTAGCTCAAACTAATCTATAAATTTAAACAACAATAAAAAAAAGTAAGAAAAATCTATTGAAATAAAAAAAATCATCGATAATTGTACCTACATAAAAATTGTATATAGACTCATTTTTAACACATTAAACAATAATTATACCTACATAAAATTGATGGACTAAGTGTCAAATTAAGTAGAATTCATATCCATAATTAATTAAAATAAATAATAAAGAAATATCCATTAAGTGCTTTATCACTTTTTTTTGACATTAACAAGCGTAGATAAAATAAAAAAAATTATCGATATACATTTTACCAGTAGTTCATTGACTGCTGGCTAAGCCGATGCTAGTAAAAAAAAAATTCCAGCTGGCTGATTTTCAATATAGTTAACACAAATTTTTCCGACAATTTTAATTCCCGTTATAAATAAGATTCTTTTCAAAGCATTTTAAAGTGCCGGTAAAAGTCAAATTTAGATTTAAATTTAAATATTAATATACAAAACATGTTCAGACCTTCATAATTGTCAGAAAAAAACATATTCGCATTAAAGAAACAGAAAATTTATGGTTTGCTACCTTGACAAACACTTTGCTGTACATAGGGAATCGCAAGAATCAGTTCATCAATGGAAGTAGACTAACAACAATGCAAAAGTTTAGAAACCTTAGAAAGAACATTTAGAGGAAAACTGAGTAATCTTGAATGCTTCATATATTTTGTTAAGCACAAGAACCTGCTTATCTATATAACCAAACTAACTTCAACAAACAGAAGAACTAACTACTAACAAACTTCAACAGACTTAACTAACAGGAACTGCACTGTCTACAGTGGGTTCAATAGTACATGCCTTCTTTCACACTTTCTAAACATTTCCTCAACAAATAATTAGGTAGAAAAATTTAGTGTGCATAATTTATGATAAATGTAGTAGTAAACAATAAATATGATCAGAAAACAACAAATATTAATAGAGTTAGTTGCAGACAGAAGCCATTTTCAGACATGGATACTTCAAGTCCAGCTTCATTCACTCTCTCATGAGCATAGTTCAATTACTGCTCTGATAGAGTTATGCTATTATATTTGCATCCTGTTCTTTTAAAAGTTTCAATAGCAACCTCACCCAATATCAAGAACTTGATGCCATGTAACGCCCCAATTTTTGGGAATTTTAAAAATATTGGAAAATTTAAAATTTTGTGACCTGTTTGTTTGTCATAGGATTAAGTATGGTAGTGGGCCTCTAGAAGGCCCAAGTTTAAGGTAAAACCCGGTAGTTTTAATTAATTCCATAAGAAAAAAGGGTTCTGGTTAATTGGGCTTTTAGGTATTAATTGTGTAAAATAAATCACAAGGAAGCATGTGGTAAAGTGGCTAAGTGACGCCACTAGGAATGCTATAAGTGGCATGTGGATGATTGGGAGGACCAGTGTTCAAGTCACAATGACAAAAATAAGGGATTAATTTTATGAATGGAAAAGGTAAGTAGTGGGCCCAAGTGAAAGTCTGTCAGGATAGGATTTAGGAGTTGATAAGGGGTAGGATTTAGGAGTTGATAAGGGATAGGATTTAGGAGCAGATAAGGGAGGAAATCTAGGAGCTGATCAAGGAAAAAGAGGTGGCCGGCCAAGGGACTTTAGCATGGGAATTTCGGCTAGGGTTAGTGCCAGTATAAATTCGGCATTAGTGGTAAGTGGTGTCGTTTCCTGATCTTTCTCTTCTTCTTTTCTTTTTCTCTTCTCTCCACCCACTTATTCTTTTCTTCTTCTTTTCCCCATAGCTGAATCCTTCAGCCACCCTACTCTATACCACCTTCCTTCCATTATTTTTTAAGACTATAGCCGATTGCCTCAAATCTCGAAATCCCGAAAACTTGACTCCTTTTGTACCGATTTTTCCCTAGCCAAATCTTTTATTTTTCTCATCATCTTTGGCCGATTCTCTCAACCTCTAAACCTCAGGTTTCTGTTAACAATACCGCAAGTAAAAACCCTCATATTTTATCTTTCTCTACACTTTTGCAAAAAGCCGAAACTCCCACACTATCCTAGGGACATAGCCGAATACTGAGATCACTGAGGGCTCAACTTTTGTTATCGTTTGATGGCTTAGAACTGCATCAGAATCAAGTAGGAACTAAGGGGGAACGTTGACTAAAATAATCGGTGGTAAGTCTTTCCATCTTAGTCTATCTTTCATATTTTAAGAAAAGCCGGAATCCCTAAAAGGCTAGGGAGGTTGTCGTTTTTGGACTTGTAGCCCTAAAGGGTTGTAATAACTGTTCTGCTTTGGTAAATGGTGTGATTTAGAGGCTGCTGATCAAGGGCTTGGACAAGTGGAATGATCAAATCTTTGGATTTAAGACATAGTTCGGCAACAAGGTAAGAGCAAGAAGGTTTTAAGCATGTTTGGCCGAATATGGTAAGGGGCTATTTACTCAGTATTAATTCGATATCTAGAGTAATGTGTTAGTGAATTAATTGTAGTCAGTTCATGCGTGGATCTCGACAACGAATCGTCATAAAATAGGTGTGTAACTGACACCCTCTCGTAGACTAGATCAGTAAAAGCCGAAAAGCCGAAAAGTTGGTATTTTGGGAGTTTGCGAGGGTGCGAATGCTCGTAAGATAGTTGGGTTTGTATGTTTGGTATATTGAAGGTAATAAACTACAGTACGTGCGATTTCGTGCATTTTGATAATGTGGGCTTAATGGGCCAAAAATCGGGTTCATGGGCCAACGGGCTCAATTCGGTAAGTATGCGCGGTAAGTGTTCTGATAGTACGTAAATGGTTAGGATATGCATAAAAACCCTAAAAGTAGCTAAATTACTATAATACCCTTATGTATGGGAAATTACCATGATACCCCTAGGTGTAAATGACCAATATGCCCCTAGGGTTAATTTTGTCTGAAAAGCATGTTGATTTAAATCTGTATGATGTATGCCATGAATGAATATTTGTTGTAGGGGGACATGGGTTATATTTGGAGGAAGCGTCCTGGTGGCTATGCCACAATTATCTGATCTGGTAGCTCTGCCACATATTTCTGTTCTGGTGGCTCTGCCACGATTATCTGTATCTGGTGACTCTGTCACATTATCTATTCTGGCAGCCATGCTGCATAATTCTTTGGCGTGTAGCGGTTGGGTGGGTCGAGTAGTCTCCCCACATGGTGAAAGGTTGGTAAGGGGGTGTATGTGGTTGGTTATGTGTTGGGTTTTGCATATACATGAAATATCTGATCTGATCTGTTATGGGCCTATGGGCTTAATTCTGTATTCTGTTCTGGGCTAAGGCCAATTTATTTTGTTTCTGTGGTTTGAGCTGATATGGGCTATGGTTGGGTCAATTTTACACACTGAGTTTACCCAAACTCATCCCCTATTTTCATCTATGCAGGTAATCCCCAGCCATAGTGGGCTTGGAGCTGCGAGGGATTCGGAGTGGCCACTCGTTCTGCAATATGGATTTCTTCTGGTGATTTAGACTTAAATTTTCTTTACTTTGATGATTTGGGTTTTGTTATGTAATAAGGCCGCTTATGATTATTTTTATTTGGGTTTTGATTTATAACTTATTATGATGATCCTAAATTATATTAACTATCAAAATGGGCTAGATCTAGGGTTCGTTTTCCAGAAACATAAACTGATTTCAAAGTAACACGATTACAAACAAGGCTTCTGCTATGATCATGTTTTCCAAATTTAAACATGTTTTTTTTCTAAAATAGACATAATTACAATGGTAACCTAAAAATATACGCGATGTTAGAGTGTGGCAATGGCGGTGTGCATGTCTAGGATTAGATCCGAATGAGCTTGGTACTTAAGCAGTCCGATGGACTCACCTCCTCTTTTCCGGTTTCCTACCTGGTGCACAGCTTCCATTCACTTTAACCCTTAATGAATTAATCCTTTGAACATCAAGTACGATTTTCTGAACTTAGAACGAAAAAATGTTTTTAACGTTTTTGATGTGGTACGTCGGATCCGGTCATAACGTCTAGGCCGGGTTTGGGGTGTTACATTTAGTGGTATCAGAGCCTGGGTTGCAACAACTCGGCTGTGGAATGGGTTTACAAAAACGAAGATTTCAAAAAAAAATAATAATTCAGTTTTTAAAATCTAGACTTCTGAATGTGGCATTTTGAATCTCCGACCCAAGCCTGTAAGTATTCTGAATTTTTCTGAATATATTCTGAATTATCTGTCTGTACTGAAACTTTACTAGAATCCTCTAGATAGGATGCTATTGAATTCCTAGAAAAGCTTGCTAAAAGACTGAAACTGTAGCTAGACATCGATTCTGCGAAAACCAACTCTGAATTACTGTCTGAATCATAAAACATATGTAATAAACATTGGAATGATATTAATGCATAAAATTCATAATCAGATAATACGATATGAGTACAAGAGCCACTCGTGGAAGAGGCCGTGGACGTGGCTGATAAAAGGGCTCGAGCAGTATCTTCATCTTTGGGATATATGTCGGCGGCAGATGCACCGGTACCATCGACAACAGAAGTAGAGTCTCATGATCGTAGTGTCGGGGATGACGCTCTGTCGTAGACTATGCTTCGAGTTCTGGAAAGGGTTGCCGGGGCAAGTACGGGCAATGGAGTTCGGGGGTCCATTTCGGAACGACTCCGGGCCAACGGAGCTGAGATTTTTAGGGGTGTGTCTGGTATCACTCCGAATGTGGCAGAATATTGGTTGAAGGCCACAGAACGAATTATGGATGACTTGGACTGCTCGGTGGAGCGAAGTGAAAGGGGTGTATCGTCATGCGAGATGAGGCTTATCGATGGTAGCTCACCGTGAGGATGGAACCCAAATGATAGGGTTACTTGAGAGCTGTTTAAGACAGCCTTTAAAGGAAAGTACGTCGGGGCAAGTTATGTGGATGCCTGCAGGAAGGAATTCCTGAATCTGATCCAGGGATGTAAAACTGTCGCTGAGTATGAGGCTGAGTTTCTAAGGCTGAGTCGGTATGCTATGGGGATAGTCGCTACGGAGTATGAGCGTAGCGTTTACTTTGAGGATGGACTCAGATATGACCTTAAGGTGCTGATTGCTCCGCAGAGGGAGCGGGATTTCGCGGTTCTGGTGGAAAAAGCTAAGATAGCTGAGGAGGTAAAGCGTACTGAGAGGTAGAACCGTGAGAAAGATCGGAATCATTTTCGGAGGGATTCAGGACCCTCGGGTGGTGCCAATAAGAACATTAATAGAGCAAGAGTAGAGGAACCAGTGCGAGCAGTGCCGATGAATATGGTTAGACCACCAATCTGTGGAGACTGTGGAAAGGTACATTTGGGTGAGTGTAGGAAATGTTCCGGTGCTTGTTTCCGATGCGGATCTATAGAGCACAGAGTTAAGGATCGCCTACGAGAGCCGATCGAGCTCAAAGTTGTTGTCTGAGGGTTGTTCAACCCGCGAGAGGTGGACCACAACCACTGAGAGGACGTAGATAAGGTAGGGGCGAAAGTGGAAATGAAAATGGTCGAGGTCGAGGGGCACCTGGCAGGGGTGCCGGAAATGCCGAGGCTCAACAGCCAGCGTTGGTGTATGGACTCGTCATCGAGAGGAGGGCGACGCACCTGACGTCATAACTGGTACATTTTTGGTTTCTAGCATGCCATATACTACTTTGGTGGATATTGGATCTACTCATTCCTATGTTGTATGTGCCATATCAGGGTCATTGGGAGTGCATTCTAAAAAGATAGTGAGTGGGGTATCTGTGTTAAGTCCTTTGGGCCACTCGGTTAGGGTAGACAAATTGTATAGGGATGTACCTCTACAAACTCGAGGTAGGATCTTTCTTGGAGATCTAATGGAGTTGTCGTTCGGAAAGTTTGACCTCATTCTAGGAATGGACTGGCTTGTTAAGCATAGGGCGACTTTGGATTGTGCTGCAAATCGAATGGTGTTAAGGACCACGGAGGGTGAGGAGGTTATGATGATAGGTGAGCGAGGGGATTATTTGTCTAATGTGGTGTTGGCATTGAGGGCCAAAAAATGGATTCGAAAAGGTTGTGAGGCCTATTTGACATTCGTAAGCCAGTCGGAAGAGAAGGGATTGACAGTGGATAAGGTCAGGACCGTAAAGGAGTTTCAAGATGTTTTTCTGGAGGAGCTTCCGGGATTACCTCCAAACCGAGAAGTGGAGTTTGGAATCGACTTGTTGCCTGGAACGGCGCCAGTGTCTATCGCACCGTATAGGATGGCACCGAAGGAGTTGGTGGAGCTAAAGGCACAAATTCAAGAGTTATTGGATAGGGGCTTTATTAGGCCAAGTGTGTCTCCATGGGGAGCACCGGTGTTATTCGTGAAGAAGAAGGATGGTACAATGCGGATGTGCATTGACTATCGCCAGTTGAACAAACTGACCATTAAGAATAAGTATCCACTACCAAGGATTGACGATCTGTTTGACCAGCTTAAGGGGGCTTCTGTATTTTCTAAGATCGACCTTAGATCTAGATATCATCAGTTAAGGGTCAAGGAGACGGATATCCATAAGACGACATTCAGGACTCGGTATGGTCATTACGAATTTCTGGTTATGCCATTTGGGCTGACGAACGCTCCTGCGGCATTTATAAATCTGATGAATCGAGTGTTTCAACCATTTCTGAATCAATTCGTAGTCGTCTTTATTGACGATATTCTGGTATATTCTGAAACGGAAGCAAAGCATGATGAGCATCTCCATATAGTGCTACAAGTGTTAAAAGAGAAGGAACTTTATGCAAAGTTCAGCAAGTGTGAATTCTGGTTGAGGGAGGTAACTTTCTTAGGACATGTGGTCTCTGCTGAGGGGATTAAGGAGGATCTTCGAAAAATTGAAGCAGTTTTGGAGTAGAAGCCACCTAGGTCAGTATCGGAGATACGGAGTTTCTTGGGATTGGCAGGATACTACAGAAGGTTTGTGGAAGGTTTTTCGGTGTTGGCTGCACCTCTGACTAAACTCATAAAGAAAGGGGTACCATTTGTATGGACTGAGAACCAGCAGGAAGCTTTTGAAAAGTTGAAGAAAGTTTTGACTGAAGCACCTGTGTTAATTCAGCCGGAGACTGGGAAGGATTTTACTGTGTACAGCGACGCATCACATGTAGGTTTAGGCTGCGTGTTAATGCAGGAGGGTAAGGTAGTGGCATATGCGTCACGACAGCTTAAACCTCACGAGGGGAACTATCCTACTCATGATTTGGAGTTAGCAGCAGTGGTTTTTGCACTCAAGATTTGGAGGCATTACCTGTACGGAGAGAGGTGCATTAGATACACAGACCATAAGAGTCTTAAGTATTTGTTGATTCAGAAGGAGCTGAACCTTAGGCAAAGGAGATGGATTGAGTTGCTTAAGGATTATGACTGGTCAATCGAGTATCACCCAGGAAAGGCTAATGTGGTAGCCGATGCTTTAAGTCGTAGAACCGTATCTGATCTGAGAGCAATGTTTGCTCGATTAAGTTTGTATGATGATGGTAGTTTGTTGGCTGAATTGCAAGTAAGGCTAACTTGGGTGGACCAGATTAAGGAAAAGCAGTTGGAAGATGAGTCTTTGGTCGCTCGTTTTCAACAAGTTAAGGAAGGGAAAACTTCTGAGTTCGGTTTAAATAGTGGTGGAGTTCTGTGTTTCCGAGGAAGAATTTGTGTTCCGAAGGACTTTGACTTGAGGTAGACAATATTGAAGGAAGCTCATGGGGGACTATGTGACATGCATCCTGGAGGGAATAAGTTGTATCACGACTTGCGGGAATTGTACTGGTGGCCTGGACTTAAGCGAGAAGTGACGAAGTTTGTAGGAAAATGTTTGACGTGTCAACAAGTGAAAGCTGAGCACAATTACCTTCTGGACTATTGCAGCCAGTAAAGATACCACTTTGGAAGTGGGAGAGGGTAACCATGGACTTTGTGAGTAGGTTGCCGTTGACACCATCGAAGAAAGACTCGGTATGGGTGATTGTGGATAGGTTGACCAAATCGGCCCATTTCATACCAGTATGTATCGACTTTTCGCTTCAAAAGTTAGCCAAACTGTATGTGGTAGAGATTGTGTGACTTCATGGAGTCCCAGTTTCAATTATCTCTGACCGGGATCCCAGATTCACATCTCGGTTTTGGTAAAAGTTGCATGAGGCATTGGGGACGCGGTTGAACTTCAGGACGGCTTTCCATCCCCAAACCGATGGTCGATCGGAAAGGGTCATTCGGACTGGAGGACATGTTAAGGGATGCGTGATTGACTTTCGAGGTAGTTGGGAGGACTACCTACCGTTGGCAGAATTTGCGTACAATAATAGTTATCAGGCGAGTATTCGAATGGCACCGTATGAAGCATTGTATGGTCGAAGGTGTCGTACACTTAGTTGTTGGACAGAGCTAGGGGAGCGACAAGTTCTTGGACCGGAATTGGTGGCTGATATTGAGGCTAAGGTCAAAATAATTAGGGACCGTTTGAAAGAAGCATCTAATAGGTAAAAATCATATGCAGATTTGAAGCGTAAGGAGATTGAGTACTCAGTAGGGGATATGGTCTTTTTAAAGGTTTCTCCTTGGAAGAATATATTGAGGTTTGGTAAGAAAGACAAGTTGAGTCCGCGGTTCATTGGGCCTTATCGGGTTTTGAAGCGAGTAGGCCCAGTAGCTTATCAGTTGGAATTACCTCCAGAATTGGACAGGATTCACGATGTTTTCCACGTCTCCATGTTAAGGCGTTATCGTTCTGACCCTACTCATGTCGTGCGATTCACGAAATTGAGGTGCAAACCGATTTGACTTTTGAGGAGGAGCTCTGCAAATTTTGGATCGAGATGTTAAGATTCGAGAAGGAAATCATCCCATTAGTAAAGGTGCTTTAGGCGTAATCATGGCGTAAAGGAAGCTACTTGGGAGCGAGGAGGCGATGCAGCAACAATACCCTCATCTGTTCGGACCAGGTAAATTTCGAGGACGAAATTTCTTTAAGGAGGGTAGAGTTGTAACGCCTCAATTTTCGGGAATTTTAAAAATGTTGAAAATTTTAAAATTCTGTAACCTGTTTGTTTGTCGTAGGATTAAGTACGGTAATGGGCCTCTAGAAGGCCCAAACTTAAGGTAAAACCCGGTAGTTTTAATTAATTCCATAAGAAAAAGGGGTTCTAGTTAATTGGGCTTTTAGGTATTAATTGTGTAAAATAAACCATAAAGAAGCATGTGGTAAAGTGGCTAAGTGACGTCACTGGGAATGCTATAAGTGGCGTATGGATGATTGGGAGGACCCAGGTTCAAGTCACAATGACAGCAAATAAGGGATTAATTTTTATGAATGGAAAAGGTAAGTAGTGGAACTGAAGTGAAAGTCTGTCAGGATAGGATTTAGGAGTTGATAAGGGGTAGGATTTAGGAGTTGATAAGGGATAGGATTTAGGAGCAGATAAGGTAGGAAATCTAGGAGCTGATCAAGGAACAAGAGGTGGCCGGCCAAGGGACTTTAGCATGGGAATTTCGGCTAGGGTTAGTGCCAGTATAAATTCGGCATTAGTGGTAAGTGGTGCCGTTTCCTGATCATTCTCTTCTTCTTTTCTTTTTCTCTTCTCTCCATCCACTTATTCTTTTCTTCTTCTTTTCCCCATAGCCGAATCCTTCAGCCACCCTACTCTATACCACCTTCCTTCCATTATTTTTTAAGACTATAGCCGATTGCCTCAAATCCAGAAATCCCGAAAACTTAACTCCTTTTGTACCAATTTTTCCCTAGCCAAATCTCTTATTTTTCTCATAATCTTTGGCCGATTCTCTCAATCTCTAAACCCCAGGTTTCTGTCGACAATACCGCAAGTAAAAACCCTCATATTTTATCTTTCTCTACACTTTTGCAAAAAGCCGAAACTCCCACATTATCCTAGGGACATAGCCGAATACTGAGATCACTAAGGGCTCGACTTTTGTTATAGTTTGAGGGCTTAGAACTACATCAGAATCAAGTAGGAACTAAGGGGAAACGTTGACTGAAAGAATCGATGGTAAGTCTTTCCAACTTAGTCTATCTTTCATATTTTAAGAAAAGCCGGAATCCCTAAAAGGTTAGGGAGGTTGTCGTTTTTGGACTTGTAGCCCTAAGGGGTTGTAATAACTGTTCTGCTTTGGTAAATGGTGTGATTTAGAGGCTGCTGATCAAGGGCTTGGACAAGTGGAACGATCAGATCTTTGGATTTAAGACATAGTTCGGCAACAAGGTAAGAGCAAGAAGGTTTTAAGCATTTTTGGCCGAATATGGTAAGGGGCTATTTACTTAGTATTAATTTGATATCTAGAGTAATGTGTTAGTGAATTAATTGTAGGCAGTTCGTGCGTGGATCTCGACAACGAATCGTCATAAAACAGGTGTGTAACTGACACCCTCTCATAGACTAGATCGGCAAAAGCGTAAAAGCCGCGAAAAGTTGGTATTTTGGGAGTTTGCGAGTGTGCGAATGCTCGTAAGATAGTTGGGTTTGTATGTTTGGTATTCTGAAGGTAATAAACTACAGTACGTGCGATTTCGTGCATTTTGATAATGTGGGCTTAATAGGCCAAAAATCGAGTTTATGGGCCAACGGGCTCAATTCGGTAAGTATGCGCGGTAAGTGTTCTGATAGTACGTAAATGGTTAGGATATGCATGAAAACCCTAAAAGTAGCTAAATTACTATAATACCCTTATGTATGGGAAATTACCATGATACCCCTAGGTGTAAATGACCAATATGCCCCTAGGGTTAATTTTGTCTAAAGAGCATGTTGATTTAAATCTGTATGATGTATGCCATGAATGAATATTTGTTGCATGGGGACATGGGTTATATTTGGAGGAAGCGTCCTGGTGGCTATGCCACAATTATCTGATCTGGTGGCTCTGCCACATATTTCTGTTCTGGTGGCTCTGCCACGATTATCTGTATCTGGTGCCTCTGTCACATTATCTATTCTGGCAGCCATGTTGCATAATTCTTTGGCGTGTAGCGGTTGGGTGGGTCGAGTAGTCTCCCCACATGGTGAAAGGTTGGTAAGGGGGTGTATGTGGTTGGTTATGTGTTGGGTTTTGCATATATATGAAATATCTGATCTGATCTGTTATGGGCCTATGGGCTTAATTTCATTTCGCTCGGGCTAAGGCCAATTTATTCTGCTTTACGTGGTTTGAGCTGATATGGGCTATGGTTGGGTCAATTTTACACACCGAGTTTACCCAAACTCATCCCTATTTTCATCTATGCAGTAATCCCCACCATAGTGGGCTTGGAGTCTGAGGGATTGGAGTGGCCACTGCTCGCAATATGGATTTCTTCCGGTGATTTAGACTTAAATTTTCTTTACTTTGATGATTTGGGTTTTGTTATGTAATAAAGCCGCTTATGATTATTTTTATTTGGGTTTTGATTTATAACTTATTATGATGATCCTAAATTATATTAACTATCAAAATGGGCTAGATCTAGGGTTCGTTTTCCAGAAACATAAACTGATTTCAAAGTAACACGATTACAAACAAGGCTTCTGCTATGTGATATGTTTTCCAAATTTAAATATGTTTTTTTTTCTAAAATAGACATAATTACAATGGTAACCTAAAAATATACGCGATGTTAGAGTGTGGCAATGGCGGTGTGCATGTCTGGGATTGGATCCGAATGAGCATGGTACTTAAGCAGTCCGATGGACTCACCTCCTCTTTTCTGGTTTCCTACCTGGTGCACAGCTTCCATTCACTTTAACCTTAAAGAATTAATCTTTTGAACATCAAGTACGATTTTCTGAACTTAGAACGGAAAAATGTTTTTAACGTTTTTGATGTGGCACGTCGGATCCGGTCATAACGTCTAGGCCGGGTTTTGGGGTGTTACATGCCACTTCTCTATCCTTATATGTGTAGAGTATTACATCATTTTGGCCAAGTATAGATTGAAAAGTTCATTGTTCTGCGCAAACACATTTTAGCTTTGGTTTGATATATCCTATTGCAAATAGTCACCTTAACAAAGAGTTATCCAAACAGAGTTTAAAACTGTGTAATAAAAAATACCATGACGAGGATGAACACTAGACTTGTCCATGGCCAGGCCGTCTCAAAAAGTAAGAGGGTTTTGGCAAAAATATAAGTCTAAAAAATGGGCTTAGGCGAAAAAAATAAGGCCCATTTAGAAAACGAGTTGAGCCTCAAGTAAATTAACCCGAATTTGTATAAAAAAAAAACTATTGTTTTGCCATTGTTTTGTTGCCATTTTATTATTATGTTGTTACTATTTTGTTATTATTATTTAGATATTATATAACTCTTATTTTATTGTTAATTTAGCTACTATTTTAGAGGTATTTGCTTGTTAAATTGCACATATCTTCAATTTATTGGGAAATATTTATTTTAATATTTTTTAGTGTTTTTGATGAATTATATTTTTAAATTTTTTATATAAAAATAAAATAAAAATTTTAAATATGAGTTAAGTTAAGTCTAGGTTTTAGCATTTTTATCCTTATTAAACTTGGACAAAATTTTAAGCTCACTTTTCAGATCGAATTTGGACCTATCAACCAGACTTAAAATTTTATTAAGGCCCAACTCAAACCCTACCCATGGACAACTCTAAATACTCAATACGTTAAAATCAGGCTGATAATGACTAGAAATGTTGGTAGTGTAATAGTATTTTGTGTCATGAGATGTTAAATGCTTCGCAAAATACATAATAGATGATATACTAAGTGTTAACAACGCAGGTGACTTCCAATTTAACTCTCCATGTTTAATAAACCCCTTGAAAGACTGTAATTAAGTAACCTGCTGGTTGGTGTCGATTTAGGATATCTATTAATTGTTTTCCCTAGATAACTAGTTGACTATTATAATATTAGTTAATAACTTCACTGATGAAACGACAGAGAAGTAGAAACTAGTGATTTTGTCTTTTATCCTTTTTGTTAAGTGGTTTTTTCTCTGCTGCAGATAACCCACCTTGACACCAACTTCAATTTTATAAAAAATTATTTTAACTTTTTAATTGTTAAATTTATGAAAAATTAATGTTTGTTAATTTTGAATTGCTATTTGAATGTCATGTCAACAATTAATTAATGTTTTAAATTTTAAAATGATAAAATTTATTTTTAATAAAAATAATTATAAAATATATATTTTTAAATTAAAAATTAACTAATTATTGATGTGATATGCACTTGAATATTACGTAACTAAATTAACAAATTTTAATTTTTCTATTGATTTTAAAGTGATTTGACATAAAAACATAAACTCAAAAGTTAAAAAATACAAAAATTAAAATAAAGAATTAAAATATATTTTAAAATTTTTAAATTGAAAAGTCAAATAAGACTCGTTTATTTTACTGAAAATGACTTCGAAAATGATTTCTAGAAAATAATTTACTTTTCTGAAAAATCAAATATTTTCTAGTGTTTGGATGAATCTGTAAAATATTTTATGTTGTTCGTAGATTTCTTAAAAATATTTCATAAAAATTGTTCTCACTTAAACAAACATACATTTGAGGTTTTCTTATTTTTCATTGTTTAATTAAATTTATTTTTATCTATAATTTTATATTTTACATTGTTTTTGCATATATCAAAAATATTATGTTAAATTCAGATTCATTACAATGTCATTTTTAATTACATGACTAGTAAGTGGGTATTTTTTTTAAAAATGTGACATCAACAAAATTGACAAAAAAAATTAACGATGTCAATAATTGAAATTGATTTTCAAATTTGAAAAGTAAAATGACTGAATTCTTAAAAATAAAAATACAAAGACTAAATTACAAATCTATGAAGTGTAATTTTATCCTTTATACTACAAAACATTTATTATTAAAATATTAATATTGAATATTTTAAATAATATGTGAATAATATTATTTAAAATTATTATTTTAAAATTTATTATTAAAATATTAAATAATTTATTAAAATAATAAATTATACTTATTATATTATTAATTTATTATATGACTAAATATAAATAATTAAATATGTATGTTTAATAATATTGAAAAATATAATATTTTAAATGTTTTTAAAATAAAATAAAATTTATTATCAATATAATAATATTAAGCTTGATTTAAGTTAATTTTATATAAAAATAAAATTATCTATAGATGAGTTCTTTTACGGAAAATGACTTACGCTTTTCAAAAGGGTAAGTCATTTTATAGGAAAAATGACTTATTTTACCTTGACCTGTAAGTCATTTTCCGTTGACCAAACTATTTTCCGTGAAACAAACACAAGAAAATGCATAAAATATTTTTCAGAAAACCTTTTACATATAAATAAACGGACCCTAAATTATTATTCTTCTACAAAATAATATGAAATAGTAACAAATATTAAGACAACACAAATTCTAAATCATAAAATAATCTGTAATGTAAATCAAAGAAATACCGTAGAGTTAAAAGGCTATAACCTGATCGTATGGTGGCACCATATTAGTGTAATCTGTTTAATCATCACTCGGATTAAATTGGATAATTTATTAATAGATAAAATATGAAGCAAAGTATTAATTTTTCTCAAACAATTTCATATTTTAAAAAAGGAATAGTTTATAATTGGATAGGTATCAAATTACAAAGTTTTCAAAATTTTGAACCATCATCGCAATGTTGGAAGTTCTTCATTGTGATGTCACTCACTATCTTACTTTCGTTGCGACGTGATGAACCTGTCATCGCGACGTCGATTCTGAATCCAATTGATTTTCATCCTATCATTTCTTATTACTTACAATCAAATTTATATACCACAATTCTATCAATTTCACACTACATATCATTCCACTTAAGCCAATTAATACAGTAAATTGTTTTAATTTTCCCATGTTCTGTTGCTAGGCAGCTTTGAACCTTCTTTACTAAAAATTAATTATCTTTCAGTATGAGACTCGTATAATGTTTTTGTTTGTTTCTCTTAAAAATAGACTCATTAATATTTTAAGTATAATTTCCATCTCCTAAATATTATTTTACAACTTTTAATAATTTTTCAAAGTAAAAATAGGAGAACCTGAAATCATTATGATCTTGTCTCACAAAAATTCATATATCATAATCTACAATTCCATTACTTACATCGTTTCTTTTATGCAAAATTAGAGTTGATAGGATTTAATTCCATATTTAATTCAACCTTTAAATTGGTTTCTACAATTTTTTGTGAATTTTCAAATTTAAACCACTACTGTTGTCCAAAACTATTTTAATGAATATATTCACTTATTATGATTTATATCACTCATACCAATACTTAACATCTATTTTACTTATCAACTATTAAATTGTTATTCAAGATCACTTAATTATGCATGTCATCATACTTAAATTATTATTCAGTTTAATCTTTTAAGCTCACACATCATAAACATATAGTTTTATCATAACTACTCGTACACAAATTATATCACTATCTATGAATTACAATTTATAATAGGCTTTCCATCTCTACTACTTAAATAAAATTCACATATCCAACATTCAATTTATTACATATCAATAAAATTAAAA
This sequence comes from Gossypium arboreum, assembly GCF_025698485.1. Taxonomy (NCBI): domain Eukaryota; kingdom Viridiplantae; phylum Streptophyta; class Magnoliopsida; order Malvales; family Malvaceae; genus Gossypium; species Gossypium arboreum. The sequence continues at coordinate 99,396,427 of NC_069080.1, forward strand.
TGAACATTTACCTCTTTTTGCTTCTCTTTTATTTCTTTCTCACTTTCATCACTCTCATGCCTTTTCTTTCAACTTTCATCACTTCTAATTTCTCATTTATCGCTTCTAATATGGTCATCTAACTCTCTAGTATCTCTACAACACTTCTCCTTTGGGGTGGCTACAGAAATTTTCAAGGAATTTGAGTTAAAAGTGGAGTTTTATGGTAAGGGACCAATTTGTAAAGAAATGAAAATCCCCTTGCACATATATATATAAGTGACGTTGGAAGCATGAAGACTTTTTTTCATGTTTTCATGCAAATATCTTACAATAAAATATTACAATTTATTACAATTAATAAAATATATAAAATATAATTTTAGTTTATATTTTATAATTAAATTTAATTTTTTTAAAATATTTCTTACTATTTAAATTGAATTTGAACCGAGTCGGGCTAACCTAAGATGCAAAAATTCTTGTCCAAGCCTACCCCAAGTTGGGTTGGGCCTACCAGGCTAGGTAAACTACCCGACCCTTGGATAAGTCTACTTAAAAATAAGTATGGTAGATGCCATAAATTTCCCCACTCTTTGGCTAAACACACAAATTTAAACAACTTTATACACACCTAGAAGCAATACTAAAAAATCACTTATACCCTATTTTCAAGCACCAAAATGCAAAAATGAACGTTTTTGGAACTCTTTTTCAAGCACAAGAAACTAAAAAATAAATCACAAATAAACCACAAGTAAGGTATGAGAATGAAATTTGGTGTGAATCCATATTACCAAAACAAGGTTCACAATTCTCAAAAAAACACAATACAATATTTCTACAATTTCTTGTGAAGTCAGACAAATACTAAAATTGACCATAATTTAATGGCGAACAATAATAAAATGGGAGAAGAATTTTTAGTTTACATTAAAAGTTTTGAGAAGTTAGACCGATAAGATTGATTATTTTGAATTTTACTCAATTTTCTCATTAATTCTATACTATTATAGTGAAGTGTGTTTTTAGATCGCTGTGGTTGTGATGTAGTCAATGACTATAGATTTTTTAACTACGTAATAATTTCTTACAGTTATTACACTAGATTTAATGATTTTTAAATTTAAAAATTATTAAAATTATAATTTCTAATTTTTAAATATTGAGGACTAAATTTATTATTATTTTTAAATTTGAATTAAAATGATAAATTTTATAAATATTGAGGGCTAAATTTATTAATTTTTTTTATATTTAGGACCAAATTGATAAAAGGAACACCATTAATTACAATCTTGATGTTTCCCATTAAGCAAAATATTTTTTTTGAGAGAGTAGAAGATGATTTTGGAAACTTCTTTTATTTCTTTATTTTCCGTTACTCAGTTCAACTTTTTTAGAAAGAATTATTTTTTTTGGAGAGATTTTTAACCTAGGTTATGTTTGGATTGAAAATGAAAAGGGAAAAGAATGGTAATAAAAAAAAAACACTTTTTCCTTTATTTTGTTTGGATAAACTTTTTAAGTTAGACTAGTGGAAGTAAAGAAAGTTTACTTTTCATGAAAGTTAAAATTTTTAATTATCCCAATTCAATGGAAAAAGCTAAGGAAAGAAAAGGAAAATAAATTTTAACATGTAAATTCTCTTCCCTTTGTAAATAATTTTATGAAAAGGTTATAATTGTACAAATTTATTATAATTATACGAGTGTAGTATCACAATTCTTATCAACAATTCCATTTTTTGTCACAAAATCAAAACCCATTACGCGAGCTTTGACTTTTATTCTGATAAACTAACTAACTATCTTTTCACTACAAATAAAATAATTTCACTTAAGATTCTATTTGATTGAATTTTGATTCGAAGGAAAAAAAAAAAACCTTAAAGCTAAATTAACTCACTTAGAACACCTTTTAAAGAATCACGTAATACGATTGGATCGAATAAACCCTTATGAAATATATATTTAGCCGTATGTGAACCTTCCAATATTGTTTTATTCAATGTTTGCTCAATTATTCTTTTACTCGCAATGTAATATAGGCATTGGGTTAAGCAATAATGATATCCCCAACATACCAAAACTCACGGTCGCTCCACCAGTAGTCAGAGATGTAAGAATTTATATATAAAATAACTTTTTATTTTAATTTAATTCCTTTTTCTTTCATGTTTTCCATGAAATATTCAACATATTTCTCATAGTATTTGATTGATTAATAGTTTGAAATCGTTCTTATTTCTATTTCGAATTTGTAAATAAAAAAGATTTATGATTATGATATAGGTGGTAATCATAAATGTATTACCAATTGGGTTTTTTCTAAACGGAGCCTAGATGCTTCATTTTATCAATCCAACCAAGCCATCATTACACTTCATGCTACAAATTTTTTATAATTCAATATATTTGACAAGTCGCACTATATGTCAACCCAAACTGCATAGTCTTTGTTTTTTTATATAATGCCAAGAACTATCCATAACCCCTCCCAACCCTTAAATAAGAGGATAATGCGTTTCAGTGAACTCGAACCCACATATTTTTACACAGGCAATAATGCTAATGCCAACTGAGCTAAGATTCAACCAGTAGCTTTACTCCACTTTTTAATACCCTAATACAGAGGGAAATGAGAGGAAAGGGAACGTAAATAACTTTACAATATTTAAAATACTATTTTTATCCTTCATGTAACAACTTAATTTTTAATGGTGATGGAATAGTGGTTTCGGGACCACAAATTTCCATCGTGTTGACTTGTAAATATTATTTTTTATAATATTAATAGAGTCATTAGAGTTGTATTAAAATTTGGTTTAGAAATTTTAACGTTTAGATAGTTAATTAAGGAGAAAGAACTAAATTGTAAAAGTGCAAAATATGCTAATTATAATATTTGGGTGATTGAATGGGCTAAATAGTAAATATGGGAGGACCAATAAGGAAACTAATCCCTATTTTGGATAGTGAACGGTAACGGGTATTAATAATTAAATAAAAATTAAAAGAAAATGGGTTTAATGGCAATTTTGTAAATTATTCAAAATTAAAGAAAACAAATTGAAACAAAAGCTTTATTTTCTCATTTTTTTATTTTCTTCTTGGTCGAACCTTACCATTGATGACTTAGTAAGATTTGTTCATCTTTTGTCTTTGCATGATCAAGAATCAGTGGATATTCGAGGAAAAGGAAAAACAACGAAATAGCCCTAAACTTCTATAATTTTTACGATTCAATCCAGGTAAGTTCATTATACGATTATTATTAATTGTACTGAATATTTCATACTATTTCATTATTGGTTGAATTATGGATTTTATTGAGTTATGCTTAACGAAATAGAAATACGGTATTATTCGGATTATATGCCTAGCAGGCTGTGTGCTGGTGATTATTCGGGCTATGTGCCTAGCAGGTTGTGTGTCGGTGATTATTCGAGCTATGTACCTAGCAAGCTGTTATTCGGGCTATGTGCCTAGCAGGCTGTATGCTGGTGATTATTCGGGCTATGTGCCTAGTAAGCTGTGTGCCGATGATTATTCAAGCAATGTGCCTAGCAGGCTGTGTGCCGGTGATTATTCGGTCTATGTGCCTAGTAGGCTGTGTGTTAGTGTAATTGAAAACTTGTATTAATTGGATAGTCTTCGGTTAATTATTAAAGGGAAACTTATATCGAACTTACTAAGCTTGTTGATGATTATTAGTTTGATTTAATCTTGTAGGACCTTTGGAATCGTTATTTTGATTGGATTGACTCGGAAGCTCGCACACTATTATCAACATCTCGGTAGTCATTTTGGTTCTTACTAGTTGGTTTAAGTGGCATGTATTAGGAAAGGGTATATAGTACGTAAATATTTTATATGGATGTAAATATTGGAAGTAACTTGTTATGTTTGTTTCTAGTTGAGATAGTTGAACTTGTATGCTTAATTAGGTAAAACTTTTGGAACATATATAAGTAGAAGTTGTATAAATCTTTTAGTGTCAAATGATGATGATTGAATACTTCAAGTATGCTATGTGAATTAGCATGGTTTTAAGTAGTTATGATGCTTAAATTTTTGTAAGTGTTTGACATGTTTGAAAATATGGTGAATTGGTCCTTTGTTATGAATGACATATATGATTGTTAATGCTAGTAGTTGAATGGCATGTTTTGCACCATTTAGTATGTTTTGGCAAGTAAATTCACTGATATGTATTAATGCAAATATGCTTAGAAGTTAGTTGAATATTTTGGCCAAACTGAGTACATGATTATACATGTTACATGTTGTCAATTGAGGTGTCTAAGGGCATATTGGTTGTATGTTCTTATACTATGTTTGAATAGCTAGAATATGCATGATTTTGGTGCTTTGTTATGGCTTGTATATATGTGAAATTTTGGTTATAGGTTCATGTTAAGTTGGGTGAGAAAAATGGCTTGTAAAATGGCTTATTTTCGTCTACACGGTCAGAGACATGGGCGTGTGTCTCAACCGTCTGTGGCGCACGGCCAGGCGACATGGCCGTGTGTTCCCTGTAGCTTTCAAAGGGTTACAAGTCAGGTTGTTACATGACCTAGCACACGGCCTGGCACACGGGCGTGTGGAGTTATTTTGAAGGGTACACGACCTGGCACACGAGAGTGTGGTTTGGTCGTGTAACTTAAGTTAGTGACTTACACGGGCACGAACACGGGCTAGGACACGACCGTGTGTCTTTGTTTTGAATGCCCACACAGCCTACCACATGGTTGTGTGACCCTTGCAGTTTTAAAATTTTTCCTTATTTCTTGAAAAATTCTCTGAGTTTTCGATTTAATCCCAACTTGTTTCTAACGTGTTTTTAAGGCCTCAAGAGTCTATATCGAGGAAAATATGTAAGATTTGGATTGGATTTAATATGATTATTGATATGAATTAAAATATTTGAAATTTATGTTCGTTTGATTTGTAAACTCCGGTGATACTTAGTAATCCTATTTTGACGACGAATACGAGTTAGGGGTGTTACAATTCAAGTATTTTTACAATTAAATCTTTATTTTTAAATTTATTTACAAGAAAAAATAGTAATTCTTTATTGCTTTAAATTGTTAAATATTTAAACTTTGAAGTTAAAAAATGATCAATATTTATTTTTACCATATCATTAGATTTTATATTTTATGTCATTATCTCTTTATTTTTTAAAAACAGTTTGTAACAATCTTATTTTTATTTTCTTTTTTGGATTACTAGGAGTATTTTATTTTAAATTTGTTTGATATATATTTTCGAATTGTTATATCTTAATATTTCACGTATCATTATATTATAATTATAGATTATTATCTTTTTGTTTAAAAGGCATAATGACTTATTTGGCTCTTTAACTTTACAAAAAAAATCATTTTAGCCATCCATTTCATTTTTCATCTCTTTTAGCCCTTGAATTTGTATATTTGTCAAATTACTCCAAAATGGATGAAAAAGTTAGCGTATATTTAATTTGCTGACATATGGCATCTACATGGTATTCTATGTGTATGACATGTTATCAATTAATTAATTTTTAAATATTAAAAATATTAAGAATAATTTAAATAAATTTTAAATAAATTTTATAATTATTTTAAAAGTTTTAAATTTTAAAAAATAATTATTTGATTACGTGGTATCCACGTAACGGTCCACATGTATGTCATGTCAGCAAAATTAATAGACATTAACTTTTCCATCCATTTTGGGTAATTTGATAAAAAATGTAAGTTTAAGGGCTAAAAAAGACTAAAAATTAAATGAAGGGTTAAAAAATTGTAAGTTAAAGGGCCAAATAGATCATTATGCCTTTTAAACATTTTAACAACCTTATTTTATTAATAAAAATATATAAATTAATAAAAAGTTCAAGAATGAATCTAGACATATGTAATTTTAGTTCTTTTATATATTTATAAAATTTAAAATTTTTATTTATATATTATATCTCGTCAACTGTTATATATTTTTAAAATATTATAAGCTTTTAATATATTTTAATTGTATATATTTTTATATTTTATAGATTTTTCTTAAAATTTAAAAAATTAAAAAATCTAGAATGAATTTGGACAAATGTATGTTCAGTGTTCATTCTTGATGTGAAAACATATACTTTTTTAATTAATTTATATATATATATATATATATATATATATTAAAGGTTTTTTTAAAAAAATTTTTGAATTATGTTCATCATGTGCCATACTAAGAGGCTATCACATATCACCACTGAATTGACCATCAATGTCATATCAACACAAACTAGTGGTGTTAGTGTGAATATACCAACCTGAGTGATGGAATACAAATTTATGTACCAACTAAGTATGTAACAGCCCGAATTTTAATGGTGATAGAATAGTGGTTTGAGACCACAAATTTCCATCATATTGACTCGTAATATTATTTTTAAAATATTTATAGAGTCATTAGAGTCGTATTAAAATTTGGTTTAAAAATATTAACGTTTAGATAGTTAATTAAAGAAAAATGACTAAAATAAAAAATGCAAAAGCTAGTAATTAGTTAATTAAATGACTAAATAGCCTATTAACCACATGAGAAGGGACCAATATAGCAATTAGTCCCTAATAGTTAATGTTGGACAGCCAAATAAGTGATAATAATAAATTAATGTGAATGGATGGCAAATTTGTAATTAAAATGAAATTAAAACAAAATTGTTTTCTTCTTCATTTTAATCTTCCATTACCGAAACACCATAGAAAGACTTGGAGAATTGGCTAAGCATTGAAGCTTTGCATGTGAGTTCGATTCTTACCTGTTTCTTGTAATTTTTATATTTTTGAGATCGTTACAATTAGGTCCAGTTAACCCGTACCTTCATTTTTTATTCTGTTAAAAATTTTGGAAGTTGCTATTGATGAATATTGAATTTTTTTTTATGAATACCATGTATTTGGAGCTTTGATTATGCTATTTCATGAATTTGTAAAGTGATTTTTGTTAGATTTTGATTTTAGGATTAAATTGTGAAAATGTTAATATTTTAGGGTTTAATAGTGAATTTGATGTTTATGAGGGACTATTTGAGGGCCTAGTATATTTGGATAAAATATTGACTCGAGAAAAATGGTTAATTTGATGAATTTCGAGTTAAGAGACTAAATTGTAAAAATTGTAAAAGTTTGGGTTAATTGTGTAAATTCAATAAATAAAAGGGTATTAATTGTAAAGTGTATTGGAAATGAAATATATGCTAATAAATGAGTAAATTTACATTTTAGATCAAGACCCCATAGATACTCGTGGAAAAGGAAAAATAACAAAATAGTCCTTGAACTTCTACAGTTTCTACAATTCAGTCTAGGTAAGTTCGTACTGTGACAGCCCAAAATTGACCCTAGTCGGAAAGTGGTTTCGGGACCACAAAACCGAGTCATAAAAATAATTAATTGTTATATTCTATGCTTATTGTGTGTGTACATGCACATGTGGAAGTTTCATTCTCTAATTTTACCAATTGTATGAGAAATTATTAAATAGGGATCAATGTGAGACATGGTGAAATATGATAGGCTAATTTTAAATGGCTTATTAGTGCATGTTAACACAAAGGTGGACTTGCATGTCAAATTGCCCAATTTATTAATGGTGGCCGGCCAAGATGGGATATTGATGGGCAATATATATGTTTAATTAGATTTTTATAATAAGGAATGGGTCATTGGAGATAAAATAATGTTAGTAAAAGAAGAAAAAGAAAAGAAAAAAAAAAGAATGCTCATCTTTTCTCCATTGCCGTGACTTGAAGGAGGAAGAAGAATGGAATTCTTTGGTTCATGATTTGGCTTGGATGATGCTTAGGAAGAGGTAAGCACTTTGAAATCCTTGGAAATTTAGGTATAAATGAGGTGATTAGTTCAAGTTCTACTCATTTCATGGATTAAATTTTGTTGTTTGGAGGTTTGATATTCGGCCAAGTAGTTGAAGCTCTTGGTACATATGTTTTTTTTTTTTTCTTTTGAAGGTTGAAATTGGTTGTTCATAAGGGGGGGTGCCGAATGTGGCCATTGAAGGGTCTTAATGAACAATATATGTAGCTTGGGTTTATAACATTCGGTTAAGGAATGTTGTGTGCTAGCAAGTTTGGTTTAATATTAGATGTAAACAACTTTGTATTTGATGAATTGAAGAAAATAGTGAAGGGCAAATTAAAAAGATGTTGAATGAATTTTTGGCTTAGTTGAGCTTAAGTATTCGGTCAATTATGGGCATTGTTGTAACCTAATTGTAATTTGCAACTCTTAATTTTGAGATGTGAAGCTATGCTAGAAGAGAAAAGAAAATTCGCCAAGTGTTCATGGGAGGAAACTATGTGCTTGAAAGAATAAAATGACACTATATTGATAGTATAGGTATGCGGCCATTCAATCAAGTGTATAGGTGATGTTAGATCAAGTTTAGCACATTTGGCTATATAAGTATACCCATTTATGATATTGCCTTCGATTGTATAAAATTGACTAAAATGGGTAGTTAGTAAGGGTGGTTACCTAATATACGAATATGTATATGTGTATGTATGATTGGATTATTGATAGTATGGTAATTGCATAAGGCTATTAGCCGAATAGCTAAGAACGTAAGGTAGTAAGATAAAAATTTTACCATGTCGTTCCGTATGTCATAAGATCATTAAAATGTGGATACCACTATATGTACCAAAGCGGTTGAATGAGTTAATTTATTTGTTTAAGCTCAAGATCCTAAAGGAGAGGCGTCCAACAAGGGAAATCAAGATCATCGAGTAGCCGACTTGGAATTATTTACCCAAAGACAAGGTAAGTCATTAAGCGCATATATTTGATATTGCTTAAATGATTGGAAAATCTATGCAATTGTGTTTAATGGAATGCTATATATATATGTATAAATGAAATTGTATGTGTATGGAATGAGGATAATTGTTGAATGTAAAAGAAATAGTGGAATGTGTAGAAAGTTTGCTTTCGGCACTATGTGTGCGGGCAATACGGTGTATGGTGACGAGATTGGCACTAAGTGTGCGTGCTGGAAATATTTGGCACTAAGTGTGCAAGCTGGAAAAATACTGACCTGGGTGTGCGAGCTCGGAGGGTATGGCACTCGTGTGTGCGAGCTTGAATTACGTGGCACTAAGTGTGCGAAATCGAGTAGTAAGCACTGTAAAAGCGTACTCTATATATATGGAGGTGTGTCTCCATTGAATTGAGTATGGACAGCGGATCGGGTAAGTACCTCGAGCTCATGACGAATAGAGAATTTGTTCATGCTTGGGGATTGAAATTGGTAAGCCTTAAATCTATATGATGATTGAAATGTGTATGGTTGTGCTGGAAAATGAGTTAATGTGTAAAATGCTTCGATTATCTTGTTGTGTAGGATATGAAATGTGGATGTATGAATTGGTACGAGATTGGACTGAAAGGTCCGAGGTATTATGGTATAGATTCGATGTGGACGAGTACCTAGCCTCATTTGTTGTACATGTAGTAGTAACTTTATCGGTGGATTGATGAATGCTTATGACTTACTGAGTTGTAAACTCACTCGGTGTTTTCTTGTCACCCATTTTAGGTCTCTCGGACTCGTATTGTTTATGCGTGATCGGGACCGTCGCTGAAGTCATCACAACGGCTGAAATCTTGTGGTATTGTTTTTGTTGTTGTAGAACATTTGGCATGTATAGGCTATTATATTTTGTCGAATTGTGGGTTGTAAACTTTAAGCCATGCGAAAATGGCCTATGTGGTCGCCGAGTGGGATGCTAGAACCTATAGCCACGAGACTTAGAAACTCAAATTTTGATAAGGTGGCCATAATTTGTGTCATGTATGATGGATGATTAAGGCCAAGGAAAAATTCATGAAATTGGCATAGTCTACTGCAGTAACTGTTGCGGACAGCAGCAGTGAGATGAGATTGAAAAATCACTAAAAATAGTAGAAGTAGAATTAAATAGTGAGTAAATTATGGAACTGAACCTTGATGAATCTATTTTTATATGGATGAAACGAAACGACCATATGAGCAGTATACTGAGAAATATTAAAGTTCTTGTGAGACAGGGCCAGAACGGTTTCTGGGTCCCCTGTCGTGACTTTGAAAATTTACCATAAATTATCCAGAAAGAATTAGGAGTCATGCCTTATATGTACAGATTCCATTTTGAGTCTAGTTTCATTAGAAACAAACGGAACCAGTATTAAATCCCTGTACAGATAGATATTCAAGTTTTAACACGTGAAGGTCAGAGCAGTCGATCCCTGTAACATGGGTGAATTTAACTAATAAACTGTACCAATTGGCCCAACCAAAAATTCTAAAAATAAATCCATGGATGGGTATATGAGTCTAAATTCAGGGAAAATTTACGAAACCAGTTTCCGAGTTTTGAAACTCGAGATATGATTTTAAGGCGACGGTGATGCAGTTTTCCAGCCTGACTGGTAATGTCAAATTGGTTGGTATCTTGAGAGGATTTGGCGTTAACCCTCGTGTCCGACACGGCGTCGGTCACGAAGTTAGGTGTTACAATTTTATTGGTATCAGAGCTATGGTTTAGTCGGTTCTAGGACTACCATAGCACGTGTGAGTCTAGCTATACATGCCAAATTGTTAGCGCTTAATAATGTGATGACTTGACGGTTGGAATTTTTATTTTGATTAGCAATGGAACCCGGTAGAGAGACCCTTGGCGGATGACGTTGAAAGTGTAGCGGCTGCTCTGCGCAAGGGACACCGCCTGTTGAGCCTCGGTCATCCGCGAATAATCAAAATGAAGGGCGAAACAAGCCTTCTTCACTATGATGAATGAGTGGGTCGCATAATATGCCCGAACCAACCCGCTGTCCAACCATTCCCGAATTTAAATACTCCACCCCAAGAGCCCGCAATGCCTCCGATTCATCGATCCCGTGAGGTCGAGTAAACCACCGTGGACTTGATTAGGAAGCGTGGGGCCGAGGAGTTCAAGGCCATAGTTACCGATGATGCCGAAAAGGCCGAAGTTCGCTCGATAACACCATTAGGGTGTTAGATGAACTGCATGCACACCCGATGAATGTCTTAAGTGTGTTATATCCTTGTTACGAGACTCAGCTTACTATTGGTCGAGGACTTTAATTTCCATAGTCCCAAATGAACGAGTTACTTGGGATTTCTTCCAATCCGAATTTCGAAAGAAATACATTAGTCAACGGTTCATCGATCAGAAGCGTAAGGAATTCTTGGAACTCAAGCAAGGCCGGATGACCGTATCTGAATACGAGCATGAGTTCGTAAGACTTAGTCGGTATGCTCGGGAGTGTGTGGCTGATGAGGTTGCGATGTGCAAAAGATTTGAAGAAGGATTGAACGAAGAGTTAAAGTTACTAGTGGGAATTTTGGAGATAAAGGAGTTCGTGACACTAGTCGAACGAGCTCGCAAGGCGGAAGAACTTGGGAAGGAGAAGAAGAAGGCTGAATTTGAAGCAAGAGATTACCGTAAAAGATCGACGAGTAAAGCTCCGCTTCTCGGCTGTAAAGAGGTTCGTGGAGGACACCAAGAAGTCGAGGACGATCATGGAATTTCCATTAGAGCCCGACCATTGACGGACTCCCGAGCTACTTCAGAGCTAGTGTGGGCAATAATCGTCAAGAGAGACCCGAATGCCCCAATGTGGAAGACGACACCTAGGTGAATGTTGGGGTAAGTCTCATTAATAGGGCTGTTATGGATGCGGTTTGAAGGACCACTTCATTAGAGATTGCACGAGCTAGATGAAAGGAATAAGACGCAAGGTGCAAGACCTAGTGGAACGACGGTGGAGGTAGGCCCCGAGAATCTCTGGAGGTAGGGGTGGTAATCGAGAGGAGCCTCTAATACGGCTGTCCGATCCGAGACCCGTGCTCTGCTAGAGCATATGCCATCCGCAAGACGAGAGGAGGCATCCTCCCCGACGTTATCACCGGTACTTTTACTCTCTTTGATACTATTGTGATTGCATTGATTGACCCCTCTACTCACTCATATATATGTGAAACCTTAGCATCCAAAGAAGACTCTACCGTTGAGTCTCTCGAGTTCGTAATTCGAGTGTCAAACCCTTTGGGTCAATACGTGCTCGTTGATAAAGTGTGCAAGAGATGCCCCCTAATAATTCGAGAATCCTGTTTTTCGGCCGATCTGATGCTTCTACCATTTAATGAATTCGATGTTATTCTTGGTATGGATTGGCTGACCGTACATGATGCAGTGGTGGACTGCAAAAGGAAAACCATTGATTTGAGGAGTACAAATAATGAGGTAGTCCGAGTCGAGTCTACTGATTTAAAAGGAGCGCCAGTGATAATATCTTCTATGACCGCTCGGAGGTATGTGAAAAAGGGGCGTGAAACATACCTTGCGTATGTGTTTGGAAGTAAAGAGACGGAAAGGAAACTCGAAGCGGTACCAGTGGTTTGTGAGTATTCAGATGTTTTTCCTGAGGAGTTACCGGGATTGCCACCGGTTCGAGAAGTGGAATTCGACATCGAAGTTGTACCGGGTACTACGCCGATTTCAATAGCCCCGTATCGTATGGCATTAACGGAATTAAAGGAATTGAAGGTTCAATTGCAAGAATTGACGGATAGAGGTTTCGCTCGACCGAGTTTTTCTCCATGGGGCGCTTTGTATTGTTTGTGAAGAAGAAGGACGGAACCATGAGGTTGTGCATCGACTATCGTCAACTCAATAAAGTGACGATAAAGAATAAATATCCATTGCCACGAATTGACGATTTGTTTGATCAATTAAAGGAGCCTCGGTGTTTTCAAAGATAGATTTGAGGTCGGGTACTATCGGTTGAGGGTCCGGGAATCGGACATACCCAAAACCGCTTTTAGAACGAGGTACGGTCACTACGAATTCTTGGTGATGCCGTTTGGGCTCACTAATGCCCTCGCAGTGTTTATGGATTTAATGAATAGAATTTTCAGGCCATACTTGGATCGGTTCGTAATTGTATTTATCGATGACATTTTGGTCTATTCGAGATGAAACCGAACATGTTGAACACCTAAGGCTAGTGTTGCAAATCTTACGAGATAAGCGAGTTATACGCAAAGTTCAAGAATGTGAATTTTGGTTGAAAGAGGTTAGCTTTTTGGGGCACGTGGTGTCCGTGACGGTGTCGTGGTGGACCCGAACAAAATTTCGCCATAGTCAATTGGAAACCTCCAAGGAATGTTACCGGTTAGGAGCTTTTGGGGCTTGCTTACTTACCGACGGTTTGTAAAAGGATTCTCGATGATGGCCACACCCATGACAAACCGCTTGAAAGATGTCAAATTTGAATGGACGGAAAAGTGTCGAAAAGTTTCACCAATTGAAAACCCATTTGACGAAAAGCTCCAGTTCTAGTACAAACCGAATCCGCAAAGAATTTGTCATCTATAGTGATGCCTCCCTACTTGGGTTAGGTTGCGTATTGATGCAAGAAGGTCGAGTTGTGGCCTATGCGTCGAGACAATTAAAGCCACATGAGAAAAATTATCCAACCCATGATCTCGAATTGGTCGCCATCGTGTTCGCCTTGAAGATATGGCGACATTACTTATTTGGTGAGAAGTGCCATGTGTATTCGGATCACAAAAGTCTCAAATATTTGATGACTCGAGAGACTTAAATCTGCGACAAAGACGATGGCTCGAGTTGTTGAAAGATTATGAACTCGTCATTGATTATCACCCGAAAGGCTAATGTGGTTGCGGATGCCTTAAGTCGAAATCACCGCTTGCTTTACGAGACGATGAATGTACACTTGTCTATTCTACCCGACAATGTGTTAGTAGCCAATTAAAGGCCAAACCATTGTTGGCTCATCAAATTCGGGAAGCTCGAAAAAGTTGATGAGGAGTTGCTTGCAAAACGGCCGAGTGTGTTCGAACAAGGAATCGAGTTTCAAATTGATGATGACGATTGTTTGAGGTTCGAAGTCGTCTGTGTGTTCCAAGGAATTGAACTTATTTCGATAATTCTAAATGAAGCCCATTGTAGTCGAATGTCAATCCACCCGGGTAGTACTAAAATGTACAATGACCAAACGCGTCGGTTTTGGTGGCCCGGTGAAACGAGACATTTCGAATTTGTTTCAAGGTGTCCGATATGTCAACAAGTGAAAGCGAACATCAAGTGCCATCGGGATTACTTCACCGATCATGATACCCGAATGGAAATGGGATCGAGTAACAATGGACTTTGTGTCCAGGTTACCATTGACTCGTAATAAGAAAGACTTGGTTTGGGTCATTGTTGATAGACCGACCAAGTCTCGCTCATTTTATCCCCGTCTGCACGGATTTTTCGCCGATAAGTTGGCAGAATTATACGTCTCCCAAATTGTTCGATTGCATGGGGTACCTATTTCTATCGTGTCGGATAGAGACCCAAGATTTACGTCGCGGTTTTGGAAGAAATTGCAAGAGGCTTTGGGTACCAAACTGCATTTTAGCACTCGCCACCCCCAAACCTATGGTCAATCCGAACGGATAATTCAAATACTCGAGGATATGTTGAGATGTTGCATCCTTGAGTTTAGTGGTGCATGGGAACGGTATTTACCTTTGGTTGAATTCGCTTACAACAATAGCTTTCAATCAAGTATCAAGATGGCGCCTTACGAGGCTTTATACGGTCGTAAATGCCGTACCCCATTATTCTGGACCGAACTTAGTGAAGGAAAAATCTTCGGGGTTGATTTGGTTAAGGATGCCGAGCAAAAAGTTCGAGTAATTCGTGAAAGTTTGAAAGCTGCTTCGGATCGCCAAAAGTCGATGCGGATTTGAAAAGAAAAGATATTGAATATCGGGTTGGAGACAAGGTATTTCTCAAAGTCTCACCCCTAAGAAAGTGCTTAGATTTGGCCGCAAGGGCAAATTGAGCCCGAGGTTCATCGGGCCATATGAGATATCCGAACGAGTCGGTCCAATGCGTGATCGCTTGATTTTGCCCCGAGCTCGAAAAGATTCACAATGTTTTTCATGTCTCGATGCTTCGACGATATAGGTCTGATCCATCGCACGTAATTGCTCCATCCGAGATTGAGATTCAGCCTAATTTGAGCTATGAAGAGGAACCGGTTCGCATTATGATGCGTGAAGTAAAAGAGTTGCGCAATAAGAAAATCCCGTTAGTGAAGGTGTTGTGGCATAAACACGAATTGAAGAAGCCACTTGGGAACTCGAGGACTCTATGAAAGAGCGATACCCGAGCCTATTTACGGTAAGATTTTCGGGACGAAAATTCCTTAAGTGGGGAGAGTTGTGACACCAAAATTGACCCTAGTCGGAAAGTGGTTTCGGGACCACAAAACCGAGTCATAAAAATAATTAATTGTTATATTCTATGCTTATTGTGTGTGTACATGCACATGTGGAAGTTTCATTCTCTAATTTTACCAATTGTATGAGAAATTATTAAATAGGGATCAATGTGAGACATGGTGAAATATGATAGGCTAATTTTAAATGGCTTATTAGTGCATGTTAACACAAAGGTGGACTTGCATGTCAAATTGCCCAATTTATTAATGGTGGCGGCCAAGATGGGATATTGATGGGCAATATATATGTTTAATTAGATTTTTATAATAAGGAATGGGTCATTGGAGATAAAATAATGTTAGTAAAAGAAGAAAAGAAAAGAAAAAAAAGAATGCTCATCTTTTCTCCATTGCCGTGACTTGAAGGAGGAAGAAGAATGGAATTCTTTGGTTCATGATTTGGCTTGGATGATGCTTAGGAAGAGGTAAGCACTTTGAAATCCTTGGAAATTTAGGTATAAATGAGGTGATTAGTTCAAGTTCTACTCATTTCATGGATTAAATTTTGTTGTTTGGAGGTTTGATATTCGCCAAGTAGTTGAAGCTCTTGGTACATATGTTTTTTTTTTTTTCTTTTGAAGGTTGAAATTGGTTGTTCATAAGGGGGTGCGAATGTGGCCATTGAAGGGTCTTAATGAACAATATATGTAGCTTGGGTTTATAACATTCGGTTAAGGAATGTTGTGTGCTAGCAAGTTTGGTTTAATATTAGATGTAAACAACTTTGTATTTGATGAATTGAAGAAAATAGTGAAGGGCAAATTAAAAGATGTTGAATGAATTTTTGGCTTAGTTGAGCTTAAGCATTCGGTCAATTATGGGCATTGTTGTAACCTAATTGTAATTTGCAACTCTTAATTTTGAGATGTGAAGCTATGCTAGAAGAGAAAAGAAAATTCGCCAAGTGTTCATGGGAGGAAACTATGTGCTTGAAAGAATAAAAATGACACTATATTGATAGTATAGGTATGCGCCATTCAATCAAGTGTATAGGTGATGTTAGATCAAGTTTAGCACATTTGGCTATATAAGTATACCCATTTATGATATTGCCTTCGATTGTATAAAATTGACTAAAATGGGTAGTTAGTAAGGGTGGTTACCTAATATACGAATATGTATATGTGTATGTATGATTGGATTATTGATAGTATGGTAATTGCATAAGGCTATTAGCCGAATAGCTAAGAACGTAAGGTAGTAAGATAAAAATTTTACCATGCCGTTCCGTATGTCATAAGATCATTAAAATGTGGATACCACTATATGTACCAAAGCGGTTGAATGAGTTAATTTATTTGTTTAAGCTCAAGATCCTAAAGGAGAGGCGCCCAACAAGGGAAATCAAGATCATCGAGTAGCCGACTTGGAATTATCTACCCAAAGACAAGGTAAGTCATTAAGCGCATATATTTGATATTGCTTAAATGATTGGAAAATCTATGCAATTGTGTTTAATGGAATGCTATATATATATGTATAAATGAAATTGTATGTGTATGGAATGAGGATAATTGTTGAATGTAAAAGAAATAGTGGAATGTGTAGAAAGTTTGCTTTCGGCACTATGTGTGCGGGCAATACGGGTGTATGGTGACGAGATTGGCACTAAGTGTGCGTGCTGGAAATATTTGGCACTAAGTGTGCAAGCTGGAAAAATACGGCACTGGGTGTGCGAGCTCGGAGGGTATGGCACTGTGTGTGCGAGCTTGAATTACGTGGCACTAAGTGTGCGAAATCGAGTAGTAAGCACTGTGTGTGCGTACTCTATATATATGGAGGGTGTGTCTCCATTGAATTGAGTATGGACAGCGGATCGGGTAAGTACCTCGAGCTCATGACGAATAGAGAATTTGTTCATGCTTGGGGATTGAAATTGGTAAGCCTTAAATCTATATGATGATTGAAATGTGTATGGTTGTGCTGGAAAATGAGTTAATGTGTAAAAATGCTTCGATTATCTTGTTGTGTAGGATATGAAATGTGGATGTATGAATTGGTACGAGATTGGACTGAAAGGTCCGAGGTATTATGGTATAGATTCGATGTGGACGAGTACCTAGCCTCATTTGTTGTACATGTAGTAGTAACTTTATCGTGGATTGATGAATGCTTATGACTTCTTGAGTTGTAAACTCACTCAGTGTTTTTCTTGTCACCCATTTTAGGTCTCTCGGACTCGTATTGTTTATGCGTGATCGGGACCGTCATTGAAGTCATCACAACGGCTGAAATCTTGTGGTATTGTTTTTGTTGTTGTAGAACATTTGGCATGTATAGGCTATTATATTTTGTCGAATTGTGGGTTGTAAACTTTAAGCCATGCGAAAATGGCCTATGTGGTCGCCGAGTGGGATGCTAGAACCTATAGCCACGAGTCTTAGAAACTCAAATTTTGATAAGGTGGCCATAATTTGTGTCATGTATGATGGATGATTAAGGCCAAGGAAAATTCATGAAATTGGCATAGTCTACTGCAGTAACTGTTGCGGACAGCAGCAGTGAGATGAGATTGAAAAATCACTAAAAATAGTAGAAGTAGAATTAAATAGTGAGTAAATTATGGAACTGAACCTTGATGAATCTATTTTTATATGGATGAAACGAAACGACCATATGAGCAGTATACTGAGAAATATTAAAGTTCTTGTGAGACAGGGCCAGAACGGTTTCTGGGTCCCCTGTCGTGACTTTGAAAATTTACCATAAATTATCCAGAAAGAATTAGGAGTCATGCCTTATATTTACAGATTCCATTTTGAGTCTAGTTTCATTAGAAACAAACGGAACCAGTATTAAATCCCTGTACAGATAGATATTCAAGTTGTAACGCGTGAAGGTCAGAGCAGTCGATCCCTGTAACATGGGTGACTTTAACTAATAAACTGTACCAATTGGCCCAACCAAAATTCTAAAAATAAATCCATGGATGGGTATATGAGTCTAAATTCAGGGAAAATTTACGAAACCAGTTTCCGAGTTTTGAAACTCGAGATATGATTTTAAGGCGACGGTGATGCAGTTTTCCAGCCTGACTGGTAATGTCAAATTGGTTGGTATCTTGAGAGGATTTGGCCGTTAACCCCTCGTGTCCGACACCGGCGTCGGTCACGAGTTAGGGGTGTTACAATTTTATTGGTATCAGAGCTATGGTTTAGTCGATTCTAGGACTACCATAGCACGTGTGAGTCTAGCTATACATGCCAAATTTGTTTAAGCTCAAGATCCTAAAGGAGAGGCGTCCAACAAGGGGAAATCGAAGATCATCGAGTAGCCGACTTGGAATTATTTACCCAGCACAAGGTAAGTCATTAAGCGCATATATTTGATATTGCTTAAATGATTGGAAAATCTATGCAATTGTGTTTAATGGAATGCTATATATATATGTATAAATGAAATTGTATGTGTATGGAATGAGGATAATTGTTGAATGTAAAAGAAATAGTGGAATGTGTAGAAAGTTTGCTTTCGGCACTATGTGTGCGGGCAATACGGGTGTATGGTGACGAGATTGGCACTAAGTGTGCGTGCTGGAAATATTTGGCACTAAGTGTGCAAGCTGGAAAAATACTGACCTTTGGTGTGCGAGCTCGGAGGGTATGGCACTCGTGTGTGCGAGCTTGAATTACGTGGCACTAAGTGTGCGAAATCGAGTAGTAAGCACTGTGTGTGCGTACTCTATATATATGGAGGGTGTGTCTCCATTGAATTGAGTATGGATAGCGGATCGGGTAAGTACCTCGAGCTCATGACGAATAGAGAATTTGTTCATGCTTGGGGATTGAAATTGGTAAGCCTTAAATCTATATGATGATTGAAATGTGTATGGTTGTGCTGGAAAATGAGTTAATGTGTAAAAATGCTTCGATTATCTTGTTGTGTAGGATATGAAATGTGGATGTATGAATTGGTACGAGATTGGACTGAAAGGTCCGAGGTATTATGGTATAGATTCGATGTGGACGAGTACCTAGCCTCATTTGTTGTACATGTAGTAGTAACTTTATCAGTGGATTGATGAATGCTTATGACTTACTGAGTTGTAAACTCACTCGGTGTTTTTTTTGTCACCCATTTTAGGTCTCTCGGACTCGTATTGTTTGCGTGATCGGGACCGTCGCTGAAGTCATCACAACGGCTGAAATCTTGTGGTATTGTTTTTGTTGTTGTAGAACATTTGGCATGTATAGGCTATTATATTTTGTCGAATTGTGGGTTGTAAACTTTAAGCCATGCGAAAATGGCCTATGTGGTCGTCGAGTGGGATGCTAGAACCTATAGCCACGAGTCTTAGAAACTCAAATTTTGATAAGGTGGCCATAATTTGTGTCATGTATGATGGATGATTAAGGCCAAGGAAAAATTCATGAAATTGGCATAGTCTACTGCAGTAACTGTTGCGGACAGCAGCAGTGAGATGAGATTGAAAAATCACTAAAAATAGTAGAAGTAGAATTAAATAGTGAGTAAATTATGGAACTGAACCTTGATGAATCTATTTTTATATGGATGAAACGAAACGACCATATGAGCAGTATACTGAGAAATATTAAAGTTCTTGTGAGACAGGGCCAGAACGGTTTCTGGGTCCCCTGTCGTGACTTTGAAAATTTACCATAAATTATACAGAAAGAATTAGGAGTCATGCCTTATATGTACAGATTCCATTTTGAGTCTAGTTTCATTAGAAACAAACGGAACCAGTATTAAATCCCTGTACAGATAGATATTCAAGTTGTAACGCGTGAAGGTCAGAGCAGTCGATCCCTGTAACATGGGTGACTTTAACTAATAAACTGTACCAATTGGCCCAACCAAAAATTCTAAAAATAAATCCATGGATGGGTATATGAGTCTAAATTCAGGGAAAATTTACGAAACCAGTTTCCGAGTTTTGAAACTCGAGATATGATTTTTAAGGCGACGGTGATGCAGTTTTCCAGCCTGACTGGTAATGTCAAATTGGTTGGTATCTTGAGAGGATTTGGCCGTTAACCCCTCGTGTCCGACACCGGCGTCGGTCACGAGTTAGGGGTGTTACAATTTTATTGGTATCAGAGCTATGGTTTAGTCGGTTCTAGGACTACCATAGCACGTGTGAGTCTAGCTATACATGCCAAATTTGTTTAAGCTCAAGATCCTAAAGGAGAGGCGTCCAACAAGGGGAAATCGAAGATCATCGAGTAGCCGACTTGGAATTATTTACCCAGCACAAGGTAAGTCATTAAGCGCATATATTTGATATTGCTTAAATGATTGGAAAATCTATGCAATTGTGTTTAATGGAATGCTATATATATATGTATAAATGAAATTGTATGTGTATGGAATGAGGATAATTGTTGAATGTAAAAGAAATAGTGGAATGTGTAGAAAGTTTGCTTTCGGCACTATGTGTGCGGGCAATACGGGTGTATGGTGACGAGATTGGCACTAAGTGTGCGTGCTGGAAATATTTGGCACTAAGTGTGCAAGCTGGAAAAATACGGCACTGGGTGTGCGAGCTCGGAGGGTATGGCAATCGTGTGCGAGCTTGAATTACGTGGCACTAAGTGTGCGAAATCGAGTAGTAAGCACTGTTTGTGCGTACTCTATATATATGGAGGGTGTGTCTCCATTGAATTGAGTATGGACAGCGGATCGGGTAAGTACCTCGAGCTCATGACGAATAGAGAATTTGTTCATGCTTGGGGATTGAAATTGGTAAGCCTTAAATCTATATGATGATTGAAATGTGTATGGTTGTGCTGGAAAATGAGTTAATGTGTAAAAATGCTTCGATTATCTTGTTGTGTAGGATATGAAATGTGGATGTATGAATTGGTACGAGATTGGACTGAAAGGTCCGAGGTATTATGGTATAGATTCGATGTGGACGAGTACCTAGCCTCATTTGTTGTACATGTAGTAGTAACTTTATCAATGGATTGATGAATGCTTATGACTTACTGAGTTGTAAACTCACTCGGTGTTTTTCTTGTCACCCATTTTAGGTCTCTCGGACTCGTATTGTTTGCGTGATCGGGACCGTCGCTGAAGTCATCACAACGGCTGAAATCTTGTGGTATTGTTTTTGTTGTTGTAGAACATTTGGCATGTATAGGCTATTATATTTTGTCGAATTGTGGGTTGTAAACTTTAAGCCATGCG
The DNA here is from genome assembly GCF_025698485.1 of Gossypium arboreum. Lineage (NCBI taxonomy): Eukaryota > Viridiplantae > Streptophyta > Magnoliopsida > Malvales > Malvaceae > Gossypium > Gossypium arboreum. Next base: position 99,417,929 of record NC_069080.1, read on the forward strand.
AAAATGGCCTATGTGGTCGTCGAGTGGGATGCTAGAACCTATAGCCACGAGTCTTAGAAACTCAAATTTTGATAAGGTGGCCATAATTTGTGTCATGTATGATGGATGATTAAGGCCAAGGAAAAATTCATGAAATTGGCATAGTCTACTGCAGTAACTGTTGCGGACAGCAGCAGTGAGATGAGATTGAAAAATCACTAAAAATAGTAGAAGTAGAATTAAATAGTGAGTAAATTATGGAACTGAACCTTGATGAATCTATTTTTATATGGATGAAACGAAACGACCATATGAGCAGTATACTGAGAAATATTAAAGTTCTCGTGAGACAGGGCCAGAACGGTTTCTGGGTCCCCTGTCGTGACTTTGAAAATTTACCATAAATTATCCAGAAAGAATTAGGAGTCATGCCTTATATTTACAGATTCCATTTTGAGTCTAGTTTCATTAGAAACAAACGGAACCAGTATTAAATCCCTGTACAGATAGATATTCAAGTTGTAACGCGTGAAGGTCAGAGCAGTCGATCCCTGTAACATGGGTGACTTTAACTAATAAACTGTACCAATTGGCCCAACCAAAAATTCTAAAAATAAATCCATGGATGGGTATATGAGTCTAAATTCAGGGAAAATTTACGAAACCAGTTTCCGAGTTTTGAAACTCGAGATATGATTTTTAAGGCGACGGTGATGCAGTTTTCCAGCCTGACTGGTAATGTCAAATTGGTTGGTATCTTGAGAGGATTTGGCCGTTAACCCCTCGTGTCCGACACCGGCGTCGGTCACGAGTTAGGGGTGTTACACGTACGGTTAAAATTTAACATTTATATAAATTGATGATTGGTATTACATGATATTATATATATTCCATTGTTGGAAATGAATAATTATCTGAGGTATAATATTGAATTTGATGTTCAGTTTAAATTGAACATGGGATAGGATACAATCGTGTTTTTTGTGTATTACAGGGGTTTGGAGTAGAGATGGTATTGGAGGGAGATATTTGTATATTACCCAAGTAAATCGAGGTTCAACATGTGTTGCAAACTCTTACGTTATATTTTCTGTTTGGCGTGTTTCGGGTGGATCAGCTCTTATAAGCTTTTGTTAAGCTCTTATGAGCTTCTGTTTGGCATATTTTGGTTGGATCAGCTCTTATGAGCTTCTGTTTGGTGTGTTCGGTCTATCTAACGGGTGTATTCTTATCCGTAAGTAGTTCTTTGAATGGAATGTCTCGATAAGGTAATTTGTTTAATGAATTTGAAGAATATGTTATTTATTCAATATTGATTTGAATATAGATGAATTTATCGATTGAAATTGTGAATGGCAGGGAGTTCTGATGGATGATTATTACTGTTTGAATTATTATAATTAGTTCAGTAAGATTTATTGTTTAATACGTCAAACTTCCTAAGCTTCATTAAGCTTACTTGTGTTGTTTAATGTCACTGTAGATTCTCAAAAGGTTGGACGATCAGGTCGGCACTCAAGTCACATTATCGAACTCATCTCGGTAGTTTTTGGAATGTTTAGTTCAGATTATATGGCATCTAAAGGCTCTTGTGTGGTTTTGGTTAATGTTTGACTTATGTAAATATTATGAATGATATTTTGTGCAAATAACCAACTTGCATATTACTTGAGAATGAGGTATAGTTTTTATGCTAGTATGAATGGTATTTATAAATGAAATGTTGTGATTGTGGTACCTTTGATAAGTATTTTGATTAGGTATTACTTGAATGAATTGATGAATTGAATTGATGTTTATTTTGATGTATAATTATATATACTTGTGGTGCAAATGAGGGTACATTGTTTAGACACTTATTAGGTTGGTTTTGGTGTGTTTATGGCTCGATTAATATCATTTTGAATTGGTATTTTGGTTGATATTTGAGTTTCCTAAGGTCTAAGCAAACTTGAAATGGTAAACTTGTTTCTTAAGGTTCATTTTAAGACCACATGGCCTGAGACACTGGTGTGTGTCTCAGCCGTGTGTGACACACAGCCATGTGACACGGTCGTGTCTCCCCTGAAGGTTCAAGGCATACAAGTCAGGCAATTACACGATCTGGCACACGGGTGTGTGAGGTCATTTTGAGGGTTACACGGTTTGGCACACCGGCGTGTGGCTTGGTTGTGTAACCCATGTAAGTGAGTTACACGGGCATGGACACGGGCTAGGACACGGTCGTGTATCCCTATTTCGAATGTCCACATGGCTTGAGACATAGGTGTGTGTCTCAAGCCGTGTAACTCCTGCAGTACAAATTTTTTAACTTTTTCCTAAAATTTCCAAATGTTTCCATTATAGTCCTGGGCTATTTCTATAGTATTTTTAGGGGCTCGAGGGCTCAATTAAAATACATTATGAATGTATTTGAATGAAATTAGACTATGTTTGCATTGATGTATGATTTGAATGGTTTACTATTCTATTTGTCTGGTAATACTCGTAATCCTGTTCCCGTGATGGATACGGGTTAGGGGTGTTACAAGGTAAAATAAAAGTTCAAGAAACAACTAGGTACTTTTAGACAAGAATACAAGGGGAAAACTACATACTAATCCTTCTATTTTTATATAAAAGATATAAAAGAGAAAAATGCCCTCAAAATGATATAATGTAGACTTAGCAGTATTATAAACCTTCAAAATTTTGCAAAACAAATCAATCAAGCCACTTCAAAATTTTTACCTAATTGAGCCATTGAACTAACAAAACTAGTCAAATAAGCCATTTAATTGATTTTTACCGCTAGTATTTAACAACATTTACATGGCCATTAACAAACACCACGTTATCGCCAATGGTTAACGTGGCAGTGCCAGGTCAACAAAAAAATAAAATAATTAGAAATATTTTTTTGGGTTAAATATAAAATTAATACTCAAATTTGTTCACTTCTCCCAGATTGTTATTTATGGTTTTTTTTTGTCCTAGATTTGGTACCCAAACTTTTTTTCCATAAACTAAATCGGTATCTAAGTCTAACGGCATTACGTTTAGGACACCTGGTAGAATAAGATTGTGACACATGACATAAATTATGACATGGTGACGTCATAATCTAAAAAAATAATTTTTTTCCGTTTGACTTTTCTCCACCCAATTCTTGTTCTTCCCTCAACCTAAGTTTCTTCTTTATTTTTTAGTATTTCTCTAGTGGATAGATAAAATTTCAACATTTTTTTTTGTAAAAAAATCCCAGAAGAGTATGTAAATCGTTGTTTGGTTGGAATTTTTTTTTTTTAGATGTCAAAGTGTTTATGATTTTGTAGTTCTTAGAGGTATATTAATGGAGGTACCGTGTTATTACTAGTCTTGTACTTTAATAACGCTTTTAAAATGCTAATGTAGATTAGGTATTGTATTATTACTTGTCTTGTACATATTAAGGGCTAGGGCAATGTTACAGAGATTGGAAAACAAGCTGATATTGATTTTTCACTAAAATAAATCCTAATTTTTGGTGGATAGATAGGGTTTTGTGTAACGCCCCAAAATTCTTATTTCTGCTTTGGTTAAAATGTGTCACAAATCTGTATCTGCTTCAGTGGTTAACTGATCTGGGTGTGTGTGTGAGGTCCTAAGTTCAAGCATTGCCTTTGGCAAAATTTTGAAAATTTTCTAAGTGAAGCCTCACTCTTTTTCAGTACGCTTTTATTTAATTGTTTGTAAGCATATATCAGAATGGGCCTGCTGGTCTGGTGGTTAAGTGGAGTGTTGGTGTGTTGGTGGTCCTGCGTTTGATTTTCTGTGACGGTGAGGGTTAGTATTTTTGTCCCTATTTTTTACTAGAGTTGTGCTGATGGTAGACTCCGAGTTGTGGGTGGTTAGTAGGATCTGAGGGAGGAAAATAAGGGTTTTGATGAAGTGAGGATTTGGTAGAACTCTTTGGTGCCCCAAAATTCTCTCTGCAGAAAAAAATATTGTTGTTCTTGGCCTCTCTTTGTCGAATTTTTCCTCTTCCTTTTTTCTTTTCCTCTTTGTCGTTTCTTTTTCTCCTTCTCGCTGCTATCTTTTTTTTTTGATCTTCTCTTCAGTCCGTCTCTCTTGTGCAAAATTGGTTTACGGTTTGATTCGGTAAGATGAGTAATGTAGTTTTATTTTCTTTGTTAGTTTTTATAGATAGGCATCGTTAAAGGCTGGTTAGGAGAAGATTCAGGAACTCGTAATTGCTGTTTGGAGACTTAGGTTCGTAGAATTCTGGTTACTCGATTGAAGGTAAGATTTTTGAAGGTTTTAGGTTGAACATCTTATTATAGTTTCATTTAAGTTTCGTTAGTAACACTGATTTTGGGCGATGGAATATCGATTTTTAGGTTTTGGAGTGTTCGTGGTTGCATTATTATCGAATCAATACTAGGTGTGTACCCGAAAACATAGAAAATGGGGTTTTGACGAAAGCCAATGACCCCACTGTCGATGCTACAAGGGCGTGTGGGATTCTAGGCCATGCCGTGTGATCCACATGGCCAAGGCCAAATTGAGCCGTGTGGGCCACAAGGGCATGTGGGCCCACACAGGCAGGCCACATAGGCATGTGGGTACATTTTAATTGAAATGTGTTTTAAGGTTGCACGGGTCGCCCAAGTCGACTGTGAACCTACTGTAGGGTCGGTATGCACTACTTAGACTCTTAAATGTGTGAATTGTATGTGTGATGAATGAATACTGAACTGTATGTATAATCGATATTCATATATTAACATCTCATACATTGTATGTTGCACTGCATTAGGTTGGGATGTTGATATTTGGAGGAAGTGTACTGAAAGGCTCTTAAGTCTATTATCTACCAGCTCAGTTACAATTTACTGTTTATGTGCTGCATCCGGTACTACTTAGAGTGTAAGGATGGGTGGGTGTTTTAAACCCCACATGGAGTGTAGGGATGGACGGAGATGGTGTGTAGAGACTGGTTGGGTAGGATTCTGTTACTAATTAATGTATATCTGATACTGTAACTGTGATAAGCTTAGGCCTAATGCATATATGATACTGAAACTGAAATGGGCTCAGACCCGAACTACTACTAAAACTGAAATGGGCTTAGGCCCAGATTGCATTTGACTATTTGTTGTCTGATTGTATGCATATTTTCTGTGGGGATTACATACTGAGTTTACATAGACTCACCCATTTCTGTTTTATATGTCCAGGTCATCCCCAAATTTAGATGGACCGGTGTAGCGGAGGACTCAACGGTGACCACATGTTTATTGTACTGTTTAAACTTCTGTTATGGTTTTAATCCCTATTTATTTATTGGGTTATTTTTTATGTAGATTGGAGTTTTGGGACTATTGCTTTTGCTTTGGATTTTCACTGCTTTTGTGGATTTTTAAATTGCAAACTCAACAAAAACTCAGTTTAAATAGAGATAACGTTTTTCATAAGTGCGAGCGATTTTTCTTCAAATTTCACGGTTTTAAAAGCTTCCGCCACAAAATATGTTTTTAAACAAAACAGTTAACGAGAAAATAGTTTTGAAAGTGATGAAAAATAAATAAAAGCTAACAGACGAAAATGATTTTAACTTGATACGTTTGATTTCGAACTCCAATTCATGTGACATCGCCAGAATCGGCCATAACGTTTGGGCCAAGTTTGGGGTATTACATTTTGCGTTTTGTGAATTAGGATGAGTAAATCCATGCATGCTTATGAGTTCGTACAACATACCCAGAAAAATTTTGAAAATTTCAATACTCGTCTAAAGATGAAAATGGAAAAGAAAGGATTTGGTGGGAAACCAACCTTCTAAGTTGCTGACTACTTTATGCATGTAGACAATACTAATGTTTTCTTCTTCAGATCTACTTTATTTGAGTTCCAAGTTCAAAAGTTTACTCATTTATGGGTTAATGGAGATGACGATAATATTGATATTGTTGGGTTTTAATGAAGGGGATGAATAACTAAAAATGATGAATCGAAAGGTGAAAGGGAACAAAATTAGATTTAAAAACAAAAAATAGGGCTGTCGAATTCTAATATTAGTCATTGGAATCTGGAAATTTATGAATTTTCTTGCAAAGCCATGAATTTTTTGGTTGAAGGAGTTAATAATTAGTTGAGCAAAGAAAAAAAACAAGGAAAGAAGAAGGAAAATAAAAAGAAAAATAAAAAGAAAAAAAAGGTATAAGAGGACGCCAAGTGGTGGCATGCAATTGGTCAGCGTTGCTACACCAGCAAAATATTAACGCTGTTAGTGTCAGGTACCAATATAGTGGACGAAAAAAAGTTCGGGTACTAATATGAGAAAAAAAAACCATAAGTACCAATCTAGGAGAAGCAGACCAGGTCGGGTCCTAATTTTATATTTAACCATAAAACAAAATGAATCTAGGCAAATGGTTGTCCAAGTTCATTTGAATCTAGACACCTTTATCTAGATTCATTCTAGAATTATAAAAACATAAAAATTTATAAAATTTACAAAAAAAATTATTAATGTTTATTAAATTTATAATAATTATTAGAAATAATTTAAAAATATTTTACTAAAAATCTTTAAAATTTTATAAAAATAATTTATTGCTAATCTTTGATTTGCTTGCCACTAGATGAACTTTCTTTCTCACAAGTCTTCTTAATCTCCTTTTCTTCCTTTTTGTCTTTATAGATTTCCTCTAGTCTATCCCATATTTCCTTGACACTTCCACATGAGGAAACTTTGTTGAAAACTTCTTTACTCAGCACAAAGGGGTGTGTGCATAACTTTAGAGTTTGATTAAGCCTTTGCATTGTCATTTGCATCCCATCTTTCTTCCTCCTTAAGTACCTCTAGTGGACCTCTTGAGATAAGCTTCCAAGCACCATAATCAAATGCTTGGACAAACAATTTCATCCTTACTTTCCAATTGGAGCGGTTTTCTTCATTTAGGAGTGAAGGACAAATGATGAATGACCTTTTTTGAAAGTTGTTGCCCTTGACTCAAATGTTATCTTTAAACTTGGTATTTTTGCCTTGGATCACCTCTTTTGGTTGTGAAACCTTTGATAGAGAACTAGTTTTGATACCAATTATTAGGCCCATAAATACTAGGAGGGGGTGAGTTGGTGTTTTAAAAATTTCTACAAACTTTTCTAAATGATAAGGAAAGGGAGAAAGAGCTTGGACAATTCAATTTATAGTAGTTCAACCCCAATTGCCTACCTCCACTACCTTGGTATACCTCAACCGAGGATTTCCCAATTCACTATACTTGAATTTCTACCTTTTAAGGAAAATGTATAACCTTTACAATCACTATCTTTTTCACAAGGCTAAGATAGAACATTCCCTCTAGTTTTTATGGCTTAACTAAAACCCTCTAGCTTTTGTGGCTCAACTAGAAATCTTTTACTAGGAGTGAGTGTTCAATTGAATCGAATTGAATGAAAAAATTTCAAGTTAATCGAGTTGGCGAATGCTATTTTATCATCCTAACTCTATTTGAAATTTTCTCGAATCAAGTCGAGTGAGATGGAATTTCAATCGAATCAAATATATTTATTTGAGTTAAATTAAAAAAATGACTTTGTATCCTTATAACTATTATCACCAACTGTAATCAAATTTGTTATTAACTTTCATCTCTTCATAAGTTATTTATGAATCTTTTATTTATGCGTTAGCTTCTTTGCTTGCTCGGTTGCTTCAATTATCTTCTAGTTTTTGCATTATGTATTTTGAAATTAAAAATATGTTAAATATAAAAATGAGATGTTTTAATAAAAGTTATCTTAAAGATAAAATGTGAAATTAATACCAATATAAAATTTTAACACGAATATTTTATGGTATCGTTAATAATTCAATTTTAATGAAATTTATAAAGATTTAATATGATTAAACAATTCGATAATATAAATAGTATAAAATGTGAAATTTAATTATTAATATAAATAGTAGATATAAATAAAATTATTACTATTTAGGTTTAGGGATTTTTTGGATGATTTTTTATTTTGGGGTAAAGGGTGAAAAGTAAAAGTTTACGGAGGAAATAAAAAGTTTTGAGGGTTGAGGGAGTAAAATTTTTTAGGAAAAGTAAATTGGGAAAACATTAAAAAAGTTTAGGATGAAAATGAGTTTGAGGTAGATGGGGGTAGGATGGGAGGGGAGTAAAAGTATTGAGGAATGTAAACAGATTTACGGGTTTGGGGTAAAAATGTAAAAATGCAAAATATTTTAATAGGAGTTATCATAATCCTTACTTTGGTTTATTCAATGATACACATTGGTGCTAGTTTGTTGTATTGGTTGGACGATTTGAGTATCTATTTGAGTCCGAGTCAGGTTAATAGGGTTACAAATAATAGTTAGTAAATAATTATGATAATATTTGATAATATTGTAACACCCCATACTGGACCCGACCTCCAAATTCGGGCTACAGTGTGCCACATTCGTTGCCAAAACAACTACAATTAATTTAGATGTGAATACATATCACAATTCATATAACTTACTTATGAGTTGCAACCAGAAATGAATTACGTGTTTGAATAGAAATGAACGGAATGAATAGTAAAGAGAAATGAGAAACAGTCAGGAACGATTATGGTTTTCTTCGAAATGGAGAAATGGAGTCATTTAGAAATGAATGTAGGTTTCCAAATATGGAAATGGAAATGGAAATGGAAATGGAAATGAAAATGGAAATGATCCATTTGCAATCCTATATGGATTACTTAAAGAATAATCAGAAGAATTAGTTTATGCTTTTGGACTATTTTGAAGCTTAAAAATGAAAATAAACTATTCAATCATAGTGAACATGTTGAATTGTGAAATATTGAACATATTTTTTAAAAATTTTACCAGGGACAAAATCGTCAAAATTTTGTTAGGGCTAAAGTAGAGATGAGAAAATTGTTTCATATATAAATATTAAATTTTATTTTGGGAAATAGAAAATTTAAATCGGGTTGGATCATATTACAGAGTACTGGGCAAAAAGGTCAGTAAGTATTCATAATTGGACCCGATGTGAAAGAGGCCCAAAAACCCCTCATGGACATGAAATAAGAATTCTAAGTAAGATGTTATTTTGTCGTCCAACCTACTCTTATTCTAAGTAGGATGTTATTTTTCTATTTGAAATAAACCACTACAACTCAACAAGGGTTCTACCTTCTCTTCCTATAAATAAATGGCACCGGTAGAACTATTATGACAAATTTGAGAGGTTGTTATTTTGTCAAAAAATAGAGAGAATTTATTCTCAAATATTACATATATTTTTTGAAATAATAATTCTACCGGTTTCTATTAAGAAGAGAGAATTTTCATTTTCACCCCAAAAAGAGAGAAAACTTTTTCTAGTTCTGTGTTTTGATTCAATTGGTTTGAGCCTACACTCGAAATAGTTCGTGGTATGAGAATAGCGAAGAAGATCGTTTGATTGAAAGTCGGGTACAACGAATGTTCGCTAAGCCAAAAACACAGATATGAATTCAGTTAAGGTTTATTATTATAAATATCACAAACCGGGTCAGTTTTCAAAATTTTAATTTTCTGCTGTGCAAGAAAACTGTTTTCAAACTAGATTTTTTCCAACACACCTTGTGTGCCAATATGCGCTTGTGCGCCAATGTGCACTTAGTGCCAGGATGGACTTTAAGTGCTAGTATGCACTTTGTGCACTAGTATGTACTTTATGTACCAGTTACCTTATTTTGATTCATTTGATGATGCACTTCAGTGCCAGTTTGGTGTGTTGGTTGGACAATTCAAGAATCTGCCCGAGTCTGAGTTAGTTTAATAAAGGGCATATCAAAAGTCGGTAAATAATCTGAATATGGAAATATTTGATACTATTGAACCAAGCAAGTAACAATGTGAATTGTAATAAAGAAGATATATGGTCATATTTTTAAATAAGTTGATGTTAGCTCGATAAATCAAACCGAAATCGCCAAGAGGTGGTGAATTGGCCTTTAAAAAATTTGGTGGAAGCAAAGAGAGAAAATGAAACAATGAACACAAAGATTTAGAGTGGTTCAGCCCCAATTGCCTACTCTGCTATCTTAGCTTTCCACCACTAAGGATTTTCCCAAATTTACTAATCTGCTCAACCTTTAAGGACAAGGTTTAACCTTACAACTTCCTTAAGATTTCTACTCAAATCTTAGGAACAAATCCTGTCAAAGAATTGCAAAGAAGCAAACAAAGAAATAATCTTCACAAGATCAAAGTTTTTGCCAATTAAGAACAAATAAATAAGAATACACTTGACCAAAAGAAAAACAATAAAATCTCACAAGCGTGTACAAGAAAAAATGTGAAAAATGTAACACCCCTCACCCGTATTCAACACCAGAATAAGGTTATGGAGCATTACCTGACTTATAAAACAATTAAACATTCATTTTACATACATTTTCAAATTTAATGCAATCATCATTCAAACTCAATAACATTGTCCCTAATACGAGCCTACGAGGCCCTAAACATGAATTAGAAGTGGTTCGAGACTAAGCTGATAGCTCAAGAAATTTTTGAAACACTTAGAAAATTTTCCAAAATACAGGGGACACATGCCCGTGTGGCCCAGCCGAGTGTCTCACAGGGCCAAAGACACGTCCGTGTCATAAGCTGTGTGCACATTCGAAATGGAAGCACATGGCCATGTCCCAGCCCATGTCTTATCTCGTGTAACTCTCTGACTTAGATCACACGGCCAACACACACGCCTGTGTGGCTAGCCTATGTACCACGCCGTGTGCTAGGCTGTGCCAAACCTGTAGGGTATACTGATTTATGTCATACGGCCAAGACACACGCTTGTGTGCTGGGCTGTGTGGAGCATACTAACTTGATTTCAATTTCAGCACTAGGGGACACACGACCGTGTAACATAACCGTATGTCACACACGGCTTAGACACACTGATAAACCATAAATATAACATGTTTTAATCTCATGCTTCACATGTTCTTGGATGATTTATTATCTAATTTAGTGAATTTGATGCTATTAATCCTTTAGTTTCAGGTTTTATGTTTAGGAGAGCATAGCGGAACAAAAGGAGAAGCAAACGGGCTGATTTAAGGATCCACATGGCTAAGACCATTTCCACACGGTCAGAGCACATGCCCATGTGAGCCACACGGGCTAGCCACACGCCCATGTGCCAGCCCATGTCAATATCGCTCCTTGTTTCCCAAACACGCGGAAAAGGCCAATTTTTAGGTTTTCGAGCATTCTAAAGTCTATATAAACACACTAGAAGAATACCTAAAAAAACACACAGAGTAGAAAGCAGAAATTACTCGAAGGAAGTCGTTGGAATCATCTCGGAAGTAGATCCACTTAAAGATTGAAGATCTCTATTCAAATTTCTCTTGAAGTTTATTTGGGTTTTTTTAGGTCTTGTTTTTCTAAATTTGAGATGTTTTCCTTTTACATTATGAACTAAATTCCTAAATACCTAGGGAAGATGAAACCTACGATGGATCTTATTATTTAATTATCTGAATTATATGATAAATACTTGTTCTTGTTCTTAATTATTGCCTTAATATTTTTAGGATATTAATCCAAGTTTGATGTGCTTATTCAGTGGAGCAAAAGTCCCTGTTTAAGAGTAGATCTAGCATAATTGAGTGGAGTTGCATGTAACCCTAGAAATAGGGCGACATAAATCTACTGGATTAGAGTCAAATCTAATAGGGAAATCCATAGATCGAGTTAATGCGACGATAGGGGTTTTAATTAGAAAGAAATTTCAAGTAATCAACCTAGAGTCAGTTGTTCTTAGTCTCGAAAGAGATATTAACATAATTTAGGGATTTCTATGGATCAAGACAAGTGAATAAATCATTTGATTCAGAGTCATAATAATAAGTGAAGTCTAGGTGGATTCTTTTCTGGGTATTGTCTCTCTCATTGGTTTTCTTAAGTATTTTCCCAATTCAATCTCTATCGTGTCCATAGTTAATTAGTTTAATTTTAAATTAAAAACTTCATTTAATTATTAAGCTAAATAATAGAAAGATAGTTATAATTAGTACTTTTAGTCCTCATGGATACGATATTCTATACTCCATAGCTATATTACTAATCGATAGGTGCTTTTGCCTTAGTCGAAATATTAGTTAGTTTCGTGACCCATCAAGTGTTTGGCACTATTGTCGGGGACTAAATTATTAGAAACACTTAATTTTTATTACTTTAGCCTTTTTCTTATTTTTATTGCATTTTATTTTTGTTTTTACTTTAATTTACTAACTTTTCTTTTATTTACTTCTGGCAGGTTCCTTTAGTCTATGACTAGAAGAAACCCATCAGGACCTCTTGTATTCGACAGTAAAATTGAAAGCATAGCTCATAGAAATCATAGAGAAATAAGGCAGAGTCTACAATATATAGAGGAAGAGCACAAGGATGATACCAATATTACCGAAGAGATAACTGAAAATCGAAATAATTTCGCTACCTCCTATGGTTGCCACGAATCCTGTAAATCAGAATCCTGTTCCGCGTACTATGTACGATTATGTTAAGCCCACTCTCACTGGGGTTGAATCAAGTATGGTTAGACCTGTTATTGCTGCAAATAAATTTGAACTGAAACCTAACACTATTTAAATGATTCAACAATTTGTTCAGTTTGATAGTTTGTAGGATGAAGAGCCAAATACTCATTTGGCCAATTTCTTAGAGTTTTGTGATACTTTCAAGATAAATGACGTTTCTGACGACACCATTGGCCTACGATTATTCCCTTTCTGATCGAGAAATAAGGCTAAGCAATGGTTGAACTCCTTACCACGAGGTTCCATCACTACTTGGGATCAAATGACCGAGAAATTTTTATTAAAATATTTTCCACTAGTAAAGATAGCTAAGTTGAGGAACGATATCTCGTCCTTCGGGGAAATGGATTTAGAGACTTTATATGATGCATGAGAGAGATATAAGGACTTATTGAGAAGGTGCCCTCACCATCGGTTACCTCTATGGTTACAAGTTCAGACTTTTCATAATGGTTTGAACCCCTCAACTAGGCAGATGATCGATGTAGCTGCCGGTGGTACCATAAATAATAAAACACCTGAGAAGGCTTATGAGTTCGTAGAGGAAATGCCACTGAATAATTAACAGCGGCAAATCATGAGGACAAAGCCGACAAAAGCTTGTAGAAATTTTAAATATAAAGATTGATGGTTTATGTGATTCTACGAAGGTACATCCAGTGACGTAGTGTGACACGAGTAGAGGTGGAATGAGCAATTCAGAAAACTTACCCTACGGTCCTATCATGGAAAATGAGAAAATGAGTTATATGGGTAATAATCGTAAACCTCAAAATAATCCTTATAGTAATACTTACAATGCAGGTTGGAGGAATCACCCAAATTTCTCATGGGGAGGTCAAGGAAATCAAAGACCACCACCACCCTCTTCGGGTTTTCAGCAGTAACCTTATCAGTAAGAAATGAAACCGAACCTTGAAGAGATGTTTGAAAAATTTATTTCGATGTCAGAAACTCATTTCCAAAACACCGAGACTGCTTTGAAAAATCAACAAGCATCGATTCAAAGGCTCGAAAATCAAATGGAGCAACTTGCTAAATTAGTTTCGGAAAGGCAACAGGGTAGTTTGCCTAGTAACACTGAACCCAACCCAAGATAGCATGTTAAAGCGGTTACATTGAGGAATGGGAAAGTGTTAACTGAACCTGAAAAGAAGTTGCCACAAGAATCTGATAAAGAAAATGATGAGGAGGTAAAACCCGAAGTGAGCGTAACACCGGTGCTTAAAGAATATAAACCACCGATCTCACATCTAGCAAAGTTGAAGAAAGACCATATGGATGCACAATTTGGTAAATTTCTTGAACTTTTTAAACAGCTACATATTAACTTACCTTTTGTTGAAGCTATTTCGCAGATGCCTACAAACGCTAAATTTCTAAGGGAGCTTCTAACAAATAAAAGAAAGTTTGATGAGCTATCTACTGTGGAACTCAACAAGGAATGTTCAGCTATTCTTCAAAACAAATGTTCAGCTATTCTTCAAAACAAGCTACCAACCAAATTGAAAGACTCAGAAAGTTTCACTATTCCCTGTTTAATTGGTAGTTTGAATATTAAGAAAGAATTAGATGATTTAGGTGCCAGTATTAGTTTGATACCTTATAAAATGTTCAAGCAGCTTGGTCTTGGGGAACCAAAACCAACTAGGATGAGTATTCAATTAGCTCATAGATCTGTTAAGTATCCTAGGGGTACTATTGAAGATGTCCTTGTGAAAGTAGATAAATTCATATTCCTTGTTGATTTTGTTGTGCTTGACATGGATGAGGATGTTGAGGTACCTTTAATTTTAGGTCGTCTATTCTTAGCTACTGCTAAAGCTATCATTGATGTAGGTGACGGTAAACCTGTGCTTAGGGTAGGTGACGAAGAGATTATTTTTAAAATTTATGATGTCATACGATTCTCTAGAGAACAAGATGATTCCTGTTACTTTATTGACTCTATTAACCATTCTTTCTAAATTCTCTTCAGGAAATCATTCATAAAGACATACTGGAACTGTGTCTTGTCGAATAAGAGGAGGTTGATGACGATACCACTGAGATAGGGAAGATAAAAATTAATTTAAACTTTAACGAGTCTTCCCCAAGGCAAAAGAAGTATGAGGGTATTGAAATAAACGACGAACTAAAACAAAAACCCTCTATTGAAAAACCTCCCAAATTGGAACTGACGCAATTACCAGATCACTTAGAGTATGCGTTCCTCGGAGACAATTTGACACTACCAGTGATTATTGCTTCCAACTTGCAACCCAATGAGAAAAATGAGTTATTACAAGTACTGAGGGAGCATAAAAGAGCCATAGCTTGGAAGATTTCTAACATTAAAGGGATCAGCCCTTCGTTCTGCACCCACAAAATTTTAATGGAAGATGAATATAAACCGTGCTTGCAAGCTCAAAGATGACTGAATCCCAACATGAAAGAAGTTGTTAAAGTCGAGGTAATTAAACTTCTAGATGCTGGTATTATTTATCCTATTTCTGACAGTACTTGGGTAAGTCTTGTGCAGGTTGTTCCAAAGAAGGGAGGCATGACTGTTGTAGCCAATGAGAAGAATGACTTAATTCCAACAAGAACAGTCACAGGTTGGAGAGTTTGCATTGACTACAGGAAATTGAATGATGCGATGAGAAAAGATCACTTTCCCTTACCATTCATTGATCAAATGTTGGAAAGATTATCTGGGCATATGTTTTATTGTTTCCTAGACGGACTCTCTGGCTACTTTCAAATTCTGATAGCTCCTGAGGATCAATAGTAGACAACATTTACATGTCCATACAGTATGTTTTCTTATTATAGAATACCTTTTGGATTATGTAATGCTTTTGCCACGTTTTAGTGCTGCATGTTAGTTATCTTTGATGAACTTGTAAAAGACATTATGGAGGTATTTATGGACAACTTCTCGGTATTCGGTAATTCTTTCCATCTTTGCCTTAAAAATTTAAAACGAGTTCTAATGACATGTGAGGAGATGAACCTTGTGCTTAATTTGGAAAACTGTCACTTCATGGTTCAAGAAGGGATTGTATTAGGTCACAAAATTTCTAATAAAGGGATTGGGGTTGATAAAGCAAAAATTGAGACCATAGAAAAATTACCTCCTCCAAGTTCAGTTAGGTTGTTAGAAGCTTTTTAGGACATGCTGAGTTTTATAGAAGATTTATTGAAGATTTTTCTAAAATAGCCAAACGTTTAACAAAACTACTAGAAAAAGACATACCTTTCAATTTTGATCAGGAATCTTTAAAAGCATTTAATACTCTCAAAGATAAATTAATAAATCTCCAATTGTAATTGCACCTGATTGGAATTTTCCCTTTGAACTAATTTGTGATGCAAGTGATTTTACAGTAGGTGCAGTTCTTGGACAGCGAAAAGACAAGCATTTTCAACCGATTTATTATACTAGCAAGACTTTAACAACTGCACAAGAAAACTACACTACCACTGAGAAAGAATTACTAGTTGTGGTTTTTGCATTCGATAAATTTATATCATATCTCCTATTATCTAAAGTTGTTGTTTACACCGACCATTCAGCTCTTTGTTATCTCATAACTAAGTCTGATGCAAAACCTTGACTCATAAGATGGATTCTACTTTTACAGGAATTTGATTTAGAAATTCAGGATAAGAAAGAAGTTGAAAACCTTGCAGCAAACCACCTTTCTAGGCTTGAAAATCCACATATCAAATAGCTCGATGAGAGTGAGATAAATGACTTATTTCTTAAGGAAGAACTCTTGGTTATATCTGACTCTAAGGTACCTTGGTTTGTAGATATCGAGAATTATTTAGCTGCTAACATCTTACCAAAAGAGTTGACATATCATCAAAAGAAGCGACTTTTTGCTGATGTGAAAAATTATTTTTGAGATGATCCTTTTTTTTTCGTATATGTGCAGATCAAGTAATTCGAAGATATGTTACAAAGTTAGAGGCAAGCAAAATCCTAGAACACTGCCATTCAGGACCAACGAGAGGACATTATAGTGGGACTACAACAACACATAAAATGCTTGAATCAAGTTTTTATTGGCCCCCACTATTCAAAGACGCTAACAGGTATGTCACTTCTTGTGATAGATGCCAAAGAATAGGTAATATCTCTAAACGAGATGAAATGCCTCAAATATATATACTATCATGTGAAATATTTGATGTATGGAGCATTGATTGTCTAGGTCCGTTCCCTAGCTCCTTTGGGTATAAATACATCTTAGTACCAGTTGAGTACATGTCAAAATGGGTGGAAGCTCAAGCTTTACCTACTAATGATGCCAGAGTGGCAGTAAGATTTCTTAAGAAGCTCTTCTCTCAATTCAGAACACCTAGAACGATCATTAGTGATAGGGGTACTCATTTTTGTAATGCTTAATTCGAAAACGTCCTTAACACCATAGAACAACTACCCTTTATCATCCTCAAACTAGTGGACAAGTTGAAGTGGCAAACCAAGAGCTTAAACGTATTCTAGAGAAAACCGTAGAATCGAATAAGAAAGGTTGGGCGGTAAAAGTAGACGACGCTTTATGGGCCTATAGAAACGCTTTTAAAACTCCCATAGGAACATCTCCTTACAAACTTGTTTATGGGAAAAGTTGTCATTTACCATTTGAGTTAGAGCACAAAGCATTTTGGGCTTTAAAATTCCTAAATTATGATCTCAAACTTGCAGGTGAGAAGAGATTGATGCAATTGAACGAGTTAGATGAATGGCGAATGAATGCTTATGAGAACTCACGACTATATAAAAAAACAACAAAGTGACACCATAATGCTCGTTTAAAGTAGCCCAAACAATTTGCAGCCGGAGATCTTGTTTTGCTATACAATTCAAAGCTAAAATTGTTTCCTGGAAAGCTGAAATCAATATGGTTAGGTCCATTTGTAGTCCAAATCATCTTTCCCTACGGCACAATAGATGTAACTCACCCAACGTACGGCACATTCAAAGTAAATGGTCGTCGACTTAAACTGTATAATGGTAAGGACTTTAGAGATGATAGAGAGGAGCTTCAGCTCCGTGAACCTTCGTAATTGAGAGCACAAGGTAAGTCTAGCTTAAGACTTTAAATAAGTACTTCTCGGGAGGCAACCCTAGTACTAACATTGCTAATTTCCTCATTTTTACTTCATATTTTTTCTTCAAAATTAAAGAAACATTAAAATGAAGGTTTTTGACCTACATGGCCTAGACACACGGGCGTGTCCTAGGCCGTGTGACTTAACATGGGTGCGATAACAAGTTTCATAGTCGTGCAATATGACCGTATATACCACACGACCTAGACACACGGGCGCGTCTTTGGCCTTGTGGATCTTGGGACTTAGTCTTTATTTTTTCAAGGAAATTGACAGTGAGTTACACGGCCATGCGACACAGCCGTGTAACCCACACGGCTAGTACACACGGGCGTGTCCTCGGCCGTGTGAACCCTGAAGCTTAAATCCCCAAAAATTGACAGAGACGCAGGTTAAAAGAATCCACACGGGCATGTGACACGACTGTGTGGACTACACGGCCTGGACACATGGACATGTCCTAGGCCATGTGAAAACTGAAGCTTAATTTTTCAAATTTAAAACAAGTTAGAGAGCTACACGGGCGAGGCACACGGCCGTGTGTTCAGACACATGGGCGTGTGGGAGACCACACGGGCATGGGAGAAGCTAACAACATTGCACACGGCCATGTGGTACGGCCGTGTGAACCACACGGTCTAGACACACGGGTGTGTCCAAGGCCTTGTGAAGACTGGGCTTAGAAATTTAATTGCACACGGGCTATACAAAGGCCACACGGGCGTATGATGTTACACGACCGTGTCACCCTTAAAGCCCTAGCCCCACTTTTTCTTTTCATTTGTCATCCTCTCCAAATCACTTAAGAACCCTAGCCGCCGCCGCTCCTTCCTCCTTCTCACAGTCCGTCGACCGGCCACCATACCTTCTCCCTTCTCCCTTTCCCCTCTTCCTCTTTCTTTCTCTTTCTCACCTTCTCCCTTTTTCCTTTTGTTTCATCTCCATTCAGCACCCACCATTCCGACCATCACTTCTCCCCCACTTCAACCATCGTGTTCCCATTGTTTCTTTGAGCTCTGGTCACCACCATCGGTTTTCCTTTTTTCCCCCATTTTTAGTTATTTATTTTATTTTTCTTTGTTATTATTATTATTATCTATTATTGGTCCATATTGTTATTGTTATTGTTATTGTTATTGTTATTGTTATTGTTATTGTTATTGTTATTGTTATTGTTATTGTTATTTATTCTTATTCTTATTCTTATTCTTATTCTTATTCTTATTTATTCTTATTCTAATTCTTATTTATTCTTATTCTTATTCTTATTCTTATTTATTCTTATTCTTATTTATTCTTATTGTTATTTATTCTTATTGTTATTTATTCTTATTGTTATTTATTCTTATTGTTATTTTTTATTATTATTGTTATTTATTATTGTTATTTTTATTATTATTGTTATTATTATTGTTATTTATTATTATTATTATTATTATTATTATTATTATTATTATTATTATTATTATTATTATTATATTTTCATTAGTTCTATTATTAATTTATGCTTATCAGTTATTACTGCTTATTTGACTTATTCACCCTTGTATATGAATTTGAGTTTACTGATGAAATTTGGATGATTCTTGATTTCGTTATTGCCCTAGTTGATGCTCGATACTAGCTATATTATCTTATTCAGCAGGATTTTACATTTATTTTAGTTGACTCCATTGTTGATTCCTCTCTTGTTAGTATTTAATTATTCATTTTACATTCTTTATTCCTACCAGTTTAATTATAAATACTACACTCTTGTTTGGTGTCTAGCTTGCTATGTTCATAGTCACTTTCTTTCTTAACCACTTGATGCGATTTAATTAGAATTAATATTTCTTATCAGGTTATTCCTATTATATGGTTCGCCAAATTGACTTATTTGAGCGCTTTATTTCAGACTCATTATGACAAATACTTGAGAAAAGTCTAAAGTTGCCGTCTCCGCTTCGAAAAAGTGAAAGGGCCCCTTGGGACCTCCTCCTTGAGCGCATCTGTCGAGGCTCGCCACCCCTACCTCTGATTTGCGGCGAGCCCCTAAGAGGATCTGTACCGGCTTCATCAAGTGTGACCACTCGGTCTGGGCTGTTGTGTTGATTGGGCCACGTTAGAACAAGTCCGATTAGCTGATGCTGTGTGCGCGATTATTGCTGGAGCTCTGTGGGATCGATTTTTCACCCTCATCGAGCCCACCTACATGGAGCTCATCTGAGAGTTTGATGCCACATTTTTGGTCCAGCAGGTCATGTCGGTCCATGACGAGCCAAGCACCATCACCTTTCGTCTCAGTGGTTTAGAGTGACATATGAGTGTTCTAGAGTTCGTTGCTGCTTTAGGACTCTACACAAAGGAATT
Source organism: Gossypium arboreum (assembly GCF_025698485.1). NCBI lineage: Eukaryota > Viridiplantae > Streptophyta > Magnoliopsida > Malvales > Malvaceae > Gossypium > Gossypium arboreum. Next base: position 99,437,930 of record NC_069080.1, read on the forward strand.
CATGAGAGCCGAAGACTTTCTTCAGCTTCATCGGCATATTCATCACTCACCTTCATGCTATTGGACTGATCTCACGAGCGACCTGACAAATTATTATGCGAGTCGCTCGAAGGCGACGTCTCTCCTACCGGCCCTACGATACCTTCACGCTCTTCTAGCTCATAAGTTGACAAGTTAGGGAGAGAGCACAGGAGTGGTTAGTGCTTATGACGCCTATTTTCTGTGGAGCATGGCTATCGGCCATGTTTTTGATTTGGCGTACTTCATCGCGTTCGCCTGTCACCATCAAACTGAGCGCCACAAGAAAGACCCCATCTGTCTCAGCCCTTACGTGACTCGTCTCACTCAACACTTTGGTCTACTCGACACATCGGAGCAGTCCTTGACACTTACCCTTATTGGCCAGATGTCCCCTCAGGGTATCTCGAGCATGATCCACATGAGGATGATCGAGCGGCGACGTAGAGTAGACCCTCCTCAGTATAGACTATTTCAGTCTAATGTTCAGCATGACCCAAAGGACTTCACTAATGATGTTCCTCCCTACCACGAAGATCCACCTCCACCACTACCACCTTCGAGTCATTGCCCCACTCATTTTGTTGCTACCCTTGCGGACCTCTCGGAGTGATTTACTAGATTCGAGCAATAGTGTTTTCAGAGGTTCGACAATAACAATGCCACTTTGTAGCAAATATGTCAACACCTCCATATTTCATCTTCAACACCGACGACTCACGATGTTGACGTCTCTGGTGATGAGGACCATTGAGTCCATTTATCTTTATGTTTATTTTTATTTTTATGTTTATTTTTTTTTATTTTTTTATTTTTTTGGTTTTTTTTATTTTGAACTTTATTTTAATTATCATGGTTGTTTCTAATCAAGTAACCCTCTTAATCCTCTTCAGTATTGTGTTTATCTTCTTGTCAGTTGCTCAGAATTTTGCACTCCCTCTACATTTATCTACAATTTTGCTTTTCACTATTTTGAGAATTTCATCCAACAGTCAAGGCAGTTTTAATTCTCTCCCTCTCTTATGATATTCTGGTTCTATTATGATTATATTTGTTTGTACATTAAGGACAATGTACATCTTAAGTGTGGGGAGCTTATTTATAGTATTATTTGAAAATCCCTGAATTATGCCTTGTGTTTAAATGATTTTCTCATATTACTATTAGAATGAATTATTATCGATTTATGAAAATCATTCATGTGTTTTAGATTAAATTCATAGGTAATTGTGTATTGATTGTTTAAACTTTAAGACATTAGAGAATTAAGCATGAGAAGTTTATTTTCAAAATTAAAATTTTTAGGTTGTTTCCCTAAATTGGGGTATTACCTTGAAGTTTGAAATTTGCAAGATTGACATCAAAAACCATAATTTTTGTGAGATTTTGAGTCTTTAGAGCATACATTTTTCTTGCTCACTTTATTATCGGTTTTGAGTGTGTCAATATTGAATTGTTATTCTAAAACTTGCTTCGATTATACATGTTGAGACCATACCTTTGATTTGATATACTAAGATGATAAAGGCACCTAGGTTTTAACCCACTTATCCTATAAAAAGCCTACCTTAATAATTAACCCTTAGTGAACCCCTTTGAGCCTAACAAGCCGTTTTTTAATTTACCATTAATATTTACCCATAACTCATTTTTGATTCGTTGAGAATTTCCCTAGTTTATTGACTCCCTTTTTGTTGAGATTTGATTAGGTTAGTTGCTTAACTATGTTCTTTTAATTCAGTTGTCTCATTTTCTCTTATTATTCATTCAAAAAAAAAAGTCAAAAAAATTTATTATACATTTATGTTGATTATTTCTTGTTCTTTGGTTTGAGCTTAAGTAGTTAATTTCATATTCTGAGAAGAAGCTCGTTTTATTCTTCAATTATTTCGATTGATGTAATTATTCAGTATTAGTTTAGTTTTTCTATTTAGGTAATTTATCAATTCAATCTCGATTCTAACCTTCTTGTTTAGCCTTTATCCACACCTTTAACCCAAGCCTCATTACAACCCTTTAAAGACCTTTTGATTTGTATATCATCTCATTTTACAGTGGTGGAGATTTGATTTTCATGCAAGCCTATGGTAATAAATTTTCTTGTTTGACTTTTGAGTGCTTAATTTTTGAACCTTAAACACTTTGAGTGATTTCAGTGAATCCTTAGTGAGGAGGTCAAATCTTGTCGGTTTCAAATTAAAGGTAAATAATTAAATAAGGGGAAATACCTATGTTTTCATGTTTTTAAAAATGCTAGACTTGGATTGCTTGTGCATTTAGTGCTCTTTTAGTTGAATTATCGATGTGTGATTATCTGTGAATTATGATAAAACATTATTGATGAGAATTATGAATTGAGGAAGTTTAATTTTAATTGTGGGTTGAGGATTTTGCTTGAGGACAAGCAAACGTTTAAGTGTGGGGATATTTGATAAACCATAAATATAACATGTTTTAATCTCATGCTTAGCATGTTTTTGGATAATTTATTATCTAATTTAGTGAATTTGATGCTCTTAATCTTTTAATTTCATATTTTATACTTAGGAGAGCATAGGGGAACAAAATGAGCAGAAAACAGGCAAAAAACGGACAAAACGGGCTGATTTAAGGATCCACACTGTTTGAGCACACGCCCGTGCATGGGCTAGCCACATGCCCATGTGGTAGCCCGTGTCAATATCGCTCCCTGTTTCCCAAATACGCGGAAAAAGCCAATTTTTAGGGTTTCTGAGCATTCTAAAGTCTATATAAACACACTAGAAAAAAACCTAAAAAAACACACAGAGTAGAAAGTAGAAATTACTCGAAGGAAGCCGTTGGAATCATCTCGGAAGCAGATCCACTACAAGATTGAAGATCTCCATTCAAATTTCTCTTGAAGTTTATTTAGGTTTTTTTAGGTCTTGTTTTTCTAAATTTGAGATGTTTTCCTTTTACATTATGAACTAACTTCCTAAATACCTAGGGAAGATGAAACCTACGATGGATCTTATTATTTAATTATCTGAATTATATGATAAATACTTGTTCTTGTTCTTAATTATGTGTTCTTAATTATTGCCTTAATATTTTTAGGATATTAATCCAAGTTTGATGTGCTTATTCAGTGGAGCAAAAGTCCCTGTTTAAGAGTAGATCTAGCATAATTGAGTGGAGTTGCATGCAACCCTAGAAATAGGGCGACATAAATCTACTGGATTAGAGTCAAATCTAATAGGGAAATCCATAGATCAAGTTAATGCGACGATAGGGGTTTTAATTAGAAAGAAATTTCAAGTAATCAACCTAAAGTCAGTTGTTCTTAGTCTCGAAAGAGATATTAACATAATTTAGGGATTTCTATGGATCAAGACAAGTGAATAAATCGTTTGATTCAGAGTCATAATAATAAGTGAAGTCTAGGTGGATTCTTTCCTGGGTATTGTCTCTCTCATTGGTTTTCTTAAGTATTTTCCCAATTTGATCTCTGTCGTGTCCATAGTTAATTAGTTTAATTTTAGATTAAAACACCTTCTTCAATTATTAGGCTAAATAATAGAAAGATAGTTATTACTAGTACTTTTAGTCCTCGTGGATATGATATTTCGGACTCACCATAGCTATACTACTAATCGATAGGTGTGTTTGCCTTAGTCGAAATATTAGTTAGTTTCGTGACCCATCACACACACCTTTGTCTCTACCCGTGTAGACAAAAATAGGTTATTTACCAAGCCATTTTACCACCCAATCTTGCTTATACCTAAATCAACCCAATTGGAACCAAACATAGCATATAATAGACATTCAATCAACCTCAACCAAGCATACCATTTCTAACACCAACAATTACAAGGCATACATTATCACGAAATGCCATCCAATTCCATACCAAAACTTACTTTCACAAAACATTAAAAATAACCAATCTCAAATATGCATTATTTGCCTAGATTCACTAGCATAACAATATTCATTACTCAACTATTTGCTATCCATAATACTTAATATCAACAAGTATCACATATACCTCATCCAACACATCACACAAACCATATACACATTTATATACATGATCAAAGATACCAAAATAAGCCAACTCCCATGGTTATTTACAAAACCAAACCTTAGACATTTACAAGCCAATTCAAATGGCTAAATTTGTGACAGCCCAAAATTGACCCTAGTCGGAAGGTGGTCTCGGGACCACAAAACCGAGGTATAAAAATAATTTAAAATTTATTTCGATGCCTATAATATGTGTGTATTCATGTATGACATTTTTTGATGATTGATTTAGTGTTATAAAGGTGAATTTCACTAGAAAGGACCTAGTAGTGAACTTTGAAAGTATGATGGGGAAATGTGTGATGACTAATTAAAGCATGCATGCAAAATAATGGACTTGCATGTCAAATTCCCTTTGTACAAGTGATGGCCGGCCATGACAAAGAGATATGGGCTAAACATGTCATGAAACATGTTTTGTTGGGCATTAGGGAGAAATAATAAACAAATAAGCATGGGTAAGAAAAGAATGAAAAAAAATGTGTGTGAGTGTGGTAATCCCCCTTGCCGTGAGTTGAGAAAGAAGGAAGAAAAAAATTTGTTGTGTTCATCCTTTCTCATCTTTTGGCCGAAAATCATAAGGAGGAAGAAAGAGGATTTTTGCTTCATGCTTGGTTTAGAAGAGATCTAGAAGGTGATTTGGCTAAATTGGCATCAAGATTAAGGTATGTATGAGGTTGTGTTAGGAGTTTCATGCATGTTTTGGTTGCTAACTTGATGTGCATGTTAGCCATGGCTCAAATCTTTGTTATGCCATGGAAATGGTATTTGGTCAAAGTTGTTATGGTGATAAAGCCATTGCATGCTAAGTGTGAAGCTTGATGATGATGCATGCAATGATGGATTGTCTACTCATGAGTAAGATTTTGAGTTTTCTTTTGTTTAACCATGATTGAAGTTGAAAAGGGCATGATTGTCATATTCGCCATGATACATTCATGAGCATGGTTCATGCTTCTTGCATGTTAGTTAAAATTTGTGTTTTGGATGGCTATGGCCACCTTGAAATTCGGCCATGCTCATATATGTATATATATGTTTGCACATGATGTTTTGGTTGTGAACTAAGTGATGAATATGTTTGTTTAAAGAAGAAGATGTTGAAGAATGATTGTGAAATTGCAAGCACATTCGGCCTAGCACACATATGAGTGCTTGATGCTATAATATAAGTTTTGAGCTACAATATGCAAAGCATTAACTAGTAAAATGCATGCTGTTTTTGTGAGGTATTAAGTGCATAATTGGCCTCAACATGGACATGAATATTCGGCCTTAGGTAGCCTATTGAAGGCCTTAGCTTTTCCTTGATGCTCGAATGAATTGTATTGAATTGCTTGATGTAGTATAAAACGTGCATGACCATTGTGTATTCAAGCTAAAGGGTGGCCATATGACCATTTAAACTCCTTGTCATATTCGCCATAAGCTAGCACAATGAGGTTTTAATAAATTGAATTTGTTTGAATTAGCTCAAGAGCTTAGAGGGCCACAATTGGACAAGGGAAGGAAAAAGTGATCGAATAGCCGTAAAAGCCGTTCGACAACATCCGAGGTAAGTCCTCAAGAAGTGACCTTAATTGAATTATGTGGAATGAAATATGGATGTATTGATTATTGATTTATGTGTGTATGAGTATTCGAATGATACCCGGCTAAGTCCCAAGGCGATTATGCTAATGATTATAATTGTGTTTGAGCCTTAGTAACGAAAATGAAATATGTATGTCCAATGATTATTGATGTATGTGTGCATGAGAAATTGAATAATATCCGGCTAAGCCCCAAGACAATTATGCTGGAAATTATAACCGGTTAAGACCAAGGCAATGGTGCTAGTGGCTATATCTGGCTAAGACCAAGGCATTCGTATGAGTCATTCTATCCGGCTAAGACCAAGGCATTTGTGCAATCGTGATATCCGGTTAAGTCCCGTAGGCCTTGGTGCGGGTTACCATATCCGGCTATGTCCCAAGGCGTTTGAACGAGTAGCTATATCCGGTTAAGCTCAAGGTATGTGATTTGAAAATTATAAGCTTGCTGGAAAATTTCAGCTAATACACTTGTGAAATTTCCCAATAACAAGGTAGGTGTGGTGTGTGCTTATGCTGCTAGGAGTAAGAGCGTATGCATATCCGCTCCTATGATGGAACGAGTTATCGGCCTTAACGAAGCCGTTAATTGTGTATGAACCTAAGAGTTGGGATGGTGAAGTAAGTATGATTATGTGAATGTGTATTAGTGAAATGATGTATTTGGTTATGTGAATGTAATGCTTTAATTAAAGCTGATTTTATTCCTTGAGACTTACTAAGCATAAAAATGCTTACCCGTTGCTTTGGCTCTCTGTCTTATAGATTTTGCTCGATAGCAATCGGATTCGGGATCATTAAAGTCAAGTCATCCACACTATCAACGCCTCTATTTTGGTATAAATTTTGGTTGAACTTTGAAATGGCATGTATAGGACTACCCTTGTTGGTTTAAAATGTGGTGATGTATATGTATACGGCCATGCGAAAATGGCTCGTAAAAGTGAAGAATGAACTTAGACTATTTGCGGTTTGTATATATATATATGGTGTCATGATGTGACTATGAATTGGAAATGGGAATGTTCGTCACATGATCAGCCATTGGCATGGTTAAAATGATCATATGTGGACCTATGTATGGCAAGACTAGTTGGTTCATGGAGACTACAAAATAGGTAAGACCTACCTTAAAAAACAGATGCTGCCAGCTGCAGTAACGTGAATGTGAAAAATCACCAAAATTTGTAGGAATGGTATTAAATAGTGAATCAGCTATGTAAATTAATCTTGATGAGTCTATTTTCATATGGAAGAAACGAAATGGTCATAGGAGTTACTTGTTAAGAGATATTAAAGCTATTGTGAGACAGGGCCAGAATGGTTTCTGGGTCCCCTGTCGCAACTTTAAAATTTACTATAAATTATGCAGAAAGAATTAGGAGTCATGCCTTATATGTGCAGATTCCATTTTGAGTCTAGTTTCATTAGAAATAAACGGCACCAGTATTAAAGCCCTGTACAGAGAGATATTCAAGTTGTAACGCGCGAAGGTCAGAGCAGTCGATCCCTGTAACATGGGTGACTTTAACTAATAAACTGTACCAATTGGCCCGACCAAAATTCTAGAAATAAATCCATGGATGGATATATGAGTCTAAATTCATGGAAAATTTACGAAACCAGTTTCCGAGTTTTGAAACTCGAGATATGATTTTTAAGGTGACAGTGACGCAGTTTTCCAGCCCGACTGGAAATGTCAAATTGGTGGGCAAAATATGTGGACTTGGCTTGTTAACCCCTCGTGTCCGACACCGGTGATGGTCTCGGGATCGGGGTGTTACAAAATTCATTACCAACACATATATCAAAATGACCAAAGTTCCTATACATGCCATATACTTAAAATACTTAATTTCAAATGTACTAAAGAGATAGTTGGATAGTGTGATGAAGTCTTCGATGGTCCTCGAATCTGAGCTAGCTTTGAATTCACTATAAGACATGGAAAATTAAACAATTTAAACTATAAAGCTTAGTAAGCTCGTATGAAGATATTAAGCAATACTTACCATTTAATTTACCATTCAAAATATGCATATAACATACCACAAAATTATTAACCACAATGTTAACATGTATTCAATCATCTATATAATCATGAGCTCACTTCTTTCATATGTTCGATGTATATATAGTTTCTGTACATACCTGTTCTGATACGTATCTATTCTCACTATTTCATATCTTCGATATATCGGTTGAACCATTTGGAATAATACATGATACTCAGGAATCTCGCACCCTAAGTGCCAATATTTATAGTCGAAGCTATCTCAATAAATCTTGCACCAAAGTGCCAATACATAGCTATCTCAATATCATATCTCAATAATGTTCACTTTCGAGCTATCAACAGGTCTGCTCAAATAAGTTGATGGTCATGACATAACTACACAGTGCTGCTCACATAAGCTGACGAGAATCTGCAACACATGCTGGATAACTCAGCCACCAGTAGAACGTACGAACCAGCACCCAAAACAATAATAATCCCTAATGACACGTCATTCGTATCTTAATCTATTCCTAAGGTTCAACCGGGATTTCCTCACTTGCCGATTCATCGTCGAACATGTCCGTAGATTCGTACTCACAATTTATGCAATATCAAAGCATTTAAAACACAATTATAACAAAGCTTATTACATACAAACTTACCTCGAATGTAAAAACGATGAATTAAGTTGATTAATCCGAAACCTTATTCTTTCCCTAATCTAAATTCGTATTTCGACTTCTTGACCTAAATATAATCAAAATTAACTTATTTAATAGTCACTCTATTCAATTTAATTCAAAAACACACAATAAGGAATTTTTACATTTTTACCCCTAAGATTTTAACATTTTTACAATTTAGTCCTTATTTCATAAAATCACAAATTCATGCAATTCAACCAAAACCCATGCTATCCAAATTTCAATTAGGTCCCTATCAGTCCATATTTTTTTTATTTATTTCACACTTTAACCATGAATTTTACACATTTTACAATTTAACCTCTAATTGACAATTTTGCCAAAAATCACTTTACAAATATTGTTTATCTAATAACAAGCATGCATTTTCTATCATTAAACACCAAAATACCCATAGATTCATCAATGTAAAAAACCCTAAACCTTTAACAGTTTTGCAAAATAGTCCCTAGGCTAGCTAATTAAGCTGCAATAATCTCAAAAACATAGAAATCATTAAAAACGAGACAAAATTGAACTTACATGCATGAAAATTTTCTTGGCCGAATATCAAGCTTCTCCCATGGCTAATTTAGGTTGAATTTTCGGTGGAGGAAATATACTAAGGAAGATGATGGCTTTGTTTTTGTTATTTTACTTAATTCAATTCATTAAATTACTAAACTAAACTTAACTATTAACATTAAAACACTAGATAAAAATGTCCATAAATGTCCACCAACTAAAAAATTGGTCTAATTACAACATAAAGATCTCCACCTTAATATTCCATAGATGTTAGACACCTTTAACTAATAGAACACAAGTTTTACATTTTACGCGATTTAGTCCTTTTTATCAAATTAAACACTCAAACGATAAAAATTCTTAACTAAATTTTCACACAATCATAATATCATGCTGTAAATATTAAAATAATAATAAAATAATTATTTTGACTTCAAATTTTTGGTCTTGAAACCACTGTTCCAATTTGACTGAAAATGGGCTGTTACAAAAGAATTGAGCACAAAGGTTGTTTGATTGATCTTTAAGCTTTGATAATCTCTTTAATTGTTGTAGGGTATTTTGAAGTTGTTATTTATACCCTCTAATTGATTTCAAACTTTTGAGGTTGTTGTGGTAGTCAATAGAGTCGTTGGGGATGTGAAAACTAAAGCATTTAATACACTTGTAACAACGAGTATCGAGACCAGATAAAAATTTATTGATATTTTTTGCAATAAATGCTAAATTCAATTACCGTTGGAGTTTAACGATCGATACCAAAACAATTTTTGTCGATACTTTATGAAATGGTATCGATACCGTATCAATACTTTGTTGATTTTGTTAAAAACATAACGCCATTTTGGTATCATTTATTTAAAGGGTATCAATATTTCAAAATTATTAATACTTGGCCAAAAAGGTATCGATACTTTTTGGCTTGGAGCAATTCTGATTTGTTTGAAAAACAATTTTATTTGTTAAAATCATTTTAACTTGATTTTAAAGTTGTTTCAAAAATTTTCTAAGAGTTAAAAGTAAATATGCAAAAAATTTCTCTTAGAATTTAAATTGAAAAATCATTTTGTCAATTTTGTTCAATTTTAAATTTTATTCAAAAACACTTTAATTTGTTATATCAAAATATTTTATCAAATAAAGCTTGCATTAACAATTAAAAATGAGCCCTAAGGGATGAAATGAATACGATGAGTCACCATACTCCAGAAATGAGCAGAATGGTATAAAAACCAAAGCAAAAGAGATTAATATCATGGTACATAAATGATATGATCTTATTGACATATTGTATAAATGCATAAATGAATGCTTAATCATGGAATGGTATGGAATTGGTATGAATTGAATGATTGTTAATGGTTTAATAAGTTGAAGATATATATGTAAAAATGTTTGTAAAGTTGTTTTGGACTTGTTATAGGTATGTTACATATGCAAATTGATGATAGAAAATTGCTTGTCACTTTGGCACATGAATTGGTTGAATATTAAGTGCATATAAGCATGTTTTATCTTGAGATGTATTGTTAATGCTTGTTATATATATCTTGAATAAAAAATGTACCACTGAGCATTATTGCTCAGTAGACGGTTTTTTTTTTCTGTGTGCAAGTTCAGGTGTTTCTTAAAGTCCCAAGATTTGAAGTCAGCATCTACAGTACCGTTTCTAACTCAACAAAGTTTGTATAGAGCATTTCATTTTGGTATTTTGGCATGTTGTTAGGGACATTTTGTTTAATGTCACAAATGGTTAAGTTGTAAATGCATGTGTTAATTATGTGAATTGATTAGTGTATATGCTTATAAAAGATGTGGTAATGTTGAACATGGCGTTTTAGGCTTGTTTTAATGAGGAATGGTTGAAATTGAAGTCTTGAGTTTTGTAATACATGGTTGATGATGTTTTGGTAAGGTTCATTTAGGTACCAATTTGAAGTTTTTGAGTTGTAGGGATTACGTCGCGATGACATACCCCCAATTTCGTGACAAGAATTAGTTTAGGGCTCACTTACGATGATGTAGCCTTTAGGTCACAACAAGCCCTAGTCAAAAAGTCACATCACAACGAGAAAACCCCCAAAGTCGCCACATCAACTCAAAATTTTGTAACATTTATAATTCGATCCTAATTTAATAAAAGAGCTTTCGTAGGCTTGTCTAAAGCCCATAATTGATAATGCATTGTATATTTAACATGAATTACTTGTATTTAAATATATTTTGACATTGAATTGGATATTATTGATTGTAGTTGCTTTGACAATGAATGTGACAAATTGAACTCGAACTCGACGATCGGGTTGGGTATTGAGGTGTTACAAATAGAAGTGGATTTGTATGAATGGAAGTGGACTTGTATCGGTAGATGTCCCAAGTATCAATAAAAGTTTGGAGGAATGCTTGGGGTGCTCTCTAACTTGCTTTTATCGGTAGAGCTTCCTCTAAGTATCAATGCAATTTCTCATAGTTTAAAACACTTAAAAATATTTTGGATTGACCAAAAAGCATTTAGATAAATTATAACACATTTAAAACATGTTTTAGAGTAGTTTTACAAGTCTTTGAAATGCTTTGAAAATATTTAACAAAATTTTAATAATTATTTTCACCAAATGAATTAGGAAATATAAATAAAAAATTATCTTAAATATTGCTATATTAAAACTTATGACATCAAAGCTAACAAACATTATTTAAGGATCAAACACAAGACCGACAAATTCAAGTGAAAATTTCTTATCACTCCACCAATAATAATTTGTTAAAATACTTTTAGAAATATATGTTTTAATATAAAACATTTCCACTCACCCATATCGTGGGTGTGATAAAATCTATTACTAATAATGTTGTTGATTAAGTTGGTGTCATAAATTAACTCAATACTAACTTAGGAATGATGATAACACCATTATAAATAATTGCATTCATTTAATATTCTTAATCTGATTTACTCACATTTTAATCTAATTTTTTTAATTTTAAGTTTGTAAATATTTTACGTGGCATTATTTATTAATTTTAAACAATATATTTTATTATTTATTTATGTTATTTTAAACACCTGATTTTCAAACTCATAAAATTTTGTTTGTAATAGTTTTTTTGGTCAAACTTTTAAAAATAATTAAATAAATTAATAGTAATACACTCAAAAACTATTTTACCCATTTTTCTATAAAAATTTAGAAGTGAAGAACTGAGAAAAAAAAAAAAGACAAAAAAGAAGGGGGTTAAAGAATAGATTTGGTTGGTACTTCCTCTAGTAAAAGATACCACTTGAATCACTTCTATTCCTCTCTTCTGTTGCTTTCACACTTCGCTGACACCCCCAGTTATCAAAAACAACGACCTTCCTTTCTGATTTACGCTTCCGTATATACCACTTAACCCTCCTTACATTTTATTTATTTATTTTTCTCTTTTGTCACTTTCCTAGAATTTCCCTTTTTTTTTTTAGTTTCCCTTTCCAAAGAGACAAATCTGTTTTAAATCTTAATCTGGGTCCTTCAAGTTTAGCCTTAGATCCTTTGTTTCTTTTTCAGATTTGAACTCTACCCATTTCCAGTTCTCTATTTTCCTGTACAAATCAAAGGGGGAAAAAAGTTTAAATCTTGGATTTCGAGAATTGGGTTCTCTTCACTGGGAGCTTATACTACATTCCAGGTAACAAAAAACTGTAGTTTTCTTTTTTTAATTATACTTTTGTTTGACTTGTTTGAGTGTCCTTTTAAATTTGGAAGGTTGATATGTTTATTGGATTTCTGGACAATAGGGGGAATTGGGTGTTAAATTCAACATCCAACAAGTAACTTTCTTTTATGAGCTAAGATGGTGTTCAAATCCAAGATTAAATGGGTTGCATTATTAGTTTTGACTTTATCATTGGGATCAATGGTGGCTCATCTTTCAATGACAAAGTTTTCAAGTATGAATTTAATCCAGTATAGCGCAAAAGATGCTTTAAGCCATGATTTTCCTAACATTGTATCGCCTGTAAGTTCTTTTTTTTTTTTTTTTTTGCGGATTTGGATTCAGATTTTAAATGTTCTATCTTCATTTGTTTGCCTGTAATAATGTTGATTTGATGATCTTTATTTTGTTCTTTTATGTTGATGAAAGGTCATCAGAAATAAGAGACTATGGGGTACTGTCAGGTCCTTGGAGTCTTTGCAGCCATATGCAAACCCAAGAAACAGCTATCCTGGTATTGGATTTTGCTTAAACCTCGTAATTATGTATTTATGCTTATTTAGTGCCAATATTTAACTTAACATTCCCATCTATTTCATCGAGTAACTTTGTTCAATTGATATGATTTTGGAATGGAATAATGATGGATGTATCTTGGTGATGACAATCTAACTAGAACTTGCACTTTGGATCATATTTTTAGCATTCTTAAGTATCACATTGCCTGAATCGATATCTGAATGGAAATTCGTGATTAATTGAAAAAAGATGGAAAGATGCGGATAGCTGAAGTTTCAAGAATGTCATAGCACTGTCAATATTGAAACGTGAATGAGGAGTTTCGTTTTGATGATAAAGATGAAAGATACAGATTACATTTATTGTAGTTTGTTTAAGTCTGATAGAACTGGTTTGTAATAGAGGCAGGCAATCTAAAGAGTTGCTAACTACGAACTGTTAATAGGTTTCCTATAAGAACAAGGAAAGATTGAGATTTTCTACGATAGTGTAGTCTGAAAAGAACTATTTGGAGAAAAGTCCATGTAATCTGTTTTTTTTTTTTTTTTTGTCCTTGTTGCTTGATAATTTGTTTGGTCTGTTAGCGACTGATCATCTCTCTTTTAACAGTTCCTAATGAAAATACTAATGGTTTCATCTTTGCAAAGATCTTTGGTGGATTCGAGAAGATAAGATCTTCGGTATGATCTATTAGATCCACTAAAGTTATCTTAGTACTATACTTTGTTGGCCGTTCATAACATTTTTGTTAAATTTTTAGATATGTGATCTTGTCACCATATCCAGGCTTCTAAATGCTACTCTTGTAATTCCAGAGATACAAGAAAGCACTCGTTCAAAACAAATCAGGTATAGTCACTTACTGATTTTTGTTATTCATTTTTAGGCCCAATATGAAATATATTCTTATCCCCTTTCGTTATTATACAGTTATAAATTCAAGAGTTTCTCCTATCTTTATGACGAGGAGCAATTCATTGCCTCACTTAAAAATGATGTGAATATCGTAAGAAGCCTGCCTGAGCATTTGAAGGCTGCAAGAAGAAGCAATGAGTTCCCTATTTTCAAGCCCAAAAATTCAGCTTCTCCAAATTTTTACATCAAGGAAATATTACCAAACTTAAAGAAAGCCAAGGTTGTTGGGTTGATTATTACAGAAGGAGGATGCCTACAGGTAGATGAAAGTCTTATAATTGTACATAAACATATGTATCAGAACTGCGAAAAAAAGGGTTCAAGCAAGCATGATGTGTATACGTTAAATATTTGTTTTTTGAAAAATGTTCACTGTTTCTGGTGATTTTCATGCTTTCTGATTATATGTCAATATATAAGATTAATATTAAAGCAGTAACGTTACCTTTCAGTCGATTCTTCCACCTAGTATGTCCGAGTTTCAGAGGCTTAGATGCAGGGTTGCTTTTCATGCACTCCAGTTTCGTTCTGAAATTCAGACCCTTGGTCGACAGATGGTAGAGAGGTATAATTTTCGTTTGCCTTTTTGCTAAAGCCTTAAGAAATGAGACTGCGAGTGTGAAATACATGAAACTGATCCATTGAGCTCGAGATTTATCTGATTCCTTGTGCTACTTGTCTTTTGCTTGTTAACATGTCTGGAACTATAACCACACAACTATTGAATGCCTGCTTTTGATGAATCCGAGCTTTGTAACCTTCCTGCAGGCTACGAGCGTGGGGACAACCGTTCTTATCATATCATCCTGGTTTAGTAAGGGATACCTTGGCATATCATGGCTGTGCTGAACTTTTCCAGGTCTGCTGTTTACACCTCTTCTTTCCGCCATCCTTTTTGTCTAGCCTAGGTTGCATCTTTTCTTTTCAAGCATTTGATTGACATATTTGTCCAACTTTCTGCATTTTTCATTCATCTTTAGCGTTGGTGTTTGTTGTAGGATGTTCATACAGAACTTATACAATACCGAAGGGCACAGATGATCAGGCAAGGGATCATTAGTGACAAACTAAACGTTGACTCCCACTTGCACAGAGAAAATGGTTCGTGTCCTCTCATTCCTGAAGAGGTATGCTACAAATTGAATTCACTGTTGCAGCCCTGGGTCATGCTAATGCTTTGTATGTGTTTATTTGTGTACTATTCCTTGATAGTCCCAACAATTCCTTGTTTCTCTCCTTTTTGAAGTTCTTCTGATTGAAAATTAAATATCAAGGTTTATATGCACTAATTATTGAGGGTTTTTTTTTCCAATAAATATTGTTAAGTTTTTATTGGTTCTCCTAATAATGAGAGCGAACTATGATAAAATGTGGATTCTAATGCAGTCTTTATTGGTTCTGAATTCTAATTTGTTTCGAAAAAATGGTGATTAGCAAAGACTCAGTAACCACTTAAGAAAGCTCTAAGCTAGCGCTGCTAAAAATGAGGGAAACAGCTTTGAAACAGAGAAGTGCTAATTGATTGAAATCTTTTGCTTTATTAGCATATGTGGCAACAGCCTTGGAACCACATACATATTCGGTGATGATAAATGCTACGTAGGGCTGGAAAAATACAATGGAGAGAAAAAACAGGACTGAAAGAGATGGAAAACCAGGAGAGAAAACGAGAGGGGTGGAAATAGAGAACAAGTTGGAAACAAATTGATTCGAATGATCAAATACTATTGTAGCACATTACCTTAATGAAATAGGAAATCTAATCTAACCTTTTTCAAAGTATAGCCTAAAAAGGGCTTAAGGTAGTCCATCATCGAGAAGACATAAGGATGTTTAGTGATATTCTTCACTTATATTTGCCTATTCCCTAATTTTTGCAGGTTGGACTTCTTCTTCGTGCAATGGGCTATCCTTCTAAAACAATTATATACTTGGCAGGTTCTCAAACTTTTGGTGGTCAACGTCTTCTGATCCCTCTACGTGCTATGTTTGCAAACCTAGTAGATCGGACTTCATTGTGCAGCAAGACGGAGTTGTCAGACTTGGTTGGTCCTGAAACACCTCTTCCTTCTGATATTTTTCAACTACCTCGTCCTAAAAGTGAGTCGGAACTTAAAGAAGAGTGGAACAGGGCTGGTCCCCGGCCCCGGCCCCTTCCTCCACCTCCTGAGAGGCGCATATATCCACATGAAAAAGAAGGCTGGTATGGCTGGATTACTGAGACAGACAAAGAACCAAACCCATCACCAAGGGATCTTAAGATGCAGGCTCACCGGTTACTTTGGGATGCCCTTGATTATATAATATCTGTGGAAGCAGATGCATTCTTTCCTGGTTTTAACAACGATGGTAGTGGATGGCCGGATTTCTCAGGATTGGTTATGGGACAGAGGTTGTACGAGAGGGCTTCTTCTAGAACTTATCGACCAGACAGGTTTGATATGCAGATGCATTCATTAATATTTTTGAATTAATTAAAGCAGTATTTTATCCCCCCTTATTCCTTTTTCCTTTAATGGTAAGAGAGAAAAGAATTTCGTAAGTTGCACAATTTTCCTGTAACACCATCCTTTGTATTTTGTTCGGACAGGAAAACTATTGCTGCGCTTTTTGACATTACCCGTGATAATATGTACCATCCCAAGCATGACTGGACACTCTCTGTCAAGGAACATCTCAACAAAAGTTTGAGCGAAGAAGGCCTCATCCGGCAATCGCTGTTGTCAAAGCCAAACTCTTTCCTATCGCATCCACTTTCTGAATGCTCTTGTAGAATTTCTTCTCTCGAAATAACAAAACAAACAGAAGGCAAAGACGGCAGGGTTTTATATGGAGATGAACATGAGTGCCCCAAATGGATGCAGTCAGCTGAGGCTGTAGGGGTACAAAATGACGACATTGAATCAGCTGAAGATGATAATGATGTGGTCGAACAGCAAGAACGCAATGGCCCTGATTTCACGACTAACTTAACTTCTATGATCGATCATGATGAAGAATGGGATCCTAATGACTAACTGGATTATACAGATGAGTAGATAACGCAATTTCCTCTTTTATAGCACCACCTGGCAGAATTGAGCATACGGTGAAATTCTTCCGTAATGAAAATTTTCGTGACTTGGAGGGTAACAACCGAAACCATTCTTTCATTTCATAGTTCCCCTATAGTATTTTGAGACAAATAAGGTAGTCAAATTTTGTCTTTTTGAGTAGATTCTTTCAAAGTTATCCGGTCATAGAAAACCAAAGATTTTATTTATATGGCTTACACATCAAAGTTTTCTAACATGAGAACAGTGGAAAGATTTGATATGCAGTGATGAATTACAGTCTGTGTCGAAAAAAAAAAAAGAAAAAGATTCTTTTCTCCTTCAGAAGCTGAAATCCTTTGTGATCTTTGAAATGGTGCAACATTTCCTGTTGTGCCCTTTTTTTATTGTTGAAAGTGTAAATTTGTATTGTTATGATCATTCTTTTATTATGGATTAATTGAAATTTATTAAATTTTTTTATATGGTGATTAAAGGCAAATATTGTTAAAGATTAAAAGAACTGGGTTGCAGAGAATTGAAGTAAATTTAGTTTCATTTCAAGTTATAACACTGAGCTTTTTAATCATTTTAAGTTCAATGCTTTAAGTTTAAAATAAAATCAATTTAATATAAAATCTTAATCATTGGAATTGTTTTTCCAACATTTTGATAAGACAAATATAAATAATTTACTTTCCTCTATTTTAACTATTGATGCTAATATCCCACAAAATATACAACTACTATCAATTTGACAACTTTCAATACATTTCCATTATTAAAACATATCTCTATATAAATCAATCAATACCATAACATTATATTCTATTTTTATATCAAAGGAATATTATATAAAATTTTCAAATTTATCAACCAACAAAGAGACATGGGGCCGCAATGTTGACCCAATTCACACATATATTTACATACATACATACATACATACAAATTAATTGCACACAACACAATCTAAGCAGCTTTTTCTTTTTCTTTTTTGCTGTTCCAGGGCTTGAGCACAGCAAGTGCAATAATTACAAAAATTATGAGAACGAGTATAACTGCAATGCACCTCCACTTCCTGTTGCTCTTCTGTTTCTCCCTCGCCTTTACCAACACCTTATGCCCCGACTGCACGTGATCAACTGCATTCGAGACCTGGAAATTTCGAAATGGCAAGGGGAAAAATGGTTCTTCTAAGGATTATCTAGATTGCTGATGTCTTTGATCAAAGATTCTATGGAAGGGTTCAGCTACCTGCGTTTCTATGTCATCTAGCATGTCTCCTTGTGCGTTAACCAGAACCGCCATATCCAAAAATACCTGCATAAGGAACATTACTGATAATGTATTCCAAAAATACGTCCTCTGCCATATGTGATCTTCAATGCAACTTCAGTCCTATGGTGATCTGTATTTTCATGCATCTGCTCATATTGAACAACTGTAC
This sequence comes from Gossypium arboreum, assembly GCF_025698485.1. Classification (NCBI taxonomy): domain Eukaryota; kingdom Viridiplantae; phylum Streptophyta; class Magnoliopsida; order Malvales; family Malvaceae; genus Gossypium; species Gossypium arboreum. Next base: position 99,456,412 of record NC_069080.1, read on the forward strand.
ATATTTAAAACATATCCGAAGGGAATTGCTCCAAAACCACAAATTCAAAAGATCTGATAATAAACCCGCATACACACATAGGACAAGGATAGTCCGTATAGGTAGTTTATATGCTTTTTACCATGACAGTAAAAGCAAAAACGCCTATGAATATGACTATTAAGATACTTTTTTTGCAAGTACAGGCATGGTCCCGAATTTTTATTATTATTTTGATGAAACCAATGCCCCTCAAGGCAACAAGCTGATTAAGTACCTGCTGTAAATCAAGAAGCTTTTTCTCCATATCTTTTACTGCATCATGGCGCTCTTGAATTTCGGACACAGTGCTCATGACCTGCAAACGCACCCAAATTTAATTTAGCCATAACCAATTTCTAGTCACTTATATTTCACCAAACCACAGTCCAACTAAGTCCAATATGGATTGTGTCACTGCAACATGAGATGGCATACAAGAGAATACTGAAAATCAGTCCTCAAGCTGTCAAATGAATGTTTGATTTTGGAACTCTTATAATAGTATAAATCATTATCCTTCCAATAAATTCCACAAAACAAAAGAAGGCTCTAGAAATGAACAATAAGTATTATCTTTGTGAAATTGCTGAAGTAAGAAGCTATACTAGTAAAGGAAGAAATAAGGAAAAGTAAGACAAACCTGGCCTCGCCCTTGCTGCTGAATTGCTTTCTGGAATATTTGTTCGCTATCTCCAGTATCTATCAATCTGTCAATTGTCTGTACCATGTGCAACAATCAGACATGCTCTGAACAGGATAGAGAGTTATTCATAATACAAGGAGTGAAGCTTATCATACCTCTTCATCTGGCCTTGTGCCTGTCACTGGAAATCATAATAACCAGTGCAGATAAATATTAGCTGCATATCATGCAATATTGTAGCGGTTAATAAGTATCAGTTGAACATCTTAACCTGTGAAAACACGTCGCTCAATAACCTCTCGGTACTCTTGCTGGATTCTCTCCTTAAGAATCTGCAATAGCATGTAGGAAGAACTTAGAAATACCGGTTCAACAAATAATATCTTAAAGCATCAAAATCTGACCTACCTGAAACTCAGCCATTTTGTCTTTCAACTTCTTTTTCACGGCACTGCAGCAAAAACATGGCTGTTATGGGGTTAAATTCATAGTTTCTTTTCTACTTTAGGACGGGACTTGGAGGGTATAGCATCGAAATCATTAATATGTTGGACTATATTAAACTACAAGTTAAGAAACAGTCACTGCTCTTTCTTATACAGCCCTAATCATGAACCGGATGTAGTGACTATTTGAAACACCATGACAAGTGTAATCATAAAGAAATATGGCACAAAAACAAGCTTCAGGAACTGAAGAGTACAGTCAATCCATAAGTTACTTCCAACAAAAGCTATAAAAAGGCTTTCAATATAATATGCTAACAACACATGTTCCAACATTATGGAAAGCTTTGCCATTATAGCTCTGCTGCTCCAGCAATGAATACAATTAAATTTTAGTTTTTTGTTTTATACTTCTAGTATGTTTAACAAATAAAATGAAATAACAATTTATACTATCACCAGTCATACGCGTTGCAAGAAATTAAGCAGAACCAATCATTTTATTTTTTAAGTATCAACAAAATAGTAAGCAGTCATGGATCCTTAGAACCTGTGTCAGATTTCATCAAACTAATCATGGCAGCAAAAGCCAAATAAACTGACTTCTGCTTATCATATTTTAGATCCACATTACAAGTACTCATAACAGTTTCGATCATGTATTAAAAGGGACTAAAATAAAATAACAAAAAGGATGGTATATTACAGAGTTGTTGCAACCCTTGACCGGTCAACACCTGATCCCTTTCCGCATCCACGCTTCTGCCTATTGGCTAAATTCTGTCCAACATCAAAAAAAAGAATAAAAGAATAAAAAAAAAAAGAAATGATAAATCAATCAGGCAGCAATAAACAAAATAAAAGCAGTAATTAGTCTTACATCTTTATCCAGTTCATCAATTTTCCCCTTTATAAATCGAGCAACTCTTAAAACTTCATCAATGTCTTTCTCCATTCGCTGTTTGATAGCTACAGATGATAATAGCATCCATCATGAGCTTTAAGTTCAAAACAGGGTAACCAAGATTCAGTTAATTAAGAATAGGCTTTTATTTCATATATTTTCAACATCAAAGTGATAAATGAAAAGATACAAGCACAGACCTCATCATTTGTTTTCCCTGCAGCTTTCACTGAAACTATGAATGTAAGAGAAACATGAAACAGAATATTGCTTACATTTCATGTCAGGAGCCTTAGCTACTGCCCTTGATTCCTCATGTGCATCCTGCATAAAATATTTGAATGAAAATGGCATCCGAACATCTTAATCAATAGCCAATGATGTCGCTCACAAGATTCATCACTCACAAATCATCCAGCAAGTATATATCTTGGCCTTGGATTCACGAAACACTAAATGGGAAAACTTGGAATTTAGCAACCTAAATAGATTTCTTCACTATAGGTTTTATGGCTAGAGAGAGAGCGGGATGCTAGTGCTTTCAAACTGCAGTCTTGAAAATCATAAAAACAATACTAAAGCTGAACGAACTTTAACATCAGGAAGGGATGAAAGATTAAGTAATGTCAAAGCTCAGGAAAGATCCAAGCCAAAATTTTTGCTCTTCTTCCATATCAGTATTAAAAACTGAGGAATCCTCAAGGTTTCAGTCAGTTTTAGATGAATTACATCCAACAATTCCTAAAATTCATACTAGTAAGGAAAATATTGAAGGCAGATATCTTGAAGCTTCGGTATCATACAAGGAATCGGGAAATATATTAAATAAGATACCTGAAGCATTTTGAGTAGCTTATCCAGCTTCTCATATTGTTTATCTATCTCCTGAACCTGGAAAAGACAAAACATAGCAGGAGATCAGTGATTCAAGCCATAGCTTATTCCATAAAGAAATTTAATTCCACCTAAAGAGATGAACACGAAGAAAAGTTGCAATTGCAGTTACGAATCCAATATATTGCAGCTTAGCTTACAGAGGATAATTATTACATCAAGAAGTCTATAGCACCTTTACAAAGAATTCTTGAAGGCAGAGTTCTCCAGAGTTCATTGGAGCTCCTAACTCGACATCTCTACCTTGGGATCCACCTCTAGGGAATTCACAGGACTCCTGCAAGAAATAGAGCACGAGTGCAACTAGTTTATACCAACCCAAGATAAAATTTACTAAAGCATAATTCAAGGCAGACAAGCTCATCTGCTTATTCTAAACAGACCAAGAATTTACAAAGAGAGCCTTCTGAAAATATCTTAATTATACCTAAAAACATTTTTCTATCCACACAAAATTTAAAAATTACATAACACAAGTTCATGCTCAGTTTTTTTTTCCTTTTAAATTCAACGAATGCTGATTACATTCCTTTACAAGCTTAAGTTATAAGTTCTTTTGATCTAGTTTTCAACTCCTAAGACTAATTAATTAATTAGCTTGATAAACTTCTAAATTGATTCAATTCCTACTGAATTAACAGCAATTTATATTAACCTTCGTCTTATAAGAAAAATTAGCTCACTAGTCTCCTAACAATCATTTTCCAATAACGTTAATTTTCTGTTCTTTTAATCAGGATCCAAATAAAATATACAAAATGCAGCTATCCTCATCAATAAAAATAATAAAGAAAAACTTAAATCGAAACAAAAACCAACACAGGCAAACAAATAAATGAGTAGAAACAATTCGAAAGTTGCAAAATGTTACCGTTAAAAGGTTGTTCATTGTGGAAAGATGAACAAGACTAAACGAAGCTTCAAAGAGAAGAAACAAAAAATGGAGAAAGCTAAAACGATATTATTATTAATTTTAATTAATAATAACACTATAACTATTATAATTGTTGATAAGACCTGGTTTTTTTTTTTTACATTTAAAAAAACCAGGTCTTTTTTTAAATTTTAAGGTTTCAACTTTTTTTTTTCTTTTTTTTTTTTCCTGTGAATTTTTAAGAGAGAAAAGGGAGAAACAAAAGAGGTGGGGATCCGTTTCAGAAGAATGGCAAAAGCAAACTTCAAAAAAGCGTGGAGACAGATTATCAAGTACGGTGAATTGTAGGGAAATTATTTAATCATAGGCGTTGAAATTTGTAGGTCCCTGGTTTGATGGATGATTAACGGTCATTGTTGATTAGACACGGTTTCAGATGAGGAACATTCTTTCTCTTTTAGAGTTTAGGCCGCGGAAACTCGAAACTTTGGCTTTCCTTGTCTGAAAATGATTCTTTTTAGTTTACACATTTGTCCTTGTTACCTTCATTTGTGGGCGGCGCCACGTTGGAGCAAAGGCTACAGCTACACAAGGTTGTTTTTTCAACCCATTTTAAACATAAATTTTATTTAATATTTTTATAACCTTTATTATAATTATAATTACATTATTTATAAAATATATTTAATATTGCACATATATGAAGGATAATGTTTATAAATATATGACCAAGTGGTGTGGGTTTTTTTTCTTTTTATTTAAAAATCATTTTATTGTTTGAAGTATAATACGCATAACTATACTCAATTTCCTTTATCGACTTTTATTTAGATTAATAAATATTTTTTGTTAGAATTTGATATTACAATATATATTATTAAAATTGATAAAAATAAAATAAAAATAAAAATTATAAAATATATTATATATTATTTGACTGATTTTATTGGAATTTTTAAAATTATACTGACAGATAATTTTCGTAGTTAGAATTTTTAAACGTATATTTTTGCAAAAAATTATATTATTTTGAGTTAAAAACATATTATTTACTATTTAGTATATTAATAGTAGAAATTTTTTATTTTACAAATAAAAACTATTAAGTAAAAAAATAATATATAATAATGTATTTTTAAAGTAATATTTTTCTTATCAAGATCTAGAAGGGGGTTTTTCATCCTCTGGCTGAAACTTTTTATTTACTTATTATTTTCTCTTATTCAACGTTCAACATTTTCATCCCTTCAACTACCTTGGATCATTGGCGGGCTGATTCAATCAAATATTCAATACCCAACTTACCCCTTTATATAAAGCAATTGAACCTTCCCCATTTCCCACATAACTCTACTTCTGTCTTAAAAAAAACCTTTGCATCTGCCTGTCTTAGCAAGTCAAAGGTACATACATCTCTAGATTTCATTTTAATTATGTTGCCTTTGGATCTTTATTTCATTTTTCTGAAAGCTTGTTAATATGAAGGGTTTGATTTTTACTGATCAATTGTTTTGATCGTTTATCTGGGGAAAATGAATCTGGGTTTCTTTTCTTGGCTTGTGAAATGATGTAGAGATAATCATCCATGTTGATGAATATTGTATGTTGAATATATAAGATCTTGATAGTCTTGTGTGTCTGTCAAAGGTAATTTAGTGCTGGGGTTGCATTGGGGAACTGTTTTTCTTGTTTCAGATATTTTGAATATTGTTACATGTTGTAATGTATCAACCATTCCTTACACAGTTAAGTTTAATTGTACTCTGTACTTGCTTATTTATATGCAGCATTTCTTTCAGGGAATTTGTAATAAAAAATAAAACATAGGAAAGGTTTACATTCGAGTTTGGAGAAGAAAGAAGTGTATTTCAAAGTCAAAGGCAAAGGATATGGAGCCAAGCCATGAGAAGGAAGAGAAGCTAAAGACCAAATCAATGGAGAAGGAAAAGCTAATGCATAAGGAGGAAAAGGGAGAGAAACATAAAGAGAAGGATAAGGACAAATCGAAGAAGGAGAAAGAAAAGAAGAAGAAGAAAGAGAAATATAGAGAAGAAGACGAGGATAATGAAGTTGGAGAGATGAAGAATACATCAGAAGAGAAAAAAGTTAAGAAGGAGACGATTCACAAAGATGATGAAGCCGGTGTGAACAATGAGAAGAAAAATAAAAAAGATAAGGAAATGGAGATGAAGAAAGAAGGGATCATAGAAGAAGGCGAAGAGAAAGATGAGAAGAAAAAGAAGAAGAAAGACAAGGAAGAGAAAGAGAAAAATAAAGAAAAGAAGCATGGTATAGAAGAAGATGAGAAGAAAAAGAAGAAAGACAAGGAGGTTAAGGAGAAAAAGAAAGAAAAGAAGTTGAAAGGTGAAGAGGAAGAAAGACAATGAGGCAAAGGATGATGAAGAAATAGAAGAGAAAAAGAAAGACAAAGAGGTAAAAGAAAAGAAGAAGAAGAAGAAGAAGAAGAAGAAAATTAAGAGAAAGCAAACATATATGCATGTAGTTTAGCTTCAACTATGGGGGTTGAGACACTATTTTCAGTTGAAACTTAATAAATATTTTTATTAATGATTTAAGGTTATGTAATTTGATCATGAAGCTTGTTTGCCCTATTAAACTCTAAATTATTGGAACCAAACTTCCTAATTTATGATATGAAAAAGAAAATAAATTGATTTACAACTAACAATGCTTAACATAACTAAAATCAATAAAATACAAATTTTGGCTTCCTTAAGTCTAGATTTTCTCTCAATAACAAAAATTATCTCATACTAATAATAAATCATTCATAATTTAGTATTTACATGTTCATATGCTTAACATTGTATTTGATATCTGAATTAAGGTATTTATGATATGAAAGCGGGGCTATGCTTTAAGCATGTGGTCCCTCTTGAATCATTCCCACCATTAATAGTCAAAGTAAGCTCAACCCCAATAAAATGTAAAATTTGAGTATATTCTTTAACAAAACAGAGGAAAGTCCATATAAATATATTCATTCTTGCTATTAAATTTCATGTTATTTGTCACATGTTAGTCATACATTAGCTATTTATATTCCTTATAAAAAAACTAACATCATTAGTGTTTTGGTTAATTACTATAACATTTGACAAGTTTAGATATTAAATTAGACCAAAAGAAATTTTATATACCAAATTAGAAAAAAATCAAGTTCTAATATCAAAGTGGGCAAAAAAATTTAGCTACCAAATATTATTTTAATCTTTTAAAAATAATTACCATTCGATCAATATTTCAACGGAATAGTAAAATGTAAAAAAATTAATATGATATATTTTAATAATTAAATGTAAATAGAAATATTTTTACTATATTTTAAACTATAAAATGAGCTCCTAATAATGGGTCGGGTCAAAAGCAAAAATTTATAAAATTGGTCTGGCCCGACTCAAAAAATAAGTCTAAAATTTTATCCAAGCTCGACTCAGATAAAAAATGCTAAATCTGAGTTTGGCTCTGTCAGTCTATATTAATTTATATATATATATTATTTTTATATAAAAAATTAAAAATATAATACATCAAATACAATAAAACATAAATTTTTTAACATGACAACTTGTATGACAATTCATATGTACTTCATGCTATTTTTATTTTTAAAATTACTATAATTTTAAATTATTTATTGACATTACATATAAGATAAATTGTACCATATTAGCATGAAGTACACTTGATTGCCATGTTAGTTGCCATGCCAATATTGTTAAAAAAATAAATGTTTTAGTAGACATTTTTGTTAAAAATAAGCTATTTGACACTTTTTGAAAGATTAACGGCTAAATTTAGCTAAAAAAATTTAATAAAAACTAAATTGACCAAAAAAAACATCGAGGACTATGTCGAAACCATTTTTTTGAAAAACGGGGTCGACTGGATTTTGGAAACGAAAACGAAAGAAACGGGAGTCGCCACCAATCCTTTTTGATGAGGTGTGATCAGATCACCTCGTAAAAGTGGTTGTTTTTAATAAATGTTTTGATTTATTTAAACAACGATTTTGGCCTGCGAAATTCAGATAAACGGGTTCGGGAGTCGGTTATGCGTGAGGAAGGATTAGCACCCTCGTAACGCCCAAAAATTGGTACCTAGTTGATTAATTAATGTCTTAGTGTTGAAAATTGAAAAACTTGAAAGATTTTGAAATACAATCCCTCTTTTGTAAAAAAAAACACTCGAATGTTAAAGATCTTCTCGTTTCAAAGTGATAAAATGTCACATCCAGTAAGTTAGGACGCGACATCTCGAACTTTTGAGAATGAGCTTGCCTTTACTTAAAATTCGTGTATTTTAGCTTTTTTAATAGGGTATTCGATTATTTAGAGTAAACGAGGAAAAAATCAAAACCCAGTAAGTTAGGGCACGATATCCCGAACTTCCAAATACCAAATATTGCCTTTGTTTGCAAAAATCTTATCTCGAGGTGACAAGTTGTCATATCCAGTAAGTAAGGACACAACACTTCGTATTTCTGAGAATAAATATTTTATTCAAAACTCGTGTTACAAAAAAGAAATATGCCATTATTTAGGTTGAACGAGAAAAATCGAAACCCAGTAAGTTTGGGCACGATTTTCTTGAAATTCCAAATACGGATCATTGCCTTCATAAAAGAATTAATTTTGGGTTAGGTAAAATATAAATTCGTAATAAAACGAGATAATAAAGAATGCGTAAACAAATAAAAATTTTGGTATTTACAGGCATAACAGAATAAAAATAAACATGAATGTGAACGATAATGATGATAAGAGAAAAGATAAAACAAATGAGTAAAATGAATAAGCTAAAAAAAAGCTAAAATAAAAAAATTGAAATTAAAAGGAACTAGTAGTAAATAAATAAATATTATGTAAAACTATTAAAAATGATAGTAATAGTAGTGATAATAATAATATGAAAAATATAACAATAATGAAATGATAATATAGATATAATGCTTAAAATACAATAACAACGAAAATATAAATAGATAGAAATATAAATAGATAAATAACAATAAAATTTATATAAATGAAAATATAATAGTAATAATAATACGATAGTAATAATGATAATAAAATTAATAATAATAATAATATGTTAAATAAAAGATATGATAGTGACAATAATTAAAGAACGTTATTAATAATAATAATAATAATAATAATAATAAATAATAAAAGGAATAAAAATAGTAGTAATAATAAGAATAATAATAATAATAATAATAATAATAATAATAATAATAATAATAATAGGAATAACAATACATTAATGATAATAATATATGTTGATAACAATAATAATATAAAATAGGAAATAATAGTATGCTAATAAGAATAGTAATAGGTCACTAATAATAATAATAATAATAATAAGAGTAATAATAATAATACCATAAATTACAATAGTAAAGTAATAATAATAGTACAATAATAATATATTAGACAATAATTGTAACGCCCCCTAACCCTATACCGTCATCGGAACAGGGTTACGAGACATTACCAGTCAGTACAGTCCAATTTCGGTCATTAATTAAAATAAATATTTACACACATCCTAATTTTAAGATGTCGTCCCTTTAATGGGCCATCGCGGTCCAATATGAACAGTAAATTCAATTCGGGACTAATTTAGAATCACTACGAATTTTTAGTAAATTTCAAAATTCATACTACATACCGTTGCCAACCATAATTTACTCATTTCATGAGTACATCTACAACCTAAATGACTCTCATAAAACATCCTAGGTACATACCGTTACCAATAATTAACACACTTTACCTTAATGAATTCGGGATCGAATTGGGATGCTGATTCAACGTTCTATCTTTACTAAACTCACAAGCATGCGAAAACAAACCGTCACTGAGTATGGTATACTCAGTGGTATTTCCATAATCCGAACACTTAATAATATAACAATTAAACTTAAAATCACAATAACAATTATAAGTATTCATTTATTTGTTTTATAGATAAAATTTCAATTACTTACCATATAAATTCTATACAAGTCATATAACAAACACAATAACATATTTGTTCAATTCTTTTCATTTACTTACCGTATAAATTCTATACAATATATTCACAATTCACTTGTTTTCACACTTTACTTCTTAACAATATACCATTTTAATTCATTCTAACATCAATCATCATCCATTTGAACTTCACTCATTTCATGAACCTTTTGGTTCATGTTTTCAATCTCATATCTCAATTTCAATTCTCAATTCAATTTCTCATTTCATTCCAATAGCTCAATCAATCAAATTCACTCGACTTATCTTTTCACTTATTTACCCCTATTAACAAGACTCGGACCTTGGCGGATACACGGATCCAACCAAACACACCAATATGGCACCCAGTGCCTCATCGGATAGTTCGAAGCAATATTTGACACCCAGTGTCTCATCGGCCTAGCCAAGTAAAGTTGGTACCCAGACCTCATCGAATCTATCCGAAGAAATATAGTGACACCAAAGGTCTCATCGACTCGAGGTCGAAGAATCCTGAACACTTCCAATCCTATGGCATGCCAACTATATCCGACTCAGCCCGATCATCATTAATAGGGTATTCAATTCACTTTTCAATTTTTTCAATCAATACACATTTTAATTAATCACATAAATTCATAATTCAATACAATTCAATTCACTTTTCAATAACAAATATCCAAATATCACAAATCTCATATTTAAAATTTTCAAACAATTTATATTTCAATTCAATTCAAATAATCAATATATATTCAATATTCAATATATATATCTATATATATATACGCCAATTCAATCAATATAAATTCAATAAATTCATCACATACTATATCAATCCATTTCATTTGCAAAACACAATAATTCTTACTTCAAAACACTTAATATACATATTAAGAAATAAATTCAACAATTAAGTATTAGGTTTGGATTATAGATATACAAACCGTAATTTTCGAGCTAACTCCGTTGACTTTGTCTTGTCCTTTCTTAGCGAGATTTCGGTACCACATTGACTACGAAATTAATACAATTCATAATCATTAATACATTACTAATTCATATCTTGACTTATAGAATTCTAAATTAAGATCTGCTAATTTTTCCTGAAACTAGACTCACAAATCTTCTTACAATAAAATTTTCAGAATTTTGGTTTAGCCATTAAGTACAGTTTATTCTTTAAATTCACCCTATTCTGCTGTCTGATAGTTTCGTCCCTTCCTCACTAAAAATTAATTATCTCACAGTACAGAACTCGGATAACATTCTCGTTGATTTCTAATGAAAATAGACTCATTAGGGATTCTAAACATATAACTTTAAGCCTCTAATTATTTTTATTCAATTTTGGTGATTTTCCAAAGTCAGAACAGGGAACCTGAATTCATTCTGACCTTGTCTCATAAAATTCATTATATCTCATAATTTACAATTCAATTGCTTATATCGTTTCTTCTATAAGAAACTAGACTCAATAATATTTAATTCCATATTTTATTCATCCTCTAATTCAATTTCTACAATTTTGGTGATTTTTCAAACTTAGACTACTGCTGCTGTCCAAAATAGTCTTAGTACAAAATGTTGATTTACTTTAATTTCAATTTAATTCTAACTAAATTCACTTACTTTTCTATCTTAATTCATACTTTATTTCTATTCAAATTTCATCCATACTCTCATTTAAATATTAAATTTCCAGCATACTTTCATAATTTCAAAATTTCATCAATTTAGTCCCTACAACATAAAACTTATAACTTACTTTACAATTTGATCCTATTATCAATTCTAGCTTGAAATTTACTCAATTAAACCCTTAATTCACTATTTTATTCAACATGAACTATACTTGAAAATCTATAAACTCTCAAAATATCAACTTAATTTCATCAAAGTCTTGTTCCAAAGCTTCTAAAACATCAAAATTTAAGAAGAAATGACTTAATTGACTTACCAAATTAAACTTTGAGCCTTGAAACCCAAATTTTCCTTTTCCTTTTTCTTTCTTTCTTTCTCCCCTGTTTCTTCTCTGTTTCGTTTGCTTTCATTCTGTTTCATTCTGTTTCTTTACTTATTTATATAATATAATATATAATATACCATAATATAATAATAATTTAATATATATTTTAACACATAAAAATCTCAGATTTTTATGTTTATGCCGCCTCACTTAGGACAAATGGCATAATTGCCATTTTGGTCCTCTTCATTTTCTTTTAATCTACAATTCAACTTTCATCATTTATTCAATTTAGTCATTTTTCCTAATTACTCTTAATTAAACTAAATTTACTTAATTAAACTCTAATTAACCACTCAATTGACTTTGTAAATATTTTTAATAAATATTTACGAATCCATTTTTCAGAAACAGAGACCCGAAAATACACTTTTTCGGTAACGGTAAAATTCGGGTCGTTACAATAATAGTAAAATAGTAAGTAATAATAATATATTAAATTAATTAATTTAATTAAAATATTGAAAATGACAAAAAAGGCTAAATTGAACCTAAAAAGAAAGTTCGGGGCCAATTTGAAAATTAATAAAGAAGAAAAAGACCAAATCGAACGCGCGAACAAGAAGGATGGACCAAATCGGGCAATAAACCCTCCCTCTAAAACGCACAGCATCGAGTCGGACCTGATTGAAATCCAAGTGCGAATTCGGGCTAAATTAAAACCTAAAAAAAACTCAATTTCAAAGTAACAAAAAAGCGAAAGGGCTAAAAGCGCAATTATCCCTTCCACTTAAAAACACGAGGATCCTGAGGCGGGTTAATGCAAAACGTCGCCGTTTTGGCACCTAAATATCAGGCCCAAAACGACGTCGTATGGGCATTGTTATAAAACTCAAAATTTTTAACAAAAAATTCATTTTATCCTTCCAAAACAAAAAAACTAAAAACCCTCCCCTCTTTTCTCTCTACAAGCTTGAGATTCGATGAGGAATCCGGTCGGTCGCCGCCGGGTTGGCCATTGCACACGGTGGCTGAAAAATAAAAAAGGTATGTTTTTTTTTCTTATTTTCTTTTATATTTTTATATATATCTCTATATATATATGCTATTTTTTAAAAAAGAAAAAATAAAAGAAATATGTATATATATATTCGAAGGAAGAAAATAAAGAGAAAAGTAAACTAAAAAAAATCGAGACCTTTGCACGATGAATCGATTTTTGATTAGCTTGCTGTGTTTTTTTTGTTTGAATCTGTTTTTTTATTCAAAAAATCCCCTTTTACATTGCTTTTGTTCGGCTTATATAGCCATTTACACTGCTATTATTCTTGTTTTCTGTCTTTTCTTTTTAATGCTTGCAGGTGACTGTGCAACTTGGAGGACGGTGGGGCGGTGCAGAGGTGGCGTCAGAGGGCAGGTGCGACTGGTGGCAAAAGATAAGCTAGAGTTTCAACTTTTCTAAAACACTAGTTTGACTAATGGATTTGGGTTTGGGCCATTTGGGCTTGTTTTGTTGTTTGGGTGGTTTTGGATTAGGATAAGTTGAGTTTTGGGTTTGGGGTTTTATTTTAGCCCAGGCAGAATTTGGGCTGTACAGACTATATTTAAAATTATACTTTTTTTAACCACCTATCAAATTTTAGTAGTTAATAAACTCCACAGAGCCTAATAATCAGATTAAAATATGCCATAAATCTAATACTTTTCAAAAATTTAAAATTTAGTATTTATAATTTTGTTTTCATAAATTTAGTCTTTTATTTTTAAAATTTTAAAATTTAGATCTAATTGTTAACTTTATTAATTTTTTGTGAATTTTGGTGTGACATTTTGAAAAAAAATACTCAGTTGGGAGTTATATAACTAAAAAATGACATTGTAATAAGCTTAGATTTAATAAAATAATTTCAACAATATTAACAGTTGAACTTAAATTTTAAAATCAACAAAATAAAAGAACTAAATTCCAAAAAATAAAACTACAAAAACTAAATTTCAAATTTATAAAAAGTAAAAATGTTTATAACATATTTTAACCTCATCCAAATCTATAACTACTAATAAAAAGTAAATACATGAAAAACTGAGAGGAGGGCTAATAAAAGGAAAAATAAAGAAAATGTGGAGGAAATGAAGAAATGATAAAAAAATTTAAATATGGATATTTATTTTAATTTTCATGTTACATTTTAAGGTTTTTTTATCTATTCAATTTAATTACTTATATATTTTAAAAAGTTTGGTCAATTACCTATTTAAAAATATTGATTAAATTTTAATTTAATTAATATTTGTATTATTATCAATGGATTTGGGTACATTAAAATATATTTTCCTCTCATTTAAAAGTTGTTGAGGAACTATAAATAATTTTAAATATTATATAAAAAGAATAAATATAATAAAATTAATGTTGAAAAATATTTGAATAATTATTTAATTTCAATTTCAAGCTATTCATTTAAAAAGATTGGTTTGTATGTTTGACTGGCATAATAATTTAAGATATTATTGACAAATTAAAAATAAAATTATGCTCATTTCAAATTTAAATTGAATGATTTATTTAAAGAGGTGTACATATCCAGCGTGGCCAATTCGCATAGAATTTCTTTGTATAAAAAGTTATATTTAAATAAGTTAATTTATATAATGATTTAATCTTTTTATATTTATTCTATAATTGATCTATAGAATAATTCATAAGTCAGTATAAAACTGGTATCCAATTTTGAATCATTATTTTAATTTATAATTAATAAAATATCATAGATAGTAATAATCATATTATTAAATTTTAAAAATAAAAATTTAATAAAAACTATTTACTATTAATTAATTAAAATTATAATATATATATAAAAGAAGGTAGAACCGCGCGTAAGCTGGGTGCTCATTCGGTCATTCTAGTATTTATAAAAAATGTATAATCTCTTTTATTTATATATTTATGAAGACCTGGAATCTCTTGAGGCTTATAACTCCATTTTTGTTTATTTTATATTTCTTTATTTTGTCATGTCATCCCTTCAACTGAGTTGACCCCTCTTTCTATCTGCAACTTAAGGCTTAAGTCTTTGTGTCCATTGCGTGTGCCAGCTATGCTTTGGATCCTTGGCGGGTGGAACAATCTATACCCAACTGCCTGCTATAAATTGAGTATGTTAACCTTTCCCACTTCCTACATAAATCCACCCACTTCTGTTTCTGTCCTTAAACAACAAAAATAAAACTACTTTGCATCTGCCCCTCTTAGCCATTCAAGGTACATATCTCTCTGGATTCGGTTTTTGGATGTTTCAACATCTTTCTTGTTTATCTGTTCTACCCATTTCTTTTTCTGACTGCTTGTTAGTATAAAGGTTCCATTTTTATTGATCCGAAATTGAATCTGGGTTTTTTTCTTGGTTTGTGAAGTGATCTGTAGATACTCCTCCTAGAACGAATAACAAGTTCTATTATTCTTTTGGCTAATAGCATAATTATAGTTTAGATTTAAGGAAGATGATCAATATATTTCAGGAAGCATGTGCTTCTCTTTCATTCCCATTAAATCATCTTCATAAAACTGTTCCTTTCTATTGGTCTAGCAGCAACTTCTTAATTTCTTCCTTCTTACAATAATTCGAGTTATATCACTGAGAATAAGGAAATTGGGAATTTCTTGGGAGGCAAAAGTGTAAACAATGGAACGCTTATCTGTCAAAGGTAATTTACTGGGTGGGATTGCATTAGTTAAGCTTGTTCTAGGACAACAAATGTTCTTGTTTTAGATCATTTGGATTCTTACAGATTGGATAAATGATGGATATAGATTTCAATAACTTGTGTTTTTCTTTAAATACCTTCATGTTGATGAATATAGTGATTAAGATCTGGACTGTTTAGTGTATCATGTGGGTGAATATCTGTGTCTGTTGTTTTAAACATGGAATTTACGATAACATGCTTGAGTAAGGATTACAAAGGTCAACTCCATTGTGACTCGGTCGATCTTGAGGGTAGCGGCTACTGGTTGTAATGACTTGTCCTCTAGGTTCTAGGGGTTGTAATGATGATTGGAGACTGGCTGAATCTGGTAGCAGTGGAGTTTCTGCTCCCTGCAGTAGTATAGTGTGTTTTACAATGTCGCAACAGGTTTGGCAAATGTTTTTGATATCTAAATCCATTTCTTATACGCATGCGTATGTCACCAGTCTATATTAACCTTCTTCTTGGAAGTAAAATAGGTATAGGGAGTAAGAAAATGCCAAGGGTACGGAAAAATTTGTGTTGATTTATCATTGAAACCTTTTATGCTGCCACTGTTTTTCCTGCTATTATATTTGCTTGAAATGTCAGTTTTCTCATTCCGTTGAATCAAATTAGTACAACCTTTTTTGGGTTTCGTTGTGGTTTATTTTTCTCTTTCTGTTTTTTCCTTCTATTAGCATATAATTGTAGTGGAAGTATACGGAATCAAGTTAGTTGAAGGGCACATATTCATCCTTGCATAAAAGCCAGATCACTTTTCTGTTTGAAATTTTGAACATCATGCTTCTACTATCAGAAGTTTTGTGCTAAACTTGCTTTTATATGTAATGCCAGTAGTTGTAATATACCAAACATCATGTTGTGTCTTTTAATGAATCTTATAGTCTGTTCATGTTTGGTTGTATTTTGTCCGTGCTTATTTATATCTGGCATTTTTTTTAAGGGAATTTGCTGAAAAATCAGGGAAGACTTACATTCGAGTTTCAATTTGTGGCAAAGGGTTCTGAGTTGCAAGGTACATTTGAATCAATTGTTAGCGGAGGAAAAAGGGTGAAGAAGGAAGAACTGCATTTCAAAGCGAAGGTAAAGGATATGGAGCCAAACCATGAGAAGGAAGGGAACGTTGAGGTCGAACTTGAATTGAAGACCAAATCAGTGGAGGAGGATAAGGGGGAGAAACATAAAGAGAAGGAAAAGGAAAAACACGAGGATAGTGAAATTGGAGAAATAAAGAACAAAGAGGAGAAAAAGAAAGAAAAAAAGGAGAAGATGCACAAAGATGAAGAAGATGATAAGAACACAAAGAAAAAAAAGAAAAAAGACAAGGAGGTGAAGATGAAGAAAGAAGGAAAACACGAGGATAAAGAGGTGGTAGAAGATGATGAAGAGAAAGAAGAGAAGAAGAAGAAAAAAGAAAAGAAGCAAAAGGAGAAACAGGTTGAGGGAGAAGAAGATGAAGAGAAAGATGAGAAGAAAAAGAAGGAGAAAAGTAAAGAAAAGAAGCACAAGGATAAGGATCATGAGTTAGATGAAGATGAAGAGACTAGAGAGAAGAAAAACGAGAAGGATAAGGAGAAAAAGAAAAAAAAGAAGCTGAAAGATGAAGAGGAAGAGGGAGAGGAGAAAGCGACAGAGACAGAGAAGAAGAAAGACAAAGAGGCAAAGGAGGAGAAGAAGAAAGAAAAGAATAAGGATAAAGTAGAAGGAGATGAAGATGAAGAAATAGAAGAGGGAAAGAAAGAAAAGAAGAAAGACAAAGAAGCAAAGGAAAAGAAGAAAGAGAAGAAGAAGAAGGATGATGTAGGAGATGAAGATGAAGAATTAGAAGAGGGAAAGAAAGAAAAGGAGAAAGACAAAGAGGCAAAAGAGAAGAAGAAAGAAAAGAAGGATGAGGTAGAAGAAGATGAAGAAGAATTAGAAGAGGGAAAAAAAGAAAAGAAGAAAGACAAAGAAGCAAAGGAGAAGAAGAAAGAAAAGAAGAACAAGGATGAGGTAGAAGATGAAGATGAAGAATTAGAAGAGGGAAAGAAAGAAAAGAAGAAAGACAAAGAGGCAAAGGAGAAGAAGAAAGAAAAGAAGAAGAAGGATGAGGTAGAAGAAGATGAAGATGAAGAATCAGAAGAGGGAAAGAAAGAAAAGAAGAAAGACAAAGAGGCAAAGGAGAAGAAGAAAGAAAAGAAGAAGAAGGATGAGGTAGAAGAAGCTGAAGAATTAGAAGAGGGAAAGAAAGAAAAGAAGAAAGACAAAGAGGCAAAGGAGAAGAAGAAAGAAATGAAGAAGGATGAGGTAGAAGGTGAAGAGAAAGAAGAGGAGGAGGAGAAGAAAGACAAAGAGGATAAAGATAGTAAGTACAAGGATGAAGAGGAAGAAATCGACGGGGAGGAAAAGAAGAAAGTCAAAGTGGAAAAGAATGTTGTGAAGGGTGAGAGTGGCATAACCTCCAGGGAAATTGTAATAGAAGATACTGGGAAAGAACCAGAAGGTGAAGGAGACCAAGAGAAGCAAAAGGGTAAAGCAAAAGAAGAGAAAGATAATAACAATAAATGTGAGAAGAAGAGAAAATTTGAGGGGAAGGACAAAAGCAAAGATATTAGCAAGCTGAAACAGAAGTTAGAGAAAATTAATAGCAAAATAGATGCCCTACTTGAGAAAAAGGCAGACATCCTAAGGCAGATTAATGAAGCTGAGAACACGACCAATGAAGTTGCTGTGTAATTGCATACATGGACTGACTGTGGTATAGCACTATGCACTAGTGTGTTTTACACACGCATTTTTTTTTTTTGTAATAGTATGTATAATGTTTACATGGATAATATAGATTCCCCCAAAGGTTCATATATCCATCACTCTGATATGAAAATGACAGCTAGAAATTTACAGCGTGAAAATTTGTGACTTTGGAATTGTAAGAATCTTATAATAATGAATCGTTCCAGTTAGCATTGATGGAACTGTTATATGGAGATGATCATTTTATGTATCCTTGGAAGAAAAGTTGATCCTGGAGCCTTTATTGAATTATCTCTTTTAAAACTGAACTAGAACATGTCAAGTAGCCACTTGCAAACTCCCATTAAATGAGAGTCAAATAGCCATAAACTTGTGAATATGAGGGTTAAGTTTGCAGTATGTCAAACAGCGCTGTTGGACTCTTTGAGATTTAAATAATGTAAAGGAGACCTTTAGTATACAAAAATAATCAGGATTGATAGTAACAACTGTCATCGCATTCTTTGTTCTGCTAATTTTTCTGTTTGTATATTTTCAAGGAGCAGAAGCCATTGAAATTTTGAGTCTTTTCTTTATGTTCTAACTTATGAGCCCTCTTTCATTTTTTCAATTTATTTGTGTTAAATTATAATTAAAATTATTAAAATGATATTTATATTAAATTATAATATATATTAGAAACTATGCTGTATTAAACAATAATTACAATTATCTTATATTTGAAATCAAATTATTAGGAAAAAATCGTAATATATGTATACTAAATAATATCTATATATATTAAAATTATGTTATATTAAGTAATAATTAAAATTATATATATTAAAAATAGAGATTCTTCAAAAAGAAAATAAATATGAAGGGGGTTAAAGGAGGAATTATTCTTTTTTTGGGGTTCCAGTCTATCCGCTGGACCTCTAACTTCCTGTTAAAACTTGAGATGGCTGTGAGATTGAAAGTAACACCCCAGTGGAGGTGTTCTAAACACATCCACAACTTTCTACTCTTCTCTTTTGTCTTAGCAGATTCAAGGTACATACATACGTCTCTACATTTCTTCTTTTTTGTTTTGGTTTTGGGTGTTTCAAGATCTTTCTTTTTCTTTTTTGGCAGCTTGCTGAGATGAAGCTTTCATTTTTATTGATTGCTTGTTGTTTTGATTTCTTTTTTTGAATTTTTAATGGGAAACAGTATCTGGGTATTTCTTGATTTGTATAATAATAGCTTAGATTTCAGGAGGATGATCAATTTGGTCATTTCAGGAAGCATATGTTTCTTTCCTTTTAAATCATCATCATAAGCTGTTTTTCTTGTTGTAGATAATTTGAATATTCTTACAGGTTCATAAATAGAGATTTCATGTTGATGAATATATTGAAAATGATTTGGACTGTCTAGTGTATAATTTGGGGTGAATATCTAAATGACAATAACATGCTTGAGTACTAAGCACTACATAGGTCGACTCAATTGTGGCTCGGTCAATTTTGAGGCAGTGACATTGGGTTGTAATGGCTTGTCCTTGGTTGTGGCAGTTGTCATGATGGTCGGAGAGGGGCTGGGTTGGCTGCATCTGATCGCAGCATTGTTTATGGTGTTACCAGTGGTGCAAGGTCACAATATCGCACCGGGTTTCACAAATATTACTGGTATTTAAAATCCATTTCTTATAAGCATTCATATGTCTCCAGTCCATAGTAACCTTATTCTTGGAAGTACGAAAATTATAATGGTTTGAAAAGAATCTTATATTGATTTGTCATGAACACATTTTATAGTACCATTTTTTTTCCTTTTATTATATTGCTTGAAATGTAAGGTTACTTTTTCCAGTTGAATCGAATTAGTACGGATTTCCGGGGTTTTCGTGTGTTAGAAAATGGAAACAATTTGCTGCTACCATCACAAGTTCTGTGTTAGAATTGATATCATGTATAATGCCGGCAGTTGTAATATACCAACCATCTTGCTGTGTTCTTTAATGAATCCTATACTCCATCGTCATTTACGGTTGTATTTCGTCCTTGTTTATTTACATGTCACGTTTCTTTCAAGGAATTTGCAGAAAACTCAGGAAGGCTTTACATTCAAGTTTGAGTTTGTGGCAAAGGGTTCACAGTCGCAAGATACATCTGAATTGATAATCAGTGGAGAAAGAAAGGTGAAGAAGGAAGAATTCCACTTCAAAGTCAAGGCGAAGGATGTAGAGCCAAATCATGAGAAGGAAGAATTGCATTTTAAATTGACTGTGACTCTTTTAGTCTCGAAGTACTGCGTTAACTTGGCCCACCAGCCTCGAAAGTCAGTGCCATCAAACCGGGGGCACTCCAGCTTGTGGGATCGTGAAACAATGTCCATCCTACCTTGGCATTGAGGAGAGGTCAAACTTCCAATCTCCACTCGATGAAGGGTTGGCAATGACTCCCTAGGGGGGAAACATGGTGGAGGCCCTTCCAATACGCCTTTTCCTTCGTCTATTGATGGTCCAGCTCCTGAAGAACCAGTCAACTTTCCCAAGTACTATTCAAACAACTCCTAAAGGTCTGACTTGAACTCACCTCTCAAATCCTCCTTCAAATCCTTGAATCGTTCCTCCAAATGAGTATCCCACCGGGAGACCTTAGTTTTCAATTTGGTCATCTCCTACTGAAGATAGGTCACCTCCTTTTGCAAGTGAGTGGAAATCCCTTCACCGGCTATGAGAACCCAAGCTCTGATACCTTTGTTAAGGATGAATTCCAAAAATAAAAAAGAAAACGAGAAAGAAAGAGGCAGAGAATGAGGAGGAAGAAAAAAGAAGCAATTTTCATTCCATAATTGTTTGCATAACCATTCCCTTCCCTCTGCTGATAAACAGGAGGGAGAGAGTTTGATTTTCAGTTAGTGGCCGTTACGGCCAACTGGAGGTATGAAACACACCGTTTCATTAAACGGTTGTAACATACCCGTAGCCAAAACGCCCTCGTTTGCTTCTCACCCCCAAAACTCATCGTTTCATTAAACGATGTTCCTAAAATGTGGCGTTTAATTACAAAGCAACAAAAACAAAGAAAATATAACAGAAATTACGGAATTTTGAATCCATTTGCAACCAAATTATATCCCATAACAAAGGATAAGAAGAAAGACAAACGACAATAAAGATGCAAAGCACAAGGATAGAGAAAAAGAAGAGGAAAGAAACAGATAAGGAGGAGAAAAAAGAGGAAGCCGGAAAAATTGTTGTGAAGCATGAGTGGCATAGCCTCCAGGATAGTAATAGAAAATATCAGGAAAGAATCAGAAGGGAAGCAAAAGGGTAAAGCAAAGGGAGGCAAAAAGAAAGATGAAGATAAATACAATGAATGTGAGAAAAGAAAAGAAATTTTGAGAGGAAGAACAAAAGCAAAGATTTTAATAAGCTAAAGCAGCAGTTTGAGAAAATTAATACCATATTAGATGCCCAACTAGAGAAAAAATCTGAAATCCTGAGACAGATTAAAGAAGCTGAGAACAAGGCGAAGTTGCTCTGTAATTGCAGACATGGACTGATGATGGCATAGCACAATGCACTGGTATGTTTTACATTTTCAGTATTGCTTTATAATAATATATCTAATGCTCTCGTAGATGTTATATTCCCCCTGGAGTTCATATATCCATCACTCTGATATGAAGATGACAGCTAGAAGTTACAGTAAAATACTTGTGGAACTTTGGAATTGGAAGAATATGAAAATAATGAATGGTTCGTGTTAGAATAGATGTGAATAGATGGAAATTGTTGATGTGAAGGTGATCATTTGATGTAGCTTTAGAAGAAGTTGATGAGATTTATTTTTCAATATTCAATTTTACTAATAGTAGTTGCTATAGTTGGACTCTTGTATTGAAGTAATGGGAGGCTTATGAAATCTCTCCACTTGATTTATTAACAAAACTTCTATTTATAAAATTAAAGATAAAGATAAATAATTACATATAATATAGAAATAAGATAAAAAAAATTCAAAACTAGGATAGAAAAAAATATAAATGAAGTTTGTAAATGGATTCAAACTACTTGAAAGTAGATGTAACTTATAGAAAAGATTGGCTACTGTGCTTTGGCTGGTTGAGTGGTGAGGCCAAATCCTAATGGGAAGAGGGGATCATAATGTGGATCTCCAACATGCATTGGCAACTGATCAACAGTCTTGAACCAGGTGAATGAAAGCTTGCCAGTAAAGCCAAAATCACCAAACAACACATCAGCAACTCCTTGACCCTCGCTTCCTGGCAGCCATGCAGCGACAAGAGCTTCAATGGAGGCAACATAAGGTTGGATCACAACAGGACGACCAGAAACTACAACCACAACGCATTTCACAGTTCCACATACATTTGTGATTGTGCTTGGCCCTGGTTCAGGAATTGTCAAGTTTAAGTTGTCTCCTTTTGTCTCTGCATATGGATGCTCCCCTACTACAACAATTGCATATGAGAAACCACCGGACTTGACAAACTCAGCATCAGGGTTTTCATTGTATACTACTTTAGAAGTTGGATCAACTGTGTTCTTGATGGCTGTGAGGATTGTAGTACCTGTTTATGGAAAGGTCAGTTGCATAGATTCTTAAGGATTCTTCAGCAAATTGAAACAAGCGGATAAATATGAAAGTATTTTATTACCGGTTGTGAGGTTGTTTCCACTAAATCCCATCCACTTAATTGTCCATCCACCACATTGGTAACCCAGATTATCAGCATGGCTACCAGCCACTAGTATATTTGATGCCTTCTTAGGCAAGGGAAGTAATGGAGCATCTGCAGATTTTCCATTCTTTAGCAACACAAGTGATTTTCTCACTGCGTCCCTAGCCAATTCTCTGTGTGCCTGTTGAATTGGTAAGGCAATTGGTAAGGCAAAATCAGGAAACTATAATCATCTTGGTAATCGAAAGAAACTAAGCTAGTTGGCTAACCTCACATCCAAGTTGCTTAACGAACCTTTCATCTGCTAGTGGGTTCTCAAACAGACCCATCGTGAACTTAACTAGCAGAATTCTCTTCACTGCATCATCAATGCGGCTCATGGGAACAAAATTATTCTTCACCAGGTAGGTTAGTCCATCAATAAATTCTGTGTAGTTGTATGGAAGCATAATCTGAAGGATTAAAAAACAATGACCATTAGCATTTAAAGGGAAAAAAAAGCATGAAACAGCTTAACAAACTAACCATGTCAAGGCCAGCATTTACTGAAGCTTCAATAGAATATGTATAGTTAGCATGGGGTGGAGAAGTGATTCTATCAATACCCTCCCAATCTGAGATGACAAAGCCCTGAAACAAGGTCCCAACATACATGCATAAGAAGATTTCTTTTTATTGTTGTAAAATTAGAGGGTTTGGTACCTTGAAACGAAGGTTTTTTTTAAGGAAGTTGGTGACCATCTCATAATTAGCATGCATCTTAACTCCATTCAAGCTCGAATAGGAGATCATGACTGTTGCAACACCTTTTCTAATTGAACTGACGTAGCCTGGCAGAAGAATGCTAAGCAAACCTTTATTGTCAATCACTGTGTTGTTTTCATTGATACCTTCGGTTGTTCCACCATCACCTATATAGTGCTTGGCACAAGCGGCAACACTTTCCCTGGATACCAAAACACAGATGAATTTACCTTTTCATATTACTTAAAACATGCCTTAATTATGTGTTGTTCTTGTTTATAATTACTTGCTTACATTCCACCCACAAATGGAACACCCTTGGGATAACTAGAAGGGATTTGTCCTTGTAATCCTGGTATAATCTCAGTCATGTCTTGAACAATCTTGGGATCTTCACTGTAACTTTCATAACATCGACCCCATCTCGGATCTCTACATACCTGCCCCATATATAATGCAATTCACTTAAAAGTTCCAATTATAAACAAGAGATAATATTTAACGTGGTTCGGGAATGTTTACCGCAATACAAGGTGCAAATACATAGTGAATGCCTGTAGCTCTGACTTCAAGAGCTGTTACAACTCCAATCCGACTAACTAGTTCAGGATCCCTGGTTCAAAATTAATGAGAACTTCCTCCGATTTCTGATAAGGTGATGGCTAGCAAAAGTATTCAAACTTGCCTGGTAGCACCGAGACCGATGTTGTGAGGAAAAATGGTTGCCTTGTAGACATTGTTATGGCCATGAACAGCATCAATCCCATAAATCATTGGAATTCCTAATCTGGATGATAATGAGCCCTTTTGAAATTCATTGACCATGTCGATCCAATCCTTCGGTGAAGCTTGTGGAGTTGGCTCACTCCCTCCTCCACTCAACAAACTACCTGCCAAATGCAAATTCATTCGCCCTTTGAGTCTAGAGGTGTCCATGGGCAATATCATTACATTATGAAAGTAAATTGATGATAGGCTTACCAATGAAATACTTTCTCATGACCTCAGGTGAACTAACGTTGCGCTCAATCTGGATCATTTGTCCAATTTTTTCCTCTAATGTCATCCTTCCGATCAAGTCTTTGATTCTAACATTATATGGCTGGTTTGAATCTTTATAAATCATTTTTGTATCTGCATTTGCTGAAGTTGCCAAGCAGCACCAAACCAGGATTGCCATCAAAAGGGTGCCAACAATTCTTGGTCTTTCCATTCTACTCTTTCAATGATTTTCCTTCAAAATTGAAACAAGAAAATTAACAATCCCAGTTTCAGGGTAAAATCTATATTATGACAATCAATGTTATTCATATGACATATTCTAAAATAAATTATTAAGTAAACCTAAGATTATTGAAAAGGAGAAACAAAGAAAAGATTGAAGAAAAGTATCCAAATATCCATATCATACTCCATAACTACTTTATCAAAAGATCAAATAAAAAGGAGGACTCCAAACATGCACCATAAAAAATCAGACTTCTAAAACACCCTAAGATCTAAAACCAAAATTCACCAATAAAAAAAATCCTAAGCTTGTTTTGCATGTCACCATGGATATTGCACTTATCAGCTTCATACATACATTATGCAAGAAAAGAAAAAGAAAGGTAGAACTGGAACATACAGGAAAATCCCAGAAATACAATAATGGTGTGGTAGTGCCTACAAACAGAGACTGTTTGAAGATACAGAAAATGGTGGGTTGGAAAAGAGAGAAGGATTATAATGTTGAAAAAGAAAGCAGGGTAGTTTGGAAAACAAAACAAGAATTTTTATTTATAATATGTCTTACATCCTGAGTTTCGTAGTTGCTTTAAATCGTGTAAAAGAACAAGCGAATAACACGGATTCTCCAGTTAAAAGAGATGATGTGGTAGATAAGCAATCATTTATTTTCTTACCTTAATTTTTTTTTTCCGAACTTCAATTAATTTGTTTATCACTAAATTAATTACGATTTTTTTGCATTAGTATTACATAACAGATTTCTAAATCAGATCATAAACCAATATCAGTCTATGATTTAATTCTATATTTTGTCATTTAATTTAGTGGAAAGTAAGCACTAGTTTATTCATGTGATTGTTTTTCAACATTCCATTTATATAAATCAGATTATGCTTATTACTAGTCA
This sequence comes from Gossypium arboreum, assembly GCF_025698485.1. Classification (NCBI taxonomy): domain Eukaryota; kingdom Viridiplantae; phylum Streptophyta; class Magnoliopsida; order Malvales; family Malvaceae; genus Gossypium; species Gossypium arboreum. Next base: position 99,482,233 of record NC_069080.1, read on the forward strand.
ATTTTTAAAAAAAAAAATTAAAGTTTCTTTTATTAGGTGTGATTGGTCACCTAAAACATATCCTTTTAATAAAATTTTAAAATTTAATTAAAATTGATTAAAAAATAATTTTTAGTCTAAAAAAAGAAAATTTGGGATCAAGAGTTCAACTACGTGTAAGGAAGATATTAATACTCTCACAATGCTTGTTAACAAAAACAATATCATTTAATCATATATTATTCTTGACTTGAAAATATTGAATTTAATTTTGATGTTTAAAAGAAATTCTCTCTTGTACAATCATTTTATTCTAAATAAAAATTAAAAAGAATAATAACCCCAAGGAAACCTAATAATAATTCTCAAATGATAAAAAAGAAAATATTTTATCCATGGAAGGATATTCTTTCTGAATAAATAATTATTGAAGGTCTCGGCGGAAACTTGACAATGACATTCAATATTGTCTCAAATTAGAATATTACCATATTTATTTTAGAAAGAAAAAGAAGAAAATCATTTAAATTTTATAAACACATTTAATACATAAATAATTAAACTAACATGCATATATGAATAGTTTTGTTTCCAAGCTGAGAATCCCAACAAAAATCCGAAAGTAATTATCTCAAATATGAATTATAAAATTTTACCTTCTTTTAGAATGAATAATTAGTGAATGTCTCATTAATGACTTTCAATATCCAATCATGTATATTCATGGAAACAACAATTGAATTTCTTAAAATGTATTCCTTTTGCTTAATAATCATAAAAGATACACAGAGATGTACAAGGATATGAATATATGTGCACTCATTTTTAAAGACAACCAACAGTGTGGTCAAACATACAAACTAAGCGCATCGCTGTGCTTTATGGTTCCAACCACTTTTAGTTATGATTTGTATGAAGATGAAATGAGCCCTCTTTTCTTTTTCCTTTTTCTCTTTTAACTCTAAATTCCTCCCTACCATGCTTTCTTTTCAACTGCCCTCTCAAAACCTCTTTACATATCCCTTTTTTTTTTTTTAAATAAAAGTTTTTTAGTAACCTACTAATTAAGTTGGAATTCGATTATTGGTAACATCAATCCAACCAAAATTTAATTTTTAATTTTAATATATAGTATTGATTTACAATTTTTCTTATCCATTTGCAACGTTTTTGTTTTTTTTTTTTAAATATTTGTTGAAATTTGCAGTTGGGATACCAAATAAAAGGCAAATGTTGATTGAATTTAGGTTAGCAAAAAAAAAAAAAAAAAAAAATTGATAAGAGGATAATAGAAAAGTAAAAGGAGAGTGACTTTTTAAATTTGTTTGATAGAAAACAAAATAAAATAAAAAAGGAAAAGAATTAAATTAAAAAATATATCTTTTTCACATTTATTAACAAAGTCAATTAAAGAGGTCATCCAAACTTAGAAACAAAATACAAGACAAAATAAGAATGATGTAAATCCAAGTGTATATTTATATTTGTGTTTGTTTTACGTCTCATGGTTAGGGTTAGTGGTTGCTCCTCTTAATAATATCATTTTTAAAATTCAAACTTGGGTCCTCCCATTGAGAGTACAATGTACCTTACCATTACACACAATCATTTATTAATCCTTTTTTATTTTTTTTAATAACTCACAGGTATAAAAAGGTCCATAACAAAAAAAATAAATTAATTGAGCTTAAATTAAATTTGTACTCAATTGAGCCTTTGTTGTTAATAAAAATATCACTTAAGTTCCTCTGCTAATAATATTCGCCTTTGATCACATTGATCGTTAAAATCAATTAAGAGACCATTTAAACTGTAATGTGAGGCATCTTTTGATTTAATCTTATACTTTTAAAAATTTTTATAAAATACATAAAAATTTAAAAATTATATAAACTTATAAAAATTCTAATAAATTATAAAAATAATAAAAATAATAAAAATTAAAAATATTTAAAATATTTAAAACTTATAAAGAATTCATCAAAACTTATAAATATTATAAAAGCTTATAAAAATTCTAAAAGTTATAATAAATCATCATACAAATTATAAAATTATCATTAATTATAAAACTTATAAAAATCATAATAAGTTCTAATAAATTATAAATAAAATTATATTTTTAATAAATTTATAAGATATTAAAATATATAAAAATTATAAAAATATTTATTAAATCATCATTTTGAAAATTAAACCCCTAAAATCAAAATAAACACCTGACATTAGACCAATAATTGGATAAAAGAAATAACCGTTAAAATCAATGTTATTTGAATAGGACCAGATTGATCGATTGGACCAGTTGAATTGAGAATTGGTAATAGTATTAATTGGGAGAAAGCTATTAGACTGATTGACTCAGAAATTGATACAGACCTACTGAATAGTATTTTTCTAATTTTTTTTATTTTTTAAAAAAAATTAATGAATTTTTTAATTGAATTGGATGGACTAATCAAACTGATCGAATCAATGAACCACGGACCTAACCGATTTGATAATTAATTTAGTTTTGAAAACTTTAATTAAAATATTTCATCTTGATATATACTAATACTTACAATTATTAAGTAATGAAATTTTGGTTTGATAGGATCTAATTATACCAAAATCACTTTTTATATCATACAAAACTTAGCTAACAATTTTCAATTTTTCAATATACAAACTACTATACTTAAAAATTTAGAGATAATTTAAAAAATTATTAATAAAAGGAAGAGTTCCACAATTATGGTTTTATTTGTGGAAGATTTAAAATATTTTATTAACATAAAAAAGACTTTAACGATTTAAAGACTATTCCCATTATATAGCGATTGGTCAAATCTCATGTGCTCATTATGATTTTAAGAATTTTAAATGACTTTTTAAAAAAATTTCTATTATTTGTAATTATTTATTATTTATTTATAATTTATTATAAAATTTTAACTATTTTAAATATGTTTTATTAATTTTATAAAATTTATAATTTATTAGAAATTTTATAATATTTATAATATTATATAAATTTTAATATTTTTATGATTTTTAATCATTTTAATGATTTTTTATATATTTTAATGGAAAACTATAAGATTAAACTATAAACTATCATGTGTCACCATTTGATTAGCCAATCAATTGATTTTAATGATTAATATGGTTAAAGACGAAAACCGTTAACGAACGATTTAATTGATTTTTTTGTTAACCACATTAACTCAATTTAATGTAAATGATTTTTTAAGACAGTTTTGTACTTATAAACCTTTTTTTAATCATACTAAAGAATAAATGGAAGGAAAATATTTTTAATTAATAATACATATCAAATGTTGAAAACCTGACTTTACTAATGGTATTGGGACTTTACATTTGTTTTTCCTATAAAATATCTTACTATATATATGAACATATATAAAGAATTACTGAAGTTCAAAGCTAGTTGTATAGCAAATGAAAATTAATTGAAATAAGATGAAATACTTAAGAATGGATTGTCGTCGCTTTGCCTTGTAGTTGGTTCAGTAGTAATGCCAAACCCAAATGGATAGAGAGGATCATAATGCGGATCCCCGACGTTCATCGGCAGTTGATCGACCGTTTTGAACCATGTACGAGGAAGCTTGCCTGTAAAACCATAGTCACCAAATACAACATCTGCAACACCTTGTCCCTCGGTACCAGGTAACCAAGCGGCGACAAGAGCATCTATGGAGGCAAGATAAGGTTCGATTACAACGGGGCGACCGGATATTATGATAACAACACATTTCATAGCTCCACACACATTTCTGATCGTGGTTGGACCAGGGTCTGCTATTGTCAAATTCATGCTATCACCATCTGTTTCTGCATACGGATGTTCCCCTACTACCACAATGGCGTAGGAGAAGTTGTTGGACTTGACGAACTCTGCGTTGGGATTCTCCTTGAATACGACATTGGTGCTTGGATCAATCGTGTTCTTGATGGCAGCTACGATTGTTGTACCTGTTGGTAACAAGATTCATTGTAATGGTTAATGCTTTAAGGTTTATAAAAGCTAGGAATATATTGGCACAGGACTGAGAAATACCAATTGTACGGTTGTTGCCGTTAAATCCTTGCCACTCGATTGTCCATCCACCGCATTGATAGCCCAAATTATCGGCATGGCTACCTGCAACTAGTATTTTTGAGGTCTTCTTAGGTAGGGGAAGCAATGGCCGATTCAAAGATTGCCCATTCTTCAGCAAAACAAGCGATTTTCTCACTGCTTCCCTAGCCAACTCTCTATGTTCCTGTTGAATTGGTTCGGAAAAGTTACGACATTATAATCATCTTAATCTTTAAAGCTGAAAAACCAGGCCAATAATTTGTATGGTCCAGCATATCCCCAAGAATAACCAGTTCCATACACTTAAACATAGCTAATAAACTAACCTGACTTCCCAGTTGGTCAACCAAGCTATTATCAGCGAGTGGGTTCTCAAATAGTCCCATTACAAACTTAACTCGCAAAATTCTCCTCACTGCATCATCAATGCGGCTCATGGGGATGACATTGTTTTTCACATGGAAGGTTAGCCCATCTATGAATTCTTTATAGTTGTACGGAACCATGACCTGCGATTAGTTCATATTATTATTATAAGTACATCCAACACTTTAAAAACCCAAGAAAAATGAACACTAACCATGTCGATGCCCGCATGAATTCCAGCTTGAATTGAATATGAATAGTTTGCGTGTGGTGGATATGTTATCCTATCAAGACCTTCCCAATCCGAGATGACAAACCCCTGAAACAATGTGCAGAATCTATGTTATGCTCCCGGGTTCTTTTGAAAAGCGATGTTGGTGGGCCTACGTTACTCGAACTTTTTATTTATTGGTTCTATGAGAAACAGTTATACCTTAAAACCAAGTGTGTTCTTGAGGAAACCCGTGATTAACTCACGATTAGCATGCATTTTAATACCATTCCAGCTTGAATAGGAGATCATGACTGTTGAAACACCTTTCATAATTGAAGTATGGTAAGCTGGCATATGAATGCTGAGCAAACCTTGCCAGTCTATCACTGTGTTGTTCTCATTTATGCCTTTGGTTGTTCCACCATCACCTACATAGTGCTTAGAACAAGCCACTACATTGTTCCTGCATACCAAAACAGGGAGAAAAACTTAGACAAATTGGTTTCGACTTTTACAGGCCTCATAAATTCTGCAATTAGAAAGTTGGAGTATGATATTTTACATAAAAATAAAGTAACAAACCAACATTAAAACATAATAACCTCTTATTTAAATGATTTCAATCTGTCATTAAAGCTTATACTAAGACAGTATAGGTATCTATAGGTTCCTTCTTAAAGAGCAATAAATGCTTGGAACCCCCTACATATGTTGTGGATAAGAAGTAAGACCAAGCAAGTTAATTACATGATGCATTCAAACTTTGTATTGTGGATGCAAGTGGGCACAATATTTCTACTTTTGTTTTCTTTTTTTAAGAAGCAGAATTCAGTTTACACAACATTAATTTTTCCCTTCAAAAATAGAGGTACAATAATTTATGGCATGACATTTATGGCATGGAAAGTTAAAGGCATGACTTCTTGTTATATACAGTAAACTATGTAAAATAAGATGATCTCTTAAATGTGAAATTGAGTTGAACATGTGTAGTTTGTGAAAATTGCTTACTTTCCAGCAACGAATGGAACTCCCTTTGGAGAGTCAGTAGGGATGTTTCCTTGTAATCCAGGTATAATGTCTGTCATGTCTTTAACAATCTGGGGATCTTCACTGTAACTTTCGTAACATCGACCCCATCTTGGATCTCTACACACCTGTTCAAAGTTTACTAGTTAAATTTGCTTAATTATATACCATGATAAGAAGTTCATACATCCCCAAAGATGAAAATGTAACAGGAAAAGGCAAATGAAAGCTACCGCTATACAAGGTGCGAAAGCATATGGAATGCCAGTTGCCCTGGTTTCAAGTGCTGTTGCAGCCCCAATTTTATTCACTAGTTCAGGGTCCCTGGTTTATAAGAAAAATAATTCAGCAAGGATGTAGAAATGTAGAACCATATTAAAGAATAAACCCAAACAGCAATAGTGCATCTACATGCCTGCTTGCACCTAGACCAATGTTGTGAGGAAAAATAGTTGCCTTGTAAACATTGTTGTTCCCATGAACAGAATCAATCCCATAAATCATCGGAATTCCTAATCGGGTTGATAAACTACCTCTTTGAAAGTCATTGACCATGTTTATCCAAGTTTCTGCAGAAGCTTGAGGAGCTGGGACACTCCCTCCTCCACTCAATACACTTCCTGTCAAAGCAAAAGACACCCTTTTCTACTTTTGAGTATGCCTTACTCAAAAATTGCTTAATTTGGTACAATTTGTCAAAGAAGAGTGTGATGGATGCTGCTTACCAATGAAATACTCCTTCATCACGTCGGCTGAAGCAACTTTGCGTTCGATTTGGACCATCTGTCCTATTTTTTCCTCTAATGTCATCCTATCCAACAAGTCCTGGATTCGAACAGGTATAGGTTGTTTTGGATCTTTGTATTTCATATATTCTGCTTTTGCTGGGGTTGTCAAGCAACACCAAAGCACAACTCCCATTATTAAGATGGCAACTCTTGATCTTGCCATTCTGATTTTCTTCCAATTTCCTGCAAATTAAAGAATAAGCATCAATCCATGAAGTAATATATGGAACAGCTCAAAACATTCAATTATAAGTACTTGAAACAGTGGGACCAAGAATTGCAGAGAACCCATTTATGAAATAGCTCAAAATAACCCAAAAACTGCAATGGAAACTACATCTTGACTTGAGCAAAAGCAATTCAATCATAAGTAGTTGAAGTTCTGAGGGTTGTTTTCTATGTGATAATATTTGCAAGTACACATGAATATTTTCTTGGATTTTGACAAGACGGCGTAGCGAAATATCTAACACAATGCAAACAGATTATCATGCAAAGTGAAAATGAAGAGAGTTCATAAGTTAGAAGAACATACAGAAAACCCAGAATTCCAATGGCTTCTGCTCCTTGGAAAGAGACACAAACAGAAAGATTAAGAAAGAGACAAATCAAAATGTCATGTTGCTCACTCTTTGGGAAATCAAACTTGGAAAAGGTGGTATTTATAAAATGATTGCTTCCAACCTCCATCAAAAGTCCAACTCCCATATTTAGTGATTAAGAATTCACTCGGATTTGAACAGTTTCGTGCATTGAATATATTTTTATCTTATGTGATCGTACATCAAAGTCAAAACTCCAAACAGTTGCTTATTTTTTATTTCCTTAGAAAATAAAAATAAATAAATAAAAATTGTTGAAATCATGAAAAGGAAAAATGGAGATGTGACTCAGAACCGCAGGTAATCAAATCGAAAATAAAGTATTTTAATGGCGCCAGCATATCATATAACCCAAATCATCATCATTATCTTTTAAGAAATTTTCATAATTTTTTTAAATAATTTTCTATTATAGTTTATGTTTCTCTTAGTTTCCGTGACTTTAACGATAAGTGAATTGTAAATCGGACGAGGACATGTATGATTCAAAATTTATTTTGTAAGAAAATTATGAAGTGCTAAAATTTATTTGATAAATCATCACTCTAGTGTCTCTCAATTTTAATATTAACTAAATTGGCCTCTCTAAAAAAAAACTAAACAATTTAATCATTGTCAATTTTAAAAGCGTGCAATTAATCACGATATTAATATTTTTCATCGATTGTACATAAATTTGATTGGTTTAATAATAAATTTAGCTTTAAAAATTTATAGGTTCTTTCAATTTTGTTTTGATTTAACAAATTTAACCCACAACATTTGTACAAACGTGTAAATGTTGAGGCTAACTTTGTTAATTTTTAGAATAAAAATTAAATTGACAAATATGTAAACATCAAGGGCTAAATTTGTTATTATACCAATCAAAATTATGTACAATTGAAAGGAAGACATTGGCTTCTTGATTAATTGTCCTTACTTGGTCACTTCATAATTGACAGGAATTAAATTGCTCCGATTTTTTTAGAGGGACCTATTTGCTTAATTTTGAAATTGAGAGGGACTGGAAAGGTCTTTTTACTAATTTATTTATTTATTTACAAAATTTAATTATTTGACATATGTGAGTTTTAATTCAGTTTGTTGATTTTAGTCATTGTTGGAATGGCTTTACCTAGATGTTACCTCATTCTCGAATAAGATTAGCTTCAAACATTAAAATGAGCGAAAACACCTATGGTTATATAAAAAATATATATTTTGTAAGAAAATTATAAAGCACTAGATTTTATTTATTTATTTTTAGTCTTGAACAAAATTTAGTTATTATATGCTTAGCACGTGTGAGTTTTAGTTTAGTTTAATTTATCAACTTTTATTTAGATTATTCTAATTCTTAATCTGTTTGTGTTATAATAATTTGATACTCGTAATTATTGATACATCTATTTGTAACCTTTTGAAAAACTAAATAAAATAATTGTTATTGTAAGGAATAATTGTTATCTATAACTAAATCTAATAATAAGAATTTTCATTTAATAATAGAATTTTATTAACAAGCATTTTAAGTTTAGGATAAAGTCCACAAGCTCCTGGGATTTTCTGAAAAGTATATTATAGCAAATTAAAGATTAATGATGGATAGATTGGTAAAATTCTTAAAGCAGAAATATAGATGAGGTTTTTCCAATTGTCTTAGGGCATGTTGTGTAGTGCTTAAAAAAAATACTTCTAACTCTAAAAGTACTTGTAGAAGAAAAGCTGTGCTAAACAAACTGCTTTTCACTGAAATTTTTAGTTTTTCAGAAGTATTTTTCAAAAACACTTTTAAGAAGGAGAAACTAAAATTTTTAATTTTCCCTCTTTAAAAAACACTTTTAGTGCTTAATTACTTTTCACCTCTCGATAACATAGTATTTGACCATTTTTTTCTTGGTGCTTAATTACAAATGTATTAAAATCATAATTAAAAATAAAAATTATTTTTAAAATACTAATTATAAATATTTAATGGTTATATTTAAATATTTAAAATATAATTTATATATTCTAATTAAATTTTATAAATAATTAATATTTATTGCTTAAAATATTTCAAATTTATATTTCATAAATTAAAATATTAACAACAAGTTATAATAAATTTTTATATTCTTACTAAAATATAATAATATTAATTAATTTAAATATTATTTAAATGCATATTTGTTACTTGATAATAACATATTTAAAATGAATATTTTCTTTCTCAAAATACTTTTTAACAATGTTAAATACTCAAATTTTAAATTAAATTTTTAAAACACTTCTGAAAAACACTTTTAAAAATATTACCAAATTAACTTTTGGGAACAGGATTGCTTTTGTATTTTTGGCCATAGTCTTACTTTTGTATTTTTCTTTTTCTTACTATATGCAAATAGTGATCAACATGATGAACATAACTTTGTCTCTTTTAAATAAAAAATGAAAAAGTAGACAGGATTGCTGATACGCCCTATACGTTTTCCTACTAACAATTTTAACATTAAAATTGAATCTCATATATATAAAATAAATAATCCGTAATAAATTATTAATAATTGGATTTAATATTTAAATCATGATGAATTTTAATATTAATTATTTTTATAATTAAATTAATTAAATATTTTTAATTACATTATTTTTAATTTATTAATGGTCTTTTTCTTAAAAAGAAAAAACTTATTAAATTTTTAAAAATAATTGATGTTATTAACTTAAGATGCACAACCAAGGTGATAGGAGAATATAAATTAATTATAAAACAGAATTGGCCCATACGTTTTGATTTCAAGATCTATCAAATCCGTCCACTTGTTATGTTCTTACATATTTTATATATTTTTCTCCACGTCTTTTCTTCCTTTTTAAGAAACATAATTTTCTAACATTTATATATATTTCTTTTGTTGGGGGAAAAAATATTTTATATTGTTGTGATGTTGCGCACTATATTAACCTGATTTCTTTTGTTAACATTATCCACGTTGCACCATCAACCACAGAAATCAAACATTAAACAAATTAATCCAAGCTATTTATTTTCGAATATCTGATCACTAATAAAAAGCAAAATGGTTGAAAAATATGAAAATCACATTTGAGTGTCAAGGGAGTGTCACCTTACCACTAGAGCTATTTAAGATAGTTTTCATATTTGAAATGTTGACAACTTATTTAACGATATTTATGGGCTATGCTGATTATGTGGATGCTATCTAGTCCATTATTAAAGATCATATAACTTGGAGAAACATATATTGGAGATTGGATCGAATTGGATTACTTTATTTAATCCTTTGGATCATAGATATTGGATTGAGTTGAAACACTGATTGCTTAACTGTCAAGAGTTCATGTTTGCTTTGTACTTTATTATTATATTGTATTCAACTTATTCTTTTGCTATGTGAGAGTATCATTCTTCAAGGTGTAAAGGTGAGGAAATTGTCACTAATGTGTGATAGATTAGGATCACTTGTTGTTAGAATTAAATAACACGAATCTTTATTTAAATAAAATACGATTGGTAAAATAAAATAAAAGTAAAATTCATATAGAACTACACTTATTTTATTTTATTTTAGAATAAGGTTTTTAAACCTTATTAAACCCCATCTATTTTATATTGATTAGAATAAGGTGTTTCAATCTTACTAGAATATGGCTTTACAAGCCTATAAATAGACACAATCTATTCCTCTTGTAATTATTCGAATTCAACATAGTGAATTTTCTTCTCATCTGCCCGTTGTTGTTTCCCGAAAGGGTTTCCACGTAAAATCTATGTGTTCTTTATTTTATTTTTTTTTATTTTTCACAAATTGGTATCCGAGCTTCCGGGTAGTTCATCTCGATCACGATAATGGCGTCTTTGAAGTATGAAATTCAGTTGTTGGATCACAACACCAGATTTGCATTGTGGGCAGATTAAGATGCAAGCAGTTCTTGCGCAGATGAATCTAGAAGATGCCCTGCTAGGGATAGATAAGATGCCTTCAACATTAACAGATGAAGAGAAGAAGCGTAAGGATTGAAAGGCGTTAACACAATTAATTCTGCATTTGTCCAACAAAATTTTGAAGGATGTGATGAAGAAGAAGATGGCCGTTGCATTATGGAAGAGGCTAGAACAAATATGTATGTCGAAAACTCTAACAAGCAAGTTGCATATAAAGCAACGTCTTTATGCTCATCGTTTGGAGGAAGGTGCGTCTGTACACGAACACTTAACAGTGTTTAAAGAAATTCTCTCAAACTTGGAGGCCATGGAGGTTCAGTATGATAAGGAAGATCTAGGGTTGATTCTATTTTGTTTGTTGCCCCCGTCTTATTCAACCTTTAGAGACACTATTTTATATAGCCGCGAGTCTCTCACAGTTGATGAGGTTTATGATTCTTTAACCTCGTATGATAAGATGGAGCATCTTGTGGTTAAACTCGACTCTCAGGGAGAGGGTCTCATTGTTTGTGGGGGACAAGATCAGAATGCTGATGATGATCGTGGAAGGACACAGGAACGAAATCCTCGCGGTAAATCTTTAAACAGAGGTAAAACTTGTAACTTCAGCACGAAGAAATGGCACATTAAATCTGATTGCTATAAGCTACAGAACAAGATTAAAAGGGAGGTTGCGAATCAAAAGGGAAAACAACCAGAAAATTTCGGTGAAGCTGATGTTGTAGAAGACTACAGCGATGGGAACTTCTAGTCGCTTCTGTCAATGATTCTAAAGTAAACAAGGAGTGGATACTTGATTCATGCTGCACTTTCCACATGAGTCCTAATCGGGATTAGTTTACAACTTACGAAACAGTGTCTGAAGGTGTTGTTTTGATGGGAAATAATGCTTCGTGTAAAATCCTAGGTGTTGGAACAATTAAAGTTATGATGTTTGATGGAGTTGTCAGAACACTTAGTGACGTACGACATGTTCCAGAATTGAAGAGAAATTTAATTTTATTAAGTACTCTTGATTCAAAAGGGTACAGATACACAGCTAAAAGTGGGGTTTTAAAGATTTCCAAAGGTTCCCTTATCGTGATGAAAGGGCAGAGAAAGACTGCCTATATGTTTTACAGGGTTCTACTGTTACTGGTGTAGCTGTTGCTTCCTCTTCCTTGTCAAATGATGATGCCTAGGGCATATGAGTGAGAATGGCATGGAAAAATTAAGCAAAAGAGAACTTCTTGATGGGTAAGGAATTTGCAAACTGAATTTCTGTGAGCACTGTGTTTTTGGGAAGCAAAAGAGAGTTTGATTCACCAGAGGAATCCATAACATGAAGGGAATGTTAGAGTATATTCATTCTGATCTGTGGAGGCCATCTAGAGTGCCTTCGAGAGGTGGAGCTAATTATATGCTAACTTTTATTGATGATTTTTCCAGAAAAGTTTGGGCATTTTTCCTAAAGTAGAAAAGTGATGTGTTTTTCGCATTTAAGTCTTGGAAACCTATGATTGAAAAACAGATGGGAAAATAAAGAAAATACCTTAGCACAGACAATGGCTTAGAGTTCTGTTCTGATGAGTTTAATAGACTGTACAAGTCAGAAGGGATCGTGAGACACTTGACAGTTCGTCATACTCCATAGCAAACCGGTGTTGCAGAACAAATGAACAGAACGATCATAGAAAAGGTTCGATGTATGTTGTCAAATGCCAACTTACCAAAGTCGTTTTGGGCAGAAGCAGCCTCTACTGCATGTTTGTTGATCAACCGATCTCCATCCGTTGCTATTGAGAAAAAGACTCCACAAGAGGTATAGTCTGGTAATCCTGCTAATTATTCTGACTTAAAAATCTTTGGATGTCCTACGTATGCTCATGTTAATAATGGAAAATTGGAACTAAGATCTATTAAATGTGTTTTTCTTAGTTATAAAGCTGGTGTAAAAAGGCATAAGTTATGGTATCCTGAAAATAAAAAAGTTGTGATTAGCAGAGTTATCGTTTTTGATGAAACTGTTATGTTACCTAACTTATCTCTTAAAGACTCTTTCAATAAAGAAAATCAAAAGCAGGTGGAGCATCAGATTAATACAGAGTCAACTCCTCAAGCCAGTACAAAAATTGAGAATAGAGTTGCTTCTTTACCATAATACTTTATTGCCAAAAATAGAACTAGAAGAGAAATTAAACCTCTAAAGAAGTATACCGAGGCTGATTTAGTTGCTTATGCTTTAAATGTGGCTAAAGATATAGATGCAAACCGAAAGCCATCTAATTATTCTGAGGCAATTAGCTGTGAAGACTCAGAAAAGTTGATGTTTGTTATGCAAGAGGAGATGGAATCACTTCACAAAAATAAAACATGGGATCTTGTGAAACTTCCTAAAGGTAAAAAGGCTGTTCGTTGTAAATGGGTATTTAAAAAGAAAGAATGGACTCCAGGAGCTGAAGAACCCTGATATAAAGCAAGGCTTGTTGCAAAGGGTTACAGTCAAATTCCAAAAGTGGACTTTTGCAGATGTGTTCTCCCTAGTTGTGAAGCATAGTTCGATTCGAGTTTTACTTGATATTGTGGCCATACATGATTTGGAGCTTGAGCAGTTAGATGTAAAAACTACATTTTTGCATGGAGAACTTGAGGAGGACATTTACATGCAACAACCAGAGGGTTTTACAGTCTTAGAAAAAGAGGACTATGTTTGCTTGCTGAAAAAGTCCGTTTATAGTTTGAAACAGTCACCAAGACAGTGGTATAAGAGGCTTGATTCCTTTATGACTTCTCATAATTTCAAAAGAAGTAGTTTTGACAGTTGTGTTTATTTTAAGAAAAACAGTGATGGTTCTTTTGTGTATCTAATTCTTTATGTTGATGACATGTTGATAGCAACAAAAGATAAAGGAGAGATAAGAAAGGTTAAAAGCCAACTAAGTGAAGAATTTGAGATGAAAGATTTCAGACTAGCAAAGAAGATACTTGGTATAGAGATTCTCAGAGATAGAAAAGCAAGTAAATTTTAACTAAGTTAGAAGGGGTACATTGAGAAATTTCTTTGCAGGTTCAATATGCAGAGTGCTAAGCCTGTTAGTACTCCTTTAGCAGCCCATTTCAGACTTTCATTGGCTTTGTCTCCAAAATCAGATGATGAGATTGAGTACATGTCACATGTTCCATACTCTAGTGTAGTGGGATCTCTCATGTATGCTATGGTTTGTTCACGTCCGTTTATCATATCACGGTCGATGCAGTTAGCGATATATATGCGAATCCCGATAAAGAACACTGGAAAGTAGTTCAGTGGATTTTAAGATATGCACGAGGTACTACTGATGTCTGCTTACAGTTTGGAATAACTAGAGATGGAGTCATAGGGTATGTTGATACTGATTTTTCTAGAGACCTTAATAGAAGAAGATCTCTTACAGGTTATGTCTTTACAATCGGAGGTTGTGCAATCAATTGGAAAGCCACTTTTCAAACTATAGTCGCTTTGTCTACCACTGAAGCTGAGTACATGGCGATTACTAAGGCTTGTAAAGAAGCTATTTGGTTGAAGGGACTCTTTAGTGAACTCAATGAAGACCTTCAAATCAGTACAATATTTTGTGATAGTTAGAGTGTAATCTTCCTTACAAAAGATCAAATGTTTCATGAGAGAACAAAACACATTGATGTTCGGTATCATTTTGTTGGTGATATTATTACTCGTAGTGATATTGTTGTGAGCAAAATTAGTACTCATGAAAATCCTGTAGATATGATGACTAAGTCACTTCCTATAATCAAGTTTGAGCATTGCTTAGACTTGGTTGGTGTTCATTGTTGAAGTTAAACCCTTAGGGGGTTTTATGGAAGAGGTGGAGAACTTGTTCATTAAGAGTTCGCGATGAAGAACTTGTTCATTGAGAATTTGTGTTAAGGTGGAGATTGTTAGAATTAAATGACACGAATCTTTATTTAAATAAAATATAGTGATAAAATAAAATAAAAGTAAAATTCATATAGAACTACACTTCTTTTATTTTATTTTAGAATAAGGTTTTTAAACCTTATTAAACTCTATCTATTTTATATTGATTAGAATAAGGTGTTTCAATCTTACTAGAATATAGCTTTACAAGCCTATAAATAGACACAATCTATTCCTCTTGTAATTATTCGAATTCGACATAGTGAATTTTCTTCTCATCTGCCCGTTGTTTTTTTCCCGAAAGGGTTTCCACATAAAATCTGTGTGTTCTTTATTTTATTTTATTTTATTTTTATTTTACACACTTGTTGTAAGTTTTAAAGATAGTGGATATTTCTCACAAAGTTAGGCTCTGCGGACGTAGGAAAACTGAACTGTGTAAACAACTATTGTGTCTTTTGTTTGTTTACTATTTTTCTTGCTGTGGTGAAGGAGTGTCAATTCCCTTGTCACTCCTCCATGGTTTATAACTTTTATTTCAGCAACGATTTTAAAGCTTCAAAAGCTATCAAAGCTTGCCACTTAAAGTAGTTAATGGGGATCCTTGGTGTTGCTAGATTCAAGCTACAGAAGGTTCTTTTACTTTAAGACCCTCTATGCTAGAGGTTGGCAATTATGCTTATTGGAAAGCTTGTACGGAGGCTCACATTAAGTCTATTGACGATAGGTCATGGTGTGCTATGTTGACTAGATGGGAACTACCCAAAATGGATATTGAAAGTGGAAGGTTGTTAAGCTCGAAGCACAGTGGACCACTGAGGAAGAGAAGTTGGCAAATGTTAACTCAAAAGCTTTATATGCAATATTTTTTGGAATTGACATGCAAGAGTTTAAGAGAATGGTAAAATACACAATTGCTAAGACTACTTGGGATATTTTAAAGATTGCACATAAAGAGAACATCCACTATCAAGCAGTTAAAGATGCAGATGTTAACTTTGAAGTTTGAGAGCATAAGGATGCAAGAATTAGAAACAATTGGAGAATTATATGCTAAGTTTTGCGACTTATCGACTCAGGCTTTTTGCCTTAGGTGAACAGTATTCTAATGGCAAGCTAGTTAAGAAGGTATTACGGTCTCTTCCTAAGAGATTTTCCATTAAGATCACAACCATTGAAGAGGCTAATGATATTGAAAGGTTGGCCATTGATGAGCTTATTGGTTCCCTACAAACCTTTGAAATGAATTTTGATAACGCTAAACATAATAAAGTAAAGGAGGACAGAAATATTGCCCTTTAAGTAAATGAGGTAGTGCCAACTCCCCAACCAGCTACCATTGAAGACCTTCAAGAACAAATAGCTTTACTTACTAAGAATTTCAGTAAGGCTTTCAAGAAATAGGTTAGAAGCTAGTGTTAATAATCCCAAAAATAAGTCAAAGGGAATAGTTATCAAGGAGGAACATGATAAGGACAAAAAGAAGGGGTGCAATGCTTTGAGTGCCAAGGATATGGTCATATCCAATTTGAGTATGTTAATACTCTAAAAAAGAAGAAAAAGTCAATACATGTATCTTAGAGTGATGAGGAATCATCTAGTGGATTTGACTTAGTAGAGGATCATTACAATTTTGTTGCTTTTGTTGCTAGTGCTATTAATGATGACAATTTTGATAATGATTTGGATGCTAGCTCAGGTGAAGAATTTCTGAAGACATATAGAGAGATATTAGGAAAATGGGGACAAGTCTATGAAATCAACATTTAGCTATCATAAGAAACAATAAATTAAAGGATGAAAACATTGTGTTGATTAAACAAATTATTGCTAAAAAAAGCTCTTCTTACAATGGAACTAGATAATCTTATGAAGATAAAAAAAAAAAAACTTAAGAGACCAAGCTTATGCTAAAAAAAGTTCACTACCAGTAGCAACAAGCTTGATGAGATTTTAGTAAGAAGAAGAAGAGATTTAGGTAGGGGAGGTCTAGGCTTTGTTGATAAAGGAAAAGTTGTAATGGAAAGCCCCATAGTCTTTGTTGAAGAAACTGGTGTAAAGAAGATGGTGAAAGTTCTAAACTAATGTTATTCAAGTCATCCAAGAATAATGTTCATTCCCATAAGTGATTTGACACTATTATGGTGCCCCTGGTCATATAGGACCACATTTCTTTAAGATGCTACATGATTTAAGATGGAGGAGTTTAGTGCCTAAGACAGTGCCTACTCCCCCTAGCACTACAACTAGAATAGTGCAAAAAAGAGTATGGGTGAAGAAAGAAGCTAAATGCTTGCTAGTTTCTCATTGTTCCTTAAATTCCACTTTTAATGGAATTTGGTATTTTGATAGTGGTTGTTCATGAAAAATGACAAGTAACCAGACATATCTCACTAACCTTGAAGATTTATCTTGTTGGAAAAGTGACTTTTGGTGTGGAAAGAAATGTCATATACTTGGTAAAGGCATCTTGAATGTTCCTGGCATGCCTCAATTGAAGAATGTGTTGCTTGTAGATGATCTCAATGTTGGATCTGGTTCCCTAAGTGTAGTATATTCGTTTTTCGTTATGTTGTAATTTGATATGTCAAATTAGGCTCCCATTACGCTGAAAGAGCTTGTTTCCGAGTAATTTATATTTTTTTTTGTGTTTTTATTTAGTGTTGTTTATTTGCCTTAATAAGTGAAATAATGAGTTTTATGCCACTTTTGAGGCCGAACTGGCCAAATGCACCATAAGAAACCTAAAGGTTGATTAAGTGTTGTAGAAAGTCATCGAAGGCCCGAACATGAGTGAAAATATCACCTAGAAGGGGGTATCTTTAACTCTTTAATTGACTCAATTAAAGAGTTAAGTATTGTAGGATTCCCCCAAGTCAATTCTAACATATGTATCACAATACCAAACCATGGGTATCGCAATACCCCTAATGAGAAGAGACAAAAAATGATTGCAAGGAAAGACCTTGTCCAACTTCAGCACTAATAAAAAACACACTAAGAGACATTTTAGGCATAAATGTTGGGTTAGAAAAAACGCTAAACTTGGCCAAAATTGGCTGAGAGAGCAAACACACTTCACATTAACTAGTTTGACATTTTTCTCTTTATCTTTTAGGGTTTATTTCTTCTTCTTCATAGCTTAGGGTTTATTCTTTTGTTCATCTCTTGTTTTTCTTAGTTTATTTTATGGTAGTTAAGCTAGTTATTACTGTAGCTATGATTTATTTACTTGTTAAGCCCTTCAAACTTTCTTGTATTTGAACTTTAACCAATTAAATCAATATCATTCCGCTCTGTTACGTTTCCTCTATTAAAAATCTTATCTTGGGTGTTTTTATTTTCCTTTTTTGTTACCATTATTGTGTTCCTCAAGCTTTTGTAAGGAAGCTTGAGTATTTATTAATTTTTTTATGTTAAGTTAATTGTGTTTCTACTTAATTCCTTGTTGTTAATAAGTTCAAATATAAACATGAACAGCTAAATCCTAAGTGGATGGTTGATGGAAATGATGGGTAATTGATTTTTGGGTTCATGGACTAAATCGTAAAAATTAAACTAAATCGAATAGACTTCAAAACTTATGATTGACGATCCTAGAGAAAACTAACATAAGTGAGACTGAGAGGAGATCTTATCGAGCATCAATTTGATAGTCTCGGGTTAGTTTGGTGAGGTTGAGAGATAAATCAGACTAATTTGTCAAAATTGGTAAAGTTGAGGCGTAGAGGTAAAATTAAACCAATTTAGAACTAATAGCAATTTAGATCCCGAATTTGAAGATCAACCAATCCCATGAAAATCAACCAACCACTGTCTATTATCATATTTTTTTGTATTTGTTAGTTTAATATTTTGTTTATTTACAATTTAGTCCTTCATTGTTTTTAAAGTAATTAATTAGTGTAATTAAACTTGTGAATGGCCTATTATAATTTAGTACTTAATGAGTATTTAGTTAGACTCCTTTGATTACATGTTTATAGTTGATGAATTGCTTAATCTTCGACTCTTTTAGGTTTAACCCTTGGAACACTCTTGTGTTCCATTGGACAATATAAATATTACAACTGACACTGTCCGCTTGCAATTAAAACCATATTTTAAAATTATTTTATAAAATTATTTGTTTTTATGTGAACAAGCAATGCAGGTGTCAATTTTAATATTTATATTACCTAATAGAACACCGAATATTTCGAAGGGTCAAACCTAAAAGATTCAGTGATTAAGCAATTCCTAAAATATAAACATGCAATCAAAGGAGTTTAGCTAACTCTTATGGGATACTTTGTTAAGGCCATGGACAATGAGGCCAATTTAGACCAGAACACTCAAATTGAGATGGTGTTCAAGGGTTTATCCAAGGACTTGGCTAGCTTTCGGGATGCATATAACCTTGGCAACAAAAATCTGATGCTTACACAACTCATGAAGGAGTTACAATCCTATGAGTTGATGTTAAATGATAGTCAGTCGGTTCGAAAAGCATAAGCAAATATAACTATAGCTTCTTTCTCAAAAGGGAAGGGAAAGCGTGCTAAGAGAGGAAAGAATAAGGTCTCTAGGCTACTACAAAGAATAAGGTCTCCAGGCTACCACAAGTAGAAAGAAGAGAACCAAAATGCTTAAAGACTTATCTAAGTCTAAATGCTTCTTTTGTAGTAATAAAGGGCATCTTAAGACCAGCTGTAGAAAGTGGAAGGAAAACCTAGCCACCAAAGGCAAAGAGGTTCGAAGAGACGAAAGATCTTAGAGATAAGAATCTCTCGTTATGGGCTGGAAACGGGACAATTGTAACAGCTGAAGTAGTGGGAGATGTACATCTATACTTTGATAATTTTAGGAAGATTATTTTGAAATTCATTTTCTATGAGCAAAGTTTCAAAAGAAACTTAGTTTCAATTGTAAGTTTATATAAATGCGACTTGATTGTGAATTTTAATAATGTTACAATATTTAGAAATCAAAATCTTATCTGTAATGGATGGATGTCAAATAATCTCTATTTTATTAAACCAAAGATGTACACATTGCTTGAGACTGAATATCGAATAAGAAACTGAAAAATCTCGCTCTATTGAAGTGTAAATTTGACATTTGAGACGTAGTCATATTAACCAAGAAAGAATCACTAGACTTCTGAAAGACAAAGACTTAAGTTTGCTTTAAAAAAATCAAAATTCCACAATGTGAATCTTGCTTGAAAGGAAAGATGACCAAGTGGTCTTTTAATGCAAAAGAAACGAGGGTCATAAAACCCCATAGAACTTGTGCTCACTGCTGTGTGGCCTTATGAGTTTCAGTGCAAGAAGTGATTATGAATATTATGTAACATTTATTGATTACTCTTCTAAATATGGGTATCTGTACCTAATGCACAGCAAGAATAAAACCTTTGATAAATACAAAGAGTTCGTACGAAAGTGGAGAAAAATCTAGGTTTACCCATAAAGGTACTTCGGTCTAATTTAGGTGAGGGATATTTATTAGATGAGTTTTATGATACCTCATAGAGAATAAGATTTTATCCTTATAGAACTTGCCGGGTGCTCCACAACAGAATGGCGTGGCTAGATTAGGAATCAAACATTGATAGAAGTGGTATTTCGATGTTAAGTTATTTAAAGCTGTCAATCTCTTTTTGGGGATATGCAGTACGAATGGCTTGCTATATTCTGAATGATGTGCCTACTAAGGCAATATCGAAAAGTCCATATGAATTATGGAATAGCAAGAAGCTGAATCTTATTACTTAAGAATTTGGGGATGCCTAGCTCACATATCAGACAAAAATGCAAGGAAGCTGGACTCATGGACAAAATTATGCATATTTGTAGTATATCCAAAGGGAACAAAATGTGGTTTGTTTTATAACCCGAAAGAGAAAACTATAATAGTTTCAACTCATGCTACTTTCCTTGAAGAAAGTTATATGAATGACTTCAAACCTCGAACTAAAGAGGTACTCGGGGAACTTTCCAGAAATATACAAAACCTTACAGAAATAGTTCCAGAACCAACTCCTAATATTAGACCTGCAAACATCAGTAGCATAAGGTGCCTTGTTGCAGTGGGAGGGTCTGTCGTAGGCCTGAGTTCTTTCAATCTGGCGGGAGTGTTTTTAACATTGAGTCTATCGAACAAGAAGATGATGACCCGCTCAAGTATGATGAAGGGATGCCAAGTGTTAATTCCAAGATCTGGCATATAACTATGAAAGCTGAGATGGATTCTACGTATTCAAACTCAGTGGTGGAACTTGTAGACTTATCGAAAAGGTTAAAACCTATAGGGTGTAAATAGATCTATAAAAATAAAATAAATACGGATGGAAAAATGGAAACTTATAAGGCCAGACTTGTGGCAAAAGGTTATACTAAAAAAGAAGGTATCAGTTACGAAGAAACCTTCTTTCCAGTTGCCACATTCAAGTCTGTCTGTATACTGTTATCTATTGTTGTGGCTCTTAATTACGAGATCTAGAAAATGGATGTCAAGATAGTATTTCTGAATGACTGTCTTTAAGGTAGCATCTAGATGATGCAATCCATCGGATATATAGCTAAAGGAAATGAGCATAAAGTTTGCAAACTACTTAGATCCATATATGGACTTAAGCAAGCATCCCACTTATGGAATCAAAGATTTGATCAAGCAATCAAGACTTTTGGATTTGAGCAAAACGTAGATGAACCTTGTGTTTATAAACGTTTAGGGGATAGAAATGTGGTCTTTCTCGTTCATATGTCGATGGCATTCTACTCATTGGAATTTATGTAGGGACATTGTCATCAGTTAAGTTGTGGTTAACCCAACAATTTAGAATGAAGGACTTAGGAGAAACTTGTAATACCCTGTACCCGAGTCCGTTACCGGAATCGAACACAAGGTGCACACAAACTTAGTTTAACTATCTTCACAGTCCATTTAGAAATTTCCAGACAAGCTGGTTATTGCATCAGTGTCGCCTTAAAAATCATATCTTGAGTTTCAAAGCTCGAAAATTTGTTTCGTAATTTTTCCCTGAAACAAGACTCATATTTCCATCTACATATTTTTTTCTAGAATTTTTGGTCAAGCCAATTAGTACAGTTTATTAGTTAAAGTCTCCCCTGTTGCAGGGATCGACTACACTGACCTTCGTGCGTTACGAATTGGATATCTCCCTGTACAGGGCTTCAATACTGATGCCGTCTGTTTATATAGAAACTAGACTTAGAGAGGAATCTATACATATATGGAATGACTCCTAATTATCTCTGGTTAATTTACAATGAATTTCTAAAGTCGGAACAGGGGATCCAGAAACTGTTCTGGCCCTGTTTCACGAGAACTTTAATATCTCTTAACATATAATTCATATGACAGTTTCCTTTCTTCCATATGAAATTAAATTCATCAAGGTTCATTTACATAATTTATTCACTATTTAATTCCATTCCTACAATTTTTAGTGATTTTTCAAATCCACACCACTGCTGCTGTCAGCATCTGTTTTTCAGGTAAACCTTACCTATTTCGTGGTTTCTATGGACCAACTAAAGTTTTGTCATACATAGGTCCACATATAATCCTTTTTTTAGCCATTCCAATGGATGATCATTTGCTCACACTTCCATTCAGTCCGTAGTCACATCATAAAACCATACATATATACATAAGCACAAATGGTCTAATGCCATACTCCACTTTTACGAGCCATTTTCGCATGGTCGTACACACATACATCACAAAAGTACTTAAAAGCGCAACAAAAGGGTAGTCCTATACATGCCATTTCAAAATCCAACCAAAATATATACGAAAGGGACTTTGATAGTGTGGGAGACTTGACTTCCAGAAATCCCGAGTCCGATAGTGACGAGCCAAAATCTATAGACAGAGAAAGCAGAGAAAGCAGAGTAAGCAATTTATGCTTAGTAAGTTAGAGCAAGGATTCCAGCACAACAAAAGCATAACATTCATATAGCTAACGGATAATTTCATATGCACAAATTCTCAATATCATACTTATTTCACATTCCAACCCCTATATTCATACATAAGGGGTTCATCTTAGCCAAATGCAAAGCTCATTTCTCGATTGAGCGAGTATTATTCGAAGGAATCAACTATTCCAAAGCACATACGAACATACCTCGTTGCTGGAATTTTCAAGCGTATTAGCTGAAATTTTACAGCAGTTCATTCATTCTTGAATCACGTATCTTGAGTTTAACCGGATATGGCTACACATTCAAATGCCTTGGGACATAGCCTAATTCTGATAACTTCGCACGAATGCCTTGGGACTTAACCCGGTTTAGTAGCTCGCTCGAAAGCCTTCGGATCTTAGTCCGGATTTAGTAACTTCGCACATATGCCGTCGGATCTTATTCGGATTTAGTCACTTAGCACAAAGCCTTGAGGCTTAGCAGGATATCATTCGAATAACCATGTACATTTATCAATAAATCATAACACATTCATATTTCGTTTTCATTAGCAAAATTCAAATACAAGTCACTTATCACATTTGCAATTTCGGCTCAATAGCCACACACAAAGAGCATGATTTTAATTTGCTTTAAACATGATCTAATCAATTCGAATTTAAGCTCTATTACTCAAGAACTTACATAGGATGTCGTCGAGCGATTTCAATGGCTAATCGACCACTTTTTCCTTCCCTTTGTCGGATCTAGTTCCCTTTGCTCTTGAGCTTAATTTAACAAATAAATCGGTTTAATCATTTGAGCATCGAAGAGGAATACAAGGTACTTAGCCAATATATATACTCGTTAGGCATCAATATGCTTGCCTCTAACCGAATGCATGCACACCAATTTCCCTCATGTGGCGAATATGCATGTCCATGTTGAGGCCAATCATACACTAATACCACACAAAACAGCATACATTTTACTAATTAACGTATTACATATCGTAGCTCAATACACATCTCTCATTTATTTCATAACCGAAACATCATCATATGCAAAATATATACCTTGAGATAGTATATATGTCATACCAATACATCATGTGCAACATATATGCATGTAGGTGCAAGGGCGAATCTCAAATTGATTATAACTATCCCATATATTTTCATCATGGCGAATGTTCCTTCCACACCATTTACCATCACAAAGCATGGATTTCATCATCCAACTTACAGGCTTACAATGTCATGAAGTTTAATCTCATAGTATCTATCAAACTCTCACTCAAAAGTGTTAAAAAGAATATTCAAAAATCATCAATCCACCATCACATGCACCATTACAAAGTTTCACTTTTAGCATGCAAATGATGTCAACACAATCTCACCTTAGCCGAATATCATCTCCATGACATAGTGAGGATTTGAACCATGGCTAGTTAGAACTCAAGCTAACTACTAAAATATACATGAATCTCATGGCAAAACATAAACTTACCTTAATCTCAACACAAGTATGGCCAAACCTCCTCCTAATCCCCCCTCCAAACCAAGCATGAAGCAAGACCCCTTCCTTCTTCCTTAGAATTTCAGCTCAAAGAAAGTGAAAAAAAGATGAACAACAATTTTTTTCTTCTCTTTTCCTCTACTCACGGCAATGGGGGGGGGAAGCCTTCACACACATTTTTTTTTCTTTCTTTATCACCCATACTTATTTGTTTATTGTTTCTCCCTAATGCACCAACAAAACATGTTTCATGACATGTTTAGCCCATACACCCTTGTCATGGCCGGCCATTAGCTAATAAATGGGGAAGTTGACATGCAAACCCCTCATTTTTGCATGCATGATCAACTAGTCATTACACATTTCCCCCTCATACTTTTAAAGTTTACTACTAGGTCCTTTCTAGTGAAATTCACATTTATAACTCTAAATTAAAGCATCAAAAATGTCACACATGAGTTAACACATATTATAGGCATCAAAATAAATATCAAATTATTTTTATGCCTCGGTTTTGTGGTCCCAAAACCACATTCCGACTAGGGTCGTTTTAAGGCTGTCACAACTCTCCCCCACTTAAGAAATTTTCGTCCCCGAAAATCTTACCGGTAAATAGGTTTGGGTAACGCTCTTTCATAGAGCTCTCGGGTTCCCAAGTAGCTTCTTCCATCCGTGTTTGAGCCATAACACTTTTACTAATGGAACCCTTTTGTTTCGCAACTCCTTCACTTCACGAGCTAGGATACGAATCGGTTCTTCTTCATAACTCATATCGGATTGAATTTCAACCTCTGATGGACTAATTACGTGCGACGGATCAGATCTATAGCGCCAAGCATCGAAACATGAAAGACGTCGTGAATCTTTTCAAGTTCGGGGCAAAATCAAACGATACATAGCTGGACCGACTCGTTCGGATATCCCATATGGCCCGATGAACCTCGGGCTCAATTTGCCTTCTGGCCAAATCGAGTATCTTTTCCAAGGCGAAACTTTAAGAAACACTTTATCTCCACTTGATACTCAATGTCTTTTCGTTTGAGATCCGCGTCGACTTCGACGATCGGAGGCTATCTTGATTTTCACGGATTACTTTTACTTTCATTCAAATCTTTAATCAAATCCACTCCAAAAATTTTGTTCTCACCGAGCTCGGTCCAAAACAATGGTGTATGGCATCTACGCCGTACAAGGCCTCGTAAGGCGCCATCTTAATACTTGATTGAAAACTATTGTTGTAAGGAATTCAATCAAAGGTAAGTACTGCTTCCCATGAACCATCGAACTCGAGGATGCAACATCTCAACATATCCTCAAGTATCCGAATTATCCGCTCGAGATTGACCATCGGTTTGGGGGTGAAAGGCGGTCTTTGAAATGCAACTTGGTACCCAAAGCTTCTTGCAATTTCTTCCAAAATCGCGAGGTGAATCTCGGATCTCTATCGACACAATGTAAATCGGTACCCGTGTAATCTCACAATCGAGAAACGTATAATTCAGCTAGTTTATCCAATGAAAAATCCGTGCGCCAGGATAAAGTGAGCCGACTTAGTCGATCTATCAACAACAACCCAAATCGCGTCCTTCTTACTTGCGACAATGGCGGTCCGGACACAAAGTCCATTGTGACTCGATCCCATTTCCACTCGGGTATCGTAATCGGTGAAGTAATCCACGAAGGCACTTGATGTTCCGCTTTCACTTGTTGACATATTAAACATCTCAAACAAAGTCGGAGATGTCTCGTTTCATACCATGCCACCAAAACCGACGTTTCAAATCGTTGTACATCTTCATACTCCCGGGTGGATTGCCATTCGGCTACAATGGGCTTCGTTCGAATTATCGAAATAAGTTCAATTCTTTGGAACACACAGACGACTTCGAACCTCAAACAATCGTCATCATCAATTTGAAACTCCGATTCCTTGTTCGGATCACACTCACCCGTTTTGCAAGCAACTCATCATCATCTTTCGAGCTTCACGAATTTGATGAGTCAACAATGGTTTGGCCTTTAATTGGCTACTAACACATTGTCGGGTAGGATAGACAAGTGTACATTCATCGCTCGTAAAAGCGACAGTGATTTCCGCTTAAGGCGTCCGTAACCACATTAGCCTTTCCGGGTGATAATCAATGACGAGCTCATAATCTTTTAACAACTCGAGCCAACGTCTTTGTCGCAGATTTAAGTCTCTTTGAGTCATCAAATATTTGAGACTTTTGTGATCCGAATACACATGGCACTTCTCACCAAATAAGTAATGTCGCCATATCTTTAAGGCGAATACGATGGCAGCTAATTCGAGATCATGGGTCGGATAATTTTTCTCATGTGGCTTTAATTGTCTCGACGCGTAGGCTACAACTCGACCTTCTTGCATCAATCGCAACCTAACCCAAGTAGGGAGGCGTCACTATAAATGACAAACTCTTTGCCGATTAATTTGCGCACTAAAAGCTGGAGCTTCATCAAATGAGTTTTCAATTGATCGAAACTTTTCGACACTTTTCCGTCCATTCAAACTTGACATCCTTCTGAAGCAGTTTCGTCATGGGTGTGGCTATCATCGAGAATCCTTTTACAAACCGTCGGTAGTAACCGGCAAGTCCCAAAAAGCTCGAACCTCGGTAATATTTCTTGGAGGTTTCCGATTAAGTATGGTCGTAATTTTGCTCGGGTCGACTCGAATACCGATCTGAGATACCACATGACCCAAGAAGCTAACCTCTCTTAACCAAAACTCACACTTGCTGAACTTAGCGTATAACTGCTTATCCGTAAAATTTGCAACACTAATCTCGGTGTTCACATGTTCGGTCTCATCTCTTGAATAGACCAAGATGTCATCGATGAACACAACTACTGAACCGGTCCAAATCTTGCCTAAAGATCCGATTCATCAAATCCATAAATACCACGGGGGCATTAGTGAGCCCGAACGGCATCACCAAGAACTCGTAGTGACCATACCTCGTTCGAAAGCGGTTTTGGATGCGTCCAGAATCTCGAATTATGGCTGGTAATACCCGATCTCAAATCTATCTTTGAAAACACTGAGGCTCCCTTTAGCTGATCGAACAAGTCATCAATACGCGGTAACGGATATTTATTCTTTATCGTCACTTTATTCAACTGACGATAGTCAATGCACAACCTCATGGTTCCATCATTCTTTTCACGAACAATCTTGGTGCACCCAAGGTGAGAAAGCGGGTCGGCGAAACCTCTATCCGTCAATTCTTGCAACCGAGCTTTCAACTCTTTTAACTCGGTTGGTGCCATACGATACGGAGCTATCGAAATCGGCGTAGTCCCAGGTACAAGCTCAATACCAAACTCTACTTCCCGAATAGGTGGTAGACCCGGTAATTCTTCGGGAAAAACATCCGGGTATTCACAAACCACCGGCATAGATTCGGGTTTCTTTTCCAATTCCTTGTCATCAAGTACATATGCAAGGTATGCTTGCACCCTTTTCTCACATATTTACGGGCCAACATTGCGATATTACGGTGGCAACCCTTTAAGTCCGTAGA
Source organism: Gossypium arboreum (assembly GCF_025698485.1). Taxonomy (NCBI): domain Eukaryota; kingdom Viridiplantae; phylum Streptophyta; class Magnoliopsida; order Malvales; family Malvaceae; genus Gossypium; species Gossypium arboreum. The sequence goes on from NC_069080.1 coordinate 99,510,106, forward strand.
CTCAACTCGGATTATCTCATTATTTATGCATTTCAAATCAATAGTCTTGCCTTTGCAATTCACAACCGCATCATGCACGGTCAACCAATCTAAACCGAGGATAACATCAAATTAAATCGAATAGCAAAAGCATCAAGTCCGCGGAAAACAGGATCCTCGAATTACTAGGGGCATTTCTTACACACTTTGTCAACAAGCACGTAACGACCCAAGGGATTTGACACCAATTACGAACTCGATGAGACTCAATAGGTAAAGTCTTCTTGGATGCTAAGGTTTTGCATATATAAGAATGAGTGGAACCGGGGTCAATCAAAGCAATCACATTAGTATCAAAGAGAGTGAAAGTACCGTAATAACATCCGGCGATGAAGCATCCTCGCAGGTGCGTATAGCATAAGCTCTAGCAGAGCGCGAGCCTCGGATCTGGTCGTAGCATCTCTAGATCCTCTCGACCACCACTAGCATTGCCCATATTTCTAGATGGTCTACCTCGGGCGTGGTAGCGCCCGGTTCCCACTCGATCTACATTCTGTTCGAGACAACCTCGGGCAATCTTTAATGAAGTGGTCAACTGATCCGCACTTGTAACAGGAGCGGTCACGGAATCTACAACTTCCAGAATGCCATTTGCCACAATGCTGACACTCCGTTCTATCTCGACGTTCATTCCCAACACTGGCAACCGGTGCCTCGTGTACCTTGAAGTCGATCACGATCTCGTCTAAAAGGCCCGAAGTGCCTCTAGACCGCCCACATCATCTCGAAATTTCTTGATGCTGTTGAAGAGACTTTCCGAGGATCTTTTACGAAACTCTCCGGTTCCCACATCAACTTTTGTTTTTCTTTTCTAAGCTCCTCGGCTTTACAAGCTCGCTCGACAAGTACTACGAACTCTCGTATTTCAAGAATGCCAACGAACATTTTATATCTTCATTCAGCCCATCCTCGAAGGGTTTACACATGATAGCCTCGGACGAAACACATTCCGAGCATATCTACTAAGTCTAACAAATTTTCGCTCGTAGTCGATGGCGACATAGAACCTTGCTTAAGCTCAAGAAATTCCTTCCGTTTTTGATCAAAAATCTCGATGATATACTTCTTCCAAACTCGGTTTGGAAAAACTCCCAAGTTACTTGCTCTCGGGACACAGAAGTCGAGTACTCCACCAATAGTAGGCGAAATCGCGTAGCAAGGAGATAGTACACTTTAGGCATTCATCGGTGTACAAGATAGCTCATCGAGTGCCGGATAGTGTTGTCCAACCAAAATTCAGCTTGCTCGGCGTCGTCGCTATCCGTAGCCTTAAATTCAGTAGCCGTGTTTGGATTCTATCAACTGGGGCTTACTTGACCTTATTTGGTCGATTCTGGGAGGCATTGTAGGTCGGGGTTGTATTTGTTGGGAATGGAGGTTGTGGAATAGTCAGTATTTGTTCGAATGTATTGGTTAAACCAATCATTCATCACGCTATAGAAAGCTTGTCTAGCTTCATCATTTGGATTACTAGCATTAGGTTGAGAGTCCGCCGAGCTGTCCCTTGTCTTGAGGAGCAGCGCTACACTCTCAAGATCATCAGCTATCGCTCGGTCGGGATCGGGATCCATTACTATAAATAAACACATTTCAATTGTTAGAAATCACCACACTATCAAATAATCACATAAAATGGCATGTATAGCTAGACCCAACACATTACGGTAGTCCTAGAATCGACTAAACCGTAGCTCTGATACCAATAAAATTGTAACACCCCGTACCCGAGTCCGTTACCGGAATCGAACACAAGGTGCACACAAACTTAGTTTAACTATCTTCACAGTCCATTTAGAAATTTCCAGACAAGCTGGTTACTGCATCAGTGTCGCCTTAAAAATCATATCTTGAGTTTCAAAGCTTGAAAATTTGTTTTGTAATTTTTTCCTGAAACAAGACTCATAGTTCCATATAAAGATTTTTTTCTAGAATTTTTGGTCGAGCCAATTAGTACAGTTTATTAGTTAAAGTCTCCCCTCTTGAAAGGATCGACTACACTGACCTTCGTGCGTTACAAATTGGATATCTCCCTGTACAGGGCTTAAATACTTATTCCGTCTGTTTCTATAGAAACTAGACTTAGAGAGGAATCTATACATATATGGAATGACTCCTAATTATCTCTGGTTAATTTACAATGAATTTCTAAAGTCGGAACAGGGGATCCAGAAACCGTTCTGGCCCTGTTTCACGAGAACTTTAATATCTCTTAACATATAATTCATATGACAGTTTCCTTTCTTCCATATGAAAGTAGATTCATCAAGGTTCATTTACATAATTTATTAACTATTTAATTCCATTCCTATAATTTTTAGTGATTTTTCAAATCCACACCACTGCTGCTGTCAGCATCTGTTTTTCAGGTAAACCTTACCTATTTCGTGGTTTCTATGGACCAACTAAAGTTTTGTCATACATAGGTCCACATATAATCCTTTTTTTAGCCATTCCAATGGCTGATCATTTGCTCACACTTCCATTCAGTCCGTAGTCACATCATAAAACCATACATATATACATAAGCACAAATGGTCTAATGCCATACTCCACTTTTACGAGCCATTTTCGCATGGTCGTACACACATACATCACAAAAGTACTTAAAACGCAACAAAAGGGTAGTCCTATACATGCCATTTCAAAATCCAACCAAAATATATACTGAAAGGGACTTTGATAGTGTGGGAGACTTGACTTCCGAAATCCAGTCGATAGTGACGAGCCAAAATCTATAGACAGAGAAACAGAGAAGCGGAGTAAGCAATTTATGCTTAGTAAGTTAGAGCAAGGATTCCAGCACAACAAAAGCATAACATTCATATAGCTAACGAATAATTTCATATGCACAAATTCTCAATATCATACTTATTTCACATTCCAACCCCTATATTCATACATAAGGGGTTCATCTTAGCCAAATGCCGAAAGCTCATTTCTCGATTGAGCGAGTATTATTCGAAGGGAATCAACTATTCCAAAGCACATACGAACATACCTCGTTGCTGGAATTTTCAAGCGTATTAGCTGAAATTTTACAGCGAGTTCATTCATTCTTGAATCACGTATCTTGAGTTTAACCGGATATGGCTACACATTCAAATGCCTTCGGGACATAGCCCGATTCTGATAACTTCGCACGAATGCCTTCGGGACTTAACCCGAATTTAGTAGCTCGCTCGAAAGCCTTCGGATCTTAGTCCGGATTTAGTAACTCGCACGTATGCCGTCGGATCTTATTCCGGATTTAGTCACTTAGCACAAAGCCTTCGGGACTTAGCCGGATATCATTCAAATAACCATGTACATTTATCAATAAATCATAACACATTCATATTTCGTTTTCATTAGCAAAATTCAAACGAAGTCACTTATCACATTTGCAATTTCGGCTCAATAGCCACACACAAAGAGCATGATTTTAATTTGCTTTAAACATGATCTAATCAATTCAAATTTAAGCTCTATTACTCAAGAACTTACATAGGATGTCGTCGAACGATTTCAATGGCTAATCGACCACTTTTCCTTCCCTTTGTCGGATCTAGTTCCCTTTGCTCTTGAGCTTAATTTAACAAATAAATCGGTTTAATCATTTGAGCATCGAAGAGGAATACAAGGTACTTAGCCAATATATATACTCGTTAGGCATCAATATGCTTGCCTCTAACCGAATGCATGCACACCAATTTCCCCTCATGTGGCCGAATATGCATGTCCATGTTGAGGCCAATCATACACTTAATACCACACAAAAACAGCATACATTTTACTAACTAACGTATTACATATCGTAGCTCAATACACATCTCTCATTTATTTCATAACCGAAACATCATCATATGCAAAATATATACCTTGAGATAGTATATATGTCATACCAATACATCATGTGCAACATATATGCATGTAGGTGCAAGGGCCGAATCTCAAATTGATTATAACTATCCCATATATTTTCATCATGGCCGAATGTTCCTTCCACACCATTTACCATCACAAAGCATGGATTTCATCATCCAACTTACAAGCTTACAATGTCATGAAGTTTAATCTCATAGTATCTATCAAACTCTCACTCAAAAGTGTTAAAAGAATATTCAAAATCATCAATCCACCATCACATGCACCATTACAAAGTTTCACTTTTAGCATGCAAATGATGTCAACACAATCTCACCTTAGCCGAATATCATCTCCATGACATAGTGAGGATTTGAACCATGGCTAGTTAGAACTCAAGCTAACTACTAAAATATACATGAATCTCATGGCAAAACATCAAACTTACCTTAATCTCAACACAAGTATGGCCAAACCTCCTCCTAATCCCCCCTCCAAACCAAGCATGAAGCAAGACCCCTTCGTTCTTCCTTAGAATTTCAGCTCAAAGAAAGTGAAAAAAAAGATGAACAACAATTTTTTTCTTCTCTTTTCCTCTACTCACGGCAATGGGGGGGGGGGGGGAGAAGCCTTCACACACATTTTTTTTTTCTTTCTTTATCACCCATACTTATTTGTTTATTGTTTCTCCCTAATGCACCAACAAAACATGTTTCATGACATGTTTAGCCCATACACCCTTGTCATGGCCGGCCATTAGCTAATAAATGGGGAAGTTGACATGCAAACCCCTCATTTTTGCATGCATGATCAACTAGTCATTACACATTTCCCCCTCATACTTTTAAAGTTTACTACTAGGTCCTTTCTAGTGAAATTCACATTTATAACTCTAAATTAAAGCATCAAAAATGTCACACATGAGTTAACACATATTATAGGCATCAAAATAAATATCAAATTATTTTTATGCCTCGGTTTTGTGGTCCCGAAACCATATTCCGACTAGGGTCGTTTTAAGGCTGTCACAAAACTAATTTTGTTCTAAGCATTCAAATACTAAGGGATCCAAAGAAAAAAGTGATAGCACTGTCTCAAGCTTCATACATAGTGATTGGCAGCACGCATACGCATTAAAACACTAAATTTATAAAGCTATTTTTAAAGCCTAGTTTATTGCAAATGTACATTGTTAGTTGTAATATTTATAGTTCCGATGGAACATGAAGTATTCCAAGAGTTCGAACCCAAAGGAAGAGGCAATTGAGCAATAGCTAGCATTCACAATAGAGTCTAAGCGGTTACTAGCACGATTTTATTGTACGACGATCCATAACAAGAAGAATTTGTAAGAAGATTAAATATTCTATTTTAAGGACTAAATTGCTAGAAATGTAAAATTAAGGGACTATCTAGAAAATAATTAATGGGGATTGGTTTATTAAAATTTTATCCAATTTATTACGATTTAGTCCTTGGTTCAATTTATTACCTAAGTTCTTAGTTATATTCGATTTAGTCCAATTTATTACTTAAGTTCTTAGTTCTATTTGATTTAGTCCAATTTATTACGATTTAGTCATTGGTCCAAAGATATTAGTTTACCCACATTTCCATCAACCAACCTCCTTCAAGGTTTAAATACTCATACTCGAAGTGAAGGAAATAAATATGGAAATGGAAAACAAAGTGGCTATGAAAGTAAAGCTTAAGGAAAAGATAATTGTTGAGATTTTTGTGCAAGAAAACTTAAAGGCATTCAACAAGAAAATCTGAAGTAAATAACATAAAAGGAACAAACTTTAACAGATTTAAAGTCAAATAAACTGAAATACATTAAACTAAAGCTTTAAGAGTTTTGAAAGTAAAGTACATGAACTGTAAATGTAAATAAACCTTAGTTGTAATAAATGCAGAAAATAAAACCTAAACTAAGGTAGAAGAAGAGAAAAATAAAAACCCTAGAAAAGTGCAGAGAAAAAAATAAAGAAAACCTAGAAAAAACTAAACCTAAAACTAAGCTAATCTGTGTGTCTCTCCTTCTTAGTAAATTTTGACTGTTTTGAAGTGTATTCGGGTAACTTTTCATTGCCAAAAATGCCCCCACACGAGCCTTGTGTGGTTGGTGGTCTGGGTAGACAAAGACAACCCTTTTATGTCCAAGTTTGTCTCCCTAACAAAGGTGGTATCACGGTGCCCAGAAGAGGATATTGCGATACCTTGGGTAGTTTTGAGCCTTGGAGTCTTCCTTGGAAGGTGGCTATCACAATACCTAAAGAGGATATCATGATACCACTGAAGGGAGTCTTCACTCTCCTATACTATTTGAGGTATTGTGATTCCAAGGAGTGGATATTGCGATACCCTTTGCCTTGGTGCCATTCTCGCTTATTTTCGACCTCCAACACGTCATTATATCACTTAATGACATGTTAGGCCTCTCAATGGAACTATTGGCCAATTTAGGTTAGAAAATGATCAAAAAATGAAACATTTCCACTTATTAACCTAAAATATGAAAATAAAAAAAAAACTACACTAAAGAAGCTATTTTGTTCGAGAAAAAACTCCTTAAGTGCATCGGAAAAGCCTAATTTGCCACATCAATTTGTGGCAGATCACATAGACAAGATATTAGAGCATCATGCAATGATAGATTTGAAGAAGTAAATCAATCTTCCTTATTGAGATTTCATCTCTCTTTGAAGGATTTTCCTAAGAAAGTGGAAGAAAAAGAGAACATAAGAAAGGTTCATTATGCTTCGATAGTACGAAGTCTAATGTATGCAATGTTATGTACACAGCCAAATATCTGTTTTGTAGTGGGGTCGGTGATAAATCTAAATTATATAGACTTTTTTAGCATATTCTGACTAGTAATTCATGCAAATTTTGAGTATTTCTACAACAAATTCTGTGATTTTATTATAAAATTATAGACATGGAAGAAATTAATAACAAATCTCCATTTTTAAACTTTTATATGCTAAACTTACATATTTTTTTCTAAATCTGAAGTAGTTTGGTGCAAAAAGAGAAAAGACAATCTCAAAGCTCACATTTTTTTACGGTAAAATGCTACATCATTCATGTCACACTTGCCATGTAGTCGAGGGCTAATAAGTAATCAACTGTGGACATTCAAATTTATTTAATTTAATTTATGGATCATGGAATTGACTTGACCCAACTAATAATTAGATCATGGAAGTAGGCTAGCTTGTTACTTAATTTTGAAGCCAAACCGTCCATTAAGGAGAAAAGAGCCCAAATTTAGCTATGAGCAACCCAACCATCCATGGATTAATTAATTAAGGGTCTTTATACTTGTTAAAAAAATCACAAAACAACCCTAACAATTTTTCTAAGTGATCGTTCAACTCCATCCCTTAAATTAAGCCTTGGACTAGCTATTTTTAGCAAATTCGTCCACTCCATTCCTTTTCTTAAGGTGGTTGACCATAAAGGGGGAATTGGCATGCTATTTTTAGCAAACTCAAGCCATCCCCTCCTAGTACAAATACACCCCTTCACCCTCCTCATTTGATCATCCTTTCTTCATCCATCTTTCTATCTTTGTTTTCCTTTCTTATTTTTCTATTTTCCAAGTAAGTTGTGCAAGGATTTGAGAAGCAGCCTATTTGGCCATTAGGGAAACATTTTTTCTTGGTTTCTATGACAAGGAGTGGAGTAAAAAGGAGGAGTAAGAAAGTTATGCCATGAAGAACCATTGAAAATAGCTTTGCAATTCTTTCCCTTTACTCTTTTAATTTCTTATTGTTTAGTTTAAGGAAACATGTTTGCAACTAAGGTTTATGTTTTTAATATAATTATGGTTGCTTAATTCCATCGGTGTTAGAATAATTTAATTTCCATGGTTTAGCTTATTTATGCTGTTAGTGATGTTATGTGCTTCGGTTGTTTATATATTCAGATAAAATTATGGCTATGTTATTCATATATTATAATCGTAAGGGTGGATTAATTTTTAAATCCTGTCCAAATTGAATCAATTAACATAATATCGGAATTGTTAATATTTAGTCTAGATTTGGGAGAATTAGGTTAAAGTTTGTAATAATTCGGAAGAACCTTATTACCTTACATAATTCTAGGATTAATGTGATTAAACTATTTCAGTATAGAAATATTACTGTTACCTCACGTAATTTGTTTTTCTACTTATTAATTTTACTCAGTTATTGACATAGGCATATGCTATACTTAATACTTTAGTAAGTTGAATTCTTAGACGATGCCTAAAAGGGTAACCTTGAAGTCGTGACAAACAAGCGATTAAACTTTAGACTTTAAGAGAAGCTAAAGTACCCGTAATTAAAATAGGGTTAATAAACAACCGAGTTGCCATGGAATTTTTCGTAACATCATTAATAGTATTTAAATATTTCTAAGTTAGAACGGAAAAGTATTCTAATATATGCATACTATTGTGATTTTTCTTAAAGACTTGAATACTTACTTCCTCATTTATTTAATTTTAAGCATACTTAGGTTAGTTTAATTTAGTTAAAACCCATCACTTGAATTTATTTCCATCACCAACCAATTTGCTAGTAATTAATTTCACAATACTTGATTCATATAAGACAGTCCCTTTGGAGATGATAACTCGATATACTTATCAATTTATTACTTGTTACGATTGTGTACACTTGCACATTTTCACTTGTTACAAATGTTTGGCGCCATTGTCGGGGGTGTTGCTTTAATCATTATTTGTGAAATTATTTTTGCAATTTGGTTTAGTTTTTTTATTCATAACTTAATTAACTTTTTTGATTTTCTTTTCAGGTACTTATGAGCATTGATCAAATTATCAACTTACTCCAAGTAGACCTTGAAATTGAATGGGCATTCAAACAAAGAAGACGAGAAAGACAAGCTCCAGACACGAATCCTGATCAAAACCATGATCAAAGAAATGGAGCCGCTTATGCTTGCAGTCCAATCATTGCTGATAACAAAGACCGACCCATAAGATAGTATGCCATTCCACTTCTCCATGAACTTAATCCCAGTATTGTTAGACTAGAGATCTTGGCACCATAATTCGAGTTAAAACTTATGATGTTCCAAATGTTTCAAATAGTAGGCCAGTTTAGTGGGATGCTTACTGAAGATCCACACATTCACCTTCAATTATTCAAGGAGGTGAGTGATTCTTTCAAATTGGCTGGAGTGATCGAAAATGCACTAAGGTTGAAGTTGTTCTCATACTTATTAAGGGACAGAGCACGAGCATGACTAAATTCGTTGCCACCTGGTTCAATTTATACATGGTAAGAGGTAGTAGAACGCTTCTTGATAAAGTATTTTCCACCCAGCAAAAATAATAAATTGCGAAAAGATATCACCACCTTTCAACACTTGGATGATGGATCCTTGTATGAGGTGTGGGAGAGATTCAAAGAATTATTACGAAAGTGCATTCACCATTGGATTCCACATTGCATCCAATTGGAGACTTTTTATAATGGTCTTAACACACACACGAGGACGGTGGTAGACACTTCTGCAAATAGAAATCTCATTTCTAAGTCTTAAAAATGAGGCTTACGAAATTATTAAGAGAATTTCCAACAATAACTATCAGTGGCCAACCAATCAAGCAGCTATAAGAAGATGAGTAGTAGGAGTACATAAAGTTGATGCCCTTACTTCACTTGCAACTTAGGTATCTTCTATGTCTTCAATGCTTAAGAATTTTACTACTAACAGTTTTAATAATAATGTTGTAGCTCAACCACCAAGTCAATTTAAAAAAATTTCATGTGTATACTATGGAGATGGACAGTTGTTTGAAAATTATCCATCACACCTAGAGTCCATTTATCATATGCGAAATCCAAATCAAAACAAAAATGGGCCAGGACCACAACCCAACTTCTATAATCCCTCATGGAAGAATCACCAAAATTTCTCATAGAGTAAACAAGGAATTGGTCCAAACAACACTTACATACAACCAAGACTAAATCAATCGCTAAGGTTTTCTCAGCAAGTTCAAAACCCACCACCAACTGAACCTTTGAAGCATATTGAGAATTTTTTGAAGGCTTACATAGAGAGAAATGATGCCTTGATTCAAGGCCAAACAACATTGATCTAAGGCATGGCAACAATATTGAAGAATCTGGAAAATCAAGTGGGACAGTTAGCTAATGAGCTTAAAAGCAAACCCCAAGGTGTTGTTCCAAGTGACCTAGAAAATTATTCAGCAACCAATTCTTATAATAATCTTGAAAACTTATTAAAAATATACATAGAAAAGAGTGATGGAATTCTGAGGAATCTGGGGAACCAGATGGGGGTAGCTCGACACAATTACACCAAAAATCCAAGAATTTTAGGAAAGGAGAATTGCAAAGTGGTCACTTTGTGAAATGTAAAGACATTAAAGCTTAAGGTTGTCAAGGTTGAAGATGGGCCCACAAATAAGGAGCAAATTCAACTGAGTGTTGGAAGTCCTGATTAACAGAAGTCGAAATTTGCAACTCCTAAAAAGGTAATATCGCAACAAGCTAATTCTAATAAACTAACTACTAAAATAAATGCAAAAATATTGTAACACCCCTAACCCGTCTTTGTCACTGGATTAGGGTTACAAAGCATTACCGTACAATCGATAATATTTGAACATCATATCATTCAACACGTTAATAATATCATAAATCATTCATTCACATGCATAGTCCCTAAATCGAGCCCTCGAGCCCCTAAAAATAGCTTAGGAGAAATTTGAGACTAATTTGAAACAAATTGGAAATTTTAAGGAAAAGATGCAAAAATTGCAAAACAAGGGTCACACGACTGTGTGACATAGCCCCAGTCAGTGTAACTTTCAAACTACGGACACATAGCCGTGTCCCAGCCTTTGTTCTCACCCGTGTAACTCTCTAAGTAGGTCATACTCCCGTGTGGCAGGCCGTGTAACTCTCGGAGTTGCCCCACATGCCCGTGTGCTAGGCCGTATTCTAGCCCGTGTAACTCACTTACTTGAACCCTAAGAAAATCACTAGATGTCACACGATCGTGTCGCGAGGCTGTGTGCCTTATACGACTGTGTCACACGTTCGTGTCCCAAACCATATGAGCCCAAAATTTACCTAAAATCAAACCATTTCAAAACCATTTCATGCATAAACATTTAATCCAATTGTGCACACTTTCAAAGGACCAAAACATCATCCAAGCACACATATATTTTCCATTTCCAAGACCCTAGTTCAACTAACCAATATGCCATTCAAAGGCACCACCATTAGTATCCAAACATCATTTACCTAAACATGTTCACATACCTCATTTCATGCATACAAATCTAGTCCATTTAGATACTAAAACATACCATATTTAACCATTTCCAGACCATTCAAAACATACCATAAAGAGCCTTATAAACATGCATAATAAGGTAATGAAAATGACATAGTTTGACAAGGCATCAAATGGTACCAAATCAACATAACTTTCAAAACTTGTACATGTAAAAACCATTAACTCATTCATCAAAATACTATTACAAAACACCCTAAACATGACATTATCCTTAAGAACTACCGAAATGACTATTGGATAATACGATAGATCTTTGATGAGCTTCCAACCAAATCGAGCTTTTAATAAACTATAAAATAAAGGAAAGAAACTACGTAAGCAACGAGTACTTAGTAAGCTCGTATAAACTTAAATACAACTTACCATTTCATTTGCATAATGTATATAGTATAAGTGTAATATCAACTAAAACCATAAGCTTGACATAAGCCTATACAACATCACCAAATTCACAAGTTAGTACTCTTGTACATTGTTCAAATGAATTCATCCATAAACAAGTGAATTTACACATGTAATTACATCATTTAGTTCATAAATCATTTTCATAAGTTTATGATACATTCCATTTGAACACTTACCATTTCGTTTCCTTTTCAAACCCATTGAACCATGCAGAATTACAACGGATACTGGGGAAAGCTAACACGAAGTATGCCTTTACATATAATCGTAACCTTTCCTTTACATCATTGCTCACACGAGTTGTGAAATGGGTCTGCTTACACAAGCTGTAGGTTGGAATGTAAGCTACACGATGCTGCTCACACGAGCTATGTAGAATCCACAACAAATGTAGGACCTTAGCCATCAGTAGGACATTCAAGACCAACACTCGAAAAATGAAATCCCTAATGGCATGTCATTTGTATCCTAAGAATTCCTAAGGTTCAACAAAGACTCAATATCCGTCAATTCATCATAGCATTGATACGTTTATATATCGATCCTTTTACATTAAACATAACATAGTAAACATTATATTTAAATAACATTAACATAATTACCGTTCATATGAACTTACCTCAACAATTAAGGCATAGTAGTTTAATTGAACTAGTCCGAAGCTTTAACTTTTCCTCGATCTAAGTCTGAACGTGGTTTTTCTTGATCTAAATAGATAATTTCAATCAATTAACTACTTCTAGTAGTCAATTTAATCTACATTTCATATTAATGCAAAATTACCAATTTGCCCTTAACATTTTAACTTTTCACAATTTAGTCCTTAAGCTTATAACTTAGAATCTAACCATTTCCAAATATAAGTTAACCAAAGATGTAAGGAACCTTGAAAAAACCCATATTTACCATCTTTTCATAGCAAAACCTTAGCATTTATACTTTTAACAATTTAATCCCTATTTCTAAAATTCATCAAAAATCACTTAACAAAACTTGTTTATTTTTTGATAAAGATTCATAATATATCAATTTATATCAAAACTAGCTCAAAAGAATTCATGATAAGTCCCTCAACCTTTAATAGTTTTACAAATTAACCCTTGGGCTAGCTAGATTAAGCTAAAATAATCTTAAAAACATAAAAATCATTAAAAATGGGGTTGAAAATCATACCATGCAAGAGAAACAAGCCTTGGCCGAACTCTTCTCTCCTTTAATGGCTAAAATTAGTTTTGGCATGAAGAAAGCAAGAAGATGATATCTTTTATTTTTTAATTTGCTTAACATTTTAACTTAATTGTCAATTTACCAAACTAACTTTTTAAAATCTTTAAAATTTCATTAAATCCTATCCATGCATATCCATTATCTCATTAAATGTTTTATTTATTATTCAAGTCCATTAGTTTAAGGTTTCATAGCCATTTGACTCCTTTAACTAATAGAACTCAACTTTTTCACCTTTTACAATTTAGTCATTTTCACTTAATTAACTAAGTAAACTTTAAATTTTCTTAACAAAATTTTAATATGACCTTAATACAATCCCGTAGGCCTTAAATAAATAATAAAATAATAATTTACTCGTCAAAATTATGGTCCCGAAATTATTATTTTCGATATCACTAGAAACGGGCTGTTACAAATATTACCTCGATAGAGTTGTCCAATTCAAGCCAAGATTTTGTCGCCTCCTTATCTTTTAAGGCTCTAGAAACATAAGCAGTAACACCCAATTTAAGAGAATTTGGGATGTATTGAAAAAATTGCGTAGCAGCATTCCGTTGGTGGAAGTATTGGAGCAAATCCAAACTACTAATAAAGAATTTCTTTCTAAGAAGAGAAGGTTTGGAGCATTTGAAACTGTAGTCATAATTACAAAATGTAGCTTATTTTTGTAGAATAGATTGCCTCCCAAGATGATGAATCTAGAAAGTTTTACCATACCTTATAGTATTGGATAATCCTATTGTGGTAAGGCTTTGTGCGATTTGGGATCGAGTATTAACTTGATGCCCATGTTGGTGTTTAGACGATTGGATGTTGGAGAGGCTAGATCGACTACTGTTACACTTCAACTAGCAGACAGATCAATAGCACATCTAAAAAACAAGATTGAATATGTATTGGTATGTGTTGATAAATTCATATTTCCTACTAACTTTATTATCCTAAAATTTAAAGTAGATAAAGAAGTACCAATTGTCATTTATTTCATTTTTTCTTTACTGCTATTTTACAATTTAGTTTAAATATTAAGTTGCAACTATGAATAAAATTCAGCAAATTAGCACTTTAATTTTTCCATGAAAAATGATAAGTGTGGAAATAGTGATGTGCATGTCTAGGATTGGATCTATCAAGGAAAAACTTGATACTTAAGTAGTCAAATCTAACTCACCACCCTTTCTTGGGATCATACCAGAAATAATTTTTTTAAAACTTTTGAAAAAAATTAAAATTTTCCATCAAGTTATGTTTAAGTAAAATAGTGTTCAGAAATTTAATTTTTTCTTAATTATGTTAGCTTAAGTATGTATAAAATTCTATTGTTTCAATTATTTTTATGTTAGCTTAATTATGTCAAAAATGCTAAACTTGGTAATTGTGCATAAGTCAACCCATGAAAATTTAATTCCTTAGAAAAATTAAGTATGCATGAAAGTTTAAGTGTAACACCCCAATCCCGTATCTGTCGCCGGAATAGGTAAAGGGGCATTACCGGACTTGAAACTCATATCAGAACAGTAAATTTTTTTTTTTGAACATTCCTTTAGATAAGTACTAAAGACGGTCAGGGATACAATTTAAACTTCTATAAGTACACATTCAAAAGATGCCATTTTTGCATGACTTATATACATTAACTAAAATATTCTTCGACCCTTTGGTCTATTCTATACATGCCATAAAATAATTCAAAACATAACAGTAACAAGCAGTGGATAGTGATAGTGTGACTAGTTGCTGACGATCCCCGAGCCTGTAGCTTCGAAATGAGATCTATAAAACAGAAAAACAAAGTAAATGGAGTAAGCATTACAATGCTTAGTAAGTTTTAAGCAGTGTCAACAGATAACAATCAAATTATAACATAGTGGTTCGTATTTTTATTTCACTCTTCCTTCGGGCATACCATCCCTTTACCGAATATGCACATCTCAGCATATACAATAGGCAGATAAACTTTCACATAAAAGTGAGCTCATGTGACATAGATATATTGCATAATTTCACATAACCTCTCACACTGATCCGATGTCACATAATCATAGGAATAGTCTCATAGATTGCTCACGTATGCATCACATAACTACCTTATGATTTAGTTCAAATCAAGCTCACATATAAACTTGGAGTACATACCGCTTAACCTTTCGCATTGAATATATTTATAAGCAATTCTTATTACGAAGTCTTATAGCTTTAACCTCTACTCGGATTATCGGCGAGACCTTTAGCTCGATGAAATCTCCACACGGTTATCGGGTCTTACCGGACAAAATCTCTACACGTGGTCATCGGGTCTTACCGGACATAATCTCCACACGTAGTCATCGGGTCTTACCCGGACATAATCTCCACACGTAGTCATCGGGTCTTACCCGGAATATATTTCCAAGTTTCATGTACATTTAATCACATGTTACAACATTCACATCAACTGTCATATTTGTAATTCATTTGCCTCATCAAATATCTAATGATACACACCTTTCACATTTGGTCATTCGGCCACAATATACACACATCTCCTACATATTTCACACTAGCCCTTCGGCTTTACCACGTATACGTATCTCATACATATTTCACATTAGCCATTCAGCTTTACCACATATACATATCTCATACATATTTCACATTAGCCATTCGGCTTTACCACATATACATATCTCATACATATTTCACATTAGCCATTCGGCTTTACCACAAATACATATCCCATACATATTTCACATTAGCCATTCGGCCTTACCACATATACATATATTTATCTTGTGCATCAATTTCAGCAATAGCTTATAAGCAACTCAAATAGTTTCATCAATGTTTTCAACAAATTCACATATTCACTACAAGCTGTTTTCCTGAGCAATAGTCACTAAATTATTTATAACTGGAGCTAAAAAACTCAAAATCAATTGACGTTAATTTTCCCTGAATATAGATTCATATATCTTCCATCCATAAAATTTTCAGAATTTTAGGTTTGGCCAATCAATACCAGATTTTTCTTAAAGTTTCCCCTGTTTCACTGTTTGACTAATCTGACCAGTCTTCACTACGAATCAAATTTCTCATTGTAAAGAATTCAAAATATGTTCTATTTGATTTCATTTGAAACTAGACTCATTAAGGAGTCTAAGCATATAAATTTTATCTTGTAACCATTTTTGTAAAAATTATAGTGATTTTCTAAAAACAGAATAGGGGATTTCAGAGTCATTCTGACACTGTCTCACACAACTTTAAATATCTCTTTATAGGAAATTTATTTGCTTACACGGTATATTTTATAAGAAACTAGACTAATTAAGCTTTGATTACATATTTTATTCAGCCTATAATTCCACACCAACAATTTATAGTGATTTTCTAAAATCACATTACTGCTGCTGTCCTAAGCAAATTATTACAATTTGCTCTTAAATTTCCAAGTCCAAACACTTATGAACTTACCATTTGAGTTTAAGACATATCATGGCCACATCATATCTTATTAAATCAACTCAATATGTCCTATTATGATTGAATTTACTCAACGTTTAATCACTTAAAACTTACCTCGGAAGTGGTCGACGACTAGATATCCACTGCTATTCGTTTACTTTCTCTTTTCCCCTATTCGACTTTGATCCTCTTTGCTCTTAAGCTTGGATTACACAAATTTAACTTATTGTTAATCAACTAATCAAGCATTGTATCATGAGCATATTCGGCTTTCACACATTTTAAACATAGTAATAATCATGCACATTAAAATCAAAATGCAATTAATCCCATACACAAAAATATAGGACACTTCACTTCTATCTACTTATATACACGTATCACATAAGACTATTTCATACTTTCTATCACCTAAACAAACAACAAATTTTCCAATTAATTTCTTGAGTCCACATTCGGCATCTATATCCACAAAAACACATTAGCCAATTACTATAAATTATCTAAACATTTTTCACTTAAATCACACATACATATCATGCTAGCACATAACACCATGATTTTGTCCTAATTTGGACAGCCAATAATTTAAGTATTATAGCAGCATATTAATTAGCTAAGTACCATAAATTTGTCCTAATTTGGACAGCCAATAATTTACAGCATTACAGCAGCAAATTAATTAGTAATAAACTATCTTAAGTTCAATGTTAACTCCCTCATGCAAAGAACCAGACAGCATGCAAGTTAACTTCCAACATTCGGTCAAAGCATTTAAATAAAAGAATATGCATGCTAAATTTCCAGCATTTGGACAACATTTCAACTTGAAATTTTCCAGCCTTTCACCTTCAATATTTCAATATTCAAAAGCAAAAGAAGAGTACAACTAATCAATTAAAATTTTTGAACATAATTCAAGGTATATGTTCAACTAAATATTCATGTTAACTCATAATCAATAAGATATTAAGTAGAAAATAAAAACATTATTAGCATGCATGCTATCTACATACAACAACCATTCGACTTCCATCTATTATCAACCCTCAATACAGAAAACACCAAAACCAACATCAAAGAAATATAAACATCCATGACCAAATGTCATCTTCATCCATTTACAAAAATTTTGCCATGAGCTGACTTCTATACTTGATGACCAC
The DNA here is from genome assembly GCF_025698485.1 of Gossypium arboreum. Taxonomy (NCBI): domain Eukaryota; kingdom Viridiplantae; phylum Streptophyta; class Magnoliopsida; order Malvales; family Malvaceae; genus Gossypium; species Gossypium arboreum. Next base: position 99,527,592 of record NC_069080.1, read on the forward strand.
TTCAAATATACAAGGATTTTCAATGAAAGAGCATTAAACATACCTTAATCTATACATTCACCATAGCCGAATGCCTTAGCTTCATTTCCATTTTCTTTTCTTTATGGTTTTCGGCAAAAATGCAAGAAAGGATGAGTGTAACTTTGTTTTTATCACCATCTTCTATTATATTTCATTTTAATAAGCCAATTACTAAATTAATCTTTGTAATTTAATATCAAAACCCTTTTTAATGGTGGTCCATTACCGTCCACTTACCTATATAGTGGCCAAATATCATTTAATAATTATATTTCTTCTTTCTTTCTCAACATTTGGCAAGCACAAGGCAAGGATGTATGGCTTCCCCCTTTTTTTATTTTAAAATTTAAACCATTAACTATTATAATATAATATATAATGCATATATGGCTATACAACCATCATCATGGCCGGCCACTTACATAAAAATGGGGAATTTGACATGCAAATCCCCATATTTTAAGCCATGCAATATTTGACCACTACACTTCAACCTACCACAATTTCAATATTTTTCACATAAGTCCTTTTTAACTAAATTCACATGCAATCGACTAAATCGAAGCTTGAAACTTACACTCATTCATATTCACATATTTTAGACAATAAATATCATATTTAAATACTTTGGTGACTCGGTTTAGCGGTCCCGAAACCGCTTTCTGACTAGGGTCAATTTAGGGCTGTCACATTAAGTCTTTAGACTTGACTTAGTAATTTCCTTGAGGTGAAATCCTAGAAGGCATGGTAATTTAAAAATGATGTATGCAAACTTTTGTTTGAACCGTTTGAGCCTTTAAGCCAACCCTAATAATAATTATCCCTTGAAACCTTACTTTGAGCTATATAGCCTAATTGTTTTCTGAACCTTATATTAATAAGCCATCCTTTCTTTAATAATTATCCCTACTTGTCCCAATCTTACACTCAGTGCATCTAGAATATTTTTTGTGATTAAGTTTGGGGGAGTAGATAAAAGTATTGGGATGCTCAAAATGTTGAATTATATGCTCAAATAAAGCAATAGTTGTTGCTTAAAAAAAGAGAGCAATTGTTGAAAAAGATGTACAATGAGCATAAGTACTCAAACACAACATAATTGGTGTTCTTGAATATAATTATAATTGGAAGCTCCGAGGTATGATGAGTCTATGATATTAGCCTAAAAATTATCCATCTCTTTTTCATACTCTAAACCTAGCCCTATTACAGCCTTATGAAAGACCTATTAATTTAGATTACTGTGCCGACTATATTAGTGGAGAAGAATTCAACATACGAAGGCACAAATTAAACTTAATGATTGTTGTTTAGGTTAACCGAAGGAAATAAAATTTGATTGAGAAGTACTTAGCACACATTTGTTAAGGGAAGATATTTAGTACATAATTTTGTTAGCATATTAATATTTGGAATAATTGAGTGATATATGTCTTGAAGTTGTATGTTTCCAAATCTTCTATTTCTGAGCATAATTTTGCTGAACACATGACTATGGGAAATATTTGATTTTGTTTGAAGGAATTTTTACAAAAATGGTTGTTTGAGTTTTAATGTAAGTTAGCATTACTCGGGACGAATAATAAATTGATTTTGGGGGTGTGATAACTCTACAGCAAATTCTGAGTATTTCTACAGCAAATCTTCTGATTTTATTACAAATTACCAAGATGGAAAAACTTAATATTAAATCTCTATTTTTAAATTATTTATATGCTAAACTTACATATTTTTTTTCTAAATTTGAAGCAGTTTGGTGCAAAAGGAGAAAAGACAGTCTTTAAGCTCACCTTTTTTATAATAAAATGCCACAACATTCATATCACACTTGCCATGCAGCAGAGGGCTCATAATTAATCAGCTATGGACATAAAAATTTATTTAATTTAGTTTATAGATCATGGGACAGACTTGACCCAGCTTGTAATTGGATTGCAGAAGGAGGCTAGCCTGTTACTTTCCATTAAGGAGAAAAGAACCCAAATTCGGCTATAAGCAGCCCAACCATCCATGGATTAATTAATTAAGGGTCCCTAGACTTATTAAAAAATTACAAAACAACCACAGATTTTTTTAAGTGATCGTTCAACTTTAACCATTAAATCAAGCCTTGGACTAGCTATTTTTAGCAAAGTCATCCACTCCCTTCCTCTTCTTAAGGCGATCGACCATAGAAGAGGGGATTGGCATGATATTTTACCAAACTCAAGCCATCCCCTCCTAATATAACTACCCCTCTTCACGCCCTCATTTGATCATCCCTCATTCATCCATGTTTCTCCCTCTTGTCTCTTTGTTTTCCTTTCTCATTTTTCCATGTTCCAAGTGAGTTATACAAGGATTTCAGAAGCAACCTATTCAACCATTGGGGAAGCATTTTTTCTTGATTTCTACGACAGGGGGTGGAGCATAAAGGAGGAGCAAGAAAGCTGTGCCATGGAGAACCACTGAAAACAGCTTTGCAATTCCTTCCCTTGCTCTTTTAATTTCTTATTGTTTAGTTTAAAGAAACATGTTTGCAACTAAAGTTTATGTTTTTAATATAATAATGGTTGGTTAATTCCTTCAGAATAATTTAATTTTCATAGCTTAGATTATTTATGTTGTTAACAATGTCATGTGCTTTGGTTGTTTATGCATTCAAATAAAATTATGACTATGTTATTTATACATTATAATTGTAAGGATGCAACTGAATTAATTATTAAATCCTGTTCGAACTGTATTTAGTTGACACAATATCTTAATGGTGCATGTTTAACTTAGATTCGAGAGAATTAGGTTAAAGTTTGCAATAATTCAGGAGTACCTTATTACTTGCATAATCTTAGGACTAATGTGATTAAGCTGTTTCAGTATAGAAATATTATTATTACCTCACATAATCTATTTTTCTACTTATTAAATTTACTAAGTTGTTGACATAGACATATGCTATACTTAATAATTTAATAAGTTTAATTCTTAGATGATGCCTAAAAAGGTAACCTTGAAGTTGTGGCAAACATAGGCATATGCAGACAACGAGTTAAAATTTGAACTTCGGGAAGCCAAAATACTCGTAATTAAAATAGGTTTAATAAATAACCAAGTTGCCATGGAATTTTCTGTAACATCCTTAATAGTATTTAAAAAATTTTAAGTTATAAAGGAAAATTATTCTAACACAAGCATGCTATTGTGATTTTTCTTAAAGACTTGCATACTTACTTCCACATTTATTTAATTTTAAGCATACTTAGGTTAGATTAATTTAGTTAAAACCCATCAATTGAATTTATTCCCATCACCAACCAATTTTCCAGTAATTAATTTCACAATACTTGATTCATATAAGACAGCTCCTGTGGAGACAATAACTTGATATACTTATCACTTTATTACGTGTTACAATTGTTTAGACTTGCACATTTTCACCCGTTACAGTTGGTAAGTCAATATTAGGCGAATCCAGGACCAATACACTAGAAAGTAGTTAAGCATATACTCAAGTATTTATGAAGAATGAGGGATTATTTTTGGAAAAACGGGTTTGGAAAATACAGCGAAAAATAAATTTAGGGAAAAACCAGAGTTATAATTTTTATTTCCAAAATAAAAATTTGGTTGTGATATCTAAAGTAATAAACACTTAATCAAAATTGTACATTTTCTATTCGTTTAGGATGAGCACTTCGACTGAGTAGTCTTCTCCACTCTCTTCAAGCTCTCGTATGCCGAGTTTGGGCTCATTTCGAATAAGAAAATTTTTCACAAAAATTACCAATACGTAATTTTTCAATTTCTCTAAACTTTTGGGTCAATTTGTAAATAATAAAAATATCTCAAGTAATTTTCTAGAATAATCTCTTCAGAAAATTTTCTCTCTATAACTTTCTCTTGAATTAAAATGTGTGTAAATAATGACCCAAGGCTCTCTTTATATTGGGAGAGTTTAAAGAGTTCAACTGTGATTAAACTTAATCACTTTAATATTAAATTAATATAATATTTATCAAGATAAGTATTAGATTAAATTTAATATTAAATCTTATTAAAATAATAGAATGTTTATCTACAAGACAAATATTAAATTAAATTTAATATCAAGATAATCGATTTAATATTAAATTATTAAAATAATATTATTTTTGGAATAGTTAATCTGAAATCAAATTCTCTGATAGAGTCCTAGTAAGAGTGTAACTTTTCCACTACTTAACCACCGATAACCAACCATCGTCGGCCACTTGGACACCGCCGTCGTAGTCGCCAACACCGCCGAGTCAAGTGATGCAGGTGCAATACCCTTATGACACCCCGAGTCGGTTTAGTCTGGGTCAATGACGACCCTACTGGTTTGGTCTAGCCACTAGTCGGACTGTCGGCTCGGTTTCACATACTGGGCCGGTTCGACCAGTTTTTGGATCTTGGTCTCAGTTTTGGGCATCAAGGCCCAATTTACGATCCTAGATCCAATTTTCAAGTTCAATTATCCATTGGGCCAATTGTCTGACTTGAAAATTAACTTCCAAAAATATCATATTAATTTTAATTGATTTGATTAATTTAATTTTACTTGATCAAAATTAATTTTTCCAAAAATCATTTAGATTTTCCAAATTAATTTTTCAAGAAAATTCTTTAATCAAATTCTCTAGTTGAACAATTCTCACGACCACCACATCGAATAAATCGACTCAATTAAATTATTCTCAAAGTCGTAAAATTTTCTTCTGATTCAAACTCAGTCTGATCAAGCTTTTGTTGAGCTAGCGGAAGGACTAATTGGACATATACAATTAGGTTATAGTGATTGCAATTATGTCCTGAAGTATTGTTCTGATAATTCACAAGTACTTAATCATGGAGTTAGTCTATAAGAAGTACCATGATTGATAACTCCTTATTGTATACTCTTTACGAAAGTAATTCATCCAACTGTTTTGTCCAATGACCTCGTCATGTGTGTGTTGCCCTTATATGACATCATTGATTCCTTTTAGTTAAATTTGTTCACTCAATACAATTATATTTTATCTCATTGTCACCATTGTGTCTTCTTAATGATTAATATGACCACTATCAACAAATGACTGTGATAAATTGCTCGTTCGAGAACAAGCAACCTGTGGCCACGCTCCATATTTATCAATCCACACAATGCCAGTGAGGGGATATCATTAACTCTTTAATTGAGCTATGAATTCCACTGTTTCTAGTAAAGCCATGTCATACACAAGTCATGTACCCAACATACTGGCTATGGGCTCAATCATATTTAGAGCATAAGCCTCCACTTATATCAAAGCACATAAGTTGTATACGCATGGTCAATGACTAACTCAAGATTTAGGTAAATCATACCATGAATGTCACAAGTGAATTAATTCACAAACGGGTTCAAAATTAATTCATCTTAGGTCTAGTCCAATGTATCATTCTACTAATGAATACATTTATATCTCTACTCGTGGAGTCAACTGCCCCGATAGCCAAGACTAGCTATCTTCCTAATTGGAATTGTAGATGACATAATAATCCTTCTTAATATTTGAATCAAATGCTCATTTCAATTCTTTTACAGGATTACGTGTAACACCCCAAACCTGGCCTGGACATTATGGCTAGATCTAAAGATGTTATGCAAAACAGTTGTAAATCTGGATTTGTTTATTGAAAAAAAAAAATCGTGAACTTTTGTTACTCAAAAGCCCGTTTTATTTGAAAATGTGTTTTCCATACGTTTTTAGTTAAAAGTTTTATTTGTTTACATTTTCTAAATAAATCGAATATTATGCAATGGAAATTCTTAGATCATTATATTTTGGAAAACCGAATTTGTTTTCTTGAAAGCAGTTGGCTGCAGAAAAATAATCATTTTTGGTACATCATTTTATCAATTTTCATGCAAAAATCCAAAATCGAGACAGTGCCAAAATGTCCAAACTATCCAAATTTTACAAAACACTTAATCTAAATTAAAATAGTTAAAGAATCGAAATACTAGTAAAACCTAATTTCTGTCGTACCGACCTGCTTAAGTTTGAGGATTACCTGAAAATATTAGTGAAACTTAGAGTGACTTTTGAAACTCAATGTATAATGATAAAGTTAACATAGTAAAATACATATTAGACATATCCATCATAAACAGATTTATAGCAGAGCAGAGCAGATAATACACATAATCCTACCCCCAGCTGCTACACACCAACTTTGTCCATCCTAACACACCATATGAGTAGAAAACACTCATCCATCCCTACACACCACTTAGTGTCCACAGAACACTTTACAGAATAGTTGCAGCTGAGCTGTCGGATTAATAGATGATTTATCGCATTTTACAATATCACCTTCTCCACATGTTATTTAAAACCCAACCCAGATACAGATATAGAGTACCAAAATTATCATACATATTCATAGAAAAAATTAAACGTGATATAGCTTTACATGCACAACATATTAAATACGAACCACATACTTATCATACATATACAGATTTATTACTCATTTGAAGTTTCCATTACTCTTACATATAGCATAATTTCTATCAACAGAAGTCTAGATTTCATGTCTTATAATGTATTTAGTCTCATATTGACCCTACAGAAGGCCCACGGTCATTCGGGACGACGTGTACAGCCCTAGGGAAAATCCTAAATTTTGGGCCTACACGGCCCACACACGCACGTGTGGTCTACATGGTCCAAATTAGCCTTTAACACACGATCTATCACATGGCCATGTGGCATCGATAGTGCCCAATTTTGGCTTTCGCTATTCACTATTTTCTGTGTTTCTCGTTACACACCTGGTCTAGATTCGATACGAATGCCCCCACGAGACAACCAGTACCTAAAAACATCACAAACTTAATAGATTATTCCCTACAAACACTCCAATTTACGAAACTAAAGTCCATCAACTTCCTAAAGAATCAAAACTTCAACAACCGCAACTATACCAAATTGATAGAATCACTTACCCTTAAATGAACAACACTTCCCTATGAGAATTAATTTGCCAGAAGAGCGTTAAACTCACGATTCCCACCTAAATCAACAGATTCACAACTGCTAATTTCCTGTTACAAAAACCTTTACCACACTTTATCACTCCCGAAAATCCCTAAACCAAGCGAACACATATAAACCCTACTTACCAAACCGAAAGAAGAACCAAAAGGGATCCAAGTCACAATGACTCAGTCAAGCAAATAAAGGACAAAGTTGAAGAAAGAGGCAAAAGGGGGATGGACCAAAAAAAAAGCGTCAATAGAAAATTTGCAGAGTAACCAAAAATGTGGGGAAACAAAAAAAAAAAATTTTTGGAAAAAAATCAAAAATAAATAAAAAATTACATTCAAAATAATACTCTCAACTCCCCACTACCCTCATTACCAACCAAATCCCACAAAATCCGACACACACTAATCCTGATCCAACTACCATAGAATTTTAATTCCACCAAACCTCTACTACACAAATGACACACACACACAAAAGCAAAAATTATTATCGTTTGCCGACGCAGGGATTCAAACACAAGATCTCAGGGCAAGCTAACACCTTACCGCTTGAACCAGCGAGCTTATTCTGACATGAGTTGACCAGAAATATTATTTAAGGCAAACAAACAAAGATAAGGTTAGGAACAAAAATAATTTAATTTTTTCCCAAAATCAAATTCAAACCCATGACCTCAAACACAAACCCAATCACTTAATCACTGGAGCAGATGCTTATTTAATGACTAAATCCAACAAATCAAAAACTTGAATTTCTAGGGCATTACATTACGGACTCATTTAGATTATCTACTGAAGTAACTTGTCTTTCTTGCAATGTAAATGTTCTTACAATGTCACTTATCTTTAGTTTGAACTTTAGGCAATCAATGAGCTAATATTTGCTTGTCACAGTTTCACTATGCATGCAAATTATAAAAGGCAGAAAATATAAAAGACATATAGCGAAATGTGAAATTAACTTTATTTATTTATTCATCGTTCAAATAAATAGAAAAAAATTACAAGTTTACTCCAATATCGACACATTTCCCAACAATTATATGCTTGCGTATTTTGGAGGAGATCATACTCTTATCAGATATACTAGTTCTGACTTCCAAACATTTTGAGATTTGAGGAAATTGGCATCATGTTGCGTTTTTGTACTAGGTTCTGGGTGCATTGTGTGGAGAAGTGTAAAACAGAACTGTACTGCTAACTTCACCATGAAGGGCCAAATATGAGGTATGTAAAAGCTATAACACTGTAACATTGTAAATATAGGTAAAGCTCAAAGAAACCACATAAGGGTAAAACACATTGATCATACGGGAGATAATAGTGTTTCGCAGAATAATGGCTATAGTCAAAGATCACATATGGGGACAAACTGCAAGGATTTCCTTTACAAAGAATCTACTAGCTAGAGAGTTCTTTGGGAAACATATGAAAGGGCACAAGAATGTGAAACATGACTTATCTATTTTACTAGGGCAAGTGGGAGACTGTTGGATCTGGTGCCCTTAGTGTAGTATTTTCGTCAATGTACATGTAACACCCCACACCGGTACCCTACGCTGGAACGGAATACGAGGTGTTACCTAACTTGATCACATACAATCACACGTTTTCGAGTCATCAAGAATTGGTAAAATTTAAAACTTTTCCAAACTTTACCATAAACTCCTTAATTTGGGCCTACAAGGCTCAAAACATTCATCGAAAATCGCTCGGGACCGATTAAGGTCATTTAAAGAACTCTGGAAAATAACACGTCACACAAGGGCACACGCCCGTGCGAGAAGGGCAACATGCCCGTGTGACCTTTTTAATATAGTCGTGATGATGGCCCGTGTGGTTCACACGGCCTAAACATTTACGGACACGCCCGTGTCCCTTACCCGTGTGGAATTAATTTCCAATTCGAACCTACAGGGGTTTTTACACGGCCTAACACACACCTGTGTCCATGGCTCGTGTCCCTCACATGCCCATGACATCCCGTGTCATAGCTTGTGTGTAGAAACCTGGACATTCTGTTTCTGACGTCAGCAATTCTTAAGGGCCACACGGCCAAGGCACATACCCGTGTGCTAAGCCGTGCCCTTCACACGGCTGAGACACACGGCCCTGTCCCTGCCCGTATGTTTACTACTATGCATACTGACATGTAAATTTACATACAGGGGACACACAGCCAGATTGCACGCCGGTGTAGTAGACCGTGTGTCATACACGGCCTAGACACACGCCCATTTGTCTACTTGTGTGGACAAAACAAGGTTATTTACCAAGCCTCTTTGCCACCCTTACTTACACAACCAACACAAGATCAACCAAGACCAATTCAAGAATAACTTACATAACCAAAACAGTCACAATAATCAACATTTCATTTGTGCATTATACTCATCCATGAAAATAACATCTTTTATATATATATATATATAACAAAATGAATATTATCCCCCATTCAAGGCTTTATACAAAATAAAGGGTTTTCATCCAAGCCAACACATTTGACCCCTTCCTAGTAACACAAAACATTAAAGTCTAAGCCTTATACATGCCATAGAAAAAAAATGATTTAACTATACCAAGTGCTTCAGGTGATAGTGTGACTGGCTTTTTTGACATAAGCAATTTATCCTCGAACTACTTTGGCGGCACTATAAGAAAATGGAAAGGAGAAAGAGTAAGAATAAAGCTTAGTAAGTTGCATGCAAATAAATATAACAACAACTCTACCATTTGTCAACATTCTCACAATAAAAAAGAAGGCATAAGCACAACTTACTCATCACTATCCAATACAAATCATATGGCAAATATTGAGCTCACATCTCATACATACTAAATAGGTACCTATACCACTCATAACAAGGTTATACTTTTCTCATTAACTTAAAACATAACTCTTACCATTGAACCATTTGAAACACTACCAGATATTCAATAAGCCTCAAACGTGGGGTAGAATGTCGATGCCATGTTCCAGACATAGTCTTACACTGACTATCTCGTAGTCGATACATGTCCCAAACATGTCTTACACTAGCTTACATCTCGAGGTCGATGCATGTCTCAGACATGTCTTACACTAGCTCTCGTCTCAATGCTGGTGCCATGTCCCAGACATAATCTTACACTAGCTCTCATAATGTGGCCGATGCATGTCCCAAACATGTCTTACACTAGCTCACGATAACTCATACGTCATGGCATGAATATCCGATTTATTTCTTATGGTTCAAACGAGAATTCTACCATCTCAATTATCATCATGCATTCTCACTTCCACAATCAAGTATTTCATGCTATATCAATTCAGCACATATATTAACAATGTAGTTGTATTATTTACGTACAACTTACATCGGATTACAAGATGTGGCGACTCGTCGGTCTAATCTACTTGCTTGGCCTTCCCCCGATCTAGGTTTGGATTTTGAATTTCTTGATCTATAATAACAAAATTCACTCATTATATCAGCACATTTATCTAGACACTCAAAAATTTATAACTGGGCAAAATGACCATTTTGCCCCTAGGTCTAAAAATCGATTTTTATCGAATTTCTTCATGTCTTAAGCTTAGCTAGACCCTTTTTAATCTTAAAGAAACCCCAAATTTCCACTATTTCACACATTTATCACTTATTTTACAATTTATGCAAAATGGTCTTTAGTTAGGGTTTCCATGAAAACTTCTTTACAAAAGTTGTTTATTACACATCTAATACTCATATTCTTCCATAAAATTTTAGAAAACTTTATGAACAATCTCATGGTACAACCCTATACTTTCAACCATTTACAAAATAGTCCCTTCATTTGAAAGCTCATGCTTCAAGGGGTCCAAAAATGTAAGAAAATCATCAAGGAAACTATCAAAATCACTTACTTGAGAGAGGGATAAGTTGTTGAAATTTTCAAACTTCCCAAGCCCCTCTAATGGCTGATATTTTGGTGGGAATAAAGAAAGAATAAAGAAGATGAAGGCCAATTTTTTTTTTCAATCTATTCACTTAAGTCACCAACCCACCTAATTTCTTTGACTTTTCTATTTCCTTGTCCCTATGGCCAGTCATGCACTTTTAAAAGGGTATAATTGCCCCTTAAAAAGCCCCAATTTATGATTCATGACAATTTAACATCCTTAGCTATCAAAATAGGATTTTTGCACTTTATGCGATTTAGTCCTTTTTTCTCAATTAAGCATGCAATCGTTGAAATTAATTCACCAAAATTTTTATGCACCTTCATAATCATACTATAATACATAAAATAATATTAAAAATAATTTCTCCGACCTTCGGTTAGCGGTTCCAAAACCACTATTCTGACTAGGCCCAAATTCAGGCTGTTATAATTCTCTCACTTAGGGATTTTCGTCCCTGAAAATCTTACCGACGAATAAGTTTAGGTATTGATCTCTCATGGTCTTCTCGGGTTCCCATGTGGCTTCCTCGACTCCATGTCTATGCCACAAAACTTTCACGAGTGCTATACTCTTATTCCTCAACTGTTTGACTTCTCGAGCCAAAATCCTGACCGGCTCTTCGTCATAAGCCATGTCTGGATGAATCTCAACCTCTGATGGTGCAATCACATGCGAATGGTCTAATCTATATCGATGCAACATGGACACATGAAACATGTCGTGAATCTTTTCCAATTCTGATGGCAAATCCAATCGATAGGCAACGGACCCTACACTTTCGGTAACCTTATAAGGTCCTATAAAACGAGGACTCAACTTGCCTCTTCTACCAAATCTGAGGACTTTTCTTCACGGGGATACTTTCAAAACCACTTGATCATTGACTTGAAATTTGATCTCCTTCCGTTTCAAATCCGCGTAGGATTTCTATTTATTTGAGACAACCTTCAAACAGTCGCGAATCACTTTAACTTTCTCTTTAGTCTCTTTGACTAAATCGACTCCGTGAATCTGACTTTCTCTGAGCTTAGTCCAATATAATGGCGTTCGACACTTTCGCCTATATAAACCCTCATAGGGTGCCATCTTCACACTTGACTAATAACTATTTTTGTAGGCGAATTCAACCAATGGTAAGTTCCTTTTCCCAACTACCTTGAAACTCGAGAACACAACACCGCAAGATGTCTTCTAAAATCTGAATCACTCACTCTGACTGACCGTCGGTTTACGGGTGAAATGTCGTGCTAAAATTCAGTTTAGTTCCCAATGTCTCCTGTAACTTCTTTCAAAATCTCGAGGTAAATCACGGGTCTCTATCTGAAATAATCGACAGAGGCACTCCATGAAGCCGCACAATCTTGGAAACGTACAAGTCAGCCAGTTTCTCAAGGGAGTAGTTGGTACGCACTGGTATAAACTGTGCCGACTTTGTTAGTCTATCCACAACAACCCAAACAACATCCTTTTTCTTCGGGGTTATCGGCAAACCTATCACAAAATCTATAGTAATCCGATCCCACTTCCACTCGGGGACTGTGATAGACTGAAGTAGACTCGACGCTACTTGGTGTTCAGCCTTCACTTGCTGACACACAAGACACTTGGAAACAAACTCTGAAATGTCTATTTTCATTCTCGACCACCAATACATTTTCTTCAGGTCGTTGTACATTTTCATTCTACGCAGGTGGATAGACAAGCAACCACTATGGACCTTTCACAAAATCTTTTGAATAAGCTCGCTGTCCTTGGGTACACAAACTTTATCTTTGAACAATATATACCCATCGATACCAATCCGAAAGTCTGATTTAACCCCCGACTCAGACGGAGTTCTCTTGGGTACACAAACTTTATCTTTGAACAATATCACCTTTCTGAGCTTCACGGATCTTGTGTAGGAACATTGGCCTAGCTCTCAACTCTGCTAGAATCGAACCATCATCTAACAAGACCAATTGGGCACTCATTGCTCTTAACGCAAATAATAATTTTCTACTCAATGCATCGACAACCAAATTTGCCTTCCTCGAATGGTAGTCGATAATCAAATCATAATCTTTTAATACTTCCAACCATCTCTATTGCCTCAGATTCAAATCCTTCTGAGTCATCAGGTACTTAAGACTTTTATGGTCAGTGAACACTCAGTATTTCTCACCATACAAATGTGTCTCCAAATTTTCAACGCAAACACGATGGCGGCCAACTCTAAATCGTGCGTCGGGTAGTTTTTCTCATGTGGCTTCAGCTGTCTCGAAGCGTAAGCTATGACTTTACCTTCTTGTATAAGCATGCACTCCAATCCATTTAAGGAGTCTTCACTATATACCATAAACTCTTTTCTCGATTCTGGTTGCACTAACACTGGGGCTTCAGTCAACAAAACCTTTAATTTCTCTAAACTCTGTTGGCACTTCTCCGTCCATTCAAACTTGACATCTTTTTGCAACAACCTTGTCATCGGAGTTGCTATCATCGAGAATTTATTCACAAATCTTCTGTAGTATCTGACCAAACCCAGAAAACTTCAAACCTCTACCATATTCCTCGGTAATTTCCACTCAACAATAGCTGAGATCTTACTCGGGTCAACTCTAATCCCGTCACCCAACACAATGTGTCCTAGAAATCTAACTTCCTTAAGCCAGAATTCACTCTTGTTGAACTTAGCGTACAACTATTTGTCTCTCAATATTTTTAAAACTGCTCTCAAATGCTCCGCGTGCTAACTCTCATCACTCGAATAGATCAATATGTCATCAATAAAAACGACAACGAATTTATCCAAGTACGGTCGAAAAATGCGGTTCATCAGGCCCATAAAAATCACTGAGGCATCTGTTAAGCCAAAAGGCATGACGAGGAACTCATAATGCCCGTACCTCATTCAAAACGCAGTTTTCAGTACATCTTGCTCTTTAACCCTGAACTGATAATATCTTGACGTCAAGTCAATCTTGGAAAACACAGTGGCTCCCTTTAACTGATCAAACAGATCATCGATCCTTGGCAAGGGGCACTTGTTCTTCATAATCACCTTGTTGAGCTGTCGGTAATCTATGCACAATCTCATCAATCCTTCCTTTTTCTTCACAAATAGCACTAGAGCACCCCACGGAGAAAAAATCGATCTCGTAATGCCCTTATCCGTTAACTCCTGTAGCTGGGTTTTCAACTCCTTTAATTTTGTTGGTGCCATCCTATATGGGGCAATCGATATAGGAGTTGTGCCAGGTACTAACTCGATACCAAACTCGACTTCTTTGGTTAGAGGTAATGCGGGCAACTCCTCTGGAAACACATCTATAAACTCAAAAACTACTGGAACCAATTCAATAGTCGACTCAGACACTTGAGTCTTCAACACAAAAGCGAGATAAGCCTCATATCCCTTCCTCAAAAACTTCTCAACAGTTAAAGACGATATTATTATAGACAATTTATCTGATTCATCTGGTCCAATTCGAAGAACATTCTCATCTTCACATTTCAACTCAATAACTTTTCTCCCATAGTCCACTACAACACTATGAGAAGTTAACCAATCCATTCCCAGGATTACATCAAATTCATTAAACGGCAATAACATCAAGTTAGCTGGAAAACAATAACCTATAATTGTCAAAGGACAATTTCTATACACTTAGTCAACTAGCACATGTCTGCCTAAAGGGTTGGACACTTTTACTACAAATTCAGTGGACTCTACTAGCATATTCATACGGGATATCAATTCCATACAAATATAAAAGTAGGTAGACCCCGAGTCAATTAAAGCAACGACAGATATATCATGGATAGAAAATATACCCGTGATCACATTGGGAGATTCTGCCTCTTCACGGGCACATATAGCATAAGTCCTCGCAGGCGCTCTGCCCTCGGACCTCACTGTAGCATCTCTTGGCACACCTCTGCTGCTAGCTCCACTTCTAGGGTTCCTTTTTGGTCTACCCCTCAAAGGAGCACTACTCGCTTTCACATCTTGCTTTTTCTCTTTCTCATCTAATTCGGGGCAGTCTCAGATGAAGTGGTTTAGTGACCCACATTTGAAGCACCCCCTTACATTCCCTCAGCACTCGCCAAAATGACGTCTGCCACATTGTGAACATTCCAGCCTATTTGGCCGAGCACTACCGACACTTGCAATAGAAGTGGCTTGAGCTTTAGACGCCATGTATAGCTTGTTCTTATTTCTACCCAAGATTTCCACTGAAGTATTCGATCGGGTAGTGAACTCCTTCGATTTTTTAGATGAGGACTGGTGTGACTTCCCCATCTGTCTCTTTTTCGAATCTCGCGACTCAATAGCTGCCTTTCTCTTCTCTTTGACCAATTCCTCTGCCTTACAAGCTCTCTCAACAAGTATTACAAATTCCCTTAGCTCTAAGATGCCGGCGAATACTCGGATATCTTTATTCAGACCATCCTCAAACCTTTTACACATTGTGGCCTCGGTAGATACGCACTCTCGGGCATACTTGCTGAGTCTCACAAACTTACGTTCATATTTCGTCACCGTCATACGTAGGGGTGAGAAAAATTCGATTCGATTCGAAAAAATAAAAAAAACTCGAATTTTGAATTATTCGAATCGAGTTAATCGAGTTAATTGAATTAATCGAATCAACTCGAATTTTGAGTTCTAGTTGAGTTGAATTCTCGAATTTGAATAACTCGAATAATTCGAATAAACCAAAAATAAACTATATTTTTAATTTTTTTTTAAATTTTAGGCTTTTACTCTTTACTAAACCCAATTACCCCTAAGCCCAAATATTTTATTTTATCCCATTTTTTCCCCACCCCAACCCCAAGCCCGTTTGCCCAAAAAATTATTTTCGCAAAACCCAATTCCTCCCCCAGATCAATTCAAACCCCCATGCCATGCCCCAGCAGCCAATCCCAGTTATTTTTCTTATTCTCTCTAGACTCTATTTTTCACAAAACCCTAAAATTAAACTATGTTATTCAAACCCCCATTTCCACGAAACCTTAAACTCTATTTTTCTAAAAAAAACCCTAAAATTAAAATCCTTATTCTTTTAGTTCATTCCAACCTTCAAATTAAAATCTTTACCTCTAAATCAAGTTGCTGTTCTGACCGAGACACTTTGTTCTCTTCCATTTTAAGCTCAAGTTTTTGCATTTTTAAGGTTTGTCTTGACTCTTGAAATATTTTTGAATTATTGAGGACTTCGTTTTGATTCAATGGTTTTTCATAATAAAAACTCAGATCCGTATGATTTTTTTTATCTAGGTTTACTTGGTCTTGATGAATCTATTGGAAAAAAAAATGTTATAATGTGTTATTAAGTGTTATCTATTTCCTAGGGGTTTACTAATTTATAAGATTTTTTTTAAAAACTTAGTTAATTAATTTTGTATTACTGGTTCAAGTTGTAATTAGTAAATTCTCGAATGATTTTTATCCTCATTAATTAGCTAATTTTTCTTCAATGATTGAAGAAGAAAAAACCTACAGCAGTGGGCAATGATGGGGGTTTAAGGGATTTTAGCTTTATCCACTATTCCACTTGATGTACAATAACCCTTAACAAATATGAATTAGTATCCTTATAATGTGTTATTAAGTGTTATCTATTTCCTAGGGGTTTACTAATTTATAAGAATTTTTTTAAAACTTAGTTAATTAATTTTGTATTACTGGTCCAAGTTGTAATAGTTAATTAATTTTGTATTACTGGTTCAAGTTGTAATTAGTAAATTCTCATATGATTTTTATCCTTATGAATTAGCTAATTTTTCTTCAAAGATTGAAGAAGAAAAAACCTATAGTAGTGGGCGATGAGGGTTCAGGGGATTTTAGCTTTATCCACTTGATGTACAATAACCATTAACAAATATGAATTAGTATCCTTATGAATTAGCTAATTTACTAATTAAAACCCCAATAGATTTTATTAATTACCAAAAACAAAAATTGAACCAGTAATTGCCAATTAACCAGAAAATAGATGTTCATAAAATAATTTGAAAATGAAAAATCTATGTTCGGTAGATATAGAATTATAGATTATAGATATTTAGTAAGAAACTAGGATACCTAACTAGGGGTGACCTATTGATAGGGTTTACTTTTCTAAAAGTAACGAGACACATTTTTAACTGAAATTTCCATCTTACTCTTTTTTTTTTGGTTTAATTTATGCTATTGTACTATTATATTAATTAATTTTTAATTTAACCGATGTATTAAGTTTGATTTTAAATCAATTATTAGTCATGGTTAGTGATTGCAACAAATGTTTACTTGTAGATGAGTGATCCAAAGCGAGATGGTTCAACTCAAAGTTCACAAAATTCTTCCCCAAGTAAAGATGATCAAACAAGAGCCAATGAAAATGTTTGAAAAAAGATTACTCCATGAGCAGCTTGTTGGAACCATTTCACCAAATTTGTGACTAAAGAGGGGGAGAAGAGAGCAAGGTGGAATACATGTGATGTTACTTACACCATGGAATCAACTTTGGGTTCTACAACGAATTTGAATAACCATTTGAAAACATGCCTAAAAAGACCTCGGGGTAATACTTCTAATTCGAAGCAATCAGAATTAGCATTTGTGAAGGTCAGCCAAGAAACAACGGATTTATCAACTTCGGTGTTTGATAAAGATCCTGTTAGAAAAGCATTAGTTCGTACGATAATTATGGATGAACTATCTTTTAAAATTGTAGAGAGAGAGGGTTTCAAATACTTTCTTTCTATAGCATACCCACTGTTTAGTCTTCCATCTCGTTGGACAATTAGAAGTGATTGTCTTGATTTATTTAACTCCATGAAGAGTGTGATGAAGAAATGTTTTGAAAAAGATATAAGTAGATTTTGTTTGACTATAGACACTTGGACTTCATTACAGAGGATATCTTATATGGTTTTAACAGCACATTTGGTGGATGATGAGTAGAGGTTGCAAAAAAGGATTATAAAATTTTGCCCAATATCCGCTCATAGAGGTGAAAGCATAGGTCAAGCCATTGAAAAATGTCTTCGAGATTGGGGGATTGAGAGGGTCTTCACTATTACTGTTGATAATGCATCCGCCAATAGTGTTGCCATTGAATATTTGAGAAAGAAATTCAATCATCGAAATGCTTCTGTTGCAAATGGAAAATTTATTCATATGAGATGTGTTGCACACATTCTTGATCTCATTGTGCAATACGGTATTAAGGATACTTCTGTGTTTATGGATCGAGTTAAAGGTGCTGTGAGGTATATAAGAACATCACCATCAAGGTTGACAAAATTCAACCAACGGGTAAAAGAAGAAATGATAGATAGTAAGGCTCAATTGTGTTTAGATGTGCCTACTAGATGGAACTCAACATATATGATGTTAAATGTGGCCGAAAAATATGAGCGTGCATTTGAATCATATGTACGTGATGACCATAATTTTTTTATTGATTTTACTGCTGGAGATGGAGTTCCTACATTTGATTGGAAATTGTTCGAAGAGTTATAAAAGTATTTGAGGTATTTTATCATCTTACATTGAAGGTGTCTGGATCTTTGCATGTTACCTCTCATTCACTTTTTGAAGTATTAACGGATGTCCATTGTCTTTTTGATGGGTGCCAAGATTGTGGAGATCTAGATATAATTTCTATGACTTCCAAAAGGAGAGAGAAATATAATAAGTATCGAGATGAAGGAAACAAGATTAACATGCTAGTTTACTTGGCGATCATCTTTGATCCGCGAGTAAAATGAGTTTTTTAGACTTTGGGGTCAATTTTCTTTTTCCTAATGTTTCTAATGACATTATGAAAATGATTGATAAAGAATTGCATTACTTGTTCAATGAGTATTCTTCTAATACCTGGAGAATTGACTTGTTTGAAGATAGATCTAGTTCTTCAACAAATCTTTGCAGTTCAATGGAAATAGATCAGTCAGAAATGAAAATAAGCTTGGCCAAACAAAAATACCTTAAGAAGAAGAAACAAGTTGGATTAGAAAGCAAATCTGAGTTGGATAGATGTTTGGGTGAGGATGAAGAAGTAAACAATTCAAGTTCATTTGATTTACTATTGTGGTGGAAAATAAACAATCCTAGATTCCCTATTCTTGCACAAATGGCTCGAGATATTCTTGTTATTCCTATCCCAACAGTTGCCTCGGAAAGTGCATTTAGCACAGGTGGACGTGTTCTCGATAGTTTTAGAAGTTCTCTAACTCCTCTCATGGTCGAGGCTTTGGTTTGCTCACAAGATTGGCTTCGGAAATCTAATGATGCCATCAATCTTGAAGATTATGTTGATGAACTTCAAACTATGGAAGGCGGTAATATATAAGTTTTAATTTATAAAATAAGCTTTTGTATTATTTATATTAGTAAGCATTCCCATAATTTAACTAACACTTTTGTTTTTAAATTTGCTAGTTTTATTCAAAATACCCGAAGATCAAGAAGGTAATATACTTAGCATTAGTTTATAAAGTTAAATGTTTATTTAATTTATTTTTGCAAACATTTTTTTATCATTTAACTAACTCAATCAATACTTTTACTAGATGTTTCAAGATTATCAACGGTGATTGAAGCACAAGAAGAAAGTTAAACTATTCTATAATGGTTTTTGAACTGATGTGTTATTGTTATTAGTTTGGTTTGGTTTGTTATCGTTGTTAGATAATTGAGCTTTTGTTGTGTTCTTTTTTTTGGGGGGGGATTGGTGTAGGTTTCTATTGTATTTTGGACTTTTGCTTATGTTTTTTTTATTACAATGTTGTTGTATTGTTTTTGTTGTTTATTTGGACTCATGAATAAACTTAAACTATTCTATAATGGTTTTCGAACTGATCTGTTATTGTTATTAGTTTGGTTTGGTTTGTTGTTGTTGTTGGTTAATTGAACTTTTGTTGTGTTCTTTTTTTTTTGTTTGTTTGTTTGGAGTGGTGTAGGTTTCTATTGTAGTTTGGACTTTTGTTCATGTTTTTTTATTATTATAATGTTGTTGTTTACTTCGACTCATATTGCTTACTTCAACTTTTACTTATGTTTTTTATTATAATCTTGTATTTTTTTGTTATTTTTTGGACTAATGTTGTTTATTTGGATTAATGTTGTGTTGCTTGTATTTATTCACTTATTTACTTTAATTTTTTGTTGTATGATCATGTTTAAAAACTTTAAAGAAAATTATTTTTTGAAAAATTACATAAAATAAATAACGCTAGAGTCATTTTTTTAAACTTAACTCGAACAAATATATTCGATTCGAATTCCATCTCACTCGACTCAATTCAAGAAAATTTCAAATAAAGTTAGGATGATAAGATAAGATTCAAAAACTCGATTAACTCGAAAATTTTCGATTTGATTCGATCGAATGCTCACCCCTAGTCATACGGCCTTGCTTCAGCTCTAAAAATTCCTTCCTCTTCTCGTCTGTGAACCTCTAGCTAATGTACTTCTTTCGGAACTCTTCTTGGAAGAATTCTCAAGTTACTCTCTCTCTTGGTGCAACAGACACGAGAATATTCCACCATTGGTAGGCCGAATCTCGCAAAAGCAATACTGCACACTTCACGCACTGCTCAAATGTGCACGATAGTTCATCAAATACCCTATGGTATTCTCCAACTAAAACTCCTCTCTCTCCGGGTCATCATCTATGTTAGCCCGAAATTCATCGGCCCTTTGTTTCCGAATCTTGTCTACCGGAGGCTTTCTCTCCTAAACACGTCCGCTCCTTGCGGAGCTACAGGGGCATACTGAGGAATAGGAGGAGGTGGGGGACGTGGAGTGTTTGGATTCGCACGAACAAACTCCGTGTACCAAGCATCCATCATTCAGAGGTAGGCTTCTCTAGCCTCTCCTCTCTGGCTCATAGTTACGGGCTCATTCTCAACTGGAGCGGTCACGTTACTCTCAACATCATCCATCGTAGCTCTTTCAGGATCCATTTACTATATAAAATACAATTTATAATTAGGATTCGTCATACTATCAATATACAGTTATGGCATGTATAGCTAGACTCGTACTCACGCTAGGTTAGTCCTAAAATCAAATAAATCATAGCTCTGATACCACTAAATGTAACACCCCACACCCGTACCCTACGCTGAAATGGAATACGAGGTGTTATCTAACTTGAACACATACAATCACACGTTTTCGAGTCATCAAGAATTGGTCAAATTTAAAATTTTTCCAAACTTTACCATAAACTCTTTAATATTGGCCTAAAAGGCTCAAAACATTCATCGAAAATGACTCGGGACCGATTTGGGTCATTTAAAAAACTCTGAAAAATAACACGTAACACAGGGGCACATGCCCATGTGAGAAGGGCAACACGCCTGTGTGACCTTTTTAACATGGTCATGCTGATGGCCCGTGCAGTTCACACGGCCTAAGCATTTAGGGACACGCCCGTGTCCCTTACCTGTGTGGAATTAATTTCCAATTCAAACCTATAAGGGTTTTCACACGGCCTAACACACGCCCGTGCCCATGGCTCGTGTCCCTCCTATGGCCATGACACACCCGTGTCATAGCCCGTGTGCAAAAACCTGGACATTCTATTTCTGACATCAGCAATTCTTAAGGCCACACGGCCAAGGCACACGCCCGTGTGCTAAGCTGTGCCCTTCACACGGCTGAGACACACGGCCGAGTCTCTGCCCGTGTGTTTACTACTATGCATACTGACTTGCAAATTTTACATGCAAAGGACACACGGCCATATTGCACGCCTGTGTAGCAGATTGTGTGTCACACATAGCCTAGACACACACTCGTGTGTCTACCCGTGTGGACAAAAAAAGGCTATTTACCAAGCCTCTTTTCCACCCTTACTTACACAACCTATACAAGATCAACCTATGCCAATTTAAGAATAACTCATATAACCAAAATAGTCACAATAATCAACATTCCATTTGTGCATTATACTCATCCATGAAAATAACATCTTTTATATATATATATATATATATATATATATATATATATATATATAAAATGAATATTAGCCCCCATTCAAGGCTTTATACAAAATAAAAGGTTTTAATCCAAGCCAACACATTTGGCCACTTCCCAGTGACACAAAACATTAAAGTCTAAGCCCTATACATGCCATAATAAAAAATAAACGATTTAACTATACCAAGTGCTTCAGGTGATAGTGTGACTGGCTTATCCGACGTAAGAAATTTATCCTCGAACTACTTTGGCGGCACTATAAGAAAATGGAAAGGAGAGGGAGTAAGTATAAAGCTTAGTAAGTTGCATGCAAATAAATTTAACAACAACTCTAACATTCGTCAACATACTCATAATACAAAAGAAGGCATAAGCACAACTTACTCATCACTATCCAATACAAATCATGTGGCAAATATTGAGCTCACATCTCATACATACTAAATAGGTACCTGTACCACCTATAACAAGGTTATACTTTTCTCATTAACTTAAACCACAACTCTTACCGTTGAACCATTTGGAACACTACTAGATATTCAATAAGCCTCAAACGTGAGGTAGAAAGTCAACACCATATCCCAGATATGGTGTTACACTGACTATCTCGTAGACGATGCATGTCCCAAACATGTCTTACACTAGCTTACATCTCGAGGCCAATGCATGTCCCAGACAAGTCTTACATCTCGAGGCCAATGCATGTCCCAGACAAGTCTTACACTAGCTTTCATCTCAATGCCGATGCCATGTCCTAGACATGGTCTTACACTAGCTCTCATAATGTGACCGATGCATGTCCCAGACATGTCTTACACTAGCTCACGATAACTTATACGTCATGGGATGAATATTCGATTTATTTCCTATGGTTCAAACGGGAATTCTACTATCTCAATTATCATCATGCATTCTCACTTCCACAATCAAGCATTCCATGCTATATCAATTCACCACATATACTAACAATGTAGTTGTATTACTTACATACAACTTACCTCAGATTACAAAATGTGGCGACTCATCGGTCTAATCTACTTGCTTGGCCTTCCCTCGGTCTAGGTTCAAATTTTGAATTTCTTGATCTATAATAACAAAATTCACTCGTTATATCAGCACATTTATCTAGACACTCGAAAATTCATAATTGGGCAAAATGACCATTTTGCCCGTAGGTCTGAAAATTGATTTTTATCGAATTTATTCACGTATTAAGCTTATCCGAACCCTTTTTACTCTTATAGCAACCCAAAATTTCCACTATTTCACACATTTATCACTTATTTTATAACTTATGCAAAATGGTCCTTAGTTAGGGTTTCCATGAAAACTTCTTTACAAAAGTTGTTTATTACGCATCTAATACTCATATTCTTCCATAAAATTTCAGAAAACTACATGAAAAATCTCATGGTACAACCCTATACTTTCAACCATTTACAAAATAGTCCCCTCATTTGAAAGCTTATGCTTCAAGGGGTCCAAAAATGTAAGAAAATCATCAAGGAAACTATCAAAATCACTTACTTGAGAGAGAGATAAGTTGCTGGAATTTTCAAGCTTCCCAAGCCCCTCTAATGGCTGATATTTTGGTGGGAATAAAGAAAGATTAAAGAAGATGAAGGCCAATTTTTATTTTATTCAATCTATTCACTTAAGTCACCAACCCATCTAATTTCTTTAACTTTTCTATTTCCTTGTCCCTATGGCCAGTCATGCTCTTTTAAAAGGGTCTAATTCCCCCTTAAAGAGCCCAAATTTATGATTCATGACAATTTAATACCCTTAGCTATAAAAATAAGACTTTTGCTCTTTATGCGATTTAGTCCTTTTTCTCAATTAAGCATGCAATTGTTGAAATTAATTCACCAAAATTTTTATGCACCTTTATAATCATAATATAACTCATACAAAATATTAAAAATAATTTCTCCAACCTCGGGTTAGCGGTTATGAAACAACTGTTCTGACTAGGCCCAAATCCGGGCTGTTACAGTACACCTGCAATTATTTTAAACAGATTGGTTAATAAAATTATTCATGAATTACATTAATAATTTGTATAATGTCCTTATATGGTTTTTGCATGCAAAGAAAAATGGATGCAAATGTTTCTCACTGGTTGTCTAATGGTTAACTAATACTAAGCGATATTACGTGGTCAAATTGTAATACAGAAAGGCAACATATATTAGTAGACGAACCTAAACATGTCATTAGTCTAACAAAAAATGAGGAAACCAATTGAAAAATCAATATGTCATCTATCAAGTCCAATTGGAGGGATGTTTTGTCTTAGGCATCGGAGCGAATGACTCCCAAAAGATAGAGACATAAATATGACTGATTGGACTGACCGAACACCAGATAGGACCCAAGTAGAATAGATCTTAAATCCATTTATAGATTTATTCATTTTTGACGTTCATAGTGTGGCATACCTAAATCCTGAGTGGATGACTAACTATGCATACATGACTCGTACACTTTGATGTAAGTAAAAATCTGGGTTCAAATAGATAAGGAACCGAAAGCTGGTGCGTTGGGTGTACAACTTCTTCAGTATGTAACGTCATTCACAGTAGGGGAATTCATATTCTGAGACATAGGTAAATGATATCCTCTCATTGACATTACATGGTTGATGAAAAGTAAATATGGTCATGAGTCGTTATAGTAGTTGAGTTTTCAGGACGGAATATGTAATGGTTACGAAGAGATCAAATAGAATCATATTGGGAAAACATATATTATTTCAAAGAGATTAAGGTTATCCTATGAGGGTAACACCTTTATGATAAGGTCATTGGATAAGGACTAATTGAGTTGTTTTCATAATGGTATATCGTTGGGGAGAGCTCAATCATGATACTATAGTGGAATAAATTTGTGACTAAATGAGTTTATAATTAATAGGCGAAAAGTTGGAACTTATTTATAAATAATTTGAGCCTTAATTACATATGTCCAATCGGTCCCTCCGCTAGCTTGTTAAAACCAGAAATGAATTGCTTGTTGAATCAAAATGAATAGAACGAATAGAAATGGAGAAATGGAAAACATTCAGGAAATGATTATGGTTTTCTCCAAAATCAAAATGAAAATGAAAATGGAGAAAATAAAATCATTTGGAAATGAATGTGGTTTTCTCAAAATGGAAATGAAAATGAAAATGAGAAATGAATTCATTTGCAAATAAGCAAAGATTTCTCAAAAATAATCAGAAGATTAAGTTTATGTTTTTAAAAGAATTTTAAAGCCCGAAAATGAAAATAAACCATACGATCATAGTGAACAAGTTGAATGATGAAATTTTAAATATATTTTCTCGAAAATTTTATTAGGGGTAAAATCGTCATAATTTTACACTCAGTAAAATTGGGATGAGAAAATTATTTAATATTTAAGTTTATTTTAGAAAATATAATAATAAATATTGGGTTGGATCAAATTATAATATATTATATTAAAAGCTCGGGAAATACTTGTAATTGAACTCGATATGAAAGAGGCCCAAAAGCCCCTTATGTAATAAGGGGAAACAACAAACCCTAGTATATTTAACTAGGGTTGTTGCCCCCTACATCCTAGTAGAACAAGGATTTCGTTTTTCTATTTGAAATAAACTTCTTTAATTAAACAAGGGTTCTATCTTCTCTCCCTATAAATAGATGGCATCGTAGGGCTATTTATAGAACTTGAAGATATTATTACTCTGCTGAAAAATAGAGAGAATTTATTCCCAACTATTAAATATACTTTTCTGAAATAACAATTCTATCGGCTTCTATTTTAAGAAGATAATTTTCATTTTCACCTAAAAGAAAAGAAAAATATTTCTAGTTCTGTGTTTTGTTCGATTTGATTGAGCCCACACTAGAGGCAATTCGTTGTACAAGAATAGCAAAGAAGATCATTTGGTTGAAAGTCGAGAACGACAAGGATCTGTCTATCTAAAAACACATGTACGATTTCGGTCTAAGGTTTATTGCTTTAAATATCACAAACCAGGTCGATTTTTCAAAATTTTAATTTTCTGTTGTTTAAGAAAATCGTTTTCAAACCAGATTTTTTCTAGCAATTCTAGTTGATTCCATTGATAAGCCTTGTGATATACACAGTGCAATGGCATGTTTTAAGTGGTGTGAGGTAGTGTGCGATGAGTTTGATGCATTAGTTTGTAATAATATTTGGAACTTAATTCCCATTCCTACTCATAGGAAACCAGTAGGCTATTGTCGATTTTTCAAGATCAAATGTAATTCTGATGGTTCTATTGCATGGTACAAGGTGCAGCTGGTGGCAAAAAGTTGGACTAAATTTTCAAGAAACCTTTAGTCCTGTGGTCAAGGCTAATACTATTCGAACAATTCTTGCATTGGCTATCTTCAACAATTGGAAACTAAGATTTATTTATGTGAATAACACATTCTTAAATATTGAGTTGATCGAATATGTGTTTATGCTTCAGCCACTAGGTTTGAACAACGAAGTGCTGATGGGAGACCACTAGTTATCAATATAGTGGTCCATTATGTCTTATGTGAGAAAATGAAGCATGTCGAACTGGATGTGTAACGCCCCGAGCCCGAGACCGTTGCCGGAGTCGAACACCAGGTGTTAACAGACTTATTTCATTGTAAAACACAGTTCATTTAAATTTTCCAGACAAACTGGCTAACTGCGTCACTGTCACCTTAAAAATCATATCTCGAGTTCCAAAACTCGAAAACAAGTTCAATAAATTTTTCCTGAAACTAGACTCATATGTCCATCAACAAATTTGTTTCTAGCATTTTTGGTCGGACCAATTAGTACAGTTTATTAGTTAAAGTCTCCCCTGTGATAGGGTTCGACTACTCTGACCTTCATGCATTACGACTTAGATATCTTCCTGTACAGGGCTTCAATACTTATGCCGTCTATTTCTAAAGAAACTAGACTCGAAAAGGAATCTGTAAATATAGGACATGACTTCTAATTATCTCTGGTTAATTTATAGTGAATTTCCAAAGTTAGAACAGGGGATCCAGAAATCGCTCTGGCCCTGTTTCACGAAAACTTAAACATCTCATAAACTACGGCTCATATGATCGTTTCGTTACTTTCATATGAAAATAGGTTCATCAAGGTTTGATTACATAATTTATTAATTATTTAATTATATTCCTACTATTTTTAGTGATTTTTCATATTCACATCACTGCTGCTGTCGGTATCTGTTTTTAAGGTAGACTTTACCTATTTCATAATTTCCATGATTTAACTAGCCCTTTGACATACATAGCACAAAAATATGATCGTGATTAACCATTCCAATGGCTAATCATTGCCAAGCCTTTCCACACCTCTCAATAACTATATATATACAAAATGATTATAACGCTATGCTCAAAATATATAAGCCATTTTCGCATGGCTATCCAAATATATACAATACCAAAGTACTTGACTAACAACAAAAGGGTAGTCCTATACATGCCATTTTCAGAGTTCATCTAAATGAGTACCAAAGGGGCTTTGATAGTGTGGATGACTTCGACTTTGACACTCCACGAGTCCGATGGTGACGAACCAAAATCTATAAAACAAAGAATCAAAGAAACGGAATAAGCATTTAATGCTTAGTAAGTTTTGAGTAATGAAATCATGCACAACTGAAGTATAGCATTCATACGACTAAACGAATAATTTCATATACACATATTCTCACAATCATACCTACTTCACTTTTCCAACCCTTATATTCATACATAAGGAATCAACTTGACTAAAAGCCGGAAGCTTGTTAATCGATTGAGCGAATACTATTTAGAAGGAATCAATTATTTCAATGCACATATGAAACATACCTCATCGTTGGGATTTTACGAGCGTATTAATTGAAATTATTACAGCAAGATCGCTCATTCCCAAACCCAAGTATCTTGAGTTTAGCGGATATAACCACTCGCACAAGGCCTTGGTCTTAGCCAGATATGGTCACTAGCATAAATGCCTTGGGACTTAGCCCGAATATAGTCGCTAGCACAAATGCCTTGGTCTTAGCCGGATATAGCAACTTCGCACAAATGCCTTGAGATCTTAGTCCGGATATAGTCACTAGCATAAAAGCCTTCGGGACTTAGCCGGATATCATTCAATAACCATGCACATATATCAATAAATCATGACACATCCATATTTCATTTTCATTACCAAAGCTCAAACACAAGACACTTATCACACTTACTAATTTCGGCTCAATAGCCATATACAAAGGGCACGATTTTGATTGGCTTTATAACATGATCTCTATCCACATTCGGCTACCCGTCATAGGTATAAACTAATCACCTCAATATATAATTCAAGTAGAATCATTATATCACCGTTTATTTGTCATACCTATATGTCATGACCTAATCGAATCATAATCTAAGTTCCATTACTCGAAAACTTACCTCGGATGTTGTCGAACGATTTCAACGTCTATTCGATCACTTTTTCCTTTCCTTTTTTCGGATTTAGTTCCCCTTTGCTCTTGAGCTTAGCCTAGTTACATGCATGGCCGAACCTCTTCAACCTTTCTTCTTCCCTCCTCCTTAGAATTTTCGGCCAAAGATGTTAAAGGATGAACATTTTTTTTCTTTTCTTTATTTTCATCACTCTTCATCCCCTTATTTTATTACTAACTCTTTTATTTTATTCTTTCCAACATGAAACATTAACACACCATGTTTATAATATGCTATGACCCATAGCATGGCCGGCCACTAGCTCAAATTTTGGGTAATTTGACATGCAAACCCATCATTTCTATAACATGCATTAATAGGCCACTTTACATTTGCCTAGCACATTTCTAAATTTTCTCACATAAGTCCTATTTACTAAAATTCACCTACAATTAACAAAATTCAAATATGAAATTTTCACACATGCATATATACATATAATAAGCATCAAATATGACAGTTAATTATTTTTATGACTCGGTTTTGTGGTCCCGAAACCACTTCCCGACTAGGGTCACATTAGGGCTGTCACAACTCTCCCCCACTTAAGAAATTTTCGTCCCCGAAAATCTTACCGGTAAATAGGTTTGGGTATCGTTCTCTCATAGAGTTCTCGGTTTCCCAAGTAGCTTCTTCGATTCCGTGTTTGAGCCATAACACCTTTACTAACGGAACCCTTTTGTTTCGCAACTCTTTCACTTCACGAGCTAGGATACGAATCGGTTCTTCTTCATAACTCAAGTCAGATTGAATTTCAACCTCTGATGGACTAATTATGTGCGAAGGATCAGATCTGTAACGTCGAAGCATCGAAACATGAAAAACGTTGTGAATCCTTTCAAGTTCAGGGGGTAACAGCAACCTATATGCAACTGGACCAACTCGTTCGGAGATTTCATACGGCCCAATGAATCTCGGACTCAGTTTGCCCTTACGGCCAAATCTGAGTATCTTTTTCCAAGGTGAAACCTTAAGAAACACTTTGTCTCCTACCTGATACTCAATATCTCTTCGTTTTAAATCCGCGTCGACTTGACGATCGATCGCCCTCAGACTTTCACGAATTATTTTTACTTTCGCTCAAAGATCTTTAATCAAATCAACTCCGAAAATTTTACTTTCACCGAGCTCGGTCCAAAACAATGGTGTACGGCATTTTCGACCGTACAAAGCCTCGTAAGGCGCCATCTTAATGCTTGACTGAAAACTATTGTTGTAAGCGAACTCAATCAAAGGTAAATATCGTTCCCATGAACCACTAAACTCCAGGATGCAACATCTTAACATATCCTCGAGTATCTGAATTATCTGCTCGGATTGACCATCGGTTTGGGGATGAAAAGCGGTGCTAAAATGCAACTTGGTACCCAAAGCTTCTTGCAATTTCTTCCAAAATCGCGAGGTAAATCTCGGATCTCTATCCGACACAATAGAAATGGGTACCCCGTGTAATCTCACAATCTGAGAAACATACAACTCAGCTAGTTTATCCAATGAAAAATTCGTGCGTACGGGGATAAAGTGTGCCGACTTAGTCGATCTATCAAGAACAACCCAAATCGCATCTTTCTTACTTGCCGACACCGCAACCCGGATACAAAATCCATCGTGACTCGATCCCATTTCCATTCGGTATCATGATCGGTGAAGTAAACCCGTAGGCACTTGATGTTCCGCCTTCACTTGTCGACATACTAAGCACTTCAAACAAAATCGAAAATGTCTCGTTTCATACCATGCCACCAAACCGGCGTCTCGGATCATTGTACATTTTCGTACTCCCGGGTGAATTGACATTCGGCTACAATGAGCTTCGTTCGAAATCATCGAAATAAGTTCGAATTTCTTGGAACACACAAACGACTTCGAACCTCAAACAATCGTCATCATCAATTTGAAACTCGATTCCATATTCAAACACATTCAGCCCGTTTTGCAACCAGTTCATCATCAACTTTCTGAGCTTCACGAATTTGATGAATCAACAATGGTTTGGCCTTTAATTCTGCCACTAACACATTGTCGGATAGAACAGACAAGTATACATTCATCGCTCGTAAAGCAAACAGTGATTTACGACTTAAGGCATCCGCAACCACATTAGCCTTTCCCGGGTGATAGTCAATGACAAGCTCATAATCTTTCAACAACTCGAGCCAACGTCTTTGTCGCAGATTCAAGTCTCTTTGAGTCATCAAATATTTGAGACTTTTGTGATCCGAATATACATGGCACTTCTCACCAAATAAGTAATGTCGCCATATTTTCAAAGCGAACATGATGGCAGCTAGTTCAAGATCATGGGTCGGATAATTTTTCTCATGTGGCTTCAGTTGTCTCAACGCATAAGCTACAACTCGACCCTCTTGCATCAATACGCAGCCAACCCAAGTAGGGATGCATCACTATAAATGACAAACTCTTTGCCTGATTCGGGCTGCACTAGTCTTGAGCTTCATCAAACAAGTTTTCGATTGATCGAAATTTTTCGACACTTTTACATCCATTCAAACTTAACATCTTTCGAAGTAGTTTCGTCATTGGTGTGGCTATCATCGAGAAACCCTTTACAAAGTGTCTCTAGTAACTGGCAAGTCCCAAAAGCTCCGAACTTTAGTAATATTTCTCGGAGGCTTCCGAGTTAAGTATGGTAGAAATTTTTTCGGATAAACTCGAATACCGTCTGCAGATACCACATGACCCAAGAAGCTAACCTCTCTTAACGAACTCACACTTCTTGAACTTAGCATATAACGCTTATCCCGTAAAATTTGCAACACTAATCCCAAGTGTTCAAGATGATCGGTTTCATTTCTCGAATAGACCAAAATATCATCGATAAACACAACTACAAACCGATCCAAATACGATCAAGATCCGATTCATCAAATCCATAAATACTGGGGGCATTAGTGAGCCCAAACGGCATCACTAAGAATTCGTAGTGACCGTATCTCGCTTAAAGCGGTTTCCGATATCCGAATCTCGAATTATGGCGATAATAACCCGATCTCAAATCTATCTTTGAAAACACCGAGGCTCCTTTAGTTGATCAAACAAATCATCAATACGCTGTAGCGGATATTTATTCTTTATTGTCACTTTATTCACCGACGATAGTCGATGCACAACCTCATGGTTCCGTCCTTCTTTTCACAAACAATCTTGGTGCACCCAAGGTGAGAAACTTGGTCGGCGAAACCTCTATCCGTCAACTCTTGCAATTAAGCTTTCAACTCTTTTAACTTTCGGTTGGTGCCATACGATCACGGAGCTATCGAAATCGGTGTAGTCCGGTACAAGCTCAATACCAATCTCTACCTCCGAGCAGTGGTAAACCCAGTAATTCTTCGAAAAACATCCGGTATTCACAAACCAGCGCACAGATTCAGGCTTCTTTTCTAACTCTTTGTCATCAAGTACATAC
This sequence comes from Gossypium arboreum, assembly GCF_025698485.1. Taxonomy (NCBI): domain Eukaryota; kingdom Viridiplantae; phylum Streptophyta; class Magnoliopsida; order Malvales; family Malvaceae; genus Gossypium; species Gossypium arboreum. The sequence goes on from NC_069080.1 coordinate 99,559,446, forward strand.
GCAAGGTATGCTTCACACCCCTTTCTTACATATTTCTGAGCCAACATCGATGATATTACATCTGGCAACCTATTCAAGTCAGTGGACTCAACTCGGATTATCTCGTTATTTACACACTTTAAATCGATGGTTTTTCTTTTGCAATTTACAATTGCACCATGTACGGTCAACCAATCCATACCGAGGATAACATCAAATTCGTCAAACGGTAAAAGCATCAAATCGGCCGGAAAACAGGAACCTCGGATTATTAGGGGACATTTCTTGCACACTTTCTCGACAAGCACGTAACGACCCAAAGGATTTGACACCCGAATTACAAACTCAGTAGACTCAACAGGTAGAGTCTTACTGGATGCTAAGGTTTCACATATATAATAATGAGTAGAACCAGGGTCAATCAAAGCAATCACATTAGTATCAAAGAGAGTAAAAGTACCGGTAATAACATCTGGCGAGGATCAAAGAGAGTAAAAGTACCGGTAATAACATCTGGCGAGGAAGCATCCTCGCGTGCGCGTATAGCGTAAGCTCTAGCAGGAGCACGAGCCTCAGATCTGGTTGTAACATCTCTAGATCCTCTCTGACCGCCACTAGCATTGCCCGTATTTCTAGATAGTCTACCCCGAGCAGTAGTAGCACCAGGTTTCCCACTCTGATTTACGTTCTGTTCAGACAATCTCGGGCAATCTTTAATAAAGTGGTCAGCTGATCCGCACTTGTAACAGGAGCGGTCATGGAATCTACAACTCCCCGAATGCCATTTACCACAATACTGACCTCCATTCTGTCTCGACGATCATTTCCAACACTGGCGACCGAAGTGACTCGTGCACTCACAGGGGGTCGATCGCGATCTCGTCTAGAAAAACCCGAAGTGTCTCTAGACCGCCTAAGTCATCTCTAAATTTCTTCGATGATGTTGGAAGGGCTTCCCAAGACCTCTTCTGAAACTCCTTTGCTCCCACCTCAGCTTTTCTTTTCTCCATACTGAGCTCCTCGGCTTTGCATGCTCGCTCGACAAGTACCACAAATTCTCGGATTTCCAAAATGCCAACATACAGCTTTATATCATCATTCAGTCCATCCTCGAAACGTTTACACATCACGGCTTCTGAAGAAATACATTCTCGAGCGTACCAGCTAAGCCTTACAAACTTTCGTTCATAGTCGATAACCGACATGGAACCTTGTTTAAGTTCAAGAAATTCCTTCCGTTTTTTATCCATGAATCTCTGACTGATATACTTTTTCCAAACTCGGTTTGGAAAAACTCCCAAGTTACTTGCTCTCTGGGCACAATGAAGTCAACGTATTCCACCAATAGTAGGCGAATCACGTAGCAAGGAGATAGTACACTTTAGGCACTCATCGGTGTGCAAGATAGCTCATCGAGTGCCGAATAGTGTTTTCCAACCAAAATTCAGCTTGCTCGGCATCATCGCTTGTCCGTAGCTTTAAATTCATAGCCCGTGTTTTGGATTCTATTAATCGGGGCTTATTTGACCTTATTTGGTCGGTTGCCAGAGGTATTGTAGGTGCGGGGGTGGTATTAGTCGGGAATGGAGGTTGTGGAACAGCCGTATTAGTTCGAATGTATTGGTTGAACCAATCATTCATCACGCTATAAAAAGCTTGTCTAGCTTCATCATTCGGATTACTAGCAATAGGTTGAGAGTCCGCCGGCGCTGTCCCTTGTACGGGAGTAGACGCTACACTCTCAAGATCATCAGCTACCGCTCGGTTGGGATCGGGATCTATTACTATAAATAAACACATTTTCAGTTGTCAGAAATATCCACACTATCAAATAATCACATAATGGCATGTATAGCTAGACCCAAACGTATTACGGTACTCCTAGAATCGACTAAACCGTAGCTCTGATACCAATAAAATTGTAACGCCCCGAGCCCGAGACCGTTGCCGGAGTCGAACACCAGGTGTTAACAGACTTATTTCATTGTAAAACACAGTTCATTTAAATTTTCCAGACAAGCTAGCTAACTGCGTCACTGTCACCTTAAAAATCATATCTCGAGTTCCAAAACTCGAAAACAAGTTCCGTAAATTTTTCATGAAACTAGACTCATATGTCCATCAAAAAATTTTTTTCTAGAATTTTTGGTCAGACCAATTAGTACAGTTTATTAGTTAAAGTCTCCCCTATGATAGGGTTCAACTACTTTGACCTTCATGCATTACGACTTAGATATCTTCCTGTACAGGGATTCAATACTTATGCCGTTTCTTTCTAAAAAAACTAGACTCGAAAAGGAATCTTTACATGTAGGGAATGACTTCTAATTATCTCTGGTTAATTTATAGTGAATTTCCAAAGTCAGAACAGGGGATCCAGAAATCGCTCTGGCCCTGTTTCACGAAAACTTAAACATCTCATAAACTACCGCTCATATGATCGTTTCGTTACTTTCATATGAAAATAGGTTCATCAAGGTTCGATTACATAATTTATTAATTATTTAATTCTATTCCTACTATTTTTAGTGATTTTTCATATTCACATCACTGCTGCTGTCAGTATCTATTTTTAAGGTAGACTTTACCTATTTCATAATTTCCATGATTTAACTAGCCCTTTAACATACATAGCACAAAAATATGATCGTGATTAACCATTCCAATGGCTAATCATTGCCAAGCCTTTCCACACCTCTCAATAACTATATATATACAAAATGATTATAACGCTATGCTCAAAATATATAAGCCATTTTCGCATGGCTATCCAAATATATACAATACCAAAGTACTTGACTAACAACAAAAGGGTAGTCCTATACATGCCATTTTCAGAGTTCATCTAAATGAGTACCAAAGGGGCTTTGATAGTGTGGATGACTTCAACTTTGACACTCCCGAGTCCGATAGCTGACGAACCAAAATCTATAAAACAAAGAATCAAAGAAACGGAATAAGCATTTAATGCTTAGTAAGTTTTGAGTAATGAAATCATGCAAAAGCAAGTATAGCATCCATACGACTAAGCGAATAATTTCATATACACATATTCTCACAATCATACCTACTTCACTTTTCCAACCCTTATATTCATACATAAGGAATCAACTTGACTAAAAGCCTAAGCTTGTTAATCGATTGAGCGAATACTATTTAGAAGGAATCAATTATTTCAATGCACATATGAAACATACCTCATCGTTGGGATTTTACGGCGTATTAATTGAAATTATTACAGCAAGATCGCTCATTCCCAAACCCAAGTATCTTGATTTAGCGGATATAACCACTCGCACAAGGCCTTGGTCTTAGCCCAGATATGGTCACTAGCATAAATGCCTTGGGACTTAGCCCGAATATAGTCGCTAGCACAAATGCCTTGGTCTTAGCAGGATATAGCAACTTGCACAAATGCCTTGGATCTTAGTCCGAATATAGTCACTAGCATAAAAGCCTTGGGACTTAGCCGGATATCATTCAATAACCATGCACATATATCAATAAATCATGACACATCCATATTTCATTTTCATTACCAAAGCTCAAACACAAGACACTTATCACACTTACTAATTTCGGCTCAATAGCCACATACAAAGAGCACGATTTTGATTGGCTTTATACCATGATCTCTATCCACATTCGGCTACCCATCATAGGTATAAACTAATCACCTCAATATATAATTCAAGTAGAATCATTATATCACTGTTTATTTGTCATACCTATATGTCATGACCTAATCGAATCATAATCTAAGTTCCATTACTCGGCCGACCTCGGATGTTGTCGAGCGATTTCAACGTCTATTCGATCACCTTTTCCTTTCTTTTGTCGGATTTAGTTCCCCTTTGCTCTTGAGCTTAGCCTAGTTACATGCATGGCCGAACCTCTTCAACCTTTCTTCTTCCCTCCTCCTTAGAATTTTCGGCCAAAGATGTTAAAGGATGAACATTTTTTTTTCTTTTCTTTGTTTTCATCACTCTTCATCCCCTTATTTTATTACTAACTCTTTTATTTTATTCTTTCCAACATGAAACATTAACACACCATGTTTATAATATGCTATGACCCATAGCATGGCCGGCCACTAGCTCAAATTTTGGGTAATTTGACATGCAAACCCATCATTTCTATAACATGCATTAATAGGCCACTTTACATTTGCCTAGCACATTTCTAAATTTTCTCACATAAGTCCTATTTACTAAAATTCACCTACAATTAACAAAATTCAAATATGAAATTTTCACACATGCATATATACATATAATAAGCATCAAATATGATAGTTAATTATTTTTATGACTCGGTTTTGTGGTCCCGAAACCACTTCCCGACTAGGGTCACATTAGGGCTGTCACAGGATGTTCATCTCATTCACGAAAAGATGCAACAATAGGTGTTGTGTGTCAATCATGTTCCTACTAAAGAACATATTGTATATTTTTTATTGAACCTTTTTCAGAGTCTTTCTTTGTTTTATATGTTTTTCTCGTGTTTTACTTAGTTTTTGTTCTTTGTCTTAATAAGTGAAATGTTGTGTTTTATGCCACTTTTGAAACCTGAAATGGCCAAATGTGCCATAGGGAACCTAATGGTTGATTGAGTGTTGTAGGGTGAGTGAAGACATCACCTAGAATGGGGTATTATGATATCAAGGTATGGAAGTCATGATACGCCTGAAAGTGCTGAATTGAAGAGGATCGAGATCATCCATAGTGGTATTGGGATACCCAACTCCCAAGGATACCCCCAAGTCAAGAATGATGTAGGTATCTCAATACCCCTGACAAGATAAGAGAAAAAATGATTGTAGGGGCAAACCTTGTCCAACTTCAACACCAATAAAAAAACACACGCTAAAGGGCACTTTGGCATAAATTTTGGGTAAAAAAAAAAGCTAAAATAGGCTAATTTTGGCTGAGAGAAAAGATATACCACACATTATCTAGTTTTTACCTTTTTCTTTTAATCTTTTAGGGTTTAGTTCTTCTTCTCTATAGCTTAGGGTTTATTTCTATGTTCATTTTTAGCTTTTCTTAGTTCCATTGTTGGTAGTTAAGTTAGTTATTACTATAGCTAGGATTTATCTACTTGCTAAACCCTTCAAACTTTCTTGTATTTGCACTTTAGTCCATTATTTTAATATCAATCAGCTTTGTTATATTTCCTTTGTTAAAAAACTTATCTTAAGTATTTTTATTTATCTTATTTGTTGTCATTAGTGTGTTCCTCAAGCTTTTGCAAGAAAGATTGAGTCTTTAGCAACTTTCTTTTAGGTTAAGTTAATGGAATTTTTACTCGATTCCTTGTGGTTAATAGGGTCAAATAGAAGCATGAATAGCTAAATTGTAAGTGGTTGGCTGATGAAATTTATGGGTAATTGATTTTTGGGTTTAAGGACTACATCAAAAAAATTGGAGTAAATCAAATAGACTTCAAAAATTAGGATTGAATCCTCTAAAGGAAAATTAAGATAAGTGATATAGAGATGAGATCTTATTGGACATCAATTTGATAGTCTCAGGTTAGTTTGATGAGATCGAGAGATAAACCGAACTAATTTTTCGAAATTGATAAAGTTGAGGCCGAGAGGTAAAATTGAGCCAATTTAGAAGTAATAACGAATTAGATCCCTAATTTAGAAGTTAAGCAAGCACATGGAAATCAACCAACCACTCTATGTTATTGTATTTGTTCGTACTGGGTAGTTTCATTTCTTGCTTTGTTTATAAGTTAGTCCTTTCATGTTTCTAGATAATTAATTTATGGAATCAAACTCTTGTATGCCTGTCGTAATATGACACTTAGTGAGTAGTTAGTTAGACTCCTTCGACCATGTTCATAGTTTAGAAATTACTTAATCACCGGCTCCTTTGAGTTCAACCTTGAAATACCCAAATATTCTATTAGATACTATAAATATTACAAGTGATATAGTCGGCTTGCACACAAAACCTCACATCTAAAATTGCTTTATAAAGTTGTTCGTTTTTATGCGTACACGTGATACAGGTCACACACCAAACTGTTGGTGCATAATTTACACAAAGTGGGAGAAGGAGAAAGAGAGAGAGGGAAATATTATAGATTGAGTCGTATGTTGAAATGCAGTTGAAGTGGTGAAGTATAGTTTTGGTTTAGTTGTACAATTTTGCTGAGTTGTAAAGTTGTTATAGTTGGTAGCTAGTAACTGTCATGGAGTCATTCATGATGTACATCACTCTAAATATTGTGTATAGATTCACAAGCTAGTAGGTTGCTCTACTGCAAATAAAATCAGTTTCATGGTTTTCTTGTTTAAGTTTCATTTTTTTAAAAATTAATGAAAATAATACTTATAACTTAAATTATTAATTTTTAATTTATAACTTGCAAATTGTAATTACCATTTTCTATTATTATAAAATATGCCATTTTAGCTTACACCATATGATTTTGATAGCAAATTGCAAATAACTAAAACTTATTAATATATATTATCTCTTTCTTTGCAAGTAAAATTTGTAAGAGGAGAAATTTCAAAATAAAAATAAAAAATCTTTAAAAGCTGATAAATTTTAAAATCTCAAAAAAAAATTTTATTTTGATGTTTTTGTGTTCAAAATCTTTAAAACTTTGAATTTGTTATTTTCATTTAGTTTTTACATGTATTTTAAATCCTAACAATCTAATTGATTTTTGTTTTTCCCATAAAGTTTAAATTAGATAATGTTATTAACAATAAATATCAAAATTTTAAGATTAAAATTATTATTAAAAAATATTTATAATAACAATTTTAAAATTAAATAAATGATTTTTTTCAAATCAAAAGTTTTGGTTTTATATATTATATAGGTTAATTAATTAAGATTTGTTATATTTTATTTAAAAATTATTTCTAATAATTATTAATTTTATAATAATTTTAAATTGGTTAAATAATTTGTTTAACTTTGATTCGATTTTATTTTATTTTAAAATTAAGAAGTCAAATTTATGTCAAACCTAAAACACATAAATAATTTGAATCTAAAATAAATCGGTTCAAAAAAAAAACTTGTGTATTAAATTAAACGAGAATAACTAGACATGAAATGATCATAACCTCGAACGGTTCAAATTCAAAATGATCTGGCTCGAAAAAATAAACCATCAAACCTAAAATGACTTGAACCAATAATAACCTAAATTTAAATTATTTTAAATTTAAAATTACTTGAAATCAAAATTAACCCAAACCCAAAATTGAAACTGATTTGAATCAACTCCACCATCCAATATAGAGATTTAAAATATTTATAGACAATTTAGAAGATTATGTGATGTATTGGAATGATTAAACCTAATTGAAGTCATTGTGTTTGGAAAAAAAAAAGTCATTGTCTCCACGATAAAAATTAGATTTTGATAATTTACTTAATTAAGCATAAAGTATGATGGGTGGTTGTGATTAATATATAGATGCATTATTCATGTTAGATTAGGTAAAAAATTATTTAGAAAATATATAAAACAAACATCAAGAATTTTTTTATAGAAACAAACATCAGGAATCAATCTTCAAAAAATGGTAGTTTAAGCTATTTAATTTTTTTAAAAATATAAAATTATTATTTATAATATTTTTAATTAAATTAGAGTTTAGTTAACTGATAACATTAACTCAATCCTAAAGCTATATAAATATAAATATAAATATAAATATAAATATAAATTATTTTTGGAGCTAGGCACTTAACCCATAAAGCCATTATTAGACATATTAAAATAATATATTATTCTTTTATTTCAACGAATTAATTTTTAATTTTTCATTCCTACCACATACGATATTATCTCTCCCAAAAATCTTATTCTCATGTAAGTTTTTCCTTTTTTGCACGTCAACCATTCTTTTCATTCCCATAAATAGGCCTCCTCTCTTTTGTCTTTCCATCTACTTATAATCACCACCACATTCAACATTTTGTGGTGAACATTGTAGTTCTTTTTTAAAACTCTTTTTCATTATTTATCTGATGTAGTTTCATTTTAGGGAAAAATTTCGATACTCATAGGTGTTCAATTTTTTGTGGGATTTAATTCTCTACAAAATCTATATTCAAGATTTCTTAAAAAACATATACAAAGATTAGACTTGATCTCAAAGTTAAAGTACGGTTCGTGCACATACATGTGAAATTTGATTCCTAAATAATAAGATACGACTAAATCTAATATCGACCAGGATGTCAAGGCCAATCTTATTTATCAAAAATCTCTTAATGGTTTTGAGGAGAACATTGTAGTTCTTTTTCAAAACTTTTTTTTTTCATTATCTGTCAATATATGCTCTTTTTTATAGGTAAATCTCGACACTCATAGGTGTCAAGTTTTTCGTGGGATTTAATTCTCCACAAAACCTATGCCCAAGATTCCTTGAAAAGCATATCCATAAATTAGATTTGATCTCAAGGTCAAAGTACAATTCGTGCACATACATGTGAAATTTAATTCCCAAACAATAAGATATTACTAAACCTAACATTGACTTGGATGTCAAGGCCAATCTTATTTATCGGAGGTGATCTCTTAAAGAAATTTGTACTTGCATTGATATAGGGTTCACATATATATACTATATCTGGGTGAAGTCAATATAAATTTGTACAGTAAAACCTTAAACCCATTAATTTAAACTCTAAAAAAACTCCATTATCAAATTTATCACCTCAAAATTTAAACTTTTAAGTTTACAAAATTTTTCAAGCAAGTTTTTGTATTTTGGAATTTTTATGTTACTAGTATTATTAATAGTTTTAGAAATTTTATGTTTTATTGGATGCCATTTTGTATTGTTGAATTTTGTTACCATGATTAAGAATGTATTATTGAAAATTTCTCATTGTAATAGAATTTTTCCTAATGTTAATTAGCTAGTTAACAATATTTATAATTTCAATTGATAAGATGATGAATCACTTTATTGCACAAATATATTATAATGGATCAATTACGATGCTTAATATAGTATGCTCGTTTTTGAATTGGACAATTTGGTAACATCATGTTTAATATGGATGTCTCGTTGCAGGAAATGAAACTAATGATTCGTAGGAAAATTAGATTTGAAAGTATGAAAAGGATATCCAGTTTAAAGTATAGATGGCAAGGGGCTTATGAGAGGTGGTGTTCATTTTGTTGCAAGCATGTTTAATGATGATGATGATGTCCATGTTGAGACCATGGTATTTTGACACCGATAAAAAAACAATTGCTCTATTGAGATATACGTAGAGGTCAAAGATGTAGAATATGGGTATAAAGTTGAAGGTTATCCATTCGTATAAACATTCCTTCATTTCCAAAATCAATTGGAAAATCGCCCAAACTTCCAATATTTTTCTACTTAAGAATTGATAATGCTTGAGATGTACAAGGTGTTTTAAATGATGTTGAATTTATCATTGCCAACACCAATAAGATCGATTCATCATATCAATCATAAGATCGATTCATCATATCAATCATCAATACTTTCAAATAAATTGATTCAATCAGATCATACAAAGACGCCTACAACCTTAGTAAGAGACACAGAAAGGTCGAAGAATAGGACATTATGAACTCGAATCATTAAATGGTAGTAGGATGCATGCCTAAATTGAATCGATTCAATCATATAATGATAAAGTTGAAGATGATAGTGGGTTTCCATTTCATACTTTTCTAAATCTCGATTATCTTGGTGATGAAGTTGGAGAAGTGAGAAGATCTAAAGTTGAACTAAAAAATCAAAGTTAAAGCCTGACATGATGATGAGGTTGAGGCTAATGCAGTATTTGTCCACCAACAAAGCTCCAATCTTCCTACAAATCAACCTCATCTTTTATGTAACCATAGATTATGTAATTTAAGGGCATAAATCTTTGGAATTTCCCTTTGATTTGAATAAGCCTTTATTATAATATGATTTTGAACTTTGCATTGATGAAATCTTTCTATCAAAAGATGTTGTTAAAGTAATTAAGGAGTATAACATAAAAAAACTCGGTAGATTACATAGTGACCGAATCAGTGTTGACCAAATATGCTAAAAATGTGGTGACTTACGAAGAATCCTGCAATCAATTTTGAAGAAGAAACAATGTTGAGAAATCCAAAAATATACCCATATGTATTTGTCACGGGGCTAGAACTTTAGTCTCGCAATCTGTGCGACCTTAGGTGATTCTTTAGCTTCGAATCCGCCTAAGTTAGCCTTATTTTCGAAAGATGAGAATTCTCAAGTGAAATTCTCCAATGCATCTAAAATAAAGTGGAAGCAACTCAAAGACAAAGAAGCAACAAGAGAATAGAAAAAACCACAAGAAAGCAACCTCACAACATGTTTGAGTAAATACTTTCAATAGTATTCAATTATTATTAATGGGATATAATGGGATGATTACAAATGAGAGGGGAAGGCCTTTATTTATAGTTGAGCTCTCTCAGATCCAACGATACAATTTACTTTCCATCAACAGTTGAGATTAAAGCCAATCTATAATTGAGATTCTAAAGGGATTTAAAAAATCAAATATTCTAAGATTTCATATCTTCTAATATTAGATTCCATATTTACCATGGCAACCCTATTTTTCCTTAAGTGCTTCACTTGGCTACGAAGGCTTCAAGTAGAAGCGCTTTTTCACATGTTTCACAAATCGGGCAAGTTCAAATGAGTTGAATGAGTCTTATTTAATCAATTGATTTTCATGAGACACTATTTATGCATTAGTCACGAGTTTTGATCTATGGCCCATGACATATACATGTGATTGTAAGTTGAATGACGAAAAACGTAAACTTAAAAATAGTTTAATGATCTTAGATATCATTTATCCAAAAATCTAAGAAAGTTCTAAAGAATCATAAATTCAAAAATATAAAATTAATAAATTAACAAAAATTTCTAAAATTTTGAAAATTAAATTATTAAAAGTTCTAAAATATTTAAAATAAAAATGAATAATACAAATGTCATAGTTTCAAAAAAAAGTAAAATGAATTCCTAATTATTCTTTAAAAATTGAAAAATTAAAAACAATATATAATTTTTTCTAAAAATTAAAAATATAAAATTTTCTAAAATTTTGGAAAGAAATTTAAAAGAAATATTTCCGACAATTTCATAAATGGTATTGGTATCACTTCCAAAATTTAAAAATGTTAACAAAATATTCCTAAAAATATTTTTTGTAGAAAATAGAATTTCAAAATAAATATTAGTAATTATCTGCAGAAAGCAAAATACCGTTAGAAATTATTATTTCAGGAACAAAAAAAATGATTTAGTTTTTCTTTTTTATTTCTAAAATTTGGAACATATTTTAGTTTTAAATTTTATTTTAATTTTAAAATATTATTTCATTTCTTGAAATTAATTTTTTTAATTTTTTATGAATTTTAAAATAAATTTTGAAAATTTTTAATTTTTGAATTTTTTAATTCTTGAGAACCTTTTAGAATTTTTCATAAGTTTTTTTTTAGAGTCTGTAAATTTTTATTATTTTGTAATGGATAATTATTTAGTATACATATTGTGGAAATTTTTAACTTTAAAGTTATGATTTTACCATGTGCTTTAAGTTGTATTTAAATAAATAAATAGAACATATGACAAAATTTCAACTCGTTTGTAGAGTTTAAAATTTTCACTACGGTATAATAAGTAGTTACCATTTTAAATTTCTTTTATAGGTTTTAATATTTTTTATTTTTTATTTAAATTTTTAGGAAAGTTTTTATCCATAAAATTTAGGAATTTTTAAATGTTAGATATATAGAAATTCAACTAACTCCTTTGGTGACACAACAAAGAATTTAGATATCGAGAAATTCGACGGGATCACAAATTTCAGTTTCTGATAGTTTCGAATAATTACGAAGATAGTTGTTGTGGCTGAAAACGAAAGCAATGATTTGTTGTTCTCCACATATAATCCGGTTGAAGGTGGATTCGTGTCGGATGTTAGGCATGTGCTTGATTTAAAGAAGAATCTCATCCTCTTTTGGTCTTTAAGACTCAAATGGTTCGTAGAATGTTTGAGGCAAGGTTGGTCGCAGAAAGTTACAGTCAGGTAGAGAGAATTGATATTGTCTCTCCTATTTAAGTATTACTGGCCCTTGTTGCATTATACATGTAATACCCCTACCCGTATTCATTGCCGGAATAGGGTACGAGGCATTACCGGAGTTTACGAATTATTTTTTTTTTTCAATTCAACATATTTTCATGATAGATTCATGCATTTATATAAGATAACGTCATCACATATCTATAACCAGGTTTGTTAACCATACTAATGGCTAACTTTACATTCATTTCACGTTAACATTTACTTTGTTAGCTTATACATGCCATTGATTTCCAAAATAAAGTTTCTTTATATACCGAAATCCTGAGGTTGACAGTGTGATGTGTCTCCGACCAAATCCGACCTTCGAGCTCTTAACACTATAAAACAGGGAAAAAGGAAACGAGGTAAGCACTTTGTGCTTAGTAAGTTCATGTAACAAGAATTATACTTACCTAATATTTTCAATACAATACAATAAACATCCATATATCCATTCAATGCATTATTACCCTAATATGCACAAACTCAACATTCAAGTTAGTACAATAATTTCCATGTACCAATAATATATACTATGATTGATGAGCTCGTCAATACCATGATTTCCATTTCCTTGTTATTTTTCCATATTTATCCGTTGAATTTATCGAATTTCGATGGATTTTCAGAGGTACACTTTTAGTGTACAATTCGGTCCGTCAATTCATATTCATGTGCACATTTCCATTTCGAGAGCACACTCCGTGAACCTCAACCTTGCGGCGGGATTACGGTCCAGCTAAATCCCGCAATATAAACTCATAGAGTATTGTCGGATTACCAGTCGAGGCTAAATCCTCACAACGACAATTACTCTAATGAGCTTGGATCTGAATTACAGTCCAAGCTAAATTGAGACCTAATTCGGGTTACCCGTCAAGCTAAATCCATTTTACACATATTCTTGGGAGGGCTATATCAGATAGGATCACCCGTCCGGCTAGATCCTTTTACCGTCAATTCCTTTTCAGAGATCCATCGAATTTTCCTTTCATTCAAACGGATTTCTTCCCATTTTATCAAATATATCAATGTTTCATAAATTTTCATACAATGAACATTCAAATCATATTCATATCAAAAACATGCATTTCAAGCATTTAAGAATATAATTCAAGTTACACGAACTTACCTTGATACTTGTTTGTAAACAGTAAAAATCTATTAATCCGAACTTTTTCCTTTCCTCGATCTAGCTTCATATTTGAATCTTACGGATCTAAATAAATAAATTTAATTATCAATTTAATACATTTCATGTTCATATGCAACATTCTCTATAATTCAACTATTATTTATAGTTCATTCAAAGCTGTCTACTTGAGTCATAGTCACTAAATTATTTATAACTTGAGCTACGGAACTCCAAATTAAGATCTGTTAATTTTCCTGAAACTAGACTAATATATATTTTACCATAAAATTTTCAGAATTTTTGGTTTATCCAATCAGTACAGTTTATTCTTCAAAGTCACCCTGTTCATTGTCTAACAGTTCGACCCTTCTTCACTAAAAATAAATTATCTCTTTATACAAAATTCAAATGATGTTCTTGTTTGTTTATAGAATCATTCAGAATTCTAGAAATATAAATTTAAGTCCCTAATTATTTTTATTCAATTTTTTATAATTTTTCAAAGTCAGAACAGGGGAACCCGAATTCATTCGACCTTGTCTCACAAAATTCATTATATCTCAAAATTTACAAATCCATTGCTTACAATATTTCTTCTATGAGAAACTAGACTCAATAATATTTAATTATATATTTTGTTCATCTTCTAATTCGATTCCTACAATTTTGGTGATTTTTCAAAATTAGTCTACTGCTGCTGTCCAAACTGTTTTAGTGCAAGTTGTTTATTACCATTTTCCCTAAGCTTTTAATAAATGATAATTTCGTCCCTACTCAATTAGCCTCTCAATTGAGCTGATTTTTCTCAATTAACATTTTATTCTATCACCTTAAACTAGTTTACAACCTTTAGGAATCAGAATTTCAACAATAGACTTTAATTCCAAACATTTTCACAATTAGGTCCCAAAATCAATTTCCATTGAAATTGCCTAATAAAATCATCTCATAAACAAATTAAAGCTTTAATTTCATTCTATTTCATCATAAACTTACAGCACTCAACCATGGTGACTTTAAATTTCATCCATGAAATCAAAAACTAATGAATTTAATAGTAGGATCTAGTTGTAAAAGTCTTAGAAACACAAAATTACAAGAAAAGGCAAGGATTAACTCACTTGGTGCAAAATTATGAAATACCAGCTTAGAGAACCCTCCTATGGCGTTTTTAGCTGCTGGAATTGAAGAGAAATGAAGAAAAATCTAGATATTCCCTATTTAGTCCTAGTTTTATTTAGTTAATTTTGCAATATTCCAATTTTACCCTTAATTTATCAATTTTTCTGCTGATTTCATACCCTTGCCGTCCAGCCCAAATAACTTTTGGGTCTAATTGGCTTTTATATCCTTTCTCATTAGACTAATAAGCTATTTAATCACTCTAGCAACTTTTACACCTATTACAATTCAGTCCTTTTCATTTAATTGACTACCCAAACATTAAAATTTCCTAACGAAATTTTAATACCACATTAATAACATTTCATAAATATTTATAAAATTATTTTTGACTCGGTTTTGAGATAGAGGTCCCGATACCTTATTTTACCCAATTTCTTCAATAATTTCTTTTTCTAACTAATCACTAAATTGATAAAATTTTCCTATCAATATTTTCATACGATTTTCCTATCATATAAATTTTCAAGCAAAAATATTGAAATAAATTTCTCTTTAAATCGGATTTGTGGTTACGAAACCACTGTTCTGATAACATTGAATTTACGCCATTACAACTCTCCGCCCCTTTTAAGGATTTTCGTCCTCGAAAATCTTACCAGTAAAGAGGTTTGGGTATTGTTTCCTCATTGCCTCCTCCGGTTCCCATGTTGCTTCCTCAATCCCGTGCTTTTGCCACAATACTTTCACCAAATTTATCTTTTTATTTCTAAGCTCTTTTGTCTCTCGTGCCAATATCTTGACCGGTTCTTCACTGTAAGTCATATCCAGTTGAATCTCTACTTCTGTCGGAGAAATAACATGTGAAGGATCTGATCGATATTGTCGTAACATAGATACATGAAAAACATTATGGATTCTATCAAGTTCCGGTGGTAATGCCAATCGATAAGCGACCGGTCCAATTCTTTCTATGATTTCATAGGGCCCGATAAATCTTGGACTCAATTTACCCTTTCGACCGAATCGAAGAACTTTCTTCCAAGGAGACACTTTCAGAAATACCTTGTCACCGACTTGAAATTTAATCTCTTTTCGCTTAAGGTCGGCATATGATTTTTGACGATCGGAAGTCGCTTTTAGACTATCTCGAATAACCTTTACTTTTTCTTCATTTCCGGATCAAATCAACCCCATGTATCTTCCTTTCATTGAGCTCATCCAATATAATGGTGTTCTACATTTTCTACCATACAAAGCTTCATACGGAGCCATTTTAATACTAGGCCGATAAGCATTATTGTAAGCAAATTCAATCAAAGGTAGATACCTCTCCCAATTACCTTCAAACTCTAGTATACAACATCGGAGAATATCTTCCAATACTTGAATTACACGCCAGATTGACCATCCGTCGAGGATGAAATCTGATCTTTGAAATACAACCGAGTACCCAAGGCTTCTTGCAATTTGTCCCGAAACGAGGCGTAAATCGGGATCTCTATCGATATAATGGAGACAGGCACTCCATGTAACCTGACAATCTCAGATATGTATAGTTCAGCTAGTTTATCTAAAGAATAATCCATACGTATCGGAATAAAGTGAGCTGACTTTGTCAATCGGTCTATAATCACCTAAATAGCATCTTTTTCCTCGGAGACAAAGGTAGCCCGATACAAAATCCATAGTGATTCTTTCCCATTTCCATTACGGTATAGTAATTGGTGAAGTAACCCGAAGGTACCGATGTTCACTTTAACTTGTTGACATATTAAACACCTTAATATAAACTCAAAGATATCACGTTTCATTCCGACCACCAAGACATCTTTTTCGATCATTATACATTTTATTACTCCCGGATGTACGACATAGTACTCTTGTGGGCCTCGCGTAGAATCTTACAGATGAGCTCAATTACGAGGTACACATACCTTACCTCGAATAATAAACAATCATCGAACCAATCTGAAATTCAGAATCATTACCTGACTCACACTGTGCCCGTTTAACCTGTAACTTCTCATCATTCTTCTGAGCTTCACATATTTGCTGTAAAAATGTTGGTTTAGCTCTCAATTCAGCTAGGATTGAACCATCATCAGTCAATGATAACCGAGTATTCATAGCTCGTAAAGCAAACAGAGATTTCTGGCTCAAAGCATCAGCTAGAACATTAGCCTTACCCGGATGGTAATCAATAATCAAATCATAGTCCTTTATCAGTTCAAGCCACCTGCTACTGTCTCAAATTCAAATCTTTACGTGTCATCAAATATTTCAAGCTTTTATGATCGGTATAAATATGACATTTCTCACCGTACAAGTAATGTCGCCATATCTTCAACATAAATACAATAGCAGACTAATTCAAGATCATGTCTTGGGTAATTTCTTTCATGTGGTTTAAGTTGTCTTGAAGCATAGGCTATTACTTTACCTTCTTACATCAAAACACAACCTAAACCATTTAATGAGGCATCACTTGTAAATAACAAATTCCTTACGGTTCAGTTTGCACTAATACAGTGCTTTCGTTAATAGGTCTTTCAATCGGTTGAAACTTTGTTGACATTCATCATCCACTCGAACTTTACATCTTTCTACAATAATCGAGTCATTGGAGAAGCTATCATAGAGAATCCTGTACAAATCTCCGATAATAACCAAATAAACCCAAGAAACTTCTAACTTCGGATACATTCTTGGTGGACTCCAATTGACAATAGTGAGATTTTACTTGGATCTACCACGATGCCTTCGCAGATACAATGTGTCCAAGAAAACTCACTTCTCGAAGCCAAAATTCACATTTACTTGAATTTAGCATACAATCGCTTCTCTCGTAGAATTTGCAACACAATTCTCAAATGTTCGCATGTTCTTCTTCATCCCGAGAATAAACCAAAATATCATCAATGAATACTACTACAAATCTGTCTAAGCACGGTCTAAATATTCGGTTCATCGAATCCATGAATATGCAGTGCATTAGTTAGCCCAAACGGCATAACTAGAAACTCATAATGCCCGCACGGTTCTAAAGGTCTTTTTGGCACATCGACTCCTTACCCGTGGCGATAATAACTCGATCGAAGATCAATCTTTGAAAACATAGTAGCACCTTTCACCGATCAAATAAATCATCAATCCGAGTAACGGTACTTATTCTTTATGGTTACTTTATTAAGTCAGCGGTAGTCAATACACAATCTCAAAGACCCATCTTTCTTTTCACAAATGAACCGAGCACCCCAAGGTGAATGACTCGGTCGAACAAAACCCCTCATCAACAAGCTCTTGCAATTGTGTCTTTAACTCTTTTAATTCTATAGGAGCCACCAGATGCGGAGCTATGGAGATCGGAGTAGTTCAGGAATCAAATCTATAGAAAATTCCACTTCTCTTCTGCTGGCAATCTGGTAATTCTTCCGAAACACATCGGAAAATTCACATACCATCGAATCGCTGCTGTATCTTTGACTCGAGATACCTTGGTGTCGAGTACATAAGCCAAGTAAACATCATACCCTTTTGACATACCTTTGTGCTGCCATTATCGAAATCATATCGATAACCCTCCTCATCGATCGATTTAACCCGAGCAACTCACCATTCGACATTTTAACACAATATATTTTTGTTTACAATTTACTACACATCATGTTGGGTTAACCAATCCATACCCAATATCACGTCAAATTCATCAAATAGCGGAACATCAAATCACCGGAAACAATAACCTCTTACCATCGGTGGACAATTTTACAAATTTTATCCACTAACACAGACCGCCGGGGGTTCGAGACTTTAACCACAAATTCATGGGTTCAACAGATAAATTTTAACAATTACAAGTTTAACACATATATATGAATGCGTAGAACCGGGATCAATCAATGCAGAATATCGAGATCAAGTAAAGAAAATGTACCAAGAATAACATCGGGTGCTGAAGCATCTTCTCTGGCACGAATGGCATATGTTCTAGCAGGTGCTCATACCTCAGGCCTACCTATAGTATCTTTTGTAGCTCCTCGACTACCACTGACATTACCGGATGGTCGAGGTGGTCTGCCCCTCGAAACTAGATTACTCGGCTTCGATATATGTTCAACTTCTTTTTCAACCCTTTCTGGACAATCTCTGAGGAAATGGTCAAAAGAACCACATCGGTAACAAGCTTCACTCTTAAATCAGCATTCACCAAAATAAGCTTTATTACAGTACTGGCATCTCGGTTTAGGAGTGCCAACACTGCCAACACTGGTCACTGATGGAGTAGAAGGCCTTGGATTAGTGCGTTGAGAACCTCGTTCTTTGCCCGAATACCCAATGGCTGAAGTAGAACGATCCTGATATTTCTTCAATTTCTTTGAAGCAGAAAACTGGGATTTTCCCATCGGTCTTTTACTACAAATTCGAGCTTCCCTCTCAGCCTGTTTCTTTTCTTTTCTTAATTCTTCTGCTTTATAAGCTCTCTCTGCCAATGTAGCAAACTCTCAAATTTCAAGAATTCCGATCAGTAACTTAATGTCTTCATTCAACCCTTCTTTGAATCGTTTGCACATTTCAACTTTTGACTGTACCCATTCTCGAGCATATTTACTCAATCAAACAAATTCTCTTTCATATTCAGATACTGATCTATTGCCCTGTTTTAGCTCAAGAAATTCTTTTCTTTTACGGTCAAGGAACCTCTGGTGATATATTTTTTTCGAACTCGATGCGAAAGAATTCCCATGTAATTTCTTCTTCGGAACAATCAAGCTTTAGTATTCCACCAATGGTAAGCTGTATCTTTTAGCAGTGAGACGGCACATTTCAGACATTCTTCTGGTGTACAAGATAATTCTTCCAGAACCCGAGTAGTATTTTCTAACCAAAATTCAGCCCGTTCGGAATCATCATCAACTGCTGCTCGAAATTCTTCGGCCCCATATTTTCGAATTTTATCTACTGGAGCTTTCCTTTTTCTGACAGATTTAGTACTTGTACCTTGTGGGATCTCGAGAACCAGTGAAGGAGCAAGAGGGGGAGCTTGAACTTGCTGCACTACAGGGTTAGTTCTTAAGTATTGATTAAACCATTCATTCATCATTTGAAAGAAGGCTGTTTTTGCCTCCTCCCCTCAACCCTTTGTCTCGAGCCTTCTACTGCTAGTTTCTTCTCTTTGTACTGAAGCCAGAGCATGACTCTCAGCTTCCTCAGATTGAGCTCAGTCGGATGACATTACTATAAGAAAAACACATTTTAAATGGTCAGGAGATATCACACTATCAATAATAATTTAAATGGCATGTATAGCTAATCACGTATTTGCTACATCGGTCCTAGAACAGGCTAAACCGTAGCTCTGATACCAATAAATGTAATACCCCTACCCGTATTCATTGCCGGAATAGGGTACGAGGCATTACCGGAGTTTACGAATTAATTTTTTTTTTCAATTCAACATATTTTCATGATAGATTCATGCATTTATATAATATAACGTCATCACATATCTATAACCAGGTTTGTTAACCATACTAATGGCTAACTTTACATTCATTTCACGTTAACATTTACTCTGTTAGCTTATACATGCCATTGATTTCCAAAATAAAGTTTCTTTATATACCGAAATCCTGAGGTTGACAGTGTGATGTGTCTCCGACCAAATCCGACCTTCGAGCTCTTAACACTATAAAATAGGGAAAAAGTAAACGGGGTAAACACTTTGTGCTTAGTAAGCTCATGTAACAAGAATTATACTTACGTAATATTTTCAATACAATACAATAAACATCCATATATCCATTCAATGCATTATTACCCTAATATGCACAAACTCAACATTCAAGTTAGTACAATAATTTCCATGTACCAATAATATATACTATGATTGATGAGCTCGTCAATACCATGATTTCCATTTCCTTGTTATTTTTCCATATTTATCCCGTTGAATTTATCAGAATTTCGATGGATTTTCAGAGGTACACTTTTAGTGTACAATTCCGGGTCCGTCAATTCATATTCATGTGCGCACATTTCCATTTCAGAGAGCACACTCCCACGAACCTCAACCTTGCGGCGGGATTACGGTCCAAGCTAAATCCCTGCAATATAAACTCATAGAGTATTGTCGATTACCACCCGAGCTAAATCCCTACAACGACAATTACTCTAATGAGCTTGGATCTGAATTCCCGATCGAGCTAAATTGGACCCTAATTCGGATTACCCGTCCGGCTAAATCCATTTTACACATATTCTTCTGGAGGGCTATATCAGATAGGATCACCCGTCCGGCTAGATCCTTTTACCGTCAATTCCTTTTCGAGATCCATCGAATTTTCCTTTCATTTAAACGGATTTCTTCCCATTTTATCAAATATATCAATGTTTCATAAATTTTCATGCAATGAACATTCAAATCATATTCATATCAAAAACATGCATTTCAAGCATTTAAGAATATAATTCAAGTTACGAACTTACCTTGATACTTGTTTGTAAACAGTAAAATCTATTAATCCGAACTTTTTCCTTTCCTCGATCTAGCTTCAGATTTGAATCTTACGGATCTAAATAAATAAATTTAATTATCAATTTAATACATTTCATGTTCATATGCAACATTCTCTATAATTCAACTATTATTTATAGTTCATTCAAAGTGTCTACTTGAGTCATAGTCACTAAATTATTTATAACTTGAGCTACGGAACTCCAAATTAAGATCCGTTAATTTTCCCTGAAACTAGACTCATATATATTTTTACCATAAAATCCCTGTTCTGTTGTCTAACAGTTCTGACCCTTCTTCACTAAAAATAAATTATCTCTTTATACAAAATTCAAATGATGTTCTTGTTTGTTTCTATTAAAAATAGAATCATTCAGAATTCTAGACATATAAATTTAAGTCCCTAATTATTTTTATTCAATTTTTTATAATTTTTCAAAGTCAGAACAGGGGAACCCGAATTCATTCTGACCTTGTCTCACAAAATTCATTATATCTCAAAATTTACAAATCCATTGCTTACAATATTTCTTCTATGAGAAACTAGACTCAATAATATTTAATTATATATTTTGTTCATCTTCTAATTCGATTCCTACAATTTTTGGTGATTTTTCAAAGTTAGTCTACTGCTGCTGTCCAAACTGTTTTAGTGCAAGCTGTTTATTACCATTTTTCCCCTAAGCTTTTAATAAATGATAATTTCGTCCCTACTCAATTAGCCTTTCAATTGAGCTGATTTTTCTCAATTAACATTTTATTCTATCACCTTAAACTAGTTTACAACCTTTAGGAATCAGAATTTCAACAATAGACTTTAATTCCAAACATTTTCACAATTAGGTCCCAAAAATCAATTTCCATTGAAATTGCCTAATAAAATCATCTCATAAACAAATTAAAGCTTTAATTTCATTCTATTTCATCATAAAATTACAGCACTCAACCATGGTGACTTTAAATTTCATCCATGAAATCAAAAACTAATGAATTTAATAGTAGGATCTAGTTGTAAAAGTCTTAGAAACACAAAAATTACAAGAAAAAGGCAAGGATTAACTCACTTGGTGCAAAAATTATGAAATACCAGCTTAGAGAACCCTCCTATGGCATTTTTAGCTGCTGGAATTGAAGAGAAATGAAGAAAAATCTAGATATTCCCTATTTAGTTCTAGTTTTATTTAGTTAATTTTGCAATATTCCAATTTTACCCTTAATTTATCAATTTTTCTGCTGATTTCATACCCTTGCCGTCCAGCCCAAATAAATTTTGGGTCTAATTGCCTTTTATATCCTTTCTCATTAGACTAATAAGCTATTTAATCACTCTAGCAACTTTTACACCTATTACAATTCAGTCCTTTTCATTTAATTGACTACCCAAACATTAAAATTTCCTAACGAAATTTTAATACCACATTAATAACATTTCATAAATATTTATAAAATTATTTTTGACTCAGTTTTACGAGATAGAGGTCCCGATACCTTATTTTACCCAATTTCTTCAATAATTTCTTTTTCTAACTAATCACTAAATTGATAAAATTTTCCTATCAATATTTTCATACGATTTTCCTATCATATAAATTTTCAAGCAAAAATATTGAAATAAATTTCTCTTTAAATCGGATTTGTGGTTACGAAACCACTGTTCCGATAACATTGAATTTACGCCATTACAATACAACTTTGATTTGAAGACTAGAAGTCTTTTAGTTTTCAAGTTCGAGCATGAATTAGAATTGGTTAAAGTTTTGCAAAATTCGAATTAGGCTTGTGACAAGGCAAGGAAAAGGAGGCGTGATAAATACGAGTAAAGGTGGAGATTTTTGGGGTGTGCCTTGCATTTAGACGAGAACCAACGAGCAACTGAATGAGGGCCAAAATAGGCCCGATGTTAGGACGATGTGGCGGTTTTTGGCAATGGACATGGCAATGATGTCGTGATGAGAAAAGTTAGGATGTCATGACATCACTATGATTCCTGATGTTATACAGCCACATTTTGTACAACTCAACATGACTTCTTCTCCTAGTTGGACTTTGATTACTTCAAGGTTATTTTAGTCATTTTGGCCTTTGGTATTGAGCCTATTTAAAGGGTTTTTATAACCCTGATTTAGACATGCCAACCAATAAGGGCTTTTATTTGAAGGAGATATAGTCACAGATGAGTTTTGGTAAGAGTTTTCATGGTAACTATGGAGAGAACTTTGTTCCTCAGTTACAGCTTTGTATTCAAGTTTTAAGTTTGTATGTTTAGTACATTTAGGTTTATTTCTCCATATTGTACTTTTGTTTGTTTACACATTTAGCGAAAAGTGGATGCCTCATTTGCTTGTAGTTTCTATCCTCTTTGGAGGAGTATTCCACGTAAATATTTGTGTGTTTGATCTTTTCTATTTTACTTGGTCGATTGCAAAATTCAAACCAAGCTCTGATACCAGTTTAATTAGGGATCGACCCTTATATAAGCAACGAAATAGAAAAAAATAGAGAATATCAAGAACACAAATTTTACATGGAAAACATTTCCAAAAAGGATAAAAACCATAGAAAAAGAAGACATTGACTTTTTAGTAAATGAGTAAGCAAACGAGAGTATAATATAGAGAAAATAAACCTAAATGTACTAACTTATAAACCCAAACCCCAAAAATAAAACCTTAGCTCGGGAACAAAATTCTCTCCATAGCTTACCAAAAACTATCTCTCAAACTCATATACGGCTACATATTGTCGCCCCTAAAACAAAAGCCTTGTAGTGCTACATCTTTAATTGCCTTTTAATTGGCCTCTCAAAACAAGGATAGAAGGTCCCTTTAAAAAGGTTAAGATTAGAGGTCTAATCATACTAAAAAATCCCTGGAGTATTGAAAGTTTAAATGGGAAAAGATAGCAAATTTTAACTAGGAGAAGAAACCTGATTTATGTGGGGAGCACGTCGCTACATCCCCATTCGCGTTGTTACGATGTTGTCTGTCATTGCAATGTCGGAAAGCTTCTCATCTTAGTGTTGTTGTTTGTTTGATTGAAAACACGAGGCAAACATCACAAATCTCTACCTTGACTTGTATTTACCATACCTTCTTCTCCAAACCTTATCACAAGCCAAACTCGATATTTGCAGAATGTCCACCAAGCCCAAACTATTCTTGAACTTGGAAACCGAAAGACTCTTAGTCTTCAAATCAATGTTGTATAATGCAACTAGGGCCAGTAATACACGAACAACCATGTGCTTTACAACTAGAGAGAAAACATTGAGGAAATCAACTCCCTCTACTTGACTGTCACTTTTTGCGTCCAATCTTACTTTAAACACTCTACTTTATCCGAAACTGCTATAATCTAAAATCTTTGATTCCATCAAACTTTTTGATATCAAAATTCATTATCGCCATCCCTAAATGGATCGATTGTGAAATCTGAACTAAGCTCTGATACCAGTTTGCAGGGAACCAACCCAAATAAATAATAAAAAAATAGAGAAGATTAAGAACATAAATTTTATGTGAAAAATTAATCCGAAGAGGGTAAAAACCACGAGCAAAGGAGGTCGAGATTAAGAACACAAATTTTACGTGAAAAACTCCTCCGGAAAGGATAAAAACCACTGAAAAAAGAGGCATCAGTTTTTCACTAAATGAGTAAAAAAGCGAGAGTACAATATGAAGAAAATAAACCTAAATGTACTAAACGTACAAACCCAAACCTCAAAAACAAAACCCTAACTCAGGAAAAAAATTCTCTTCATAGTTTACCACTAAAAACTCTCTTTCAAACTCATATTCGACTACATCTTGTTGTCCCCAAAAGAGAAGTCATGTAGTATTACATCTTTAATTGCCTTTTAGTTGGCCTCTTAAAACAAATATACAAGGCCCTTTTAAATAGGCTAAGATTAGAGGTCTAATCATACTAAAACATCCCTAGAGTAATCAGAGTTTAGTTGGGAAAAGATAGCACAGTTTAATTGGGAAAAGAAACCCAGTTTATGTGAGGAACATATAGTAACGTCCCCATTCGCGTCACCACGATGTTGTTTGTCATCACAATGTCAGGAAGTTTTTCGTTGTGATGTCGTCGTCTATTCGACCGAAAATACAAGGCACACCCCACAAAAAGGGTGAAAATGTAAAGATGAACATCGAGATCGTTTATGCAATTCGACCTCAATCTGCGTCTACAGGGTCTTGCCTAAAGCAATGATCCACTATCTTTCTCACGGTACAACTAATGATTTAAGTCCTAACATTGGTCTAACACTCACCATTTTGGTGACTTTACCGCTGTACAAAGACTAGACCACTCTTTCACTAAGCTTCTCCCTTAAAAGCTTAATTTTGTAACTTAAGAAGCTCTCTTGCTGCTTATAGAAACAATGCACACATAAAACATTCATCACTTGAACAAATTTGTGCTCTCTCAATCTCTATGTCTCTCAGTTATTCTCAGTAATCAATTTAGCCTAGACAAAACTTAAGTCTAATCACTTTTCTATAAAGTAAAGCTAAAAATCAACATAGGATAATAATTCCATAAGAGTCTCGATACAATCCAAAGTCGTCAATCAAAAATGAATTTACTTATTCTACAAGTAACCAAGCTTAATTCATTAAAATAAAAACAAATCTTCAAGTCTTTAATTTCAATTCAATTGGTTTTCATGTTCTAAGTTTTAATTTATCTAAATATTATCAAAATAGATAAACCAATACTTTTATTCTAAAATTTTCCAACTTTGAAAATAGAAAAATTTAACAATAACATAGTGCGTGAAATTATGGCACTATTTCAACCACAAAAACAACCAAACAATTAACTTTATCTTTAAATTGGTAAACACAATTCTGTCAAATGTTGTTAAAAGAGTTTTGGTTCATAACTCATGATTTTAATACCAACTTGTCGAAACCATTTTTTAAAAAAAAAGCGTCGATTTTTATTTAAAAACGAGGATTAAAACGGAAGTCGCCACGAATCCTTTTTTTATGAGGTGTGATCGGGTCACCTCATAAAATTTGATCGTTTTAATAAAATATTTGATTTACTAAAACGATGATTTTGGTCTATGAAATTCGAGAAAATGGGTTCAGGAGTCGGTTACGTGCAAGGAAGGATTAGCACCCTCGTCACTCCCAAAATTGGTACTTAATTGATTAATTGATATCTTAATGTCGAAAGTTGAAAATTTGAAGAAGATTTTAAAATTTATTAATGTTAATTTTAAAAACGCTCGAATTAAATTGAAAAGAAAGTTAAAGACTCTCTCGTCTCGAGGTAATAAAAAGTCACATCCCGTAAGTTAGGACACGACACTTTGAACCCTCGAGAATAAGCTTGCCTTTAAATTTTATATTGAAATTTCGTGTATTTGAAATTAAAAAGGATATTTGGCTATTTAGGTTTAACGAGAAAATCGAAACCCCGCAAGTTAGGATACGATTTCTCGAATTTCCAGAACGCGAAATATTTCCTTATTTTGAAAAAAATTTCTTTTTTAAAAAAAATAGCGAGTACAATACTTAACGATGTGCATTTATTTTGTTCGAAGTAAAATAAAACGATCTATATTGGATAAATACGTTGGGGTGTAATTCACAATGCGATGACATGAAATAAAAATGTAATAATGAGCATGGAATAATAATACATGAATAAAATATTACACAAGTGAATGACAATAATATGAAAATACAAATAAACGAATCATAATACATGCAATGACAATAATCTCACAACATACACCATTTAAATGCTAACATTAATAATTAAAGACAAATGAATTAAATAATATATATAACAATTTTAAAAAATTATAAAGCAAATTAAAATAAATAAAATGTAAAACAAATTTTAAAATGATAATAAATGAATTTAAAATAAATAATGTGAAAAAGAAATTTAATATCAACAATATACAAAACAATTAAAAATAGATTATATGTAAAAAAAATTTAAAATAGGTAATATAGGCGAAAGTTTGAAATAAATAATATAAGAGGGAAAAAATTTAAAATAAATAATATGTAAAATAATTTAAGATAAATAATGTATAAATGAGTTTAAAATAAATATTATGTAAAAAGAAATTTAAAATAAGTAATATAAAAACATCTTAAAAATAAATGGTATATAAAAATAGATAATACATATAAAAATTTGAAATTGATAATATATGAAAATTTTTAAAGTAATAATAAACAATTTAAAATGAATAATACATAAAACAAATTTAAAATAAATAATGTATAAAGCAATTTAAAGTATATAGTATATGAAATAATTTAAAATAATATATCTAAAAAATTTAAAACAGTTTAATATATAAAATTTAAAATAAATAAAATAGTTTAAAATAAATAAAAAATCAAAGAGTCCAAATTTACATGAATAAGGGCTTGATTGCAATTAAAATGAAATTTTAGGGTCCAAATTTGAATAAAATAAACGTAAGTATATAAAAAGGATTAAATTAAAATCTAAATAAAATTCAAAGGGGAAATTCGCATAAAAAAATAAAGCAGAGGATGGATTTGAAACGCGCTGAAACATGCGAGGGGTTAACTGAGAAAATATCCCAAACCCCATTAAGTGCGCCACTCCAACTTGCAAATAGAGGGACTAAATTGAATTCGAAGTAAAATAAAAGGGTCGAATTAAAAAATAAAAAAAACAAGGCGAGACTTAATCGAAGCACGTAGCAAAAGCGAAAGCCCCATTTGCGCAAATAACCCAAAATAAAAAAAAACACACAGATCCCTTTTGTGGAGCGGGTCGGGTTCCGGTCGGCCTTCCCAAAACGATCCCGTTTTGGCGTCTAGGGAGGCCAAATGAAACTACGTTGTTTCAGTGTTTTATAAAAGACTAAATTTGTTTTGAAATTTCATTTTTAGCCATTAGTTTTAAAAAAAAAAAAACTAAAAGAACTTTGGAATTCTCTCATCCTCTCCCCTTGTCTCCGGTCGAAAGGGCCACTGACCATCCGTTCACCCACCATAGACGGTGGCAGACGTTGCGTAAAATGTGGTTTTTCAGCTCCTTTTCAAATGGGTCTGAAGACGAAACCCTCGAAGCCTGCAAAAACCAAAAGAAAAAGGCCCACTTTCACCCCCTTTTTCGTGTTCGATTCCGACCGTGGAGAGAAACCTTCGATGACGGGACCACAAGGTGACGATGCAGTCGTGAGGTAACTCCGGTGAGCCATTTCCTCTTTTTTTTTAATGTAAAAATAACAGAAAAAAAAAACTTTAAAGCAATATTTGAAATAAAAAAAGAAAAGGTCACCTTGAAAGTTTTTTAGTTTTTTGATAGATTTTCGTATTTCTCTTTTTTGAACCTGGAGAAGAAGAAGAAACATACAAGCATGTTGATATGGCTTTTATAGCCAAATTACCAGATTTGATTTCTATTTTTTGTTTCTTTGTTATTTGTTTTCTTTGTTTGTCCTTTCTGCTTGCATGTAGATCTTCGTTTTGCAGGTGTCAGAGGCGTGGGTGAGCGATGGTTGGTGCGTGAGGTGGCTGAGCATGCGTGGGGAGGCCAATGGTGGGAGCGGCGGCCGCAATAGGGACTAGCCCTAAGGTCAGTTTGCTGGAAAAAAATTTAAGATAGTGGGCTAGGGTTTCTAGACTTTTGGGCTTATTGGGTTTGAGTAGTTTAGCCCTAGGTTTAATATGTAAATAGACATTTATTTTAGACTATTTTATTATTTGTTTGGGTTTTATTATTTGTTTTGTTGATTTGGGTTTAGTCCAAAATTGGCTATTACACAACTTATTTTTTTTTTATAATTACAAAGAGAGAGAGAGAGTTTTCAATTATCTGAAAATTTTATGACTTTGGTATATTATACAGTCATCACAAGGAAATTTCAAATATATTGAAGGGTAAAACTCGGAGAAGAGATGATAATGATGATTACGAAGCATTCTTATCATAAAAGAGGGAAAAAATGTTAGAAATTTTACTCATTGAAGAATTTTCTGTACAGAAAATATTGATTATATATATATATATATATATATATTAATGTAATTTGAATATTTGATTTTTTTAATTTTAAATTAAAGAACATATAATTAAATTAAATGAATATTCTTGTTAATCATGTACTATTTTTATTATGGGTAAACTATACAAAATAGTCACTTAACTATATATATTTTTTATTATAGGCACTTAAAATAAAAAATTTACAATTTAAGCACCAACGTTATTTCGTTAAAACCACAAACAAAAAGATAAAGTGACAGTTAAAAGAATCGATATAATTAGGCACTTAAAATAAAAAAATTTGCAATTTAAGCACCCACGTTAAATAGTTTGGTCACTCTCGTTAAAATCACAAACAATAAGATGAACTAACAGTTAAAAGAATCGGTATAATTAAGGGTGAGCATTCGATCGAATCGAATAATTTTTTTGAGTTAATCGAGTTAATAAGTCCTCTTTTATCATCCTAGTTCGATTTGAAATTTTTTCGAATTAAGTTGAGTGAAATAGAAATTGACTCGACTTGAATTGAAAAAATTAAACATGTCAAATTAAAATCTTATTACAAGATAACTAATTCTTGAAAAAATTTTCAAAGCAAAATAATAATAAAAAGATACTTTAGTATGATAAACTTAAATCATTAATTAAATTATTTAGTTCCCAAAGTTATTATTTTATAAATTTTAAAATTTTTAACTTTATATTTTTTTAAAAGATAAATTTTAGAATTTTTAAAATATTTTGAATTTTAAAAATTATTTTGTATTTTTTGTTGAAAGAGAGACAAATTTGTTCATTTTAAAAATTGACAAGGACCAAAAGGGTATTCACACTAGTCTGTTATTCAAGTTATTTGAATTGTAAAATTCAACTTGACTCGAATTCGAAACTTGAATTACTTATTCGAGTTTACTCGAATAACTCGATTCAATTAACTCAAAATTCGAATTTTTTTAAATTTTGAATTGAATCAAGTTTTGTTCACCCCTAGGTATAATAACAAATTTAGCCCTCAACTTTTACATATTATATCAATTTATTCATAATTTTAAAAATTAACACTTAAAATTTATAAATGATCTTAACTTGTTCCTAATTCTAAAAATTTTAAAAATATATAAATACATAAATATTTTTTAAAAATATAATAATATATCTTAAAATATATATAAAAATAAAAAATATTGTTGACAAGAAATAATAATATATAAAATTTAAAAATATACCAAATAAACAAATAATTTTAAAAAATAAAAAATAAAAATTAATTTTATATAAAGATAAAATAAATTAAAAAACCCCATTCCTCATACCTCTCTTTCTACCCCATCCTTCTTTGGACACAAGGAGATGTTAAAAGGTGACTTATACTGTAACTCAGATAGGCAAAGCGTTTCACTTGGGATGCTCTCTTTTTTCCTTTAATTCCTAACGCTGCTAATGTGTATTATGATCATTTCCAACTATCTTAAAAACGGTTGTATCCAATAAATCTGTAAACTCCCTCCATATCTTTGGATCTTTTCAAGGTTGCAATATGTAGAATAACATGTTTTCTACGTGGACACCACTCATTGTTTGATATATTTGTAGCTGTAATCCTAATCTTCATTGTTTAAAATGTTTGAATAATTCCCACCCAATTTTAAGTCAAATCTTTTAAAATTTCAATTTACTTCAAAAAA
Organism: Gossypium arboreum; assembly: GCF_025698485.1. NCBI lineage: Eukaryota > Viridiplantae > Streptophyta > Magnoliopsida > Malvales > Malvaceae > Gossypium > Gossypium arboreum. The sequence goes on from NC_069080.1 coordinate 99,590,019, forward strand.
ATTTTAAAATATATCTTCCTTCAACTAAACAATTAAATTTAAAATACCATTTTAAGAATTTTGAAATAGTGATATATAAATCATCAGTGTATGAAATGCAAGCATCTAAATATATATATTGATGAATTATAAAATGAGAGTAAAAACTCTAACAGTAACACAGTTAGCGCGACTCGGATCTAAATTATATCTGAAGCGATACATGAATATCTAAATATTAGAGAAAAACATATCCAACATAACTTTTTTTTCCCTTAAACTATTTGTATGATTTATTCAACCACAAACTTTTCATTTAAATCTTATCTTCTTAAATCAATCTACTCCTTTTATCATATGTGGTTGCAATTTGCTAATTAAAATCAACTGTTTATATATACATTATCAGAGAAAATTCAATTTAGATTTTTCTTGAGTATTATATAGACTCTTATCATTTGACATTTCCACATACTTTCCTAAATAATAAACGCTAAACTGATCAGTTTCTGTTTAAAACTGTCTAAGTTTGGACATTTTTTTATTATTATAGGAAAATGATTTAATAAGCCAGCCCAAGAAGGGAGTGGGATAGAATTTGGGTATTAGGAATATGAACCACAACTATAGGAGTTGGCTAGTATAGTGGTGTAGATACAAATTAAGTTAAACCCGTTTTGAGTTGGTTTTGGAAATCAATCAATTGAATTTACCAACTCTAGTTTCAAAACAGCTATTGTTATTGATTATTTGCGGCTTGCTTTTCCATTCTTTTATTATGATAGATAAAATAAAAAAAGACACTGAGATAAACAAAACCTTTCTGCATTCTAATACTACTTCCAAATATTCAGGATTCTCATCAATGGTTGCTGTAACCCAATAATAAACACAGACCTTACTGTAGTAATATGGTTGATAATTAAAATAAATAAATAAATAAATAAATAAATAAAAACTATACTCTTCACTTTTATCATACAATTCTAACTTATTAATTATTTCATAACACCATTTTTTTTGCTTACCAAGAAAAAGATTATATGTATGTAAGTTGCACGTCAAACTAACAAAAAGATTTGAAGGAAAAAATGATTACAACTTGCCCCTTCACTTCACCCTCAACCCTACATTATTTTGTCGGATAAAGATGGAAGCCTTCGGAAGAAGTTCAGTGCCGGTGACGGCATCTGATCCCGAAATACCGGGTGCCGGAAATAGTAGAACCCGAATGCCATTGCTATCATCTTTGGTGGTACCAAATATAACACGAATGCCACCATCAAACATAATCCAACAAAAATGGCCGTCGCACGTGGGTCTCGCCATGTCACCAATGCTTGAACACGTTCGCCTTGCGTGGCGACATCACCCAATATGTTTTGCACACGTGCACCAATCGCGCGTAACTTATCATACCTCGTGCGTATAATGTCCGGTGATCGGGTGCTTGGCATTGTATCGAACTCTTCATCGAGTTCATCACGATCCACGCTGTCTGCCAATGACATCTTAGGACAAAAGTGGGGTAATTTCTCCTTTGATCTAAACCTATAGTTCCATACTCCAATCGCAAACACATAAAATGCCAACGTGGGAATGATCAAATCAGGGAACCACACCAGCATCACTAGCAATGCATGCACAAGTATCGTAGCCGTTGGATTCTTCCACATACGTGTATCCTCTATCCACCGTACCATATCAATCAAACACGATAGCACATTGACTATCCTTGACCAATTCGCACGTACTTTTCGCATGCTGAACGTGTGTGAGTCGGCATCGAGCATGTAACGGACCACTTCACTCCTCAGTGGTGGCTCTGATCGCGACAAGTGTGCGGCCAAGATTTTCACGGATGTGCTCCTCAGCATCTCTTGTTGGGGCATTCCTAAAGGCTTTATATGGTGCATCAACGGTAACAAAGGCTGAGAGTACACGTGTAAGAAATCTAGTGTTGGAGCTGCACGAACAAACCTTACAGCCACCTCCAGCTCACCCATTTTTTGTACCCCGCTATTACCCAACATCACCAACGGATATGTATTTTTGTACACCTTACCCGTTTCCAAAGTAGATACACGTATTCGTACTTTTCCCATGCGGAAGTCGGGACGCGTGGCTTCTTTTCCACTGTCAATGTCCAATGCTCCCCAACTATCGAACACACCTATTGTCAACACCGTACATGGATCATATACCTTCCACGTGTACTGCTCATTCCATTTTGGATCTAAAGAATCGGACACTGTACGAGTTCGGACCCATTTCGACCCGTATTTTGCCACGGTGTATGCATCCGTAGACCCTTTACTGTTTATAGTTTTCATCGGCAACAAATTCTTACAACCAATGATCCCAAGCTCAAGTGTCCCGACCGGTGGTTTCCACAACTGTCTTGCAGTCGGCCGGTAATCACTGCAGACGTGCGCCGCCTCATCCATCACGTGATATCCACCGTCAAAACATAGGCTCAAATGTACTCTGCCTTTGTAGCCTTTCTTATCACTTTTTGGATCCTCGAGATTGAACCATCGAGATATCACTTTTCGATCATCGACACGACGTTCAATGGAGGTCAGCGGGATTCCGACGACTCCTAGTGTCACTGGTCCTTTCTGTTGGCGGTACTCGAGATAGAATATTAAATGTTCGGCAAATGGCTCGGCGGCTACGAACATGAGATCTTCATTCCATGATGGATTTCCGTTACGAGAAATAGAAGCTTTAGTTTTCTGCACTTGGAATCCCAATTGCGCTTTTATTTGAAATGAACCTTCTTTCAACGCCGTCAATGGCAAAATATCTTGCGCTTCAAGGACGGAAGCTCGAAGGTACCAAAGCTTAGGAGAGAGATAAATTTTGGCACGAGAACTCACAAGGTTACCGACGGCGTCCGATTTCCACGAATCAGGAAATGCTTCGTCAGCTTGGGTTCCGATCCAAGTAGCAAGCATTAGATCACCTCTATGAGCTCCACCTCCTTCTAACCTATACCATTGAGGTGCCAAGGGGCTATCCGGTGGGTCTCGTAAAGGAATCTCCGTCGCATCGAAACAAACCCCGCCTAAGAAATTGGCGCCACCCGCATCGGCCCAAACAGACACTTCTAGAAACGAGGAAGTTTCTGGTGTGTCGCGGGCGAAGGCAAATGTTTGGTCCCACTCAAAATACTTAGCTTTTCGAGCTGGTTTTGATGTCACGTGGCAACCTGCGGCGGCGATCTTAACGATGGGGCTTCCATTGGTGGGTAGGTTGCCTGCTTTCACTACTTTGACAAAAACATAATGCATTTTTTCAACAAGATCAAACGAGGATCGTTCGATTCGAGTGTGATCAGGTGGGTCCACGGAGGAAGCATAACTGGCAGGGGTTGCTGGTTGTGTGAATGGCGGCGGAGCAGAGGTGGTTCGTGTAACTTTGATTTCCGGAATAGACCCGGATGTAACTGATGCCATGATACCCGACTGTGGCGGCGGGACCCAGTTAGCTGATGTAGGATCAAGTACAATATCATCATCATGATCATCAGCTTGTACGGATTTCGAATCTGCTTCTGGCTCCACCTGATCATATCCTTCTGCTGGCTTCTCGTCTTCAGCTTCACCCTTTTCTTCTCCCGCTGACGCAGCTTCAACAGCCTTCACGGACTCACCGTCCGCAGGCGGACTTGCAGCATTGTCATCAGGCTTCACCTCAGCTGGCGGTGGTTGTTGGTCAGACGGCACAGGGGCCGCTGCATTATCTGAAGGCGGCTCCACCTTTCCCTCCTTCGCTTTCGCCTCCTCAACAGGCAGAGGAGGAGGTGGCGGCACATCATTAACATAATAAATCTTCAAACCAATCTCACCACGAATCCAACTAAGCAAATATTTCTTCTCCAAAGGATAATAAATCAAAGCTTCTTCACCCTTCTTAACGAACTGTCCCGAACTCAACTTCAGCCTTCCGAGGGAATTTTGCCTACTAGTTGGCCCATGATTCTTATCATGATAAACATCAAGCTCAAGCATGTCACTGAAAACATCAGAGGGTTTTTCGACATTGAACTGAAGAACCTCGTTCCATGTAGGGTTTATGTCCCTGGTAACCGTCCTTGTTCGCTTCCTTTGTCCGTAGTAGTCAACCACAACGTAAGGACTCGACGTCCCGTGACCATCTTTGGGTACTAAATTACGTGCATCAACCACTTCTACCACAAGTTTCTGAGTCGTCGCCATGAAAAAACAAAGAAAAAATCAAAATCTCTTTTTCTTGTTCCTTCTTAATTTTCAAATATAATACATTACAAGAGGAAAAGAGTTTTTTTTCTGGGTTTATAACGAGAGGAAAAGGGTTTTTTTCCTGGGTTTATAGAGAGATGTTAAATAGTGTGAAAGGTAAAGAGATTTAAAGGTGCATAATAGCTTAACCTAGAAGGAGACACAAGACCTTTTCTTTTAGAAATACCATGACAGTTAAAGATTCTTAGGGTTCTTTTTAAAGCTTTTGCTTTTGACCGTCCTTTAGGCTTTAGCAGCATATATGTTTAAACAAAGCATCATGTGGAGTAGATGATGAGCTGAGCAGCATAAAGAAGGCAAAGGGTGATGGAATCAAGGAAGCTTTTGTCAAAGATGAGGCTCTTTCCTTTTTAGAAGTCGGTGCCAATCTTTGTTTTATGAGAGGGGGTAATTTGACAATGATGTAGCAAATGGCGATTACCAGTGCTGAAGTAGTCAGCAACAACACCGCCCCTTCTTTTTTTTCCTTTCTCGCAATCCAATGAAACCCTGATTGGAACATGTAGGGCAATTCTAGTTTGTAGCCTCATGCCAGTGGGGATCTACCATTACTACTTTTTCCTCACTTTTTTGAAACCGAGTAGTGGAGCAAAATTTATGTTTCAAACAAAATGATGGGGATTCTTGAAAACCAAATTAAAGCCCTTTGCTTATATGTGAAAATTGTTTATATATCTTTGACAAAAGAGTCGTTTCTGCTTTTATTTAGTTTCATAATATAGAAGTGAGCAGCTGTTAAAACTATGTATACGAAGAAATTGATGATTTCGTAAATAAATAAATAAAAAAAGTGGGGTTTTTCAAGGAAGTATATACATGAGAATCAGTTTGGCATTTCTGTTTGTCTAAAGTAATATACATGAGAATCAGTTTGGCATTTCGTAAAAAAAAAAAAAAAGTGGGGTTTTTCAAGGAAGTATATACAAAAATGTGAGGGTTTGTATATAATAAGGTTACTCAAGAAAATTGATGAACCATTTTATTATTACTTTAACAAATTTAATGAAAAGATAAATTCTCAAATTGACATTTCGGAAATCTACAAACTTAGACAAATCGAAAAATAGAGAGCATTAAAGATTTGTAAACAATCAGTTTGTATCATAATCTGGAGAATGTAAGAAAATGTGATCCAAAATCTTGGCATTTCATACTCATAAAGATTTTTAGTATAGAAAAATAAAAGATTATTCTACTGGGCATGTTTTATAATAAATTATGTATTTTTACCATTTGGATAAAATTTTGTTATTTTACTTGAGCTTTAAATATGCTAAAACTTGAAACTAGCTCCATATGTATTCTTTTGTTGACTTGAAGTCACCAGTAATTTTGGGGAATTATTTGAGGTGTGTGTTGATTATTTGCTACTAGGATGAACCAATAACTTTATTTAAGCTGATTACAAATATTCTTATTAACCTACTCTACCTTGGAAACCTTCTGTCATTACATTGATTTCGATTTTTTCTTCTGTCGAAACTAATGTATTATCGGTAACTGTGGCTATATTATTTTTAAGGACTACTATATCACTATATCATTTGGTATTTGAGTTTGGTCTCAATTATCAATTTAATACCTAAATTAAATGACATAATGTGATCTAACGAAAATTTGATATATGTGCTCTAGTTAAAAAAACATAGGTACTTGATTGGGAAAAAAACTCAGGTATCAAATTGAATATTGTAAAATAGAATGTCAATAATGACAATATATCGTAATTAAAGAAAAAGAAAAGAAAAATATAACACACAGATTTTATGTGAAAATCCTTTCAGGAAAAAAAAACCATAAGCAAAGGAAAAGAAAATTTACTATGTCGAATTCGAATGATTACAAAAAATATAGACTAAGCCTATTTATAGGTTTAAAAAACCTTATTCTAATTAACATCTAATAGAAGTAATGCAGTAAGGTTGAAACACCTTATTCATTATGCACTTTAATAATTTACTAAATAATAGATAAAATAACACAACATGATTAACAATATAGTAATTACTTATTTTTATATAATATTAATTTTAATATAATATATAGTATAAAATATTATTAAATAAAAAATCCTCTCCATTATTCATACAAACCCCGGCCCCAACCATCTTTCTACTTCATCTTCTAAAAAAAATATACATGTTCATCTTCTTCATACTCTCCTTCCAGAAAAAAATCTAGAAATCCATTCCCCCATTATTTGGTTGTCTTTTTTCACAAAAAAACTTAAGATTTGAATCATCCAAAAACAGTTCCAACCAAAATTCATGAAGATTTCCCTCTTTTTCTATCTTTGTTTTTCTTTTATCTACAAGATCCGCATAACCGTCTATTGCAATAACACCATATGAGAGTTTGTGTTTTGAGGAACATGCATGTTTGCATGCTTGTGTTTTGAAGAGCATGGTAATTCTTATGATTCTTTTGGGTATTTTCTCAACTCTGTCTCCAATGTCCGACTCAGCCTCTCTTCTCTTCTTCATCATTTCCTCTATCTTTTTTGCTGGGCTTGTGATTTATTTTTTATGAAGGTAAAATTGTATATATATATTTTTCTATTCGATGGAGACCCGTAATAGTCATTCTAAGATATCCTCAAAGAATGGCCATTCTTAGACCCATAATAGGTCCTTCCATGGAATGAGATTCATTCCAACCAAATTTTGGTTTTACCGTACAGAATGGAATGAGACCTGAATAAGATTCCTATTCAGGTGAACCGCGCTGCTATAGGTACAATCACAAGAGAATACATGTCAGAATAATTACAACTAAAATGAAACTAATATGGAAAACAATCAAATTAAAATTTAAAATATATTTAGATAAATTCCATAGATAATAATTATATATGATGGGATTCGAATAAGATAATATTTTATTAAATTTTTAAATATAGAAAATTAGTATATTTTTAATATTTACATTATATTTTTATATTTTTTTATACCATATATATATATATATATATATATAATTGAAAAATGAATTGGGCTAAGCTTCCACCATGATATTGGAGCCCAAACTCGATCATAGTATAAGGGGGTTTAATTTTTTTTCAGACCCAAATTTTGACAATATTTATATCTAAATTCTTTCATAGAACATGCATTTAGATTAAGAGAGATAACACAGCTAATCAAAAAATCGATTTCAAACATTGACAACTTTGATATATTTTAATGTTATACTATAATATTATAAATATTTAATATTTATAGGTTTAAATTATATAATATATATGAATAATTTGTTATGTAGTTCAAAAACTGGTTTAAACTCGATTTTAAATGGCTGAAAGTAACGTTGTTGGGGAGGAGAACCTTTCAGACTCGTGTCTGACTGCAGCGAAACCATCACCTGTAGATAAAGCCTTGTCAACAATATACTTAATAAGAGAACAAAAGTAACATCGTGGAGAAAAGTGATTACAAATTCTGAACATAAATAAAGAATTTGGATAACATTAAAAAATATATTATTATCATGACTATTTAGCAAAAAAAATTAAAAATTAAAAACCTAGCCTGTTCATATTCTTTAAAAAATAACAACCAACCAGCATCTAAATGAAAGAGAAATTTTCAACTACTGCAGTGCAAAATGACTTTGCTTAAACCTCTGTTGGCATAAATCGAGACAAATGAAAGAAAATACATATTATTATAAAGCCCGCTTCACAAGATATAACAGCTAGGTATCATGGGTCGAAACTAACCTTTATTAACATAAAACTAAAGTTTTTATAATTGAATCAATCAAGTTATCGGTTCATCAGTCCATCCAGTTTAATTAAATAAATTATTAAAAAAATTAATACATTTTTTCATATTAATACCCCAATTAACTCCTGATCCAATCAATCTAATTTAGTTCAAACAATCTTGCAGAAAACCATCCTCGCGCACACAATATTTAAAATAGTGATTAATTTTTTGACAGAAGAAATTTAGTATGAGTACAACTGAAATGGATTTGCTACCTAGTGAGTTAAAGATGAAAAAACAAAGGTGGGGAATGGGGGTTATAGATGAAATAATTTCTTCACTTGAAAGCCAAATAAACTATGTGATATTGGTAACAACAAGTAATGATAATCCATAGGTAATTAAACAAGAATTTTTTTTCCTTCTAAATGCTTTTAGAAATGTTATTTTCGATTATGTACAGTTAATCCTAAATATTAATTCCTAACATACTGCGTACGTGAAAGTATGGTATTACGTGACATGTAATTATATGTACCAGCATAATTGTACTTACGTTCTTAAACTATTCTTCTATACCTTATTCCATAAAACTTGAATAATACCGTTAGGGTTTATATAATTTTCTCTATCTAACGTGCATGTGCAAGTGTCTACAATAAGAATACAAAGAGAAACATTATTTCTAATATATATGTCCTGAAATAAATGAATATAGGAAGACAAATATTTCATGAATCCATAAATTAATGTGAAAGACACAGTCTGATATAAACATATATGTACATAAATATGAAACATCATTTTTCTTGTCTTGATATAGATAATTGTCCTATATCATTTGTCTTGGAATATTCTAAAGGAGGAAAATGGAAAAGACTGAAATATGTATGAAAGAAATCCAATAATTAGTCTTAATGGAAACATTATACATATATATTACATGTATGTATAAGATAGAAACATCTACATTGAACATCGTGAGTTACCTAAATTCTAAATCTTAAGTTAGTCACTGACTATGTGTATGCAACTCATGTGCTTTGATATAAATGGAGGTTTATGCTCTAAAGATGATTGAGTCTATAGCTGACATGTTGGGTACATGACTTGTGTATAGCATGGCTTTACTAGCAACAGTGGAATTCATAGCTCAATTAAAGAGTTATATCCTCTCATTGACATTGTGTGGATTGATAATTATGGATGTGGCCACGGGTTGCTTGTTCTCGAACGAGTAATTTATCATAGTCATTTGTTGACAGTGATCATATTAATCATTAAGAAGACACAATGGTGACAATGAGATAAAATAGGATTGTATTGAGTGAACAGATTTAACTCAAAAGAATCAAGGATATCATATGAGGGTAACACACACGTGACGAGGTCATTAGACAAAACAGTTGGATAAATTGCTTTTGTAAAGAGTATGCAATAATGAGTTTTCAATCATAGTACTTCTTGTGGACTGTGTAAGACCCCTAACCTGTATTCGTCGCCGGAATAGGGTTACGAGGCATTACCAATCAATATACATCAAATAGCATACATAACTCATACATTTATGCATTCATACTCAAATACCATTCAACACAATCACATTGTCCCTTATTAGGGCCTACGAGGCCTTAAACATACTTTAAGAGTGGTTCGGGACTAAACCGATAACATACGAGAATTTTTGGAAACTTAGAAAATTTTCAAACATACAAGGGTCACACGCCCGTGTGAATAGGCCGTGTGCCTCACACGGCTCCAGACACGCCCGTGTCTTAGGCCGTGTTCTAGGTCGTGCCAAAACTGTAGGGTATATTGACTTATGCAACACAACCAAATGTATGAGTTATGTATGCTATTTGATGTATATTGATTGACAATGCCTCGTAACTCTATTTCGGCGATAGATACGGGTTAGGGGTGTTACAAACTAACTCCATGATTAAGTAATTACGAAATTTTGAAACGGTGCTTCTGGACATAATTGCAATCATTAGAGCCTAATTGTATATGTTTGATTGGTCCCTCCGCTAGCTCAACAAAAGCTCGATCAGACTACATTTGAATCAGAAGTAAATTCTATAACTTTGGAAATAATTTAATTGAGTCGATTTATTCGATGTGGAATTAAATTAGATGGTTGTGAGAATTGTTCAACTAGAAAATTTGATTAAAGAATTTTCTTAAAAATTAATTTAGAAAATCTAAGTGATTTTTGGAAAAACTAATTTTGATCAAGTAAAACTAAATTATTCAAATTAATTAAAATTAATATGATATTTTTGAAAGTCAATTTTCAAGTCAGACAATTGGCCTAATGGGTAATTGAACTTGAAATTTGGACCTGAGATCGTAAATTGGGCCCGATGGCCAAAAACTGAGACCAAGACCCAAAAAAACTAGTCGAATCGAGCCAGTATGTGAAACTGGGCTGACAATCCAATTGGTGGCTAGACTAGATTGATCGAGTCCTCATTGACCCAGACCAAACTGACAACATCCAAACCAACTCAGGGTGCCATAAGCTTGCCGCACCTGCATCACCGAACAAAGCAGTGCCAGTGGTTTCAACGGCAGTGTCCCAGTGGCCGGCGACGGTTGGTTGTCAGTGGTTGAGTAGTGGAAGAGTTACACTCTTATTGGGATTCTACCAGAGAATTTGATTTCAGATTAATTATCTCAAAAATAATAATATTTTAATAATTTAATATTAAATTAAAGTTAATACTTATCTTAATAGTAATTCATTAATTTAATATTAAAGTGAACTGGATTCTACCGAGAATTTGATTTGATTAATTATTCCAAAAAATAATATTTTAATATTTTAATATTAAATTTAACTTAATACTTTTCTTAATAGTAATTTATTAATTTAATACTAAATTATTATCTTAATATTTAATTTAATATAATGTTATCTTGATAAATATTATATTAAATTTAATATTAAAGTTATTAAGTTTAATCATAGTTGAAATCTCTAAACTCTCCATTGGGTCATTATTTACACACACTTGAATTCAAGAAAAAGTTGTAGAGAGAAAATTCTCTGAAGAGATTATTCTAGAAAATTTCTAGAGATATTTTTCTAATTTACAACTTGACCCAAAAGTTTAGAGAGATTGTAAAATTACCCACTGGTAATTTTTTTGAATTTTTTTTAATTCGAAGCGAGGCCAAATTCACAAACATGGGCATGAGAATAGCGGAGAAGACTACTTGAAGTGCTCATTTTATACGAATCGAAAAGGTACAATTTTGATTAAGTGTTTATTACTTTAGATATCATAACCAAGATCTTGTTTTGAAAAAAAATTTAAAAATCTAATTTTTCCCTAAAGTTATTTTTCGTTGCGTTTTCCAAACCCGTTTTTCTACAAAAAAATACCGTCTAAAAATCCACCCACGAGAAAAAAATTCCAACTTCATGATTGGATGCACATGAAGTTGCAAGATCTCCTATTTAAAGCTCGTTATGATTGAATGTACAAATTGCAAAACTTTAAAATTGTGAGTAAGTATAACTCTACAATATTTAGGATAAGTACTCAATTAAAATTATTGTGAGAATATTACTAATGGGACCTTGTTAAAAAAAACTTTTTCAACATTTCATGCTTCAAATGTGCTCCTGTAGTAGTATAAGATTGTGAAAAAGTTTTAAAATATCTTCTAAATTAATATTTTATTTTACTTGTAGTTGAATAAAATAGCGAACTATTAAATGAAAAATTGTATAATACATCCTACTAGAGTTATTTTATTCCCTAAAGGGAATGCAACAATACATAATAAATCTGAAAGACAAGGTATTTGAAGTGGATATAGTAAGTTGCACTATAATAATAAAAAGGGGGTACTCATAATAATTCTTCTCACCACCAGAAGTGAAAATGAAGATACTGTGAAGACAGATAATAAGATTGATATTAAAATTGAAAATTAATAGTTCCATCCTATTTTTTATCTTTTAATTGATGTGCATTTATGATATGCTCATAACCTTTGCTTAATTTTGTATTTACACCTATAAAATGTTGAGCTCTAAATACAAAATTATGTGAATGATAAAAGATTTGATACTAACCTCCTTGATCTTTAAACTTGAATACAATTTATTTTATAAAACAACTAAATTTAATTATTATATTAAAAGAAAAATTTTACAAACAAAATATTATTTCTTGAATAAATAAAATTTAAACTATAAATTTCAAAATAAAAATCCTTACTTCTACAATAGAGTGAGTGGAGAGTTTGAAAGTAAATTTGAGGGATGAATACTTATTTTAAGTAAATAAAATTGGAGAGAAAAAAAATATTTTTTTACCACGCTCAGGATAATTTTAAGCTTTCTTTTTTTTTTTTTTTGGGGGGGGACTTTAGGACATGTTCTATCCAAATATTCTAATGTTTTTCTTTCCAGACTCGAAATGTCATGTGTCGCCACCATGTTGAATTAGTCATTTGATGTGACTCGCTTAGAGATTTTTTAAACAATTAAACAAAATGTTTTTAAAGTAAAAAAAAAAATAGTGTAGTCTTAGATTTGAAATATTCAAACAAATTACTTATTATTATTATCCTAGTTTTAAATTATTTTTGAATTATTAATTTATCCAAAGAAGACAAAACAAATATAAGAAAGGGATTTACATACTGAATTAAGGAGAATTTTTCTCCTCTTCCCAAACCTCCTCTTTCACCTATATATATATATAACTTCTATGCACGGTCTATCAAACCCTTCTAACCAATCGCCGTCAATCATTTTTTCTCCTAATCAATTGATTCAATCCTAAATAAACCAGAATTAAAACTCAACTATTTGTTCGTTAGTTCACAATCTTTCCCTAATTTTCTAGTAGAGTCTGTCAACTTACCATTCTTTCAATTAGGTCCCAAATTTCCTCCCTAATTGGGTCCTTAAAGATATCCGGGTGTGACAAAAGTGCACCTTTTTTTCTATCAATTGTTTGCATTTTTTTTGTCATCATCAATCCAAGATTGTTTCTCTACAGACCATCAATCTTGGGTGAGGGTAATAATGTAGTCTTAGATTTGAAACATTCAAATAAATTAGTTATTATCATTATCCTAATTTTAAATTGTTTTTGAATTAATTTTCTATCTTATTTTTGAGTTAATAATTTACTATCTTTACTTCCATAAATAGAGATTTCTATTAATAAATCAAGTGAAGGCATCTGCTGAATCAGGTTTAGAATTTTGTTTTTAAAAAATTTTAACTATTATTTTTTAAATTATAAAAGAACTGTCCCATATTGTAACTCCAGAAAATTCACCGTCTACTTTCTAAAAGAATAATCCAATCTTTTAAATAATTTGAAATGTAGGCTAAATTTCTAAATAATTTTTTATTAGGCATATACATCTTGAAAACAAAAAAGTGAGTTTTTGTATGAGAAGAGTACGTAATTGATAAAGGTGGAAAAATATTGATATCTGAAAAGCAAGTCATTTGGTGGCTCAAATGGGGGGTTTTATATAAATCAGAAGTTTTTTTTCCTTGGTGTCTAAGCATTTGAATTCCCTTTTTTTTCCCTTTACTGATGACATGTTAACTTTTGGGCAATAAAAGTAAAATAATTATGTAATTTACTGTGAGAAGGTTTTATTTCTTTCTAGGTTTAAGATATTTTTTTCGAAAATTGGAAATTGATTTGAGCTATCATGTTTTATTCAATTTTGGTTTAATTTTATTAAATCTATTTCGATCAATTAAAACATGCTTTTGATTTTAGAGGTGAATCTCGGGGCCAGTAGACCGGCCCCTAAAATAAAATTGTTATTTAAGTCTTTTAAAACAATTTTAAATTTTAAATTAGTAAAGATAAAATTATATTTTGGTCCCCTTAAAATTATAAAAATTTAATTTAATTCTTTAAAAAATAAAAATATAGACTATAAAAAATTAAAATTTTATTACACCCTTAAAAAATTATTTTGACTTACCTGTTTGATTTAATGGTAGAATTTTTAATATAAGACAAAATTAAAGATCCTAATCTCGTCGTTTATAAAAAAAAAAAAAAGGAAAAATATAATTCTCAAAATTTATACTTGTATTCATCACACTCTCTTTGTGGGTGATAAAAAAAACATTTAAAACGATAACATTGAAAAATAAAATTTGAAGTGAAAGATTAATTTTTAGTGATATTTGTTTTATTTTAGGAAAAGAGAAGAGAATAGCATTAATAAAGATGGAAAAAGACATAATGTGATAAAGAAAGGAGTAAAATTTAAATCTGATCCAACACTTAATTATCCTAAAACCCCTTTTTGTACTGATTAAAGAGTCTAACATTAAAGGGCTAAGTAAACAAAAATATGTGAGGTTACTCCAGAAAATTGATGAACCATTTTATTATTATATCCGCAATCATCAATTAACACTTTAAAGATTTGTAAACAATCAGTTTGTACCATAATCTGGAGAATGTAAGAAAATGTGATCCAAAATCTTGGCCTTTCATACTCATAAATTTTTTAGTATAGAAAAATAAAAGATTGTTCTAGTGGACATTTTTATAATAAATTATATATATTTTTACCATTTGGATAAAATTTTGTTATTTTACTTGAGCTTTAAATATGCTAAAACTTCAAGCTAGCTCCATATGTATTCTTTTGTTGACTTGAAGTCACCAGTAATTTTGGGGAATTATTTGAGGTGTGTGTTGATTATTTGCTACTAGGATGAATCAATAACTTTATTTAAGCTGATTACAAATATTCTTATTACCCTACTCTACCTTGGAAACCTTCCGTCATTACATTGATTTCGATTTTTTCTTTTGTCGAAACTAAGATAGTTATTGTCAGTAACTGTGATTATATTATTTTTAAGGATTACTATATTATTTGGTATTTGAGTTTAGTCTTAATATTCAATTTGATACTTAAACCAAATGACATAATGTTATGCAACAAAAATGCACGTGCACGGTGTGTGGGGAGAAACTTGCAAACCTTTACGTTTTATTTAAAAAACTAAACCAAACTAAAATCACAAAAATTTAAAGCTGAAAAACAACCAGATAAAACAAGTTAGAATATATACAACACGATGCAAATGCATGATTTTTTTTGAAAACAAAAAATTTGAAGATCACGACTAAATGTTAATTTGAACAAGGAACTTTGAAAATTTTGACAACGCGAGTTTAATTCGACTCGACTCTCAAAAAGGGTCCCCGATGGAGTCGCCAAATGTATGCGACGTAAAAAAATTCTCTTCGGTCGCTAATTGTGGTGATTTATTAAACATTTGAAAACCAACTTTCGATTTTATTAATAAAGGAGTCGCCACCGATCTTTTTTCCAGGTGTGACCGACACCTAATAAATCATCCTTTTAGAAAAGAAAACTTATTCTTGCACAAAAATGAAGGCGAATTTAGGTCTCGTCAAAAGCCAAAGTAAAGTTGGGTTCGAGTCGGTTCTGCGAGGAAGGTATTAGCACCTCGCGACGCCCAAAATTGGTATCTTATTAAACAAGTATTGTCTTAATTTTCAAAATTGCAAGTTCAAAGTAACATTGAATCGTGATTCGATCAAAACACGAAAATTTCAAGTTTCGTTTTCTTTTGAGAAGGACGTACCGTTTTAACACGAGTCGATTGATATTCACCCAACATAGCGATGAAATCGATGACTTAATATTAAATCGGCATGTTGCCTTATTTATTGAAATTAAAATTATGAGTAAAACATTATTTAAAATAAGAATTAAGTAAATAATACAAAACAACGATGCAATTAATAATGAAATGTTAAAAGCGAGAATATTAAAACAACAATATTAATATTTACAAAAAAATAGAAATGATGTACTACCAATATAATAAGAAAAATAATATATTCATAATGACAATAGAAAATAACAATATATACATAAAACATACATATACATATATATATATATACATGACATACCAAAATGAAAATATACAACATATATTAGAAATATTAATAACAGAAAATATATTTTATATATATATGCTAACGACACTACATGAATATGTACTTATATGTATTAAAATATCTACATATATAATGGACATGTACTAATAATGATAATAAGAGTAATAATAAAAGACGCATATATACCAAATAATACATAATAATTTAAAACAAAATAGTAAGTAACAATAGAGAAAAATGATAAGTATAATAATAAATATAACGATATATGAAAATAATACTATATAAAGAAAAGAATATATATACTCCTATAATAAAATATGTGTACTAATATTAATAATAAATATAATAGGGATAAAATAAATATAATAATATATACATGATATGGTATTAAAAATACGTATATATATAATAGTATTTGAGTATGTACATGAGACAATATAAAATATATACATGGAAATATACAAGAAGTATACAACTAATAACATTAAGAATATATATATAATATAAATATAATATATACAATATACACATATGATAAAAAGCTAATAATATGTACATGTATATCTACATACACATTAAGTAAAAGTACTAATGCTAACAATATTAATAATAAATATAATAATAGATATATATGCATATAATAGTAAGAAACGAAACATAAAGAAAATATATATATAAATAGCTAAATATAATATAATAATAACAATATATAAAAATAATAGTGATAACAATATTACATATATAACATGATTAATATTTAAAGCTAAATTAAGTAGCAAAATAATATGAAATCCAAGGTAAATACGAAAAATAAATGAAAAGAAGAGAGAGGAAGAGAGAAGGAGGGGGAAAGAAATCCGCCAAGGGGGGGTCACGGTCGATCGTCGTCGGTCGCCACCACACCGACCACCGTTGCCACCGCCCACGGTGGCGGAAAAATAAATAATTTTTTAACAATATATGTATATATAAAGAAAGGAAAAAAACAACACAAAAAAGAAAGAAAAAGATTCGAAAGAAGAGGAAAAAAAAAAAATGCAACCTTTTATTGATGTTTCTTTTGTGTTCAAAATTTGAAGGATTTTGTGTTTTTTTCTTCTTCAATCTTTGTAAAATCCTCCTTCTTTCCTTTTTACATGATTTTTGAATGGCTTTTATAGCCATCTTTTACATGATTTTCTTTTTTTTTTCTATTTTGTAGGTGGTGGTGGTAGACAATGGGAGGAAAAATGGGGCAAGTGGGAAAGTGGTTAGGTGGCTAGGTTTTTTATCTTTTTTGTTAGGTTTTTCTTTTTTTTTTTTTTTTTTTGGGGTTAGGTTTTTTGGGGTAAGTTTTTCTTTTTTTTTTTTTTTTTTTTTTTTTGGGTTAGGTTTTTTTGGGGGCTTAATGGGCTTTTGAATTGGGTTTGGGTAGATGTAAATGGGTCATGGGTTAAGGGTTTTAGTGGGTTTAGAGGTTTGGTTGGGTTTTCATATAATTGGGCCCGGGCAATTTGGGCTTCTACAGTTATTGTCAGTAACTGTGATTATATTATTTTTAAGGATTACTATATTATTTGGTATTTGAGTTTAGTCTTAATATTCAATTTGATACTTAAACCAAATGACATAATGTGACCTAACGAAAATTTGACATATGTGCTCTAGTAAAAAAAATATAGGTACTTGATTGGGAAAAAAAAACTCATGTATCAAATTGAATATTATAAAATAGAATGTCAATAATGACAATGTATCGTAAATAAAAAAGAAAAGAAAAATATAACACACAGATTTTATGTTGAAATCCTTTCAGGAAAAAAAACTACGGGCAGAGGAAAAGAAAATTTACTATGTCGAATTCGAATGATTACAAGGAGTATAGATTACGCCTATTTATAGGTTTAAAAAACCTTATTCTAATTAACATCTAATAGAAGTAATGCGCGCAGTAAGGTTTAAACACCTTATTCAAGTCAATATCAAATAGAGGAAGTAAATTCTATACGGATTCTTATTGTGCAACCTGTGCCCTCAGCCTTTGTCCTCGTGGATCCCCCTATCTTACCACTTATATTTTATTTTAAGAAGAATTTGAGTATCAACTCTTACAAATATTAAAACTAAACTCAAGTCCTTAAACGAGACAAAAAAAACTTTAAGTATTAAACTGAAAAAATTTAAGTACTAAATTAAATATTAAAATTAAACTCAAATATCTAAATTTGAATTCTACTAAAATGAAAGTGCCCCTCCATTGTGAAGTAAGCAAAGTTGTATCGACTTACATTTCATCACCTTCCTGTATGGATCAGTTGATTTGTTTGATGCGCTTACGATGTTTCACTTGCATGGTTTCCTACCCATGCTTCAGCTCGGATTAATTGTTGTTTTAGATAAAATATAGAGTAAAAATTAAAGATTATAATACTTTAAATTTATGTATTCTTTGAATATTATAATCAAATTTCTTTATTTTAAAATTTAAAATTTAATTAAAATAATAATATCATTAAATTTTTTTATTAAATTTACGGCAACAATTTAAAATTAAAAATATAATCACTTGATGGTGATGTGAAAAAAGTTAGATTGTAATAGATATAAAAAAAATGTGGCGACCACATGTTGGTAGGATATTTTATAAGGATCAGTATATATATATATATATCAAATCCATAAAATATGGCATTAAAATTTGTCTGAATACTCGTAATTTTTTAAAGATTATAAAAACATGCTTTTATTTAATCTCTAATAAATTTAGGCTTAATAGTTAATTGTTGATAAAATTTTAGTTCACAGTTAGTGTTATTGTTATTAGGATGTGTATTCGGGCACATTTCTTCCTTTAATTTAAGAACTAAAAAGATTATAAATAGAAGTAAGCATTATGTATATATGTAATCCCTTATAAGTTATTAACATTATACATTATAACTCAAGTTTAGTCCAATCTAAAACATAAATCTTAAAATTTGTAAATAACAAAGTCAAACTCATTTAAATATATATATATATATATATATATATACTTTTATTTAATATATAATAATTTAGTATGTAATTTCATTTTATTAAAATTTTTAAAGGAATTTTATAATACGTTTGGTTCATTAAAATAAAATAAGACTGTAATGGGATTAAATAGACATAACAGTAATTTAGTTTAATGGAATGGAATGAGTATAATAATAACATTCATGTGTTTAGTTAGGAGAAATAGATTTGTAATAGAAAAAAAACTCGAATGATGAATATATGCACTTTAATAATTTACTAAATACAAGATAAAATAACACAAGATTAACAATATAGTAATTACTGATTTTTATATAATATCTAATATAAATATTTATTAAATAATAATATATTAAATAAAAATCCTCTCTATTATTCATACAAACCCCCAACCATCTTTCTACTTCATCTTCTAAAAAAAAAAAAAGGAATACATATGTTCATCTTATTCATAGTCTCCTTCCAGAAAAAAAAAATCTAGAAATCCATTCCCCCATTATTTTGGTTTTCTTTTTTCACAAAAAAATTAAGATTTGAATCATCCAAAAACAGTTCCAACCAAAATTCATGAAGATTTCCTTCTTTTTCTATCTTTGTTTTTCTTTTATCTACAAGATCCACATAACAGTCTATTGCAATAACACCATATGAGAGTTTGTGTTTTGAGGAACATGCATGTTTGCATGCTTGTGTTTTGAAGAGCATGGTAATTCTTATGATTCTTTTGGGTATTTTCTCGACTCTGTCTCCAATGTCCGACTCAGCCTCTCTTCTTCTTCTTCATCATTTCCTCTATCTTTTTTGCTGGGCTTGTGATTTATTTTTTATGAAGGTAGAATTGTATATATATATTTTTCTATTCGATGGAGACCCGTAGTAGTCATTCTAAGATATCCTCAAAGAATGGCCATTCTTAGACCCATAATAGGTCCATCCATGGAATGAGATTCATTCCAACCAAACTTTGGTTTTACCCTACAAAGTGGCATGAGACCTGAATAAGATTCCTATTCAGGTGAACCGCGCTGCTATAGGTACAATCACAAGAGAATACATGTCAGAATAATTACAACTAAAATGAAACTAATATGGAACACAATCAAATTAAAATTTGAAATATATTTAGATAAATTCCATTGATGGGAGTCGAATATGATAATATTTTATTAAATTTTTAAACATAGACAATTACATTATATTATTATATTTATTTTTTATACTATATATTACTTACTATATATATATATTTTATTGAAAAATGAATTGGGTTAAGCTTTAACCATGATAATTGGAGCCCAAACTCGATCATAGTATAAGGGGGTTTATTTTTTTTCAGACCCAAATTTTGACCTAGTATTTATATCTAAATTCTTTCATAGGACATGCATTTGGATTTATACAGATAACTAATCAATAAATCGATTTTAAACATTGACAACTTTGGTATATTTTTAATGCTATACCATAATATTATAAATATTTAATATTTATAGGTTTAAATTATATAATATATATGAATAATTTGTTATGTAGTTCAAAAACTGGTTTAAACTCAATTTTAAATGGCTGAAAGTAACGTTGTTGGGGAGGAGAACCTTTCAGACTCGTGTCTGACTGCAGCGAAACCATCACCTGTAGATAAAGCCTTGTCAACAGTATACTTAATAAGAGAACAAAAGTAACATCATGGAGAGAAAGTGATCACAAACTCTGAACATAAATAAAGAATTTGGATAACATTAAAAAATATATTATTATCATGACTATTTAGCAAAAAATTAAAAATTAAAAACCTAGCCTGTTCATATTCTTTGAAAAATAACAACCAACCAGCATCTAAATGAAAGAGAAATTTTCAACTACTGCAGTGCAAAATGACTTTGCTTAAATCTTTGTTGGCATAAATCGAGACAAATGAAAGAAAATAAATATTATTATAAAGCCCTCTCCACAAGATATAACAGCTAGGTATCATGGGTCGAAACTAACCTTTATTAACATAAAACTAAAGTTTTTATAATTGAATCAATCAAGTTATCGGTTCATCAGTCCATCCAGTTTAATTAAATAAATTATTAAAAAAATTAATACAGTTTTTCATATTAATACCCCAACTGACTTCTGATCCAACCAATCTAATTTAGTTCAAATAACCTTGCAGAAAACCATCGTCATACACAATATTTAAAAGAGTGATTTATTTTTTGACAGTAGAAATTTAGTATGAGTACAACTGAAATGGATTTGCTACCTAGTGAGTTAAAGATGAAAAAAAGGTGGGGGATGGGGGTTATATATAAACTAATTTCTTCACTTGAAAGCCAAATAAACTATGTGATATTGGTAACAACAAGTAATGATAATCCATAGGTAATTAAACAAGAATTTTTTTTCCTTCTAAATGCTTTTAGAAATGTTATTTTCGATTATGTACAGTTAATCCTAAATATTAATTCCTAACATACTGCGTACGTGAAAGTATGGTATTACGTGACATGTAATTATATGTACCAGCATAATTGTACTTACGTTCTTAAACTATTCTTCTATACCTTATTCCATAAAACTTGAATAATACCGTTAGGGTTTATATAATTTTTCTCTATCTAACATGCATGTGCAAGTGTCTACAATAAGAATACAAAGAGAAACATTATTTCTAATATATATGTCCTGAAATAAATGAATATAGGAAGACAAATATTTCATGAATCCATAAATTAATGTGAAAGACACAGTCTGATATAAACATATATGTACATATATATGAAACATCATTTTCTTGTCTTGATATATATAATTGTCCTATATCATTTGTCTTGGAATATTCTAAAGGAGGAAAATGGAAAAGACTGAAATATGTATGAAAGAAATCCAATAATTAGTCTTAATGGAAATATTATACATATATATTACATGTATGTATAAGATAGAAACATTTGTATTGATCATCCCGATAACTGAAATTAAAAATCTATTACCTTATCAACAACAACAACAAAAAGAAAAAAAACACACATGGTTATTATTAATTCTATAAAACATCAAAGAAGTTAAATATGCAAAATCAAATCTATGAGAAAGTGGCAAAAAAATGAATAAAGTTCTGATGTGTATGTGTGTGTATATATATATATTCAAACCTGGGTTTTGAGATAGAGTGCTTGGGTTAAGTGATGGAGTAATGGAAAAGCATGGTGTGAGGAATGAAGCCTGGTCCGAGATCCATTAATATCATCGTAATTCATGACTTAGAAAAGAAAGATGATTGATGGATCTTGGATCTTGGATCAAACTTCATTCCATACACCCTCTTTTCTTCTTCAACAAAACACTACTTTCTCAGTTTTTCCCTTCCAACATATATGAATTATTAGCGGCGATATAAGCGTCACTAAATATATCACATGACAGAAGGAACATAACGGAGAGACATAGAGAGAAGTATCTTGGATTTTGAGCTTCATTCTAAACACCCTTTTTCTTTTGTTCCTTCTTTCAATGACCCTAACTAGCTCTCTCTCTCTCTCTCTTTTTGATTTCTCATGATTCAAGCAATCAAAACAAAGCTGCAAAAACACTCAAGTTCTTTGCCTATATGTGATGATGTTCTCTCTCTTTCTTTTTCTTTTTCTTTTTCTTTCTCTCTTGCTCAAAGAAACAAATGAAGTAAATAAATGAATGATAGTTATAGCCAAGATGGGGAGAGACAAGGAAGGAAGAGAAGAAGTTAAAAGCAATTCGAAAAGAGAAAGAAAGAAAAAACATAAAATGTGGAAAAAGCACATGATAGACAGGTCACTATAAGCTTAAAATAATGAAAAAGGCTGTTGGTTTTTGGAAGTATGGTGTTGTCTTCTTCTAAGGCTTCTCTTTATGGGAGATCAAAGGCCATGGGAAACTCAGAGGTGACACAAATAGTGGGCCTCCATTACAATTGGAATTTTATATATTCACCCGCTCATGTTTTAGGCATCAAATTTTATGGTTTATTGTAATATATATTGTGTATATGGGAACAGAATCCAACCTTACTTTTTTTTTTTTTGAAAAAAAAAAGGAAAATGAGAGTAATTTTATTGATATTAATATAATAATAATAATAATTAATTAATTGATGCAAACATTTAGGAGGAGGAAAATAAATGATAAAAGAATATGGTAAAGTAGAGGTGCCTTGCAAGGCAAAAGAAAGGTATTATTATATATTAAATAAACAAAGAAGGTATCTCTCTCGATAGCAAGAAAAAGGGAACGCATGATAGCGCCACTCATTTCCTTGTTAATTAGTAAATCCTTTTTTATATTTATGTTTTTGCGTGCGACTGACAATCTAAAGAGATAAAAAAAAAGTTATTTATATAATATTTTGGCTTATAAATTTAAAATTCCTTTAAGAAAAAATTTTAAAAAATATAATCCCATGATGAAAATTGTGTTAGACCAAATTAATTGTTAAACTCAACTGATGTGGTGGATAGAAGCTATGTGATTATGTCACGTGGAATAATGTTGATCGAAAAAAAGTACAAAAAAAAAAAAGAGTTTTTACATGATTTTTTTTTAATTTTGAGTTTAAGATATTTTAATTTGGTTTGAATATTTTGAATATTATTATGTTTGATTTTCAATTGAAATTTTACTCGTTTCACCATAATCTCGTATTCTTAGTGGGATTTAAGATATTGCTTTTGCGTTAAAAATGTGTACAACTTATATTAATTGAAATTTGTTTAGAAGTTCTAAAATTATGTTTATATTCATGTTTTAATGTTTAGGTCTGAGAAATGAGTTCATCTTCTCTATCCTCTGAACCCAACCAAAGTAATGTTTGCTATCGTGTTTCTTGAAAATATGATGGAGAAGTTGTTTTCTGCTATTTTGGAATGAAATGTCCATTGTGGACAATATGAAAGAAATTGAATATTGGGAGAAGGTTCTATAATTGCTCAAATTATAAATTAGTTGGTTACAATAATTTTTAGATGGCACGACGAGCAACTAACAAAAATGGAAAAATATCTTATTTATGAGTTGAACAAAGAGAAGGGTAAACTGAGGAATGTTAAGTAATGAATGTGTAATTCAAGTGCTGAAGTCTGAAATGACCTTTACGGAAAAGCAAATGCCTTTAGCAATGGAAAATGCATATTATTTGAGGAGGAAGAAAAGGATGTATTGAACTAGAATGTTTATTTATTGGATCATATGCATATTAGTGTTGTTGTTTATGGTGTAACGCAAAATGCAGAGCTCTTTGATCATATGCTAGATAACTATCAGTTTGAGCTCTTTATTCATATGTATATTGAATTACACTTTCATAAAATTTTAAATATGTTAGATGTGTTATTCTAGAATATTGATGTTAATCTTATTTTGGAATGATATTAGTATCCTTGTAACAACTCGATTTTTACTAGTGCCGAAAAAAACGATTTCAAAACCCCGTTTTCATAAACTGGATTCGTAAATATTAAATTAAAATATTTAAAGAATTGGTATAAAATAATATTAAAGTTTATTTCTTCAATTTCATCTATTAATTGTTTAATTAGAGTATAAGGACTAAATTGTAAAATTTTATCCTTACAAATTTTAATTGGCCAAAGGTTTACGGATTTAAATTGTAATTAACCAAAAATCTCAAATGGAAATTAAACCATTTTAATTTATATGTTAGTGGAGTATGATGAGAGAATCCACTTATATAAGTTAATGGTGATTAAGTTAATACAATGTAATTAAACTAATTAATTAAGGTGATTAAGGTATTAATCATAGTATATAAACTTAAAATTAGTCGATGTGTGCTCATCTTGTCATCTTATTCAACTGAAACATTCTAAAATCCTAAGGAGAAATCATTTTTTAGCTCAAACAATTCAGTCCGATTTCAAGTCATTTTCTTGTAATTTTTATATTTTTTTAGGTCATGAGAGCTTGATTTAGCTAGTACATGTGCCGATCTATGAAATTTTTAAAGTTTTTGAAAGTTTTCATTGTTGATTTCTTGAATAAATTGGTATTAAATTGAGAGATTTTAAGCTTATATATGAAAAAGGACTAGATTGTAAAGTTTAATTGTTAGTTTTGTACAAAAGGACTAAAGTGTATAAATTGTATAATTGAAGTGAATTTTTTGTAATAATAGATAGTAGAGGGTCCTAAAAGAATGTGATTGAGATCGATTTTGAAATCGAAACTCAAAATTGAAAGATATAGTTATTTCGATTTTAGGGACTAAATTGAATAAAATAAAAAAATTTAGGGTGTCAAAAAATTGAAATTAAATAGGCTTATGCATATCATAGAATGGTAAAAAAATGTTTGGTGTTGATGAATTGTCTAAAATAATTATTTAAATTAAGAATTGAATCAAACCAGGGATAATCGAAGAAAAGCCAAAATTGTCAAATAGCCCTGAAGATTCAACTTAATTGTTGTTTTTTTCCAGGTAAGTTCATATGGTATAAATGTGTTTAAGTTTTTGTGTATTTGATTTGTAATTATATATATGTTTGGTTTTGAATTGGTATAAATGTGAGATCTGGACTAAATTGTAAGGAAATGTATATATGTGTTAAAAATGTTCAGGTGAACTTAATAAAGGTTAGGATACGATTAGCATGTCAATAGGGTACTTTCACACTTATACGGATTGATTACAGATGATTACCGAGATCTAGCATTTGTTGCGAACTCAAAGATACATGTGACACAGGTTTAGCCTAGATTGGTAACTTGATGTCGTTTTGAAGGTTTAGCCCAGACGGGTAACCTAACATGTATATGTTCAGCATGGACAAGCAATCAAACATGTCGCTATAAAGGTTTAGCCTAGACTGGTAACCTGACACAAGTATACTTAGCTCGGATGAGCAATTGGTGTAATAGAGATACATGTGTATCCAAGTCCGTTTACTAGAGTTCATTGGACTAAGTGATTAATGTATAATGAAAAATTGAAATGACATGATATGAGTTTGATGTTCAATTGGATAAATGTTAAATTAAGCATGAGCATGGTATTGAGATGTTAACTTTGAAATGAATTAGATTGATATACGGTTGAGATTATCATATGATTTGATGATAAGAAAATACTCACCTTGTTAATGTATTGGTTTTTCCATGTTAGCCAAAGTATGCATCTTGTGGTAGCTTTTTGTATTTAATTGTACGATAAGGTAAATTATTGTGTTTAATACATATGAATTTACTGGGCATCATATATGTTTACCCCGTTATTTTCCCTTTCCCTTGTAGATCACATTGAGGAGCATGCCAAGTCGGATCATTCGAAGCTCACACTATGATGTACTCTTATATTTGACACTTTTTGCTTGTTAATTCCTTTGTCTTATGAATTTTTCACTACTTAATTGGTTGTATTTGATTTATTTCTTGTGTAGTGAACCCAATACTAGAAATGGCAACAAAAAGACGTAATCTGCAGTTTTCTTTCTTTTTATTCTGTCACGACTGGAGTCGTGGGCACGACGCGGATCTGACGTGGCAAACCAGAAGTCAACACGGGAAATATTCTGGAAACAACTTATCTTGATCTATTGACGTGATTTGGGGGATTTTGGATTTCATTTTCATAATTCTAAAGATATTATCTTATCTTTTTTTGATTAGTTTGTTGATTTGGGAATTTGAAGCCTATAAATACCCACCTTTGGGTAAGGCTAAGGGGATCTCTTGTCTTTTGTTCTTATTGCTACTTTATTTTTATTTTTAATAAAATTTTCTTCTTTTGTTTTATTTCTACTTTACTTTATTTTATTTTATGTTTTTACATTATCAAAACATGTTAAGCATGATAATCAATATCATGCTTGGCTAATTTTTCTCAAGCCAAGAGCTAGTACGAATCAATTCCTCACGTGAGAAATGAATATTGGTTAAATCCCTTCGGGATACATTTTCGTCTTTCTACTTAGATAGTTTGGCAATCAGCCTTACTAAAATTTTTAAACGTTTTTCAAAACAAAAAGGATCCGTTGGTTTGGAGTCGTTTAATTTTACAGTTGGGAGGAAGGATCGGCCTGTGGCATTTCGACTTCCTATGAACACTTTTAGCGGCGGTCCGCTAAGGAAAGACGAGATCGGAAATGATTCTCGATAAGACAACTTCCGAGTTTGGCTTTTCCTGTTTTAAAATTAAGTATTTTAACGACGATAGACGTGGTTGATTTACTTAAGAATCGACTTTCGAAGATAGACTTGAAAAGATCGGTTACTTGAGAGAAAAGCAAGTTACGATGGGTTGGGCCTCATAGACTGTAACCGACATGAATCCCGGAGCAAAAATCTATTTTTGATGATCGTGGGAATTGACGAAACTAGCTCGAGGCTATTCTTATACTTGTGTTTATTCAACTTAATCTTTTATCTTCTTTATTGTATTGCTTCTATTTTAATACATCTTTCTTTTCAATTTTACTTGTTTATTTTATTTTCTTGTTACTTCTCAAATCACTTTTTTTTTTTATTTTCTATTTCAGCTCCTAGGTCGAGAACAAGAAATTTAATCAAGAATTCTATTAAACTCCTTGTGGATCAACCCTCTTCCACTATTCTACCCTTTTATTTATTTATTTTATTTTTGAAGAGGTTTTTTTTATTTTGATAGGCAAAACGACGCTTGTCACACTACCCTATCACTAAATTGATAGATGTTTGATCATTTTAAACTTTAGGATTGTGGCATGTATATAGGTGTTTTGGTACATACTTGAATGTATAAAAGTCTTGATGAGTTTGAAAGTTGTTTTGATGTATGGTATTGAAAGTCATGTTTTGGTAATGTTTGATTCCTAGTTGAAATGGTATATTTTGGTTAGCATGTTAGAGAAATGTATGGTATTTTAAATGACATAATTGAAAGTAAAATGACATATTCTCAAGATGATTTGGTATATGTAATGTTGGTAAGTGAATGTTTAAATTTATAGAAGTTGAATAGAGTATTTAAACTTGATTGGTATGGTTTTGAGTATGTTTTGGATCAATTGAGTTTGGTATTTGGTGCATAAAATGTTAGGTATGGTTGGAAGCATGAAATAGCTACCAAATGGTTCATTTTTACCAAAAACATAGTCCACATCCAGATGAGCAACTTTCCTCATCACAACATCGATTGATAGTAAGTGATGTTACGACGTCAAGTGGTCTGACGTCGTGATGTGACAAACTATTGTGCGGCATCATGACGTGGAAGTAATGATGTTGCGACATCGGCCTTGAAATTTTGAAACTTTGCAAATTGATCCTATTTCGTGCTAGGGTCAACAAAAGAACTTTCGTAAGCTTGATTAAGACTCAATTTTGATACTTTAACCATAAATGAATATGTTTGGCATTAGATTACATATGTATGTGAATATTTTACTGTGATTTGACTGTAGTTGCTCTGATAATGACTGTAGCATCCCGTAGCTCGAACCTGACAATCAGGTCAGGCGAAGGTGTTACATTTTTTATCATATGTTACTTGATATACTAGTTGGGAATGATTTTAGTATTGAGTCATATATTACTTACCATATTAGTTTGGAATAATTTTAGTATTGAATCATATGTTATGAAAATCAATGCAACATATTAGTATTGCAATAACACCTTGTACATCCTAAGTTTAAATGTAAAAAGAAGTGTACTACATCCAAAATAATTTCATTCAATAAAAAAATGCTATATTGATACATAGTTCAACACCATTAACAACCTAAGTTAAATTCAAAAAATAATCCTTCTCTCCGCTTAATTTTGGCTTATATAGCATGGTTAATTTATAATTAATATTAACTAACTTAATTAACTAAGTCTAATTAACACTAATCATACTTAAGTTAAAATAATAACATCCACCATCATCATCTACTAACTTCTATTTTAAATTGGTTTATTAACCATTTTAGTCCTTTGGATAATTGCTATTTAAGTCTTCAAGCCTTTTTCCTAATTAAAATTCTATAATGATTGAACTTTTACAATTTAATCCCTAAGCCTTAATTAATCACATTTTCAGCTAACCTACTTAACCAATTTTCAATATATCAATGTAACACCCAACTAATAGTTCAAAAGATCGACCCTTTCAGATTTCAACTAACAATGTATGCAAAATAATTTAATAACCATTCAACAGTTCCATCATGTTTTGCCGTGAAGTTGCAATATATATAAAACAACTTCTGATAATACTAATTTTTAATAGAAATCTATCAATTTAGCCTCATGCATCTAATTACAATTTGAACTAAGTTTAAAGAGTTCTTATCCATATACAAAACAAAAGTTTAAAGACTATAAGTTGCCAGATATCTACACATGTTACAAAACGAAAAAGGACATGCTTACACTAGACTTTGAAAACACTGACTTAGTTCCCTTTTTCCTACAAACAACAATTTAGAATACCTGAAACAAAGGAGAGAAACGTGGTAAGTTCATAAAGAATGTAATAAGTTCTATAATAAAGTTACTTCCCTTTTTATTTAAAATTTAAGAATTTGCCACTGATTTCGCTTAGACAAAACTTGTGCATTTATATTTCACAACTTATGATTGGGCTTGAACAACACAGAGGCGCAGTACATAATGCATGAGAATTTCCTCCTGTGAAAGGTCATGAAGCATATAGTCTCTTCGTATAGACTTGTTGCATATGAGTGGAGAGAAAGTTGTTTTGAATTAACTTGGAGGACAATCTTACGGACACTTACGTGCGGAGTTCTAGCTGAGGATTCTTATATGCGAACTTGTGAAAGAGAGTTCATAGATATGGCAACTCATACATGCTGATTCATAAAACAAAATTCATAGATACAGTGGTGGACTCATACATGTGGATTGTGCCACAAAATTTGTATGGTGAAATCCCACATATAACTTTGACATAAAACTTAAAGAACAAGTTCGACGGACTTTCATAAGTTTCATATGCCATGGTCATAGACTTGTTTATAAACATGAGGCTTTAAGCCTTAAACTCCGTGGAGTCTCCTACTTGAAAGAGCTCACGTAGGGTTATCATAAACATGTGCGTATATATCTCTATACAATCCAACCGAACCTTCACAAAATCAAATATCATGCACATACATTTTCCGTACAACTCGCTCGAACCTCCACAAAACCAATAACATGTGGCATAGGGTGCATAACATGACATTTCTTCAACTTTCATCCACCATATACCTCCACATTTCGCATATCATTCATTTTTATGATTGACATATAGCAAGCATTTAACTAACATATGGTTTACAACAAAACACATATCATACCGAACATATCATCTATTAGATCATTTCAATGATAATCTCTCCAGTACTTACTTTACTAGAGATAGTTCATCAAAACAAAAAACTTATACATACAATCAGGCATGCATCTGTAGATCATTAATTTGTATGCTTTGACTGTACAACAAACATTCTATAATAATTCAACTTCTCATCGTCAGCAGAACATGAAGTCAAACATACACAACAATACAATACTGATACATAAAACAAACATTGAGGATTTGAGTTCAAAAACTCACCAACAAAATACCTGGGGTTGACACAACTTACACTTGCTTAGCTTTCCCTTTATTACTTGGGTCTCCTCTTTCTTGGTTAGTTAAGCATAACAACTATACAAAGATCAAAACGAAGACAATGTAAGAAAACCTTAATTTATATGCATGTTGTAACACCCCTTACCTGTATTCAACGCTGGAATAGGGTACGAGGCATGACCAGACTTACATCACAAGCAAACATACAAATCGAGTCATAAATTTTTGCATGCAAATTAAAACCATTTATATTCAATCATAATGTCCCTAATACGAGCCTACGAGGCCCAAACATACTTTAGAAGTGGTTCGGGACTAAATCGATAATTTAGGAAGTTTTTACAAAACTTAAAAAAAATTACTATGTAAAGGGGTCACACGCCTGTGTGGTTTGGACACGCTCGTGTGCGTAGGCTGTGTGGTCACACATGTCTATATCCCTAACCCATGTAACTTTCTATTTTGCAATGCATGAACAAATTGAAATCACACAGCCAAGTCACACGCCCGTGTGCTAGGCTGTGTGGTTAATTTAAGTTTTAGAAAATAGGTGCAGACTTCACACGCCCGGGACACACGCTCGTGCCTAAGGCCGTATCCCTCACACCGCTGAGACACACGCCCGTGTCTCTACACGTATGCTCAATTTTGAACATTCTATTTCTTAAAATTAAGGTGCAGGGAATGCACTGCCGAAACACATGCCCATGGGGCAAGCCATGTGTCACATACGGTCTAGACACACGCCCGTGTGTCTATCTGTGTGGACAAAATAAAGACTATTTACCAAGCCATTTGTCACCCTCATTTACACCTACACATGCACAAGTTCAAGGCATAATTCCTAGCACACTTGGACAACCAATACATCCATAAAATAAGGTCAATTCATGTCATTTCATTATCACACATAACATACTTACAACATCGTATTCTACCAAACCAAATCAAACCAAACTCACATCCACAATTACCAACACACATACTTTTATCATGCATAACTCTTCATAAATTTCATAACATACAAATGAGCCAACCTCAACTATTCAACAACAATCCATTAAGTCACATTCAATCATTCACCAAGCATTTATAAACCATGTCACACAAGAGATAATTGCACATGCATACATATATATATAAGCTTACAACCAATTCAACCAAAATGAGCCAAGTTACATGGCCAAATACCACATCAAGCCCTTGACAATTACAAGTAAATACATTTGGCCAAATTCATAATGACACATATAACAAAATGACCAAGGCCCTATACATGCCATATTCTCAAAATGTTTAAAATCATCGGTACCTAAAATAATAGTTTGATAGTGTGATACGATCTCCGACGATCTCCAACCTGAGCTAGCTTAGTGACACTATAAATCATAAAAATAAAATGGAGTAAGCTATATAACTTAGTAAGCCCTTATGTAAGAAATAAGCCAACCTTATCATGCATTAATCATGCAAGTAATATAACATAAGATATTATAATTTACCTTAACATCATGATCATAATTCACTTCCATCACAACTTACCTTAAAATCGTCATTTCACAAATTAATAATCATAAGCTTTGAGTACATACCTGTACCATCTCATAATAATTTCATACGTAGTCTCATCGTTGTTATGCCCAATAAACCACTCGGAATAATAATTTCGGATACATGAGAAACCTTGCACACAAGGTGCCACATATGAAGCTATTGCTACCTTTATCTCATATCACATATGTGCTCGCTCTTGAGCTATCAACGGGCCTGCTCACACAAGTGATCAATCGAGACGTAGCTACACGGTGCTGCTCACACAAGCTGTTAAATAACCACAACATATGTCAGTATACCCAACCATCAGTAGGACCTACAGGACCAACACCCGGAATCACATAACATAAAACCCTAGTGACATGTCACTTGTATCCTAATCTATTCCTAAGGTTCAATTGGGATTTCTCGCTTGCCAAATCGTTGTCAAGTG
The DNA here is from genome assembly GCF_025698485.1 of Gossypium arboreum. Classification (NCBI taxonomy): domain Eukaryota; kingdom Viridiplantae; phylum Streptophyta; class Magnoliopsida; order Malvales; family Malvaceae; genus Gossypium; species Gossypium arboreum. The sequence goes on from NC_069080.1 coordinate 99,622,511, forward strand.
TATCTGTATGTTCGATTACACAATTCATGTATAAATTAAAACATTTAAAATACATTTAAAGTAAAACTTATTTAACATACGAACTTACCTCGGTTACAAAAACCGCAAAAGGATCTATTCGTCAATTATTTTGTTTTTCCCCCGATCTAGATCCGAACTTCATTTTTCTTGATCTATAATACCACATTGAACTTATTTAACCATTACATTATTCAATTCAGCCCAAAAACACATTATGGAAAATTTTATATTTTTACCCCTAACTTTTCAACATTTTATAATTTAGTCCCTAGGCTCATAAAATGAATTTCATTCAATTTCATCACAACCCAAGCCTAGCTGATTGTTGTTTGTACTCATAGCAGCCCACATTTTTCATTTATTCACACTTTTCTACACATTTTATAGACTTTTACAAATAAGTCATATTTGACTTTTTTACCGAAAATCACTTTACAAAAGTCATTTAACAAACAACAAACATGCATTTTCTACCATAAAACATCAAAATAAAAGCATATTCAACATGGGTAAAATTTTAGGATCTGACTTTCTTTCAAATTAGTCCTTGAAATAGCTAAATCAAGTTACAACGATCTAAAAAATATAAAAATCGTTAAAAACGGGACAAGAACAGAGTAACAATCGAGCTTGAAATCTTGGCCAAACCTTAGCTATGTCTTCCCTTGAAATTTTCGGCTATGGGGGACTAAATTGAAGAAGGTGGACACTTTTATTTGTTAAATTTGTCCTTATTAGTTGAATTACTAAAATACCCTTAATGCATAACATTGAAATTTCACCTAATCATGTCCATTTTTGTCCATCCTAAGATATAATGGTCTAATTTTCATTTAAGGACCTCCAATTTAAAATTTCATAGCAATTAGACACCTTTAACATATAGAACTCAAATTTTGCACCTATTGCAATTTAGTCCTTCTAGTCAAATTGAGCACTCAATCGATAAAATTTTTTAACGATATTTTCACACAATTATTCTATCATGCTGTAGGCCTTAAATAGATAATAAAATAAATATTTCTACTTTAGATTTGTGGCCCCGAAACCACTATTCTGATTTTACCCAAAACGGGCTGTTACACATGCATAGGAGTTTTAAATGATAATGACTTCAATCATGTAACACCCAAAACCCGGCCTAGAAGTTAGGCCCAAATCTGACGTGTCACATTGAAGTGTTTTTTGAAAACCCTTCTTATTTGAAAACTTGAGTAAAATCCCAGTTACGTTAGTTTATTTTCAACACGTGGTTCTTTGAAAAATACATAATTTTATTTCCAAAATCTCTTTTAGTTGCAGAAGCTAGTTTTAAATTAATTACTAAAAACTTGATGTTGAAAAAATTAAGTTGCGAAAGTATTTTGAAAATGTTGCGGAAACGTAGTGTTTGAAAACAGTTATTGTTTTGGAAAACCGTGTCCTACTTCTAACAAATATTAAACATACTAAATAAACTTCCCAGATAAAAAGTTAAGAAAATAAAGAGGCCTTATTACAACCCAAATCAAAAACCAAAATGCTTAACTAAATAAACGAAATAGAAAAACATATGCAGTTGTGTGGTCATTTCTGAGTCCCTCTGTGACACCGATCCACCTAACGCTACGGATTACCTGCACAATGAATAAACGGGGTGAGTTTACGAAAACTCAATGTGTAATCCCCTTACTAGAGTAACAGTCAGTATACCAAAATAGAAACAGTCTGGGCCAGAGCCCTTTTAACAGTAATAGTACAGTCTAGTTCAGAGCATACGTGGGCCAAAGCCTATTACAATAACATTTGGGTCACAGCCCATAACAGAGTCAATTAGGCCTAGCCCAAACCAATAACAGAATAGAATGTGTGAATGCATGGATACATGCTATCCCATCCAACCCTGCACTTGCCTTTATCCAACCCTGCACTACCTGTGGGGAATAACTCACCCACACCATCCCTACACTTACAACGTTAGCACTGGTTGCAGCACTAACCGAAATCGCAGCAAAGCTGCTAGTATATATATGGCTTTAAGCCTTCAGTAGCGGTATTATACAAAGCCATCGATAACTGTATTATGTTTGGCACATAGGCATTAACGATGGTAATATAATCAGCACACAGCCTTCGATAAATATGATCGACACAGAGTCATCAATAAGTATGTTAGGCACATAGCCACAGGTAAATACGTTTGGCACAAAGCCATAGTCAAGATGACACAGAGCTATTTTTAGGTTGGCACAGAGCTATAATCAGATTAAGCGGCACTAAGCCGTTGATTGGTCCACAATCATCTCGTGTGACCCGTGCGACCTTAACATGTAACACCCCCTAGCCCCAAACAGTCGCCGAAACAGGGTTACGAGGTATTACCGGACATATCAGACAACTTACTAATAATTCATAATTACTATAACATTCATAGTATAATTTAATAATTAAATCCCTATATTGGACTCTCGAAGCCCAAAACATGTATTAAAAGTAGAAAAAGACTTGTTCGAGTATTCCGAAAAATTTTTCGTAATTTTTTTTACAAAAATTTCGACAGTATTTCTGCTTATTTTTACCTAAAACCCCCTGCAAATTCAAACAAAAAACAAACCAATACCAATGTTTCAACCAAAGAATTTTACATCTTAAACACTACTATATCATGCTTAAATCTTAATCCATTGATTTATTACTTAAATTTAAAGTGTTAACATATAAGGAACTAATTCATATTTTTCATTTCATTTCAAAATTTAATTCCAAATTTACTATTTTATAACTTTAAACTTACTTATCATCCAAAATTTCATAACTATCTAATTACAATAAGATCATTTAACATATATATATATATATACATGACTCATGTACGACCACCTAGTACATGCCACTTAAACAAAAAGAAGAAATACATCACCAAAAATTTCTTGTTGAGTCGGGATCTCTCGGATGCTTGAATCGGATCTTGAACTCTAATAACTCACATTACACGGAAACAACCATACTGTTGAGTATTTCATACTCATGATATTACTATAGACCAAACTATTTAACATTAATAAATTACAACATCAACCATAAGCTTTATAAATCATTTAAACTAATTATACATAATTATATATCACTTCATAAATCTTAAATTCATATTTCATTTTTTTCATACTAATTCAATTCATAATTTAATTCATACATTCTTTCTCGTATTTTAAGTAGTGCCAAATCAATCAATCTCATTTTCAAATTTTCATTTCAATTATTTACCATATTAACAAGGCTCAGACTCTGATAAATACGCGGATTCCACCCAAACACACCAGAATATCCAACCCAAACACACCCGGAATAATATAAATCCTCCATAACACACCAGTATAATATAGCCTCCCAAACACACCAGTATAGTATATCCTCCCTAAGACACCAATAAGGCATTAAATGCCTCTTCGGTTAAACCGAAGCATATAATAACAGAATCATCTTCTTGGCCGAGTTACAAATCTCCTCATCACATCACAACCATATGGCATGCCATTTGTATCCAATCTAGTCCGACAAGTTAATTAGGGTATTATTTTACTTTTCCAATTTCGAATTCATTTCCACAACAATTTCAAATATTCAATCAATTCAAAACATCTATTATCTCAATTCACATATAATTCAATATTCACACATATTATTACTTAATTTCAAATATTATTACTTACCTTATCTTAAATGTCCTATGACTACAAATTCAATATAACATTTAATAAATAGTTTGAGTTATAGTAATACAAACCCGGAATACGAGTTTACTCCTCAACGATCTTTTCTTTTCCTTTGGATGCCGATGCCTCGTTTTCCTTGTTAGCTACGAAAATAATAATAACAATTTACATTATTAATTAAACATTAATTTAATAATTAATTAAATTTTATTCAATTTATTCCCTAATTCCAATATAACCCTAATTAACTCTTTTATTTGTTTAACTTAATTTATACTTCATTTCTACCAAATTTCCTTCCATATTCACCCTAACAATCTAATGTTCATTAAAAACCCTAATTTAAAATTTCTTTCAATTTAATTTCCTAAAACACAACTTATAGCTTCTTTTACAATTTAATCATTTTTTCAATTCTAACTTAAAATTCATTCAATTAAATCTCTAATTATTCTTTTGTTCAACATAACTCATGCTTAAAAACCTAATAACTTCCAAAACCTTAATTTAATTTCAACAAAATTTTGTTTTAAAACTTCTAAAACATCAAAATTAAGAGAAAATGACTAAATTTAGCCTACCAATTAAACTTGAAGCTTTAAAATCCCAATTTTCCCTTTTTTTTTTCTTTTCTTTCCCTTTTTCTTCCCCTGTTTTCATTTTGTTCTCCATACTTTTCTGTTCTTCTTTCTTTAATTTTCTTTTATTCTATTTACTTATTTCTTTTAGTTATTTTATATTACTTTAATATTAAGTAAACAAATTATTTTATAACAAGTGTACCAATATTTTGATTACAATCGTCATTATTCAATTTTTTATTATAAAAAATCTTATAATTTAATTATTATCATTTACTTATTATAAAAGAAATTATATATATATTTTACACATGTGCCAATAATAATTATGCACTTGCCTTATTTCATAATATAATATCAATTTAATAATTATTAATATATAAATATCTTTTACTTATTATTTAAGAAAATATACAAATATACAAATATATATAATTTTTTTACATGTGTATAAATACACATATCACACATTTACACTTTTATCATCATACATTTGGCACAAATTTTAATTTATTTATAATGTAATAACAAAATTTTAAATCAAATAATAATAATAATAATAATAATAATAATAATAATAATAATAATAAAATCTAAGATTTTTCTTAGATTTTTCTATCCATTTTGCCGCCTCAATTATTACAAATGGTTTAATTGCCATTTTAATCCCTTTTCCTTTCTATTGTTTTAGAATTAAACTTTTAACATTTACTCAATCTAGTCTTTTTTACTAATTACTCTAAATTAAACTAGTTTCACCTAAATAAAACCTAATTAGACATATAACTAGACTCATAATTATTCCTAATAATTATTTATGAACCCGTTTCACTGAGACGGAGGCCCAATAATGTACTTTTCCGGTGCCCACGGATTTTGGGTTATTACATAACAGATCAATACTGGATCCACAGTCGTTTCATGCGACCCGTGCGATCCTATCAGAACTTCCTCCTTATCAATGTCCCAACCCCATGCAATATATCGTGTATGTCATGCTCAATCATCACACGTGTATGCAAAATGGCCATGCTCAGAAACAATCATTTAAACATATATTAAAAGCATATCAGTCGTACAACCACTGTCAAGCAGTTAAATCATAGTCGTACAATCACAGTCAAATCAGTCAAATTCATAGTCCAAGTCAGTCATTTACCTACAAGGTAAAACAGTCATTTTACCCTACAGGGGTATTTCGGTAATTTTACACTACGAGGGTAATCCAATAATTTTACAAACTTGGGTATTTTGATAATTTTACAAATCAGGGGTATTTTGGTAATTTTACAAAATAGGGTCTTAACGACCCAACAGATCGTACAACCACCGTCAAGCAGTTAAATCACAGTCGTACAATCACAGTCAAATTCATAGTCCAAGTCAGTCATTTACCTACAAGGCAAAACAGTCATTTTACCCTACAGGGATATTTCGGTAATTTTACACTACAAGGGAAATCCGATAATTTTACAAACTTGAGTATTTCGATAATTTTACAAACTGGGGGTACTTTGGTAATTTTACAAAACGAGGTCTTAACGACTCGACAGAAGGTCCACCGTCGCCTCGAGCGACTTAAGTGACCTAAACAGACCTAACGGTGTAAATGGGCCTAGGCCCATACTTGGCCCAAGTAGGCCCACACGCTCATGTGGCCCATTTAGCCCAAATTTAGTCACGGCTATACGAACACCATAGCCCAGTTCATAATTTGTCACATACCACAAATTTTAACCATGTGGGGCTCACGAGCCCGTTGGGCCCGCACGGCCCATTTCGGCCTAACGCGGCCCAGAATAGCCTATGCCATGTGCGCGACATGACAAGTCTCACTATTTCCCACCTGACAGTCAGATTTACACAAGCGGACCTACAGGGTCCATCGAGGCCTGAAACAATGCTAGTACACGAGAACACTCATGGCGGCCTCTACAGTCTACCGCCCATGGTTTGTAGGCTCGGTTTACCCCACGAGCGATCGCACGCTCGTGAAACCTCAAATTCTGAATTTTCAACTTTTCGGCTTTTGCCGATATTCAATAACGAGGGGTGTGAATACATACTTGTTTATGAGAACGCGTCGAAGTCCACGATCACCAACCTTGGTTAAGCAGGTATGAAATAATCCCTCCTAAAACCAGTGATCACCAATCCATTAGGATTTTCCCACATTCTCATGAACACTTCAACCACAGAGTTCTAGTCCAACTCCACCTCCTACACAACTCAAACAGCAAAATAAATATGCCATTACGCATCCTAAGACTTGAACCTCAGACCTCATAGTTACACAACACGCCACTTTGCCACTCCACCACAAACTCTTTCTATGTTATAAATTCATCAAAAATATTCTTAAAGCCTACCAACTAACATTAAGGCTCCTTTAAGAGAAAAACTTAAATTTTTGCTAAAGCCTAAGTTTGAACCCAGGACTTCTCCAACACTCCCAAACACTCCTAATCACTTACCACTGCAGCAAACCATCAATTGTGATATTTCTTCCACACATAAACTTTTATGTGCAATCTCCTAGTGGCTCTCACGCACAAGGCCCGATACTTCTAGGCCCAAAAATTCAGGGCGTTACAAATCATCACAATTCAAAATAAATTATGTTGAAATCCTTAGATTTTCCCTTCTTTTCTTTAATCAAAAGGTACAAAAGAGAAAGAGTTAGAAAGATTACCAAATTGCTAATTTTTCAATTATTTAGGCTAACACCCTAGTTTCTTCCCTTTATGCAAACTGCTCTTAAATTTCTTTTCTTATAGCATAAACCAAAGAAGAAGATAGAAGAAAGAAAATGAATAATAAAATGAAAGAATGTTCCTGAAAGAATGATGTCTATCTCTATATAACCTTTTCGCACTCGAACACCAAAACCAATTCATCAGCATCAAAATTAATGTTCCTCATCATAATGTCCTACTAAAGAAAATACCTAATTCTAATGTCACGAGACTAATAGTTGAAATTTAACCAATTATCAAATTAGTTAGCAAGATTTACGTAATTACACTAAGACCCTCATAAATAGAAAGTTTTATGATTAGATACCCAGAATTATTGTTGTACTTATCTTTTAACATTTCCAGTTGTGACAATCAATATAGTAACACTGTAAATATTCCTATTTAGTATTTATGGAAACAATGTTCCAAAATTGTATATTTAGACACTACTAGAAACCATGTCGTTACAATCCATCTTTTCAAATTTCATCTTAGTTGGTTCATCCTTGCCCTTTTTTCTTTTCTTTCTTGACCTATCTGACACTACTTTAACTTAAGGTGGTTGAATTGAGTAATTAGTTTTAGGTCAGAAAATTTTGCCCAATAGGTTTTCATTTATTGTCGTTAACAAGGTACTTGTGTTTTACATACCAATAAAAATATAATCTCAACTAGTTATAGTTCAAGTCAACTATATGTTGGTCCTCTTTATGTACAACTTCAAATCCACCATCACCATTCCAAGAAAGAACCTTGCAATGCTTTTAGTGAGATTTCAATCCTCCATTTTTCTACTTCTTAACATGTACTTTGGTCATCATTAGAACTTAAGTTTTCTAGCATGGTAGTGATGGAATTTTATCTTTTATGTAAAATCCAATCATTAAATGCTTTTGCCAAGTTATTGTTTACAACATCACACTTCGAGGAGCCATCAAAGTAGGCCTTAGTCCAATGTTGAATAGGAGTCTCTAGTAGACTATATCTATTGAAATGGATCTCATTACTTCTAATTTGCCATCAAAAGCTTCATTTTAATCCTTTCATTTCTTCTGCCAATTTGAATAAATGTGTACTGCACACAATCTATTATCAACTTGTGGATAATAATTAATAAACAACTTCACAGAACCTTGTAACAATCATAAAAACAAGAAAACAATTATTATAAGTAAACATTTATAATTTTGAACCAAACATATGTGAATTGTAATAGAAAACATTTCTTTTGTTGGTTTGACATTATTGTTATCCTCTCACTAATATAATACTCTATATTAACTAACAATTTCTTTAAAAGCCACCTTTATGGTGTTGCAAACTCCTTTTCAACCACTACCCATTTGGAACAAAAAAAAAACACTATTCAAGCAAGTGGAAGCATCTAGTTTTTAGCATCTTTCCCGATGACCACTAGTATCACCCCTTTTTTGGGTTGCTTTAAAAAATCATCATTTTATTTTCAAAAAGTCTAAAACTCTCAAGCTTAACTATGACACTCATCTCTTTTCACGACGAACCTCTTCTCCCATCACATATTCTCGATGATATAAAACAACATATCTTTTACTACATCTAGTCACCATTTATCCATTCAAGCTACTAGATCCCATTTCATTTCCACAACTTAAACTTATTTACCTTTTACCATTGATTCTATCTCAACTGATCAACACCAAACACTTGTTATGTTGATAACCAATCTACCAACTCAAAACATCTACTAATCTGAACCATCTCCACTAGTTATCCAACTCTCCAACTAACCAGACTGTGTCATCACTTGCTCTTAAAACAAAATTTTCAAGCCCAAAGAAATTTTTGATTACCTACCTCACATCTCTCCCACACCCACCTCTTTAAACAAGTGATCAAATACTCATATTGGTAAGTAGACATCCAAGAGGAGTTTGATGACTTAAAAAGAAATTAAGTTTGGACCCTTGTTCCCTAGTATCCAAATTCCACTGTAATTGAGTACAAGTGGATTGTCATAATCAAACAAAAGTCGAATGATCCAATTGAGCGTTATAGAGCTTGACTTGTTGTAAAAGGGTACAGTCAAAGTAAATGTGTGGATTATCATTCTATTTTTAGTCATGTCATTAAGTTGACAACCATTCACCTTACACTATCAATTGTTGTTCAAAACCAATGGTCATTGCAATAGATTGATGTCAATTATGCCTTACTACAAGGATATCTTGATGAACAAGTTTATCTAAGGAAACCATCAGGTTTTGAAGACTCGAATCATCCTGACTACATTTGTCAATTAAGAAGATTGATATTGTAATAGGCCTATTTCGCCCAGGCCCATTTGAATATAAAAAGTAGAAATTAAAAAACCAAAAATAAAACAAAAATAATAAAATCAAAATAAATAATAGACCAATGTCCATTTACAAAGCTCCGGGCCCAATAAAAGAATTCAAAACCAAAAATAAAACCAACAAAAATAAAAATCCAAAACATGATAAAGTCCATTAGTCAAAAATAACTCATGACCCAATTACATAAAATCTGACCCAACTATTAAAACCCTAGACCCGACTTCAATGGCCCAAACCCGAGACCCAAAAAGGACTCGAAGCTCAGCAGCCTGAGAACGCCAAAAACTTCTGGAATATACTAGAATAGCACCAGAGGATCGGCCTCTCACGAGAGATCCTCACGCACGGCTTCCACGTCACCAGGGTCTTCTCTTCCGTACAGCCACACCTGCAACAAAATACATGAGAAGCAGCAAAATACAATGAAAAATAGCAAAAAGAAAAAAAATAGATTTTTTATAATTTTTAATTCGGATTTTTATGGCTATAAAAAGCCACCGAATGTACTTTGTAAGTTTACGCATACTGAAATACACAAAAGGCCACCAAAATCGAAAGGTGATTTCTGATTCAAATCTCTGGATACTTTATTTTTTTTTGGCTTCATTCTTTTGGATTTTTTGTTTTTATATTCGAAAGCAAAAATAAAAAAGGAGAAAAAAGAAGGAGGGTCTAACCTTGTAAATACGCCATAGATTTCCTTTTGCTTTGTTGAAATCAAAGCTAAGAGGAGATCTCGAGGCTGAAAAGTCATCCCCCAGGCTTGAATATGTGGGTTGTTGTTTGGGGGATGAGAATCGGCAGTTTGAGTGGTGATTTAGGGTTCAGCTGAAGGATAAAAGAAGAAGCTAGGGTTATTGGCCAAATGATTAGGTTTTAGCCCTTATAAAGAACCAAATACGACGCCGTTTCGAGCCTATTTCAGTGGCTCCAAAATGGTGTCGTGTAGAGCCAACCCGACTCGATCCGATTCTTTGCCCCTAGGATCCGCGTGTTTCTGCAGAGAGGGGATAATTGCGCGCAAAGTCCTCCCCTTTCGCACGAGCACTCAATTGCGCCTAATGTGTTTTACTTCATTTTTAAATTTGGCTTTGTAGTTTGCACATGTTTGCATTCTAGTTCGCATCTCAGCTCTGCGTTTTGGGGCCTGGAACATTTCCATCTTTAGTCCCTGGAATTTTGCGCGCATTACGCGTTAGTCCTTAATTTAATTTCAAAAATTTGTAAATTATCCCTTTTATTTTAATTTTATTTTAATTAAGTTTTTTTTTCATCATTTTTAAAAATTCATTTCACATTTATTTTTTAATTCTTGTTTAATTATTTTTATATTTTGAGCTACTTTAATAATTGTATTTTGTTTTAAAGTCATTATTGTAAAATTTTCATAGCATATCATTTTAACATTTTGTATAATATGTTATATAAATGTACTTATACATTATTATATATATATATAATTAAGTGATAAAATTAATTTTATTCTATATATATATTATTAATTTCATGCTATTTTACACATATAATTTCTTTTAAATTTATTCACCTATTTTATTATATAATTTTGTTATTTAAAGGAAAAACTTACATGTTTCATGCATTATGTAAATTATTATTGTATATATACATATATATTGGAGCTTATGTTTGATCTATATACATCATTAATTTTATACATATACTTTCTTTTAAAGTTATTTACATAATTATTTTTAAAAAAATCTATTACATATACAAATTATGATAAAATTAATTTAATTTTATAAGCATTATCAATTCCATGCTATTTTTATCAATTCCATGATATTTTTACAAGTAATTACCCCAAAATATATTTGTGTATAGGTATATATTTTGTAAATCTACTATGTGAATAGTTTATTTCTTAAGATTATACATTATCATGTATTTTTACTATTCTTTCATATCTTATATATTATTTAAGTTCTTGTGTGTATATTGTCAATGTTTTTAACACTTTGCATATGATTTGATTCAAATGTATTCATTCTGTACTAATTCACTTCAATAATTGTATATATATATCCTTAGTTTTTATACAAATTATTTCAAATTCATCAATTCATCAATTCATATATTGTATATATTATGTGTTCATTAGTTCATCACTGGTTTAAAATTGTCTTATATCACATTGGCTTCTAATTTCTATTTTATTTTGTACATTTTATGTTGATGGTTTTATATCATGCCATATATATTGTTGTTGCATATTATTTATTCATTGTTTTATATGTTAAATCAATTGTGGCTCATCCATGCTTGTGAATTTGGGTTATATTTTGGATTAATTATATTTAATTATTTGTTTTGTTAGTTAGTTAAATAAGGTCATATTATCTTCATTCACCAAGTATTAAATTTTATGCATGCATATTATCCCATGATTATTATTTTTTCTTTTGGTTTACAAATGTTGCTTGATAATTTCTAATTTTTTTTAAAATCAATTATTTTATTTTATTTCAAATGATATCAATACGTTTTGAGCTAATTTACAATCATTTAATCAAAAAAAAATTTAAAAAACAAGGCAATGTTCAATATTTGGAAATTCGAGAAATCGTGCCCTACTGTGCTGGGTTTCGATTTTTCGTTGGACTAAATACTTGGACATCCTTTTGTAATTTTTGACCTAAGAGCTTTTGGAAGTCAAAAATCAATCGTGTTTTCAAAGGTATAAAAGATCGTGTCCTATCGTGCTGGATGTGATGCTGTATACCTTTGAAACGAGAAAGTTTTGACGACCAATTTAAACCACTCAAATGTTTTAAAAGGAACCATATTTCAAGATTTTTCAAAAAATCCTAGACATAAGGACAACACTTAATCAATTTGGTACTAATTTTTGGGCGTAGTGAGGGTGCTAACCCCTCCTCATGCGTAATCGGCTCCTGAACCCATTTTTAAATTTATGTGGACCAAAATTGATTTAAATGGAACAAAATATTTACACGTTGTTTTAAAAGTCGATCCCTGTTTTTTCCCAAAAAAAAATGGTTTCGATAGATATATTGATTCAGGCAAGCACCTTGACAATGCAACAAAAAACTCACCAAATTTCTGCTGAAAATTGGCTTCAAACAATCAGCCTCACAGCCTGTGATGCATCATTATATATCCATGATGACTTTGGTATTTTAATTTATCTACTTGTCTTTGTAGATTTCATATTGTGACTAACAATAATTCAATAGTTGTTTAACATGTTATTACTTTTATTTCACAAAAAATTTCACTTAAAGAACTTGGTTCATTATTTTTTTTCTTGAGGTTGACGTAAATACCAATTATACATGGTTTATTCTTGTCACAAAGCAAATAAATTCAAGATATCCTAAATGACTTAGGATTGAAAGACAACAAAGGAATTTTTACTCTAATGAGCTCCTCTCACCATTATAAACTCTAAGATGAGTTTGACCCTATTTATGCAATTATATACCGACAAACTATTGGGAAACTCCAATATCTTTCCTTTACAATACATGATATTCTATTTTTTTTGTGATTAAACTTTCTCAGTTTATGTATGTTGTATCATACATACATTGGAAAGTAATGAAACACATTCTTTTGATACTTGAAACAAACCTTCAACTCTGTTCTTTGATTCATTCGTCATTCGGATCCAAAACTTTATATGTACTTGAATGTAGAATGAGTAGGTGATCACACTGATTGTAGTTCGGTAATTGGTTTTATTCTTTATATTGGTTCAAATCTAGTAAGTTGGTCCTCAAAGAAACAGCCTATCATTGTTTGATCCTCCAATGAAGCTGAATATCGAGCTATCATAGTTGCTACCTCTAAAACTCTTTGGTTTATAAGTTTTGTAAAAGAGTTCAAACTTCCACTGTCTCATCATCTGGAAATCTTTTATGACAATCAAAGTGCAACATCTCATAGTCAGCATCCGATTTTGCATTGCAAAATGAAGCACCTTAAGGTAGATTCACATTTCGTCTATAGTTATGTTCAAATAAAAAATTTAGATGTCACTCACATTTTCACTGCCAATCAAGTTGCTAATACACTTACCATAGCATTGCCTAAAGCAACTTTCATGCTTAACCTCAACAAGTTAGGTTGCTACTCTACGACCCCAAACTTTAAGGGGCATATGGGATGACCAATTCTTTAGACATTAGATTTCTTATTTAAATTTTAAAATTTAAATTTATTTGAATTGCACTCCTCTGTCTAGAAGTTTTGTTGATAGTTTGTTAACAACTTTTATGTATAAATAGATGCACATTCAAGGAATAACACACGGTTCACATTTATTCTTTGCATAAATTTGTTCACTTCCTTACTCTAAATTTTAATATTATGAACTACTATCCTAATTAGTACATACTACAAGTCATCACACCAGATCTATTAAATTTAAAAATAAAAATAAAAACAATTATATTTGGAAAGAAAATTTTTTGAACTTTTTAAAAATAAAGTAGTTTTAAGTAATTTTCTATTTTAACTTATAATTATTTATTAAAATTTAAAATCATAAATACTCCTTAATTGAGTTGGTATTAAGGTAACATTTTATTTGAAGCTTCTTCCCATGTATTTGTTTGTTATTAGTTAGCCCTATGAAATCCTAGGCTTTTTAATTTTATGATGTTAAGTTGCACCATTATGTATAATTATTATATTTTTCAAAGTGAAAGTTACCGAACAAATGATAATATATATATATATCTTGGTTAGCACATTGTCTTTGACTCTCGATTAAGTTTTTTTGATAAGTGTATGTGTCTTCATCTGTTTTAAAGTTTAAGCTTAATGTTATTCGAGTTGGAATGATATTTAAGTAAAGCCATCCCAACAATGATGATTCGATCTTAATCTAAAATTTTTCATACTACTTGTTGAATATAATACTTTTAAAAAATCAATTCAAATGGATTTACTAATAAGTATTTTAAAGAAACTTGTTAAGGTTAGATAGATTAGTTATACTATACTCTCATACTAAATGGAGTAATTGGTAATTGATTTGATAATTTCAAGTAAAACCCTATTTTGAAAGCTAAATTATGAATTCTAGGCAATATCAATTACCAAACCTCAAAAGATTGTAGCTTTGGTTGGATGTTGGTGTCTATTTCAATAGTTCATTCAATTGAAAAAGCCTTAGAAGCTACAGCCTACGAAAGATGCCACCACAATGCATAAGGTTGACATAAGAAAAATGTGTCCAGTTTCTACATTTAATTCAAAAAAAAATCAGATAAATATTAAAAAGATATTATAGTATTCAAATAGAAACAACAGAATGGAAATTTTGTAACGCCCTAATTTTCGGGAATCCTGTAAATGTTGGCATAGGTTTAATTATGTTAGTGGGCCTCTAGAAGGCCCAAGCTTAAGATAGAACCCGGTAATTTTAGTTAATTTTTGTTCCATAAGAAAAAGGGAGTGAAATTATGAAATAGGACCTATGTGAAAATGTTTGAAAATGCTATAGGCTAAATTGAAGTGGCCAAATAAATAGGAGTGCAAAATAGGAGGATTTGCATGACAAACCTCCCATTTTACATGAAGTGACCAGCCATCATGTTGTTGTAGACAAAATGTGCACTTGATATCCATAATTTATGGTACAAATTGATACAAATTGATAATAGGTTAGGTAAATGTTCCATGATAATGGGTTAGGTAAATGTTTCATGATAATGGGTTAGGTAAATGTTTCATGATAAGAATTTCATGTCTTTTGTATTAAAGAATTAAATGGATGAAATATGAAGTTTTATTAAAAGAAAAGGGTGAAAAGAACAAAGTTTTGTCCATCTTTGTTCATCATAGCTGAAAGTTAGAGAAGAGAAAGGAGAGGAGAAAGCTCTTGAGTATTCGGTCATTAGGAGGAGGAAAATTGAAGGTAAGTTCTTGGTACCTTGCTTCTATTTTGAGGTTCATGAGTTCTTCTTGATTCTACCTTAACTCTTGAAGTATATTTTGATTTTTAGTTGTGTTGTGAGCATTTGGTCATGAATTAAAATGAAGGAAATGGTTGTTGTTTCATGTTCTTTTGATGAAAAATGGAAGATATGTGAAGTTGAGCCAAACAAATGAGCATGCATGTGTCTTAGATGCTAAAGGGAAAAATCGGCTAACATGTTGTGCTTTAAAATGATGAAATGGAGATTATGCTTAAGTAAAAATCATAGATATGTGATGATTGATTGGTGATATACATGTTTAAATAACATGCATGCAAGATAGGTGTATGAAAGAGTGATTTGGTAATAAATCTGCTTGGGACAGCAGCAGTAACGTGACTTTGGAAAATCACCATAAATTGTGGGAGATGAATTAGAAGCTGAATAAATTATGTAATTAAAGCTTATTGAGTCTAGTTTCTAATGAAATAAACAAGAACATATTTTTAATACTGTACAATGAGAAATTTGATTCGTAATGAAGAGTGGTCAGATTAGTCAAACAGTGAAACATGTGAAACTTTGAGAAAAATCTGGTATTGATTGGCTAAACCAAAAATTCTGAAAATTTTATGAATAGAAGATATACGAGTCTATTTTCAAGGAAAATTAACGGAACTTGATTTGGAGTTTCGTAGCTCCAGTTATAAATGATTTAGTGACTATTGCTCAGGAAGACAGCTTGCAGTGAAATTATGATTATGTGGTAAACATTGACAAAAATTTGTTAATGAGTTGCTTATTGTTTTCTTATAAGCTTACTATGATCTGTAGGTGTGGTTGGTCGAATATTGTAAGGGGTTAATACGTAGTTTGTATTTGAATAGTTAGATTAACGTGTTAGTAATCCAATTGTAGGCGGTTCGTGTGTGGATCTCGTCAGCATATCGTCGCAAACAGGTGTGTAACTAACACCCTCTTTCTTAGTCTAGATCGGCAAAAGTCGAAAATCAGAAATGCCGAAAACCGGTATTTTGTAGATTTACGT
Organism: Gossypium arboreum; assembly: GCF_025698485.1. Classification (NCBI taxonomy): domain Eukaryota; kingdom Viridiplantae; phylum Streptophyta; class Magnoliopsida; order Malvales; family Malvaceae; genus Gossypium; species Gossypium arboreum. Next base: position 99,638,833 of record NC_069080.1, read on the forward strand.
GTCGCGAATGCTCGTGAGGTAAATCGATTAATGTTTTTGGTAAGCTGCAATGTTTGGACTGCAAAGTGCATGATTTACGTGCCCTCGATATTTTTGGGCTTAATGGGCCAAAATTGGAATGATAGGCCAACGGGCCCAATTCGTAAGAACCCTCGATGCGTGATTACGTAGTACGTGAAAGGTAGGAATATGCATGAAAAACCCTAAAATAGATAAATTACTGAAATACCTTTAAAAGTGAAAATTTTACGCTTTTACCCTAGTAGATAAATTACCAAATACCCTAGGGTTAAATTGACCTAAATGCATGTTTGATTGTTGTTATTTACTTGCATGCCATGTTGTTATTATCGATGCATGGGATTGGGATATTGACGGAGGAAGTCTTGAAAGTGGCTTGTCCACGTCTTGGAGGCTTTGCCTCAATTCTCGATAACCGAGCGATGAAAGTGCAAGCTGTGGAGTGTTAAATGGGTGGGTTGAGCTATTCCCCACATGGAGTGTATGGCTGGTAATGGGTGGAGTGTAGTGGTTGGTGGGTTGAGTAGTCTCCCAAATGGGCTTGCATATGTTTCTTGATGTTGCATGTATTTTGAAATGGGCCTATGGGCCATCTTGTTATCTGAATAAGGGCTAAGGCCCGGTTTATTATAATCTGAAAAGGGCTCGGCCCAGACCACTTTATTACCCAAATGGGCTTGCATATGTTTCTTGATGTTGCATGTATTTTGAAATGGGCCTATGGGCCATATTGTTATCTGAATAAGGGCTAAGGCCCGGTTTATTATAATCTGAAAAGGGCTCGTCCATTACCACTGTATTACTGAATGGGCTTAGGCCCAATAGGCTTGAGTGACTTGGGCTTTGAATGGGTTTTCCTTACACATTGAGTTTCCCAAACTCACCCTTTTATTTTCATCCACGCAGAAATCCCCAACCATAGTGGGCTTGGAGTCGTGAGGGAATTCGGAGTGGCCACCCGCTTCGAAAGTTTGATTTTCTTCTGGTGAACTGGACAATAAGGCCGCTTAATTATTTTTGATGGTTTTAATATGTATTACTAAGATAGGTAATACTTATTTTAACTGTTGAAATTGGATAGCTTTAGGGCGCGCTTTCAAAAACAACAATTGATTTCAAAATAACACGACAACAAGCAAAGCTTCCGCAATGAAAGTATTTTCCAAAATTAATCACTTTTCCTAAAAATGACTTAATCAAATTGGTTTCCTAGAAATATCCATGACGTTAAGGTGTGGCAATGGCAATATGCATGTCTAGGATTGGATCCGAAGGGAGCTTGGTACTTAAGCAGTCCGATGGACTCACCACCTCTTTTCCGGTTTCCTACCTGGTGCACAGTTTCCATTCACTTTAACCTTTAATGAATTAATCTTTTGAACATCAAGTACGATTTTCTAGACTTAGAATGGAAATTTTTTTTTTACGTTTTTGATGTGGCATGCCGGATCTGGCCATAACTTCTGAGCCGAGTTTGGGGTGCTACAAATTTAAAAAATAATGTTTAATCATTAATCCCTGAGGTCTACTTAATTTGGTCAGGGGGATAGCAATGAACAATTACTTTGGTTGCAAGGAAGTGTTGGATTCTTTTGAAGCCAAACTGCCTCTTCCGGTATAGCTGGTGTGTCTCAAACTCAATACAATTGATCCTAAAAGCTCATGACTTCTTGTCTTTTATTGGTTTCTCAATGATGAATGTGATGTAGGGTAACCCTTAATTCCAATATTTAAACAAATAGTTCCTATCGTACTTTTCAATATGTATTTTATATTCAGATGGCCAATCCATTCCACCATATTTTCTTTTTGTTAGGGAGACGTTGCCTTACACTACTAATCATTATAATAAATTATTTGATTTTCAAACTAAAAAATATTATTATAATCTCTATTTAATCTTTAGTGTATTTTAGCCTTGAAATTTGTTTTGTTTATCAAATCACCCCAAAATAGATAAAAAATATAATAGTTATTAGCTTTGTTGATGTGGTATACATGTCACTTTAGCAATTAATTAATTTTAAAATTTTAAAATTTTAAAAAATTATAATTTTTTATTAAAATTATTAAAAAAGTATAAAATAAATTATTTGCTAATGGGCATACACATGGGCTGTCACGTGAATGCCACATCAACAACCTTAATTAACATTAAGTTTTCCATCCATTTTGGATTATTTGATAAACAATGTAAGTTCAATAGTTAAAAAATACGAAAGTTTAAATGGAGAGCTAAAATAACTTTTTTTACTAAAGTTGGAGGGCCAAATAAATCATTATAACAAAATTATTCCCTCATGAGTTACCTTTAAACCTGCTCATGGGCCAAACTACCCGCTCAAAAAATGGGAAAGTTTGGACAAAAATACAATGCCCTAAAATGGGCTTGGGTAAAATTTAAAGCCCATTTTCTATATGGGTTGGGCCTTGAGTAAAATTTTCTGCCTGAACCCGACCCAATCCAAATATATTATGTTATAAAAATTAATTAGACTAATTATATATGTTAAATAATAATTAAATATGTTTATATTTATATTAAATCATTAACCTAATAACAATTAAACTCATTACCCAAAACCTAAAAAACCTTACCCAACTAAATAACTCAACCCAAAATATAAAATTGTAAAATTGTATTTAATACAATAAAATATTTATTATATTTATGGTAGTATTTTTAATATAAATACTTTTTAATGTATTTTTTATGTGTTAGAAAAAAAATTTATCTTAGCTCTTTTTAATGTATTTAGTGTATTATATTTTTTAAATGATTTTTAAATAAAAACTAATCTAAAAAATCAAATATGAGTGGACTGGGTTGGGCCCGAATTTACATTTCTTAAATCGGATCGAACGTAAACAAAAAATCAAACCCATTTCTTGGATCGGGTAGAACTCAAAAAGTTAATCTAAATACCTTGCATGAATCAAACTCGGCCCATAATCACCTCTAGTTACCTTTAATATAAATGCTAAGATACCTTCCTTTAAAATAAAATTAATCTAAAAATTAAATATGAGTAGACCAGGTTGAGCCCGGATTTACCTTTCTTAAATCGGATCGAACGTAAACAAAAAATTAAATCCATTTTTCAAATCAGGTCAGACTCAAACTTAAAAAATAAATCTAAATACCTTACATGAATCAAACTCAGCTCATAATCAACCTACTTACTTTCATTATACATGATAAGCTACCTTCTTTTAATCGTAGCATTTTTTTTTTTTTTTTTCAGTGTATTCTTTTATAGATTTTGGTTTACTTTAAATGTTGTATTTTAAAGAGATTGATTGGAATTTGAGAAATAAGTCATAACTTAATTTGAAATTCATATCTAATCTATATATATATATATATATATTATAGTTTAGAATGCATATTTAAAGGAGTAGATGTATGATAACTTACAAATCTATTTAATATTTATCTTAGGAAAAAATTTAAAAGGAAACTAATTGTTTGTTGGCATGCAGGAAAAACCTTTAAAATTATTTTAATATTAGATTTTGGATATATAATAGTTTCGAATCAAATTTCTTTAAAAGAAAAAAAATCTATTGGCTCATGGTAACTTGCTCTAGTCCCCTTACGAAACTTTTGTTATTGGGTTAACCATTCACTTTACATGTTTCTAGCGATTCACATTGCATCATCAAATGATACAAGTCTTGGATAAAAATCTAACGCACTAGAATGCTCTTGTTGATGATCCTTTACTCCGACAGCATTTAGGGTTATTCGAACAATGTAATATCTGACACTGGATAAATCCTTAACTCTTTTCCCTCTTACTAAGACTACAGAATGTTCTTGTAAATTTTGGTCAATATCAAATATATTAAAAGTAATTTCAAACCCAGAAACTAAAAAATAAACTTACTTTATTGTTGTTTTAGTTTTTCATTTCTAAATGACATTGGCTTTATTTGGAGTGCATATTTTTGCACCAAATTTATGTTTTCTTATGTACTAATTAATAAAAGTTAGATCTTGTACATGTGTTTTTTATTAATTGTAATTATAAATACAAGATAAATTATTATGTTGGTCAATATCCTAAAAATGAATATGATGTGCTAATTATGTATATGTTATTCAATGGATGAAACTGATTTGATGGTCTTGGTTCTTTATAGAATTTAAAGATGTTAATTTTGTGAGGTTTAATGATAAAAAATTTGATATTCCTTAAATAAAATTTTAAATTTGAGTTTTATTAATGGAGAAAATAATGTTAAGAGAACTTTCCTCTTATTTAAGAGTCCCAACCTTAAATTTAGTCGAAATTTATGTGACTATCCAGCTCTTGCTACATATCATTTGACCCCATTTCTCCACCAACCAAACTTTGGCTTTCTTGAATGATAATTGTAGCGACGTAAAATTTGCTTTCGGTCGCTAATTGTGGCGATTTAGTGAAAACTCGAAAACTAAAGTTTGATTTTGAAATAAAAAGGGGGAGTCGCCACCGATCCTTTTTATAGGTGTGATCGGACACCTAATAAATTTATTTTTAAAACAAAAAAGAAGGCCGAGTTTAGGTCTACGTCAAAATCCAGAGAAAAAGTAGGGTTCAGGAGTCGGTTACGCGCGAGGAAGGTAGTATCACCCTCGCGACGCCCAAAATTGGTATCTTGTAAAACACGTGTTGTCTTGATTTTCAAAAATACAAGTTCAATATAACATTTAGTCGTGATTCATTTGAAAAGACAAGAATTTTTAATCTTTTTGATTTTTTTAAGAAGGATATACCGTTTTAACACGAGTCAATTGATGTTCACCCAACATAGCGATGAAAACGACGACTTAGTGTTAAACCGATATGTTGCCTTTGATTATTGAAATTAATTAGAAACAAGAATGTGATTTTCGAAGTAATGTAAAACAAAATTGATATAGAATAAAAATAAATAAATGAAAGAGTTAGGTACATATTGAAGCAGATAATCAATGTGACAATACTATTAAAACGTAATAACAACGCATGCAAGATTAAATATAATGATAGTATCAAATACAAGAAAACAATTAATATACATACATAAAATGATATTAAGAACAGTACGTCAAAACACACACACACACACATATATATATATATAATTAGTAATAATGTTAGAAATATATTATATATAATATTTGAAATATTCATGAAATGATAAAATATATACAACAATTAATGTTAAAAATATACATAATAATATATATTGAAGGATGTATGTACATAAGAAATACATACACCAATTTGTATAATAACATTATAAAAGAAAAGAGACAAATAATAAAGTATTGAAATGAAATAATGGAAAAACTATATATACATATACACATATATGATGAAAATATATAGTATTAATAACAATAATAAGGATTTTACATATATGAAATAGCATGAGAAATATACACATGAAATAGTATATAAAACTAATTAACAGTATAAGTGTATGTACACGATATATAAAAGAAAATATATGCATGAAAATATATACATGAAATATTATAAAAATATATAATCATGGGTTCTAAAGTATATTCACGAAATAATGTATAAAAATATATAAATAATGATATAAAAAAGTATATACATGATAATATATATGTAAAATATTAGAAAATATATGTACATAATATACGTGTGAAAAATATACACATAATATAGTATTAGAACATAATAATAATACAACATTAAAAATATATATGATATATATAAAGTATAGTGTTAAAACACATGTATATATAATATATGAAGAATATATATATACGTATAATACTAAAATATTTAGGTGATGTATACATATTAGAATAGAAACCTTAGTAATAATATTACATAAGTATATACAAATATATTAAGTATGTACGTATTATAAATTTATGAATATATAATAAAACGTAAACTAATGCATAATAATAATAATAATAATAATAATAATAATAATAATAATAATAATAATAATAATAATAATATAACAATAACAAGAGTATTTAATAAGGAAATAAAAATAAACGAAAAATGACTAAAATCAAATAAAAACAGAGTTGTGGGGCCAATTTAAAATAAAAACAAAGAAAAGGGACTTAATTATAACACGCGTATAACTTGGAGGGGTCAAAAGCGTAGTAAATCCGAGCCTCCAAAACGTACCATATTGAACAGGACCAAATTGAAAACCATGCAAAAATTCAGGGCCAAATTAAAACTAACGCAAAACTTGATTATAAATGCCAGAAAATCGGAAGGACTGCGTGCATAAATAACCCATTCAAACAAAAACATGCAGATCCTGAGGTGGGTCGGGTCGGACGATTCGGGTCATGCTCAAAACGACGTCATTTTGGGGTTAATGAGCAACCCCCAAAACGACGTCGTTTTGGTGGGCTATATAAGGCCCTAATTTGACAAAAAAAAATCATTTGATGAAGAGGAAAGAAAAAAAAAAGGAGAGAAAGAAGAGAGAAGGGAGAGGGAGAGGGAGCTCCGGCCAAGGTGGCTGGTCACCGATCCGGCCACGGACCCTCGCCAGCACCAGCGCCGGCCACCGTACACGGTGGCCGAAAAAGGTAAAAGTTTTGTTTTTTTTTTGTTTTTTTTACGCTTTATAATATTATTTTATTTTATATTTATGTGTTTATTGATATAGAAAAAATAGATTCGAAAATAAAAATTGAAAAATAAAAATAGAAAATTCACCTTAAGTTTTTAGTTTCTGATTTTGTAATCTGAGATGTTCTCTTTGCTTGGCTGCTATTTTTGTTTATCTAAATGCTGAAGGAAATGCTATTGTTTTGGATTTGAAATGTTTTCTTATATCTTCTGTTTTTTCAAAACTGCGGAATCCTTTTACATTGATTTCCATGGCTTTTTATAGCCTTACAATTTTCATTTTCTTATTGGTTTCTGTCTCTTCATCTTTGCAGGGTGGTTGAACGATGCTGTATGGTGGTGGCAGAGGCATGGGGTGCAGGGGGTGGTTGCAAGTGGGTAAGTGGGAGTCGGCCGAATTTAGGGGCTAGGGTTTCGGTGGTTAGCTTAGGGTTAGGGTATTGGGCTGTTGGGTTTAAAATGTATTTGGGTTTATAATTGGGCCTTTGGGTTTGGGTAGTTAGTTGGGTAGGTTAGGTTTTAATTTGTTGGGTTTTGGGGTTATGAAATGGGCCATTCGGGTTTTGGGGTTTAAAAATGGGCAAATGGGTAATTGGGCTTAGCTAAATGTGATTGGGCTTTGTGGGTTAGTTTAGGTTTGTAATCGGCCCAAAATTGGCCTGTAACAACTGGCCCTCTTTGCTCATTGTCATGTAATGGGAATAGAGCAAAGACAAAATGAAAGGCCAATTTTGCCCTGTCTTGCTGAGTCTTGACTTCTTTGGTGCTCTTCTTGTTCAGATAGTCTCCTTCCAGTCCACTGCATCTTGTAGCTTTGGTTCAATCCATTGTATCTTTCGATATACGCTTTGTAACTTTGGTCTACCCCAATGTAGCTTCAAGGATATGAGATTTGTGGCTTCGATCTGCTTCGCTTGTAACTTTAGAAAGATAAGATATACATCTTCAATCTACTCTTCTATCGCTTCAGTGAGATAGGGTTTGTGGTTTTCTCTTCTGTAACTTTGGAAAAGCAAGATCTGATATCCTTGATCAGCTCCATTGCACCTTCAGGGGGACGAGACTTGCAACTTTGACCTGCTTCACTGCAACTTCAGGGAAGCCAAATCTGGTGTCTTCCATCAGCTCTCATCTTTATTCTTTACTCGACATGTGATCTTGAGCTCAACTTATTTCTCGCAATATGAATTGACTCTTTAAAAACAGACATTAAAAACAGAAATTGAAAATATCTCAACACGTGAGCCAAGGCTCAACTCATCTCTCGCAATATGAGTTGGTCTTTTTGAAACTTAATTTGAAAGGTAGATTTTGAAAAACAGAAATTAAAGGGCTCAACTCACCTCTCGCAATATGAGTTGATTTTTGAAAAACAGAAATTAAAAGGCTCAACTCACCTCTCGCAATATGAGTTGACTTTTGAAAAACAGAAATTAAAATGCTCAACTCACCTCTCGCAATATGAGTTGATTTTTGAGAAATAAAAACTCGGCATGTGAGTCGAGGCTCAACTCACCTCTCGCAATATGAGTTGATTTCTGAAAGCAGAAATAAAACATCAAAATACCAAAACCTGTCATTTGGTAGAACTCAGATGTCTTTTCCTCTGATTCAATGCAGCTATCGTCGCATCCTCTTGCTTTACTGAAGTACCTGTATATGTCATGCATGATGTCATCATGATATGCACATGTCTGTCTTAAATGTCTTTATGCCTACATGATTATGCAATGCACTTTAGGCGTGTTTGTCGTATGTCTTTTTTGTTATGATCCCTGTGATGATTTGCATTCATTGCTTTGACTCTTGACTTCCTCTTCAGGCCCAGTACCTGTCCTCTAGCTTCACGAGTAATCTACGTTTCTCCGATATCACTCTTTTGCCCCTGGTTGAACTTTGTCCTTACTTTGAGGCTATTGTATTTGTCAAATTTTCATCCAGGTAATGCTTAACATTACTTTTATTTAGAGTATGTCATTTCACTATTTATCATGTAAATAAACACATAATGAGATGCATGAAAATGGTTAGGTAGGGGCAAAAAGGCTACCCCACATTTATTTATTTCAAATGTAGCAAACAAAGAAAGTTAATCAATGATAGTAAAAAAGTGTCATAAAGAAAAAAAAAAGGAGATCGCATTCAACGGACACAAATGCTCTAGATATTCAACACATGAGCTCTTCCCCGTTCCTCAATCCAGAATCTTTTCGAGCATGGCTTCTTGCGTAAAAGATTTCGAGCTTTCAGAAATACTTCAAAATACTATAGTCTTGCTGTTTGACCCACTATTCGACCGCCTTATTCCTTAAGCCCGGGTTTCTTTTATTAGAACGCCCTTTCGGGTTTTCATCCTAATCTTTTGTGTTTAATCAAGACGCCCTTTTCGGGTTTTCACCTTGATCCCCCCCCCTTTTTTTTAAGATGCCCTTTTTGGGTTTTCATCTTGGTTTCCTTTTTCAAGCATAATATTTCTTTACAGCATCTGAGTTCACTGGATTCCGTAACTCCTTCCCATCCATCTCGATGAAAATTAAAGCTCCGCCCGAGAATGTCTTTTTTTACGACGTATGGACCTTCCCAATTTGGTGCCCATTTTCCCTGGAAGTCTTTTTGTATTGGGAAAATCTTTCTCAACACGAGTTCTCCTTCGTGGAATTCTCTTGGCCGAACTTTCTTGTTATGGGTTGCGATCATTCTCTTCTGGTACATCTGTCCATGGCAGATTGCCTTCAGACGTTTTTCTTCAATAAGATTTAACTGGTCATATCGAGCTCGAACCCATTCTGCTTCTTCTAGTTTTGATTCCATTAAGACTCGTAGAGAGGGGATCTCAACTTCGATAGGTAGCACAGCTTCCATTCCATAGACCAGAGAGAAAAGAGTTGCTCCCATAGATGTCCGCACAGATGTGCGATATGCATACAAAGCAAATGGTAGCTTCTCGTGCCAGTCTTTATATGTCTCGGTCATTTTCCCAATAATCTTCTTAATATTCTTACTGGCCGCTTCAACAGCCCCGTTCATTTTCGGGTGATAGGGTGATGAGTTATGATGCTTTATTTGGAATTGTTCACACACCTTCTTCATCATCTTGTTGTTCAGATTCATAGCGTTATCTGAAATGATTCTTTCAGGCAAACCATATCGACAAATGATTTCCTTTTTCAAAAACCTAAAAACTGCAGTCTTCGTCACATTGGCAATCGAAGCGGCTTCTATCCATTTTGTGAAGTAATCAATGACCACAAAAATGAATCGGTGTCCATTAGAAGCTTTTGGGGAGATCGGCCCTATAACATCCATGCCCCACATAGAAAAGGGCCACGGAGAAGTCATGACGTGAAGGGGCGACGGGGCTACATGAATTTTATCACCATAAATTTGGCATTTGTGGCATTTTCGTGTAAAACTAATGCAGTCACTTTCCATCGTTAGCCAGTAATAACCGAGTTTCATAATCTTCCTGGCCATAGTGAAACCATTGGCATGTGTCCCACAGATTCCCTCATGGACATCTTCAAGTATTTTTCTGGTTTCAGCAGCATCCACGCATCTCAAAAGCACTTGATCTTTTCCTCTTTTATACAGGATATCCCCATCAAGAACAAACCCTGTTGCCATTCTTCTGATTGTTCTTTTGTCTTTCTCATTTGCTTGCTCGGGATACCTTTGATTCTTGATGTATTCTAAGATATCATGGAATCATGGCCGTCCATCTGGTTCTTTTTCAATGTTGAAACAATGTGCGGGGACTTCATATATACTCATTTGAAGAGGCATTATTTCTGTTTCTCTGTTTGCTTTGAACATTGAAGCCAAAATGGCCAGGGCATCAGCTAACTGGTTTTCTTCTCGTGGGAAGTAATTAAAAGTTATTTCTTTGAATTCTTTAATCAACCCTGCCACGAGATCACTGTATTTGACTAATTTTGAATCCCTCACTTCCTAATCTCTACGGATTTGATAAATCACCAATGTTGAGTCTCCGTATACCTCTAAAGTTTGGATGTTTCGTTCAATTGCTGCACGAAGTCCCATGATCTGAGCCTCATATTCCGCTATGTTATTGGTACGTAAGAAATTCAGCTGGCGGTGAGCGGATAATGGTTCCCTTCGGTGATCTTGTGGATCGCTCCAATCCCATGCCCCAAGGCATTCGATGCGCTGTCAAAGCTCATCTTCCATGACTTTTCTTTTGATGACTCACATTCTTTTTCTGTAATGCACATCAAGTCTTCATCTGGGAAATCAAATCTCAATGGCTCGTATTTCTCTGTTATTCGAGTTGCTAAGAAGTCAGCTTTATCGACTTCTGACTTACATAGGCCATGTCATATACCGATAAAAGGATCTGCCATCGTGCCATTCTTCCTGAGAGTGCAGGTGATTCCATCATGTACTTTATTGGGTCCAACTTTGAAATTAGCCATGTCGTATGATCTGACATATATTGCACGAGTCTCCAAGCTACCCAAACCGAGCGCAATAAGATTTTTCTATGGACGAATACTTTGCCTCATATTCAGTAAACTTTTTGCTGAGGTAGTAGATCGCCTTTTCTTTCTTTCCTGACTCGTCATGTTGCCCCAGTACGCAACCCATTGAATTCTCGAACACAGTCAAATACAATATCAATGGTCTTCCCGGCATTGGTGGTACTAGCACTGGAGGACTAGACAAATACTATTTTATCTTGTCAAAAGCCACTTGGCACTCCTCGTTCCATTCTCCAGGATTATGTTTTTGAAGGAGTTGAAAGATTGGGTCGCATTGGTTGGTAAGCTGAGGGATAAATCGGGCGATGTAGTTTAATCTCCCTAAAAATCCTCTGACTTCCTTTTACGTGCGCGGAGGTGGTAACTCTTGAATGGCTTTTACTTTATCTGGATCAACTTCAATGCCTCTCTCGCTGACAATGAAGCCAAGCAATTTTCCTGAGGTAGCCCCAAACGTACATTTGGCCGGATTAAGCTTTAGCTGGAACTTTCTCAGTCTGTTGAACAACTTCTTCAGGTTCACTACATGCTCTTCTTCCCCTCGGGATTTAGCAATCATATCGTCGACATAGACCTCTATTTCTTTATGCATCATGTCATGAAATAACGTCACCATAGCCCTCTGATATGTTGCCCCAGCATTCTTTAACCCAAATGGCATCACCTTGTAGCAGAATGTTCCCCACATTGTTATGAAGGTAGTTTTCTCCATATCCTCAAGGGCCATCTTGATCTGATTATACCCGAGAATCCATCCATGAAAGACAACAATGAATGTTTTACTGTGTTATCCACCAACGTGTCAATGTGTGGCAAGGGAAAATTATCTTTAGGACTTGCTCGATTCAGGTCATGATAGTCTACGCACATTCGTACTTTGCCGTCTTTCTTTGGTACCGGGACTATGTTAGCCACCCACTCTGGATATTTGGAGGCTTGTAGGAAGCCAGCATCGAATTGCTTCTTGACTTCATCTTTTATTTTCAACAACATCTTGGGTCTCATCTGTCTTAACTTTTGTTGAATGGGTTTGCATTCTGGCTTTAATGGGAGCTTATGGACCACTATATCTTCATCCAATCCTGGCATGTCCTGATATAACCATGCGAATACATCTTTGTACTCGCGGAGCAAAGCAATCAAATTGTTCCTGGTGCCCCCTGAAATAAAGGTCCCAATCTTCACCTCTTGCTTCCTTTCTTCATTTCCCAAATTTATTGTTTCAACAGATTCTTGATGAGGTAAAATCTGTTTATCCTCTTGATTCCACCATTCTTAGCAAGTCAGGAGACTAGACATAGTCTTCAGCATTTTTTTCGGCTTCGAATTCTCTTAAATAAATAGCCTTCTCAAAATCGATTTCAGGACTAGTAACGGGTTTGTTCATGCTGTTAATATCTGAGCACCTGAAAGTTGGATGGAAAAGGAAACTATAGAGTGGCATCCAAGTATTGGAACCAACAAATGAAATATTATGGCATGGTGTGAGGCAAATGTACAGATAGGCTATGAAATGAGAAGGTAATTATGAAATTAGTGATAATGCGAAAGATCGTGACAAAATACATCTTCATTGATATTCATTTAAATGATAAAGAGCGAATGCAAGCTCTTACAAAAGAATTCTATTATATCTAAGGACACAATAGAGGGTTAATGTTTGAGCATTACTAAAAGAAGGTCCTCGGCAGTCCAATTGTTCAACATGAAACCAGGAGGACAAGGGCGTATCGTTGAAACATATTTAATTGCCTCACTTCCTTTGTCAATGACATTTATACTGACATTCTGAAGACCCCTTTCAATTAATAATAGTGTGCTTTGTATATTATCCTGTCCGGGGTATATCATCCCTGCAGATGTAAATATTTTTTATAAAGGAGGGTACGTTATTGGCTCTCATTCTAATTCTCAGCCTAAGGTTCTTGCGATCCTTCTTTCTTGATCCTTCTTCCATTGTTTTCTTCTTTGACGTATGTCTGGCTGGAACCCCAAACCGTATCGGGCTTTGTGGTGTACTGACTTTAGAGCCCTGATTATTTCTTGCAGATATCTCCCTAGACCTTTTCTCGCTCGAGCTCCCCTTCCTACAGTTAGTTTGACACCCATCCTGGTATTTCTTGACAGTTTTGGCGCAGGAATTCTGTTTCCCTCAGCGACGAATGTGGCATTGACAAATTCAAGGGATTGGAAGGAACATTCTATAACATCTTTGCTCACTTCAATGTATGGCGCATCAGCAGAGATAGATGCGACAATGTCTTTTTCTCCCTCGATGGTGACCAAATAGCCATCCATGATAAATTTCACCTTTTGATGGAGGGATGATGGGACTGCTCCAGCAGAATGGATCCAAGGTCTTCCCAAGAGACAATTGTATGATGGTGTAATATCCATGACTTAAAATTCAACATCGTATATGTAGGGACCCACTTCTAGAGGGATCTCGATTTTTCCTATGACTTCATGTCTTGTTCCGTCAAATACCCTTACTGTAGAATGGCAAGGCCTTAGATAGGACAAATCTATCGGAATTCTAGAAAGTGTGGCCAAAGGCATGACGTTGAGTGCCGATCCATTGTCGATGAGCACGTTCGGTATTATATAGCCCTTACAACGGGTGGTGATATGCAATGCTTTCACTGAACCTCTACCATTAGGTGGTATTTCATCATCACTAAAAGAAATGAAATTATTCGCATTTAGGTTATTCACCCATCTGTCAAGCTTCTCAACAGATATATTGTTTGTCACGTAAGCTTGATTCAACACCTTCAATAAGGCGTTGTAGTGCGGTTCTAAATTTATCAGCAGAGATAATACCGAGATTCGTGCTGGCTGCTTACTCAATTGTTCTACCATGTTGTACTCACTGTGCTTGATAAATTTTAAGAATTTCTGTGCTTCCTCCTCGTCTACAGGCTTTATAGCTTCTTGTTCAGGCACAGTTTCATACTCATCTTTGGTCACGTGCATCAGTGCTTTTCCTTTCTGTTTCAAGTCACTGTTCTTCTTCACTGGTTCGACCTCTTTCGAATAACATCTTCCACTACGAGTGAAATGACCTACTTTCCCAACACTTTCAGTCATGGCTTTGGGTTTTTCATCTTCAGGTGTGACGATATTGACGTCATATTTCCATGGAACTGCTTTATTGTCCTTGTAGGGGAAAGGAGATGGTACCTCGATTATCACTTTTGGTTTCACCGGCTCCTTCTTTGCGTCATAATAAATTATTAACGATCGGTCGGCGCTATACAGGAAACCTGACGATTGATGGTCAGAGGTACATATTTCTCCTCCATCGGCCTCTTCGCCTTTATAAAAGATCTCAATCTCTTTATTATCCAACATGTTTTGCAGTAATATCCTGAACTCTTCGCAGGACTGAATGTCATGTCCTTCAAAACCATGGAATTCGTAAAAACTTTGACCTTTTTCATTTCTTCCTTCGAATATTTTGTTAAGATGACAGAGCAACCCCTTTTCAACTAGCACCTCCCAGATTTTCTGCAGAGGTGTTCTTATTTCAGAAACCCATCTTCTACTTTGTCGTTTGTCTTCCTCTTCCACTGCGCTCACATTCCCTTCGGCGTGATTTGGGAATAGGTTTCCGGACGTACCGCTAGTACCATCAAATCGCAGAATGCCCGCATCGATGAGTCCTTGAACTCTCCTTTTGAAGGTAAGGCAGTTTTCCGTAAAGTGCCCCTGGTTCCCGGCATGATATGCACAACTAGCATTTGGATCGTACCATTTCGGGTATGGAGGTTTAAGGGGTGCCATGTAATGAGGGGATATTAATTGCTTTTCCAGGAGTTTGGGGTACAGTTCCCCATACATCACAGGAATAGGGGTGAATTACGGTCTCTCGGGATTGGGTCTTGTTGGTCTTGGTTCATTTCTGGGTTGGTTTTGAGCTGGTAGAGTGTTTTGTGGGAATGTAGTGACGAGCCTTTGGTTGTTCATGGCATATACAGGGTACGAAAGAGGTGGTACTTGGTAGTAAGGGGTCTGAGGAGGATAATAGAAATTCGGAGGAGGATAATTTCGAGGTCGGGGTTGGTTTGGATATGGATTAGGGGTATAACGGCTTCCCATTCCCACCATATGGGCTTCTGGTTCTTTCTTCTTCATGGGCGCTACCCTTTTTGAACTTTCTTGACCTTCCATTCTACCGCTCTTGACGGCATTCTCTATAAGCTCACCGGATATTACAATATCCGCAAAGTCCTTCGTGGCACTTCCCACCAGTTTGTCATAGAATGATGCTCTCAGTGTATTGATGAAAAGGACTGTTATCTCAGTCTTAGTCAGTGGAGGCTCCACTTGGGCCGAGATATCTCTCCACCTTTGCGCGTACTGTCTAAAGGTTTCTGCTGGTTTCTTTTCTATCATTTGTAGGGTCATTCGATCAGGCACCATATCCAATACATGCTTGTACTGCTCACAGAAGGCTGACGTCAAGTCCTTCCAGGATCGGATCTTTTCCCTACTAAACTGGTTGTACCACCAAAGAGCTGGTCCTACTAGACTATCCTGAAAACAATGTATGAGTAGCTTGTCTTCATTCACGTAACCAGTCATTTTCCGGTGAAACATAACAAGATGCGCTTTTGGACATCTCGTGCCATCGTATTTTTCGAAATCTGGTACTTTAAATTTCGGAGGTAGAACTAGATCAGGCATCAAATTGAGCTCTTTGGCACTCAGTGCAGAGAAGGCTTCAGTACCCTCTATTGCTTTAAGTCTTTCCTCTAAGCTCCTATACTTCTCTTGAACCTCGTAATCACTGATTTTTAACTTGGCTATTTCTGCTGGATCGTCCAAATCTGGAACGAGTGGATCAGCAGGACTAGCCCCTGGGTTTGATACAAACATTCCTTGCCCTTTGTGAGCAAGTGGCACCACCCGTTGCTCCAGGTCTGTGGGTTCCCCTTGGGTGTACCCTCTTTGTGTTGTGTGGGCGTGCGGCAGAGTGAATCCTGGGGGATAGAGCGGATCTTGACTGTGATTAACTCTTAACTGAGGTTCCTCGACGTCAGGGCTTTGCATGGGTCCCTTTCCTTTAATTAAAGCTGACATTATTTCCATCATCTTGGCCATTTGATCCTTCTGTTCGAGTGATTCTTCTCGAGATCTCACCATTAAATCTCTTGTCTCTTGCTGCGACTTGGCCAACTGCTCTTGTAATTTCCTCTGCACTCTTTCCATCCTTTCAATTCTTTCATTGAATTCAGCCTCCATTGCCCTAGCTTGTCGACGCGTTCTATACGAATGACATGGTTCTAGTCTCGTGGTATTACAACTTCGAATTGTATGTTTTAACCTCAGCGAACGATTATGGGATATGCAATGGATGAATGAATGAATAAATGAATCCATAAATGTCAAATAAATGTTAGTCATAAAAGAAATGCAAGAAGTTGGTGTTAATTTCAAGATAGCCCCTATTTTAGGCATTTCATTCATCAAAAGAGTTTATTACAAAACATTTTGCCATTTTCGATTCAGCTATTACACAAACTTCCTAGCTATATCGCCATATTTCTTTACTCGTGCTAAGAATTCTGATATATTCGATCTTCGACTTGGAGGGAATTGGCATATGAGAATTTCAGCTTCTTCCGATAGTTGTACCACATGCATGGCTACCCCACGAATTTCATTTATCAAAAAGCTAAGTTGCATTTCTTTTTCTTGGAGGCCCTCTTCGTAAGCACGAATGTCTTTATCATATTGACTATTCTTTTCTTCCAAAGCCTTCAAGAGAGTATCTAGCTGTTGTTGACGATCTTGCAGCATATTTTCTAACTCTCGTATCCTCTCTTTTAGTTCTTGACGTTTAGATCGACTAGTCATTACCTCAGCAGACACAGCTTCATATTCGGCGCTCTTCTTCCTCAGTTCTATCATAGCCCGCGCAGCCTTTTCCTCCTATTTCTTCGCTTTTCCTTTCCAAAATTCCATCCCGCCTTTAATGTTGCTTATTTCTTCCTTCTATTCTGCCGACGACTTGCCCAACCCACTATTCTTTATTGTGCTTCTTAACTTTTTATTTTCCAAATGAAGGTCTCTCAAGTCATTTCTTACGACTTCAACCTCTTTTTGCACTTTCTTGGTTCTAGATCTTTCAATCTGAACGTCGATCTTCAATTGGTAGTTTTCCTCTTGAAGAGCACTAAGGTCCCGAGACATCTTGGCCTTTTCTCGTTCAAATTCTTGTCTTTCCATTTCTAGCTCAGACGGCATTTCTTCCGAGAAAGGATTCTGGACAGTGTAGTTTGTTGACGAGATTTGCTGACTATTCACCTGTTGCTTCCTCCAGATGTCGTAATCTTGGGTGAGGGTATCAGCATATAGAGCCAATTCCATCAAATGAATTTTCTTCCAAGACTTGGCAGTGTCTCAGACCCTCTTCATATACCCTTCACCCGCGAAAGTGAACTCGGATTGTGTCAATCCTCCAGTGGCGGGTATGAATTGTCGCGAAGAAAATTATCTTTGGACCAATAGCGGGGCATATCCAACTCCTTCCCATAACCCGAGTAATGGTACCCAATCTTGATCTCCGACCTTGTATAGCAGAACCGAAGGGCGTATCCACGGTGCTTTCCACGTTATATCCTCAGCTCGAAGGTTCTGAAAAACTGAAACCCAATGTTCTTCAGTGACATCCTTTGGCCATTCTCTCTCAATATAGGCTTCCAACGGGGCGAAAGTTTTTGAAAACATGTGGTACGGCGTACGCTCTACTTTCTAAAAATGGCTCAAAATCCAGACATTTAGTAACTGCGCGCATCCGATAAAGGTTCTTTACCCGTTTTCCTACAACTGTTTAAGGATCTAAAGGTCTCGGCCAAGATAGTCGGGACAGGGTTGATTCCTTGTTTTAGTCTTTCGAAAAAATCCACCACCGCAACTTCTATATGTCCGAGGACTTTCGAGAAGATGATCAAACCATAAATGGCCAAAGCAAATAAATTTACTCTTTTCAACGTATCGGGATGGTTCAGAACCAAATCTCGTAAAGAAGACCATGGGATGCAAATGGTTTCATTCTTCTTCTTTATCTGTTTTTCAGCCCATGCATCAGTCATGTCTGTCAATCTCACTAACTTTTCTTGAAGGTCATCGGCTTAGGCTCCTTCACATATACTTTATGGAATTATGCATTTTCAACACGAAGCAAAGCAACGTACTCCTCTATAGTCGGAGTCATATCCTCTTGATTGAAGGTAAAACATGCATAAGCCAGATCCCAAAATCTGACCATGGCTTGGATCAATCGTTCGTCTACATTGACAGCAATCAAGTTGGCTATGTCCCCATATCTCTCAGTGAAGATACCCCTAGTGTCTGAGTCCCACTGATTTCAAACCTGTACCAAATCTTCAAGGTTATTCTGGTGAACATTCACGGTTACGTGCTCAGGCAGATTGGCAATACATTCCTCCACTAGACTATCTCATTTTTCTTTCTGAGTTTTTAGAGACCAGTCCCGAACCACGGCATTCTTCTCCGTTGTTTGTATAATTAACTCTTCCATTAGAAACCCGTTTTTTGGCAATCAAATCTCTAGTCAACACCTTCCTAGTATGATGCCTATAATGCATGATGCAAAATAAGAACACAGACAAATATCTTGGTTAGTACAATAAACATGAATTACGAAAAATCAAGATAGAAAATGTAAATGTCAAGGAAATTAAAGGTAAGAAGCGTTCCTCCCATGTACTTATTTTGGTGACTATTAATAGACGGAGGTTCGACATGGCTCTAGTTAGGTGGCTCTTACGGTTCACTATATGTGATTTCGGTTCTAGATAGGTACTCAAATTGTCCGTACTGTCATCTACTAAGATTAGTACGAAACCTCGGTCGTAGCCCATCACAGGCTCACGAGTTCAATTCGAGGGATTACATTTACTTATGCCTATGCGGAGGGACAAGTTAACTCACGAAAGCATAAGTCATATGTAACCTGAAAGTATTCACTAGCCTGTGCGGAGGGACGAGTTAACTCACGAAGGCATAGCGTTTACTTTCACTTAAACGGACGGAGCCCGGGTAGAGAGCTCATGTTATGCAAAATGCAAGTGCACGGTGTGTGGGGGAAAAACTCACAAACCTTTACGTTTCATTTAAAAACTAAACTACAGAAAATTAAAACCATGAAAATGTAGAGCTGAAAATCGACAAGGTAAAACGAGTTAGAAGAATATTTACAATATGATGCAAATGCATGATTTTTTTTAAAAACCAAATTTGAAGATCACGGCTAAATTTTAATTTGAACAAGGAAATTCGAAAATTTTGACAACACGCGTTTAATTTGATTCGACTCTCAAAAACTGGTCCCCAACGGAGTCGCCAGCTGTAGCGACGTAAAATTTGCTTTCGGTCGCTAATTGTGGCGATTTAGTGAAAACTCGAAAACTGAAGTTTGATTTTGAAATAAAAAAGGGGAGTCGCCACCGATCCTTTTTATAGGTGTGATCGGACACCTAATAAATTTATTTTTAAAACAAAAAAGAAGGCCGAGTTTAGGTCTACGTCAAAATCCAGAGAAAAAGTAGGGTTCGGGAGTCGGTTACGCGCGAGGTCGCGACGCCCAAAATTGGTATCTTGTAAAACACTTGTTGTCTTGATTTTCAAAAATACGAGTTCAATATAACATTTAGTCGTGATTCATTTGAAAAGACAAGAATTTTCAATCTTTTTGATTTTTTTAAGAAGGATATACAGTTTTAACACGAGTCAATTGATGTTCACCCAACATAGCAATGAAAACGACGACTTAGTGTTAAACCGATATGTTGCCTTTGATTATTGAAATTAATTAGAAACAAGAATGTGATTTTCGAAGTAATGTAAAACAAAATTGATATGGAATAAAAATAAATAAATGAAAGAGCTAGGTACATATTGAAGCAGATAATCAATGTGACAATAATATTAAAACGTAATAACAATGCATGCAAGATTAAATATAATGATAGTATCAAATACAAGAAAACAATTAATATACATACCTAAAAATGATATTAAGAACAGTGCGTTAAAACACATATATATATATATATAATTAGTAATAATGTTAGAAATATATTATATATAATATTTGAAATATTCATGAAATGATAAAATATATATAACAATTAATGTTAAAATATATACATAATAATATATATTGAAGGATGTACGTACATAAGAAATATATACACCAATTTGTATAATAACATTATAAAAGAAAAAGAGACAAATAATAAAGTATTGAAATGAAATAATGGAAAAACTATATATACATATACACATATATGATGAAATATATACAATATTAATAACAATAATAAGGATTTTACATATATGAAATAGCATGAGAAATATACACATGAAATAGTATATAAAACTAATTAACAGTATAAGTGTATGTACACGATATATAAAAGAAAATATATGCATGAAAATATATACATGAAATATTATAAAAATATATAACTGCGGTTCTAAAGTATATTCACGAAATAATGTATAAAAATATATAAATAATGATATAAAAAAAGTATATACATGATAATATATATGTAAAATATTAGAAAATATATGTACATAATATACGTGTGAAAAAATATACACATAATATAGTATTAGAACATAATAATAATACAACATTAAAATATATATGATATATATAAAGTATAATGTTAAAACACATGTATATATAATATATGAAGAATATATATATACGTATAATACTAAAATATTTAGGTGATGTATACATATTAGAATAGAAACCTTAGTAATAATATTACATAAGTATATACAAATATATTAAGTATATACGTATTATAAATATATGAATATATAATAAAACGTAAACTAATGCATAATAATAATAATAATAATAATAATAATAATAATAATAATAATATAACAATAACAAGAGTATTTAATAAGGAAATAAAATAAACGAAAAAGGACTAAAATCAAATAAAAACAGAGTTGTGGGGCCAATTTAAAATAAAAACAAAGAAAAGGGACTTAATTATAACACGCGCATAACTTGGAGGGGTCAAAAGCGCAGTAAATCCGAGCCTCCAAAACGTACCGTATTGAACGGGACCAAATTGAAAACCATGCAAAAATTCAGGGCAAAATTAAAACTAACGCAAAACTTGATTATAAATGCCAGAAAAGCAGAAGGACTGCGTGCATAAATAACCCATTCAAACAAAAACACGCGGATCTTGAGGCAGGTCGGGTCGGACGGTTCGGGTCATGCTCAAAACGACGTCATTTTGGGGTTAATGAGCAACCCCCAAAACGACGTCGTTTTGGTGGGCTATATAAGGCCCTAATTTGACAAAAAAAATCATTTGATGAAGAGGAAAGAAAAAAAAAAGGGAGACAAAGAAGAGAGAAAGGGAGAGGGAGAGGGAGCTCGGCCGGTAGGGTCAGGCCACCGACCACGGACCCTCGCCAAGACTGCGATGGCGGAAAAGGTAAAAGTTTTGTTTTTTTTTTTGTTTTTTTACGCTTTATAATATTATTTTATTTTATATTTATGTATTTATTGATATAGAAAAAATAGATTTGAAAATAAAAATTGAAAAATAAAAATAGAAAATTCACCTTAAGTTTTTAGCTTCTGATTTTGTGATCTGAGATGTTCTCTTTGCTTGGCTGCTATTTTTGTTTATCTAAATGCTGAGGGAAATGCTATTGTTTTGGATTTGAAATGTTTTCTTATTTCTTCTGTTTTTTCAAAACTGCCGAATCCTTTTACATTGATTTCCATGGCTTTTTATAGCCTTACAATTTTCATTTTCTTATTGGTTTCTGTCTCTTCATCTTTGCAGGGTGGTTGAACGGTGCTGTATGGTGGTGGCAGAGGCATGGGGTGCAGGGGGTGGTTGCAAGTGGGTAAGTGGGAGTTGGCCGAATTTAGGGGTTAGGGTTTCGGTGGTTAGCTTAGGGTTAAGGTATTGGGCTGTTGGTTTTAAAATGTATTTGGGTTTATAATTGGACCTCTGGGTTTGGGTAGTTAGTTGGGTAGGTTAGGTTTTAATTTGTTGGGTTTGGGGGTTATGAAAAGGGCCATTCGGGTTTTGGGGTTTAAAATGGGCAAATGAGTAATTGAGTTTAGCTGAATGTGATTGGGCTTTGTGGGTTAGTTTAGGTTTGTAATTAGCCCAAAATTGGTCTGTAACAATAATATGAAGTACCAAAAATGGAATTCTTGCTTTGATCAAAGGGGTGGAAAATGGATTGTGATTAGCTTTGATTTTGTCTTCCATATGTTATTCAAATATACTATTTTGAATGAATTGAAAAAAAAAAATTAAATTTTGAATTAGAAACATTAAATAAATTATATTTGTATCCCTACCACATTTTCAACTGTGAACAAGTTCATGTCATTTTTCCCTTTAGGTTTTTCTTTTTTCTAATGACTGTTGATGTACCTATTTAACATACTATTATGATAAAGTACAACTTTAGACCTCAAAAAAGATGCAATGAAATAGTTGACAAAACAGCTTAAAGTCTACATAATTATATAAAGCCAAAGCAAGATCCCCATTTGTATTATTGATGAATTCAATAGTCCCTTCTTTGCTTTGTATTATTGGTTATTGATACACTAACATCTACATCTCAAATTTTTTTCATGTAATATAATCGATTAATCGATTTCACAAGGATTTATCATCTCTTCAAGATCGACTCAATACCTCCCTTTATGAAAATTCACTTGTAGCATTAATATCATTTGGATCCACGGTTGCGAGAAGAACTTTTGTATGTAACAAACTTTTGTTCAAACATGAGTGGTATACAACTTTTAATGGAAACAAAATTAAAAGTTTTATATTAGAAAGATTAAAATTAAATTATAAATTTTAGTGGTGAAATACATTGAAACAAGAAGACCATTTGAATGCATCTTCAACTGAAAAAATCTTTAAGGAAATGGCGGATTTCGAAAACGAAGATAAAATGTCAACTTGGGCAAGGGAAATAATAAAATACCAAAATGGTTGATACACATCAAATAATTGGAACTTTTCTTTTAACCTTTAGCTTTTTTCCTCAAATACTCGACCCACCACTGCCTCCATTAAAGGGTCCATTATATTTCTAATCAATCATTTCTTTCTGCACCTTTTTTCCCTTCTTCTCTTTGGAACAACATACGTGTGTCTTCTATTCAAGTCCTTTCCATTTACAAAAGCAAAAGATAAAATTAAATAAAGGGGAAATTTTATCTTAATGTTCCCATGAATTTTGACTAATCATTTCTTCTATTTTGGGGGGGCTAAAGGGAAAAGGGTTGGAAGATCTATGGGGATTGTTGTCCTTGGCAAGTAAGTACTAAATAATTTCTGGAAGGATATCTATATTCCCACTCTTTATTCTCTCTTTTCCATTGGGAACCTGTTATGTAGACATTACAACTTTGCTTCATTCACAGGTTTCTATAGGATCATATTGCTTATTGGTCCCTCTTATTTCATCAAATACAATGAATGCCCTGGATTGATTCTTCCACTTATTTTTCACTCTCTTGTTACAGATTTCTTGCTTTCTATCGACTTTAAATCGACCAAGTCTGATGCTTCACTTTTTTTTTTTCAAGATTGTTGATGACGTATGTCTGTCTTGATCTATGTAGATGATTTCTCAAATTGACATACAGGGTCAACTGCACTATTTTTAGTTATAGGGATCACATACACTGCTGGTGGTAGACTGTTTTTAAGTCAATGCAAGTACGTGAATGATTTGGTAGAAAGATGTCACACGGACAAGGCTAATGGTATGCCTACACCCATGGTCACAGCACCTGTCACTTGCCAAAGGATGTTGATAATCCCATGATAATACTTTTGAATATAGAAAGCATTGTTGGGACTTTGCAACATATTGTGATTACAAAACCTGAAATTGGACATGCCGTGAATCGAGAGTTTCATTTTGTGCAGTCACCCCTTGATACTCATTATGCTTCTATAACAGAATTCTGCGATACTTAAAAAGCTACAGGAGATTTTGGCTAGCAAACACTGTCCATTACTGGTTTTGTCGATGCCAATTGAGGACTTGATATTGATAACAGCAGGTCTACGACAGGATGTTGTTTGTTGTAGAGGCGGAATAAAGAAGTATTGCTAGTGCCACTGCTGATATTATGTGGTTGGAGTCCTTACTTGAGGAGTTGCATGTGCAGCTTGATGATAAGACCGTACTTTGGTGTGACAATTCAAGCGCAGTTTTACACTCCAAGTTCAAGCATGTGGAGCTTGATTTATATTTTGTTCTAGGGAGAGTTGCTGCTGGCAAGTTGATTTTTGAAGTCCCTGCATCAGACCAAGTTGCAGACATTCTCATTAACCTTTGTCTGCATTGTTTCATTTGCAAAATGAGGGGCAAATTGAAGGTGAAGGCTGTTGAAGATGGGTGAATGTTTGTGATTCACTACTATTGTAATTAAGTCAAGATTTAATCAACAATTCTATTTCTAGTCTTTATGAGTTTGATGATTTAGTTAGTTTGTAATGGTTTATCAGATTAATAGTACAACACAGTTTCATTGTTCTCATCTCCTTTCTATCTCACTATTTGACTGGTCTTCTCAGATCTTCACAATCTTCAATATATAACAAATAAATTGCTGATAAACATATATAACAAAGCAATAAAAAATTCAAATCTTGCCAATTATGAGCTAAACTTTAGGGGAAGTCAAGAGTTTGATAATGTTAAAAGACAATTTATTACTTTATGATTGTACAAAGTCTATGAGCTAAACCCCTAAGCATTTTCAGCTTCCAAAGATGAAAATTATTTCCGAAAGTTAGATCAGGAAAAGCTTAAAGATCTTCCATGATTTAAAAAAAAAATGAGGAGAAAGGTTATGTTGAGATTAACCTAAAAAAAAAAGAGGTTAAATGCACAGCATGAAAATCTATACAGTTAAATTTACATTTAACCATTTGGGGGGAGAAAGTTAAAGCCTTGGTGTCTGCCACCTGAAACACCTAACTATCAATTGGCCCCTCTTATGACTGGTTTTTCACAACTTTGACGCTGCTGTAGAAGCGTTTAAGGTCTTTAATAGCCCTCTCTTCAATCTGGATTGAACGAATTGAAGATGTTGCTTCTATCTCCGGTTTGAACCAGCGGTTCACCCCAGGGGAGTCAGATGGCGAGCCTTGACTTGAAGCTACTGAAAAGCCAGACATTTTCATCTTTGGACTGTGAGAAAGACCGTGCAGTTGCTTTCCCTGCTTTTTAGTTAGAAGCACCAAGAAGAAAAAGGTGATTGAATAACAATGCATAATGTGAATTTGAAGAAGATACATTGCATGAAAAATCCCATACAAGAAGAAAGAAAATGATGCATTTTCAGGATAAAATTTATGAAACGAGATAAAAAAAGGGTGCATGTACGACATTGAGGGAACGAGAGAGAGCTGTAATTTCACAAACCTGCTGCATCTGGATGTCCCTGAGAGATGGCCGAGAAAGATGAGGAGGGGTACCAGAGGAAGCCCAAGGAGGCGTGCTTCTTTCCGCATCAGATGCCTGTGGTGTTTGGACAGAGACCACGGGAATTGGCTTGGATGGCAAATATGAACTCAGCAGGATTTTACCTTCACTTTTACCAGCAAAAAGATCTTCCACCTGATTTTTACTTCCAGTTTTCTGGTTCACCTGTATTTTGCTCTGCTCATCCTGAATTTCACGAAGTGAAGCAGATCCCTTTGAAACCTTAGCACCACCCCATGCAGGACCCTCACTACGGGGTGTTGGTGGCAGGGGAGTAACTTGTTTAGGGGAGTCATCAAGAGCACCGCTCAGAAACATAGAAAGCCCACCTTTCCTATTCTTCTTCTTGGTTGCTGTTTGTGAAGTACCCTTATCTTTTGCAGGCACTGAACTGTCCTTTTTCTGAACAAAAAAAGTAGACTCTATGGAGGCTTCGTTTTGTGTAGCTCCTTCACACCCACGGTTCTCTTCCTGTCAAAAGGAACAAAGATTTCAACAAATTTGATGAATTGTTCGAGTAATTTTGACCCTTTTTCTTTCCATCACAGTAATTTATAGGAAATAAACATTACACCCTTCAAGATGCAAAAATCTGAGACCCCGAGAAACTTTATCAGTATAAGAAACACCGAAAAACAAACTCAAGGGAGACCAAATAGTTACACTTGGCTGATAGCCAAACTCTGTGTCAAAGACTGATTCAAACCATGGGACTGGAATAAAGGATTTTAAAGAATCTTGCCAGTCAGAATACTTAATTAAGTCATAAAAAATTGCATAAAATATTCATCAGAGGTATTTGAAATCCTTAAGGACCATATTGTAACTGTGCAGACTGCAGTTCTGGAAGTTGGTTTCAATGAGCGCCAAGATCATTCCGGAAAAGAAAAAGAAAACAAAAAGAGCTTCATTTTTTATTCAAGCTTATACATACAAATCCTATTAAGTTATTGCAGCTTGAACCTCATTTCACTCTTCTGCACCTTGGACTTCCTAGTTCAAAAACTCTAGAAACTCAACAGAAAAAAGAGATGGCAATAGAAGAAATTACATAGAACAATGAAGTGAACTACACAACACTGCAATGTGAAATGGAAGAATTTGCACCATAACCATAGCAACTCGTTTCTCAAGGACTTAAAACAGATTACTATTTCATTTAAAATCTCACAGATGACCCTATTGCAGTATTCAGAAGCCAAAAGGAATGCGTCTGAATCCATCCAAAACATTCCCATAAATGGTTAAGCACAACCAGACCGTGAAAATATTCAGTTCAGTCACCTCTCTACTATAAAACATATGCATTCAGAAAGATCTTTATATGTAGCAAGTATAATAAGTTTAAGAAATCTAACCTTAGTCATTAAAACTTGGGGGTTTTCAACATCAGAGAAACCCTTCACCGAGTTTGGTTCTTTGTTAGTTGTACAAAAACCAGATACGGTCTCCACCTGTGATACCCTTTGTTTGCTCTTCCTCCGCTGCTTTCTTGAAACCTCAGCCTTTTTATTTCCTTTTCCATCAGAGAGAATTGAACATGATCCTTTCAAATGAGATCTTTCAACTGGTACACCAAGCTCAGCAAGAGAATTTTCAAGAGCTGGTCTTGTTTGCAGCTTTGCAATTTGCTGGTCATCAAGGATGCATCCACTCAACTGCTTCTCTTCAAGCACCTCGATCTGCTGCAACTTCTTCCATAAAGCTCGAACTTGTTTGGAAATACCAAGATTAGGATCATCTTTCGGTTGCAGAAAGGAGTCCAATCTGTCTCCATTTTCCAAAGGATTCTTATTCTTGTTGTTGTTACGGGTCCTTAGAACCTCACTTTCACTATCCTCATCTTCACTATTGATGATAACTGGAAAGGTAGCTGTATGAGTGGGGAGCCGACGATAACTCCATGACTCCGATGATCTCAAGTCTAATGACTTCTCAAGATTAGCTAAAACATCTGGTGATGCACTGGCGAAAGCTTGTGATGAAACTGTTAAGATATAGTCCAAGTTATGAATAATAATATCCTGCATTCCAGAAGTTAGGACAACTTTGTCGTCAGAGTAAGTTCACGCAGGACACTATGTCAAGAGACCTTAAAGAAACTACTCATGCAATTGAAAAAAGTTTATCTGTCAGGAGATCTTTTAGGTCAGAATTTGGTCGGAAGTATACAACTTACATAAACTATATGCATCCTGATGGTGTTCAACACCATCTGGAAACCTAAAAAACATGCAGAACAGATCACTGATGAGGGAGGCACAGCAATAAGAAAAACAATGCATTATCAGTTGAATCTTTTAGATCTACTACCTTTTCTTTTTCAACCACTGGTTTGACACATTAAGGTAAGCCTGAGTAGTCTATTCTGGTTCAAATTTCCGTATACTATTAAAAAAATTTCCTCATGAACATATCACAAGTGAGGCACAAAATAAAGCCTACTGAAGATTATAAAAGATTTTTCTACTCAGAATTGTTAAAGGCTTTCAAGAGAATACCTCACAATGCTTCTTCAAATCATCAGCTCCAAGGGAATCTGCAATTTCAAGTAGTTGAATTGCATTTCGTGGCTCCACTAGACACTCTGCTGCCACTTTCTCACAAAGACTCTTTAAGCTTGGTATGGGCTTTTGCTCAGAATCATTTTTATGTGCAGATGTTATGCTACTTGACTCTAAATCATCAAACATGCATTCCTCATCAAATTCTTCTACTTCATCATTGACTTTCAACTTTGGTGCCTTGTCACTTTTGGGCATGCTAGGAGGATAGACAGGGTGATAGACAGAACCAATAGTCAAAAGATGAGTCTCACCAACTGAAACTGAAGTAGCCCTCTTAACGCCATGTAACCGAGTTGCAACAGGTGGTTTGTCTGTACTTTGCTTGCCATCCCACATGTAAACATCACCTGTAGCAGTGGTAGCTGCAGCCCAATACTTGCCAGCAGAAATGCTTACCATTTTCTTTCCACACAACGAATATAACTGTACAAATTCATCCAGAGCAAGTGAATAACATGTTCCACTTGTCAGGAAGGAAAAAAACAACAAAGACAGTAGAATAGAACCTGTTGGCATCTAAGATCAGGATCTGAGGAAACCCAATAAAATAATGCTCCATCTTCAGTCATAGCAATGCTATGTACCATCCCAGCAGCTATTGCAACCACATGAAGTCGTTCCTTTCGATGGAATTTCAGGGGCGTGCTTCCACTCTTTTTTAAATTTCTAGTAATGACAACTCGTCTAGGTGTGACTAGTCGATGACCCCAAGTATATACCTGCCAAAAGTTTTACTGTGGTTAGTCCCATATGACAAAATTGTACATAATCTAATTCTATAACAGCAGTGAAAAGAAGACTGAAACTAAGATGTTGGTACTCGTCCTAGTTAGAACTAGTCCACAAAATATTCATACATTTTGAAACCAAAAGTATATCGGTTTAAAGATTGATAAACTTAATTATCAACGATGCCAGTATGTTTACCTCTCCATCAGCTCCCAAAACAATTGTGTGATATTTTGCGGTCGCAACACCTACAAAGACCTTGCTTTTCAAGTACTCAACTATTCTTGGTGTGTAATTTGATGCCGAATTAGATGTGCCATAGCCAAGTTGACCCTCTCGGTTGCAACCCCATGTGAAAACTTCACCAGATGCAGAGACAACAGCAGTATGCTTATTTGCAGCAGCAACAGCAACTATTCTTGATCTAAGTGAACTTACTCTACGTGGTGTTGGTTGGGTATCCACAGACGTATAGCCCAGCTGACCCTCTGCACAATATAAGAAGGTTACATCAACATTTCTGGTCAACAAGATCTTGATATGATTGCAACATAATGCACGAAATTAGCTAGCTGATCATCAAGTAAATTTGAATCAACTAAGAGAATAAACAGAAAATTTACTAGAGGAAACAACTATCTCAAACAGTCAGCAAATCATGCCAGCATAACCCATAAGTTTTTACCTCTATTGGATCCCCAAGTGAACACATCCCCACCCTCAGTAGCAATTACAGTGTGATGTTTAGCTGCAGCAATTGCTTTCACTCGATGTGCCCCCAAACCAGAAGTCACTTGGCGGGGAGTGATAACTGCAGCTTGACCACTGAAAAGTATAGAAGGAAAAATAATATGTTCATGATAGTTGACTTGCATTGTCTTTGCAATTGATGATTAACATGATCCTTCATACCCAACATAAAATAACAGATAAAACTACCCCCAAACTTTTAAAATTTCAGCAGGGTAGATCAAAACATGATGGAAACTTTAGACCAACAAAATTCAATACCCAGAGTTCCCACAGCTTAAATTAATTTGGAGTTCCTAATTGAAGCACCATTAAGCTCCTAAAACCTCTTATCGAAAGGCACAAGAAACCTTTTACCTATGAATGTCAAAGTCAGGATGCCCAAGACGGCCCCCCCTTCCAAAACCCCAGGTGTAGACTTCTCCGCGGGCCGTAACAGCTATACTGTGGAACTTAGCAGCAGAAACCAACTTAATTTTTGAGCCATGAAATGAATCAAGTTTGCAAGGTAGCTTTTGTATGTGGGCATTTCCAGTTCCAAGTTGATAGTTCACACCACTTCCCCAGCTAAACACCTCAGTAGCTACTAAAAACACAAATAAAACTATGTTACATTTCAAACATAGAAAGATTTGGTTTGCGGGTAACAATAAGAGGCTTTCCGACATGTCAAGACAGTAGCTGGTACCTGAATCCTGTGCACTTCCAAAAACCTGCAAGACAGGCCCTGATAGGAGATCTACAGGTGTTCTACATTTTGAATCTTCCAATGTAATAGAAGCACCAGACTGAAGGAGAACACTTGCTACAGCAAGATGACCGAAATGCAGAGCCCTGTGAAGGCTACTCCATCCTGATTCTCCATCCTGAAAGATACTGAAGAGTCATGGAAAGAGGATCGAACCTAATTGCACCATCATAAAATCTTTAGGACTTCATGATGTTTGATACAAGGTCATTCATATTCTAAAGCAGGAGTGGGCATCCACTATGAACCTGAAAGCATTAGATAAACTAAAGTAAGAGAAGAATTACACACCCTAGCATCAGGATCAGCACCAGCAGCTAGAAGCCTTCGAATAACAGGAATGTTGTTTCTCCAAGTTGCAATGTGAAGAGGAGTCAGACCAAAACTGTTCCTTGAATTGATATTACCTCCAGCCTTCTTCAATAGAGCCAACACTGAGTCTACATCAGGCAAGGACCCTTCTCGCACAGCAAGCCACAAATCTTTTTGTGAGGCACCAGGTGAGACTTTTCGCATGGATTTTTGGAGGCTCTGTTTATTTCCTTGAGGTGAATTAAACATCTCCACTAAACCTAAAATCCAGAGATCACTATAAATACACCTAAAAGTTAATGAAAATTAGCTGTTTAGAAGTCACAGCAGATAGCTTCTGTTTAACAATATCCCTCCAACAGATCACGTTGAAAGCCAAAGATTCTCCAAATGCCTATAAAGAAGTTAGCAAAACCAAGTTGTAATGATTTCCTAGCTACTTTATTCCATCTAGTACATGGTATAATCAAGAAATCAATCGGGTCTAGATTCTACAATCTATTTCCATTTATGTGGAGAGTGTGTCAATAACATATCATCCCACCATCATCTTCACTGTATTCACTAGGAAAGCATACCAGATTCAAACAACCATTCACCAACCCCTCATCAGCATTCATGAGAAATAAACATATCTCCCACAAAAATGTGAAGTAACAAGCTGCATTTAAAATTTTTAAGCGTCAGCATAAAATGCCTTGAAGAAAAAATGTAACAACAAAAGGAAAATGAATGAAGAACATATAAACAAACTCAATCACTAGATAGGCAACCGAAATGCAAATTTTATGATGTAAATGTCAAATGAAATAATTCATAAGCAAAGAGCCGAAAGTTGTCTGAGATTTACTGCAATAGGAATTGAGAGCGAGAAGACAATGGCTTTAGACAGATTCAATTCTAGGAAGTTATTGACTGATCTAAACAACACAAGCAAATTCTCTAGAACAAAACCAAAATGTAAACTTGAAAAATTGAAATAGGAGCAAAAGAGAATAACAGATCAATCATAGAAACTCAGTTTCCAGATCCAAAATTACATGAATTTAGCCAATACCCAACATTAGAAATCACACCAACAAATCAAAACTAAAAACTCAATAGCGTACCAAATTCCGAGCTTCACTAATGAAAGTTATAAAAAGAATAAAAAAACCAAAAACCAAAAACACCACACCAAAAACATGAAAATACCCATCACAAAATTCTATATAAATTTTAAAAAAAACAACACAGAATTGAAGAAAAGACTAGATTTTTCTATTGAAAATTGAAAAATTAAAGAAGACCAAATCCTTTAAGCTAACCTTAAAGAGAAATTCCCCCAAGAGAAAATTGTTGCAAGTTAGAAGAAGAGAAGTTTAAATAAAAGATATATAAAAGCAAAGATTTTTTTTTTTCCTCTGTTACATGGAGAAGCAAAGCAAAAGAATATACCCAAAGAACCAAAGGCATAAAAACATAACTCTTAAGAGAAAATTAAAAAATTAAAAAAAAAAAGTAGGAAAAAACAGTTGAAGACTGAGACAAATGGGTGTTTTCGAAGCTGAAAGTTGATAGACAATTTTGTCCTTGTGCTTTTAAATTTATGACAGTCGTGAGAATTGGGTCCACGTAACACTTTGTGCTCTCTATGATGGCCACGTGGCCTAAAGTTGTACTTTAGAATATCTAAACTAATTACATATTAAAAAGTAAACAAAAACTAATTAAAACAAATCTGAAAATGTATTCTTCTTTTTCGGCTTTGAATTTATTTTTTTTCTTTATTATTTAAAAAAAAAAGCTTAATCGGAATTTTTTCAAACTTTGTGAACCTCAGGCCAATAGGGTTACCGTTTTTTTTTAAAAAAAATTATTTAAGCTCGGATCAGGTTGAGCATTTTAGAAATCTCTTTTAATATTAAAATTTTTAAATAGTTATTCAAACTGAATCTACGTATATATAAAGATTTTGTCTAATGCTCTAGTTAGAAAATTTACTATTCATGGTTAACTTGAGTTTTAAATTTTGTTTTAAATTATTAATTGAGTCTTAATTTAGTTTACGTCAATATTGTTGTTAGTTAGGAAGGCGTAAATTCAAATAAGCTGAATCATATTATACTCTTATTTAAGAGTTGGGGAAAGATTTTGAATAGTTTTATTTTTAAACATTGTATAAAAATAAAAACTAAGAATCATAAAAAATAAAAATAAAATTGATTTAAATCGATTTAGATTTAAAATTCAAAATAGATTACTATTAGGTTTTAGGTTTGCCTTTCATTAAAAATATATAAAGATGTTATTTTTCTTCATTCTTAATGATTTTTAACTGAATTGTAAAATATAATATTTATATTATAAAATAACTTATATAACATAAATATAAAAAATTATTATAATATATGTCTAGATCTATGAAAAACAAAGGTCGAGATCAAACGTAAATATTTTCTTTTTCTTAACCCCTTTTTTAATATAAAAGGTTGTACAAATAACACCTGTAAAAATTGTATTGAACTTTTAAATTTGGATGAAAAATCCAACACGTGTCATCTTTGAAATTCATGCAACAAAGAGTTACTTGATTTTGATTTAAGTTGGAGATTCAAATTTATTAGCTATTTTCTAATGGGTTTGTTTGAGGTAAATTTTAGGAGCAGTGATTCGAGAAGTGATTATTGTATTTGATACTGCATAAATTACATAATTTATATTATTTGTTAGCATTTTTATTAAAATATTTTAATGATTTACTTGTATAACTTTTTAGAATCTTAAGCCATCAATCTCATGTTTATTATTGAAGAAGAGATTAAATGAAGTAAGATTATTTTTTAAGGATTCTTATATGATCTACGTACTTTGCATATTCTGCGTACTTTATATATTGGAATATGCAATCCAGGAAGATACAAGTTAATTTTATGACTTTTGCATCTTTATATTAAGAATAATTGATTTGATGATACTTGGGTAAATCAAGATGGATTAAAGGTTTCTTTGTGAAGATAAATTCGTATTTAAATATGCAAGACTTGTTTAACCTAGATAGATTTTTTTATTCTTGAGGCAAGTTTTTTTATATTAAGAAGTTTGTTGCTTGATTTTACAAGAACTTAAAGATGAGTGATTTAGATCTTTAGGTAAAAAAAGTATATTTTTTCACTTGTTGTATTAAAATTAAAGATAGTGAATCTTTTCACTGAGCTAGGCTCTATACATGTAGGTAAACCAAATCGAGTAAACAATCCTTTGTGTTTTTGTTTTCTCTATTTTATTATAGTGCCATCTGAAGTGGCCACTGCTGCCATCACTTACGCACTCTATTTTTTCTTAAGTATTTATTAGCTGCTCATTTCAACACTGATATCAGAGCCTCCCACTTAACATAGCTAGTGGTGTTTCCTAGTGCTAACACTTGCTTCAGATGGAAGTTTCTTCATTATTTATGACCTTCTATGTTGGATAGAGCAAATTATGTTTATCGAAACGCAATAATGAAACCTTTGGTAAAGTTTGTTTACAATAGGGCTTGGAGATCAATTCTCAAGGGTTGGGAGCTCTTACTATTGATGTTTCTGGTGTTAAATCTCTCAAATATGAGGCTACTTGGACCACCAAAGAAGAGAAGCTTCCTACTGTGAATTCAAAGGCCTTTAATGCAATATTTTGTGGTGTTGATGGTTAGGTGTTTAAAAAGATTTCTAACTGTTTCCCATGAAGTATGGTTAATTCTTAAGATAGCCAACACAATGAGGAAATTGAAATTGTAAATGCTTACCACCAAATTTGATATTTTTATAATGCAAGAGAATGAGACCATTGGTGAATTTTATTCCAAGCTATGTGATTTGTCAAATCAGGCTTTTTCTCTTAGTAATGAATATTCAAACTCGAAGTTGGTAAGAAAAGTCCTTCGATCTCTACATGAGATATTTACAATCAAGATGTCGACTATCGAGGAGGCTAAGGACATTGGCCGATTGCAGATTGATGAACTCATAGATTCGCTTCAAAACTTTGAAATAATCCTTGATAGGTCAAAAAAAAGTAAAGTCAAAAATGATAAGAGCATTGCTCCGCAAGTGAATGATGTAGTGCAAACTGCAGACTCCACTGCGATTGAAAATCGTTAGGAACAAAATAGAGTTACTTCTCAAAACTTCAACTAGGCATTCAAGAAGCTATCCGAACGAAGCAAAGGATTTGAAAGAGTTCAAAGATTCAATAAGGAAAAAGGGAAAGGTGTGGCTATTGATTAAAACCCTAAAGCAAAAAAAAAAGGCATTCAATGTTATAAGTATAAAGGGTATGGTTATGCACAAGCCATGTGTGCAAACCTGAAAAAGAAGTCTTTTAATGTAACTTGGAGTGATAAGAATGTCTCAAGCAACTTAGATTCAAATGAGACACACTTGAGAAATTATATGGCATTCACTACAAAAGTCAGTACCCCTATTTCAAATAACTCTGGCACAAATAATGATTTAAAAAGAGAGCCTAGTGTTGAGTTTTTGCAAACATTAGGAATTCGTAGGATACAAATGACATGTCATTAGGGTTACCGTTTTGGTTGAGGTCATGTAGGTGTTGCGGACTCACCACAGCTCGTATGAGCTTACCAACTTGTAGCTCATTGGAGCTTACCAATATTCAGCCCGGAGAAGCTTTACCATTTATCGCTTGTATGAGCTTACATGTACAGGAATTGACAGATTACAGTTCAGTACACCTTGTGTGTACTACCAGCATATCTAAAAAGATTCTAAGTGGTTCAACGGGCATAGTGTTATTATGAGATTGTATAAGTTCAATACGAACTAGTACAAGTATTTACATGGAAATAGTTCATATATATATGATATAAGGATATACGGTATAAATGTTACATGTACAGGAATTGACAGATTACAGTTCAGTACACCTCGTTTGTACTACCCATGTATCTAACGTGATTCTAAGTGGTTCAATGGGCATAGTGTTATTATGAGATTATATAAGTTCAATACGAACTAGTATAGGTACTTACATGGAAATGGTTCATATATATATATATGATATAAGGATATACAGTATAATTGTTACATGTACATGGAATTTTAATAATTGTTGAATGCATACATAGATTCCCAATTTTTACATGTATACTTGGCTAACTTGGTGAATGGTTATGTGACAGGCTTTGGCCAAATTGAATTGAGTTATGCTTTGAGATTCTTACCTAAATTGTGATTATATGGTAAGTTTAATTTTATGTTTACGAACTTACTAAACTTAATTGTTTATTCTGTTTATTTTTCTGTGTTTTATAGTGTTTCGGAAGCCCACTCAATTTGAAAGTTTTCGGAAATCGCATCACACTATCAAACATTATTTTGGTACTTATGAGTTTATATTTTAGGTTAAATGGCATGTATAGGTCATTTTGGCTAATGGTATCCTTTATGTTTTATTGTGTATTTAGCCATTTGATTTGGCTTGAATTTGACATATTTTGTTATGTAATTATGTAAATGGCCTTATTATATATGATGTATGGTTGTCATGTAATGCCTTGTTTGTGAATTAGTATTAGGGTACCAAATGGTTGAAGCTGAAATCTGGTATGCATGTTGAATTTAAGCACAATATCTCATAAGTGAGGTTAACCATTTAAGTATACTTTAGAAGTATATTTGGTAAGTTTTAAAGTGATCATTTGAATGTGTTTATGGATATCATGCTGTATGTGTGGAAATACATGTTATAAACTTGATATTAGTTGATTTTAAGTGCTTATTTATGTCATGGCTATATACAAATTGATGTGTATAGGTTGGTACTAATGTGGGTGAGGAATATGGCTTGGAAAATGACCTATTTTTGTCTACACAGGCAGAGACACCGGCGTGTGTCTCAGCCGTGTGTGACACATAGCCAGGTGACACAGCCGTGTGTCCCCTAATATTTATATAGAATTCAAGTTAGTACCTTCACACGGCTTAGCACACGGGTGTGTGGCTTGGCCGTGTGGAACAAGTCAGTATATCCTTTAATTTTCACATGGCCTAGCACACGGCCTGGCACACAGGTGTGTGAGGCCATTTTGAAGGGTACACGGCCTGGCACGCTGGCATGTGGTCTGGCCGTGTGACCCAAGTCAGTGAGTTACACGGGGTAGGACATGAGCTGAGACATGGCCGTGTGCCTCCATTTCGAATGCCCACACGGCCTAAGACACAGGCGTGTCTCTTGACCGTGTGAGACACACGCCTGGCCATACGGATGTGTGTCCCCTGCACTTTGAAAATTTTCATTGTTTTTCTAAAAAATTCTTGAATACTCGGTTTAGTCTCGAACCACTTTTAATGTCTATTTGGGGCCTCAAAGGCTCATAACAGGGACTGTATGAATGTATTTGATTGGATTTTGATTTGAATGATAATTGATTATGAAATGCATGATTGTTTAATTCATAAGTCCGGCTTCGAATACGGGTTAGGGGTGTTACAGATTACCATTGTGGTGTCAATACTCACATCACATGATCTTCTAACACTCAGCTACACCCCATTTTCCACAACCTTGTTATTCACTCCTCAAATATAACATAAGTACCCATTCAGATATGCTATGTAATGAACCGAAAGTTACAGTATCGGAAATTGAGTCTTGAGTACTGTTTCCATGAAATTAATTCATGAATATTTATTAGAAATATTTATGAATTATAGTTGAATGGTTATTTAGTGTTTAATTAAGTGAAGTAGCTTGAATTTAGTTTAAAGGACTAAATCGCATACGGTATAAAAGTTTAATTATAGATTAAAGATTAGTAAAGGGACTAATCTAGCAATTAGACCCTAAGTGCCATGTGTGTGAACGTATGATATAACATGTGTAATAGTTGGTAAAGATATTAAATGTGTTAAAGTAGTTTTTCTTATAAATTAAGTTATTTTAGAATAATATTATATTATTAATATTATTATATTGAATATAGATTTATGAGTAAGTTAAAAAAAAGAAAGAAAGATAGAAAGATAGAAAAAGTTACAGAGAGCAAACGTGAGAAAGAAAGAAAGAAAGAAAGAAAGAAATAGAAAAGGGAAATTTGAGGATTAAGGCCTTAAAACTTGATTGGTAAGATGTTTTAGCTTATTTTCTTATAATTTTTATGTTTATGGATGTCTAATTCAAAGTTCTACATGTATGAGGTTAAAATGAAGAAAAATAGAAAATTTTTAGATATTGATTTAGTTGAATAAATTGAGGTTTTATAGGTTAAATTGATAGAAATTGAAGTTAGAAGTGAAAATTGAGTGATTTATTAAAAGAATTCTAAGTTAGGTTTAAATAGGGATTAAGTTGAATAGAGCTCAAAATTTATGTTTTATAATTAATTTTATGAGTTAGAAATTGTGAATGAGTTGATTAAAAGAGAATATGAAGCTTAAGTTAAAGAAAAAAGATTAGTAATGGAAAAAGGACGAAATTGGAATTTTTGTAAAAGTTTGATAGAAAGTGAAAATGTGTTTTATGAATTAGTATATTGATGATTTTTAATTGTATGATTGTTAGTAGCAAGCGTAGCACGGATCGTCATCAAAGAAGGAAAAGAGAAAGTGAATGAAGATATCGATTAAATTCGATAAATAGTGGTTTGTATTTCTATAAACCGAGCTTAATCGTTATTGCTATATTTGATATTTATATTGTATGAAAATGTGAATGAGGTAAGTATTTTTACTATATTGAAATGAATGTGATTTTGAATACCCTATTAACGATGTCGGGCTAGTCGGGTATAGTTGACATGTCATAGGAATTGGAAGTATTGGGATATTTCGACATTGAGTCGATGAGACACTATGTGTCGACTCTTTATTAAAGTTCTAGATTTGTTCCGATGAAGTACTTTGTGTACTATAATGTTAAAGTTCGGTTTGTTCGATAAAGCACTATGTGCTTATCCCGAGTGTGGGTTGGATCCGTGTATCCGTTAGTGTCCGAGTTATGTTAATAAGGGTAAATAAAGTAAAGGTTATTAAAGTCTTGATTGATATTGAATAATAGCGATAATGTGTTTGAATTACCATGTTTTAAAGTTGATTAAGCTATTGTTTATAGAAATACCACTGAGAGTATTCTCAGCGTATGGTTTGTTTACGTGCATGAGCTAGATACGAAAGTATAAGGACTCGATATACAAGCCGATCCCGAACTCAAATTGGTGAGGTTTCTATCTTTTGGAAAATGGCATTGTACCTAGGATGTCTTTTGGTCATTTTGAAAGTATCTAAGTTGTTAAGTGATATTTTGGTATGTTTTGTAAATGTTACCAAAACCTTAAGTATGGTATGTTTTGATATGTTAGTGAAGAGTAATAAGAGGAAGTGTTGGTAAATATTGTAGAGAGAAGAAATGAAGATGTTATAAACTTAGTTATCAACATTTTATACTAAAACAGATTTGGACAGTAGCGGTAGTCCAACTTTGAAAATATACCAAAAATAGTATAAAGTGAATTAGATAATGAATAAAATTTGTAATTGAAGCTTAATGAATCTATTTTTATATGGAAGAAATAAAATAGGTAAAAGAGTTGTATTTTATGAGATATTTACGTTTTGGTGAAACAAGGTTAGAGCAATTTCTGGATTCCCTGTTTTGACTTTAGAAATTCACCATAAATTGTGTATTAAGAATTAGGACTCAAAATTTATATGTATGGATTCATTATTGAGTCTATTTTTAATTGAAACAAATGGAATAGTCATTGGATTTCTGTACAGGAAGAAATTTGATTCGTAGTGCACAAGGGTCAGAGTAGCCGAACCCTAAAACAGGGGAGACTTTTTCTAATAAACTGTACTAATTGGCCTGACCAAAAATTCTAGAAAAAAATTAGTAAGTAGATATATGAGCCTAGTTTCAGGAAAAATTTATGGAATTGGATTTCGAGTTTCGTAACTCAAGATATGATTTTTTTAGTGACCGTGATGCAGATGGATAGTTTACTACGAAAACTGTTTAAGTGCTAAGATAAGTTTTGTAATGTCTCCTGCTTGACTCCGGCAACGGTCTCAGGTAGGGGGATGTTACAATATTGATTGGTATCAGAGCTAATTAGGTTTAGTCAGTTCTAGGACTAAATCGAATGTCAATGTGAATCTAGAGGTACATGCCATTACTGAGTCAAATTTGAGTTGGGATTGGATGCTGATATGTTTATTGAATATTTTTGTTTTATAGCATTAAGAATGTCGATAAAAGCATTGAGGATCTTGATCAAGAGATGTATAGTGAACATGATGAACCGTATAATGTGAATGAATCGAGTCTGCAACTCCAAGTGTGAATCCATGGGAAATCAACTAAATGTTGGAAGTGATATCTGAAGTCTTTAGAATAATCGCCAATGCCCTTCAAAAGCGGTAAGAACTATGCACTTTACGTCCTCTATCCCTACTACCCAAGAGCTCCAATTAAAGAATTGAGAAAATATGGAGCTCTGAAATTTTTGGGTGAAAAGGAATTGATTCGACTACTGCTGAAAATTGGTTAAAAACTACAAAGAGAGTTCTGAAGCAACTTGAATGTACACCACAAGAAAGCTTAGTGTGCGTTGTCTCATCACTGCAAGAGGAAGCTTTAGTATGGTGGGAATCAGTGATTCAGAATGTACTTGAGGAACAGATAAGTTGGGACTTCTTTCAAAAAGAGTTTCAAAAGAAGTATTTGAGAGAAATGTACATAGAGGACAAAAGACAAGAGTTCTTAACACTGAAACAAGGTGAGATGCTCATAGTGGATTATGAACGAGAATTTTTGAGATTGAGCAGATATGCCACTGAGTTTGTACCGACTGAAGCCGATCGATGTAAAAGATTTTTAAGAGGATTACGTGATGAATTTAGACTACAGTTGATGCCTTTTAGAATCACTGAGTTTGCGGATTTAATGGAAAGAGCTAAGATGATTGAACAAATTCTCAGAAGGGATAAAAAGTCTGAAGTTGCTCGTTCGACTGAAAAACATCCCGGAATGGTTAGTTCAAGTCCGCAGCCTAAGCGGTCAAAGGAATCACGAGGTAATTGGAGATTTAGTTCTCGATTGGAAAGAAGTGATCGAGGTCAGAAAAGACAGACTATTGTGTCTACCGGCAGTATCCGAAGTCCAGTTCAGAATACTGAAATTCCAATATGTGAGCATTGTGGAAACCGACACAAAGAGGAATGTAGAAAGTTGACTGGAGGTTGTTTCCGTTGTGGAGCTACCGATCACTTTATTAAAGATTGCCCAAAGATATCTGGAACAACGCCAACAGTAGTGAAAAGATCTGAATTTGCTTCTAGAGGCCGGGGATCAGGCTGAAGTAGTTCGTTTGCTAGAGATGGTACTAGAAGAACTAGTGAAAGTGCTACACAACAATCTGAAGCTAGAGCTCCAGCTCTAGCATAAGTTGTGAGGACTCGAGAAGAGAAAGATGCTCACGATGTGGTGACAGGTATATTCTTATTGAATTCAACACCCGTTTATGCTTTAATAGACCCTGGGTCATCACATTCATATGTTAATACGAAAGTAGTTGAGACAAAAAAATTAGAGTCTGAATTGTCTAAAGTTATGATAGAAGTGTCTAGTCCACTGGGACAAACTACTTTAGTGAACCATATATGTCGAAGATGTTCGTTAATGATTCAAGATAGAATATTCCCTGTTGATCTGTTGATTATGCCATTTGGCGACTTTGATGTTATTTTAGGAATGGACTGCTTATCAGAACATGGAGTGATTTTAGACTGTTATAAGAAGAAGTTTATTGTTCAGAATGAAAGTGAAGATACGATTGAAGTAAATGGTATTCGGACTAGTGGATCAATTCGTATTGTTCCGGCCATTAAAGCTAGCAAGCTCCTTCATCGAGGTTGTAATGCTTTCTTAGCATATGTGATTAATTCGGATTCAGTTAAAAGTCAGTATAGTAAAATTCGGACTGTATGTGAATTTTCTGATGTATTCCCTAAGGAATTACCTGGATTACCCCCTGATCAAGAGGTAGAATTTGTGATTGAAGTCTACCCAGGTACAGATCCGGTATCGATACCTCCGTACCGTATGGCACCTACTGAGCTAAAGGAATTAAAAGTACAGTTGCAAGACTTATTGGACAGAGGTTTTATACGACCTAGTGCATCACCATGGGGAGCTCCAATGTTATTTGTTAAGAAGAAAGATGGGTCGATGCGGTTGTGCATTGATTATCGACAACTCAACAAATTGACTGTCAAGAACAAGTATCCACTTCCCCGAATAGATGATTTGTTTGATCAGCTGAAAGGAGCTTCCGTATTTTCAAAGATTGATCTGAGGTCGGGATACTATCAGTTGAAAGTAAAAGAGTGCGACATATTGAAGATGGTATTCCGTACGAGGTATGGGCATTATGAATTCTTAGTAATGCCATTTGGACTGACAAATGCCCCTGCTGCTTTTATGGATCTTATGAATCGGATTTTTCAGCCATACTTAGATCAGTTCGTAATAGTTTTTATCAATGATATTTTGGTGTATTCCAAGTCAGAAAAAGACCATGAGCAACATCTCCAGATTATTTTGCAAATACTACGAGAAAAGCAATTGTATGGAAAATTGAGCAAGTGTGAATTCTGGTTATCAGAAGTTGTGTTTCTTGGTCATGTCGTATCAGCGGATAGAATTAGAGTGGATCCAAAGAAGATTGAAGCAGTTATTCTATGGAAAGTTCCTAAGAATGTATCAGAGGTACGAAGTTTTCTCGGATTGGCTGGTTACTATCGAAGATTCGTCAACGAATTTTCAAAGATAGCTTTATCGATGACCAAGCTACTACAGAAGAATATTCCATTTGTTTGGAATGAGCAATGTCAGAAAAGTTTTGAAGCATTAAAATGAATGTTAACAGAGGTATCGGTGTTGACTTTACCAGAATCAGAAAGAGATTTTGTAGTGTACAGTGATGCTTGATTGAGTGGACTGGGATGTGTACTGATGCAGAACGGGAAAGTCATTGCTTATGCTTCACGGCAACTGAAACTGCATGAACGCAACTATCCCACTCATGATTTAAAATTAGCAGCTATAATTTTTGCCTTGAAGATTTGGAGGCACTATCTTTATGGTGAAAAGTGCTATGCTTATACGGATCATAAAA
This sequence comes from Gossypium arboreum, assembly GCF_025698485.1. Taxonomy (NCBI): domain Eukaryota; kingdom Viridiplantae; phylum Streptophyta; class Magnoliopsida; order Malvales; family Malvaceae; genus Gossypium; species Gossypium arboreum. The sequence continues at coordinate 99,681,789 of NC_069080.1, forward strand.
GTTTGAAGTATCTGCTTTCGCAAAAAGAATTGAATCTGAGACAAATGCGTTGGATAGAGCTTCTGAAAGACTATGATTGTGTCATAGACTATCATCCGAGGAAGGCTAATGTAGTCGTAACGACTTGAGTAGAAAAACTGCGATTGAATTACGAGCAATGTTTGCACAACTTAGTATCATGAAGATGGAAGTCTTTTGACTGAATTAAGAATAAAGCCAGTAATGTTTGATCAAATCAGATCAGCACAGTTAGAAGATGATAAGTTGTTAAAGAAAAGAGAGATGATTTAGAATGGTACAACAGAAAATTTTAGCATTGATGGAAATGGTTGTCTAAGATTTCAGAATCGACTTTGCATTCCAGATAATTCTGAGTTGAAAGAGTTAATTCTTCGAAAAGCTCATAATAATCCATTTGCATTTCATCCTGGAGGTATGAAAATGTATCGTGATTTGCGTGAATTGTATTGGTGGTCAGGAATGAAAAAGGATATAACTAAATATGTGGCAAAGTGTTTGACTTGTCAACGAGTGAAGGCTGAACATCAAGTTCCATCAGGATTACTTCAACCCATCAATATTCCTGAATGGAAATGGGATCGAATAATGATGGACTTTGTGACAGGATTACCAACGTCTACAAGTAAAAAGAATGCTATTTGGGTAATAGTTGATCGACTTACGAAGTCGGCTCATTTCTTAGCTGTGAGAACCGATTGGTCGTTAAAGAAACTTCTTTGAGGTTTATGTTAGGAAATCATTAGATTACATGGTATTCCAAAATCAATAATTTCGAGCGAGATCCAAGGTTTACGTCAAGGTTTTGGAAGCAATTACATGAATCTTCGATTTCGACTTCACTTTAGTACGACTTTTCATCCACGATGATGGTCAATCTGAGCGGGTAATACAAATTTTAGAAGAGATGTTTGAGCTGTATGATTGATTTTGAGTCTAGCGGGAATATTATTTGTCATTAGCTGAATTTGTATATAATAATAGTTTCGATCAAGTATCTGAGATGGCACCGTATGAGGCTTTGTATGGACGAAGATGCCGATCACCCGTATGTTGGATGAATGAATGAGAAGAAGATGATTGGACTGAATTGGTTCAAGAAACGGAAAGTACAGTTAAGAAAATTCGAGAAAGATTGAAACCTGCTTTTGATAGACAGAAATCGTATACAGATTTGAAACGACGGGATATTGAATACTCAGTCGAGGATAAAGTATTTTTAAAGGTTTCACCTTGGAAGAAAATTCTAAGATTTGGTCAAAAAGGAAAATTAAGTCCTCGTTTTATTGGGCCTTACGAAGTTATTGAGAGAATTGGACCAGTAGAGTATCATTGGCCTTACCTCCTGAACTACAGAAAATGCATAATGTCTTCCATGTTTCTATGCTAAGAAGATATCGATCGGATTTTTCACATGTTATTACGACCGAGAATGTAGAGATTCGACCTGACTTATCGTATGAAGAAGAACCAGTTGAGATTCTAGCACGAGAGGTAAAAGAATTACGTAATAAACGTATTCCTTTAGTAAAAGTGCTATGGCGAAGTCACAGTATTGAAGAAGCTACATGGGAACCAGAAGAAACGATGAGATCTCAATACCCCCATCTCTTTTCAGGTAAATTTCGAGGACGAAATTTATTAAGGGGGAGAGAATTGTAATGAACCGAAAGTTACGGTATCGAAAATTGAGTCTTGAGTACTATTTCCGTGAAATTAATTCGTGAATATTTATTAGAAATATTTATGAATTATAGTTGAATGGTTATTTAGTGTTTAATTAAGTGAAGTAGCTTGAATTTAGTTTAAAGGACTAAATTGCATACGGTATAAAAGTTTAATTATAGATTAAAGATTAGTAAAGGGACTAATCTAGCAATTAGACCCTAAGTGCCATGTGTGTGAATGTATGATATAACATGTGTAATAGTTGGTAAAGATATTAAATGTGTTAAAGTAGTTTTTCTTATAGATTAAGTTATTTTATTAGAATAATATTATATTATTAATATTATTATATTGAATATAGATTTATGAGTAAGTTAAAAAGAAAGAAAGAAAGAAAGAAAGATAGAAAGAGTTACAGAGAGCAAACGTGAGAAAGAAAGAAAGAAAGAAAGAAAGAAAGAAAGAAATAGAAAAGGGAAATTTGAGGATTAAGGCCCTAAAGCTTGATTGGTAAGATGTTTTAGCTTATTTTCTTATAATTTTTATATTTATGGATGCCTAATTCAAAGTTCTACATGTATGAGGTTAAAATGAAGAAAAATAGAAAATTTTTAGATATTGATTTAGTTGAATAAATTGAGGTTTTATGGGTTAAATTGATAGAAATTGAAGTTAGAAGTGAAAATTGAGTGATTTATTAAAAGAATTCTAAGTTAGGTTTAAATAGGGATTAAGTTGAATAGAGCTCAAAATTTATGTTTTATAATTAATTTTATGAGTTAGAAATTGTTAATGAGTTGATTAAAAGAGAATATGAAGCTTAAGTTAAAGAAAAAAGATTAGTAATGGAAAAAGGACGAAATTGGAATTTTTGTAAAAGTTTGATAGAAAGTGAAAATGTGTTTTATGAATTAGTATATTGATGATTTTTAATTGTATGATTGTTAGTAGCAAACGTAGCACGGATCGTCATCAAAGAAGGGAAAAGAGAAAGTGAACGAAGATATCGATTAAATTCGATAAATAGTGGTTTGTATTTCTATAAACCGAGCTTAATCGTTATTGCTATATTTGATATTTATATTGTATGAAAATGTGAATGAGGTAAGTATTTTTACCATATTGAAATGAATGTGATTTTGAATACCCTATTAACAGTGTCGGGCTAGTCGGGTATAGTTGACATGTCATAGGAATTGGAAGTATTGGGATATTTCGACATTGAGTCGATGAGACACTATGTGTCGACTACTGTTAAAGTTCTAGATTTGTTCCGATGAAGTACTTTGTGTACTATAATGTTAAAGTTCCGGATTTGTTCCGATAAAGCACTATGTGCTTATCCCGGAGTGTGGGTTGGATCCGTGTATCCGTTAGTGTCCGAGTTATGTTAATAAGGGTAAATAAAGTAAAGGTTATTAAAGTACTGATTGATATTGAATAATAGCAATAATGTGTTTGAATTACCATGTTTTAAAGTTGATTAAGCTATTGTTTATAGAAATACCACTGAGAGTATTCTCAGCGTACAGTTTGTTTCCGTAAGTAGGCTAGGTACGAAAATATAAGGACTCAGCATACAAGCCGATCCCCGAACTCAAATTGGTGAGGTTTCTATCTTTTTGGAAAATGGCATTGTACCTAGGATGTCTTTTGGTCATTTTGAAAGTATCTAAGTTGTTAAGTGATATTTTGGTATATTTTGTAAATGTTACCAAAACCTTAAGTATGGTATGTTTTGATATGTTAGTGAAGAGTAATAAGAGAAAGTGTTGGTAAATATTGTAGAGAGAAGAAATGAAGATGTTATAAACTTAGTTATCAACATTTTATACTAAAATAGATTTGGACAATAGCGGTAGTCCAACTTTGAAAATATACCAAAAATAGTATAAATTGAATTAGATAATGAATAAAATTTTTAATTTAAGCTTAATGAATCTATTTTTATATGGAAGAAATAAAATAGGTAAAAGAGTTGTATTTTATGAGATATTTACGTTTTGGTGAAACAGGGTTAGAGCAATTTCAGGATTCCCTATTTTAACTTTAGAAATTCACCATAAATTTTGTATTAAGAATTAGGACTCAAACTTTATATGTATGGATTCATTATTGAGTCTATTTTTAATTGAAACAAATGGAATAGTCATTGGATTTCTGTACAGGAATAAATTTGATTCGTAGTGCACAAGGGTCAAAGTAGCCAAACCCTGAAACAGGGGAGACTTTTTCTAATAAACTGTACTAATTGGCCTGACCAAAAATTCTAGAAAAAAATTAGTAAGTAGATATATGAGTCTAGTTTCAGGGAAAATTTACAGAATTGGATTTTGAGTTTCGTAACTCGAGATATGATTGTTTTAGCGACCGTGATGCAGATGGATAGTTTACTACGAAAACTGTTTAAGTGCTAAGATAAGTTTTGTAATGTCTCTTGCTTGACTCCGGCAACGGTCTCGGGTAGGGGGACGTTACATGCTAAACTCATTTTCTCAACAAAATCCTACCTGGTATATGTTTTACACTCATGGATACGATCGCATATCGCAGTAAACATCTCAGGAACGCAAGGCATACATACATAGTTGCTTCACAGAATCATGTTCACCCATACATACAATTCATTACCTATTAGACTCACCTGAATACTAAACTAAGATTTCATAATTATTTTCAACAACATTCAAGTATTCATACGCTGTTTTTAGGAACATCAATCACAAACAATCTATCTAAATGGACTTGTATGAGTCGATATTAAAGACTCACCTGAACACCTTTCACAAACCCGTAGCATCAACTGCTTAAAAGAACATGGATTCACCATTAAAACCCACTTACAAATAGATTGCTAACATCTCATCTACAGATAAACCCCATGCAAGACCTCTTAATCATAACTTGCTGCATAAATATATCATAGTACCCTTACTCATAACATGCAAAGTTGTCAGACTTACTAGGAGATAGAAGATCCTCTGGTTATTCTTAAAAATTTTAGCTTCCAGTCTAATGATGAAAGATGATGTTTAAAATAAAGAAAAAGAATCAGAGAGCTGTAATAGGCCCAATTTGCCTAGGCCCAAAACCAAATAAAACCAAAATAAAAATAAAAATTAGATAGTCCAGTCCAATTACAAAAAAAAAAGGCTCAATACACCAATAGTCCAAAAAAAAAAACCCTAACACAAACAAGCCCAACAACCTAAACAATATTAAAAACAAAAAAAAAACCTTAGCCCTAGTGCCGCCGCACCTCTGCCACCGCCACTCCAACTACTCTATCAACCACTATCTGCAAAAAGGAGAAGAAAAGACGAAACCAAAAATGCAAGAAACGCAAGAATAGTAGAAAAAATATAAAAAAGTATAAAAATTGCAATAAAAGCCATAGAACAGATTTGTAAAAAAGGGTTTTTTAAAAATAGAAATCGAACAAAAAAATACAAAAGAAGCAATAAAAAATAAACAGAATACAGATTTTGAAGGTGAATTTTTTCTTTTATATTTATTTTTTTTTTACTAATCATTTTATATAAAAGAGAACAAAAAAAAAAGAAAAAGATCAAAGCTTTTTTTTTTTTTTTACCTTTTAAGGCTTGTAGCCTTTAGATCCAGACTTTGGGAGCCGAATGATCGAAAAAAGAATATTTTTTTTATTTTTCGGCCACCGTGAATGGCCAAGCCGTCGCCAGTGATAGGTGGCCGACGCGGCGGAGCCTGGTGGCTCCTTGATAGGATTCTAGTCTGTGCCTAGAGAGAAGGGAGAGCTTTTTAAATTTTTTTTTTAGAAATGGGGTGAAATGATTTTTTTGGGGGAAATTTTTTACTTAAATAGGTATCCAAAACGGCGCTGTTTTGGCCTGTTTCCTCAGACTCTAAAACTACATCGTTTTAGGCCGGCCTGATGACTCGACCCAGATCCTCGTAAGAGCCGCGTGTTTTTAAAGGGGAGGGGATATTTGCACCCTAGTCTTTTCGCCTTTTGTGTTGTTTGATCTCCGGAGAAGGGGACGCGTGTCCTAAGGATTGGGATAATTGCTCATTTGGTCCTCATTCGTTTTCGCGCTTTTTATTTTGGTCTTTTTTTATTTATTTTATCCCAATTTATCCTTTAAATTTAAGTTAAGGTGTGATTAAGTCCTTTATTTATTTACTTATTTGTTAGTTCTTTACTCTTTTTTAATATTTAAAATTGTTTCTTTTATTTTATTTTCTTCTTTTATCGTGCATTTTTTATTTTTTATTTTTATTTTCTTTTTCTTTTGTGTCTTTATTATTATTATCATCATTTTATTATCATTATTATTTTTTATTATCTATATATATATATATATATATATATATATATACACCTACTCATGAATTGAATTATGTACATGTTCTATGGGTACATTTTACTTATTATTGTCTTTTATTATTTTATTTTTAGTGTGTTCTTGTTCGTTTATTAGTTTATTATTATTATTATTATTATTATTATTATTATTATTATTATTATATATTTTTAGCATTCTCATGTCATTTTTTTAAATCATACATTTTCTATTTTTTTTATTCTCACTTTGAATTACCTCATTTATTTCATTATTATCATGATCCGATTAGTGATATTATTATTATTACTATAATTACATTAGTATTATCTTAACATTCCCTTATTTATTTATTATATATCATTTCTAATATTCTACCCGCCATTTTAAATAATTTCATTATCATTATATCATACATTAGGTTTAAACATTAATTCATTTGTATACCACGCCCGAATAAATTAAACGCATACCATCTTACGTGTTACGCTTGTTCTTTTCGCGCGATGCATAGAAAAGGAAAATTTTTAAATCGAGGCAAATGTTTTAGAATTAGAAAAGTTGTGTTCCTAACTTACGGAATATGGCTTCCTTCTAAAACCGAGATAGTCAAATATCTACTTTAAAATAAAAAAGTGAGATTTAAGCAACAATCAATCGGCGTTTATTTTCATTCTCGAGGATTTAAGGCATTATATCCTACCTTACGGGACATGATCATTCCTTCTCGATTAACTTGAAATAAGCCCTTTTTGCGGAAATTAATTTAGTAATGTATTAATACAAAAAAGGGATCGTATTTTAAATTCCCCTCAAATTTTTAATTTTCGACACTAAAGACATCATGTAATCAATTAGGTACCAATTTTGGGCGTAATGAGGGTGCTAATCCTTCCTCGTGCGTAACCGACTCCCGAACCCATTTTTTGGATTTTTGTAGACCAAAAAATACTATTTAAATAAATCAAATCTCTTATTAAAATGATCAAATTATGAGGTGACCTGATCATGCCTCTTAAAAGTGATTGGTGGCGACTCTCATTTTTATTTTTTTCAAAATAAAAAGTTGACTTTCAAAAAAGGGTTTCAACAACTTGGCGACTCCATTGGGGACAAAATAAGAGAGTCAAACCACGAGTTGATTATTTCTTGTCTTTCTGTCAAAAATTGATAATTTGATTTAAATTTATGATTCTTTCGTTGCTTTTCATTTTTATGGTCTCCATCATTTTGATATGTTTGCTTTATTGGTTCGAGTCTTTGGATATATTTTTGCACATTGCATTACATAACCGGTCGATTATACCCTTTTAAGTGGGAGTGAGAAATTATTCTTTTGTGATGTCTTCACTCCGTATAGGACAGTGGATCGCTTTCGAGATACATCCGTACCTATGTCTTCGTGAGATTTTCATCTCCATAGAGCCATAGGGAAATGTATTCCCCTAAATCAAACTCGGTTCGTATGAGCCTATAATGGGTGAGGATCGAGGAATCTGCCAGTTCAAGTACCCTTACTTTAGAACCGAACCGCATATAATGAGCCTTAAAAGCACACCCTAGGTAGGACCATACCAAACCCTAGTGGTCACTCGAGTAGGTGCTCTATTTATTATTTCTTGTTTGTTTTAAATTCTAGCTTGGTATGAAATGTACTGACCTGTTTTGTTTTGTTTTGACTGTGATTGCATGGCATTTTCATCATAAAAAAGGGCGTTGATTCACATTCAGTTACTAAATAGAGAGCTTGCTATGGAGAACAAATTTCTTGATAAAGTGGGAGATAATACGGCTGTCCGAATATGGTCTAAGAAAACGCAACTAGAGAAAGGTGATAGTTTGACGGAAGGGTAAATATTAGAATTGTGGGATTTCAGTTGTATCAGTATGACCCAGAACAATCTCCATTTTGAATGAAGCTCACAACGGTAACATGTCTATACATCTTGAGTTCGTATCTAAGTGTTTGATATGTCAACAAGTAAAAGCTGCACATCAGTTGCCTTCTGGACTATTACAGCCGGTTACGATACCAGAATGGAAATGGGAAAGAATTACTATGGACTTTGTAACGAGATTTCACCTGTCTCCAAGGAAAAAAGATGTCATTTGGGTAATTGTTGATCGGTTGAAAAAGTCTGCACATTTTATTCCGGTACATATGGATTATTCTTTGGATAGATTGGCTGAATTATATGTTTCTGAGATTGTTAGATTACATGAAATGCCTGTCTTTATTATTTTAAATAAAGACCCTCGGTTTACATCTCGATTCTGGAGCAAATTAAAAGAAGCCATGAGTACTCAGCTACACTTTAGCACTGCATTTCATCTCCAGATAGATGATCAATCTGAACAGGTAATACAGATCTTGAAATATATGCTTCGGTGTTGTATACTTGAGTTTGAAGGCAACTGGGAAAGGTATTTGCCTTTGGTTGAATTTACTTATAATAAAAGTTATCAGTCTAGTATTAAAATGGCACCGTATGAAGCCTTATATGGATGCAAATGTAGAACTCCATTGTACTAGACAAAACTTAGTGAGAAAAAGGTACACAGAGTTGACTTGGTTCGAGAAACTGAGGAAAAAGTGAAGGTAATTTGAGACAGCTTGAAAGCAGCCTCTAATCGTCAAAAGTCCTACGCTGATTTGAAACAAAAAGAAATAGAATTTCAAGTCGTTGACAAAGTATTCTTGAAAGTGTCGCCTTGGAAGAACGTTCTCTGGTTTGGTCACAAAGGAAAACTGAGTCCACGGTTCATTGGACTATATGAGATTACTGAAAGGATTGGACCAATTGCATATCAGTTAGCTTTACCACCAGAGCTTGATCGGATTCATAATGTTTTTCATGTGTCTATGCTATGGCAGTATCGATTCGACCCTTCACATGTTATCTCTCCGACAGAGGTAGAAATTTAGCCTGATATGACTTATGGTGAAGAACCAATCAAAATCTTAGCTCGGGAAACAAAAGAGTTAAGAAATAAAAAAAGTAGCTTTAGTAAAAGTTATTTGGCAACAACACGATATTGAAGAGGCTACCTAGGAGCCAGAGGATACTATGAGGAAGCAATACCCGAATTTTTTTACTGGTAATATTTTCGAGGATGAAAATATCTAAAGTGGGAAGAGTTGTAACAGCCCATTTTTTAGTGAAATCAGAACAATGGTTTCGGGACCACAAATCCGACCAAAAAATAAGGTTTATTTTTATTTCATTATATGGTCCGTATTATAATATGCATGTCATCCGAAAATGTTGATACGAAAATTTTATCAATTAAGTGTCTAATTACGAGAAGGACTAAATCGCATAAAATGCAAAAGTTGAATTGTAATAGCTATAAGAATAAAATAGATATATGAATCAGAACTAAAGGTCCTTATATGGTAATTAGACTATTAATAAAAGTATGTAGATTTTTCTTGGTGACTCATCCATGAAATTATAGAAAAAGAGCAAGGACTACATTGAAAATAGTAAAATACCTAATTAATTAAAAGATGAAAAGAAAATATATCATCTTATTTTCATCATCTTCAACCTAAAAACACATGGAAACCCTAGGTGAGAGAAAAGAAACTTTTAAGGCCTAATTGGGTAAGTTTCCTTGTCCCGTTTTTAGTAATTTTGATATTTTTGAAACCGGGATAGCTTAATCTATCTATTTGAGGGATTAATTTGAAAAGTTATCAAGGTATGAAAAATGGTTCATGAATGTATATGCTGGAAATTAGAAATTTATGGTAAAAAATAAAAGATTATTGATATATAAACATCTTTTACAAAGTGGTTTTTGATGAAAACATGATTTAGTGACTAAAATGAAAAGTTGTAAAATTTGATGAAAAATTCTAAAATTTTATGAATATATGTGCTGGAAAATTTGTAATGGGGCTTTGGTTAGGCTTGGAATAGGGAGTAATTTGCACAAGTATCATTTTCCGAGCCTAGGGACAAAATCAAAATTTATGGAAAAGTTAAGGGAAAAATGGTAATTTTTCCTAGGGCATTTTGAGTCAATTTGAATATGAAATGTGTGAAATTGATAGTTAAATTCATTTATATAGATCCGGACAACACTAATTTGAGGTTAGATCGAGGAAAAGAAATGGTTTCGGATTAGTAGACTTTTTACGCAAACAAGTGTCGAGGTAAGTTCGTGTAACTTAATCGAGTATGTAATTATGTTAATTGAATGTTGTGTTTGTATGTAATGTGATTATTATTGATGTGCTTTACTTGTGCACCATGATGGAAAATTTGATACAATGTTTGAAATGCTGATAAAGGGTTAAGTCCTGATTGACTGTTGAATTCTAATTATTATATGCGCTTTCCCGAAACTAATAAGGTTCTGCATTTGTTGTAGACGGGATTTAGCTCGGACGAGTAATCCTATTGACTATGTTCTAGAAAGGATTTAGCCTAGAAGGGTAATCCCGATATAATACCTTTCGAGCATACGTTATGATTAGGGTTTAGCCTGGACTGGTAATCCTAATCGAGCTCCTCTGAGCATACGTTATATAAAGGATTTAGCCTGGACTGGTAATCTTGTTATACGATATGTGGCTCGAGAGAGTGTTTCTTGGTTAAGTGCCCTAATGGGTACCCTTGAATAAGAAATTGATTGATTATTGAATCATACACTTTGAGTGTTGAGCCTCCATCGGAATTCAATGATTCAACGGACATATAACGCTAAACATGACATGAAAATTATGAAATGAAATGATAATGTCTTGGAAGTGTATTGCATGATGAGCTTATCTATTCTTACTTGATATATATGTAAACTTTGCGACTAACATTTTTGATTGGATATATGTGTTTAGGCAATTTAGCGAAATGGATGGAAAACTTATTATTGTATGCTTAGATTTAATAAACGGGATTGTTAAGTTTAGTTTTCGTTATACGAACTTATAAAGCTTAATGCTTACTCCGTTTATTTTTCCCCTGTTTTATAGTGCTAGAAGCTCGCGAGGGTTAGAGATTATTGGAGTATTGTCACACTATCAACTAGTCATTTTGGGTATACTTAGTAAAAAAAAATCATTTTGGTATAATGGCATGTATATGGCAACTAGACAAATAGTGGCTTGAAATGTTATTTTGTAACCTAGCCATTGGCATGGCTGGTGATGGTTCATTTTGGTATGACTAAGTGGATTATTATTATATATATACACATGTGTTAAGTTGAATATATGTTATCAAATGTTGTTATTGCCTAAGTTAATCTAAGGTAAGTTTATAACTACATGTGCATGTAATGATATGTCATGTTGAATGATGAAATTGCTTATTTTGAATGCTTGGAATGACTTGTATTGGTTGTATGTTTCAAGTGCAGGTCCTGGGTGAAGTTTTGGGTGAGAAATGAAGTTAGGAATGGCTTCATTTTGTCCATAAGGGCAGACACACGGGTGTGTCTAAACCGTGTGTGACACACGGCCTGGTAACATGGGTATGTGGTTAGGCCGTGTGTCCCTTGCACCTTAATTTTGAGAAACAGAATGCTCAGAATTGAGCAGATGGGTAGAGACACGGGCGTGTGTCTCAGCCGTGTGAAGCCTATACCTAATTTCGAATTGAATTAATTAACCACATGGCCTAGCACACGGGCGTGTGGCATTGTCGTATGTGCAAGTTAGAAAGTTACATGAGGTCAAACATGGCCTCTAGAACAGGCATGTCCCAAGGTCACACAGACGTATCCCTTGAACCACACGGGCATGTGAGCCCTGCACCTTGGAAAAATTTTGAAAAGTTGCGAAATATTCTTAAAGGTCCCGATTAAGTCCCAACTTGATTTTAATGCTCCTATTAGACCTCGAGGGCCCAATCAAGGGACGTTACGAATGATCTCGATAATGAATAGTATTTTACATAAGTTATTTGTAAATGTTTCTGAATGTTTCGGTAATACTCCTAAACCATGTTTCGACGACGGATACCGGTTAGGGGTGTTACAAGTATGCCAGATGTTCCTTAAGTTACTACAAGAGTTGTATTTGGCAATTGCAATTGACATTAACAATCACCTAAGCCTTTTGAGAAGAGCAAAAAATGATATCATCTATATAGATCTGACCAACAATAACGATACCTTTCTCCTTTTTAATAAATAGGATTTTGTCTATATTACCTCTTCGATAACCTTGTTCTTGCAGAAGCTTTGAAAGTCTCTCATACCACACATTGAAACCTACTTTAATCCATGTGTCTTTAGTAAGTTTGAACACATAGTCTAGATAATTAGGATCTTCAAATCCTTTAGGCTATTCAACATAAACTTCTACATTAATGAACCTAATTAAAAACACATTCTTTACATCCTTTGACACAATTTGATATCCAAATAAGTTGTAACTATGAGAAAAAGTCTGATGGCCTCAAACTTGGACATTCAAGATTATAAAACATCAACTTTTATGAACAATAAAAGATATTGTTGGGGATCGACCCGATTAAACAATGAAAAAGTTAAAATGGCGGAAGAAATTGAGAAATTGAACACACAAATTTAACGTGAAAAAACTCCTCCAAGAAGGATCAAAAACCACGGTCAAAGATAATTTTACTATAAAGGCAAAAGAACAAAGAGTACAAAAGATGAAGATAAAACTAAACATCAAAAAATCTGAAAATAAAGAACCCTCAAAACGTAAACACAAAATTCTCTAAATATGTTATGAGTTTTAATCTCTAATGGGTGTATTTTCTAAGGTAGTAAAAGTGTCTATTTATAGGCTAAATTCATAGGTCAAATAGTAATAAAATAATCTAGACTAATTAGAATTTAATTGAAACAAATAAACAGAGTTTAAGCGAAAGATTATTTCTCAAATTTGATGAAATAAGAGTCATACTTAACAGATGTCATCCGTCAAGTTTAAGAAAAATAATAATAATAACATATTTTTAATTCTATATATTTAAAAATTAAAAGAGTTTTAACTTATGATTTCTTTAAAGAATGCTATATCTATTATTACGTGAAGAAAAAATGTAAGTTATAATTATTTTTCCTTTCATATTTATCATTGTTAGCATTTTAAAATAATAAAATTGAATTTTTTTATAAGCTGAAAATAATGTTTAAAAAACGATTATATATATTATTAATTTTTTATTGAGTTAATGTTATAAGATAATTTAATACTAATTTAATTAAGAAAATGATAAAATAAAAATTACAAAACATAAATATTATATACTATTATCAAAATTCATGAATGAATTGGTGTGATAAATTAATCATTAAGAAAATGAAAAAAATTATAAAAGATAATTAGTAAAGATTATATGAGTAATATAATAATTATAAACAAACTAAATGTTCAGTAATTTTTCTCATTTAATTTTTATTAATAATTATTTACATTTCATTTTATCAATAATTATTAAATTGTTTCAAGAAAAAGTTACTTAAATTATTTTTATGTTAGCGGTTTAACTTATTTTTTATTTTTATATTTTTTATATATTTATATTAATTTTAAAAATATGAAAACACCATTTCTTATTTTATTCCTTTAAAGCAAGCATTTATATTTTTATCATATTTAAATATACTCTTATACTTTAATTTCAGTTAAACAAGATTTCTCTCAAATTAAAATAAAGGCTCATTTGCATACATAAATTTATTTTTAAAAATAAAAATATTATAAATTTATTTTAAAAATAAAAATAATAAAATTATTTTAATATTTTAATTTAAAAACTTAGTGAAAACTTGTAAAAACAAGGGAGCAATACTACGAGCCCATTAGGAATGTAACTACAACAAAAACAAAAAAGAACACAAACAAGTTGTTTGCACAATTTGGTTTCGCTATGTTTGTGGAGTCTTGCCTAAAGAAATACTCCACTATCTTAAACATAGTACAAATAGTGATTAAAGTCCTATTGCAAACCAGTATAGCAATCTCACATTTGCACTTCAGATCTAGATCTCTCTCCACTAAGTTTTCAATGCTAAGTTTTCAGGGAAAAACTTAGTTAGTAAACCAAGCAACTCACTTGTTTTCCTACAAAATACACTCACAATAATGAATTCCAAATGAACACTCTACACTTCTTACTTACACAAGCCTATAATATATAAGAGTTTAATGCTTGCTAATATAAATGTCAATTACAATAAAAATTTCACTAAAAAGCCTCATAAAAAGGTTTTACAAATATCCTCATAAAGTTTAGAATAAAACAAATATATTCAAGATAAGTCTTCAAATCAGTCAAGCTAATCTCCACAAAACAATAAACCCGATTTGTTTGATTTGGGTTGATTCAATCTTTAAAAATTTGTTGCTCCACAAGATAAATCTTTCAATATAGGTAAGCTTACAGACATAATATCATCAAAGTCATGGACTAACAATTTTCTTTCAAAGGTATTTACCAATTTTAAATAAGACAAGCTATGTGACTTGCCCAGTGCCAACTGCAATGGACACTGCTTGTAGCATTAAATAAACCTCAAATCTAACCCAATCTGTCCAAATATAATTAATTCAATAGCTCTTAAATAAGAATACAAAGGATTGTGATAAATCTTCTTAAATTTAGTCATATCTTCTTTTATTGCATAACTTAATATATAAGACAAGTAAATCACATTAGAATCCTTTAAAAATAATAATGCTTAGATTCAACACTTTTTCCAATCATATTAAGTCCTCAAAAAAAACGCAAGTAAATTACTAATATACTTTGGTCAGACATGCCAACAAATAAAGCAAATTATAAAACTTGCAGTGCTAAGAATAATGAGGACTACTCGAGTCATTGCTATTAAAACTTGTTTCAACATAATTCGTATTTTATGAAGAGGTTATAAATAAAATTACAATAAATATATTTGAATAATTTCTACCAAAATCAACGTAACAAAGCACAAAAAATATAACTTAGAATAATTCTATTCAAGGACTATATAATATGATTTAAATTAAAAGATAACAAAATTTACTCAAAATGAGAATCAAATTTAAGATTTCAAAATTCTCATAATCTAAATAATTGTCACTAAATCAAAACATTCATAATGTTTTAATACTTATTTGAAAATAATTGGAAGGATTAAATTAGAAAGGATTATTTTATTTTAAATAAAGAAAGAGGGTAGCGTAATCAGAACTACTTAAAATTCTACGGAGAAAAGAAATAAAAAATAAAAATGCTTAAAATTATGTCCAACGTCCAAAGAAAATATGACAACTGATTAACCCAATGATATTTGAACACGTCAGATCTTCTGATGCGTTGTCTGCATGTAATTGGAGATTGGGTATAGAGTCGATGCATGCCAACATTACCCTTTTATTTAATTGCCAAACACATGACTGAAAGGCTTAGAGTGTTTGATGTAACGACCACCCCACCACCTCTCTTTTTCTCAAACTGCTGTTTAAATCACAATTTAAATTCATAATAGAAAACAATTAATATAACCAACATTAAACCGTATCCCTTATTTTAAATATTGATGTTTTGAATGCTTATTGATGTGATTTTTCATTAGAGAAAGATGATTTATTTGAATTTGAATTATTAATTTTTTATTATATATATATATATATATATATATATATATTTAACAAAATTTATAGGTTCTTATCATATTTACTTTTTTATGACACAATAGTTAAAATTACCTATAGTTTCTCTCAATCCCTAAATAGAAAGAAAATGTGTTTTAGTGCACTCGAACCCACATTCTCTTGCACTAGCAACAATGCCCATACCAATCAAGTTAAAATTCAATTGGCTATTTTATATATTGTTAAAATAAATAGATGAGATAACTCATAAGAAAAAATATTTGATAGTATTGTCTGTTGAACTTTTAGACTTTATAAGCAGGGTTCGGGTTGATAAAGTGTCCTACAAGAATATAATCTAATATTAAAAAATAAATATTTTAAAAATAGACATATATCAATTTTAAGGCTTCTTGTGGAGTAAAGAAACACTACATGTATACCTAATAATAACCCAGATCACATTCTTTTCATTTTATTTTTGAAATTTAAAAAAAAAACTTAATTTGCATTAGGTTTGCAATCATAATTAATTTTAAAACGGTTTTAAGTGCTACTGCAAATTTTATTGTTTTAAAAATTATTGAATTCAAATACCATTTAATTTTAAAAATAATAATTATTAAAGTAAATTGATAAAAACAAGATATAATAGTTACAAAAGTTAAAAATAATTTTTGAAATAATAGTTATATTATAAGTATTTTAAATAATTATATCCAACTTTAAAATAATGTTAAAAAATCATTTAAGTTTTATAAGTAAAATTTAAATTTTTATAGATATCATCTTTGAAAAATTCTTACAAACTATAATTAGATTTTCATCAAATTATTTTGATAGGTTATAAATATGGTTTTTAAACAGTGTTAATTACAAAAAAAATTAAAAGATTTTTAAATATTATATTTTTATTGATTAAATATATATTAAACATTATTTTAGAAAAAAAATGATACATATTGATGTTTTCTCTTAAAAATAGTGCTTCTAAAATTAAAATTATTCCATGACCAGCCGATTATTTCTTTGGAGAGAACTCACAGTGAAGGAATTAATCACTGCTATTTGGGTGGACACCTTACTTACGGCTAAAAAGAATTAATTTTTTTCAATTATGTTTATAATTAAAATTTTTAAATACCATTTAAATTCTTTAAAAATTGTAACCAATGTTTAAATCATGTTTGAAACAATTATTTACTAAAATAGTGTTTAAATAAAAATAAGTAAAACCATTTAAGACTATACATGTTATATGTATAATTTATAAAATATATCAAATTTAATACAAAATTATTTAAAATTATAAAAAATTTAAATAACTTTCATAGACAAAACTTTTTTAAAACAAATCGATAAAAAATATTTTTTTAATTGTAACGCCCCAAAATTTTTATTTTTGTTTCTGTTAAAATGTGACATAATTGTGTACTTGCTTCATTGGTTAAGTGTTATGGGTGTGTGTGAAAAGTCCCAAGTTCAAGCCCTATCTCTGGTAAGTTTTGGTATTTTTCTGACTTAAGCGTTATACTTGCTCGGTGGGTTTATATTAAATTATTTGCAAAATCATATTAGAATGGGTCAACTGGTTTGGTGGTTAAATTGAGTGTTGGTTTGTTGAAGGTCTTGTGTTTGAATCCCTTTTTGGTATTTTTCTAACTTAAGCGTTATACTTGCTCAGTGGGTTTATATTAAATTATTTGTAAAATCATATCAGAATGGGCCTACTGGTTTGGTGGTTAAGTTGAGTGTTGGTTTGTTGAAGGTCTTGTGTTTGAATCCCTTTGCGAGACCAAGAGAGTTTCGGTCAACAGAAATTCTGTGGAAGTTATCAGGAATGGGGTAATGGAAAGAATTAAGGAGATTTTGGAATATCTGATTAGTTTTGTTTTCCTCTCCTTCCCAGAAAAGAAATTAATGTCTTTGTTCCTTTGTGCTTCTTTTCCCTTTTTTTTCCTTTTTTCCCTTTCAACATTCAATTCTTTCTTTTTGCCGTAGTAATTTCGTGGTGCCTTGTTTCGTGGTCGTGGTGCGTTTTGGTAAGTGAGTTTTCGGTTTGGTTGAGGTATATTCGAAAGGTGGAGTTTATTCTTAATGGATTTTTTCAAAAGAATAATAATTCATTAAGATCGTTATGTGCAGGAATTAATGGGGAACCATCCGTTAGAGCTTCAACGGTTTAGAACATGTTAGCAGTGGTAGTCGTTGGCGGTAAGTGGAGTCGTATCATTTCATTTATATTGAATTCATTAGTAAATCCGCTAAATCGTTGATGGGGACTCTATTTTAGGCTTTTGGAAGGCTCGGGATTATTTTTACAGCGAATCGAAACCAGGTGTGTACCCGAAAATACAAAAAACGAGACTCGGCGAAAGCTAAAAAAGACCACTGTTGACGCCACACGGGCGTGTGGTCACCCGCGTAGTAGACCCTGTGCGACAACACGGCTGTGTGATCGACGAAGGCAAGGTCGTACTGGATTGGAAACAACCTAAAAATGTATCTGAGATTTGTAGTTTTCTGGGTTTGGTAAGTTATTATCGGCAATTTATGGAAGGTTTCTCACTAATTGCAGTGCCCTTAACTAAACTACTATGTAAGGGTTTTCTGTTTGTCTGGACTGATGTGCAGCAGGAGAGCTTCGAGAAGCTCAAAACTATTCTGACTTAGGCTCCTGTTCTGATACAGCTTGAACTTGGAAAGGAGTTTGTGGTTTATAGTGACACGTCGCACGTAGGTTTAGGTTGTGTTCTGATGCAGGATGGTAAGGTTGTGGCATATGTGTCTCGTCAGCTCAAGACGCATGAGGCAAAATATCCGACGCATGATTTGGAATTGGCCGCTATAATCTTTGCTTTGAAAATCTGGAGGTACTATCTATACGGTGAGAAGTGTATTATCTATACTGATCACAAAAGTCTCAGGTACCTTTTAACTCAGAAGGAGTTAAATCTTAGATAGTGTAGATGGATTGAGCTGCTTAAGGACTACGACTGTACTATTGAGTACCATCCTAGCAAGGCAAATGTGGTGGCCGATGTGTTGAGCCGTAGGGCGATGACTGATCTGAGAGCGATGTTCACTCGACTTAGTTTGTTCGACGACAAAAGTTTGTTGGCTGAGCTGCAGGTTAAACCGACTTAGATAGAACAAATTCGAAACAGGCAGTTAGAGGATGAATCGTTGGGTCTTCGGTTCCGTCAGGTTGAGAGTGGCAGCATTACAGACTTTGGGGATTAATAATGGGGTATTCTATTTTCGTGGTCGAATTTGTGTACCGAATGATACTGATTTGAGGCAATCTATTCTGAGAGAGGCGCATAGTAGCCCTTATATTATGCATTTCGGTGGGAAT
This sequence comes from Gossypium arboreum, assembly GCF_025698485.1. Lineage (NCBI taxonomy): Eukaryota > Viridiplantae > Streptophyta > Magnoliopsida > Malvales > Malvaceae > Gossypium > Gossypium arboreum. The sequence goes on from NC_069080.1 coordinate 99,700,717, forward strand.
AAGATGTATCGAGATTTTTAAAAAAATTATACTGGTGGCCGGGTTTAAAACGAGAGGTTACTGATTTTGTGGCACGATGCCTGACATGCCAGCAGGTTAAGGCTAACCATCAGTTACCTTTGGGTTTGTTGCAGCCGGTTAAGATTCCACTATAGAAGTGGGAGCGAGTAACGATAGACTTTGTTAGTGGGTTGCCTCTAGCACCCACAAAGAAGGATTCTGATTGGGTCATCGTGGATCGATTGACCAAGTCTGCGCACTTCGTTCAGGTTAGGATCGACTATTCTCTTCAGAAGTTGGCTGAGCTCTACATCTCTGAGATAATGAGACTGCATGGGGTACCGGTCTCAATTATTTCTGATAAGGATCCTCGCTTCACGTCTCGGTTCTGAAAAAATTTGCATGAGACTCTGGCTTAAAGATTGGACTTTAGTACTGCATTCTATCCTCAGACTGATGGTCAATCTGAGAGGGTGATTCAACTACTGGAGGATATATTGAGAAGTTGTATTATCAATTTTTGAAGCAGTTGGGAGGATTATCTACCGTTAGCCGAGTTCACCTACAATAATAGTTTCCAGTTGAGTATTCAAATGGCACCTTACGAGGCTCTGTATGGCTGTAAGTGTCATACTTCTTTATGTTGGACTGAGCTAGGCGAACGTCGAGTGTTGGATCTTGATTTGGTTTCCGAGACTAAGGATAAGGTTTGACTAATTAGGGATCGTCTGAAGGCGGCTTCTGATAGACAAAAGTCCTATGCAGATTTGAAGAGGCGTGAGATTGAGTATTCTGTAGGGGACTTCGTGTTTCTTAAGGTCTCACCATGGAAGAAGGTTCTGAGGTTCAGTTGTAAGGGCAAATTGAGCCCTAGGTTTATTGGGCCTTACCGAATTCTGAAGCGAGTGGGATCGGTCGCTTATTAGTGGGAGTTGCCTCTAGAGCTAGACCATATTCATAACATATTTCACGTCTCGATGTTGAGGTGTTACCGCTCTGATCCTACTTATATTATCCATATTGAGGAGATTGAGGTTAGGTCAGATTTGACCTTCGATGAGGAACCGGTTCAGATTTTGTATCGTGATGTAAAGGTTCTTCGGAAGAAGTCTATCCCATTAGTGAAGGTGCTGTGGTGGAATCATAGCACTGAAGAGGCCACGTGAGAGCCTGAGGATGGGATGCGTTAGCAATATCCTCATTTGTTCTGATCAAGTAAATTTCGAGGCCGAAATTTTCTTTAAGGGGGTAGAGTTGTAACTAGAGGTGATCATGGGCCGGGCCGGGCCGGGTTCGGGCCGGGCCCAAATAAAACTTTAGGCCCGTCTACTAGGCCCGGGCCGAAATATGGGCCTAAAATTTTGCCCAAGCCCGGCCCGAAATAAAATTACTAAGCCCGAGCTCGGCCCGCCCGACCCATATTAATTTTTCTTATTTCATTAAATAAAAAATTTAAAAATATAATAAATCAAATATATTTAAAAATATTAAAATAAATATTAAAATAAATAAAATAATACTAAAACAATTTTTAAAACAATACACAAATTAACAATATAATAAAAAATAGTTATATTAAAAATTTAAAATAATTAAAATAAAATAAAAAATTATATATTAATATATAATTGGTAAAAGTGGCCCGACCAAAAACTCTTACCGAGGCTGCCCTTTTTAAAGCAGGCCTCGTTTTTTGCCCAAGCCCATTTTTGGCCTATATTTTTACCCAAACCCTCCCATTTTTCTAGGCGAGCCTTGGTGGGCAGACCACCGACCATGATCACTCTAGTTGTAACGCCCAAAATTTTTATTTTTGTTTCTGTTAAAATGTGACATAACTATGTATCTACTTCAGTGTTTAAGTGTTCTAGGTGTGTGTGTGAGGTCCAAAGTTCAAGCCCTATCTTTGACAAATTTTGGTATTTTTCTAACTTAAGCCTTATACTTGCTCAATGGGCTTATATTAAATTATTTGCAAAACCATACTAGAATGGGCCTGCTGGTCTGGTGGTTAAGTTGAGTGTTGGTTTGCTGAAGATCTTGTGTTCGAATTCCTGCATGAGCGTGGGAGTTTATTTTTGTTCGTTTGATCAAGAAAGTTTCGGTTAAACAAAAATTCTGTGGAAGTTATCAAGAGTGCGGTAATGGAGAGAATTAAGAGGATTTTAGAATATCTGATTAGTTTTGTTTTCCTCTCCCTTTTAGAAAAGAAGAGGTAGTGGAGAGAATTAAGAGGATTTTGGAATATCTGATTAGTTTTGTTTTCCTCTCTCTCTTAGAAAAGAAATTAACGTTTTTGTTCCTCTGTGCTTCTTTTCCCTTCTTTTTTTTTTCCTTTCAACATTTAATCCTTTCTTTTTACTGTGTTAATTTCGTGATGCCTCGTTTCCTGGTCGTCGTACGTTTTGGTAAGTGAGGTTTCGGTTTGGTTGAGGTATATTCGAATGGTGGAGTTTATTCTTAATGGGTTTTTGTCGAGAGAATAGTAATTCATTAAGATCTTTATGTGTAGGAATTAACGGGGTACCATCCGTTAGAGCTCCGACGGTTTAGAACGTGTTAGCAATGGTAGTTGTTGGCTGTAAGTGGATTCGTATCGTTTCCTTTATACCGAATTCGTTAGTAAATCCACTAAATCGTTGATGGGTACTCTGTTTTAGGCTTTTAGAAGGCTCAGAATTATTTTTACAGCGAATCAAAATCGGGTATGTACCCGAAAACAAAGAAAACGAGACTCAGTGAAAGTCGAAAAAGGCCACTGTCGATGCCACACGAGCGTGTGGTGGCCCGTGTGGTAGATCGTGTGCGACAACATGGCCGTGTGATCGACAAAGGCCAGGTCGTGTGCAAGACATGGATGTGTGATGGCCCGGGTGTGGCCGTGTAGGCCACACGAGCTACATCGAACTAGGCGTATTGGCCACATAGGTAGTGTGACAGCCCAAAATTGACCCTCGTCGGGATGTGGTTTCGGGACCACAAAATCGAGGCATAAAAATAATTTAAAATTTATTTTAATGCCTATGATATGTGTTAATTTGTGTGTGGCATTTTTGATGATTCGATTTAGTGTTATAAAGGTGAATTTCACTAGAAAGGACCTAGTAGTAAACTTTGAAAGTATGATGGGGGAATGTGTGATGACTAGTTAATCATGCATGCAAAAATAAGGGATTTGCATGTCAAATTTCCCCAAAGGAAGCTTAGTGGCCGGCCATGACAAGGGTTATGGGCAAAGAAAACATGTTGAAACATGTTTTGTTAATGGATGATGAGGAAATGATTTAATAATTAAGTTGTGGGAAGAGAAGAAAAAAAAAATGTGTGTGAGTGTGGCATTTCCCCCATTGCCGTGTATGTGAAAGAAAAACAAGAAAAAATTTGTTCATCCTTGTTCTTTCCTTCTTGGCCGAAAATACTAAGGGAGAAGATAGGAGTTTTGCTTCATGCTTGGCTTGGAAGAGAACTAGAAGGAGATTTGGTCATACTTGCATCAAGATTAAGGTATGTTTGAGGTTGTGTCATGAGATTCATGCTTGTTTTGGTTGCTAACTTGATGTGCATGTTAGCCATGGTTCAAATCCTTGTTATGCCATGAAAATGGTGTTTGGCCAAGGTTGATATTGTGTTAAAGCCATTGCATGCTAAATGTGAAGCTTGTTGATGATGCATGTAATGAAGGATTGACTACTCTTGAAATTTCTTTTAGTATTCTTGAGTAGGACATTGAATTCTTTGTTTAACCATGACCAAAGTTAAAAGGGTATGGTTGTGATGTATTCGCCATGGTGCATTCATGAGCATGATTTATGCTTGTTACTTGATTGGTAAAAATTTGTGTTTGGATGGGTATGAACCCGTGAGATTCGACCTTGCACCTATATGTGTGTATATGTTTGCACATGATGTTTTGGTTATGAAGTAAGTGATAAATATGTTTGTTTAAAGAAGAAAATGTTGAAGAATGATTGTGAAATTGCAAGTACATTCGCCTAGTACACATATGATGTGAAAATCTTGGAATTTATTGTTGATTTGGTGCAAGAATGACTAAGTATAATCGGCCATATGAGTGCTTGATGCTATATTATAAGTATTGAGCTACAATATGTAAAACATTAGCTAGTAAAATGTGTGCCATTCATGTGTGGTGTTAAACAGGTAATTGGCCTCAACATCAACATGCATAATCGGCCATGAATGAGTACCTAAGAGGTTGTGTTGTTCGGCCATGAGTAAGCATGTTGAAGGCTTTGTGTGTTGAGTCGATTCATGAATTCTGTACTTATGTGACTTTAATGTCTAGTGAATATATGTGGGCTAAGTGCCTTGAGTTCTTCTTTTCGATACTCAAATGATTGAATCAAATTATTTGTTAAATTAAGCTCAAGAGCAAAGGGGGACCAAATCCGATAAAGGGAAGGAAAAAGTAGTCGAATAGCCATCGGAATCGTTCGACAACATCCGAGGTAAGTTTTCGAGTATCGAAACTTAGATTTTGATTCGATTGAATGAAGTAATAAGCAATCGAAATTGTGCCCTTGTATATGGCCATTGAGCGAAATGATATTTTGATTAAGAAAAATATGCATAAAAGTTTGTTATGAAATTGAAACAAAGATGTGAATGAATGTGCGAATTGTGATATCGGGCTAAGCCCAAGGCAATTGTGCGAATTGTGATATCCGGGCTAAGCCTGAAGGCAATTGTGCGAGCTATGATATCCGGGCTAAGCCCGAAGGCAATTGTGCGAGTTGTGATATCCGGGTTAAGTCCCGAAGGCATTTGTGCGGGTTACCATAACCGGGCTATGTCCCGAAGGTGTTTTGAACGAGTAGCTATATCCGGATAAACTCCGAAGGTATGTGATTTGAAATTTATAAGCTGCTGGAAAATTTTCAGTTAATGCACTTGTGAAATTCCCAACAACAAGGTATGTTTGTGTGTGTGCTTTGCACACTATGAGTAAGTGCGTATGAATATTCACTCTAATGATAAATGAGCTATCGGCATTAACTAGGCCGTTATTTGTGTATGAATATAAGAGTTGGGATTGTGAAGTAAGCATGTCTTTGAGAAATTGTGCATATGAATTATTGTTTAGCTACTTGAATGCTATGCTTTGGTTGTGTGTATATTATGGCTCGAAACTTACTAAGCATAAATTGCTTACTCCGTTTCTTTGTTTCTCTGTTTATAGATTTTGCTCGTTAGCGATCGGATTCGGGATCATAGAAGTTGAAGTCAACCACACTATCAAAGCCCTTTTTGGTACTCCTTTAGTTGAGTTTTGGATATGGCATGTATAGGACTACCCCTTGTTGGTTCAAATGTGTTGTGATGTACATGTGTACGGCCATGCGAAAATGGCTCGTAGAAGTAAAGTACGAACTTAGACCATTTGTGATTTGTATATATATATATTTGGTTTCATGATGTGATTATGGTTTGGAATGAGAGAGTTGGTCACATGATCAGCCATTGGAATGGCTAAATATGATCATATGTGGACCTAAGTATGACTAGACTATAGTTGGTTCATGGGAACTACAATATAGGTAAAGCCTACCTTAAAAACAGATGCTGCCAGCTGCAGTGACGTGGATGTGGAAAATCACCAAAATTTGTAGGAACGGTGTTAAATAGTGAATAAATTATGTGATCGAACCTTGACTAGTCTATTTTCACATGAAAGTAACGAAACAATCATATGAACAGTATACCGAGAGATATTAAAGTTCTCGTGAGACAGGGCCAGAACGGTTTCTGGGTCCCCTGTCGCGACTTTGAAAATTTACCATAAATTATCCAGAATTAAGTAGAAGTCATGCCTTATATGTGCAGATTCCTTTTTGAGTCTAGTTTCATTAGAAACAAACGGCATCAGTATTGAAACCCTGTACAGAGAGATATTCAAGTTGTAACGCGCGAAGGTCAGTGTAGTCGACCCCTGTAACATGGGTGACTTTAACTAATAAACTGTACCAATTGGCCCGACCAAAAATTCTAGAAATAAATCCATGGATGGATATATGAGTCTAAATTCAGGGAAAATTTACGGAATCAGTTTCTGAGTTGTGAAACTCGAGATATGCTTTTTAAGGCGACAGCGATGCAGTTTTCCAGCTTGCCTGGGAATGTCAAATTGGTCGGTGCCATAAGTGGTTTTGGCTTGTTAACCCCTCGTGTCCGACACCGGCAACGGTCTCGGGTTCGGGGTGTTACAGGTAGTCCACACGGGTGTATGGAATTTGGGCCAGGCCGTGTGATCCACACGGGCTAAGGCCAATGTGGGCATGTGGGCCCACACGGGCAAACCATATGGGCATGTGAGCCCATTTAGCTAAAATGTTTCCTAGGGTTGCACGGGTCGCCCAAGTCAACTGTGAACCTACTGTAGGGTCGGTAAGCGCTACTTAGACCCTAAATCGTTTGACCTGAACATACAATGTATGTATTGAGCATGTTAAATTTATGCATGTTTACTGATCTGTATGTATGACTGATAACTGAATATTGAGCATGTATTTATGCATTAAGTATGTTTAGTTGCATCTGCATTGGGGTGGGATGATTGATTATTGGAGGAAGTGTACTGAAAGGTTTTCATGCCTATAATCTGGCAACTCAACTGCAATATTACTGATAAGTGCCGCATTCAGTATGACTTAGTGTGTAGGGTTGGGTGGGTGTTTTAAACCCGACAAGGTGTGTAGGAATGGTCGGAGATGGTGTGTAAAGGTTGGTGGGTAGGATACTGATTTCTGTTACTGTATGCAAACTATATCTGAATGGGCTAAAGCCTAAACTGTATTTGAATTTGTAATGGGCTTAGGCCTTAGACTGCATTTGACTGATAACTGTTGTTTGACTGTTTGTATGATTGCTATGGGGATTACACACTAAGTTTATGTAAACTCACCCCTTTCTGTTTTATCTATACAAGTAATCCTAGACTTAGACGAATCGGTGCGGCAGAGGACTCAACGGTGGCCACATGTCGAGTGAACGGTTTTAATTTCATTTATGGTTTTATTTCCTATCTGCTTTCTAGGGTATTTTTTTATGTAATTTGGGATTTTTGGACTGCTTGCCTTTGTTTTGGATTTTAATTGTTTTCTTGAACTTTAGAATTGCACTAAAATCTCAGTTTTATTAAATACAACGTTTTTACTAAACGCGAAAGATTTTCTTTAAATATTACGATTTTAAAAGCATCCGCTACAGAATATGTTTTTAAACGAATTAAATTAATGAGAAAATAGTTTTGAAACTGACGAATGATAAATAAAAGCTAATAAACGGAAACAATTTTAACTTGATAAATTCGATTTCAAATTCCATTCCATGTGACATCGCCAGATTCAGCCACAACGTCTAGGCCGGGTTTAGGGTGTTACATTAATTTTAAAAATGTTTTATTAAATTACAATTTTGAAGTTTTTAATATATTGCATCCAAATTTTAAAACTAAATGTTTAAAAATATTTTTAAAATATTATAATTTTTTTATAATGTTACAACTTTTTAAGTAGATAGAATTTTTACAAAAATATTTGATATATATGACATGGTAATTATTTTTATTTATTTTATAATTTTACATAAATATTATACTGTTAATGGAATATGCTTTATTTAACATTTTCATAGTAAATACATATATTTTATTAACATTTATCAAATAATTTAAAAACAACATAAAAATCATATATATTTGTTAAAGAATCATGCATTTAAAATATTTACCAACAACTTAAATGAATTTAAGTAATTTATTTCATTATCTAATGATATAATGTAATATTTACTATATAAACTTTATCAAATTTTCTAATGTGGTATATCTATTTTGAAAAAAGCCTATGCAAAATATAATCGAACTCGTAGTACAATGGCCTCCATGGTATTTTTACCTAATCTAACTTATTTTTTAGTTCATATTCACTCATATAAAAAAAAAACTAAAACCAAAGTCATTAGTTAACAATAGATATGGCGAGAACTTTTAACGAAAGGATTAATTTACACATTTTTTAATTAACAGATGTTAATTTATCTTTTTTAGTAGAGAAAAAATATAATCTACCTTTTAATACAATGACCTCCATAGTAATTTTACCAGTGTAAAAATAATTGTGATACGATATTATTATTTCCAATATATTTTAAAATAATATTTGTGGCCTTTATCTTTGTGGTTTTAATGAGTTAGACTAGAAAATGACATTTCATTTATTCTTTTGCCTAATCATGTATTCAAATAAGAATAAAAGTAAGGTGAAGTAACACCCAACTCCCATATATGGCACTGGATTATTTACACTATCGATTTTTGATTAGCTCATCCAAATGATATTTCTCTTGTTCCAGCGCTATGAATACACAAAATAAAGGAAGTCCCAAAAAGCATAAAAAAAAAAAACGCCAGTGTTCTTGAAATAAATCGCCAAAAATAATACAACTTGCGAAACTCACATGCATGTAGGTGGACGTAACTAATACCCAACATTTTTTTTTATTTCTTTTTATAAATATTTAACTTTACTTTTAATTTGGAATTTTATAAACTCAGTTCCTTGAATTAAATTTTGTTATTTAATTGAAATTTCACTATTAAAAATGTGACATGACAACACTTTATATATAAAAAAATTAGAGTGAATGGAAACTTCATGGCAACGGATATGCGATATAGTAATTATATATTATTCTTTTAATTCTTAATGTTTTATTGTTGGGGATTTAACATGTTGCCATGTTCTTTTCGCTTGCAATTCTAGGTAAAGATGTCAATTTGTCAGCTTGGTGTCGTAAACTAGAAAATAAAACTCATCATCAAAATTATAAACCAAGTCACCCAACTATATCATATTTTTTTTATATAAAACACACAAAAAAAAAACATTTCAAAATCTACTTAATACAAATTATTAATTTGTTTAAAATTATAAAATACGATGATACAAATACACGAAGTAAAAAAACATTAATAATCAACATTAATGAACCACCCCCCACCCCAAAAAAAAAATACCTAACCAGCCTAGATATTGACTTAATTTTCCGTTGTAAGAGTTATGTGATTTGACTTTTGCATCCTACATAACATGAGCCCAACTGTCAGAGTAAAAGAAATAAAAAAAATGGTTGGAAGTCAATTTTTGGTTGTTTAATTTGCCAGACAAAAAGAAGTAAAGCTTGCTTAACTTTTAATACCAAAATGCAGTTTTCTACACCTTCTTTTGCAATTAAATGGCAGATGCCATTTTCTTTGCATCTCTCCTGCTGTCCAATTACTTTCAACGTTGTTTTCTTTTATGTGTTTCTCTATATTGTCCTCTATGTAAAATAAAACTTTTAAAAATATTTAGGTTTAAATTTAAAAATATATAACTTTGATTTCATCGTATTATTTGACCGAATTATCCATTCTTTATTTAATGTGCTTTTTTTTTCAATTGTTTGATTCAATGTAATGTTATTACTCATGATTTACCATTTTTATCTTATTGTGTGAAATTACTTAATAGGCATCCAATACTCAACCTTAAGAATAACTATTCGACTCCAATGAAAAATAGCAAAAGAAACCATCTTTCCAAAATATCCCTTCACAATTTATTAAATTACTCTATTCATCATTTTCACACATCTAGTCATGACCACCAAAACATTGCAAAACTGAGGACAATACAACCAACAATTGTTAGTGTAGGTAAATTTTTTAGATAAAAAAGATTAATTATCACAGTCAAAGATGACGCCACCACTGCTAACTTGCAAATGTGCACTAAATTTTGAGTTCCCTCTTAAATCAGGGTGAATGCGTAGATGCTAAAAAGAGAAACATGTTTTGTTATACACCTCACCATAGTTCACCAGCAGCTATCATATTCAACCAAAGACCTCAATGAACACACACTTCACCAAAGTCCATTACTAAGAAAAGAGTGAAGATCCCGCCTAATTATCCAACATTATGCAGAATAAATGACTTCGACAAGATAACATATAGCTTAAGGAGTATATATCAACACATGCGTCCATAAGAACTCATGACTCTTCCTATGAATGCTCGAGAAAAGGACACTTGTCCTTAGGGTACCTATATGGCTCTTAGTCATTAAAAGGTCATCGGTGTGACTAAGCGTGAACCTTGATTTCTCTTAATAGCACCATCAATTTACGTTCTTCTCATCTTCCATTAACCACATCGACATTATATAAATTTTTATCAGTCTAAATGCAAGTTACTGAAAACTAAATTTCATAGAATTGACTCATGTTGATGGCATGCTTTAAAATATATCATTCCTCATTGGCGGGGTTCAATATTTAAAGTTAGAAGGTAGAATTTTTGGGATACTTCTATCAAGGATTCTTCCCCTGGCTGTCTACATTTGTTAGAATTAAGTGACCCAACTTCTTATTTAAATAAAATACGATGGAAAATAAAATAAAAGTAAAATCCATATAGAACTAGACTTCTTTTATTTTATTTTAGAATAAGGTTTTTAAACCTTATTAAACTCCATCTATTTTATATTGATTAGAATAAGGTGTTTCAATCCTACTAGAATATGGCTTTGCAAGCCTATAAATAGACATAGTCTATTCCTCTTGTATTTGAGTAAAAATTTTTCGACATAGTGAATTTTCTTCTCCTCTGCCCGTGGTTTTTTTCCCGAAAGGGTTTCCACGTAAAATTTATGTGTTCTTTATTTTTATTTATTTTATTCTATTTTATTTTTCACAAATTGGTATCTGAGCTTCCGGGTTATTCATCTCGATCACGGTAATGGCGTCTTTGAAGTATGAAATTCATTGTTGGATCGAAACACCGATTTGCGTTGTGGCAAATTAAGATGCAAGCGTTCTTGCAGATGGATCTAGAGGATGCCCTCGCTAGGATAGATAAGATGCCTTCGACATTAACAGATGAAGAGAAGAAGCGTAAGGATCGAAAGGCATTAACACAATTACATCTGCATTTGTCCAACGAAATTTTGCGGATGTGATGAAAGAGAAAACTGCATTGCATTATGGAAGAGGCTAGAACAAATATGTATGTCGAAAACTCTAACAAGCAAGTTGCATATGAAGCAGCGTCTTTATGCTCATCGTTTGGAGGAAGGTGCGTCTGTACACGAACACTTAACAGTGTTTAAAGAAATTCTCTCAAACTTGGAGGCCATGGAGGTTCAGTATGATAAGGAAGATCTAGGGTTGATTCTACTTTGTTCGTTGCCTCCGTCTTATTCAACCTTTAGAGACACGATTTTATATAGCCGCGAGTCTCTCACAGTTGATGAGGTTTATGATTCTTTAACCTCGTATGATAAGATGAAGCATCTTGTGGTTAAACCCAACTCTCAGGGAGAGGGTCTCATTGTTCGTGGGAGACAAGACCGGAATGTTGATGATGATCGTGGTAGAACACAGGAACGGAATCCTCGTGGTAAATCTAAGGGTAGATCGAAATCTTCAAACAGAGGTAAAACTTGCAACTTCGCAAGAAGAAAGGGCACATTAAATCGAGTGCTATAAGCTACAAAATAAGATTAAAAGGGAGGCTGCGAATCAAAAGGGATAACACGAAAAATTCCGGTGAAGTGATGTTGTAGAAGACTACGTGATGGTGAACTTCTAGTTGCTTCATCAATGATTCTAAAGTAAGCGAGTGGATACTTGATTCAGCTACACCTTCCACATGAGTCCCAATCGGGATTGGTTTACAACTTATGAAACAAGATTCTGAAGGTGTTGTTTTGATGGGAAATAATGCTTCATGTAAAATCGCGGTGTTGGAACAATTAAAGTTAAGATGTTTGATGGAGTTGTCGAACACTTAGTGACGTGCGGCATGTTCCGAATTGAAAAGAAATTTAATTTCGTTGAGTACTCTTGATTCAAAAGAGGTACAGATACACAATGAAAGTGGGGTTTTAAAGATTTCAAAGGGTCCCTTGTTGTGATGAAAGGGCAAAGAAAGATTGCCAAGTTATATGTTTCTGAGGTTCTCATCATATCTTGGTGATGCAATTGTCGCTTCCTCTTCCTTGTCGGATGATGATATTACTAAACTTTGGCATATCGCCTAGGGCATATGAGTGAGAATGGCATGGCGAAATTAAGCAAAGAGGACTTCTTAATGGGCAAGGAATTTGCAAACTGAATTTCGTGAGCACCGTGTTTTGGGAAGCAAAAGAGAGTTCGATTCACTAGAGGAATCCATAACACGAAGGAAACGTTGGAGTATATCCATTCGATCTGTGGGGCCGTCGAGTGCCTTGAGAGGTGGAGCTAATTATATGCTAACCTTTATTGATGATTTTTCCGAAAAGTTTGGGCGTTCTTCACGAAGCGAAAGCGATGTGTTTTCCACATTTAAGTCTTGAAAAATTATGATTGAAAAACAGGCGGAAAACAGATAAAATACCTCCGCATGCACAATGGCTTAGAGTTACGTTACGATGAGTTTAATAGATTGTGCAAGTCGGAGGGATCATGAGACACTTGACGGTTCGTCATACTCCACACAAAAGCGGCGTTGCGAGCGAATGAACAGAACGATCATGGAGAAGGTTCGATGTATGTTGTCAAATGCCAACTTACAAGTCATTTTGGGCGACGACCTCTCTTGCATGTTTTTGATCAACCGATCTCCATCCGTTGCCATTGAGAAAAAGACTCCACAAGAGGTATGGTCGGTAATCCTGCTAATTATTACGATTTAAAGATTTTGGGTGTCCTGCGTATGCTCATGTTGATAATGGAAAATTGGAACCGAGATCCATTAAATGCGTTTTCTTGGTTATAAAGTCGGTGTAAAAGGCTATAAGTTATGGTGTCCTGAAAATAGAAAAGTTGTGATTAGCGAGAGATGTTGTTTTTGATGAAACGCTATGCTACCTAACTTATCTCTTAAAGACTCTTCCAATAAAGAAAACCAAAAGCGGTGGAGCATCGAGTTAATACGAATCAACTCCTCAAGCCGAGACAAAATTGAGAATAGAGTTGCTTCTTCACCGCAATACTCTATCGCCAAAAACAGGACAAGAAGAGAAATTAAACCTCCAAAGAAGTATGCCGAGGTTGATCTAGTTGCTTATGCTTTAAATGTGGTGAAGATATAGATGCGAATCAAGAGCCATTTAATTATTCGAGGCGATTAGTGTGAAGACTCGAAAAGTGGATGTTTGCTATGCAAGAGGAGATGGAATCACTCCACAAAAAGCAGAACATGGGATCTTGTAAAACTTCCTAAAGGTAAAAAGGTCATTCGTTGTAAATGGGTGTTTAAAAGAAAGAAGGGACTCAGAGTTGAAGAACCCGGATATAAAGCAAGGCTTGTTGCAAAGGGTTACATCAAATTCGAGTGGACTTCACAGATGTGTTCTCTCCGGTTGTTAAGCATAGTTCGATTCGAGCTTTGCTTGGTATTGTTGCCATGCATGATTTGGAGCTTGAGCGGTTAGATGTAAAAGCGCATTTTGCATGGAGAACTTGAGGAAGATATTTACATGCAATAACCGAGAGGGTTTTATAGTCTCGAAAAAGAGGACTATGTTTGCTTGCTGAAAAAGTCCCTTTACGGTTTGAAACAGATCACCAAGACAAGTGGTACAAGAGGTTTGATTCCTTTATGACTTCTCATGATTTCAAAAGAAGTAGTTTTGACAGTTGTGTCTACTTTAAGAAAAAAAGTGATGGTTCTTTTGTGTATCTACTTCTTTATGTTGATGACATGTTGATAGCGACAAAAGATAAAGAGAGATAAGAAAGGTTAAAGCCCAACTAAGTGAAGAATTTGAGATGAAAGATTTAGGACCAAAAAGAAGATACTTGGTATGGAGATTCTCGAGATAGAAAAGCAAGTAAATTGTACCTAAGTCGGAAGGGTACATTGAGAAAGTTCTTTGCGAGTTCAATATGCAGAGTGCTAAGCTGTTAGTACTCCTTTAGCGACCCATTTCAGACTTTCATCGGCCTTATCTCCTCAATCGATAATGAGATTGAGTACATGTCACATGTTCCATACTCTAGTGCAGAGGATCTCTCATGTATGCTATGGTTTGTTCACGTCCGTTTATCATATGCGATCGGTCAGATTAGCGAGATACATGGCGAATCTCGGTAAAGAACACCGGAAAGCGATTCGGTGGATTTTAAGATACTTACGAGGCACTACTAATGTTTGCTTACAGTTTGGAAGAACTAAAGATGGAGTTATAGGGTATGTTGATGCTGATTTTCTTGGAGACCTTGATAGAAGAAGATCTCTCACGAGTTACGTCTTTACAATCGGAGGTTGTGCAATTAGTTGGAAAGCCACTTTGCAAACTACGATCGCTTTGTCTACCACTAAAGCCGAGTACATGGCGATTCTTGAGGCTTGTAAAGAAGCTATTTGGTTGAAGGGACTATTTAGTGAACTCAATGAAGACCTTCAAATCAGCCACAATATTTTGTGACGGTCAGTGCCATCTTTCTTACAAAAGATCAAATGTTTCATGAGAGAACAAAACACATTGATATTCGGTATCATTTTGTTCGTGATATTATTGCTCGTGGTGATATTGTTGTGAGCAAAATTAGCACTCATGAAAATCCTGCAGATATGATGACTAAGTCACTTCCTATAACCAAGTTTGAGCATTGCTTAGACTTGGTTGGTGTTCATTGTTGAAGTTAAACCCTTAAGGGTTTTTGGAAGAGGTGAAGAACTTGTTTATTGAAAGTTCGCGATGAAGAACTTGTTCATTGAGAATTTGTGTCAAGGTGGAGATTGTTAGAATTAAGTGACCCAAATTCTTATTTAAATAAAATACGATGGAAAATAAAATAAAAGTAAAATCCATATAGAACTAGACTTCTTTTATTTTATTTTAGAATAAGGTTTTAAACCTTATTAAACTCCATCTATTTTATATTGATTAGGATAAGGTGTTTCAATCCTACTAGAATATGGCTTTGCAAGCCTATAAATAGACATAGTCTATTCCTCTTGTATTTGAGTAAAAAATTTTTCGACATAGTGAATTTTCTTCTCCTCTGCCCGTGGTTTTTTTCCCGAAAGGGTTTCCACGTAAAATTTATGTGTTCTTTATTTTTATTTATTTTATTCTATTTTATTTTTCACAACATTCAATGAAGAAAGCCTCTAATATCCATCACCCATACCTGGTTAGTTGCCCAAATGCAATATGGTATGACTTTAATACCCTTGCAAAGAACAAAGGTAAGGATAAATGAAACCCTACTTCGAACATATGATGCCAAAACCAAATCTTCAGTATCCCTTAAATGCCATGGTCCATCTAGAATAACGAATTCAAAATTTGAATTCTCTAACTCAAAGCCCATGTAGACAATTTTCAAATCTACTGTCAAATAGAAAATCCTAGTAGCTGTAAGCCCTAGTAAAAAAAGACTAAAATTCGATCTATCCTATCCTCTACCTAAATCGCAACCAAATCTATAATCATAATACAAAATATAAGGTAAAATGTTTCTTATCAAATGAATAAACCCTTTTCCTAAATGCAAATTTCTCACCTAAAGCACAAAAGCCTCCAACCCAAAAAACTATCATTGGAAATCACACAAAGAATGATGCAAAAGAAAGGTTTATGAAATGGCTTAAGCAAAATGCCTCGCACTCTCCTAACTTTCAAATTTATAATCTCTCTCTTCCTCCCAATCAATCAGAACCGACCAATATGATCAATAAAAACTAGACACATGTCAATCCTAACAAAAAAGCAATAGATTTTGGCCACTCAAAGGATACATCCTTTTGGTCAAATTCATGCGCACCTTTTTAAATATCTCTCCAAACCACAATCACACTTACACCTCACGCACACAAAAAAAGAAGGAAAAAATTTAGGGAAGCTCACTTTATAACCTCTCTTCAACTTAGAGTAGGGGCAATTGTTATACACCCCATCACAATTAACCAATTCCTATTATCTTCTATCAAAGACCTCGTTAAACGCACACCTTATTAAGGTCCACTTCTCGAAAGAGAGTAAAGATCCCGCCTAATTATCCAACATTACAAACTAGATGACTTCAACAAGATAACATGTGCCTTAAGGACCATGCTTAAAGAGTACATACCAACATGTGTTTATAAAAACTTATTACTCATCCTGTGAATACCCAAGGAAAAGATACTTCTCCACTAATACCTATATGTCTCTCTTAGTCACCGGAAGGCTCTTGGTAAGACTAAATATAAATTTTGACTCCTACTGGCACCATCAATTCTTGTTCTTCTCATCTTCCTTAACCAAATCAACAACACATCAACATGCTTAAATGTAAAATTGAGGCATAGAAAGCAATATTTTTGTGTGTCTATGTTGGCTAGGTAAGAGAGAAAGGAAGGAGGAACCAAGAAATAGAGGGAAAAAAATTGAGTTTATGCATGTTGTATTTTGTTGAATTTATAACGGAGAGATTAAAAATGACAATGGAGTGAAACGGGTGGATATTGTTAAATCCACCACCGCTCCACAATTGGCACGCTCTACTCTACCACTCACCCTACTCCACTATGGATGCATAATCTTGAGAACTACTACCACCTCCATGGATGTTGGATGTATCTATTTCTGTCTCAACCCCCCGCTTAGCTTCGATTTTTTTTACGACTTATCTTTAATATTTTCAATCATTTTAAAGTCGAGTAATTATTTAAACATAATTCTTCAAAAAAAATTTAAACATAAAATACATGATTTTTTATATTACATTTTTACCCTTTTAATTGTTCATATATACAAAGATAAAATGATACTTTCATATAGTGGAGCGGGGCGGGACAAGCAATTATCATATTCACTCCATACTCATTATCCAAAAGAAAAAATCCACCTTGCACCACCTCGCATTCATTTAAAAAAAAAAATCCACTCCATTATAATTTGGTCTATTCAAAATCAATTGGGTGGGTTGTATTTTGTCATCCCTAAGAGAGATAGAGATGGAAATTAATGAGTGAGAGAGAAGATGAGAAATGAACAAGAGAAAAAATTTTAAAAAATATTTATGCCAAAAATTAAATTAAATATCATATAACCTTTTAATACTTTTAGCATATAGTTTTAATAAGTTTGGAAACATTTTAGTTTAATTTATTACTTATATTTAATTATATTTAGCAATAAATATAATAATAAATTAATACAATATATTAACCAAAAAATAATACAATATTTAAATATAAATTTTTAATCAAAATTAAAACATTTAATGAAATGATATAACTATTTATAAAATTGTTTATATTTATATTTTTTAATTTAATTTTATATAAAGTTAAAAATGCAAATAAAATACTATTAGTTTAGTTAAAGAATAATAATCTCATCCCAGTGAACCCAACTTCACGTAACTGAATTAAGCCAATGTAATTGAATTTTTAATGCATTTTAAAAAATAATAATAAAAAAATGAAGACTAGTAATCTGATTGTTTTTATATTCGGTCTGAAATTGAGATGGAGTTTTAGTCGAGCTTCAATTTCACATCAATCTAAAAAAACATAAGCCTGCAATTTGAGGTCTCGTCTTTTAAGGCAGAAAAAAGAGTGAGCGTGCAGAATGCTAACATGAATTACAGCTTCTTTTTCCTTTTCCTGAGCTGAAAACCAAATCTAAAAGGCTTGAAAATTACAACACAATACCCTCTACTAATCAAAGAATAATATTGTAAACAAAACCTCAAATCAAATACACCACAATACCCAAAACTGAACACAACTTTGTGCACTCTATCACAAGAATCTCCACCCGATGAAACATTATAACAAGGCGATCCGATGCGATGCGACCTTAACACCATAAATTTCCAACTTACACTGCAATTCCATCCTGCACACCAGCAAAATTAAAGCATGATTAGCATGGAATACGACTGTTGTTTCTTAGGTTCAGAGTGCTACTGGAATGACATACCTTGGCTGTCAAGTTTGACATGGCTAGGTTGAACTTTTCTTTGGTTTTTGTTCCGGCAACCTGCCCAGCCTTTGCAACTTTGCTGAACGCACCATTTAACCAAGCTGTCCCAGCAGTTACGTACCTGTCCAGAATAAATCAAAGTACCTCGATGTTATGATAACACTGGGACAAAGCTAATTAGAAGGATTGTAACCCCCCTTTTCCCTCATTATTGTCTTTGAACTCGCATGGTTTTGGGAAGGAGAAATCGTACCTGCTAGATTTGACGGCTGATCCCGTGTCATTTATTTTCCTCTCTGCTGCAAATATTGCAGCCATTGTTTTATCCGACACCTGCAACCTTTGATCCACTGATTTTACTTTCTCATTAACCACTGAGATCCCTACAGTCAGTTTCTCAGTCAGCCCGACTCTCCGGTCAAACGACATGACCTTGGCAGATGCACTGGCTCTCAATTGATGTTTCTCATCAAAAGCCTTAGCTTTGTTAACTGCATCTTGTCGTATGGCAGAACCTTTCGCCAACATGCTAGCAACAACATCTTGCGCCCTACTAACATACATTCTTCCACTGCCAGGTGGACTCATTCTGCCCTGCTGAAATAGACCGACAACCCAAGTCGTAAACTAAACTATTAATTTCAGATTCAAACGGAAAAAATCTAGTCAAAGAAACCACTTAATCTGACTCAGTTAAACATGGCAGAAAGGGTGGGCAAAGGCAGGAATTTAATATATCTCCTGTTGACCTCCTTCCATATCATTGTGGCACTAAAGGGTTATCAAGTGAATGAAAGTTCCGGATTGCATTTTCTTTAATCCGGTAGTTTTTGTGAGAATTTGAAAGTTCAAAATCTACTTGATTCAGCTAAACAACTAGTCACAATATCATATTAAACCAGCTATATGCATCAAAACGAATTGAACACGACAGATCGACCTGTTTTTCCTCTCTCTTTCCCATACTTAGCAAGCCCTTTCAACTACGAAACATTTCTATGCAATATAAATTTAAAATTGGTACCTCATCATTTGATGCACTATGCCCAGCAGGAGCAATAGACACAATGTTGTCCGCCGCTCTTGATTCCTAGACAAGTTGCAATAAAAAATATATGAATTTCACTAAATGCAATTCAAAATAGAAAGCAAAACCTCTCTGTCAACTTACATGAATCTCAAGATTTGGTACATAATTTTCAACAGAAATTATCGTCACAATCTTGTCAATGATTGTTGCCCCCTGCAGCAACAAGATTTACAAATGTCACTTCCTACAGTCATTTGTGCAGAAAACACAAACACGGAAAATCTTAATAAGTGCACACCATAAATCAAAGAGTCATACAGCTGATGGGATTAAAGAGTATGTTCAGAAATTTGGATTCTGACATGGCTAATGTATCCAATAAAAAAGAGGGAACCAATGGGGGACTTGTCTTACTAGGGGCATCCGAATTTATTTTTTTCTTATCAAAGAAGTTTAGCTCGAATCAAACCATGAAAATGAATCATTATTTCTTATAATATAGATCGTCCTGTGAGGAAAAATTAACTTCAAGGATATTAAATCAGGCGACTTTTCCAACTTGACATTGCTTTATTATTTAAGAATTACTTTAGAAGCTACTTATTGCAATTCAACCAGTTCTAATACTTTATTCACTTTAAGAAGGCATAAGCAACCTACTTTTGGGATAACTTCAGATATCTCGGTTCAAACAACGAAATTAAAGGAAAGGCATTGCTTGATAATGTAACCAATATTGGAGTATTACAAAGGCAAGAAGAAAAGTAAATCCACTCATCAGTAGCACTCTATTTAACAAAAAGAAAAGTTAGACCGGATTAAGCACGAACCGATAATAACAAGGCGATTTCAAGAGCTTTCGGATCCTTGAATGTAACATATGCAGTCTTTGATTGACCAGCTTCACTGCAATAACCATAAAACAACACAGCAACCTAAATTAACCAGAAAACCCCTACTTCTTGCCCATTTAGCCTTTAAGAACACCCAAAGAAACCCCAAATTTTGTTTCAAATTTCTTTCCTTGAACTTATCCACAAACATGGAAAAAAATTGCAACAAAAAATGGAAATTTAAAAAATCCAAAGCAGCCCTTACCTACCAGGTTAGTTGACATAGAATAAACAATAAAAAAGAGTCAAAATTCAACACAAGTTTTTGTTTTTATTTTTTGAAGTTCAATTTTTAAAAAAACATAAACTTTGGCCCACAAAAGGGAGACTTAAGATCCAAAATTCCAACTTTCTTTCATTTTCTCACATTTTCTCAGCCACCAAACACATTCATTACTTAACAACCCTTTCATAGAAGAAAAACCAGAAAAAAAAAAAGAAGAGAAAAGAAAGGAAAGAATGACATACCTTATGATTTCAATGTGCTCAATTTCACCAGAGAAAGAAAAGAACTCATG
This sequence comes from Gossypium arboreum, assembly GCF_025698485.1. Lineage (NCBI taxonomy): Eukaryota > Viridiplantae > Streptophyta > Magnoliopsida > Malvales > Malvaceae > Gossypium > Gossypium arboreum. The sequence continues at coordinate 99,721,130 of NC_069080.1, forward strand.
AATCTCCCTCTCAGTAGCTAGATCTGACAGGTTCTTCACTTGTACAGTTCTTGTCTGAAAAACCCAACATCAGAAACACAACAAAGAAAACATTTTTAATTCAGAATAACGAAAAAGAACCAGTTTTTAGATTCATTAAACACAGAAGACATGAAGAGAAGAAGAAATTTAGCTTACCTGCATTGTTAAAGAAAAGCTGATGCAGAGAATGACTTGTTAAAATGGTAAGAGAGAGAAGCAGACAACTATGAGAGAGAGAGAGACAAAAATATGCGAGCAAGAAAGAATGTATATAACATGATTGAGTTCTTTTATTATGACTTTTCATAAATGCCCTTAGTTTTTATTTTAATTTTCCAATATTTAATTTACCATATTACCTTTTTTATTATGATAAATTCTATAGTTGAGCACCCAACTTTCATAAAATTTCATTTTGGTCACTAAATTTTTTTGCAAATAGGGCATTATCTATACAAAATGTTTTCATTTTAGCCACCCATTGCTAATTTGATGTTAGTTAATATTAAGTCACTCAACTTTAGTAAATTTTCATTTTACCCACTCATTTTCTTCTTTATTTTTCCAAAAAAGAAAAAACTTGAGTTTTAATAAAATTGAGTTAATCAACCGCAAAGATGAAACTCCAAGTTTTTATCTTTGACTAATTTTCTTGTAAAAACTCATTTTTCATTTCTAAACTAAAATTAAAAGAAATTAAAAAGTTAAAATATTTTTCCATCTAAAATCTTATGTTTTTGTAAAAACTCAATTTTTTTAAAAATAAATTTAATTTTAAAAAATAAGTGATCAAAATAAAAATTTAATAATATTAGGTGACTAAAATAAGTGTATAGAAATATTGCTTAATCCCAAATTAACGATAGGTATCTAAAATGAAAATATTTTGTAATGATGGTGCCCTATTTACAATTTTTCTTGTAAATAAAATGGAAATTTGATCACCAAACATTATATAAAATATTATTTTCCTTTTATATTTTTAAAAGTAGAAATAAATTTGTTTTGATAAATTTAATATGAATCCAATTGAATTTGAAAGATAACCTAAATTGATATGATTTAAATAAATTTAAAACTTAAATGCTAAAATGAGTATTTAAAATGGAATTAAATATTTTCTTGGACTCATAAATACTTTCAATTATAAATATGTGTAACAAAAAGAAAATGGATGCTTTACCTCACATCACAATGAAGAGTGAAATTTACAAATACACAATTTAATAATGATAAATATTTATTAAAACAAAAACAAAAACAAAAACAAAAATGAAAGTGAAAGAACAACAACCTCATTATTTAAGAAGAAAAGGGTAAAAGAGTAAAATCAGAAAAAAGGTAAGATAGATAATTGCCAAAATCCCAAGTGATTCTCTTTGTTTGGTCAAAATATATGTGATAAATGCTGGACTTTGCAAGCGCCGAATATGACCTTACTTGGACTGCCTTCAATTTTTAATAATTATATTCAACATTGCTCTTTTTTGGATCATTATTTTATGTAACTTTATAGAGCAATGTAATTTGACAGTCAAGCATTCCGTTTTTTTTAGAATTATGATAAAATTGAGATGATTTATAAATTTTGAGATTTTTTAAATTATGATTAAATTTATATAATATATTAATATGTAAAAGTTAAGGATTAAATTTGTTATTATACTAAATTTTTAACTGTCACCTCAATTTATATAATATGTATATAATTTTTAAATTATGATTAAATTTAAATTTTGTGATTTTAGCAAAAGTGAATTATATAATATGTATACTAAAATTGTAAATTTTTTACTTTGAGTGCCTAAAATGAAAGTTTTTATAATTTAGTGATAATATATAATTTACCTTCTTTTTTTTATAATCATATCAACTTAAATCAATTAATTCAACGTTTTTTTGTTGATGGGTTTATCTATGTATAAAGCAAAGGAATTTAAGATTCCCATGTGCATTGTCCTTCAATTTTTCATGTAACATGCAACATGCCCAGTTTGGGGGGTTAACTTTTCATCCTAGAAATTTTTCAATCATTTCTTACAAACTATATTTGGGGGTTAACTTGATAATTTAAAAAGTTGGATCATCAACGGTCATAATTCTTCAATCCCATCAAACACACATATTTCATTAATTACTATTAAAATGATTCAATTTATTTTCATTTAAATTAGTTTATCAAATTAAATAAATAAATATGAGTAAAATTTTAAGACTTGCTTCTAAAACGAACCAAACGCAAATAATGTTTATTCAGCTCATTTATGTTTATAGATAAATTAGTTTAAAGCTTGTTTAATATATAATTTAAAACTTGTTTAAACCTCATTTATTGTTTAGTTATTATTGTTTGTGCGCTCATTTTATTTGATTATTTTAGATTTAAAAGATAAGATATAAATTTCTTTATTATTCATGAATATTGTTTATGAATATATTCTTTTAATATTCTGAGCATATTTATTTAAATTAAACAAATGAGTATCAATACATAAATTTTAAATAAATAAATACATATACAGTTTGAAATAGTTAATAAGCATGAACCAAAGCAAGTTTATTTTATCAATTATAACCTTAATTTTCATACAATCTGGCTTATTATACATTATAAAAAAAATATCAGAATTCTCCCTATTATCGATCTTACCAAACATCACTTTGAAGCATCCAATCCAATCAAAATTTCATTCAATGGCTAATTTTGCATCCTCCATGAATCATGCAAGATCATGGGCATTTTGTTCCCTAAAACACCTATCTTTTACACTTCCAAATATGATTTTCATCCCAATATATATCAAATCTTTTCTTAATCCATTAATTCAACAATGAATCCCTACCATAAAATTTTGACCACAATAACAATTGTGTGACAGCTACCACACAATTATCAATGCTACTCATTAGTACTTACAAGCAACTAATAATCTGTATGACTCTACTTCCTGTTATAAGTCTCTCATATCTATCAAACTCCATACTAAATCGTCCAGTTACATTACTACTCCACCAATATTCTGCTCATCTCAATTTTCACCATTTTGCTTAGACAAAAAGAGAGATAAAAATCTTATTGATAAACAGCCTTGATTGATTGTAAATACACCACCAAGCTTTATAGTTTATCATCAAATAGTGTAGAACCACCCATAAGTAGTAGTAGAAAGCAACATAAGTTCTGGGCCTATCATTTATTTCTTCTAACTAGATCAATCCTCCCAAGCCGTAGAGACTTCCATTCCATGCTTTGTTGCTTTCTGATAGGTGTTCAAATGGTATATATATTTTAGTTAAATTACACTTGTTTTAAGTAAAACGGCTAGGTTTGACATGTTGGAATGTGTAGGTGAAGAGGACCAAGCCATGGAGTGGTGACGAAGTCAGTAAGTTGAGGCACGAGCCAAGGTTGAGTATCTTGCGACCATTGCTACTGAGTTGAGACTGAAATTATGGATTGCAGGGAGAATAACGCAGCACAATGAGGAAGTCGCTTTGTGTGTCATTAATTCTAGAAGTGAGTCGTTAATTAGTGCATTTCATATTGTGTTTGTGTGGTAAAAGTACCACAAAATTCCATATATTTTACCTTAGATTGCATTGATAAAATGGGAAATCATCCCTTGTATGTTAGATTAGTGTTTATATATAAGGTATAATAATAAATTTAGTCCTCAATCTTTACACATTTATTCAATTTGACCTCTACAGTTTTATTGGAAGTAAATTACAAAATTTTGAAACTAATAAGACTAAAGGGTCAAAAAGCCTTAGTAACAAATTAAAAAAATCAATTAAGCCCTTTTAAAATTTAAAAATCATAAAATTTATAAAAAATTATAATTTTTAATAAAAATAACAATATCAACTCAATAAAATAGTAGGGGTCAAATTTTTTAAAAAATTTGTAACCATTAGATTTTAATGGGTGCTTATTTTATTTTCTAATAAAAATTATAATTATAATTTTATAAATTTGTTTATAATTTTATGTTTTTTAATAATTTTAAATTTTAAAAGGATTTAATTGATTTTTTTAAATTTGTTACTAAGATCATTTTGTAAAAATTCTAACTTACTTCCAATATAAGGGTCAAATTGAATAAACGTGTAAAGGTTGAGAGTTAAGTTTATTATTATATCTTACATATAAATATTAAATTTTAATGAAGGAACTGTTTTACTCATTCACCTAACGTACCGAGACTAATGTATTCCTTTTTCAATAGAGGTATTAAAATACAATTTAAGATATAGTAAAGGGGTTTGTGTGTTTTTGAATTTTAATTAAGACTTGTTCTTTAGCCCGAATTTGCTTTTGGATAATTTTGTGCGATTGTTGCATATTATTGTGCAAGTTTTCAGCAAGTGATTTTATTTGAATTTTGGGAATTGAGATTTTTAGTGCCACTAAACTTGGAAATTAGAAAAACTTTAAGGCACCTTAGAAAGTCCAAATAAGTGGTGGAAACTTCTAGTCTTGATTTAACCATGAGCCTCGCGATTATGCAATGTCAATTCTAAAAGGAGTACAAAGTAGCATTAGGATATCTACACTACCCGCTAATAATTTCGAAATTAAGGCAACTATAATAGAAATGCTACATATTTGGCTATTTAAGAATTTATTCAAATCTTGGAATTATATGAAATTGAAAGGAAAAGTAATAGAGGGATTAAAATGGAAAAATATCTAATTTTTAATTGAAATTCGTTGAAGGACTAAATTTGAGATTTTACCTTTGTGAAAGAATTTACACAAAGTAAGAATGAACACATTGTTTTCTATGAACAAACCTTGAGAAAAATGCTTGATTGATTGAGAACTTGAAAGGACTATTTATACACATACAAGTAGATGGAAACTGCTATTAACCAACCAAGCTAATAACCTGAATTTGTTACGACAGCTTAAAAGACTTTAATATTCACCCATCTACTATTACATTGCGATTTGGAGTTTCTCTCGGAACTGAAAAAAATTAGAAGTGGACAACGGTTTGGTAAGAATATTGACAATCTGATCACATGCTGGAACTTCACCAACAATCAACAACCCATCTGCAACCTTCTCATGAACAAAGAAAAGATCAAGTTCAACACGCTTGAATTTAGAGTGGAGAACTAGATTGGCCACAACAACCATTGCACTGGAATTATCACACCAAATAATAGGTCAATCATCAGAAGAAAACTGAAGTTCTCATAGTAACAATTCAAGCCATGTGATGTCAATGGCTGCAACAGCTACACCTCGATACTTTGCTTCAACTGTTGATCAAGAAACAACCTATTGTTTCATGGAGCACCATGAGAAGGGATTCCCACCAAAATACACATAATACCCAGTGGTGGATCGACGATCGTCAAAATTTAAACCACAATTCAGATCAGCATACCCAACTAAAGAAAATTGTTCAAAAGGTCAAATTTGTAACCCATAGTCAATAGTAGCACAAAGGTAGCGTAAGATACATTTAATTGTAACAAAATGTACATCAGTTAGAGCGTACATGAATTAACATATTCTATTTACAGTATAGACAATATCAGGTAGAGTAAGAAACACATATTGTAACACTCTGGCAATACTCCGATATTCATGTGGATCACTAAGAGGTAAGAACCACATATTGTAACACTCTAACAATACTCCAATATTCACATGGATTTCTAAGAGGTGTTCAAAACCCATGTCCTTGAGTGAAAACTCAATGTGAAGTTAGTGGACAAACGTATCAATCTCGAGGCTAGAGTCATCGATAATAATAATATCATCTATATAATTTAAGACATATATATATATTGGACTCATTAGTAATACAAATGAATAAAGATGCATCGGACTTGGAAAACACAAAACCAATAGAAACAAGGAAGCCTTCAACTTATTGAACCAGACCCTTGATGCTTGCCTTAGTTCGTACAATGCTTTGTTCAACCAACATGCAAGAGATTGCCCATTCTCGTCTGTTTGAACATAACCGAGAGGTTGTTGTATGTACACCTCTTTGGTCAATTCACCATTATGGAAAACATTATTAACATCAACTTGTCGCAATGGCCATTGTTTAAAGACAATAATAGAGAGAATGGTGTGAATTGTAGTGGGTTTGATCACTAGACTTAATGTTTCACGAAAATCACACTCAGGAACTTGAAAACACATTTTACCAACCAATCTACCTTTCCTGCAAGCCACTGTTCCATCAGGATTCTATTTTATTTTAAAGAGCCATTTGTAACCAATTGCCTTCCGGCCCAGTGGTAAGGGAACTAAAGTCCAAGTGTTGTTATGAAGCAAAGCATTATACTCGTCCTCAGCAGCCTTCCTCCACTCAACGCTCGCAAAGGCTTTGTCAATATTACGAGGTTCGTGATAAAATGTTCAACTGTTAGCACATTTGGTTTAAAAATACCGATTTTTGAGCGATTGACCATCGAATAAGTATTGATAGACGGAAGTGAAAAGGATCAATAGGAATGGGAACTTTTGGTGGATGAGAGAAAGGGTTGGAGCTACTGTGACCACAAGGACTAGCATTGTCAACATTGCAAGTTAAGACCGGATTGGACATGATCGAAATAGGGTCGGAGGAGAAAATCGATGTGGGAATCAAAGAAGCAGTATTTGAAGATGGTAGATTTGGGGACGAGGAATGAATGATAGGCAAAATAGTGGTAACCCGGTCTAATGCCAGAGAGCTAGATGGTGTACTCAAAGAAGCAAACAAGAAACGATCCTCATCGAACACCACATGTCGAGAAATAAGCACCCGTCTATTTGAAGCAAGACAGTGATAACCTTTATGATATGATGAGAGTTGTAGCTAAGAAAAGTGTACGGTTTGGACCGAAACTCCAACTTATGCTAATTAAATGGTCAGAGATACGAATAACAACAACACCCAGAAACACGAAGATGGTCATATTCCGAAGGAGTATCATAAAGCACTAAATACGGATATTGATTTTGAAGAATTGGAGTGGGCAATTGATTTATCAAATGAATAGCACATGAAAAGACATATCCCCAATACTCTATTGGCAAATGGGCTTGAGAGAGTAATATGAGTCCAAATTCCACTATATGACGGTGCTTTCTTTTGATAATCCCATTTTGCTCGGATGTGTATGGCTATGAAACACGATGGAGAATTCCATGCTGAGCCAGCAAGGAAGTAAAAGAGTGAAATTCACCACCCCAGTCACTCTGAAACTACTTTATATCTTTGCCAAACTGACCTTTAACCATTTTCTGAAAATGAACTAAATAATCAATAGCTTGAGACTTCTTTTGGATAAGAAATAACCATGTAAACCGACTATAAAAATTAACAAATGAAACATAATACCAACTAGTCCCAGAATTAACAGAAGTAGGTCCCCACAGATTAGAGAAAACTAAATCAAATGGATGATGATACACACTGGTAGAAGCCAAAAATGGTAACTTGTGTGACCTCCCTTGTTGATAAGTAGAAATACATGCTGCAACTTATTAGTATCAATAAAACATTACAAGTTTTTAAAGTGAACTGACAATATTCGACGATGGGTGTCCAAGTCGATGATGCCACAAATTAAAAAAATTGCATTTAGGAGGCAAAAAAGAGCGAGTGCCCAACTCTGTATTGTGAAGAGACATGTCAGCGCCTCGAACGAATCCTATATTGATGGAAAACGTCACCGGAGAAAATCGATACAATCCCTTATGTATGTGGCCTCGAAGCAAAATTTCCAGGGTCTATATATCCTTTACAAGACAATGAAATAGGTGAAACTCAAAAAACACATTATTATCCCGAGCAAAATGAAAAATTGAAAGCAAATTTTTCGAATCTTAGGTACATGTAACACATTTGCTAAATGCAATAATTTACGAGAAGTAGAAATCGTGCTATGATCCATACTCGCAATATGAACACACGTACCATCACCTATAAATAAAGGAGTTTTACTTGAATATTCAGTCAAATTATTCAAGGTAGAGGCCTCTTGACATACATGATTGGTGGCACTGAAATTGGGGTACCAAACGGACATTTCAGGAAAGGCATATGGCAAAGAAACATATGGCCCAACAAAAATTTCATTGTGCACAGGCTCAGTGGAATGAATAAGAGCATTAGGCGACCTAAAAACAGCAAACCTAAAAGTAGGCCCAGCCAAAGTATATGTGACAGACCAAAACATAGGCCTAACAGCAGACACAAAAGCACATGTGGCATTATTAGCAGCAGGTTCAACCGAGTCAAAATGAGCGGATCAAAACATGGGCCCAGCAGCAGATCTAACAGAAAATGTATGCCCATAGTGATGAATTCGTAAATATTTCTAAGTAGTGTAGTTGATTAGACTTTGATTAAGTGAATTAGCTTGAATTAAGGCTAATTTAGTGAAAAGACTAGATTGAATAAAGTGCGAAGGTTTAATTATAAACTGTAGGAAAGCCAATGGACTAAATTAGCAATTAGGCCATAAGGTGAAAAATGTATGGTAAAAATAAATAAAATGTGTAAAAATATAAATGGTACACATGTAATAAACATGTGTATTTACTTATTTTATAAGAAAATAATAATAATGATTAAAGTATATTATAATAATATAATATAATAAAGAAATTAAATAAAACAAATAAAATAAAAGAAAGAACGAAAACGAAACAAAGCAGGGAAAGAAAGAAAGAAAAAGGGAAAGAAAAAGAAAAGGAAAATTTAGGTTTTGGAGTTCCAAGCTTGATTGGTAAGTCAATTTGATCCATTTTCTTGTAAATTTGATGTCTATGGAATCCTAGAAAAGAATACTACTTGAGTTATGTTGAAATTTAGAAAGTTATTGAATTTTTAGATGTTGATTAAGTTGAATAAATGGAAGAATTAAGTGTTAATTTGATGGAAATTCAAGTTAAAAGTGGGAGAAGGATTAAATTGTGAAAGAAAATATAGGTCTTGCAATAATAGGGATTGAATTGAGAAGATATTATAATTAGTGTTTTATGCTGTAAATTTAAGAGTTGGAATAGGTTAAAATGATAATTGGATCAAAATATAGGATTTGTTTTGAAGAAAAAAATGGTTATGGTGGAAGGACTAAATTGGAATTTAAGTAAAAGATACATGAAAATACAAGAGTGTGTTATTAAATAATATATATTGATAATTTTAAATGTTAAATTTTATGTAGCCAACGTAGCACCGAAAACATCATCGAAAAATGGAAAGGAGAAAGTGAATGAGGATATCGAGTAAACTCAAGAAATTCAGTTTGTATTTCTATAAACTATGATTAATGATTTAATACAATGTAATTGCTATTCTTAGTAATTAGAATGTATAATGAATGATATGATAGAAATTATTACTGCTTTTATATTGAAATGTAACGATTTGTACACCCTATTAACAAGTGTCGGACTAATCGGATATAATTGGCATGCCAAAGGATTGGAAGTATTTAGGGATATTCCGATTGTGTGTCGATGAGACACTATATGTGTCGACTACTGTGACTGTTTCGGATTCATTCCGAAGAGGTACTCTGTACCTGATTATGATTGTTACTGCTGCTGTTACTGTTACCCTACGGTGTATTCCGATTTCAGTCGATGAAACACTGTACATTATCTCTGGTGTGTGGGTTGGATCCGTGTATCCATCTAGGTCCGAGTTATGTTAATAAGGGTAATTGAAAGTACTAAAGAATAAGACTGACTGCTATTGATTATGTGACTGTGACTGTTATACAAGTATTGAAAGATATTGAATGAAATGAAAAGTATAAAAAGAATTGTATAAATACATTTAAGAGCTATAAGTTAAAGGTAAGTGATGAAGCTAATAAGATTATGAAATAAAAAAAGTTATGTTACAATGTATATACATAGCTTATTATTCTTTTAAGTATTAGTTTATAGAAATACCACTGAGCGTATACTCAGCGTACGGTATGTTTCCGTGCACAGGTCTAGGTATGAAAGAAAGTTAAGGACTCAGCATCCAAGCCAATCTCGGACTCAAAGTGGTGAATGCTTTTCTTTTGGTAAAATGGCTTGTACCTAGGTTGTTAAAGTGTTATTTTGTATATAATAGTGTATAAACATGAAAGTTGTTGAAGCATGGTATGAAATATGCATATTTTGGAAGTTAAACTTACATGAGTTTGACTAGTATGATAATGTTGTATGATTTTGATTGAATTATGGTACATAATTCTTAAGAGGTGTTGAAGTGAATGAATGAATAGTTGCTAAGTTTGAATGGCATAATGAATGATATTTGATTTAAGAACTATTAGTAAATATTTGGCATGAAATAGATGTGTTTAGCATGTGAAAATAGTTTAAAAATGGTCAAAAATCATGTTTTCACATGGCCAAGTCACAGGGGCGTGTGCCCAGGCCGTGTAAATAAGTCAGAATCTGCCCATGGCCTGGCCACCGGCCATTTTCCAGGCCATACGGGCGTGTGCCCCTATCTTCAAAGAAAATTTTCCAAAGTTGCTAGTTTAGTCCCGAATCACTTCTAAAACATATATTGGGCCCCGTAGGCCCAAATTAGGGACTTTATGATGAAGTTTGATGAATATTGATCTAGAATGTAAAGTTTATGACTCGATTTTGTATAAATGTTAGTGTATAAGCCGGTAATACCTCGTAGCCCTATTCCGGTGACGGCGTGGGGTTAGGGGGTGTTACATGAGACACCTGATAGACTGAAGTAGATGGGCTGACTGAAGAATAGGGCCCAAAGGACATGCTATAGAGTAAAGACCCATAAGGCGAGGGAGTAAAACTTCCATGAGCAGAGAATGGATTAGGGTTCGGGGCAGCCACCAAAACCATTTCAGAATGCCACAAGAGAGACGAAGGCAAAGGATCAAAGAACAACACCGAAATATCAAAAGACAACACCGAAGGACCATCAACCTAGCGGTTGAACCTATAATAGCATTGTTGAGTAAGATGCCTAAGACGACCGCAGATCTGACACTGAGGGCGACCACAGTTTCTCCGACCATGACCGCAATAAGAACCACGACCAACATGGGAGAATAAGCCTGTTGACCAAGACATAGATACTGAAATCTTCAGAGGAGCCATCGTCGAAGCCCTTGAAGTAGGCAAATATTGAAACAAGTTTGACTAGAGAGAGATCTCCGAAACAAACCTTCGCTATTGACGTTTGCACTCTAACAATATATCCATAAGGTGATCAATCACTAAAGGCTCCGATGAAAAAGATGTAATAGTAAAGACCGAATTGAACTCTGCCGAAAAATTAGCAAGGACTATATCAACTTGCTCATTAGCGGAGTCGAGATGGCCGGAAGCACCGAGGAGAACATAGGTACTCTTGATCTTGGCTAAATATTCTTTTACTATCATATGCCCTTTCTTCAATGAATGAAGCTCATATTTTAACCAAAAAATCTTGGCTTCAGAAATTGCGGCAAACAAGTGGCATGCCTTGCTCCAAACGTCATAGATGGTGTTAGCACTTGTAAAACACGAAAAAAGATAGCCACTTACCGTGGATAAAAGCCAAGAGGCAAATAGCTTATCTTGTTGATGGTAAGTTACAATATCCGGGTTAGAAATTAACTTCCTTTCTTGATTCGACACTAATCGGGACTGGATCGAAAGCATATTGTTGGCATAATCGATAAGAGCATATCCATCAATAATTAGCTTTAGTTGATGCTGTCATTGGACAAAATTATCTTCGGTAAGCTTTACTGTGTCATGTTTTCGAAATGATTGAACAACGCGGGAAGGCCTTTTCCCATTGGAAAAACATGACGATAGAGATTGTGGACAAGAACAGAGGTTCTTGGAGACATCGTGTCATTGGAAAATACATCAGGTGAAGTTGCAACCATTGAGTACGATGGAAAACACCCCAGGAAAGGGTAACTGATACCATGAAAGAATTTACACAATAAGAATAAACACATTGTTTTCTATGAGTAAACCTTGAGAATAATGATTTATTGATTAAGAACTTGAGAGGAGTACTTATACACATAAAACTAGATGGAAACTGCTACTAACCAATTTAGCTAATAAACTAAATCTGTTACAACAGCTTAACAGACTTTAACACTTTGAATGCTGAGGATTACTTTATAATCATTGTATGATTTTATTAGTGAGTAATGAGGGAGGGTTTGAACCAAAGCTATTTGAACTAGATCAATCGATCGGATCAGTTGCATTGGGAATTGAACAAGGGATCAGTTCGAATAATGGCTTTGAATTAGTTAGACCGAGAATAAACCAGGTTGAAGTGGTTGGATCGGTGAACTCGTGGTCTGATTTTGAAAAACATTAGTTGAACCAAAGTGTTGAGTGTGGCGGTAACACACATTGTATTTCTAAAAGAAAATATAGGTTTGAACTTCGGAGAGAATATCATTGAAAGAGATAATCACAAACCTCGAATATAAATCGTAAAACAGATATAGGGAATAAAATGATGAACTTTTCACAAGTTTATTATTAATATTATTATTTAGAATTTTAGAAATTATGATTTTAAAATTTAAAATCACAAAATTTACAAAAAAATATTTTTTATTAAAAATAACAATATCAACTCCATAAAATAGTAGGGATCAAATTTTTTTAAAATTTTATAACCATTAGATTTTAATTGGTCCTTATTTTCATTTTCTAATAAAAATTTTAATTTTAATTTTTATAACTTTTAATAAAAATTGTTTATAATTTCTCTATTTTTTACTAATTTTTAAATTTTAAAAGGACTTAATTGATTTTTAAAATTTGTTATTAAGATCATTTTGACCTTTTAGCCTTACTAGTTTAAAAAGTTCTAATTTACTTCCAATAAAAGTATGAGGTCAAATTGAATAAACGTATAAAGGTTGAGAGTTAAACTTGTTATTATATCTTAAATATAAATATTAAATTTTAATGAAGGAACTGCTTTTACTTATTCACCTAATGTACAGAGACTAATTTATTCTTTTTCAATAGAGGTATTAAAATACAATTTAAGATATAGTAAAGGGGTTTGTGTGTTTTTGAATTTTAGTTAAGACTTGTTGTTTGTTGTTTAGCCCAAATCGACTTTTGGATAATTTTGTGCAATTATTGCATATTATTGTGCAAGTTTTCAGCAAGTGATATTATTGAAGTTTTGGGAATTAAGATTTTTAGTGCAATTAAACTTGGAAATTGGGAAAACTTTAAGGCACTTTAGAAAGTCCAAATTAGTGGTGGAAACTTCTAGTCTTGATTTAACCATGAGCCTCGCGATTATGCAATGCCAAATCTAAAAGGAGTATAAAGTAGCATTAGGATATCTACACTATCCACAAATAATTTCAAAATTGAGGCAACTATAATAGAAATGATACATATTTGGCTATTAAAGAATTTATTCAAATCTTGGAATTATATGAAATTGAAGGGAAAAGTAGTAGGGGGATTAAAATAGGAAAATGGCTAATTTTTAATTGAAATTCGTTGAAGGACTAAAGTTGAGATTTTACCTTTGTGAAAGAATTTACACAAAGTAAGAAGAAACATACTGTTTTCTATGAATAAACCTTGAGAAGAATGCTTGATTGATTGAGAACTTGAGAGGAGTATTTATACACATACAAATAGATGGAAACTGCTACTAACCAACTAAGCTAATAAACTAAATCTGTTACAACAGCTTAACAAACTCTAACATTCACCCATCTACTATTACATTGTGATTTGAAGTTTCTCTCGGAACTGATAAAAATTAGAAGTGGACAATGGTTTGGTAGGAATATTAGCAATCTGATCACATGCCAGAACTTCACTAACAATCAACAACCCATCTACAACCTTCTTACGAACAAAGAAAAGATCAAGTTCAACATGCTTGAATTTAGGGTGGAGAAAAGGATTGACCGTAACAACTGTTGCACTAGAATTATCAAACCAAATAAGAGGTTGACCATTAGAAGAAAATTGAAGTTCGCGTAGTAACAATTCAAGCCATGTGATGTCAATGGCTGTAACAGTTACACCTTGATACTCTACTTCAGCTGTCGATCTTGTTGTTTCTTGGAGCACCATGAGTTGGGATTCCCACCAAAGTACACACAATACCTAATGGTGGATCGTCGATCGTTAAAATCCAAACCCCAATTCATATCAACATACCTAACTAAAGACAATCACTCAAAAGGTCGAATCTGTAACCCATAGTCCATAATAGCATAGAGGTAGCGTAAGATGTGCTTGATGGCAAAAAAATGTACATCAGTTGGAGTGTGCATGAATTGACATATTCTATTTACGGCACAGGCAATATCAGGTCGAGTAAGAACCACATATTGTAACACTCCGGCAATACTCCGATATTCACGTGGATCACTAAGAGGTATTCCCATGTGTTTGGATAGAGAACAAGAACAACAATCAATATCCAATATCAATTTTTTTTCATATAATCACATAATTGCACATCCAATCATTTCAATTCAAAAATCAATCCATTCAATATATAATTCACTTTTCCAATACATCCAATATTCATTTCAATTCAAATAATCAATATATTTTCAATATATATATATACCAAGTCAATCGATATAAATTCAATAAATTCATCACATTCTAAATCAATCAATTTCAATTGTAAAACATAATAACTCTCACCTTAACACTTACCATATACATTAAATAAAAATATAGCAATTAATAACTAGTTTCGGATTATAGAAATACAAACCAGAAATTCCGAGCTATTCCAAGTCGACTTTATCTTTCCCTTTTTTTTTGTCGAATATTCCGGTACGACGTTAGCTAAAGAATTAGAACAATTAAAATTAATCAATACAACACAATTCAATCTCATTTAAATATTTCAATTTTTATCTAACATTTGCCTAAATTCCAATTTAGTCCCTCAACCGAGACTAACTTTATTTCTCACATGTAATTCTTTATTTTCATGCAAATTTCACTTTAGACTAAATTCAACTCTCTATTTTAAAATAAATTCCTAAATTTCAAATTTTTCATAGTTTAGTCCCTATTACACAAAATTTACAATTTATTCTACAATTCAATCCTTTTTCATTTCCAACTTGAAAATCTATCAATTTAATCCCTAATACTCTAATTATTCAACATAGACAACATTTAAAAACTCAATAATTTCTAAAATTTTGACATGAATTGGGTAGTATTTAATACCGAGATTCCAAAAACATAAAAATTACAAAAAAAATGGACTAAATTAACTTACCAATTGAACTTAGAGCTTTTGAAAACCCTAGCTTTTTCTCCTTTCTTTCTCTTTTTCTTTTCTTTCTTTCCTTCTCTGTTTCATTTCTACTTTGGCTCTCTTTTCTATTTCTATTTATTTATTCTTTCTTTATTTGTTTTATTGTATATAATATAATATAATATAATATAATATAATATAATATAATATAATATAATATAATATAATATAATATAATATAATATAATATAATATAATATAATATAATATAATATATATTTATAAGTATATGTTAAGAAAAAGATATTTTAATATAATATATATTAAATTAAAAAATCTTCATTATGCCGCTTCATTTATAAGCAATGGCATAATTGTTTATTTTTCCCCTTTTCCTTTAATTTAGAATTTAACTTTCACCCTATATGCAATTTAGTCCTTATACTTAATTACTTTTAATTCAAGCAAATTCACTTAACCGAAACCTAATTAACTACACAACTAGCTTCGTAAATATTTTTAATAAATATTTACGAATCTGATTTACGAGGGCTTAGTCTCGGGAATGCATTTTTTTTAAATTTGATCCTTTTTAATTAATTAACTATCAAAACATTAAAATTTCCTAACGAAACTTTAATACTAACTTAATGACACTCCGTAAATATTTATAAAAATATTTACGGCTCAGTTTATGAAATCAAGGTCTCAATACCTCAGTTTCAATACTAATTAATTTGATAAATATTTCTAAAGCACAAATCATTAATTCATAAGCCTTCCTAAATTCACGATTGGCTCATAAATACTAAATAATAATTTATAAGCTCACTTGTCAGATTTTAGTGGTCTCGAACCACTTTTTTTGACATCATTAAAAATTGGGTTGTTAAACATTCGAAGCAAGACACTGATAACCTTTATGATGAGAGTTGTAGGCAAGAAAAGTACACGTTTGGGATTGAAACTCCAACTTATGCTGATTAAAAGGTCAGAGATACAGATAGCAACAACACCCAAAAACAGGAAGATGATCATATTCCAGAGGAGTACCATAAAGTACTAAATATGGATACTGATTTTGAAGAATCGGAGTGGGCAACCAATTTATCAAATGAACAGTATATGAAAAAACATATCCCAAATACTTCATTGGTAAGTGGGCTTGAGCTAGTAATGTGGGCCCAACTTCTACTATATGATAGTGCTTTCTTTTTACAATCCCATTTTGCTTGGATGTGTGTGAGCACGTAACACGATGGAAAATTCTATGTTGAGCCAACAAGGAAATAAATGAGTGAAATTCACCACCCCAGTCACTCTAAAAGTACTTTATATCCTTGCCAAGTTGAATTTTAACCAATTTCTGAAAAGGAACAAAATAATCAATAGCTTGAAACTTCTTTTGGATAAGAAATAACCATGTAAATTGACTATAAACATCAACAAATATAACATAATACCTAGTCTCAGAATTAATAGAAGTAGGTCCCCATAGATCAGAAACAACTAAATCAAATGGATGATGATACACAGTGGTGGAAGTAAAAAATGGTAACTTGTGGGACTAATCTTATTGATAAGTAGAACATACATGTTGTAACTTACTAGTATCAACAAAACATTACAAGTTTCTAAAACGAATTGAAAATATTCGATGATAGATGTCTAAGTCGACGATGCCACAACTCAAAAAAATTTCATTTAGGAGGCAAAGAAGAGTGAGTGCCTAACTCTGTATTGTGAAGAGATATGCCAGCACCTCGAATGGATCCCATATTGATGGAAGAGGACACCGGAGAAAACCAATATAATCCCTCATGTGTGTGGCCTCGAAGTAAAATTTCTTGGGTCTTATATCCTTTACAAGACAATGAAATAGGTGAAACTCGAAAAACACATTATTATTCCTGTAATACCCCAAACCCGGCCTAGACGTTATGGCTGAATCTAGCACATGGAATGAAGTTTGAAATTGAGTTTACCAAGATAAAACCGTTTTCGTTTATTAACTTTTATTCATCTCTTGTCAAATTCAAAACTATTTCCTCGTCTAATTTGACCTGTTTAAAAACATTTTTTGTAGCGGAAGTTTTTAAAACCTTGAAATTTGAAGAAAATCGTTCACAATTAAGAAAAATGTTGTTTCTAATTTAAACCGAGTTTCGTTGAGTTTTGTAGTTTAAAAGTCCATGAAAACAGTTAAATCCAAAATAAAAGAAACGTCTAAAAGTCCCAAATTACATCAAAAGTAACCTATAAGAATAGAGAAATAAAACCATAAATGAAGTTTAATAGTGCGATAAACATGTGGTCACTGTTGAGTCCTCCGCCGCACCAGTCCGTCTAAGTCTGGGGATTACCTGGATAGTTAAAACAAGAAGGGGTGAGTTTACGTAAACTCAGTGTGTAATCCCTACAGAAAACATGCACACAGTCTAATGGCAGTTTCAGTCAAATGCAGTCTGAGCCTAAGCTCATTACAAATTCAGATACAATTAGGGCTTTAGCCCATTCAGATACAGTAATAGATATTTGTGTCCTACCCACTAGCCTCTACATACTATTTTCGACCATCCCTACACACTATATAGGGTTTAAAACACCCACCCAGCGCTACACACCAGGTAGTACTGAATGCGACACATATCAGTAATATTGTAGCTGAGCTACTAGATATTAGGTCTGAAAGGCTTTCAGTACACTTTCTCCAATAATCCATCATCTCACCCCAATGCAAATGCAACTAACATGCTCAATGCAGACATACAAAAATACATGCCTACATGCTATGTTTCAGTCATCAGTCATACATACAGATCAGTAAACATGCGTAAACTTGACATGCTTAATATATACATTATATATTTAAATCACAGAATTTTAGGGTCTAAGTCGCGCTTACCGACCCTACAGTAGGTTCACAGTCAGCTTGAATGACTCATGCAACCCTAGGAAGCATTTTAGCTAAATAGGCCCACACGCCCATGTGGCTTGCCCATGTAGGCCCATACGTCCAGTTCAGTTTAGCCCGTGTGGCCCACACGGCCACACCCCGGCCATTACACAGCCATGTCTTATGCACGACCTAGCCTTCGTCGATCATATAGCTGTATTGGCACACACGGCCTACCATACGGGCGACCACACGTCCTTGTGGCATTGACAATGAGGTTTTTGGCTTTTATCGAACCTTATTTTTCTACGTTTTGGGTACACACCTAATTCATTTTCATCGTAGAAGCACCCCCAAGACCACCAAACCTAGATAACAACAACCAAAACCCTAGTCCAATACACGATTGCAAAACTCAATCTGAAACCAATCCACATACATAGCTTAACAACATCTACCCCGGAGTTTGAAAACTTACCACCAACAACAGAGATTCCCCTAACAATCAAATTGCTAAAAACGTAACCCTTGCTTCCTGACCTTCCCCTAACTGAGAGTAGTATAGGAAAAAACCCTATCAAAACACTAGCCATTAAACACTAAGATCAGAACAATGCAAAACCTACCAGTAAACACATTCAAATGTTGCACCGAACATATATGAGTTTGCAAAATCGAAAAGATGAGAAAGAAAAATAAAACAAAAAATTTGGCAGCAGAAAAGATGGAAGAGTTGATGCCCAATAATTTCAGGAAGAGAAAATTTTGAAAATAAAATAAAATAGTGATAATACCAAACTAACTCCCCCATTCCTCAAATCTCTCCACTAACCCACTAACACCTACCTCTTCAAAATTCCTATTTGACCGAAACTCTCTCGGTCAAATAAGCAAAAATAACCTCCCAGGCTCGCGCAGGGATTCAAACATAATACCTTCAGCAAATTAACACTCAACTTAACCACCAGACTAGCAGGCCTATTCTGATATGTTTTACCACTAACTTAATATAAGCCCGTTGAACAAGTATAAGGCTTGAGTCAGAAAAATACCAAAATTTGTCAAAGATGGGGCTTGAACTTGGGACCCATCACACTCTCCCAGAACACTTAACCACTGAAGCAGATACAGATTTTGTGTCACATTTTAACAGAAACAAAAATAAGAATTTTGGGGCATTACAATCTCGAGCAAATTGAAAAATCGAAAGCAAATTTTTTCAAATCTTAATTACATGTAACACATTTGTTAAATGCAACAGTTTACGAGAAGTAGAAATCATGCTAGGACCCATACTCACAATATGAGCACACATATCATCACCCATAAGTAGATGAATTTTACTTGAATATTCAGTCGAATTATTCAAGGTAGAGGCCTCTTGACATACATGTTTAGTGGCACCGGATTTGGGGTACAAAATAGACTTTTCAGGAGAGGCATGTGGCAAAAAAATAGATGGCCCAACAAAAATCTCATTGTGCAAAGCAGGCCTGGCAGAATGAATAGGAGTATTAGGTGACCCAAAAACAGTAGACCTAGAAGCAGGCCCAGCCGAAGTATATGCGGTAGACCGAGACCGAAACCCAGGTATAGCAACAGATGTAGAACCACATGTGAAATTATTAGTAGTAGGACCAATCGATCAAAATGGGCAGATCCAAACACGGGCCCAGCAACAGATCCAACAACAGATGTATGCCCATATTATAGTTGCCCATTCGAATGGGACAAGTGAGACACCTGATGGACTAAAGTAGATGGGATGACTGAAGAGTAGGGCCCAATGAACATGCTATAGAGTAAAGACCTATAAGGCGATGGACCAAAAATTTCATAAGCAGAGAATGGAATAGGGTTCGGGACAGCCATCAAAACCCTTTCAGGACACCACAAGGGAGACGAAGGCAAAAGATGAAAGAGCAACGTCGGAGGACCATCAACCGAATCGTCGAACCTATAATATCATCGTTGAGCTAGATGTCTAAGACGACTGCAAATCTGACACTAAGGGAGACCACGGTTGCTTCAGCCACGACTGCATTGAGAACTACGACCACTATGAGAGAACAAGCTTGTTGACCAAGACTCAAATACCAAAATTGTCAGAGGAGCCATAGTCAAATCCCTTGAGAGGGATCTCTGAAACAAACCTTCGCTGTCGACTTTCACACTCTAACAATATATCTACAAGGCGATTCATCGCTAAAGGTTCCGGTGAAAAAGTCGCAAAAGTATGGACTCGCAAAAGTAAGGACCGAATCAAATTCTATCGAAAAACCAGCAAGGAATATATCGACTTGCTTATTAGCGGAGACGAGATGGCCATAAGCATTAAGGAGATCACGGGTACTCTTAATCTTGGGTAAATATTCCTTTACTATCGTGTGCCCTTTCTTTAATGAATGAAGCTCATGTTTTAACCAAGAAATCTTGGCACTAGAATTTGCCGCAAACAAGTGGCACTTCTTGCTCCAAATGTCATGGGTGGTGTTAGCACCTGTAAAACACGATAAAAGATTGCCACTAACTGTGGACAAGAGCCAAGAGGCAAAGAGCTTATCTTGTTGATGATAAGCTACAAAGTCCAGGTTAGAGATTAACTTTCCTTCTTGATCCGGCATGAATCGGGACTAGATCAAAATAGTACCATTACCATAATCGGTAAGAGCATATCCGTCAATAATTAGCTTTAGTTGAAATTGCCATTGGACAAAATTATTTTCGTAAGCTTTACTATGTCATGTTTAGGAAAGAATTAAACAACGCGGGAAGGCCTTTCTCTATTAGAAAAACATGGCGATGAGAACTGTGAACAAGAGCAGAGGTTTTTGGAGACATCGCGTCATTGGTGGATACATCAGGCGAAGTTGCAGCCATTGAGTACAACGGAAAACACCCCAAGAAAGGGCAACTGATACCATGAAAGAATTTACACAAAGTAAGAATAAACACACTCTTTTCTATGAATAAACCTTGAGAAGAATGCTTGATTGATTAAGAACTTGAGTACAACTAGATGGAAACTGTTACTAACCAACCTAGCTAATAGTGATTAATGAGGGAGGGTTTGAACCAATGCTGTTTGAACTAGATCAGTCAATCGAACCGGTTGGATTGGGAATTGAACGAGGGATCAGTTCGAATAGTGGCTTTAAATTAGTTATATCGAGAATTGGTACG
Organism: Gossypium arboreum; assembly: GCF_025698485.1. NCBI lineage: Eukaryota > Viridiplantae > Streptophyta > Magnoliopsida > Malvales > Malvaceae > Gossypium > Gossypium arboreum. The sequence goes on from NC_069080.1 coordinate 99,742,466, forward strand.
AACTGATTGAACAAGCTAAAAACCTGGTTGAAGTGGTTAGATCGATGAACTAGTGGTTTGATCTTGAAAAACATTGGTTGAACCAAAGTGTTGAGTGTAGTGGTAAAACACATTGTATTTCGAAAAGAAAATATGAGTTTGAAATTCGAAAAGAATATCATTGAAAGAGATAATCACAAACCCCGAATATAAATCGTAAAACAGATATAGGGAATAAAATGATGAGCTTTTCACAAGCTTTATTATTAAGATTATCGTTTAGAATTTAGAAATTATGAGGTTAAATATAGTCCATTCGATTCACAATTATTTGGTCACTCAAAAACAGAACAAAATAAAATAATAAAAGGGTAAAAGGGTAAAATCCAAAAAGGTAATATAGACAATTGCCAAAATCCCAAGTGATTCTTTGTATTTTAAAATATATGTGTGTGATAAATGCTGGTCTTAGTGAGCGCTGAATCAGACCTTTCTTTTTTTTTTTTTTTTTTGCCAATAATAATAATAATTAAACAATACTAGGTCTAGGCTTCAAACATATTGGTATGCATTGAGGTCAAAGAACTAATCCATGTGATAATATTTTGTAATTTTGTATGGTAGGGAGGGATACTAAAAATTGCATTGACAGCTAAATCTATGTTTTACTCTTTACAACTAAATGGGATATATTATTCATTTCTTATAGTGTTTGTTCACATTCGAATGGTGGAGTTTTTTTGGCTTTTATTTAATTTTGATATTAGTTTAGTTGATATTCAAATGATGTATATTATTTTTTTATCCATTTATGTTTTGAGCCTATTTTGAAATAATAAATAATTTTATGAGTCTGTTTTGATTTATTTAGTTTCTTGATATGCAATTGGTGGTTCTTAGTTGTTGTTGTTGTTTTTTTATTTTTATTTTTTATCTTTTTGTGTTGATGATATTTGAAAATAATAAATGGTTTTATTTATTGGTTTAGACTCGTATTGTCTTAAATTTTATGTGGTTTTTTTATTGTTTCTTATTGTTTAATAAGTCTTCCTTTTTCTCATGAAAATGGTGAAAGTTTTTTGTTTTGTTTTGTACAAGTTTTAATTTTGCTTATGTAAGTAGTCTTGTTTTTGTAAGTTTTTAAGGATGGATGTGTCGTAGTCATCTCTAGTATGGTGGATACTCAGTTCTTTTGATGATTTTGCCTGCTATTTTGAATCTTTCAGAGTTTGTTTTCTTTTCATTATAGGTACTTACAATCACCCTAGATATGTTGTGTTTAACTGTGATAAAATTTATTATCAACATGCTATAATGTTTTTTCTTTATTAAGGATTAAGCCCTTAACATATTGATGAAACTTATCATTTACCATCAACATATGTTGTATTTTTTCTTTGCCCCAGATAATGAAGTACCATCCATGATATTCTTATTTTGTTTTGCCCACAATTTTTTTACTATTTGTTAAAATCTTTTAAATATATGTTTTGATTACTTTTTGTCCAAATAAAAGATTGTATAAGTAGCAGGTGTAATGCATTTCGCACGATTTTAAGATTGAACACAAGGAATTATTTATAGAAATATGAAAATGAGTCAAATAAAAGCAAACAATCTAAAAATTGTGAATGTAAAAATGTGGAAAAGAATCAAAACATAAAATTTAAAAATTAGAAGAATAAAATAAAATTTGATGAAATTAAATATATATATATATATATATATATGTATAAGATATTGATTATTATTTGCAAAGATGTTTGAAATTAGGCAGATAATCAGTCTGGAAACTAGAAAAAGAATCATTTGGATTGAGAACGAGAAAAATCGCAGTTGAACTACAGACCAAAATAATCAGTAAAAAATTGAGCTTCTTCAGGCTGGGCTAAGCCAGGTAAGAAGCCTCGACCCAATTTTCAAAAGCCCAATTTTTTGAATTCAGCCCAATAATAAAAATAAAAATAAATGAAATAATAATAATAATAATAATAATAATAATAATAATAATAATAATAATAATAAACTACTAAATATCTAACCCGTGGCCCACCCCCACCTAGGCACCCTCCCCCATCAAGCCTTTAGATCTGCTTCTTCCGCCGTCCCTCCACCAAAGGCGAGATTTCTTGTATCTCTTTTTTAGCACAAAAATTGAGTTTTGGGTTATGGTCTATTTGTTAATTTACAATATTATTTTTATTTAAATGTGTTTATAAAATTTTTACAATCCTTCTACATTTTTCTTATTTTCTAAATTTTTACCTTATTTTCTTTTTTTTTCGAATTTTTTTATTACAATAAACTAATTAAACCATCAGACGGACTGATAATGTAACGTCCTCAAAACTTCTTTGATCATAATCATGTTACTTTGGGAAAATACAAGTCAAGATTTTCCTAATAAATAAAATATGAATTATTTGTATTAATAAAGAAGGTAATAGAAGATAAGAGAAAAGTTAAAAAACTAATACGTTGGGGTTAAAGTGTAAAATTTAAAGTATAAAAGAATTACATTGAATTAGTGAAAAATGTACGAGGACATAGAGTGTAATTATCAACAAGTGATAAAGACAATTATTGAAATTTTAAATAAAAATAGTGAAATTGTTGTCATGATTTCAACCATTGAGTCTTATAAGAAATTGATGAATTGATCCTAGCAATAGAATTTGATGGATCGATATTTTTATCATGTTATAATAATTTATTTTATATTATTATATAAAATAAATATTGACATGAATTATCTACATAAGAATTTCATGAGAAATAGATAATAAATCTTAAGACATAAATTATAAAATGATGGATAGATTTTATAGATATTGTGTTGTAATATCTTATTTAATTTATTTTATTATTTTATTATTTTATTTAGATATTTTAGATAAAAAAAGTGGAGAAACTTCTCCGCATTTCATCTTCTTCTTACATGTCATTAGACCCATGAATGTGATGGGTTCATACTACCTCAAGGCTCAATAACAATGTCAAAAGCTAAGTAAATCAAATCAAAATTCAATCAAAGATAAGATTCGATGACAAATCTTTTTGAGGAAAGGGAGCATAATAAATGTATAGATGGGGTGAAATTTATTAAGTTCAAATCACCAAAGTTGCCAATTTTCAGGCTTGGAAAACCAACAAACTTGCAATGACTTTTTGGATGGGATCCTGGCATTTCTGGGTTGAGATGTCTTCATGGCGTCTGAAAATATATATTTTAGCTTTGAAAAGCATTTTAAATCACTCGATTTTGAGTTCGAGAGCTCAAGTTAAGACTGTTTTAGTGAAGACTGCGTGAGCAGAATTTCTGAATGGGATTATGACGGGAATTGCAAGTTTCAAGCTTTTAATTCGAGTTTAAATCATATTGGGCTCGGGTTTTAGACTTAATTTTTATTATACGAGCCCAATATTTTATTTATCAGCTTTTATTATTTTATTATTAATTTATTCTAATTTTTATAATTATTAAATATTTTTAAGTTATTTAGGAGTTTTATGTTAATAAGAAAGTTTAGTTTGAAACTACTTCTTGTTTAGATTAAATTAGGATTCTAGTTTTATTTAGATTTATTTAACTAGCCTATATATAGGCATTTGCATTGTACACAATTCATAACATTCATTATTATTCAACTTCTCTTTTAAGTTTTTAAATTCTTTTTGAGTTTTCTTTTTTTAAAGAATTTCTCTTAAGTTTCTTTTAGAAGAGTTTTAACAATCTTTTTAGATTGTGGGAATTATCTTCAAACTTTTTCTTACCAAGTTTTCTTTCTTAGAGGGGAAATTAGCGCTGCTTGAAGGGGGTTGTGGATTTTTTCGTGTTTCCAAGGCTTTTTAGGACTTCTACATGCCACGTTTTATCTTTTCATTTATCTTCTTTATTTGCTTCCTTATTATTCTAATATTTGATTTATTATTTTATTTTAGTTATTTATTTTAATTGTTTTATCTTACTTGGATTCGATTTCATTTCAGGTTGTGTCAAAATCCACGTTTCTTTCTGAACGTCTAGAGCCCTAAGCCAAATCCGCAACTTTGACAAACTTTACAATCCGCTTCCACATTTATCCACCTCATTCCTTATCACTAATCATGGGTCGTACCAAGTCAATATGAAATTTTAGGTTCGTTTTTAGGTTCAGGTCTGGTCCGATTTGAAAAATGGGTTTACAATTTTGTCTAAGCCTGACCTAGATAAAAAAAATGCTAAACTCGATTTGATCTGGCCTGCCTATATTATTTTTATATTATTTTTTATATAAAACAAATTTTAAAAATATAATACATCAAATACACTAAAACATTAAAATAAATATTTTCCAACCAATTGAAAATACATTAAAAAAATTCTTTATAATTGAATAACATTAAGATAGTTACAACTTAGTAAGCAAATACCTCTAAAATAGTAACAAAGTTAATAATAAAACAAGAGTTATATAATATCCAAATAATAACAACAAAATAGTAGCAATATAATAGTAAAATGACAACAAAACAACATAAAATGGTAGCAAACAACAACAAAATAGCAGTGAAAAATTTAGGTAAATTCGGGCCGAGTCAAGCCAAAAAAATCTTACCCGAGGCCTACACCATTTAGAAAACGTGCATTATTTTTTGTCTAAGCCCATTTTCTGGGCCTATATTTTTGCCCAAATCCTCTCACTTTTCGAGCGAGCCTTTGGGCCTCGACGGGTAGCCTGACCCATGGTCAAGTTTACATGCAACCATCATCCACTAAAAGGGAAAGTCTTTTTCTTTTACAATTTCATCCTTCTTCACCATTAAAGTTCTTCTAAGCTAAAAATCACCAAATTTTCATAGAAAACCTTAGCTATATCAAGTTACTCACAACTTAACAAGCTTAGATTTTAAGTTACATTGTACAGGGGTGTTGAGAGTCATTGGAAGAAAAAAGGTGAGAGGTATTTGGTATAGAGGTAGAATGTCGCAGAAGAAAAACTTCTAAAACCAAAAATAGGTATTTGTGAGTAAGGATGACTATTCTTTGATCCTAAGTTTTGACATGTGACTTGCATTAATCTTGTCATGGTTGGCCATTTAATGTGCATAATAGCCTTTTAGATAAGTATGGTGGGATTTACATAGCCCAGGTAAAATTTAATTGTTTTCAAATCTCTGTTGTGTTAGAACAATCTCGAAACACATGCTCTAGAGATTTTGCTCCATTAATACATCTAGGGAAATTAGCAAAACCAACTAGTCTTCTATATTGTAGATTGCTAAAAGTAGGCAGGAAATTTAGAGAACTTATCCAATTTGTAATTTTAATTTTGGAGGGTCAGTCTAGTGACCACAATTTTTTTAAAAAGTGGTATAATTGGTTGGATTCTCAGTAGGCGTAGACTCTTGTAACCCTTGTAAAAGTAGTTTGTGTATGTTGCGGACAGAGTACTCACTCGTAGCCTCTCCTCGCCATACCAGGTGATCTTTATGTAGGATATGCGAAAGGGGAATACAGATGATTCTCTTTGCATGTGTCTCATTAAATGTACCTTTTATTAGTTCTACTTTCCACCTCCTTGTATTAAGATCATTAGCTCAACTACTGTGTTTAAACCTGAATTGTTAACAACATGTTGTACTTTGAAATCCACATTTCCAAGTACCCAAGTGTCATCCCAAATCGAGACTTTTGTACCATTACTAATCCACCAACATAGCCCTACCTTAAGAATGCCCTTTGCAGCCCACAAACTATTCCAGGTATAAGAAGGTAAATTTCCTTACATTGAATTTAAGAAATCAGCCACCCTATTATACTTGGCCTTTAATGTATGAGAGAGTAAATAATTTGCGTAACGAATCAAATGCCATCCCTGCTTTGCCAAGAACGCCACATTGAATTTAGATAAATTGTAACACCCTTAACCCGTATCCAACACCGAGACAGGGCTCGAGGAATTATCGGAACTTTACACTTTCAATATTCTAACTTGGGTCAAAAAATTTCATTTGAATTTTAAACTTTTCAATCATGAACATCTCATCCCTTGTATAGGCCTTCGAGACCTATAACATATCGGAAGGCAATACGAGACAAATACGGGCACATTTGATTAATCTTGGGCTCCTCAGAAAATTTTCCTTAACATAAAGGGACACACGCCCGTGTAGGTGGGCCGTGTGGACTCACACGCCCGTGTATCTTAGGGCACGCCCATGCCTTTCAACCGTGGGCAACACTGACTTATCAACATGGCCATGGAACACGCCCGTGTTGCCTACCCGTGGACTAAACTGTCATTTTAACACGGCCATGGCGCACGCCCGTGTGGCCTATCTGTGTACAATTTTGAGCTAAAATTTTAAGTGCAGGGGACACATGGTTATAACACATGCCCGTAGGAGGGAACCGTGTGTCACACACGGCCTAGACACACGCCCGTATGTCTAACCATGTGAACCTTAATAGGCTATTTTCCAAGCCTTTAGTCACTCCCTTCTATTACTTGTGCTTAGTAGTTACCAAGTTTGAGAGAAAACATAATTTTACATTTGTAAATAATCTTAATTAAAATAGTTGTATGAAAACCTCATATCATTGGTTTCATACATAAATGGTTAGTTCCCCTTTAGTGTCATGGGTTCCCATATTACATTAATCCATCCGAAGTTGGCTCGTTAATGTGACTCATTGCAAATTGATAGCAACCCATCATTTGTAATTAAAACCATGCATAAAATTGTAGGTCATAGCCTACTTAAATTAAGCCAATTTTCATGGCCATATACAAAAAGATGAATGCATCTTTACATGCTTTCATTTGGCAATTCAAATGACACATATGACAAAATACTTAAAGCCCTATACATGCCATTAACAAAATAGAAATGTCTTTATACCAAAGCTTGGCTAGTTGATAGTGTGTTGCTTCTCCAATCATCTTCCAATCTTTATGAGTCCTTGAGCTCTGTAAAACAGGGAAAAGAGAAGGGGTAAGCATTTTCATGCTTAGTAAGCTCGAATAACCGGAAAGTAAACTTACCAAGTAATTAGCATACATCCATACTTAATTCATGAAATCATCCATTATGAAATGATTTCCTATCACATGCACTCAATCACTGAGTTAGTCACATAATTATGTATCATGAAATTTAACTAGATGAGATCATCATTCAACATTTCATTCATATATGTATATCTCATGTTAATCTCGTTGAGTTTCTAGGAAATCTCAATGGAATACCCATTATCCGTCAATTCATACGAATGATCATTCCATATATGTACTCCCGCGAACCTCACATTATATGGCGGCATTACCAGTCCAGGATAAATCCTCCATTATATGAACTCGTAAAGTGATGTCGGGATTACTAGTCCAGGCTAAATCCCTTATAGCGACAAACACCCTTAATGAGCTCGGATCCAATTACCGTTCAAGCAAATTGCACCCCCAATTCGATTACCGTCGAGCTAAATCCGTAATGTACATATATTCTTCGGAAGGCTCAATTATTCAAGGAACACCCGTCTGGGCTAGATCCTTTCCATAATTGAGATCAATGGATTACCCGTTTGGGCTAAATCCTTACTGCAACACATGCAGGATCATGTTACACATATCAATTAGGGTTTATCCATCGAATCTCCTTTACCAACCTCAACCGAGACATCTTTCACATGTTACCATCAATATGCATTTCAATGATGTTTTATACTAATAATAAATGCAATCACCATGCATTCATAAATCATTCAATTATGCATATTAGGGGTTTACTTTAAGTTATCCGAACTTACCTGAAATTCTTTTCGGGTTTGTGTTTCGATTATTTCGAAACTTTGCGTTTACCATGATCAACCTTCGAAATTTGTTCCTCGGGGTCTATAACAGCAAAATTAATTCTTTAATACCCCCAATTATATATTTCAAGTTTAATATCTACCCCTGGTCCAAATGACCGTTTTGCCCCTAACCTTCGACATTTTTTTACGATTTAGTCCCTAGGCTCGTGTAATGAAACACATGTAATTTCTATCTTACCCAAGCCTAATCGAACATTTTTCTCTCTTATGGCAACCCACATATTTCATTATTTTCCTTATTTCTACCACACATTTACATCTTTTGCAAAATAGTCCCTATAAGGGTTTCTCATGAAAGCCAACTTGGAAAAGATGTTTAACACACATTTATCTTTCATATTCCTTCATAATCCATCAAAATACCAATAACTCATTCATGGGTAAATTTTTGAACATAAACCCTAGCATGAAATATGGGTAGAAATGGAAAGAGCAAGCTACCGGGATTTTAAAAATACAGAGAACATGAAAAACGGGGCTTGTGAGCACTTACTATTTAGCTTGGAAAGCTTGAAAACCCTAACTATGGTGACCCTTGAAGTTTTCACTGGATGAAGGAGAAAATGAGCTGATTTTGGTTCATTTTTCTCATTTTATTTTATAAAAAAGCCTAATGACCAAAATGCCCTCATACCCTTTCTTTAAAATTTCATCCATGCAAGCCTATTTTTGTCCAAACATTTAGAATTTGGGCAATTTACTGTCCAAGACCTTCTAATTCATAATCTAAAGCAATTTCATACAAATTACTTTTAGAATCCAAATTTTTGCCATTTATTCAATTTAGTCCCTGATTTCCAATTGGACATCTTATACTTAGAAATCCTTCATGAAACTTTAGCACATGCATATACCCATATTCTACGCCTCAGAATAATCATAAAATAAATATTTTGATGTCGGATTTGTGGTCTCAAAACCATTATTTCGACTAGGCCCTATTTCGGGATGTTACATTTCTCCCCCCTTAGGGACTTTCGTCCTCAAAAGTCTTACCAGAAAACAGATTCGAATATTGACTTCTTATGGTTTCTTCCGGCTCCTATGTGGCCTTTTCTACACCATGTCGATGCCATAAAACTTTTACAATAGCCACATCTTTATTTATCAACTGTTTAACTTCACAAGCCAATATCTTAACCGGTTCCTCTCCATAAGTCATGTCCGGTCGAATTTCAATTTCAGTCGGTGAAATCACATGAGAGGGGTCTGATCGGTATCTCTTTAACATAGATAAATGAAACACATCGTGAATCTTTTTCAGTTCGGGTGGCAACGCCAAACGATAAGCTAACGGTCCAACTCTTTCGGTAATCTCGTACGGTCCGATAAATCGTGGACTCAGTTTACTTTTCGACCAAATCTTAATACCTTTTTCCATGGAGATACTTTCAAAAATACTCTATTTCTAACTTGGAACTCAATTTCCTTTCTTTTTAGGTCAGCATAAGACTTTTTCCTATCTGATGCCGCTTTTAAACAATCCCGTATCACTTTAACTTTTTCTTCAGTTTCTTTAATCAGAACAACTCCATGAATCCAATTTTTCTTAAGTTCTGTCCAGTACAATAGAGTCCGACACTTCCTACCATACAAGGCCTCATAAGGCGCCATCTTCAAACTTGTTTGGAAACTATTATTGTAGGCAAACTCTACCAATGGCAAGTATTTTTCCCAAGTACCCTGAAATTCGAGGATGTAACAACGCAACATGTCCTCGAGAATCTGAATCATTTGCTCAGACTGACCATCGGTCTGAGGGTGAAAAACCGTACTAAAACTCAACTTTGTACCCAAGGCTTCTTGTAACTTTTTCCAAAATCTTGAAGTGAACTTCGGGTCTTTGTCCGAAATAATCGACAGTGGTACTTCATGCAATCTTACTATCTCAGAAATGTACAAATTGACTAATCTATCAAGGGAATAATCCGTCTTTATCGGGATAAAATGAGCCAAATTTATCAATTTGTCCATTATAACCCATATGACATCTTTATTTTTCGGAGTTAAAGGTAATCCTGTCACAAAGTCCATGGTAACTCTGTCCCCCTTCCATTCGAGGACCATTACAGGCTGTAACAAACCTGAAGGTACCTGATGTTCAGCTTTAACTTGATGACATACTAAGCATTTCGATACAAATTCAGAAACATCTCTTTTCATACCATTCCACCAGTACATCTTCTTTAAATCGTTGTACATCTTGGTACTTTCCGGGTGAACTGACAAACGACTGTTATGTGCTTCTTGCAAAATTTTTCGATTAAGTTCATTGTCTTTGGGTACACAAACCCTATCTCTGAATATCAAACATCCATCAGGACTAATTCGGAATTCGAACTCAATACCAGACTCACATTGAGCCTTTTTGCTTGCAAGTCATCATCATTAAACTGAGCATAATGAATTTCCTGCAGAAATGTTGGCCTAGCCTCCAGCTCGGTCAGAATTGAACCATCATCAAGCAATGTCAAACGGGTCTCCATGGCTCTCAAGACAAACAATGATTTTTTACTCAGTGCATCGGCGACCACATTCGTCCTTCTCGGGTGATAGTCAATAATCAAATCATAATCCTTAATTAGTTCTAACCATCTCCGCTATCTCAAATTTAATTCTTTCTGAGTCATCAAGTATTTCAAACTCTTGTGGTCCGTGAATATATGGCAAGTCTCGCTATACAAATAATGCCTCCAAATTTTCAAGGTAAAAACAATAACGACAAACTCTAAATCTTAGGTTGGATAATTCTTCTCATAAGGCTTCAATTTCCATGAAGTATAGGCTATCACCTTGCCATCTTGCATAAGCACACACCCCAATCTGTTTAAGGATGCATCATTGTAGACCACAAATTCTTTTCCCGGTTCAGGTAGCACTAAAAGAGGAGTTTCGGTTAATAATGTTTTTAATTTCTCAAAACTTCGTTGACACTTCTCTTTCCATTCAAACTTAACGTCTTTCTGTAACAGCTTCGTTATTGGAGTCGCTATCATGGAAAATCCTTTTACAAACCTTCGGTAATAACCGGCTAAGCCTAAAAAGCTTCTAACCTTGGTTACATTCTTAGGCGGTTTCCATTCAACAATTGCAGAAATCTTACTTGGATCAACTCGGATACCTTCACCCGAAACTATATGACCCAAAAATCCAACTTCCTGGAGCTAAAACTCACTCTTTCTAAACTTAGCATACAGTTGCTTTTCTTGCAAGGTCTGCAACACAATTCTCAGGTGTTTCACATGCTTTGTTTCATCTTTAGAGTAGATGAAAATGTCGTCAATAAACACAACAACAAACTTATCCAAATATGGCCGAAAGATCCTATTCATTAGATCCATAAACACAGCCGGTGCATTCGTCAGCCCAAACGGCATGACAAGAAATTCATAATGGCCATACCTCGTTCTGAAAGCTATCTTGGGTACATCCAAGTCTTTAACTCGCAGCTGATAATAGCCAGACCTCAAGTCTATCTTGGAGAACACAGTGGCTCATCTCAACTGGTCGAACAAATCATTGATCTTTGGAAAAGGATGCTTATTCTTAATAGTCACCTTGTTCAGTTGCCGATAATCGATACATAGCCTCATCGAACCATCTTTCTTATTTACGAACAACACGGAGGCACCCCAAGGTGAAAAACTTGGGCTTGTGAATCTTTTATCTGTCAACTCTTACAACTGTGTTTTTAACTCCTTCAACTCAGTAGGTACCATTCTGTACGGAGCAATAGAAATGAGAGTCGTCCCTGGCACCAACTCAATACCAAAATCTATCTCCCTTTCAGGAGGTAATCCGGGTAATTCCTCCAGAAACACATCTGGATACTCACATACTATCGGCACAGACTCAATCTTCAATGCAATTTCCTTAGTGTTCATCACAAGTGCAAGGTAGGCTTCATAACCTTTCCTCATATACCTCTGGGCAACCATTGCTGTGATTACAACCGGCGGCGAACTCAATTCTCTTTATTCGATCTGTAGAATCTTACCATCCGGGCATTTTAACTTAATATACTTACTGCCACAATTCACTGTTACATCATGAAGGGCTAACCAATCTATACCAAGTATTACATCAAATTCATCAAATGGTAACAACATAAGGTTAGCCGAGAAACAACAACCTTGAATCGTTAAAGGACAATTCTTACAGACTTTATCAACTAGAATCGACTTGCCTAGTGGGTTCGACACTCTAATGATGAACTCCGTAGGTTTCACAGGTACGTTTATACTAGACGCCAATCTCATGCAGATATAAGAATGCGTCGACCCCGGGTCAATTAAAGCAATAACACTTATATTAAAAAGAGAAAAAGTACCTGTAATAACATCAGGAATAGCGGCTTCCTCTCAAGCACGTATCGCATACGTTATTGTTGGGGCTCGAACATCTGGTTTTACAGGTTCTTTAGTCACGACTCGACTGCTACTAGCACTCCCTGGGTATCTCAGAGTTCTACCTCGTGGAATAAGAGTACTCGATTTCGGGGGTTACATCCACTTCTTTTTCAACTCGCTCTAGGCAGTCTCTGAGGAAATGATCAAGAGAACCACATCTGAAATATGTGCAGCTCTTCATTCGACACTTCCCGAAATGAAATTTGTTGCAATTCTTACACCTTGGCTTTTGGTCATCTACACTCCCCACACTAGTCACCATCGGGGATGAAGACTTTTGACCTCTTTGCTTAGAGCTTCTCGACCTACCCGAATATCCCACTGACGAAGTGGAGCCTTCATGCTGGCTCCTAGCTTTCTTTGTGGAGAACGAGTGTCTTACCGCTAGGCCTCTTGCTCGCAGCTCGAGCCTCTCTCTTAGCTTGTTTTCTTTCATTATTAAGTTCCTCGGCCTTCTTGGCTCGATCGGCCAATGCGGCAAACTCCCCTATTTCCAAGATCCCAATCAACAACTTGATGTCCTCATTCAGACCTTCCTCGAAGCGTTTACACATTTCTGATTCAGTTTGGACCCATTCAGTTGCGTACTGACTTAGTCGTACGAACTCTCTCTCGTATTCCACTCAGTCTTGTTCCCTTGTTTGAGTTCCAAGAACTCCTTTTGCTTCGAGTCCAAAAACCGTTGTTAATATATTTTTTCCTAAACTCTGCTTGGAAGAAATCTCAAGTAATATTCTCTTTTGGCACTACCGAGGATACAGTATTCCACCAATTGTATGCAGTGTCCTTCAAAAGGGACACAGCACACTTCAAACATTCCTCGGGTGTGCATGATAAATCATCTAGCACCCGCGTAGTATTTTCGAGCCAGAACTCGGCTCTTTCAACGTCATCATCAACTTTCGCTTTGAATTCCTCAGCCCCATACTTCCTAAGCTTATCTACAGGGGCTTTACCGATTCTCACCGGTGCCATACCTCGTGGCACATCCTCATCAGGTTGGTTAGGAGGTAGGGGAGGTCTCGGTATATTGGGGCGATTTCTTAGATAATCCCCAAACCATTCATCCATCACATTAAAGAAGGCAACTCGGGCCTCTTCTTGGCCTTTTAACACCAGCCTTCTACTACTACTAAATACAGCTCATTGTACGGAAGCTGGAGCATGGCTCTCGGCTCCCTCGGACTCATCTTGTGCTTGATTGAAAGATATTTATTATATTCAAATCAATTTAAACAATTAGGAGACGTCACACTATCAACACTCGAATAATGGCATGTATAGCGAACCTTAACATCCTCTACGGTAGTCTTAGAACTGACTAAATTGTAGCTCTGATACCAATAAATGTAACACCCCTAACCCGTATCCAACACCGAGACAGGGCTCGAGGCATGAGCTAAATTTTACACTTTCAATATTCTAACTCGGGTCACTAAATTTCATTTGAATTTTAAACTTTTCAATCATGAACATCTCATCCTTTGTATAGGCCTTCGAGACCTATAACATATCGGAAGGCAATATGGGACAAATACGGGCACATTCAATTAATCTTGGGCTCCTCAGAAAATTTTCCTTAACATAAAGGGACACACGCCCGTGTAGGTGGGCCGTGTGGACTCACATCCCCGTGTATCTTGGGGCACGCCCATGTCCTTCAACCGTGGGAAACACTGACTTATCAACACGGCCATGGAACACGCTCGTGTTGTTTGCCCGTGGACGAAACTGTCATTTTAACACGGCCATGGCGCACCCCCGTGTGGCCTACCCATGTACAACTTTGAGCTAAAATTTTAAGTGCAGGGGACACACGGTCATAACACACGTCTGCGGAAGGGAACCATGTGTCTAACCATGTGAACCTTAATAGGCTATTTTCCAAGCCTTGAGTCACCCCCTTCTACTACATGTGCTTAGTAGTTACCAAGTTTGAGAGAAAACATAATTTTACATTTGTAAATTATCTTAATGAAAATAGTTGTATGAAAACCTCATATCATTGGTTTTATACATAAATGGTTATTTCCCCTTTAGTGTCATGGGTTTCCATATTATATTATCCATCCAAAATTGGCTCATTAATGTGACTCATTGCAAATTGATAGCAACCCATCATTTGTAATTAAAACCATGCATAAAATCATAGGTCATAGCCTACTTAAATTAAGCCAATTTTCATGACCATATACAAAAAGATGAATGCATCTTTACATGCCTTCATTTGGCAATTCAAATGACACATATGACAAAATACTTAAAGCCCTATACATGCCATTAACAAAATAGAAATGTCTTTATACCAAAGCTTGGCTAGTTGATAGTGTGTTGCTTCTCCAATCATCTTTTAATCTTTATGAGTCCTCGAGCTCTGTAAAACAGGGAAAAGAGAGGGGGTAAGCATTTTCATGCCTAGTAAGCTCAAATAATCGGAAAGTAAACTTACCGAGTACATGAAATCATCCATTATGAAATGATTTCCTATCACATGCACTCAATCACTGAGTTAGTCACATAATTATGTATCATGAAATTTAACTAGATAAGCTCATCATTCAACATTTCATTCATATATGTATATCCAATGTTAATATCATTGAGTTTCTAGGAAATCTCGATGGAATACCCATTATCCTTCAATTCATACGAATGATCATTCCATATATGCACTCCCGCGAACCTCACATTATATGGCGGGATTACCAGTCTAGGCTAAATCCCCCATTATATGAACTCGTAAAGTGATGTCGGGATTACCAGACCAGGCTAAATCCTTTATAGAAAAAAACTCCCTTAATGAGCTCGGATCTGAATTACCAGTTCAGGCTAAATTGAGACCCAATTCAGATTACCCGTCCGGGCTAAATCCGTAATGCACATATATTCTTCGGGAGGCTCTATCATTCAAGGAACACCCGTCTGGGATAGATCCTTTTCATAATTGAGATCAATGGATTACCCACCCGGGCTAAACCTTTACTGCAACACATGCAGGATCTCATTACACATATCAATCAGGGTTTATCCATCGAATCTCCTTTATCAACCTCAACCGGGATAGACCCTATTTGGGTTCATCCATGCAAGCCCATTTTTGTCCAAAAATTTAGAATTTGGGAAATTTACTCTCCAAGACCTTCTAATTCATAATCTAAAGCAATTTCATACAAATTGCTTTTAGAATCCAAATTTTTTTCCATTTATTCAATTTAGTCCCTAATTTCCAATTGGATATCTTATACTTAGAAATTTTTCATGAAACTTTAAGATATGTATATACTCATATTCTATGCCTCATAATAATCATAAAATAAATATTTTGATGTCGGATTTGTGGTCCCAAAACCACTATTCCGACTAGGCCCTATTTCGGGATGTTACATAAACTCCTAAAACCCATACTCCCATTTTCTTTAAGAGCATACAGATTACACCATTTACACCAGTGCATCCCATGCTTTCCTTGACTTTTTTTGCAACAAAAAACTCTCAATAATGTTTTCCAACTCCAAAAAAAAAAAATTTCGGCATTGTAAGGCATAACATCGAGTACGTGAGAATTGCTTGTAAGACTGATTTGATAAATACTTTTCTACCCCTTTGTAAGAGATGTTTGATGCTCCAACTGCTAATTTTGTTTTTCATTGGATCTTTCAATCCTTGAAAAGCCAATCTTTTGCCCCGACCCACCATATTCGGTAACCTCAGGTACTTCTTTGGATCTTTTGACCACCTAAGACTAAGAATCTAAGAGACAAGGAGATTATTCTTATCAGTAACATTAGAACTGAAAAAAGTAGTAGATTTTTCAAAATTAACACTTTGACCCGAGCAAGCTTCATATTCACGAAGAATGTTTTTAATGATAGATGCCCCATTTCATTTGCCTCTCCAGAAGGAATACAATCATTTGCAAATATCAAATGTGAAATCTGAGGTCCTCTCCAGTATACTGTTGCACTCTTGAGTAATCTATCTTCCCTTGTCAACAAAAATAAATATGGACTCAATGGGTCACCTTGCCGTACTCCTCTAGTAGGTTTGAAACTCATTCCTATTTTTCCATTAATGATAATAGAATATGACACTGAACTAATATAGTGCATTATGAAATCAACCTAAAAACTTGCTAACCCCATTTTCGACATCATATTTTTTAAGAACGATTATTCCACACAATCGTAAGCCTAACTCATGTCCAATTTCAGAGCTAAAAAACCCTTGTCCTTTTTCTTGTAAGATGTAGCACCTCGTAAGCCAAAAGAATATTATCAGTGATTAACCTGCCTGGTACAAAAGCGCTTTGCGCATCATCAATACAACATTCAAGTACCTTTTGAAGGCCATTAGTAATGATTTTTGCAATTATTTTGTAGATCACCATGGAAAGGCTTATAGGACAGAAATTTGTGAGATTAGTAGGGTGGGCAACTTTTGAAATTAACATAATATTGATTCTATTAAGATCCTCTAGTGAATTTCCTCTATTAAGAATATCGAGGTATAACAAATAGGCTTTCTTACCAACAATATGTCAAAATTTTTGGAAAAAGAGAGTTGGTAAGCCATTCACCCTCGAAGCCTTTGTCGGACCTATTCCGTTCAGAGCTTCAATAATTTCCTCTTCCGTATAATCTGCAGTCAACTCATTATTCATGGTATTTGAGATACACCTTGCCACTCCCGATGACACGTGATCAAAATTGCCTATGTCTCTTGTTTTGAAAAGAGCCATAAAATAGGCTTTTTAGCAACACTTTCGATCTCGTGAAAGTGAGAAGTGATCAAAAGATTAGAGGAAAACCGATTTCTTGCATTTTTATTTTTGCATTATGATGTTTGAAATTAAGGAGAAAAAAACGGAAAGAGTTCCCAGCCCATGCTGAATATTTAGAGTTTGGAAAATATGGCCCAAATTGCTTTTTATTCATTTATTTATTTTATAAAAAAATTATATTTTTTATTCCAAACTTTATTTTGATATTCATAAGAAAATGATATTGTACAATCTATCCGTAGAGGGTTGAGATGTGGCTTTGTGAGATTAAAATATCGGTACATAATATAGGCTTATAATAAGAAAAATAATATTAACATGAATGTGGTTTAAACTTTATAAAAGAATTTCATTACGAGAGGTAATTTTCATTTTATTTCTCGAAAATGAAAACATTCAGCAAAAATATGATTGGTTGAAAATGTAAAATATAAAATTTTGCAAAATAAAAATATGTATAAATTAGAGAATAATATAACGTCGCTTTCATTGTTTTAACTACAAATAATTTGTAAAATTGAAAAGGATGAAAGCAATGATTTTTAAATTTAAATTAATTGCATTTATAAAAAACCTTCAAATGAATTGCTCTAATTTAAATTTATATAAATCAAGGTAGTTAATACTATACTGCTACCAATACTAGTATCAACATATTTCAGTGTATTATTTCAAGTTTATCGATACTTTTAAATATTTTTGTTACATATATATTTATAATCTAATTTTAATTTTTAATTAAATATATATTATTTTGGTAAAATAAATTATATATTATATATATATATATATATATGTAAGTATATCTAAATTATATTCATATAAATATATTTTACATATAAATTTTAAAATTGTTAAACAAGTTTAATAATTTAATTTAATAACTATTAATTTTAAATGTAATTATAGAAAAATTAAAATGATTAAGAATTTTTTTAAAAAAATTGTACCAACCAATATGTCCCGATATTGGCCAAAATACCAAAATTTTAATCGAAATAGAACATAAAAGATTTGAGATCAATTTAGGACCAAAATGGTACGTATCGACCGATGTAGTCGGTATCAATATAATATACAAACACAAATTAAAAACTCATAAAATTGCAAAATATTAAGAAATAATTGTTTAGATTTTTGTGTTTTATTAAAATGTTTGAGGAATTTAATAAATTTGAAATTTAATATTGTATTCTTGTCATATCTAAAACCGACGGAGAAAACCAAAGAAGCAGAAAAGGGATGAAGTATAAAGGGAGGACAACATATATAATTAGGAAAAGAGAAACAAGGAAGATGGTGTAAAGTAGGAAAGCAAAACCAAATGCTTAGAATTTGAAAAAGGAATGATTCTTCTAGGAAACCCAGAAAGAAATATAGCATATTAATTAAGCAACTGTTTCTTATATAATTAAGCATGTTAATCGACTTTATGCATATATGTATTGAACCTGTCTTCCTTTACTTCCACAAACAAACAGTACTATTTCTTTCAAAACTTGCTTAATTTTTTTGTTTCTTTTGCAATATGTCCCGTTCTTACCAAGATTTGGAGCCTGATTGCCAATACAAAGAAGGAGAAGCTCAGGACACTATCGAGTTTCATGTCAAACGTAATTTAATATATATATATATATATATATATATATATTGCATGCATGCCTTTGTTTAACTCTCTTTGTTTGTTATTCAATGTTACATTTCATCCTTTCTATTCTATTTTATCAGATTTTAGAAAGGACCAGCTGAAAGTTCACTTCGGCAGCAACAACGTCCTAACCGTTTCCGGCGAACGGCCCCTCGAAGGAAGTAAATGGACCCGATTCCGCAAGGAATTCACCATTCCCAAAGACTGCAAAGCGAGCGAAATCCGTGCAAGGTTCAGTTCCGGTTTTCTTTATATAACAATACCAAAGAAAATCGCTTATTCGCAACAGGATTCACTTACACCAACGCAGCGTGGGGAGTCAGCATCGTCGTTGCCGCCGGTTGAAGACAAAGGAAAACTAAAGCAAGAGAACAACATTAGCCAAAGTAGAGAGGCTGCCGGCGAGGGTGCTACAGGTGCCCCTACCGAGAATGCTATATCGCCCCAAGCTCGCCCCAAATGGTTTATTTCAAAGCTTAAAATGGAGAGCAAAACAGCAATGAAGATTGGGGCAAGTTTGACGGTGGCGGCACTGCTGTTTATTGTGTTACTTTATGCATTCAAGCTTTATGATCCCATGATTATGAATGTTTAGCACTACCCAAATCCTTTGAATTGATTCGTTTTCCATGTAATTGATGCAAAACAACCTGTGATTGCTGAATGGAACAAAGCTCAAATTAAATTAAAAGGATTATCTTAACATGTTAATTCGCCTCACAGTGATTTATTGGTTAGCATTATGAAAATTTGTCAAAAAATGGAAGGCAGTTGTGATTAAAATCTTTTATTGTGCACCTTAATCATCAAAACTTGAATTCTCGAAAATTTTAATGGAATCCTTTAACTGTAAGAGGGACGTACGATGGATCTTCCAAAAACTTAAAACATTACAACTTTGAAATGTTGAAAACTTGTCATTACTTTTTTTTTTTTTTTATTGCATTGAAAAGAAAACCATTTTGATTTCAACATATGATTTTAGGTTGACGTGAGTGTGTGTTTTTAAATATTTTAGGTTAACTTAAGATTATATTAAATATAATTATTATTGTTTTAGTGGTATGTGTCAACTGAATACTAGTTTAGTATAAACTATATTATTTTTGAGCGATGGACGGATTGAAAATGTATTAGTAAATTATTATTATTATTAAAATAAATAGATTAAAAAGTTAAAGCATATATTATATGCTATGATAAATGATCATAAATTAAAAGCTACCTAATGGACATAACTATGAAATGCATTTTGGGGAATGGAATCAAATAAAAATATTTTTAAAATTTTTTCATCTAATCAACTACAGTTTCCAACTTATGTTCAGCAATTTTTATATTTTGTTTATTTGTCTTGTGTTTTTATTTTATAATAATTCTTGATTCGGTCTTTATTTGATTTTATATAATATTTAATAACAATATAATTTAAAATTCATATAGCATAGTTATAAATATTATATACATGCAAAATATAATTGCATTAACTAAATTATACAATAAATTGAGCAGTTATTAAATTAAAAATTAAAAATTAAAAATTAAAAATAGCATCACAATTAAAAACTAAATTTAAAACTTATAAAGTTATCTTTAAACTTAAAATAAAATTAAAAATATATCATAGAAAAGACTTAAATATAATAATGTAAATAAAGTAAGATATTAAAACAAAATTACGTGAATGAAATAAGGAATTAAAGTATTAAACATAAACGTGTAAAAATATAATCAGACCTAAAATAAAATTAAAACAAAAATCTAGATATCGATATCTACTCTCATGTAAAGTTTCATCATTAGTCTAGCCTTTAATGATTTTTGACTCTTCTACTTTTTTTTCATTTTCACTTTTCTCTTTATTTCTTTAGAAAAAATCTTTATTTTCTCTAAAACTCTTCCTTTCCACAAAAAAAACCAACCATTGCCGTAAATCATCGTGGGCAACATCATCTTTGACCAATAATGTATTCGACCTTTTTGTCGATTTCTTAATGGTCCTTCCTGAAATTAAACCAAAATCTAATAAAAATTTAAAAAAAAGTTAAAAATGACGATATTCCATGCAAAGGAAAAAAATTCTAAAAGGAAATCTAATACGTTTTCTTGTTGCTTGTTGCTCATGTGTATTTCCTACTCCAACTACATTTCACTTGTAGATATTATAAAACAAAATAATAAAACAGTAGGAATTAGTGTGCTGCACATAATTATAGGCATGGGGAAAGAGAGTTTCAAAATTGAAAGATATCATAACGCTGAGAATTTTACTAGCTTAAATCTTTTATCCTATTATTTTAACAACAACTAAGAGCTTTGTATAAGATAATATCTAACAAAAAATAAAAATAAAAAGTCAAATAAAATTATAGTTAATTATGAGTCTTGTATTAATTATAATTGATTATAAAATATAATTTAAATTTGATATGTATTACCCAATTATGCTATTTACATTATAAGATATATATATATATATATATATATATTTATAATTTCTAGTAACATTTTTCCTATTTAAATTACATTTTAAATAGTTTTAGAATATATGATGTGATTCTGATTTATTTTTAAAAATAAATTTAGACATGTAATTATTTCCATACTTAGAAGGAACCAAAAAAGTAAATTGAATTTAAAAGTTGACGAGTGAAATTGAGTAACGGAGTGAGGTGCTTGGGTTGTTATCTCATTTCACATCAAAAGATTTGACTATGTCTTAAATTCGTTCTCAAAAAGAAAAAAAAAGTTAAGTTGAGTATCCGGGGTGAGCTGGTTGGGTTGTATCTCATTTCGCGTCAAAAGACTTGACTATGTCACAAATATATTTGAAATAACAGAGAGAAAAGGGAAAAATACTAAAAGTATATATTGAGTATTATTGTTTTGTAAGTTTGATTGAGCATAAATTTAGTGAAGTAGTTGAATTTGATATACTGTTTGAGATTTTATAAAATGCTTATTGGTAGAGTTTAGCAATTGTTAAATTTTGTATACACCTAATTGTTTGTATTATGCATGACTGAGGAAGGGAGTTTGATTTCGAAAGGGATTATCGAATATTTTTAGTAGACGTCATACTTGAGGACAAGCATCGGCTAAGTAGGGGGAATTTGAAAGCAAGATAAATTTGTATTTTTAATACATTCATTTTTGGCTAATTATCGAATAAGATGATATTAAACTTGGGTTTTTTCTTTTCATGAATGAAATTGGTGTACCAAAATTCAAATTCATACCAAAAAGGCGCTAAATTGGAACAAAAAGTAAATAAAAGGGCTAGATTGAAAGGTTGAAGATTTAAAGTTGGTTGGATAAAGATTGAAGGATTGAAGATTAAAAAAAAAAAAACAGTGGCTAGATAAAGATCAAATTATTTTTGATATTGTTAAGATTTTGTAATTAGTTTAAATTTGATTTTTAAATTCTGATTTATCTAGTGATAATGTTTAGGAAAAATCTAGCTAAGTTTTAGCATTAGAAGTATGTATAAATTCCTGGTGGCTATAACCACTCGGTCGACTTGGCTTTTGAATAAAAACAATTCCTTTATTTTTTTTCCCTTCATCTCTATGTCGGTGGTTCCTTTTGGC
Organism: Gossypium arboreum; assembly: GCF_025698485.1. Lineage (NCBI taxonomy): Eukaryota > Viridiplantae > Streptophyta > Magnoliopsida > Malvales > Malvaceae > Gossypium > Gossypium arboreum. The sequence goes on from NC_069080.1 coordinate 99,764,730, forward strand.
ATATTGCCATTATTTTTGCATTTCAACATTTTGGGCAATTTGCTTCCTAAGCCCCTTTCACTTATTCCAATAAAAATCATTTTCATATTCCATCTAAGCATGATTAATTTCGTGTTTAACTAATCCCCTTTGGCCTTGGCCCGATAAATGCTCCAATGAAACAATCGTGAGATATGAACCCGTTGTAAAATCTCTCAACGCAATATTCACTATCCCTCCAGTATATGAGATAGTACAAATTTGTTCCTTAAATTTGATTCAAAAAGTGCATGTTGAGTTGGAGTTGTTTGGCATACACTTGGAAAGTCGAGTCAGCCGTGCTATATTCGAATTCCCACGAAAAAATTGGCGTATCCAAGTGGGAAACCACCATTTGGACTCCATTAAAGGAGAAAGTGATCAGATCTAAACGACCCACGCGGTTGAGGCCGTTGATTCGAGTTCGGCTTTTCAAATCGCAAGGCTATCGAAATCTTGAACAGTGAACACATCTATCGCGGTTAGAAATTTGGCAAGGGTCGGTTTGTAGGTCGTATTGGGACTAACTACACAAGGAAAAATTGGAGATCGAGACATTCTTGGTCATTGTAACCAGCTTATCACTTGGAAGTGGAAATCTATTCTTCAAAGGATCAGTTCAAGTTCAGAGTATATCGAGGTTAAGGCTAAACTTTAATATATTTTATTTACTAATTTATTTTATTTCGCTTAATTTATTTTGCAGTCATGATTCACTACAGCAAAACAAGTTTTTAGCGGCGTTTATAGCGCGACACTTAAACCAAAAACGTCGCAAAAGTTGTACATTAGTGGTGCTAGTATGAAAACGCCGCACAAGGTTAGAGCTATAGCGACGTTTATGAAACAAAGGTCGCTATAGGTCGAGCATTAGCGGTGCTTTTTGAAAAACGTCGCAATAGATTGAGCATTAGCGGCGCTTTTCGAAAAACGCCTTAAAAAAGTTAAGCAAAACACGTCGTTTGTTGTTGAGCTTTAGTGGCATTAGCGGCGCTTCTTAAAAAAGCCGCAATAGATTGAGCATTAGCGGTGCTTTTCAGAAAACGCCGCAAAAAAAGTTGAGCAAAACAACCTCGTTTTGTTGCTGAGCTTTAGTGGCATTAGCGAAGCTTTTTAAAAAACACCGCAATAGATCGAGAATTAGCGGCATTTGTTGAAAAATGCCGCTATAGGTCAAGCATTAGCGGTGCTTTTTGGAAAACGCCGCAAAAAAGTTGAGCAAAACAACATCGTTTGTTGTTGAGCTTTAGTGGCATTAGCAGCATTTAAAAATGCCGCAAAAAAATCATTTTATTTTAGGGTTTAGGGTTTAGTATTTAAGGTTTAATGTCTATGGTTTTGGGTTTTAGGGTTTATGATATAATGTGTAATAGCCCGATTTAGACCCTATTTAGAACGGTGGTTTTGGGACTATGAATCTGAGTCAGAAAAATATTTTAAAGTTATTTTTTGTGTTTATTATGTGTGAATTTATATCTGTAAAATTTTCGTGATTTAATTTTTTCGTTTGAGTGCCCGATTTAATAAAAGGGCTTAATCGCGTAATCTAAAAATTTGATGCTTAATTGTAAAAGGTCTGAAATGAATGTGTATTTATAAGTGGAGATATTTAAAATTCAATTTGACCATAAGATTACGTAGTGGACGGTTATAACCATGAATTATAAAGGTTTAAAATTTTATTATAAGGTTAAATAAGTAAAATGATTAAAATGTAATAATAATATAAAACATAAAATAAAACATAAGTGCTCATACTCTTTGCATGATCAAAACTAAAGAAAAGAAAAAGAAAATAAAGAGTTTGAGGTTCGACCTTTTGTTAAGCTCAATCAAGGTATGTAACTAGCTCGATTTTTGATAATTTTTACGTTTTTGAGATCGTTGCAGTGTAATGTACAAAGCCCATATTCTGATTTTGATGAATATTTTGAGTTATGACATTGATGAATATTTTAGTTTTGTGATGTTATTTGATGAATTATGAAAGATATGTTTTGGATTGATATGTGTTGTATTAGAACTTTTGATGATTTTGAGTAATTAGGGCTAAGTTGAAAAAATAATAAATTGAGGGACTAAAATGTGAAATAAATGAAATGTATGGACTTGTGTGAACATGGGTAGTATTCGGCCTAAGCATGATATGTGCAAATTTTGCATGTTTTGCATTTTGTGCAATTTGGACTAAATTTAAAAAGTGTAAAATGTCAGGGGTAAAATGGTAATTTTCCTATTTATGTGTTTTTGGACTAAATTGAGTGAAAATATGTTTGAATGATTTTAATTTGAATATGTTTAGATCAAGAACCAAAGAAATCAGATTTGGATCGGGGGAAAACTAAAGTTGTCGATTAGCAATTCTATTCCAATTTTCATAGTCTGAGGTAAGTTTATAAGCAAATAAATGCTGTTAATTTTGAATATATATAGGTTTTAAATGTTGAATCAAATTTTATGATTATATATACATAATGATCGAATGTGTATATGCTTGGGAATTAAGTTTACGAGTTCGATTCGACCGAGTTACGACGTCCGAAAACCTCGTACGAACCTTAGGAATAGCTAGGATACGTATGTCATGACATAGGATTTCCGACATGTGTTCTCGTGTAAGACTACATTTGGAATGTTGGCATCGATATATGTGGTTACGAGTAAGACCATATCTGGGACATCGGCGTCGTATTTGATTCGTGTAAGACACTGTTTGGGACAGTGGCATTGATATGAGATAGCATGTAAGACCACATCTGGGACGTTGGCATTGTACGTTATATGTGATTATCTGATTATCCTATTCTATTCCGAATGGTTCAACGGGCAATGATAGTTGTGATAGAAAATGTAAAACGAGCTAAAGTGATCAGGTATGTGATAGTTTATTTACCTGTTTGAAATAAGGTAAGTAGGATACTTGATATGTGTTGTAAATCATGTATAATTTAAAAGAAAAATGTATGTGTATATGGAAAGTGTATTCGTCCTTTTGATTAAATCATGTGAATATTTATAAAATGATTCATGGATATATGTATGTGGGTTTATGTATGTTCGGTTGTAAAATGGTACTATGGTTTTGAAATTGAATATTACATTGATAATAGATACATGTATAATCGGTCATGAATAAGTTTATATATAAAAGAATATGTTATACATGAAACTATAAGCTTGTGATTTAATGTGATTATGATAGTATAATTTAGTCTGGTTTAAATGAGTTGATTATGTTAATTAATTGTTTATTTGCTTATGACTTACTAAGCTATGATAGCTTACTCTGTGTGTGTTTATGTTTGTCTCTATTTTATAGACTTCGGAGATTAGTTACGAGCTCGGGGATTGTCAGCAAAGTCTATCACACTATCGACTGTTTTTGGTATTTGATAAGTTTAAACTTGAACCTATGGCATGTATAAGCTAGGTTATATTTTGTTAAGATTGAAGTTGTATATATTAGGCCATGTGAAAATGGCTGATATGTTATTTGAGTATATGAAAGTTTAGTTAAAATTATACATGTGTTATGTGCATTGAAATTGGTTGGTAATTGTAGATATGTGTGTTTGGTTGTTTCGGCTAAGGTTTATATATAGATAAAAATATATGTGAGCTTGGTTGTTGTGCTTTGTTAAGTATCACAAATTGTCTAAAAATTAGCTCACTTATGGCCAAGTTTGAAATATGATATGTTTTATCGTGTGAATGGTTTAGTAATTTAGCTTTATTAATGGAATAAAGTGATGATTATTTATATATAAATATATATGTATATTTGAATGTTTATTAGTCTTTGTAACACCCCAAACCCGGCCCAGACGTTACGACCGAATTTGGCATGTCACATTGAAGTGTTTTTCGAAAACCATGTTTTCATTGAAAACCCTTCTTGATGTAAAACTCATTGGAGCATTATTGTAAAACTCATATTTTAATTAAAAATCTTTGAAAAGAATATTTTCGTTATAGATTAAAGTAATGGAAGCTGTGCACCAGGTAGGAAGCCAGAAAAGAGGAGGTGAGTCTATTGGACTGCTTAAGTACCAAGCTCTTCATGGACCCAATCCTAGACATGCACACATCCATTGCCACACTTAAAGCATATTACTTGTCCACGAACAACAAATTAAGTTTAAGTCTATTTAAAATATTTATTTCCTTTGGAAACATTTACGTTGCAGAAGCTTTGCTCGGTAATCGTGATATATTGAAAATAAGTAACCTTTATAAAACACGCCCTAGAGCTAACCAATTTAATAACCCAAAATATTAAAAATAATAAAAAGAGTGGCCTTATTACAACTTAAACCAGAATAAAAATAATAAAAATAATAAATGCGAAACTTATTTTAAAGAAAACAAAAACTTAATCTTCGTGGCCACTCTAAACCCTGCCCAGCTCCAAGTCCACCAACTAGGGCTCATCTGCAAGGATGGAAGAGAAAGGGGGTGAGTTTGGAAAACTCAGTGTGTAAAGTATCCCAACCAGAGCCCAAATCGGTTCAAGCTTTACTGGGCCTAAGTCCTATTCAGAAATCAGTGTTAACTGGGTCTTAACCCATATCAATATTAATCTGGGCCATAGTCCCTTACAGTCTCAGAGTATATTGGGCTTATTATAAGTCGAGATATATTGGGCATTGCCCATATTAACATAGTTGAGCCCATTTCAATACAGTTGGCCCATAACAAAACAGTCTCATATGATTAATGCATGATAACCCCATCCAACCCTGCACTTGCCTCTGTCCATCCCTACACTTCCTGTGGGGAATAAATCACCCACGCCATCCCTACACTTACGATTAGTTAGCACCGGTTCTTGGCACTAACTATAATCCGCACAAAGTCGCTTATATCGAAATATGTGGCACGACCACCGAGCAGGTTCTTCCTCCATAACATAACCCAGATCCCATGCAACAGATATATATGTCATGGCATACAACAAACAGAATCAGAATATCATGCATTTCAGTCAAAATTAACCCTCGGGGTATAACGGCCATTTTGCACCTAAGGGTAAAATGGTAATTTTCATACTTAAGGTTATTCTAGTAATTTAAATATTTTAGGGTTTACATACATATTCTAACCATTAACACATTAACAGAAACACTTACCGAGTGTCTTTACTGAATTGGGCCCATTGGCCCATTAACCCGTTTTTGGCCCATTAAGCCCAAATATACTGAAGTGCACGAAATTGCGCACTCTGCAATCATACTGCTTTAGATTACCAAAACTAACAAACAACCATCTCACGGCTTGCACGTCATAAGTTCTAAAATCTTTGGCTTTCCAAGCATTTCGCTTTTCGGCTTTTGCCGATCTAGTCTATGAGTGGGTGTCGTTTACACACCTATTTGCGACGATATGATGACAAGTTCCACACACAAGTTGCCTACAGTCAATCACTAATATGTTAACTATGAATCCAATCGCAACTTATATACAGAATCCCTTACCAAAAATTCGGCCATTAACACCTTAGGCACTAGCAATCCTACCTTTGCTGAAATTAGCGACTAGGTTTAGATCCAGTCGTTCCACTTGTCCAAGTCTTCAATCAGCAGTCTCTAGATCACACTATTATCACAATAAAACAGTTGTCACAACCCTTAGAGCGACAGAGCCCAAATCGATAGCCTTCTTAAACCTTTAGGGGTTTCGGCTTTTCTAAAACCTGAAATAAAGAATAGGTTCAAAAACTTACCATTGGTTCCTTTGGTTAATGATTCCAGTTAATTCCTACTCGATTCTGATGCAGATCTAACCCCGCAAATGTTAACAAAAATCGAGCCTTTAGTGATCTTAAGAATTCGGCTATGCCCCTATTGCTATGTGTTTTCGGCTTTTTGTAACTGTGTAAAGAAAGTTGGAATATGGGAGTTTTGTTGTGGTCTTGTCGACAGAAACTTGGGGTTTAGAGGATTAGAGAATTGGTCAAAAAGATGGAGAGAAGTAAAAAGATTTGGCTAGGAAAAATCGGCACAGAAGAAAATATAGGCTTTCAGGATTTCGGCTTTTTATGGCAAATGGTTATGAAGGTTTAGAAACGACTGATAAAAGATGGAGATGTACAGGATGATAGGAAGATTCGTCTATAGAGGAAAAGAGAAAAACAAGAGGAGAAAGTAGATGGAGAGAAAAAGAAAAGAAAAGAAAAGAAAAGAGAATTTCGCCTTCCATGCGACTTGAACTTGCGACCTTCTAACCCCACACACACATTGCTTGCCACTGCACCAAAGTTCCTTTCATGGCATAATCCTTTCACATTTAATTTTAACCTTTACCCGTTTCAGTTCTGGCTTGCTAAAAATAAAATAGAATTCGCCTTTCCCTTGAATCAAACCCATAACCTCTTGGCAGGCCTAGCACGCTGCTGCCAACGTGCTACAGACGCTCCTTGTGTTAAATTATACTCGCAACCCCTCTTAACCCTTATTCCAATCACGATTTGCATAAAAACTCCCAAATTGCACGCGTCGTGCCTTGAACCCAAGCACCTCCCAGCCTTCCTAGCGTGCTTAGCCACTAGGCCAGGTGCTCCTTTATCCTAAAGCTCAGCCCAAATTATTATTAAGGCCTACTGCCCAGATTCCCTAAGGTAGCATAAAATTAAAAATTTTCTAGAGTCTTAAACACCAAAACAACAATACTTTTATAAATATATATATTATATTTTTTCCATATCTAATAATAATAATTATAATAATAATTTTATAAATATATCTAATAATAAAAATTTCAAATATCAATAATATAGTAAATAATAATAATTTTCATAAAATTTTTCAAACATACATGCAGATAATATTTTTCTAATAATAATAATTTTATCTCATAATACTAATTAAAATTTCGTAAAAATTTAAAATATCTATAATAATAAATATAGTAAAAATTTTCTAGTAGTAATTCAAATTTTTTTCTTAAACGGTAATATTTAAAACTTCCTAATTATTTAGGTTTCCTTCTATCCGAATCCCAGACTCAAAGCCCAACTCTTCTAGGCCCCAAAAAAATCGGGGTGTTACAGTCTTTTTCATTCGGTTTGTAATGGAAATGAATGTGCATGTATTATGCTTGAATGATTATTATATTATGTACTATTGATGAAGATAAATATGAGCATGTTATATGATTGTTTTGGTTAACAGGTTTTGTTTAAAGTATGGTAATAAAAGATCAAATATTAGATTATATATATTGAGTTGAAAATGTGCCATATTTGTGGTTCAAAGAAAATAATTTAATTTATAATTCGTCTTATAAGATTTGTTTGGAATTGGTAATGATATGCATGTATGTTCGGCTAATGTATTGAAAAATGACCAAATGAATAGTGAATTTTGTATTGGTAAAACAAAAAGATAATATGAGTTTTATGTGATGCATTTATGTTCGATTTGGTTAAAATTGATGTTTGAGTAGTGTATAGGTTATTCATTAAATGATGAGCATAAGTTGATTGATTTAGTAGTAGATTTGTTCATGTTTTAATTCATTCAAATTAGATGTAGTAATGTACATGTGCCAAATATGATATGGTCAAAATGATATGATTATGAGTACTTGGTTTTGTGAGTTCTATTTATGTATGATTTTTTTTTTAGTATGCGATTGAAGTGTATTATGGTTGGTATGTTTTGCGCATTATAAGTTGCATTAAAATTATATTCGGCTATATGGTAATGATATTAAAGTTGATTATGTGTTTAGACAATCATAAATGTAATAGATTGTTTGATTTATATTATGCACAAATGATTTGTTAAGTTAATTAGTTATATTAGCATATATTTGATATTTGTGTTTAAATGTCTTAATGTTTATACATGGAATTGGTCATGTAAATATCTATGTTATAGTTTGATTAATTGAATGCTATAAAAGAGAAGTAAATATAGTTTGTATAATTGAGTTGTAATACCTTAAATATGATTAACAATGATTAATATCTGTTAAGCTGTGTATTGATCGGTAATGCCTCGTAACCCTAATCCGACGACAGATAGGGGTTAAGAGTGTTATTATTTATTATTTTGGGATTAGAGTTTTGAGTTTAGGGTTTATGATTTAGATTTTGTAGTTTGGGGTTTATTATTTTATAGTTAGGGTTTTAGTATTGTTCATGGTTTTAAGGGTTAGGCTATTAGGGTTTAAGTGTTAGGGTTTTTGATAAAATAAAAAAAAAATCAATTTATTTTAGGGTTTAGGTAAGCAATATGATTCTTTTTTAATTACTTTTGTCCCTTGTAATATATATTTACGGTTTAGGGTGTAGGTTTATGGTTTGCAGTTTAAGGTTTAGGGTTTATGATTTAGTGTTAAGGGTTTAATGTTTAGGGTCTGATTTTAAACAAAACGACGTTGTTTTGCTCCTTATATTCTCATCCATCATCCAAGTGGCCATCATGTATTCTTTTGACAACTCATGCACTCTTTCATCCTCTTCTATTTATTATTTAACTAGTTTCTATATAAAATTTATTTTAAATTTAATATTTAAAATCTTCGAGAAAAATTAATGACACGTAGAAAAAATTTGAAAGTAAAAACATAGAAAATATATGTTAAAAATGAAAAAAATTAAAATACTATTATTTAAAATAATTTTAAAGTGTTTTGGGTATATGACTGATTAAGTTTTTAATTTATATATTAAATAATTTATTATATAATTGTAAAAGAGATAATATGAATTTTAATATATTAAAATTATCATTATAGTTTTTAAAGCTTTTTTTCATATTTTGAAATTTTTGTTTTTGTTGTTGTTTTCTTACATAAAAATTATATAAAATTTAAAATTTATCTATTTCTTTTAAATATTACTTAAATTTTCAAAAATTATTTATTTAAAATTGATATGAATTATATAATAATTAAATATAAAATTGTAAAAAAAAGTCAATCATTAGTGGCGTTTTTTGGCGTTTATGAGAAAAACGCCGCAAAAGGTAAGCAATAGTGGCGTTTGGACAAAAAACGCCGCAACTCTGTATTAAAATTTTCAAAACGACGCCGTTTCACTACAAGAATTTAATTTTTTAGTGGAAATTTTGTTGAAAAGATCACAAAAGTTATACAATTAGTGGCGTTTTTATAAGTGCCGCAAATATTGCAATACCAATTTGACTTAAATGGTGTCGTTTTCTTCCCCAAATCAGATTTGACTTAAATGCCAAAATTCCATTTTCTTCCCTAAATTTGATTTCCCCGAAATTTTTCCCAAATCTCTATCTGATTGAAAACCCTAACTGATCAAGAAATCATTTTTCGTCCCCAATTTCCCCTAATTGATCGAAAACCCTATCTCTTTTCCCTAAATCCCCTCCTTTTTGTCATCTTTCACCAGCAATAGGAACAAAAAATTTCTCATCGCCATTCTCTTCGCCGAAACCAACAAAATTCTGGTAAGTTTGTTCTTGAACTGAGGTGTGAGGGTAGGATACAGTCATGCAGTTATGCGTATGATATAGGTATATTTAGTTTCTCCAAGGTCATTTCTTTGTTTTTGGAGGGTCATATCTCCATGCGTATTCCCAGAAATATGATATTTCAAGAAAAATAAAGAGTCAGTACAGCATAACTTTATTATCTACTTATCTATGTTGTATCTTGATCTTATAGGATTCGGAATAGCTTGCCATTCTGTGCATTATTTAGTTTCAGTCATTTTTTGGTTTAATAATATGTTATTTTAATCTTAAAATACGAATCATTTTTCTTAAACTCTTGTTCGGATGCTAGTTTCCATGTTTCTCTGACTCTTAAAGTACCCTTGTCTGACGCATAAATACAGGAATATAACCTATAAGGATCTTCTAAATACATGGAAAAACGTTCAATGCTGTTGTTTGTTCTTTTGACATTCATCTAGTATAAGCTTTCATTTCAATTGCCTCATTTGCAGGTTTTATATAGTAACTGAAGTTTAAGCTCTAATGGATTGACAAAAAGCTGTAATTACCTGGTAAGTATCATAAGGCATTGAACTATTGAAAAATGATTTTACACCATTTTAGACCTTTTAAGCTCTAACTTTCTCTTATGATTTAAGTTGTATTTGATACCCAAACATTCTTCCACTCATTTTTCCCAAAACTTCGTTACTACTTATATGGACCCTTTATTTAGTTTGAGTCTCTTTGAAAATGGATAATGCATGTCATCTGTTGATGTTGTTTTTGATATAACTGACTTTGAGTTTATATTAAATTTGATTTGAAAGGCACTTTGTTTGATAAATTGTCCATTACATTTTTTTGCATTTGTTTTGCTATCTCAGTGTGCTGAAGAAATCGAGACAATATGAAATTTCTGGGGTTTTGTCTTATGGGCTACTGAATACAGTTTACTACCTTATTACCTTTCTCTTGGTGTGGTAAGTAAACTATTGCTTTATTGTTAGTTCATGATTTCCTTGCTTGATTTCATTTGGCACACATATTGCATAGACCTATATCCTTTTCTATTTCATTGAAATTTCATAGAATAAATTGTATAGTGAACGAAAATAAAAAAGATAGACAATCAAGTTCAAAGTAGAATATATTAGAACAAAGGGATATATAAAATATAAGTGCAAAAATTCTTTGAATTAAGCAAGCTAAGAAGTTTGAAGCAATCTTTGGATGAATTTGTAAAGTATTCATTGATTCACCTCTATACCTTTAGTTACAACTTTTGATAATGTTGTATATCGCGTTTAGGTTCCTATGCAAATTGAAGTCTTATTGTCATAATAAGCATTATCCAGAAGGATCAATTGCTGAAGTTTACTTGGCAGAGGAGTGTATGACTTTCTGTTCTAGATATTTAGAAGATGTTGAAATAAGACTGAATAGACCAAGTAGAAATGTTGGGCTTACTGACCATAACTTGGCCGAAACTTATTTATTCAAAGTTATGGAGAACCAATCAGTAAAGTTGAAATTGCAGAATTAGATAATAGATCTTTGGTACAAGCATATCGATATGTTCTTTTTAATCACGATTCAATTGAACCATTACGTAAGTAAGTTCTAGAATTTGATAAATATTCATCTTTTTAATTTGTTTATCTTCTAACCAATTAAACTTTTTTTAACATAGTGAGTACAAACAAATCTTGACATCTCATTCACGCTCCTGAAGATTACAACATTGAGAGATTAATAAGTTATTCACAGAATCTTTTCATGAATGGTTAAGCTAAACGGTATGCAATTGAAGCTTTCATTGAAAAATAATAATGAGCTCATAACATTTATAATTACTCAATTTACTTTTGATTCAATAGGTTTGGAGTGGGAAGGACGTCAATGATGAAGTTAAATGGCTTTCCCAAGGTCCGAATAGAGTAGTAAAAAGATATAGTGCCTTCCTCATTAGTGGATTCAGATTTCATACAAAATATAACGAGAGATTGAGGAGAACTCAAAATTGTGGAATAGTTGTTAATTCTTCAATTACATCAATTACAAGTTATGCTAGTGCTAGGGACAGTAATCTTGTTGAGGGAAATGTGGAGTGTTACGGACTTCTTATTGACATTATTGAGTTGGATTACTATGGCAAATGGAAAGTTATCTTATTTCGATGTGATTGGGCTGATGTTAATGCTGCTCATGGAATTAAAAAAGATCAATTTGGTTTTACAATGGTGAACTTCTCTCGATTGATTCACACTGGACAACAATTGATAGATGAGCTGTATGTATTTTCTTCTCAAGTGAAACAAGTTTTTCCTCGAAAGATCCAACTGATGAGGGTAGGTACATTGTACTCCATAACACCTTAGATACTTGTTTGACATGGGCAATAAAAGTAGAGATGACATCGACGAAAGATCAGAAACTTTGTTTTTTCCAGAACAAAACTTAAATGAAAATATCTCTAGTACTAGTACACAATTTCAATAGGTTCGCCAAGATGTTGATGAAGATATTTACGAATTATGATGTAGTAAGATTTTACGATTTTTTAATTATATGTAATATCATAATTTAAATCTTGGTCTTGTTGAATATTTCAACTATTTTATATATACTATTATTGTTGTAATTAGTTACTAAAATTTTAACTATTTTATGTGTATTTGCAGATAAAATGCCTAGAAGAAGATTGTGAGATCTAAGTATTGCTCAAAATACTCCAAATTCATAAGAAACAAATAGTGAACAACAAACTGCTATTGGATCTTTGAATGTTCGGAATACACCTGATGAACCTGCAGAAATTCAAAGTAATGTTAAATTTAATTTACATGCGTGTTGACTTTTATTATTGATTTCTTTTTCAAATTCTTATATTATAACATACCATTTTTCAGCTAAAAGTGGTGGGACGCAGAGGTCGAGGATGTACGCTACTTAAGAATTTATACGAGTTAAATCTTTTTGAGCGTGTCAAAGTATTTAGAAACAATCTTGGTCAGCCTGTTGGATCAAAAGCTCGAATTTTAGTAGGATATTTGGGCATTATAGCATGAAATGCCAATATGTTGCCTATCAACTACGAGTTATGGCATCAAATGCCTGATAGTAACAAAAATGAAGCTCTCGATAATATTAATGTAACAAAAGTGAATGTATTTTATAATACTTTGGTTTAAGTTTCATTTATATTTACTTTCTAAACTTGTGTTTTTTGTAAGAGAGATTTGCTTTAGAGGTCTCGGATAATTATGTCAAGAAAGCATTGGAAAAAAAATGGAGAGACTATAAAAGTATTTTAAAGAAAGAATATTTTAAGAAAAATATAAGCCTTGAAGAGAAATTGCGAAATGTCTCACCGGGAATGCTGAGGTACCAATGGGAAGATGCGATTAGATTTTGGAACTCAAAGAAAGGTGAGGTATTACGTACTTCCAAACTCTTATAATTATTTCGGTTTATAGTATTTACTATATACGTAATAATAATTTCATAATGTAGGATCGTGAGTGAGTTGGAACTAGCAGTAGACAAAATAAAAATTCACTCATACAGCTGGGTCGAAAAGTTTTGCTTGTGTAGCTAAGGCTGAGGTATTTTGAATTTATTAATTGTGTCAAATATTTATTACTTTCTATTAAATAATATTTTTACTACTATATGTAGGAACTATCGTCTGGTCAAAAAGTTGGACGCCTTCAGTCTTTTGACATTACACATAGGAAGAAAGATGGATCTCCTATGACTTCTGAAGCTGCAGAAATTATGGTATGTTTACTTAATAAAATTTGAATTATTTTAAATATTTATAGTGTTTAATTATAATGGTTTAATTTTTCGTTTGTAATGCAAATAATGTTAAGTTATGTTGCATTTGTTTTTATTATATATTTCATTTCTAACTCTTTGATTGATTTATTAGGAGAAACTAAAGGATAAAAAGGCGGAGTATAAAGCGATTGCTTTGAGTGATAGTTCTGTTAATGTTGACGACATTGATAACCGGATTATTACTGAAGTTTTGGGTCCTAAAAGGTATGGTCGGGTTCGATTTCAAGGATTTTTTGTTAACCCAACCCAATATTTTTGGATCCAGCTTGCAGCAATACATGCCTTCGGAGAGTCAGGCTTAAGCTGAAGTTCAAAGGTTAAGAGACAAGATGGCTCAGATGCAAGTGAGCATGGTTGAGCTAATTGTTCAACTTAAAGCGGAGGCAGCATCGAGAGAAGCTGAGGTTCAAAGAAAATATGAAGAACTCCAGCAACAACTTAAAGTGGATGCAGCAGCGAGGGAAGTAGAGTAGAGCAAAAAGTACGACGCATTCCAGCTACAGCTTCAGAATATGATGAAGATGTTTCAGCAGTAGCAAAATCTGCCATCTTAGATATTTGTTTTCTTATTGTAAGAATATTTTTAACATTTTAACTTTTAACATTATTGTAAGAATATTTTAAATTATACTTCAGTTATCAATTTATATCATATATCTTTCGTTGAATTTGAAGTATCATTTAGATTTATTGTTTTTGGTTGCATTTAATGCTACAGGAAGGGTTGTGTATGGATAAAAATTGAATGTTACAAATCTTCCAAAGTTAGTGGCGTTTGTGGTAAAAGCGCCGCTAAAGATCATGTTCTTTAGTGGATCTTTAGCGGCGTTTGTGAAAAAAAACCCACTAAAATTCATGCTCTATAGAAGCATTTGTTGATAAAGCATCGTTAAAGGTCATTCTCTTTAGCGGTGTTTGTGATAAAAGCGCTGTTAAAGGTCATGTTCTTTAGAGGCGTTTGTGATAAAAGCGCCGCTAAAGGTCTGTTCTTTAGCGGCGTTTGTGATAAAAGCGCCGCTAAAGGTCATGTTCTTTAGCGGCGTTATGGGTAAATCACCCCTAAAGGTCATGCTTTTTAGCGGCGTTTGTGGGTAAAGCGCCGCTAAAGGTTATATTCATTAGCAGCATTTTTTATAAAAGCACCGCTAAAGGCCATGCAAAAATTAGCGGCATTATCTGTAACGGCGTTTTTTTGCAACTCTTTTAAGCGTAGCTATAGGCCTAAAAAAACGCCGCTAAAAGCCTATTTTCCTGGAATGATTCTTTTATTTTTACTTTATTTTATACATTTTTATATCATTATCTCTACCAACTTAAACCCTCCCTTTTTATTTTTTTACACACAGGTCGTGGGCGCGACTGTAACCACTATAGTAAATCTGGTAACGAAAAATGGCAACCCTACTGCTCTATAATGCTATTTAGTGTTATCTTGTCCTATGAATTTCTATTTGGTGGTTTCAACGCTTATCAAATTTTGGCTCATGCTTGGCACAAATCCCGCACAAACAAGCTGGGTTCGATCCTCAGCAACGACACCAAAATTTGATAGGCGTCAAAACCACCAAATTTAATTTCTTACGATAAGATAATACTAAATAGCAATATAGAGCAGTAGGGTCGAATCCACAGGGACTGCTTATCCAAATTTTCCTTTTCTCGTGACTAGAATTACTGTCGCGATTAAAGTCATGCCTACGACTTGTGCGTAGCAATGCTGAAAAATAAAAATAGGGGGTTTTAGTTGATAAAGATAAAGATATAAAAAAAGCTGTATAAAATAATGTAAAAATAAAAGAATTGCGATTACAAAATAAATTGGTAAATAAAATATATTAAAACTTAGCCTTAGCCTTGATATACTCCGAACTTGAACCGAACCTTGAAAAATAGATTTTCCTTTCCAAGTGATAAGCTGGTTATACTTGATCGCCAACTTTTCCTTGTGTAGTCGGTCCCGGTATGACATACAAACCAACCATTGCCAAATTTCTAACCGCAATACACGTGTTAATAATTTAAGATTTCGACAGTCTTGCGATCTGAAAAGCCGAACTTGAATCAATGACCTCAACCGCGTGAGTTATTTAGATCCGATCACTTTCTCCCTTGACAAAGTCTAACTGGCTGTTTCCTACTTGGACATGCCAATTTGTTCACGGGAATTCGAATACAGCACGATCGACTCGACTTCCCAACTGCATGCCAGACAACTCAACCCAACGTGTACTTTTTGAATTGAAGTTGAATCAACTTTAAGGGACGAATTTGTACTATCCCATATACTGGAGAGATAGTGAATATTGCGCTGAGAGGTTTTATAGTGGGTTCCTATCTCACGATTGTTTCGTTGGAGCGTTTACCGGGCCAAGGCCAAAGGGGATTAGTTAAACATGAAATTAATCACGCTTAAATGGAGTATGAAAACTATCTTTAATGGAATAGGTGAAAGGTGAAAGAGGCTTAGGAAGAAAATTGCCCAAAATGTTGAAATGGAAAAAAAATGGCAGTATGCCAAAAAGAACCACTAACGCAGAGACGAAGGGAAAAAAATAAAAGGAATTGTTTTTATTCAAAAGCCAAGTCTACCCAGTGGTTTAACCACCAGGTATTTATACACACTTCTAATGCTAAAACTTAGCTACATTTTTCCTAAACATTATCACTAGATAAATCAAAATTTAAAAATCAAATTTAAACTAAAGATCAAATTTAAACTAATTATAGAAATCTAACAATATCAAAAATAATTTGATCTTTATCCAGTTACTGTTTTTTTTTAATCTTCAACCCTTCAATCTTTATCCAACCAACTTTAAATATTCTACCTTTCAATCTAGCCGACTTCTTTACTTTTTGTTCCAATTAGCCCCCTTTTTTGGTATGAATTTGAATTTTGGTACACCAATTTCATTCCTGATAAGAAAAACCCAAGTTTAGTAGCATCTTATTCGATAATTAGCCAAAAATAAATGTATTAAAAATATGAATTTATCTTGCTATCAAATTTCCCTTACTTAGCCAATGCTTGTCCTTAAGCATGACATCTACTAAAAATCATTCGATAATCCCTTTCGAAATCAAACCCCCTTTCTCAGTCAAGCATAATACAAATAGTTATGTAAATAAAAAATTTAACCATTTATAGACTCAACCAATAAGCATTTTATAAAATCTCGACCAGTATGTTAATTTCAACTACTTCACTAAATTTAGGCTCAATCAAACTTTCGAAACAATAATAGTCAATATATACTTTTATTATTTTTCGCTTTTTTTTTCAAATATATTTGTGACATAGTCAAGTCTTTTGACTCGAAATGGGATGAAAACCTAAGCACCTCACCAAGTACACTCGAGAATGTATTCCAACTGCAGTTGCTATGTGTAAACTGTTTGAAGACGGATTAAACGAGGATATAAAACTTCTAGTTGGGATTCTCGAACTAAAAAGGGAAGGAAAGGGCTCGAATCTTGGCTTCTAGAGAGGATACACTAACATCTAACCATTCAGCCTATGTCTTATTTCTTGCTTATTTTTATTTCTTAACCATATATATTTATGTTGGGGTGTGACTTTACCCTAGTTTTTCGAAAATAGGAGGAAGGGAGCTCGAACTTAGGATCTCTAGAATAGGGGAGTAGCACTTAACCATTAGGCCTGAAGCCTATTTCTTATCTAATAAACACACAATGATAACTTTATACATCGGTACGTGACTACTTTCGGTCTCACTAACTTTACCAAGTGTGGCGTCCTATACCTGACCAGGACGGACCAACCCGAATCCAGAACGTTACATTAGTCACTTACGTTACCTCCGTACAACCACCAACCATACCACACAAATTTATATATATTCATATTCATCAATCAGATAGTTCAAGGTAAACATACAACTCTAAAAAAAATATGCTTCTGTAGTGCTACTCTTGATCAGACCAACATCGGGGTAAAATCGTCATTTAACATACAACATAAGTAACATTCATAATTCAACAATTAAATCAATGTACAATATAAAAAAAATGTAACAAGGACAATAATTGAAAGAAAATACTAGAACTGATAAGTAAAACTCATTTAATTTTTAAAGTAAAGTTTAAGGACTAAATCATAATTTTAGTAAAATATTTAGTAAAACTTTTTTTGTAAAATAGAGAGTAAAATTATGGAATTATCCATATAAGACTTAATCATGAAAATTTTCAAGTCCTTTCATAGAATTTAAGGACTCCAAGTCATAACATAAAAATCAGAACTCAATTGCAAAGATAACAAAACATGTCCATAACCTGCATATGATACTTTGACACCTATCCACACATACTATTTTGTGCTTTCTTGCCAATTTTCCTATTCTAACATATCATATATCATACATAGATGATACAGTTACACTAAAACATACTTTAACACTCTAATCAGTTAGCTATACTAGCATGTAAACATAAAGTCACAATTCATATTACTCAACATGTTAAATTTGCATCTTATACATTCCTAGGTGCATTATAGGTTCATACCTTACCATTTGATCATTTTAAGTTTGTTTTAATGTTCAGCAAGCCATTCAAGCATCTATAACAATAATTCACTAAGTACATGCATATGATCCATCATGCAACCAAAACCTAAAAATTATGCGTATTCAAACTTAAATCTAATCAATCAATCAATCAACATAAACCCAATTCTTCTGATCCCATTTTTGTTGAGATGTGACAGGGTTGATTGTACTTTTCATTCTAAATTCTATGGCAAACAAAATTAAATTTAAATTCTATTTTAGAATATTTTCCCATAATCAATGTTTAGATCAAATATGGTAGGGATTAATATAAAATCCTTGAGGATTATTCAATGTAATGTTAGGCTTTAGAAAATATTTTATTTTGAAATTTATGCTTTGTGTAAAATCAATAAATAAATTTAATACTTCATATATCAATTTTTTTATTTTTAACATAATATTATTTTTAAAATTAAAACATTCCGATCAAGTAATTTTACACACATATATATATATTTAAAGTATTACACGTATAAAAGTTTTTTTTTCAAATTTGTTGATACATTAAAAGTATTACTTATATTCAACTTAAATTTATTACAATAATATTTAATATATTTAAATTATTAGACTTGCAAATTTTAATAAATCTGAAATTTTTACTCCCGTAGTAAATTTTATATTAAAGATAGTCTAATATTTTTATTATACAAAACGAGTGCAATATTTTAATAAAATGTAATTGATAAAAATATATATTTTCTCAAAAAAGAGTAAGGAATCTTGAAATTTTGAAGGCAAAATTTTTATTAAAACATATAGTTTATTATTATTTAGTTATGAATATAATTAATTATTAAATAATTTTTATTCTAAATTTGATAATATATATAATAAGGATTTTATCTTTAATTAATTTTATTAAAAATATGATAAACAATTACACAATTAGTAAAATAATATAGTGACGAATGGCAGATTATAAACACGCCATATAGGATTTTTTTTTTTTTTTTTGAGCTTTAAATTGATAAAGTATGTATATACATATGCCAAATTTATATAACAAAAACAATATATTAGTTGAGTTATATATATAGATAATTTAATTTTCTTTTAAAATAGAATAAAAAATCATTTTTCTAACTACTTTAATTTAGATGTGTTAAAAGCTTTAGTATTGATGACAAAAGGTTAAGATGCATATTTTAAGTATTCAAGTTTGAGTTCACAAAATGTGTAATATACAATTATTAGGTATAGGTTTTATCTAGTTATATCTCCTTGTTTGTATTTTGTATTGATTTGGATCTCTAGTCCTACCATACCATTTGCAATTACCATGTATAGTTTTTATCTAGTTATATTTATCTATTTGTATTTAGTATATTTATTTAGATCCCTAGTCTTACCATACACTGTTACCATATATGGTTTTGTTTAGTTATATTTTAATTTTTTGTCAAGTTGTGATTTGTATTGATTTGATTTGATTTTATAATTAATTAAACATATAATTATAATTATAATTATAATTAAAAGTGTTTATTGAAGCACATCTATTTAGCTAAAAACAATAAATAATTCATAAAAGATGTCAAAGACAACCAAATTTTGGTATCTGAGCATCAGTTCAATTTGAATTGATTGCCTGGGGTGGACTCAATTCTGAATACTGATGCACTCCAAATATTTGTACATAAAAACCCCAAGAAGCAACAGTAGAACAAGAGCCATTGCAGAGCTGGTTGTTCCCTTGACAAATTTGTGGCTTAAACGTAAAATTAGAGCTTTGTAATTAGGATCCTTCCCAATGGCGAGGAAGGTGATAGGTGGGTATTTACAGGGTAGCCTTAGTTGAAGTTTCCCACCTTCGAACTGCGCTTCAATTCCTTTGATTTCATACTTGGAAACATCAATCTTTTTGTTGAATCGCTTTATTTGATTCTTCCCCATCGGATGTTCTCCACTTATATATAATATTCCATCCTTTCTCATTTCGCATTTCACGTCTTCCTTCTTGAATCCTGCTAAATATTTGAATCCATTATCCAAACATTAATATTTTATTTTCTCTGCAAATAACAAGAAGGAAAGGGTATTAATTTTTTGTACCCTGTAATTGGATTTCAAGAATATCAACTTCATCGAGAATGGAAGCTCCGCTTTGCTTTTTCCACTCGCAATAGGGTTCGAAATCATCGTACAAAGGCTCAGACCTTCCTTCATTCTTCATTTTCCAAGGAATTTAAACCCTTCTCTTTTTTTTGTTTTTGTTTTTGGATTGAAGAGAAAGAAGAAAATGAATTATTAAAAGACGATGAGTGCATGAAAGTTGTCTTTATGCCTTCTCCTTTTTATGGAACTCCTTGAGTTGAAGGAAAGAAATAAGGGTTCTTTAGTTTTAATCAAAGCAAAGAAAAGTAGCAATTTTCTCCTCAAAAGTATATTCTTTTCCATTCAAGCTTGCTTGAATTTGTATTAACATTCAAGTTCTATTCAATAGAGCAGAACCGGATGGTATGTCAATCCAAACATAGATAATGAACTAAATTTTGACTGAATCATTCAGAAACATCATTGAATCGGGAATCAAAACTCATTAGTCCAAATTGAATCCCAAAATTAAAAAAAGCTAAAGCGGCTTAACATATCAAAACCCACCCTAAAATAAACAAATAAAATCTAAAGACACTAAAGAAGAACAGTTTAAGAGACGAAAATGGTATTTTGAGAGAAAGACCGAGAAAGGAGTGAACTGAAATAGAAGATGAATGTAAGAGATACAGAACCGATAGACCTTGAAGAGATAAATGTAAGTTGGCAAGGCTTCTTCTTTTGATAAATCATTAAAAAATTTTAACATTTAATTTTTAATTATATTAATTTTCTACTTAATATAAAATTTTCAATTAAGTAAGTAAATAACTATTTATTACTTAATTGGGAAATTATCAAATTGGGTTTATTTTTCAAAATTTTATTTTTGAAATAAATTACTTTTCATTTTATTAAAACTTAAAATATTTAAATTTTATCTTTCAACTTTTATCCAAAACTATTCACAATAAAATAATTAATAATATATTAATAAGACTAAAATTGTGGATCACACGTCCATGTGGAGGGCCGTGTGTCACACACGGCCTAGACACACGTCCATGTGCCTACCCGTGTGGACAAAATAAGGCTATTTACAAGCCTCTTTGCCACCTTTACATATATAACCTGCATAAAATCACTCTATGCCAATACAAGGGTACATCACATAGCCGAAATAGCCATAATGGACAACATTTCATTTGTGCAATATACTCATCCATGAAAATATTATCTTCAATTATAAATATCAAAATAAGTATTGACCATGATCCATGGCCTTATAAAAAATAAATGGATTTATCCCGAGCCAACATATTTGGCTAATTTCTCAATGACCCAAAATATTAAAGTCTAAGCCCTGTACATGCCATACGTAAAAATAAGAATTCTAACTATACCGAGTGTTCGGTATGATAGTGTGATCGTAACCTCTAACATCCGATGATTCTTGAGCTATGTAGGCGACACTATAAGAAAATGGAAAAGAGAGGGAGTAAGCATAAAGCTTAGTAAGATGCATGCAAATACATAGCAACAGCTATACCATTCATCAACATGCTCTTAATATAAAATAGTTATAAGCACAACTTACTCGTCACATCCCACTACACATCATATAATATATTTTGAACTCACGTCTCATACATACCAAATAGGTACTGTACCACTCACAATACGGATATACTTTTCTTTAAATTTTAAACCATAACTCTCACCATTGAACCATTCAGAACATTATCGGATATTCAATAAACCGCAACATGGGATAAGATGTTGATGCCATATCCCAGACATAATTTTACACTGGCTTAACTTGTAGCCGATGCATGTCCCAGACATGTCTTACACTAGCTTACATCTTGAGGCTGACGCATGTCCCAGACATGTCTTACACTATCTCTCGTCTCATTGTCGATTCCATGTCCTGAACATGGTTTTACATTGGCTCTCATAATGTGGCCGATGCATGTCTCAGACATGTCTTACACTAGCTCACAATAGTCCATACATCATGGCATGAATATCTGATTTATTTCTCATGGTTCAAACGAGAATTCTGCTATCTTAATTAGCATCATTCCTTCTCATTTCCACAATCAAGTAATTCATGCTAAATTAACTCATCGCATATAATGACAATGTAGTTGTAATATTTGCATACAACTTACCTCGGTTACAAAATATAGTGTCTAGACGGTTTAATCAATTTGCTTGGCCTTCTCTTGGTCTAAGCTTGGATTTGGTATTTCTTGATCTATAATAACAAAAATTAAAAAATTTAATCACTTTATCGATCTAGGCACCCAATAATCTATACTTGGGCAAAATGACCATTTTGCCCCTAGACTTTTGTAAAATAACTATCTTACCCCAAGGTCCGAAAATCAATTTTTATCGAATTTCCTCCTATCAAAAGCTTCTCCAAACCATTTTTACTCTTATAGCAATCCAAAATTTCCACTATATCACACATTTATCATCAAACTTTCAACTTATGCAAAATAGTCCCTACTAGGGTTTTCATGAGAAATCTTTTCACAAAAGTTGTTTATTACACATCTAATACTCATATTCTTCCACAAAATTTTAGAAAACTACACATATTCTTTCATGGAAAAACCCTAAACTCTCCACCATTTTGCAAAAATAGTCTCCTTAATAGAAAGCTTATGCTTCAAGGGTCCAAAAATGTAAAAATCATTAACAAAAAGTATGTAAATCACTTACTTGCAAGAGAAATAAGTTGCTGAAAATTTTAAAGCTCAAAACCCCTAAAAATGGCTAAAAAATCGGTGGGAGAAGGAAGAATGAAAGAAAACGAAAAGATGATGGCTAGGCTTAGGCATTATTTTATTACACATTATGTCATCCATTTACCTAATGTTGACTTTTCAACATTTTTATCTCCCATGGCCGGCTAAGCTAAGATCTAAGGGTATTTTCCCCTTTAAAGACTCCAAATTAAGATTCATAACAATTTAACACCCTTAGCTATCAATTTAAGACTTTTGCACTTTATGCGATTTAGTCCTTTTTTGCAATTGGGCTTATAAACGTCAAAATTAACTCACCAAATTTTTCATGCACTGCTAATAACATGCTATGACTCAAAAATAATAATTAAATAATTTTTTATAACTTCAAATTTGTGGTCCCGAGACCACTATTCTAATTAGCCCCAAAAATCGGGCTGTTATAGTTGGAGAACGAATGTGGTAATAAATCCAATGTGAATCCACCTCGGGAACTTGGTGTCGACAGTTCAGAAGTTGTATTATTTTCTGAATTAGAGTCTATTCCAACTGAACCTGAAGACGGTGAAGGTAGTGAAAATGAAGAAGAAGAAGATCCATGATTCATGGCAAACTCGACTTCAGCTTACATGCATAACGTTGATCTTTCAGTAGAGGATGTCGTGGAGGTTGCAGAACTACTACACATGAGGCCTAGCCACAGAAGTGTGTTGTTGGGTTCGGGTGATTTGGAAGTGGGCAGAGAGCTTTCTAGTAAAGATGGTTTTATTGAGTGACACATCATAAAAAACGTGGTTAACTTCTACATGGTTAAATCCAAATCTAAGGAGTTCGAGGACACGTGTGCAATGCGAGATGCTAGCTATGCATGGAAAATCATGACTTCTGTTAAGAAGAAGACGGGGTTATGGATGATAAAAAAGTTCATCGGTCCGCATACATGTGTTGCCTCTGGTATAATATAACTAGGTTTTTAGGGTTTTATTAAAGGTTTAGGGTTAGTTCCAATTAATTTAATGTACTCGTAGGGTTGCAGGTGTTTCACGGGATCATCTGAAGTTGGATTCAGATATGAGCATGGGCCTAAGACTACTGATGGTGAAAGCGGATCTAAGGACTACTATGTCGGTTTTAGTTTCTAATATTTATAGCTGATTTAACTACACGCCCTCGTATCGTAAAGTGTGGATAGTTAAGTAGAAGGCCTTGGAGAAGATGCACAGTAGGTAGGATGTGTTATACAACGTGGTATGGCAGTGGTGTCAGGTGCTGGAGAGGTATGTACCAGGTTGCCTATAAAATCTTGAAATGTGTCCCGCGTATACAATGATAGCTTGCTCCGTGGGTGTCTAGTGTCCAAGCGTCTATTTTGGATCTTCAAACAATGTTGGGATGCATTCTAGTATTGCAAGCCATTGGTACAAATATGCGGTACCTTTATGTATGGTGGATATACCTATCGACTATTGTTGGTTGTGGCATAGGATGGAAATCGGAGGATCCTTTTAATTGCATTTGCAATGACACCGGGGGAGAAAGTAAACGATTGAGATTTCTTTCTATCTAGGTTGAGGAGGCATTTCTGCCCCCAAATACATCATCTCAGATCGGAGAACTAGAATACTATCTGCAATTGAACGACAGGGTAGCCTCTAGGATCTTACACACCATCAGTATTGTCTAAGGCACGTTGCGTCCAACTACAACCAGTAATATTGGTCTACCGCTGAGCACCGACAAGTGGCCAACATGGGTATTTAATCGCCGCCAATATTATTTGGTTTGTAATATTTTGTTTGTTTTTTTTCTATATTTTTTGTTATGTAATTATCGCTATCCACTTATATTGACAGAGTACGAGATCATGAAGGACCATTTTCATGAAATGTTGGAAATATTGCAGTCAACTAACTCGATAAGGTAGCATAGCTTACTAACATACCCTTCGATCAGTGATCACAATCATACGATGACGGGCTATGATATGGTCACATGACCTCAAACCTGGTGGAGTACATCAATTCCATTTGAAAAAGAATGTGTCATCTGCTAATAACCTTGGTTGTGAAAGGGTCATACTTCCGTTAGCCGAAACTATTCCCAAAGTAAGCGGCGAGTTATGCCGGGCAATTGTAGGAGGCCATGTATAGTACCCTTGTAACGCCCCCACGCCCGAAACAGTCGCCGGATTCGAGCTTAAGGAGTTACCGAACATAATTTGTCAAATTAAGAACTTCAAATCATTTGTTTCTACATTCACAGCTTTCTAGCTACCCGCGTCACAGTTACAAGAAAAATCATATTTCGAGTTACGAAACTCAAAATCAAAATCCATAAATTTTCCCTAAATCTATACTCATATATCTATTTACTAATTGTTTTCTAGAATTTTTGGTTGGGCCAATTAGTACAGTTTATTAGTTAAAGTCTCCCCTGTTTCAGGGTTCGATTGCTCTGACCTCTGTGTATTACGAATCTGATATCTCTCTATAAATAATTTTAATGACTATGATATTTCTTTCTATTAAAACTAGACTCAATAAGGAATCTTTGAATATAAATAAACATTTATAATTATTTTTGTAAAATTTATTATGAATTTTTAAAGTTATAATAGGGGATCCAGAAATCACTCTGGCCCTGTTTCACAAAAGTTTAAATATCTCATAAAATATAATTTATATGCCTGTTTTGTTCAATCCATATGAAAATAGACTCATTAAGCTTCAATTTCATAACTTACTCATCATTTAGTTCCATTTATACTATTTTTTAGTGATTTTTCAAATTCATGTCATTGCTGCAGCAATATTCTGTTTTAAGGCAAGTTTCATCTTTTCATGAGTTGTTATGAACTAGATAACCTATTAAACTTCCATGATATCAAACATGATATAAATTTAACCATCACCATGACTTATCAATATCAAACATTTTCTCAACCAATCATGGCTATATCATAAAATTATTTACACAAAATAAGTATATTGCTATACATGCCATACTTAAGTTTTACAAGCCATTTACCCAGATGAAAGTCCTTTAGATAGTGTGATCGAACCTTCGACCCGTCCCGATTCCCGAGTTGGCTTGTTCAAAACTACAGTAAATAAAGAGGAGGAAGTAAGCATAAATGCTTAGTAAGTTCATATGTAAATAACAAGTAACATAACAATACAAATATACCAAACAACTTTAGCATGGTATCACCAAAACATATGTCATATTTCTAAGCATCATTCATCATCTTACCACCTTATCGTTGTTGTATCTATTATCAACCCGAGGGTTAAGAACATACCTGTCCAAAGTGTCCATTTCACAAAACTTACCAATACGTCGCTTGCATCTTAAGTGTTCTTTCATTTCACTAGAAATTTCACCGTTGAACACATCGAATACAACTTCGGATACGGATAATTTGCATATAAGTGCCTCATATGTAATCAAGAAATCATGTAACCCGCCCTAAGTGAACTCGGACTCACTTAACGAGCTCGGGCGTTCGCATCCATAAGTGAACTCGGACTCAACTCAACGAGTTCGGACGCCTAGTTACATCTCAGGAACTCGGACTCAACTCAACGAGTTCGGACATTCGCATCCATAAGTGAACTCAGACTCAACTCAACAAGTTCGGATGCTCAACCATCCTAGTGACATGTCACTTGTATCCTAATCTATTCCTAAGGTTCAAACGGGCTTTTTCCCTCGATCTCACATTTGTCGTCTTCCATGGAATATCGGAACCGATACTCGGTAGCAATTCATATTTATCAAGTAGTA
Organism: Gossypium arboreum; assembly: GCF_025698485.1. Classification (NCBI taxonomy): domain Eukaryota; kingdom Viridiplantae; phylum Streptophyta; class Magnoliopsida; order Malvales; family Malvaceae; genus Gossypium; species Gossypium arboreum. Next base: position 99,791,166 of record NC_069080.1, read on the forward strand.
AACATAATTTGCATATTACTCAACATTAACCACAAAGCATAATATTTCACGATTAAAAATCAGCGTATCATATAATTAACATCAATAACTTAAAATAACAATTATGCTACATTATTTACACATGAACTTACCTTGGTACCAAAATATAAAGATTTTGCAATTTAGTCCACAATCTTTTCTTTTCCTCGATCGCGACTTGAATCTCGTTTCTCTTGATCTATAATGCCAAATTAATCTTATTTAATACATACATTCATCAAAACAACATTTAATACTGAACTTTGGAAAAATTACACTTTTGCCCTAAACTTTTGCATAATTATAATTTTGCCCCTAGGCTCGGAATTAAACTTTATTCCTTATTCTTATGTTTTATAACATGCTGATCATTTTCCCTTCTATGGCAACATCAAATTCTTACTCTAACATATACTTGTGACTATTAGGTATTTTTTTTTGATTAAGCCCTTTTACTCATTTTCACTCAAAATCGAGTAGCACAAGTTGTCTAACATAATTTAAAACCCCATATTCTATCATAAAACTTCAAAATACACAAATTTCACCTATGGGTATTTTTCCAAATATAAACCCTAGGTTGAATTATTGCTAACATAAGCTTAATCGAGCTCACGGATTCCAAAAGCGTAAAGAACATTAAAAGCGGGGCTTGGAATCACTTACTATGGAGCTTGGAAGCTTGAAACAAACCCTAACTATGGAGAACCCTTGAAATTTCGGCCTAATGAAGAAGATGGACAAAAATTGGCTTTTAATTTTGTTTTTAATTCATTTTAATAACTAAATGACCAAAATGCCCTTACTACTAAAGTTTCCAAAAATTCCTTCCATGTCCTAATTTTTTCCATGAACTTAAAATTGGTCAAATTTCTGTTTAAGATCTCTAATTAATATTTCAATGCAATTTCATACTAAAACTTCTAGAATGCAAATTTTGCAACTTATTCGATTTAGTCCCTACTTTCAATTTAAGCACTTTAGGCATAGAATTTCATCACGAAATTTTCACACAATCATGCAATCATATCATAATCATCAAAATAATTATAAAATAATTATTTCTATCTCGATTTGTGGTCACGAAACCACTATTCGATTAAGCCCTAATTCAGATATTACAACTCTCCCCCTTTTAAGGATTTTCGTCCTCGAAAATCTTACCGATAAACAGGTGTGGGTATTGGTTTTTCATAGTTTCTTCAGGTTCCCATGTAGTCTCTTTTACCCCATGCTTTTGCCACAACACTTTCACAAGTGTAACACTTTTATTTCTTAGTTGTTTAACTTCTCGAGCTAAAATCTTAATCGGTTCTTCTTCATAAGTCATATCCGGTCATAGTTCAACTTCTGTCGGTGAAATTATATGTGAAGGATCCGAACGATACCGACGTAACATAGATACGTGAAACACATCATGAATCTTCTCTAATTCAGGTGGTAGCGCTAGCCGATATGCTACCGGTCCAACTTTTTCAATTATTTCATACGGTCCAATAAAACGCGGACTTAACTTGCCCTTTCGTCCAAATCTAAGGACTTTCTTCCATGGAGACACTTTCAAAAATACCTTATCACCAACTTGAAACTCCATTTCTTTTCGTTTCAAATCCGCATAAGATTTCATCTATCTGAAGTAGCTTTCAAACAATCTCGAATCACTTTCACCTTTTCTTGGTTTCTTTTATTAAATCAATTCCATAAATCTGATTTTCCTTGAGTTCAGTCCAATACAATGGCGTCCGACATTTACGACCATATAATGCTTTATAAGGTGCCATCTTCAAACTCGTCTGATAACTATTATTATAAGCAAATTCTACCAATGGTAAGTACCTTTCCCAACTATCTTGAAATTCCAATACGCAACATCTGAGCATGTCTTCAAGAATCTGAATTACTTTCTCTGATTGTCCATCAGTTTATGGATGAAAGGCAGTGCTGAAATTTAACTTTGTACCAATGCCTCTTGCAACTTTTGCCAAAACCGTAAGGTAAACCTCGGATCTCTATCCGAAATGATTGACAAAGGTATCCCATAAAGTCTAACAATCTCTCGGATATACAATTCAGCCAACTTATTAAGAGAATAATCTGTACATACCGGAATAAAATGAGCCGATTTAGTCAGTCGGTCAACTATTGCCCAGATGGCATTTTTCTTCCCTGGAGTTAACGGCAACCCTGATATAAAATCCATAGTAATCCGATCCCATTTCCATTCAGGAACCATAATAGGCTGAAGTAATCCCGAAGGTACTTGGTGTTCAGCTTTCACTTGTTGACAAACTAAGCACTTTGATACAAACTCGGAAATATCTCTTTTCATTCCACTCCACCAGTACATTTTCTTTAAGTCATTATACATCTTTGTACTGCCCGGATGAACCGCCAAACAACCATTATGTGCTTCATGCAAAATCTTTTGAATCAACTCATCATTTTTCGGTACACAAATCCGATTTTTAAACATCAAACAACCATCAGAACCCTTTCTGAAATCTGATCCCATATCAGCTTCACACTGTTTTCTCTTGGCTAGCAAATCTTGATCATTTTTCTGAGCTTCAAAAATCTCTTGTAAAAACATCGGTCTTGCTCTTAACTCTGCTAGAATCAAACCGTCATCTGACATTTTCAACTGAGTGTTCATAACTCTCAAAGTAAACAACAACTTTCTGCTTAAAACATCGGCAACCACATTCGCTTTTCCCGGATGATAATCAATAACAAGCTCGTAATCTTTCAATAACTCTAACCATCTTCGTTGTCTCAAATTCAAGTCTTTTTGTGACATCAAGTATTTAAGACTTTTGTGATCGGTATATACTCGGCACTTTTCACCATACAAATAATGTCGCCAAATCTTCAAAGCAAACACCACTGCAGCCAATTCCAAATCGTGAGTAGGATAATTCCTCTCATGAGGTTTTAACTGCCTCGAAGCATAAGCCACCACTTTTCCTTCTTGCATGAGTACACACCCCAAACCATTTAGAGAAGCATCACTATACACCACAAATTCTTTACCTGATTCGGGTTGTATCAACACTGGTGCTTAAGTTAATAACTTTTCAATTCTTGAAACTCATTGACATTCTTCCGTCCATTCAAATTTAACATCCTTTCGGAGTAGTCTAGTCATAGGAGCAGCAATTATAGAAAATCCATTTACAAACCGCCGATAATACCCAGCTAGCCCCAAGAAACTCATAACTTCAGTTACATTTTTCGGTGGTTCCCAATCAACAATGGCTGAAATTTTACTAGGATCAACCCGTATACCATCACCAAACGATATGACCCAAAAATCCAACTTCCCGAGCCAAAATTCACTTTTACTAAACTTAGCATACAATGCTTATCTCTCAAAGTTTGCAAAACTATCCTCAAATGCTCAAGCATGCTCATCTCATCTTTTGAATAAATTAAAATATCATCTATAAACACCACAACAAATCTGTCCGGTATGGCGAAATATGCAATTCATTAAGTCCATAAACACGAGGAGCATTTGTCAACCCGAATGGCATAACTAAAATTCATAATGATCGTACCTTGTTCTAAAAGCGGTTTAGGCACATCGACTCTTTCACTCGCGGTGATAATACCGGATCTCAAGTCAATCTTTGAAAACCATGTCGCTCCTTTTAGTGATCAAACAAATCATCAATTCTCGGCAATGGATACTTGTTTTTGATTGTCACCTTGTTTAACTGCCGATAATCAACACTTAATCTCATAGAACCATCCTTCTTTTCACAAATAACACGGAGCACCCCAAGGTGAAAAACTTGGTCTCACAAAGCCTTTATCACCAACTCTTGCAACTGTGACTTTAATTCTTTCAACTCTGTTGGTGCCATTCTATATGGAGCAATCGGGATCGGAGCTATTCCCGGTATCAAATCTATACCAAATTCTACTTCCCTGACTGGAGGCAAACCCGGTAATTCTTCTGGAAATACATCCGCAAATTCACACACAACCGGCACTGATTCAACTTTCTTTTCAACTTCTTTTGTATTAATTACATACGCCAAATAAGCTTCATAACCCTTTCTCAAATATCTCTGAGCTGACATCGAAGAAATTACACTAGACAATGCCCCTGATTTATCTGATTCAACCCACAGAGTTTCACCGTTTTCACACTTTAATTCTATAACCTTTTCTTTGCAATTTTCTATAGCATCATGCAATGTCAACCAATCCATACCCAAAATAACATCAAATTCATCAAACGGCAACAACATCAAGTCGGCCGGAAAGTAATGACCCCGAATCATTAAAGAGCATTTCTTGCTTACTTTATCAACTATCACGCATTTGCCTAGCGGGTTCGACACTCTAATCATAAATTCTGTGTTCTCAACAGGTATATTCATACTAGACACCAGTTTCATGCATACATATGAATGAGTAGAACCAGGATCAATCAAAGCAATAACATTAATATTATAAAGAGAAAATGTACCGGTAATCACATCGGGTAAGGAAGCATCTTCACGCGCTTTAATAGCATAAGTTCTAGCGGGCTCTTCCTTGAGATCTAATCACTGCATCTCGGCTACATTCTTCTTGCTTGTTTCACTTCCACTTTTCTGGATACTTTCCCTCGAGTTTGCACCACTAGCTTTTACACTCAAAATTTTTCTTTCTCGGCTCTCTCGGGCAATCTCTAATAAAATGATCCGAAGAACCACATCGAAAACATTCATTTACTCGCACGGACCAAAATGATTTCTACCACACGGCGGCACTCGGGTTTAACAAATCTCGAGTTCCCTACCTTTGGTGCAAGTATATTCGAGATTTAGGACCCACATTCGCTTCTTAAAATTTCCATATGATTGCCCAGCTGAAACTTGGGAACGAGGATTCGTATTTCTTAACTTTCCGGTTTACTGTGAGGGTGCATTACTTATTGGTCTTTTCTTCCAATTTCGTGTTTCAGATTCTACCTTTTTCTTTTCCTTCAGTAATTTTTCAGCCTTGCAAGCTCGATCGACAAGTACCACCATTTCTTTTAGTTCAAGGATCCCAACAAATACCTTAATGTCTTCGTTAAGCCCATCTTCAAATCGTCGGCACATCTTGGCTTCTATAGGAACATATTCCCTGGCATACTTACTCAATCGAACAAACTCTCTTTCATATTCTGAGACTGTCATATTACCTTGCTTCAGCTCAATAAACTCTTTACATTTCTGATCAATAAATCTTTCACTAATATATTTTCCGAAACTCTTCTTGAAAGAATTCCCAGGTTACCCTCTCTTTTGGTACCACCGAAATCAAAGTCTTCCACTAATTATAGGCTGAATCTCTCAACAAAGATGTAGCACATTTCAAACATTCTTCAGGTGTACAAGATAATTCATCAAATACCCGGATAGAATTTTCAAGCGAACTCTGCTTTCTCGCATCATCATCAATATTTGCTCTAAATTCTTCACCCCTTGTTTATGAATTACATCAACGGGGTTCTGTGAAATTTTATCATATCCACTCCACGAGGCATCGGAGGCATAGGTTGAGGAATTGGGGAGGTGGGGTAGGTCGTACATTTGGGTTCGTCTGAACGAACTCGATGTACCATGCACTCATCATTTGGAGAAAGACTTCGATCCCTTTCTCCTCCTCCCTAACCAACAAGAGGAGGTGGGTTTTCAGCCGCGCCCCTTCACCCAGTGGCGTATTACTCTCTACTTCATCTGCGACAGCTGGATCGGGATCCATTTACTATATAAAAATCATTTAAAAAGGTCAGAAGTCGTCACACTATCACAATTCATACATATGGCATGTATAGCAAAATCCGTACATACAACACGTAGTCCGAAAACTGACTAAACCTGCTCTGATACCACTAAATGTAACACCCCCACGCCTGAAACCGTCGCCGGAGTCGAGCTTGAGGAGTTACCGAACATAATTTGTCAAATTAAGAACTTCAAATCATTTGTTTCTACATTCACAGCTTTCTAGCTACCCGCGTCACAGTTACAAGAAAAATCATATCTCGAGTTACGAAACTCAAAATCAAAATCCATAAATTTTTCCTAAATCTAGACTCATATATCTATTTACTAATTGTTTTCTAGAATTTTTGGTTGGGCCAATTAGTACAGTTTATTAGTTAAAGTCTCCCCTGTTTCAGGGTTCGATTGCTCTGACCTCTGTGTATTACGAATCTGATATCTCTCTATAAATAATTTCAATGACTATGATATTTATTTCTATTAAAACTAGACTCAATAAGGAATCTTTAAATATAAATAAACACTTATAATTATTTTTGTAAAATTTATTATGAATTTTTAAAGTCAGAACAGGGGATTCAGAAATCACTCTGGCCCTATTTCACAAAAGTTTAAATATCTCATAAAATATAATTTATATGCCTATTTTGTTCAATCCACATGAAAATAGACTCATTAATCTTCAATTTCATAACTTACTCATCATTTAGTTCCATTTATACTATTTTTTAGTGATTTTTCAAATTCATGTCATTGCTGCAGCAATATTCTATTTTAAGGCAAGTTTCATCTTTTCATGAGTTGTTATGAACTAGATAACCTATTAAACTTCCATGATATCAAACATGATCTAAATTTAACCATCACCATGACTTATCAATATCAAACATTTTCTCAACCAATCATGGCTATATCATAAAATTATTTACACAAAATAAGTATATTGCTATACATGCCATACTTAAGTTTTACAAGCCATTTACCCGATGAAAGTCCTTTAGATAGTGTGATCGAACCTTGACCCGTCCCGATTCCCGAGCTGGCTTGTTCAAAACTACAGTAAATAAAGAGGAGGGAGTAAGCATAAATGCTTAGTAAGTTCATATGTAAATAACAAGTAACATAACAATACAAATATACCAAACAACTTTAGCATGGTATCACCAAAACATATGTCATATTTCTAAACATCATTCATCATCTTACAAACTTATCGTTGTTGTATCTATTATCAACCCGAGGGTTAAGAACATACCTGTCCAAAGTGTCCATTTCAAAACACTTACCAATACGTCGCTTGCATCTTAAGTGTTCTTTCATTTCACTAGAAATTTCACCAGTTGAACACATCGGAATACAACTCGAGTACACGGATAATTTGCATATAAGTGTCTCATATGTAATCAAGAAATCATGTAACCCGCCCCTAAGTGAACTCGGACTCAACTCAACGAGCTTAGGCGTTCGCATCCATAAGTGAACTCGGACTCAACTCAACGAGTTCGGATGCTAGTTACATCTCAGGAACTCGGACTCAACTCAACGAGTTCGGACATTCGCATCCATAAGTGAACTCAGACTCAATTCAACAAGTTCGGATGCTCAACCATCCTAGTGACATGTCACTTGTATCCTAATCTATTCCTAAGGTTCAAACGGGCTTTTTCCCTCGATCTCACATTTGTCGTCTTCCATGGAATATCGGAATCGATACTCGGTAGCAATTCATATTTATCAAGTAGTAAACATAATTTGCATATTACTCAACATTAACCACAAAGCATAATATTTCACGATTAAAAATCAGCGTATCATATAATTAACATCAATAACTTAAAAATAACAATTATGCTACATTATTTACACATGAACTTACCTTGGTACCAAAATATAAAGATTTTGCAATTTAGTCCACAATCTTTTCTTTTCCTCGATCGCGACTTGAATCTCGTTTCTCTTGATCTATAATGCCAAATTAATCTTATTTAATACATCGTTCATCAAAACAGCATTTAATACGAACTTTGGAAAAATACACTTTTGCCCTAAACTTTTGCATAATTACAATTTTGCCCCTAGGCTCGGAATTAAACTTTATTCCTTATTCTTATGTTTTATAACATGCTGATCATTTTTCCTTCTATGGCAACATCAAATTCTTACTCTAACATATACTTGTGACTATTAGGTATTTTTTTGATTAAGCCCTTTTCCTTGTTTTCAATCAAAACCGAGTAGCACAAGTTGTCTAACATAATTTAAAACCCCATATTCTATCATAAAACATCAAAATACACAAATTTCACCTATGGGTATTTTTCCAAATATAAACCCTAGGTTGAATTATTGCTAACATAAGCTTAATCGAGCTACCGGGATTCTAAAAACGTAAAGAACATTAAAAACGGGGCTTGGAATCACTTACTATGAAGCTTGGAAGCTTGAAACAAACCCTAACTATGGAGAACCCTTGAAATTTCGGCCTAATGAAGAAGATGGACAAAAATTGGCTTTTAATTTTGTTTTTAATTCATTTTAATAACTAAATGACCAAAATGCCCTTACTACTAAAGTTTCCAAAAATTCCTTCCATGTCCTAATTTTGTCCATGAACTTAAAATTGGTCAAATTTCTATTTAAGATCTCCTAATTAATATTTCAATGCAATTTCATATTAAAAACTTCTAGAATGCAAATTTTGCAACTTATTCGATTTAGTCCCTATTTTCAATTTAAGCACTTTAGGCATAGAATTTTATCACGAAATTTTCACACAATCATGCAAGCATATTATAATCATCAAAATAATTATAAAATAATTATTTCTATCTCGGATATGTGGTCACGAAACCACTATTCCGATTAAGCCCTAATTCAGGATATTACAACCCGGCAGTACTGGAACAAATTGAAAATGGTAAGACACGAGTAAACTGCATGTTGGCAGTTTTTCACTCGCATGAAAACATATGGTTTCGGGTGGCAGATTTCGACAGATCGGACCTAGGTATCTCCGAGGGAGTGTACTAGGTTCACTTGAGAAATAGGACTTGTAACTGTGAGATATTTGACACATTTCATTTTCCATGCGCTCATGCAATTGCAGGTTGTATGAATCTCCATTTGGATCCAATGAGCTTTGTCGACGAAGTGTACAAATTAGAAAACTTGTACAAAGTGTGGAGACACGTATTCCCACTAGTCCTAGATGAACGTAAGTGGCTGTCTGTATCGCTTGCTCTATTTAAATTGTTACCCAATAGAGAATTGTATTGCAAACTAAAAGGTCGACTGTTCTTGACTCGAATACACGACAACATGGATATTCAGGAAAACTCAAACAACAGAGGTTATGCGGGTGGTATATGAACCCGGAGCATACAATGATGTCATGTCGACATCGGCCATTCCAATAAATACCAGGCAAATTGGCCAATTTCCATAAATTTTTTTTGAAATGGGCCTTTTCTAGTAAATTAGTCTATTTTTAGTGGCTGTCGATTTTTAACGAAGGCTCATGCTTTAATGTAAATTGTAATAAATGCTTACTAGTAGTAAAACACTAAAATTTGCTTTTCAGGTTTAAATATGTTAATTTTGAAATTTAAAATTTAATTTTTATAATTTAATTTTGTAATATTGAGTGCTTATATTTTTTCAACCTTTAATATTTTACGATTTTTATTAATTTGGTTATTATTATTTTTAATTTAAAATTCAATTTCTTTTTCCATATGTTAAATACAAATTAAAATTAAGAAAATAAAGATATATATATATTTATTTAAAATAATTTTGAAAAAATAAAAACTCTTTCAAATTTAAAAATAAAATAAAATTTAAAATTATAAACAAAAATTCCAAAATACAATGTTATCTAAACCTCACTAGGGACTGATCGGGGTATCAATCCGATGAGAGGTAGAAAATTGGTTGGCCTATGAACTAGTTGAACTGAGCTAAAAAAATTGACGAAACGATAGTTAAACCAATTTCAAACTCGTCTAACCAATTGGTTCTAAGAACGATCGGTTTGACCAGTTCAAAGAAAATAAATTATTTTAAAAAAAATCAAAAATCAAAATATTAAAAATTATAAAATCGATTCATTTGTTTGTTCAACTATTTTTTTAGCCCGGTTAAACTAATCCATACCGGTTCATCAATCAATTGGTTTTTAAAATTTTTAAACTTTTTTAGCCCTCAACTTTTATAGTTTTTTTTTTTATTAATTGTCCATACCCTTTAAAAGTACAAAATTTTTTGCGTGAGTGCTAAAACAACCCTTCGAAAATAATTCGAAAATCAATTGTGTCCCTGTTTGAAAAGTGAAATGATAAGTGCTAAAAGTAACACGTTTTAATTTCATTCTTAATGCGTTTTTGGGTGATTATTTGATGTTAATTGTGAATTTTATGCTCCTAATCCTTTAAATTCATGTTTTAATGTTTAATTGAGCACTTGAAAGCAAAAGGAGCAAAAAACGTGTGAAATCTGGAGCGTTAAAGCAAGCTGCAAAAGCCACCTGGGCTGAAACATTCCACACGGCCATGTGGGTCACACGGTCGTATGGTAGGCCATGTCGATTTCGCGGAATTGTGCATTGAATAGCGGAAAATCACAATTTTTAGGTTTTCAAGCATTCTAGGGTATATATGACAAAAATAAGAAGATAGGAGTGAGCCGTTAGAGAATATTCAAGAAAATAACTCGAAAAACACCATTGAAGCCAACTTTGAAACATATTTTCATTAAGATTGAAGATTCCCATTTGATTTCTTAGGAAGTTATCATGAGTCTCTTTATTTCTTTCGGTTATAGTATATCTTGTATGTTTTTATTTTCAAGTATGAACTAATTTTCTAAATACTTAAGGGAGATGAACCTTATGATAAATTCTGTCATTTGATTTTTATTTTATGCAATAAATAATTAGTTTCTTGTTCTCAATTATGTGTGCTTAATTCTTGGTTTGATATTTCTAGATTATTAATCCATGTTTGATGTGCTTAAATCTATGGTTGAATAGACCATGTTTAAGAGTAGATCTTGTGTAATTGAGTGGAGTTGCATGCAATATTAGAAATAGGACGACATAAATCTACCAGATTAGAGTCAAATCTAATAGGGGAATCCATAGTATGAGTTAATGAGATAATAAAGGTTTTAATTAAAAATAAATTTCAATTAATCAACCTAGAGTTAGTTGTTGTTATGCTCGAAAGAGATGTGTTCATAATTTAGGGATTTCTACATATCAAGATACTAAGTAAAAAATTGCATAATTTAGATTGATAGTGACAGATGAAATCTAGGTGAATTCTTTTCTGAGTATTGTTTTGCTTCTTGGTTATTAATTGATTGCTTTTGTATTTTATTCTTTATCGTGTTCATTAGTTAATTAGTTTAGTTTATTTTAGTTTTAATCAATCACTTGAATTATTCGGTTAAATAATAGAAATAATTATTAGTATTTTTAGTCTTTGTAGGAATGATATATTTGCTCACTGTAGTTATACTATTAATTGATAGGTGCACTTGTCATAGCTAACTTTTTAGTTAGTTTCATGACAAAACATGCAATCAATTGGATCCTTAATTCAAAAATAACAATCAATTGGGCTCTTCAAATTGTCACTTCTGTTAAGGCTCTTGATGGGCCGTTAAGTGCTAAAATGGTAGGTAACATGGCGTCTGACATGAAAATTTTAATGACGTAATGACTGACGTTGAGGGATTAATTTTTATTTTTTTTATAAGGGCTTAATTGATTTTTAAATTATTTTAGGAGGGCTTATAAAAATTCTCAAAAATTTTAAAAATAATAACAAAATTATAAAATGAGCATTAATTTTAAATTTTTATGTCATTTAATAATTTTTTAACAACTTATATAATTTTTATAATATTTTACTAATTTCTAATAATTTTTAAACTTTTAATAAATATTACTACTCATTTTGGTTTCCCACACATTGTTCTACATCATATCATAAACCATCCTTATCAACCTCCATCGATCACCCCTCCTCAACCAAAATTGTTACTCAGCACTCACCTTCAACTACCAAATACTAAATCAATTATCTCTTGGACCCTTTACATGACATCCTATCCAAATCTAATTACTAGCACACTTCATGCTCCCCGTTACAATCTAATCCAAACCTTTAAAATTTCTTATATACATATAGATTTTACAACTTTTTATACTTTTAATAAGTTTTATTAATTTTATAGATTTTTATCATTTTAATTATTTTATATAATTTTCTATCATTTCTAATTTTATAATATTTATTTAATATTTTCTTTTTCTTAACAAATTAATAATATTTTATAACATTTAATAGTTTTTATAATTTTTAAAATATTATTATATTTAATAAATTTTATACATTTTCTATAATTTTCAAAATTTTATAATATTTTAATAAATTTTAAGAATTTTATATAATCCTTAAAATCAATTAAGCCCTCCTAAAATAATTTTAAAAATCAATTAAGTCCTTGTAAAATAATAAAAGATCAAGTTAGCTCACCATGTCAACCGCCATGCCATCAAAATTTTCATGTCACTCGCCACATCATCAACAGCCTGTCTAAGGGCCTTGCAAATAATTCGAAAATCAATTGAGTCTTTGGTTGAAAAGTGCAATCAAATGTACTTCTCCAAACTGTCACTTTCGTTAAGGCCTTGACGAGCTGTTAACATTATGCTAGGTAGATTAATAAAATAAACCACGTGATTGATCCATGTTTTTTTTTTGTTTGATAAAAAAAATACGTGAAAATGAAACAAAAGTTATTTTATTAATATTTCTAAAATTGAAAAAAGGTTAAAACTAATTAATTAAGTAGCAAACAAATAAATCAAAAGTCAAAAGTAATCTATATTGAGTCTTCAATACGAATTTAAGATTTTTTATATTATTAAAATTATTTTATTTATTTTTACATAACTTTTATTTTTAAAAATTATATTTTATTTTTATTTAAAATATAAAAAATTATTTTTAAAAATATTTATGTACTTTTAAATAGTAAAGATCAAATTGACAAAAAAATATAAATGTTGAGGATTAAAAAATTATTTTACCTTTGACATCATTAATTTTAATGACAAAATTAAACAAAGAAACTAATATTTTAAATAAAAATTACAGAGACTTAATGTCTCAAAACTGAAGTGAAAAGATTAAATTTTAAAATTTTAAATAGTATAATTACTTTTGAGATATTTAAAGCGTAAATATTTTGTTAAAGCTGAGAAAAGAAATGAGAAAATTATTGAAGAAATAAAATATAAATTGTGATAAACTGATATTATTATTTTAATGTCTAATAATAAAAAATATGAATTCATAATAAAATAGGTATGAAATGAGCTCATCAATTTTAAGGAAAAGTGATATAGTGAAATAATGGAGAAGAAGAAATTGTTATAAAGTATATCAGAAAATATGTTTAAACGTTCCTAAACTTTATAAATATGAAATATAAAAGATTGTAAATAAATGAATAATTAGATTTAATATATTAATGTAATTTGATAAAAGATTTCACATAATTAACAAGTACCAAATTAATGTAATTTGATAAAAGAGTTCACGTAATTAGTAAGTACCAACATCACCTATTCGTATTTATTATTGGCTCGGATAAAAATATTATATAAAAGAGTTAAAATGAGTTTTTTATTTAAATAATATAAAATAAATAATTATCAAAATAGGATAGAAAAATTAATTATTGAAATAATATTTGTTAAAGTAATCTGTTGGTGCCGCTTGACTAATCGGCGACATTACCTTGCTTCTCCCAATCATTGTGGCATGGTTAATTTTAAATTTTTTTATTCTGCCACTGTGTCAAGCGATACTGATAATTTTTTTTAATATATTTTTGGTTGATAAATTAATAATTTAACTCTTTTAGTTAAATAATTAAATGATAGAATTTTTATACTTGAGTCCAGAGTTTAATTCCTCTATGTTGTTTGAAGTTTTTTATATTTTTAATGCATTAACTCTTGGGTTAACTGATAAATAATTATAATTTTATTTTGAAATTTCAAATTAAATTCCTCGTAAAAATAAATGTCACATCACACCAATTGCTGGAGTGATTGAGCTTAAGTTTATATTAGATTTCAAAGTTCCAAACAGTAGAATTTTCAGGCCGCAAATAATAAGAAACAAGATAAAATTCTGGTCTGCCTTTTAATTACGAGAGATATTGAGAACCAAAATTTCCAAAGAGAGTTCTCTTAGAAATGCACGATTTTTTAGCAAACTTAATTATTACATAAGAATAATTTTAAAGTGAAAATATAATGATGAAGCTTTTAGTATGGAGATATCTGGCTATACATATCGATAAATTTCTTGTTAATCATATTTATCTAGCTTGTCATATGGAGATTGTATATTAAGTTGACGAAACCAGTTTATCATTGGCTTACGTGCTTTGAGTTTCCATATGATTTTCTTAGTTGTGGTGATTATATTGAAACATTTCCATGAAGACTTAAATATTCAAAAACTGAATTTGTAACTAGAAGACCAAACCATGAATCTAAAATCAAATAACGAGGCACCCTTGATTTATTAATTTGTAACCAATGATGATCAATAACATTGGAACCTAGAAAAAATTACAAGAAGTAAACATATATAGAACCAATAAAGAAACATCCGGTAATAAGAGCTAGAAAATTTGATGACAATCATAATCATTGGAGTACGCAGCCGTGGAAGCATGATGGGACGATGGCAGATCAAATCCATGGATAAGGAGATGGAGCCGGTGGCCATGAAGGTGCAGTAGGTGTTGGCAGTGAAGGTGGAGAAGATATTGGAGATGGTGCCAAAGGTGCAGGAGCTGGTGCCCAAGGGTCAGTAACTGTTGTTTCTGGCACTGAAAGTGTAGTTGGTGCCCAACGCTCAGGAGTTGGTGCTGGTGTTGTAGGCAAAGACGGAGCCGGTGGCCATGAAGGTGCAATAGGTGTTGGCAGTGGAGGTGAAGACGATATTAGAGATGATGCCCAAGGGTCAGTAACTATTGTGTCTGGCACTGAAGGTGTAGGTGCGGGTGTTGAAGGTGAAGAGGGAGTGGGTGCAGGAGTTGGTGCCCATGGTTGACTAACTTGTAGTATTTGAGGGGTTGGTGCTGGTGCCCAACCATACTGGTATTGAACAGTGATGAAAAGCTTTTGGGCATAAGCAGAGCAATGGTTACTAACACCGCAGATGTACCACTTTCTACCGGGGGTGTTAAGGACTACAGTGTCATTTCCGGAGCTGAGAGCTTGGTTTGCCGGTGGAATGTCACAATTCTTGAAAGCTGTACCGTTTACTTTGAACACATTGTGATATCCTTTAGGGTATTGGAACACTGCCAATTCATTTTTGAGTAAAAAAATATATTAAGAATAGCTTTGAAGTGTGTCTTTTAATAAGCAAACTCAGACATCAAACAAATGATATTGTTATTGAGGTGTCAATGTTCGATTTTAGTCTCGAGGTTTTGTCTTTGAATTTAGTTTTGATGGGGTTCGAACTTAAACCCTTAAATGATCTTAGTAGATAAGAACACTACTCTTTAAACATTTTTTGAAGTTAGATAACAAAATCCCAACACTAAAATAAAATATAAACACTTTAAGAACAATACCACCCAACATCTCAAAAAATAACATTTCAAAAACTGAATTCCCTCTCAAAGTAAATCAACTTCCAAATTAGACAATTGTAAACGCACAGTGCAAAGCTGAATGCTTTACACAAAGAGTGTACTAGTAACAAACTCGTAGAGATTGTTAGAGAAGAATTAAGCATTGAAGATTAATTAAGAATATATTAAGAACTTTAAGAAGAAAATATGGTGAATATACCTAATTTATCACCCACGTAAAATGCTTTATCCTTTGCCCAAGCTTGATAATCGAAATTGATGGTCCATCCGCTATCATCCCCGACGAGATAATCAGTTGCCATAGCCATTGCAGGAAGACAAATGGCTACAACTGAGAGCATAAGAAGCTTGTTCGAAGCCATTTGAAGCTTATAAAATGTAAAATTTATCAAATCCTTTGATTGAAGGATCTAGTTTGGGTAATAAGCAGCATAATTACGGACATATTTATAGTTTGGTATTGGAATACGTAGCTATAGAAAATTAAGAAGTTCCCGAAATTGTGAGGAACCGGCGAAGGTCAGCAGCATATAAACATTGGGTTGTACGTAAATCTGCCGGATTGTATTCAATAATTGGAAGTTAGAATATCTTGCATTGAAAAATCCAAATTGCAATAAGATTGAGAAGATTAAAATAAAAAACATTAAAAATTTTAAACACACGTCACGACTTGGAAACATGCCTGCAGAACTTAATTATAGTTTTTTTTTTCAATTTTATAATTTTTAAATATAATTTTTATTTTATTAATGTTTAGATTGACCAATTGACCAGAAAATACCCTTTTCTTAAAAAAAAATACAAAAATAAACCGATTTTTTTCAAAAATGATGGAAATGGTCAACTTTTACAAAAACGCATTGAACTGGCATCTTTTTTAGGGAAAACACAAAAAAGCGTGTCTAGCTCAGAACTTTTTTCGCTGATGTCAAATAAAACACGTTGACGTGGAAGCATTTTTGTAAATAGCATCCACGTGGGCGTGCTTTTGCTTTTGTTTTCCCATGCCATTTAGGTTTTTTTTTTAAATTAATTATTTAGGGTTAGGGTTTAGGTTTTTTCTTATTTTTTAAGTGTCTAGGTTTAGAATTTTCATTATTTTTTAGGGTTTAAGGGGTTTGAGAAAAATAATTTGTACAGGATGGATTTTGAAAAAATAGTTTTGAGGGGATGGGTTCTGAAGAAATATTTTTGACTAGATGGTTGAGTTTTGTAGAGAAAAAACGTTCTAAGTAGGATGCATAGTCGACAAAAAATCTTGAAAACATTTCAATGGTGGTGTCCTTTTCGATTATTGTTGCTTCTGAAAAAATAAATTTGATGAGATGGCTTTGAAAAAAATCCCAGGATTCCTGAGATGAGGTTTGTGAAAAATGCCCCGAATTGTAATGCCCCAAAAATGATATATTTTGGCTTTGTGAAATGTGACACAAGTGTGTACCTACTTTAGTGTTTTGAGTGTTCTAGGTGTATGTGAGAGGTCTCAAGTTCAAGCCTTAGGCAAATTTTGGTATTTTTTTGAAGTAAGTCTGTTTCTAGAGTAGTGGGCTTATATTTAAGTACTTGTGATTTCATATCAGAATGTGCTTACTGGTCTAGTGGTTAAACAGAGTATTAGTATGTAGGTGGTCTTGAGTTTGAATCCTTGTGTAGGCAATATTTTTGCTCATTTGACCGAGAGAGTTTTGGTTTTCCCAATTTCAGTTTTTCTCTTCCCTCAGAAACTATTGACGTTAAACGCTTTGTTGTTCCCCTCTCTTTTTCGAAACTTACCCTTCTCTTCTCACTTTCTTTCGTTTTTCTTCCCATATCGACTGCAACTGTATTCTTGTTCTTTATTTTGTAGTTTCATGGACAACTTCAGTAAGTATTCATATGTGTTTGAAGTTGAGAATGTTAAGTTTCTGACTAAGGGGTTATTTTGATGTTTGGGCAACATCGTTTCGCTAGGATCGAGACTCTTCCTGTACTGTTTCGTAAGCAAATCGATCTTGAAGCGTTGAAGGTAAGGGTAGATTGGATATCATGTTTCAGGCTAGTTTAATTCATTGTTAAGTGAATAATTGAGAGTTGTGTTGGTTAAATATATGTCTTGGAAAGCTCGAGAATTACTTTTGCATCAATTCAATACCAGGTACACACCCAAAAACACAGAAAACGAGAATCGGTGAAAGCTGAAAAACGAAACTGTCGACGTCACACGAGTGTGTGGTCGCTCGTGTGGTAAGCCATGTGGTAGCACACGTGTAACACCCCAAACCCGTGACCGTCACCGGATTTGACCACAAGGTGTTACCGGGCTTACTTCCCTTATTTCTCTCTTGGAAATAATTAATTTCTGTTCCAGGCAGGCTAGCTAACTGCGTCACTGTTACCTTAAAAAAATCATATCTCGAGTTCTAGAACTCGAAAATCAGTTCCGTAAATTTTCCCTGAAACTAGACTCATATATCCATCCCTGGATTTATTTCTAGAATTTTTGGTCGGGCCAATTGGTACAGTTTATTAGTTAAAGTCACCCATGTTACAGGGGTCGACTACACTGACCTTCGCGCGTTACAACTTGAATATCTCTCTGTACAGAGCTTTAATACTGGTGCCGTTTGTTTTTAAAGAAACTAGACTCAAACTGGAATCTGAAAATATAAGGCATGACTTCTAATTCTTTCTGGATAATTTATAGTAAATTTTCAAAGTCGCGACAGGGGACCCAGAAACCGTTCTGGCCCTGTCTCACGAGAACTCTAATATCTCTCAGTATACTGCTCATATGGTCGTTTCGTTTCGTCCATATAAAAATAGATTCATCAAGGTTAAATTTCATAATTTATTCACTATTTAATTCTACTTCTACTATTTTTAGTGATTTTTTAATCTCATCTCACTGCTGCTGTCCGCAACAGTTACTGCAGTAGACTATGCCAATTTCATGAATCTTTCCTTGGCCTTACTAATCATCCATCATACATGACACAATTTATGGCCACCTTATCAAAATTAAAGTTTCTAAGACTCGTGGCTATAGGTTCTAGCATCCCACTCGACGACCACATAGGCCATTTTCACATGGCTTAAAGTTTACAACCCACGATTCAACAAAACATAATAGCCTATACATGCCAATTGTTCTCCTAGTTCAACTACGAAGACAATACCAAAAGGTTTCCAGCCGGTGTGATGACTTCAACGACGGTTCCGAACGCAAAACAATATGAGTCCAAGAGACCTAAAAGGGGTGACAAGAAAACACCGAGTGAGTTTATAACTCAGTAAGTCATAAGCACTTTACAATTATCCATTAGCTAAATTCATCACAAAGTGAAACAATGAAACAAGGCTAATTGTTCCATCCATATCGAACTATACCATAGTTCCTTAGACCTTTCGGTTCAATCTCGTACCAAGTCATACATTCACATTTCATATTCTATTCAATAAGATATTTGAGTCATTTTTATACACCAACTCATTTTCACCACAATCATACAATTGTAATCATCACATAGATTTAAAGCTTACCAAGCTCAACCCGAGCATGACCATAGTGCCTATTCGCCATGAGCTCAAGGTACTTACCCGATCCGCTATCCGGGATTAACTCGATAATGTCGCTGCTGAGTGCCAATTGTAACATAAGAGCATATAGTGAATCCGCACACTTAGTGCTATATATTTTCAGCTCGCACACTTAGTGCTATATAATTTTCAGCTCGCACACTTAGTGCTATATATTTTCAGCTCGCACACTTAGTGCTATATATTTTCAGTTCGCACACTTAGTGCTGTACAATTTTTAAACCCGCACACTTAGTGCCAATCTTGTCACCGTGTCCATTTATACCCGCATACTTAGTGCCGAGACCAATACCTTATGCATGTTGCTGCCTTTATACATTCAACAATGGCATCATTCCATACACATACATTTTCATTTACACATCAACTCATTTAAACACAATTGCGTATATATTATGGTCAATTTACATCAACACCAAATATATGCTTAATGACTTACCTAGTTTTGGGTAGAACGGTTCCAAATCGGCTACTCGTTTGCTTTCTCCTTTCCTTTGTCCGATTTAGTTCCCCTTTGCTCTTGAGCTAAATCAAACAATTTACCTCTCCATCAAACACAAACATCGGCATTCATATACATCATTATGATTATTGCGAATACTTAACACAACTAAGCTGAAAATTTACTCAATCTCATCTTAATTTATTGCTACTTATTCATCCAAATTTCCAATACAAGGTATTTAACACCTATGCCCATTTATACCCCATATGGCGAATGTTTCATTCATTTCCCAACCAGCCATTCAACAAATTTTCAACCTCATTACCACCCTTTTATGTCTAATTGTCTAAATGAGATCATCAACATGCCTAACTATAGCCGAATGTGCAACATTAATCTAGCATTCCCATTGCATTTAACACTTAACATTTACCACATCTAGGCCGACTTTGCTAGCACACAAGCCTTTGGCGAATGTCCTTGACCTCTAGTCACCCAAAATTTCTTTGTTCTTTAAAATTCATCCAAGACCACATTCGGCACCTCCAACTAATAATTTAGATGTTCTCAAGTTCATTCACAAGTAAAATTATACAACACCTTAAGCATTAAACATTTTCAACATGAAACAATAACATGACCGAATACTCATGCACATACATTCATAAAGGGAACTCAAATGACACCAAAATCTCCTTTCCAAAGTGCATATATGCCCATACATACGGCAACTACCATTCTTGTCTTCCAACCATGAATCCATGAGTTTTGTTATGGGTTAGCTAGACTATACACTTATCAACTTAATCTCAATATCAATTAGTAAACAAAAATCACAATGCATACCTTTCCATTGAAATAGCTATGGCGAATGCCTTGGTTTCTTTTTAAATCTTTCCTTTCTCAATTTCGACAATGAAGAAGAAGAAAGATGAGCATTCCTTCCTTTCTCTCCCTCACTCACGGCAATGGCAAGGTAAAAGGGTGAACAAAACCTTTTTCTTCTTCTTTCTCTCTAGCTACGGCACAATGGGGGCATCCATGCTCATTTTTTTTGTTCATTTCTTTAATGCTAGTTTTTATTCTATTGTTTCCTACATACCCCACTAACATAACATGTTGGAAACATGTTTCCTTGCCCATAATTTTGTCATGGCCGGCCACTATCCTTGTCAAATGGATTATTTGACATGCAACTCCATTTATTTTACTTCATTCCTTTATTAACCTCTTAAAATTAGCCACATATAATTGAATCCTTTCACATGAGCCCTTTTTCTTTCAATTCACATTCAAATTAACTAAATCAAAGAATTAAAAATTCACACATGCATTTTCACATATTTAGACAGTAACTATCATACTCAAATGATTTAGTGACTCGGTTTAGCGGTCCCGAAACCGCTTTCCGACTAGGGTCACTTTAGGGATGTCACAACACGGGCGTGTGATAGACGAACTAGGCTGTGCGCGCGTGACACGGGCTCATGACATGGACGTGTAAGGACTAGCGAGGCCATGTTCGAGACATGGGCTCGACCAATTGGGCCGTATGGGCCACACGAGGCATGTGAGCCCACACAGATGAACCACACGGGCATGTGGGATTTTGGGCCAGGCTATAAATTTAAACTCCCACTATCCAGGGAATTTTACATAAATGAGTGGGATGCATTCCTTTAGGCTATAAATGACCCATATTTCAGCCTTTGATGGCAGAAGTTGGAGCAATAAAAATTGAAGAAGTTAAGAAGAATAAAAGTTGGGGTTGAAGGTATAAGTTGATTTTTCATGTTAATATTTATATGAAGCATTATATTTATTGCATAATGTTTTGATTTTTTGTGTTAATTTTTCGTCTTTTGAATTTCTTTTGATAGATAAATTGGTTGAAAATGAGTAAATGAATTAATGCTATTATTAATTACGATGGTGAGGTCTGTGACACCGAGAACGGCATGACTTTTTTACCAGAGAACACAACGCGACTGGCTTTTAACCAGAACATAGAGTTGACAGAACTTCGTAAAAGAATTAAGCGAAAAATCTTTAGATCTTTTGCAATGAGAGTTTCGCCTATTAAGTATCGATTTTGTGTTTCAGTCGATCCCGTGAGATATGACTCATTTGATATCAAAGGTGCTCGGGGCTTAGAGGCGATGGTGCAGACGCACCTTGAAAGTGGATCACTGTTTCTTGAGTTATATGTGGAATTTTCAAGATTGGATGAAGGACTTGGGTCTTCAACATCTCTTCCTATCCGAGAGGTGAGAACGGTTGAAAATGTTGATATTAAAAAGTTTCCATTATGATATCCCGGGATCATCAATGGGAAGATACTTATCCATCTCAGTGTTATATTTTAATCGTAGGAGGCAGAACACCGAACCATTGGATTTTAGTGGTAGAACGAAATACATGACCCTTACACGACACTTAGTTAGTGGATGGGACATGCACCTTGGTGGGTTGATTTTTGACGCTGTGATATGTTAGTGGATTGATTTTGGACGTTCCAAAGCGTACACGAGAAGGGATGATTTACTCCCTACGACGTCCATCGGTGAGGGGACCTCCAACATGGCTTATGTTAGTGGGTCAGTGAATGAAGATGATAATGAATCCGATGTGGATCCACCCCGATATCCTAATGTCGATGGTTCAGAAGTTCAATTATTTTTTGAACTGCAGCCTATCCCAATTGAACTTGAAGACTGTGAAGGAGGTGATGAAAATGAAGAAGAAGAAGATCCACTGTTCACAACATACTCGTCGCTAGCCTACATGCATAATGTCGATCCTCCAGTAGAGGATGCGTTGGTGTTTGTAGACCTACCACATAGGAAGCTTGGCCACAGAAGTGTATCGTTGGATTCGGGTGATTAAGAAGTAGGTAGGGAGTTTTCCAGTAAATATGGTTTTCTCGCAGC
Organism: Gossypium arboreum; assembly: GCF_025698485.1. Classification (NCBI taxonomy): domain Eukaryota; kingdom Viridiplantae; phylum Streptophyta; class Magnoliopsida; order Malvales; family Malvaceae; genus Gossypium; species Gossypium arboreum. The sequence goes on from NC_069080.1 coordinate 99,813,599, forward strand.
ATTGGAATGATACAACATCAAGAATGGGGTTAACTTTCACATTGTTAAATCCAAATCTGAGAAGTTTGAGGGGAAGTGTGTAGTGCGAGACGACAGCAACTCATGGAAAATTATGGCTTCTGTTAAGAAGAAGATAGGGTTATGGATGATTAAAAAGTTCACCGGTACGCATACATGTGTTGCCTTTGGTAAATTATCACTAGGTTTTGAGGGTTTTATTTAGGGTTTAAGGTTATTTCCAATTAATTTGACGTATTCATGAAGTTGTAGATGTTTAATGGAATCATTCGAAGCCAAATTAAGATATGATTGTGGGCATAATACTACCAATGCTGAAAGCAAATCCGAGGACTTCTTGTTTGTTTTAATTGTCAATATTCGTAATCAATTCAACTACATGCCTTTGTACTACAAGGCATGGATAGCTAAATAGAAGACCTTAAAGAATATGCACAGTGGGTAGGACGCACCATACAATGAGTTATGGTAGTTGTGTCAAGTGCTGGAGAGGTACATACCTGGTTGCATAAAAAATTTTAAAATGGGTCCTGTATAGTATAACAATCGCTTGCTTGGTGGGTGTCGAGTGTTCAAGCGTCTATTTTGGACATTCAAGCAATGCCGAAATGTATTCCAATACTGCAAGTCGTTGGTACAAATAGATGGTACCTTTATGTATGGTAGATATACCCATCGACTGTTGTTGGCTATGGCATAGGATGGTAATCGAAGGATCCTTCTAATCGCGTTTTCAATAACACCAGGGAAGAAAGCATACGACTAGGATTTCTTTTTGTCTAGGTTGAGGTGGCATGTCTACCCCGAACCTTATATATTCGTCATCTTGGATCGGGAAGCTGGAATACTATTCACAATTGAATGATAGGAAAGCCTTTGGGATCGCGCATACCATCAATAGTACCTAAGGCACATTACGTCCAACTATTACCTGCAATATCGGTCTACTATTAAACGATGACAAGTGGTAAACATGGGTATCTGATTGCCACCAGTATTATCTTGTTTGTATTTTTATTCGCTATGCACTTATATTGATAGGGTATGAGATCATGAAGGACCATTTTAATGAGATGTTGGAAATGTTGTGGTCAATTAACTCGGTAGGGGCAACATATCTCAAAAACATACCATTTGAACAAGGGACACAGGCATACGACGATGGGCTATGATATGGCCACAAGACATCGAACCTGGTGGAATGCATCAATTCTATTTTAAAGGGAATACGTCATTTGCTGATAACTGCAGTTGCGAAAGAGATATACTTCTATTTGGCAGAATTGTTCCCAAAGTTAGCAACGAGTTATGCCGGGCAATTGCAAGGAGGCCATGTATGGTGCCCGACGGTAGTGGAAGAAATTAATAATGGTAAGGCACGAGCAAATTGCATTCATGAAGTTTGTCACTCGAGCGATGACCTATGGTTTCAGGTGACGGAGTTCGACAAGCCAGACCAAGGTATTGCCAGGGGGTGTATCGGGTACACTTGAGAAATAGGACTAGCGACTGTGGGATATTTGATTTAATTCGTTATCTATGCGCTCATGCAATTGTAGGTTGTATGATATCTATTTGGATCCCATGAGCTTTATCGACGAAGTGTAAAAATTAAAAAACTCGTACAATGTGTGGAGACATGTGTTCCCGCCGGTCCTAAATGAACATATGTGGTTGCTTATGTAACACCCCTATCTCGTAACCGTTGCCGGAATAGGTAAGGGTATTACCAAATAGACAGAACATTATAGATCAATACAGAATCACATATTAATGCATAAACAATTCAACAATTCATCTCTTCTAGAGGTCTCCAAGACCTAAGACATACTTTTAGAAAAGGTTAGAACTAAACCGAACACATTCAAAATTTTTAGAACTTAGAGAAATTTTTCAATTCTGTTGAGGTCACACGCTCGTGTGACCAGGCTGTGTTTCTTACACGAGCACTAGACACGCCCACGTGATCCAACCGTGCCAAAATAGAGCTTAAATACTGACTTATTCCCACGGCCAACAGACACGCCTGTGTGCCACGACCATGTGATTCTTATCTAGCTACTGACTTAAGCCCATGGCCAACAAACACGCCCGTGTACTATGGCCGTGTGGCACAATGCAGGCTTGGTTTAAGCCAATTTGCCACCCCTTTATGGGTCATTCCTACAAGCCAAATTAAACAACATTTCTAAAAAAATATTTAGCCAATTTCATGCTCAGAACATGCTTCATTAGAACTATTTCATCATCATTAAACAACTCATTTAAACCATACCAAAACTTAACACAAACATACCATTTGATAGCCAACTTTTATTGTATAACCTATATTTACAATTCAAAATTTAATACGTAAACCTTCTAGCCTATACATGCCATACTTTAAAATATTTACACTTTCAAGAGTACCAAAATGAGTTCGATAGTGTAGTGATGATCCTCGACTATCCCCGAGCCTTCAGTAGCTACGATAACTGTAAAACAGGCAGAAATCACATATATTAAGCTACAAAGAGCTTAGTAAGCCAAATACAATTGGTTTAACTACTAAAGCATATAAGTACAATTCAACCATAAAGATTTATAGTCATTTCATAGAATAATTCATAAGCTTAACCGTACTCCTTTGTTTGCTTTTATGTCATGCTTTATTTCCAAATTCCATGCATATTTCACAGAGATAGAGTCTTTCATATTCAAAATTTTAGTACGATTCATACGTACTTGTATAGGTTATACATTTCATAAACTCATTCTCATATTTCGTACTCTTTCATCAGATGGTTCAGAAACGATACAGATATTCGTAAACAAGTACAACGCCGACGTCCTGGACGTGGTCTTACATATAATTCAATATCGATGCCTCTATCCCAGAAAGGGTATTATATAAAATCAGATACGATGCCGATGTCCCAGACATGGTCTTATTTGTAAATATCAATCGAGGCCTGTGTCCCAGACACGGTCTTACATGATATCTCATATAGATGTCAACGTTCCTTTAGAAGCATACAAAGCTTTTCGGATACCAACATATTAAAAGAATTTACTCAAAAGGTATTCATCAAGCTCTCAAGACTATCCAATACAAATTAAAGTTTGTATATGCAAAATTTAATCAGTTTAACACGTAATTGTAATTTACTCAAAAGTAGCTTTCTAATAAATTCAAATTCAACTATTTTGCACTTTTCATTTTAGCCCTTACATTTTCACACTTTGACAATTTAGTCCATTTTTCACAAAATCACAAATATGCAAAATTCACCAAGACTATAGCTTGGCCGAATATACATGGCTTCCATACAAGCCCAAATAACATATTTAATTCACAATTTAGTCCTTCAAAACCTCATTTTTACAAATTAGCCCAAATAGCTCTATTTCATCAAAATTCAAAGATAAAACTTATAAATCATCTACCAAGCATTTATGATTCATTCAAAAAAATCACAAAACTCATGATATCAACAATGGCATTTCATGAAATCTTTAACAGAAACAGAAATTCAGACATGGCCTTTGAAGAACATGAAACAACAATCACAGAAACGTAGAAATTATCAAAAACGGTTGAAAATTCATACCTTAATCAAGATGAACAAGGGCCGAACCCTAAATAAGATTATTTCTTTCTTTTTCCTTTGATATTCGGTAAGAACAACCTATTATGGACACATTTCATGTTTATTTTTATGTAATATATCATTTATACACTTTTTACCATTTTAGCCTTGCTAATAAAACATTAATTTCCATCCACTAATGTTCATAATTGTCCATACCATATAACAATGGTCTAATTGCATCTTAAAGACCTCATATTTAACAAGACAAATTAATTAGGCACTTAATCAAATAGAAAGCTACTTTTGCATTTATTGCGATTAAGTCATTTTTCATAATTAAGCACCGAAACAAACAAATTAAATCACAGAAATTTCGCAGATATAAATTCACATATCACAAACACAGAAAATAATATTAAGATATTTTTCAAACTCGGATTTGTGGTCCCGAAACCACTATTCCGACTAGGGTCAAAACCAGACTGTTACAACTTATATTGCTTGCTTCCTCTATTTAAGTTGTTACCTGATAGAGATTTGTGTCGCAAACCAAAAAGTTAACCATGCTTGACCTGAATATGCGAAAACATGGATATTCGAGAGTGCTCAAACTAGCCGAGGTTATGCGGATATTGTAGGAACCCGGGTAATACAATGTCGTCTTGTCCACATCGAAGTTAAACATTATAATATGTCTTCATAGGAATTGTTAGCCATTGTTAATCCAAAATAAATTTAATATTTGTTCATGTGAATTTTCAACAAAAACATTTGATATTTCTATTCAAATCAAATCTTATTGCAATGCTATGTGAAAAAAGTCAAGGTAAATTCGAATTTTGATTAGGGTTTAATGGATAGCTAAATCAGATAGTGTACAAAAAAAGATTCAAAAGAACTTATATTAATTTAAATGATACAATTTACAATTCATCAATACATATGCCAATCGAAATCTATGCCACATTGGGGTTGTCGATGATTACATGCTGGATTCTATCTAGGTTCAGCTTTCGGCCGAGGTTATGGTTGTTGGGGTTCGCCTTCGATCGATGAAGACCCTTGAATTCCTACAACCTCTGGTCTATACCTGGGTGGCTGGGAAGATGATCCACCCTTATAGAATAATGATGCCAGAGGCGTTTGTGTCACCTATGACGAATGAGCGTAACTACGTTGAGTTCCATAATCTGATGGGATAAAAAATGGACTCCCCATTGATGCCTCATGCATAGATGACCTATACATCATCGTATGCGTCACCATCATCAGGAAATGAGATGACCCACTAAATGTAAGACCCCTAACCCATATCCGTCGCCAAAATAGGGTTTCAGAGCATTACTGAATAACCATAATCTAAATCATTCATTTCCAAACATTTCAAAAATCATAATATAATTCATCATTAACATGTATAGAGTCCCTTATCCAAGTTATTGAGGGTTTAAAAAAACTTTAGAAATGATTTAGGACTAAATTAGGAACATTTGAAAAAATTAAGAAAAAGTTAAAAAAATTCCAACTACAAGGGTCATACGGTCGTGTGGCTAGGCCGTGTGACTCACATGACCAAGTCACACGCCCATGTGTCTGGTCATTTGGGCATTCGAAGAAGGGACACACGGTTGTGTCCCAGTCCGTGCCTGTGTAACTCATTGACTTGGGTCACATGACCAAGCCACACGCTTGTGTGTCAGGCCGTGTAACCCTCGAAAATGGCCTCGCACGCCCGTGTGTGAGCCATGTGTCTCACATGGCCAAGTCACATGCCGGTGTGTCTGGCCGTGTGGACCTAAAATATGCCTTAAACAACAAGTTTACCATTTCCTACTTGCTTGGGTCTTAAGAAACTTAAAAACCATTAGTTTAACTTGTACAAAACACAATCAAACACACTCAAAACATGCCAAAACAATCATCCTAGGTGACTAACCAATGTACCCTCATTGGTACCATATTTATATAATCAAAACTTATCATCAATACATCATTCAAATCAAAGTTTTAAACATGCCAAAATCCATCAATTTGTCCTAACTCATATCTACCCAAAACATCACTTATATTAACAAATACTTAACATGTCTTAGGTTCAAAACAACATGCCAAATTATGGCTTCAAACACAACATATGATTATATACATACCAAACAACATTATATTCAAACTCAAGTACATAACATATACCAAATTGATTAAAAACACAAACGCATCTTAGGTACATGCCATTACAAAAGATAAACATCACCACATTTGAAATCGAGATCGTTGCTGGATGCTGAATCGACGATTAAAAGAGAAGTACCTAACTTGCGCACGGAAAGCAAAGCCGTACGCTGAGTAAAACTCAGTGATATTTCTATAATCCTAACAATTAAAGACATAATAATACATGAATGCTCAACTTAAATTTTTAATCAAATTATTAACTAAGCATAACATTACAAGATATCATCATTTCAATTTCATACATATTAATGCATCATTCTATATTGTATTCAGTTTTTCACATGATTTCCTACTTGATTTTGTAACACCCCTAACCTGTATCCATCCCCGGACTAGGGTTATGAGGCATTACCAAACATATCAGAACATTTTATAATCAATTCACAAATATCATCCACACATCATGGCATCATAGTCAAACATCATCACAAAGTCCCTTTCTTAGGTCAACGAGACCTTAAACATGCATTAGGACCTAGGACTAATCCAAACACATACAAAATTTCTCGGAACCAAACAAATTTTCAAATTTATAAAGGTCACATGCCCATGTGAACAGGCTGTGTGACTCACACGGCATTAGACATGCCTATGTGTCTAGGCCGTAGCGAAACAGGGCATACATTCTAACTTATCCACACGACCACAACACTCACTCTTGTGCTAGGCCGTGTAAAAATTAGGGAGGCTACTGAGTTGGCCACATGACCTAGCACACGCCCGTGTGTGCAACCATGTGGTCTGCCTAGGCTCACTTTGAACTGGCCCTCGAGTGACATGGCAGAGACACACACACGTGTCCCTTCCTGTGTGGGCAAAAAATAGGCCATTTACAAGGCCCATATGCCACCCATTTTGGGTCCTCCCTACAAGCATCAATTAAGCATCAATTGCACCATAATTTCAACAATTTCAATCATAAAACATTCATCATTCATGTCATATAATCACCAACCAATTTCATCCTTATTATCCAAACCAAAAATACCAAAATCACATACCAAACTCATCCATTCATACATGTCATTATCCCAATTTTTCACATCCATTCTCATATCAAAATCATACCATTTCCATAACTAATTCACATAACTAACTTACCAAATTGACCATTTCTCACTATGCTATTTATGCACATCAAAACATACTATTTCTTAACACAACTTATATACCAAAAACCAAACCAAATAGAAACTTTAATCTAGCCATATCACATGGCGTGATATACACTTCGAAAATCATAATTAAATACTTCTAGCCTATACATGCCATACTTCAATATTCACATTTTCAAAATGCACCAAAATAGATTTCGATAGTGTAGTGATGATCCTCGATGATCCCCGAGCTTTCGGTAGCTTCGATAATCTATAAAATAATTGAAAAACAAGCAAAGTAAGCTTTCAAAAGCTTAGTAATCCATATGCAAATTAACTTATCACATAACACAATTCGAAACCAATTCATTCATGTAGCTCATGGTAAAATATAATCATATATCCATTTGTCTCATATAGCTCATTTGATTATAATTCACTCACATATAACATATGTCCACAAATGTACATATACTTGCCTTTCATTCTCAAACATGATATACATTTCAAACGTACCTAAATTGGATACACATTCACAAAGTCATTCGTTCCTCGGAATGCCTTTTGAACCGTACAGAATCAAATAGGATACGCGGATAACTCAGAAAACTCATACAATGACAACATCCCAGGCGTGGTCTTACATGTAATCAAATATTGATGCTACTGTCCCAGACAGGGTCTTACACGAAATCAAATACTATGCTGATGTCCCAAACATGGTCTTACACGTAAATCTCAAATTGATGCCAATGTTCCAGGTGTGGTCTTACACAATAACACACCTCTGAATCCTATGTCATGACATATGTATCCTAACTATTCCTGTGGTTCGTATAGGGCTTCTCGGACGTCGTCACATTATCAGAACTTTCTCAGATTTCTCATATTTAACTCAAATAGCCATTCATCCTTATTCAATAGCATATAAGCAATAATAATTCAATTCAAAACACATTTATTTGTATATCGACTTACCTCGTACAAGAATGAACGGAAACAAACGGCTATTCAACTACTTTCGACTTTCCTCGATCTAATTCTGTTTTCTTTGGTTTTTGATCTATATACATTCAAATTTAACTCTTTTATTCAACAAATCATTCAATTCAATCCATATGCATATATTTAGGGCATTTTACAAATTAGCCCTCACATTTTCACATTTTAACTCTTTAGTCCCTAATTCATAAAATCACAAAATAATTTCATATTACACATGCTAGGTTGGATTTTCCTCTAGCCCATATAAGCCCATATATTTCATTTCTTTCACATTTTAGTCTTTCAAAATCTCATTTTCACAATTTAGCCCAAATTACTCAAATTCATCAAAAATTCAAATACAAAACACATTAATCTAACACATGTCTTTCATTTTTCATCAATTAACATCACAAAGCTCACAATTTCATCAATGGCTCAACTCAAAATCTTGATCAAATTTTAAAAATTCAAGCATGGGCTAGCTAGGGAACTAAGCAACAATCACAAAAACATAGAAATCATCAAAAACTGAGTATTTTCGGCCAATAAGATGATAATGTGACTAAAATTTGATTTTGTTTTATTTTATTAACCTTTATTAACATAATTACAAAAATGTCCTTGATTAATAACCTTTAACACATAATAATTCATGTCCATGAAAGTCCATTAACATTAATCATGGCATATTCACATCATAAGGACCGTACATTAATATGCCATAACAATTCGGCACTTTAACATATAGTATGCTACTTTTGCATTTTACGCGGTTAAGACTTTTTATCAAATCGAGCACACAAACGATAAAATTAAATCATGGAATTTTCACATATATCAATTCACATATTATAAGGACGGAAAATAATATAAAAATATTTTTTAACTCGGATTTGTGCTCCCGAAACCACTATTCTGATTAGGGTCTAAACCAGGCTGTTAAAGATTTGGCTTAAACAATTATCTCAATTCCCATCACTTGCTATATAAATAGCTTTCCATATATCAATCAACATTTTATTTGTACAATGACACAACTCATTCCACATTCAATTCATGAGTACATAACTCATATATTTCTTTTGTTCACAACATATTTCACATTTCATTTTTCAATCTATTATTTCATTTCCATCTCACATACCTTGCCATCTCAATATCAGTATAGAACTTTATTATTTATTTTCTCCTATTAACACGACTCGGACTCGAATGGATACACGAATCTAACCAACTCACTAGTTTGGCATCCAGTGCCTCATCGGATAAATCTGAAATAATAACTGTGCCCAGCACTATATAAATTGATACCCAGTGTTTTATCGGTTAAACCGAAGCAAATTGGCACCCAGTGCCTTATTGACTCAAAGTCGAAGAAATCCCTGAACTTTTCCTATCCTATGACATGCTATTTATATCCAACTCTGCCCGATACAGGTAATAAGGTATCATTTCACTTTTGAAATACAACTAATTGAATTCTCATATTTAACATTATCACAATTACACATATATTCATTTCAAATATCCAATTACTCAATACATTCATAACACATGCCAAATCAATCTCATTCAATCAACTATACATTCAATTCAATTATAAAGCACATTAATTCTTACCTCCAATGCTTACCATATGTAATAATTTCAATGCAATAATTTACAAATTAGTTTGAATTATAGAAACACAAACCGTGGATTCCAAGCTATTCGACGTCGATTTTATCCTTCTCCTTTTTAGTCAAGGATTCCGGTACGACGTTAGCTACGGAATTAAAACAATTAAAATACATTAATACAACACAAATCAATTTCACATTAAATATTTCAATTTTTTCTTAATATTTGCTTAGATTCCAATTTAGCCCTTAAACCGAAACTAATTTTTATTTTTCATAATTAACTCCATATTTTTATACTAATTTCACTTTAAGCTTAATTTAGCACCCTATTTTCAATTAAATTCCTAAATTTTATTTTTTTACAATTTAGTCCTTATTGCTCAAAATTTACAATTTGTTCTACAATTTAATCATTTTCCATTTCTAGCTTAAAAATCTATCAATTTAATCTCTAATACTAAAACTATTTAATAATAACAACATTTAAAATCTTAGTCAATGCTAAAATTTCAACATGGGTCGGGTAGTACTAAACACTGGGATTCCAAAATATAAAAATTATAAGAAAATGGACTAAATTGACTAACCAATTGAAGTTTGAAACTTAAAAACCCTTAGGTCTTGCGCCTTTCCCTCTCTTCTTTCTCTTTTTCTTTTGCTTTCTTTTTAATTTTGCATGTTCTCTTTCTTTCATTTCCTATTTTGTTTTATTATACTAACTATTATTATTATTTAATATATATATACATATCAATTTCATTTTATTAATTATAATATATAACATATATATATATTAAACTATTATATATATAATACAACATTAATGTCATCTACCACATTAAAAATTTAGATAATTACTACTTTAGTCCCCCTATTAATTTTTAATCTATAATTCAACTTTCACCCTATATGCGATTTAGTCCTTATACTATAATAACTCTTAATTAAGGCAAATTCGCTTAACCGAAACCGAATTAACTACGCAACTAGCTTTGTAAATATTTATTAAAAACTTTTGCAAGTCTAATTTATGGGAACAGAGTCCCAGCAATGCACTTTCTTACACCCCTGACCAGGGATTTAAATTACGGTTGCGGTCGCGTTTTCGGCCGTGTTGCGTTTATCGCGGTTGCGGAGATAACGGATGCTATTGCAGTCACTGTGGATGTCGCGGCCGTGAATTTTTTTAAAATTCGCGCAACTTACTGTAAAACAAAATAATTATAATTATAATTATAAAAAGTCACTTTTAATGATTTTTAGAGTGTTTTCTAACACTTATTAGAAGGTTAAAAGAATATTAAACTTGAGTAATACAGTTAACATAATCCGACTCAGAAAGGTAGGAATCTAACAATTTAATAACATGAAAAAAATTAGAACCTATTGTTAATGTGAAACACTTTACAGAGATATTCATCATGACACAGTAATTTTTAAAAAATGAAAACACGGATTGTGACAGCCCTAATGTGACCCTAGTCGGGAAGTGGTTTCGAGGCCACAAAACCGAGTCATAAAAATAATTAGCTGTCATATTTGATGCTTATTATATGTATATATGCATGTGTGAAAATTTTATATTTGAATTTTGTTTAATTGTAGGTGAATTTTAGTAAATAGGACTTATGTGAGAAAATTTAGAAATGTGCTAGGCAAATGTAAAGTGGCCTATTAATGCATGTTATAGAAATGGTGGGTTTGCATGTCAAATTGCCCAATATTTGAGCTAGTGGCCGCCATGCTATGGGGCATAGCATATTTTAAGCATGGTGTGCTAATGTGGTATGTAGGAAACAATAAAATAAAAAGCTAGTAATAAAGAAATGGAAAAGGAAAACGATGAAAACAAAGAAAAAAAAATGTCCATCCTTTTCATTCTTCTTGACCGAAATTCAAAAGGAAAGAAAGGAGGAAATGTTGAAGAGATTCGCCATGCTTGTATCTAGGTTAAGGTAAGTTTGATGTTGTTCCATGAGATTCATGCATATTTTTGATGTTAGTTTGAGTTCTACCTAGCCCATGGTTTAAATCTTGCTATGTGATGAAGATGATACTCAGCCATGGTTGTTGTTTTCTTGGTTGGCGTTTGTTTCATGCTAAATCTAGATCAACAATGGGGGTTGTCATTTAGGTTAAGATCAAAGAAATTAATCTTGTTAAATCTTTGAACTAATAATGCCCATATGTGTGATAGCCGAACATAGACTTTATTTAAAGTCTTGGTCAAAGGCAGTTAAGTGTTTTGGAAATGATTAAGCTAGGTGTTTGATCTTTTGGTTGGCATAGTACATAAAATGTTGCTAGATGGAGAAAAAATTACCAGACAAGAGGTGTGCTAAGGTCGAATATAATTTTGTATATTAATGAGTAATGCATGTGTTGAATTGATGGAATGGAGAGGATGTTTTAATAGTGCATATATGTGTATTAGCCAAGTTTTGAACTTGAAACAAAATGGTATTTGGTCAATACAAGTGACCATACTTGTAGAATGTATTAAGTATGCAATCGGCCTCAACATAGACATGCATGTTCGCCACACGAATGAATGCATAGATTGATGTTGTGCATTCGGCTATAGGTAAGCATAATGATGATCCTATCTTGACTTAGACAATCAGCTCAAGGAGAATTTGTTAAGTGCTTAGTTAATTGATATTAGGTTAATGATGTGTGTATTTGGTCATAAAGGTGCACATGAGGAAATGTTTGATTAATTGTACTAAATTGCTCAATGTGATTAAAAATGCCTATGACCATTTTGTATTTGAGCTAAAGGTGGCCATATGACCTATCAAACTCCTTGTCATATTCGGCCACAAGCAAGCATAATGAGACTTTAATAAGTTAAATTTGTTTGGATTAGCTCAAGAGCTTAGAGGACCATAGTTGGATAAGGGAAAGGAAAAAGTGATCGAATAGCACCAAATTGTTCGACCACCTCCGAGGTAAGTTTTGAGTAATAGAACTTAGATTATGATTCGATTAGATTATGTCACAAGCAAATCAAAATCATGCTCTTTGTATGTGGCTAATAAGCCGAAATTTGTAAGTGTGATAAGTGTCTTGTGTTTGAGCTTTGGTAATGAAAATGAAATATGGTTGTGTCATGATTTATTGATATATGCGCATGGTTATTCGAATGATATCCGGGCTAAGTCCCGAAGGCTTTTGTGCTAAGTGACTATATCTGGACTAAGATCCGAAGGCATTTGTGCGAGTTACTATATCCGGGCCAAAACCCGAAGGCATTTGTGCTAGCGACTATATCCGGGCTAAGTCCCGAAGGCATTTATGCTAGTGACCATATCCGGGCTAAGACCAAAGGCCTTGTGCGAGTGGTTATATCCGCTAAATCAAGATACTTGGGTTGGGAATGAGCGATCTTGCTGTAATAATTTCAATTAATACGCTCGTAAAATCCCAACAATGAGGTATGTTTTGTACATGCATTGGATTAATTGGTTCCTTTTAAGTAGTATTCGCTCGATCGATTAATGAACTTAGGCCTTGGGCTAAGTTGATCTTTGTGTGTGAATATAAGGGTTGGTAATGTGAAGTAAGTATGATATTGAGAATTTGTGCATATGAAATTATCCGTTTAGCCATATGAATGCTACATTTTAGTTATGTCTAATTTTATGGCTCAAAACTTACTAAGCATTAAATGCTTACTCCGCTTCTTTGAATCTACTTTTATAGATTTTGGTTCGTCACTATCGGACTCGGGATTATTGAAGTCAAGTCGCCCACACTATCAAAGCCCTTTTGGTACACTTTTGGTTGAACTTTGAAATGGCATGTATAGGACTACCCTTTTGATGTTGGTCATGTACCTTTCGGTATTGTACAAATTTGGATAGCCATGCGAAAATGGCTTATATACATATTTTGAGCATAATATTATAATCATCTTGTATGTATATGGTTATTGAGAGGTGTGGATGTGCTTGGAAATGATTGGCCATTGGAATGGTTAATCACAATCATGTTTTGTGCTATATATGCTAAAGGGTTAGTTAAATCATGGAAACTATGTAATAGGTAAAGTCTACCCTAAAGCGGATCTTGACAGCAGCGATGGTGTGAATTTGAAAAATCACTAAAAATAGTAGGAATGGATTTAAATAGTGAATAAATTATGTAATCGAACCTTGATGAATCTAATTTCATATGGAAGAAACGAAACGGTCATATGAGTCGGATTTTAAGACATATTTAAGTTTTCGTGAAATAGGACCAGAACGGTTTCTGGATTCCCTATTCCAACTTCAGAAATTCATTACAACTTAACTAGAGATAATTAGAAGTCATGCAATATATTTATAGATTCCTTTTCGAGTCTAGTTTCTATAGAAATAAATGACATCAGTATTGAAGCCCTGTACAGGGAGATATCCAAGTCGTAATGCATGAAGGTCAGAATAGTCGAACCCTGTAACAGGGGAGACTTTAACTAATAAAATGTACTAATTGGTTCGACCAAAAATTCTAGAAAAAAATTTGTAGATGGACATATGAGTCTAGTTTCAGGAAAAATTTATGGAACTGGTTTTTGAGTTTTGGAACTCGAGATATGATTTTTAAGGTTGCAGTGATGCAGTTAGCCAGCTCGTCTGAAAATTTAAAATGGACTGTGCAAATAAGTGATTTAAGTCTGCAAACCCCCTCGTGTCCGACTTCGACAATGGTCTCGGGCACGGGGTGTTACAATTTAACTGGTATCAGAGCTACGGTTTAGTCGATTCTAGGACTACCGTACTACGTTTGGGTCTAGCTATACATGCCATTATGTGATTATTTGATAGTGTGGTGATTTCTGACATTTGCAAATGTGTGTATTTATAGTAATGGATCCCGATCCTGACCGAGCGGTAGCTGATGATCTTGAGAGTGTAGCGCCTGCTCCCTCACAAGGGACAGCGCCGGCGGACTCTCAACCTATTGCTAGTAATCTGAATGATGAAGCTAGACAAGCTTTTTATAGCGTGATGAATGATTGGTTCAACCAATACATTCGAACTAATATGGTGTTCCACAACCTCCATTCCGAAAAACACAACCCCAAGACCTACCATACCTCCGTGGCCGACCAAATAAGGTCAAATAAGCCCCAGTTGATGAAATCCGAAAACACGGGCTCTTGAATTTAAAGCTACGGACAGCGATGATCTTGAGCAAGCTGAATTTTGGTTGGACAACACTATCCGGGTTTTCGATGAGCTATTTTGCACACCGATGAGTGCCTAAAGTGTACTATCTCCTTGCTACGTGATTACGCCTACTATTGGTGGAATCGTTGACTTCTGTTGTGCCCAGAGAGCAAGTAACTTGGGAGTTCTTCCAAACCGAGTTTGAAAGAAGTATATCGATCGAGATTCATTGACCAAAAGCGAAGGAATTTCTTGAACTCAAACAAGGTTCCATGTCGGTTCTGACTATGAGCGAAAATTTGTGAGGCTTAGCCGATCTGGCGAATGCATTTCTTGAGAGGCCGTGATGTAAACGTTTGAAGATGGACTGAATGATGATATAAAGTCGTGTGTTGGCATTTTAGAAATCCGAGAATTTGTGGTACTCGTCGAGCGAGCTTGCAAAGTCGAAGAGCTCGAGATGGAGAAAAGAAAAGCTGATATGGGAGCAAAGGAGTTTCGTAAGAGGTCTTCGGGGAGGCCCTTTCAACAGTCATCGAAGAAATTTAGAGATGATTTAGGCCGATCTAGAAACACTTCGGGCTTTTCTAGACGAGATCGTGATCGATCCCTTGTGAGTGCACGAGTCACTTCGGTCGCCAGTGTTGGAACTGATCGTCGAGACAGAGCGGAGTGCTAGTATTGTGGTAAATGGCATTCAGGGAGTTGTAGATTCTATGACCGCTCCTGTTACAAGTGCGGGTCAGTTGACCACTTTATTAAAGATTGCCCGAGGTTGTCTGAACAGAATGTAAATCAGAGTGGGAAACCGGGTGCTACCACTGCTCGAGGTAGACCATCTAGAAATACGGGCAATGCTAGTGGTGGTCAGAGAGGATCTAGAGATGCAACGACCGGATCCGAGGCTTGTGCTCTGCTAGGGCTTATGCTATCTGCGCATGCGAGGATGCTTCCTCGCCGGATGTTATTACTGGTACTTTTACACTCTTTGATACTAATGTGATTGCTTTGATTGACCTGGTTCTACTCATTCTTATATATGTGAAACCTTAGCATCCATAAGACTTTACCTATTGAGTCTCTTGAGTTCGTAATTCGGTGTCAAATCCTTGGGTCGTTCGTGCTTGTCGACAAAGTGTGTAAGAAATGTCCCTAGTAATTCGAGGTTCTGTTTTCCAGTGGACTTGATGCTTTTGCCGTTTGATGAATTTGATGTTATCCTCGGTTTAGATTGGTTGACCGTGCATGATGCGGTTGTGAATTGCAAAAGCAAGACTATTGA
The DNA here is from genome assembly GCF_025698485.1 of Gossypium arboreum. Lineage (NCBI taxonomy): Eukaryota > Viridiplantae > Streptophyta > Magnoliopsida > Malvales > Malvaceae > Gossypium > Gossypium arboreum. The sequence goes on from NC_069080.1 coordinate 99,829,565, forward strand.
TTTGAGGTGTGCAAATAACGAGATAATCCGAGTTGAGTCTACGGACTTAAAGGGGTTGCCAGCTGTAATATCATCAATGTGGCCCAGAAATATGTAAGAAAGGGGTGCGAAGCATACCTTGCGTATGTACTTGATGACAAAGAGTTAGAAAAGAAACCCGAATCTGTGCCGGTGGTTTGTGAATACCCGGATGTTTTTCCCGAGGAATTACCGAGTTTACCACCTATTCGGGAGGTAGAGTTTGGTATTGAGCTTGTACTTGGGACTACGCCGATTTTGATAGCTCCGTATCGTATGGCACCAACCGAGTTAAAAGAGTTGAAAGCTCAGTTGCAAGAATTGACGGATAGAGGTTTCGCTCGACCAAGTTTCTCACCTTGGGGTGCACCAGTATTGTTTGTGAAAAAGAAGGATGGAACCATGAGGTTGTGCATTGACTATCGTCAACTGAATAAGGTGACAATAAAGAATAAATATCCGATGCCACGTATTGACGATTTGTTTGATCAACTAAAGGGAGCCTCAGTGTTTTCAAAGATAGATTTGAGATTGGGTTATTACCAGTTGCGAATTCGAGATTCGGATATAGCCAAAACTGCTTTCAGAACGAGATACGGTCACTATGAGTTCTTAGTGATGCCGTTTGGGCTCACTAATGCCCCTGCGGTATTTATGGATTTGATGAATCGGATCTTCAGACCGTATTTGGATCGGTTTGTAGTCGTGTTTATTGATGATATTTTGATTTATTCAAGAAATGAAACCGATCATGCTGAACACCTGGGATTAGTGTTGCAAATTTTACGGGATAAGCGGTTATATGCTAAGTTCATGAAGTGTGAGTTACGGTTAAGAGAGTTTAGCTTCTTGGGTCATGTGGTATCCGCGATCGGTATTTGAGTTGACCGAGCAAAATTTCAACCATACTTAGCTGGAAGCCTCAGAAATATTCTTGAGGTTCGAGCTTTTTGGGACTTGCTTTACTACCGACGGTTTGTGAAAGGTTTCTCGATGATAGCCACACCAATGACGAAATTACTTGAAGGATGTTAAGTTTGAATGGACGAAAGGTGTCGAAAAAGTTTGAACAATTGAAAACTCACTTGACGGAAGCTCCAATACTAGTGCAGCCCGAATCAGGCAAGGAGTTCATCATTTATAGTGATGCATCCCTACTTGGGTTGGGTTGCGTATTGATGCAAGAAGGTCGAGTTGTGGCCTATGCGTCGAGACAACTAAAGCCACATGAGAAAAATTATCCGACCCATGATCTCGAACTAGCTGCCATCGTATTCGCTTTGAAAATATGGCGACACTACTTATTTGGTGAGAAGTGCCATGTATATTCGGACCACAAAAGTCTCAAATATTTGATGACTCAAAGAGACTTGAATCTGCGACAAAGACGTTGGCTCGAGTTGTTAAAAGATTATGAGCTTGTCATTGATTATCACCCGGGAAAGGCTAATGTGGTTGCGGATGCCTTAAGTCGTAAATCACTTTGCTTTATTTAGCGATGAATGTACACTTGTGCATTCTATCCGACAATGTGTTAGTGGCAGAATTAAAGGCCAAACCATTATTGATTCATCAAATTCGTGAAGCCTAGAAAGTCGATGATGAATTGGCTGCAAAACGGGCTGAATGTGTTCCGAATATGGAATTAGAGTTTCAAATTGATAATGACGATTGTTTGAGGTTCAGAAGTCGGTTGTGTGTTCCAAGAAATTCAGGACTCATTTCGATGATTACGAACGAAGCTCATTGTAGCCGAATGTCAATTCACGGGAAGTACGAAAATGTACAACGATCCGAGACGTCGGTTTGGTGGCATGGTATGAAACGAGACATTTTCGATTTTGTTTGAAGTGTTTAATATATCGACAAGTGAAGGCGGAACATCAAGTGCCTACGGGTTTACTTGACCGATCATGATACGAATGGAAATGGGATCGAGTCACGATGGATTTTGTATCCGGTTGCCATTGTCGACAAGTAAGAAAGATGCGATTTGGGTTGTTGTTGATAGACTGACTAAGTTGGCTCACTTTATCCCCGTACGCACGGATTTTTCAATGGATAAACTAGCTGAATTGTATGTTTCTCAGATTCTGAGATTACACGGGGTACCTACTTCTATTGTGTCGGATAGAGATCCGAGATTCACCTCACGATTTTGGAATAAATTGCAAGAAGCTTTGGGTACCAAGTTGCATTTTAGCATCGCTTTTCACCCCCAAACCGATGGTCAATCCGAGCGGATAATTCAGATACTTGAGGATACATTGAGATGTTGCATCCTCGAGTTTAGTGGTTCATGGGAGCGGTATTTACCTTTGATTGAATTCGCTTACAACAATAGTTTTCAATCAAGTATTAAGATGGCACCTTACGAGGCTTTGTACGGTCGTAAATGCCGTGCACCATTGTTTTGGACCGAGCTCGGTGAAAGTAAAATTTTTGGAGTTGATTTGATTAAAGATGCTGAACAGAAAGTAAAAGAAATCCGTGAAAGTCCGAAGGCGACCACAGATCGCCGTAAGTCGTCGCGGATTTGAAACGAAAAGACATTGAGTATCGGTGGGAGACAAAGTGTTTCTTAAAGTTTCACCTTGGAAAAAGATACTCAGATTTGGCCGTAAGGGCAAATTGAGTCCGAGATTCATTGGGCCGTATGAAATCTCCGAACGAGTTGGTCCAGTTGCGTATAGACTGATTTTGCCCCCTGAACTTGAAAAGATTCACGACGTCTTTCATGTTTCGATGCTTCGACGTTATAGATCTGATCCATCGCACATAATTAATCCATTAGAGGTTGAAATTCAACCTGATATGAGTTATGAAGAAGAACCGATTCGTATCCTGGCTCGTGAAGTGAAAGAGTTATGAAACAAAGGGTTCCTTTAGTAAAAGTGTTATGGCTCAAACACGGAATAGAAGAAGCTACTTGGGAGACTGAGAACTCTATGAAAGAACGATACCCAAACCTATTTACCGGTAAGATTTTCGAGGACGAAAATTTCTGAAGTGGGGGAGAGTTGTGACAGCCCTAATGTGACCCTAGTCGGGAAGTGGTTTTGGGGCCACAAAACCGAGTCATAAAAATAATTAGCTGTCATATTTGATGCTTATTATATGTATATATGCATGTGTGAAAATTTTATATTTGAATTTTGTTTAATTGTAGGTGAATTTTAGTAAATAGGACTTATGTGAGAAAATTTAGAAATATGCTAGGCAAATGTAAAGTGGCCTATTAATGCATGTTGTAGAAATGGTGGGTTTGCATGTCAAATTGCCCAATATTTGAGCTAGTGGCCGGCCATGCTATGGGGCATAGCATATTTTAAGCATGGTGTGCTAATGTGGTATGTAGGAAACAATAAAATAAAAAGCTAGTAATAAAGAAATGGAAAAAGGAAAATGATGAAAACAAAGAAAAAAAATGTCCATCCTTTTCATTCTTCTTGACCAAATTCAAAAGGAAAGAAAGGAGGAAATGTTGAAGAGATTCAGCCATGCTTGTAGCTAGGTTAAGGTAAGTTTGATGTTGTTCCATGAGATTCATGCATATTTTTTATGTTAGTTTGAGTTCGACCTAGCCCATGGTTTAAATCTTGCTATGTGATGAAGATGATACTCGGCCATGGGTGTTGTTTTCTTGGTTGGCGTTTGTTTCATGCTAAATCTAGATGAACAATGGGGGTTGTCGTTTAGGTTAAGATCAAAGAAATTAATCTTGTTAAAACTTTGAACTAATAATGCCCATATGTGTGATAGCCGAACATAGACTTTGTTTAAAGTCTTGGTCAAAGGCTGGTTAAGTGTTTTGTAAATGATTAAGCTAGGTGTTTGATCTTTTTGGTTCGGCATAGTACATAAAATGTTGCTAGATGGAGAAAAAATTGGCCAGCAAGAGGTGTGCTAAGGCGAATATAATTTTGTATATTAATGAGTAATGCATGTGTTGAATTGATGGAATGGAGAGGATGTTTTAATAGTGCATATATGTGTATTAGCCAAGTTTTGAACTTGAAACAAAATGGTATTTGGTCAATACAAGTGACCATACTTGTAGAATGTATTAAGTATGCAATCGGCCTCAACATAGACATGCATGTTCGGCCACACGAATGAATGCATAGATTGATGTTGTACATTCGGCTATAGGTAAGCATAATGATGATCCTATCTTGACTTAGACAATCAGCTCAAGGAGAATTTGTTAAGTGCTTAGTTAATTGATATTAGGTTAATGATGTGTGTATTTGGTCATAAAGGTGCACATGAGGAAATGTTTGATTAATTGTACTAAATTGCTCAATGTGATTAAAAATGCCTATGACCATTTTGTATTTGAGCTAAAGGTGGCCATATGACCTATCAAACTCCTTGTCATATTCGGCCACAAGCAAGCATAATGAGACTTTAATAAGTTAAATTTGTTTGGATTAGCTCAAGAGCTTAGAGGACCATAGTTGGATAAGGGAAAGGAAAAAGTGATCGAATAGCCGCCGAAATTGTTCGACCACCTCCGAGGTAAGTTTTCGAGTAATGGAACTTAGATTATGATTCGATTAGATTATGTCACAAGCAAATCAAAATCATGCTCTTTGTATGTGGCTAATAAGCCGAAATTTGTAAGTGTGATAAGTGTCTTGTGTTTGAGCTTTGGTAATGAAAATGAAATATGGTTGTGTCATGATTTATTGATATATGTGCATGGTTATTCGAATGATATCCGGCTATGTCCCAAGGCTTTTGTGCTAAGTGACTATATCTGGACTAAGATCCAAGGCATTTGTGCGAGTTACTATATCCGGGCCAAAACCGAAGGCATTTGTGCTAGCGACTATATCCGGGCTAAGTCCGAAGGCATTTATGCTAGTGACCATATCCGGCTAAGACCAAGGCCTTGTGCGAGTGGTTATATCCGCTAAATCCGAAGATACTTGGGTTGGGAATGAGCGATCTTGCTGTAATAATTTCAATTAATACGCTCGTAAAATCCCAACAATGAGGTATGTTTTGTACATGCATTGGATTAATTGATTCCTTTTAAGTAGTATTCGCTCGATCGATTAATGAACTTCCTACTTGGGCTAAGTTGATCTTTTGTGTGTGAATATAAGGGTTGGTAATGTGAAGTAAGTATGATATTGAGAATTTGTGCATATGAAATTATCCGTTTAGCCATATGAATGCTACATTTTAGTTGTGTCTAATTTTATGGCTCAAAACTTACTAAGCATTAAATGCTTACTCCGCTTCTTTGAATCTCTGTTTTATAGATTTTGGTTCGTCAGCTATCGGACTCGGGATTATTGAAGTCGAAGTCACCCACACTATCAAAGCCCCTTTTGGTACACTTTTGGTTGACCTTTGAAATGGCATGTATAGGACTACCCTTTTTGATGTTGGTCATGTACCTTTCGGTATTGTACAAATTTGGATAGCCATGCGAAAATGGCTTATATACATATTTTGAGCATAATATTATAATCATCTTGTATGTATATGGTTATTGAGAGGTGTGGATGTGCTTGGCAATGATTGGCCATTGGAATGGTTAATCACAATCATGTTTTGTGCTATATATGCTAAAGGGTTAGTTAAATCATGGAAACTATGTAATAGGTAAAGTCTACCCTAAAGGCAGATGCTGACAGCAGCAGTGGTGTGAATTTAAAAAATCACTAAAAATAGTAGGAATGGAGTTAAATAGTGAATAAATTATGTAATCGAACCTTGATGAATCTACTTTCATATGGAAGAAACGAAATGGTCATATGATCGGATTTTAAGAGATATTTAAGTTTTCGTGAAACAGGGCCAGAACGGTTTCTGGATTCCCTATTCCGACTTCAAAAATTTATTACAAATTAACCAGAGATAATTATAAGTGATGCCATATATGTATAGATTCCTTTTCGAGTCTAGTTTCTATAGAAACAAATGACATCAGTATTGAAGCCCTGTACAGGGAGATATCCAAGTCGTAATGCATGAAGGTCAGAATAGTTGAACCCTGTAACAGGGGAGACTTTAACTAATAAACTGTACTAATTGGTTTGACCAAAAATTCTAGAAAAATTTTTGTAGATGGACATATGAGTCTAGTTTCAGGAAAAATTTACGGAACTGGTTTTCGAGTTTTGGAACTCGAGATATGATTTTTAAGGTGGCAGTGATGCAGTTAGCCAGCTCGTCTGGAAATTTAAAATGGACTGTGCAAATAAGTGATTTAAGTCTGCAAACCCCCTCGTGTCCGACTCCGGCAACGGTCTCGGGTACGGGGTGTGACACGGATACAGTAATAAAAAAGATTTTTATTATTTATATATATTTTATGTTAAAATACTCAATGTAAATGAAAATATTGATATTTTTAATTTATAATTAAAATTAATTTTCTAAAATATTTTAAAATATAATTTATATGGGTCTCAAATATTTTTATTATTACTTTTTTTTTTTGAAGAAATCGACTAAATTTTATAAAGAAAATAAACCTAAGCCAAAACAAGAAATCATCTGCAAAGTCAGCTTAAAAGTCCAATAAAATAGACCTAAAGAAACTTGAAAAAACCAGGCCTCAAAATAGAATGGCCCAAAGTAAACTGAATAAATCAAACAGAGAAAAAAAGAAAACCTATTCAAAAAAATCTTCAGACAATAACAGCTGGCCCCCATAGGGTCTTATCATTTCCTTTCTTACCCCATTATAAATTTATAACTATATAATACAATACATTTTTTTTCTCTTTCTTCCCTTTATTTTCTTCCCTATTTACCCCTTTTTTCCCTTCTCATTTACCGTTCTTACCTTTGCTCTGTATTCATTCTCTGCAAAAATTTTATTTTTCGTTATTGTAAAATAGCGGGAATAGCGGCCCGTTATTGCCGCAATTGGCCGTTACCCGTTAAATTGCGGCCGTGATCTACCGCTATTGGTGTGACTCCGCTTCACACTGCTATTTTCAGCAATAACGATTTCGGATGGCGCTACTACCGCTATATAACGGCTGCTATACCGGTATCGGACCGCAATTTAAATCCCTGCCCCTGACTATAGGGTCGTTACACCAGTCGTGTACCACATCGGTGATGGGTGACCAACAGCCTAACTTGCCATAGGACTAGAAATAGAAAAATTTGGCATATTTTATGCTTGTGTGAAAATAAATGAGTTAGGATATGGAACATAATAAGACGGTACATGTAACGATTTGTAACATGTTTACGCAAGTGTATGTAGTTGTTCAAGTAATAAGTAAGTAAAAATGAGTTATCATCTCCACAGGGATTGAATAAGTTTAAAGAATTAATTGCAAAATTATAATTATCAATTTGATTTAAAAAAATCAATAAATTTGGATTGTGATGATTAGATTAATTAAATACAAAAGTGATCCCTAATGCAATTTCTAATCTAAATGCAATTTACCTAAGTGTATGAATGAAGGCTTTAGCAACAAAATCAACCAACTTTAAATGAGATAGGATAATTATATTAATTAATTCAATTTACTTTCTTCATGCTAACATGTTCAGAATTATTTCCATGGCAACTCAATCTCTTACGGGTTCAGAAACCAAATTAAGTCTTCTTGAATATTTTACTTTGTTAAATATGCATGTCACTGATCATATTAGACTAAGGGTTTCGTAGTATTTATGCAAGGTCACAGGGACATTTATGTTTGCAATAGTTTAATTACATAAACCTAAAAACCATGCAAGATAATAGAGCAAACTAAAGATATTATGAACCTTAACTTAGTCGGTCTTAATGACCTGAATTAAGCATTGCATTTAGTTATGCGTCTACTAGCCGTCGTCTAGTCAGGATTACTCAGCTAATCTGAATGCACCCAATCACGTATGAATGAAATGCATCATGATATTAATTGAAAACATAATTGATTGAGACACAAAACATTTCAACATGAATTAAATAAATCTCATTAGCTTAATATAATTATCCTAGTAGATAGGAATTAAAACTTCATAGTTGATGTCAAAAACATAAAACTCAAAGCAAGCACATTAAAATAAATAATCAAGAGGAAAGAGTAGACTCAATTCAATAGCCTTTCAGATCTATTCTGATTGATATGCTCAACTCTGCTCAGTTCAACAACCTTTCGGATTTATTCTGACTAAAGCACTCCTCCATTCTGATTCATGCTTCTTTTGCTAAGAGTTTTGTGACAGCCCAAAATTGACCCTAGTCGGGAAGTGGTTTCGGGACCGCTAAACCGAGTCACCGAAATGTTTGAACGTAATATTTATTGTCTAGAATATGTATTTATGAATGTGTGAAAATTTCAAGCTTTGATTTAGTCGATTGCATGTGAATTCAGTTATTAGGACTTGTGTGACACTTTTGAAATGTGATAGGCTAATCTATAAGGACCTAATAGTGCATGTAATCAAAAGGGAGGACTTGCATGTCAAAATTTCCCCCCCTAATAGCTAGTGGCCAGCCATGACAAGGGATTATGGGCAAAACATGTCATGAAACATGTTGTGACAATGGTGTATGTAAGAAAAAAATAAAATAATGAGCATGGGAATTGAATAATGAAAGGGAAGAAAAAAAAAGAAAGAATGTGTGTGTTACCCCCCCATTGCCGTGAGTTGAAGAAAAGAGAGAAAAAAAAATTGTTGTTCATCCTTTTTTTTCATTTCTTTGAGCTGAAAATTCTAAAGAAGAAGGAAGGGGTTTTTGCTTCATGCTTGGTTTGGAAGAGGATTAGGAGGAGGTTTGGCCATACTTGTATCTAGATTAAGGTATGTTGAGGTTGTGCCATGAGATTCATGCATGTTTTTAGTTGCTAGCTTGAGTTCTAATTAGCCCATGGTTCAAATCCTTGCTATGTCAAGGGGGTGGTTTCGGCCAAGGTGGATTTTGTGTTAATGCCATTGCATGTTAAATATGAAGCTTGCTAATGATACATGTGATGGTGGATTGATGGCTCTTGGACTTTCTTTTAGCATTTTGAGTGAGACATTAAGTTCTTTGTTTAACCATGACCAAAATTGAAATGGTATGGTGTTGTGATGTATTCGCCATGGTACATCCATAAGTAAAATTTATGCTTATTGCATGGTAGGTAAGATTTGTGTTTTGGATTTATGTTCATGTTTAGTTATAATCAACTTTGAGATTCGGCTCTAGCATATATATATATATATGTTTGCACATGATGTATTGGTATGACATATATACTATCTCAAGGTATATATTTTCATATGATGATGTTTCGGTTATGAAGTAAATGATTGATGCGTATTGAGTTACAATATGGAATGCGTTAGTTAGTAAAATATATGCCGTTTATGTGTGGTATTAAGTGTATAATTGGCCTCAACATGGACATGCATATTCGACCACATGAGGGGGATTGGTGTGCATGCATTCGGTTAGAGGCAAGCATATTGATGCCTATTCTTGGCTTGGAAAATTCGGCTAAGGAGAGTACTAACTAATGTGTTGTGTTTGATTCATGATTTCCGTACATATGTTACTTTAATGTCTAATGAAAATATGTGGGCTAAGTACCTTGAATTCCTCTTTCGATGCTCAAATGATTAAATCAATTTATTTGTTAAATTAAGCTCAAGAGCAAAGGGAGCTAAATCCGATAAAGGGAAGGAAAAAGTGGTCGAATAGCCATCGGAATCATTCGACAACATCCGAGGTAAGTTTTCGAGTAATGGAACTTAGATTATGATTTGATTAGATCATGTGTTAAGCAAATTGAAATCATGCTCTTTGTGTGTGGCTATTGAGCGAAATTGTAAATATGATAAGTAACTTGTGTTGGAGCTTTGGTAATGAGAATGTAATAAGAATGTGTTATGATTTGTTGATATATGTGCTTGGTTATTGAATGGTATCCGGGCTAAGTCCCGAAGGCTTTTGTGCTAAGTGACTAAATCCGGTCAATTCCGAAGGCATTTGTGCGAGTTACCAAAACCGGGTTAAGTCCGAAGGCATTTGTGCGAGCTATTATAACCGGCTATGTCCGAAGGCTTTTGAGCGAAGTCGCTATATCCGGATAAAATCCAAGGTACGTGATTTAGGAAAGAGCAATCTTGCTGTAAAATTTCAGTTAATACGCTTGCAAAAAATTCCAGCAATGAGGTATGTTCGTATGTGCTTTGAATTAGTTGAGCCCTTACAAATAAGTATTCGCTCGGTTGATAAACGAGCTACCGACCTTTAGCTAAGTTGATCTTTTGTGTATGAACATAAGGGTTGGTAATGTGAAGTAAGTATGATATTGAGAATGTGTGCATATGAAATTATCCGTTTAGCTATATGAATGCTATGCTTTTGTTGTCTGGAATCCTTGCTCAAAACTTACTAAGCATAAATTGCTTACTCCGTTTCTTTGTTTTCTGCTTTTATAGATTTTGGCTCGTCACTATCGAACTCAGGATTTTTGGAAGTCAAGTCTCCACACTATCAAAGCCCCCTTTTGGTACAAATTTTGGTTGAGCTTTGAAATGGCATGTATAGGACTACTCTTTCGTTTGTTGGTCATAGACCCATTTGATTTTGTATAAATTTGGATAGCCATGCGAAAATGGCTTATATACACTTTGGCATGGTATCATAATCATTTTGTATGTTGTCATTAAGAGGTATGGAAATGTTTGGAAACGATTAGCCATTGGAATGGTTAATCATGATCATTCTTTGTGCCATGTATGCAAAAAGGGCTAATTGAATCATGGAAATTATGAAATAGGTAAAGTCTACCTCAAAGGCAGATGCTGATAGCAGCAGTGATGTGGATGTGAAAAATCACTAAAAATAGTAGGGATGGAATTAAATAGTGAATAAATTATTTAAATGAACCTTGATGAATCTACTTTCATATGGAAGAAACGAAACGGTCATATGAGTTATATGTTAAGAGATATTTAGGTTTTCGTGGAACAGGGCCAGAACGGTTTCTGGAATCCCTGTTCCGACTTTGGAAATTCATTGTAAATTAACCAGAGATAATTAGGAGTCATTCCATATATGTATAGATTCCTATTTGAGTCTAGTTTCTTTAGAAATAAACGGCATCAGTATTGAAGCCTTGTACAGGGAGATATCCAAGTCGTAATGCGCGAAGGTCAGTGTAGTCGATCCCTGTAACAGAGGAGACTTTAACTAATAAACTGTACTAATTAGCCCGACCAAAAATTATAGAAAAAAATATGTAGATGGAAATATGAGTCTAGTTTCAGGGAAAAATTATGAAACTGATTTTCGAGCTTTGAAACTCAAGATATGATTTTTAAGGCAACAGTGACGCAGTAACCAGCTTGTCTGGAAATTTCTAAATGGACTGTGAAAATAACTAAGTTAAGTCTGTGTGCACCTTGTGTTCGATTCCAGTAACGGACTCGGGTACGGGGTGTTACAAGTTTAGAAGGTAGCTGGGTAGAGAGTGCTTTTGACAAAGCTTTTGAGGCTAAAGATGGGAGAAGGGATGGACGACTATGCAAGGGAAAAAGGGGAAAAGGAATTAAGAGAAAACTAGAGTGAGTGAGAGAGAATGTTGAGTGATAACGGATGATTTAAAAGTGAGGGATGACAAGGCATTTATAGGTGAAGGTAAGGGTTTGAGTTTACTAAAAATAGGTTTAAATTCCCTTCCTTCCCTCTCTCATGTGGCTAACCATGCTTCAAGGAAAAGGGATGACTAAGTCTTCTCAATTTGAATTTGAATTTCAAGCTAAAAATGACTATGTAGTGGACAGTTTCAACAGAGAAGTTGTTGGGCTAAATTCTAATTATTTTTTAACTTTAGGGACCTTCAATTTAATATCCCTAAACATATTTTGAGCAGCCATCTTCAAGTGCCGGAATTGGGCTTTTACTTTCCCTTATTGGACGGTTTTTTCAGTCCAATAACTTAGCAGACATATCCATCTTTTATCACCTTTCTTTACTAGGTCAAGTAGTCAACCCTGTGCCCAAAATTGATTGGTCTTCCTATCCACATTGATAGTTTGTGCATGACCATATTTTATTTATTTAAATCATGTCTCCAATAACCTACCTACATAGTGAAAAATACATACATTAATAAATTAACATGAATTCATATAAAATATGCATGAAAATCATGTAATTAAGCATAATTTCACATGCTTTCTAAATTCATGTCCAAAATTACCAATTAAGAAAAATTCACTTATTTCAATCATAATTACTCAAGATAAACACATTTACTAAGAAAACAAGTGGAAAAAACATTTTGAAAAACCCTATATAATTTCAAGTTTACACACCCCCAAACTTTAATCATTGCTCGTCTAGAGTAATGTTCATGCACAACACAATTTTTGCTAAAGCGACTTTGCTAAATGATAAAGTAGCATCAATTTTTGCACATAATCATGCATCAACGAAATCATGCTAAAAAATACTCTTTATTGAAAAGTAGCTTGAATGCAAATATTAATTCAAACTTTATACCAAGTACATCATAATGTCAACATGAATCATAGTTTGTATGCATTTTCAATGTTATACATAACATTCACCAATCAATATGCTTTCCTTATCAACTAAACATAGTAATCCCAAGGTTTAATTAGTGGTCTTCATAATTTGGGCTTAGTAATTCCTCTCCATTAATGTAGTCAGTATAATCATCCAATAAATAGGTCTTTTATTGGGTTGTAATGGGACTAGGCTAAAGGTAGGGATAAAAAGAAGTGAATTTTAAGGTTCAATCATCTTAACCCACATTTGTCTTGGATTTTTCTATGTCACAACCTTCATATCGGTATTTGGAACATCCCCAAGCTTATTTCGAGCTCATACTCAAACTTTATTATTTTTTCAGACTTTAACAAACTTTGCTCTTTATTTTTGAGATTCTGAGCAATTTTTCTTTGCTATTTTATTCTTCAAACTTACATTCATCTTTTTTTTTTTTTTACTAATGTGAAGAGCATGTACATCTTTTCATATCTTTCCTCAAACTTTGGTCACCAAGACAAATTCAGCTAAGATAGGTGCAAAAAAATGAGATAAAATAAAAAAGATGATAATGTGGCTTATAATGTAATATCCCGAAAATTTCTACAGTAAGATATTTTCCTTGATATACTAAAATAAGGAAATAAAGTGACAAAAAGGGAAATTTTGAGTTATGTCAACATTTGGAAGTATATTATGATATATTAATTCAAGAAATGACTAAATCGTAAAAGTGAGAAAAGTTTTGTTTACCAAGAATAAATATTTAAAATTTAAGAGGTTAAAGTGTAAATATGAAAAAGTTGAAGGACCAATAGTGTAAGTTTTTTCAGGGTGGAATGATCTAGAAATTAAGGAAAATGGATGAATTAGGACCAAATTGAATAGGTGAAGAATTACGAGGGATGAAATTGAAATTTTACTAAATTAAGTGATGACTCAAGATTGAAATTTTAAAAGATCATAAAAGGGCAAAATGATCAATTGGAAGAGAGAGAAATCTAGAAGATAATGATGATGTTGGAGATATTTTAGATTGATAAATAAATATTAGTTTATCAATATTTTAATTTGATTTTTAAATGATATTTTATTATTTTTATTATTATTTTATTTAGTATATTGGTTTATCAATATTAGTTTATCAATATTAGTTTATCAATATTTTAAATGATTTTAAATGATAAAATATTTGCACTATTGGTCCTTCAAAATTTTCATATTTACACTTTAACCCTCAAATTTTGAGTATTTCTTTTTAAGTAACAAAACTTTTCTCACATTTATGATTTAGTCCTTTCTTGAATTAATATATCATAATATACTTCCAAATGTTGACATAACTTAAAATTTCCTTTTGAAACTTTATTTCCTTATTTTACTATATCAAAGATAATATCTTATTGTAGAAATTTTCGGGATATTACATATAATGTAGGTAATTTGCAATAAACATGCCATTAAGCTCAAAAATTAAGTTTCAAGGGTTAAATTCATAAGGTTAGCTTGAAAGGCTCAAACAATCCAAAGAAAATGTGCCTATATCATATTAGATTCTTATACCTCCTAGGATTTCTCCTCAAGAAAGTTACTAAGTCAATTTTAAAGACTTAAACCTTCATACATGTCTATTTCTAAAGAAATTAAAATTACATGGCAAATCCTACGTAAGACTAAGATCATACAAGCATTCCATCACTCAAGATAACATACGAATAACTTAAATAAAATAAAAAATCATGCTTGCATTTGAACATACTTATGAACAATAATTCTTTTTAAACATTCATTTATTTCAACATACTTAAGTAAAAAGATTGAAACATACTTTAAAATTCATGTGAAATGCCTTACCTCCCTTTAAAAAGAAGCAATGTCCTCATTATGAAAACAAAGTAATAAGTGAAAATTGAACAACAAGTAGGGTTGCAAGAATAGAGAGGTGAGTCATAAAGACTGCTTAAGTACCGACTGTTTCTTACAATCCAATCCTAGACATGCTCAGTCCCATTACCACATCACTTTATTTTCTTCTATCGAAGAGGTATTAAGATTATTTTATTCATGCTTGCTATTTTATTATGCGAAAGCAAAATACTAACTAAGAAATAAAAATAAACACCAAAAAAGAAATAAAAACTGAAGAAAAGAATTTCCCCCCTTTTTATTTATTTGACTTATCATCATCGTTTTCCTTTTTTGATGCTTCGTCCTCACTTTCTCTATCATCTTTCTTCCATGAATTGAAGATATAATCTGGGAACTTAGGAATAAAACAGTTAGAGATGCTTTTAAAAGTATTTCTTACAGAATCATCTCTAACTTTTGCATATTTCCAATAAGCCTATTGTTGGTTATGCATAAATTTCATCATATCCATTATAGTTGACAATTATGATTTTTTTCATAGTGTTTGAAGAAGTTGGCGTTGGATTAGTCAACTCTGGATCAATATTTGGTTCAACTGGTTCATTAGCATTTGGCTCATCTCCTTGTTTAGAAAATTCTGCTTCCTTTATCAGTTTATTCTCATTTGGTTCCTCCTTCAATTCTACCTCTTCCGCTTCACTAGCTGAGTTAGCTTCAATTTCAGACTTGTTTGATGACTCATTAGTTTCTGGTTCTGTCAGCTCACTTGGTTCAAATGGGTTTAGTTTATGGACATTCTCCACTAACCTTTCAAGATCATGAGCTATGATGCAACCTTGAACATACAGACCCTTTAGGTTTGCTTTTGTCTTTACTTGGACCCTTAAGCAAAGTGAAGTGATCAATGATGGCACGTAAGCACTTCCGGTCTTCTTTCTAGCACAATCATGGATTTCTTTACGAATGATCTTCCTAACATTGATAGACTTTTCTATCATAATTGTATACAACAAAAGAATTTGGTAAATCAAGATGGTGGAACTATGTGAGATATGCATGAAACTATATCGAACAAAGTAAAACCATACCTTAGCCAATGGCTTTAAATATTCCCTTCAAAAAGAATGACTACCATACTTCCTTATAATCCATTGGGATCCCAGATTTGTCATAATATTAAGCACTTGTTAAAGAAAATCTTAATTTATATTTGCCATCATGGCCAAGTATTCATCTTCTTCAACATCAGGTAGGTTAAACAAATCATTAATGGATTTAGAAGTTAGGGGTATCTTCTTCTTGTGAACAAGAACTTTAGTAGCATCTGGCTTAGTCAAATTGGCATAGAACTCTCGAACTAACTCCTCATCGGGTAATGATTGTGCATCACAAAAATAATTCAAACTGAGGGCATCAATCGTCTTTTGAATCGGTAAGGGCACAACCATCTTATCATTGATCTCCAAGTTGAAACCTTTTTTCGGCATCATATGTTGATTCTTGAAGATTGAATCAAACCTTTATTTCACATCTTTATCTTGAATCACAATAGGATTTTTTACAAAGGTCTTGGAAGATCTAGGACTTTTGTGATATGTAGACATTTTTCCTAAAAATTAAGCAAAATTTTGGCAAAAGGATAGAAAAGAAATTGGTAAAGCATGAGAGCAAGATGTTGCGGTGGCACGAAGCTTGCTACTTCGATAGGATATGGTGGTGAAGGGGTTACGATGGTGAAAAGGTTATTCCAGCAAAATTCATGTGACGAAAATGCTAGAGGCTTGCAACAAGTAAGAAATTTTTGGGGAGAAATTTTGGGATTTAGGCCAATGGCTAAGAGGAAAAAGAATGAGTGGTTTAGGGTTTAGCTAATAGCCTAAAAGGTTGTAAAAATTATAAAGGTAGAGAGGGAGTTATGTAGTGATGAATTAGGGCAATTTTGTAGTAAAATTTAGCTAATTTAAGTGACTTGGATGACAAGGTTGTCTTGTAGTAAAATTTAGCTAATTTTGAGTTACTTGGGCAGCAAGTAAGATGGAGAGAAGATATGGTGACAAAAATTATGGTTTTGGGGGACCCTATGGATGGCAATATAGGTTAAATTTCTCCTCTTTGTTGTTTCAGGCCTTGAGCCCAAACTTTATTAAATATTGGACTACTTAAAAATAAGCAAACTTATTAGTACTCGGGCCAATTGATCCCCTTTATTAAAATAAATAAAAATAAAATAAAATAAAAATGAAATAAAAATTAAATATTAAAATCAAAATTAAATAAAATTAAAGACAAAGATAAAAATGAGAAATAAAAATAAAACTAAGAAAAGATTAAAATGAATTAGAAATTTTCTTTGAAAAGATTACATTAAATTAATTCCCAAGAAAGGGAGGGGTCACAACTGTCCTGCTTAAGTTTCAATCTCCTTAGACATAATTAATTAAATGTACTAATTTAAGAAAATAATCTCTAAATTTTTATTGAAGAGTCGGTTTATGAAAGATTATGGGTCTCTTAGTTTGAATGAAGTTTTAATTCGCTCAAATTTACCATCTCAATAGTGCTTGAGATGTTGACCATTAACTTTAAACGTACCTCCATGGTTGTCGTACAATTCTGCTGCTCCATATGGATTAACTTTGTAGATGGTATAAGGTCTTTTCCATGGGGATTTGAGTTTTCCAGGAAATAACCTTATCCTTGAATTAAACAACAACACTTTCTGACCATTTTTGAACTCACGATGTTGTATACGACTATCATGCCATCTCTTATATTTTTCCTTACATGTCTTGGAATTCTCATCTGAAAATAACCTCAAATCTTCCAATTCATCGAGTTGTAACATCCTTCTCCCACCGGCTTGCTTAATATCTAAATTCAATTATTTCAAAGCCTAATGAGCTTTATTCTCCAATTCAAGTGGCAAATGACATGCCTTTCCAAAAATTAACCGATAGGGAGTCATCCCTAATGGTGTCTTAAAAGCGGTTCGGTAGGCCCAAAGTGCATCATCAAGCCTTCGAGACCAATTTGTTTTGTTAGGGTGCACTATTCTTTCAAGTATACCTTTGGTTTCTGATTCACCCTTTCAACTTGCCTATTCGATTGTGGGTGATAGGCAGTAGCAATCTTATGCATCACACCGTACTTTTCAAGCAACCACTTAAACCACTTATTTACAAAGTGAGATCCTTTATCGCTAATTATAGGTCTAGGAGTCCCAAACCATGCAAACATGTGTATATGTAGGAATTGCAGGACTATCTGAATGTCATTAGTTGGGTAGGCCTCGACTTCAATTGTAACATCCCGATTTTGGGCCTAGTCAAAATAGTGGTTTCAAGACTACAGATCCGAAGTAAAACTATTTTTTTATCATTTTTTTGAGGTCCATGACATGTATACATGCTTGTGTGAAAATTTCATGAAGAAATTTTATTGATAAGTGTCCAATTTAACTTTTAGGACTAAATTGCAAAAGTTGCAAAATGTGAGTTCTCGAAGCTTTAAGCGTGAAATTGCCATGGATTATTGATTAGAGGTCCTTAAATAGAAAATTTCCCAATTTCTATTTTTATGGACAAAAATGGACAGTAAAATTTGAAAGAAAGGCATTAAAGGACATTTTGGTCATTTGGTTAATAAAAGAATAAAAAAGGAAAAATGAAGCAAAATTTGCTCATCTTCTTCAAGTGTGTGCCGAAAATTAGAAGAGCCATAGCTAAGGTTTTTCTTCAACTTTCAAGCTCGATTGTAAGTACACTCTAGCCTCGTTTTTAATGTTCTTTATGTTTTTGAGATCCTTGAAGCAGGATCTACCTAATTCTAGCCTTATTTTGAGTTAGGGTTCATGTTTAAAAATTTACCCATGTGTGACATGCATGTATTTTGATGTTTAATGGAGGAATATGAATGTTTGATGTGTGTTAGACAACTTATACTAAGCGATTTTTCATGGAAATACCTAAAAAGGACCTTTTTGTAAAAGTTGTAAAAATAAGTAGTAAAAATATAATTTGAAGGAAAATGTGGGCTAGTATAAGCATGATATAGTTTTGGCTAGGCTTGGGTAATAAAGAAAATGGGTACATTTCATTTTAAGAGCCTAGAGACTAATTTGTAAATATGTAAAAGTTTAGGGGTAAAATTATAATTTTTCCAAAGTATGATTTATGGAATATTTTGAACAATGTGATAATTAAATAAGTGAAATTTGCTATTATAGATCAAGAAAAACAGAGTCCGAACCTAAACCGAGGAAAGAACAAAGTTGTAGACTAAATCGAATAGTTAGTCATATTTTGGTACCGAGGTAAGTTCAGGTGTAAATATTGCAATGTTGTATCATGCTTTAATGCTTTATTAATGTATGAGTTTCTATGTTTAAATGTTATAACGAGTGTATGAACGATGTTATGGTTTATGAGAATGACATTGTGAACGAGTTCGACAAAGATGTGAAATCGAGAAAATCCCGTTTGAACCTTAGGAATAATTTAGGATACAGTGTGACATGTCACTAGGAACTATGTGTTTATAAGCTTATGAGATTATGTGATATATGTAATGTGATCTGGGTGATGGTCTTGTACGTCTACCGGTGGCTGGGTATGTCAGCATGTGTTGTGGGTACCTGTCAACTTGTGTGAGTAGCCCGTGTAGTTACGTCCTGACTGTCAGCTTGTGTGAGTAGACTTGTAATTAGCTCGAGAGCGAGCAAAGTGTAATATGTGATATGAGGTAGCACGTGGCTACGTATGAAGAACTATGTGCAATCTTTCCGTGTATCTGATAGTATTCCAAGTGTTCAATGGGTAAATCAGTGTGTTATTTGACAAGTAAGTCAATGATGAGGAAATATGAGAATGTGTTACGAGTTGGTACGAGTATGTACGAAAAAATCATATGAATGAGCTCGAAATGTGATGAACTTTTGGAAAGATTGAAAATGAGTAAGTTATGCCTATGAAATGATGATGACATATATGTAAATTATGTTATGTTAATTGTATAATATTCATGATTATGTTGCTATTTATTTTCATGTGAATTTAGTAAGCTTTATGCTCACTCCCCTTTCATTTCCATTTTTTTATAGTATCGCCAAGCTAGCTGGGATCGAAGGACGTCGGAGACTCGATCACACTATCAATTGGACATTTGGGTATAGTTAATCTCAACATTTTGAGTATGGCATTTATAGGGGACTAGGTCTTTTTTGTTTATGTGTCATATTAATTTGGCCAAGTGTGTTGGCTTATAATAATTTGGTGATTCATTTTGTATATGGCCATGAGATATGGTTCATATTGATTATTGGGTTGTAAACCTAATTATTTATGCATGCATGTGTCAAAGTCTTGATGATGATGGATGGTGTTATATGGCATACAAGTATGAAGAATGAATGATGACAAATTGGTATGGCTATGATCATTGTTTAAATGTGTTAATTAAGAGTAGATTAATAATGTGGATTGGATATGAAATTGGTGTGGAGTGCCTTAAGTAAGCTTGTTAATTTGAGTATGTGAAATGGTGACATTACAGTGGCATGAATTAGTTTTGATTAGGAATGATTAATTGTCAAAATGTGACATGTTGTGTGGCATGAAATATGTCTAAGTATGTGGGTGTCTAAAGGTGGCAAAAGGCGTGGAAAATAGCCTTATAGTTGTCCACACGGGTAGACACATGGGCATGTGTCTAGGCAGTGTGTGACACACGGTCTGCCCCATGGGTGTGTGATCCGATTGTGTATCCATTGCACCCAAATTAGATAAAACAAAATTTTTGATAGTATACACACGGGTAGAGACACAACCATGTGTCTCAGCCGTGTGAAAGACACGGCCTCAGGACATAGATGTGTGCCTTGGCCGTGTGAAGTTTGCACTTGATTTTTGGAATTTAATTCGTCGCACGACCTAAGCACATAGGCTTGTGACTTGGCCGTATGACCTTATTTTGTTGATGACGTCATAAACATAGAGTTACATGGGCTGAGAACACGGGCGTGTCTCGAGTCACTCGGGCGTGTGTGACTGCACTGCCTACCCACATGGGCGTGTAATCCTTCAAAACAAGAAAATTTTCTAATTGTTGAAATAGTTCCAAAAGTTCTCGGTTTAGTCCCAAACCACCCCCAATGTATGTTTTCGTGGACCCATATAAGGGACAATATGCTTGTGTATAAATGGTTTAATTTTGGGCGAAATTTTATGGCCCGATTTTGTATGAATGTTTATGTTTGAGTCTGGTAACGCCTCGGACCCTGTCTCGGTGTTGGATATGGGTAAGAGGTGTTACATTTAGTGGCATCAGAGCTACAATTTAGTCGATTCTCAGACTAACGTAACATGTGTACGAGTCTAGCTATACATGCCATACATATATTATGATAGTGTGGCGTCTCTTAATGATTTTAAAATGTGTTTTCATATAGTAAATGGATCCCGACAGAGCAGTGGCAGATGATGTTGAAAGTAACGCGGCTGCTCCCGCTAAAGGGACAATGCCATCTGATAGTAGGCCCCTACAGTTAGTCGAGGAGAAGGAGGCAGGGAAGCCTTTCTCCATGTGATGGATGCCTGGTATATAGAGTTCATTTGAACGAACACGAACGCTCATCCCCCTCCACCCCCATCTATTCCTCAGCCTATTCCCATAGCACCCTGAGGTATGGATTTTATAAGACTGAATAGACCTCCAGTTGATAAAATACGAAAACAAGGAGCCGAAGAGTTTCGAGCGGGTATAGATGATGAATTTGTAAAAGTTCCGAGCGGGTATAGATGATGAATTTGACAAAGTATGTGTTAGTTGACAAAGTATGTAAGAATTGAACTTTAACGATTAGAGCTCATTGTTTCCTGGCTAATCTTATGCTTTTTTCGTTTGATGAATTTGATATAATACTTGGTATGGATTGGATAACCATGCATGATGTAGTAGTAAACTGTGGAAGGAAAATCATTGAATTGAAATGTGAAAGTGGTGATATTCTTCAGGTTGAATCAGATGAACCGGATAGCTTGCCTGTAGTGATTTCTTCTATGACTGCTCAGAAATGTATGAGAAAGGTTTGTAAAGCTTATCTCGCCTTTGTGTTGAATACAAAAGAGTCCGAGTTGAAAATTGAGTCTGTACCGGTAGTATGTGAATATCCAGATGTGTTTCTAGAAGAGTTGCCCGGGTTGCCTCCAATTAGGGAAGTTGAGTTTGGTATTGAGTTAATTCCTGGTACTGCACCTATTTTGATTGCTCCATATAGGATGACTCTGTCTAAATTAAAGGAGTTGAAAGTTCAGTTGCAATAATTAGCGGATAAAGGTATTGCGAGACCTAATCATTCTCCGTGGGGCGCATCGATATTATTTGTGAAAAAGAAAGATGGTTCGATGAGACTATGTATAGACTACCTACAACTCAATAAGGTAACCATATAGAACAAGTATCCCTCGCCAAGGATCGATGATTTGTTTGACCAATTAAAGGGAGCTACAGTATTTTCCAAGATTGACTTGAGGTCCGGTTACTACCGGTTGAGAGTTAAGGAGTCTGATATGCCGAAAACTATATTTCAGACGAGGTATGGTCACTATGAATTTTTGGTTATGCCTTTTGGTTTAACGAATGCTCCTATTGTATTGATGGATTTGATGAACTCTATTTTTTGACCATATTTGGATAAATTTGTTGTTTTTATTGATGATATACTGATTTAATCTCGTGATGAGACCGAGCATGCCGAGCACTTGAGAACGGTTTTGCAAACTTTGAGAGACAAACAGTTGTATGCTAAGTTTAGTAAAAGCGAATTTTGGCTATGAGAAGTTAGATTTTTGGGGCACATTGTTTCGGGTGATGGTATTAGAGTTGACCTGAGTAAGATTTCGACTATTGTTGAATGAAAATTACCGAGGAATGTAATTGAGGTTAGAAGCTTTCTAGGCTTAGCCGGTTATTACAAACGATTTGTTAAAGGATTTTCGATGATTGCTACTCCGATGAAGAGGTTGTTATAGAAAGATGTCAAGTTCGAATGGATAGAAAAGTGCCAATAGAGTTTTGAGAAACTAACGACATTATTGACCGGGGCACCGGTTTTAGTACAACCTGAACCAAGAAAGGAATTTGTGGTTTATAGTGATACATTCTTAAATGGATTGGGTTGTGTGCTTATGTAAGAAAGCAAGGTGATAGCTTATGCCTCAAGGCAGCTAAAACCACATGAGAAAAATAATCCGACACATGATTTGGAGCTAGCCGCCAGTGTGTTTGCGTTGAAGATTTGGAGTCATCATTTGTATGGCAAGAAATGTCAAGTATTCATTGACCATAAGAGTCTAAAGTATTTGATGACTCAAAAGGATTTGAACCTACAACAAAGGAGATGGTTGGAGTTGTTAAAAGATTACGAGTTAGTGATTGACTACAACCGGGGAAAGGCGACTAGTGATTGACTACCACCAGGGAAAGGCGAATATGGTCGCCGATGCTTTGAGTAGGAAGTCGTTGTTTGCATTGAGGTCTATGAACACTTAGTTGGCTTTATCAGATGATGGTTTGATTCTAGCTGAGTTAAGAGCTAGACCAATGTTTCTCCAAGAGATTTATGAAGCTAAAAAAAGTGACAGTGCTTTGCAAGACAAGAGAGTTCAGTGTGAGTCGGGTGTTGAATCAGATTTTCGGATTGATTCCGAAGGTTGCTTGATGTTCCAAGATAGGATTTGTGTTCCTAAAAATACTAAGTTGATTCAGAAGATTTTGTGTGAGGCACATAGTGGTTGATTGTCTATTCATCTGGATAGTACAAAAATGTACAATTACTTGAAGAAATCATATTGCTGGCCGAGTATGAAAAGAGATATTTCCGAATTCATTTCGAGATGCCTGATTTGTCAGCAAGTAAAAGCAGAACAGCAAGTGCCTTCTAGATTACTGCAACCTGTGATGGTTCTTGAGTGGAAATGGGACCGTATTATTATGGATTTTGTGATAGGGTTGCCTTTAACTCCGAGAAAGAAAGATGTTGTATGGGTTGTTGTAGATATATTGATAAAGTCGGCTTATTTTATCCCAGTACACACTGACTATTCACTTGATAAGTTAGCTGTAACACCCCTAACCCATATTCATCGTCGAGTTAGGGTAAAGAGGCATTACCGAACATATCAAAACATTTCACAATCATTTCACAGTCAATAGTCATACATTTTCATATCATATTCAAATATCAACAATAAGTCCCTTTCTTAGGTCAACGAGACCTTAAACATGCATTCGAAAGAGGTCGGGACTAAACTGAACACATAAAATTTTTTTTGAAACTAAACAATTTTTCTAAGTTACAAAAGTCACACGCCCATGTGAACAGACGGCATGCCTTACACGGCATTAGACACGGCCGTGTGCCAAGTCATGGCAAAATAGAGCATACATACTGACTTGTCCACACGGCCACAAGAGATGCCCGTGTGGCCGTCTAAAAATTAAGGAGGCTACTAACTTAGATCACACGATCGACCACACGGCCATGTGCTAGCCCGTATGCCACACACAACCGATAGACAGGCTCGTGTGTCTAGGCCGTGTCAAAACTATAAGGTATATTGACTTTAAATCGTAGGGTACCCTAAGGGACACACGACCATGTAACATAACCGTGTGTCACACACGGCTGAGACACACGCCCGTGTCTCTACCCGTGTGGACAAAAATAGGCTATTTGCAAATCCAACTTGCCACCCATTTTGGACCATCCTTATAAGCATGAAACAAAGCACATTTCCTGTCCCAAAGGCAGCCAAAAACATACTAAATCATGCACAAATTGACACAAATTGACCCATGATATCATCATTCATTCCCATATAAAAGTCCAACTCAAACATACCAATTCAGTGTACAAATTTTACATCAAAAGCACATGATTCATACATCATATTAATCCAATTCAATTCATAGCATTTCACATCTTATTAACTTCCCAAATCAATAAATTGACCATTTCATTTGGTCATTCAAAAGCGCATCAAAACATACCATTTTTGAACATAAAACATATACCAAAATTCATTCATAATTTCATCCATAACCAATCCATATCACATGGCTAGATATACACATCTCAAAACACATCCAAAGTTCTCTAGCCTATACATGCCATACTTTGATATATACATTTTCAAAAGGTACCAAAATTAAGTTTAATAGTGTGGTGATGATCCTCGACAATCCCCGAGCCTCCAGTAGCTTCGATATCTAAAACACAATGCAAACACATACAAAGTAAGCTTAGTAAGTCATATACAAATAAACTTATCATTTTAAGCATATAAGCATCATAAAATACATATATTCCATAGCCAAATACTGTCACAAACCACATAGTTCATATACATACACATATTTCCAATTCATTGCACATATAACATAATTTCTCATACTTATATCACATATCATCACTTGCACATATACTTTCTTTTCATTCTCAATCATGATATTCAAACATACCTGAATTAGATATACATTCATATAGTTATTCATTTCTCAGAATGCCCGTTGAACCGTTCAGAATCATTAGGGATACTCGGATAGCTCGGAAAGCTCGTAGAATGCCAACGTCCCAGACTTGGTCTTACATGTAATCAAATATCGATGCCACTGTCCCAGATAGGGTCTTACACGAAATCAAATATGATGCCAATGTCCCAGAAATGGTCTTACATGTAAATCTCTAATCGATGCCAACGTCCCAGACGTGGTCTTACACGAAATCACAAATCAGAATCCTATGTCATGACATATGTATCCTAACTATTCTTATGGTTCGTACGGGGGTTTCGGACGTCGTTACATTATCGAAACTTTCTCAATTTCACATATTCAGCTTTTATAACTATTCATCACAATTCAATATCATATAAACACGAATAAATCAATTCAAACACATTTATTTCTATATCGACTTACCTCGTACGGAAATGAACGAAAACGAACGTCTATTCAACAACTTTCGACTTTCCCCGATCAAATTCTATTTTCTTTGGTTCTTGATATAAACACATTCAAGTTTGACTTATTCAATCTCACATTCATTCAAATCAATCCATATACACATATTTAGGGCATTTTACAAATTAGCCCTCACATGTTCATATTTTAACACTTTAGTCCCTAATTCATAAAATCAAAAAATACACAAAATTTCTTTATACATATGCTTGGCCAAATATTCCCTTAACTAATATAAGCCCACATATTTCATTTATTTCATATTTTAGTCCCTCAATTTCTCATTTTCACAAATTAATCCTAAATAATCAAATTCATCAAAAATCCCAAAACAAAACATAGTAATCGAACACATATCTTTCATTTCCTATCATCAAACTTCATTAAACTCACATTATCAACAATGACACATCTTGAAACCATAGTCAAATTCAGAAATTGAGACATGGGGTTGAAAGGTTACTAAGCAACAATCATGAAAACATATAAATGATCAAAAACCGATCAAAAATCATACCTTAGTCACCAAAATTCTTAGCCGAACCCTAAGAGCTCTTTTTCTTCCTTTTTCTTTTTGATTTTTGGCAATAAAGATGGTTGAATCTTCCATTGTCATGTTTTATTTTATTTTATTACAAAATAATTCATCAATTATTAATTTGCCCTTTTTAATTAAACATATAATTCATGTTAATTAAAGCCATTAATGTCCACTCATAAATTCAATGGTTTATTAACCACATAAGGACCTCTCAATTATAAAGACACATCAATTTGGCCATTATTCAAATAAAAGGATAGTTTTGCATTTTATGCGATTTAATTCTTTTTATCAAATCGACACACAAACAATAAAATTTTCATTCGAAACTTTCACAGATATCAATTCACATATTATAATCACGGAAAATAATATTAGAATATTTTTCTGACTTGGATTTGTGGTCCCGAAACTACTATTCCGACTAGGCTCTAAACTGGGCTGTTACAACAACTCTCCCCCTTAGGGATTTTCGTCCCCGAAAATCTTACCGTTGAACATATTCGGATATTGCTGTCTCATAGCATCTTTGGGCTCCCACGTAGCCTCTTGAGCACCGTTTCGATGCCACATTACTTTTATTAACGAAATTTTATTATTTCTCAATTCTTTAACCTCGCGAGCCAAGATACGGATCAGTTCTTCTTCATATGTCATATCAGATTGAATTTCTATCTCAGATGGGGAAATAACATGCGAGGGATCAGATCTGTATTGTTGAAGCACAGATACGTGAAATACATTATGAATCTTTTCTAACTCAGGTGGCAATAACAATCTATATGAAACCGGTCCGATACGCTCTATAATCTTATACGGCCCAATGAGCCTCAGACTCAATTTGCCTTTATGACTGAATTGAAGTACTTTCTTCCATAGAGACACTTTCAGAAATACTTTGTCACTGATCTCAAATTCAATATCTTTTCGTTTCAAATCTGCATATGATTTCTGACGATCGGAAGTTGCTTTCAGACTTTATTGGATTGTTTACACTTTCTGTTCAGTCTCTTTTATCAAGTCTACCCCGTATATTTTATTTTCACTTAGTTCAGTCCAACGCAAAGGTGTACGAAATTTTCTACATATAAGGCTTAGTATGGTGCCATTTTGATGCTCGATTGAAAACTATTATTATAAGAAAATTCAATCAATGGAAAATATTGTTCCTATGTATTTTCAAACTCAAGAATGCAACATCTCAACATATCCTCGAGAATCTGAATAATCCACTAGGATTGACCATTCGTCTGCAGCTGAAAAGTAGTATGGAAGTGTAATTTCGTATCTAAAGCCTCTTGTAGTTTCTTCTAAAATCACGAAGTGAATTTCGGATCTCTATCTGACACAATAGACAATGGCACCCCGTGCAATCTCACAATATCAGAAATGTATAACTCAGCTAATCTATCAAGGGAGTAATCAGACCGTACTGGAATAAAATGAGCTAATTTTGTCAATTGCTCAACCACAACCCAAATTGTATCTTTCTTTCTCAGAGATAAGGGCAAACCCGAAACAAAATCCATCGTTATTCTATGCCATTTCTATTCAAGAATCATAATTGGTTGTAACAAACTGGATGACACTTGATGTTCAGCTTTAACTTGTTGATAGATAAAACATTTTGAAACAAAGTCGGAGATATTTCTTTTCATTCTAGACCACCGGTAATGTTGTTTCAGATCATTATACATTTTCGTACTACGAGGATGTACAGATAAATGACTATTGTGAGCTTTATTCAAAATCTTCTGAATCAAATCTGAATTTCTCGAAACACAAATCTGACCTTGGAGTCTCAAACAATCATCATTATCAATTTGATATTCAGAATCAAAATTCAATTCACACTGAGCTCGTTTTGCTATTATCTCATTATCAACTTTTTGAGCTTCAATAATCTGTTGTAAAAACAACGGTCTCACTTTCAATTCAGCTAAAATTGAACCATCATCAGACAGAACCAAATGAGCATTCATCGCTCAATGTAAATAATGGTTTCCAACTCAAAGCATCAGCAACAATATTTTCTTTTCCCGGATGATAATCAATAACAAGCTCGTAGTCTTTTTACAATTCTAGTCATCTTCTCTGTCACAGGTTCAAATCTTTTTGAGTCATCATATATTTCAATCTTTTATGATTAGAATAAACATGACATTTCTCACCAAACAGATAGTGGTGCAGAGTCTTCAAAGCAAACATAATAGCCGCCAATTCCAGATCGTGAGTCAGATAATTCTTTCGTGCAGCTTTAAGTATCTCGAGGAATAAGCTATAACTTTGCCTTCCTGCATCAAAATGCAACCCAGACCATTTAACGAAGCATCACTATATATTACAAATTCTTTACCCAATTCTGGTTGTACTAGCACTAGAGCTTCTGTCAATAGGGCTTTCAACTGATCAAAGTTTTTCTGACACTTTTCAAACCTGTAATGCCCCGAATTTAGGCCTAGAAGTATTGGGCCTTGAGTATGGGTCCGTAAGGAGGTTGTATATAAGTATTTTTTTCTGCAAGGAAATGGCACAATTAAATGTCTTCTTTTGTGGTTAATGGCCCAGAGAAGTGTTGGAGAAATCTTGCGTTCAAACCTGGGCTTTAGCAAAAATTTTGGTTTTAACTGAATAAAACCTTGGATGCTTGGATGAGGGCCTTTTAAATTATTGTGGTAGAAAAATGACACAAGGAAACATGTGGTCTAGTGGTGGTGGCATCATTAAGGTTGCAAGGGAGTCTAGGTTCAAGTCTTGGCTCTTGCAATTTATTTTGGTTTTTCTTTTAAAGGAACCTGGACTTTGGCCTATAGACCTTATAATTAATTGAGGCTAAATTGGTGACACAAAGAGCCTTATGGTGTAGTGGCAAGGTGGCGTGTTGTATAACTGTAAGGTCTATGGTTCAAGTCTTGGGATATGCAATAGAGTATTTATTTTGCTGTTTCAGCTGTGTAGGAGGTGGAGTTGGACTGGAACTCTGTGGTTGAAGTGGTCATAAAAAAGTAAGGAATTTTCCTAATGGTTGAAAGTAATCCCACATCGGGAAGCTAACATGAGAATTGGCGAGAAGCTGGCTTTACATAGAGCGAACAAGATGAGTTGGTGATCATTGGTTTTAGGAGGGATTATTTCATACCTGCTTAACCAAGGTTGGTGATCATGAACTTTGACGCGTTCTCATAAACATGTGTGTATTTGTGCCTTTCTTTGTTGGAAGTCGACAAAAGCCGAAAAGGTGAAACTTTGGCATTTAAGGCCTCACGAGTGTGCGATCGCTCATGGGGTAAACCGAGCCCACGAAATGTGGGCGTGGGTAGAGGAAGGCCACCATGAGCGATCTCATGGGCTCATGGGCCCTACACGGATTAAATCTACAATTTGTGATAATTATTGGACTGGGCTATGTAGGTCACATAGCCATATCTAAATTTGGGCTAAATAGGCCACACGAGGGTGTGGGCCCACTTGGGCCGAGTAATGGGCCTTAGGCTCATTTGCACTGTTATGATTGTTTAGGTTACTTAAGTCGCTCGAGGCAACGGTGGACCTTTTGTTGGGTCGTTAAGACCTCAATTTGTAAAATCACTAAAATACCCTTGTAGTGTAAAATGACCGTAATACCCCTGTATGGTAGAATGATGATTATGCCTTTATGTTCTATATGACTGATGTTCCTATGATTTACATATACGATTGTTCTGATTATGACTTTGCATGCACGTAATATTTATGACATGACATATTGCATGGGATTGGGTTATTATGGACGGAGGAAGTGTATGGCTTGTAGCCGTTCTGTACAAGGCTATCAGCCATTCTATGATACTTATGGCTTATAGCCGTTCTGTTAACTGGCAGCGTTGCTGTAATATTTACGGCCTTTAGCCGTTCTGTCTATGGCGTTGAGCTGTTCTGTTGACTTAGTGCCGCAACCGGTGCTAAGCTTGGTGTGTTAGCTGGGTGGGTTGATTTTATCCCCACATGGTGTGTTGGTTGGTACAGGTGGTGTGTTGGTTGGATGGCTGGGAATCATGCAGATATCGCATCGACATCGATTACAGATTGGGCTTAGGGACACGATCTTTGTTTCGTGATGGGCTCAGCCCACTGCTTCTCGCATACCGTATCTCTGACTGTTTGTTTTTTAGGGATTACACATCGAGTTTTCGCGAAGTCACCCTTCTGTCTAACTGTACAGGTAATCCGCAGCCTTAGGCGATTTGGAGCCGCGAGGGACTCGGAGGTGGCCACACGACCGCTGATGCTTTGCTGTAGACTTTTTATTTGAATTTTATTTTTTGAGGTTTTAATTCTGTAATAAGGGCATTGAGAGATTAAATTTTTAATTGGGCTTTTGATTTCCTTATTTAAAACTTCTAAACACGAAATTTCAAAATTAATAACTATTTTAAAAAAACACTTAAAAACAGACGTTTTTATATTTCAAACTTTAGTAGCTTTCGTGATTTGAAATAACATAAAGTATCAATGCCAGACAGTAAGTAAACGTTTTTGACAAGATGATTTGCTAACCTCGAGCAAAAGGTTTTAATCATAGAAATGAACTTTTAATGACAACTTAATTTTTGAACGACGCTTTGATGCAACACATCAGATTCGGCCATAACGTCTAGGCTGGGTTTGGAGTGTTACAAGACCATTCAAATTTCACATCTTTCTGAAGCAATTTCTTCAACGGAGTAGCAATCATGGACAAGCCTTTCACAAATAGTCTATAATAACTGGCAAGTCCCAAAAAACTGCGGACTTTAGAAACATTTCTTGGAGGTTTCCAATTTAAGATAGTTGAAATTTTGCTCGGATCAACTCGAATACCTGATGCTGACACAATATGTCCCAAAAAACCAACTTCTCGTAACTAGAATTCACATTTGCTAAAGTTCGCATGTAACACCCCTAACTCGTGGCCGACGCCGGTGTCGGACACGAGGGGTTAACGAGACAAATCCTCTTAAAGTACCGACCAATTTGGCATTTCTGGACAAGCTGGAAAACTGCGTCACCGTCGCCTTAAAAATCATATCTCGAGTTCCACTACTCGGAAACTGGTTTCGTAAATTTTCTCTGAATTTACACTCATATACCCATCCATGGATTTATTTTTAGAATTTTTGGTTGGGCCAATTGGTACAGTTTATTAGTTAAAGTCACCCATGTTACAGGGATCGACTGCTCTGACCTCCGCGCGTTACAACTTGAATATCTTTCTGTACAGGGCTTTAATACTGGTGCCGTTTGTTTCTAATGAAACTAGACTCAAAATGGAATCTGTAAATATAAGGCATGACTCCTAATTCTTTCTGGATAATTTATGGTAAATTTTCAAAGTCGCAACAGGGGACCCAGAAATCGTTCTGGCCCTGTCTCACGAGAACTTTAATATTTCCCAGTATACTGCTCATATGGTCGTTTCGTTTCATCCATATAAAAATAGATTCATCAAGGATCAGTTCCATAATTTACTCACTATTTAATTCTACTTCTACTATTTTTAGTGATTTTTCAATCTCATCTCACTGCTGCTGTCCGCAACAGTTACTGCAGAGACTATGCCAATTTCATGAATTTTTCCTTGGCCTTAATCATCCATCATACATGACACAAATTATGGCCACCTTAACAAAATTTGAGTTTCTAAGACTCGTGGCTATAGGTTCTAGCATCCCACTCGACGACCACATAGGCCATTTTCACATGGCTTAAAGTTTACAACCCACAATTCGACAAAATATAATAGCCTATACATGCCAAATGTTCTTCAACAACAAAAAACAATACCACAAGATTTCAGCCGGTGTGATGACTTCAACGACGGTTCCGAGCACGCAACAATACGAGTCCAAGAGACCTAAAATGGGTGACAAGAAAACACCGAGTGAGTTTACAACTCAGTAAGTCATAAGCATTCGTCAATCCACTGATAAAGTTACTACTACATGTACAACAAATGAGGCTACGTACTCGTCCATATCGAATCTATACCATAATACCTCGGACCTTTCGGTCCAATCTCGTACCAATTCATACATCCACATTTCATATTCTACACAACAAGATAATCGAAGCATTTTTACACATTAACTCAATTTCCAGCACAACCATACAATTTCAATCATCACATAGATTTAAGGCTTACCAAATTCAACCCCAAGCATGAACTTATTCTCTATTCGTCATGAGCTAGAGGTACTTACCCGATTCGCTGTCTGGGATTAACTCGATAATGTCGCACACTCAGTGCCAATTGTAATACAAGAGCATATAGTGAATCCGCACACTTAGTGCTATATATTTTCAGCTCGCACACTTAGTGCTATAGAATCAAACGCGCACACTTAGTGCTGTACAATTTTAAACCCGCACACTTAGTGCCAATCTTGTCACCGTGTCCATTTATACCCGCACACTTAGTGCCGTACAATTTTAAACCCGCACACTTAGTGCCAATCTTGTCACCGTGTCCATTTATACCCGCACACTTAGTGCCGTGACCAATACCTTATGCATTTTGCTGCCTTCATACATTCAACAATGGCATCATTCCATACACATACATTTTCATTTACACATCAATTCATTAAACACAATTGCATATATATTATGATCATTTAAACCAACACCAAATATATGCTTAATGACTTACCTTGTGTTAGGTAAAATAGTTCCAAGTCGGCTACTCGATGACCTTCGATTTCCCCTTGTTGGACGCCTCTCCTTTTAGATCTTGAGCTAAATCAAACAAATTTACTTCTCAATCAGCCACATACACACGGCAACCATATACATTTCAAAGGTCAATTTATTCGTATCATTTGTCCATATATTAGCTTTTAACGCATTTGGTCACTAGGGCGACCATATTTAACTTTCAAGCATTCATTTCTAATTTTAGTTAAACAATGCCGAATGCCATTAGCTACTAATGACACACACACACACATATAAGCAC
Source organism: Gossypium arboreum (assembly GCF_025698485.1). Lineage (NCBI taxonomy): Eukaryota > Viridiplantae > Streptophyta > Magnoliopsida > Malvales > Malvaceae > Gossypium > Gossypium arboreum. The sequence goes on from NC_069080.1 coordinate 99,862,466, forward strand.
ATTTAGCATTTGATACATTCGGCCTTAGCATAATTTCATTAAGAGTCCCCATTAGCCACTTCACTCATCAATTATCTCAACTACTTGATAATCCATACTTATCATGCTAGCCGAATATTTCTTATTCAAGTTCATCATCTTCATATTCGCACTAACATCACAATCTCATATCATGGCCGAATGCTCCTCTTAAACTATTGTTCATCTAGATTTAGCATGAAACAACAATCATCACCCTTGTTAGTTACCCTAGCCGAAAAACTCACTTATTCAAAACCAAGATTTCAACATGGGTTACCTAAAGAACTTGATAACTAGTTCAAATTTCATCCATCTAACTTACTAATCAAATGTGTACAACATTTCCACCATCTTCTTTAACATCTACCATGGCGAACGTTCATATCACCATAATTTTTCAAAGATTTCGGCATGGTTAAATAAGGGGCTTAGAATCTAGCTTAAAACCATGCTAAGATTTAAAGAGCTAACTTGAATTCTTACCTTAATTTCCAGCTCAAGGTGGCTGAATTTCTTCCTCTTTTTCCTCTTCTACACGGCTAAGAAGAACCAAAGTATGAAGCCTTTTCCTTCTCCCTTTTTTTTTTTTCATGCATGAGAATGATGGACACATTTTTTTTTCTTTGTTTTCTTCCTTTAATTTTTCATTAGTTTATTTCCCATGCTTCTTTTTTTTATTCCTCCTTACATAATCCATTAGCTAGACATGTTTGAAACATGTTTCCCCTTGCCCATAACTTGTCATGGTCAACCACTTATCCAAAATAAATGGAGTATTTGACATGCAACTCCATTTATTTTACTTCATTCTTTTATTAACCTCTTAAAATAGCCACATATATTTAAATCCCTTCACATGAGTCCTTTTTCTTTCAATTCACAATCAAATTAACTAAATCAAAGAATTCAAAATTCACACATGTATTTTCACATATTCTAGACAATAAATATTACGTTTGAACATGTCGGTGACTCGGTTTAGCGGTCCCGAAACCACTTCCCGACTAGGGTTAAATTAGGGATGTCACATCGCATACAACTGTTTATCACGCAAATCTGTAGTACTATTCTCAGATGCTCAGCATGTTTGGTTTCATCATGTGAATAAATCAATATGTCATCAATGAATACAACAACAAATCGATCTATTTACAGTTTAAAATTTTTTTTTTCATCAAATCCATAAAAACAGCAAGTGCATTCGTTAACCTGAAAGGCATAACTAAAAACTCATAGTGTCCGTACCTCGTTCTGAATGCAGTTTTCGGAATGTCTAAATCTTTTACTCTTAATTGATAATTTTTCGATCTCAGATCTATCTTTGAAAACACTGTAGCCTCTTTCAATCGATCAAACAAATCATCAATTCTGGGCAAAGGATGTTTATTCTTAATAGTCACTTTGTTCAACTGGCGATAATCAATGCACATTCTCATAGTGCCATCTTTCTTTTTCACAAATAGAACAGGAGCACCCCAAGGTGAGAAACTCGATCTTGCGAATCCTCTATCAGTCAATTCTTGCAACTGAGACTTTAATTCTTTTAACTTGGTAGGAGCCATTACGGAGCTATCGAAATTGGAGTAGTCCCTGGTACTAACTCAATACCAAATTCAACTTCTCATATTAGAGGTAATCCCAAAAGTTCTTTAGCAAACACATCAGGGAATTCACAGACAATAGGTATTGATTCAATTTTCTTTTCAGTCACTTTCGAATCAATCACATAAGCAAAGTAGGCTTCACAACCCTTTCTCACATATTTCTGAGCTAACATTGAAGAAATTACTGCCAGTTAACCATTTAGATCATTAGATTCAATCCAAATAATCTTATTTTTCTGACATCTTAAATCAATAGTCTTCCATTTGTAGTTTACAATAGCATTGTGCAAAGTGAACCATCCATACCCAAAATTATATCAAGTTTGTCGAATGGTAATAACATCAAATCTACCAAAAAACATGAATCTTGAATCATCAATGGAAAGTTCTTACACACTTTGTCAACCAAAACACATCGCCCTAAGGGGTCCAATACTCTAATTACAAATTTAGTGGACTCTACAAGCAAAGTTTTACTGTTCACTAAGTTCATGCATATATAAGAATGTATTGATCTGGGATCTATCAATGCAATCACAAAGGTATCGTAAAGAGTAAATGTACTCGTAATCACATCTGGAGACTGAGCTTCCTCACGAGCTTAAATGGCGTAGGCTCTGGCAGATGCTCTAGCCTCAGATCTAACAGTCATATTTTCAGTTCCTCTCTGACTGCCACTCACATTACCCATATTTCTATGCGGTCTACCTTGAGCTATATTGCAACTTGACCTCGAATTTTGTACAATCTCTTGCTCTACTAACTCAGGACATTCACAGATAAAGTGATCTAAGGATCCACATCTAAAGTAAGATCGGTCGTTCAATCTACAACTTCCCAGATGTCTTTTACTACAATGTCTACACTCGGTCGATCGGATGGAACATTTTCAACACTTGCAACAGTAGCTGGAGCTTTAAGACTCGAATGCGATCTAGCACGATCTCTACCCAAATGTCCTACATTAGCCTTTGAATGGCTAAAATCATCTCAGAATTTCTTTGATGCCGAATGAAATGACTTGGTCGATGATCTTTTTTGCACCTCTCTACCTTCTGAGTCGGCTTTTCTTTTCTCTTTACCGAGTTCTTCAGCTTTACACGCTCATTCAACAAGCATAACAAACTCTTTTATTTCTAGAATCCCGACTAATAATTTGATGGCTTCATTCAAGCCATCCTCGAATCTTTTGCACATATTTGCTTCAGTCGAGACACATTCTCTTGCATACTGGCTCAGTCTTACAAATTCTTGCTCGTATTCCTAATAGACATACAACCTTTTTTCAACTCAAGAAACTCTTTATGTTTCTGATCAATGAATCTCTAAATTTATTTCTTTCGAAATTTATCTTGAAAGAAATCCCAGGTGACTCATTCTCTTGGAACCACTGATATCGAAGTGAAATGGCACATTTAAGACATTCTTCGGGAGTACATGACATTTCATCAAACACCCATATTGTATTCCTGAGCCAAAGCTCAGTTTTCTCAGTATCACCATTGGTAGTAGCTCGAAACTCTTCAGCCTCATATTTTCTAATCTTATCAACTGGAGGCTTACTCAGATGAATCAGATCTATAGCTTGTGGCACGACTGAGACTTGTGGAGGATTTAGTGGGGGTGAAGGTTGTGGAACAGCCGGATTGGTTCTAATATATTGGGTAGACCAATCATTCATCATTTGGTAAAAGGCTTGCTTAGCCTCTTCCTCGTGGCTACTAGTAGAAGGTCTAGAGTCAGATGACACTTTCCCTTGAGTGAGAAGGCATGTTACTTTCAACATTGTCAGCTACAGCTCGTTCGAGATCCATTTACTATATAAAAACACATTTTAATTGTTAGGAATCATCACATTATCGCAGTTCATATATATATGGCATGTATAGCTAGACTCACATATGCTATGTTAGTCCTAGAATCGACTAAACCATAGCTTTGATATAACCAAATGTAACAACCCTAACTCGTATCCATCGTCGGATTAGGGTAATGAGGCATTACCGGACATATCAAAACATTTCATAATCATTTCATAGTCAACAGTCATACATTTCCATATCATCTTCAAATATCAACAATCAGTCCTTTTCTTAGGTCAACGAGATCATAAGCATGCATTAGAAAGAGGTGGGGACTAAACTGAACACATACAAGATTTTTCGAAACTAAACAATTTTTCTAAGTTACAAAGGTCACATTCCCGTGTGAACAGACCGTACGGCCGACCACACGACCAATAGATAGGCCCGTGTGTTTAGGTTGTGTCAAAACTGTAGGGTATACTGACTTTAAATCGTAGGGTTCCCTAGGGGACACACGGCCGTGTAACATAACCATGTGTCACACACGGCTGAGACACACTCCCGTGTCTCTATCTGTGTGGACAAAAATAGGCTATTTACAAAGCCAAATTTCCACCCATTTTGGACCATCCCTACAAGCATGAAACAAAGCACATTTCATGTCCCAAAGGCAGCCAAAAACATACTAAATCATGCACAAATTAGCCCATGATATCATCATTCATTCCCGTATAAAAATCCAACTCAAACATACCAATTCAAAGTACAAATTTTATATCAAAAGCACATGATTCATACATCATATTAATCCATTTCCATTCATAGCATTTCACATCTTATTAACTTCCCAAATCAATCATGAAACTTACCAAAATTGACCATTTCATTTGGTCATTCAAAAGCATATCAAAACATTCCATTTTTGAACATAAAACATATACCAAAATTCATTAATAATTTCATCCATAACCAAGCCATATCACATGGCTAGATATTCACATCTCAAAACGCATTCAAAGTTCTCTAGCCTATACATGCCATACTTTGATATATACATTTTTAAAAGGTACCAAAATTAAGTTTGATAGTGTGGTGATGATCCTCGACAATCCTCGAGTCTCCAGTAGCTTGGGTATCTAGAACACAATGCAAACACACACAAAGTAAGCTTTCAAAAGCTTAGTAAGTTATATATAAATAAGCTTATCATTTTAAGCATATAAGCATCATAAAATACATATATTCCATAACCAAATACTATTACAAACCACATAGTTCATATACGTACTCATATTCCCAATATATTGAACATATAACATAATTTCTCATACTTATATCACATATCATCACTTGCACATATACTTTTTTTTCATTCTCAATCATGATATACATTTCAAACGTACATGAATTAGATATACATTCATATAGTTATTCATTTTTTGGATTGCCCATTGAACCGTTCGAAATCATTAAGGATACTCGAATAGCTCAGAAAGCTCGTACAATCCAACATCCCAGACGTGGTCTTACATGTAATCAAATATCGATGCCACTGTCCCAGACAAGGTCTTACATGAAATCAAATACGATGTCGATGTCCCAAAAATGATCTTATACATAAATCTCAAATTGATGCCAACATCCCAAACGTGTTTTAACATGAAATCACATATCGGAGTCCTATGTCATTACATATGTATCCTAACTATTCCAATGGTTTGTACGGGGCTTCCGGACGTCGTTATATTATCGAAACTTTCTCAATTTCACATATTCATCTTCTATAACTATCTATCACAATTCAATATCATATAAACATGAATAAATCAATTCAAACACATTTATTTGTAAACTGACTTACCTCGTACAGAAATGAATGGAAATGAACGTCTATTCAACAACTTTCGACTTTCCCCGATTTAATTCCATTTTCTTTGGTTCTTGATCTAAACACATTCAAATTTGACTTATTCAATCTCACATTTATTCAAATCATCCATATACGCATATTTAGGGTATTTTACAAATTAGCCCTCACATCTTCACATTTTAACACTTTAGTCCCTAATTCATAAAATCACAAAATACACAAAATTTCTCTATACATATGCTTGGTCGAATATTCCCTTAACTAATATAACCCCAAATATTTTATTTATTTCACATTTTATCCCCTCAATTTCTCATTTTCACAAATTAGTCCAAAATACTCAAATTCATCAAAAATCCCAATACAAAACATAGTAATCTAACACATATCTTTCATTTTCTATCATCAAAATTCATAAAACTCATATTATCAACAATGGCACATCTTAAAATCATAATCAAATTTAGAAATTGAGACATGGGCTTGAAAAGATACTAAGCAACGATCACAAAAACATAGAAATTATCAAAAACCGATAAAAAATCATACCTTAGTCACCAAAATTCTTAGCCGAACCCTAAGAGCTCTTTTTCTTCCTTTTTCTATTTGATTTTTGGCAATAAGGATGAATGAATCATCCATTATCATGTTTTGTTTTATTTTATTTCAAAATAATTCATCAATTACTAATTTGCCCTTTATAATTAAACATATAATTCATGTTAATTAAGGCCATTAATGTCCACTAATAAATTCAATGGTTTATTAACCATAGAAGGACCTCGCAATTATAAAGGCACATCAATTAGGCCATTATTCAAATAGGACAATTTTACATTTTTTGCGATTTAATCCTTTTTATCAAATCGGCACACAAATAATAAAATTTTCACATGAAACTTTCATAGATATCAATTCACATATTATAAGCACAAAAAATAATATTAAAATATTTTTTTGACTCAAATTTGTGGTCCCAAAACCACTATCCTGATTAGGGTCTAAACCGGGCTGTTACATTGGCCGAGTTGTATATTTCTGAAATAGTGAGATTGCATGGAGTACCTTTGTTGATTATATCAGACAAAGATCCAAGGTTCACTTCGCGGTTTTGAAAAAGTTGTAAGAGGCTTTAAGTACAAAGCTGAATTTTAGTACTTCTTTCCATCTGCAAATTGACGGTCAGTCGGAGCAGGTAATTCATATTCTTGAAGATATGTTACGGTGTTGTGTTCTTGAGTTCCAAGGTAGTTGGGAAAAGTATTTACCGTTGGTAGAATTTGCCTATAATAATAGTTTTTAGTCGAGTTTGAAAATGGAGCCTTATGAGGCATTGTATGGGCGTAAGTGTCAAACGCCTATGTATTGGTCTGAACTCAGAGAGAATCAAATTCACGGAGTTGATTTAGTCAGAGAAACTGAAGAAAAAGTAAAGGTAATTCGTGATTGCTTGAAAGCTGCTTCGGATAGACAGAAATCCTACGTAGACTTGAAACAAAGAGAGATTGAGTTTCAAGTCGGTGATAAGGTATTCCTAAAAGTATCTCTGTGGAAGAAATTTTTTAGATTTGGATAGAAGGGCAAGTTGAGTCCACGCTTTATTGGACCGTACGAGATTATTGAGAGAATAGGGCCAGTAGCATATCGGTTGGCTTTGCCGTTTGAGTTGGAAAGAATTCATGATGTATTCCATGTGTCTTTGTTGAACTGATACTGATCAGACCCTTCACATGTGATTTCACCGACAGAGTTTGAGATATGATCGGATATGACTTATGGCGAAGAGCCGGTTAAGATTTTGGCTCAGGAAGTCAAACAATTGAGAAACAAAAGTATTGTCCTTGTGAAGGTACTATTGCAAAGACATGGGGTTAAAGAGGCTACATGGGAGATGTGACAGCCCAAAATAGACCCTAGCCGGAATATGGTTTCGGGACCACAAAACCGAGGCATAACAATAATTTAAAATTTATTTCGATGCCTATAATATGTGAGTATTCATGTATGACATTTTTTGATGATTGATTTAGTGTTATAAAGGTGAATTTCACTAGAAAGGACTTGTGTGAGAAAATTTAGAATTGAGATAGGCAAATGTGGAAGTGGCCTATTGATGCACACTAGGAAATGTTGTCCTTGCATGTCAAATTCCCCAAATTTGACTATAGTGGCCGGCCATGGTGATGAATATGGGCAAAAGAAAACATGTCTTAAACATGTTTTGCTAGTGGTGCATGTTAGAAGTAATAAAATAAGAGTATGGAAAAAAAAGGAAAAAAAAAGTGTTCATCTTTCACCATAGCTCTTGGCGAATGTCCTAAGGAAAGAAAAGAAAATTTTGCTCATCCATTTTCACTTCTTGGCGAAAATACTAAGGAAAAGGGGAGGATTTTTGCTTCATGCTTGGTTTGGAAGAGATCTAGAAGGAGATTTGGCTAAGTTTGCATCAAGATTAAGGTATGTATGAGGTTGTGTTAGGAGTTTCATGCATGTCTTGGTTGCTAACTTGATGTGCATGTTAGCCATGGCTCAAATCTTTGTTATGCCATGGAAATGGTATTTGGCCAAAGTTGTTATGGTGATAAAGCCATTGCATGCTAAGTGTGAAGCTTGATGATGATGCATGCAATGATGGATTTTCTACTCATGAGTAAGATTATGAGTTTTCTCTTTGTTTTATCATGATTGAAGTTGAAAAGGAGCATGATTGTCATATTCGCCATGATGCATTCTTGAGCATGATTCATGCTTCTTGCATGTTAGTTAAAATTTGTGTTTTGGATGGCTATGGACACCTTGAAAATTCGCCATGCTCATATATGCATATATATGATTGCACATTATGTTTTGGTTATGAACTAAGTGATGAATATATTGGTTTAAAGAAGAAGATGTGGAAGAATGCTTGTGAAATTGCAAGCACAATTCGCCTAGCACACATGTAGGTGCTTGATGCTATATTATAAGTTTTGGGCTACAATGTGCAAAGCATTAATTAGTAAATTGCATGCTGTTTTTGTGAGGTATTAAGTGCAAAATTGACCTCAACATGTACATGAATATTCGCCTTGGGTAGCCTATTGAAGGCCTTAGCATTTCCTTGATGCTCGAATAAATTGTATTGAATTGCTTAATGTAGTATAAAATGTGCATGACCATTGTGTATTCAAGCTAAAGGGTGGCCATATGACCATTTAAACTCCTTGTCATATTCGCCAAAAGCTAGCACAATGAGGTTTTAATAAATTGAATTTGTTTGAATTAGCTCAAGAGCTTAGAGGGCCACAATTGGACAAGGGAAGGAGAAAGTGATCGAATAGCCGAAAAAGCCGTTCGACAACATCCGAGGTAAGTCCTCAAGAAGTGACCCTACTTGAATTGTGTGAAATAAAGTATGGATGTGTATTGATTATTGATTATGTATGCATGAGTATTTGAATTCTACCCGGCTAAGTCCCAAGGCGAATATGCTTGCGACTATAATTGCGTTTGAGCCTTAGTAACGAAAATGAATTATGTATGTCCAATGATAATTGATGTATGTGTTCATGGGAAATTGAATGATATCCGGCTAAATCCAAGACAATTATGTTGAAATTATATCCGGTTAAGACCAAGGCAATTGTGCTAGTGGCTACATCCGGCTAAGACCAAGGCATTCGTGCGAGACATTCTATCCGGGCTAAGACCCGAAGGCATTTGTGCACGTGATTATATCCGGTTATATTCCGAAGAATCTTGGGCTGGAGGTGAGTGTTGGTTGCTGTAATGAATTCAATTAGTACACTCGAAAAGCCCAAAGGATAAGGTACGTTATATGTGTATTGGAAAGTCGACATGTTTGAGCAACATTCGCTCAATCGACTAATGAATTTCAGTTATTGAATTGATTGATATTTGTGAAATCATATAATGATGAAGTGTGAAGTAAGAATGTGTATTAATGAAATGATGCAATTGACTATGTGAATGTATTGCTGTAATTAGAGTTGATTATATTCCTTGAGACTTACTAAGCATAAAAATGCTTACCCCGTTGCTTTGGCTCTCAGTTTTTTTTTAGATTTCGCTCGAAGCAATTGGATTTGGGATCGTTGAAGTCGAAGTCATTCACACTATCAAGCCTCCATTTTGGTATAAATTTTTGATTGAACTTGAGATGGCATGTATAGGACTACCTCTTGTTTGTTAAATATGTTGTAATGTAAGTATGTACGGCCATGCGAAAATGGCTCGAAAAGGGAAGCATGAACTTAGACTAATTGTGGGTTGTATGTATATATTTGGTGTCATGATGTGGTTATGGATTGGAAATGGGAATGTTGGTCATATGATCAGCCATTTGCATGGTTAAAATGATCATATATGAACCTATGTATGGCAAGACTAGTTGATTCATGGAGACTACCAAATAGGTAAGTCCTACCTTAAAAACAGATGCTGCCAGCTGCAGTGGCATGAATGTAAAAAATCACCAAAATTCATAGGAATGAAATTAAATAGTGAATAAGCTATGTAAATGAACCTTGATGAGTCTATTTTCATATGGAAGAAACGAAATGGTCATAGGAGTCACAGGTTAAGAGATATTAAAGCTATTGTGAGACAGGGCCAGAATGGTTTCTGGGTTCCCTGTCGCAACTTTAAAAATTCACTATAAATTATCCAAAAATAATTAGGAGACATACCTTATATGTAAAGATTCCATTTTGAGTCTAGTTTGATTATAAAGAAACGACACCAGCATTAAAGCCCTGTACAGAGAGATATTCAAGTTATACCGCACGAAGGTCAGAGCAGTCGATCCCTGTAACATGGGTAACTTTAACTAATAAACTGTACCAATTGGCCCGAGCAAAAATCCTAGAAATAAATCCATGGATGGATATATGAGTCTAAATTCAGGGAAAATTTACGAAACCAGTTTCCGAGTTTTGAAACTCGAGATATGATTTTTAAGGCGACAGTGACGCAGTTTTCCAGCCTGACTGGAAATGACAAATTGGTGGGCAAAACATGTGAACTTGGCTTGTTAACCCCTCGGGTCCGACACCGGCGATGGTCTCGGGTTTGGGGTGTTACAATTTTATTGGTATCAGAGCCACGGTTTAGTCAATCCTAGGACTACCGTGATGTGTTTGGGGTCTAGCTATACATGCCATTAAATGATGAATCGATAGTGTGATGATTTCTGACAATTTGACTTTATGTTTGTTTATAGCAATGGATCCCGATCCCAACCGAGCGATAGCTGATGATGTGGAGAGTGTGGCGCTGCTCCCCGCGCAAGGGACAGCGCCATGGACTCTCAACCTATGGCCAGCAATCCTAATGACGAGGCTAGGCAAGCCTTTTATAGTGTGATGAACGAATGGTTTAATCAATACATTCGAACCAACACTACTGTTCCACAACCTCCATTCCCGACAAATGCAACCCCAAGACCTACAATACCTCCGGTGATGACCAAATAAGGTCAAGTAAGCCCCAATCGATAGGATTCGAAAACATGGGGCCACTGAATTTAAGGCTACGGATGATGATGATGCCGAGCGAGCTGAATTATGGTTAGATAACACTATCCGGTGCTTGATGAGCTATCCTGCACACCGATGAGTGCTTAAAGTGTACCATCTCCTTGCTACGCTGAGTCCGCCTACTATTGGTGGAGTACTCGACTTCGTGGTGCCTAGAGAGCAAGTGACTTGGGAATTCTTTCAAACCGAGTTCAAAAAAGTATATCACCGAGATTCATCGACCAAAAGTGGAGGGAATTTCTTGATCTTAAGCAAGGTTCTATGTCCGCTTATCGACTACGAACGAAAGTTTGTGAGGCTTAGCCAGACTGCGAGAATGCATTTCGTCCGGCTATTATGTGTAAACGCTCGAGGATGGGCTGAATGATGATATAAGAATGTTTGTTGGCATTCTCGAGATACGAGAGTTCGTAGTACTTGTTGAGCGAGCTTGTAAAGTCAAGAGCTTAGAAAGGAGAAACAAAAGCTGATGTGGGAATTGGAGAATTCGAAGAGGTCCTCGGAAAGTCTCTTCAACAAGCATCAAGAGATTTCGAGATGATGCGAGCTGGTCTAGAGGCGCGTTTGGGCTTTTCTAGACGAGGACGCGATCGACCCCTGTGACCACACGAGTCACTTGATCGCCATGGTGGAAATGATCGCCGAGAGAGGCGGAGTGTCCACATTGTGGCAAATGGCATTCGGGAGCTGTTGGTTTCATGATCGCTCCTGCTATAAGTGTGGATCGGCCGACCACTTCATGAAGGATTGCCCGAGGATGCATGAATGCAATGTAAGTCGAGTGCAAACCCGGTGCTACCATCGCCGAGGTAGGCCACCTAGAAATATGGGCAATGTCGTTGGCGGTCGAGAGGATCTAGAGATGCTACCATCGATCCGAGGCTCGTGCTCTGCTAGGACTTATGCCATACGCGCACGCCGAGGATGTCGCCTCTCCGGATGTTATTACCGGTACTTTCACTCTTTTCAATACAAATGTGATTGCTTTGATTGACCCCGGTTCTCCTCATTCATATATATGTGAAACCTTAGCATCCAAGAAGACTTTGCCTATTGAGTCTCTCGAGTTTGTAATTCGGTGTCAAACCCCTTGGGTCATTACGTGCTTGTTAACAAAGTGTGCAAGAAAAGTCCCCTAGTGTTCCGAGGTTCTTGTTTTCCGCGGACCTAATGCTTTTGCCGCTCGATGAGTTCGATGTTATTCTTGGTTTGGATTGGTTGACCATGCACGATGCGGTTGTAAATTGCAAGAGCAAGACTATCGATTTGAGGTGCGCGAATAATGAAATAGTTCGGGTTGAGTCCACGGACTTAAAGGGGTTGCCAGCTGTAATATCAGCGAGGTTGGCCCAGAAATATGTAAGAAAAGGGTGCGGCGTACCTTGCGTCGTGCTTTCGATGACAAGGAATCGAGAAGAAACCCGAATCTGTGCGTGGTTTGTGAATACCGGATGTTTTCCCGAGGAATTGCGGGTTTACCACTGTTCGGAAATAGAATTTGGCATCGAATTGGTACCGGTACCACTCCAATTTCGATAGCTCCGTGTCGTATGGCACCAACGGAATTAAAGGAGTTGAAAGCTCGGTTGCAAGAATTGGTGGATAGAGGTTTTGCTCGCCCGAGTTTTTCGCCTTGGGTGCGCCGTGTTGTTCGTGAAGAAGAAGGATGGAACCATGCGATCGTGATCGACTATCGTCGACTTAACAAAGCGACGATAAAGAACAAATATCCGTTGCCACGTATTGATGACTTGTTCGATCAATCAAGGGAGCCTCGGTGTTCTCGAAAATAGATTTGAGGTCGGGCTACTATCAATTGCGAATCCGAGATTCAGACGTGCCCAAGACCGCCTTGAAGCGAGATATGGTCACTATGAGTTCCTAGTGATGCCGTTTGGGCTCACTAATGCCCTACGGTATTTATGGATTTAATGAATCGAATCTTTAGACCATATTTGGATCGATTCGTAGTCGTGTTCATTGATGACATCTTGGTCTATTCAAGAAATGAGACCGAACATCTTGAACACCGCGGTTAGTGCTGCAAATTTTACGGGACAAGCAATTATATGCTAAGTTCAGCAAGTGTGAGTTCGTTAAGAGAGGTTAGCTTCTTGGGTCATGTGGTATCTGCATCGGTATTCGAGTCGACCGAATAAAATTTCAGCCATACTAAATTGGAAGCCTCAGAAATATTATTGAGGTTCAAGCTTTTGGGGCTTGCGGTTATTACCGATGATTTGTAAAGGCTTCTCAACGATAGCCACGCCGATGACGGCTTACTCCAAAAGGATGTTAAGTTCGAATGGACGGAGAAATGCCAAAAAGTTTCGATCAACTGAAAACTTATTTGACTGAAGCCCCAATTCTAGTGCAACCCGAGTCCGGCAAGGAGTTTGTTATCTATAGCGACGCCTCTCTACTTGGGTTAGGTTGCGTATTAATGCAAGAAGGTCGGGTTGTGGCCTATCGTCGAGGCAATTAAAGCCACATGAGAAAAATTATCCGACTCATGATCTCGAATTGGCCGCCATCGTATTCGCCTTAAAGATTTGGCGACATTACTTATTTGGTGAAAGGTGCCATGTATACTCGGATCACAAAAGTCTCAAGTATTTGATGACCCAAAGAGACTTAAATCTGCGACAAAGACGTTGGCTCGAGCTGTTAAAGGATTATGAGTGATCATTGACTATCACCCGGAAAGGCGAATGTGGTTGCGGATGCCTTGAGTCGTAAATCGTTATTCACTTTACGACGATGAATGTGCACTTGTCTATCCGATCCGACGGTGTGTTAGTGGCTGAATTGAAAGCCAAACCATTATTGACACACCAAATTCGAGAAGCTCGAAAAGTCGATGACGAGTTGGTTGCAAAACGGGCTGCATGTGTTCGATCAAGGACTCGGAGTTTCAAATCGACGATGACGATTGTTTGAGGTTCAAAAGTCGCCTCATGTGTCCCAAAGAATTGAACTCATTTCGATAATTCAATGAAGCCCATTGTAGCCGAATGGCAATCCACCGGGAGTACGAAGATGTACAATGATTTGAAACGTCGATTTTGGTGGCATGGTATGAAGCGAGACATCTCCGACTTTGTTTGAGATGTTTAATATGTCAACAAGTGAAAGCGGAACATCGGTGCCTTCAGGATTACTTCACCAATCACGATACCCGAGTGGAAATGGGATCGAGTCACAATGGACTTTGTATCCGGACCGCCATTGTCGCAAGTAAGAAGGATGCGGTTTGGGTCGTGGTAGATCGATTGACTAAGTCGGCCCACTTTGTCCCCGTGACGCACGGATTTTTCAATGGACAAATTAGCGGAATTGTACGTTTCTCGATTGTGAGATTACACGGGTGCCTATTTCTATCGTGTCGATAGAGATCCGAGATTTACCTCGCGATTTTGGAAAAAGTTGCAAGAAGCTTTGGGTACCAAGTTGCATTTCAGACCGCCTTTCACCCCAAACCGATGGTCAATCCGAGCGGATAATTCGGATACTTGAGGATATGTTAAGATGTTGCGTCCTCGAGTTTAGTGGTTCATGGGAACGGTATTTGCCGTTGATTGAATTCGCTTACAACAACAACTTTCAATCAAGTATTAAGATGGCACCCTACGAGGCCTTGTACGGTCGTAAATGCCGACGCCATTGTTTTGGACCGAGCTTGGTGAAAGCAAGATTTTCGGTGGATTTGATTAGGGATGCTGAACAGAAAGTGAAAGTAATCCGTGAAAGTCTCAAGATAGCCTCCGATCGTCGAAGAAGTCGACGCGGATCCGAGGCGTAAGGATATCGAGTATCGTGGGTGATAAAGTGTTTCTCAAGGTATCGCCTTGGAAAAAGATACTCGTGTTCTACCGTAAGGGCAAGTTGAGCCCGAGGTTCATTGGACCATATGAGATATCGAGCGAGTCGGTCCAATGGCATATCGCTTGATTTTGCCCCCGAACTCAAAAGGTTCACGATGTCTTTCACGCTTCGATGCTTCGACGCTATAGATCCGATCCATCGCACGTGATTAGTCCATCGAAATTGAAATTCAAGCTAATATGAGTTATGAGGAAGAACCGATTCGTATCCTATCACGAGAAGTGAAAGAGTTGCGAAACAAGCGGGTTCCGCTAGTGAAAGTGTTATGGCTCAAACACGGGATAGAAGAAGCTACTTGGGAGACCGAGAACTCTATGAAAGAACGATATCCAAACCTATTTACGGTAAGATTTTCGGGACGAAAATTCCTTAAGAGGGGGAGTTGTGACAGCCAAAATAGACCCTAGCCGAATGTGGTTTCGGGACCACAAAACCGAGGCATAACAATAATTTAAAATTTATTTCGATGCCTATAATATGTGAGTATTCATGTATGACATTTTTGATGATTGATTTAGTGTTATAAAGGTGAATTTCACTAGAAAGGACTTGTGTGAGAAAATTTAGAATTGAGATAGGCAAATGTGGAAGTGGCCTATTGATGCACACTAGAAATGTTGTCCTTGCATGTCAAATTCCCCAAATTTGACTATAGTGGCCGGCCATGGTGATGAATATGGGCAAAAGAAAACATGTCTTAAACATGTTTTGCTAGTGGTGCATGTTAGAAGTAATAAAATAAGAGTATGGAAAAAAAAGAAAAAAAAAAGTGTTCATCTTTCACCATAGCTCTTGGCGAATGTCCTAAGGAAAGAAAAGAAAATTTTGCTCATCCATTTTCACTTCTTGGCGAAAATACTAAGGAAAAAGGGGAGGATTTTTGCTTCATGCTTGGTTTGGAAGAGATCTAGAAGGAGATTTGGCTAAGTTTGCATCAAGATTAAGGTATGTATGAGGTTGTGTTAGGAGTTTCATGCATGTCTTGGTTGCTAACTTGATGTGCATGTTAGCCATGGCTCAAATCTTTGTTATGCCATGGAAATGGTATTTGGCCAAAGTTGTTATGGTGATAAAGCCATTGCATGCTAAGTGTGAAGCTTGATGATGATGCATGCAATGATGGATTTTCTACTCATGAGTAAGATTATGAGTTTTCTCTTTGTTTTATCATGATTGAAGTTGAAAAGGAGCATGATTGTCATATTCGCCATGATGCATTCTTGAGCATGATTCATGCTTCTTGCATGTTAGTTAAAATTTGTGTTTTGGATGGCTATGGACACCTTGAAAATTCGCCATGCTCATATATGCATATATATGATTGCACATTATGTTTTGGTTATGAACTAAGTGATGAATATATTGGTTTAAAGAAGAAGATGTGGAAGAATGCTTGTGAAATTGCAAGCACAATTCGGCCTAGCACACATGTAGGTGCTTGATGCTATATTATAAGTTTTGGGCCACAATGTGCAAAGCATTAATTAGTAAATTGCATGCTGTTTTTGTGAGGTATTAAGTGCAAAATTGACCTCAACATGTACATGAATATTCGCCTTGGGTAGCCTATTGAAGGCCTTAGCATTTCCTTGATGCTCGAATAAATTGTATTGAATTGCTTAATGTAGTATAAAATGTGCATGACCATTGTGTATTCAAGCTAAAGGGTGGCCATATGACCATTTAAACTCCTTGTCATATTCGGCCAAAAGCTAGCACAATGAGGTTTTAATAAATTGAATTTGTTTGAATTAGCTCAAGAGCTTAGAGGGCCACAATTGGACAAGGGGAAGGAGAAAGTGATCGAATAGCCGAAAAAGCCGTTCGACAACATCCGAGGTAAGTCCTCAAGAAGTGACCCTACTTGAATTGTGTGAAATAAAGTATGGATGTGTATTGATTATTGATTATGTATGCATGAGTATTTGAATTCTACCGGGCTAAGTCCCAAGGCGAATATGCTTGCGACTATAATTGCGTTTGAGCCTTAGTAACAAAAATGAATTATGTATGTCCAATGATAATTGATGTATGTGTTCATGGAAATTGAATGATATCCGGGCTAAATCAAGACAATTATGCTGGAAATTATATCCGGTTAAGACCAAGGCAATTGTGCTAGTGGCTACATCCGGCTAAGACCAAGGCATTCGTGCGAGACATTCTATCCGGCTAAGACCAAGGCATTTGTGCACGTGATTATATCCGGTTATATTCAAGAATCTTGGGCTGGAGGTGAGTGTTGGTTGCTGTAATGAATTCAATTAGTACACTCGAAAAGCCCAAAGGATAAGGTACGTTATATGTGTATTGGAAAGTCGACATGTTTGAGCAACATTCGCTCAATCGACTAATGAATTTCAGTTATTGAATTGATTGATATTTGTGAAATCATATAATGATGACGTGTGAAGTAAGAATGTGTATTAATGAAATGATGCAATTGACTATGTGAATGTATTGCTGTAATTAGAGTTGATTATATTCCTTGAGACTTACTAAGCATAAAAATGCTTACCCGTTGCTTTGGCTCTCGCTTTTTTTAGATTTCGTCAAGCAATTGGATTTGGGATCGTTGAAGTCAAGTCATTCACACTATCAAGCCTCCATTTTGGTATAAATTTTGATTGAACTTGAGATGGCATGTATAGGACTACCTCTTGTTTGTTAAATATGTTGTAATGTAAGTATGTATGTACGGCCATGCGAAAATGGCTCGAAAAGGGAAGCATGAACTTAGACTAATTGTGGGTTGTATGTATATATTTGGTGTCATGATGTGGTTATGGATTGGAAATGGGAATGTTGGTCATATGATCAGCCATTTGCATGGTTAAAATGATCATATATGAACCTATGTATGGCAAGACTAGTTGATTCATGGAGACTACCAAATAGGTAAGTCCTACCTTAAAAACAGATGCTGCCAGCTGCAGTGGCATGAATGTGAAAAATCACCAAAATTCATAGGAATGGAATTAAATAGTGAATAAGCTATGTAAATGAACCTTGATGAGTCTATTTTCATATGGAAGAAACGAAATGGTCATAGGAGTCACAGGTTAAGAGATATTAAAGCTATTGTGAGACAGGGCCAGAATGGTTTCTGGGTTCCCTGTCGCAACTTTAAAAATTCACTATAAATTATCCAAAAAGAATTAGGAGACATACCTTATATTTACAGATTCCATTTTTAGTCTAGTTTCATTAGAAAGAAACGACACCAGCATTAAAGCCCTGTACAGAGAGATATTCAAGTTATACCGCGCGAAGGTCAGAGCAGTCGATCCCTGTAACATGGGTAACTTTAACTAATAAACTGTACCAATTGGCCTGACCAAAAATCCTAGAAATAAATCCATGGATGGATATATGAGTCTAAATTCAGGGAAAATTTACGAAACCAGTTTCCGAGTTTTGAAACTCGAGATATGATTTTTAAGGCGACAGTGACGCAGTTTTCCAGCCTGACTGGAAATGACAAATTGGTGGGCAAAACATGTGAACTTGGCTTGTTAACCCCTCGGGTCCGACACCGGCGATGGTCTCGGGTTTGGGGTGTTACAGGAGACCAAGGAAAACATGAGAAACCAATACCCAAACCTTTTACCGGTAAGAATTTTTGGGACAAAAATCCTAAGGGGGGAGACTTGTAACATTCCAATTTTGGGCCTAGTCGGAATAGTAGTTTCAAGACCAAAAATCCAAAGTAGAGATATTTTTTATGATTTTTTGGAGGTCCATGACATGTTTTCATGCTTGTGTGAAAATTTCATGAAGAAATTTTATTGATAAGTATCCAATTTAACTTCTAGGACTAAATTGCAAAAGTTGCAAAATGTGAGTTCTAGAAGCTTTAAGCATGAAATTGACATGGATTATTAGTTAGAGGTCCTTAAATGTAAAATTTTCCAATTTCTATTTTTATGGAAAAAAATGGAAATAGTTAGGAAAATTTGTAAGAAAGTCATTAAAGGGCATTTTGGTCATTTGGTTAATAAAAGAATAAAAAGGGAAAAATGAAGGAAAATTTGCTCATCTTCTTCAAGTGTGTGTCGAAAATTAGAAGAGCCGTAGCTAGGGTTTTTCTTCAACTTTCAAGCTCAATTGTAAGTACACCCTTGCCCCGTTTTTAATGTTCTTTATGTTTTTGAGTCCTTGAAGCATGATCTACCTATTTCTAGCCTTATTTTGAGTTAGGGTTAATGTTTAAAAATTACCCATGTGTGACATGCATGTATTTTGATGTTCAATGGAGGAATATGAATGTTTGATGTGTGTTAGACAACTTTTACTAAGTGATTTTTCATGGAAATACCTAAAAAGGACCTTTTTATAAAAGTTGTAAAAATGTGTAGAAAAAATCTAATTTGAAGGAAAATGTGGGATGGTATAAGCATGGTATAGTTTCGGCTAGGCTTGGGTAACAAAGAAAATGAGTACATTTCATTTTATGAGCCAAGAGACTAATTTGTGAATATGTGAAAATTTAGGGGCAAAATTGTAATTTTGCCAAAGTATGATTTATGGACTGTTTTGAACAATGTGATAATTAAATAAGTGAAATTTGCTATTATAGATAAAAAAAAGGAGTCCGGACCTAAACCGAGGAAATAACAAGGTTGTGGACTAAATCGAATAGTTAGTTATATTTTGGTACCAAGGTAAGTTCATGTGTAAATATTGCAATGTTTTATCATGCTTTATTAATGTATGATTTTCTATGTTTAATTATTATAACGAGTGTATGGATGACGTTATGGTCTATGAGAATGACATTGTGAACGAGTTCGACAAAGATGTGAAATCGAGAAAATCCCATTTGAACCTTAGGAATAATTTAGGATACAATGTGACATGTCTCTAGGAACTTTGTGTTTATGAGCTCATGAGATTATGTGATGTATGTAATGTGATTCGGGTGCTGGTCTTGTACATCTATCGGTGGCTGGGTAGCCCGGCATGTGTTGCGGGTATGTGTCAGGTTGTGTGAATAGCCTGTGTAGTTACGTCCTAACTGTCAGCTTGTGTGAGCAGACCCGTGATTAGCTCGAGAGCGAGCAATTTGTGATATGTGATATGAGGTAGCATGTGGCTATGTACGAAGCACTATGTGTAAGCTTTCCATGTATCCGATAGTATTCCAAGTGTTCAACAGTTAAATTAGTGGGTTATTTGACAAGTAAGTCAATGATGATGAAATATAAGAATGTGTTACGAATTGGTATAGGTATGTACGAAAAAATCATATAAATGAGCTCGATATGTGATGAACTTTTGGTAAGATTGAAAATAAGTAAGTTATGCCTATGAAATGATAATGACATATATGTAAATTATGTTATGTTAATTGTATAATATTCATGATTATGTTGCTATTTATTTGCATGTGAATTTACTAAGCTTTATGCTTACTCCCCTTTCTTTTCTATTTTCTTATAGTATCACCAATCTAGCTTGGGGATTGAAGGACATCGGAGACTTGATCACACTATGAATTGGACATTTGGGTATAGTTAGTCTCAACATTTTGAGTATAGCATGTATAGGGGACTCGGTCATTTTGTTTATGTGTCATATTAATTTGGCCAAGTGTGTTGGCTTATAATGATTTGATGATTCATTTTGTATATGACCATGAGATACGGTTCATATTGATTATTGGGTTGTAAACCTAATTATTTATACATGCATGTGTCAAAGTCTTGATGATAATGGATGGTGTTATATGGCATGCAAGTATGATGAATGAATGATGACAAATTGGTATGGCTATGATCATGACTTAAATGTGTGAATTGAGAGTAGATTAATAATGTGGATTGGATATGAAATTGGTGTGGAATGCCTTAAGTAAGCTTGTTTATTTTAGTATGTAAAATCGTGACATTACATGGGCATGAATTAGTCTTGATTAGGAATGATTGATTGTCAAAATGTGACGTGTTGTGTGCCATGAAATATGTCTAAGTATGTGAGTGTCTAAGGGTGGCAAAAGGCTTGGAAAATAGCCTTATAGTTGTCTACACGGGTAGACACACGGGCACGTGTCTAGGCAGTGTGTGACACACGGTCTGCCCCATGGGCGTATGATTAGTCCGTGTGTCCCCTACACCCTAATTAGATGAAATAGAATGCTCAGTAGTAAACACACGGGCAGAGACATGACCACGTGTCTTAGCCGTGTGAAGGACATGACCTCAGGACATGGGCGTGTGCCCTGGCAATGTGAAGTCTGTAGTTGATTTTTGGAATTTAATTTGCCACACGGCGTAAGCACACAGGCATGTAACTTGGCCGTGTGACCTTATTTTGTTGATGATGTCATAAACAGAGAGTTACACGGGCTAAGGACATGGGCGTGTCCCGAGCCACACGGGCATGTGTGACCACACGGCCTACCCACACGGGCTTGTAACCCTCTAAAATAAGAAATTTTTCTAAGTGTCGTAATAGTTCTGAAAATTCTTGGTTTAGTCTTGAACCAACCCCAATGTATGTTTTGGGCCTCATGGGCCTGTATAAGGGACAATATGCTTGTGTAAATGGCTTTAATTTTGGGTGAAATTTTTTGGCCCGATTTTGTATGAATGTTTATGTTTGAGTCCGGTAATGCCTCGGACTATGTCCCGGTGTCAAATACAGGTAAGGGGTGTTACATCAACCCACTTGAATACATAGTCCACAGTAACCAAGATATACTTGTTACTATGCAAAGAAGGAAACAGGTCTAGAAAATCAATGCCCCATACATCGAAAAGTTCTATCTCCAAAATATTTTTCAAGGGCATCTCGTTCCTCCTTGATATGTTTCAGGTTCTTTGGCGTCTATCAGAGTTCATCACATATGCATAAGCATCCTTGAATAATGTAGGCCAAAAGAACCCTACTTGTAAAATATTTGCTGTCGTTCATGAACCACCAAAGTTCCCCCACTTGGAGATGAATGATAGTGGTATCTGCACATTGTTTAAACAAAAATGGGTTCTCCCAAAAATAATACAGACTATCATGAAAGAATTATTTCCTTTGTTGGTAAGTCATTTCTCGAGGAATTATGCTACATGCTAAGTAATTGGAAAAATCAGCAAACCAAGGTACCAAGGTGTTTCATAGATTTTTCTTACCTCAAAGATATGCTCATCAGGAAAAGTCACATTAATTGAAATAAATGAAGAAGTTACCTCATTTTGTTCCAACCTTGACAGATGATCGACTACTTGATTTTCAACACCTTTTCTGTCTTGGATCTCAAGGTCAAATTCTTGGTACAAACGTATCCATCAAATTAGCCTCGATTTAGCATCTTTCTTCGTGAATAAGTACTTAATGGTAGCATGATCGGTAAACCCTGTAACTTTGGTATCTATAAGATATGAACGGAACTTGTCTAAAGAAAAAAACTATAGCAAATAATTCTTTTTCAGTTATCGTATAATTGATCTGGGCTCCTATGAAAGTTCTGCTTGCATATTAGACAAGGTGAAACACTTTGTTCTTTCTTTAACCCATCACAGCTCCAACAACAAAATTGCTTGCATCACATATTAACTCAAAAGGTGAGTTCCAATCAGGTGTAACAATTATTGGGGCGAAAATTAACTTGTTTTTCAATTTTTCAAAAGCTTTTAAACATACTTTATTAAAACTAAAAACATCATCTTTTTCTAAAAGCATACAGAAAGGTTTAGAAATTTTTGAAAAATCCTTTGTAAATCTGCGATAAAAACCAGTATGGCCTAAGAAACTTCTAACTCTTTTCACACTAACTGGAGGTGGTAATCTTTCAATTATGTCCACCATTGCTTTATCCACTTCGATTCCATTCTTGGAAATTTTATGCCCTAAGATAATCCCCTCTTTAACCATAAAATCTCATTTCTCCCAATTAAGGACAAGGTTAGTCTCCTTGCATCTTTTGAGTACCTTAGCCGAATTATTCAAACAAACATCGTAAGTGTTGCCAAAAATAGAGAAATCATCCATGAAAACCTCAACATAATTTTCAACCATATCAGTGAAAATTGCCATCATACATTGCTGAAATATGGAAGGTGCATTACATAAGCCAAAAGGCATTTGCCTAGAAGTAAATGTACCATTTGGACATGTAAAAATAGTTTTATGTTGGTCTTTCGAGGCTACAACTATTTGGTTGTATCCAGAATATCCATCTAAAAAGCAATAAAATTCATTACCTGCTAGACAATCTATGTAACCTGCCAAACCCATCCTAGACGTTATGGCTAGATTGAGAAGGCTACATTAGCCACCAAAATGGCTAAGTTAACTTACGCTACTTTTTAAGACTTTAAATAAACTCATTTTAGATAAAATCGTAGTTGTACTTTGAGTTAGATTAAAAGCATTCATTAATTAGGTCATATATGCTTAAGATTCATTTTATTGTTGACAGTGTTGTTTTAGAAAAACCGTTTGCTTGTCGCTCTTTTTAAAAAAAAAACTAAAAGTTAAATTAATGCAATGGAAAAACCATTTTTTAAGTCATTTTGGAAAATTAGTTGCCTTATCGATTTATTTTTTAAAAATAGTTCCTTTACAATGAAGTGGAAACTAGGAAACAGTATCAAATTTTACTTAAGCTCGATACCATGCATCATTCGGTTATTATGCTTGTGTAATTCATGCACACAAAAATCCCCAAAAGAAAAGTTACCGAGCCACAAACCAGAAATAATTAAAAATTACAAGCCAAAACCAATAAAGACTTAATAATACTTAATTAAAAAATAACAATCGATGTCCAAGTTGATTCTTCGAATGCCGAGCCTGGTCCTAATTTTGAGGTTTACCTGAAAAGTTAAACATTATTGGGAGGTGAGCTTATGAAAAATTTAGTTCGAGCCTAATAATTAATTAAACGGGCAAAAATATCAAATACAGTGAAACATATTAGCATTAATAAAAGAAAACATAACCATCATAGGAATTTCATGTCATTACATAACCCTTATCAAATTGATGTCAAACGGTGTATGAGCATAGGTCATCATGCATTCGAGTAACAATCATTAATTTCGATACCAATCAATACAATAAAGTACAATGTGTAGTATAAATCAATAACATTTGAATATGTCATGCACATAATGCAATGCAAAAAGGTTCCTACCCATACCATCCGCTACACACCACAAGTTCCCCAGAACCCATTTGCCAAACTCCAAAATATTATGAGTATAGCTCGATATAGTAAAACCACCGAATAATCAATAATGCAGAAAATCTGTTGGTTATCAAATAGTGCGATACAATCTCCAATAACATATAATATGCGATAAAATCGCCAATCCCTCCAAGTGCAGTGCATTGACTATGACTAATGCGGGCTTAATATGCCACCGATACTCCATGGAACTCTTCCGTCAACCACAAAATCCCAACCCAATGCATATGCAATATGTCACACAATCTTATACATAATCATATCTCAATACTTTTCACATTCATTTGACATGCTTAGAATGTCCTCAATAATCACATACTTTGTAACACCCCTAACCCGTATTCGTTGTCAGATTAGGGTCACGAGGTATTACTGAACAAAAGCACAGTTCTGAACATTCACATATTCACACAAGTCATATTCGTATGTATAAAGCACATCGCTAATTAAATATTAAACATACATTATTAATCATATTGCATATACGAATCATACCTCAAAATTCAGCCGAATCCATACCATGCATATAATCATATTTTCAAACCAATAAACATGCCTCAAAGCCATACAATATATACTTTATAAATACATAACACGAATTATATGCTCATCAATTTAATGGTATTAAAAAAAATCAAACATTTTACTTCATAATTCTATATATGCACATATTAAACCAAATAAATCATATTACAAGGCTCTTTGTCCATTAACATATGCGGCATTAACAACTTCACAAAATGATCAAATATATTTCATTAAACATTAAAACTTTATGCACATTTAACCACATCAAATTTGGACCATTTTCGAACACTAATAATAAAACATATCATGCCTATTTCACATACTAAATTTTTTTTTTAAACGTTGCCCTTTTAAGCCATCTAATAAGCCATTAAAAATCTGAACCTAAATATCCAATCATTCAAGCATAAAACATGTGCACACATTTCTATTTATCCTATCCTCTATTCGGCTAGAAAGTTAACCTATAAAAAAATACACCCAATTCATCAATGTAAAAGTTACCATTTTGAGCACAAGTAACAACTTAGAGTGCATTCAATTCGCATACTAATTATCATGCCTAAAATGCGTATACACAACCAATCAATTCATTTTATAATTGGTCATCCAATTTAACATCTATATAACACTTAAATTATATACATTCTTTGCCGTTCTAAATTGAGCCTAAATAGTCAAATACCATAGCCGAACATACAACTACCTATATATAACACATTTTGTAACAAACATTATATAAACAATTTGACCCTTACATACCGAATCACTTAAAATCATGACATAGGCATATATTTTTATTTACCTATCATCAGCCGGATATAATAGATCATCAATTACCATTTCCAACCCAATACATAAACATATTATACATCAAAATATAGGTCAATAATAAACCACACCCAAAACACATCCATCAACCATATTTACTTCACTTGAGTTGAATTATAACAATCCACAAATGTATATCATACCATGTAACAAGTTTATCAAAATGAGCTAATTATAGGCCATACATATCATTACTTCATGCTGAATTCATATAACTAAACTCCACATTCATATATACCATGAAATATACTTCCAATATAAGGTTAAACCATGACCAAACACACACGAGCATTAACATCTTGATCAAGCCATTTTCGCATGGCTATATATACACAAATTCAAAAACCAAATATATTAAAACTAGCCTATACATGTCATATGTTCAAAGTTTTAAACTTCAAAAGTACCGAATGATAGTCGATAGTGTGACGATGATCCTTAATGATCCTCGAGCTCGTAACTAACTTCCAAAATCTATAAAACACTGAATGAACACACTAAATGAACACACAAAGTAAGCTTGGAAAGCTTAGTAAGCCATAAGCAAATAAATCATCAAAAGAACATTTGCATTATAAATTCAACTTGGCCGAATATGATAAATCTCATATACATATATATATAATCACATTTTTATCATACATAGTTCATATTATCACCTCAAATACTACACTTACCTTACTTTCATGAACATTTAATTTCACATGTATCTGAACCATTTAGCTCGATTTCACATTCGATCTTGACTCGACATTGCCCGTTGAACCATTCAGAATTGACAAGGATACACGGAAATCATATAAGCTCGTACAATGCCATATCCTGAATATGGTCTTACATGCTATCACATATCGATGCCACTGTCCAAAACAGGATCTTACATGTTTTCTCACTTTGATGCCAATGTCCCAACAGATCACACATCGGAAGTCCTAATGTCATGACATACGTATCCTATACTATTCTTATGGTTCATACAGGGCTTTCGGACGTTGTAATTCAATCAATTCAAGCTCGTAACAAGTTCACCAATGCTTAATTCAATTAGGCACATACATATATTTATTTACAATTCAATTTGACACATATAATACATATACATTCGAATTTAACAACATTTATTTACTTATGAACTTACCTCATATAGATACGAACGGACTGGAACGACTATTCTACCACTTTCGATTTCCCCCGATATAATTCTATTTTCTTTCACATTCAGATTCACTAATTTAATAACACATTTAATCAATTCAATCCATAAATACATAATTAGGCCTTTTTATACTTTGGCCCTTATATTTTAACACTTTAACATTTTAGTCATTATTTCACAAAACACAAAATATACATAATTTCCTTATACACATGCTTGGCCGAATATTCCCTTATTTCATATAAGCTCATATCTTTCATTTATTTCACATTTTAACCCCTCAATTTACAAATTTCACAATTTAATCCTTAATACACATTTTTATCAAAAATCACTTAATTAAACATAATAATCTATCAACAAAGATTTATTTTTCATCATCAAACCACAAAAATCTCAAGCTACCAACAATGGCATATCACAAAATCCACAACCAATTCAAAAATTCAAGCATGGGCTAGCTAGTATTCGAAGCAACGATCTCAAAAACGTAAAAATTATCAAAAACCGAGCAAATTACATACCTCAATCAAGCAAAATGACTGTCGAATACACAAAAGCTAAAGAACTATTTTTTTTCTTTCTCAAGTTTCAGCCAAAAGATGAAAAACATGAATGGTTTTTATGTTTTATTTTATTTAATTACATTATAACATATAAATTACTATTTTAACCTTTATAAAATAATATGAAAACATTATAACTCATGTCCATAACAGTCCATGCTAATATTTCATGGTCAAATATCAACCTAAGGACCTTACATTATAAAAGCCATAGCAATATAGCACTTTAACAAATAGCAAGTCACTTTTGCATTTTACGCGATTATGTCCTTTTATCAAATTTTCACACAAAACTTTCACACACATTAATTCACATACTATAAACACCAAAAATAATATTAAAATAATTTTATGACTACGGATTTGTTGTTCTGAAACCACTATTCTAATTTAACTAAAATCGGGCTGTTACATACTTTCAGTTAATGGAAACAATGTTCCAATCTTTCAAATTACCATTGTGTTGGTATCAATCAATATCGTTCAATTTCACATGCTTTACGGATTTTCATTGTGTATCAGTACACAATATAACATATATCTCATGCATTTAAATCATACAGAAGCTTAATATCTCAACACATTATATCATTTAGTCAAACATTCTCATATCTCATAACTCAAATATTCAATTACAAACTCAATCAAACATCCATACTATTAAACTAGCAATTTTGCCAACATGTCAATCTTTTAAGGCTTGAAATATATCTGGCTCGGCCACTCACAAAATCAATAATTTTCCTATTAAGAAAATCCAATAAGGAAGCTAATTTATCATATATAACATGATATTTAACATTTTCAAACAATTTTATGAGTTTAGGACCCACACCTTATTTTTGCTTCCTCGCAGCACACTAGCGAATCTTTCAATTTTCCTTAATAATTCCTTAAACGAACCTAAACCAAAATTCAGAATAAATTCAATAAATTTACCACTAAAACAGCCCCCAAACACCAAATTATGAGTTCAAACTAATCGTTGAAATTATAACTATCTTATGAATCCAAACTAGTTAGATTCCTTACACTGTATCGATGCGAACTGTACGTACAATCGTTCTTCGCCTTTACGGACGATTTGGGGTGTTTGGGTCAGCACATAATTCAATAATATATTGGAAAACCAGTAGCTAATTAATGATTAAATCCCGTCATTTAATCAATTTATAACCTTTACCCAACAACTATGTCGAAATAACAAACTAGTTACCTTTAATTGCACTTACGCTTCATGATTTGTAGGATCCAAATGACCAATCGATCAAGAAAAATTTTCCCTAATTGAAATGGGTCTAAAAGATAACTAGGAGGGTTCAAGACCTCAAATTAATTCTGGAAAAATATAGGCAAGAACCGATAAACAAAACAGCCCCATTTCTTGCAACCCATGGTGACCAAAATTGGGACTAAATTTTAAAACGGTTTGAGATCTCATTAAATTATGGAAAAATACCTTTGAAATAATTTAAAATCTCCCAAATTCTAGATCTAGAAATTTATGTTTTTAATGGACAATATTAATTAAGAAATTGAAGAGAAAAGAGTCCTTACCAAAGCTAGTCGAGAGAAACGACAATGGCACTTTCTTGGCAATGTTCAGGATCGATCTTGGAGTTCAAAATTTTAGGTTTGGGGCTGATTTTAATGAGGAATAAAGAAATCCATATGGTGGAGAATATGTGAACAAATCTTGTGGCAAAAGAAAGAGAAAAATAAAGGAAAGAGATGGTAAAACTAGGTGTAGGCGACAACAACAATAGAGGAAAGGAAAAGCAATTAAAATCAAAGAGAAGGAGAGGAACGACTAGGGAAATGATGAGGAGGATTAAAGGATGATTATTAGTGAAAAATTAATATTTATACCTAGGTTAACTAGGCTTGGATGGCCCACACATTAAAACAAGGGGTTTTTGTCAACAAATTAAATTATTTGCATGGGAAGGGAATTGAAGTTAGGACCTCAAGGATAAATTCACTAATGTTTAACCATCAAACCAATAACTCATTCTTGATATAATTTGAAATATTCTTTTTAAAAAATAAGGCATGTCACATACTAGGGTTTAAGGCAAATTTTGCAAAATAATAAAAATGATACAAGAGAAGGGATTTGAACTTGGGTTTCAAGAAATGTTACACTAACACTTAACCAACAAACCAATGCCTTATTTATTTCCTAAAAATGCATAGATAATTTTAAAAAATTAAGGCATAATCACTCTCTCTTTCTCAAACCCGATTTTACTAACCCCATATTTTTGGGATGTTACAATCTAACATTTGATCCATAAAAGATAAAGGAAAATGATTCTTACGAGTAGCTTTGTTCAGCTTTTTGTAGTCAATATAGATTCTCCAACCTGTGATAGTTCTCGTCCAGATTAACTCATTACGGTCATTCTCAGCAATCATAATCCCACCTTTCTTTGGTACACATTACACTAGACTTACCCAAGAACTACCTGAGATGGGGTAAATAATTCCCATATCTAACCATTACTTAAGATGGGCTAAAGATTACTATTGCTGCATCGACCCAATAGAGGATGTTATTCGTGTTTTGGATAAGAAAGCTACTGCAGATTTTATCACGATATTGTGGAATAGATGGAACAATTGCAACAACTTTATCTTTCGTGGCAAGGAAGATGATGCAAGTGTCGTTTGGGATAGAGCCAAAACCCTGAGCCAAGACTTCCGAATCCATAATCTGGTTAACAAACCTTTGATCCTTGTTACTCTTACATGCAAAAGATGGGAGAAACCACTGTGTGGATTCGCTAAAATAAATTTCGATGATTCTATTAAAAATAACAAAACATGTTACGAAGTCATTTTTTATGATGAGGATGGTTTCGTCATCGAAGAAGTTGGAGGCTTCAAAGATGAGATATTGGTTGTTGATTGGGTGGAACTATTTGCCTTTGAGGAGAGTTCAAAAATCATGTGTTCTTTTAATATTACGAAAGCTATTTTTGGGACCGACAGTGCCAGCCTTGTGAATAGGGTGAAGAATCATGGAAGAGACGTCACCATTATGGGCTCTTGTGTTAATGAAATTCAAAAAATTATGGTTAATTTTAATTCGATTATTGTAATTTGGGCCAACCATTATTGTAATAAGGTGGCTGATTTTATTTACAAAAAAGTTATTGCTAACTCTTGTAATTGGACCTTTGATATGTATTATCCTTTGGATATCCATGATTTGGTTATTAGTGATTCGATTAATTGAGTTGAGCTTTTAGGTGTTTATGTCAAAAAAAAAATTACCTCCTTCCGAACCACTTCTTTCATGATAGGGTCAAGTCTCATTTGCCTATCAATCTTACCTTTTTCACCTTCCTCTAAAATAATTTTATGCATACAAAAGGAAGGACTTATACCTTGTATGTTAGTTATGGTCCAACCAATTGCCTTTTTAAACTTCTTTAAAACAACAATCAATTGCTACTCTTGATGTTTTGTCAAGTTCGCTGAAATAATCATAGGAAAAGTAGAACTATTACTGAGATAAATGTATTTTAAGTAAGATGGAAGTACCTTTAGTTTGATTTTAGGTGATTCCTCGATTGACAACTTGGGTTGTGTAAATTCCCAAAGTTCCAACTCTAGCGATTTGAACTGTAATGGTTGAATATAACTCCTTAAATTGGCTTCCATCTAAACTAAACCTTGGTTAACTTTTTCATCTCTAAATGGTTCAGACTTAAACCGTTCTCCAATGGGTCTTCTTCAAAATTGCTTTCTATAGAAACTAAGGTTTCTAATTCCTCCATTATTGAACACTCTTCTATTGAATCAGAAAATTAATTGCCTTCAAAATGTTAAACTTTACCTTATCGTCTTGAACTCGCATTGTGAGTTTTTCTTTTTGTACATCTATCAACATTCCTCCCATGGCTAGGAAAGGTCTCCCCAAGATGATAGAAACTTCCTTGTATACTTCAAAATCCAAAATAATGAAATCAACAGGAAAAATAAATTTATCAACTCTTACCAAAACATACTCGATCTTTTTTCGGGATATGCTAATGATCAATCCGCAAGTTGGAGTGTCATAGTAGTTGGTCTTACTTCACCTATTCCCAATAGCTTGAAAGTAGATTTGGCCATCAAGTTGATTAACCAATCCAGAAATTTTCAATTTTGAATGTAGCTTGTTCTATAAAAACACACTACACTCTTTCATCAAAACGGCAGTCTCATACTCACTAAGTCATTTCTTTTTGGACAAGATATCCTTTATAAACTTCATGTTGTTGGGAATTTGTTCTATAGCCTCCACCAACGAAATGTTGATGTGTAATTGCTTTAGAACATCCAAGAACTTATTGAATTGTACCTCTTGTTTCTGCTTAGTCTGCTGAAGTCTTCGAGGATATGGAACTCTAGGTTGATATAGACAACTTTTGTAAGAAGGTAAATCTTTAAAAGAGGGTGTTATTTTTTCAAAATTCATTAGTTTAAGGTTTACCTTATCAAATTTTTCAGCATTTGTTTTTTGCTGTTGTAGGAATTTCAACTGTCGATTGACTTTCCTCCTTTCCAGTAGGCTCATCTTCAACCTTAACCTTCTTAGGTTCCAAATTCTTACCATTTCATAACTTTACCACTTTGCAATGCTCCTTACCCAAATTTCTTGGATTTTCTATATCTCTTGGCAAGCTCTTTATGGTCTATTACGAAGCTTAGTAGCTAATTGACCCATCTAGTTATCCAGATTTTTCAGCATTGTTGCTTGAATTTGGATTAATACATCATTTTTTTCCATGTATGCCTTCAACAAGTTCTCCAAACTGTTTGATGATTTAGCTTGAGGTGGTTTTAGGGCTTGTTGGTTAAATCCTGGGGCTTGGTTGGATCTATGCTGCATTTAATTATTTTTTAGTCTATTTCTTTGGTTGATCCAAGAAAAGTTTGGATGGTTCCACTATGATGGATTGTAGGAATTAGATTGCAGTCCTGATCAATTTTTGTTTTAATATTGGTTCCTTATGTAACAAATTGATTCAGGATTTGATAGGCAATTCTTGAAAGAATGACCATCCCCATAGTATACACAGGAAACTACATCATATTGACTTGGTGATTAAGCTACAAAATTATTCAAACCATTAGTGGTAAACTGTTTTAACATAGAGGATATAGAAGATACCTAAGCAGAGAGTGAATTTAGTGAGTCCACTTCATGCACTTCAGCTACACATCTTCCTAAAACTGCTTGATTCATTGGCCATTAGTAGTTATTACTTGCGATCCTTTCAATGATCTCATAAGCCTCATTGTATGACATAGAAAAAATTACACCATTCGTAGAAACATCTACCATTAATCTTTTGTGTGTGTTTAGACTATTATAAAATGTCTCTGATACAGTGAGGATTCCCATGATGAGGACACTTACAAAGTAATTCCTTGAATATTTCCCACGCCTCATACAAAGACTCGTCATCCAAATGTTTGAAAGTTGTTATCTCATTTTGAAACTTTACATTCTTTCTTGGTTGAAAATATTTTACCAAAAACCTTTCTGCTAATTCTTTCCAAGTAGATATTGACCACTGTGGCAATCAATTTAGCCATACTCGTGCTCGATCTCGCAAAGAGTAAGTTTCAACCTCAGTGCATCTTCAGTCACACTAGCCATGAACAATTAAAGGTGTAAGTGTGGATCTTTTGTAGGTGTACCATTGATCTGGCCCATCGTTTGGAGCATTTGAAACATCACTGGTTTCAATTCAAATTGGGGTGCCTCGATATCTGACCTTCTAATTTCTAAATCCAACTCATTAAAGAGTGGCACATCGTATTGTCTGATGGAACGATCCCTATCATTAGCAATAAAGATTTGGTTGTGCGCATGATCAACTCCATTACCTTGTTCATCATTTTTATTTACAAGGTCCATCTTAGCTTGTCTTTAAGTAGATCTCTCACATCTACAGGTAATAGAACAATGATTCGATCTATGCTTATAAAACACTTGATAAATAAATCAAAAATAAAGGATAAATTATAAATTGGTAGAGCTAAAAATTAAAGAAAAGAAAAATAAAAACCAAATTGTAAAAGTAATTTCACAAAGAACGATTAAGGCGACAGTCCCCAACAACAGCGCAAAAAACTTGAATGGATTTGTAACATGTTTATGCAAGTGTACGTAGTCGTTCAAGTAATAAGTAAGTAAAAATGAGTTATCTTCTCCACAGGGATTGCATAATCTTAAACAATTAATTAAAAAATTAAAATTATCAATTTGATGTGAAAAAACTTAATAAATTTGGATAGTGATGAATAGATTAATTAAATGCAAGAGTGATCCCTAATGCAATTTACCTAAGTGTATGAATGAAGGCTTTGGCAACAAAAACAACCAACTTTAAATGAGCTAGGATAATTATATTAATTAATTCAAATTACTTTCATCCTGCAAACATGTTTGGAATTACTTCCATGGAAACTCGATCTCTTATGGGTTTGGAAGCCAAATAAGTCCTCTTAGATCTTTTACTTAGTTAAATATGCATGTTACTGGTCATATTAGACTTAGGGTTTCTTAGTATTTATGCAAGGCCATAGGGACATTTACGTTTGCAACAGTTTAATTACATAAACCAAAAAATCATGCAAGATAATAGAGCTAACTAAATATATTATGAACCTTAACTTAGTCAGTTTTAATGACCTAAATTAAACATTGCATGTAACGCCTCAAATTTTTGGGAATTCTGAAAAAAAATTTGTAAAATTAAATATTCTGTGTTCTGTTTGTTAAGTGTAGGTTTAATTGTGATAGTGGGCCTCTAGAAGGCCCAAGCTTAGGATAACCCGATAGTTTTAATTAATTTTAATTCCTTAAGAGAAAGGGGTTTTGGTAAATTGGGCTGTGAGGAATTAATTGTGTAAAATAGATCACAAGGAAGCAAGTGGTGAAGTGGCATGTGACGCCACAGGGAAGGCTATAAGTGGCGTGTGGAAGCTAGGGAGGACCCAAGTTCAAGTCACATTGATAGCAAAAACAAGGGATTAATTTTTATGAACAGAAAAGGTAGGTAATGGAAATGAAGTGAAAGACTGTTAACAAGAGTTTGAGTTGCTCAGGAGATGGAGCAAGGAGGGGATAAGGGAGAGAAATTAGGAGCTGATTAGGGAGAGATGTGTTGGCTGAATGTTGGACTCTTAAAGAGCAAGAGGTGGCCGGCCAAGGGATTCTTTAATGGGGCAAAATTCGGCTAGGTTAAGGAGCTAGTACAAATTCGGCACTTGGGGTAGTTAGTGCCGTTTCCTGACTTTTCTCCTCATCTTTTCTTTTCTCCTCTCCTCATCAACCTTCTTCTTCATCTCTTTTCCTCCATTGCCAAACCTTCCTACCATCTTGTTCATCTCTATTTTTCCCTTCAACCGTTTCAAAACCTTCATAGCTTGTGGCCATAAAAAGCCGAAATCCCGAAAGCTTGATTCTTTTTGTGCCGATTTCTTTTAACCAAAACCACATCTCTTCTCTTCAACATTTGTGGCCGATTCACAAGCCCTCTAAAACCTCAAGTTTTGATGACAAGACCATAGCAAGACCCTCTCGTTTTACCTTTCTAAACACAAGTTGCAAAAAGCCGAAAACCCCACATTAAAAGGGACTTGGTCGAATACTGAAGTCACTGAAAGCCCGACTTTTGTTATCATCTGAGGGCTTATATCTACATCGGGATCTAGTGGGAAACTCATTGGAATCATTCACTAAGGAATCGGTGGTAAGTCTTCTCCAAAACTTAGTCTTCTTACATATTTTAGGAAAAGCCGAAATCCCTAAAAGTTAGGGAGGTTGTCGATTTGGACTTGTAATCCTGAGGGGTCGTAATAACTATTTTGTTTTGGTAATAGCGTAATTTAGAGGTAGTTGATCAAGGGCTTGGACAGTTGGAACGATCGGATCTTTGGAGTTAACCATAGTTCGGCAGTAAGGTAAGAGCAATAAGGGTTTTAGGCATGTTTGGCCGAATGTGGTAAGGGACTATATACTCAATTTTATTTCGATATTTGAAGTAATATTAAGTGATTCGATTGTAGGCAGTTCGTGTGTAGATCTCGTCGAGAAAATCCCAAAAACAGGTGTGTAACTGACACCCTCTCATAGGCTAGATCGGTAAAAGCCGAAAAGTCGAAATGCCGAAAAGTCGGTATTTTGGGCAATTGTGAGTGTGCGAATGCTCGTAAGACGTATGGGTAATTATTACTAGAAATCAAAAGTGATAAAACTGCAGTACGCTCTATTTCGTGCATTTTGATATTTTGGGCTTAATGGGCCAAAACTAGGTTAATGGGCCAACGGGCCCAATTCGGTAAGAACACTCGGTAAGTGTTTCTGGCTAAACGTAATGGCTACGATATGCATGAAAACCTTAGAAATAGTTAGATGTACTAGAATACCCCTATGTATGCAAAATGACCTTTATACCCCTAGGGTTAATTTTGTCTGAAAAGCATGATGAATTAAATCTGTATGATGTATGCCATTAATGTATATCTCATTGCATGGGGACATGGGTTATATTATGGAGGAAGCGTCCGGTGGCTATGCCACAAATTATCTGATTCGGTGGCTCGCCACATATTTACGCTACGGTGGCACCGCCACAAAATATCTCAGATCTCGGTGACTCTGTCACATTTTCATGTTGGCGACCATGCTGCATATTTACGTGGTGTGTAGTGGTTGGGTGGGTCAAGTAGTCTCCCACATGGTGAAAGGATGGTATGGGGTGTATGTGGTTGGATATGGTTGGGTTTCTACATAAGCATGATATATCTATTCAGTGCATTACGGGCCTATGGGCTTTATTCGATATCTGCTGCGGCCGAGGCCAACTTATTCTCTCTCGTGGTTTGAACTGATTTAGGCTATGGTTGGGTTTAATTACACACCGAGTTCCCAAAACTCACCCCTTATTTTCATCCTCGCAGTAATCCTCAACCATAGTGGGCTTGGAGCATGAGGATTCGAATCGCCACATGTTTCTACGAACCTGGTTTCTTTCTGGTGAACTGGACGTCCTTTTAATTTCATTTATGGATTTGGGTTTTAAGTGTAATAAGGCCTCTTACTTATTTTTATGGTTTTGTTTTACTTTTATTATTTTATTTTATTCTGATGATAAAAAAAAACTATGATAACTAAGGAAAACGGGTTAGCTTTAGGACGCATTTTCAAAAACATTAAGGGATTTCAAAATAACACGATTACAAATAAGACTTCCGCTAAGCAAACGTTTTTAAACTTAATCATTTTCTTAAGATAGACATAACCAGACGATTTTCTCAAAATTATACGAGTCGTTAAGGTGTGGCAATGGTGGTGTGCATGTTTAGGATTGGATCCGAAGGGAGCTTGGTACTTAAGCAGTCCGACAGACTCACCTCCTCTTTTTCTGGTTTCCTACCTGGTGCACAGCTTCTATTCACTTTAACCTACTTTTAAAAGAATTTTTTACAACACCAACTAAGTTCTCCAAACTAAGTAATACGGAACTTTTTGAACGCATCGATGTGGCGCACCGGATCCGGTCATAAAGTCTAGGCCAGGTTTGGAGTGTTACATTTAGTGGTATCAGAGCCAAGTTGAAACAACATAGCTATGGAATGGGTTTACAAAAACGAAGATTTTCAAAAGAAAAAAGGGTTTTTAAATCTGGACTTCTGAAGGTGGCATTCCGAATCTCCAGCCCAAGCTTGTAAGTATTCTGAATTTTTCTGAATATATTCTGAATTATCTGTCTGTACTGAAACTTTACTAGAATACTCTAGATAAGATGCTACTGAAACCCTAGAAAAGTTTGCTAATAGACTGAAACTGTAGCTAGACGTCGATTCTACGAAAACCATCTTTGAATTACAGTTTGAATCATAAAACATTTGTAATAATCACTGGAATGCTAAAATTAATACATAAAATTCGTAAACAGATAATACAATATGAGTACGCAAGCAGCTCGAGGTAGAGGCCGTGGATGAGGCCGAGGAAGAGCCCAAGCAGGATCTTCATCTTCGGGACATATGCCAGCCGCAGAAGCACTGGTACCATCAGCAACGGAAGTAGAATCACATGATCATGGTGCCGGGGATGACGCCCTGTCGCAGGCTATGCTTCGAGTTCTAGAAAGAGTTGCTGGGGCAAGTTTGGGCAACGAAATTCGAGGATCGATTTCTGAACGACTCCAGGCTAACGGAGTGGAGATCTTTAGGGGTGTATCTGGTGTAGCCCCGAATGTGGCAGAATATTGGTTGGAGGCCACGGAACGAATTATGGATGACTTGGACTGCTTACGTGGGCGCGTGTGAAGGGGCCATATCGTTCTCATGAGATGAGGCTTATCAGTGGTGGCTCACCGTGAGGGATGGAACCCCAGCTGATAGGGTCACTTGGGAGCTGTTTAAGATGACCTTTAAGGGGAAGTATGTCGGGGTGAGTTATGTGGACGCCCGTAGGAAAGAATTCCTGAATCTGGTCCAAGGAGGCAAAACTATTGCTGAGTACGAGGCTAAATTTCTGAGGCTGAGTAGGTATGCTGTGGGAATAGTTGCTACGGAGTATGAGTGTAGCATTCGCTTTGAGGATGGACTCGAGATGACCTTAAGGTGCTGATTTCTCCAGAGGGAGCGTGACTTCATGTTCGGTGGAAAAACTAAGATCACCGAGGAGGTAAAGCGTCTTGAGGCGAACCGTGAGAAAGATCGGAACCGTTTTCGGAGGGATTCTGGACCTTCGGGTGGAGCAAACAAGAATGCCAAAACGGCGAGAGTGGAGGAGCCAGTTCGAGCCGTTTTGATGAATGTGGTTAGACCGCCAATCTGTGGGGACTGTGGTAAGGTACACTGGTGAGTGTAGGAAGCGTTCGGTGCTTGTTTCGATGCGGATCTATGGAGCACAGAGTTAAGGACTGTCCACAGAGAGCTGATGAGGCTCAGGTTGCTGTACAGAGGGTTGTTCAACCCATGAGAGGACGTGGACAAGGTAGGGGCAGAAATGGGAATGGAAATGGTCGAGGTCGAGGGCGCTGGCGGGGAGCCGAAATCTTGAGGCTCGACGGCCCGGCGTTGGTGTATCAGCTCGTCGTCGAGAGGAGGCGACCTTTTGTTGTCATAATCGATCGTTTTAGTTTCTAATATGCCGATATCTTGCCTTGGTGGATATTGGATCTACTCATTCTTATGTTGCGTGTGCCATATCTCGGGTCTTTGGGAGTGCATTCGAGAAGATAGTGAGTGGGGTATCTGTGCTAAATCCCTTGGGTCACTCGGTTAGGGTAGACAAGCTGTATAAGGATGTACCCTTAGAAACTCAAGGTAAGATCTTTCCTGGCGATCTAATGGAGTTGCTATTTGAAGAGTTTGATCTCATTCTGGGAATGGACTGGCTTGTTAAGCATAAGGCGACTCTGGATTGTACTGCTAAGCGAATGGTGCTAAGGACCACGGAAGGGGATGAGGTTATGGTGATAGGTGAGCGAAGGGACTATTTGTCTAATGTGATATCAGCTTTGAGGACTAAAAAGTGGATTCGAAAAGGTTGTGAGGCCTATTTGGCATTTGTAAGTCAAACAGCTGTAGAGGGGCTGACAGTGGATAAGGTGAGAACTGTAAAAGAGTTCCAAGATGTCTTTCCGGAGGAGCTTCCGGGATTGCCTCCAAACCGAGAAGTCGAATTTGGAATCGACACATTGCACAGGGACGGTAAGGTGTCCATTGCACCATATAGGATGGCACCGAAGGAGTTAGTGGAGTTAAAGGCGCAAATTCAAGAATTGTTGGATAGGGGCTTTATTAGGCAAGTGTGTCTCCATGGGGAGCACCGGTGCTATTCGTGAAGAAGAAGGATGGGACGATGCGCATGTGCATTGATTATCGCCAGTTGAACAAACTGACGATTAAGAATAAGTACCCTCTGCCAAGGATTGATGATCTGTTCGACCAGCTTAAAGGAGCTTCGGTATTTTCCAAGATCGATCTTCGATCTGGATATCATCAGTTAAGGGTCAAGGAGGCAGATATTCATAAGACAATATTCAGGACTCGTTATGGTCATTATGAGTTTCTGGTTATGCCATTTGGACTAATAAACGCTCCTGTAGCGTTTATGGATCTGATGAATCGTGTGTTCCAACCATTTCTGGATCGGTTTGTGGTCGTCTTTATTGACAATATTCTGGTATATTCTGAGACCGAAGCAAAACATGATGAGCATCTCTGCACTGTGTTGCAAGTGTTAAGAGAGAAGGAACTTTATGCGAAGTTCAGCAAGTGTGAGTTCTGGTTGAAGGAGGTAACCTTTTTGGGGCATGTGGTCTCTGCAGAGGGGATTAGAGTGGATCCTCGAAAGATTGAAGCAATTTTGGAATGGAAGCCACCTAGGTCGATTTCAGAAATTCGAAGTTTCCTAGGATTGGTAGGTTACTACAGAAGGTTTGTGGAAGGTTTTTCTGTGATGGCAGCACCTCTCACAAAACTCATAAGGAAAGGAGTACCGCTTTGTATGGACGGAGAAGCGAAGAAGCTTTTGAGAGGTTGAAGAAAGTCTTGATCAAGCGCTGTGTTAATCCAACCGAGTCTGGAAAGATTTTATCAGTATGCGTGATGCATCACACGTAGGTTTGGGTTGTGTGTTGATGCAAGAGGGTAAGGTGGTTGCTTATGCGTCTCGACAACTTAAGCCTCACGAAGGTAACTATCCTACTCATGATTTGGAGTTAGCAGCAGTGATCTTTGTGCTTAAAATCTAGAGACATTACTTGTATGGAGAAAGGTGTATTATATATACAGATCATAAGAGTCTCAAGTATTTGTTAACTCAGAAGGAACTGAACCTTAGGCAAAGGAGATGGATCGAGTTGCTTAAGGATTATGATTGCTCAATCGAATATCAACCAGGCAAGGCTAATGTGGTAGCCGATGCTCTAAGTCGTAGAGCTGTATCTGATTTGAGAGCAATGTTTGCTCGTCTAAGTCTGTTTGACGATGGAAGTCTGTTGGATGAATTGCAAGTAAGGCCAACCTGGGTGGATCAAATTAAGGAAAAGCAGTTGAAAGATGAGTCTTTGGTCCCTCATTTTCACCAAGTTAAGGAAGGGGAAACTTCTGAGTTTGGGATAAATGATGAAGGGGTTCTGTGTTTTCGAGGTAGAATTTGTGTTCCGAAGGACTCTGACTTGAGACAGTCAATTTTGAAGGAAGCTTTTGGGGGACTTTGTGCCATGCATCCTGGAGGGAATAAGTTGTACCATGACTTGCGAGAACTGTACTGGTGGCCTGGACTTAAGCGAGAGGTAATGGAATTTGTGGGAAATGCGACATGCCGACAAGTGAAAGTGAGCATCGCCACCTTCCGGATTATTGCGGCCAAGAAAATACCACTTTGGAAGTGGGAGAGGGTAACCATGGACTTTGTGAGTGGGCTACCCTTGACACCATCAAAGAAAGACTCGATATGGGTGATTGTGGATAGGTTGACCAAGTCGGCTCATTTTATACCTGTTCGCATAGACTTTTCTCTTCAGAAGTTAGCCAAGTTGTATGTGGCGGAGATTGTGCGACTGCATGGAGTTCCGGTTTCGATTATCTCTGATCGGGATCCTAGATTCACATCTTGGTTTTGGTAAAAGCTGCATGAGGCGTTGGGAACACGATTGAACTTTAGTACGGCTTTCCATCCCCAAACTGATGGTCAGTTGGAAAGAGTTATTCAGATTCTGGAAGACATGTTGAGGGGATGTGTTATTAATTTCCGAGGTAGTTGGGAGGATTACTTGCCTTTGGCAGAGTTTGCATACAACAATAGTTATCAGTCGAGTATTCAAATGGTACCTTATGAAGCACTGTATGGGCGAAGGTGTCGAACACCTAGTTGTTGGACTGAATTGGGGGAGCGACAAGTTCTTGGACTTGAGTTGGTGGCAGATACTGTGTATAAGGTCAGGTTAATTAGAGATCGGTTAAAGGAAGCATCTGATAGGCAAAAGTCGTATGCAGATCTGAAGCGTAAGGAGATTGAATACTCAGTGGGCGATATGGTCTTCTTGAAGGTTTCACCTTGGAAGAAGATACTAAGGTTTGGTAAGAAGGGCAAGTTAAGTCCGCGGTTCATTGGGCCTTATCGGATTTTGAAGCGAGTAGGCCCAGTGGCTTATCAGTTGGAATTGCCTTTAGAGTTAGACAGGATTCACGATGTTTTTCACGTCTCCATGTTAAGCGAGTTAGACAGGATTCACGATGTTTTTCACGTCTCCATGTTAAGGCGCTATCGTTCTGGCCCTACTCATGTCGTGCCGGTTGCAGAAATTGAGGTGCGAGCTGATTTGACCTTTGAGGAGGAGCCAGTACAAATATTGGATTGAGACGTTAAGGTTCTGAGGAGGAAATTTGTACCATTAGTGAAAGTGCTTTGGCGTAACCCTGGCAGAGAAGAAGCTACTTGGGAGCCAGAGGAGGCGATGCAACAACAATACCCTCATCTGTTCGGATCAGGTAAATTTCGAGGACGAAATTTCTTTAAGGAGGCTAGAGTTGTAACGCCCCAAATTTTTGGGAATTCTAAAAGAAAAATTTGTAAAATTAAATATTTTGTGTTCTGTTTGTTAAGTGTAGGTTTAATTGTGATAGTGGGCCTCTAGAAGGCCCAAGCTTAGGATAACCCGATAGTTTTAATTAATTTTAATTCCTTAAGAGAAAGGGGTTCTGGTAAATTGGGCTTTGAGGAATTAATTGTGTAAAATAGATCACAAGGAAGCAAGTGGTGAAGTGGCATGTGACGCCACAGGGAAGGCTATAAGTGGCGTGTGGAAGCTAGGGAGGACCCAGGTTCAAGTCACATTGATAGCAAAAACAAGGGATTAATTTTTATGAACAGAAAAGGTAGGTAATGGAAATGAAGTGAAAGACTGTTAACAAGAGTTTGAGTTGCTCAGGAGATGGAGCAAGGAGGGGATAAGGGAGAGAAATTAGGAGCTGATTAGGGAGAGATGTGTTGGCTGAATGTTGGACTCTTAAAGAGCAAGAGGTGGCCGACCAAGGGATTCTTTAAGGGGGCAAAATTCGGCTAGGTTAAGGAGCTAGTATAAATTTGGCACTTAGGGTAGTTGGTGCCGTTTCCTGACTTTTCTCCTCATCTTTTCTTTTCTCCTCTCCTCATCAACCTTGTTCTTTATCTCTTTTCCTCCATTGCCGAACC
This sequence comes from Gossypium arboreum, assembly GCF_025698485.1. NCBI lineage: Eukaryota > Viridiplantae > Streptophyta > Magnoliopsida > Malvales > Malvaceae > Gossypium > Gossypium arboreum. Next base: position 99,904,679 of record NC_069080.1, read on the forward strand.
TTCCTACCATCTTGTTCATCTCCATTTTTCCCTTCAACCGTTTCAAAACCTTCATAGCTTGTGGCCATAAAAAGCCAAAATCCCGAAAGCTTGATTCTTTTTGTGCCGATTTCTTTTAACCAAAACCACATCTCTTCTCTTCAACATTTGCGGCCGATTCACCAGCCCTCTAAAACCTCAAGTTTCAACGACAAGACCATAGCAAAACCCTCTCATTTTACCTTTCAAAACACAAGTTGCAAAAAGCCGAAAACCCCACATTAAAAGGGACTTGGCCGAATACTGAAGTCACTGAAAGCCTGACTTTTGTTATCATCTGAGGGCTTAGATCTACATCGGGATCGAGTGGGAAACTCATTGGAATCATTCACTAAGGAATCGGTGGTAAGTCTTCTCCAAAACTTAGTCTTCTTACATATTTTAGGAAAAGCCGAAATCCCTAAAAGTTAGGGAGGTTGTCGATTTGGACTTGTAATCCTGAGGGGTCATAATAACTATTTTGTTTTGGTAATAACGTGATTTAGAGGCAGTTGATCAAGGGCTTGGACAGTTGGAACGATCGGATCTTTGGAGTTAACCATAGTTCGGCAATAAGGTAAGAGCAATAAGGGTTTTAGGCATGTTTGGCCGAATGTGGTAAGGGACTATATACTCAATTTTATTTCGATATTTGGAGTAATATTAAGTGATTCGATTGTAGGCAGTTCGTGTGTAGATCTCGTCGAGGAAATCCCAAAAACAGGTGTGTAACTGACACCCTCTCATAGGCTAGATCGGCAAAAGCCGAAAAGTCGAAATGCCGAAAAGCCGGTATTTTGGGCACTTGCGAGTGTGCGAATGCTCGTAAGACGTATGGGTAATTATTACTGGTAATCAAAAGTGATAAAACTGCAGTACGCTCTATTTCGTGCGTTTTGATATTTTGGGCTTAATGGGCCAAAACTAGGTTAATGGGCCAACGGGTCCAATTCAGTAAGAACACTCGGTAAGTGTTTCTGGCTAAACGTAATGGCTACGATATGCATGAAAACCTTAGAAATAGTTAGACGTACTAGAATACCCCTATGTATGCAAAATGACCTTTATACCCCTAGGGTTAATTTTGTCTGAAAAGCATGATGAATTAAATCTGTATGATGTATGCCATGAATATATATCTATTGCATGGGGACATGGGTTATATTATGGAGGAAGCGTCCTGGTGACTATGCCACAAATTATCTGTTCTGGTGGCTCTGTCACATATTTCTATTCTGGTGGTACCGCCACAAAATATCTCAGATCTGGTGATGTCACATTTTACAGATCTGGCGACCATGCTGCATATTCGTGGCGTAGTGGTTGGGTGGGTCGAGTAGTCTCCCACATGGTGAAAGGATGGTATGGGGTGTATGTGGTTGGATATGGTTGGGTTTCGCATAAGCATGATATATCTTCTCGTGCTGCTTACGGGCCTATGGGCTTTATTCGATATCTGCTCGGGCCGAGGCCAACTTATTCTGTCTCGTGGTTTGAACTGATTTAGGCTATGGTTGGGTTGAATTACACACGAGTTCCCCAAAACTCACCCCTTATTTTCATCCTCGCAGGTAATCCTCAACCATAGTGGGCTTGGAGCTGTGAGGGATTCGGACTGGCCACATGTTTCTACGAACCTGGTTTCTTTCTGGTGAACTGGACGTCCTTTTAATTTCATTTATGGATTTGGGTTTTAAGTGTAATAAGGTCGCTTACTTATTTTTATGGTTTTGTTTTACTTTTATTATTTTATTTTATTCTGATGATAAAAAAAACTATGATAACTAAGGAAAATGGGTTAGCTTTAGGACGCGTTTTCAAAAACATTAAGGGATTTCTAAATAACACGATTACAAATAAGACTTTCGCTAAGAAAACGTTTTCAAACTTAATCATTTTCTTAAGATAGACATAACCAGACGGTTTTCTCAAAATTATACGAGTCTTTAAGGTGTGGCAATGGTGGTGTGCATGTCTAGGATTGGATCCGAAGGAGCTTGGTACTTAAGCGGTCAAGCGGACTCACCTCCTCTTTTCCTGGTTTCCTACCTGGTGCACAGCTTCTATTCACTTTAACCTACTTTTAAAAGTATTTTTTACAACACCAACTAAGTTCTCCAAACTAAGTAATACGGAACATTTTGAGCGCATCGATGTGGCGCACCGGATCCGGTCATAACGTCTAGGCTGGGTTTGGGGTGTTACATTGCACTTTTCAATTATGCATCTAGTAGCCATCGTCTGGGTAGGATTGCTTAGCTAATCTGAGTGCACCCAATCATGTATGAATGAAATGCATCATGATATTATTTGAAAACATAATTTATTGAGGCACAAAACATGTTAACATGAATTAAATAAATCTCATTAACTTAATATAATTATCCTAATAGGTAGGAATTAAAACTTCATAGTTTATGTCAAAAACATAAAACTGAAAGCAAACATGTTAAAATAAATAATCAAGAGGAAAGAGTTGACTCAGTTCAGTAGCCTTTTGGATCTATTTCTGACTGATGTGCTCAACTCTGCTCAGTATAGCAACCTTTCAGATCTATTCTGGCTGAAGCACTCCTCTGTTTTGATTGAAGGTTCTTTTGCTAAGGGTTTAGATGGTAGCCGAGTAAAGAATGTTTTTGAAAAAGCTTTTGAGGCTAAAGATGGGAGAAGAGATGGACAACTATACAAGGGAAAAAGGGGAAAAGAAATTGAGAGAACACTAGAGTGAGTGAGAGAGGAATGTTGAGTGATGAGGGATGATTTAAAAGTGAGCAATGGCAAGGTATTTATAGGTGAAGGTAAGGGTTTGAATTTACTAAAAATAGGTTCCCTTCCTTCCCTCTCTCATGTGGCCGGCCATGCTTCAAGGAAAAGAGATAACCAAGTCTTCTCAATTTGAATTTGAATTTCAAGCTAAAAATAGCTATGTAGTGGACGGTTTCAACAAAGAAGTTGTTGGTCTAAATTCTGATTATTTTCCAACTTCAAGGACCTTCAATTAAATATTCAGAAACATATCTTAGGCAACCATCTTCAAGTTCCAAATTTGGGCTTTTAATTCCTCTTGTTGGATGATTTTTTCAATCCAATAACTTAGTAGACATATTCATCTTTTTTAACCTTTCTTTACTGGGTCAAGTAGTCAACCCTATGTCCAAAATTGCATGGTCTTGTCATCCATATGGATAATTTGTGCATGACCATCTTTTATTTATTTAAATCATGTCTCCAATAGCCTACCTACATAGTGAAAATACATACATTAATAAATTAACATGAATTCATATAAAATATGCATGAAAATCATGTAATTAACCATAATTTCACATACTTACCAAATTCACGTCCAAAATTAGTAATCAAGTAAAATTCAGTTATTTCAATAATAATTACTCAAGATAAGCACGTTTATTAAGCAAAAAGGTGGTAAAAATATATAGAAAAACCCTATATAATTTCAAGTTTACAGTATACAATGAAGGGGATGTGGTGAGGGTGGCGGTCTTGAGGCCACCCAGGTCGGTTCTTACGTGGGCACTAAAGATAGGCCCATCTCGCCACCTCTTGAATTTAAAAGAGCTCGTCCTGGCCTACTCATATAGGGATGCCAGCGCCTCTTCTCTTCAGTCAAAAAATATGGCTTGCCATGGATCCTAAACCATTGTATGTAACCTGGATTGCTTGCTAACTCTGTAATGAGAATTATGTTGCGAGTAGGTAAAAAATCGTACTGATTATTCAACATCTCGATGTATTGTGAGTTGAATACCGACCAATTCGTATCCGGTCATTGTAATTTGATACAATGAAGATCATTAAGCTCTTGAGGTGCCACAGGAATCGATTGCCAAAATTCGAACTATCATAACACTCTATCCACCTCATGCATCTTGACAGTAGCGTATACTACAAATGGGACCTTAACGTGCCAAGGTTGGGATACACAAAGAATTCTTCAGGAATTACTGCTTGAATTGTCGAGTCCTCGTATGGTGTTCATTCAAACTATATAAATGTGATAAAACATTACTTATATATATACTACTAACTAGTAAATACGAAATCGACTATGTTATGTTGGTAAAATTACTTTTATGGTAACTTTGAGGCATATTATCAATAGGTAAAGGTGAAGAGTTGAATAATAAATTTATGGTTTCATATTCTTCTCCATGAGACCTTTACAATGGTATATCATATGCTCAAAATGGTTTAGTGATGAATGAGAAATTGATGCTTAAAGTAAGTTACTTGGAAATATTGTTGAGGAAAAGTAAAAGCTTAGATCCCACATTGGTTAAATACCAAGTGTGAGATTTGTTTATATATGTGAACTCTCTTGAAGGGTAATTGAATGACTAAACTTATAACCCTGCCTCGTGTTCAGGGGGTGCAAGTCCAAACCTGACTGGGTTGGGGCATACCCGCAGACGCGGGTGACGTGAAATGACAGACCGGTCGGGCCCAAATAGGCCTGCGGACACGAATTTATTTTACTCAGTAGACATAATCTGCTTATATAAGGAAACTTATCTTATTGATTTGATTCCAATAAATTTTATTAAAATTTTTAATCAAATTGACTTAATGGAAGATTTTGTAGATATTTTTTTTCCAAAATTTGAACATTCTCCGTGCCTATAAAAAGCTACAATTTTTAAAAGGTTTTTTTACAAGAAAATACTCTCTGATATTTTTCTCTTACCGTAACTCTGTTGCTTTCAAAACTCTCTCTTTTTCCTCTTCATATTTTCAAGCATTCAGGTGATAGAAAAAGGCATTGTTCATTCGTTGATCGTTGTAGAGGTGTTACTATTGTGATCACTGCTGTTGTTGTGTCCTGAGAGACATTCGACCAACGTTACTCCAAGTACCATAGGAGCGGCCGAATCTGTTTTAAGGAAATTTTGTTTCACAAGCCTCAATGTTTCATAAAATCTTGATTCTTCTTTATTTCAACTTTTTATTATGTTTTTTATTTGATTTTCATATTTAATAAATTAATTATAAACCATTCTATTTATATTTTATTTCATATGTGTTTATTTATAATTAATTTATTTTTTTCCCTAACGTATTATTTGTATATAGTTCAAAATTATATAAATACATACATCCTCTTCCGATCGTTGGTCTAATAGAAGCCGTATATCTTAAAACTCGGTAGGTAATCTTACGTGACTGAAGGCTTGGTTCCACCTATTTAAATAACTTATTACCATAATAATTTTATTTTAAATCAATTTAATAATAGTAATCTATACTGAATTTTACCTTGTTATGAGTGGGAATGTATACGGGTAGTCCACTCGAGGACGTAAAAATGGGAGGCGGTATCGAGCCCATGATTATAGTAGTAAAAGACAATAACCAATTTTGATTTTTTTCTGGTTTCGTCGCCCAACACATCTCCTGGTACAATGTTGCCAACACTATAGGCCCCCAATTGAGTTTGCTAGCTTGTCTAAAATTGACGAGTTTCAGTAGCCACCTTAGATTTACAAGGTTTCGTGACTTATCAAGCATCAGAATACTCCCGAAAATCGGTGTATCATGCTATTCTTTGTTCAGTTGAATCCTCTGCCAGCTCTGCGAAATTATTTCGTAACCAGGCAATTTTGATCCGTCCTCTAGTAATCATCTCTGGAACCACACCCAAAAGTTTGTAACAGACGGTCCCCCAATTAGTAGGCTGAACAGACCTAGTGACTATCAATCCGTTCACGAGAAATCCCAACTGTAACTGTATGTCCTCTAGAGTGATAGTACACTGTAAAAGGAAAAATATAAGTCATTTATCACCTTTTTACTTAAAATTGTTGTTAAAACTATGTAATTATTTAATAAATTAATGAAATATGTGAAAATATGAAATTAGGACATAGAAATTATTAAAATGTGATTTTATGCTTTATTATATAGTTTTCATGCAATAAATGACTTATTTTATATTAATTTGAATATATTATATTTTTAAGACATAAAGTGGGCCATGCATGATTAAATTAAATAATAAAATATAAAATTATATTTAATAATTCATTTTAAATATTTCATTAATAATTTGGGTTTTAAATTAATTAATTAAATTAGATAAATTTTATTCTTTGGTCCTCTAACTTGTTGATTTATTTTGGACAAGTTTGATAGCTTTGCTGGATTACAAAACCATCAAAATTAGGGACCAAGTCAACACAAAATTTGGCTACATATGGCTGTCCATAAACCACTTTTTGGTTTAATTGCACAAGGTCCTTGAAGAGTTGAAGAAATTAGAGATTTACCTGAAGATTTGCACTTGACCAAGTCTCAGTCCTAAGTTGTTGTGGCACTCAAATTGACCAAAAATCAAGCAAAAATTAGTTCAACTTCCTCAATTTATGGCCGACCAGCCATGGAAGATTCTTCAAAATATTAAAACACCTATTTTTAGTAAATTATCCCCCTCTCTTCACGTATAAATAAGATCTTATTCTCACATTTCTAATCATCCCTCATCCCTCATTATTCATCATTCTCTCCTCTTTAAATTTTCTTAGCATTCTTCTTTGCTCCCCACACCTATCATCATATTTTCATAAAGATTTTAGCATTTGAGCCTCTTAAAGAACCCTTGGCTGACCACTTTAGAGAGCCATCAGCAAAGGAGCGAAGCAAAGGAATGAAGGAGCCTCGTCAGTCAGAGTATTGGGTGACAGTCACTCTGAATTGGGTTTAATCTTTCTTTTCTTTCATTTAATTTAAAGATGTTTGCTATATGTTCTTTGTTCTTGTTTATAACAACGTTAGCTTAATTTTATTTAAGCTAGGATGATTGCTTTGATTAAATAATATTTATTAGATTCATGCTTATAATGTTTGTGCCTCAATCAATCACGTTTTCAATTAATATAAGTTTGTATTTCATTCATACGTGATTGAAATGCACCTGCATTAGTTGAGCGATCCTAACCAAACGATGGCTAGTGGATACATAATTGAAATGTGCATGCTCAATTTAGATCCTAACCCGATTAAATTGCAGGTTGTATAACAACCCTAACCAGGATATGTTATCTGCATAGTTTTTAGATTTGTGTGATTAAACTATTTCAAACCTAACACATCCCTATTGCCTCGCATGAATACTAAAAAACCCTTAGTAAATAAGGATCAGTAAAATGCGTATTTACTAAGTAAAGGATTCTGAAAGGACCTAACGAGGTTTCCAAACTCATGAAAGACCGAGTTGCCATGGAATGTTTTTCAAATATTATTAAACATGTTGATAATAAATTGTGTAACATCCTGATTTTGGGCTTAGTCGAAACAGTGGTTTCGGGACCACAAATTCGACGAGGAAAATTTCATTTTTATTATATTTTTATGGTCTACGATTTCACGAAAGGAAATTCATGAAAATTTCGTTCAAAAATTTCGACGTTTGGGCACTCAATTTGGTCAAAAGGACTAAATTGTAAAAAGTGCAAAAGTTGAGTTTTACATGTTAGAAGTGTTTAATTGTTATGAGTTTTTAAATAAAAGGTTCTTAAATGGTAATTAGACCATTTTGAAGTTTGTGGACAAAAATTGGACATGGATGGAATTTTTTTGAAAGTTTAGTAGTAAGGCGTTTTGGTCATTTGTATATTAAATGAAATAAAATGGGAAAAATAACACAAAATGGTCATCTTCTCCATATGGAGGCCGAAATTAGCATGGGGAAGCCATGGCTAGGGTTTTCAAGCTTTCCAAGCTCAATAGTAAGTCCGTTCTTGCCCGCTTTTCAAGTTCTTTCGTTTTTGAATCCATTAACTTGATTAAGCTTATGCTAGCAATAATTCAACCTAGGGTTCAGATTTGGAAAAATACCCATAGGTGAAATTTATGTATTTTGGTGTTTTATGGTAGAATATGAGGTTTTAAATTATGTTAGACAACTTGTGCTACTCGATTTTAAGTGAAAACGAGTAAAAGGGCTTAATCGGTAAAAATACCTAATAGTCATAAGTGCATGTTAGAGTGAGAATTTGATGTTTTCATAGAAGGAAAAAATTATCAGCATGTCATAAAACATAATAATAAGGAATGAAGTTTAATTCCCGAGCCTAGGGGCAAAAGTGTAATTATGCAAAAGTTTAGGGGCAAAATGGTAATTTTGCCAAAGTTTGTATTAAAGGCTGTTTTGATGAATGTATGTATTAAATAAATTAATTTGGTATTATAGATCAAGAGAAACGAGATTCAAGTCGTGATCGAGGGAAAAACAAAGTTTACAAGGAATAGGCTCGACTGCTAATATTTTGTATCGAGGTAAGTTCGTATGATAATAATAATGCAATGTTATGTTTGAATTATATTTCTTACTATTATTGCATATGTTGTATGGTTTAATATATTGGAAAAGTTGATGGAATGATGTTTATGATGTGGAAATATGACATGAAAGAATGTTACATGAAATGCAAGAAAATGATGATACATGACAAGTGATATATGAAATATGTGATATATGTTATGTAAATTCTTAAAAGCTAATTTGATATTTGAGTTGTGTCTTATTATACTATGAATGGACATTTGGTACTATGGATAGTGAGATCGACACTTCGAGTAAGTTCGTATATAAATAATCTATCGATTCTTTTTATGTTATTATACTATGATATCATATGAAATGTGGCTGCCTATCAAATGGTTAGGTCACGTGTGTAGTACTAAGTGCAGGCTACTACGTGTACTAGATTGTTGGTCGCATGTGTAGTACTAAGTGCAGGCTATATGCGTACCTAATAACTTCGATCACGTGTGTAGTACTAAGTGTAGGCTACTAGTGTATCAAATGGTTAGGTCACGTGTGTAGTACTAAGTGCAGGCTACTACGTGTATCAAATGGTTAGGTCACGTTTGTAGTACTAAGTGCAGGCTACTACGTGTACCGGATAATTGGTCGCATGTGTAGTACTAAGTGCAGGCTACTATGCGTACTAGATAGCTTCGGCTACAAGTGTGGAAATGAGAAAATATGCAGGCAGTTGTGTATCTGTTATTATTCTGATGAGTTCAACGAGAAATCGATTAAGTGAAAATAAATGTGAAAGTGATTATGTGATGAACAAGTGCAAGTATATTTTTATTTGAATTTATGAGCAATATGCTCGATATTTGAGCGAACCTCAGTAAAATGGAATGAATTAAGTGAAATTGTGCAAAAGTGAACTTTAGTAGTAAAACAGTGTTGGACAGCAGCAGTGCATGAATTTGAAAATTTACCAAAAATTATGGAAGTTGAATTAAATCTCAAATAAAATATGTAATTAAATTTTATTGAGTCTATTTTCACATAAAAGAAACAGGGGAAGCAAAAGAATTCCATATTATGTGATAGTTGAATTCTTGTGAGACAGTGTTTGAATGAATTCGAGATCCCTTGTTCTGACTTGGAAAAATTGTTAAAAATTACAAAAAAATAATTTTGGGGTATAATTTATATTCCTAGAATCTTGGATGAGTCTACTTTTAGAAAAACAAACAAGAACATCACCCGAGTTTTGTACTATGAGAAAAATAATTTTAAGTGAAGAAAGGTCGGAGCTGTTAAATAGCAAAACAGGGGAGACTTTGAATAATAAACTGTACTTATTTACTGGAGTAAAAAATTTGAAAATTTTATGGTAGAAATATATATGAGTCTAGTTTTTGGGAAAATTTACAGAGCTTAATTTGGAGTTCCGTAACTCTAAATATAAATGATTTAGTGACTGTTACTCAAGAAAACAACTTAACCAGAACATGTGTAAATGTACAAATGAGTTAATTTTATTGTAGGAAGCATGTTAGTAAATTGTTTATTATTATTTCATATGATCTTACCAAGCATAAAGCTTACCCCCCTCCTTTCCATTTCTTTTAGTGTTGTCAAGTTAGCTCAGGGTTGGAGACCATCGGAGGCAGCATCACACTATCAAGCCAACACCTTGACAGTATAAACACATATGCTAGAATTATCAAGTGAGTGGCATGTATAGGGACCTAATTTTATAACATGTGTTATTATAATTTGGCCAAATATATTGGTCTTTAGTGAGCTAATGATTCTGACTTATAAATCTAGCTATTTATGTTATGTTTGATATTGGTGATGTACATATACTTGGTTGTCATGCATGGTTGGTAATATGTTGTTTATGTTGTTTAATTGATGAATTAAGTTTATTAACACTTCGTGCTCGACTCTAGCGATGATCTCGGGTATGGAGGCGTTACATTTAGTGGTATTAAAGCTATGGTTTAGTCAGTTCTCAGACTAATCTAGCATGTGTAAAAGTCCAACTATACATGTCACCGATCCGTGATAGTGTGATGTCTCCTGACACATATGAGAGCCATTTTGTTTAGACAAAGGTACTCTCCAACCGAGCTACACCGACCATGTTGAATGTGATGCTAAAATATTCTAGTAAAGTATAGTCATGACGAACTGAAACTTGGAAAGGTACGAATGTGGGTTCATGAAATGTGTACATGGTAAAATGAGTTTATCCATGATTAATAGATAATTCCATGATGTATATGATCGATTTATTTGAACAAATGCATGTGTTTGAATAACTTATCAAAAATATTGATAAGATGAATATTCATGTATATTGGTTGGGATGATTATGATTGGTAAGCTCGTATAACTTGAGTAAATGTATTAAATTGCTTGGATTGATATATATAATTGAATGATATGGATATGATGATGTGTAAGATAAAAGTTTAGACTGTGATATACTTATCCATGTTTGTTTGGCCCTTATATGATATTATGTGCTTGACTTGTCTGATTTAATGAATGCATAAGTAATATTATCTAGGAAACATTGAAATAAATGTATAAGTACACTTGTTTAAATGAGATAACTAAAAGGTGAGTGTAAAATCAATATGAATGTTAGTTCCTTAAAATGAATGACATGATTGAAATATGATTGCTATGATGAAAACTGTGTTTCATTTGTATATGAGAGTTGAGTCAGAGGCCCTACGACCCCCCTTACCAAAGTGGTGTTTTATAAGGGAAATTCCTGAGATTTATGTTGAATGAGTTTCCAGGTGAGAAACCAAAGAGTTCAATGATGGAATGGTTATAAGCATGATTAGAGATTGAGAATGGGTTGATAAGTACATACTTGAGCTAGAAAGATATCGGATTGACCGAAAGATTGTTTAATTTTCGCAACATCGCAGTTAGCGGAAAAGTTAATTTTGGTAAAACGATCTATCCTGGTATGATGTCGAGAAATTTATTGATTGAAATTCTCCCATGAACTGGTTTACTTAGTGAAGCGAATATTATGGAATTTGGGATAGTAGAAATAGTTAAAGGAATAACGTTCGAAATAAAGAAATGTTCCCTGATCTTAACGTTAGATGAATGTGTTGTTAGTCTAATTGAATTATAATCTGCATGGTTCTGTTTTTCTCTGGTATTTTGTTATATTCCTCCTGTTGGGAATCGATGAGAAATTGTGTATGGTGCCATGATTCTATTTCTACCGATCATTGCTCTGATTGATTTTATATATATACGAGAAGCATATAGTTTCGGTTGTATTTGTTGCCAGTGGTTTGGAATGATGTTATTCTGGATTTCTTTTCTTTGAAAAAAAAACTATTGGGGACTTTCATATTTTTATGAGTCTGGTTCTCGATCTTCTGATGCAGTGCTGTAAATTGGATTCTCGTATCATGGATTTCTTTATCTTGGATTTCTTTATTCTTGGCTTCTCTGTTTCAGATTTCTCTATCTTGGTTTTTCTGGATATTTTATCTTGTAACTTGTTGATCATGGCTTGCATTAAGAGCATGACCTTCAGCTTGTGATTGATGTATATAAATAACAAATATGACTATACCACTGAATTGATCCTGATAATGTGGTGAAATTTCAAGTCCCAATGTGTATGGTGAATTTCCTTTCTCAAGTAAGTTAATCAGAGTTAATGTATTCAGTTGAGGTATCAGTATTACTTATGCTAATGCATTTGTTATGGTCTTTGATTAGCATGATGAGTGATTTTGGAATGATGCATGTTGAATCGTTCTATTGACTAGAAGAGAGAATTTCTTGAAATATCAATTACGGATGAATAAGGTCGACTTGATTGTTCAATCTGTATGGAGTATATGTCTAGAACTTAATGAGATGTGCATACTTGAGAATAAGAAGATCTGATATTGACAATATGAAGATAATCTGGGTATAAAAAAAATGCTGAAACGATCATTGTTTATCCTTGAGTATAAATTCTTGAAATGTTGAAAGTTTAAAGATGTATAGCAAAAATCATCAGAATTATTTTTGCCGTCTGGGAATTTGAATGGAAATAGAAAAGGTTAATATGGATTTTCTTGTCTGAGTCGTTCCTGTCCTTGAAAGAGGAAAATAATATGTAGTTTTGTTAAACTTTATGAGATATGCAAATTATGCTGGTATACCAAATGTCTACTCACCAGATTTATAGGATTTCATGTCTTTATGAATGTTAGATATCATGGAATTTTAATCTCCACTAATCGGATTGAGATTCGAGTTTCATATCATGATTTCTTTGGAAAGCCAGAAGAGGCTTGAAATAAAAAGTAACTGAGGGTTGAATAGACAAATAATTGGACTGTGTGAAATTATAAAGAGTATGAGGCCAAGATGAATTGACTAGTTTTGCTATTTGAATCCGAAATGGTTCTGGTGCGAATGTATATGTAACATGATGGTATGGATCGGACTTTTGAGTACATAAGTTTTTTAGTAGAGATTAAGTTTCAGAAAAAGTATTGTAAAGTGAATACCACTTACGATTTTTGTTTGTAAAATTTAAAGAGAGAGGTAATAAAAGTTTCGCCTGAGTGAAAGTTCTTTGACATCGATTATAGGATTGAGGAATCCAATTGAAAAACCAAAACCACTTTTCTGGTAATATTTTCGGGGACGAAAATCCCTAAAGGGGGGAGAAATGTAACATCCTGATTTTGGGCTTAGTCGGAACAGTGGTTTCGGGACCACAAATTCGACGAGGAAAATTTCATTTTTATTATATTTTTATGGTCTACAATTTCACAGAATGATTTCGTGAAAATTTCATTCAAAAATTTTGACGTTTGGGCACTTAATTTGGTCAAAAGGACTAAACTGTAAAAAGTACAAAAGTTGAGTTTTACATGTTAGAAGTGTTTAATTGTTATGAGTTTTTAAATCAAAGGTCCTTAAATGGTAATTAGACCATTTTGAAGTTTTTGGACAAAAATTGGACATGAATGGAATTTTTTTTGAAAGTTTAGTAGTAAGGCATTTTGGTCATTTGTATATTAAATGAAATAAAATGGGAAAAATAACACAAAATGGTCATCTTCTCCATATGGAGGCCGAAATTAGCATGGGGGAAGCCATGGCTAGGGTTTTCAAGCTTTCCAAGCTCAATAGTAAGTCCGTTCTTGCCCCGTTTTTCAAGTTCTTTACGTTTTTAGAATCCCGGTAACTTGATTAAGCTTATGCTAGCAATAATTCAACCTAGGGTTCGTATTTGGAAAAATACCCAGAGGTGAAATATATGTATTTTGGTGTTTTATGATAGAATATGAGGTTTTAAATTATGTTAGACAACTTGTGCTACTCGGTTTTAAGTGAAAACGAGTAAAAGGGCTTAATCGGTAAAAATACCTAATAGTCATAAGTGCATGTTAGAGTGAGAATTTGATGTTTTCATAGAAGGAAAAAATTATCAGCATGTCATAAAACATAAGAATAAGGGATGAAGTTTAATTCCCGAGCCTAGGGGCAAAACTGTAATTATGCAAAAGTTTAGGGGCAAAATGGTAATTTTGCCAAAGTTTGTATTAAAGGCTGTTTTGATGAATGTATGTATTAAATAAATTAATTCGGTATTATAGATCAAGAGAAATGAGATTCAAGTCGTGATCGAGGGAAAAACAAAGTTTACAAGGAATAGGCTCGACTGCTAATATTTTGTATCGAGGTAAGTTCGTATGATAATAATAATGCAATGTTATGTTTGAATTATAGTTCTTACTATTATTGCATATATTGTATGGTTTAATATATTGGAAAAGTTGATGAAATGGTGCTTATGATGTGGAAATATGACATGAAAGAATGTTACATGAAATGCAAGAAAATGATGATACATGACAAGTGATATATGAAATATGTGATTTATGTTATGTAAATTCTTAAAAGCTGATTTGATATTTGAGTTGTGTCTTATTATACTATGAATGGACAATTGGTACTTTGGATAGTGAGATCGACACTTCGAGTAAGTTCGTATATAAATAATCTATCGATTCTTTTTATGTTATTATACTTTGATATCATATGAAATGTGGCTGCCTATCAAATGGTTAGGCCACGTATGTAGTACTAAGTGCAGGCTACTACGTGTACCGGATTGTTGGTTGCATGTGTAGTACTAAGTGCAGGCTACTATGCATACCTGATAACTTTGATCACTTGTGTAGTACTAAGTGTAGGCTACTATGCGTACCTGATAACTTCGATCTCGTGTGTAGCAGTAAGTGCAGCCTACTACGTGTATCAAATGGTTAGGTCACGTTTGTAGTACTAAGTGCAGGCTACTACGTGTACCGGATAATTGTAGTACTAAGTGCAGGCTACTATGCGTACCAGATAGCTTCGGCTACAAGTGTGCAAATGAGAAAATATGCAGGCAGTTGTGTATCTGTTATTATTCCGATGAGTTCAACGGGAAATCGATTAAGTGAAAATAAATGTGAAAGTGATTATGTGATGAACAAGTGCAAGTATATTTTTATTTTAATTTATGAGCAATATGCTGATATTTGAGCGAACCTCGGTAAAATGGAATGGATTAAGTGAAATTGTGCAAAAGTGAACTTTAGTAGTAAAACAGTGTTGGACAGCAGCAGTGCATGAATTTTAAAATGTACCAAAAATTGTAGAAGTTGAATTAAATTTCAAATAAAATATGTAATTAAATTTTATTGAGTCAATTTTCACATAAAAGAAACATGTGAAGCAAAAGAATTCCATATTATGTGATATTTGAATTCTTTTGAGACAGTGTCTGAATGAATTCGAGATCCCCTGTTCTGACTTGAAAATATTGTTAAAAATTATAGAAAAATAATTTTGGGGTATAATTTATATTCCTAGAATATTGAATGAGTCTACTTTTAATAAAAACAAACAAGAACATCATCCGAGTTTTGTACTATGAGATAAATAAATTTTAGTGAAGAAAGGTCGAAGCTGTTAAACAGTGAAATAGGGGAGACTTTGAATAATAAACTGTACTTATTAGTTGGAGTAAAAATTTTTAAAACTTCATGGTGGAAAGCTATATGAGTCTAGTTTTTGGGAAAATTTACGGAGCTTAATTTGGAGTTCCGTAACTCTAAATATAAATGATTTAGTGACTGTTACTCAAGAAAACAACTTAACCAGAACATGTGTAAATGTACAAATGAGTTAATTTTATTGTGGGAAGCATGTTAGTAAATTGCTTATTATTATTTCATGTGAGCTTACTAAGCATAAAGCTTACCCCCTTCCTTTCCATTTCTTTTAGTGTTTTCAGGTTAGCTCAGGGTTGGAGACCGTCGGAGGCAGCATCACACTATCAAGCCAACACATTGACAGTATAAACACATATGCTAGAATTATCAAGTGAGTGGCATGTATAGGGACCTAATTTTATAACATGTGTTATTATAATTTGGCCAAATATATTGGTCTTTAGTGAGCTAATGATTCTGACTTATAAATCTAGCTATTTATGTTATGTTTGATATTGGTGATGTGCATATACTTGGTTGTCATGCATGGTTGGTAATAAGTTGTTTAAGTTGTTTAATTGATGAATTAAGTTTAGTAACACTTCGTGCTCGACTCCAGCGATGGTCTCGGGTATGGGGGCGTTGCAAATTGAGTTTAACTAAAGTAATTGTCCTAGTTTATTTATGTTATAATTTTTTCAAATTGTGTTTAATTTTGCTAAAATATATTTCATTCATATAGTTTGCATACTTAGGATAATTTGCATTAGGGATCATTGTATTTAGTTTAATATATTTTAATCATCACTTCTGAAATATATTGTGTTTTTATTTACCAAATTGTTAATATAATTTTACAAATTAAGTAACTTAGCACAAATACAATCCCTGTGGAGATGATAACTTGATACTTACTTATTACTTGATAATGATTGTGTACACTTGCACAAACCTACTCGCTACATACACTCACTGCATAAAAGATGAAATATGTGCATTTCTGGTCTCCACCTCTCCACCAACGCACTTATGAGTTCTGGGTCCAACTTAGACCTCCATCCTAAGGAGGTCATGTGGAAAAAACTAGCTTCACTCAAGTACGTTTTGATCAAAGGTGATGGAGAACCGGGTAGATTACGAAAATGGCATTGCAAAATTTAATCTTCTACCTATTTACATAAAAAGATATAAAAAAATATTAAGTTCAATTATAACTATAAAATTAAAAAATTAAAAAAATTAAAAATTTATTAAAATTTATTCTTACCATTTGTAATTGATTGACGGAGATGTGCTTCTCATCAAGACAAATTAGATACCCGACCATTGCTAAATTGAACACGAACAAATTTTTAATAAAAATTATATTTCTTAAAATTACTAATAAAAATAAGAAAAATATTAACTTAGATAAAAATAGAATTTTGGATAACAATTTGAGAGCTTTTTGAAAATTGTAAATATTTTGAGAAATTAGGAGAGAATTTCTGAGAATTGTGTGTGAAAAATGTGTGTGGGGGATTTACATTTTTTTTGGAACGTTGGGGGTCCAACGGCTAGTTCAAATAGCTGTTGGAGTTTATCATTGGAGCATGGGCAAAAGTGCGCCCATGTGGACGCTTTTTACAAAACACGCTTCCACATCAGTGCACTTTATTTGACATCAATTTTAAAAACATTAAGCTAGACACATTTTTCTGCGTTTCCCCTAAAAACAATGCCAACTCAGTGCGTTTTTGTAAAAACAAACCATTCCCGTCATTTTTGAAAAAACTATCCCATTTCTGTAATTTTTTAAGAAAGGGCTTTTTCTGGTGAGTTGGTCGTTTATTTTCTTTGTTTTTAAAAATGTTGTAACGCCCCAAATCCCATATGTTTATTTTCGTATGTTTGTGACACAAATGTGTATTTGCTTCAACGGTTAAGTGTTTTGGGTGTGTGTGTGAGGTCCTAAGTTCAAGCCTTAGCTTGGGAAAATTTTTCTTTTAAATGAATAAACCCCTATCTTTAGTCAGTAGCCTTATAAATAAATGTTGATAAAATATATCAAAATGGGCCTGTTGATTTAGTGGTTAAGTGGAGTGTTAAGTGCCTAAAGGTCAGGAGTTCAAATCTTCATGCGAATAAGGGATTTATTTTGCTACTTGTGTCATGTGAGTGTTTGAGTAGATTGGGATTCTGAGTAGTAGAATAAGTGGGGAGTCAGGTGGAGAGTTTTTAGGAGTAAATTGGGGGAATGAGGTAGTTATCGGGATTTGATTGTATTTTTCCCATTACAAAAATTTTGTTCCTTTTCTCCAAAGGTCTCTACCGATTTTCTCCTCTTGTTCTTCCTTGCTGCCATTTTCACCTTTCTTTTCCTACCAAAATTCTTATTTTTCTCACCTCTCTTCCTTCCAAATTATTTCTAACTCAGTTTCGTGTCGTTCCTTCTTTGGCTGTGATCATTTGGTAAGTGTTAGTTAAGTAAATTTGTTCTCTGGTTAACTATTATTAATAGTTCGTTGACGAGTGTTGTTGTAGAGAGGGGTCAAGGGCTCGTAATCACCCAGCGGAGTGTTAGTTTCTGTGGGAACTATTGTTGTTCGACTGAAGGTAAGGATGGGTCACTTTTTGGATAAAAACCTCGATTCGAGTTCGATTTTAGATCACTATATAATCGATTAAATTAGTGTTATTTTGTATAACTATAGGTTCTAGAGTGCTCGTGGGACATTTTGGCATCAAATGATACTAGGTGTGTACCTGAAACACCGAAAATGGAGATCAGTGAAAAGCTAAAAAAGTATTATGTCGACACCACACGGGCGTGTGGTCGCCTGTGTGGTAGGCCGTGTGACGAAACACGGGCGTGTGAGTGACGAGCCAGGCCATGCGTGCATGACACAACCGTGTGATGGCCAGATGGGCCGTGTGTGACACACGGGCTCGAACAATTTGGGCTGTGTTGGCCACATGAGAATATGGGCCCACATGGGTGAACCACACGAGCATGTGGGATGTTGGGCCAAGCCGTGTGATTCACACGGCCAAGGCCAATTTCGACCGAGTGGGCCACATGGGCGTGTGGGCCCACATGGGCAGATAAGATGGGCGTGTGAGCCCAATATACTAATTTGTTTGCTAAGGTTGCACGGGTCACCCGAGATGACTGTGAACCTACTGTGGGGTCAGTAAACAATGCTTTGATCCCTAATTGACTGAATGATATATGTATAACTGTTTATTGAGTAGGATTAGAATACTGTACTGATTATATCATGACATTATGTGATAGCATGCCGTGATAGTATGTGTAACAGCCCGATTTAGGGCCTAGTCAAAATAGTGGTCTCGGGACCACAAATTCGATGTCAAGAAAATTATTTTATTATTATTTTGATGTTTTAGAGTGTTTTTAAGAGTACGTGAAAAATTTGGTGAGTCAATTTTAGCGTTTGGAAGCCTAATTGAGAAAAAGGACTAAATCACATAAAGTCCAAAAATCCTAAATTGATAGCTAAGGGTTTTATATTGCCATGAAACCTAAATTGGGGGTCTTTAAAGGGAAAACAAACCTTAGAAAGGATGCTAGCTGGCCATAGGGGACATAAGAAAGAGAAATGGTCAAAATTAGGTAGGTTGGTGACCAATTTTGACTAAAATAGAAATAAAATAAAGAGACAAAAATATCATCTTTTCCTCTTCTTCTTCATCACTGAAAAATGTAGCCATTAGAGTGTTTTTGAGCTTCAAAATTTTCAGCCACTTAGCCTCTCTACAAGTAAGTGATTTTAATGAGTTTTCTTGATGATTTTACATTTTTGAAACCCTTGTGTCATGAGCTTTCTAATGAGGGTACTATTTTTCAAAATGATTAAGAGTCTAGGGTTTTAACATGAAAGTATTTGTGATGTTTGCTGAGTTTTTATGGAAGAAAATGAGTCTTGGGTGTCTTATAAACAACTTTTATGAAAGGTGTTAGCATGAAAACACCTAAAAGGACTACATTGCATAAGTTGTAAAATAGATGTTAAATATATGAAATAGTGGGAATTTAGAGTTGCTATAAAAGAAAAGAGGGTTCAGCTAGTCTTAATAAATGAAAAACTCGATAAAAAAATCGATTTTCAAGCCTAGGGGTAAAATGGTCATTTTGTCAAAGTCTAGGGGCAAAATGGCCATTTTACCAAAGATGTGAATTTTTCAATTGACTAATTTTATTTAGTGACCAAATGAGTACATTTCGCTATTATAGATCAAGAAATATCGAATCCGAACCTAGACCAGGGAAAAGCTAAGCAAATCCACTAAATCGGCTACTCGCCACATTTTGTAATCCGAGGTAAGTTGTATGTAAATAATACAACTACATCACTAATGTATATATGTTGAATTATATTTGAATTAATAGAGCATGAATTGCTTGATTTTGAAATTGAGTAAGTATGATGATAATAGAGATAGTAGAGCTCCCGTTTGAACCTAGGAAATATATCGGATATTCATGCCATGACATATGGGTTATTGTGGGCCAGTGTAAGTGTGACAGCCCTAAATTGACCCTAGTCGAAAAGTGGTTTCGGGACCATAAAACCGAGTCATAAAAATAATTAACTATTAAATTCTGTGTTTATTATATATGTAAATCATGTGTGAAAGTTTCATGCTTTGATTTGGTTATTTGTATGTGAAATTTTTAAGATAGGACTCATGTGATAAAAATTGAAAATGTGCTAGGTAAATTTTAAAGTACTAAATAATGCATGAAGTGATGACATGAGGGATTTGCATGTCAAATGCACCAAATTTTCCTTAGTGGCCGGCCATAAATGATGTTTGATGTAAGATATATGTTTTGTTTTAGAATTATAATAAGGGATGGCTTTATTTTTATTTTAAAATAAAGTGATTAGTAAAACAATAAAAAAAAAAGTATACATGCTCATCCTTCTTCTTGATTGCCGAAATGGGGAAAGGGAATTTTGAAGAGGAAAAACCAAGGTATTCGGCCATGGCTATCCTAGTTTAAGGTATGCATTGTGATTTTTCTTTTTAATTGACTATGAGATTAAATTGATAAGTACATAGCTTATTTAACCCATGGTTTAATTTCATGAATCAATAGATAAATATCCATTTGGCAAGTGCTAAATTGGTGTCATTTTGATAAGTTTTTTTTTGGGGGATGTTAATTACTTGTTAAGTAGCTTAAATGATGTTTGAATGAGTAGAATGCATGGTTGAAAAGTACGAATTGAAAGTTGCCGTATGAGTGTATATACATTTTAGAAAGAAAAATGTTGTTGTTAGTTGAGTTGCATTTGATAAATATTCATTCGGTCAAATGGGAGAAGAATAAGATGAATTTAAATGTTGTGGTTTATTATTTTAGTTGGTTAAATGATGTGGTCATTGTCGAATACAATTGTGTTAAAGGAAATAGGATTAAATGTTGGTTTGATGAACTAAATGCTAATGGATATTAGGATAAAAGGAGAAAAAGGGTTAAGTTATAAGAGAATTGAAGGATATTCATATTTAGACATTTAGGGTTATATAAATTTTGGTCATTGAGTTATGCGTTATGTGAAATATTTAATTTATATACATAATCGGTCATGGTTTGACAAATATGTAACCTATGTGTAAATTGCTACAATTGATCATGAGATAGAATTTGTATATAAAAGTTAAGTTGTGTGGTTAGGGCCGAATGAGATATATAAGATATTAAAACATGTTATAATTATATATTGGTGTACATGGCTGTAATTAATCCCCTACTTGAATTCGATTAGGTATGGTCATGATAAGAGTTTAGTAGGGTTAATACCTTAAAATTGAATGGAGTTTTAGTTAATCTTTTGTGTCGTGTTCGTTAAAAATAGCTGATGATTTGGGTATTACTATACGTATTTAGGCTAAAGATATTTCAGCTATGTTTTATATCTATGAAATAATTATAATGGATAACATGTAGGAGTAACTTCGGCTTGTTAAAAATGTGGTACGTGTATGGAAAATTGTATATACAATTTGCATTGAAGTTTCCCTCTAAGGTCGAAATGGGTAATTAAATTTTTGGTGTGTATGCAATTTTTATTTGTAACTTGGCCTGTGAAATGGATGTATGATAGTTAATATGTGTGCTTAAGGTGATGTGATAAAATAATTATGTATATGGTTTGGTTTCATTATTGAGTATAAGGGATAAATGCTTTAAAAGAGCTTTTAATATTCGAAATGATTAAACAAATTCATTTGTTTAAATTAAGCCCAAGAGCAAAGAGGAACTAGACCAGACAAGGGAAAGGAGAAAGCGATCGAATAGCCTACCCGCAACTGTTCAAAAATATCCGAGGTAAGTTTTTGAGTAATGGAACTTAGATCATGATTCGTTTAGATCATGTTATATAGCGAATCAAAACCATGCTCTTTTTTTGTGGCTATTGAGCCGAAAATGGTAATGGTAGATAAGTGCCTTGTGTCTGAGTTCTAGTAATGAAAACGAAATAAAAATGTGTTATGATTTGTGGACATATGTACATGATTATTCGGATGATATCCGGCTAAGTCCCAAGGCATTTGTGCAAGTTACTATATCCAGGCTAAGTCCCAAGGCATTTGTGCGAGTAGTTACTATACCCGGCTAAGTCCCAAGGCATTTGTGCTAGTGACTATTTCCGGCTAAGACCAAGGCATGTGTGCGAGTTACTATATCCGGTTAAGTCCGAAGGCATTTGTGCGAAGTTGCGATATCCGCTAAATCTCAAGGTACTTGGTTTGGGAATGAGCGATCTTGCTGTAATAATTTCAATTAATACGCTCGTAAAAAAAATCCCAACGATGAGGTATGTTTTGTATATGCATTGGAATAATTGATTCCTTTTAAATAGTATTCGCTCAATCGATTAACAAGCTCCGGCCTTTAGTCAAGTTAATACCTTATGTATGAATATAAGGGTTGGAAATGTGAAGTAGGTATGATTTTGAGAATATGTGTATATGAAACTATTCGTTTAATCATATGAATGCTATACTTGATTGTGTATGATTTCATTACTCAAAACTTACTAAGCATTAAATGCTTATTCCGTTGCTTTGATTTCTCTTTTTATAGATTTTGGTTCGTCACTATCGGACTCGGGATTGTCAAAGTCGAAGTCGTCCACACTATTAAAGCCCTTTTGGTACTCTTTTAGTTGAACTCGAAAATGGCATGTATAGGACGCCCTTTGTTGTTAGTCATGTACTTTTTGGTAATGTATATATTTGGATAGCCATGCGAAAATGGCTTATATATACTTTGAGCATAGCATTATAATCGTTTTGTATGTCGTTCATTTAGAGGTATGGAAATGTTTGGTAACGATTAGCCATTGGAATGGTTAATCATGATCATTTTGGTGCTATGTATGACAAATTCTAGTTGATTCATGGAAAACCATGAAATAGGTAAAGTTTACCTTAAAAATAGATGCTGACAGCAGCAGTGGTGTGGATTTGAAAAATCACTAAAAATATTAGGAATGGAATTAAATAGCAAATAAATTATGTAATCGAACCTTGATGAATATATTTTCATAGAAAAGTAACGAAACGATCATATGAGCTGTATTTTATGAGATGTTTAAGTTTTCGTGAAGCAGGGCCAGAGTGATTTCTGGATCCCCTGTTCTGACTTTGGAAATTCACTATAAATCAAATAGAGAGAATTAGAAGTCATGCCCTATATGTAAAGATTCATTTTCGAGTCTAGTTTCTTTAGAAACAAACGACATAAGTATTGAAGCCCTGTACAGGTAGATATCTAAGTCGTAATGCATGAAGGTCAGAGTAGTCGAACCCTGAAACAGGGGAGACTTTAACTAATAAACTGTGCTAATTGGCTTGACCAAAAATTCTAGAAAAAAAATTTATAGATGGACATATGAGTCTAGTTTCAGGAAAAATTTACAGAACTGGTTTTTGAGTTTTGGAACTCAAGATATAATTTTTAAGGTGACAGTGACGCAGTTAGCCAGCTTGTCTGGAAATTTTAAAATAGTCTGTGCAAATAAATGAATTAAGTCTGTTAGCACCTCGTGTTCGACTCCGGAAACGGTCTCGGGTACGGGGTGTTACAGTAAGACATGTCTGGGATATGCATCAGCCACATTATGAGAGCCAATGTAAGACCATGTCTAGGACATGGCATTGGCATTGAGACGAGTGCTAGTGTAAGACATGTCTGAGACATGCATTAGCCTTGAGAGGTAAGCAAGTGTAAGACATGCCTGGGACATGTACCGGTTACGAGATGATAGTTAGTGTAAGACCAAGTCTGGGACATGGAATAGACATGAGATATGAGCTAGCGTAATACCATGTGCAGGACATGGCATCGCACCTTACCCACGTTTGAAGCTTAATGAATAGCCAGGTAGTGTTCGAATGGTTCAACAGTGAGTACTATAACTTTAAGTTAATGAGCATGGTATAACCGTGTTGTGAGTGGTGCAGGTACCTGTTTGAAATGTATGAGATATAAGCTTGATATATGCTATGAGATTTATATGGATAGTGATGAGTAAGTTATGCTTGTGCCTACTTTTGTGTTATGAGCATGTTAATGAATGGTAAAATTGTTGCTGTATATTTATTTATATGCAACTTACTAAGCTTCATGCTTACTCCCTCTCCTTTTCTTTTTCTTATAGTGCCGTCTATCTAGCTTAAGGTTCAACGGAAGTCAGAGATATCGATCACACTATCAATCGAAGCATTCGATATAGTTTGATTTATATTTTTGAATATGGCATGTATACTAGAGTTATGTTTTGTGTTAATATTAACTTGGCCAAATGTGTTGGCTTGGGATAAATCCCTCATTTTGTATTAAACCTCAAATGATGGCTAATGTTCATTTTGATCTGTATGGATGAAGTCATTTTCATGGTTGAGTAAAATGCGTAAATGGTATGTTGTCTATTGTGGATGATTTGATTGCTTGAAATAGTCTTATATTGGATTTGGTGGTTATTGTGTAGGTTGTGTAGGTAAGGGTGGCAAAGAGGCTTGGTCAATAGCCTTATATTGTCCACACGAGTAGATACATGAGCATGTGTCTAGGCCGTGTGTGACATACAACCAGCCTCGTGGGCGTGTTGTCCAGGCATCTATCCCCGGCACGTAAAAATTTCAAGTCAGTATGCATAGTATTAAATAAATAGGCAGAGACACGGTAGTGTGTCTCAGCCGCGTGAGGGACATGGCCTAGCACACGGGTGTATGCCTTGGCCGTGTGACATTTTAGGTCTGTTGACATCAAAAACAAAAATTCTATGTTTTTGCACACGAGATAGGACACGGGCGTGTCATGGCCGTGTGAAGGATACGGGCCAGGGACATGGGTGTGTGCCAGGCCATGTGAAAACCCCTATAGCTGTGCATTTAGAATTAATTCCACATGGGTAGAGGACACGGGCGTGTCCCTGTTTTGCTTAGGCCGTGTGAAACACACGGGCCATCAGCACGACTAGGTCGAAATGGTTACAAGGGCGTGTTGCCCTTCCACACGGGCGTGTGCCCTTGTGTCAAGTGTCAATTTTCTACAGTTGGCTTAAGGGCCCAAGTTGATCCTAGATAGTTTCCTACGGTCGATTTGGGGATCGTAGCCCATGACAATAAGCTTAAAATTAGAAATTGAATAAGTCTTAATTTGAGTAGAGTTTTGGTGACTCAAAAATGTTAGTTAGTGTGAGTTTAAAGTTAGGTAATACCTCGTATTCCGTCCAGGTGAAGGGTTCGAGCGTGGGGTGTTACAGTATGTTGCATTGCATGGGATTGGGATGATATGTGGAGGAAGTGTATTGAAAGGCTTTAAGCTTAATATACTGGCAACTCAGCTGCAAACAACTGTCTAGTGCCGCTTTCGGTACTATTTTGGAGTGTAGGGATGGGTGGGTTGATTATATCCCCACATGGAGTGTGGGGTTGGATAGAGATGGTGTGTAGAGGCTGGCTGGGTAGGACTTATTTACTGTATAATAATAGGCCAAGGCCCAAATGCATGGCTACTTTTGTACTGAGATGAGCTACAGTCCTCACTGATACTGTCACTGATACTAAAAAGGGCATAGGCCCAGACTGAGTTTATTTTGTATACAGACTGTTTGTTTACTTGGGAATTACACACGAGTTTACGTAAACTCACCCTTCTACTTAATCGTGTAGGTAGTCCCTGGACTTGATGAACCGGTCAATGGAGGACTTGACGGTGGGCACGAAGCCTAAACTATTTCTTCAACTTTGGGTATTTAATCTTTAATTATATTCCGGGGTAAATTTTTATGTAAATTGCGGACTTTCTAGGACTTTTACTTAATTTGGGTTATTATTTATTTTTATGGATTTATAACTTCTAAGATGTTTTAAAACTCGGTTATCAAAAAAACAAAGTTTTCTCTAAACACGCTATTTGCGCAAAACGACTTTTAAAAGCTTCCTCAACGAAATATGTTAAAATGACTGGCTAGATAAGTAACGATTTTAGGATCAACAAGTGTAAACAAATGGAGAATTATTTTATTGTGATAACTTAGTTTCAAACGCTATCATATGACATCGCCAGATTCGGCCATAACGTTAACGATCATATGAGCCATATTTTATGAGATGTTTAAGATTTCGTGAAATAGGGCCAGAGCGATTTCTGGATCCCCTGTTCCGACTTTGGAAATTCACTATAAATCAACCAGAGAGAATTAGAAGTCATGCTCTATATGTACAGATTCCTTTTCGAGTCTAGTTGCTGTAGAAACAAACGGCATAAGTATTGAAGCCCTGTACAGGGAGATATCTAAGTCGTAATGCATGAAGATCAGAGTAGTCGAACCCTGAAACAGGGGAGATTTTAACTAATAAACTGTACTAATTGGCTTGGCGAAAAATTCTAGAAAAATATTTGTAGATGGACATATGAGTCTAGATTCAGGAAAAATTACGGAACCAGTTTTCAAGTTTTGGAACTCGAGATATGATTTTTAAGGTGACAGTGACGTAGTTAGCCAGCTTGTCTGGAAATTTTAAAATGGACTGTTCAAATAAATGAATTAAGTCTGTTAGCACCTCGTGTTCGACTCCGGCAACGGTCCCGGGTACAGGGTGTTACAATTTTATTGGTATCAGAGCTACGGTTTAGTCGATTCTAGGACTACCGTAATATGTTGGGGTCTAGCTATACATGCCATTATGTGTTTATTTGATAGTGTGGTGAATTCTGACAGTTAAAAATGTGTTTACTTATAGAAATGGATCCCGATCCCAACGAGCGATGGTGATGATCTTGAGAGTGTAGCGCTGCTCCCTTTACAAGCGTGCCAGGTGAACTCTCAACCTATTGCTAGTAATCAGAATGACGAAGCTAGACAAGCTTTTTATAGCATAATGAATGATTGGTTCAATCAGTATATTCGAACTAATACGGCTGTTCCACAACCTCCATTCCCGACTAATACAACCCCCGCACCTATAATACCTCCTGTAGCCGACCAAATAAGGTCAAATAAGCCCCCAGTTGACTGAATCCGAAAATACGGGGCTACTGAATTTAAAGCTACGGACAGCGATGATGCCGAGCAAGCTGAATTTTGGTTGGACAACACTATTCGGGTACTCGATGAACTATCTTTCACACCCGATAAGTGCCTAAAGTGTACTGTCTCCTTGCTACGTGATTCTGCCTACTATTGGTGGAATACGTTGTTTTCTCACAGCCCAGAGAGCAAGTAACACAGGAGTTTTTCCAAACCGAGTTTGAAAGAAGTATATCGATCGAGATTCATTGACCAAAAGCGGAAGGAATTTCTTGAACTTAAACAAGGTTCCATGTCGGTTACTGATTATGAACGAAAGTTTGTAAGGCTTAGCCGGTACGCTCGAGAATGCATTTCTTCAGAAGCTGTGATGTGTAAACATTTCGAGGATGGACTGAACGATGATATAAAGCTGTATGTTGGCATTTTAGAAATCCGAGAATTTGTGGTACTTGTCGAACGAGCTTGCAAAGCCGAAGAGCTCAGTAAGGAGAAAAGAAAAGATGATATAGGAGCAAAGGAGTTTCGTAAGAGATCTTCAGGAAAGCCCTTTCAACAGTCATCAAAGAAATTTAGAGATGACTTAGGCCGGTCTAGAGACACTTCGGGTTTTTCTAGACGAGATCGTGATCGACCCCCTGTGAGTACACGAGTCACTTCGGTCGCCAGTGTTGGAAATGATCGTCGAGACAGAATGGAGTGCCAGTATTGTGGTAAATGGCATTCGGGGAGTTGTAGATTCCATGACCGCTCCTGTTATAAGTGCGGATCAGTTGACCACTTTATCAAGGATTGCCCGAGACTGTCTGAACAAAATGTATATCAGAGTGGGAAACCAGGTGCTACTACTGCTCGGGTTAGACCATCTAGAAACACGGGCAATGCTAGTGGTGGTCAGAGAGGATCTAGAGATGTGACAACCAGATCTGAGGCTCGTGCTCCTGCTAGAGCTTATGCTATACGCGCACGCGAGGATGCTTCCTCGCCAGATGTTATTACCGGTACTTTTACTCTCTTTGATACTAATGTGATTGCTTTGATTGACCCTGGTTCTACTCATTCTTATATATGTGAAACCTTAGCATCCAGTAAGACTTTACTTGTTGAGTCTACTGAGTTCGTAATTCGAGTGTCGAATCCCTTGGGTCATTATGTACTTGTTGACAAAGTATGTAAGAAATGTCCCCTAGTAATCCGAGGTTCCTATTTTCCGGCCGATTTGATGCTTTTACCGTTTGATGAATTTGATGTTATCCTCGAAATGGATTGGTTGACCGTACATGATGCAAATGTAAATTGCAAAAGAAAAACCATTGATTTGAGGTGTGTAAATAACGAGATAATCCAAGTTGAGTCTACGGACTTGAATGGGTTGCCAGCTGTAATATCATCAATGTTGGCTCAGAAATATGTAAGAAAGGGGTGTGAAGCATACCTTGCGTATGTACTTGATGACAAAGAGTTAGAAAAGAAGCCTGAATTTGTGCCGGTGGTTTGTGAATATCTGGATGTTTTTCCCGAAGAATTACCGGGTTTACCACCTATTCGGGAGGTAGAGTTTGGTATTGAGCTTGTACCTGGGACTACACCGATTTCGATAGCTCCATATCGTATGGCACCAACAGAATTGAAGGAATTGAAAGCTCAGTTGCAAGAGTTGATGGATAGAGGTTTCGCTCGACCAAGTTTCTCACCTTGGGGTGCACCAGTATTGTTTGTGAAAAAGAAGGACGGAACCATGAGGTTGTACATCGATTATTGTCAGCTGAATAAAGTGACTATAAAGAATAAATATCCGTTACCACGCATTGATGATCTGTTTGAACAACTAAAAGGAGCCTCAGTGTTTTCAAAGATAGATTTGAGATCGGGTTATTATCAGTTGAGAATTCGGGATTCGGATATACCCAAAACTGCTTTCAGAACGAGATACGGTCACTACGAGTTCTTAGTGATGCCATTCGGGCTCACTAATGCCCCTGCGGTATTTATGGATTTGATGAATCGAATCTTCAGACCGTATTTGGATCGGTTTGTAGTTGTGTTTATCGATGATATTTTGGTCTATTCGAGAAATGAAACCGATCATCTTTGAACACACGGGATTAGTGTTGCAAATTTTACGGGATAAGCAGTTATATGCTAAGTTCAGTAAGTGTGAGTTCTGGTTAAGAGAGGTTAGCTTCTTGGGACATGTGGTATCTGCATCGGGTATTCGAGTTGATCCGAGCAAAATTTCATCCATACTTAACTGGAAGCCTCCGAGAAATATTACTGAAGTTCGGAGCTTTTTGGGACTTGCCGGTTACTACAGACGCTTTGTAAAGGGTTTCTCGATGATAGCCACACCAATGACGAAGCTGCTTCAAAAAGATGTTAAGTTTGAATGGACGGAAAAATGTCAGAAAAGTTTCGATCAACTGAAAACTTATTTGACTGAAGCCCTAATTCTAGTGCAGCCCGAATCAGGCAAAGAGTTTGTCATTTATAGTGACGCATCCCTACTTGGGTTGGGTTGCGTATTGATGCAAGAAGGTCGAGTTGTGGCCTATGCGTCGAGACAATTGAAGCCACATGAGAAAAATTATCCGACCCATGATCTCGAGCTAGCTGCCATTGTATTCGCTTTAAAAATATGACGACATTACTTATTTGGTGAGAAGTGCCATGTATATTCGGATCACAAAAGTCTCAAATATTTGATGACTCAAAGAGACTTGAATCTGCGACAACGGCGTTGGCTTGAGTTGTTGAAAGATTATGAGCTTGTCATTGACTATCACCTAGGAAAGGCTAATGTGGTTGCAGATGCTTTAAGTCGTAAATCACTATTTGCTTTACGAGCTATGAATGTACACTTGTCTGTTCTATTCGACAATGTGTTAGTAGCAGAATTAAAGGCCAAACCATTGCTGATTCATCAAATTCGTGAAGCTCAGAAAGTCAATGATGAATTGGTCGCAAGACGGGCTGAATGTGTTTCGAATATGGAATCAGAGTTTCAAATTGATGACGACGATTGTTTGAGGTTCAGAAGTCGTTTGTGTGTTCCAAGAAATTCAGAACTTATTTCGATGATTCTGAACGAAGCTCATTGTAGCCGAATGTCAATTCACCCGGGGAGTACGAAAATGTACAACGATCTGAGACGTCAGTTTTGGTGGCATGGTATGAAACGAGACATTTTCGATTTTGTTTCGAAGTGTTTAATATGTCAGCAAGTGAAGGCGGAACATCAAGTGCCTACGAGTTTACTTCAGCCGATCATGATACCTGAATGGAAATGGGATCAAGTCACGATGGATTTTGTATCTGGGTTGCCAGTATCGGCAAGTAAGAAAGATACGATTTTGGTTGTTGTTGATAGATTGACTAAGTCGGCTCATTTTATCCCCGTACGTACGGATTTTTCATTGGATAAACTAGCTGAATTGTATGTTTCTCAGATTGTGAGATTACACTGGGTACCTATTTCTATTGTGTCGGATAGAGATCCGAGATTCACCTCGCGATTTTGGAAGAAATTGCAAGAAGCTTTGGGTACCAAGCTGCATTTTAGCACTGCTTTCATCCCCAAACCGATGGTCAATCCGGCGGATAATTCGGATACTTGAGGATATGTTGAGATGTTGCATCCTTGAGTTTAGTGGTTCATGGGAGCATGATTTACCTTTGATTGAATTCGCACAACAATAGTTTTCAATCAAGTATTAAGATGGCACCTTACGAGGCTTTGTACGATCGTAAGTGCCGTACACCATTGTTTTGGACGGAGCTCGTGAAAGTAAAATTTTCGAGTTGATTTGATTAAAGATCTTTGAGCGAAAGTAAAAATAATTTGTGAAAGTCTGAAGGCGACATCGATCGTCGAAAGTCGGACGCGATTTAAAACGAAGAGATATTGAGTATCGGTGGGAGACAAAGTGTTTCTTAAGGTTTCACCTTGGAAAAAGATACTCGATTTGGCCGTAAGGGCAAACCGAGTCCGAGATTCATTAGGCCGTATGAAATCTCCGAACGAGTTGGTCGATTGCATATAGGTTGCTTTTACCCCGAACTTGAAAGGATTCTACAACGTTTTCATGTTTGATGCTTGACGTTACAAATCGATCCTTCGCACATAATTAGTCCATCGAGGTTGAAATTCAATCTGACTTGAGTTATGAAGAAGAACCGATTCGTATCCTCGCTCGTGAGGTGAAAAAGTTGCGAAACACAAGGATTCTGTTAGTAAAGGTGTTATGGCTCAAACACGGGATCGAAGAAGCTACTTGGGAAACCGAGGACTCTATGAAAGAATGATACCCAAACCTATTTACCGGTAAGATTTTCGGGGACGAATATTTCTTAAGTGGGGGAGAGTTGTGACAGCCCTAAATTGACCCTAGTCGAAAAGTGGTTTCGGGACCACAAAACCGAGTCATAAAAATAATTAACTATTAAATTCTGTGTTTATTATATGTGTAAATCATGTGTGAAAGTTTCATGCTTTGATTTGGTTATTTGTATGTGAAATTTTTAAGATAGGACTCATGTGATAAAAATTGAAAGTGTGATAGGTAAATTTTAAAGTACTAAATAATGCATGAAGTGATGACATGAGGGATTTGCATGTCAAATGCACCAAATTTTCCTTAGTGGCGACCATAAATGATGTTTGATGTAAGATATATGTTTTGTTTTAGAATTATAATAAGGGATGGCTTTATTTTTATTTTAAAATAAAGTGATTAGTAAAACAATAAAAAAAAGTATACATGCTCATCCTTCTTCTTGATTGCCGAAATGGGGAAAGGGAATTTTGAAGAGGAAAAACCAAGGTATTCGGCCATGGCTATCCTAGTTTAAGGTATGCATTGTGATTTTTCTTTTTAATTGACTATGAGATTAAATTGATAAGTACATAGCTTATTTAACCCATGGTTTAATTTCATGAATCAATAGATAAATATCCATTCGGCAAGTGCTAAATTGGTGTCATTTTGATAAGTTTTTTTTGGGGGGGATGTTAATTACTTGTTAAGTAGCTTAAATGATGTTTGAATGAGTAGAATTCATGGTTGAAAAGTACAAATTGAAAGTTGTCGTATGAGTATATATACATTTTAGAAAGAAAAATGTTGTTGTTAGTTGAGTTGCATTTGATAAATATTCATTCGGTCAAATGGGAGAAGAATAAGATGAATTTAAATGTTGTGGTTTATTATTTTAGTTGGTTAAATGATGTGGTCATTGCCGAATACAATTGTGTTAAAGGAAATAGGATTAAATGTTGGTTTGATGAACTAAATGCTAATGGATATTAGGATAAAAGGAGAAAAAGGGTTAAGTTATAAGAGAATTGAGGGATATTCATATTTAGACATTTAGGGTTATATAAATTTTGGTCATTGAGTTATGCGTTATGTGAAATATTTAATTTATATACATAATCGGTCATGGTTTGACAAATATGTAACCTATGTGTAAATTGCTACAATTGATCATGAGATAGAATTTGTATATAAAAGTTAAGTTGTGTGGTTAGGGCCGAATGAGATATATAAGATATTAAAACAAGTTATAATTATATATTGGTGTACATGGCTGTAATTAATCCCTTACTTGAATTCGATTAGGTATGGTCATGATAAGAGTTTAGTAGGGTTAATACCTTAAAATTGAATGGAGTTTTAGTTAATCTTTTGTGTCGTGTTCGTTAAAAATAGCTGATGATTTGGGTATTACTATACGTATTTAGGCTAAAGATATTTCAGCTATGTTTTATATCTATGAAATAATTATAATGGATAACATGTAGGAGTAATTTAGCTTGTTAAAAATGTGAGATGCGTGTATGGCAAATTGTATATACAATTTGCATTGAAGTTACCCTCTAAGGTCGAAATGGGTAATTAAATTTTGGTGTGTATGCAATTTTATTTGTAACTTGGCCTGTGAAATGGATGTATGATAGTTAATATGTGTGCTTAAGGTGATGTGATAAAATAATTATGTATATGGTTTGGTTTCATTATTGAGTATAAGGGTTAAATGCTTTAAAAGAGCTTTTAATATTGAAATGATTAAACAAATTTATTTGTTTAAATTAAGCCCAAGAGCAAAGAGGAACTAGACCGCACAAGGGAAAGGAGAAAGCGATCGAATAGCCTACCCAAGAATCTGTTCAAAAATATCCGAGGTAAGTTTTCGAGTAATGGAACTTAGATCATGATTTGTTTAGATCATGTTATATAGCGAATCAAAACCATGCTCTTTGTATGTGGCTATTGAGCCGAAAATGGTAATGGTAGATAAGTGCCTTGTGTCTGAGTTCTAGTAATGAAAACGAAATAAAAATGTGTTATGATTTGTGGACATATGTACATGATTATTCGGATGATATCCGAGCTAAGTCCCAAGGCATTTGTGCAAGTTACTATATCCGGGCTAAGTCCCAAGGCATTTGTCTTGAGTAGTTACTATACCCGCTAAGTCCGAAGGCATTTGTGCTAGTGACTATTTCCGGGCTAAGACCCGAAGGCATGTGTGCGAGTTACTATATCCGGGTTAAGTCCCAAAGGCATTTGTGCGAGTTGCGATATCCGGCTAAATCTTGAAGGTACTTGGTTTGGGAATGAGCGATCTTGCTGTAATAATTTCAATTAATACGCTCGTAAAAAAAATCCCAACGATGAGGTATGTTTTGTATATGCATTGGAATAATTGATTCCTTTTAAATAGTATTCGCTCAATCGATTAACAAGCTCCCGGCCTTTAGTCAAGTTAATACCTTATGTATGAATATAAGGGTTGGAAATGTGAAGTAGGTATGATTTTGAGAATATGTGTATATGAAACTATTCGTTTAATCATATGAATGCTATACTTCAGTTGTGCATGATTTCATTACTCAAAACTTACTAAGCATTAAATGCTTATTCCGTTGCTTTGATTTCTCTGTTTTATAGATTTTGGTTCGTCAGCTATCGGACTCGGGATTTTCAAAGTCGAAGTCGTCCACACTATCAAAGCCCTTTTGGTACTCTTTTAGTTGAACTCGAAAATGGCATGTATAGGACCGCCTTTGTTGTTAGTCATGTACTTTTTGGTAATGTATATATTTGGATAGCCATGCGAAAATGGCTTATATATACTTTGAGCATAGCATTATAATCGTTTTGTATGTCGTTCATTTAGAGGTATGGAAATGTTTGGTAACGATTAGCCATTGGAATGGTTAATCATGATCATTTTGGTGTTATGTATGACAAATTCTAGTTGATTCAAGGAAAACCATGAAATAGGTAAAGTTTACCTTAAAAATAGATGCTGACAGCAGCAGTGGTGTGGATTTGAAAAATCACTAAAAATAGTAGGAATGGAATTAAATAGCGAATAAATTATGTAATCGAACCTTGATGAATCTATTTTCATAGGAAAGTAACAAAACAATCATATGAGCTGTATTTTATGAGATGTTTAAGTTTTCGTGAAGCAGGGCCAGAGTGATTTCTGGATCCCCTGTTCCGACTTTGGAAATTCACTATAAATCAAATAGAGAGAATTAGAAGTCATGCCCTATATGTAAAGATTCATTTTCGAGTCTAGTTTCTTTAGAAACAAACGACATAAGTATTGAAGCCCTGTACAGGTAGATATATAAGTCGTAATGCATGAAGGTCAGAGTAGTCGAACCCTGAAATAGGGGAGACTTTAACTAATAAACTGTGCTAATTGGCTTGACCAAAAATTCTAGAAAAAAATTTGTAGATGGACATATGAGTCTAGTTTCAGGAAAAATTTACAGAACTGGTTTTTGAGTTTTGGAACTCAAGATATAATTTTTAAGGTGACAGTGACGCAGTTAGCCAACTTGTCTGGAAATTTTAAAATGGTCTGTGCAAATAAATGAATTAAGTCTGTTAGCACCTCGTGTTCGACTCGAACGGTCTCGGTGCAGGGTGTTACAGAAGACATGTCTGGATATGCATCAGCCACATTATGAGAGCCAATGTAAGACCATGTCTAGGACATGGCATTGGCATTGAGACGAGTGCTAGTGTAAGACATGTCTGAGACATGCATTAGCCTTGAAAGGTAAGCAAGTGTAAGACATGCCTGGGACATGTACCGGTTACGAGATGATAGTTAGTGTAAGACCAAGTCTGGGACATGGAATAGACATGAGATATGAGCTAGCGTAATACCATGTCTGGGACATGGCATCGGCACCTTACCCACGTTTGAAGCTTAATGAATAGCCGGTAGTGTTCTGAATGGTTCAACAGTGAGTACTATAACTTTAAGTTAATGAGCATGGTATAACCGTGTTGTGAGTGGTGCAGGTACCTGTTTGAAATGTATGAGATATAAGCTTGATATGCTATGAGATTTATATGGATAGTGATGAGTAAGTTATGCTTGTGCCTACTTTTGTGTTATGAGCATGTTAATGAATGGTAAAATTGTTGCTGTATATTTATTTATATGCAACTTACTAAGCTTCATGCTTACTCCCTCTCCTTTTCTTTTTCTTATAGTGCCGTCTATCTAGCTTAAGGATCAACGGAAGTCAGAGATATCGATCACACTATCAATCGAAGCATTCGATATAGTTTGATTTATATTTTTGAATATGGCATGTATACTAGAGTTATGTTTTGCGTTAATATTAACTTGGCCAAATGTGTTGGCTTGGGATAAATCCCTCATTTTGTATTAAACCTCAAATGATGGCTAATGTTCATTTTGATCTGTATGGATGAAGTCATTTTCATGGTTGAGTAAAATGCGTAAATGGTATGTTGTCTATTGTGGATGATTTGATTGCTTGAAATAGTCTTATATTGGATTTTGTGTAGGTTGTGTAGGTAAGGGTGGCAAAGAGGCTTGGTAAATAGCCTTATATTGTCCACACGAGTAGATACATGAGTATGTGTCTAGGCCGTGTGTGACATACAGACCAACCTAAATGGGCGTGTTGTCCAGGCATCTATCCCCGGCACGTAAAAATTTCAAGTCAGTATGCATAGTATTAAATAAATAGGCAGAGACACGGTAGTGTGTCTCAGCCGCGTGAGGGACATGGCCTAGCACACGGGTGTATGCCTTGGCCGTGTGACATTTTAGGTCTGTTGACATCAAAAACAAAAATTCCATGTTTTTGCACACGAGATAGGACACGGGCGTGTCATGGCCGTGTGAAGGATACGGGCCAGGGACATGGGTGTGTGCCAGGCCATGTGAAAACCCCTATAGCTGTGCATTTAGAATTAATTCCACATGGGTGGAGGACACGGGCGTGTCCCTGTTTTGCTTAGGCCGTGTGAAACACACGGGCCATCAGCACGACTAGGTCGAAATGGTTACAAGGGCGTGTTGCCCTTCCACACGGGTGTGTGCCCCTGTGTCAAGTGTCAATTTTCTACAGTTGGCTTAAGGGCCCAGGTTGATCCTGGATAGTTTCCTACGGTCGATTTGGGGATCGTAGCCCATGACAATAAGCTTAAAATTAGAAATTGAATAAGTCTTAATTTGAGTAGAGTTTTGGTGACTCGAAAATGTTAGTTAGTGTGAGTTTAAAGTTAGGTAATACCTCGTATTCCGTCCAGGTGAAGGGTTCGAGCGTGGGGTGTTACAGTATGTTGCATTGCATGGGATTGGGATGATATGTGGAGGAAGTGTATTGAAAGGCTTTAAGCTTAATATACTGGCAACACAGCTGCAAACAACTGTCTAGTGCCGCTTTCGGTACTATTTTGGAGTGTAAGGATGGGTGGGTTGATTATATCCCCACATGGAGTGTGGGGTTGGATAGAGATGGTGTGTAGAGGCTGGCTGGGTTGGACTTATTTACTGTATAATAATAGGCCAAGGCCCAAATGCATGGCTACTTTTGTACTGAGATGAGCTACAGTCCTCACTGATACTGTCACTGATACTAAAAAGGGCATAGGCCCAGACTGAGTTTATTTTGTATACAGCCTGTTTGTTTACTTGGGGAATTACACACTAAGTTTACGTAAACTCACCCCTTCTACTTAATCTGTGTAGGTAGTCCCCAGACTTGATGAACCGGTGCAGCGGAGGACTTGACGGTGGGCACAGAAGCCTAAACTATTTCTTCAACTTTGGGTATTTAATCTTTAATTATATTCCGGGGTAAATTTTTATGTAAATTGCGGACTTTCTAGGACTTTTACTTAATTTGGGTTATTATTTATTTTTATGGATTTATAACTTCTAAGATGTTTTAAAACTCGGTTATCAAAAAAACAATGTTTTCTCTAAACACGCTATTTGCGCAAAACGACTTTTAAAAGCTTCCTCAACGAAATATGTTAAAATGACTGGCTAGATAAGTAACGATTTTAGGATCAACAAGTGTAAACAAATGGAGAATTATTTTATTGTGATAACTTAGTTTCAAACGCTATCATATGACATCGCCAGATTCGGCCATAACGTTTAGGTCGGGTTTGGGGTGCTACAAAAGTATTTTGAAAAAAAGTGTGTTGTGAAAAAATATTTTGAAGTAGATAAAATGTCTATATATAATGTTGTAAAATAAATAATATATATTTAAATGTTCAAATTTTTTAGCTTAACAATGATCATTCTCTTTTGAGTGAACTAGAAAGTTTTTTTTATAGTTATCATAATTCTAGTTATATGAATAATGGATCGAAAAATGATGAGCCCCACTATCATTTTAACTTATATGATAATGATACTAACTATGGTTGGAATAACCACATTAATAATTGTATTAACTCTTATCTTCATTCTCAAATCTGTGTTGGTAGTTCCATTTTAAGTGGTTGTGACAATATCAATGATAATTATATTTATAATTACATTTGCGGCGAATGTGGAAATAGTAGTGAAGGCAAGAATTTTGATATAATAACTCGTGAAAATGGTAATGATTTAACTTTAAAAGAAACCAAAGTCTTGACTTTGAACCTGAACTGGTTATCAAGTATTAAAATTAATTAATATTATGATATATGAAAATATAAACTTAAATAATAATACAATATAAAAATATTTTATTGTAACTCATTATTAATATTCTTTTTACAAAAAAATATAAAATATAAATATTTTTTAACTTGTCTTGACTTGTATGTAGCAGTGGTTAAAGTTTTTGTCAGATATCCATTTAACTCGGGTTCAAATCGTGTGACCCCCATCCTCTACCCCCAATATTGTATAAAAAGATTTAGGTTAAAATATGCCATAAGTCCTTCTACTTTTTAATAATTTGGAATTTAGTCCCTATACTTTTTACTTTAAGGAATTTAGTCTGCTATTTTTAAGATTTTAAAATTTAGGTTAAATTGTTAAAACAGTTAAATTTCTTGGTGTGACATTTTGAAATTAAAGAAAAACATCACTTGGTAACAATGTAATTAAAAAATGATGTTATAATTAATCTGAATTTAATCAAAAGAATAACATTTTAATAGTTGGATCTGAATTTTAAAATCTAAAAGTAGAGGGACTAAGTTTTGAAAATAAAAATAAAGGGATTAAATTCTAAAATTTCAAAAAGTACATGTACTTATAGCATAATTTAATCTAATTTTAAACAATTAGTATAAAATGATTGTTAATTTTAACTTGAAAATATAAATCACATTAGTAATAAAACCGATAAACATTACAAATTCAAATATGTTATATAGTTGAATTAAATTTAAAAAGTGTAATAATTATATACCCAAAATAAATATTTTACAAAAGCCACATCAATGTTTACAATTTAAAGTGAAATCATTAACCTATAAGCTATGAATTCCTTGTGAAATACATTTTATTACCAACTGAATTGTTTGAATCACTATCATCATCACATCCTCCATCATATTCCATAAAATCTGCATTATTTAAACTTGCATTTTTTGAATGAAATTGTGTATTGCCATAGCAACAACAACAATCAACGTTAGTTTTTCAAAATTGTAATTTAGCATATCCCTTAAAATGGCCCATTTTTTTTAATACATCAAAAGTTCATTCAACACACTTCGTAGTGATGAATGTGAATACTTGGATATATCTTTTTTACCAGATATAGGTCTACCTCTATGAAAGTTAGGTGAATGATATCGTTGTCCTTTATATGGTACGAGAAAACTTTTAATTTGAGGATATCCAGAATCAACAAGATAATAGTTTCTTATATGTCATAAAATAGTAATCAATTGGAGATTTATTTCTTTATCATTAAAAATAAATAAATAAAATAATTTACCATTTGGTGGGTGTGGAGATTTTAATCTTGGATCTCGAATTACATAAAGAAATATGTCATGTGATGATCCTTCCCATCCAGCCACGACAAATGTGAAGCACATAGTAAAATCACATGTTGACATAACATTTTAAGTTTCCACACCTTTTCTTCCTATATAGGGAATTTGTTCATTTGGTAGAAGAATAGTAGGAACATGTGTACCATTAATTGCACCTATGCAATCTTCAATAAATAATCTGTAATACCCCTTACCCATATCCAATGTCGGGATAGGTTTCGAGGCGTTAACGGACTTAAATATTCACAACAACACATAACATATTACCAACCATGCATGACAAACAAGCATATGCACATCACCAATATCAAACATCACATAAATAGCTAGATTTATAAGTCCGAATCATTAGCTCACTAAAGACCAATATATTTGGCCAAATTATAATAACACATGTTATAAAACTAGGTCCCTATACATGCCACTCACTTGATAATTCTAGCATATGTGTTTATACTGTCAAGGTGTTGGCTTGATAGTGTGATGCTGCCTCCGACGATCTCTAACCCTGAGCTAACCTGACAACAGTAAAAGAAATGGAAAGGTGGGGTAAACTTTACGCTTAGTAAGTTCGCATGAAACAATAATAAGCAATTTACTAACATGCTTTCCACAGTAAAACTAACCCAATTGTACATTTACACATGTTCTGGTTAAGCTGATTTCTTGAGTCACAGTCACTAAATCATTTATATCTGGAGTTACAAAACTCCAAATTAAGATCCGTAATTTGTCATAGAAACTAGACTCATATATATTTTCACCATAAAATATTCAGAATTTTTGGTTTAGCTGTTTGACAGCTTCGACCTTTTTTCACTAAAAATTATTTATCTCATAGTACGAAACTCAGATGATGTTCTAGTTTGTTTTTTTAAAAGTAGACTCATCCAAGATTCTATGCATATAAATTATACCCCAAAATGATTTTTATATAATTTTTAACAATTTTTCCAAGTCAGAACAGGGGATCTCGAATTCATTCAGACACTGTCTCACATGAATTCAAATATCACATAATATGAAATTCTTTTGCTTCCTCTGTTTCTTTTATGTGAAAATAGACTCAATAAAATTTAATTACATATTTTATTTGAAATTTAATTCAACTTCCACAATTCTTGGTAAATTTTCAAATTCATGCACTGCTGCTGTCCAACACTATTTTACTACTAAAGTTCACTTTTGCACAATTTCACTTAATCCATTCCATTTTACCGAGGTTCGCACAAATATCGAGCATATTGCTCATAAATTCAAATAAACATATACTTGCATTTGTTCATCACATAACCACTTTCACATTTATTTTCACTTAATCGATTTCCCGTTGAACTCATTGGAATAATAACAGATACACAATTGCCTGCACATTTTCCCATTTCCACACTTGTAGCCGAAGCTATCTGGTACGCATAGTAGCCTGCACTTAGTACTACACATGCGACCCATTATCCGGTACACGTAGTAGCCTGCACTTAGTACTACACACGTGACCTAACCATCTGATACAAGTAGTAGCCTGCACTTAGTACTACACACGTGATCGAAGTTATCAGGTATGCATAGTAGCCTGCATTTAGTACTACACATGCGACCAACAATCCGGTACACGTAGTAGCCTGCATTTAGTACTACACACGTGACCTTACAATAGCTCATTTGTATCGTTTTTATTCCGAAGGTTCAACCGGGAAATTCCTCACTTTTCAACATTTTATTAAATTGTCCGTAATCAATTTAAATTCATAATTTACATCAAATAACCATTTGATAGGCAGCCACATTTCATATGATATCAAAATATATTAACATAAAAAGAATCGATAGATTATTTATATACAAACTTACTCGAAGTGTCGATCTCACTATCCATAGTACCAATTGTCCATTCATAGTATAATAAGACACAACTCAAATAGCAAATCAGCTTTTAAGAATTTACATAACATAAATCACATATTTCATATATCACTTGTCATGTATCATCATTTTCTTGCATTTCATG
Organism: Gossypium arboreum; assembly: GCF_025698485.1. NCBI lineage: Eukaryota > Viridiplantae > Streptophyta > Magnoliopsida > Malvales > Malvaceae > Gossypium > Gossypium arboreum. The sequence continues at coordinate 99,945,865 of NC_069080.1, forward strand.
TAACATTCTTTCATGTCATATTTCCACATCATAAACACCATTCCATCAACTTTTCCAATATATTAAATCGTATAATATATGCAATAATAGTAAGAAAAATAATTCAAACATAACATTGCATTATTATTATCATACGAACTTACCTCGATACAAAATATTAGCAATCGAGCCTATTCCTTGTAAACTTTGTTTTTCCCTCGATCACGACTTGAATCTTGTTTCTCTTGATTATTGAGCTTGGAAAGCTTGAAAACCCTAGCCATGGCTTCCCCTATGGTAATTTCGGCCTCCATATGGGGAAGATGACCATTTTGTGTTATTTTTCCCATTTTATTTCATTTAATATACAAATGACCAAAATGCCCTTACTACTAAACTTTCAAAAAAATTCCATCCATGTCCAATTTTTGTCCACAAACTTTAAAATGGTCTAATTACCATTTAAGGAGCTTTGATTTAAAAACTCATAACAATTAAATGCTTCTAACATGTAAAACTCAACTTTTGTACTTTTTACAATTTAGTCCTTTTGACCAAATTAAGTGCCCAAACGTCGAAATTTTTGAACGAAATTTTCACGAAATCATTCCGTGAAATCGTAGACCATAAAAATATAATAAAAATAAAATTTTCCTTGTTGAATTTGTGGTCCCGAAACCACTGTTCCGACTAAGCCCAAAATTAGAATGTTACATTTCTCCCCCTTTAGGGATTTTCGTCCCCGAAAATCTTACCAGAAAAGTGGTTTTGGTTTTTCAATTAGATTCCTCAATCCTATAACCGATGTCAAAAAAGTTTCACTCAGGCTAAACTTTTACTACCTCTCTCTTTAAATTTTACAAACAAAAATCGTAAGTCGTTTTCACTTTACAATACTTTTTATGAAACTTAATCTCTACTAAAAAGCTTATGTACTCAAAAGTCCGATCCATACCATCATGTTACATATACATTCACACCAGAATCTTTTCGGATTCAAATAGCAAAACTAGTCAATTCATCTCGGCCTCATACTCTTTACAATTTCACACAGTCCAATTATTTGTCAATTCAACCCTCAGTTACTTTTTATTTCAAGCCTCTTCTGGTTTTCCAAAGAAATCATGATATGAAACTCGAATCTCAATCCGATTAGTGGAGATTAAAATTCCATGATATCTAACATTCATAAAGACATGAAATCATATAAATCTAGTGAGTAGACATTTGGGTATACCAGCATAATTTGCATATCTCATAACATTTAACAAAACTACATATTACTTTCCTCTTTCAAGGATAGGAACAACTCAGACAAGAAAATCTATATTAACCTTTTCTATTTCCATTCTAATTCCCAGACGGCAAAATTAATTCTGATGATTCTTGTTATACATCTTTAAACTTTTAACATTTCAAGAATTTGTACTCAAAGATAAACAATGACCGTTTCAACATTTTTTTTATAGCCAGATTATCTTCATATTATCAATATCAGATCTTCTTATTCTCAAGTATGCACATCTCATTAAGTTCTAGACATATACTCCATACAAATTGAAAATCAAGTTGACCTTATTCATCCGTAATTGATATTTCAAGAAATTCTCTCTTCTAGTCAACAGAACGATTCAACATGCATCATTCCAAATTCACTCATCATGCTAATCAAGACCATAACAAATGCATTAGCATAAGTAATCGATACCTCAACCGAATACATTAACTCGATTAACTTACTTGAGAAAGGAAATTCACCATACACATTGGGACTTGAAATTTCACCACATTATCAGGATCAATTCAGAGGTATAGTCATATTTGTTCTTTATATACATCAATCACAAGCTGGAGGTCATGCACTAAATGCAAGCCATGATCAACAAGTTACAAGATAAAATATCCAGAAAAACCAAGATAGAGAAATCTGAAACAGAGAAGCCAAGAATAAAGAAATCCAAGATAAAGAAATCTATGATACGAGAATCCAATTTACAGCACTGCATCAGAAGACCGAGAACCAGACTCATAAAAATATGAAAGTCCCTAATAGTTTTTTTCAAAGAAAAGAAATCCAGAATAACATCATTTCAAACCACTGACAACAAATACAACAGGAACTATATGCTTCTCGTATATATATAAAATCAATCAGAGTAATGATCGGTAGAAATAGAATCATGGCACCATACACAATTTCTCATTGATTCCCAATAGGCGGAATATAACAAAATACCAGAGAAAAACAGAACCATGCAGATTATAATTCAATTAGACTGATAACACATTCATCTAACATTAAGATCAGGGAACATTTCCTTATTTCGAACATTATTCCTTTAACTATTTCTATCGTCCCAAATTCCATAATATTCCCTTTACTAAAAAAACCAATTCATGAGGGAATTTCAATCAATACATTTCTCGACATCATACTACGATAGATCGTTTTACCAAAATTAACTTTTCCTCTAACTGCGATGTTGCGAAAATTAAACAATCTTTCGGTCAATCTGATATCTTTCTAGCTCATGTCTGTACTTATCAGCCCATTCTCAATCTCTAATCATGCTTATAACCATTCCATCATTGAACTCTTTGGTTTCTCACCTGGAAACTCATTCAACATAAATCTCAGGAATTTCCCTTATAAAACACCACTTTGGTAAGGGGGAGGGGTCGTAGGGCCTCTGAATCAACTCTCATATACATATAACACAGTTTTCATCATAGCAATCATATTTTAATCATGTCATTCATTCCGAGTAACTAACATTCATATTTTACACTCACTTTCTAGTTATCTCATTTGAACAAGTGTACTTATACATGTTTTTCAATGTTTCCTTGATAATATTACTTATGCATTTATTAAATCAAACAAGTCAAACACATAATATCATATAAGGGCTAAACAAACATGGATAAGTATACCACAGTTTAAACTTTCATCTTACACATTATCATATAAATATCATTACAATCATATGTATCAGTCCAAGCAATTTAATACATTTACTCAAGTTATACGAGCTCACCAATCATAATCATCCTAACCAATATACATGAATATTCATCTTATCAATATTTTTGATAAGTTACTCAAACACATGGATTTGTTCAAATAAATCGATCATATACATCGTGGAATTATCTGTTAATCATAGAAAAACTCATTTCACCATGTAAACATTTCATGAATCCTCATTCGTACCTTTCCAAGTTTTAGTTCGTCATGACTATACTTTACTCGAATATTTTAGCATCACATTCAACATTGTTAGTGTAGCTCGGTTGGAGAGTACCTTTGTCTAAACAAAGTGACTCTCATACGCGTCGGGAGACATCACTCTATCACGGATCGGTGACATGTATAGTTAGACTTTTACACATGCTAGGTTAGTCCAAGAACTGACTAAACCATAGCTCTGATATCACTAAATGTAACACCCCTTACCCATATCCAATGTCGGGATAGGTTTCGAGGCGTTAACAGACTTAAACATTCACCACAACACATAACATATTACCAACCATGCATGACAAACAAGCATATGCACATCACCAATATCAAACATCACATAAATAGCTAGATTTATAAGTCCGAATCATTAGCTCACTAAAGACCAATATATTTGGCCAAATTATAATAACACATGTTATAAAACTAGGTCCCTATACATGCCACTCACTTGATAATTCTAGCATATGTGTTTATACTGTCAAGGTGTTGGCTTGATAGTGTGATGCTGCCTCCGACGGTCCCCAACCCTGAGCTAACCTGACAATAGTAAAAGAAATGGAAAGGTGGGGTAAGCTTTACGCTTAGTAAGTTCGCATGAAATAATAATAAGCAATTTACTAACATGCTTTCCACAGTAAAACTAACCCAATTGTACATTTACACATGTTCTGGTTAAGCTGATTTCTTGAGTCACAGTCACTAAATCATTTATATCTGGAGTTACAAAACTCCAAATTAAGATCCGTAATTTGTCATAGAAACTAGACTCATATATATTTTCACCATAAAATATTCAGAATTTTTGGTTTAGCTGTTTGACAGCTTCGACCTTTTTTCACTAAAAATTATTTATCTCATAGTACGAAACTCAGATGATGTTCTAGTTTGTTTTTTTAAAAGTAGACTCATCCAAGATTCTATGCATATAAATTATACCCCAAAATGATTTTTATATAATTTTTAACAATTTTTCCAAGTCAGAACAGGGGATCTCGAATTCATTCAGACACTGTCTCACATGAATTCAAATATCACATAATATGAAATTCTTTTGCTTCCTCTGTTTCTTTTATGTGAAAATAGACTCAATAAAATTTAATTACATATTTTATTTGAAATTTAATTCAACTTCCACAATTCTTGGTAAATTTTCAAATTCATACACTGCTGCTGTCCAACACTGTTTTACCACTAAAGTTAACTTTTGCACAATTTCACTTAATCCATTCCATTTTACCGAGGTTCGCTCAAATATCGAGCATATTGCTCATAAATTCAAATAAACATATACTTACACTTGTTCATCACATAACCACTTTCACATTTATTTTCACTTAATCGACTTCCCGTTGAACTCATCGGAATAATAACAGATACACAATTGCCTGCACATTTTCCCATTTCCACACTTGTAGCCGAAGCTATCTAGTACGCATAGTAGCCTGCACTTAGTACTACACATGCGACCAATTATCCAGTACACGTAGTAGCCTGCACTTAGTACTACACACGTGATCGAAGTTATCAGGTACGCATAGTAGCTCGCACTTAGTACTACACATGCGACCAAAAATCGGTACACGTAGTAGCACGCACTTAGTACTACACACGTGACCTCACAATAGCTCATTTGTATCGTTTCTATTCTGAAGGGTCAACCGGGAAATTCCTCACTTTTCAACATTTTATTAAATTGTCTGTAATCAATTTAAATTCATAATTTACATCAAATAACCATTTGATAGGCAGCCACATTTCATATGATATCAAAATATATTAACATAAAAAGAATCGATAGATTATTTATATACAAACTTACTCGAAGTGTCGATCTCACTATCCATAGTACCAATTGTCCATTCATAGTATAATAAGACACAACTCAAATAGCAAATCAGCTTTTAAGAATTTACATAACATAAATCACATATTTCATATATCACTTGTCATGTATCATCATTTTCTTGCATTTCATGTAACATTCTTCCATGTCATATTTCCACATCATAAACACCATTCCATCAACTTTTCCAATATATTAAATCGTACAATATATGCAATAATAGTAAGAAAAATAATTCAAACATAACATTGCATTATTATTATCATACGAATACAAAATATTAGCAATCGAGCCTATTCCTTGTAAACTTTGTTTTTCCCTCGATCACGACTTGAATCTTGTTTCTCTTGATTATTGAGCTTGGAAAGCTTGAAAACCTTAGCCATGGCTTCCCCCATGGTAATTTCGGCCTCCATATGGAGAAGATGACCATTTTGTGTTATTTTTCCCATTTTATTTCATTTAATATACAAATGACCAAAATGCCCTTACTACTAAACTTTCAAAAAAATTCCATCCATGTCCAATTTTTGTCCACAAACTTCAAAATGGTCTAATTACCATTTAAGGAGCTTTGATTTAAAAACTCATAACAATTAAACACTTCTAACATGTAAAACTCAACTTTTTCACTTTTTACAATTTAGTCCTTTTGACCAAATTGAGTGCCCAAACATCGAAATTTTTGAACGAAATTTTCACGAAATCATTCCGTGAAATCGTAGACCATAAAAATATAATAAAAATAAAATTTTCCTTGTCGAATTTGTGGTCCCGAAACCACTGTTCCGACTAAGCCCAAAATCAGGATGTTACATAATCATATTAGTACACATTCATAATTAAAGTACAAAAAATTCAAACATAATGTTATAATTTTAAAATTTTACCTTAAAATGTGGCATATATATAGAATAATTATGTATTTGTTTTGGTTAGAGCTAGCAAAATAGACTCGAGCCCGAAAGCCCGTCCTGTCAATTTGAGCCCGTAACGATTCGAGTCTGAGAAAACTCGAGCCCATAACAATCCAAGCCTGAAAAAGCCTAAGCTCGAGAAAATTTGAGTTTGACAGAACTCGAGCTCAAGACCAATCTAGCCTGAGCCCAAGTTAAGTTCGACCCAAAGCCCGAAAATGCTCGAATTTATAATTGAAAAACCATAATAAACATTAATAATTAATATAATTTTATTATATTACTTAAAATAAAAATAAAAAATAATTATTTATTTTTGAAAATGTATTCCTAAGTGATCTGTCTCAAACTGATGTGGCAAATTACACACTTTTAGTATACGTAATGAGCTTTTTCTCTAGCAAAATAGTGTTCTAACACCCCTTACCCAAGTCCAATGCCGGAACAGGATACGAGGTATTACTGGACTTAAACACATACATACAAACATTTTCGGGTCATAAAATTTTGCTCCTTTTTTTAAAACTTTCAACTTCCTCTTAACAACCTTAATATAGATCTACGAGGACCAAAACACGCTTTGGAAATGGTTCACGAATAAACTAAACACTTTAGAACACTTTGTAAAATTTCAAAGCAGACAGGGCACTCGCCTGTGTGGAAGGGCGACACGTCCATGTGTCTTCTTAACATGGCCATGTTGAAGGCTCGTGTGGCTCACACGGCCTGAACATATCGGGACACGCTCGTTTCCCTAACCCGTGCTAATTTATTTCTCGATTCGAACCTACAGGGTTCTTTAAATGGCTTGGCACACACTTGTGTCCATGACCCATGTCCCCCACATGGCCATGACATGCCCGTGTCTCAGCCCGTGTACAAAAACCCTGACATTATGTTTCTGACATCAGCAACCCTTTAAGGGCACACAGCCATGGTACACGCCCGTGTACTAGGCCATGTCCTCCACACAGTTGAGACATACGGCCGTGTCTCTGCCCGTGTGGTTGCTACTGGGCATTTTGTTTTGCCAAATTTACATACAGGAGACACACAACCTGAATACACGCCCATGGGGCAAATCGTGTGTGTCACACGGTCTAGACACACGCCCGTGTGGACAAAAACAAGGCTATCTACCAAGCCTTTTTGCCATCCTTACTTGCACAAACCTACACAACATCAAACATAACCAATCCAAGCATAAACACACATAACCAAAACAACCACAACCATGAGAATTTTCAACAAATGCATTTAATAATAATCAATATTAGCCAACATTAATGGCCTATACAAAATGAATATCACATCCATATGAGCCAACACTTGTGGCTAAATTAACATGACACTAAACAAAAAGACCAAGTCTCTATACATGCCACACTCAAAACATTTAAACTAGCTATACCAGAAGCTTTAGGTGTTAGTGTGATCGATGCCTCCGACGTCCCTTGATTCCCGATGCTAGCTTGGTGGCACTATATGAAAATAGAAAAGAGAGGGAGTAAGCATAAAGCTTAGTAAGTTGCATGTAAATAAGTAACAACATCAACCATGCATATTTAAACACATAACATACTATAAATCAATAGAACATTCTTGACTGAACAAAGGTAGATATCACTATGTACTTATATATCTCAAGTCTAAGCCAAAGATTACAAAATCATCCTAAAATCATTTTCATAGATAGAACTTACTCATGTTTTTCTTACCATTAAGGATTCATAACTAGATTCATATCTTATGAGTTTCGATTAAGAACCTGTACCACTTACAACATGATTATATCATTCCATATCTTTACTTAAAATAACCCATGAAACCATTTGGAATACTAAAGGATATCTGATAAGCCTCACACAAAAGAGTAAATTGTTGATGCCATGTCCCAGACATGGTCTTACACTGGCTCACGTGTCGAGGCTGATGCCATATCCCAGACATGGTCTTACACAAGCTCTTATCTCCATACTGATGCCATGTCCCAGACATGGTCTTACTCTGGCTCTCATAACATTGCTGATGCCATGTTTCAATCATGGTCTTACATTGGCTCTCATAACATTGTTGATGCCATGTTCTAAACATGGTCTTACACTGGCTCTCATAATGTGGCCGATGCCTTGTTCCAAACATGGTCTTACACTGGCTCTCATAATATGGTCGATGCCATGTCCCATACATGGTCTTACATTCGCACACATATCACTCAAATGTAATGGCATGGATATCCAACTATTCCTAAGTTCAACCAGGAATTTACCACATTAAATTTCATCATGCATTAATCATAAGCATATTCAACATTATTTTACAAAATCATTCATTCCATACATAATAATGATAAAGTTTCCTTACTTACGTACAACTTACCTCGGTATACAAAAGGTAGGCGACTAGTCGATTTTTAATCCACTAGTGTAACACCCCAAAACTGGCCTGGACGTTATGACCGGATCTGATACGCCACATTGATGCGTTCAAAACATTCCAGACACTTAATTTGGAAAAGCTGAGTTGGTGTTGTAAAAGACACTTTTAAAGGTAGGTTAAAGTGAATAGAAGTCATGCACCGTAGGAAACCAGAAAAAAGGAGGTGAGTCCGTCGACCGCTTAAGTACCAAGCTCTTCCGGATCCAATCCTAGACATGCACACCACCATTGCCACACTCTAACATCTCGTATAATTTTGAGAAAATCGTTTGATTATGTCCGTCTTAAGAAAATGTTTAAGTTGAAAACGTTTGTTTAAAATATTTATTTCCTTGGAAAAACATTTACTTTATGGAAACTTTATGCGTCATCGTGATCTTTTAAAAATCAAGTAGTTTTTATAAAACGAACCTAGTGCTAACCAGTTTAATAATCCCCAAAATAAAAATAATTAAAAAGAGCGGCCTTATTACAACTTTAAACATAATAAAATAAAATAATCCAAATTAAATGCTAAACTTATTTAAAATTGGCAATCCATCTTCATGGCCACTCTGAATCCCGCCTACTCCAAGTCCACCAACTAGGGCTCACCGCAAGGAGGGAAGAGGAAGGGGTGAGTTTGGAAAACTCGGTGTATACTGAAACCCATCCAAAGCCCAATTCAGCTCGAGCCCATTGGGCCTAAGCCCTATTCAGATAACAATTACAAGAGGTCAAGCCCTTTTCGAATCATATGAGCAAGGCCTTAGCCCTTTTACATAACAAAGTGTGGCCCATAGGCCCGCTTCAAGAACATGAGTATCAATGAAACAATGAATGCAAGCCCATCTGGGAGACTACTCAACCCACCAACCGCTACACCGCCTGCACCAGCCCTACACACCATGTGGGGAATATCTCAACCCACCCAAACACACCACATTGCGACAGCAGCACTCAAATTCGATCGATTGAGGCAAAGCCTCCAAGACGTGGATGAACCACTTTCAGATTTCCTCCATTAATACCCCAACCCCATGCAATGATATTAATAAAAGCATATCATGTAAAATACAACATTGATCAATCATGCGTTCACCAATTTAAAACCCTAGGGTATATCGGTAATTTTGCTCTTTAGGGTAATTTCGGTAATTTTGCTCTTTAGGGTAATTTTGTGATCTACGCTCTTGCACAAGCTAATTCATAATTTTATCGGTTTTATGCAATTTGATTCCACCATCTACCTAACAGGCTAATTTGCCCATCTCTTACCCATATTGGTCCGTAAGCCCATTGGGCCTAGTTTTGGCCCATCAAGCCCCTTTTTCCGAAATACGCTAAAGCATCACGCGAACGTGCTTACCACCTTGCGGTGCCAGATCTAACAATTCCTCTATGACTTGAGAGCATTCACATACTTACATGACCATGAAATGCCGGAATTTCGGCATTTCGGCTTTTGCCGAATTGAACTAAGAAAGGGTGTTCTGACACACCGATTCATGACGATCGCTTCGAGATCCCTTTCGATGTCCTACAATTTATTAGCACAGTTCTTATTTACAAACCATAATCACTAAACCCCCAAAACTTACTTATCCATGATCGAACCATATCCCTAAAAACCTTTGAAACCTTACCTTTTTGCCAAAATCGATAGTTAGCTCCGAATCCGATTGCTCCAATGAACCACGCCTTAGATTCAACGCTTAAGAAGACTCTAGTCACCGAAAGAAAACATCAGTTAAAGACTCTTAGAGCCATATGCCCAAATCGACAGCCTCCCTAATTTTAGGGACTTCGGCTTTTCTTAACTTTGCAAAATAAGAACAGATCTGAGATGATACGTACTTACCCCTTACTCCCACTTGATTTCCACGCAATCTAGTGTAGATTTATCTATCAAATGACGGTAGAACTCGATTCCCCAAAGTCTTAAAGTTTCGACTATAAGCCCCCAAATCTATGGTTTTTCGGCTTTTGTGTGATGAAGAAGATGATAATGTGGGGCTACAACCTTGAAGTAGAATTGCGGTCGAGATCTAGGATTAAGAAAAGATAATTGCAAATTAATAAAACAAAAGAACATAGGAGAACTCGGCTTTGAAGAAATCGGCACAAGCAATGATCACAGGATTTGGCTTTTATGGATTAGGCAAAAGTATTGATGAATAGCAGGTATGATGAATAGTTTTGAAGAAGAAGAAAGAAAAATAGAAGAAGAGGAATAGGGAGGTGGTAGTTTCGCTAGAGAGGAAAAAGAGAGGAAAAACAACCCTAAGGTGTTAAAGCGAAGAAAAACGGCACCACTCAATACCCTAAGTGCGAAATACTAACAACATAGCCCCCCGCCGATTTTTCCCTCTTCAATTCCCATAATTCAGCCAACTCCTAGCCTCATCCAAATCCTTAAATCTCTCCCTTATCCCTCCTTAATTCAAGCATTTAAACCGATCCAACTCTCCTTTAGCAAAATCCACCTGAACTCCAACACTTACCCCTCCTGCACTAAAAAAATAAATGCATCTATTTGCCAACACAGGGAATCGATCCCTTGCCTTCCCAAAGCTCCACACGCCACTTTTCTAGGAGCCTAGTGGCGTCACCCTTGCCACTTAACCAAGGCTCTTTTTGTGATGCAATTTACCCATCACTCCACTTAAGGCCACTTAGCCAGAACCCCTAACTCCTAAGTCTAAAATTCCAAAATTCAACTGGGTTTTGGCCAACTCATGGGCCTTCTATAAGCCCATTTACCTACTCAAAATACTAATTCCACATCCAAATACAAAATTTTAAAAATCTTTACAAAATATTGAAAATCGCGAATAAACCCGAAAATCAGGATGTTACAACTAGCTTAGCTTTCCCCCGGCCTAGGTCCAGATTTCGTATTTCTTGATCTATAATGATAAAATTTACTAGTTTAGTCATCACATTGATTAAGACATTTTATAAACAACATTTTTGGAAAAATGACCAATTGGCCCCTAGACTTTCAGAAAATTATGATTTTACCCCTAGGCTCATAAACTTATTTTCATCAAATTTTCTTACTAACCAAGCCTAGCCAAATTCTTTATATACTAGAAGTAGCCCACAACTCCAATTATTTCACAGATTTACCACATAGTTTATAACTTATGCAAAACGGTCATTAGTTAGGGTTTTCATGAAAACTACTTCAGACTCTCAACCATATCTCATTTTCTTCTATAAAATTTCGGCAACCAACATGAGTACTCTTATGGAAAAACCCTAGACTCTCAACCATTTTGCAAAATAGTCCCCCTATTAGTTAGCTTAAGCTACAAGGTTCCCAAAAATACAAAAATCATCAAAAAAGACAATCAAAATCACTTCCTTGCAAGAGTAAAGAGTGACTGAAATTTTGAAGCTCCAAAACCCTTAAAATTCCGTTAGTTAAAGTGATGTGGCATCGAAACGATGTTGAAGAGGCCACGTGGAAGCCTGAAGATTCAATGAGACAAAAATTTCTGAATCTGTTTAACGATAAGATTTTCAAGGACGAAAATACCTAAAGGGGGAGAATTGTAACAGTCTGATTTTGACCCTAGTCAGAATAGTGGTTTTGGGACCACAAATTTGAGTCTAAAAAATATTTTAATATTATTTTTTGTGTCTGTGATATGTGAATTTACATCTGTGAAATTTCTGTGATTTAATTTGTTTGTTTCTAAGCTTAATTATGAAAATGACTTAACTGCAGAGAATGCAAAAGTGGCCTTCTAATTGATTAAGTACCTAATTGATTTGTCTTGTTAAATATGAGGTCTTTAAGATGCAAATAGACCATTAATATATTAAATGGACATTGTTGGACATCTATGATAAGCTTAAATGTTTATTATACTAAGGTTAATTTGGTAAAATGAACATTATAATGTTTACAATAAAATAAAACATGAAATGTGTTCATAATGTGGGATGTTTTGTCGAAAAATCAAAGGAAAAATAAAAGAAAAAGAGCTTTAGGGTTTTGGCAGTTGCAAGCATCAATTAGGTATGTTCTTTTTATCAGTTTTTGATAATTTCTACGTTTCTGAGATCGTTTTTCGTGTTCTCCAAAGCCCATGTCTGGATTTCTATTTCTGTTAAAGATTTCATGAAATGCCATTGTTGATATCATGAGTTTTTTGATGTTTTTGGATGAATTATGAAGGCTTGGTAGATGGATTTTAAGTTTTGTCTTTGAGTTTTGATGTAATAGAGTCATTTGGACTAATTTGTGAAAAATGGGGTTTTGAAGAACTAAATTATGAATTAAATATGTTATTTGGGCTTGTATGGAAGCCATGTATATTCAACCAAGCTATAGTTTTGGTGAATTTTTCATATTGGTGATCTTGTGAAAAATGGACTAAATTGTCAAAGTGTGAAAATATAAGGGCTAAAATGCAATTTTCCCTAAATATGTGTTTATGGATTAAATTGAATGAAATGAATGATTGAATGGTTGAATTTGTATTGAATTTGATCAAGAACAAAGAAAATCAAACTTAGATCGAGGAAAGTACAAAATAGTTGAATAGTCGACTCGTTTCGTCCAAAATCCGTTCGAGGTAACTCAAGTTACAATTACGTGTTATATTGACTAAATTTTGCACATATAAACTATAATATGTATTGGACGACCTTGAGAGCCTGATGAATGAACTCTGAGTAGATTCTGATAATATGTTAGTATCTGAAAAGTATCTGTATGCTTCCAAAGGAACGTTAACTTCGACCTGAAATATCGTGTAAGACCGTGTCAGGGACATAGGCCTTGATTGAGATTTACGTATAAGACCATGCCTGGGACATTGGCATCGTATCTAATTTCGTGTAAGACCCTATCTAGGACAGAGGCATCGATATTGAATTACATGTAAGATCACGCCCGAGACGTCGAAATTGTACTTGTTTATGAGCATCTGTATCGTTTCTGACCCGTCTGATGATAGCGTACAAAATCTGAGATTGAGTATATGAAATGTATAATCTATGTAGGTACGTTTGTATCGTACTAAATTTCTGAATATGAAAAACTCTGTCGCTGTGAAATATGTACGAAAATGAAGCATTACATAAATGCAAACAAAGGTGCATGGTTAAGTATGAATTATTCTATGAAATGGTTATAAATCTTATGGTTGAATTGTATTTGGCTTACTAAGCTCTTTATAGCTTACTCTTTGTGTTTACTATCTGTTTTACAGTTATCGTAGCTACTTAAGGCTCGAGGATAGTTGAGGATCATCACCACACTATTGATCTCATTTTGGTACTTTTGAAAGTGTACATATTTTAAAGTATGGCATGTATAGGCTAGAAAGTCTATGTATATGAGTTTTTGATGTGTATATATATTGCCATGGGAGTTGGTTAGCAAATGAAATGTTGTATATAGTTTTGCTATATGGTTGATGGTGCCAAATGATGTATGGTTGTAGTGTTTTATGAGCTAATATGCTTTTGTTATAATGAAGCATGTTTTGAGCATGGAATTGATTAGAAATTTTGGTATGAATGTTGTATATTATTGCTTGTAGGATTGAACCCAAAAAGGGGTGGCAAATTTGGATTAAACCAAGCCTGCTTGGTGCCACACGGTCAGGGGACACGGGCGTGCCTTGTGGCCATGTAAGAAAAGCAGTATTCTCTCAGAAATCACACAGCCTTGACACGGGATTGTCATATGGCCGTGGCAAATTTGGATTAAACCAAGCCTGCTTGGTGCCATGCGGCCATAGTACACGGACGTGCCTATTGGCCGTGTGAAAAAGTCAGCATAAGACCTATTTTTGGCACGGTTGATTTGCATGGGCGTGTCTAGTGCCCGTGTGTGCCACACGGCCTAGTCACACGGGCGTGTGACTTTAACAGTTTTGGAAAATTTGGTTAAGTTCTAAAAATTCTGAATAGGTTCAGTTTAGTTCTGACCTTTCCTTAAATGTATGTTTTAGGTATCATAAACCACATTGATGAATGAATTGATGAAGAATGCTTCTGTATTAATGGTAAATAATATCTGTGATTCTGAATTGGTCTGAAATGTTCAGTCTGTCTGGTAATGCCTCGTAACCCTAATCTGATGTCGGTTATGGGTTAGGGGTGTTACAATTCATGTCCAGACACTATTATTTTTTTGGTCTATTTACTCAATAAGGACCTCTAATTTAATGTTCCATAGCTATTTGACACTTTTAGCTAGTAGAACAAAACTTTTACACTTTATGCGATTTAGTCTTTTTTCACATTTAAGCATGCAATCGCTAAAATTATTTCACCAAAATTTTCATGCACTCATATAATCATGCTATAACACATAAAATAATAAAAAATAATTTCTCTGACCTCAGGTTAGTGGTTATGAAACCACTGTTCTAACTAGGCCCAAAATCGGGCTATTACAAGTGTCTTTAGCATAGTTTTCATTATTTTTAGATTTTTAGTTAATAAATGAAAATGTATCGTTTTTTCCCATTTTGTGACCCAATTTGGATAATAGTGTCATTGGGAGGACTAACGTGTGACTAAGTGGTGTAAGGACGTGTTGGAGGTTGGAAACAAGCGAGAATGGCACAAAAGGAAAGGGTATTGTGATATCCACACCTTGGAATCGTGACACCTCCAATAGTTTGGATGAATGGAGACACCCTTCAGTGGTATCGCTATATCCTTTTTGGGTATCTGATATCCACGTTTCAAAGGAGATCCTAAGGCTTGACACTGACCAAGGTGTCACGATATCCACTTTATTGCGACACCACTTTCGTCAAGGGGACAAACTTGGTGAAAAAAGGTAGTCTTTGTCCACCTAGTCCACCAATCTCCTAAGGCCCATGTAGGGGCATTTTTTTAAAAAATTAGATGATAGCTTAAAACAACCAAATTAGCTAAGGAGGAGAGACACATTAGCTTAGTTTTAGGTTTAGTTTTCTCTAGGCTTTCTTTTAGCTTTTCAGTACCTTTTTTAAGGTTTTCATTTTCTCTTCTTCTTTATTAGTTTAAAGCTTTTTTTTTTTGCATCTACTTGTTCTTGATGTTCTTAATTTTAGTTAAGTTAGTTATCATTGTAGCTTAGGTTTATTTACACTTTAAGCTTTAGTTTCATATATTTCAATTTCTTATACTCTAAATTTGTTAAATCTTACTCCTTTCATTTTTATTGCTTTAAATTTTCTTGTTAAATGCTTTTAGTTTCATGTTATTTCAAATTTCTTACATAAAAATTTCAACTTTGATATTTTTCTTAAGTTTTTACTTTCATGGCTATTTTGTTTTTCATTTCTATGTTAATATCTTTTATTTTCAACATGAGTAGCTAAACCTCAAAAGGGGTTGGTTGGTGAAGATGTAGGTAACCTTATTTTTGGACCAATGAATAAATAGTAATAAATTGGACTAAATCAAATAGACTTAAAACCTTAGGAAGTGATACCCTTAAGAGAATATAGAGAAAGTGAAACTGAAAGGCAATCTTATTGTGCACCCGTTCATTAGTCCCGGATTAACAGGTGAGATCGACAGATAGATTAGAGTTAAGCTATTTAAGTCAAAAAAATTGAGATCAAAATATAAAATGGAGTGACGTAGTAATAGTAATTTAAGCAATTTAAGTTCCTTTTCCGAGATTGGTGAACAACATTGACATCAACCAACCACCGTTAATCATTTATTTGGTTAAATCCTCAGTTTTATCTTCTTTGCAACTTAGTCACTAGATTAGTGTATTTAATTTTCTTGCAAAATTTCCTTGTTATGATTTTTTGTACTATAAAATCATATTAGTAGCCGCTTAGGCTTTATATTGTATGCTAGTTATCACTCAATTGCCATCTCTTTGGGGTTCGATCATTGGAATACTCTGATGCTCCATTGTAACACTATAAATATTACAACTGACTTGTACGCTTGTAGTAAAACTAAGCTTTAAAAATTGACTTATAAATTTGTTGTTTTATGTGTACATGTGCGATGCTGGTCAAATTTTTGGCACTATTGCCAGGGAAATGGTGTAAGATTGAGTAATTTTTGGTGTACACTTTTGGGTAGAGAAAAGTAGCCAAAGTAGGATTTATAAATATAGCCTTGTTTTCTATTTGTTTTTATTTTGTTGCAATTTTTAGTTAATTTTCTTCACTCTTTTGTGCTTGTAGGAGGCATTGTATGACTCGAACCGGTAACGGTGTCTTACTATTTGAACAAGAACCAAAATGTATCATCACACACATGAAGAGGGCGCAACATTCTAGGGACGCCCCACCTCTACAATGAGAGTAACCTATACAGAATCTACAAGGAGAGATCCAACAACCACCATACTTACCCTTGGAGCAATGAACTTTTTGTGAATATACAATGCCCAACTTAGATGAGGTTTGAGGTAGCATTTGAACCTTAAGCAGTTTCTAACCATTTATGATACTTTCAAGTATAATTGGGTATCCGGTGACACTATCCAAATTATCCAAATTATACTTTCTCTCTTACTGATGATGTTTCTATGTGGTTAGATTCACAACCAGTGGATTCCATCAACACTTAGGACAAGTTAGCGAGCAAATTTTTGGCAAAGTACTTTCCCTCTAGCAAGACTATGAAACTTCGTATAGATTTTACAAATTTTTGACAATTGGAAAGACAGTCATTATATGAGGCATGAAAGCTCTTTAAGTTAATGTTGTGCAAGTCTCCATATCATGGTTTACAAGATTGGGTGCAACTTCATGTCTTCTATAATGGACTTGACGGAAACTTACGCTCTAGTCTTGATTGATCACTGTTGGTAGCAAAGGACAAGTACCAACAAATCCTCGAAAGGCTTAATCAATTGAGAATGGGTTCGGCTAAGGAGAAAGTCCAAAACCAAACAAATCGAACCCATTTTAATACAGGGCACGATGATGGGAGTAAAGATATAGAGGTTAGCTATGTAGGGAATAAATGATATAACCCTTACTCTAATAGCTATAACACGGGATGGCATGACCATCCTAACCTTAAGTGGGGAGAAAACCTACAGACCTTTAAATCAAAAGAACCAAAACCTTAATCCTCTAAAACCTAATGCACCGTATCAACCTCCATTACCTTTTAGGGCACCCCAAGATCAAGAGAGAAAATTAGCTTATAGTAGTGACCATCCATTGTTTATTAAGGTGAGTAAAGTATAGGAAGGTTTGCATTTAGTGCTAGCTGATGTGCACCAAATCGGTGGTCAATTAGACCAAGTATTGCAATTGTTGCAAAACAACTTAACCTTTAGTATACCTAGTAATACCAAACCTAATTTGAAGAGGGAAGAGGAGGAACATGCCAAGGCAATCACCCTTAGATCGAGGTTGTGCTTAAGGAAATTATCTGACCAAATTGTGGGGAGAAAAAAGTTAGTGAGAAGGACAAGAACACCCGCACTCCTAGTGTTGGAGATGGGGTGGTAGAGAAGGAAAGACTTGAGAGTGAACCCACAAAAATCAAAACTGAGGATAGATCTTTTCAACCACCACTCTCGAACTCAAAGCCCATACCATTTACTTCGCATCTAGAGTAGAAGAAAAAGAAAGAGGGCGAGGAATTCTTACAGTTATTAAATATATTTAAAGCATTAAATGTAAACCTCCTTTTGTTAGAACTCCTTGAGAAAATTCCCAAATATGCCAAGTTGCTTAGGGATGTTATGTCTCATAGGAAGAAAATAGGAAGAGGAGAGTAAATCGCTCATAATGAGTAATGCAACACGATAGTATCTAAAAGAGCTCCTCCCAAACTAAGGATTTTGGTATCTTTACCATCCTAATAGAGATAGGTGAAGTTAGTTTTGGGAAAGCCCTATACAAAATAGAAGAAAACATTAACCTCATGCCATTGTTTATTGATAGGAGGTTAGGTTTTGGAGAGCTTAAGGAAACGGTAGTCACTTTGTAATTAGTCGATTGATCTTTGGAACGTCCCAAAAGAGTCTTTGAGGATGTGTTAGTGAGGGTTAGACAATTCATTTTTCCCGCTGACTTTATTGTGCTTGACTCCTAGAAGGATCTCGAAATTCCTATACTCTTAGGGAGACCTTTCTTGGCTACATCTGAAGCTACCATAGACATAGGAAGGGGTGAGTTGACTATGGACATCGAGGGAGAGACTAAGGTTTTCAAATATGTTAAGCTCGAGTCTAAGTCTAAGGAGGTGTCACCATTACAAGGGTATGGGTGTCACGTAGTTGAGACAAGATCTTATCATGCTAACAAATTTGCAACTTTAATGGAATAGCGTATGTCATATCCCATAGTTCTAATTATTTTATTACTAAATTGAAAATAAGGAACTGAGTTGTAAAGTGATTAAAATGCTTAATTAGTATCCTATGGCACTTAGGTTCAAGCCTTTCTATTAGCATTTTTTTAAATTAAATTTTTAGAATTATTCCCTTGTGTTTTATGTGCCTTGCTGTCCACCCCATGCAATACTTAGGAGATTCTTTCCATCTTTTATGATTCAAAATTACCTTTTGAAGATGAAACATGATCCTTTTTAACTCCCTTGTCTCCCTCTCTTGCCTTTTCTCTTCACAAATGCCTTGTGTGAGGTTCAAAGAATCTAGTCATGGTTGACGAACTTTCTTCTCACCCATTTTGGCTTACACTTCCCTTCATTGCTGCACCAACCACCTCTCCTGTAAGGCCCCAAAATTTCTAATTTTGTTATTGTGAAAATATGTCACAAATATCTGTCAGCTTTAGTGGTTATGTGTTCTGCAAGTGTTTGGGAGGTCCCAAGTTCAAGCCTTCACTTGGGAAAATTTTGGTATTTTGAATGAATTAGGCCTTAATCTTGTTCAGTAGGCTTTTATTTGATTGTTGGTAAAAATATATCAGAATGGACCTGCTGGTATGGTGGTTAAGCGGAGTGCTAGTGTGTAGGAGGTCTTGTGTTCGAGTCCCTGCGCAAGCAGGGGAATTAATTTTTGTTTGAGGTGTGTGGCATGGTGGAGTTCAAATTAAACTGGAATGCTGTGTGGTTGTGTTTTAGTGGGTTAATAGGGAGTGTTTTTAGGAGATAATTGAGGAGAAGTTATCAAAATAAGATTTTCTTCTTATCAGTTTTCTATTTTCTTTTTTCCCAACAAATTTTTTGATGTTAGACTTTTTCCTTTGCCGTTTCTTCTCCCTTGTTCATTTTTGGCTTTTGCTTCCCTTTGGCCGAATCTTATTTCTTTTCTTTCCCCTCTCTTTTCATTTCCTTGATCGGTTCATCTCTTGCTCTATAGCCAAAATTCTCTTCTTTTTTCCCTACTCTTACCATTTTTGTATTTTTTGTGAGTCATCTCTTTGGGTGCAACTTTCGACTTCATCTGTTTCAGTAAGGGGAATTTTTCCCCTTAGTTATCGTATTTTTATTAGGAAATTAACAAAGGATTCGTTTTACTCTTGTTTAAGTGTTGTTCAAAGGTTTTAAGCAGATATTCCAATGTGTGGAGATGATTGGTTATTGGATTCATCACAGTAAGTTTTCAAATCGTCGTTGGGTTAGTTTCTCGAGTTTTATGTTGTGGATATTTGGTTTGATTGACGAATCAAGTGATTAATTAAGGGATATATTGGTCAAATATAGGTTTTTGAAGGCTTGAGTTACTTTGCACAGCAAATCTATACCGGGTGTGTACTTGAAACGCAGAAAACTGGATTCAGCGAAAAGCCAAAATTGCTTACTGTCGAGAAATAAGAGAAAATGATGTGAAAATTGTAGAGAAATGAACTAAAGGTGTTATAAACTTGGAAATCAACATTTTGCACTAAAATAGTTTTGGACAACAGTAGTAGTCTAACTTTGAAAAATCATAAAAAAAATAGTGGAAATTGAGTTAGAGGTTGAATAAAAATGAAATTAAAGTTTATTGAGTCTAGTTTTTCATGGAAGAAATAGTGTAAGCAATGAAATTGTAAATTACGAAATATAATAAACTTTGTGAGATAAAGTCAGAATGATTTTGGGTTTCCCTGTTCTAACTTTGGAAAATCATCAAAAATTGAAAAAAATAATTAGGGGCTTAAATTTATATTTTTAAATACTTAATGAGTCTATTTTCAAGGGAAACAAACATAAACATCATCCAAATACTGTACTAAGAGATAAATAATTTTTAGTAAGGAGAGGTTGAAGCTGTCAAACAGCAAAATAGGGATAAATTTGAAGATTTTACTATACTTATTTGATAAACTATAAATTCTGAAAATTTTATGGTAGAAAGTTATTTGAGTCTAGTTTCAAAAACATCAAGCAGACCTTAATTTGGAATTTTGTAGCTTAAGATATAAATAATTTAGTGACAATGACTCAAGTAGACAGCTTTGAATGAACATATAAGTAAATAGTGAATATTTAGCTAGCATGGGTTACATTAAAAATGAATCACATAGCAAAGGAAAATTTGGGCCGTGTGGGCCACACAGGCATGTGAGCCCATTTTTTTGAAAAGTTGTCTAAGGTTGCATGGGTCGCCCAAGTCAATTGTGAACCTACTGAAGGGTCAGAAGCCCTACTTAGACCCCTATATGAGTGATCTATCTGTTTGATTTCTGTACCAAGCATGAAATGTGATTTCTGAATGTATGTACTGTAATTTCATAATAGCATGACATCTTTTGTATGTTGCATTGCATCGGTGTGGGTTATTGTTAATTGGAGGAAGTGTCTAAAAGGCTATTAATCCTATTATCTGGCAGCTCTGCTGTAAATTTTTGATCATGTGCCGCATTTTGATATAGCATGGTGTGCAGGGATGGGTGGGTTGATTTAATCCCCACATGGTGTGTAGGGATGGACAGAGATGGTTGTAGAGGCTGGTGGGTAGGATTCTGATTTTTTGCTATTGCATATTGTCTCTGAGATAGGCCAAGCCCCCAAATTATATCTGAGAGTGTATCCAAATAGGCCAAGGCCAAACTGAATTTGTAATGGGCTCAGGCCCCAGACTAGAATTGACTATTTTCTGATGTGTATCTATATGTATGTTTCTGTGGGAAGTACACACTGAGTTTACGAAAACTCACCCTTTTTTCGGTTTAATCTATATAGGTAATTCCCACACTTAGGCGGATCGGTGCAGCGGAGGGCTCGACGGTGACCACCACTATTGAATTGCTTTATTACAACTTTTGATTTTATATTATCTTTTATTATTTATTACTATAATGTTGGGACTTTGGACTGTTTGGTTTAAATTGGGATTTTATATTATTTTTATGGATTTTCAAACTGCAACTCAACAAAACACGGTTTTTTCTAAAAACTAAGATTTTCGGTTTCGTAAAATAATTGGTTTCAAAAGCTTCTGCTTAAAAGAATGTTTTAAGGTAAATCAGCTAGTTCACATTTTTCCAAATTAAATAAAAGCTAATTAACTGGAACGATTTTTGTAACGCCCCAAAAATTTATATTTTTGGTTCTGTTAAAATTTGACACCCAAGTGTGTATCTGCTTCAATGGCTAAGTGTTCTGGAAAGTGTCTGAGAAGTCTCACGTTGAAGTTTTAGCTTGGGAAAATTTTTGCTTTTCAATGATTAAACCCTTATCTTTAGTCAGTAGGCTTATAAATAAATGTTGATAGAATCATATCAGAATGGGCCTGCTGGTCTGGTGGTTAGATAGACTGTTGGGGTGTTGAAGGTCCTAAGGTTGAATCCAGGTGCGAGCGTAAGTATTAATTTTTGTTTCGGTTGGAAGTGAGTGTTTGGATGGAGTTAAAAGTCTGTGCAGTGGGTAGTTACCAGTTGGTAGTGATTTAGTGGGATTGAGGTGGGGAATTTTGTTATCTCTTATTTTATTTTGTTTTTTTTTTGAAATCCTCAGAAATTTTCTTTTAGTTTTGACGTCTCATTTTTCCCCTTAGTCTGCCAAAAATTCTTCTCTGTTTCCCCGTTTCTTTCAAATTTTCCTATTGTTGTCTTTTGGGTCAACGTTTTTACGCTCATTCGGTAAGTATCGTTCTTGCTATTTCTAAGGTTTTGTGGCTGGTTTTCGAATGGGGTTCTTGTTTTGGTCTCTGGGTTTAGGAGAAGGACAAGATTCTATCAGTGTTCCTGAGGCGTTTCAGCGTTAAAGTTCCTGCTCGTTACTGGTAAGTCGCGAAGGCATTAGTGACATTGTGAGTTTTCGTTTGAGGAATGTTTCCATTAAAGGTATGGATGTTATACTGAATTAAGTGTTGTTATTGGTCAATTATAGGCTCTGGAGTGCTCGGGATCATTTTTACATCAATCGAAACTAGGTAGGTACCCAAAACATTGAAAATAAGGATCGACAAAAAGGTGAAAAAGTATTCTGTCGATGCCACACTGGCGTGTGGTCGCCCGTGAGGTAGGCCGTGTGATGGAACACGGGTGTGTGATCGATGGGTCAGGCCATGTACGCATGCCGTGTGATGACCAGGTGGGCCGTGTGTGACACATGGGCTCGACCAAATTGGGTTGTGTGGGCCACACGGGTGAACCACAAGGCCAATTTGGGCTATGTGGGCCACACGGGCAGATCACATAGGTGTGTGAGCCCAATTTACTAATTTGTTTGCCAAGGTTACATGTAACACCCCTATCCCGTAACCATTACCAGAATAGGACGAGACGTTACCAGAAATTAGGAATCGGATCAGAACAGTAAAATTTTGAACCTTTTCTTAAATAAAAGATCATTAATTTATATAACTAATAGACACAAACAAGGATATAATTTAAAACTTATAAAAGTAGACTTCCATAAGATGCCATATTCGCATGGCTTATATACAATAGTCAAAATATCATTCTATTTATAGTCTATCCTATGCATGCCATAACCTAAGTCCAAATCACATGATTACTACAATAGTAGATAGTGTGACGAAGTGCTGACGATCCCCGAGCTAATAGTAAGAGTCAACGATCTACAAAAATAAACGGAGAAACATAACATTCAAAGTAAGCTTTCATAAGCTTAGTAAGTCTTAAGCAATTTAAACAGTTGAACTTAAAAACAAACCAAATGTTTGAAAGCACATAACACTTTCTGAGTACAATACTATTTGGCTGATTATGCACAAACACATATCATTTTACTCCGTTTATACTCAAACTCATATAAACATAGTATTTACAAGCTTTCGGATTAACTTTAATTCTTTCAAATTTCACTAGTGTATCATTTCTTACCCACACTTACTTTCAACATTCATAGATAAATAGCATATCGAAAACTATCTTGTAACTTTGCATAATAACTGAATGCACACATGTACAAATATACATATGAATTTACAACATCTTTTCATATGCTTCTCATTACACATTCTTAATTCCCGTCAAATCAATCTCACATATAATATATATATATCACATACCTAAATCACTTAATGTGTAATATAAGTTCAATTTATCATCTTAGCATAGGATCTCGTAGTCATATACTTTATCAAATTCACTAACACTTGGCCTGCAAGGTATAAAACCCAAACATAACACCAGCACGAAGCCTACGGGACTTTAAACTCAGATATAATACCAGCACTAGGCTCATGGATTTAACCGGATATATTACCAAAGACGAAGCTCATGGATTTAACCGGATATATTTTCAAATATAGCTCATGGGTCTTTAAGCTCGGATACACATCAAATATCATGCATATTTAATCATATATTAACACATCTCATTCAACATATCACATTAGTAGTCATTTGCTACATTCGGATATAAGCTCCATATGAACACCATCATTTACATTTCGGTTCAAAAGTCATACATAAATATCACATATCCATTTCACCATTCAAACTTAACCCATAGTGACCATTCGACTATAAGTCATATACATAAATTATTTATCGCACAACTTAATTCAAGTAGAACCAAAAGGTCACAATTCACCTAATATATACATATTGCTCACCGATTCATACACAACCTTTCAAATTAGCAATTATAAATTGGTTCCGCACGTAGCCCGTCCTTATCGATAATTTACGATGGTTTTACCCTTACTCACATATATGACATAGGCATTTTTACCTATGCTTCTCAATTCACATTCATGATTCAATTCCAATCGATTTAACATGCATAAGTACATATCGCATACCTGACCAACTTAATGTATTGAACGAAATCGATTGTCGATTTAACACAAGGTCTCATAGTTGAACATAAACATGAAACCATTTCTTATATGTTCGATTCACATCAATCATCAAATTCATTTAATTCACATATACTTAATTAGGTTATTCGTACCTGAATAATTTACTTTACGGAACGAATCCACATATCGTATTAGCCCATAGTCTTAAAGCACCACACTTTTAATAGTTTACCTCATCGAAGTTCACATTTAATCACTTTAGTGCCAAGCCATATTTGGCTACCACAAAGGACTAATAATAATAATTTTATACACATCATGGTTTCCTTTAGATATTTAATAATCACAAATTGTGATATCTCTACCAACACATATACGGCATACTTTACTAATTCTAACACTCATTTAGTGCATCAAATTTCCAAATCCAATTCAACTTAAGCATAATAGCCATAATCGGGTTATAGCCTTAAATCATTACATATTCGGCACATTAACTAAATAAAATTTACATTCTCTTTGCCATATTAATTTAAATCTTAGGCATATAAAAAGGAATCAAGCTTAAACACTTAAGAACTTACCTCGAATGTTGCCGAACGATTACAACGGCTATTCGATTACTTTCTCTTTTCCCTTATCCGAATTTGTCTCTCTATGCCCTTGAGCTTAAATTCAAAGATTTTAAACTAGTCATTATTCGACTATTCAAGCATCACTTTATAAATATAATATATATATTCGACTTTCACACTTACTAATCATAGTAAGATTATAAGAAATCAATAAGCAACTTATTAACAAATTTTTGTCAATGTTTACCACATAATCATAATTTCACTGCAAGCTGTCTTCCTGAGCAACAGTCACTAAATCATTTATAACTGGAGCTACGAAACTCCAAATCAATTTCCGTAAAATTTCCCTGAAAATAGACTCATATATCTTTTATCCATAAAATTTTAAGAATTTTTAGTTTGACCAATCAATACCAGAATTTTCTTAAAGTTTCCCCTTATTTCACTGTTTGAATACTCTGACCACCCTTTATTACGAATCAAATTTCTAATTGTACAGAAGTCAAAATATGTTCTCGTTGATTTCATTTGAAACTAGACTCATTAATATTTAAGTACATAGTTTATTCATCTTCTAACTCCACTCTCACAATTTATGGTGATTTTCCAAAATCACATTACAGCTGCTGTCCCAAGCAGATTTATTACAATTTATGCACATGTGGCTAAAACAAATTGAACCATTTTGAACACAAATATCAACTAAAAATACAACTGTAACATCCTGATTTTCGGGTTTTTCGCGATTCCTGATATTTTAAGTAAATTTCTAAAATTTGGTATGTGATGATGGAATTCATAATTTGGGTATGTAAATGGGCTTATGGAAGGCCCATGAGTTGGCCAAAACCCTAGAGAATTTTTTAAATTTTGGACTTAGGAGTTAGGGGTTCGGCTAGGTGCCCTTATATTAAGTTGTGGGTAAAGTGTATCACAAAAGAGCTTTGGTAGAGTGGCAAGGGTGACGCCACTAAGCTCCTAAAAGGTGGCGTGTGGGCATAGAGGAAGACCCAGGTTCGATTCCTGTGTTGGCAAATAGGAGTATTTATTTTGTGTGCGAGAAAGGGTAAGTGTTGGAACTTAAGTGGATTCTGTAAGAGGAGAGTTGGATCAAGTCAAATGCATAAATTAAGGAGGGATAAGGGAGAGATTTTAGGGATGTGATATGGAGATAGAGTTGGCGAATAAGGGAGTTTGGAGAGGGATTTTCAGAGGGGTATTAGGTTAGTAATTTGGCATTAGGGTCTTAGTTGTGCCGATTTTGTTCTTTGGTGTGTAGCTTTTTCTCTTTCTTTTCCAGCCGAATCTACCTCCCTTCTACTCAATTTTCTTCCTTTTTTTCTTTCAAATCAGCCCACTATTTCCTTTCATTCACCATTGTTTTCCTTATCTCTATTTTTGCCAAGTGCCGCAAAAGCGAATCAATGAAGATAGGGGTACCGATTCTTTGTGACCAGCAACCTTTTTCTTCCTTCTCAATAGTTGGCGTTCGATTCCCTTACCTTTTAGGCATCCGGATTCAAGAGGAGAAAGACGTGGTAAGTGTTCAAACTCTAAACAATTCCTAGTGTAGCTTTGGTCAAAAGTCAAACTCCAAGTTTAGGGAGATGGCGAATATGGGCATAGACTCTATGGGGTCTTCTTTTAATATTTTTGGTTTATTTATTGAAGGAGCAGCAAGGTGTAGTGTCGATTTGGAGTAGCTTGGATCGTCAAGTAGCTAGGCCTAGTCATCAATCGCGACAAAGGTAAGGTGCCTAAGGCCATTATGGATGGTGGCCGAATGTGTAAGTGTTAATATTGGAAAGTTCTTAATTTGGTTCAATTATTGCGAGCTGATCTATTTAACAATTGATTATAGGAGAAATCGTAGGAGATCTCGTCAAGGAATATCGCAAATCGTGTGTAACGAACCCTTTCATAGCTTAAAGCGATAAAATGAAAAGTTTAAATGCCAAATTCGGCATTTCGAGGACTTGTGAGCAAGCTTAACGCTCACTAGTTAGTTAGAATCGATGAGACGGTGATCGAGAACGATGGAAACGGTAAGAATGTGATTTTTGGCGTTCTTGGTAAGTTGGGCCTCGAGGGTCAAGTGGGGCCCATTGGGTTTTCGGGCCCATTTGGGTAAAAATTGGTAGAAAACGGAAATCATTATATGGCATGATAAGACCGTTAAAACCGTTATGGAATATAGGCTAAATGGGCCTAGATGACGAAATTGGCTAAGTAGGGCCCATTAGGGTTTTAGGCCCAATAACTCGATTTCGCTAAAATGGGCCGTAATCACGGTTTGCACCCATGGATTGTTAGTAATCGTTAATGAACATGGAAACCCTAATTTTGGTAAAATTATGAGATTACCCTTATACCATGAAAATGACCGCTTTGCCCCTAGGTAAAATGACCATTATACCCCTAGGGTTTATGTATGATTTTAATACATGGGATTTTGATAAATATGGTATGTATGATATGCACATGAAATGTATGATATGCACATGATATGTATGATATGCACATGAGGTAATCATAAATGCATTGGGTTGGGTTTTATATGGATGGAGGAAGTGAAAAGGGCTTATGCCCTGCTTACCAAAAGGGCTTATGCCCGCTTATCAAAAGGGCTTATGCCCTGATTATCAAAAGGGCTTATGCCCCGCTTATAAAAGGGCTTATGCCCCGCTTATTGAAAGGATTTTGCCCTGTTATTAAAAGAGGCTAGGCCTCCAAGTTATATGATAAAGCAATATCTTGCCAAAGGAGAGTTTGGCGGGTGGGTCGAGTTAATCCCCACATGGTGTGTTGGTTGGTACGGTGGAGAGTAGCGGATGGTGGGTTGAGTAGTCTCCCAAATGGGTTGCATTCTTTCATTGAAATTGAAATGGGCCTAAGGGCCATACCGTTTACAGTAAAGGCTTCGCCCAAGAATATGAAATATGAAAAGGCTTGCCCAAGATTATGAAATATGAAATATGAAAAGGGCTACTACCAAAGCATGATTGAGATTGGATTTGGGCTTAGACCCAACAGTCGTTATTGTTTTGGGCTCGAAAGGGGCTTGTTGCACACCGAGTTTCCAAACTCACCCCTTTCCTTAACCTTGCAGGTGAGCCTTGATGTGGGGACTTGGGCCGGAGAGGATTCAGAGTGGCCACGGTGATCATCTTTGGGCTTTTAAAAAAAAGTGTTGGTTTTCATTTAGTTTCCTTTAATTATTATTTATTTTTGGGTTGTAATAAGGCCAATTTTAACTTTTCTTTTATTTTTTTCGGGATTATTTTAATTTTAATAACTTTAAAATTGGTTAATTATTATTCAAAGGGGCTAGACTTAGGACGTGTTTTCAAAATGATACTTGTTTTCAAATTATCTCAACACCATGATTCATCGGTTAATCAAAGACGTCCACTTAAACGAATTTAAACTCGAAATGACAAAGTGTGGCTATGGTTGTGGGCATGTCTAGGATTGGATCCAATTAAAGAGCTTGGTACTTAAGCGACCTTCATGGCTCACCTCCTCCCCTCGGATACCTACACGGTGCTTAGCTTCCATACACTTTGTTAACTCAAAAAACATATGGCTTTTAAAAACTCTAAAACGAAACTCAGATTTTTAACTCCGATGTGGCACGTCAAATTTGGCCATAACGTCTGGGCCGGGTTTGGGGTGTTACAACAACCATTTCCATATGTATATTTTTACTCATGCAAAGACCATAACCGAATCAACCATAGATACCACCCAAATCATCAATTATTTTTAACGCACATAACACATAAGATTAACTAAAACTTCATTCACTTATAAGATATTAACCCTAATGAGCTCATAGCATGATCATACATAACCGAATTCAAGTAGAGAAATAACCACAACCAAAACACAACTAAAACCAACTTAAGAATTTAGCCATTTTCGCATGGCTTGTATATACATTCATTCCCGAAATAACTGACTACAAAACCAGCCTATACATTATACCAAACTTACTAGCACACATAATATTTGACCGAATGTTATTAACCCAAGCCACCCATATTATTCATTAAGACATCTTCAATGACCACATTCGGCACCCATAAAACACTTACTAACAATTAAGTTAAAATAAAAATTAAACATAACTTCACCTTGCTCAACAATAGTCGATTAAGATTTTTGTCCATTTTAACCGTTTATAGAAATTTTTATTTAGTTCATACTCATCTATAACTATTTCTAATCACATAATACAAAACATCATCAATTTAACATATAGGAACATAACCAAATGCTTCATGTATCACAAACTAAAAAAAATTAACCCATGGGTCACGTTATAAGCATCAAAACAAACTCAACTTCACAAAACTTCCAAAAGAATCACATGATATCATACCTTAATCTATACATTCTCCAGCCAAATGTCTTAGCTCCCTTTTTCTTTTCTTTTCTTTATGGTTTCGGCAAAATGAAAGAAAGGATCATGTAACTTTGGTTTTATCACCATTTACTATTATAAATTCATTATTTCACAATATAAAAATCATTTTATAATAAAATGCTTATTTCTATATTAATTATATATATATAATTCCCACCAATTAAAATAAAAACAATAGAACCCATGATTACATGCATGTTGGCCGGCCATTTACATTCAAAATTGGTCTATTTGACATGCAAGTCCCCCATAATACTAAAACATAAAATGTTTGGCTACTACACATTTGCCTATCCCATTTTCAAGGTTTCTCAATTAAGTCCTTTCAAGTAAAACTCCCATTCATAAGACTAAATTAAAACATCAAAATTTTCACACATGCACTATCACACATAGAAGTTATGCAAATAAATTTTAAATAAATTTTTGACTCGGTTTTGTGGTCCCGAAACCACATCTGACTAGGGTCAAATTAGGGCTGTCACATTACACGGGTCATCCAAGTCGATTATGAACCTACTGTGGGGTCGGTAAACAATGCTTTCATCCTTAATTCACTAAATGATATATGTATGACTATTTACTGAGCATGATTAGAATACTGTACTGATTATATGCATGACACTATGTGATATCATGCCATGACTGTATGTTGTATTGCATGGGGATGGGATGATATATGTGGAGGAAGTGTACTGAAAGGCTTTAAGCCTAATATACTGGCAGCTCAGCTGCAAATTACTGTCTTGTGCCACTTCCGGTACTACTTTGGAGTGTAGGGATGGGTGGGTTGATTATATCCCCACATAGAGTGTAGGGTTGGACAGAGATGATGTGTAGAGGCTGGATGGGTAGGACTAGTTTACTGCATAATATGTTACTGTACCGATTACTGATACTGTAATGGGCCAAGGCCCAAATGCATGACTGCTTTGCACTGAGATGGGCTAAAGCCCTAACTGATACTATCACAAATATTGAAAAGGGCTTAGGCCCAAACTGAATTTATTTTGTATACTGTCTGTTTGTTTGCATTGGGAATTACACACTGAGTTTACATAAACTCTCCCCTTCTTCTTAATCTGTGCAGGTAATCCCCAGACTTGATGAATCGGTACGGCGGAGGACTTGGCGGTGGCCTCATGAACCTAAACTTTTACTTCAACTATGGGTATTTAATTTTTAATTATACTCTCGGGTAATTTTTTATGTAAATTGCGGACTTTCTAGGACTTTTACTTAATTTAGGTTATTATTTATTTTTATGGATTATAATTGCTAAGACGTTGAAAGACTTGGATTTCAAAAAGGCAAAGTTTTCTTTAGACACTCGATTTACTGAAAATGACTTTTAAAAGCTTCCGCAATGAAATGTGTAAAAATGAATGACTAGATGAGTAATGATTTTGGAGTTAACAAGTGTAAACAAATGAAAAATTATTTTATTGTAACAACTTAGTTACAAACGCTATCATGTGACATTGTCAGATTCGACCATAATGTCTAGGCTAGGTTTGGGGTGTTACATTTAGTAGTATCAGAGCCAGGTTGCAAAAATCGTCTGTGGATTTATGTTTTAAAAAGAAAAACATGTTTTTAACTAGTTTTTTAATACTGGAATATTTGTACTGAACGTGTGGTACACTGAGTCTCCGGCGTCGATTCTGTAAGTTCTCTATAATTGTTATATGTTTTGACTGAAACTACTATAGGTAGTATATACTGAGACTATTGTAGATGGACTGTACTGAAAACACTCAAAATAGTGCATAATGAGACTGTAGTTAAACCAATAGACACTGCGTTGTACGAAAACGAACTCTGAACTACTGATATTGTTCTGCATAAAACTTTTGTTAAACAATTACTGAAACTGTAAACTGATGCATAAAAATTGTTAAATTTAGATAAACGTGATTTGATAATGAGTATTCGAGGTACTCGCGGATGAGGTACAAGAGGCCGTGGTAGAGGCCGTAGAGGGGCTCGAGCTGAATCCTCTTCACTGGGCGATATGCCGAATTTAGACACTAGCAAGACGCCAGTGTAACACCCCTATCCCGTAACCATCGCCGAAAGAGGTAAGGGGCATTACCAGACAGACAGAACATTTCAGACCAATTCAGAATCACAAATATCATATAACATCATTGCATCAGCAATCATCTTTTAAGATGGTTTACAAGACCTAAAACATACATTTTGGAATAGTCAGAACTAAACCAAACACATTCATAAATTTTTCAAACCTCAGAGAAACACTTCTTTTGAGGTCATACGCCCGTGCGACCAGGCCATGTGCTTCACACAGGCATCAGGCGCACCCATGTGAACTAGCCATGGCAAAATAAGGCACCTATACTGACTTTCACCCACGGCCAATAGGCACGCCCATGTGCTATGGCAGTGTGATACATAGCTAGCTATTGACTTAAGCCCACGGTCATATGACACGCCCATGTGTCCAAACCGTGTGATTTTTAAGAGGTTACTGCTTTTCTTACATAGCCACAAGCCACCCCTATATAGGTCTTTCCTACTAACAAAGTTAAACAACATTCAAGCAACAAATTTTCAGCCAATTCCATGCTCAAAACATGCTTCATTAAAACTAAATCATCATCAGTCAATAACCTATTCAAAACCATACCATTTGCTAGCCAACTCTCATGGCATAACATATATATACAAATTAAAACTTAATACATAGACCTTCTAGCCTGTACATGCCATACTTTAAAATATTTACACTTTCTAAAGTACCAAAATGAGTTCAATAGTGTGGTGATGATCCTCGACTATCCCCGAGCCTTTAGTAGCTACAGTAACGGTAAAACAGATAGAAATCACACAGAGTAATCTACAAAGAGCTTAGTAAGCCAAATACAATTGGTCTAACTACTAGAGCATATAAGTACAACTTAACAGTAAATATTCATAGCCATTTCAAAGAATAATTCCTAAGCTAAACTATGCTCCTTTGTTTGCATATATGACATGCTTCATTTCCAAATTCCATACATATTTCACAGAGTCAGAGTCTTTCATATTCAGAAATTTAATATGATACCAACGTTCCTGTATAGTTTATATATTTCATATACTCATCGTCATATTTCGTACTCTATCATCAGACGGTTCAGAATGATACAAATACTCATAAACAAGTACAATGCCAACGTCCCGGACGTGGTCTTACATGTAATTCAATATCGTTGCTTCTGCCCAGACAATGTCTTACACGAAATCAGATATGATGCCAATGTCCCAAACATGGTCTTATACGTAAATCTCAGATAAAGGCCCGTGTCCCAGATACGATCTTACACAATATCTTGATAGATGTCAAATATCCTTTAGAAACATACAGAGCTTTTCGGATACTAACATATTATCAGACTTAAAAGATATTCATCAAGCTCTAAAGGCCATCCAATACAGATTACAGTTTATATATGTGGAAATTAGTCAATTTAACACATAATTGTAATTTGACTTACCTCGTACAATTTCAAACGGAACGAGTCGACTATTCAACTATTTTAGACTTCCAACGATCTAAGTCCGATTTTCTTTGTTCTTGATCTAATACAATACAAATTCAACCATTCAATCATTCATTTCATTCAAAATAATCCATGAACACTTATTTAGGGCACTTTTCATTTTAGCCCTTACATTTTCACACTTTGACAATTTAGTCCATTTTTCACAAAATCACAATTATCAAAAATTCACCAAGACTATAGCTTGGCCGAATATACATGGCTTCTATACAAGCCCAAATAACATATTTAATTACAATTTAGTCCTTCAAATCCTCATTTTCACAAATTAACCCAAATAACTCTATTTCATTAAAATTCAAAGACAAAACTTATAAATCATCTACCAAGCTTTCATAATTCATCCAAAAACATCACAAAACCCATAATATCAACAATGGAATTTCATGAAATCTTTAACAGAAATAGAAATTTAGACATGGGTTTTGAAGAACACAAAGCAACGATCACAGAAACGTAGAAATTATAAAAAATCGAGCAATATAAGCTCACCTATTTAATCATGCACTAGCCGAACATGAAAAAGCTTCAATGGCTTCTTCTTTCTCTTAATTTTTGGCTGAACAAAGTGATAATAAGGCCACCTTTTGTTTTGTTTTTATTTTAATTAACATTATATCACCTTTTACCAATTTGCCCATGTCATAAACCATTAAATTTCTACTAACTAATGTCCATCATTGTCTACCATTAATATAAATGATAAATTTGACATGCAAGGACCTTTATTTTAAAAGCCAAGCTAAATAGGTGCTTTAACATTTAGCACTCAATTTTTACACTTTACGCGATTTAATCCTTTTTCATAATTAAGCACAGAAACAAACAAATTAAATCACAAAAATTTCGCAGATATATATCACAGACACAGAAAATAATATTAAAATATTTTTCAAACTCGAATTTGTAGTCCCAAAACCACTATTTCGACTAGGATCAAAATTACACTGTTACAATTCTCCCCCTTAGGGATTGTCGTCCTCGAAAATCTTATCATTAAACAGATTCAGATATTGTTGTCTCATTGAATCTTCAGGCTCCCACGTAGCCTCTTCAACACCGTGACGATGGCACATCACTTTAACTAGAGGAATTTTCTTATTTCGTAACTCTTTGACCTCACGGGCTAAAATACGGATCGGCTTTTCTTCATAAGTCATATCAGATTGAATCTCAAAATCAAACGGTGAAATTACATGCGAGGGATCATATTTGTATCATCTAAGCATCGATACGTGAAATACAGTATGAATCTTTTCTAACTCAGATGGTAGCCTCAATTTATAAGCAACCGGCCCAACTCACTTAATGATTTCATACGGTCCGATGAACCTTGGACTCAACTTGCCCTTTTTGCAAAATCGGAATAGTTTCTTCCATGGAGATACTTTCAAAAACACTTTATCACCGATCTCAAATTTGATATCTTTTCATTTTAAATCTGCATAAGATTTCTGAAGATCAGAGGCAGCTTTCAGACTATCTCTGATTATTTTCACTTTTTGTTCTATTTCTTTTATCAGATCAATACCATAAATCTTATTTTCACTGAGCTCAGACCAGTATAACCGAGTTTTACGCTTTCTACCATACAAAGCATCGTACGATTCCATTTTGATGCTCGATTGAAATCTGTTATTATAAGCGAATTCAATCTAAGTAGATACTGTTCCCATGCACCTTCAAACTCAAGAATGCAACATCTCAACATATTCTCAAGTATCTGAATAATCCGTTCAAATTGACCATCGGTTTGCAGATGAAAAGTAGTGCTAAAATGCAATTTAGTAACCAGAGCATCTTGCAATTTCTTCCAGAATTGAGATGTAAATCTCGGGTTTCTATCATATACTATCGACAATGGCACACCATGCAATCTCACAATATCAGAAATATAAAGCTCAGCTAACTTATCAAGTGAAAAATAGGATTGTACTGGAATAAAACGAGCTGACTTCGTCAATCTGTCAACTACAACCCAGATCGAATCTTTCTTTCTCGGAGACAGGGGTAAACCTAAAACAAAATCCATGGTCACTCGATCCCATTTCCACTTTGGAATCATAATCGGTTGTAATAACCTAGATGGAACTTGATGCTCAGCTTTAACTTGCTGACAGATTAAACATCTCGAAACAAATTCAGAAATATCTCTTTTCATTCTAGACCACCAATAATGCTTCTTCAGATCATTATACATTTTCGTACTTCCCGGATGTACCGAAAATCTACTACTGTAAGCTTCACTCAAAATTGTCCTAATTAATTCTGGATTTCTCCGAACACAAAGTCTATTTCTGAATCTTAGATAGTTATCAACATCTATTCGGAATTCAGAATCAGAATCAGAATTACACTGAGTCCGTTTAACCATAATCTCATTATCAATCTTCTAAGCCTCGCAGATCTATTGTAAGAACAAAGGTCTCACTTTCAATTCAGCTAAAACTAAACCATCATTAGACCGAACTAAATGAGCATTCATTGCACACAGAGTAAACAACGATTTTTGACTTAAAGCATTAGTAACAACACTTGCTTTTCCCGGGTGATAATCAATCACAAGTTCGTAGTCTTTTAGCAGTTCTAACCATCTTCTCTGTCACAGATTAAAATCTTTTTGTGTCATTAAATACTTTAGACTTTTATGATTAGAAAACACGTGACATTTCTCACCAAATAGATAGTGACGCTAGATCTTTAAAGCAAACACAATAGCAGCTAACTCGAGGTCGTGTGTCGGATAGTTTTTCTCATGCAGCTTCAACTGTCTCGAAGCATAAGCAACAACTTTTCCTTCTTTCATTAAAACACAACCTAGTCCATTCAATGAAGCATCACTGTAAACAACGAATTCTTTACCTGACTCAAGTTGTACCAACACTGGAGCTTGGGTTAACAGAGCTTTTAATCGATCAAAACTTTTCTGACATTTCTCAGACCATTCAAATTTCACATATTTCTGAAGCAATTTTGTCAACGGAGTTGCTATCACAGAGAAATTTTTTACAAATCGTCTGTCGTAACCGGTAAGTCCCAGAAAATTGCGGACTTCAGATACATTCCTTAGAGACTTCCAATCTAGAATAGCTGAAATTTTGCTTGGATCAACTCAGATACCAGATGCTGATACAAGATGACCCAAGAAACCAACTTCTCGCAACCAGAATTCACATTTACTGAACTTTGCATACAACTGTTTATCTCGCAGAGTCTGTAGCACTATTCTCAGATGTTCAACATGCTCAGATTCATCACGTGAATAAATCAATATATCATCAATGAATACAACAATAAATTTATCTAGATACGGTCTAAAAATTCTATTCATTAAATCCATAAAAATAGCAGGTGCATTCGTTAAACCAAAAGGCATAACTATAAATTCATAATGCCTATACCTCGTTCTGAAAGCAGTTTTCAGAATGTCAGAGTCCTTTGCCCGCAATTGATAGTAACCCAATCTCAGATCTATCTTTGAAAACACAGTAGCACCTTTCAACTGATTGAATAAGTCATCAATTCTGGGTAGAGGATATTTGTTGTGTAACGCCCCCACGCCCGAGACCATCACCGGAGTCGAGCTTGAGGGGTTACCGAATATAATTTATCAATTTTAGAACTTCAAATCATTTGTTTCTAGATTCACAGCTTTCTAGCTACTCGCGTCACAGTTACAAGAAAAATCATATCTCGAGTTACGAAACTCGAAATCAAGATCCGTAAATTTTCCCTGAATCTAGACTCATATATCTATTTACAAATTGTTTTCTAGAATTTTTTATTGGGCCAATTAGTACAGTTTATTAATTAAAGTATCCCCTATTTCAGGGTTTGACTACTCTGACCTCTATGTATTACGAATCAGATATATCTCTATACAAAATTTCAATGACTATGAGGTTTGTTTAAATTAAAACTAGACTCAATAAGGAATCTGTACATGTAAATAACAACTTCTAATTATTTTAGTAAAATTTATTATAAATTTTAAATTCAGAATAGGGGATCCAGAAATCACTCTGGCCCTGTTTTGCAAAAGTTTAAATATCTCATAAAATATAATTTATATTCCTGTTTTGTTCAATCCATATGAAAATAGACTCATTAAGCTTCAATTTCATAACTTACTCATCATTTAGTTCCATTTATACTATTTTTAGTGATTTTTCAAATTCATGTCATTGCTGCAGCAATATTCTGTTTTAAGGCAAGTTTCATCTTTCCATGAATTTTTATGAACTAGATAACCTGTTAAACTTCCATGATATCAAACATGATCTAAATTAGCCATCACCATGACTTATCAATATCAAACATTTTCTCAACCACACATGGCCATATCATAAAATTATTTACACAAAATAGGTATATTGCTATACATGCCATACTTAAGTAGTTGTACAAGCCATTTACCAAGATAAAAGTCCTTTGGATAGTGTGATCGAACTTTCGACCTGTCCCGATTCCTAAGCCGGCTTGTTCAAAACTACAGTGAATGAAAAGGAAGGAGTAAGCATAAATGCTTAGTAAGTTCATATGTAAATAACATGTAACATAACAATACAAATATACCAAACAACTTTAGCATGGTATCACCAAAACATATGTCATATTTCTAAACATGATTCATCATCTTACCACCTTATCGTTGTTGTGTCTATTATCGACCCGAGGGTTAAGAACATACCTGTCCAAAGTGTCCATTTCACAACACTTACCAATACGTCACTTGCATCTTAAGTGTTCTTTCGTTTCACTAGAAATTTCACCCGTTGAACACATCGGAATACAACTCGAATACACGGATAATTTGCACATAAGTGCCTCATATGTAATCAAGAAATCATGTAACCCGCCCCTAAGTGAACTCGGACTCAACTTAACAAGCTCGGGCGTTCGCATGCATAAATGAACTTGGACTCAACTCAACGAGTTCGGATGCCTAGTTACATCTCACGAACTCGGACTCAACTCAACGAGTTCGGACATTCGCATCCATAAGTGAACTCGGACTCAACTCAACGAGTTCGGATGCTCAACCATCCTAGTGACATGTCACTTGTATCCTAATCTATTCCTAAGGTTCAAACGGGCTTTTCCTCGATCTCACATTTGTCGCCTTCCATGGAATATCGAATCGATACTCGGTAGCAATTCATATTTATCAAGTAGTAAACATGATTTGCATATTACTCAACATTAAACACAAAGCATAATATTTCACGATTAAAAATCAGCATATCATATAATTAACATTAATAACTTAAAAATAACATTTATGCTACATTATTTACACATGAACTTACCTTGGTACCAAAATATAAAGATTTTGCAATTTAGTCCACAATCTTTTCTTTTCCTCGATCACGACTTGAATCTCGTTTTTCTTGATCTATAATACCAAATTAATCTTATTTAATACATACATTTATCAAAACAGCATTTAATACTTAACTTTAAGAAAATTACACTTTTGCCCCTAAACTTTTGCATAATTACACTTTTGCCCTAGGCTCAGAATTAAACTTTATTCCTTATTCTTATGTTTTATAACATGCTGATCACTTTTCCTTCTATGGCAACATCAAATTCTCTCTCTAACATATACTTGTGACTATTAGGTATTTTTGCCGATTAAGCCCTTTTACTCGTTTTCACTAAAACCGAGTAGCACAAGTTGTCTAACATAATTTAAAACCCCATATTCTATCATAAAACATCAAAATACACAAATTTCACCTATGGGTATTTTTCCAAATATAAACCCTAGGTTGAATTATTGCTAGCATAAGCTTAATCGAGCTTCCGGATTCCAAAACGTAAAGAACATTAAAAGCGGGCTTGGAATCACTTACTATGGAGCTTGGAAGCTTGAAACAAACCCTAGCTATGGAGAACCCTTGAAATTTCGGCCTAATGAAGAAGATGGACAAAATTGGCTTTTAATTTTGTTTTTAATTCATTCTAATAACTAAATGACCAAAATACCCTTACTACTAAACTTTCCAAAATTCCTTCCATGTCCTAATTTTGTCCATGAACTTAAAATTGGTCAAATTGCTATTTAAGACCTCCTCATTAATATTCCAAAATAATTTCATACTAAAAACTTCTAGAATGCAAGTTTTGCAACTTATTCGATTTAGTCCCTACTTTCAATTTAAGCACTTTAGGCATAGAATTTCATCACGAAATTTTCACACAATCATGCAATCATATCATAAACATCAAAATCATTGTAAAATAATTATTTCTATCTCGGATTTGTGGTCACAAAACCACTATTCCGATTAAGCCCTAATTCAGGATATTACATGTTGTTTATAGTCACTTTGTTTAACTGACGGTAATCAATACATATTCTCATTGTGCCATCTTTCTTTTTCACAAACAGAACAGGAGCACCCCATAGTGAAAAACTCGATCTAGCAAACCCTCGATCGGTCAATTCTTGCAATTGAGTTTTTAATTTCTTTAACTCTGTCGGAGCCATTCTATACAAAGCTATCGAAATTGGAGTAGTAATAGGTACTAATTCAATACCAAACTCAACTTCTCGAATCAGAGGTAAACTCGATAGTTCTTCAGGAAACATATCAGAAAATTCACAGACAATAGGCACTGATTCAACTTTCCTATCATCCACTTTCGAGTCTAACACATAAGCTAAGTAGGCTTCACAGCCTTCCTTTACAAATTTCCATGCTTCCATTACAAATATCACAGTTGGTAGTCTATTTAGATCGCTAGACTCAATTTGAATTATCTCATCATTCTTACACCTTAAATCAATGACTTTTCATTTGCAATTCACAATAGCATCGTGTAAAGTTAACTAGTCCATTCCCAGAATTTCATCAAATTCATCGAACGGGAAATTCTTGTAGACTTTATCAACTAAGACACTTTTGCCTAAGGGTTCGATACTCTAATTACGAATTCAGTAGACTCTACAGGAAAAGTCTTACTATGTACTAAATTCATACAAATATAAGAAAGCGTTGATCCAGGGTTTATCAATGTAATCACAAAAGTATCATAAAGAGTAAAAGTACCAGTAATCACGTCTGGAGACGAGGCTTCCTCCCGAGCTCGGATAGCATAGGCTTTGGCAGGTGCTCTGGCCTCATATCTAATAGTAGTATCCCTAGTAGCTCTTTGACCACCGCTAAAATTTCCCATATTTCTGAAGGTCTACCTATAGCTGAGGTGTTACTCAGTCTCGGATTCTGTAAATTCTCTTGCTCAGTAGGTTCGGAACAATCTCTTACAAAATGGTCCAGAGATCCACATCGAAAATAGGCTGGTCCTTCAATCTACAATTTCCCAGATATCTTTTACCATAGTGTTACATTTAGATCTCTCAGACCAGACATTCCCGACACTTGCAACAGAAGTAGCAGGAGTTCTGAAATTCGAATGCAATCTAGCTCGATCTCGATTCGAATGTCCCACATTAACCTTTGGACGACTTTGATCATCTCAGAATTTCTTTGACACAAACTGAAATGATCTACTCGAAGATTTTTTTCTAGTATCTCTAGCTTCAGAATCAGCTTTTCTTTTCTCTTTACTTAATTCTTCAGCTTTACAAGCGCGCTCAATGAGCATTGCCATTTCTTTAATTTATAAAATCCCAACTAACAAACGGATATCTTTATTTAGTCCATCTTCAAACCTTTTGCACATAATTTCTTTATTCGATACACATTCACGAGCATACTGACTCAATCTCACAAATTCACGTTCGTATTCAGTAACAGGCATACGACCTTGTTTAAGCTCAAGAAACTTTATGCGTTTCTGATCAATGAATCTTTGACTAATATTTTTTTTTCAAAATTCAGATTGGAAGAAATCCCACGTAACTCATTCACTTAGAACCACAGACGTCAAAGTTTTCCACCAATGATACGTCGTATCTCTCAGAAGTGAAACATCACACTTTACACAATCCTCAGGATTCAGAGACATTTCATCAAACACTCGTATTGTATTCTTTAACTAGAATTTGGCTATTTCAGTATCATCATTTGTTGTGGCTCGAAACTCTTTAGCCCCATACTTTCTAATCTTATCAACTAGTGGTTTACTTGACTGAACCAGATTCACCGAGGGCATGACAAAAACTTGAGAAAGATTAACTTGGGGTAGAGGTTGTTGTACAGTCGAATTGGTTCTAATATATTGGGTGAACCATTCATTCATCATTTGATAGAAGGCTCATTTAGCCTCACCATCATGGCTACTCGTAGCCGGTCTAAAATCAACTTGCACCAGCCCTTGCGCGGAAGCAAGCACATTGCTTTCAACATCGTCAGCTACAGCTCTATCGGGATCCATTTGCTATATAAAAGCACATTTCAATGTCAGGAGTCATCACTTATATCACAGATTTAGATAGATGGCATGTATAGCTAGACTCACATATGCTATGGTAGTCTTAGAACCGACTAAACCATAGCTCTAATACCAATAAAATATAACACCCATATCCCGTAACTATCGCCGGAATAGGCAAGGGGCATTACAAGACAGACAGAACATTTCAGACCAATTCAGAATCACAAATATCATATAACATCATTGAATAAGAAATCATCTTTTAAGATGGTCTAAAGACCTAAAACATACTTTTAGGAATAGTCAGAACTAAACCGAACACATTCATAATTTTTTTCAGAGCTCAGAGAATATTTCACTTCTTTTGAAGTCATACGCCCGTGCGAACACGGGCATCAGGCACACCCATGTGAACTAGTCGTGCCAAAACAAGGCACCCATACTGACTTTCACCTACAGCTAATAGGCACGCCCGTGT
Organism: Gossypium arboreum; assembly: GCF_025698485.1. Taxonomy (NCBI): domain Eukaryota; kingdom Viridiplantae; phylum Streptophyta; class Magnoliopsida; order Malvales; family Malvaceae; genus Gossypium; species Gossypium arboreum. The sequence goes on from NC_069080.1 coordinate 99,987,780, forward strand.
GCTATGGCCGTGTGATACATAGCTAGCTACTGACTTAAGCCCACAATCATATGACACGCCTGTATGTCCAAACCATGTGATTTTTAAAAGGTTACTACTTTTCGTACACGGCCACAAGACATGCCCGTGTCCCCTGACCGTGTGGCACAATGCAGGCTTGGTTTAAGCCAACTTTCCACCCCTATATAGGTCTTTCCTATTAAGAAAGTTAAACAACATTCAAGTAACAAATTTTCAGCCAATTCCATGCTCAAAACATGCTTCATTACAACTAAATCATCATCATTCAATAATCCATTCAAAACCATACAATTTGCTAGCCAACTCTCATGGCATAACATATATATACAAATCAAAACTTAATACATAGACCTTCTAGCCTATACATTCCATACTTTAAAATATTTACACTTTCGAAGGTACCAAAATGAGTTCGATAGTATGGTGACGATCCTCGACTATCCCCAAGCCTTTAGTAGCTACAATAACTGTAAAATAGATAGAAATCATACAGAGTAAGCTACAAAGAGCTTAGTAAGCCAAATACAATTGGTCTAACTACTAGAGCATATAAGTACAATTTAACAGTAAAGATTTGATCGCGTGATTCGTAACAAGTAATAAATATTTATAATGAAGATCAAACCTAGAATAACTATTACGAAAAGGCAAACGCACCTATCGAGCAATAGTATAGTAATGGTAAGACCGGAATATCGTACCCAAGGGAACCAAAAGTACTAGTAATAACTATCTTTTTATTTTTTAACCTAGAAATAAAGAGGGGTTGTTTATTAAACTAATTAACTAAACCAATTAACTAATTAAACTAACGCACAGAGAAAAGAATTGGGGAATTGCTTTTGGGATAATCAATTGACTTGAGACAATACCTAAGGAAAAATCCACCTAGACTTTACTTGTTATTCTGGCTCCGAACCGGACGATTTATTCATTCAACTTGTTCCGTAGAGATCCCTAAATTATGTTATTATCCCTATTCAAGACTAATAACGTCTAATCCTTAAATTGAATAACCGAGACTTTTCTCTAATGAACACTCTATGGTTGCATTAACTCGATCTATGGATCCTTTTATTAGGTTTCACCCTAATTCGGCAAAATCTTGTCACCCTATTTCTAGGTGCGAAATCAACTCCGCTTAATTATGACAAAAGCACTCTTAGATAGGGTCTACTCCTCCTCTGAATAAGAGCATGTCTTGAATCAGTATCCTGGGATATCAAACAAGAATTAAGGACACATAATTAAGAACAAGTTAAATATTTATCATACGATTCAGAAAATAATAACAAGATTCGTCTTAGGTTTCATTCCCCTTAGGTATTTAGGGGATTTAGTTCATAACTAAATAAGAAAACATCTCAGAAGAATAAAGAATACAAAACTTAAAGAAAACCCAAAACACCTAAAGGGAAATTGAGGAGAGATCTTCAGTCTTGATGATGAATTCGGCTTCTGAGATGGATCAATCGGCTTCATTGGGGTAATTCTTTACCCCCCTTTTTCTGTCTCACTTAGGGTGTTTATATAGGCTTTGGATTGGCTTTCTTCCTCCCTAAGTATCCTTTTCCGTGTAAAATACAACTCTTTGAAAAAGGGAAACGCCCGTGTGCCACGGCCGTGTGGGTTCAATAGCCAGGCCGTGTGAATCGTGAAAACCTTGGTCGACACCCCCGAAGGCCACGGACTGTGAGATGCCCGTGTGGTAAGGCTTAGGCCCTTTCATCTTCTCAATTTAGTCTGTTTTGTCCCTTTTTAGCTCGTTTTTGGCTCCTTTGAACTCTTGGTGCTCTCCTGAGTACAAAACATGAAATAACCAGATTAATAGCACCAAAATCCATAAATCTAGTAATAAACATCCATAAATATGCTAAGTATTTGGGGTATAGATATGTATAATTTGGCGTTTATCAAGATTCATAGCCATTTTATAGAATAATTCCTAAGCTTAACCATGCTCCTTTGTTAACATATATGACATGCTTCATTTCTAAATTCTATACATATTTCACAGAGACAAAGTCTTTCATATTCAGAAATTTAGTACGATACAAACGTACCTATATAGGTTATACATTTCATATAGTCATTCTTATATTTCGTACTCTATCATCAGATGGTTTAGAACGATATAGATAATCATAAAAAAGTACAATACCAACGTCCCGGACATGGTCTTACATGTAATTTAATATCGATGCCTCTGTCCCAGATAAGGTCTTACACAAAATCAGATACGGTGCCAATGTCCCAGACATGGTCTTATACGTAAATCTCAAATCGAGGCCTATGCCCCAAACACGGTCTTACATGATACCTCAGATAGATGTCAATAATCCTTTAGAAACATACTGAGTTTTTTGGATACTAACAGATTATCAGACTTTACTCAAAAGATATTCATCAGGCTCGGAAGGCCATCCAATACAGATTACAGTTTATATATGTGGAAATTAGTCAATTTAACACATAATTGTAATTTGACTTACCTCGTACAATTTTGAACGGAACGAGTCGACTATTCAACTATTTTAAACTTCCATCGATCTAAGTCTGATTTTCTTTGCTCTTGATCTAATACAATACAAATTCAACCATTTAATCATTCATTTCATTCAAAATGATCCATGAACACTTATTTAGGGCACTTTTCATTTTAGCCCTTACATTTTCACACTTCGACAATTTAGTCCATTTTTCACAAAAACATAATTATGCAAAATTCACCAAGACTATAGCTTGGACGAATATACATGGCTTCCATACAAGCCCAAATAACATATTTAATTCACAATTTAGTCCTTCAAAACCTCATTTTCACAAATTAACCCAAATAACTCTATTTCATCAAAATTCAAAGACAAAACTTATAAATCATCTACCAAGCTTTCATAATTCATCCAAAAACATCACAAAACTCATGATATCAATAATGAAATTTCATGAAATCTTTAACAGAAATAGAAATTCAGACATGGGTTTTGAAGAACACAAAGCAACGATCACAGAAACGTAGAAATTATCAAAAATCGAGCAAAATAAGCTCACTTATTTAATCATGCACTAGCAGAACATCAAAAGGTTCTAATGGCTTCTTCTTTCTCTTAATTTTTGACTGAAGAAAGTGATAATAAGGCCACCTTTTGTTTTTTTTTAATTAACATTTTATCACATTTTACCAATTTGACCATGGCATAAACCATTAAATTTCTACTAACTAATGTCCATCATTGTCTACCATTAATATAAATGGTAAATTTGACATGCAAGGACTTTTATTTTAAAAGCCAAGCCAAATAGGTGCTTTAACATTTAGCACTCAATTTTTACACTTTACGCGATTTAATCCTTTTTCATAATTAAGCACAGAAACAGACAAATTAAATCATAGAAATTTCACAAATATAAATTCACATATCACAGACTCAGAAAATAATATTAAAATATTTTTCAAACTTGGATTTGTGGTCTCGAAACCATAATTTCAACTGGGATCAAAACTAGACTGTTACAGTCGATATCATCGGTTACAGAGACTGGGTCTAGGACACGGTCTCATGATCAAGCGGCTGGGGATGACGCACTGTCCTAGGCCATGTTGAGGATTTTGGAGAGGGTCGCTAGGCCCAATACTGGAGCTGGAGGTTGAGGGTCGATTACGGAACGACTCCGATCAAATGGAGTAGAGAAATTCAGGGGTGTCGTTGGGGTTACCCCTAATGTGGTTGAGTACTGGATTGAGGCCAAAGAGAGGATCATGGACGATTTGAATTGCACCTCCGAGTAGAAACTAAAGGGTTCAATGTCACTGTTGAGAGATGAGGCTTACCAATGGTGGCTTACAGTTAAGGAGGGCACTCAGCCCGAACGACTAACCTGAGGGTTCTTTAAAATTACTTTCTAAGGAAAGTATCTGGGTGCCAGCTACGTAGACACCCATCGACAAGAGTTCTTGAGTCTAACACCTATCGGCAAGAGTTCTTGAGTCTAACACAGAGTGATAGATTAATGGCCGAGTATGAGGCTGAATTTCTGCAACTGAGCTGCTATACGCAAGGTATGGTAGCGACTGAGTATGAGCGATGTGGTCGCTTCGAGGAAGGCCTCAAGGATAGTCTGAGGGTTTTCATAGCTCCATAGAGGGGGCGAGATTTTTCTACACTGGTTGATAAGGTGAAGATCATTGAAAAAGTGAAGAGTACGGAGCACCAAATAGATAAAGAGGTAGGAATAAGAGGGAATCGGAGCCCTCGAGTTCTGTTCAGATGGGCCGATCATAGTTGGGGCTCTTATAGCTACTATTGGACATCCATCTTGTACTAACTGTGGTAGACACCATCAAGGCGAGTGTTGGAAAAGAACTGGGGCTTGTTTAAGGTGCGGTTCATTAGAGCACCGTATTAGGGATTGTCAGTGAAGGTTTGACCAGATACAAGCCCCAGGTACTGGTACTATACCACATCTGAGAGCAATTCAACATCTATTGAGAGGTCGTGGTTAGGACAGAGGTGGTAATGGATTGGGCTATGGTCAGAGAGCATTTGGCAGAGGTGCAGGTCAGGCTGAGGTGAGGCAGCCGACTCTAGTTTATGCTGCTCGTTGACGTGGGGAGGCAAATGCTCTGGATGTAATCACGGGTACGTTTTTTATTTATGATGTACCATATACTGCATTGATAGATATAGGATCCGCTCACTCTTATGTAGCCTGCACTGTGTCCGAGAATTTGGGTATCTTTGTTGAGAGTACTACGAGTGAGGTGACTATACTGAGTCCATTGGCGCAATCAGTAAGGGTAAATAAACTGTTTAGGGATGTCCCTCTAGAGGTTCAAGGGACTATCTTTCTGGCTGATCTGATGGAACTTCCTTTTGGAGAGTTTGATTTAATATTGGGAATGGATTGGCTGGTTAAACATCAAGTGAGCTTGAATTGTGCCACTAAACGGGTTATACTGAGAACTGAGGAGGATAATGAGGTAGTTGTAATCAGGAAACGTTAGAATTACTTATGGAATGTGATTTATTCTTTAAGGGCTGAAAAGTTGGTTCGCAAGGGATGTGAGGCGTATCTGGCCTACATTAGTGTTTCAGTTTCTGAGGATTCGGTGGTTAAGGATATCAAGATGGTTAAAGACTTTCCAAATGTGTTTTCTAAAGAGTTACCGAGGTTACCTCCGAGCAGAAAAGTGGAGTTTGAGATTGAGCTTCTTCCTAACACAGCTCCGGTGTCCATCGCTCCTTATAGAATGGCACCAAAAGAGCTTGTAGAGCTTAAGGCTCACATTCCAGAGTTACTGGATCGCAGATTCATTCGTCCTAGTGTGTCTCCATGGGGAGCACCAGTGTTGTTTGTGAAAAAGAAGGATGGATCCATGCGTATGTGTATCGACTAACGGTAACTGAATAAGTCGACCATCAAGAATAAGTACCCCCTATTGAGGATAAACGATTTGTTTGACCAATTCTAAAGTGCTTCAGGTTTCTCTAAGATTGATCTCCGATCGGGTATCACCAGTTAAGAGTTAAAGAGGCTGATGTTCATAAGACGACATTTAGGACTCGTTATAGACATTACGAGTTCCTAGTAATGCCATTTGGACTAACTAATGCACCAACAACTTTCATGGATCTGATGAACCGAGTGTTCCAACCCTATCTGGATTTGTTAATAGTGGTATTTATTAATGACATACTGGTTTATTCGAAGACTGAGGATGAGCATGATGAACACCTCAGAGTGGTTCTATAAATTCTGCGAGAGAGACAATTGTATGCCAAATTAAGTAATTGTGAGTTCTGGTTACATGTAGTAACGTTTCTGAGACATGTGGTTTCGGCTGAGGGGATTAAAGTTGACCCTCGAAAGATTGAGGTTGTCTTCGATTGGAAGTAGCCTAAAACTGTATCTGAGATCCACAGTTTTTTGGGACTGGTAGGGTATTCTGACGTTTTTTAGAGGGTTTTTGACTGATTGCAACACCTTTGACTAAGCTGCTACGCAAGGGTGTGCCTTTCAATTGGACTGATGTGCAGTAAGAGAGTTTTGAAAAGCTCAAGACTGTACTGACTGAGGCCCCTATTTTGATGCAACCAGAGTTTGGAAAAGAGTTCACTGTCTACAATGATGCATCACATATTGGGTTGGGATGTGTATTGATGTAAGAGGGTAAGGTGGTAACGTATGTGTCTCGTTAGCTTAAGACTCATGAGGCAAATTATCCAACGTATGACCTGGAGTTTGTCACAGTGGTATTCGCATTAAAAATCTAGAGGCATTACCTATATGGTGAAAAGTGTATCATCTAAACTGATCACAAGAGCCTCATGTATCTCCTCACTAAGAAGGAGTTGAATCTTAGGCAGCATAAATGGATTGAGCTGCTTAAGGACTATGACTATATGATCGTATACCATCCGAGTAAGGCCAATGTAGTGGCCGATGCACTGAGTCGTAGAGCCATGACTAACCTGAGGGTGATGTTTGCTCGCTTAGTTTATTTGAGGATGGTAGTTTGTTGGCCGAGCTTCAAGTTAAACTGACATGGATAGATAAGATTAAGGGTAAGCATATGGAGGATGAGTCGTTGGGACTTCGCTTCCGACAGGTTAAGAGTGGGGATACTGTGGATTTTTGACTAAATAGTGAAGGAGTACTCTATTTCTATGGGAGAATTTGTATTCCAAAAGATACCAAGTTGAGGCAGTCTATACTGCGAGAGGCATATAGTAGCCCTTATGCTATGCATCCTGGCGGAAATAAGATATATTGGGACCTTCGTGAGTTATATTGGTGGCCAGGTCTTAAGCGTGAGGTTACAGAATTTGTGGGTAAATGTCTGACATGTCAACAGGTTAAGGCTGAGCGTTAGTTGCCTTCGGGGTTGCTTCAGCAAATTAAGATTCCATTTTGGAAGTGGGAGCGAGTGACTATGGACTTCGTCAGTAGGTTGCCCTTAACGCCCACTAAGAAGAATTCAGTATGGGTCATCGTGGATTGATTGACCAAGTCCGCCCATTTCACACATGTTTGCACTGACTACTTTTTGCAAAAGCTGGCTAAATTGTATGTGTCAGAGATAGTGAGACTACATGGGGTACCGATTTCGATCATCTCTAACAGGATTCCTCACTTCACGTCTCGATTCTAGAAGAAGCTACTGGAAGCTCTGGGTACTAGATTGGACTTCATTACTTCTTTTCATCCTCGGACAGATGGTCAGTCAGAAAGGGTGATTCAGGTACTGGAGGACATGTTAAGGAGTTGCGTGATTAATTTCTGCGGCAGTTAGGAGGAGTACTTGCCGCTAACAAAGTTTGCTTATAAAAATAATTATTAGTCTAGTATACAGATCGCACCTTACGAGGCTCTATATGGTCGTAAGGGTCGTACTCCTTCATGTTGGACTGAGTTGGACGAGCGATGTGTTCTGGGCCCTAAGCTAGCTTTTGAGACTGAGGATAAGGTTCGGCTGATTAGGGACTGTCTAAAGGCAACAACTGATAAGCAGAAGTCTTATGCTGATCTGAGGAGGCGAGAGATTGAGTATTCGATGGGGGACTTAATGTTTCTAAAGGTCTCTCCTTAGAAGAAGGTTCTGAGGTTTGGTAGCAAGGGTAAGCTGAGCCCTAGATTTATTTGGCCTTACCGCATTCTGAGACTTGTGGGACTAATTCCTTACTAGTTGGAGTTACCTCTAGAGTTGGATCAGATTCACTATATGTTCCACATCTCTATGTTAAGGCATTACCCCTCTGATTCCACACAAGTTGTGCCAGTTGAGGAGATCGAGGTTAGGCCAGATCTGACTTTCGAGGAGGAGCTGGTATAGATTTTGGATAGGGATGTAAAGGTTCTGAGAAGGAAATCAATTCCACTAGTTAAGGTTCTCTGGCATAATCATAGCACTGAGGAGGCCACGTGGGAGCCTGAGAATGTGATGCATCAGCAATACCCGCACCTATTCTGATCAAGTAAATTTCGAGGCCAAAATTTTCTTTTAGTGGGTAGAGTTGTAACACCCCAAAAATTTATATTTTCGGTTCTGTTAATATTTGACACACAAGTGTGTATCTGCTTCAGTGGTTAAGTGTTCTGGGAAGTGTTTGAGAGGTCTCAATTTTAAGCTTTAGCTTGGGAAAATTTTTACTTTTAAATGATTAAACCCCTATTTTTAGTCAGTAGGCTTATAAATAAATGTTGATAGAATCATATCAGAATAGGCCTGCTGGTTTGGTGGTTAGGTGGAGTGTTGGGGTGTTGGAAATCCTAGGGTCGAATCCTTGTGCGAGCGTAAGTATTAATTTTTATTTCAGTTGGTAATGAGTGTTTGCATGGAGTTAAAAGTCTATGGAGTGGGTAGTTACCAGTTGGTAGTGGTTTAGTGGGACTGAGGTGGGGGATTTTGTCATCTCGTATTTTATTTTATTTTTTTCGAAATCCCTAGAAATTTTATTTTAGTTTTGACGTTTCATTTTTCCCATTAGTCTGCCGAAAATTCTTCTTTGTTTCCCCTTTTCTTTTCGATTTTCCTATTGTTGTCTTTTGGGTTAACGTTGTTATTCTCATTCAATAAGTATCGTTCTTGCTGTTTTTGAGGTTTTGTGGTTGGTTTTTGAATGGGGGTTTTGTTTTAGTCTTTCAGTTTAAGAAAATGACAAGATTCTGTTGGTGTTCTTGAGGCGTTTCAGCGTTAAGGTTCCTGCTCGTTACCTGTAAGTCGCGAAGGCGTTAGTGACATTGTGAGTATCCATTTGAGAAATGTTTCCATTAAAGGTCTCGATGTTATAATGAATTAAGTGTTGTTATTGGTCAATTATAGGTTCTGGAGTGCTCGGAGATTGTTTTTACATCAATTGAAACCAGGTGTGTACCCGACACACTAAAATAGGGATCAGCAAAAAGTAAAAAAAAAATATTTTGTCGACGCCACACGGGTGTGTGGTCACCTGTGTGGTAGGCCGTGTGATGGAACACGGGCGTGTGGTTGACGAGCCAGGCCATGCGCGCATGGCATGGCCGTGCGATGACCAAGTGGGTCGTGTGTGACACATGAGCTTGACCAAATTAGACCGTGTGGGCTCACGCGCCCACATGGGCGTGTGGGATGTTGGGCCAGGCCGTGTGATCCGCACAGCCAAGGCTAATTTGGGCTGTGTGGGCTACACGGGCATGTAGGCCTACACAGGCATATCACATGGGTGTGTGAGCCCAATTACTGATTTTTTGCCAAGGTTGCACTGGTCGCCCAAGTCGATTGTGAACCTACTATGGGGTCGGTAAGCAATTCTTTGATCCCTAATTGACTGAATGATATATGCATGACAGTTTACTGAGAATGATTAAACACTGTACTGATTATATACATGATACTATATGATAGCATGCCATGACTGTATGTTGCATTGCATGGGGATGGGATGATATATGTGGAGGAAGTGCACTGAAGGCTTTAAGCCTAATATACTAGCAGCTCAGCTGCAAATTACTGTCTTGTGCCACTTTTGGTACTATTTTGGAGTGTAAGGATGGGTGGGTTGATTATACCCCCACATGAAGTCTAGGGTTGAACGGAGATGGTGTGTAGAGGCTGGATGGATAGGACTTGTTTACTACATAATCTGTTACTGTACTGATTACTGATACTGTAATGGGCCAACACCCAAATACATGATTGCTTTGCACTGAGATGGGCTAAAGCCTAACTGATACTATCACAGATATTGAAAAGGGCTTGGCCCAGACTAAGTTTATTTTGTCTACTATTTGTTTGTTTGTACGGGGAATTACACACTGAGTTTACGTAAACTTACCCCTTTTGCTTAATCTGTGCATGTAATCCCCAGACTTGATGAATCAGTGCAACGGAGGACTTGGCGGTGGCCACACGAACCTAAAATTTTACTTCAACTATGGGTATGTAATTTTTAATTATACTTTGGGGTAATTTTTTATGTAAATTGCAGACTTTTTGGAAATTTTGCTTAATTTGGGTTATTATTTATTTTTATGGATTATAACTGCTAAGACGTTTAAAAACTCAATTTTCAAAAAGGCGAAGTTTCCTCTAGACACGCGATTTACTCAAAACGACTTTTAAAAGCTTCCGCAACGAAATGTGTAAAAACAAATGACTAGATGAGTAACGATTTTGGGTTTAACAAGTGTAAACAAATGGAAAATTATTTTATTGTAACAACTTAGTTACAAATGCTATCATGTGACATCGCCAGATTCAGCCATAACGTCTAGGCCGGGTTTGGGTGCTACAGTTTTAACTTGTCAATCTCAATTTCAAATCCCATTCCATGTGACATCATTAGATTCGACCATAACATCTAGGCTGGGTTTGGGGTGTTACATCTTCTCTCTATTTTTCTCTCCTTTTTCTCCTATTCTCATCCTTTTCTCCCCTTTTTGATACCCATCCTCCTCCTTTTCTTTTGCCTTTTCTCCCCCATGCACTATAATGAGCCTTCCTCCTTCATCATCGCATCACCATGTCACCACGATAGCCTCCTCTTCCTCCTCTTTTTTCTTCAAGCGTCATCATCTTGACAACCACTGCGTTTATTAGTGTTTGAACCCCTTTGCTATTTTTCCTTTACACCCTCCATCAGACTATCGCCCTTCTTGTCATCGCCGTAGCTGCACTACCGGTGGTTGAACTTTCTCCTTTTTATTTTTTTCTTAATCTTCCATCTTTCTCTATTATTCAAACTTAAACTATTTATTGCAATGTTTCTTTCTTTTTAGATTCATTAGTCTAGTGATCTTCTGATAGATCCTTAGACTCCTCATTTCTTCATCAAGATGAATCATTGATCTTATTGTGTTGAGACTTAAGTTATACTGATCATGGGGTAAGTACAGTGGTGAGACTTAAGTTATATTATGTATGACACTCATGATAAATCTTAACTTTTAGTCATCATTTGATTTTATTAAATAAGTCTTTTGGGGCTAGATCTAAGTGAGAGCATTTATAAGGAGTGTTTCACATCGAATTTACAAATCAGGTGTGAGTTTTAACATGAAACAAAAAAATCTATGTTTTATATTGTTAAAATCATGATTATTTAAATTATGATTAAATGAGGAACTCGTTGTAACCATAAAGTGAGAAAGTCATTGTTATGGATTTTTTTTATCAAGTAAGTATCTTTCCTAAACCGTATATTTGTGAAAAGCATGTTGTGTGTTATTGATGTTTGTTAATAATATGAAAAATATGTACATCTCATTCTCATGTTATATGATTATTTGGCATATGTGATATTCGTATGAAAATAAAATGTGAAAATTTGGCACCTTAAGTACGCATATGATTTGCATGTTAAACACGCCTATAAGATTTTGAGTGTTTTTGTCATATCACATGCATGGCGTGGGATATGTGAAAGGTGGGAGTATATGGCATTTTATCCATGTTAATGTGACACTGTTCACGATTATGGCTGGATGCCAGTTTATCTACAACTCTCATGGCTTGTCCGTGAATTTGATTATATGATAGTTTATTTGTGTTTGTAACACTGTTCACAATTTGTTATGCTTGTTGAACGACTTTTGGGGAAACTTGATTATAGCGTCTAGCGGAGATGGGTAGGACTATTTTCCAAAAATCTGCACCATTTTTATGAAATATGCATTGACACTAACATGCTTGATATATTTATGAAAATTGAGTTATATGATTTTCTGACTATTTATCATAAATGTTTATAAAGTAAATGACTGAGTTTGTGTGAGTCTTACACTGGGCTTAAAAGCTCAACCTATTAGTGTTTTAACCTTTCAAGTAACACTCAAGCATAGGACTTGGATCAGCACTTGGTGGAGCCTCTCAGAATATATTTTACAGCATCGATATTTATATGGATTTTAACTTAATTGGATTTTGCGTTTGTGGTTTGTGGACTTTTGGACTTTTGACCTTACCTCTAGTTTGGTTGGTGGTTTTATTTTTATGACTTTAAAACTATCATGCATGCATACAATATTATGGGATTTTAAGTATCTTTGATAATGTCTTCTTTTTTCTAAATTTATTATGTATTTCTTAAACTATAAATAAAATAAAAATTAAGTAAATTTTCTAAATAATTTTATGAAAATCCATTGTGAGTTTCTTTATAAAACCATTTTGTAATTATAATATAAGATCTTTAGTATTTAAAACATTTTCAAACAACATTACAATTAAGTGACGCTTTTCTTTTAAAAATAAATAAATGTTATTAAATATTTTTGAAGAAAAATTAGATAATCTTAGAAATTTTACGTTTCAAACTCAAAAACCTTTATTTTCAAGTAAACAAATAATTTCGCACATCATTAATGTAATTTTGGAGATTCGACCATAATGTCTATGCTAGGTTTTGGGAGTTATAGTGTAGTTTTTCAGGTGCTTGGACGTCAAGTAAGAGAGTCCAGAAGTGAGCAAGGGTAAGGAGAACATTACGATTATCAAAAGGCCTTAATTGTACATTGAATAAGAGACATATCTAAGTTTTGAAGATACCTGTAACGCCTCAAAATCCTAAATAATTATATTTGCATGTTTGTGACACAAATGAGTGTTTGCCTCAGTGGTTAAGTGTTCTGGGAGTGTCTGAGAAGTCTTGAGTTCAAGCCTTGGCTTATGCAAAAGTTTTTTTTTTAGAAGAATAAACCCTATCTCTAGCCAGTAGGTGTTTTAAATTAATGTGTTTATAACATGATAGAATGGGTCTGCTAGTCTAGCGGATAAGTGGTGTGTGGTAGTTACTTGAGGTTTGAGGCTCGAATCCTGGTACGAGCAGTGGAGTGTTTATTTTGCTGCTGTACCGTGGGAGTGTTGTAGTTTGACCGAAACACTGAAGTGTTTGAATGAATTTTGAATTGAGTAGTTGAGAGGGGAGTGGACGGCATGAGGGGATTTTAGGAGAAAATCATGGGGAGTTGAGGTGAGAGGGAGTGGTTTGTCGAATTTGAACTTTAGGCACTCAAAGAAATTGGTTTTGGGGAAATAATTCAGCTTTGGGTGAGTTTGAGCACTTCATTTCGGTTGCTGTCAAGAGTTTTGGGGTTCCTTTCTTTTCTTTGGAAATCGATTAGTGCTAGGGAGTTTTGTTGTTTACTCATGTTGCATTTTGGGTCCCTTGTTTGCCATTTTGTTCTTCTTTCTTTTTTTATCCCTTGGCCAAATGCCCTTTGTCCCTTTCTCTCATTTCGGTTGGGTCCAACAAATCGATTTTGCCTGTGGCCGAACACTTCTTCTTCATTCTTCTCCTCTCTCAAGATTTGACCAAATACTCTTCCTCTCTTTCTTTCTCCCGATTGGATCTAGCAAATCTCTGCTACCGTTCTAGTCCTGTATCTAACATCTCCTTTTACTGATGATTTGTTAGGAGTGTGGTGGTGTGAGCCTTTATCATACTGTGTGCTTGGGGATCTCGAGTAGAGTGTAGTCCGATTCCTATTCTCGATTTTCTCCTTCGGTAAGTGGTTGTGGACTTGGTTCAACATGTGCGTGTACTATGTTAGTTAATAAGTTTGTTTGGAATGCAGGTAATCGCTAAAAGGGTTTGCTATCAGTCTCGTGTATCAAATTAAGTGTGTGATCTTCATTCGTTCAATAAGGGCAAGTATTAGTGAATATTTTGGGGAGTATTAAGTGGAGATGTTAACCCTATTGTCAAATGATTAATGGAGTATCTTGATTGAATGCAGGTTTTGGTGCCCGTGGGCTTTTCGCCCATTTTCATAGCAAGGTGTTCAAAACACTACCCTTAATCATAGATCGGCAAAAGCCGAAATAAGTGATCATTGACGCTACACGGGCGTGCACTTGCTTGTGTGGTAGTCCTAATGCCTAAACACGGGCGTATAATCATTGAGGCCGTCCATGAGCAATTTCATGGGCTGAAGTCATTTTGGGTCGAACTGGGCTTTGTGGGCCACACGGATATGTGAGCACCATACGGATAAACCACTCAAACGCGTGGAGAATATTGGGCCAGGCTATGTAATCTACATGGCCAAGGCCATTTCTAGGTTATATGGGCCAGACGGGTGTGTGGGCCCACATGGGCCACAATAAGGGTCGTGGGCCCATTTTATTTAACTGTTAAGGTTGCACGGGTTACCCGAGAGGACTGTAGACCTACTGTTAGGTAGGTAAGTGTACCTATACCTCCTAATTGACAAAATAACGGAAATGCCCGTACATAGTAAAATGACTAATATGCCTCTATTAGATATATGATTATGTTTGAGCATCCCATTTGATAAATATTGATCACATGTATGATATTATGACATGATGCATGATATGTTGTATGGGGATGGGATTTATTGTGATTGGAGGAAGTGTACTGTATTGGCAGCTCTGCTGCAAATACTAATTAGTGTCGCAACTAGTACTACTTGGATTGTAGGGATGGGTGGGTTGATTTTATCCCCACATGGAGTGTAGGGTTGGACGGAGATGGAGTGTAGAGGCTGGTTGGGTAGGATTTAAGGATTACATATCTGTACTGTACTGTTACTGAGATGGGCTCAGGCCTACATGATACTAATACAATAATGGGCTAAGGCCTAACTAGAACTGAACCGTTACTGAATTGGGCTTAGGCCTAGACTGTATATGCTCTTTGATTGATTATCTGATATGGGATTACACATTGAGTTTTCATAACTCACCCATCTGTTTATCTATATAGGTAATCCCGAGGCATAAGCGGGTCGGTGCTGTGAGGGACAATAAGGTGGCCACAAAATTGTATAGATTTTCTTATTGGGTTTTAAATTTTAAATAGTTTTATTTTTGGTGGTTTTAATGTAATAAGACCTCTATAATTTTTAATCTTTAAGTTTGGGGTTTATTTATTTTGATTTATACCTGCTAGTAGTAGGATGCGGGGTTTCAAAAAAATAAATGTTTTTCAAATCACCACGTTTACGCAACATGTGTTTAGAAGCTTTCGCAAGAAATAATGTTTTAAAATTAATAATAAATGTAATATGGTTAACTTTTTTCAAATGACTTAAGCTTTGAAAATAAACGAGATATCTTTAAATCTTCACTAAGATCATAAAGTGGGTAAATATAGAACGGGTTTTTCAATGATATTATACTTTTCGAAAAACACTTCAATGTGACATAGCTAGATTTGGCCATAATGTCTGGGCCGGGTTTGGGGTGTTACATTTTAGTGGTATCAAAGCCAGGTTGCAAAACTTGACTATGGATTTGGGTTTCTTCTAAAACATGGAATTTCCAAAAAGAAATGTTTTAAATGATTTGGAAGTATTTTGAAAAGTTTTTACTGAATGTGTGGTACATCGAGTCTCCGACGCCATTTCTGTAAGTCTTCTGAAAATATTGCTTGTTTTAAACTGAAATACTGATACTACTATAGGTAGTAGACTGTACTGAAATACTCTATTTAGGGTGATCCAAAACTGTAGTAAGACTGCGATCCGCGAAAATGAACTCTAAATTACTGGTACTGTTTTCCATAAAATATCCATTAATAAACACTGGAACTGTAAACTAATACATAAAATTGTTAATACAGATAAAGCGTAATTCGATAATGAGTACCAGAGGTACTCGTGGAAATTGTACAAGAGGTTGCGACGAAGGCCGTGGAGGTGCTTGAGCTGGGTCTTCGTCATCTAGCCATATGCTTAACGTTGAAGCTAAAGAAGCACTAGATTCACCTATGACTGAGACTGGGTCTCATGATCGTGCGG